>NW_027437183.1:23597500-26535000 GCF_033239565.1 Halichoeres trimaculatus
AAAGGTTAATTCTCTTTAAATCTCTTAATTGAACTCAGTCTGAATCGTTTTAAAGTCTCAAGACTCAGATATTGACCAAAAATCATCAGAACTGCTTCTTCCTAAAAACAAATATTGATCACCTCTAAAGGTCAGATTGAAAAAGATGGCTGCCGTGCGCTACACTACATGTAAATCTCTCTTACTCATTGTAAAAATCCAGCTGTGTCCTCTTTATCAGTGTGTTTCAACTGGGCTGTCAGGGTTAACGTGTTAATTGCGATGCAATTAAGGTCAGAAAGTGACATGTTCAGTTTTGTCAACCGTGTGTCACTTTGTCCCCTTTAAGCACACTGTAGTAAAGCCACAGCAGGTTCCTCTTCCTGCTGCTGCTGCCAAAAACAACAACACACTGTGCTTCTGAAAGGAATATTTCGCTTTAAAAAACAAACAAACAGCCCAGAGTCAAAAGTAAAAAGACACCTTGTGCCAAACTTAATCATGATATTACTGAACCACCAAGTCGGACGTCAGAGATACAAGCTGGTTAGATGAGTCGCTGAAGCCACTGGGAAAATGTAAAAAAAAAAAAAAAATTGCAGTTCACCAAGTGTCCCCCTGGGGCTGGCTGCAGAGACCACATACACACCTATCAACAAAAGGCCAATCTTAACATTGAAAATATGAATAATAATCATGAATAACTAATTTCTTTGTTGCACACACTGTACAAGGGTCTAAGGTTTTATCTTTCATTGTTTTTTGAGGATACTTTTTTGAAAATCTTGAACTAAGTTCATGATCCAAAAAATTACCAGAACAGGTTATTTTTTTCAGTAGAGCAATCTATGCTTTATGGTGGCCAACAATGGCCAAACGTGCTTCAACAGCTGAAGAGACGTGCACGATGATAAACCCGCCTCTCATGTGAGCTGTACCACTAAGTGCCAGAGTGCTGAACTGGCAGCTTTTCTGTGTTTGCAGTTGTTTTCTGGTTGTGTGTGTGTTTATAATTTAAGTTGGTACTTGCATTTGATGTTCATGAAGTTGTTTTGCTTCTTGCAGCACATTTGTTTCCTTTGCAGCGTGTTTCAGACATCGCATTTGCGTTGGGTGTTTGTATTTGCTTTTGAATGTGCAGCGTTTCTAAATATGGTGTGCAATATTATTGTTATCATCATTTCTGCCATTGCAGCACATTTGGCCCTTGTCAGCCACCATAATGCTTTACTGTACTGTAGTTGATTGGTCTTCCTTCTGTTACCATAAAACACAGCGCTCAGCACCTATCTGCCTCCCCTCAGCACCTTTCGGCCCCTCTTGACCCTCTTGTTCACTGCCCGTGGAGTGAACTACGCTCATGCGCCTGTTCATGATTTATAAACTGAGTAGTTCAGTTTATCGTTCATTTAAATATGAGCATGTACAATGGACACACTCATTTTTACTCCTTTTATAATCTGAATATTTGGTCGTGTATACACCTATCAGTGTATCCCCATCCAAAGGAACAATAATTTGTGTTCTGCGCATGTTCTGTTCGCAATAAATCTTGGTCTTTTGAGTACAGGAAGTGTACCGTGCTGCTGCTGTTGCTATGGATACAGTGAGCAGTGGCGTGGCGTGGGGATTTTTTTTTTAGAAATCATAGTGATATCTGTGTGATTAGTGATACAGATGCCAGGATTTTCTGTACCTAGGGCACTAGGAGCCCGTTCATGAAGTTGGACATTTTTAAGACAAAGCCTCTTATCTGTATGATTTTAGGGAGTGTGGTACATAAAAGACTATGTTACAGCTTGTATTTCACTATTTCATGTAACGGAACGACCTGTTAGAGCGCCCAGAGAGCGCTCATTTTACTAACTTTGAACACCGACACACACCCTTCACTCTCCCTCCCTCACTCACTCATTCACACACGAACATTGTCCTCTTGACTTAGCTTAAACATCGTATTAATTTTGTCAACCACCCACCCAAATACACAACCGGCCGCTTCATGCACACTGCTAATGTGCTAACCTCCCTGATTTCATTCAGTGGCTTGATTATGACGACACTGTGATTTGATTGGTTTGAGGCCAAAGACAGGGTGGCTTCCCTTGACACAGTCTTGGTCAATCACAGATGAGCAGTGTCATGACCACGGCCTCATCTGATTGGTTAATAATTCTTGTTTTTTTTTCACCAAGGGACGCCAAGTCGGCTTGGCTTCCTTGCGGACAACAGTGTGCAGTATCGTATTTTCACCACGCATTCGCCACATACCATTTAGGAGGGCGCTGTTTTACACATCGTAAAATGCTCAATTAGTAGAGGAGAGAAAAAAGGAAGTGATGACAGTAATGAAACACAGAAGAATTATCAAAACTGTTAAGGAGTATTTTCATTTAATCACAGCTACAGTCTGAAAAAAGAGAGGAAGCATGGCTTCCCTTGGCCCCCGGGAGAAAATCCCACTGACAGTGAGAGGGTGTAATTGTCGCACATTGCGCCATGACATTTTCTGTGCATTGGGATGTTGTCCATGTGTCGCTGTTTTGATCGGGATACTATGGAAACAGGAATAACCTTGTTTGTTCAAAAGCAGCAATATTAAACCTTCACTCGAATAATGACCGCATGTAAACGTAGCCAGCGTCTACAACTTGAGCATTTTACTACAATGACACTATGCTGTTGCACCACTAACGATTTCTTTAGTCTTCCTACCACTCAAAGCACTTTCACATTTCATGTCACATTCACCCATTCACATCACAGTCATACACTGATGGCAGAGGCTGCCATGTAAAGCACCAATCAGTGACTAATCCCATTCACTCACTGCTGGGCACAGCCACTGGGGACAGTTTGGGTTGGTACACTTCCCCCAATCTCTGACTGAGATGGCCGACTCTAAAGTGAGTCACCTCCTCTGGTGATTCAGTGATATGATTTTGGACTGAAGGATTTCACTAACTCAGTTTGTGGAGTGCTGTGAATGTGAAGAAGTACAGCAGAAATGTACAGTTCATCTAACAGAAGCTCAACACCAACTAAGCACATTTTGTTTCTGCAGGCAGCTGGCACAAAAATGACTGACGATAGCTTCTTCGTACTACAACCAGCATACTTGAACTAAAAATGGTTGAAACAGAGAAGCTGAGAAAACAGAAGGACAACTGATTTAAGATCCTATTGGAGGTCTGAATCTCATTTCTGAGGTCTTTTTGCTTTTCAGACAGAGGAAACCATTAATGAAGGTCAATCTCCATCCTCAGTCATAACCACTGGCACTATTTAGAGCTCAGAGTACTCTGCACCCCACCCCCCAAATGAAAGCAACAAATAACGCTGAAGATGAAAAACCACTGAGAAGCATGGAAGTAAAGGAATGTGGCTGTTCTGTTCTCCTCCCATCCCCCCACTGCCTGAGGAGACAATCTTAAACAGACAGATCATGGTGATGAAGATGTGTGTTTTGGTAAGAGGAATGTATGTGCATGTGTGTGTGTGTGTATGTAGGTATGTGTGTCTATGTGTGTGTGTGCAGATGAAGTGGGGGTTTAGAGGATGAGACTCATGGGTGGGTCTGTCTTGTAAAGTGCTCCATTTGTGCCGGAGATGCCCTGAGTGTCTAGACAAACCTACATGTAAAGCTCATTCGTATGCTCTCATGTGAGGGCTTTTCTCTCCCTCACTCTTTCCATCTCTCCTTCCCTCTTTCCTTCTCTCCTTCCCTCTCCATCTCTGAGCCTTTCTGTAGCTCCTACTGTACTTAAGACCACATGAAATTTAAATGAAGCTTCTTTCTAACCACAGAGAGAATTTCCTCCTGATGCTGAGAGTAAAAGTTAAACATCATGATTAAATTTCGGTGACCCTGTATCGAGAAAACGAAACAATATTTTTTTCTTTCCCTTACTCGACTCCTCTGTCTTTCCTTACCTCCTGTTTCAGTCTGTTTCAAAGTGCACTTCGTTGCCCTCAGGCTGAAGGCAACACTTGGAGTGTCTAGCCTTGCTACAGCTGGGCTTCTTCGCCAGACCAACCACGCACATTTCATACTCAGAAAGAGCAGGATACAAACACGAAGAAGAATATATTTAAAGAATTTCCGTGAAATTGCTCATTCTCACATATAAAATGGAAGCTAAAAACTCCTCTCATGTGAGTTTTTCTTGATTGATTTGTTCACCCACACTAAACCACCATTTCTGGGCATCTTACAAAAAGAGCCTCCTTGTATGTACCCAAACCACAGCGAGTTTCTAAAAAGTGCTGGAAGCTGGAAGTGCTTTTTTCCTCCTCAACACATCCTAAACAATAGAGCAGGTGTCCTGTCTCGATTACCGATGAGATTACGACCAGACCTGCCGCTGCTGCCAAATTTTGACAAAAAAAATCATACACACTCAAACACACTGGCATCACTGTTCCATACAGTGTATTCAGAGAGACAAAACAAGGAAAGAGGAGTGTTTTAATACACTATCACCTCTCTGTGCTAATGCTGCTTTTGTTCGTGTTTGGTAAGCAAAGTCATACCTGGGCTCATGTTTCCTATTCAGACACACTCCATGATCCCACTCTCCAGCTCCTCAACAATATATCACGTACGACTGATTTCAAATATAAAATACCTGGTGTTGGGTTGAAAAGACTGAAAAAATAATAAAGACGCGTAGAGTACAGTTTGTTGTTGAGGAACACTCAGTGGATACTTTACATTTTATAACCACTGTATGTGTAAAATATTCACTGTCTGGGATTGGGTTCGTTCCCCTAAAAGCGTTAGCTCTTTTAAAAAAAGTGTTTGACATTTGGATCAACCTTTTTCCTGTTTTATAACATGACAGGCCTAGCTTAGCATAAGGTCTAAAAACATTCTGGATCCAGCCACCCGGTTTGTAGACTTTGGTAAGCTTTTTTCTAGGGCTGTCAGCCTCAACATGTTAGTCCTGATGTGGTGAAATGTACGTCTGAAATAAGTATGTTATTTTTGCATAGTGGTTAAATGTTTTCATGTGTAGCATTTTGTCCCTTCTGGAACACCATAAAGAGCAGGTGAGGCCAACCTGCGGCTTGTGAGCCACATGCGGCTCTTTGCCTTTCGGTGTGTGGCTCTTTCATCCATTCATTATTGTTATGAGTAGATGTGTACCAATCAATCTAAATTATTGATGTATTGATATTGTGATAAGTATTGATCAATACTTGGGTGATAAGATTGATACTTAAGTTTCAGTTTCTTTTCTCTACATCGCACATGTGCTCATAGCTATCTAAATAGATAGATGGATGAAACTTTGTCTCTTCTGCAGTGATAACAAAAAATTTCTCTTTGACACGGCTCTGGTTGACTTTCATCTTATGTCCTTTTGTTTATGTGTGAGAGAAAGTGTGTGTGATGTGGCTCTTTGTAGTACCACAGTAATTTTTGTGGCTCTTGGCAGCAGTAACATGATGGTGTGTGTGTGTTTGTGTAGGTATGTGAGGATACAGGTCCACATGTGTGCAGTTGTGTGTGTCCTCAGGGTGTTAACCTATGAATTATTTGATGAACGCTGCTTTGGCAGCACGTCATTGGCTGTTCCTGCTCCACCCTGTGATGTCACATGATGCCTCCCAGTGACGCCTGTTCAGCTCTCCTCTTCTCCCTCTGTGGTTTTTACAGTCTGGTCTCCCCTTTACGCTCGTGTCCCCGCACATAGTGTGTTCTTATAGTAAGACCTTTAAAGTCTGATTTAATCGTACCTTTACCTCCACATGTTACAGCACATTTTTATCAGTCACTGTGCCCCTTTGTCTGCTAACGAGCAGTGGTAAGCGTGTTTGTGTATGTGCATATGCCAATGTGTTGTTTTATTTGTGTTGTCTGGTGTCATCATGTCCCGCAGTGCCTCTCTGACTCATATGTGTGTCTGTCCCTGTGTGTGTGTGTGTGTGTGTGTGTGTGTGTGTGTGTGGGCCTGCAGTCTGTTTGTTGTATTTCCATGTGTCACATTGAGTCATCAGTGCGCCTGTCATTGCCACAGCAACTATGCAGTGACATATGCCCGCTTCGTGGCTCTCTGACTGACAGGACGGTCGCTGTGGTGAAATCCAAAGGATGTTGGAACAAATCACACCTCGTCCTCTTCCTTCCTCTCCACTGGCCTGTCTCTGACCTGTCCGTCCATGTCCTTGTTTATTCAGTACAAGATTAAATTAAAGAATCAAATCTTTTATCAAAAACCACATAAAAAATGCACTTTTTGTGGAACAAACTTGAATTACCTGAAATATATTCCAGGACTTGTCACAGGAGATTATTTAATTTCTTTCAAACACTGACTGAATACAAAGGTCTATGATGGTCTATAAAACTGCTCCCCTTCTCCTCTTGTAAATAATAAAAATAAAATCCCCATTGTCATAGGTGCTGACCAGTGTTGCCAAGTCTGCTTATTATTAGCAACTTTGGGCTTGTTTCTCCGTAAAGTCACTTGCAAATCTCATCAGCTGGGTTTTTGGGCTTGTTTTCTAAAGAGTACTTTCTCATTTGGACCTGCTTTGCTGCTTGTATGATCCCCACCTGATTCTCTCCCAGCTCACCTTAAAAATAAGAAACACAAACGAGACAACACAACAGATACAATTAGCCCTTTTCCTTTCCACAATGTGGTACCTGTTATCTGTCGGGCTTTTATTGGGGGTTTTGTTCTTAGAGCTGATTGTTTCGTGATGTCTGGCAATACTGGCTTTGACAACATGCTAGTGACGTTTTTTTACGACCAGAGTTTGAGTACAGCCGATTGGCTAGTGGAAAAACACACTTATGATTCATTTGTACACATGGTGGTACAGTTTGGTAGGGTAAACCCTGGTCCTGCTCCTCTTTCCAAAGAGAAAATGAAACTATATTTAACTTTATCAACAAACTAAAGAAGCTACAGGCAAAGTACCCTCAGGACATGGTCCCACTGGCAATCCATACCGTGGTTAAGCACGCTTCAACCCTAAAGTCCAAGCACACGGACATGAGGTGTGATCCAACAGTCATTTTAAACGATAGCATGGAGTTTAAGAGGGCTTTGTTGGACCAAAAAACTTCACATAAGGCAAAAAGTCACTAAAGTTGGAGCAGTGTTCTCTGTGTCTCATTGAGCTGACTCTGATGAGATCGCGCTTCATGTTAACAGATGCTTTGTGATGCTGAGGAGGGCCATGCACCTAAAGTCTAGTTCATATAGGAGTAGTATGACTGCTCTTCATACTCTCCAGCAGGGGTTGGGGCAATCGTGTTTGAGTACAGCACAGTTTGAAAGGCCAGTGTGACCCCGCCCTCAGTCTTTGAGAGTTCAGTGAGTCTTGAGTTTGTGTTTATTTTGTTTCTTATGTGCACATCTTCACGGGATCCATCAGGGTTGTCAATCTTGGCTGTTATCTCATCCAATAACAAATTTAAACCAAAATTTTAGACGTAAAACAGCATACTGACTTACAGCAACTATGATGGATCCTGCTTTTATTTTTACATGTATGTTGGTTTTACAGTCTGACCTGTCAGTGAACACAGTAGGGATTAGTTTAGGACCTATTGCAGCCTGTCAGCTCCAAAGGTTTTGGCTCTCGATATAGTCTTGGCTCAAAACAGCCAAAGACTTCTGCAAAATTTGTTTTATTTATTTTTCTCATTCCTAAGGACACCCCATTTAGGACAAAACAACAAACATGTTCCTACTGGTGAGAACACCAGAGTACATGACCAACAATGGGAGAAATAAAGGTGTTTATAGGTTTTGTTGATAACAGATGTCAGGTTTGTAACCTCGGGGACACAGTAACTTTCTATCAAACCCAGCTGAGATGGACATGTCTGTACTTGGTGTCTCTTACAACTCTCAGATGTGTCTGTCTGTCTCCTTTAGCAGTTAACATCACTGATGGAGTGTTGAATTGGAGGAGGAAGGAAACTGGTGTTGTGTTGGCAAAACGAAGCCAACACGACGACAGTCAACGTGTCAGAGGAGCTGGAGGGCTTCTTATGGACAAGGGACATCAGGCAGAGAGAAAGTTCATATCATTTAAGTGATTGTCTAGCCTTTTAGTTTTGGTGCTGGTGATTAAAAGCAGAACATCAATGAAGTTTGACTAAATACAAATATAAACTCTTCCCTCTTTATTTATGATAAATTTTATTTTGATTCCCATACCACAGCTTAGTCACCTCTTGGAGGTTTCAACTTTAGGATTTTTAATGTGGCCACATTGTTGTTTTATGTGCAGGGAATGTAGAAAAACAATCAATCCTTATTAAATGTGTGAGCTCTACAATGATAAATCAATGACTCATATACTATCAAACCTAGTACGGAGAGTCCACATGGGTTTTTACTGACCGGTGCAGACAAGTAAATTAAACAACAGAAGAAATTGAATCACAGTGTATAATAAAGCACCAACTTCTTCGCCTGGAATAACTGTATAGCAAAACTTTATATTTCTTTATAATTGTAATGAAAATATAAGTCTCACAGAACCGACATGTTTTCTTCCACACTGTTGAAATTTCAGTTCAACTGTAAAGTTTTTATTTTTACTCACTTTACTTTTACTTTTAATAATTACTTCTTTTTACTTTATTTTTACTCAATTAAGCTTCAGAGTTACTAATCATAGATCATCCAGGAAGTCCCGAAGCTCCAACAAAGGTTACTCTAGATCGTTGCTAAAGACGGCCCTCTGCTGCGGACCTGCTCGACTCCAGTTGTGACAGCTTACAACTCCTGTTACTGCTAATACCACACTCACAGCTCATGCAGAAAGTTCTCTGTCGCTAACTATCCATGTGGTCTTATTTTCTCCATGTGAGGTGTGACCAAAAACCCTGTTTACACCAAGCAGTTCAGTTCAGTTTGGTTTGTCAGCACACATTTTGTGGTGTTTTCATTGGCTACAACCGAGACAGGTTCCCAATTTACCAACCCGTACCCTCTACTCTTGGGGCGCCAGATACACTGATCCGACCCCAGAAGGTGGAGCTTGAAACACTGCAGACCGTTGATTGGTCGAATGAATCAACACTTCCTGTGCAACAGAAGGTGCTGTATTTGTCCCGGCAGCACACGGCCCTCTCTGAGCTTGATTGGGCTTGATTGTGCAAAGAGCCACATGGAAATCACAAAGAAGACAAATTGCTGGATGTCTTTCATTTTTGCTCTTTGTTTACTGTGTCGGGTTTTTCTTCTTCGTCTAATTCATTAGTGGGGTACACCACTAGTGGTGTTGTGCTGCTATGCTATTATGTAATTTACGTGGCTATCAGCATCTGGCTAACAAACCGCCTATCAAGAGGCAAGGCAGTTGGCTGTGGAGATGCAAACAGTATTAGGTTTTACAGATGCAACCGGTACCACACTATACTGATCCAAATGGGGCCGCCTGTTGAAATGGGGCTAAAGACTGTATCATATATGGATATTTTTTCTGACGTCACCCGTCTGTCTCTGAAACAAAGTTTTGAAGCAAATCATCGATAGGAGCCAATTTGGTAACGAGGCGGGCTTTGAGCCCCCTCACTCACAGCTATAGGACGCCCGCCTGTCAATCAGCTGAGCTGTGCCTCTAATTGGGTAAACCTGTGGTTTTAGTATCTTTAAAACTGTTGAGATGGAAAAAAAGCACAGTGTGTGGTGCTAGAGGACTCAGCTTTTTAGACTGGAGCCGTTTTTTTGTTGTTGTTTGTTTTGTTTTGTTTTTTGTACCAGGCTGTAAATATGTTTATTTCTACTCTAAAAACTCTCTTTATTTTGCTTGGTGTGTGTGTGTGGTTTTCTGTACTTCTGAAGCCAGCCTCAATTGGGGCCTCAATGAACTGCAGTTTTTAGCTCTTCTGCATTACCTTCATTTCTTGCAGCCAGAGGTTTTTGTCAGACACAATTACACTGTGTAAGATTATTTACATGTGAAGGATCCTGGGCCCTGTTCTACGAAGCAAGTTCAGTCCACCGAGATAGCCTTGGAGCTACCTCGCTGAACTGAGCGCGGTAGCCGGCAATCTCGCTACACGGTTTTACGACGCTGGTTATCAACCTCATAGGTGGATCCAGCTAGGCAATGAGCGCGTGCACGCATATAAGGCGGAGCCCGCTGCATCTGACCAATCGTGAACATGGAGCAGTCTGGAGCGTCAGAGCAGGCCGGAGAGAGAAGGACCATATACTTCACACAGGAGGAGCAGGAGGTGATCATGAGGAAGTATGACGAGCTGAAACATGCAATTAACGTTAAAAACAACACCGTCGCTACTGCTAAAGCACGGAAGGAGTGCTGGCAGAAAATTGCTGACAGTCTAAATGCGTAAGTGAAGTGGTGTAGTGCAAATAAAATATTTTGTGCCATTATCATCCTGAAATAGCACTGTTCACCATGCACTTTTACTGTAACATGCAACATATCTTATTTAGTTCTTACATTAATTTATTCATTTGTTCATTCCTATCGTGATTACATTTTTAGTGATATGTAGCCCACATGAGCCCTACATGAATTCCTGTCACAGTTTTAATACAGGCAATAAAATATTGTCATGGAACAAAAGTGTTGGCATTGAAGATCTTATTACGGCAATGAGAGTTCTTCATTCCCTTTAACTACATGTAGAAAGTGTCATATACTACCAACCTCTCCCTGGAAAACCGGTAACTTTCATAAATGTGGTCATCCGAAAAAGAGAGAGGGTCGGGCTCCGATGTCCATGGGATCCTCTAAGAACGGACAAGCCATTTTTCGTGAGGGCTCATTGGTCAGTGGGCGGGGTTTTAATAGTCTGCGAGTTCAATCTGGAACCTAACCTGCCCCGGAGCAGGTTAGCCGTTCAGCGTACGTTGCCATGGAGACTCGCCTCGCTGAGGAGTGATCCCGTGTTGTAGAACAGGGAATCCGAAACCTATCCTCAAAGCTACCTCGCTAGGCAGTAATCCTGCTTCGTAGAACAGGGCCCTGGAAAAGCTTTGTGTTGTGCCCTACCAAGCACACACCATGTATAGTGCAAGGTTAGGTAAATAGACAGTTATCTTCATGACACAGCTGGTTGTGTACCCAAGCTCGTGGTAAAAAGTTTGATGTATTTCTGGAAAAGGAAACTCAAATGTAGAAATGAGACAGATTTAAAGTCAAAACAATAAATAATTTAATACATGTCAACTTCTGGTTTTTGAAACTTTTAACCATCGATTGACTTCCACATGAGTTCGAGAAACATGATTATATCTGCCAGTTGAAGAAGAATGAATCAAAGTGGATAAAGCTAAGAAAAATACAGACAAATGGTGAGTAAATATTTCCACTTAATGCTTGGATTAAAACAAAGAGACGTAATGGGAATAACATGTATATGCACTTCATTTTAAAAGGGGTTTTTATTCATTAGCTGCTTTATTCACATGGGTAAATGTCGTGGAATGTGTTAGTATCTATAATTTACATTTTTGTGTTTGCATCCCATTGTCTTTTCAGATCCACAAACACGCTGACACAAAGAGGGTCTCTGCAGCTCTCTAATGGGGGAACAAGCTGTGTGAAGAGACAAAATGTCACCAGGCGGTCCCCACTCCGCCACCTCCCCACTCAGGGCATACTTAGCATTTAAAGTCCCCCCACCCTACCCAGAAAAAGGCGTGCTAACATTTAGCAGCGAGGGGGAGGGAGGGAAAGGACGCACAGACGGGCTGCAGCCGGGGCGGGCAGGCGGCAGATTCCTCCGGCCCTGTAGTGGAGCCGTGGGGAAGTTTTTAATTCCTCCACCCTTATGGTTCATTTATCCTCCAGATCCCCCATGTGAAGCTCTTCAATGACCACTCATGTGTGCACTGCTGCTAAATTATTAACAAGGGAGATAAGGGAAGACGGAGGCGATGGGTAGATAGAGAGGAGAGAGGAGGAGAGGAGTGGGAGAGAGTGGAGGAGGTGAGGGGGAGTGAGGAGAGGTGTGGAGATGTTGTGGCGAGGTGAGAGGTGAGGTGAAGAAAGGGGGTGAGAGAGCGAGGTGAGAAGAGCACAGGGAGGTGAGGGAGAGACGAAGGAAGGGTGAGAGGAGACAGAGATGAAGAGTGGACAGTGAAAAGGTTCAACAACAGTATGTGGATCAAAATGAAACCATTAAAAGCAGCACTAATGAAGGTCAGTGGCGATACTTTATATCTTTACCATATATTGGTGAATGGAAAACATCACTTCTTTGAGTTTTATTTGTGGCCACAGGAAACAACAACCTCATGGCGTTATTAATTAATAAAATGTAGGATGGTAAATCCATGTCTCTTAATTATGTGTGCATCATGTGTGACACTTAGTTTTTAAAGCATATAAAGCAAGGTGTGAATGAGTCTGATGGCTGTTTAACTACAGAAAAGCACATTTACTGATATGTCTGTTTAACACTCTCTGAATGATCCTGCTCAGCTTCAATAAACTTTGAATTACTCAAGGAATGATTCCTAAACTGATCTGAAAATATTATTATTCTTACTGTGAATCATTATGTTAAAACTCTCAGACTTTCTAAGCCTGATTTTTTTTTTCTTTTTACCCTGGACATAATCTGTATACAGTATACATGTATACATACACATACACATATCTGTATACATAATCTATAACAGCAACAAAGGAGCTCACGTTAATTCCTGGTTGTTTTATTAAAAAATAAAGACAAAATGAATAAATAAAATGTATCAATAGATTGAAGCTGTCATTATGTCATATTTCTATTTCACAGTTATTGTCAACAACAACAACAAAGATTAGTTAAATAAAAAAAACATCAGGTTAAGATTATAGCGACTTATCACTTTGGGAGCTGTTCTTACAAACACTATTGACTCACATGTGACTACTCTAAAGTGCCTTGAGTTAACATCTATTATGAATTTGTGTTATATAAATAAAGACTGCCTGAAGGATTGATTGAATTACTAATTGATAGACTTATTGATATTCCATTTTTAAACATGCACAAAGTTTTGTCTCCATCCATCAGAACTCTTTTTTTTATAACAAATTTTCTTTGTTAAAGACAATTTTTTTACCTAATACAACACAAGACAGTTATTTATCAATATGTACATAGCACTTTAGCCCATGTTTTAGCCTTCAGTCTGTGTTTTAGCTTTTGGTCTGTGTTGTAGCTTTCCTCTGCTCTTCTGTCCTTTTTCTGTTTAACAGTTAGGCTCCTGTGTCCACCATCACTACAAAATTAATCACAGAAATCATTTTCAGCAGAGAAAAACACAGATGTCTCTTCTTATCGCTAAACTTTGTTAGCCCTCTTGATGTTGTCAAAGACTTCAACGTGCTGTAAATAAGTCCTGGCCAACTCAATCAGGAAGCTAAGAAGTAGCATTTTGGAATCACCTATATCGGCGCTAATAATCTCATGATAAAGTGTGGGTTATGAACGAGCATATATTTAGAAGAGAGACTTTTTTAAGCTTACTTAAACTCCTGTGAGCCTCTTTAACCCTGCATGTTTTTTTTGTTTGTTTTTTTTAGATTATATATATATATATATATATATATATATATATAATTAGTTCCCTTGTATTGTGGCTGCCCTATGACAAATGTTATAAATAAATGATGTATTTGGTCAAATTCACACATTTTATTTTGCAATCTAATGTGTTCAATCTCCATGTGTTTTACACTTTGTGTGTTAAGGCAAAATTCAGGGTCAACATAATACGTCTTGAAAAAGGAAGGATCCTTCATTACCCATAATGCTGCATATTCTTTGGCCATTTTGGCCTTACGAAACCAAAACCCCCTTCTTTAAACTCTAACACTTAGATTTTCTTTTTAAATATTGAAGCTCAAACAGAGACAGCACTGATGTGGGTTCCTTTAATGGGTTCCTCCAAGAGGCACATCATGACGCTGTTTTCACAGTATGAACAGCTGACCGTCGTTTGTAGAAATCTCTAGAGCTGTTCTGAGACCAGTATTCAGTATTCTAGCATGAAATACATTAGTGTAGCTACATGCTGGTCTCTGTCATCGCACTGGACTGTCTTAGCCTAGCTGGCAAGGTGAAGTGACACAGGTCTCTGCATTGACCTCTGTTTCTCTGTGATCACTCCTCTGCTGTTAGTGTGCAGAGTGTCAGGACCTGCTGCCACGTCACACACTGTACACACTAACTCTACTTCTGTGAGCTGCCATAAGGACAGAACTGGGTTAGAGTGACGCAACACACACTGTCACTGTCAGCAGCAAAATTACATAGTGACAGTTACCTGAACGCACACAGACACACACACACACACACACACACACACACACACAGACACACACACACACACAGACACACACAGACACACACACACACACACACGACCTGCTGTGTAACCTGCGAGTGATCTCATTAGAGGTGTATAGGTATGCACAGACTAAAGATGGGTCCTGTTACCCGCCTTTGTGTCTGAAAAATGGAAAATTACTTAGTGTCATTAAGAAAAGACAAGGAAAACACACACACACACACACACACACACGCACACACACACACACGCACATACACACACACACACACGCACGCACGCACGCACGCACGCACGCACGCACGCACGCACGCATGT
The DNA here is from genome assembly GCF_033239565.1 of Halichoeres trimaculatus. NCBI lineage: Eukaryota > Metazoa > Chordata > Actinopteri > Labriformes > Labridae > Halichoeres > Halichoeres trimaculatus. The sequence continues at coordinate 23,612,086 of NW_027437183.1, forward strand.
ATATGCCCATACACAAATGCATAGCAGAGTAAGTTTGGTTTGGAAATGGGTATGTGTGTGTGTGTGTGTGTGAGTGTGTGTGAGTGTTTGTGCGTGCATGTGTGTGTGGATGCGTGTGAGTTGGGGGTTATGCTCCTAAGGGAGAAGCCAACAAGACTCCCCTCTCTTACCACACTCACACACACACACACACACACACACACACACACACACTCACACACACACACACACACACACACACACACACAGAGTATCTGGGGGGTACAGTAAGCTCTGGCGGATTTGTAGAAAGGCCCGGATTGTTCATTAATAAAGAAAGGATGAAAACGGGGGAAGAGGTGGAGGGGTGTGTGTGTGTGTTTGTGTGGTGGGGGAGGGCTGGGGGGCAAGGAGAGTAAAAGAAAAAGAGAAGAGGAAGATAGAATGAGAGGGAGGGGGTAGTGAGGAGGAGGAGGAGGAGAAGGGGGGAGGAGGGGGTACACAGTATTAGACAGTAATTAAATAATCATCTGTGTTGCTCTCGTTTACTCCCTCCCCTCTTCCTCCTCCGCCTCCTCCCACTGCACTAGCGGCCACAACACCTGTCACAACTCATCACCCTCACACACACACACACACGCACACACACACACACACACACTAAAGACTAAATCACATCAAAGCCTAACACACACACACTGTGGACACTCATACATAACATGGGGATGAAACCCACAGGAGAGACGGTATGATTGGTGGAGTGGGGGTCTGGGGTGCGTCAGGGGTGGTAGAGTGGTTGTAAAATCAATTTCCACCTTCCTTCTCACCTTCATCACCTCTTCTCTTATCATCCTCTGTTCTTCCTGTCCTGTCAGGTAGCTGTTGGCAAGTCCAGGTAAATCCTGGACGACATGGACTGCTGACAGATGCTGAATGGTGTCAGTGATAATTATTCAGACTGTCTGAAGATAGACTTGCTGTAAAGAACAGACAAGGAGTGAGTCAGTCTATGTGTTTTTTAAATTATTAAAGGTAATGACAGCATGTTGTATCTCTATGTTCATTGTTTTTATTGTGGATGTGGGGCTCTGTACTAAATTTACAGTGAAGTTCTTAGGCACATAAAATCTGACCAGCTATAAATCTTGTTCAGAGAGCTCCTTGTCACCTTAAAGGTCCCATATTCTGCTCCTTTCCTGCAGTTTAATATGGATCATTGACGTCTTCATGAAATGGTGGTAACATGTTTTGGTCCAAAAAGCCAATAAATCAAGTACAGCAGCATTGTTTCCAGGCTCTCATAGCCCCTCTGTTCAGAACGCTCTGATTTAGTGGGCGTGGCCTTCATATGTAAATGAGCCACCGCTGATACCGCCCTGCTCTTCTGCGTCACTGAGAGCGGCGCCACGAGCTCCGAGTTCACAATGTTTAGAAAACAGCGAAGCTTGTTTACCGTAACGTTACAGGCTAGAACAACAGGCTAACAGCAGCTAAAGTTAGCATCCTGAAGCTAACACAGAGACAGGGGGGACACTGAGGAAAAGCTCTTACATCTGCTCCACAGCACACAGCATTTAAAATACTCACATTTCCAGGGTCTGAGGTTTGTTGGTGGATGGTTGGTAATGCGCCTGGATTCAGGACCAGCCTATTTGCTAGCCCTCTGTTGTACTGTCCAAAGTTGGAAAAGCAGTCGGCCGTGAAGTGACTAGCACACACATGCACAGTTTTTCTTAGTGTAGCTGACACACTCCCCTCATAAATGAACTCTAGCCACTCAGTCTTGTCTTCTTCCGAGATGGGAAGCTTGAGCATGGAACTATGTGGCTGATTACAGCCAAAAACAAATCAGTGATGGCTCCTCAACTTTGGCACTCTCCTCCCCGCTGCTGGAGGGGAGTGAGCGAGGAGAGGGTTTGGGGTATCTGCTCCAGTGGACCAATTCGGTCAGACTTGCTCCTGATTGGTCAAAAGAGGGAATTGCTGATGTCGGCGAATCCCCAAAATCCAAACAGCTCATTGTAGGTCAGGATTTTACATTCACAAGCACTACTTAATACAGGGTTTGTCATTAAATATCACATTTTGTGGGCTGGGAGAAAAGCCAAAGACCCACAAATTTCACTAAAAGACTTAATAAAGTGATTTTTGCATTATGTGGGACCTTTAATACAGTTCCTGTTTAGCCTTTGAACTTGAAGTACATTTCAAACGGATGAGGGCACAGATACCTGATATGTATCTCAGAAATGGACAACGTGCCTCCATTTCCTCCTAATGTCAAAAGTGGATCCAAATTACTGCTCATATCACAATCAGGAGGCAAGAGCAGAGATCTGACTGGTGGAGCTGCAGGGTTCGCAGCATGCCCCTTCTGCTAACCAAAACACAGCTTTAACTCATTGATAAGATGATAAAGATCCCTCAGGCCGGTACAGCTACAAACAAAACAAGCTTTTTGTGTTAGTTTGAAGCTGATACTCAGGGTTACAGAAAGTTCAATGACATTCATGTAAGTGTGTATGTTTTCTCCCACTGTTCCTTCTCTGCTTCAACTGTCAGATTAAGAGTGCTGCACAAGCCGCTTTCGTCACCAGAGCTGTCAGTCATTACGTTACAACCCATCTTTTTAGCATTAATCATGAATTAACACACAGTTTTTTTTCTTTTCTTTTTTTTTTCATAAAAACAATAAATGATGTAAAAAAAAACCTGACAGCTAACAATGTCCTACAAAAATGGCGTCTAAAACAAATTTTTTCCACACATATCATCTTTTACTCTCCACCATGAGGCCATTCTGTACACGAACATAGAGTGAACAAAAAGGCCAAACATTTCTGAGAAACACACACACACACACACACACACACACACACACACACACACACACACACACACACACACACACACACACACACACACACACACACACACACATCATCATCATCATCATCACACAAATGACTCCTAACAAAGACCAACCTGACAGAGAAGAATATTCTGTATAATTACAGTCAGCCATATGGCCATGGAGACTGTTGGCCAGGCTGACAGGGTACACACACACACACACACACACACACACACACACACACACACACACACACACACACACACACACACACACACACACACACACTGCATTATAAACATCCGATAGTGTTGCTGTGGATTCATCCTCTCATGCATTGATTCATACTCCTGTGTACGGCCACAGGGCCTCAGTGAATCTGGCGTTCAGGCCAATATGGCTGGATGGATAATTTGGCCTTCATTAATGCCGATCAGAAAACTGTGCCTCTTTTCAGCAGGAGGTAAACAGGATTCTGATTAACATCTGCTGGGAAGTACTCATTGATTTTGTCTCCTTTTTTGTGGTGATTATAATGTTGCTGGAAACAATCAATCTCTCCTCGCTGATGGGAAGAGCCACGCACACATTTTTGGACATTTGAATGTTAGGCAACAAAACAAAACAAAAAAAAAAACTGTGCCCTAAACGCCCTTTATCAGAACAAAGCTATCTATTGTTGTAAGAAAATCAACTTTTTCAAACAGACACATCGAAACATACAAGTAACATGTTTTATCATCCTTGTGACCTACAAATCAAGTTTTCTCCATAAAACTTACTGCAGTTGTACACATGCTGTGAACTTTCAGGCTATCTAACTTTTTCAGGCTGCTTTTGTTTTGCATTGTTACTTTCGTAAACAGTATGTGTTTTCAGAATATGAATAATGTAGAAATAAGAACCTCAAGCTGGTCATATGACTTGCTGCTGACGCATTAGAATAGTAAAGCCCATGCTGACAGTCATACACAGTGATTCTTAGAAACATTTCTGCAATTCTTTAACTTTGAAATTTTAACTTTTTCAGGAAAAACCCTGCCCAATTGTCGCGTCTGGTCTTCTATATATTTGTGTCAGTGACTGTGTCTGCCTCAACCCCCTCGTCTGCCTGTGTGTTGATGTTTTGGTTGTGTTGGGTTGTTTCTGGTTGGAGAGTAAACATGGTTACATCAGTCAATCACAGGGTACCCAGTGCACAAGTAACTTTGCTTGTTGATGATTGTGAGTAGCAGCTGATCAGAGCAGATATAATAGTGGACGTAGAACAAAGGAAGAAAGACACAACCATAGTGAAGCAAAACACCAAACAAATAAAGCTTTTTCCTAGATGAGGGTGAACTTTTGCTCAACTTTCACTTCAGGAACTTGGAGAGCAGCTCAGGACAAAGAGCAACGCAAGTTAGTGGTTAGCTTGTGCTAACATTGCAAGGCTGGTGCACAGCTCTTGAGTCTCTCCCACGCAGAACAGCGATGCTGCATGTGGTTGTTGGGTTAGTGAATGTGTCCACATAGTCACGGACGGAGGCAGTGGGTGTGCACTGCTGCTGGCACTGAGCCAAAGAGGAGGAGCCCAGTTCAAATGTTGTGTTCACAAACAAGTAATGAAAACTCCTGCAAACCCAAACTTCAAGTTAATATTTCTGAAAATTTGAACATTTTAACATCCAACCAGGGGATTCAATCTCCCCCAGTCTGCCTTTTTTGGGTTATAAAAATGATAATTCAAAGACATTTATGATCACTGTTGAAAAGAATATTGGAATCTGGTTGAAGAATAAAAGGTTTTTCAACTTTTGTTTTTAGACACTTCGTGTTCAGAGCGGATTTCACTGGAAGATCTGCTGTTTTTTTTATCATTTTTTTTTCTTGTTTATTTGGTCATTTGTTAATTTATTTATTTAACTATTTATTTATTTTGGTGAGAATTATCCCCAGTTACAGTGAGGCTAATGATATGGCGCTACAGAGCATCACAGTCACCTATGGAAAACTCAAAGATCATGACAGAACTCATATTCACAGTCAGCTGCCAGGGATTTTGAGCCCCATGAAAAAAATATTGCTGGGCCCCCTTATAATTTTATTAGGGGCCTTTCTGGGCTCCTGTCAATGATAGGTCCTCAGGATCCCCCCCTCCTTCAGGGTCACAATCCTGCCATGCATCATTTGAAGACCACTTCATCCAGGATCCTCCACCTTGTTAGTGTGAGCTTCATACTCTCAGTACCAGAACATGCTCAGTCTTCTTCTCTCTTCTTCCGTAGTGAATGTTTATCCTTTGTCACTTTGTCGACACGATGCAGGCCTAAGTAAATTGTATCCATGATGTTTTGATAGAGGGAAAAAAAAATAAAACCATGTATTTCTATAGATGCAATTCCAATTACTGCTGGAGAATTGCATCATAATGACTTCTGTCCTCCTTTAACCCCCCAAAATAAAAAGTTTTAAGGTTTTTGTTTTTGGACCAGCTGGTACTTTAACCATTCTGTATCTGGTTGAATTTTTTCTGTTTCACACAAGAAATATGAGTTTTCTCAAAAACTTGAATCTCTGTATTAAATGAAAAAAGGTCTTTGAGACTGCAGCGACTCATACCAGTGAACCCTCAGAGTTTCTGTATCTCTCTGGATACAGACAAATTAAACCCTCAAAAGTTCATCTGCAGCAAACAAACAAACTAAAAAAACACACAATAACAACTAAAAGAGAAAAGCCAGGATGTGATTATTGGAAAGAATGAGATTGTGCATCAGTGTAACATAATGAAAAGGAAATATTCATATTAGGCAAAAACAAACTATTGAAAAGCTGCTCATTAACGCTCATAAATAAATGCAAATCATCTTAATTAGTCGGAGGACCTTGGGTGCCTCTGAGCTTCTTCTGCTTCTCTATTTCTTTTCTCTCACTTGTGTTTTTTTCTCACTGTTGTTTTTTTTCTTGCTGTTATTGTTGTTGTTTTTGAAGTCCTCCTGCGTTCCCCTCCATCTCCTCCTCCTCTCCACTGCTGCCATCGTCTCTCCCCTCTATCTCCTCCCCTCTGGTTTGGTCGTAGGGCTTGGGTGTCTCCTGGTTCTTTCATCCCCCTGTGTTGTCGACCCAGCCTCACTCACTGAGGAGATATCATCCATGGGAGGGTGACTGGGAGAATTGGGCGGAGAGGACGGGTGGAGGGTGGGAGATTTGGGGTTCCAGTGCCACTTTTTGGCACTTCAGCTGGGTTTGGGTGGGAGCCAGGATGTCTCAGTGAAGTCAGGAGTGTTTGAGAGGGAAATAAGAAGCTCTCTGAGCGGGCTTTGGGAGTGTGATGGATTTGATGTGCAGCATCTGGATAACTCTTTGAAAGTAAAGAGTCAAAAACATCAAGAAGGAAAGACATTTTAGAAGTGTGAAGTCTGAACACATTTGCAATGTATAAAATGTCCTTTAATTGTTTATAAATGTGCAGATATTTCATACTGAATCAGTCAAAGTGTGGAGATATGGCCTTTGTTAGGCTCAACTTACTTCTGTGGCACGAGCTGCTGTGAGAAGCAGATGTAGATTGGACGCCCATGCTGTCCCCTGGTGTAACTGCTGTTATTAGTTTGGGCTCACATAATTGGTCTCTAGTCTACCTGTGGTATCTTTATGGACCTCTAATAGGCTCTTACTCTCAAAGTGGACGATGAAAGGAAACAGATAATTGGTCCTGAGGTGCTCAATGGACTGATCTGCTGCTACGCTCAATCACAGTTTACCAAGAGATCTCACACCAATCCCATTTAACAAGGTGTAGTAAATCACAGAGGTCTGTATTCATCTGGGAGAGAGACGGAAAATACATCAGAGCTGTTGTTTATATTCACTGTGAAATGACAAACTGTTGGGGTGAAAATACTACAGTACAGTTTATTAAACTGGAAACAGAAACATATTAGACTGTGATGCTCAAACTACTCCATGCCTGGAGGAGTGAGTGTGGGGATTTTCAGGTGAGCAACAGCACAGAGAAAAGCAAAAAGTAAGCAGCCCAGCAGGAACAGCAGAGATACAACCCCCAGAGATCAGCCACACAAAACACAGTCAGTGGGTTTAATCCATCCTTCCACCTATCTATCCATCCATCCAACAATCCCTGACCTTTACCACTTTTCTTTTCTTTTCTTTTCTTTTCTTTTCTTTTCTTTTCTTTTCTTTTCTTTTCTTTTCTTTTCTTTTCTTTTCTTTTCTTTCATTTTATTTTCAAAGGCTCCTAATAAAATAAAATAAAATAAATTAAATTATTATTATTATTGTTGTTCACAGTTGCAGAGCTGGCTGGGGCCTTTTCCAGATGTTATGGTGTGAGAGGCAGGGTACACCCAGGACAGGTAGCCAGCTGATCCACATGGATCTGTTTTTCAAGTTTACCCAACAAAACATTTTCAAGAGAATGAAAAACTTGTAAATTCAAGATCAAACTAGTCTGAAGACTTGATCGTCCAAAAAGATTCATTAGGTCTTTCACTGTAATATGGTAAGATAGTTATTGTAACTAGACCAGTTTCTTTTTTTACCTTGTTGTTTTCAACTACAAACTCCTGCAGCCTTCCTCAGAAGAGTCACATGGTTTTGTTGTGCTTATTTGTCTGTCAGCTGATTTATAGACTCATTTACTGTTTGCAAACAGTTACAGCTGAGTGCGTGTCTTGGCAACAGAAGTGCTGATGAAGACAATGGTACGTCAAGCGATGTGAGGATGTTAACCATAGAAATCAGTGAGTGATTAAAAAACATCAACAAGTGGACAGGTGTTTTCCGTGGAAGAATCCGGCTTGTACCTCGGAGAAGAGTTTCAACACACAAGTCACTCCATCATGACTACATTATCTGTAGTTGTCTGTACCAGACTGTGAAATATAGACATGAACCTATGTCAATAAACCTTCCCAAATCAAAAAGTAACAGACTGCTGACTCTGAGACCTGGGCATTGAAAGAGGGGCCAGAAAACAATGTTCAGATAGAGAACAGGACCAAATCTATCAGAATATCAATGGTTTGTATTTTGATATTACTAATCCAAGTGGTTAATGGTTTGATTTTATACTGTAGTTTAACTTTGAACATAGAACCAGTTTCTCATAATATACAGTATAGGTTAACTTGTATTTACCCTCCACGTTTAGTCTTAAAGGAATATTTCACCCAAAGAATGATATGCCTTCATTTTCTACTCAACCTCATGCTGAGCAACACTCTGGAGCACTTTTTTGATGTCTCAAATGCAGCCGGAGATCCGGGGGGATTTCCACTGTCAACAAACTTCCATCTAACAGGGGCCAATGGCGCCCCAAAGAAAAAGGTCCATAAAAGTCCACAAAAACGTGCCTATTTTCCTTCATACTGCTCGTACGCTGTAATCCAAGTGTCCTGAGCGGGTAGAGTCCATAATTAATTCGAAACGAGGCCATTCAGTACATTTTTTCGAGCCTAAAAAGTGCTATATCGCACTTCCACAGTGCACGTCTACGTGCGCTCCCTGAACTATAGAAGCCGTGGCAGACCAAGCCAGACGCTTGCGTGCTTTCAGAGACTACTGTGCTAAATTGCAAGCGTAGCAGAAGTTCTGCTATTTACACTCTGCTGTGAGCCTGACGAGGATGGGTTTAACTTTTCCCAAGTTAGAAAAACGTGATTAGTCATTAGTCAAATTAAAAACATGGTTCAAGTGTGTCCCTATCCTGGGTGCTTCAATCAAATGAAACACAGGTGCCTGAGGAGATCCTGTTCCGTGACTTTCCAAGCGTTTGGCTTGGCCTGTTGGGGCTTCAATAGTTCAGGGTGAAATATTCCTTTAACCTCGGCCCGAAACCAAATTATTCATTTAATTCACAATGTGAAAACCGGATTTAGAGTCAGTTAAAATTGTTTCTTTGTGGTCAAACCTGGTTACCTGAGGATTTGATAAAGAAGACACGTTTAATAACAGCCACAGATGTTGTTGGTGTTTCAGTGTAAAGTGTGACCCTTTTAACTGGTGGCTCATTAGCTGACGATCACTGACACGTCCAGCTGAGAGTCAACAGTTAGCACGTTCACTCTTTGATCCACCGGTGGCTCTGTAACGGTCAGACCTGGATAGAAGCTGACTCTGCAGTATGGTATTGTTTCTGACAGCTGACCACAGAACAACCAGACATTTGCTGCTTACATTAATATAATGTAGTGTCTAAAGAACGCTAACTTGTCTGAATGAATAGAGCTTAACACTACTTCTGTTGCCAAAATGCATGCCCATATTTTTGACAACGTCGACTAGACTGGTCTATAGAGGATTAGGTTTAGGCATCAGGTAGGACGGGTGGTGATTGTAAAGGAAGATTTTAATCAAAACACTTGACTTAAGGTTGTCCTCCTAATCTAAACCATTTTTGTCCTGTAATGTAACCAGATACATCATGCTGCATAAAGCAGTAGTACCATATTTCATTAAAGATATTTTAAGATGCTGGAGGTGAATTTGAGTGGTATGATCCTGTCATTTTCAGCTCCATCTTAAAGCCCTCCTGAGGTGGGAACAATTCATGGATGTTTTCTCTTTACTCAGTTAGTTGGAAGGAGGGGAATCAAACATCCTGCCCTTTCACAAATATAGGTACTTGTCATTGAATATAGCTCACTGATTTTCTCCAAATCACTGAATGCTATAAGGTTAAAGGTGGGCTCACAGAGTGGAGAGAGGAAGGCCATGAGATCTACGGTAGTCAATGTGTTACGCAACATAATCATAGGGTGTGACCCCCGGTGTCACTTACAGCGACCCACATACTGCTTACAGGCCAGTGACACAGATAAACACACTGACACAGATAAGACTGAAACACCTACCTACAGAGAGTACAGGTGTAAAAAATGCATGACCACACGGCGATTACACAAGATGACATTACAGCAAACATAACAACAAGAACATGGAGGCTGAGTGCTTCAGATAAATGTAATCAACCGTTAAAATGTCTGGTCACAGATCAGCTGCATCGACTCCCTTCAAGCATTCAAGCAGTTATGATTTTTTCAATGTTACAAAACACCCAGCGGAGGTCTAATTAGATTAAATGACCAATAAGTCACATTTATTAAGAGAGCTCCTCAGACTCTCTCCTCACAGACAGGCCTCTCTCCTTCCACTGGCACCAAGAGCTTGTGATTTCTCATGTTGTTATTCCCGCTACGATAAATTATTCAATATTTGTTTGAATAAATGAACATGAAAAATAATCTCCAATGGCTACAGAAGGCAATAGTTAATTGGAATTAAAGAAAAAAAGTTTGAGCCTTCTTTTTAGTTGTTGTTTTGCCTCTTTCTTTTGCACTCTTGCCTTTTATACTTTCTCGCATTGTACCATTGGACTTTTTTCTCCTTTCATGTCAGTTCATTACATTTAATTTATTAATGTCCAATATTTAATGTGCCAAAAATGTCAGATTCAAACAGATGAAAATGGGGCATTTTCTCCTGGTACGAGCGATGCACAAGCTGTTTGCTGCTTCTTGTTGTGACTCTGGGGGCCGAGCGAGGGATGGGAGGGGAAGAAACAGAGAGAGACAGAGACAGAGGGAGGGGAAGAGAGCGAGAAAGAGTGAACTCTTCAGTCAGACCTGAAGTTTATCTTTAACCAAGCTTCAAGCTCCCAAACCACAGTGCTGCTCGGTGCCAAAAGGCACAACTTTACAGAAAGTAACCTCAAAACGGGGCTGGAGCCGGCGAGAGGAAGAGAGCTGCGCAGAAACAAACAAACAAACAAACCTCGCAACCTTACAGTAACTCCGGAAAACAGCAACTTTCTCTGGACTAAACTTAGTGCTGCTCTGAAGAACAAAACAAGGCAACTTTTGTTCTGCAGTGAAATCTATATTTGATAGATAAAGTGATGTCTTATGCAGCTGCGGTTTAAAAATGAAGTGCTTCATTTTCTATAGCAGGGGAGGGATGTGAAACCACACACACACACACACGCACACACACACACACACACACACACACACACACACACACACACACACACACACACACACACACACAGACACGCACACACACACACACACACACACACACACACACACACACACACACACACACACACACACACACACACACATTGATCTACAAGCTGTTTGTCCTTGATGTCTGTCCCACTGTCACTGTGATCGATGTCTCATTGACTCGTAGAGAGGAGAGTCAGCTGACTGACACACAAACAAGCACACACACACACACACACACACACACACACACACACACACACACACACACACAACACACACTTCTATGATGAGTAAGATGTGTGAAGTCACAAGGGTGACTGTCATCGCCCCGTCTGTGATCATCCTCACATCAAAGGAGAATCACACAGACGAGTCTTCCTCTCGGTGTTGGAGTTATTGTTGTTTTAAATGTTAGAGCAGCTCACTGACTGTCGGTCTAAACATTTTAGATAATTTCAAACTAAAATCAGATGCTGATAAATTTCTCAGACTGGAACTGTCTTTGGCCTTGCTGTTCATTTCAGTGACTGAGCAAGGAGACAGGATGATACAGCAAGAAAAAAAGAGAGGAAACCCCTTTAAATTAATCTGTATAAGTGTGTGTGTGTGTGTGTGTGTGTGTGTGTGTGTGTGTGTGTGTGTGTGTGTGTGTGTGTGTGTGTGTGTGTGTGTGTATGGTCCTGGATGGTGTAGCTGATAATCATTTGTGACTTTTAATATGGTCATTGGGCACAAGACACACATATAAAATACAAGCAAATTTAGGGTTGCTATAGTAACCACAGACTAGCACACAATGGTCAGGAGGCCGTTTCTCAAACTATTTGCCAATTTGGTTAATTATGTCTTTGTGCCGGTGAATAGGCCCCGACTCCCCCCCTCTCCTTTCTCCCCCACTGCCCACTGCGACCGTCCCAGCGCAGGCCTGAGTGCAGCCAGCTGACACACACACACACACACACGGATTGTTTGGGGGCTGGGTCCGGGAAACAGGGAGCGAGCGGATGGACGTAGGAACATAGAACAGCAGCTCTAATGAGCCACTGGCTGTCAGGAACGGTTAGGCTGCTGCGCACAGAGAGGCGGTGCCAGCGGATGGGCAGGGGCCTTCTCTCTCTCTGTAACTCACACACTCACACACACACACACACACACACACACACACGATTTCAAATGCAGACTATCCAAGAATGAGTTGGTACAGCTCAAACTCTACCTCTCGTCATTCTCTGTTTGGACGGTGTCTGAGTTTCTCTGCTCATGGAGCCGTCGGTCACTTTCTGATCCACCTCTAAGGGCCGCTCAGAAACACTGATGCAGAAACTTAAACGATTTATTTACAGAACTGTGCATCAATTTTCCCACCTCTTCTATTGATATATTCAGCTGATCTAAAAAGTGTCCTCCTCTGTCCCTCAGATTCTTGCTATCACAGTGACCTCCACGCCTGCAGGTGGCGCAGTTTGGCAAACAGACTGAGCTCAGAGCCTTCACGAGCTGGTGAGAGGGAGCTATGGTGGGTGAGTAACAAAAGCCCCATCTCCATCAAGCAGTCCAGTTTTGGTCAGTACAGTTTGTTACAGGTTGGCTTGGTTAAGCTTGGTCCTGTTTGCGTTTCCACATCCAACCATGCCCCCTGTAGTAGGCAGCGTGTAAGCTGGACGCCGACAGCTGAATCAGTAACATAATAGTGTGACACCACAGCAGGGTGACACATCGTATCTCACCAATAAATCCAACGAAGAAGAAAAACATTAAACAGTAAACAAAGAGCAACAGACACCCAGCATTTTGTCTTCTTTTTGATTGGCATGTAGCTCCTGATACAAAATGTGATCAAGCTCTGTTTCAAAGACTGTGTGCCGCCAGGAGAAATGCAGCCTATGTCCAATGGTGAGTGACGATTCTTTCAACCAATCAACAATCTGCAGTGTTGTAGCTCCACCTTTTTAGATCGGATTGGTTCAGTCTGGCACCCCTATGGAAGGGTGCCAAAAAGTGGGATGGCTCATCTCAGTTATTAGAAGATCTGTCCAGGGAATAGTCTGTGGAAACGGCATAATATGCATGCCGAGCTGAGACGAACCAAACTGACCCGCTTGGTGGAAACAGGGCTAAAGACAAGACATGCTTACTTGTATGGCATATTAAAGCAACAGGGCTGTTAAAAGTGCTTCAGTCCCTGCACAGAATCACCAGAACAAGGCAATGATAATTAAAGAGAAGTTTAATTTAAAACAGCTAAAGCATAAGCTTAATATATCATGACACTTACAAAATATGAGCAAAAAGAGCAGTCTTATGTAAAAACAATTAAGTATTGGAAGAATGTGGCACTGCCTCTTCTACAGAAACAATGATATTTACAAGAGTTTGAGTGTCACTGAGTGAATGTGGTTGCGTTGTTTTTTTAGTATCTAACCAAACGAGAGTGTCTAGTGGTAAACAAAAGAGGCCCGAGACTAGCGCCTTGGGGATCTCCATTTTTCATGTCTGCACAGATGTGAAATCACCTTTAAACACAGAGTAGTTCTGTGCTTAAGTAGAGAAAGTGAGCATAGTTAATAAAAACAAAGCAGTGAATCAAAGCAAAAAGACGTTATTCCCACAGTCTCCATCACTCATCCACAACTCTACACAAAAACTTGTAGTTTTACCATCCTGTGGATTTTTGCTCTGCTCTCCTACAGACCTGTGGTTCTCACTTCACAATGGCACAGTCTATTTACTGTCACAGGTCTGCAAATGTTTTGTTGAGTCTATTTTCGGCCCACTAAGATGCACAAGTTGCTTGGACACAGCAATGCCATCCGATCACAATGCTCCCCGTGGACTGACTGTGAGCTTAGCACAGTGACAGACTTACAATTTCTAGGACAGCATGAAAAAAAAAATCGAAATTTTCAAAAACTAAAAAATGAATTTTGGTTGATAATTGAAGAGGTGTCTTTTAGAAAGGGTCTTGATCTTACCTGTAAAGTTTGGGATTTGGGAAAAAGAGGTAAAATAGTAGTGTCCTGGCCAAAACAGCAAACAGGACAGACATGGTCTTTACTCTCTTTTAAGAAGGGAGCTCCTCCATTAACCAACCTTTGATGGTATTTACTGTACATAACTGGAACATATACCAATTTGTTGGACCCTGGGCTTGTATTTTTGTTATCCTGCTACAATGGTAATAATAATGTCACTCCAGGTTTTGTAACACCCATATGTTTTGATGAAATGTGGTGGAAATTTTGAATCAAATGGTTTTGACTCACTTATAAAGCAAATTGTTTTCTACCCTTCATTTGGAAATGCACTATAAATGCAGTACAGTATTTGGATTTGACTCCATATGTATCCCAACTTATCAATCATTATCTATCATGAAACATACTGTGTGATGATATTCTCGCCAATACTCTGACGCCACATCTCCCTGACTGCACGCAGACTCTTTGATCAAACCATGATTTTTCACTTAGAGTTCATCTATAGAAAAAAAAGAGACACTCATCATCTCTGTGAGATTAAAGTGCATACACTGAAGAGGAAATTCAGTTTCTATTACACATTTCACTACGCATGAGTCACACAACCTGCGTCACACACACCACACCACACACACGGTCATGGTGCTCACATGTTATCAAGCATGCATGTAATTGATGCAGTCAAAGTGTGTTTGGCGTGTGTTATGAACGTGCATCCTTTAGTTCCAGTCAGCGAGTCCTGCTGTCCACTACATATGTTTGCTGTGTTTCTCTGCCTCCATTATATGAATGTGCAAACCAGCTCTCATACAATGACAACCATCTGTCAATACACATACACACTCACGAATACGCCCTGGACGCTGTGAGCTCCGCCTCCTAACAATATTCCAAGCTGTGAATAAAGTCAGCAGAAAAATCAATGGAGTTCTGACAGAGAAACAAAAGGCCTGGGAGGAGAAGCAGCTGAACTGTTTTTCTGTTTGTTTCCTCACTTTCCTCTCCGGCAGATGTCACAGTAAAAGTTGATGAGCGTCTCTCGCAGTGTGCGTCTGTCGAGATGAGAAGGCTGGCGCGCTGGCTGAGGTTAAAGTGATGTGAAACCACACCTGAGTCTTGAGGACTCCACTGTCGATCTCATTCAGCAGCTTCTTTGTTGGATTGCGCTTTGATTTGGGAGTCCTGACAGTTCAAAAAGCCCAGGCAGAAAACCACCATGTTGTGACTTCAGCTGAGTCTTTGTAGAAAACACAGCTCTCTGGTGTGTACTTCCCTGCACTGCAGCGTCTAATTGTGAATTAGTGCTGCAGACAGTGGAGGATGTTTGCCCTCAGCAGGACAGAGCCCTCAGCAGACTCTCCCCACTCTGAAATAAAGGCACAGATGTTATCAATTATGAGGGGCCTTGGAGTTATCCACTGTACTCTTCACCCCTTCCTGTTGTTTAATTACAATCCTGTCCGGTCTGCAGCGCCTCTGTCTCATTAAAGGAACAGTTCAAGTTAAAATGTTCAACAGAGTTAGAAAGCAAAATCCAGAGCTCTCTGTTGTCTCTGTGTGAAATATAAAAATACAGGTTGGTGTAGCTTTGTATTAAGGCCTATTACACAATATTGTTTCACCCCAAAATGCAAAAAAAATGCATTGAAAAAAATCTGTGTTTACAAGGAAATGCTAAGGGACTGAAAACGCTGTAGATAGCATGCCAGGCCTGTAGTTAGCATGCCAGGCCTGTAGTTAGCGCTATAACTGTCTTGCTCAAAAGCAGCTTTTGGTAGATCTCTGCTGAAGTAGAGTTGTGACGATCATCTGCAAGGGGCAACACCTGGTTTAGAAAAATGAAGTCTGCAAAAGTGTGAAAAAGTGTTGTTCATCGACAGTGGCGGACTGGGACTGAAAAACAACCCTGGACTCTAACGCGTCCCCACCGGCCGTTCATACAACCCGTGCTGCAAGTCTGCATCAAGAATCTGCATGAGGCTGGCTGCAGAAAGACTGGAAACCATGTACCTAGTTACAGCATCAAAAAGCATATTTACAGCCTGGTTCAAAAACCTGCTTGGGTCTGAAACGTTAAATTCACTATCGGCACACATTGTACGGGGCTGAATTTCTTTTTAACTCTGCGCTTTGGAAGATATTAGGATATTCTGATTGTCCAATCAGAGACACAGTTCAGCTCACATGACTGACAGGGGCCCTATAGCTGTTAGAAAGGGAAATCAATGCCAGCGTCATATCCAATGTGGCTGTGGCTGTGCATTGACGGGTGACATCTTGTAGACTATGTCTATATTTTATACAGTCTATGATCATCTGGTGTATTGGCCAATGCTAAGTGCAGAAGTGGTGCAAGAGATGCACATTTTGTTGAAAGACAGCAGTTGTTGAAAGACAACTGTTGTACTGTTGTATGCACTTGCTAAAAGCGGAGCGTGACTTCCGCGTTTCTGGCTTGCAACTTGCATGGCAGCACTGACAGTGGCATTTCAAAAAAGGACCACTCTGGGGGCCATTTTCAAAAGTTTCCCATTTAAGGTCGACCAAAATGCTGTTTCGAAACGAGAGGCTGAAAAGCACCAATACTTCAGCATTTCATCCTAAAACTGTCGTCGTGTTGACAGCCCCTTGGACTGTCAACAAGGCGTAACAGCCAGCAGGGCTCTGTTGTGGAGTAGAAAGCCTCTCTCTGGCTCCCTCAACATCATCCTGTGTGTTAAATCAGCACAAAAACCAAAGTTAAAATGTCACACTGAGGTCTGTGTTGGAGCTGTGTGTGGTGCTATTTCTCGACTAAATACTTCAGCCTCATCTAGATGTGGCCAAGAAGAGGTGTCATCACAGTGCTTTTGCTATCTTGTGATATTAAGCTAAGCTCTGTATTTGTTTGGTAGGGCTTCTTATTTTGCCTTGGAAAAAGGTGAAGTAGCAATTCACAAAAAGAGATAAAATGTTCCCACTGATTGTGTCATTTCCCTGCACTCGACCCTCACCACCTCCATCATCTGTTTCTCTTGTTCCGGCTGCCTTGGTCCAATAACATGAGCAACACAATCAGTGATGGATGTGTCAGAGTCCGTTTTGTTTGTCTGTTTGTCTGTTTCTGTCTTTTTCAGCTTTAGCTTGGGAGCAGAGGAGCATGACTGTTATGAAGAAAAAAAACATCACTCTTTGTTTGAAATGCCCTTGGGGGGGTCCATTCAACCCTTATCCATCCACTTTCTGCAGCTCTGTCATTGACCTTTGACCTTTGACCTCTGAACCTTGCTGTAAGGAACAATGTGTTTTCTGGACATACAGCTCTGATCAGACTTTCACAAACTATGCGAGAAGGAGGAACAACATCCCGAGCAACAAAGCTAAGTGTCCTGTTAGAAAACAGAACAGAAGATGTTACTCTGATTGTTGATGTCGGCTGTGACACACCTGGGAAATATCACCATTAACATCAGCATGGTTTTCATACCATCTCTGTCAGTGTTTTAACTGGAAGGATAAACATGGATCAGACAAAGATGAGGGATGGATTAATGGACAGAAGGATGAGGAAGTCAGTGACACAGAGGAGAGGGCTGTCACTGAGACTCTGTTAATGATGTACAGATGGCCTGAGAGTCTCCCCTCCCCACACCAGTAATCTAATGAGGAGACGTGGATTACCGTTAACTCAGATTAATTTTTAACATGGTGGAGGAGACGGTGATGACAGCCATGATTATTATCATTACCATAATCATTCCCACTTTGTCTGCTGCTCTGCGTGTGTGTGCGGTTTATCTGGTTATGTGTGTGTGTGTGTGTGTGTGTGTGTGTGTGTGTGTGTGTGTGTGTGCGCGTGCATCATTACATGGCTTTGGAGATACTGTATGCACGCTTGTGAGAGGTTTTTATCAACCTTGTTCATTAGCATGGAGTCTAGACATGACATCACGTCATCATCCTTTTGTTTTTCATAAACAATATGTATTGACCTTCAGTCAGGGCCGGGGCCACGTCTCTACATGTAAGACCAGCAGAAAAAAAACAACAACAACAAAACATAAAAGGTCTTTTGTCTCAGGACCAGCAAACGAGGAGGGGAATCAGAAAACAGGATTCCCATCTCCTGGTCTCCGGAAAGAGTGAAATGTGGAGATTCATGAAGTTAAGAATGCATGGGTGATTAAAAGAGAGGAGGGAGGAGCTGGAAGAAGTGAGGGGTTAACAAAAAAAGGCAAGAGGATTTTTGATTATGATATATCTGTTTGACAAAGACATGTTTATGGGACTGGCTGGACTTTTGTAATACAGAAAATGTTATTTTTTTATTTCAGAAGTTTGACCAAAAACAGTACAAACACAGTCTTATTATCACATTATTATAATTTTCTTGACTTACACTTCAATGATGATGTTATTGATTCTTTTCCTGATACCTGTTGGTAGGTCAGGCACCAGCAATGTTCATGTAAGTAAAACTTATCCTATTTTGAAGTGTGGGGGTTTGGAAAGTTTGCATCCACCCTCTGAATTTTAGTGTGCATGTGTGTTCATGTGTGTGTTCATGTGTGTGTTCATGTGTGTGTTCATGTGTGTGTTCATGTATGTGTGTGGAGAGGGGGGGTGAGGCAGAATCAGACGATGTCTAATCCTCACATCCCTCTCTCTTACAACAACAACAACACAGGATGAGACGAGATAAAACAATCTCAGTCATTGTTGCCTCAGACAATGAACTAACTGTTGTTCCGGACACACTGAGCATGCTCAGTTAGCATCTTATCAAAATAACATTAAACTCAGACATGCTGACACATTATTTAGCCTTCTGAAAATAAAATACCGTTTTATGAAGCCTTTAAGTTACTCTTGTTTCTGGAGAGTAACTGAGGGTTACGACAGATAGTATGACCTTTATTTTTAATAATCGCATTAACTGCATTTGCTGATGCGCTGAACTGCTAAAATGTTTACAATTGGTCTAAGATTTGTAATACACAGCAAAGTATCACCATCATTTCACAAACACACACATTCATGGACACACACCCTCATTCATGATTATTATTTCCTGCATGCTGCCCGCTGATTTGTGAATGTGAAAGAAGGCACTGGGTGGCGAGGGGCAGGGCTGTCACTTTGCTTGTCTGTCTGTCCGTGCTGAGGAGAGGGTGTGTGTGGATGTATAAATGTGTGTAAGTGAGAGAGAGAGTGAGAGTGTGTGTGTGTGTGTGGGTGTGTGTGGGGGGGTGTCTCTTAATAAGCAGGTCCCCAAAAGCGCGCCGATTACCCCAATTAAAGAGTGTTCCCATCACCGTCTCTGAGTCCTGAGGCCTACAGAGCCTGTTAGCCTGTCTGAAAGAGTCAACAATAGACCAGGCTGACACACCCAGTCAACTACAGGCAGCACACACACACACACACACACACACACACACACACACACACACACACACACACACACACACACACACACACACACGCAAACACACACACACACACGCACACACAAATATATATATATTAGGAGATATACATACAATGAGAGAGAGATTCTCTGATTCGGTGGAATAAAAGTTAAATCTTGATTTTCTAAATTTCATCTCACCACTTGTAAGAGTAAAGCACTGTATCTGTGTGTTAGAGTAGTTTTATAGCACACTACTGAAGTCTGAAAAAGGAAAAGAGACTGACAGGAGTACATAATGTTTGCAAACAATATTTCAGATAAGATATAGATAAGAGATAGATGTTTCAAAAAGGAGCTTTAGTTTCTTGTCTGTGGTGCTAAAGCTAAACTGTGGTGAACTACAGTGGAGTCAAACCAAACAAAGTGGTAAAGATATTATTTAAACAGAATCTGATCCTCATCCATCAGGTATGTCCAGAAAAACATCTTATTTATGATTTTGAAACACCAAAATGATGATGACTTGCTTGAAAAGAGTAAAAAACAATTTGGTTTGCATGAAAAAGTGAACATAACTGTCCAACCTTCCTGTGACAGTGTTAGGGCCCTCTTGAACTCTTGAACTCTTGAACTGAGTATTTTTTGTGGGACAGTGGTGACAGACATGGGCTGTGCAGTTTCAAGGTGACCTAAAATAACTATTTTCCTTGACCAAAGTGTATTTATTCTTCTCATGGCATCAAAAAAGTTTCGAATTATTTATCAAATTTTAGGCTTTCATAAAGTTACAGACATGTCCACTTCAGTGGACTACATGCATCTGAGCAGTCAGTATAAATCAGTACAAAACTTAAGTTTTGGTAATTTCATGAATGACCATTTCTTCTTTCAAATAATTTTAACCTATTTTCACAGGTTTTACCTTTGTATAGTCAATAAGCTTCTGATGCATGTCTGAAAAAAGACAAATAACTGAAAATGAAACTGAAAACACTTTTTGTCTCATGACCTTTGAAGAATATCAACACTTATTAACACAATTCACAATATAATTCTGCCATAGGCTGATAGGCAGTCATTAACAGACTGCAGTGATCACTATAAGCCAGAGGCTTAAGATGTTATTATTTCAAGAAACTTGACATTTATTTCTTATTTATGTGTTTTATCACATTAGGAAGGTTTTTTTTTACTCTTTACAAGCAACCCATTCTCATCTTTTGTATGTTTGAAATAAGACATTTTTCTGGACTTCCAGGTGAATGTGGCTCATCTTAGTCTGATAGACCACCTTTACTAAAAATAAGACATTAACACTTTCTTAGATTTCTTTCTTTTTTTTTGCAGTGAACGTTGAGTAGTCTCATTAGACAGCATGGTGTATCAAGAAGTGTGAAACCTTTATAAAGTTTACTGATAAAACCAACCATGTTAATAATTTTCAATCATCATGGTAAACATGGGTCATAGTTTTTATCCAATTTTTAATGTGTCTTTTTCTGCAGTTAAAGCGTCTGCTGAAGCTTTGATGCCAAATCATAGCAAACCCAGCTCCAGCAGTGGTGCATGAGACTTGCATAAAATCCATTTTCTTTACAGATTTTCTTTTGGAAGGAAACCTCGGTTACATCACAGCTGTCACCTGAATGCTACCCGTCCACAACAAGCCGCATCACAACCGCTGTTTGGCATCAGACGCAGATCTGAAAGGGAAACAGCAAAGTTTATCTGACACTCCTCCCTGCAACACTTGCAGACATTTTGACTGCCTGTCTTATTGTTAGGCTCTCTCCCGCTTCTTCTCGCAGATGCACGCAAGCACTGCTCTCTTTTGTACACACACACACACACACACACACACACACTCACAACAGTGTGTGGTGTCATCTCTGAGTGCTGTGGTCCCATGCTGTCGTCTGGCTGTCACAACCACAGTGTTGGGCCTGCTGTTAGGGAGAAAAGCCTACATTGGGCAGATCCTATTTAAACAGATTAAAAAATCCACGTCCAGCTGTCTACATCAGTCACACACTGCTCCTGTGATGGTCCCACCTCTCCGTTACACCACTGTTCCTCTCCCGTCTCTTTTTATCTTGATGCATTACCTCCTCTGTCTCTCTGCCTCCTCTCTGCTTGTTCTCCCTCTCATCTTTATTTTTGTTGTAAGACTATGATTTGGTGCTTGAAGCACAGAGGCTGCTGTCACAGGGGTTTTAGCACTTGAATTAGATTAAGCAGAGCACAACAAATGCTGGTGGGGATGAGTTGGCTTTTCTCGGCAGCGTGGCACTGTAAGCCTTTTTTCCCCTCAAAGACTGCCGAGATGCACAAGTGGTGGGGCTTTCAAGGTACAGGGTGAGATAGAGGGGCTAAACTGTTTCCCTTTTGTCTCACAGATGACTCGTCAACAGTCACATGAATGGTTATACAAGATTAGTTTACCCGTGACGCAACAGGAAAATGGCATGTATAGCACTGTGCTGTGCCTATTATTGAGGCAAATTGAATCCTAAAACAACGTGTACAGTACAGCTTTGCACCACATTTATGATGGAGACAGTTTGAGGAACCACGACGACACAGATATTCAACTGTTTGTTATTTTAAACTCTGCAAATAAACCTGATCAGATCAGACAAGGCTGCATTTGTATTCATGCACATGTGTACTCACATGCGTCTGCTCGTAGAGCTCCGAGCACTGAAGCGTGCAAGATTTCATACATGTACATGTAGTGTGCATTTTGTGTGTGATCATGTGTGTGTGTGTGAGAGAGAGAGAGAGAGAGAAACAGGAAGAGTGAAAGAGGCAGAGAGACCCCCCATTAGTGGCAGTGGCCTGAGGCTGAATCCCTGATGATGTCAAACAGTGTAGTAATGGCCCTGTATCTCCCCCTCTGTCCTCTGGTCCACCCGTCCTCTTCCGATCTCCACCCTTCCTCTCCTCTTCGCTCCATCACCTCGTCACTTCATGTTTTCTACACATCAACACACCCATCAGATGCACACTCATTTTTTGGGAGTAGCAGGTAGTAAGAAGTCCTGATCATCTCAACAAACTGTGTCTCTTCACAAACCAAACCTGATCTGTTATTTTATCTCTAAAATCACTGAAGAATCAGGATAATAGTGATGATTGTCAGATACAAAATAGAGTTGATTGCATTTAGAAGTGTTTATTTTTGAGTTCTCCTGGACCACACCAGCTACTATTTCTTCAATTTAAAAGCCAAAAAGTTTAAAAGCCAAAAAGAGCCCTCACTAAACTCCACTCAGACTCAGATCAAGCTGCTTTTTTCCATCTATAAAGGAGTAGCAAGAATCATATTACACACAAATTAATTTACTTCTTTATTTTTAGCCTTTACGTATATTTTTTTGTTGTAAAGCGAAACATCAAAATAACAACCTGCTATTCTCTTAGCTTCATTTTTAAAGTCCCTGTGAGGACTTCCAGATCTTGAAAAAGTCTCAACTCCTGATATACGCATGGTTGCAATCCACATTTTACAATGAGATTATCAGCATCAAAGTACGTTGTTTCTAACTGCTATTTGTTTGCATCTGTGGCCAGGTGTTCATAAGAAACAGGAGAGTGATAGAGCACAAGCTGTTTGTGATAATGTTTACTCCAACCCACAAAACTAAGAGTGAGGTTACATTAGCTCTGCTTGGTAGATGACTGACAGGACATAACCTGGACTCACTGTTACACGACATGTCTCCGACAGTCAGTAACACAAAATAAAGCTTGGTACTAAACATTTCAAACAATAGCGCTACATAACTGTTCTTAAGTATGTTACCTCTGCGACATCACCTGTCTGTTCCTGACACTCGAAATGAAGCCAATCAAACGCAGCCACATTTGATATGACGCCGGTTGCGAGTTTCCTTTTGAACAGCTACTTTGAACAGAGCACTCGTCAGTCATGAGACCTGAGCTGTGTCTCTGATTGGACAATCAAACGATCCTAATAACTTCTAAACCGCTGAGTTTTGAAAAAATCACTCACCATTCAGTGTGTGCTGACAGTGAAATCAGCGTTTTAGACCCAAGCCATCCTTTGAACCAGGCTGTACATAAACTTTTCAATGCCGTAAAAGTCAGTTTTTGTGGCTGGGTGTGTACTTCACTTCTGGTGTTTCTGCTGCCCGCCTCAAGCAGATTCTCAACGAACACCGACTTTTAGTACTTCCCCATAGGCTTCATTTTTACTGACCGCATGTTGCCCCTTGGTTGTATCTGGTAAAAGAAGTGTTTTAAAGAACATCTGCTCTTCATTCATTTGCTTTAAAACAAACACCTTGGTAGGAGTCACATCCTCTTAACGATGAGTGCTAGCGCTCATGGGATATGGAGTGTTTAACCCAGAAAAATACTGGCTTTTCTGGATAATCCTCACAGCTCCTTTAAGTACAGTGTGTGTAAAATGTCAAAGTTAAATGTAGGGGGTGATATATCACAAAACAAATTTAAATGGTTTTTGGTTTAAAGCCTCAGTTTGGCACATTCATGGTAAATTGAGGGAACAAACACACCACATACAACTTATTTTCCTCCATTGGGAACTTAACAGAATGTCCGAAGTGCAGCATCAACAGTTCAGATTTATTTTGTAAATTTTTTTAAATGGGGGGAAAAAATTATAAAAGTGACATAAACAAGAATAAAGTGAGGAACAGCTTATTGCAGGTTGGCTGAGTAGATTCCAGAGGTCTATATTTGACATAACACGTCACACTTTAACAAAGTGGTTGATTTTTTTTAATCCCATTTTTGGTGTGGTTGCAGCTCTTCTCTCCTGCCACTCTGTCTGCTTGTTAGAGCAAATATATGCGCACATATGCACAGAAACAGGAACACCAAGTGCCTCTGTTAACTCATCACTGTACGTCATCTACTCAGCTGGAACCAGATTTTCTGGATCAAGACTTCAAGACAGGGCTAGTGACCAGGCCCACTGTAGCTTTGTGTTCTATGAATGAGCCCCCAAGAGGTTTAATACGACCTCTCGGGATACATATGTTTTCCAAGGGGTAACACAGCCTACACTTCACTGAGGAGACCTTGAAGCCAGTCACAGTGCAGCAGTTTTAGGTGGCTGCTTGAGATGGCCAATCCTATGTCAGAGAAGAGGCATCTGACCCTGCTATCAGCAAAGCTCTGTGGATGTTTTACAACTAGCTGTAAAAACATGGTTTATTAAAAAGGTTTACCAGAACTGATGGACACCAATACTCAGGTGTCTCCTTTCTCACAAGTGTAAAAGATATGAGGACGACAAATTTGACATTTCCCATTCATTCATAGCTTTAGTTTTATACCACAGATACTCTGACATGGTATAAAAGAAAAATGAGCCGTTCCTCTGTGAATGCACTCTGAGGAACAATGGAGTTTGCTCTCTGCCAAACTTTGCCAAAGAATATAATTCCCCAGAGAAACACTGAAACACCACAGGCCTGAAACATGAGGAATATGAGAGGGTCCAGTCTGCCAACACCAGCTCCTCTGAGACTTCATTCACTGGTTATGAATGAGGATGTATGCATGTATGTAAATATGGATGGATGGATGGATGGATGGATGGATGGATGGATGGATGGATGGATGGATGGATGGATGGATGGATGGATGGATGGATGGAAGGAAGGGTGGGTATAATGACCTAAAAAGGCTCCATCACCAGGAGGCATGGAGGCAGCAGTTACACAGACAGCCATATAGAGCTGGAACCCTTTAAACACCACCACAAAGCGCTGTTAACTCCCCCGTCAACAACTTGTCCCGACGGGTTGTCCGCATGTGAGGGCAGAGAGATGGAGGAGTGCAGGGAAGGCGTCGGGGAAATAGATGACAGGAAATGAAAGAGAAGAAGTGGGGTGCGTGCTCGAGAAACGAGGCTTCTCCTGTCTTGGCCCTAATGGTCCAAATGAGGCTAGGGGAGAGGGTGTGTGTGTGTGTGTGTGTGTGTGTGTGTGTGTGTGTGTGTGTGTGTGTGTGTGTGTGTGTGTGTGTGTGTGTGTGTGTGTGTGTGTGTGTGTGTGTGTGTGTGTGTGTGAGACCGAGGCTGAGGTAGAGAGGGGATAAGAGAGGGTTAGGTTGGAGGGGTCTGAGCCTGCAGACTGAGGCAGACCAGAGCTAAATGACTCAGGCTCAACACCATATGAGCTGGCAGCTTGTCACATCCCAGCCCATCACTGAGGGACCAGATAGCAGAGCCTGTTTCACCACAGAGCAACTCCCATCACTTCAAACACACAGGCATGGTTTGGATTGTTTTTTAGACACGATAAAACTCACATTTCAAACAGTTTTGCTCAGCTTTACATGTAAATCAAAACATTTTATGAAACAAAAAGGAACTTGATCTAAGTGATGCTTCTTGAGCCCACGGCTCGGTCTAGAGACTGAAATCTGGATTTCTTTTTACATATTTTATTTTATTTGCTTTTTTGATGAGGCTACAACAAAAGAACATGTTATACAACGATTTGGTGTCAGTTAACAAAAGTTCATATAGCCTCCTTGTAAATAGTCCATTCTCCTCAGTCTTTCTGATGAGTTTTAAAGTCCATCCACTTTTTTGTTTTTTTTTTTTTGTTTTTTTTTTGCTTTTTTGACAAATAGATTGTTGAAGTCTCAAATTGTGTGTAAAGATCTCCATGTCATGTAGATTTTCCACAATGTCCAACCAGTTTTTCAGAGTGGGAGGGTCCACTTTAAACCACTTTCTTGTTATGGCTTTCTTTAATGCCACAAGTAATATTCCAACCAAGTATCTGTCTTTGTTTTGAACATTTTCTTGTGTTAAGTTTCCCAAATACAGCACTGAAACTACTCTCCTGACTGCATCTGTATGCATTGCATAATGTTGTAATCAATCCGTTAAATTCACGTGGGGAATCAGGCTTTATCAAGTCTGGATTTTTAGGACTTGTTACCAAATCTTAAACACTAAATAATGATAGGTAGACTGCACCATTTACCCCTTGATGCCTGTTGTTGCACATTTGTGACATACCCTGTCAGGTCTTGATGCAGCAGAAATTACCTTTGTATCTCATTATTACCTATTGATTCATATTCTACACAAACCAAAGATCGTATCAGATCCACTATGTCACAATATGTTGGTCAGAGGATGAATATCTCATATCTATATATATTATATGACTATTATATGACTATATGACTTATATGACTATCCTGTGTACTATACTTAAATTTACAATCTCCACTTAATTTAACAACTGTAAGAATTCATAAACACAAAAAAACAGTCTATTTTTATGATTGTTAATTAATTCAGGCAGTAAGGGGTTAAATGTTACTTTCCAGTCTGCCTGACTCATCAGAATCCTTTGTATCCCACACTTTCTTCTTGCTCTTAACCTGGACTTAAGTACAGTACTGCCTGATACTGTTGAGCCTAAAAGCTGAAGAGGCCTTCTGAAGTGAGTTACATTTGCTTGTAGTGTATCATCTACTTTCATAACCCTTCACTTCGAGTAGCTGAGCTGCTGCTCTAAAGATTCTTTGTTTTTTGTGAGAGCTGAGTGAAATAAAATCTGTGATGTTTTTTTTCTAAGCCACTGAACTAATGAGCTTTTAGCAAGCTAACTCAGGGGCACATTTATTCATTTATTTCTGATAAAAATTAAGAAACAGAGGATAAAGCCAGAGGAAAAAAAAACACATGATAGAGAGGAGAAACCTGGATAACTTTGGCCCTGATAACTTTTGCTGTATCACTTCCTGGTTTGGTTTTAGTTGCTTGCCTTAATAAATACTACACAAGGTTTTAAATCTTGTCCTCAAGCAAAGAAATGAGAGCCAACATCCTAATACTTGAGCCAAGCAGATTGTTTTGTCCTTAAAGCTTGTTTCTCGGCTCACCTCACTGTACTGTCATTGCAGATTATTTGATACTCTTTTCTGAGATATGAAGGCCATCCTGACATGTAGTAAGGGCTGGTGTTTCAAACAACACATTTTATAAAACTCAAGTGGGCTGGTGTGATCTAGTACGCAGAGTGGACAATGTATAAACGTTTAAATAGAGGATATAAAAGAATTTAAATAAAACAACAACAACAATAAAAAATAATAATGAAAATAAATGAGCCCCCGTCGATCAGCTGTGATGTTTGAAAACCCAAAACTCTGTTTCCTGGTGATACACAAAACCACGACACTGGATTTTTCCAGAAATCTTCACGTTGGCCGGAGTTTTCAGAAAACATTGTTTTTAGTGACGTAACTCTGTGGTTTGTGTGGATGATGGGCCTAAATGTATGAGAATATATGTGGTTTCTCAGATACCCAACTATATGTGGACATGGCTTTGATTTCTCTTTCCTGAAACCAATCCTCATCACCTTTTCATTGTTTCCACACTGTACATGTTAGGGTTATCTTCCCAGATTTATACTTTTTCCTTAGAGATTATCCAACCTGTAACAGTAGCCTTAGTGACAGAGCAGAGTTTAGAGACTTTACAGCTCCTCCTCGCTAACAGTGTGAATGTGCTTCCCGGTGCCTCTGCAGCCAGCCTCATATGGACACTCAAGGATCTGCATTTTTAAGCACTTCTACATCTGCTTCACTTCTAACTAGGTGGGGTAAAAGTTCCTACCAGCTGCTTGCCCTCTTTCCTGCCTTCTCCTCATTACAGTTTCTCTTAATGATTCATGATAGCACCAAAAATACACGACCACTGGGGCAGTTAATGATGCTTGTGTCCTTTCACAAATGTTAAATGATACTAACTTACCCACTGTAGCCAGAGAGTAACGACACTTGAACAAGGAAAGGAAAAACTGTGGAGTGTAAGATTAAAGGTGTAGTTAGAGGTCTGGGAGAAAATGAGGGGAGAGGTTGTTGATAAACGAATTTAGACCCGCCTCTCCCTTCATTCCCCACCCCTGGCTCCACGCCCTTAAGATGATGGACATGCATCGTCATGGAAACGACTGTAGAAACTGCATAGCTGACTAACATGGTGGAGGCCGGACCAATGCTGGAGGGTCAGTTCGCTATAATACGTGAAGCCGTATTCATTGCTTTGAAAGTAGTAGTGGTGTGACAAGTTTTAGTAGTATCGTAGCTAAAGATATTATAATATTTAGATATATAAATATTTTCGGATCAAAGACGTGCGATGCAATAGAAAGGCCCAGGTTGTTGAGCTTGTCTTTGAAAGAGACTTGACCCGCAGATGTACAACGGGTTGAGAGGACGCTGTCCTCAGGAGATTTGGCTGCAACACTTGCCGGCTCCAGCTGTTTTAAGGTCTTTCTATCTTTAGCTCGCTACTATTGTTTGGGTATCGTGGTTCTTTGATTGTTGAACGGTGTTTGATGTTTACCCTGATATTGGTGCGCTAAAGGCGCACGGTTGTGTGCGCACCGGAGGGAGAGAAAAGACAGGGAGGGACGTGGTTTTCGTTGTGGTACAGTGCCTTGTGTATGTGAAATAGATCTTTACACAATGGTTATGAATCCAGTAATGAACAAAAAATTTAGCCCCCTGCACCTGTCATTACGCCCCCCTGTTTAATTTTGTCTGACGATGACTCTGGGTTAGCACAGTGCTACGCTGCGAAGCTAAGGTAACCCTGACTCATCAGACAACAGTAGACACAACCCGGCTGCCATGATTGATAACATCACGACAACAGTACATTTTGGCAGATTAGACAATAAGATGAATGCCTGACGGCTGTTACTGTTATGCAAAGAACCACAAAGCTAATCTTGCTTACCTGTCCAGCAGAAAGACGGCGACATCCCCGTCCGCTTTCAGCTCTGTTAAATCGCAGAGTTCCCTCCACCGTCGAAAAGCCACACCAATGTTGACCCAGGTCTGATATGGTCATAGACCTTCTTTTTCATTTTATGCTCTTCTGTCCTTTTTCTTTTGGGCTCTCCAGCCATTGCTACTGTTGGTATCACACTGCTTTCCTATGCTAACTGCGCACGCTACACAACATACTACTTCCCCTCCCCCCTCTGTCTGATCTGCACATGAGTATGATCGTCCCCCTGGGTGTGTGGGGGAGTGTACTCTGTTTTGGTGGCTCGGTCCGAGCCACAGTATTTACCTGCTGAAATTCAGAGCCAAGGCTGTGTATTGAAACCAGACTTTTTTTCAACATGTTGTCAGTGCTGATATCTTGTACATGGAGAGGAGAAACACAGTGATTTAAGACAAATAGTTCAGATAAGAAGATCGCTGACTACACCTTTAAGACAACAGCAATGTAGACCTGGCTTGAGGACACAGTGCTGTGAGAGGGTAATGTGAGGCCAGACGATCGACAGAGCAGCTTTTTTTCAGTTTTCAGATTCACAGTGAGGGATTATTTGACGCAGAGTGATGTCAGAAAACGGCCCTTCCATATGTACAAGACAAGATCAGAGAATAGATAAGAGTGCAGTGTCATCAACAAAGGGCTTTGAACACCATGACAGGAATAAACAAAAGATGCAGCATACATCAGATGTACTTCTCTGTCCGAAACTCATCAGACATACCTGAAGTGTCATCAAAACATCTCTCCTCTAGAGCCTGACATACATTTTACCTTTAAGCTGCATCAATCGCAGCATCAAACTTATAATTGTTTCATTCTAAATAGCTTGATCTTCATACCACATTTTTTTTCTGCTAATACGCAAATCCAGCAGGGAGAAGCTTCACACACCACCCTTTGAGTGGTAATTAGGCATGGAGTATCTTACTGTAAACAGGCTGTAAACACAGCAGGGATTCCTCTGATCTCAGTGATGGATGGTATGAAAACCAAAGCCAGGATAAACTCACAAAAAAAGATCTGATACTTGTGCTGGGATGTGAAATCTGAATGGAAAACCTGTATTAAAATGATAAGAGAAAAGAGGAATAAACACAATGTAAGATGGGGAAAAAAACAGTCTTGAAATATGCCCTGAAGATGTTGGCATCAGGGATATAATCTCAAGTTTAATTTCTAAGTCTGACTTTAAAAAGTATCTACAGTTATGGACACAACATTTAACCAACGATAAATGAAAACTCACATCAAGACATTTATTATCTCCCTCAAAGCTACAGTGTGACGATGATGATGAAGATATTACTGTACTGTGTTTCTCTTTCCTCTCTTTTTTGAACTGGATCTTCACTCTGCTTACGCTGCCGTCTTCATCGCTCGCTCCTTTGTGTCTCATTGGAATATTCATGCCAATTAAAAGGCTGTACCTAAAAATAGACAACCATGATTATGTTGGCAGGGAGCAGGGATCCTGTATGAAAATTAGTTGTGTATTATTAATGAAATGAGTACAGAACATACGATTTATTCTTACGTTGAGTTATTCTGTGGGGTCGGGCTTGTACTTATTGCTCTGAGGCTGCTGAGGTGAACTTGTGGCATTTCAGAGGAAACTAATTGAAAATTCAACTCAGGCGCTCATCAAAATGGAAAATGGCTGTTTCTAAATTAAGTGCAGGGGATTAACTGACTGGTTTTTTAAATTAACTGTATTCAAACAGTGGTAATTCCCAAAAAGAAGAATTAGAAAAACATGACAATCACACACACTGAAATAAAACGGTCACATGCATTTTTTTGTGTGCTGAATGTCTTTGTGTGCTTTGAATAAATAATTAAATAATTAAGTAATAAATTGAATAAATAAATAAATAAAAAGAAAAAAAAGGAGAAAAAAAAAGTCATGCCCTAGCTAATATCGTGAGGATTTCAAAAAAAATTCTAGATAAGTCAAAACAGGAGTACAGGGATATTCTGATTTCCAACTTTTTTACTCCCAGTTCCCACAGCACTGATCAAGTCATGTGATCCACACACAGGTGTGTGTGTTGTCACCAGATAAAGATATCTGCCTTCCAGTGGAAGAAAATACACCAGCGCTCATCTCTCCCCGGGCTAAAGTTACGGCTCAGTCGTTGTGTCTTAGCTAACAGCAAACTGAACCCTCACTGCTCCTCCTGTGTTTGTCCTGCGCTCAGGCTGCCTCTCTCTGCTTCCTCCGTACATCAGCTCAGACACGTCCTCGGTTTCTCTTCCTCTTCCTCTGTTGGCCTTCGCTGCTGTAAGGGCTTGGGAAAAATACACTGAAGTCTTTCCCAAATTTTGTCTCACTTGCATACACAATCTTTGAGGTTTTGTGTTTCTTATAAGGGAGGCTGAATATCCTCTCTGTTTGTGCAGTTATTGTTTTAGTATGCAGAGTGTGTGAAGACAAACAGGATTTGTGTTGAGTCTGTCTCACATGTGGTTCACTTGAGCGCAAACTTTAATTCTGTCCACCTACGAAAACCATCCGACGTGACACTGTAAATAACTCGTTCAGTTTGGCGAGAGAGATTTTCTTTGTGAATTGATTTTGAAGTCCTGTACTGTATTTGTGTTTTTAGGTCACTAAATACTGGGATATTGCCACAATTATCAGAAATCATTTGTCACTCATTATCTTGACTGAAATCATTTCCCTTCAATCAATCTCTCTGACCTACCTTCTATTTTGGGCTCTTTTTTCTTCCTTTTTGTGTGGTAATGTGTGAAATTAATTACCACAGTTAACCACTGTTATGATTATGTGGAGTTATTTTGCCAGTAATAATGTAGAGTCTGTCTGAAAACCTGCATTTTATACCATGAAACTTAGGGCCTGTGTCCACTAACAGCTTTTTTCAGCACCTGTTTTCTGGACAACACAAAGCAGCAACAACCTGTCTTGAAATCTGAAGCCCATACAGATGTGTTAAAAACATTAGCCCTCGAAACAACATGCCCAGCTGTAAATGGTGTTTTTAATAGTAAAAATGTACAACGACAACAACAAAAAAACATCTTCTTTATGGGCACATGCTGTATGCAGACCCACTCTTTAATAACTTGCTATTTTTTCTCTGACTGATGGTCACTACTGAAGGAAGCAGGAGTGAGAGATAACTTTTGTAACATACCAATGGTAAGTGCTGGGGGAAAGTGCTCTGAAGTTGAGGTACTGGGTGCTGCCGTTACAAAATATGCTGTTAGTGGACACAGGCCTTTAATTTACAACAAACAGCTTGAACCAAACCACATGGCACTTTTTTAAGATCCTTTTTTTGTCCTCACAAAGGGGCCATTTACACGACAACAGTTTTAGAGTGAAACACAAAAGTTTTGTTGAGTTTCAGCCTCGCGTTTACATGGAAATGGCGTTTCAGCCGACCTAGAATGCAAACTTTTGAAAACGGCCTCCAGAGTGGGATTTTTCTGAAACGCTGCCGACACCATTGCCGTGTAAACAGTAGGCCGCCGTTTTCAGTGGAAATGCTGACATCACACTGTGCTCCTCACAAGCGCATACAACAGGACAACAGTTCAGTTGTTACGATCGTCCCGAACTACCGTGTTGTGCTTCTGCTGCTCAATCTGCTGTATCTGCTGACTGTCTTTATACAAAATGTGCATCTATTGCTCCACTTTTGCACTTAGTATTCCCCAATACACCAGATGATCAGCTCAACTCTACTTTGGTGGAGATCTACCAAAAGCGACGTCTGGACAAGACAGTTATAGCGCAGACTACAGGCCTGGCATGCTTACTACAGCATTTTCAGTCCCTAGGCGTTTCCATAAAAATGCAGATTTTTTTCACTACGTTTTCGCTGCATTTCAGCGTTTTTTAGATGAAAACTTGTTGTGTAAACTGGGCCAAAGAAGGGTTTTTTTAAGATTAAGGGCCAATCCCAATTCTAACCCTTAGCCCTTGGTTTCCTACATGCACATCCAACAAAGGGGTGTCTCAATTCTCCATAAAGTGAAGGGGAAGGGCTACACAGCCCTCTAGACGAAGACAAACCGGGACCTCACTTGAAACCAAGGGGTATGACAAATTTCCCGTGATATCAATACACACACACACACACACACACACACACACACACACACACACACACACACACACACACACACACACACACACACACACATTTATATATATATATTCTTTTTTTCAGATATCCAATCCTTTGCCACTCTATGCAAATATTACTCATGTTTCGAAATGTTGGTCATATTTTGAAATAGCTCATCATAACAATCAAGCTAACACTGCTACAGCGACAGCTAGAGCTAATAGTAGCTTCACCAGTGCCAGATCAGGGTGATAAATTTACAGCAAACAAATTTCACTACAATCAACTGCATTTCATGAATTATGAGACAGCTAAGCTGCATTTAGAAACTGCATTAGCTACAAATGCTGTGAAAAACAAAGCTACATAATATAGCTTCTGAAAACTGTTACATTAGCTTAATGTTTGCTTGTCATAGCTTCATGAAATATTGTACATCGTAGTGTAGTCTTGTTTGCTGTGAGTTTGTCGCCCTAATCCGACATTGGGTTATCATCACTTTGTAAAAATGTGTTTGGTTTGGAAGTGAATTAACAGTCGCTCTGCCTGCGACAGCCAGCGAGTGACTAGGCGTGATGACTTAGCAGGAATAAAGTGGCGTCTCTTCTCTGAGATGTGTTTTCACTTCTACCCCTTGGCCCTTAAAACAAAGGGTCAAGGTGAAGGAGTAGACAAAGAGGTAAGACAAAGGGGAAGGGGTAAGAGTGACAAGTGGGATTGGCCCAAAATCTCATCACATCGTTGACACCAGAGCATTTGTTGTGTAAGTATTCATTTCCCAGATATAAGCTGAACTGATGAACAAGAATGTGGGAAGCAAAGTTCAGACAGGTCTGCTTTTTTTTTTTTTTGCTAAGACTTCTAGCTCTTTGAAATGAGGCCTTTCTGACATTATTAGTGTGCTTTGAAAGATATTGGGGTTTTTTTGACCATTCCTTTTCCATACTCAGTCTTGCAACATGAAACATATAACTTGAAAAGGGTTTTGCTTTTGAAGAGCTGTATCAAAACGTGCTAAAATGATTTGGATGATTAATATTTAGCAGTATTGTTGGCAGGTTTTTATTCGACCCATACATACGTAGAGAAATGAAAATGTTGACTGAATTCTCTGATTTTTATTCAAATAAAAAAAGCATTGGCCCACAGTTTTTTTGCACAGTAATAAACCTGAGGATGCCTCATGTGAGGCTGAGTAAGTTTAGAAACAGATGAGAAAAACAAAAGGACCAAACGGTGGGAAGAATGATCGGTGAAGAGCTCGGGAAAGAGGACAGAGAGGGAGAGAGGGAGAGGTGTCCATGTCTCTCATTCTGCAAATAAACAAAAAGTAAACACCGGTGGAGGAAACACTGCGACACCTGATGCTGCTGATCGCTCCTCCACCTGCCCACTCAAGTTTCCCAGAAGGCCATTCTGCCGGCCACAGGACAAAAGCAGCGCAAAAAGCCAACACCTCTCTCCCCTGAGGAGAGGAAGGACAATGGAGAGGGGGAAAAAGCGATACAACACCTTTGTTTGTGAGATTAAAACATGTTGCATTTTCTGCCTCCCATCATCTCCCCCTGTCCTCCTCCTCCTCTCCCTCCCTCCCTCCCTAAGGGGTAACTCTACCTGCCGAGAGGTGAGACTGTCCGTGAACTCTCTCTCCCCCTCTCTTTGGTGGCTCATAGCTCTGCCATATTTTTTGTTTTTGGTGCGTCTTGAGATTAGCATGCAGCCTTGGCACACTGTGAATGAGCAGGCCGATCCCTCTGTTGTGTGATACTCACATGAAGCTGGTGATGAGACCAGACTGTGGTCCAGCCTGATTGTTGATGTCTGAAACTAAATACCTGTCGACATAAAGAGTAACCAGACTTCAGCTTTAACACAGGGAATCTGACTCTGATGATAACCGCTCAGGAATTCACACAAGTTAAAAAAAAAAAAAAAAAGAAAAAAAGAGTGCCATGTGCATCTCAACTTCAAAGCAAAGACCTGTGCGCTGTGTTTTGTTTTTAGGTTTGAACACGCTTTATTTCAACAGAACAGGCCTGTCAGATTCAGCCTGCAGCTTGACAACAAGTCTTATGCAATTTGCGTGACTGTTGTTGTTTCACAAAGTCAAACGGACTGTGAGGCAGCATCAAATCTGCAGTCTATCACCACAATAGTAACCATGGCAGGGAGGGTGGCCACGCACTCTCTCCACAGGGGGGTTTCTGCCAATCTGGCAACCGCAGTGGGAGGTCTCACTCTCATCAGCACTGCTGGATCCAGACCACTTGTCTACCTTTTCCCTTCGTCTGCACACAGGCTTTAAATTAGAGCTGGTTAATGCAGTTTTTGTTTCTTTTAGAGGTAAAAGAAAAAGTAGCTTCAACAACAGTTTATGAAGTGAGTGCTGGGAAGCAAATGAGATGAAGGTTGTTGTTTTTTTTCTACTTCAGCTTAATGAGTAAAATACAGCTTTTCAGATTTTGAGTTACAGAACAATTGTTAAAGGTATGATGGCCCAAAACTCAACATTTAAAGTTTTAACAATATGTTACAATGTAAACAACTTCACATTATGACAAGACAAACAGTATAGTCTTATATTTTAATGAGAGGAAAAGCATCATGTCATAATTTCATAATTTTGTATGTTGCAACAATGTGAGAATACAAAGTTAAAACACCAGTTTTTATGTTATACCAGTACCAATGTGCTTCCATAAGCTCTCACTTTTGGAGGTCAAACTTAAGGTCCATCTTGATACATGAACCATTTAAGGAAATAGATTGACTTTTTTGAAGGACTGGGAACTCAGAAAAAAAGGTACATTGTGAAACTATTTTTCTTTTTTTTTTTTTCTAACAACTGATGACATTTGCTCCTTGAATTAAATCACCAGACTGTCTTGTATTAGCCCCCCTCTTTCCCTTTTTTGGTTAATTACTTTCACACATACACAGTGTACAATTTTTTTTCATATCAGGATTTTATCCCAGTGACGAAATACCCATTCCTCTCTGAGGGAAGCTACAAGAAATCAGGACATCTGGACATTCATGAACCATTAAATGCACTGCAAACTGCAAACCTGTTACAGCCTGAAACATAACTACAACCCAATATATAATTAAAAATATGAAATAAAAACCAAAATATAATAACTTTTTGTTATTACATTTTGGGTTATAGATTTTTTTCACAGTAAATTTTGAGCCCAGCACTTTTAATACACCATCGACCACTTAATACCTTTTAGGCTTTATTACATTTTCTAAATATATTTTGGGTCATTGTTAGTTTCAGGCTCTAACAGGGCCTGTGCATTCTCGTTCTCCTTTCAAAAAACACCAAACCAAACAGGCCTGTTTTTTCTGACGCTCTGTCTCTCTCTCTTTTGGGAATAAGAAGAGGATAAAACATAAGCCTGTGTGCTCAAACCCTCCCTCCCTCTCCTTCACTACACAAACAGAACGCCCAGATAATAATGAGGCAGGGTGAGAAAGTGTAAAGTGGAGGTGTATTGAGGGGCCGTGTAAGCTGGTCTAATCCTCCTTTGCTGCATTTGTTGTGTCATTAGAGCTGTAAGGGTGGTGGATCCTGTGACATGGCCTCTATTCACTCCTGTAGCCTCCAACCAGCTCACTGCAGAGAGACAGTGTTGTGTTCAAGCAGCCATAAGCCACGGAGGATTTTCAAAGGTGGGAGCGTCCTCAAAGACCACACAGGACCGCTCCCCCCCTGAGGACAGAAAATGTGGTCAAATCTAGTGAAAGGAGCTAAATGCCAGTACTCAAAGAAAGACACAGCAGACTCTTCAGATTCACTCAGCAGCTTTATTTTTGTGCAAATCTCAAGGCTGTGACCCTGGCTACACAGATGAAACAGTAATGATGAAAGATGTGTCTTCAGACTTAAAGTGAAAGACTGTGAACAACTTTTCAATTTGGCTGAACTTGTTGCCTTGATGTAAACTATAACAGCACATTAACTTGATTATCAG
This sequence comes from Halichoeres trimaculatus, assembly GCF_033239565.1. Taxonomy (NCBI): domain Eukaryota; kingdom Metazoa; phylum Chordata; class Actinopteri; order Labriformes; family Labridae; genus Halichoeres; species Halichoeres trimaculatus. The sequence goes on from NW_027437183.1 coordinate 23,649,198, forward strand.
TATTGACACATTCTCCTGTGGAGCCTTGAAAAGGAAAAACATTCTGCGCGCCTGTTTCATTCATATTTGAAGCTCTGAGAATTTGACCTAATACAGTGTACAGTACCATCAACAGCTGCTGTGTGTTTTACAGTACATAGTATTGACGTTATCAACATAACAATGATTGAAAAAATGATCAAAAAACTTTATTTAGCCATGTTGTCAGTCCTTCAAGTTTCATCGAGAACACTGTTTGATTATGCAGCTGTACTACAGTCTTTAAAGGTTTGATTCTTTGACACCATGCAATATGTAAGGCTGAAAATATCTAAAGCAAAAGAGCAATTTTTAATTCAATCAAGGAACAGATTTTGTTTTAAAAATCTGCAGCTAACTGTAATAAATAAATAGCTGCATAAATAAATTCCCTTTTTGCGGTGGAAAACAAGGCTAGCTGTTGTGCAATGACCCAAACCAGGGGTCGACAACCTTTAATGTCATAGGGGCTATTTTGCCTCATCTCACCTTGATAAAAGTCATCAGAGCCACAATATCTACTTAACCTTCACAATAAAGTCAAGCGGGTGAACAAAATTCAATACAATATATCGAATTATCATCTAAATGATTTTTTGAATTAATGAAATTGTACAACTACAAAAAAAGCTTGAATTAGATAACATACATTAATAATATTGCTCAACTCATTTCTCATTTTTTTGTTGTTAACTAATTTCTTGCCACATATCGATATTGGGCCGGTATGTTGGCATAAATCTGTCCGCACAGAATTAAAATCTCTATTTTCTTCCAGATTTTTCTATTTGCAGATTTAGTTATCTTAAATTGGGTGTTAAACTTGAGCTCAGCCGCAGGTGCACGTAAAGTTGGTGAGCTGTTGATGTTGAAGGAGGTGAAGTAGAGAGGTGGCAGGTTTTATTGATGCAAATTTAGTTAAAAATGTTGAACCATCATTTTATTCAGTGTCAAGTTGTTATTCATCAAATACTCTGTTTAAAAATTGTGTTTTAAACATGTTTTAAAGCTACAAGGAGCCACTACAAAGGAGTCAAAGAGCAGCATAAGGCTCCAGAGCTGCAGGTTGGAGACTCCTGCCAAACAGACAGCATGTTGTAAATTCAGGCATTCAAAATGTGCAAAAATCCAAAAAAGTAGATTAAAAACAGTGCAAATTACACAAAATGGGATACAAAAAAAACATCTGCATCAACACCAAACACTCTGCACATACATGAACAATGCAAACCCATTAACACACATACAGCAAAGACAGCGCTCCAGGCTGCTTGGGGCCTCCCTGGATCAGGTCTCACTGGGCAACAGATACAACTTTATAAAAATACAAAAACCAAAAAAAAATCTGACAGAGAACTCTCATTAACCTGTACTTTCTTATATTAGAGGTAAATCTTATCAAGTGAATTTAAGGAGAAAGAGTTCAAAGTCTTACTCAAATTTCCCAGAGTCCAGGATAACTTTTGTTGTCAGGTTTTGATTTTGTAGTGTCTCGTTTGCATGCATTAGTGTGTTTTTGGATTTGCGTTGTTGGTGTTTTTGAAACACATTTTCTGTTAAAACAGGTGGTTTGTCTTACTGTATCACATTTCTGCTTTTGCACTGTTTTTGTTTTGATTTGTTTTTTAACTTTGTACTCATTTTTGAATCAGCATCACATCTAAACTTGCAGCACATTTTCACAAATGTTTGGGTCATTGCAGATCGCTGAGCCCTTGTTCACCACCGTACCCTTCAGATTAACATAGGTTCAAATATCAAACACCTTCTCTGGCTTACTATTGCAGCTCGCTCGGTGTGTATTGTGTTTACTGAATGTGAGTAAGTGTTGACTCTACTTGTTGCAGCTACTGCACATCCCCGTCATGTTAAATGAAACATACAGAGCTGATTCGAGGTAGTAGAGAATCGTTTGTAACTGTAAACAATAAAACTCAGATAAATGATCAGTTTATATACAGTACAATATGAAGGAATAAGCATCAGTATGGTGCGGTATTGCTTTCAGCTGCAGCTCTTATTGCTGGCTTATTGAAACATTAAAATGGCTCAGATGATGATATGAACTGCTTCTATTATATTTGTTCACCGCACGTTGGTGTATCATTCTTACTGGACGCTATGATCCCGTTCTGTCCTTCAAACTCATACAGCAATATAAATGTGCTCATCCTAACCTACTCTGCAACTGCTAGTGTTTCCAAGCTACAGTAAATATTAAGACTTTTCTGAACAATTAAAATGCAACAGAAGTAAAGATAAGGCCAGTTTTCCCAGTGCAATGACAAAAGAAACACTCTGTAATAAGAGTACTCAAAGCATGGCTGATTTCTCCTTAAGAAATGGCAGAACGAGAAAGTAAACTTATTCATTTTACTGTGCTAAAATGATTGGCTAACTTCGTGAGAGCTTTATTTAACTGCATTAAAGGACTTGAAAGGTATCTGAATACTGGTGCTTTAAGTTAAACACATTTCAGCACCTGCAGAAGCCCCTCATCAGGACCTGCATCCTGCTCTCATTTTGGCTGCTCTTTGAGCTGGTGTTCCCTGAGAGCACCAGTGAAGGTAGCCGTCCACACGTGCAGCGCCGTCCCAGCGGACAGGGTGAGGAAGAAGAGGAAGGCAACCTGGAAACCAAACCAATCCACCACGCCTCCCGCCAGGGCGCTGAACGTCAGCTTCCCCAACACCTCCAGAGTCGCCAGGAAACTGTAGTGGGTTGCCTGAAGGTGAGAGAGAGCGGAGAGACGTGAGGAGGAAAGAAAGGAAGGATGATGGAAAGAGTCAGTGAGTGGAGGATGTCAAAAGGAGAGCAGTGAGTGGGGTAAAAAGAGGAGAGGGTTTAGAAAATAAAGGAAACTTGTAGGGAAAAGGAAGGGGCACATTTGAAACCTGAGAAAGCAACGCTGGTACAAAAGGTGGCAGTTCATTGTATTCTGTTACAAATCTTATCAGTTTGTGTTTCTGAAACATAAAAACATGGAGTAAATGTAGAGTTCAGGAAGCAGCTGTAAAAAGCAAAACAGCAAAGAAAGAGAAAAGAAAAAGAAAAGAGTGAGAGCCTGAGAGAGAAAGCGTGAGATCATGGCCTGAGTGGATGGATGGAGGCCAAACTGGGAAGACTATCTGATCCCAGCCTTCATTCAAGACGAGAGGGAGGGAGGGAGACAGAAAGGGACATAGATTACCTAATCTCTGCTGGTCTGCTGCTGCTGCCAAAGAGCTCAGCTCTCAGGTGAGGCAGGTGACTCAAACAACAGATGGACTCTAGTGACACCTAGACCATTCACTGCACAGATTCATGACACTCTGTTCTTCTTTATAATGTGTAATATGACCATCAAATAATAGTGGGTTTCATTCAAAGACAAATTTAACTCCAAAATGTTATTTTAACGTTCTTTTCTCATTTTAAAACTACAGCAGCTACTTCAAGTCAAATCTTAACACAAGGATTGACAGAAAATTAATTTTTTGCCTATTGAAATGAAATGAAGAACTGACACTGACTTTCCATGCTGTGCTGATTCTGGTGACCCTTTTGATCAAAATTTGTAGTGTTTTTCCAGGATACAGACTGGATTTCCCATGAGCACCTTCACCCACTGTCATAAAGACGTAGCTGTTGTCAAAGCCTGCGAAGAACTTCATTTAACACCATTGCTCTCTGTTTTAGACAACTTTGTCTGGATGTAGGCTGACCATGTGATGTTTTGATTTGTAGCTATGCACAAGTGGTAACTGTAACATGAATGAAATATGAAACTATGTAAACTCTGATTTTATCATTTAGTAAAAAAAACAAACAAAGATAAAAATAGGTATTCAGAAGCACTGGTCGAACGTGACCCAACACAGCCTCCAGTGTCATTTTGTGTGCATCCCCGTAAACACACATCTTTTTTAACAAATCCTGCATCAGTTAGTCAAAACAAAATCATCCACAAACAAAAACAAATTCATCCTGCCCACCCGACTGCTTTTCTGGCAGAAAATACACACTGAAATTCAGCACGAAGAAATTAACAGCCTCAAGATTGATGCTCTAATTTCACTCTCTTGGTCATGGAGCGACATTGTGTACAAGTGACACTAAATTAAAAATGAAACATTTGAAAAAGGTAAAAGTTTGCTTTACTCTTTTTTTGATCCTTGTAAACAAAAACATAAAAAAAAACATCTAGACTAAAAAATGTCAGTGACTTAAAGGGCATATTGAAGGTTAAAGAGAACTTTTAAGAAACTGATAGGAAAATAACTTATTAATAATATCCTAAAAGAAATTTCTACATTAATAAACCACAGGGTTTCCTGGAGACGTTTTAGTACTGGTTTTTGTACTTACGCATTTAAAAAAAAGCACTTGAACATGACATCGCATTCGGGAGCCCCCGCTGCTTCTGCCTCTGTTTAACATTAACAAACATGGATCACACTGTCAGACTGAGGAGGAATAATGGCCATAGGAGAGCAAAGGAGTTGTGGTGTGAAGAGAACCAGAGGAGAACAGAGCAGGTGACCTAGTGAGACAGCACAGTAAGCTAGTGATATTTAGCCTAATGCTGTGTTCACGTCAGCATTATCTAAGTTTGAAATCGGATACCCTGACTTAAAAAATAAGTAGTACATGTATGATCCGCAGACTGTATATAGAGTGGACAGTGTGGCTCTGCCATTTATGTGTACGGTTTTGAAGCCAAAATTCCTCCATTACAGGCGCAGCCATTGGCAGCAATTCCAGCCAGAGTCTGCGCAGTAGAGATGATGAGGGATTCTAGGAGAATCTGAGTGGAGCCGGGTGACAAAAATAATACATATTTTTTTTCTTTCCAGAGTCTAACCACTTCTTGACTCTACCTACTGACATGTTTTACAATCCCCGAAAAAAATCACCAGAACGGCAGCTGTCAATCATCATTACACATTACGTAAAACCTAATTTTTAACCTCGTATAACTAATGAAAGCGAAACTTTTTAGAAAAACGAGGACTTGAATACAAGACAGCCAAATAAGATCTTCAAATCACCACAACAATCGGACATGAGAAACATTTCTACGTGGTGTAATAATTTTTTAAAGTTTGACCACAGCCCATCTGGAATGACTGGAAAGCCGTATTGTTGAACCTATACTGCAGCCAGTCTCCAGGGGGAGCAGTTTTTGTGGAGACCACACTTCGAGCCGAGCAAGCGGACGTCCGTTGTTTTTACAGTCTATGGTATGAGCTGATCGTTAAGCAAAGCGCTTTGAGTTGTCATGATAAGGCCCATAGAGAAAAAGACAGAGAAGTCTATCAGAAGTTTATCCACCGATCTGGATTCAGAAAATCAAGACTTAGCTATGGTGCTCTGCTCACATTTCCGTCGAGCTGAATCTCAGGTTGAACCTCTGGCAAATCCTTGTTTACGTCTGCCACTGGGAGCTGGGCTTCAGGCTGCTAGAGTTGTCTGACGGGAAATCAGCCATGTCAGTCACACCCGGCTCTGGTATCCCATCCTGAACTCCATCCATAGACTTTAAATAAAATAGACTCCAACATATCAATCTTCCTGTCGAGAAATAGGCACCACAGACGACTGCGTTTGATTGTGACCAATGCAGCTATAAAGGCCTATTTTCTCAGCTGCGCACGAAAGCAAACTCACTCATTCCGAAAAAGTGGACTCAATGTCCTGTTAAGTTGTATTTCTGCATTCATGCCAGATCTCACTCATGAAAACCTGTTATTCACATTGGCTCAAAGCGGAGTAAAGGAATACGAGTCCCTTTTGTTACGTCAAATGACGCGATGCTGAAAAAAAGAGCATTTTAAACAGCTATACCAAAAAGCCACTTCTCTTACTAAATTTGTGCCATTTTTTTTAATAACATAGTGATTTGCCTATTCTACAGCCATTATCAGACCATGTTAAGTGTTACCGAAAAAAAAACTGCAAAATGCCCTTTCATAGTTTCTTCAAAACAAGACTGGGGAAAAGTTTGGACTTCTTTTGATTTTTTTTTTGGTATTTTCAGGAGACAGGTCACAATGAAAAATACCCTTGAATGTTTTCATCCATAGCTTTCTACAAACCCACTAAAAATCCACTTTATTTCTTATAATGTCTTTCCCCTCTAGGAACACAAACTTGACATTTCTGAGTGGAATAATTGTGAATGAATTTGTGAGAAGTGGAGGGCCCTGTGGTGACTTCAGACTCTCAGCTCTGTAACACTGAGGTACAGAGCTCTGTGTGACCACAGCTAAGTGGAGTGCTTTTATTCTGAGCAACTTGTTTAACAGATTGGGTTTCTTTCTCCTGGGGATCGTTAACAAGCACTCACACTATCAGCTTTCTGCCATCGGATAGCACTGCCTTCAGTAACACACACACATACACACAACCAGCTCAGGGGGCTAATGCTCTGCCCTCCTGAGTGTGTGTTCACACAGGACAGACACACTAAAGAGTAAAAACAGTATATGTGTCATGAGAACATCTCAAATTAAGCAGCCTTCACAGATTGTTTGTGTTTTTACATCTGTAACCACATCTTCATATCTGTGCTGCAGCATGTGACTCGTCCCCTCTTTTCTTCTCCTCTCTTTTAAAAGTGACAGCAATTTAAATGATAATTTGTCACCTTGAGAGATTGACTGAGTGACGTCTGAATAGCTGTGTGAACAGCCATCACCTGCAGGCAACGATGGCCCAGTTACGACGAGGACAAAAGGACTTATGTCAAAGAGGAGAAAACCAGAGAGGAGAGGAAAAAAGTCAGGAGAGGAAAAGAGAGAGTTTAAAGGACTGCAGAGGGACAAAGACACAAGAGTGAGGTGGTGAGAGGGACAATGTGAGTGAGGGGGGAGAAAATGAAGAAGCAGGGGGACAAAAAGAAAAAAAGTGAGGAGACGAAGGCTGAGATTCTCCAGGTGGCACAGCTGATGAGACTGACACGTAAAGGTGGGGTCATGGGTGCGGCCAAGGATTTCCCTCCTTCCTTTGATAGTGAAAGGACAGGACCTCAAATTATATAACAGCACTATTAAACCAAGACAGAGGAGAGGGGCAGAGAGAGGAGGAATGCATTGTCTGCCACAGGAGATGAGCTCACAGCACAGGGTGAGACAATCAACTAACTGAGCAGTGACGTAAGAATCAAACTTTTGAACATCAGCAGCTTCAGGGTTTCAGGTGAAAGCTGACGGCAGGTATAAGAGAAGCTGAGTTTACCTGAATGCCTTCCTCCGCCCTCTGAGTGCAATGCATCATGGTAGTGAAGGTGAGCGTGGTGATGAGACCGCCCAGGAAGTGTTGGATGCTCATGCTCATGACGGCCATACCTGAGGAAGCAAACACATCAGAGCACAATCAAGGAAAACATGTCTGAAGGCAGGACGTTCACCTGCTAAAGGAGGATCAGTTTATCAGTTCAACTTCTTCTCACCATCCTTCCCAATGCAGGAGTCAAAGCAGTGAGAGACCATATTCTGCTGTAGCCACCCCCCCTCCATCGTCCCCAAAACACATGTAGTGTATCCTCTGAGGGGAAGTGGCAGAGTGCTGTTAGTGAGGAAACACAGAGGAACCACAGAGCCTATCTGTCTCTGCTTCGCTAATACTGAATTATTCACTCAAGCCGCCAGAGCTTTTCCTGAATAAGACTCTTCAGTCAGCAACACGGCAGTGATGGAGTCACAGCGAGTGATCAGACTGGAGGAGTGGGAAGCGGAGGGTTATCATGTAATATTGAAAAATCTTTCAGTTTTGGTGGAGTTTTCCTGCAATCTTTGTTCTGGGTTTACTGCAGCGAAGAGCGAAGGTGGGGGGGGGGGGCTCAACTTTCAGTCTGAGAGGCCTGATCGGGGAACAGACAGCTCTGACAGAGATGAATGACGACGATCTGAATCCCAAAAGCTTTGAGACCGGCTGTGTAACAGAATCAGATGTGTCATTCAGACATTAATAAGTGAATGGCTCTCTGGAGAGGGGGAGAGGGGGAGAGGGGGAGAGAGCACCTGACTATCACCATCCTCTGCAACATCCTTCTCTATCTTTCTCTATGCTGACTATCTGCTTTAAAAGACAGAACTGCAGTCCAGTGGTCTGTAATCTTCTTTTGCAAACTGACAGTCTCTGTAGTCTCTGCAACACTATATACAAGTCAGACATGCAGAAATAAGACAATAAGCAAGATTTTAACCTTTCAACTGCTACACTTTCAGTACATGCACAAGTATTTTTGTCTTACTGTGAATACAAAGAGCGCAACATAAAATGTGATCACCATCCATGTCTATTAATAGTTGCCTCCATTTTCACTTTTGAAAATCTATTGCCTCTTTAAGCTTTCAAAAATATCTAATTAAAGAAGAATCCTGCTTCTTTTATAGAGGAAGAAGTGTCTGCTTTAATCTTAACATCACAAATAGAAAACGTCTGCTTGTGAACAAAGAGGAATTTCTGCATGAAAACCTGTTACATATGATTGATTCCAGACGCCGAGGGATGAAAAAACTTTTACATCAAAAAGTGAACATCATTTTTTTAACAGAGAAGCTTTTTGTCATTTTCCCAAGTAAAAACATGAAGATTAGCTACAGGGAACTGCTGGAGTTTACAGCCACTGTCTGTTGGACCAAAGTGCTTGAGGTTACCAAATGAGTATCTAGTAGAGTATTGGCAAGAGTCTAACAATATGATACATATCACAATACTTGGGTTGATGCGATATTCTACACAGTGAATTTAGAATTTTTTTATGTAAATCACAAAATTTAACTCAAAATTAAAAGTACTTATAAATATTTTACTAAAAACAACTTTCTATCTTGTTTTTGAAATACTGAAAGTTAAATGCAGTGTTACAAACATTCACTTAATTTGAAACATGAAGTGCATCAAGTTTGTTACTTAAACTACTGTGACATTAAACTAATGTTGCAAAGAAATTATTGAATGACAGACGTGATCAGTTGGTGGAACTGATAAATGTCAACTAGTGTAACCAACATTTCTCATAAAAAAACATAAATAGGATTTTTACAGTCTATCCATCTAACCATCTGACCCAAAAATAGAGAGAAAACACAGATGTCTGCGACATTCTGACTTGCTCAGTACAACAAAACCCATGTTATCAGTTTAGAAACAAAATATTTTACTTTGAGATTATATTTATTAGGGCTGGACAATTAATTGGATTTTAATCGTGATTTCAATTTTGCCATCTGACAATCATAAAAACAATATAATCGAAGAAAAACAATTAATATGCCACACGGTGTAGATGTTTGCAAGTTCCTGTGCTTCATAGCTCTTCTGTGCCCCACGTGCAGCCACAGCTAGTGTGTGTGACTTATGTGTATCAATAATACTGTATGTGCCACTTGCTGGTTCTTTAAAGTTGTGTTTAAATCAGTACTGAAGTTTTTGAATGAATGAATAATTGTGTATATTAATCGTGATTTCAATATCACTTAAAATAATCGGGATTCTTATTTTTACCATAATCGCCCTAATATATATATTACACTGCCTATTGGCAACATACAGTAGCTCTTTGGCACCATCAAATGCAGTGAAGGTGTGGAAGTCAAATTTTACTTACAACTCAGCTAAGATATAAAGTTTTATTTTAACAAAAAACTTGATATTAAAAGTTGAAATATTGATACTGTATCAGAGGTTAAAACATGGCGTTATATTGCTGTATGGATATTTTGTCACACCTCCAGTATCAAGACATGCAGAGGATAAATATAATAAAGATTTACAAAGTTAACCAGGTGAGTGTAAAAGTGTTGAATCCATTGTAAAATCCTGGTCCACATACAGTTTGTTACCTAACTTAAATATCAGGTTACGAGCAAGGGGGCTGAAGTGTTCTCGTGCGTATAAACAGACAACACACATCAAGCTCATGTCACAAATATATGGTGGTGTGGTATATACAGTGGTGTGTGGCTAGTTGTGAATGTGTTAGATAAAACTGATGTTCTAAAATAGGACATCCTCAACCATCAGTCTGTGAATGTGGTGTGGGTGGCTGAATGAGACTAGCAGTGTAAAGAGCTTTGAGTGGTCTGAGAGACTAGAAAAGTGCTATATAAGTACTGGTCCATTGACCATTTACAACAGTACCAAAGTTATAATCATCGTGGACTCCTCAACACAGCTAAGACCAAGGAGCTGATCATCGACTTTCTGAGGACTAAAACAGACATTCCACCCCACATATCAACGGGGGATTTGTGGAGAGACTTCCGCATTCTGGGAGTCCACTTAGAGAAGGAGCTGACCTGGACTTTGAACACCTCTGAGCTACTAAAGAAGGCTCAGCAGAGACTGCTCTCCCTGAGGGTGCTCAGGAAGAACAACATCCCCCAGAAACTGCTTGTGTCTTTCTACAGGTGCACCATCGAGAGCATCCTGGTGTACTGTCTGTGCATGTGGTACACCAGCTGCACAGTGGCTCAGAGAACGTCACTGCAAAGAAGGATCATCAACACGGCCAAAAACATTGACTGCCCTCTGCTCTGGAAGAACTGCACCATTCCCACTGCCTTCGAAAGGCAGGAAAAATAACCCAGGACCCCCCTGACCCTGGACACCACATGTTTAATCTGTTACCGTCAGGCAGTACAGGTCAATCACTACAAGGACAAACCGGTTCAGAGACAGTTTCTACCCAACAGCAGTAAGGATCCTGAACAAAGGCTGAAATCAATACCTCATTTGTCTTCATATAATATAACAATTACCTCCATGTCATTAATGCACCTGAACATGGCAGCTATTTTGCACTTTAAAATGTTTTGCACTGACTCAAGGGCTTTTGCAGTTTCGTTGCACTTGTTGCAATGACAAATAAAGTTCTATTCTATTCTGTGTTATTGTATATTATTGTAACATATTGTGCTTGTGTTGCTCAATCTGCTGAATCCGACTGTCTTTCAACAAAATATGTATCTGTTGCTCCACTTCTGCACTTAGCATTCACCAATGATCGTCATAACTCTACTCCAGTGGAGATATACCAAATGTGGCTTCTGGGCAAGACAGTTACAGCGCCAACTACAGGCCTGGCATGCTTGCAACAGCGTTTACAGTCCCTCAGTGTGTCCGTGTAAACAGATTTTTTTCACTGTGTTTTCATGGCGTTTTAGGGGTTTTCGCATGAAACATCATGTTAACAGGGCCCGAACAGTTGTGTTAACTTTTACTCTTCTCCTATGCTTTGTTTGTGTTCAGCAGCTCCTATGCTTTGTTTGTCTTTGTTTAATAATCCAAGAACATAATTATGTGTATTTACGGCTGGTAAACGGGTATATTCAAACAGCTTCCTAGTTAAATATATAGTTCCTAACTTGAGTTCACCTTACTTCCCTTGATGTGTTTATGAACTCATGGTGAACTCTTGTTATTAGCTTGTTTCAAGACAATGTGTTTATCCACATGAACTAATACAGTACAGTGGTTACCTAAAGCCATGTATTAACATGTATCTGTATGTTCATAAGTGTGTGTTCAGTGTGTTTATTCAAGAGACTAGCAGGTCAAATGAGGTCGGTATGTATGTGGGATCAGGATGTGAGAACTTTAAATATGCTAATCCAAAGAATTCAATAAACAGCATGTGCTGTGCTTATACTCTATTCATGGTCACAAATAAAGATGTAATAAGATCACTTTATTCCTTTCTGGAACAAATTTTAGTTTATTATTTAACTGTAGGTCTCATGTTTGCACCAGAACACCAACAGAAACACACAAACTGAAGTGTTACATCTGGAAAAGAAGTTTGATGTGTTAGAGACTTTGTTCTCTCACCTTTCATGGTCGGTGACGGTTCCAGTACGGTGAGCAGAGAGCTCTGGAAGACCATGCTGATGGTACGCAACACAAACACACGTCTCATCAGAGCCCCGATGCTGAGGAGAGACCAACAAACTGAGTATCAGTCACATATTCACCAAGTGTAACCTGTTAATGAGAAGTATATGTGGTGACAGAGGCTCAAGGCTGCTATCATTAAAATTAATGAAATTCTGCTTTTCTTTTCATCTCACACACCATCACACACACAGGCATTCATGCACGCGCACACACAGCTACATGCGTGCACGTGCTTAAGTAAACAAGTCCCCAGACACTAATTGATTCCCTGTTAGTGCAAGAAAATCATCCCCCTGTGGGTTTGCTTCGTGACGTAATCAATAACCTAAGGAGATCCCCAGCATGAGGACGATAATTAATCACTGTTAACGCACACAAACACACAAACACACACACAAACAAACACATGTACACAAGCACTCACACTGTTGTGTGACATCTGGGATTAACAATGCCAATCACTCAGAGGATGCCTGCCACTCAAAGGACTGTGTGTGTTTGTTTATGTTTTTTATGCATGTAATTATTTATGTGTAAAAAAGAATGAGAGGAGGATTGTCTCTCTGAGCAGGATATCTGATTTAGTTTGAGGAGTGCTCGTAGTGAAATGGTGAACAGTTTCACTTAGACAAGGAGACATAAAATTGCTCTAAAGTGTTAATTATTATCCTTATTCTACTGCATTATCAGTGTGTGGTGTCTGAATGCTTATGCTGAGTGTGTGTGAGGTCTAAAACTGATGAAACCCAGCCTGTCCCCTCTGACCCTGCTCACTGTTCAGCTGTTTACCTCCTGACTTTTTCTGAACATGATCCCAAGACTGAACCTATGAGTCTACTGCTAAAGAGAAACTACCTCAGAACCATTCAACAAACATATTTGATGGATAATATTATTCTCATTTTAACAGGCATACATTAACCCTTTATGGATGTGGTGTGAATGATGTTATACCTGTATGGGCTGGCCAAATATAACCTCTGTAATACATCAAAACAAAAAAAAAACACAAAGAAAGAAAAAAAATAAAGTTAGTATGGTTTTGAAAATATTACTCACTTTAAACTTTCAAAATGTGAGTACAACATTTTTGAAGTGAAATAACATCTTCATTTTTTAGTTCCTTTCTAAGTATCAGTTTATCAAATGTATTCATCCATACTGATTTAGCGTACTGATGTTTTTATTGACAAGAGAATGACATACCTCCCAATAAAAAGTTTTTTCCATTGTGAATAAAGAAGCAGGTCATTTAGGAAAACAGTAGAAAACTTTTACTATCATTCTACCAAAGTTCATCTCTTAAAATATTTTCCGTATGATACCAGCTCTCAATAAACATGACTTTCAGTTCAGGCAGATCAAGATTGGGAAAAAAAGTAAAGTTTTAGGATACTGGGGGAACAAAACAACAACAACAAAAAATTAATAAATAAATAAAACATTTATTCCCCTGAAAAAAACAGAAAATGGAAAAATTACTTAAATGTACGCAAGGGCAGTTTTAATCAAAGCAAATCAAAAGGACCTATCTAAATCTTTTTTTACTTGAATTTGCTCCTGCTTGCTGCAGATCAATCCAATGAATCTGCTTATCACACTTACTTATTTATTGCAGTTATTTTATAAAGTCATTTATATTTTTTACATACCAAACAAACCACATCACAGTGATCAAGTGAATAAAGAAATGATTATTGCATAATTAGAAAAATGAGTAAAACACATTATCTCTGAGTTACATCACAAATTTGAGTTATTCATTCCTTTAAACGTTTTATGTTTTACTCTATGCATACTTTATTTCTGAAAAACAAAACAAAACAAAATATGGCTCTCGTTCACGCTCTCCTTCACTCCCTCCCTCCCCCTTCTCATCCCCTCACCCTCCCTCCCCTTCAGTCTTTCTTTACCTCTTACCTCTGCTAGAAAACCAATCCTGCATCATTCACATGCTAAAGACATTCTTCTCTCTGCTTCTTTACCTCCCGTCTCAATGACAGCCTTTCATATCACGCACTCTCAGGAGATGCTGTGTATGTGTACATGTGAGTGTGTGTGTGTTTCTGTGTGAGAAAGAGAACCTGCCTGGCTGCCACCTCACACGGGCCAGGCCCAGATAAGAATAGCTGTGTTCTCAGGTTGCTGGTGGCGGTTTGTAAAGGGGTCATTCACTGACCACTCAGCCGGTTCTGATGGAGCGGAGGATAAACCTTCCAACTGAGCTTTTAGAGGTGGGACCACAGCCTGCTGGAAACCACTCTCTCTTCCTCTGTGTATGTGCTGCTGAGTGTTTGTGCGTTAACTGCAAGAGCCAAGTAGCGAGAAGATTTTATCTGACACCTGATGGTATTTATGAACTGATTACTCATTTTTAACAGACTACTGTCAATAACCGGCACCAATAATGAGGTAATAGCTGTTCCATACTAAAAACACAGCTTGGGATTAACATTAATATTAGTTAAATCAAGTGGTTATCAAAATTACATATTAAATCATAATAATTACCACCACAACTTATTCTTAAATCTGAAGCATACAGACTATATTCTTATGCCCATCATCATGAATAGGAGAAACAGACTTAAAGATGAGGTAAGGTATTTATTTTTGGATAAGGTTATATACTGTCCCTCAGACATTATATACATGATTCATGGCTTGAAAAAAACCACTGGTGTTTTAGAAAAACCGTTGTTTCAGCCTATGTCTAAAATGCTTGGTTTTAGATGCTGTCTCTTTAAGGCTTCCCTCTCCACAAACCCCCTTCCATCTGATTGGCCAGCCCCCTGAAGGCCTTTTGGGGCAAAGCTACAGGCAAACCTTAGTGTTCTGAACCAGTTTGAAGATCCTTTTGCCATCACCTCATCATTTCAGCAAATTTTGATGGTTTTAGAGGGGACCATTTTGATCAGTTTACAGACAGATTTGGGGATGTCTACAGCACATGAATTCCATATTTTCTGGCCTATAAGTCACACTTTTTTCAGACTGCTGAAATCATACATGAGGAATACTGATGAGGCAACATCTCCACGGCCCCAATGGCACTGCAAGCTGACGGAGGCTCTGCATCTCTGACTTAGATAGTCTGACAGCTAAACACCAGTGTTTAGCACATAATAACGTGATTTAGAATAATTTAAGTTTAGTCATGTCTTCCTCACTCTCTGTTGTAGAAAGTTTTTGGGGATTTGAGTCACAAACTAGTGATGATACTCACATAACGTTTTGAAAGTGTGGACGTTCATCCAGTGGACCTCATTTGAGTGCACACTGCACTGGTCTCACTGACAACACCCACAGTAGAGCAGGATGGAAGGATGGGAGGAGCATATAAAGAGAAGAGAAACTGAAACTTAACTATGGTCACAGATATGAGGTGCTGCAGGGAAAATACACAAATGCAAATACTTGCTTATTATTATTTTTTTAAGTTGGGTTGTATGAGTTATACAGGGTGTCCTTAAAGTCTCTTTACAATTTAAAAGAATAGCACAAATGCAAATAGACAAATGTGAAACTTTTTACATAAGGAGTAAATATCAAAGGGTTTTTTAACTTGGGAGTTAAAGAAGGAAGATTATACTAAGTTTGTTGGAGAACACTGAAAGGCTTGTCTTACGAAGTCAATATTTTCTTCACATGTTCTTCGTTGTCTACTCTTCCCTCTATCCAATCTGCCTCTGTCTCCATAATTTCTTGTACCATTCACAAATTGACAAACTTGATGGTGGATCCCATCCACACTTAATTCTGTGGTTTCCCTGAGCTTCTCTTTCTGTGCTGTCTGTTTGCTATTTTACTTTATATCATACAGTATGATGGTCACTTTTTAGTGACCTTTGGTTGAACACTACTTTTCACATTGCATTATGGGATAAAAGGAGTCCTCTTATAACACTTTTTCCACTTTTAGATTAGGCAGCACCAACAAAATGGTAAATTTCCTCTATACCTATGTACTCTATAGTGTGCAGTGATTTCAGACACAGAGTCTAAAACACTCCAAATACTGAACTCAGCTCATCTGACTCCCAGAGATTTTCAAAGTACACCACATATTTCCTTGAAGGAAAGTGTTTTTCCTTTGTCAGTGTGTGAACATTTTACTGCCTTTACAAGATCCAAACACCTGAAGATTGAAATCTATGGTGCAACAATGACTTCCTTTGAAGCGCTTTGCTCTCCACAAAAAAATGAAAATGTGCCTGTGGAGGCATGCACTGTTTGCTAGTGTCACTTTACAAGGGAGAAAAGCCTAGGAGCCTGCTGAAAACACAACACCAGGACGAAAAAGGATGACATCAGACCAGGCAGATGATACATGTTAACTGACAGGTAAGAGACATGAAACACAAAGGTAAAACAGAAAGCTAAACATTCACCTGTTTAGTACTGCCTTAATACATTCCAACTCATACTGATCCTGTAATTGCTAAAGCCTCTAAGATGGTACAGAGCTCCTGTATTGATAAGTGCTACATTGACAGTATTGGTGGTGGTATAAAAATCCAGTTGTTTAAGTCACATTACATGCAAAATTGGGGATACAGATAAATGTTTCCTTGGTGTAACAGGGTCCATTGAAGTTGGATGTCTTGTTGAATTTTTAATAACCATTTTCATAAACTCAAAGTGGCTAGGTTGTGACTCAACAGAATTGAGTTTATCTTTCTCACTGATTCACAAAGACTGTAAAAGCACTGACTAATCTTCTGATGCCAATGTTCACTTCTGAAGTTTAGCATTGAAACCTTGTTTAGATGAGTCTTTTAGTTTGTATGCTGCTGTCCATTCAATGCAGAAAGCTGAAAAACTCTACCAGGACAGCTGATTATTATCTGATAAGACTTGTAAAAATATATAACACAATACATGAAAACCTAAAAAATTAAAAACCAACCGGACACTTGCACTGTTTAAAGGAGAGGAGAAACATATAATGTGGCGGCTAACATGCTATCCTTCATAAAGGCAGTGCTGTTATTTATAGTTCCCATTACATCACACTGGCCAAGGGCAGGGTTGTTGTATGATGTGATCCTGGTGTAAGCAGACGTACAACCTTATGCAATGACGATCAGATGGCATAAAGTCAATGTGCCCAGGGGAAAACATGTAAAGGTTACATACTGACAGACTGTGGATCCAAAACTGGATTTAAATGAGCTGTAGAAACATAGGTTAAAATTCATCATATGCAGTGAAGACACTGTCCTGCTACTGGCAACCTCACATTGAATCATTGTGTAGTTACAACATTTGAGGGACACTGTGGGGTTCTACGTCCATCCATAACCACAAAACGTATAACTCACTCACTTGCCTACAGCAATTTCTTTACGTTAACCAGAGTCTCATATATAAGCGCATACAGCTGCTTATAAAACTAAGAAATAAATTTAACTTGCAAGTCGTCCCTGTGATCGAACCCTAAGGGTGTGTGAGTCTTTGTAAGAATGTCTATGTGAGTGTGTATGTGTGTGTCTGCGTGCTCAGGGGTGTGTGATGGATTTGCTGCTCATGCTGTTCTCACACCACACACCAGACACAGGGGGTCCCTGAGCTCTCAAACAAGGCTATGTTTACTTAAATTACTGTACACACACAGTCAGACTGGAAGAAACACACACACACACACACTCACACACACACACACACACACACACACACACACACACACACACACACACACACACACACACACACACACACACACACACACACACACACACACACCTAGTAAGAGAAAAGAAAGAGTCAGAAAAAGCTTGGGGGAAGAAGAAGAGGAGCAGGATGATGGAGGTAGAATAAGGAATGATAAGACGAGAGAGTGCCAGTGCATGGACTCTACTGTACCTCATCACTTTTTTACATCTTTTTACCATGTTTCTGTCAGATTACATCAGGGTGGCTTTTCTCTACCCTTCAAAAGCTTGTTTTAAACCTCTAAGCTGTTTTAGAACATTGGTTGTTTTCAGGTGTGTGATGTTAGTTTGTGTTGTTCTGATGAAAATGGAAAAGGTACAAATTGCTTCTGTCATGAAATGTCATAACTCATCAAATCATCCAACAGGATGTTAGATGATGAGCAAAATCTAACATAGATGACAGAGGTCAAATATTAGTTGGTTATTTAATTTGATGATCAACCAGAATTTCCTTTTCAATAACCAGTCAATGGGAAAATGATTTTCAGAGGGGTTTCTTTTAGAAAATATCACACTTGTTAATTTTTTCTAGCTTCTCCAAGGCAACTTTGATTTGGGGAAAATTCAGATTCATATCAAAAATTGACTTCCCTAAAGCATTCATTGGTAGATTTGTCAAAATTCAAAATGACTGATTGTTTCAGCTTAGTAACAAATGGACAACATGAGCACATCCTTAAAGTTTTAAGAAACATTTTCTATGAGCGCTTGAAAATAGAGATGTCCCTATATTACATTTTCACTTCCGATACGATACCGATACTGCAGCATTGAGTACTGGCTGATACTGATATTAATCCGATACGATATCAGCATTAAACATGCATACTTTTATTACTTATTTTGTAGTATGTCTGTCATGTTAGAAAAGGCTTGATTAAATGATATTATTCAAACAAAGAACAGTAGTCAGCAGCAGTAGGTATGAGGAAAAACTGACCCATTTATTATTAACCAATGGGTAACAGAAACTGCTTATATCTGCGATTTTAGATGCATTCCGATACAATATCGATACTTGTTTTTTGCTGATATCGGACCGATATCCAATATCATTATCGGACTGGGACACCTCTACTTGATAATTTGATAAAACACAGCTATGGTGCTGTAGGTGGTACCCCTGAAAAAATGCTGCTGATGGGAAAGGCTACCTGAACTGAGCGAGTAGCAGCCCACCGAGGGATGACCCGCAGATGGAAAAGCCCATGGCGATGACGCCGTTCCAGAAGCCGAGCTCACGGGCCGTCATGTGATGATCCAACAGGAAGAGTGGAAACATGGTCACTGCGCCCTGCTCACCTGTGCACACAGAGGCCGGACAGAGAGGGGGCAAGATGAGAGGCAGATAAAATAGAAAAAATATACTGTAAAAAATAACAATTTATGACAAAAAATACACAAAACCCAACAGCAGAGTGTGTGACTGAGCATTAGGCTCACTACTCCTCCTGCAGACACGTCTAATCCAATCACAGTCTAATATGAGGAGGAAGATGTTTTGAACTGTTTAGCCTGCAAGACAGAAGAACATGCCTTTCCATAGATGACAAGCGCAGAATCAAATACTGCACACCAGCACACTGCACACCTATTCCTGGAAAGTGTCAATAATAGATGCCTGACAAGAAAAAGAATACCCTCAGTCATTTTATCAAACGGAGGCCTAGCACTTTTCCTAAAGCACAAAAAGGAAAACACAACAAAAACACAAAAACTTCCACAGATGAAACAGACCTCACAAAGACCTTTCAGTCAAAATAAAAAGTTTCTGTCAGACAGTAAGACTTTCTCTGTGAGCCGTTGAGTGTGGGGGTAATGTTCTGCTGAACATTACAGTAAAATATTCAGTGGCGCCGACTATACGCCATTATTATATTAATGGAGACTGACTTCAGAAAGACAGTGGGACCAAGGAGCTGCGTGAGTGACAGCTCGGCTCCCAGACTGCTGTCAAAGACGACACAACACAACCGACGACTCACTCACTCAGTCAGCCAGGAGACAAACAAAAATAGAGAAAGAGGGAAGAAAAAAAGGCAGATGAAACGGACTGAAATGAAAAAAATAATAATAAGAGAAAGCTGAGAGGCTCCCAGTGATCGGGAGTGCAGCAGCAGAACGAGAGTGTCACCGCTGTAACGACGGTGTGACAACCAGGCAGAAACGTGGGGAAGGAAATATGAGTCCTGTGTGCGGGAAACACTTTCTCTCACTTCTGTCACTCATGTTAGCATTTCATATTTAGTTACTTCACAGGAGGAGCACAATGTGCAGGATGTTAATGTAAATCAAATTAGCCTCTTTAAATTTAGACCACAAATAATCCTAAATATCCACTGATGTGACAGACTGAAGGGCTTTTCTTGCAAATTGACTACAAACAAAGGAGATAAGAGGAGACAGCACTATAGGGCAAGTCTACCAACACCCCTGCACCAAAGCAGAAGAGCATGTCGTCACCAAGGCCTCCACAGCGCATCAGTATAGATCTATATCCATTTGTTTAGCAACAATTCAACCAGGGCTGCATCTATTCAGTTAAGTAAATATGTTTTATTTTGGTTAGTAAAATGGTTTCATGAACAAAACTAAAAAAAAAAAAAAAAAAACCATCCTCATCATCTTGAAGATTCATGGGTATATCAAAATTCCCTCAGCAAGTGTGTTCACTGTTTGCATCCAGGTGCCAGGTAGGTTATAGTAAGCTGCTGTGAAACAGTCTGTTTATTTTGCTTGGCAAACGAGTTTTTGTTTTGGCTCTGGTTTTTACTGTCCTCTCTGGGGTAATTTGAAAGTGAGGAAATATTTTGGAATTACAGAAAAATGCATTCACAGGTGCAGCACAAACCTGTCTACTCAGATTTATAACACACTGATCTCCACCTTAAATACATACAGAGTGCTGAGGCTATCCTTAAAAAATACTTTGCTCTTTTAAAGTATTGTTTATAGGGATGCACAATATTATCAGCACAATATCGGTATTGGCTGATAAAAGCTTAAAAACACGTTTATCGGTATCGGCAGATATGAAAATTTCTGCTGATAAGCACAGCCGATAAGGTGCTATTCAGTTAGGATTATTATTATTTTCCATCTGAAAAATAAGCTCCTTAAATAAAATGTAGCACTTCATTTATTTGCACTGCAGAGCTCTGTGTCTGTCACCAGGTTGTTACAGTAGCTCTAAAATAATCAAATGCAACTTGGTTATGTTTAAAAATGCATTGTACATTTAAAGTTCATGTGATCTAAAGAAATTATTTTTCTGTATTTCAATACTGAATGTCTTGAGTTTGAAAAAATAATACATTTCTTATTTATGGTAAAATTAAATGTTTTTGTCTTGTTTTATGTGTGTTTCTTAAACAAATAAGACTGTCACAATTAGAGTATAAACATATAAATTCCAGTACAGGATAGACTTAGCTTTCTTTACAGTGAAAAAAACAAACAAACTTGTGATTATCTGTATCGGTATCGGTATCTGTATCGGTATCGGCCAAAAGGGGTTTCGATATATCGGCATATCACCAGAAATCCAATATCGTGCATCCCTAATTGTTTAATGACTGACAGTGTCATAGGAAACCAAATTAAGTTAGAATGAAATCATAACACAGCAGATGCTTTGATGATGCATTGATGAAAACAGATTTTGCAAAAGGACTGCAAGGTCAACATAAGACTGTAAAAGAAACAACACTAAAAAACTACACCTGCTGAAACAAAGACAAGAAATGATGATGAGTCATTCCCCGCTCTCAGTTTTATCAGCAGGAGTCCATGGATCAAAAATGTGGACATGCATGCTGTGGTGTCACTGAGCTGTCTTCTTTGGAAAGGTAGCTTGTTGGTTTTTAGTTTAACTTAAGTTGCAATTCAGTATTTCCTCCTTGTTTCAAAAGGAGTATGTTGTTTTCGAGCAGATGGCCACTGATACACGTTTAGAATAAAATGGAAGTGAATAAACTTAAATTATTCACACAAGGAAAATTTTCCCTGACTGGATAAAAACACAAGACAGATTCTAGTTACAGACAAGCCAATAATCCAAGATAATAAATTCATAGAGTGCAGTAAATTACTGATCAAGTGGGAACTCAATAAACTTAGATGTACAGAATGGCTCAGATGGGTCACATGTGATGGCAAGGGATTTCTTTCCTCTCCCTGAATGTCAGTGTGATTGTGTTTAAGAAACACAGGGAGACCCTGTAGATTAGTGTGAACGATCACATTTTAATCTGGGTCTCTGTTCTGCTGAACTGTCTCAAGCTGCTTCTGTGCGGTGAGTATATTAGTCAACATAAAGTAAACACTGGCAGCAGCCGTACCCATGATGCCTGGTTGTTTACCCGTGGCTCCATGCTCTCCATCCTGTCTGCCTGTTGTTCAGCTCAAAGCTTGGAGTTTCACAGTCCTTCAACTAATTATTTCTTTAAAGAGCGTGGGCTGGGGGGTGGGGGGAGGGCGTGCAGACAAACACAACTATGCTGATTATTCCTTTCTATAAATATTCTCAAAGCAACAATTGTCCATTTCAGCAGGGATTTCATTAGACATCCGCAAAGATTAAACAAACACAGTGAAGGGGAAGGAGGGAAGGATTGAATAGGAGCAAAAAGGGGGAGAAGGGGGAGAGAAGAGGGGGATAAAGGAGGACCAAGAGAAATTCTGTGATAATGAGAAAAAAAGAAAAAAGGGATGAAGACGAATATGGGAGAGACAGCAGAGGCATAGAAACTGAGATGTAGTGACAATCATGATGCACGTAGTTGAAAACAAATTTAAGGAGATGTGAGTTAAACAACACTGAAGTGAAAGGAGTGCAGCGAGGGACGGAGAGACAGCTGAAGACAGAGGAAGAGGAGGGGGAGGTAAATGAACAGAGACATTGTTAGGAGGTTAGTGAAGAGGAAACAGAGCAGAGATGGCAGGCTGTGTGTTTATGTTTACATTAGAAGCAGACAGCACAGACTACTTAAACTACTTAACATTAAGAGAGCGGGAAAGTGACAGAAAGAAGAAAGAGGGTGTTTTGTTTCTCCTGGTCCTGACAACATGAATCGTTTAATAGACTTTAAAGCACTTACAGCAAGGTCAAAGCACCTGGAAAAAAGACAGGGTGCTTTGTTTACAGACAGGCAAACACATCTTTCTGCTGGAGAATGAGATGTCTGATGATTTCCTGTTTGATATGTGCTGTACATTTTGATCATATCTATTTTTTAGTCTTTGTTAGACTTTGACATAATCTGATAAAAGTGATGCAGATGTTCATTTGTTCTAGAAAATGAAAGGAAGGCACACACTTTAAGTGTTTATCTTTTTTCCAAACTGCACTGAGGGATCCGGTGTGTAGAGATGGGTACCTTTCACATTTGAAACAATACAGTACCAATGCCTAGTACCTGGCAATCCATATCAGTACTCACAGCTCACAATTTTCTGGACTTTTGTTTGTGTTTATGTGGTAATAAATATCAATTTGTTTAATAATAAAATCTCCAAGTTTCTCAATTTAACATATCTATTTCTTAACATATAAACTTGCAATGCTGTGTTCATGTCCAGCATGAAAAATACCCTACTCTTCCACTTCCTCACAATCACAAGGATGCGTTTAGGTACTAAGACATGGAACCATTTGATTTTATGTGAATTGATGCTTGATACTAAAGACAGAACTCAGTCAGCACCTATAAAAGTCCCTAATTTGGTACCCATCCCTTCTCTTGTGTGCCTCTTTAAATCCTAAAGCATCATCTAAAAACCAATAAATGACACTGACATAGTAAGTGTGACTCCTGACTGCTTCCAATCAAAGATAAAATAGTTTTGGATTTGTCATTATAGTTTAGTTTTAGTTAGATTTGACATTTTTTTCCCATTATAGTTTAGTTTTAATTAGTTTTAGAGCAGGCATTCTAGTTTTTATTCAGTTTTAATTTTTGCTTAAAGGCTTAGTTTTAGTTTAGTTTTAGTTTAGCTTTAGTTTTTTCATACCTTATTAACCAGGTGCAGGATTCAAAAAGGTAAGAGTAAATATTTTGTAATACAGTTTAATTTCCAGTTCAACATAGTGCCTTAAATATAAGAAAATAATATAAACTTAATATAAAAATATAAACATAAATTATTTAAAATAATGTTAACATGAATTAAATAAAAATAATAAAAACATAAATGATAAAAACAACATAATATGAGCTTTAATAATTAGGAACTTGGACTCTGTAACAATAAAGGCAGACTCACATGAAATTAAACTATTACAGATGTTCTGATTCATTGCTCCACTACGTTTTGTCGCAGCACAGCACACAGCCAGTCAGTGCAGTAAACAAGCACGTCCCAGTACGTTGCTGTGATGGTGCCGTACAGCGCTGACAACTGCCGAAAACTGTCGTAAAATTGTTTGGGAAAATGTGTCAGATTAATTTAAATCCTAAAGACTATTAATATTGTCAAAAACTATAACTAAGGATATTTTGTCTATAATTTTGGTTAGTTACAGTTAGTTTTGTGAACACAAGATACAGTTTTAGTTTACTTATCGTTTTTGTTTTCTTTTCTAGTTTTTATTAGTTTGAATTATCTGCAATGTATTTTAAATTGTAGTTTTCCTTTTTAGTTTCGTTTTAGTTAACTATTATAACCTTGCTTCCAATGCTTTAGTTTTATTAATTAGTTTAAATCTGATATTTCATCGTGTACTGGTTTTGATGCAGCATCAGTTTCACTGTGTACAGCATGAGTGTTTTATAGCACAAATTATGAAGTGATCACAATTCCAGCTCAGCTCTGTAGATCACACACTGATTTAAAAAACACAATATGTCTTTTAATCTCAACAGAACTAGGACACCAACACATGCAGCAACAACTCAGTGAGAAACGTAAAAAGCATCCTGCCTGAACTCAAACAGCACCAAATGTTTAACAGCTGGTGGACAGTATACCTCATCTTCATCATCCTCATTTCCGGGACCAAAAGGTCAAAACGTTGTATAGAACTGCATCTGTACACTGACTCTTCCTCACCTCTGTGTTTATGGTATGGGGGTTGTGTGGTGTTATCGAAAAGGCTCAGAGTGAGAGAAGGGTATAAAGAGGGTGAGATGAGGGTGGGAGGTCGATGAGGACACACAGGTCAGACCCTGACGTCCACGCAGCAGCTTAGACAAAAGAGCTGGCAGAGCAGCAGAGATCACTGAGGACACGCCGTCACCCAGCAGAACAGAACAACATAATCACTCCCTGCTGAGAGCTCAGTAAACAGACAGGTTCATACACACTGCATGCTACACAGCAGCACAGTGTGCACTCACACTCATACACACCCCGCACTGCACAACAAACATACATGTACAAAAATCCATGTGAACATGGATGCACACACCTTTCAGCTCCTCTGGCTCCCTGAGAACAAACTGTAAATGGAGCTCTGTTATACACACTTTCATAATATCTTATGCATATGAGTCTATTCACACACACACCCACACACACACACACACACACACACACACACACAGAGTCCCTTCAGATCATACAGATGTCAAGGAGTTTTCCCTGGCCTGAAGGGCTCAGAAACATGCAACAAGAAACAATAAACATCTATTCCAAAGCGCAAACTAAACCTCAGAGGTTAAAGTGTTGTTGTTATGTACTGGGAAATAATGTAATGTTTACATCCCTCTCAGTACTTAGTAAATACAATGTTGTTCCCTTACTTGCCCTACCCAGGAGACTGAATCAGTCTTTAAAACCTTTGATAAATCCATTCAAAGTGTGTTTCAGTTTCAATGACTGAACTCCACTTTACAGTATATATCCATCCATCGATCCATCTATATATCTGGTCCGTTTGGTTAAAGGCCCATTCTGTGATCATAATATCAACATACCAGCTGTCACACCAGCAAAATTCAAAAATAAGTGTTGACCATGTAACATAATATGTAAGACCTTTTCAATAAGTCGTCTTGTTTTCCAAGTGGAAGTTCCACATTATTTCCTTCATTTTTTTGTAAATCAATTCTCATCCTGATTTTTCCTTCAAAAAAAGAAAATTGCTGTTTTTTTTTTTGTTTTTTTTTTAATTGAGAGATCAACTCTCATTTGGATTTGACTCATTATGAGGAGAAATTCACATCTTTGCACATCCTTCATGTCTCAGCATGAATAATTGTGTTTATTTCTATTGCCATTTTGCTCTTTTCTCTCTAAGGCACCATGTGGTGGTTGTTCATTAATTCATCTCCTCCTTCAGCCTCCCTCCCTGCAGTCCTTCTCCTTCCCTCTGGAAAACAATCCCCCACTCCCTCCCTGAGTTTTCCCCACTTTACTCCATCACTTTGATTTAGTTCTCCAATACCCATCACCTGCCCAAAACCGCTTTATCCACTTCTGCTGGCGTCCATGCCTCTGATCTGTTGGCCTCATAGGCCTCACATCAGCAGGTTGGGGTTCACAGTGAAAGTGGGTATGAGGGAGTGCTTCAGTGGGACAACGTGTTAGAGCATCGGTCTGTTTTTTTATCAAACAGTAATCTTTCATGTCACTGTCTAAACCTCAATGCTCAAACCTCTGACTGTGCATTCATGTGAAATTTTGTTCTGTTTAGCTAAAAAACTTTTCTCAAAATATTTTTTTAATCAAAATTCTTTCCTACTTTTTGGTTTCATTTGTGGTTGAAACAGCTACAGGAAATCAATACACCTCATGAAGGGTTTTACAGATACAGTGAAAGCTGGTCAGGGGGAACTTGGCTGAAAAAAAAAAACTCAAAGGAAGTTTAAAGTTGAAATGTGTAAAACATCTGTTATTTAAGCCTCTGAGAAGAACTGTAATGACAGAAAAAAAAATCTAAATTACCAAATATAAGAGTTTTGTTTTTCCTCAAAATTATACCTGAAAATGTGAGCTTGTTTTTTTTTTTTTTTTGGGTGACATTACACAGCGTTACTTATCTGTAAAGCAAGAGTAACACTCACAGTGAAAAAAGCAAAACAAGTTCACCAAAAACTAATGCAAGGTTATAATGCTTAAAAAAACAGTTATCAGTGCCACAAAGACAACAAACTGCTGTCAAACAGTCAGAGGGAGAGTGTAAGATCCAGAGACGGGAGGCCCAAACATTATTTTGAAATCTGAGTATGTTACAGAAAAATCTATCAAAGATTTGCCCATCAGCTACAGGTTATTTCATTTTTTAAAATTTCAATTACACAAATGATAACATTTTACTCAAATCAAATGTGAAAATTAGACTTCAAGACAGTCTGTACGTTGCTTTTTCACTACTTCCAAATGTTTTCTTTTCTTCCTAAAGTCTGTCTCTAAAAAACAGGGTAGCTCTATATTTGTACCAGTAAGGTTGCTGTGATGCTTTTTATGAGCCACAAAAGCAAACGAGAGCAATGGCAACAAGACTACCACTTTTCTATACCGTCGCTTTAAAAGCGTGAAACCATTGTGAGGGGATAGGTGTCAGACCAGATGACTTGCAGAATGCTTAATAAACATCCTTTTTACAACTTTACTGTAAATATCTTCAGTGAGTAATATGTTTGACTGTTAATACACCACAGGTTGAGTCTCTCTACATATATACAGGTCAAGATCAGGACGCTCAAATCAACACAAACAGAAGGTTCCTTACAGGTGCTCAAACAATAAGAGGAGTAGATTTTTTTCCAGAAAAACTTCCAGAAAAGCTAACAGAATTTTTTAAACTGAAAAAAATTTCGTTGAATGCAGACAGATCTTTTTTTCTTGTTTATCCATCCATTCCTTCATCCACTTGGTCAGTTCCCAGAAAGCAACCACCCAGGTCCACTTCTTTTCATTCTCATCATTCTTATGATAAGGAAACTGTTCTGATGTTTGCTTCACACACACTTCAGATATCTGCCTCAAACCATCATATGAGAGTGCTTCATGACAAACATGAGGAAAAAAGAACAGCAGAATAACTATGTTCACTGCTGTGTCAAAGTGGAGCTCATAACATTTTGCATTTATTTCTAGGCAAAGTGTTACAGCAGCTACACATGTTAAAGGGTCATTTTGAAAAGCATCAGACACAGTAAAACAAGAGAGAGATTTCCATCCATCATGCCCCTTTTTCTCCCCAATGTTCTTCTTCTCCCCCTCCTGCCCTCCATCCGGCCTTGCTGAGTCTACCCAGACAGTCCTCCCGTCATCCGCCTGTGGACTCTGTCACAGGGGTCACAGTAGAGTCCCAACGATTGGCTACTGTGTTGGACGCAGCGCAAACTCAGAGTTCATTAGGGATAGACCAAGACAGGGGTATGTGTTTGTATGTGTGTGTTTGAGCGAATGTGTGTGTGTGTGTGAGGCAGGGGGGTTTTTCAGACAGGCAGATCACCGGTCGCGCACAAACATACCCGCACACCCCTTGAACAAAAACAATGCTGTCTCACATTGGCAATTATGCCAGCACATCCAGGCCTACTCCAGAGTTATTACACAATCATTTTTCCCGCAAAGGTGAAACATTTACTTTGCTTTGTAGGGAAATAATAACAAGTGACAAGGCTGATAATGAATAAAACACAGGGGGAACAATTTGACTAAATCTTGCTCCAATCATGCCCATCAGTATGTGTGTGTGTGAGAGCGAGCGTGTGTGTGTGTGTGTGTGTGAGTGAGTGTGTGAAGGCGACAGGGAGAGTGTTGGGGGGGTTGTTCCCTAGACAGATTAGGGGGTCCAGCCAGCCCTCATATTTTGTCTAGTAGTGTCGTCGGCTGGGGCTCATCCGATTACAAAGCCAACCTCAACACTCTCTCAAACACACACACACACACACACACAATCTAAAGACAAAGGCATATACATCCAAAGACATACACTATGCAAATGGGAGGAGACAATTATATTCCCACCACCCACATACACGAACAGACATAAACACACGACATGATGCGCCATCTTCCATTTCAGTTCCTAAATGCAACAGACACAAAGACACTCTAATCCTTACATAATCCCCTTCTGCTACCAAACACCAAACTCTGGTCATATCAAACTCTCTCTCCCACACACACAGCAGCCTGACAAATCCATAAGTACTTGAAAAATGTGTGCTTCTTATTGGAACGAACACTTCACACCCAAAAGTCTGAACGAACTCATCTAAACTCATATTTTATCCTTGCTCCAGTGCCCGAGGTTCATACTTTTGTTCCAGTGGCATTAAAACAAATGCTTCATCTCAGCAGAGACAGTTTGACGGAGTCAAAACAGGATCTGCTGAGAGACAACAAACTGTCTGACAATGTTCAGCTCCCAAACTTTTTCGATGGGCTCCTTCACCCCTTATGGACACAGCAACAAAGCAATAGAGACATCTAGTGGTGAGCTCAGAGTGCTGCAGGAAGTAAGGAACGTAAGTTCACAGTGAGACATAGGAGACAAATTCATGAGTTTTAACAGCTTCATGTAGTTTTCCCTTTCAAGATGACTAAAAGAGGGATTGGTTGTTCAAACCTCTGAAGGTAAAATAGCTGGTTATTTCACATGCTTTTTGTGCAATTTTTCCCTGTCCTGTGCCTTTCTGCCTGTATGGGCCACTTTGTATGTGTTTCTTTCTGCTTTTTGTCACCTGCTCAATCACCACAATAGGGGCATAAGGTATATAAATAAGAAAAGAACTCAAACATAATTTCATACTACACTTTATGGCCTCTTAGAAGCCTGTTATTAAAAAAATATGCAATGTTTAGCAAGGTGTTTGACAGTGTGATCACAATATGAAGAGCAATGATTGAAAAACGATAACATATGAGCTTCAATTCTTGGTTTAAAGAAAACCAGTTGATTCCAAAATCAACCTGAAAAGCAGACATTGCTTTACAACTAAATCTGCACCAACTGATCTCAGGGAGCTGGTGGCTAGTCTGAGGTTGCTGTATGACTAGTTAATCCAGGTCTCCATCCAGCAAGGAAAATTAACCCATCCAGCGCCCACACATAACTGAAGCTTTCAAACTATTTAATAAAAATTTATAATTTAAGAATTTCATATCAAAGTTTTCTCGTTTCACTCTGGTTCCTTGAACTCAATGCTATAAGAACATTTTAATAGCTAGACGATGTGATTGACATCAACTACTTTATGTGACGTCTCTTTAAAAAAATGGAAAAGTTGTTTAGGGAGAGGAAAATGATATTACAAAAGTAACATGCAGTTGTTACAAACAGACTTTCATCTGGACATGTTTAGACATAATATGAATATTACTACTAAGCATGGATAAAAAAAATAAGTAAGTAGCATAAATAAACTGTTGTCTCCAGAACTTGTAAAATGTATAAATAAACAGATTAAAACAGAAACACATGCTTGTCATTGTAACCTACCTAATTTGTATGTCAGCACATAAAGGACTGTCCAAGGGGTGCCAGGCACAGCCAGTAGCTTCCTCCACACCCGCCATGGCCTCATAGCTTCTGCACCCTGCCCTGCTCTCCTGCTGCCGTCTGCCTGCTGGCCCCTCACAGCCTCATCATCTAATACAGGGGCCCCCCACACAAACAGAGCCACACCTGCATACACGAATGTCAGCAGCATGAACATCCAGCTCCATCCAGCCACGTCGATCACGGCCAGCAGCCCGCCTCCTGCAAACACTGATCCAGCTTTATACCCCACGACTTGTGCTGTGTTTCCCAGCCCCAGTTCACCACGACCCTTTAGCAACCCCACTGCAGCCCCGTCTACAGCGATATCCTGGACCGAGGCCAAGGTGTTCATGGCCAACAGGGTTCCTGCTACCCCCCAGATATGTGCTTCTGGGGCCAGGGCAGCACTGGTGAGGCATGTCAGTGCCAGCCCAGAAACTGTCCCCACCAGCCAGCGGCGTTTGGAGCTGACACGATCCACCAAGGGGGCCCATAGCACCTTGAGGACCCAGGGAAAGTAGAGGATCTTGGTGAATCCAATGCGGGTGAGGGAGTGACCAGCTCCACGCAGGTAGACAGGAAGCAGGGAAGACTGGAGACCATAAGGGATGCCTTGGACAAAGTACAGCAGGCCCAGGAAGACCAGTTTGTCATTCATGATCTACTTCCAAAGTATACCCTCTTTATCTGAGCAGACACTGCAGCGATCCATTGGTCAGGTCATGTTCACTGCTTTGGGTATGGGGGAGCACTTTACATGGACTTGCTGATCCAGATGAACTGGTCGACCTGAAACAAGAAGAAAGCAGGTTCAGTTCTAATTGCGTTGAATAATTGAACTCGCAACATAAAATTCATGACGAATCAAAACTGGTGTAGCTCTTTCGCACAGCCTTAAAAGGATGTTGGTGTAGTTCTGCTGCTGCTGTTTTACTGCTTTCTGCGCCCAGATCAGTTACAGGCAACGTTAACCTGGCTAACATTAGCGTCTCAAAGTCAAATGATTTATGCTCATAAAAGTGGCAGATTTTTAACATGAGCAAGTGTGGTTTCATCATTAATATACATCAAACACAAACATGACTTTGGACCACTGATATTCTGCTGACAGTGAAAACAGTTAAGTTTGTTGCCAATCGAACTGACGATAAGACGTTAGCTCGCTAGCCTGCTGTCATGCTATTATTGATGAACAGTTAGCGTTAAAACACATTCTTTACGCATGACAATATAACTCAGGGTTGTGTTACCATCTTAAATTGAGTACAGTATCGGTTATGAGATAAATACTGTCGCATACTGACATAAAAGTTGGTTAATTAGCCCCGTGCAAGCAAACCGGTGGTGGTGCTCCGCTTGTTTGTAGTCAGTCTGAGTGAACCATGAGGTTGCCAGGTTCCGTGACAGCATCCCCCTTCTGCAGCTAGCAAACCAAGCTCTCTTCAGCTACTTGCGGATAAACTTTTTTTTTTTTTTTTTTTTCATTTTTTAAAGAGAAAATAAATCAGAAATTTTCGACTTATTACATTAAAACCCTCATACTCTTACTTAAGATAATATTTGATGCAAATGTAATGAAGAATTCATTCAAAAAGACTGCATGACATAATTGATTTAAAATGCAAAAGAGCCTTACTAAGACACAACACTTTCTTGAGTATTTAACAGCTTCACTGTTGTGAGCTTGGTTTATGATGAAAGCTTTCCGGAGAATGAACATTGAGGCAGAAACGCTCCAATTCAGGATCGATGACCTACTATACAGGATTGCTCCTCTTCGACTGATTACGCCTGTCAAGTATTGTAAATCAACAATAATAGAAACACAGCAACAGGTTCCGCTTCCTTTGGGGTACTAGGTCGTTCGGGGTGCTTACAGACCACAGACTGTATAAAACAGACATGCAGAACTCCTGAATCTGCCACTCCTGGCATAACAGGTTGTAGTTCTGTGTCGACAGAGAGATGCTCAGCTCTGCCTCCAACACCACTGGACTACTCCCGAAGGCGTCACTGATCGCTGTCTTGTTGCTCCTCCGTTATTCTAGGTAAGTTCAGAGTCCCCATCTGTAGAGAACTGATTTGTTTCCACATACACAAACAAGATAAACTCAACAGGTGAAAGACATCAGCTCGCGATGAGTGTGGCGTTTTCATACGTTCAATGAATCAACATTCTCCTCAGTAAAATGAATGACAAACGCGAAACTGCTCGGCTGCTGAAACTTTATTGACAGCTCACGTTAACCGTCTCTGTGCCCTTGCGCATGCGTAGTCTTGCTTTTCAAAACAGGCAATCTTTATTTAAATCACTTCACGTGATAATTAGTATAGTTAAAAAAAACCACTTCGATTTCAAACATAGACTGTAAAAAAAATTTCAAATTAATTGATTTCAAATCACGCAGCAGAATAAGCGCTTGTGACGTAGGCTCACTGACTGTGACGACTCAATAGGATTCTACTGTGTACTCGAACAAACTACCCAGTTGGTATATTAGTCACTCAAGTTCCCAACGAGAGCCAATGCAGAGGCAAGTTCCCAGGCAGAGGTATGGACTGAGAAACTGAATTTTAATTATCAGGTCGAATTTGAAAGGCATGAACTTAATGGTTTGAAATTGAATTTATTTTCTTTAAAATTGTAAATGTACTTGAAAATTCAACTCTTAAGATTCAGATTTAGACGACTTCATTTATCCAACATGGGGCAATTTGTGTGCAGCAGCTTGTACAAGACAGATACACAAACTCAAACAAAGACGAGTTGTGATAAAAGCAGCATAACAACAGTAAAAAAACACAAGGAGTTAAAAGTTAAGAACAAAAATAAGACTAAAGGAGATGGCACTGGGCAAGTTAAGTCTTGCTGTTTTGCACCATTTACTTTCGACCAGATTTTAACAATCCTTGTCTGACTGTTTCTGTCTTTAACAGAGAGCCTACTCTATTCCTTAAAGATTCACAGAAAACCTCTTCGCATCAGCTTCCAAATTCTGTTTAAGTCCTTACAGTCCCTTACTGAAGTCTTCTTACAGGAAAACGACTACAGTATACATCAAAAGAAAACAGAATTTAACTAATGTTAGAAGCAGAAAGGGTGGCCGGTGGGTTTCAGACGGTTTGCAAAAGCTACAACATTGATGCAAAAGCATTAACACAAATGAAAATGCCACAACACAACGCAACGGAAGTACAGCCACAACAGAGGTCCAAAGAGTTATCTAAACAGACAGAAAAGTTGTGAAAGTAGCTGATTAGCTTTTTTTTTAACCTCATCTATGATAAGCATAGCTTCGTAGGGGTCTCACCTGGTGAGATCCTTCATAGAACATCTACTTCTATATTTACTGGTCATCTAATATTAAGCTTTATGAATCAGTCATGAAATAACTGTATTATTAGTGCTATATTTATCATAGCTGAAGTTAAAAAAGAAAACAGTTATTAACTTACTTTCACAACTTTTGTGTGTCTGTTTGGAAAACTGTCCTCTTAACTTCCATTGGGTTGTGGCTTTTGCATTTGACTTTTGGTGTTTGCATTTGTGCTGAGGTGTCCGCCTTTGTGTTGTGGTGGGTTTTTTTGTGTTGTTGCTTTTGCATTTCTGTTGTTGGTTTTGCAAATTGTCTGACACCCACCAGCCACCATAAGCAGATCTGAAAGGATTTCTGTTCATCTGTGCTCCGTTTCTCTTTATGGGATAATGTAATGGTTGTGAACTGAAATTAATTGTGAAACTAAATCTGAATTTTGCTATCTAAAATTGATTTTTTTTATTTATGACTTTAAGAACTAATGAATTTTCAAGTACCTTGAATACAAATTCATTCAATTTTGTTTCTTGTGGCACAAATCTCAGCCCATACAGAGGTAAGTTTCAAGGCAAAGGTAAGTTCCCAAAGAGCACTTCTTTAAAAAAAAAAAAAAAAAAAAAAAATTGAAAACACATCAAAAGACAGAAAAAAGGGAAATAAAGAAAAAAATACAACAAAACAATTCTTACTAAACAATTGAAAAATTAGAAAAAATGAAAAAAAACACATAAAAAACAACATAATGACACCATCATGAAAGAGATAAAAACATCCCAAATTTAAAACAATGACAAGATGTAACAACGTAAAACTAGATTCTTAATGAACAATAAAAAGATAGGAAAACCAAAAAGAACAACAACCAACTTAAAAAAAACATTGAATAAGAGGGGGAAAACACATTAAATCAAAAACCAAAATAATACATTCAACAAGACAATTCTATATGAACAATCCAAAAATATGAACCAATTTTAAAAGAAAAATGTAAAAACCAAATCAATGACACCATCAAAAAGAGCCACAATCAAAACAATAATTAAATATAACAACATGAACCTTAACAATTCTTAATTAATGATCAAGAAATAAGAAAACTAAAAAAGACTATGTAAACAACTTTAGAAAAGTATCAAAAAAGAGAAAATAAATGTATAAAAAGAAAACAAAGTAAAAACATTAACAGAAAACAAATTCCAACAAAAAAAATCTAACTTAGAAAAGAGAAACACAAAAATGAACTTAATGACACTATAGAAAAAGATGAAACAAGGGAGCCAAAATCAAAGTAATAACAGAAAAAAAACATCAAACTTAAAAACTCTTAATGAGCAACTTAAAAAATAAGACAAGTCAAAGAAACTGTAAGACGGACTTTAAAAATCATTTAAAAAATTGTAATCAAAAGAATGAAACAACAAAATCAAAAAATTGTGTGAAAATGGCTTCTTAATTAACAATAAAAAAAGATAAAACACAGTGAAAAACTCACTTAATGAGACCATCAAAAAGAGGAAAAAAGGAGCAAAAATCAAAACAATTACAAAGTATAACAACATCAAACTTAAAAGTCTTAATGAACAGTAAAAAGAAAACTCAAAAAAAACTTGTTAACCAACTTTAAGAGGCTTCAAAAGAGAGAAAAAATTTGAAAAAAAAAAAAAGCAGGAAAGATAGCATTCAACAAAACATTCTTACTGAACAACAAAAAAAACCTTCCATCACTAAAGAGAAGAAAGATCAAAAAGATTCAAAACAGATAAATTTTTAAAAATACCTGTAAAAAAAACTACTTAATGACACGGTCATAAAAGAGATAAAAAGATCCAAAATCAAAACAATAGGAAAACTTAAAAAAAAAAAAAAAATCTACAAGCAACTTAAAAAAAAATCAAAAAAGGAAAAAAAAAATGTTGAAAATAAATAAATAAATAAAATAATTTTTATAACAATTTCAAAAAATAACACACAACCATTCTTACTTTACAATCATAAAAAGAGAAAAAAAAACGAAAAAAAAAAAAAAAACTTGATGACACCATCACAAAAGAGATAAAAGATCCAAAATCAAAACAATGACAAAATGTCACAACATGAAACTAAATTCTTGATATACTCGCCAGCTCATAAAAAAAAAAAACGAAAAAAAACCTACTACTACTACAACTTATGTAAAAACCATTTGAAAAAAGGGGAAAAAAACAAATAAAATCAAAAACAAAAATTAGCATAGAACGAAACAATTCCTTGTTAACAAACCAAAAAAAGAACAAAGGTAAAAAACAAAACCTAATAATTAACTTAATGACAGCATCAAAAAGAGGAAGAAATAGAGCCAGAATCAAAATACTGATAAAATATTACATTATAAACCTTCATAATTCTTAATAAACAATAAAAGAATTAGGAAACTAAAAAAAAAATGATAACCAACAAAAAAGAAAAACAGTAAAAAAAAAAAGGGAAACAACAAAACAAGCATAATAAAAACAGTTTAAAAAATCACAAAAAACAAACAATACTTACTTAACAATACCAAAATTTGAAAACTAAACAAAAATGAAAAAAACGACTAAAAAAATCATCATGAAAGAGATAAAGAGACTAAAATCAAAATAATAAAAAAAAAAAACAATCAAAAAAAAAATAAATATTTGTTAAACAATCAGAAAATTTAAAAACTAAAAGAAACCACAATTATCTTGAAAAAACATTTGAAAAAAAGAGGACGAAAATGAAAAAAATCCTTAGAAAAGAACACAACAAAATCCTTGATCACCAATCAAAAAATAAGAAATCCAAAAGAGACTGTATTGCCAGCTTGTAATAAAAATTAAAACAGAGCAAAAAAAAAGTTTTAAAAAAATGAATTTAAATAAAATAAAATAAATAAAAAAACACAACATTAAACAAAACAATTCTTGATTAACAAACCAAAAATAAGAACAAACTTAAAAATTATGTAACTCAAACTCTATGACGCCATCAAGAAAAAAAACGAGGCCAAAATCAAGAGTGACAAAATGTAACATAAAACTCAATCCTTGATAAAAAAAAAAAAAAAAGAAAAATCAGCAAACTATAAAAAAACTACAACCATCTTAAAAAATTGACAAAAAGAAAAATGAAATAAAATAAAATAAAAAACAAAAAAAGCAAATAAAACTATTCTCAATAACCAAACAAAAAAATAAGAAAACCAAAAGAGACTTTACAGCCAACTAGAAAAAAAAACATTGAAAAAAAAAGTTTAAAAAAAAGAAAGAAAAAATTGCACAAAACTAAATTCTTAATTAGCAACCAAAAAATTAAAGAAACTTAAAATAACTACACCCATCTTAAAAAAAACATTGAGAAAGAGAAAAAAAAATGAAAGTAAATTAGATAAATTCACATACAACAATACAATTTTAATTAACAATCGAAAAAATTATAGAACAAAAGTCAACCCTCCCCCAAAAAGTATAGTGATAAAAAAATGCAAAATAAAACAACAAAACAAAACAAAACAAAACAAAATCAAAACAAAATCAAAACAAAATCAGATCAATTACAAAATTCTTGATAGACAATCCAAAAAAAGAACAAACTAAAACAAAAAAGGTTAAAAAAAACTTACTTTATGACTGCATCAAGACATAAAAAAATTGCCAAAATAAAAAATGACAATATGTTACATAAAACTGAATCCTTGATAAACAATTAAAAAGTCAGTAAACTTTAAAAAAAATACAACTAACTTAAAAAAATTATTGATAAAAGGGGGGGGGGATAAATTAAAAATAAAAAAAATAGCAAACAACAAAACAATTCTCAATGACCAAACAAAAAGTTAGAAAAACCAAAGGAGACTATATAAGCAACTTGAAAACACATTGAAATAGAAATAAAAAAAGTCAAAAAAAAAGTTAAAAAAAAAAAGAAGGAAAAAAAGAAAACCTGTCCCAAATTTTAATTCTTAAAAATCCTGTCACAAAATTAAATTCTTAACAAACAATCAAAAAACTAAGAAAACTTAAAACAACTACAACCATCTATAAAAAACTTAGATAAAAAGATTTTTTTTTAAAAAACAGAAAAAATGAAACAAAACAAAATCAAAAACAATTACAAAAATCTTGATGAACAATCAAAAAAAATATGAGCAAACCTGGAAAAAAGGTAATCACATTATGACACCATCATTAAAGAGAAATAAAATGCAAAATCAAAACAATGACAAAATGTAAAATGAAACTAAATTCTTGATGAACATTAAAAAAATCAGCAAACTTGAAAAATAACTACACCCAACTAAAAATGATGGAAAAAGAGAGGAAAAAAAATCTAAATTTAAATCAAAAACAAAAAAATTACATACAACAAAACAATTCTTAATTAACAATACAAAAATAAAAAAAAAATCAAAGATGAAACACAACAACAGACTTAATGATACTACAGAAAATGAAAATAGGAAAAGAAGACGGAAACAGATTAATAACAAAACAAAACAATGTCTAACTACAAATTTTTTAGTAAAAACTCAAAATGAAGAATACTAAAAAAAAAAAAACTCTTTAACCAACCTAAAAGACATGAAAAGACAAAAAAAAAATCAAAAACTAAAATAGATAAATTTTCCAAAAAAAAATAACAGGCAAAGAAGCAAATAACAAACAAAATTCTTAACTTACAGTAAAAAAGTTGAAAAAAAAAAACATAAAATATCGTCAAAACCAACAAAAACCGCCTAGATAAAAAAAAAAAAAAGATTTTTTTTTTTAAATCAATACAATAACAAAATGTAACACAAAGAACTTAAATGTGATGAACAAAACAATAGACAAGAAAATTAAAAAAAAAAAAAACACAACTCCAGCTCAAAAAAAGATTGAGTAGAGGGGAAAAAGACAAAGAAAAACAATAACAATAAATGAACTATTAACAATACAATTCTCAATAATGAACAAAAAAATAAGACAAACAAACAATACTATACAGCCAGCGTTAAAAAATATGTAGAAAAAAGAAAATAAAAAGGGGTAAAAAAAAAAAAAAAACATATCAAAACGATTACAAAAAATAACAAACAACAAAAGAATTCTTACTTTACAATCATGAAAAAAAAAAAAAAAAATTTTTAAATGTAAAAAGGACTTCATGACACCATCATGAAAGAGATGTAAAAGAACAAAAAAATCAAAACATTGGCAAAATTTAACAACATGAATCTAAACCCTTGATTAACAAGCAAACTTGAAAATAAAAGAAACCTCAAAGAAAATACAACCAAGTTAATAAAACTTTGGGAAAAAAAACAGGAAAAATTAACAAATAAAATAAAAAATAAAAAACAGACGAAATTCAATAGTGCCCTCCACCTGCGGATCTAGCAGGTGCCCTCTGCTCAGGCCAAGGACCCTTAAAATAACTTAGAACAAAACATTTCTTAATAGATTATCCACAAAATACAAACAAACTTAAAAAAAACGTAACAATCAACTTAATGACACCATCAAAAAGAGAGAGAAATAGAGCCAGAATCAAAGCAATAATAAAATATAACAAAATAAACCTTAATAATCTATAACCCTTTAATAAATGAAAAAATATATATAAGACAGAAGAAAACTAAAAAAAAAAGACTGAATAGCCCGCTTAAAAAATTCACATCGAAAAAGAGAAAAAATTGGGGAAAAATCAAAACAATTACAAAAAATAACATATTTCAAAAATTATCACTGCTTCACAATCAAAAGAGAGAGAGAAAAAAAGGACTTTATGACACCATCATGAACGGGATCAAAAGATCTAAAATCAAAACAATGACAAAATGTAACAACATGAAACTTAATTCTTGATGAACAAATAAAAAAGACAAGACAACCCCGAAAACTACAACAAACTCAAAAAAAAGATCGAAAGAGAGGGAGAAAAAAAAATAAAATGACATTCAACAAAAAACGTCTTAATGAATTAACAAATAAATTCAAAAAAACAAAAAAACAAAAGAGACCGTAAAGCCAACTTTAAAAAACATCAAAATAAGAAAAAAAAATGTATAAAAAAAAAATGAAATAAAATAAAGGAAATTCTTAAATTTGCATACGACAAAAAAAATCTTCAGAAACAATAAAAAGGAGGGAAAAAAAAGCTAAAAAAAAATGTAAAATTGACTAAAAGACAACATCATGAAAGAACAACTGAAAAAAAGCATCAAAGAGGAGAAAAATGTGAAAATAAATAAATAAATAGAAAATATCAAAAAAAAAAAAAATTTTTCTTTAAAATCAAAAAAGAACAAAAATTAAAAACAATTAAAAACAACTTAATGACAGGATCATAAGAGAAAAAAAAGATCCCAAACAAAAGCAAAATGTCACAACACACAATTTATAAATTCTTTCTGAACAATTAAAAAAAAAGAAAAAAAAAACCTGTTGTTTCAAAAAACAAACATAAAAACTTCCTCTTGGACACCATCAAAAAAGGGAGAAAAAAAGCCAGAATTATAACAGTAGCAAACTTTACCAAGAAAAAAGTGAATAATTCCTAATGAACAATCAAAACAATTAAAGTTCAACAAGACAATTCTTAATTCAATAATCAAAAATAAATCTAAACTTGAACAAGCCATATAACCAACTTAATAAACCATCACAAAAGAAAAAAATTAGAAAAAATTGCAAAAACAAAACAAAATTAAATAAGTTAAAACATAAAACTAAAAAATTGTCAATTTACAGTCATTAAAAAACAAATTTGAAAAACTGAAATAATATTTAAAACACACTTAATGCAACTTTCAAAATAGAAAAAACTGGGGAAAAATTAAAATTCCAAAATCAAAACAATAACAAAACCAACATTGAAGAAAACAATTCTTCATTAAAAGTTGATAATAAGGAAAACATGGATAAACCATATGACTAACTTAACAAACCAAAAAAAAAAAAGCAAAAATAAAACAATAACAAATCAGTAACATAAAACAACAATATAAGACAGAAAAGTTCTTAATTCAGAATAAATTAAAAAAATTCGGATAACTTGAATAATATGTATGACATGCTTCAGGAAACTATGGAAATAGAGGAAAAAAACATCCAAAAGAAAAACACAAACCAAGTCTAACATAAAGCTAAATAATTTCACAACTAACAATCAAAAAATTAAGACAAAATCAAATATACCATATCACAGAGGTAGTAAATTATCAAAGGAGAGAGAACATAAAAAAATGCAAAATCGAAACCATAACAGAAAAAAACCCCAGAAATTTAAAATTTCTTACTTAACAATAAAAAAAAACACTTAGAAACACTCAAATATCATGTATAACACACTTCATTAAACCATGCTAAGAGGAAAATGTTTAAAAATTCAAAAACAATAACAAAATATATCCAATATCTATTTAATTAAAGGTTCAAATAAACTTCATATCCAAAATCAATAAAACCACGGTCACCAAACCATCAAAACGTAAAATTTAAAAAAGGAAAATAGAAACAATAATGAAATATATCATAAAAATGTAAAACTCTAAATTAACAATCTCAAATAAAGGGTTTAACCAACTGAATTAAACTATCAAAAATAGAAAAATTTTAAGAAAGATCAAAATCAAAATAACAAAATACAACAACAAAGAATTAACCCCCCCCCCCCCCCCCCCAAAAAAAAAAAAAAATTAAATTAAATTTAAAAAACTGTTTGACCAACTTTTTACATAACAAAAAAGACAATTAAAAAAATCCAAAATCAAAACAAGAACAAAAAATACCCTAAAACTGAACAATTCTTTATTTGTAATCAAAGAAATAAAAAATAAACCATAAAACCCTTTCAATACACCATCAAAAAAGAGGAAAAAAGGATCGATACTCAAAACAACGACCAAATACAACTTTTAATGTCAAGTTTCTTAATTGTTATTAATGCAACATTAAACAGTAAAAAAAGACATGCTAAAATAAACTGTATAACAAACTTAATGAAATATTTATAAAAGAGAAAAAGGAATCCAATATCAAGACAATATTAAAGGATAAGTTCGGTTTATACAGTTTTTAAATTTTTTATAGAATGAAGTAGAACAAAATACTCACCCAGAAGGCTTTCCTGATCCAAGCAGTGCTTCGGGAGATATTTAGATCCAAAATCGTGCAGCGGACGTCCGTATAATGGGATCCATCGGGGCATAGACAGCGCCGCTCCTGAAACTGCATTAATCGTCCAAAACTCGTGTTTTTCACCAATATTCCATCATAGTCCGAGAGTCATAGATATCCATGATCTGCTGAAGTCTGTGTCACTCCAGACAG
This sequence comes from Halichoeres trimaculatus, assembly GCF_033239565.1. NCBI lineage: Eukaryota > Metazoa > Chordata > Actinopteri > Labriformes > Labridae > Halichoeres > Halichoeres trimaculatus. The sequence goes on from NW_027437183.1 coordinate 23,690,881, forward strand.
TGCTGTGTAGCTGTAATGACCTCTTCGTCAGTTCAGAGGTCATTACAGCCACACAGCGCTGTCTGACTGCATCAGATGACTAACCCCGAGCGGACCATGATGGAATATTGGTGAAAAACAAGAGTTTTTCGACGATTAATGCAGTTTTGGGAGCGGCGCTGTCTATGCACCAATGGATCCCATTATACGGACGTCCGCTGCATGATTTTGGTTCTAAATATCTCCCACTGCTTGGATCAGGAAAGCCTTCTGGGTGAGTATTTTGTTCTACTTCATTCTATAAACAATGTAAAAACTGTATAAACCGAAATTATCCTTTAAGTTATAAAATAAAAAACCTTATTCACTTTTAAAAAAACATTCAATGAAAAATGAATGAAATGTGCAATAAATTAAAGTAACCTTTTAAAAAAATACAAATAAAAATATAAAGATACAAAAAGACTCCAAAATCAATCAAATCAGGGTAATGAAACCTTAAAAAAAGGTTAAAAAAAAAAAGAAAAAGAAAGAAAGAAAGGAAGAAAATGAAAAAAAAAGTTTAAAAAAGAATATTAAAAAATACAGAATATTTCATTAATTGAAAACTTCTTAATTAATATTAAAAAAAATAATGAAAAACTGAAATAACCCGTAAAACCAACAAAACCATGAAATTATCACCACAGTGAAATTTTTTTTAAATCAAAACAATAACAAATTATAACATAAAATTGAAAATTTCAAAATCAAGAAAACAAATTGAAAAAACTCTCATAAACTGTAAAACCAAATTAATTAACCAAAACCTAGGAAAATAAATAAATCATGCAATATCAAGACATTAACAAAGCATAATGTCAAATTATGATCTTAAATCACTGATCAAAAAATAAATAAATAAATAAGAAAAGCTCAAATACACCATATTGTCAACTTTATAAACCATCAAAAGAGGGAAAATCATTGAAATAAAAATCTGAAATCAAAACTATAACAAAGTATGACACATTTTAATTTTTTTATTAACTATCAAAAGAATATATTAAAAAACTCAAATAAAACTCATTAACTACTTTACCAAACCATTTAAAAGAGAGAAAAATAAAAAGAAAATCCAACATCAAAAGTATAACAAAATAACATGGCATGACATTAAAAAACATAATGAACAATCAAAAAAATAAGACAAACTTAAAAACTGCATAACCAACTGAATAAATCATCCAAAAAGAGGAAAAAATTGCTAAAATAAAAAAAATAACAAAACATAACATATAATTGAAAAAAATTCTTATGAAAGTTTTTGTAATGTTTTTTTTTTTTCAAAAAGAAAAGCTCAAATAAACTGTATAACTGATATAATGAATCCATCAAAAAAGAGAAAAGGAAAAAATAAAATAAAAATAACAAATATAACATAAAATTAAAAGAATTCTTGAATAACAATCCAAAAAAGAAAACCGAAATAAGCTATAAAACTAACATAATAAACTATCACAAAAAGAGTAATAATAATAATCATAAAAAAACACTTAAAATTGAAAAATTTGTAATTTTTAATCAAAACATTAAGAAAGATAATGTGATGACAAAATATAATAAGACAAATATAATTTAAAATATCCAAAATATTATGAGACAAAACATTCAATACTTGAATAAGAAATTTCAAAAAAGGATTAATCTAAATTTAAATTATTTCAATTTGAATTGAACCAACAAGTAAAGAAACTCAAACTTTATAACCATTTACATGGAAACCATTTAACAAGAAAAACTTTAAATTAAATCCTAAAATCAAAAATAGAAATAAAAATTGATTAAAAAAAACTCACAACCTAAAATCAAACACTAAAATAAAATAGTAAATCATATATGACAAAAATTAAATAAGAAAAAGAAAAAAATATATATCTATCAAAAAAAATCTCTGTGTCTTTCTCTCCCTGTTTGTGTTCCTGTGTCTTTCTCTCTCTGCATCTCTCTATTTCTCCCTTCCTCTCTTCTGGTTCCCTTTCTTTTCTCCATTTTTCTTTTCCTCTCTTTCTTTCCCTCTCTCACCCCAACACAGTCGAGGTGGACATCTGTCTAACATGAGTCTGGGTCTACCTGAGGTTTCTGCCTGTTACAGGGCAGTTTTTCCTTGCCACTGTAACTTGCTAAATGCTGCAAAGTGCTGTACTCATGGTGGGTTAAGATGAGATAAAACTCCTTATCTTGTCTTAATGTTGGGTCTCTGTTAATAAAATGAAATTCAGAGAAAATAAAAATTAAATTTGATAAAAGTAAAACTAAGCAGTCTTCTTTCTTGACAGTTTTATTGGGTGATCAGAAAAGGCAATGCACACAAAGTTTTGCTTGGTTGCTTATGATTTATGTGAGCTTTAAGAAAGGAACAATTCACCTTCACAATGTTTTAAACCTGAGAGATTTTAAGAAGATCCTCTTTTCAGAATCAGAACCTAGACGCTGGCAAAGAAGATCAATCAGTCAATCATCAAAAAGTTCATGCTTGCATTTTCCAGAAGAAGGTAGTACCAAAATCCTTTCAGTATTCTTTCGTCCTTGTCTGGGAGGAAGAATTGACCGATGGCTAAGCAACGCCCCTCCACCCACTCGGGCAAACGATGAACATTCAGTGACAGCCTCTATGGCAGGTGTCACAGCAGGAGACATTTCACAGGATGCTATTGATGCTTTTTGGAGACAGAAAGATCACATATCATCTAGGGGTCACCAAAAGGGTCTAAACTAGAGAATGGAGTGATATAGTAATCGTTTTATTATTCAGAGGGTCAATAAAAAGCTTCAGTTACAAGCCATAATTTACAGATCCAGACATTATCAAATACAATACACCACATCTCATTTCCATCGCCATCTTAGACTACTAGATATAGGATCAGCATTGGTCATGAGAAAAATATAACAGCTTTTTTACTGTCTTTCCCAAGAGTGTGTTTCTGTTAGTTTGGTACTACTGTATTTACCTTGAATCATTAGCAAAACATTTGCCAACTGTTGTTTTCTCGGCTATTACAGATCAGTAAATGAAGCTAAGCTCCAGATGCTAACTGCATCTGTTTAACTAGAGCACTTTAGACAACAGCTAACAATGATGTACAATCACCAAAAAACAAAAACTAGAACAAAAAAGGTCATTGACCTCCCAACAAACAAAGAGACACGTAAAGCATCGCAGCTAGGAGCCAACTGTGGTAGGCTAGCTTTAGCTAATGCTACAAAGAATCCCAAACGTCTGTCAGACTACAGTGGCGGTTTTTAGTGTGAAAGATAACTTTATTTTTCTTTCCAGCAATGTGACAATAAGTTTCCTCAAATATGATGTCAGCTTACCTTAGAACAGATGTCGACACCCTTGTTAATTAATCCAAAACACTTTTCTCTGCTGAGATGTGGCTTATGAAAGGGTAAAAAGTACATTCCATCACCCGGCCTCTCAGGATATTTTGTGTGGCAGTTGCAGGTACCTCACGAACACAGTTTGATTATTATCAAACTTAAAATCTTAGAAAAAAACTTACAAGACCAAACAAAATGGACGTACAGGGCAGAGAATGGCTCCTCAGCTAGGTGCCAATAAAGGATAGACACAATGTAATATGCTCCAAAATTTGAAGCATCTTTTAATGTTAGATGAAAAAATACAGATGTTGCTGACATTTTTTGCTCCATAACTTTAAAATTTGAATTTTGATAGCTATGTTGAGAGAAAATATTAATTATCTTTTGAATTAACTGGTTTACTCTTTTGATATTTTTACTGTTTGCGCAGAGTTGGCCTTGAAGTAGGATGGATAGATGGATATATGCGCTCTTTGGTTATGTGGGGTTTTTGTTTGTTTTGTTGTTTGTTTGTTTGTTTGTTTGTTTTGTTTACAAAACACTGCATTGTTTTTGGAGAATATGTCCATTACAAAGGTGTCTTAATTGATAACATTGTCGTCAAAACACTTCTTTTGAGAAAAATCAATAAATATAAAATTGTGTGGCTGAAGTTTAATATATTCTGAATGAGGAATGAGAACAAACAAAGTTTTAATAGGGAAGTTTTGGAGGAAATGGTTACCTAAATGAACCTACTTTTCTTTTCAAATGTCATGAAAGGTTCATATCACTACATTCAAAATACCTGGTAGCCCTGTAACCCTTAATATTAAGATTCCTTCTTTTCTTTTCATTGAGGCAGTTTTATTATTCAGAGAAATAATTTAGAATTTACTGAAATTTCAGAAGCCACAGGCAGCGTCATGCTGTAAGTCACACTTCACTAATATAAAGTCTCTATTCTAGGCTTTTCATCAAAATGTAACATAATTTAAACAATTCAGTTTGATGTTTAGCCTCACAAAACGCTAAGAAACTACTGTCCAAGCACCAGTGAAACCAGTTTATAACCACCAGCACTTTGGACAGTTCACATTACTGATTTTTCTGCCTCTTACTGTTTGTTAAAAAAGAGATTCATTGTTAAGAAACTGATCACTAAAGGTGTCAAAGAGGTCAAAGTATATGTTTTCTGAGAGGTTTATTGAGTGCTTTTTCAACAAGTGGCTTGGAAAGCTGCAAGTAAGGGAAAAAAAATTTCCTCTCATTAAGAATACTTTGTGGTTGAAAGGTTATTATTCTTTTATCATGACAAACACAAATACCATCACTGCTTAAAAATGTGGTCAAACATTATTTACATCTATCTGATGAGCTGCATGTGAAAAGAACACATTCCACTCAGAGAGGCCTTGGTACAAAAGCTTTTAATTGCAGGATTTCCATGCTCCTTCAGGGTTGCCTTACTGCTCTTATTGCAATACATTTGGCACATGATGATCTATATTCTTCTGTTTGCAGCTGCGCTTCAGTTTCTCTTTCAGAACAGGATGTATAATAATTGGTGGTAATTGGTGTAAAGCTAAGTCTGCTGCAGAGGATAGTGGTAGCCTGCTGCAGATCCATGTGTGGAGAGAAAACATCTGCTGAAGCAGTGATGATTCCAAAGCAAACTTTGCCCGATAATGTAAATATTAACTATTACTGCATTGACAGTCAGACACAGAAAGACTTGTCAGCTCTCTTCACAAGGCACAATATGTGTCAAAAGATTATGGGTGGTTTTCCACAGCTGGACTGGCTGCTGGATCTTCACTCGGGTAAGCATTGATCTCATTGATCAGGTCTTAGTTTTCTCCACAGAGAGCAAGCAGGATCTTCTCGTAGTCTCCTTTGGTGTCATCCTGCAAACCAAAAGGACAAATGTGTTAATATGAAGAACATCTAGGATGGGTCTGATTTTGCTTGTAAGGGTCAGGTTTCTCACCAGGATCTCCTGATACAGAGTTTTGCCGGTGCTTTTCTTGTACTCCTCCTTGATCCGTTTCAAGTCAATCTCAGAGCGGCTCACCATGATGCGAGTCAGGACATCCTTTTTGGGACTCTTACCCTGATAGATGAGCAAAAAAAAGGCTCAGTATTCTGCATGCTCTGTGTCACTCGTGTGCTGTAGTTCATGCATACTGTACCTTCATGGCCGTCTGAAGCTTGTCAGCAAAGAAGACTGGGCAGCTCCCAGCACACTTCACTGTGGTCATAAAAATACAATTTTAAGAAAATTATTAAATCAATCTCTGGATGAATGATCAGATAAAAAGTTTAAATAAAGTTTTGGGTCTTTACCTACTGCAGTGAGACATTTTTCAATATCTCCTTTCAACTCCAGATCAATGGCTTTGGCCACGTCCACTTTGCTGTACTTGGAGTATCTCTCAAACACTGAAAGACAGGAAGTGATGGAGAAACGTCAGTTCTAAAAGAAACACACTTTAAAAGAAAGAGCTGATTTTAACCTCAGTCAGTCGGCTGACCTTTGCGGAGATGTGGTGCACTCCTGGAGGTAAGGATGTCAATGAAGACAGAGCTGTCTTTGCCCTTCCTCCCCTCACCGGCCTCGTACAGAGCCCTGGCGTCACTGTCGACCATCTGCTCACAGACTCCCTCAGTTCTGCCAGCCTAATAGGAAGACGAGCAGAACAACTTACAGTCTGTGAACTTAGCCAGCCAAAAATATAGATATCAGCAAAAGATTCACAAACAGAACCATCATTTCTAGTTGACTGCTTTCAATAAACCATAAAATATGTTTATAGTGATGAAGGTTTTTTTTCAGTTCTTTGCTGTTGCAGAACCAACATTTAAGTCAGGTAAAAGTTATTAACTCATTTGTGCATGGAGGTTAGGAGAGCAACACAAAATTAAGTAAAAATGTCATAAAAATCAGGCACCATCCCACAGGAAGTGGAGAAACAAAAAAAGTTGAATAAAACGAATTAAATAAAGAGCCATCAAAGACCCAAACAGTGACCCTTGTAGTGAATGTGCATGTGTTTGTGTGTGTGATGAGGGAAGGGGGTTTGTTGGGTTTCTATAAAACACTCTCAGTGTAAAGCCAGTGTGCCAGGGAGTGTTGTGTTGCCATAGATATAAAAACATCCTGGTGCTGTGACAGACGACAGTATGTCCTTGAATTTGAGTTAAAGTGTTGTAAAGCAGTTAAAGTGCACGCCCCAGGTGATGCCTGTCTTCTTCTACTCCGTATTTTATGTATTCCCGACGGGTACCGGGGGGCTGGAGGCCATCCCCACCAACCTGGACAGCTAGAAACAAAAACACCATCCATGATCACTCTTATACAAATGAACCAGACCAGCATGAACAGCAACCTACTTACTATGAGGCACCAGTTTTAACCACTTGCAACACCTGACAGTGGCTGAAGTTAGAGCGCAGATCAATACAGGCAAAAATGCTCCACAGGTCATTTGAAAAAAATCAGCAAAACAACCTGAAACAAACAAAAATCTACAAACAACCTGTGAGACAAAAACCAAAATGTGGAGACAAACGTACCTTGCACAGTTCAAAGAGGGCAGTCCTGAAGTCTCCACTAGTGTCACCCTTGATGTCTTCCTCGATGTCCTTCTTGTAGTCTTAGTAAAATAAATCAGAGTTAAAATCCAGGAGTTAAATCATGTAACACATGTGTTAACAAGGACATTTTGTAATCAATGAAACATTTACTTATATTCTAGAGGCTTCCTACATCACATGCTCCACCTCCTCTGTTTTTAGTTTGAAGAAATTAAAATTCATGGATTGAAATTTGTTGACGCTCACCTTCTTTGTAGGCCTTCTTCATGTCCAGGATCTGTCTGTTGCTTCTAGAGGCCAAAACCTCTATCAGGGTGTCCTCATGAGTGCCCAAACCCTGAAAAAGAACAGGTGCATAAACATAAAGACTGATAATACATGGAAGTGGGTGGGTGTCATTGTGCACCCAAAAATAACAGATGATGATTAGATGTGGAAAAATAAATGCGTGTGTGCTTGTTTGTGCTTGTGCATGTACCCTCATGGCCTCCTTCAGCAGCCAGGCATCGTACTGGGCCGGTGTTTTCAGCAGAGCCAGCACCACATCCTCCAGATCTCCCTTCAGAGCGTTTTTCAGCGCCAACTCCAGAGGCTGCAGGGTCGCATCAGATCAGTCAACATAGGGTCTTATCATTCTTGTGCAAACTTAAAAAGAAATGCCTCAACCTCATAGGATGGGGATTTCTGTTTCAGTTCTGCTTACTTTGCCGCTGGCCTTCAAGTAAGACTGCTTGATCTGCTGCCTCTGCTCGTTGCTCCTTTTCACCAGGATTTCAATGATGGTGTTTTCATCCACACCTGCACACAGATCACATTGTTGAGAACAACACACTCGAAAACACTCTCACTCTTATTCTGCATGAGCACAAGCATGACACAGTTTTTTGTTTGATTCAGTGGAGGTTACAGCGTCATTTTAGGCAAAGGGAGGAGTCATGGTGCATTGTGGCCTGCAGGGGGCGTTGAAGTACAGTAAACTTTAACTCGACAAGTCACACATAGCAAGACTATGACATGTTCACACACGCTCTGAAGCCTCCATGTGGGTGTGTTTCACTTCACCTTTTGTCTTGATGGCCTTGTCCAAGATCATTGCATCTGAATCTGGGCTGAAGTTTGGTGATGCAGTCACAGTCCCCTCATTCTTTTGGACCTGAGAGATGTACAACAGAGATTACTGTGTGTTTGGTAAATACACAGCTCAGGCTGTTTCACTGCCAACATGCATATTTAACATGTCTCAGATGCAGGAGGAAATATTTTATTATATGTCTCCATCTAACTTTGCTCATTCCCTGCAATAAATTCTATATACTTAGATGAGAAGGGATGTGTGACAGATTTTGTGCCTTTCTGTGAGCATTTTCCTGACAGTGCCTTCCCTGCATAACAGCTCTGTTTTACTAAAGCATAAACTGTACTTAAAGTTTAATTAACAGTCTGTGTGCTAAGTTGAACATGAAGAGGAGAGTCAGAGCGTACAGACTGAAAGCATCCAGGACAAACTTGTTCGTTCATTTAAAGAAATCAGGGAAAGCAGAAGTAGCATTTTGTTCTGTTTGCAGAGTTTATAAAGGGAGGGGCTCAGATTCCTGCTTCTATGACTCACACCCTCACAAGACCCGGTCATCTTTCTCTCTTCTGATAATCTCCCTTTCACTTTAAGCACAGTTTCATCTTATCTTTCCGCTCTGGGACACTCCTTTACTTTTTCGCTCCCTCTGCCTCCACACTTCCCACTCATTCATTCTCTCCTCTTACCTTCCTCTCTCTCCGCTGCTCTCTTTCCTCACTCTAAACTCCGCCTGACAAATTTTTCCACCCCAACATACCACAGCAAGAGAAAAAAAAAGAAAAACAGGGTGGTTGGCCTTAGCAACCAGAGCAGACCACAAAGATACAGTACGTACTGAGTCATCGGGCATGCCCATGTAGACAGTCTGCTGCAGGATGGCCTGAATGAAAGACATGGTGGGTCTGCTGGAGTCTGTCTGTGAGGAGAGAAACGAAGTCAAAGAGGGTTTTATAAAAACATGAGTGATCAGTCTAACTAAGAACAAGTACTCTAAGAAAATTCAAACAGCACCAGGACTAAATCAGCCTGTTTAAGCACATCTAGGAAGATAGTTAAAGAAGTGTGATCTGTCTCCACTCCTGAGGAGCTTAGTCCTCAGCTCAGTGTTTACCGTGGGTTTATGTTATGTGGCTTTCCATGACAGCGAGCATGTGGGGACAGCCTTGCCACACCCACGTTCAACACTCACACAGATAAACTCTGCTTTCTAATATTCAAACTTTATCACAGACACAGCCAAGTTTTGTGTGCTTGGATAGTCTGTCAAATCAGTGAAACGCTTTTCTCATTTCTTTTGAGCAAATATTAGAAAAAATAGCCACTTTTCCCCCACCACACCCTCTTAAGTTGCATCACTACAATGCGGATCGCAGGAGCCTCAAAGCCATCATCACGCCCTGTAAGAAACTTTCCAAAACTCCCAAACTCTGATCAGAATAAAAATAAAAACGATTTCAAAGGAATGAATGAGAAACGACTCACCGTTTGGCTCTGCAGGGGAATAGTAAGTCTCACAGTGTTTCCGGAGAGTTTGCAGTGGCAAAGAGAGTTTATTTATACTCGTGATAAACCCCACCTAGTAACGGGTCCACCCATACTCAGCTGCACAGCTGCTATTGGATTGAACCGCTGCCTGAAACAGCAGCGCGTAAAGAAGCTCCGTGCAAGACGCACGTCGTGCGTAAAACAAGGAAGAGACGCTGCCTTAGATTAGAAACAGTCATGCAGCTTATCCAGGAGCAGATGCTGATCCTCTCTCAGGTTGAATTTTTCATAAGGCATCAAATGAAAAGCAACTTAGGCCTGAACATCTTGAATTCATCTGAGTCTTTCAGTCGTTAGTTCATGTCTACTCTACGTGTTCGACTAACTTTAGTTCTGGTAACGAGGTGTCACTTCCGCACTTCTAACGTCATCCTCCAGAGAAGTTTAGGATTTTGTGACGTTTTAATATCTGTGTATGTTTGACCATCCGATTCATTTGAAATATGTAGTGGCCCTAAATAGCGAATATTTTGTTATGAACTTATAACTTTTGAATTCTAAATGTTGATGTTCAGATTGAAAATTTCCCTGCTATAATATAATAAAAAAAAAAAAAAATAATAATAATAATAATAATAATAATAATAATAATAATGATAATAATAATAATAATAATAATAATAATAATAATAATAATAATAATGATAATAATAATAATAATAATAATTTACAACCACTTCGCTGGCTGCACACTTGAGTGCACTGATTGAAAATACTACTCCATTGTTCAGCTGTTTAACCCTTGTTTGTGTCTGGTACAAAGCAGCTGAAAATATTACTTCCATGTGTACGTGGCAGGCTAGGACAAGAGTTAAGAGATATTGTCCATAGGGGGAGCCAAAACTGTCACATACCAAAAGTTCCTTAAAGCTCCTTTGTATCTCTACACAGGTATCTAATGTTTTTTTTTAATCAGTTTAAAGAGCTTTGTAGATTAACTGCTTGGATTCAATCATTAGAAATAGTGTGGTGTGTTTGCTCTTTACGAGACAAAAGAATGAAGTATGACCCATCTGTTGACAATCCTCTTGTTATCTCATCTCTTGCAGAAATGTTATCAGGAGAACTTGGAACAAAAACCCAATCAATGACCTGGTGTGTACCGTCTTTATCCGAGGCCCTCCTGAGCTGTGTTCACCTTGGCACTGTACCTGTAGGAATGACTGAGGAAAGACAAACTTTAAATTCCTTGAGGCATACTTACCTCAGTGTGATGAGGTCACGCGTTTCCTCAAGGTGTGGCATGTTGTCATGGCAGCACAGCCTGAGGCCTGACGCTACCTGCCTGAACAGAGCGTGATGTTTTCACAGGGCTAAGACTGAGACACAGGATAATGACACGTTAGGCCGCTTCATGGCAGCCCAGTCATACTGTGTCACCACAGTGAAGGTGTCAGACATTCAGGACTTCACAGGCCTCTGAACTTTCGAAATACCACTTTAGAGGCAAACAAGAGAACATTTCCTTTCATGTGTGGAGAAGGGATTAATTCAATTTGAAAAAATGGGCCTGGATCTCATATCTGTATTGATAAAGTAAAAACATTAACTTATTTAATTTGTATGAGACCTTCAAAAACAATGGTTTACACGGGATAAACGTGAGAAGATCAGCTTAAATAGCAATTCATGTCAAACATCAAAAAAGCACACACAGAGAACCCAGACAATAATTAAAACAGTCATCATAAAAACACATCAACATGAAGGTAAAATCATCAATGCAATAAAGGGAAAAGAACAAAAAAAAGAGGGACTAAGAGTATTTTCAAAGGAAAACAGGAAAATAAAGAGTTAAAATAGTAACAATAATAATATCCTGAGCAATAGAATAATCCCTATAGATAAAGTGTTTTAGGGTCAAAGCTGTTAAAATATCAAATATAAGAAAGGTTAAAGGCAACATTTTCTACCCATCTTGTTGGTCTCCAACACTCATGTTTTAAGTATTTGGTTAGCATTCTGATACACAATATTTTAAGTATTTTATTATTTTAGTAACATTTTTTCCATTTTTTTTATTTCCCTGAATTTAGTATTTTAGCATTTTTAACAATAGACTCAATTAACATATTACTGAATTCTGTGCTGTTTGTTTTTTTTACATCTTTGTCTACAGCTATTTACATTGTTCAGTGCTTTATGTGCCTTCAGTTGCCCATTGGTGATAACGTTATTAGAATTTGAATAACAAAAAATAAAACAAAGATAAATTATCACAAAGGCAGTGAAAAAATAATAAGGCTATAAAATATAAAAAGGAAACAGGATGGAATAAAACACTTTTGAAACATGCAAGAAACGAAAGCAAGTACTGATAACAAAGGAAGTAACTTTATAAATAGGGATGTCCCAATATTACATTTTCACTTCCGATACGATACCGATACTGCAGCATTGAGTATTGGCCGATACCGATATTAATCCAATACGATATCAGCATTAAACATGCATACTTTTATTACTTATATTGTAGTATGTCTGTCATGTTAGAAAAGGCTTGATTAAGTGATATTATTCTAACAAAGAACAGTAGTCAGCAACAGCAGGTATGAGGAAAAACTGACCCATTTATTATTAACCAATGGGTAACAGAAATTTTAACATTAAACATAAGAATATACTAGTACTTGAATAAAATAAAGAATAAATTAGAAGACCCAGAAAATAACCTAAATAAATCAAATAAAAACAGCAGGAGCGGAGTCTGGAATGGACTGCTTATATCAGAGATTTTAGATGCATTCCGATGTAATCCGACACTTTTTTTTTTTTTTTTTTTGCTTATATCGGACAAATATCCGATATCAATATCTGACTGGGACACCTCTATTTTTAAAGTAACAGATTGTGAGGGCTTTATCTCTTAGTTCAAGTCAAACCAAAGTCGAGAACGAGAGGCCCTGATTGAAAAAGCTCGGTCACCTTCAGAAAGTGACACTGTGTTACCTCCTGGTTGCATATGGTCAGGGCAGGGTTTATTTTCGGTTTAAGAAAGACTTTCTTTTCATTAAAGTGGCATCATGGGTGGATTTCTCTCTGAGCAAGGTGTGCTAAACAGATGTTCAAGCTGTGCTACAAATGTCTGTCATGATTCCCATGACCTGAAAAACAACAAAAGTCCTCATAGAGAGTCTTGATTCAGAGCGATATCAATTATCGATCAACAATTCTTAAGTTCTTTCTTTCTTTCTTAACTGAAAAAGAATGATGTCAGAAATCTATTATTTCTTTTAACTAAAATTCAGTCTAAGCCAGCACAAAGAAGTTATCCTGGTCATCAGTCAGCCTTTTTATTCCCCAACACTTAGAGCTGTCAATGGGATCTCCTGGATAACAAATAAAAAAACAAACAAAGGGCCTGATGTATGAGAGTGTGTCTGTGAGTACGACAGGGAGCATCCAGTTACAATCTGTATCTTACACACGGGAAACCTGAGGACTGTTTGGGGCATCTCTTTACCGACGGTCTCTGGGGGGTTTCAGCCAGTACCTGATGAAACCTCATCTCTGAGGTTTAATATTTAAACACTGTTGAGAGTTTGGTTCCCCTTAGAGATCGGGATGGACACATACCAGCACCCAAACTGCACACAATCTCTCTGGAGAGATCAGATCTGCTACAAGAACAGGTAACACCTTTATCGTTCTTCTTTTCTTCATTCTATTGTTCAGCTAGGTTCATCATAAGCTCTGCTTTCAGGTAGTTTCTGATAAAAATTAATAGTCATATATGATTTTAAAAAAATAAATAAATGAATAATGCTGGGGAGAGATATTTATGGCAGTTTTCAGTCAGTTCTTTTCAGCTTAGTGACAGGTAAGATTTGTTTTCAAACAGTGGCATGAAATCTGGGAAGTTTATTCAAAAGTAGAGGAAGACACATGATCAAATATTGGGGATTTTATGTTTTTCCTGTTGAAAAGCTTCGAGCTTAAAGAAGCCTGCGAGGCTGATGAAAGAATTACCCTCCCTGAGTGAATCTGCTGTGTGAGCCCTCTGACATCTGCTATTTATAAAGAGTTGAAGAAGAGTTCATAACACAGATTAAAATGTTTTCTACAGTAAATAAATGAAAACAAAAATCTTTTAAATATTTCCGTGGCTTTATGATTTTGATTTCTCTTCTCTCTGCAGGTCCAGCTACATGTGCTCAGCTCCTAAGATCAAACACAGCAGCAGCAGTGAAAGCTGACACAGAGTTTTACACACCATGTACGTGAACTCTTCAGGAGCAGAGAGGGGATACTCTCTGACCTTTCTGGGGAAGAAAGTGGGGAGACATCACTCTGTGGCTCCATCAGGAAAACAACGTGAGTACAGAGGAAGAAAAGTTTCCATGCAATGTCTTTTATTCATCTTCATGGTGGAAATGTTACCACTGTGTTTGCACACGTCTGTATCATAAATCAGATTACTGCACGTATCGTAGAGGAGCCCATCCTGAGGGTTAAATGTGTGGCAGGAGGACATGTGAAGCTAGACGAGGTTTAAATATTTTAGCTGCTTGGCTGCGTCTGTTGAGGAGCAGCGGAGCATTTAGAGCATCAGAACAAACGTAACACATTGTTCCTGCCAGTCCGGTCAGAGGTCTGGGCACAGAGGCCAACCAGACTCACAAACACACAGAGCCAGCACACACAGCATAATGCAGTTATTATCATCACTGTTGTTAGCGAAGAAGTCTCTATAGCTTCAGTAAAAACTTAATACCACAACATTTTGTGTGAGTGCACATGTATTCATTGTTTATATGCAGAGGTCTGCTGGTTACGTGATGACTGGCCTCGTGCCTGCATTATGTCACGGTAACCCCTGCCATCTTCTCTGCAGATGTTTTCATTATCTGTAATCTGTCTTTGCTGCTGCTGCAGATTCTTCTAAGCACACATCCTTAACTGTTCATCTCCATCTTCATCCATCCGTATTGGTTTCATCCTCATAAACTCCCTGCATAAACAGTCTGTACGATGAGGGTTCAAATGATGAGAGCCTGAATCTGTCGATGAAGTTAATATTCACATTATGCACCTGATGAATATTTTTCCTCAGGCGCCTGGGAGCCAACAAACTCATCCACCTGTCCTGAAGACCCCACTGTGTCCCTGCGTCCTGGACGGATCCCGGTAGCAGCTCTGGTTCCTGAGGATTTACCGGGCAGTGTACCGGAGCTGGAGGACGAGAGGCCATGTCCCATAATTCACAACACACAGCTTGACCAATATGAGGACAGAACAGGTTGGACTACAAGATAACCCCAGACCACACATACACACACACACACACACACACATGTGGATACAACAATGGTTGAAAAAAGGGGGGTTTCATTAACCCATGCACTAAATATATGGATGATTCATCACTACTGGTTTATGTTCTGTCTCAGATAATGAGGGATTTTCTTTCTCCATCTCTTCTCTGTAATTTCTGACATAATTTCTGTCTCTCCACTGAAAGGTGTATCTGGGAGGAAGGTAGCAGCGTGACGGCGCACCCTCATTCCTATAGGTGGAAAACAAAGAGGAGAGAGTAGACTGTGGAAGAAATATTCAGAGGGGAAAGCTTTTTACAATTTTTTTTCTAAACCATATATTTACCTGCTGAATTCACTTGAAAATAAAAACAAAGACTTAAAACCACCATAAATCCACTTTTGTAAATAGAGAGTAAACTTTGTTCTAACCACACATCATAGATATGTAAACCATGTCATAAATCTATTAAATAAAATCTAAATGCTGCACTAAGATTCATGTGTTTTTTTTATTTGAAATGGACAAAAGAAAAGTCCAGTGTTGAATACTTCATGAGGTAAGACACAGCAGATCAGTTTTCAAGGTCCCATATTCTGCTCCTTCTCTGCAGTTTTATATGGATCATTGATGTCTTCATGAAATGGTAGTAACATGTTTTGGTCCAAAAAGCTAATAAATCAAGCACAGCAGCAGTTTCCAGGCTCTCATAGCCCCTCTGTTCAGAACGCTCTGATTTAGTGGGCGTGGCCTGTATATGTAAATGAGCCAGCGCTGATACCGCCCCGCTCTTCACTGTCACTGAGAGCGACGCCACGAGCTCCGAGTGCACAGTATTTAGAAAACAGCAAAGCTCGTTCACTGTAACATAATAGGCTAAAACAACAGGCTAACCACAGCTAAAGTTAGCATCCTGAAGCTAACACAGAGACAGGGGGGACACTGAGGAAAAGCTAAAATACTCACATTTCCATGGGGGGGTATCTGCTCCAGTGGACCAATCAGGTCAGACTTGCTCCTGATTGGTCAAAAAAGGGAATCGCTGATGTCGGCAAATCCCAGAAATTCCTAACAGCTCGTTTTAGGTCAGGATTTTACATTCATAAGCACTACTAAGTACAGGTTCTGTCATTAAAAATCACATTTTGTGGGCTGGGAGGAAAACCAAAGACCCACAAATTTAACTAAAAGACTTAAATAAGTGATTTTTGCATAATATGGGACCTTTAAAGCATCAGGATCAGCTTTGTTGTTCCTGAGGGAAATTTGTCTTGAACCACAAAAGCACCAAAGGCTGGTTATCCACTATCCATACAGCCGTAACAAAAAAAACACAGGAAGCACAATTGAATATGACAAATATAACAAGGAAAGACAAAACACCCTACCAGCCCATACTCTCTGTGGACTTGCAGGCATATGTATTATATGTTGCACACCATCTCGTACACAAGGATGGCAAAAGCCCATGGAAAAAAAATAAAGATGGAATATCAATAGATAGCTAATATATAAAAGCATGGAGCAAAGGTTCAAATCTGACCCAAGGCCCTTTGCTGCATGTTACGTCTTACTTTCTCTTCTCAGTTTCCTGCTCTAACTCTCATCTATCCTCTAAATGAAGGTATTAAATCACCCAAAAAATAATAAGATTTAATACAATAAGACATAAATAATGAAGACAGAGAAAGTATCTTATGTAAAGTTTTAAAATTTAATTTGTAGTCCCCAGTGAAATGAGTCTGTAGTTCCCATCATTTGTTTCACTCCCCAAGTTGTCATCCATCACAAAACTCTGTGGACAAAGAAGTGGGCCGTGTTCAGACGCTGGATTGGTGCCGATCGCAGGAAACCCCCTGGGCAAGCAGCCAATCGAGGTGAGCAGCGAAGAGTTGATGAGACATAAGGAAGAGAGGGAGCAGTTATTTTGTGTGTGTGTGTGTGTGTGTGTGTGTGTGTGTGTGTGTGTGTGTGTGTGTGTGTGTGTGTGTGTGTGTGTGTGTGTGTGTGTGTTTATCTGCGTTGAGAGACGGGTGTGGTGCTTTTAGAAGGATGACGACGAGGTTCTGACTGCACACAGGACGTGTTGAGAAAAGTGCAGCAGGCTCGTGGTTTTCTCAGTGTGCCTGGTGGAGTTTACTGAGTGTTGTTTCTGCAGGCCCATCAGAATCGCAGCTATCAGACAGCAGTGATGCAGCTCAGTCTGCAGAAGCAGAGAGGTCACAAGAGGTCAAGATCTACATCCCCTATGAGTCAGCCGAGCTCTACATCACTCAGGTAAAACTGGTACAGGACAAACACAACACCAGGAACCTCAAGTCCTTCATTGATTGTTATTCCCATTTGAAGTGTTACAGCTTGTTCATATAAACATGTTACATCCTGCTTTTGCAGCCATTTTAACTTATCTAATTAATGAAGCTGTTACTCTTGGGTTTTCATGAAATGAAATGTATGTCTGGGCTTGTCAGTGGTTGAGATGAAGTCTAATGATATTATTTGAATAGAAATTAGTCAAGTATACTCAGTACGGAGAGCAGGTGTCTTTAAAAACAGAGTCAGGGCGCACCACCAGGTATAATAACTGAAAAAAACAACACCATGCTGCTCTATTATAAACTGACTTTATTGGACATGTGATCAGAGCTGCACCCACACGTCAGAGATAGTGTGCACATACACAATAAAGTCTCTGTCTGATGTTCCTCTGTGCTCTTTCTCATTCTCACATGGTGTCCTAATGCTCTTGATGTGACCCTGGAGGGCACTGAATCATAATACACCACCAGGGTGTTTGTGTTTACATATGTTTACATGTCTGTTGTTTTTGTTTGTATGCTCTGTGAACTCCTCTGAACAGATAGCCCAGGACATGGAGACAATGAAGAGGAGACACCTGGAGATGGTGCAGGAGCTGGAGGAGAACTTTCAGATCACAGCACGAGAGAACCAGGTGTGTGTGTGTGTGTGTGTGTGTGTGTGTGTGTGTGTGTGTGTGTGTGTGTGTGTGTGTGTGTGTGTGTGTGTGTGTGTGTGTGTGTGTGTGTGTGTGTGTGTGTGCGTGTGTGTGTGTGTGTTAGCATGACAAAGAGCCCCGACATAGTCTGATAACCCTGAATTGTGTGATCAGGAGTGGACTGTGCAGAGGATCAGATCTCACTACCAGAACAAGCTGAACACTCTGAGGAGAATCTTGGACGTCTATCAGGAGAAGGTGGACAAGAAGAACGTGGACTGGGAGAGGAGGGTCTCGGTTAGTCTCTCCCTCCATCATAGATTAATCTCTATTTTTCAAACCCAACAAACTTCCTGTCTGATTTCCTGTCCTTTATATTAAAATGTATGGTTTCCTGTCTGCAGCTCTCCTCTGGTACACTCTGTTCTAGCTCCTGACGTCACATTGGTGCACATGTTGCACATTATATAGCTCAGCTGTAAAACAGTTTTTTTCCGTATATCTTCTCTGCCGTGTGGTGTTTCCTGCAGGCCTTGACTGCACGGATCGAGCAGCTGAGGGAGGAGCAGAGAGAAGAGAGGAGGAGGAGTAAAGAGGAGGCTATGCAGTGGCAAAGAGAGAAGGTTGGAGTTGTGTCTTTGTGGAGCGCGCCCTTGTGGCCATTTCTGAGCGTTACTCTTTTTTTTGTCATTATGTAATTATTGGCACAACTTTGCACTGGCTTCCTTTTAGAACAAAATGCTGGAAGTGTTCTCCAACAGGCTGGATGTTCTGCACAGTCACCAGGCCTCCAGTGAGTCTGCGCACATTCATGATTTCTACACCCCCTGCTACCTCTGCAGATAACACCTATGTTGATTTCCTGTGGCACTGAGCAGCAATACAGGAACTCCAAATGGCCAGACAGGAAGTGGGAAAAGTTCAAGAAATGCTGCTGGTTTCAGCACAGGAGCAGCAGGAAGCAGCAGAGGATGGTAAAAGTTCAGAGGACAAAGGACTGCCGGCAAAACAGCAGACTGTGGTGGGTTTGACTGAAACACTCTTTTGTTGGGGGAAAAAAGGTAGAGGAGACCAGATTGAAAAGGCCAGTTTGAGGTCTGATGTCATCACAGTAAACACTTTTAATTACCTGGGTGATAACACAAGTTTCATCAATGATTCACAGACAAAAATGAACTCTTCTTCACACTGCATGTCTTGAGGAGAAAACAATTTTTCTTTGTACTGACCCTTTAAAGTGGTATTGCACAGGCCTGCAATGAACCAGATCAGCCGCTAGAGGGGGCTAAAGCTCGTCTAGAGGAGCTGAAGGAGAGCCTGTACCAGAGGGAGCGAGAGCTCACTGAGCTGCTGGAGGCAGAGAGGAGCCCCATCACTCCTGTCCCTCTGCCTCCCTGCAGCATCCTGCTGCCAGCCGTCATACACAAGGTGCTGCTCAAACATCAAGCCAAGTTTGTTTTGAAGTCTAAATCTCTGATGCTCTGTGGCTGTTTCCTTCTGTCTTCTAGGCTCATGCTATCTGCAGTGCAGTGGCTGAGACCAGACACCTGTTGGATCAGATGATCGAGGACAATCAGGCCACTCTGGTTGAGGCCAGAGATCAACTGGAACGTTTGCAGGTGGATCAGGAAGAGGACGAGACCACTGAGCAAGAGAGGTTAGAGATCATGCAAACACCTTATACATTCAACGTCCAGTGTTTATAACTAGATAAAGAAAGTTTTCCTGAAGTCTTCAGACATTTCCTTCACTTTTCAGTTTAGATGAAAACAAAGACACAAGTTTGTCTTTACTACGAGAAACAGTGAGAGAGTTGGAAGTCTCTCTGTTGGTTTTAGGCTACATCAAAACTGGAGAGATCCCTGAAATAAACGGTAAATAAATCAAATATATGATGCAGATCATATAAATAATCCAAATAGTTACATTAATTCACAGTCATTTACCTGTGATCTGCAACATTTAGCTGTGGTGTCTTTCAGTAAACTCGTCAGTGGGAAATATACAAAAATATTTTTTAACCTTGGTTTTGAATTCTGGTCTGTGCAGACAGTGATGAAGTCTCAGAAGTGGAGGACGTGTTGGGACGAGGGACAAAACGAACCAAAGAGGGAGTGAAGAGTGTTGGTCAGCAACTCCTTCTGCTGCAGGATCAGGTTTTTTTCTGTCACAGAAGTTAAAAAAATAAGATCAGGTCCACTGTCAGGTGTGAAGCAGGGATGGTAACAAGCTGCACTCCATACCAAAAAAGACAACTGTACCTCTCCTGTTTTTACTCATGTGCTTCTCAATTAAATCAGAGATGAGCTGATTTGTTTTTAGCTGTGATTTTTGAGAGCATTGAGCTGTCATATATCCGGATCATTTGTAGTCTGACCCTGTTAGTAGGCAGTGAAAATGTGTGAATGTCAAGCTATGTTGCTTTGTTTTTGTTTTTGTTTTTTTCCTAAGCTAAAACAAGTTAAAGAGGAGAATAAGAAGATAATCGAGAACTACACTTCAGAAAGGACACTCAGGAAGAAATACTACAACATGGTGGAAGACATGAAAGGTAGAGGAAGTCAGCTCCTGATGGTTTGATTAGTTTAGGTTGTGTTTCATGTCTCATTGTTTATTTTTTTAGGTAAAATCAGGGTGTTTTGTCGAATTCGACCAGCGAGTAAAACCGAGGTTGCACACGGTGAAGTCACCGTAGTGGAGAAAATCGACGACTTCTCTGTAACCGTTGAAACTCCTCGTGGGCAAAGGGAGTTTCAGTTTGATAAGGTGTTCAGTGCCCAAGCTTCCCAAGAGGAGCTGTTTCAGGACAGTCACAGGTGAGAGAACATGTCCACAGACGAGTGCACAGAAAACTGTCCTAATGTAACCCATGTTTGACTATAAAGCTTTAGAGTGCAGAAGTTTAAAGTAAAGATAAGACGAACATCTGCTTTTGTCTCAATAACACAAAGATGAGACCTCATAGTGGAGCTTAGAAGTTTGAGTCTTTTCCCCCCATCAGGCTCATCCAGTCGGCTCTGGATGGTTACAACGTCTGCATCTTTGCGTACGGTCAGACGGGCTCAGGGAAAACCTTCACTATGGTGGGCGACAAGGAGCAGAAGAACCTTGGGATCATGCCACGGTCTTTTAACGCCATCTTTGATTTCATACAGGAAAACAGCACCAAATTTGACTTTAAGGTAACAGAAAGGAGGTGTTAAAAGACATTTGTTGAAAGTTAAAAAGAAATTTAGTTTGAACCAACTTGTTTCCCCTCTCATCTTTGTTCCTGGAAGGTTTCGGCCTACATGCTGGAGCTGTACAACGACAGGCTGCAGGACCTCTTTGTGAGCCCGGCTGGAGAGGCCCATGCTCAGCCTCAATCCCATGGCCAGGCCAGGCGGGTGGAGATCAAGAGAAACAGAAAAGGGGTTGTGTTCGCACAAGGAGCAGAGACAAAGGAGGCTTCCAGCGCTCAGGAGCTCTACGCTCTGTTTCTGCAGGCCTGCGCCAACAGACACATCTCTGCCACCAGTGAGTCTTCTCTACCGTGCCATGGCGCCCAGTTCATACTGGCCCCTGCTAAATGGTTTGGATTAATCGTGTTACTTACAGTCAGAGTGAGGGGGCGTCAGTAGGTACATCATTACTGAGAGCTGCCAAGATGTGAAGAAGTGCAATGTAAGAAGAGGAGAAACATTGTTTCAGAGATATGTGCAGGTCATCAGAGATACAGGATGCAACCAAAGTTTTAAAGTGCAGTGCGTAGAAATTGGAATTTTAGCAACATCGAGCCTTCAGATTTTAGAACGAGCCCATCTGTTACTAAATCATCACATCACTAAGTGACAGAAGCCTTTGCAAATCAAACTTGATCCTCATCATTGTGATGGGCATTGATGCTGCGGGACATGGCTCATAGCTGGAGAAACAACAGATAGAAAGCTCCATGGCAGCCGCCTGACCCTCTGATGGCTCGTTCTGTTTTACAGCGCTAGCCCTCAACAATGACTCACAACTACACCTCTGACTTTCAAACGTAGAAATGTTTACATTTGTTAGACGAAAATAATAAACAATGCAGTTAAAAGCAAATCAACATTTTTTACAGAAACATTGTACAGCGGTACGTTGCACCTTTACCTGTGGAGAAGAAAACAGCCAAATTCAGCCTCGTCCTTCAGACCAAATGTTTTCATTGATGACTCCCAGCTTGGAAACTCTACACTGATGTTTACTCAGCTTTTAGTCATTGTCTGTCCCAGCTGTACTTTATTTCTTCATGATCTTTTTGGACGAAAATTTGATGGCTTTACGCTCAGGTGATACATGTTTGTGATACTCCATCATGAAATACTGTCTATACTAATTCTTTTGTGCAATACAACAAAAATATACAATTTCTTCTTCTTCTTCTTTTGCAACAATAACTGTTGTCCCATGGTTTCTGTTCGGCAAATTGCTGCCAACTTCTGCCCACTGCACCTTTAAGCGATGGTGACTCGAAGTAACCACATCACTCCTTGCAATTACCATGGGTACTGACACATTTTAAAAAAGCTCTCACACACAGATTCATTAAATGAGAACACAGGGATGTTACAATTTTAGTCACAGTTGTTCAGGAAAGTTTTTGTTGTAAAAAGGCTCTTTTAATGACCTGAAACCCTTAAATTTAACAGTCCAGATTTTTATTGTCAGTTTTCACGATTTTTATTCTACTGGGTTACAATCAATGCAGTGTGAGATGAGAAAAACAATACCTCAGCATAAAATCACATTGTAATAACAAAAACTCAAAGTCTTGCAGTTATGGAGAGGGAAGGGTGTTAGGATAGGAAGGTGTCACAGCACAGACACTGAGGGGCACACACACAGCCTCACTCTGGTGATGTGATGATTTAGTGCATTAAGTGTGTACCTGTTTGGTGAGATTTGGTGAGTTCATTTAGAGCGTCTTTGTCTCCCAAGAGATGAATGTAGAGAGCTCCCGCTCCCATCTCATCGTTGGCATCATGGTGGAGAGCAGGAATTTGACCAACGGAAGTGTGAGCACCGGGAAGCTGAGCCTGGTGGATCTGGCAGGCAGTGAGCGAGCAGCCAAGACCGGCGCCAAGGACCACCAGCTGAAGGTTGGCTCACATTTGGTTTGACTGATTATGTGATGTTTAAGGTTTACTGGAAGTTTTTGATGCCTCTCATAGCTTGTTGAAACTCACCCTCTACCTTCTCTCCACAGGAAGCAAACTCCATCAACAAATCTCTGAGCGCTCTGGGTGATGTGATCTCTGCCCTGTCAGCTGAGCTGCCACATGTACCATACAGGAACAGCAAACTGACACAGGTAATGCAGCTACATACGTGTGACTGTATCTGTGACCTGGAGGTACAAGTGAGTTAAACATGACGTTTCCATTCTGTCACTCTCA
The DNA here is from genome assembly GCF_033239565.1 of Halichoeres trimaculatus. Classification (NCBI taxonomy): domain Eukaryota; kingdom Metazoa; phylum Chordata; class Actinopteri; order Labriformes; family Labridae; genus Halichoeres; species Halichoeres trimaculatus. Next base: position 23,714,048 of record NW_027437183.1, read on the forward strand.
GGTGATGCAGGACTCCCTGGGAGGAAACGCCAAAACTCTCATGATTGTCAACATCTCCCCTTCAGAGTGCAACCTGGATGAGACAGTCACATCACTCATGTGAGAGAACAAAACAGAAACCTACGTTCATCATGGATTTCTAAATGATAAAATAGAGCCCTAGATAATGCCAGGTTTTCTGAACCTTCCAGTTATGCAACCAGAGTCAAAGCCATAACAAACAATGCTCAGAGAAATATGGACACTAAGGAGATTGCCCAGCTGAAAGAGGTGCTTCACACTCTAGTTTGCTGCAGAAAATAATGCAAAAATATTCATTTTTTGTGGAATAAAATGCCAACATGTGTCTTCCTTTTTATTTCTCCCTGACAGGTGATCATGAAGCTGAGAGCGGGACAGACAGTGGAAGATGAGCACATTTAAATGGCATCTACTTCAGAATTTGCAGCACTACAGTGCAATAAAATTGTTGAATTGGGACTGTTTGAGCATTTTCTTGGCATTTCTGTATCTTACATGTACTTTTTAAAACTAACTTTTGAGTTACTGTGAATTGCTGTCCCTGGAGAGTTGGTAAAGGAAAGCTGGTGAATAAACCACTATAGTAGTGTCTAGGAGTTCCCAAACTTTTCTGTTGACTCCCTATACTTACACATTACCCCCCAAAAAGGGCTTGGTTGGCTGTGGAAACGCAGACAGGCTCAGGCTTTACTGATTCAACTCATACTAAACTTTACTGATCTAAATTGAAACTGCTTGGTGGAAACGAGGCCTAATAGGAAAACACTACCAGGCCAGTCCAAAAACAGAAAATCACAAACATAAAGCACGAAACAAGATACCTAATTTAACTGATTGATAGAAAGTAAAACTCCTGATGTGCACAAATTGCTGTGTTTCTTACATTATCCTGCTGCCACCGAGACCATCATTAACCTTGGTCACTTCAAGGGTCTTATGGCAACAACGAAAATGAGAAAACCAGATCAAACATTTTCTTGTCGTGTGTTTTTATTTAACATTGAAGACATATATTTGTTTATATTCTTACGATACCAAAAAAAAAAAAATTTTTTTTGATTTTCAGGAATGCCACAACCCCCTACTGGTGTGTCGCAACCCCCTAGGGCAGGCATGTTCAAAGTTGGGCCAATTGTGGCCTGTAATCCATTTTGATAAAGGCCCCATATTTTATCTTACAAAGCATTAATTATGGGACTGAAATTATTCATGATCTAAATTATGTGCTGATTAACGTTTTCTGTCAAGGCCACATGTTTGAATAAAGGTATTAATCATAATGTAGAAATGTGAAAATGTTCTTTATGAACACCTAGAATATAAAAAACTTATTACTGGACACAGGAAAAGATTGAAACTACAGAGGTTGCATTTCCTCCATGCTGAAGCTGAAAGCAGAAAATGACAAAATGTGAAATGAAATTGATGAAAGCGGTTAAACAAAGTCACAAATATGGTAAATTTAAAATGAAAGAAAAAAATGAGAAAAAGTAGATGCAGAAAATGTGATAAAAAAAGAAGGAGGAGAAGTAGTGTGGACACTGTTTGTGTACCACACATCAATGATGGCTACATGTTTCTTCTAAAGTAAAACCTCCTGAGACACCTGTATATAGACCCATTCATACAACTCGGGACACTCAACACACATGTACACTGTATTTTAGCCAAACTGGGGACACTCATGTGTTTGGACCAAGCAGCAACCTCCGGTCTAAGAATATGAGACAATGCGGAAGCGCTAAGATCTGCTGTTTCTCGAGTGTTCGCTTGAGGCTGGCTCCGGAAGTGCCGGAAGTCACATACACACCAAGCCAAAAAAAGCTGTTTTCAAAGCAGAAATTAACCTATTTACAGCCTGGTTCAAAAAGCGTCTGCTGTCTGAGTCGCTAATTTTACTACCAGCTCCCACTGTACGGAGGGTGAATTTTTTTCTAACTCAGCAGTTCAGAGGATATTAAGATCATGAGCTTGCCTAATTGGAGGCACAGCTCAGCTCACGTGACCTACAGGCGCCCTATAGCTGTGGGCTAAGCCCTTGCCACTACCAATATGGCCGCTATTGCGGATGTGCTTCATTTTTTTGTTTCAGAAACAGACGGGTGACATTGTGGAGACTACCTCCATGTTTTGTACAGTCTATGGTTTGGACCCATTCATTCATTAACTGATCCATACAACTGGGACATTTAACACACTAGTAAAACAAACTATAGGGACATATGTGTGTTTGGAACCTTTTGCCATTGATATACAAGCCTATTACAACCAACCCAGGCCACTGTTACGTAGGAAAGAGAAACTCACCGATTAAAGTGTGGACCCATGCATCTACTGATCAGGCAATGACATCAACACAAACCAAAAGAAAAAAGAAAAATGATCAAATATGATCCATATGTAACAATTCACATGAGGGAAATTGCTCTCCCTTGCAGCAAATGTGGTGAAATGCTGAGGCTGAAGGCATAAAAAAAAGAATTGAGAAATAAAATTGCTGAAGTTGTAGCATATGTGAAAATAAAGAAAAATAAAGTTTACTTTATCAATCCTCAAAGGGGAATTCAGGAGTCACAGCAGTGAACAGAGTGTATAATGCAAAAATGTCCATCAGAGACAAGAGCGTGGCCATTACTCTCCTGTCAGCCTCCACCTCCACCTCCATTATGACCTAATCATGATGAATTTTTCAGACAGGCCACAGCACACTAGGAATTGATGCTGAACTTGATCAATTTGCAAAATAACATTCCTGGGATTCTTTTTTTTTCTGAGTAGAGTCACTTTTTTTACTCTCCATCGGGATAGAAATGTTGTAAGTCACAGAAAGTAGTAATTGCCAGCTTGCGGTTAGAGTTTGGTACATTTTGAACACAAGCAACCATAACCACACTGTCAAACTCAGGAGACATAATGTGGGTGTGGAGGGAGACAGGAGGGTACAGTGGGTACCTTGGCTTTGATGTTTGTGTGTGAGGTGGTGGAGGTAGACGCCACGGCGAGTGTGTTGTAGAGTGGGGACATCTAATTCCAGCAAAGACCAGCTGCTTTATCAGCATACTAAAAGTTGGGGGAAAGAGTGGGAAAGCGTCAAAATAAAGAACGAGTACATCGATTTTGATCTTAAGAGCAGCACTTAACACACTTGGTGAAATGGCAGGTCTGCGATGACATCAGTACAGGCAAACTCACTGTTGCGTTCATGGGATTGCGTGCAGATTGTTAATGGGTGCTGTCTTCTTGGCTCTATAGAATGAGGCCCTCACAGAGCAGTACAGGGCCCCACGTGTAACTGTAGAGGCTAAGTGGAAGTCAGTTGGTCATACAATTTGCATTCCTTTTGTTTATGAAAGAAGACAGTGAGTTTGTTGCCCATTAGCGCTGGAGAGGTTAAGTCTCCAGGGCCCTGACCTCTTCCCATGCTACTGCAGGGTCAAATCTCAACACTGGAAATGGACACTGGTATACACGCAAAGGCCCTGTCCTATTTTTGTTGTTGTTGTGTTGTTCTAAAGGCTTGGGTTTGCTGAAATTACAGCCTAAACACTACATTTTGTTTATATACTTTTACATAAAGGTGGCTCTGTATTTAAAACTACTTTTGCTGTAGGAGTACGTAGAAATTGACTTTGTTATTAATTTAAAGTCTCCGAGCAGAGGCTTCAAACAGAAATGACTTGAGCCAGGGTGGCATGCATGTCAGCGCTGATAGTGGATAACAGCTTCTATAAGTGGACCATCCTTGTCGGCATTTGTGTCCAATCTTAATTAAGCGCCTTTAATCCATACTGTGAGCCCCATAAGTGCTACACTGCATTACAGCCCGATTCCTGGCTTTGCGTGCTTCATTTTATTGGCTGCTTTAGATCAGAGGCCAGTCAGCGCATGTTCACTGTGATTTGTTATTCTTTAATGTGGGCTATAGTTTGGGCCGTACTGTGAGCCCTGTGAACTAGAACAAAGTGGAACACAAAGACCCAGAGAGCACAGGGAGAGGGGGTTGAGGTCTCACCCTCTGAGTGTATTTTGTTAATTAATTTACACAAACCAATTCAGTGATGTACATGCTTTGAATACATGACCACACACAGGGGCGCTGACAATGAGTCGTTCAATGCAGCCAGTGGCTAAGAGCAGTTTAGGAGGTCATCATAGACAGTCTGGCAGTAACAGTAAATTCAGTGGTTTAAAAATATGTTTTACATAACATACATGTGACACAACATACATGTTTTAAAATACATGTTTCAGTTTTGGAATATGGGTATACCCATATTACCCATATATATGGGTCAAAGTTGGGTACATCTCCTTTTTTACCTCAGAGTATTGACATTTTACTGGATGAGTTACCTAATTATGTCATGTTTTAAACATGTAACAAAATTCTTTTGATATAAGGATGAAAAGTTAAGTAATGGTTGTTATAAGAAAATCAAAATACAACTGAAGGGTCTTGTAGTAGAACAATTAATATTTCAGACAAGTTACAACCAGATGACTTTCCAGCAATGTTGGTATGAACACAGCCTAACATGATGACAGTGACTATACTAGCTCACCAATGTTTCCTGTTGACAGTACGTTACATGTTTTCCTTTTTGAGCTGTTGCCACAGACCACCTACAGCTGTAACTCATTCACCCTCTGTTTTTTGACGTTGTGTTCACCTTCCATCCTGGATCTTAAGTGAACTACTAAAGCTGTTTCCCTATATCGTGCCTGTTGTTGCTGATTTGAGAGGTCCATAAAGGACATCAACCATGATCATGGGGAAAGGGCGACAGGCCAGTCCACCCCTGAGTCAGGGTATCCTGCCACCTTTAAGCTCACCAGTCTCCCTAGACACTAACCGCTCCCTTCACAGTAGCCAGCAGTGTCCCAGATAATTGAAAAAAGCAGTGCGACATAACAATAACCAAGCTCCCAGTCAGTAGCTTCTCATCAGAGGGAAACGTCTACCACGTGAATACGATGAACTCCTGGGCATCCCCGCTGTCAGTGAAATACTAAAGTCAGAAGGTTGAAAGTTAAAGAGACAGACTTAACTTTTTCTTTTCTTCTTCAGAAATATAATCAGTCTGATGGGAAGTCACACTTTCCTTGGGTGAAGAGAAGTTTAGAAGAGATAACACTTTCACGATAATGACTTTGAAACTTCCCATTTTGGGATGAAGTCCCCGCTCGTATTACAAATGCATGCTTTACATTCAGCTTGTAAAAAAAGCAATAGCTGATTTCACACTTTCCTCGTCCTTTCTACCACCCTCAAAGTTGTCTGAGACTGTGTCTAATCTAAGCATGTGGGAGGCTGATGAACTGATGGGCAAGGAGGGTGTTAAAACTGAGACTTGTATGTCTTTTTGTATATTTTGCATCATTCCTCAGAAACCTACAGAGGCAGATTTTGGGAAGAGAGCAGATGTGTTAACTGAACAGTGTTTGCCTCACAGCTAAGATAAAAAGAAGAGGAGAAAGACAAGCAAGGGAAGAAGGATGAGAACAGGAAGTAAACATGAGGGGATGAGAAGATGAAAGGAGGGCATAGGAGGAGAGTTGATGCAAAGAGGAGAAGAGGCAGACCAACCAGAGAACAGATGAACCCTGCATGAACACAGTGTGAGGCCTGGAGCGTTGATCTAAAACAGCCTCTCTCACCCTCCCTCAGTGTTTAACTGTAGCTAATAACTTTAGATAAAGGCTTTTAATTAGCCGGTGTTTTCATCTAGTTTCATCTTTAATGTGGTGGGATAGGAGAGCAGAGGAACTGTACCCTTTAAAGAACAGCACTTTCAATGACCCCCAGTTCTTATAAATACAGTTCATTAATAAGCTGTATACAATACAACAATACAAGTTAGTTTATATTTATTCATTTATTTGAATCATTTAAAAATTGTAGATAAACATTGACATGTAGAGTATTTTCCCCTTTTGTTGTCTGGTGGCACAATTTGCTAAAATGGAAACTTCAGTTTCTAAACAACACTCAGAGGTAATGTAGGCTAACTCTGCAGTGGTATTATGGTTAGCCAACTATGATAGCATTTACAGCTGTAGAATTTGTAAATTCACATAGCTTCCACACAGATTATGACTCAGGTTTTTGGATGGGCTAAATTCTGGAGGAGATGATAATCCTGTATGGACGTGGTTTCATAGTCAGACCAAAATCAGTGCTGAGGTCCAGCTCCTGCCCGGGAACTTTCTCAAGCCGCAGCCCATGGAGCAGCGTAGTCAGGAAGACAAACATCTCCAAGCGTGCAAATCCATCACCAAGACAGCGTCTCTTCCCCATACCAAAGATGAGAACCTTCTCCGTCAGCTCCTTGATGAGGAGTCCTGAAGGACCCAGGAAACGTTCAGGCCGGAATGTGTCGGGGTCACCCCAGAGATCTCTGTTAGAGTGAGAAACGTTAAGATGGATCGTTCATCTCCAATAACTTAAAGAAAAACCTCTGTGAAATAAAAAACACGAGATTGCACCAAATGAGAACTCACACATCGTGATTGACTTGAAACTGGTTGATGAACACACATGTGTCTTTAGGAATAAGATATCCATTCAATGTGATGTTTCTTGTGGTACTGACAAGGAAAAAGAAAAACTGGATTCGTTTTAACAACAATGCACAAAACTGTCAAGTACAATGTACTTCAATCTGAGCAGCAGTCTTACCAATGAGGGATGGTAAAAGGGACGTATGAAGCATGACGAAACACTTCATAAATGAACGCCTCTGTGAAAGGCATCTTGGCTTTGTCTGAAAACAAGGGCAGTCTGGCTGTGCCAATGTTTTCATCTAGCAGAGGAGAAAGAGATCAGTTAAAAAAAGTAAAAAGGAAGAGCTGAATCCATTTTACAAAGACATTATTCTGTGCTCAGCTGAAATTAAGGTTTGTTTATACAGACTTCAAACTGAACTGCACCCAAGCGTGAAACACACATTTCATATTGATCACAATGACCAAAGTTGGAGTTGAAACAGTGATGTTGGACTCATTCATTAATATGGTTTCCCGTAAAGTAAACGACAACTTTCCATTGAATTATTTGCTTTAATTACAGATTACTTGAAGTGATGCAGAACTGAGGAATGTTGCACTGCGTGTGATCAATGCTTTGCGTGTTTCGGCCTTTGTGTCAGTCTGGAACAACTCTCTAACCTTTCCTTCTTTCTCAGGCTGTTTGTGCCTGGCTCTCGTTCTGAGTCACCCCGTCTCCTCTCAGTGTCCATCTCTCCCACCCTCCCTCTCTCCTGTCCTCCCTCTCTCTTTCTCTGTGTGAAAATGCAACGTGCCTTGGAACAGACAGTTCTGTCGACCCACTTCAAAAGTGGCGATGGCGTCAGCAGATTGGACTGATCTTTTGTGAGTTTCTCCAGTGGCTGTCTGTTCTTCAAGGGCATCGGGTTGGCCATTGTTGGGTTTTTATTATGTTGATTCTGCCTGAAAACTTTGATACTTTCTAGTAGTCATTGCCCGGCCACTCCTGTCAATGAATTTTTGACACTGAGCAACTGTTTTTGTCCCTAAAAATATTCCTCATCTTCTTTCCTTCCTGCTCCTTACTTTAAAAGACAAGAGCTCAGTTTATCATCGATCTATATCTTTATCACACTTATGGCGACTGTATATACAGCCAAGCTTTTTCTTTACATTTTTCATGATCTTTTCATGATCTAAGGGCAACCTTTAATTTCTAAATACATTCATGTGGCCAGACACTTATTAGCCCTCATGCTTTGAAATGGGCATATTATTGATTATTTATTGTGTTCTGCAACAGAAAATATTTATCACAAAGCATACGATAAACAATTTGCTCTGTTTAGTTATTATAAAAGAGGAAACGGTACCTATCTCCATGTGTATTCTGTCCTGTATGTTGGGGAATTTGATTAGGTACAACAGGCTCCACTGTAAACCGGCAATGATGGTGTCAAATCCTTCACAAAATCACAAACAACACAAAAGTGGGTAATTACCATCATCATCATTATGATCCATTCAATCTTATTACCACAAGTACTTCACTTCACTTACAGCCTTACCTGCTCCAAAGATGTCTATGACTGTGTGAATGATCTGAGAGTTGGAAAGTAAAGAGGTCTCCTTGTTTTCTTCTCTGTCCTCACAAAGTGAAATCAGAGCATCTGTAATGTCCCGGATGCAGTTCTGTGAACATAAACATGACATTATATTTAAAATTTGACTGTTGTTAAATTAATGGCATCATAAATTCCAAAACATCAATAAATGTCATGCCACTATGGCTGACTTATGCAGTAACAAAGGTGCAGATTTATAAAAACAATGACTTAAAAAGAGACAGTTATCAGATATAGTTGGACACGTGTCCTCCAGTGGGATGCTAATTCCTAATTAGAGTGCGTGCAAACATTTTAGCCACTCTGCACAAAAACAAAGGTCCCTCCCAGGGAACTTGTTTGTTATTTTTTTGGCTACAGTTGAACTCACAGCTACTTCTGTATGAGTGCAATTCAAGATTCAATTGTAGACGGCAAATTAGAGGAACAGATCTCAGGCAAACAACACCAGCTGACATGCCATCTACCACTTAAGCCTGTGAGAAATATAATCCAATAAGTATCAAGTTTGTCGACTAGTCCTGTGTCTAATAGAATTTTTTTTCACATATATTTTTCATTGCTGTGATATTTTGATCTCTGTCTTTGAAATAAACTTTCTCTGCATTAATTATACATATTGAGTTTACTAAAAAGCTCAAAAGTGACAATTATTGTTAAAAAACTAAACACATGCTTTAGTAAAGTGTCTGATCATATTTCTGACACAGATTATTCAAAATAAATCACTATCTTTTTTTGAGCGTTTCTACATCTCCTCTTGGTACTTCTGCAGACCCTCTGTCAGCCTCCTTACTTTATCAAAGGTTTTGATGTGTTCTTCAATGCTTCGCTCCATGAATCCATTCATCCTGCGAATGTGCTGGACCATCTTCCGGAGAGATGGACTTGGAAAGTAGCGAAAAACAGGGAAAAAATCTGCCAGGTTCCCCGCAGCAAAGATCCTCAGAACTTCATTGTTTATGTGAACAATAGTGAGGAACTCCTTGTCGTTGTAGTCGTACCTTTTTCCAAAGCAGAGAGCACAGACAACGTTTGCCACCGAGGTTACCAGGGCCTTCACTGGATCTACACCCTCCGTATCCCCATTTGCAGCAGCCTGTTTCTGAATCACCTCCACCATCTCTGCAGCCTCAGCACAGACCTGCTCTTCCAGCAGGCAGGTGGCACCGGATCCTCTGGGCTCAGCCTGGGAGAAAGACCTGAGGGCATTCTTACACAGCTTTTTATGGAGCATCCACGCCGGCCCATACTTTTCACTGAAGGTCATACTGGTCCCATTAGCTACAGCAGAGAAGGTGAAAAGGTCAGGTCTTCCAGCAAAAGCCTCTCCCTGTCGCACTAATGCCTGCCTGATGGTGGAGTATCCACTCAGGACAACCACAGTCAGGGACCCCAGGCGCATCTGGAGAGTCAGAATTAAAAGATAATTAACTGTCCATTAAAAATAAAAAAGAAAACAATATAACAGACTGTAGTTCATCTACCTGGAAAACATCACCAAACTGAAGCCTCAGACTGGTAAGAGAAAGATGAATCTGGTCCCCCATCTGGAGCAGATTTCCAACAAGTGGCCAGGGTGTTGGGCCAGGAGGAGGGGGATATTTTGTGAGGTCCAAGTTGGAGTAAAGGTGGTGGCTCTTTCGGCCCCTAAGGGCCAGCAGGAGGAGAGTAAGAAGACATAGAGCAACAGTAACACCAGACACAGAGGCACAAGAGCTCTCCTTGATGGGCTGAGTCCCAAACGTCAGTCTCATCTTGCCAAGTAGATTACTCACCCTGAAAGAGGGAGAGAGGATTTTATAAAACATAGAGCCCACTATGACAACCCACTGAGTCAAAGGGTTAGGACTTCTGCTCAAAATCAAGAATGTGACCAAAAAAGGTATAAAAAGAAAAAAAGGTAGAAATAAAGATAGAAGTAACAAAACTCACCAAGCAGCCTGATCTGAGTTTAATGAAAAGAGACTTAGAGTCAGAGCAAAGAGTGCAGAGCAGGGGTCCAAGCAGAGAGAAGCTTGTGGTCTGATCTGCAGGACCTTGTTGGGGTAGTTGCAGGTTGGGACGTCCCTTTCAGGAGCAGCCGGGCCCCCTGCAGAGGGAGCTGCTGCCCGCTCACAATAGAGAGACGCAAATGGCGACAAAGTTGGCTCAGAGTGAAGGAAGGGTATGTGCTGGCCAGGCAGTGACCGCACCGGCCCATTGGACCGCAGACCAGAACCATTCACGTCACGGGCCCCTTCCCCTCTGTTCTCTCTTTCCTGAACAAAGTATGGGCCGTTTATTTTTACAGTACTGAATTTATAGAGTCTTTGAAGGGCCTGTGTGTTTTCAATGATTCAAAATGTAGACTGGCAAAAATACAACCGCACAAACATTGCATATGCAAAACCAGTGAATCATGATTTATATATAATAATTGACTTTCTTTAAAAAAAACAGGATGTTTAGTAGTTTTTTTTAATTATTTTTAGGATCAAAGCTCTGCCTTCACTACAGGGTCAATGACCCAGGGATTGTTTTAATTAGGGTCCTCGGCCAACGGAAGAGGGCACCTTCTAGCAAGCTAGAAGGTGCCCTCGGCCGAAGGCCGAGGGCACTATTGTTCCTGCTGCGTTTCTTTCTTATTATTATTATTCCACACGCGCTTTGAACGCTAATTAGACCCCCTAAACATGCTCAAAAACTCGCCAAAATTGGCACACATATTGTGACTGCCAAAAAATTTGATAAAATAAAAAAATTAACACCCAACATCCCATAATAAGCTCTCTATATCAAAAACCTCTAAAACACACACTTAAACTGCCCTAGCTGGGGCTAGGAATGTCGTAGAGAGATGAAACCAACACCAAAACGTTCGTCTCACTGAGACGCACAAAAAATATAGGAGGTATTTTTGCGTAGCTCCAACAGGAAACCGGCAATTTGCCCGCCAAAATAAGAGTTTTCAGAATTTTTACCCTTTCTGCAAAAATTATCTCCTCAGAAACCAAAAATGGTACTGGCATGAAAAGTGGCTCACATGACAGACCAGACCCTGCTCTACAAAAGTTGTGAAGGAAGTTGTTGTTTCGGGCCCGGTTTTCGAATGGCGAGCCCTCAAAGTCGCCAACCGCTCTCAGCTCCCCCCATGTTAACAGATGGCAGAGCAGCCTTCAGTGCCGCATTTGGGCCTCTGGACAAAAAAGTAAAAGTTGCACAGCTTTAAAAATGACATGGTTGGATTCCTGACAAAATGCCCTATGAGAAAATCACATTTTTACACAGATTAGGTCAACATTCAGGCCAACATGATGAGTAGTTTCTTCATTTTGGGAATTTGATCCTCCCCCAGGACTGCTGCATTCCTGTGATGATGTCACACACTAATTAGGAGTTCCATGCAGCTGGTCATGTGACTCAGCAGATGAGAGAATGACTCTATCCTCCATTTAAGTGCTTATTAGACCCCCTGAACATGCTCAAAATTTCACCAATATTGGCACACACATTTCAAGCATCAAACTCTTATATATAATACCAAACATCCCATAACATGCTCTCTGTGGGGGCAGGAGCCGGCGTGAGGTTGGATTCCTGACAAAATTTCCTACAAGAATATCATATTTTTACACATATTAGGTCAAAATTGACACATATTAGGTCAAAATTCTGGCCTACATGATGAATAGTTTGTTCCTTCAAGGAATTTGATCCTCCCCCTGAGCTGCTGCATTTCTGTGATGCATTTCTTGGCCTTGCAGGCAAGGGCATTATTGTTCCTGCTGCGTTCCTTTCTTATTAGGGTCCAAGGCCTGAGCCTGGGCACTTTCTAGCAAGAGCTAGAAGGTGCGTTTCTTTTTTTATTTATCATTATTATTATTATTATTATTATTATTATTATTATTATTATTATTGTTATTATTATTATTATTACTACGCATTCGGTCAACATTCTGGCCTACATGATGAGTAGTTTCTTCCCTCAGGGATTGTGATCCTCCCCCTGGGCTGCAGCATTTCTGTGATGATGTCACATACTAATTAGGAGTTTTGTGCAGCTGGTCACTCAGCAGAGGAAATGATACATTGTATCAACTGTCATAGCACTATGAGGGCCAGAAAGGGATGAAACTCTGACTGTGGAGGTAAAACAGATATGACAGACCCCTGAGAGCATCAAAACTCATCCAGCCCTGCTAACACCTTTTTGCAGACACAGTTGGTGAATATTGAGCCATCAATTAGTTCTTTTTTTAAGCTCTGCAGCAGTTGTGTGCTCATATCACAAACTCATTTGGGGTTCAGTACAGCTGGTCATGTGACTAAAGCAGGAAAAACACTCCCTGTGAGAGGAGGCACCCATGAGTAGTTTCAAACAAAACCAACAAACATTAATCACGTCAAATTATGTCCTTTTGGCCATGTCTTCCTGAAGGAAGTACCCCTTTCTCTAAGAAATGTCTAAAACACCTACTGGTAAGAAGTATAGAAAATTTACATATGCATGCCCACATAAGAAGTAAAACAATAACCCTGAACACTTTAAATGTGATTTATTCAAATCAAATCAAAAATTGGGATCTACAAATTTATGTCCTCATCCCTAAGGGAGAATCTAGGTGGAGTGGTACAAAAATACAAACACCTTTAACTGTCAAGTCTCTTAAACACTAACAGATACCATATTTATGTAGTTTTATGTAGGTATAGCTCAAACATTAACACATAACAAATGTGTAGAATTCAGAAAGTTCAAAACTTGAGGGGTAAAAATTTACATTTAAAAAAAGCTAATTTAAAGGCTTGTCTCTTCAAAGAGATCAAATTGAGCCCCCCCAAAATGCCAAAATGTGCTCTCTAGTGTCACCTAAAAAATTCTGTGAAAAAAAAAAGTCATTTAAAACAGGCAAGCCAAACAGGTCTGTTGCCCTGAGGGCACTGTGATAAATCTTCATCAGAATCTACTAACACAAACATAGATTGGAGGTTTTAGAGTCCACATATTGATCTACTCACAGCTTCAGCTTCACACATAAGTGTAACTCTAGGAAGGTCGCAGGGTCTCCCCTGAACTTTGATCTGGCATGTGAATGCACACTGTTTGCAGGTACTTTTTATAAACAAAAGACACTTGGGGTGGAACTGAACACTCACTGCACCCATTGAAATGAAGTTTTGTCTCTGGATTCAGTCATTTTTTTCTTCTACAAGGCTGCAAGTACAGGTGTGAATAAACATGTTGGGTGTGATGGGGTTGAATGAATGGGCAATTCTCAAATGAAACATATTTGTCTGCTTGACTACAGATACTTTTTTCTCATCACACTAATCACACTTTAACCACTTTGTAGCTTAATGCCTACAACTTTAAATTGAAAAATTCACCACCTATAAAATCCAAATCTTACTTGTCAAAACTACACTTAACATGGAACATCATTTCATCTATACCCAAGTCATCAAGAACTTTTCAGTTTTCAACTAGACTGCGTTAACAGAATTGTTTTTAGTGAACTCACATCTGGGTGACTGGTCAGGGACCAAGACAATCAAATCTCACTCTTTCTTATCCTCACTGAGCTGACACTTAAAAGTTTGACCCACCTACATTACACTGTAAACCAGAACAGTTATCGCTTACCTTTCTTTTTTCACACTACATGGAAACATTTTGATTAACTATTAACAGCATGACAGACAACACAGATGTTTAGCATTATGTGATTTATTTTCAAAAAACAGTTTCACATTTAAATGTCTGGTGTCTTGCTCAAATGTATTTCCACATACTTTAATAGTGTCTATATATTTCACTTGTGATTTCTCTTTTGAATATAAAAAAGTTACTCAACATAAAGGTTAATAAAACGATAATTTTATTTTACAATTCATCCAACACTTGTTAGGAATATAGACATTCATTCTTTCCTTGCTGTCAAACTAAAATTAAGATAACTTCAATTTTTTATCTTCAACTTTTTACATTTTAATGTCATGGACATAAATACTTTGACTACATTTAATCTAAACTACTTCGACTGATGACAAAAAAAAATAAATGTGTTGCTGTGAATTCAAAAGTCTGTCGCTGCTTCATCCACATCCACAGCTCATTGCTGGTGAGGAGGTTGAGGATCACTGCAGCACCCTTCACTAGGCAGTTCACCTCAGAGACACAAAGATTCATTTTAAGAACAAAATCATCTAAGCATGTGCACTGTCTACAAAACTAACTCTAAACACAGATTTACATGACCAGAGTGTTGACAGAGAGAGAGAAAACATAAGACTCAAAGACACAAAGGGGGGGAGGAGACATGGAAAATAACAACAATAACAATAATAACTATTTCTTTTTAAAAATTGTCCTGTCCTGGCAGTCAGGCATGCAGAATGGGGAGTCTGAGCCTTGTGGTGCCAGAACAGATTTGCTCTTCATGTTCACAAACAAACAGTTTTCATCTGAACTGTTGAAAGTGAACGTATCAAGCTTTAATACAACAACATACACTCAATAACATATATTTTCACTTTAAAACATGGAGAAACTGACAGTTAATGAGCAGCAAGCAAAGACTAGCAGCTAAAAACACTAACAACTATAACATACATGATTATCTGAAACGCCTGCCTACATGATCAACATTGAAAAAAAAACTTTCCTCTTTCACTCAATCACATGATTATCTGATTACCTATTTCATCATAATTACTACTGACATCTGTAATTACAACTACACAAAATTTACACGACAAATACTTGCAACTCTAAAAACCTTACCATTAATAAATAAATATATAAATACAATAAATATACAAATACAGCACAATAAACCGTACAATAAACCACCAAAACCAAACATGGCGTTCGCTTTGTGAGTGGGCAGACTCTGGTGTGTAGTATGTTGCGCTGTTCATGCAAGAGTTTCGCGCCTTAGTCCAGTTTCCTCTTTATACCCCACAGATAAACACAACTAATGCCAAAATACCAATATTTGCACCATGTCAGAGCGATGTAGCTGTGTTTGACTCAGACAAAGAACTCACACTGCCACTGTGAATCCTTTGCCAAACCAACCACATTAAACGTCATCTAGATCTAACCCAGCATCAAAAAGCTCCTCTAACTCACCTACACTAACATCTACCTGCCCCTGATCATCTTTAACTCTAAAACTACACAGAATTCCTTCATGATCACTGAAGTACGTTGGCATCACTGCACATTCCACATCGTACTGTGTTGTTTTAACGTAAACATGATCAATCAAAGTCCCCTTCTCTGTGGTTTCCTGTGTTACATGCTGCGTGAATCCTTTTGTGCCCATAAATTTACAAATGGATGAGTTTTTCATGATGTTTTCGTTAAAATCTCCCATCACTACAATTGTGTTACTGATTGGATTTAACCAATCAAGTAACTTCCCCAGATTTTCTTTCAGTACTAAATTTGGGTAACATGGTGGACAATAGATCACTGCCAAAACTACGTTTACTTTTGGAAACAGGCACACCAAACTCTCCAGATTCAAATCGGGTACCTGCAGAACGTCACAGTCCAATTGGTCTTCACTATACAAACCAACTCCACCATGTTCTAGCTGCTGAAGCTCTAACAATTTGGCGTGACTGCTGCTGCTGCTGTAACACACACCACGAGGACGACTGTGGAAAGTGTAACCTTCAATTTGGACACTGTCCAATGAGGACTGTGCAGTGAGCCACGTTTCTGTGACAGCAATACAGTTAGGCTGTAAATGCTGCGTGCAAGACACCAGATCCACCAAGTGGCGGCTTAAACTTTGAACGTTCATCAGATACACAGAGAAGCTGGGTGCATCTGATGAAGGTTTCTGCTGTCCAATCAAAAATGGAGGCATGCCCTCTAAGGCCTCCCTGATGGTGGTCTTGCTGAAAATGGCCTTTTCATTAAAATCCCTGATGATCAGTCCCGACAAAGCCCTGACTCTACTAAGTGCTACATACGCCTGCCCGGGTGCAAAAACCTTCTTAAAAGACACC
Source organism: Halichoeres trimaculatus (assembly GCF_033239565.1). NCBI lineage: Eukaryota > Metazoa > Chordata > Actinopteri > Labriformes > Labridae > Halichoeres > Halichoeres trimaculatus. The sequence continues at coordinate 23,730,187 of NW_027437183.1, forward strand.
ACAGCCTGGTCCACAGTCAACCCCTGCACTTTGTGTACAGTACACGCCCACGCTAACCTAAGAGGAAACTGAACACGCAGACCCCCCCACTTCGTCGCCTTCTCCTGCTCTGGATCAATAGCAGTAGAATCCCTGCATTCTACTGCTGCATGTGCACGCTGTTTCCTCCTCTGTGAGCCAATTCTAGGATCGTCAAATTTGACATAAACTGTTTGAGGAAACTTGTCTTTCACATTCTTAAACTCAATGTGAGTGACGGTGCCACATGCTCCATTGACCAGACCATCCCCGACATCCACATTTTTACATAACATGACGCGCGCGTTCCTCGCTAAACACAGCCGCTCTTGCAAACACGTGTCTGATGCTGCTCTATGATGCCCGGCCATCTTCTCCAATTTGCCTGTTTTGCTACTGTTTTGGTAGTCCTGAGCATCAATAGTGACATAATCAGGACACGAGGCAAAGAGCTGCTCCAGATTGTGCTCAGCCACTTGCATATTAGTCGGGAAAATATGCAAGGCTGAGCTCTCCTCTCCGGTCTCACGTGACTTTAAAATTTGGATGTCCGTTTCTAAAAGGGGCGTGTCCTTGGAACGCACTCTCAGCCTATTCAACAACTCGGCAAAAACACTATTCTTCTGCCTTACTACCGTTGTGAGCTCCACTACACTAAAGTTACACCACAGATCCACCCCGATGGGACTGCTATACAGAGGCTTCCCTTTAACAGGAGGCAACTGATAGAAGTCACCAACGGCTATCACGCTCACACCGCCAAAAGGGGAAAAGTCGCCTGTCTGCCTAATCTGCCTCAACCTACCATGGACATAAGCCAGCAGAATGTGATCAACCATACTGATTTCGTCAATGATTAGAATTTGGAGGTGACCCAATTCAGCTCTGAGCGAGTTTAGTTTATCTTCACCTAAAGGGGTGTAAGGTAAACTAGCGTGTGTTCCAATGCCGAATGTGTGATGAATTGTGGCTGCATTTAAATTGTATGCAGCGATGCCCGTAGGAGCAGTTAACAAAACTGTGACATCGTCTGGTTGATGACAAAGTGCTGACAGAAGCCTCCCTGCCTCATACTGAATGGCCCTGATTAAATGACTCTTCCCCGTTCCTGCTCCTCCTGTCACAAACACCTGCAGAGGCTCTGGGTTTTTGCCCATCACCTTCTGCAGACACCAATGTCTCACCCTGTAGAAAACAGCTAACTGTGTCTCATTCAGAGACCTGACCAAACACAAACCCTCACTACGAGACATGGTGTTTCTATTCTTCTCTAACCTAACAACCTGTCTAGCAGCACCCATCAAATCTGGAATATTCTCTAGACCTTCAACTAGCTGCTCTCCCTCTATCTCCTCTGCCTGCTGCTGCCTCCTCTCCTCTAGACACTCAATACGCTCCGCTTCCTGCTCAGGACACAACTCACCCCACACATCCTCATCTACACCGCCGAGCAGCTCAGCAATCTCCTGAGCTCGCTCCAAATCCGGACAATCAAACTCAAATTTGGCCCTATTCTCCTCGACCACGGCCTGCACCGAGTGCACGGAGCCGTCCCTCAACCTGACCTCCCCTTCCTCATAGAACTGACTGAAGAGCTCAAAGCCCTCAGGTTTGAGCTCAGAGTCAGTTCTATAAGGAAGGAACAACTGCAACAGACTCTGGTAATGGGCCTCCTCCTGCTTCTCTAAGTTAAAACGCATGTACCGAACCACAGCAAACTGAGATCGTGTTCTCCTCAGAATGAAGCCCAAATTGTTTTTCAGTTTGATCGCATTTTCAGATTTTTCATTGCTGTAGAGAACACGATACTCAGATGCAAACGTCGCCATACACATGTCCACAAACACGTCATCGTCGGGCCTGTTCTTGAACCTGTCCACTATGCTAGTCATCCACATGTCATCCGAGCGAAGATCATGTGATGACGCCCTCTCCCGCAAAACACTGAGAGGTAAACTCATCTTGACTATGTTGCTCCCTGTCGGCACAAAGACAACCTTTCGGGAACATTCCCTCAGATGCATGGACGTTAGCCTATACACTGCCTCCTGGGCGCAGACGTCTCTGTTGTGTAAATATACACTCCCCAGCTTCTTCAAGCTTTCTCTAGCAGAGAGATTTCCTTGTTGGGAAGCTTCATTTTGGGCATTGCTCAATAAAAGACCAATTTCTCTCTCTGACTTCGTAATGTACGAAATGATGTAAATGACAACTGCGTAGGCATCAGTGACAAAGCTAAGGTCCATGTTGGCGTTCCAGCACTTCAACAACTTCTTACTGTACTGGTTCACCCAAACACTGTTTACCTCTCTCCTATACACTACCTTTGTTTTCTTCTCTAAACGCCGATACGCCTGCTCATAGATGTCCTGATTAATGCCCAAACTCTCAAACAATTCATCTACACTTGCAGGAGGCACCTCATTTTCAACAGCTTTCTTAACAGCTGTTAAAATTGCCTCCGCTGTTTCTTTGGGCATCTCGTTGTTGTCGTCAAAACACTTACAGATTGGCATGTTTTTAGAAGCAGATCTCTCCTCTGTGCCATATGCATCTTTCCCGCCACATTTGCATTCTTTTTTATGACAGATAAATGTCCGCTTCGTAGCTGGTTTTGGGAAATTGAAACGACATTTGCTCTTCTTTGACTTTCTACAAGTCTTAGCATGTCGTTTGGAGTGTGTTTGAACCGATGTCACAATGTCCAATAATGTGTCATCGTCAGAGGGCAACTCGCACGAGACGTATTTATCTATAAACGCAACTACCTCCTCATCTGTGTTCTTACCAATTTTGGGGGCGCCCTCGATCCAAAACAAACAGTGAACATGAGGAGAACCGCGCTGCTGAAACTCGACCCTATGAAAGTGATCGGCGATTTTGCCAATTGGTTCAGCGGGAGACATGAGAACTGCTTTCAAAAAACAATGCCATCTGTAATCGAACATCCTTGCAGCCGTTACCGGATTACGACGCAACAACTGACACCTGTCTGCCCACTCCAAATCCTCTACCGTCTGCGATCTGCCTTCCTGCCTCAGGATGCTGGTCAGCAGATTCTGCCAGCGCATATCAGCAGACGAAAAGGAACAAAACCACGTCGGGATCCCTAGCTGACGAACGCAAGCCATCACTTCCTTCTGAACAGTCTGCCAAAATGCCGGAGTCCCCCTAATAGGTCTCAGGAACTTAAACCCATCATCAAACTCTAACAACTGCTTCAAAGCCTCCTCATCCTTTAACATACCCTGAGTGATTCTCTGAGACCTCTGACCTACTTTACCCTTTCGCAACGCCACAGAAACATTCGACACTACCTGATCTAACTCCGACATGTACTGCGCAAAAAATATGTACTCGACATTACGCGCAAAACGACCGTCCGCATGCATGATCCTATTGTTAAAATAACGCGTAAGCGACAGGTGAGCGGATCGAGTGTCGTGAAAGGTTTTATTACCCCGAGGAAACAACACTGGGAAACATTTAGCCTCATTCGTTTGGTCAGAAAGCATCTTTACCGGACAATTTCCCTCTGCAGGCGCAATATTGACTATATCCTCAAAATACTGATCTAATGCTTCCTGACCAATATCAACAGGCATAAGACAAGTGTCCTGAAACATGCAGTGCTGCTGCCTGTCATGTAACATTTCATCTTGTATTATGTCTGAAGCTTCCTCTACATCTCCCTCAACAAACTCAGCCTGTGCTCTAACCTCATCAGCTCCCTGAGCACTAACACCACCGTGCTCGTCAACACCTTGCCCTACAACATCCTGATCTAAAACAGCCTCATCCTCACTGGATTCTGCCTCTTCCCGCTCTTCATCCTCTATCCTACAAAACTCATTAACCCAGTCCTCATTAAACTCTATATCTGCATAAAGGGCATTGGTCCTCTTTAAATAATCCAGCGCCTGTCTTACACGCAAAGTATCGACAAACTGATACTCGTAATACCCTTTATATGTCAGTTTACGCTTCAGCTTAACCTGCACTAACGACCCCTCCATACTGGACCGGGGCAACACACGCGTCGACTGCACAATGTCAGCTGGAACACATGTCACAGGTCCATGTACTCCGTTCTGCCCCCCTTTTGGCAGTGCCAACATCTTCATAAACGGAATATGCAACGCAATTAAATGCTGCTCTAAACTATTCAAACATCCCAGTTCAGGAGGAATGGGATCCAGCTCCAGGTTATTGATCCAGCATTCAGCTGGCATCTCACCATTACTAATCTTAGCCTGACAGGAGTGACAAATCCACAGCTGACCTCTAGAAACTGCCAATTGACACGGCACAACACACCCTTCACTACACTGATGCAGGAAACACTCACTGACACACTCCTCAGCAAGTTCAGCTGTTCTGCTGGTTCTGCTGTAAGTGTCCCTGTCACAACTAACGACCTGATTTCTAAACAACAACCTGTGACAAACACAGCAGACAAAATCAGGTCCATCTCTAACCTGCTCTAAAAACGTATTCATGACAAAACCAAAGTCTTTAGACTGTTCTAGCTTTTGTTTCCTGCTCAGCCTAACACGACCAATAACTTTCTGCCTGTGCTTTAAACTACCATACTGCCTTTTACTACATTTTTTACTTCTCTCTTTAACTTTATTTCTATGCTCCTCACTACCTCGGTATTGTGCCATACTCTTGCCCTTAAGTTCCTCCCTATGCTCAGCACTCTCTCTATATTTTCCTACACTCATTCCTTTAACCTTCTCTCTGTGCTCAGGGTTCTCTTTATACTTCCCTACACTCATTCCTTTAACCTTCTCTCTGTGCTCAGGGTTCTCTTTATACTTCCCTACACTCATTCCCTTAACCTTCTCTCTGTGTGACGCATCTTCACTATACTTTTCAACACTCTTTAACTTTTTCTGTTCCCTAAAACTCTCATCTTCCCGATATCTCTCTCTAAACCTAAACTGACATCTCTCCATAAGCAACTTATTTTTTTTCCTTTGTGTCCACTCCCTACGACTCATATATTGCGATTTTACAGACAGCCTACCTGGCTCTGCACCCTCTTCATCTAAACCTAGATCTGACACTTCAAAACTCTCACTGCACCTAAGTGCTGTTTCCTCCCTACCAACAACACCTTCCTGACATCTAGCCCTAAAGCTGTAACCTGAAACCTCACTGACTTTACAATAACCATAACAACTCTGCAGTCCAGGCTCATAAACACAAACTACATTCTCAAAATGACTCCCTGAGATGTTCTCTAAATAAATGCACTCTGTTGACAAACACCTACTGCTACAGCTGTACTTAAGCCAACGACCATCATAAAACGTACAAACACTAACGCCTAACATATCTGCTGTAGCCTGAATTTCCACCTCTGAGGCCCAAGAATTTACATTTGCCATCCTGGACTGCTGAATGTACTCTGCCACTGAAGAGTACTCACTCCTAATCAAACTAGAATAATGACGAGCATTCCGCTGGAGATGTTTACAAACGGCAAGTCTAACCCTACGATGGTGCTTCTGAGAACCACTCACAGCCTGAGAGATGGCTCTGAAGAAGCAGTTACCATCGGCCACGATCCTCTCATTTCTACAAGGAACCCCTAACAAACCAACACGTGAAGACACTGGTCCACCGATCTTTACAAACTCCAAGTTAAAGCAACTGCACACATCCTTGCAAACATCTACGCTGAGAGGACGGAAGACTAGCTCTGCATTTCTGACGGTATCTACAAACTCTACATCTAAATTAGCCTCACCAACATCAAAGCGCTTGGATTTCTTTGACACACGAGGGCCAGAAGCAATCCTACGCTTCTCTGCTGCCGAGACACTGCTAACTTCACTAGCTAAAGACGCTCCTGACGACGCTGGACTCGCATCTACACTAACACAAACCTCAGGCTCGCAACTGCTTTCAGAAACCACATCACTGAACCTTCCCTCACTGACTACACTAGACTCTGGTGTTGGAGCAGTGTTCACCTCAGTGACCCGCCTCTCCACGGAAACACCAGACAGCACCGGACTGACATCTGCGTAAGCACTAAGACCAAGCGGGGGGAAATCTTCATCATACCTAAAACGAAAGCCGGATCGCCTTGATTTCTTCGACCAACAAGTGTCAGAAGAAATGCCCCACTTACTGCCACCAGTAACGCTCGGTCCTGCCGGTGAGCCGCCGCTCACCACACTGGCATAAGACCGCAGGGAAATGCCTGACAGTGCTGGACTAACATCTGAACTGACACAACGCTCAGACACAACACTACACTCTGGTGCTGGAGCAGCAGTCACCCCTGTGACCCTACCCTCCACAGAAACACCAGGCAGCACTGGACTTGCACCCACATGGACAGTGATGCCACACAGTTCAAAGAGCTTCTCCCTCGAACTGAGACTGTCGGCCAAGCGACAGATGTAGTGGTGCAGGTCATCCAGGCACGCAAAATGCAAAACCACGCTTGTACCGTTAAAGTGTAACAAGCCCTCGTTACCGCGTGAGTGACTGTCCACCACAGCGAACCGTCCATCCTCACAGATGATGGCAGAAGTGTTGCCACACATCGTCAGAAGACATGTGCGGTACTGACCAAAGATCCTCTTTAGTCCGTCACGCAAACTGATGAACACACCGCTGTCGATGTGTTCACCCTCGGTCACACCGACATCCCCGAACGCAGAGTCGCCAAAAACAAAGCGAACTACCGCATCATCGATCATCAACCGCTGAGGCAAATCTGGGACAGAGAGCAGATTTGTCACGTGGTTGAAGATGCCTCGATCGCGCAAATTACTGTACAACTCATCGCCGCAAATCACCGCGCGATCAAGCTGACGTCTGTCCCAGGAAAAAACACTGCTCAGCGTGTGTTTGGCTAAGCTGACCAAAGCTATAGCCATACATTGCTGTCCTCCGTAAAAAAAGCGCTCGTCAGCCTGATGAAACGACCCGCGCACAACCCTGACTGGCCTCCCAGCTCTGCTAGCCTCTGCTGCTACATCACTACTGTCACAATCTAACCCAGCATCAGAAACACAAGCAGAAGAAAAAAAGTGGTCCTTAGCTTTGCTGATCTTCCGTGGCCTCTGGGTTCCCTCGGCGACAGCAGGGCACGGCGCAGCCACCTCCTCGGACTCCAGCGATGTCTCCTCCACGACGACCTCCGGGACCACGGACTCCTGGGCTGCTGCCTCCGCCTGACACAAATCAAAAATTCAGTTTAACTGCATGACAAACCAGGCGGAAAAATGCAGGTGTAAAAACAATAAGTCACATAATATGTTTAAACAAAAACGCACCTGGCGCGGGACCGGACTGGGGCCGGAGGCAGACACGGTCTCCTGGGCAGGTGAAGGTGTTGCCGCCACCTATAAAGAACAGGAAAACATGGAAAAAAAAAAAAAAAAAGATCAAGATGCAACTCTTATCAAAGCATATATCACACCGCATTGGTCACTCTTCAAAACCAGCAAAAAATAAAATAAAAACACACCTGCCGCTTTCCTCCACTGCGCTTCCTGGCAACACCTCGTGGCCGACGCTTCGCACGCGAAGCCTAGAGGAAGAAAAACAAACCTTTATAACAGCTGTTTACCACTTGTGTTATCAACTATTTGGTCATATGGCTTGTGTGCACTTTACCTGGCCAGCTGGTGGCTCAGCGATGCAGCCGGAGCCAGAAGAAGGACTGACCTTCTCCATAGCATCCAACATGTCACCGCTGAACCACACAGGGTTGGGCGGGATGACAGGCCGAACCACAGCAGGTGTTCCGGCCTTCAAAACAAAAAACAAACATTGTTTTAAAAAAAACTTCACATGCAGGCTTTGCACAAACTTCTACACACCCAATCAGAAAAACACTTTACCTTGTCCTCCTTTCCAACCACAGTCCACTCCCAGGGGTCGCTGTGACGGGTCACGGGGAGGTGACCTGTCACAACTAGCCTGGGAGACACCGTGGCACGCGGCGATGTCCGGCGGGACACCGCGGGCGTGGGCGAGGGCGGACGCTGGGTCAGCTGCTGGACAGCAGCGTTCCACAGCAGATCCACCAGCACAGGGGTCCCATCGGTGTCGCTGAGGTGCACCTGAAAAACAGTCAGACACAGCAGACATTTCACTTTGTTAGCTGGATGTTTTCTTTAGTGTCACATAAAGTGTTGTGTAAATTTTAGGACAATACTTACGCCGTCGGGGCACCACAGCTCCAACCGATGGAGGGGGAGGTGCTCGGCCACAGACACGTAAGGGAAACCTGGAATAAGTGTCACGAACCACACACAAAAAAATCATTAAGTACTTGAAGTAAACATTAACACATGCATTTACATGTACATGTCCATCCATGCATGCGGTCACACAAATATAAAATTCTCAAATCTCAGATTTTGCAGAAAAACTCGATTGAAACGTACCCATGCGTGCTGCGACTCGGTGGAATTCCTGACGCAGCGCCAACTGCAGGCCCGGGTGGATGTTCAGGCGTGGAGGGAAGTCCAGCACGAACACCTTACAGAAAAAAAACCTTTGTCAGCAGATTGCATTCATTTTTCTAAAATAAGTGCATGACAATACAAAGGCTGCTCACACCAGCTTTGCTGACACAAAACCAAACGGTTAGCAACAAAAACTTAAAACAAACACACACCTTGGGCCAGCGGCTGGCGATGGAGGTCAGGAGAGCACCGAAGTCCAACGCTGCCTCGCCAACCGTCCGGCTGGCCGTGAGGTTGTTGCTCGGGGCAAGCACGCAGACGGCGTCGGGGGTCCACGGGACGTCTGCGTGCAGGGCCTCTGTCCTCAGCTCGGCTGCTGATGCACCTGGAACAGACAGAAAAGCAAAGGACAGAGAACCTACCGGCATGGGCAAGAAGCCGTCCACCATGGCCCGGAGGTGGGAGTCTCCAACGACGAACACCAGCTGCAACAACACACACGTTGTTTTACAACAGAGAAACCTACCAACAGACACCTTACTCGCTGCAATTTTTCAATAAATACAACAAAAATCGTACCTTCTGGTCCGGACGATGCGCTGGAGTGACCAACTTGCAGCTCCGGTGGGTCAGTGCAGAGGTTGGCCATCTCCGCGTTCGGTGGCGGTACCCGGTACCGCGCCCTGTAAAGGACATTGAAGTTTGTCAGAACATCATTAAGGGACATTACATCCAAACCATATCAGTGACCATTCTGAAATGAAAGTTTGACACATACGAGCAACGAACTCGGGGACAGGCTCGAGGGCAGTCCAGGGGTGGTCCTCTGCCCTCTTCCTCTTCAAGGCCAACGCCCTCCGATGGCCTTTCGCTCTAGGCATCTGAACAGGAAGAGGAAGATACATTTTTGAGTCCACGCTCACAGAGAAAACACCAGTCAATCTGTGCCAATCATACTCACAAGGCTTCACATAGCAACGCTTCACCTAACATTACAATGTAGAAATGTTTTAACTCACCTTGGCTGAGGGCAAGTGTGTGTGTGTCTCTGTGTGTAAGTGTGTGTGTCTGTGTGTGTCTGCTTGAGTGGATGTGTATAAAATCAATTAAAGTGTGTGCAGATTAGCAGTTAGTCTAGGTGTGTGTCGGTTTAAAGAGATGTATGAGTGTCAAGATGTGTGTGTCCTGGAACAGAAGATCGCAGAAATGCAGCAGTCGTAGTCTCCAAAGCACAGGTCAGCACAGGGAAGTAAATCGCACAGCCAAGGAATCTGCAAAACAATACCATTTAAGAGTAATCAAGATAATTGTGGGAGGAAAAATACGCAACAAAAAATGCATGCAAATCCAATACACATTAAGATCATGCCAGGAATGCCACATCTTCAGAAGACCCGGACAATCACTTTGATCACTCAAACATTATGAATCTTTAACCCTGACAAAATGCAGGTAACCTCTGGCCTGCTAACCAGGATAGATACACAAATGATTAACAGTTTAAACTAAAATGAACAACATTGGAAGACAAACCTCACACACACGCTCACACAACAATAAGTCTTTTCTCTCAGCATTACCCAAAAAAGGAGCAAAATGCTACAGCTAACGTGGCTAACAAGGAGCTAAAACACAGGGAAAAAGGCCATCGCAGCGTAGCTATATCTAAAAACTTAAAACACATATCACACCAAGAAATAATCTTCAAAATGTTTTCAAAATGCCCAAAAAGAGCACAGGAGAGTACAGGAGAGCGCACAGCTAAGGAATCTTCAAATCGATACTACTGAGAGGTAATCAAGATTATTTTAGGAAAAAAGCCATCAAAAATGCATTCACATGTAATCTACACATTTAGATCATGCCAGGAATGCCACAAAACACATCTTTTGAAGACCCAAACAATCACTTTAATCACTCACACATTATGGATCTTTAACACTCACAAAATGCCAGTTTGCTCTGGCCTGCTAACCAGGACAAATACACAGCTGATCAACAGCTTAAACTAAGATGAACAAAATTGGAAGACAAACCTCACACACACTCTCAAACAATATGTATTTTTTTATCAGAAATACCCAAAAAGAGAAAGAGCTACATAATGTGGCTAACAAGTAGCTAACACAGGAAAAAAGGCCCACACAGCGCAGCTATATCTACAACCTTAAAGCACATATCACACCAAGTAATAGTCATCAAATGTATTCAAAATGTATTTAAAATGCACCAGAAAAGCACAGGAGAGTACAGTGGAGCACACAGCAAAGGAATCTGCAAATCAGTTCAATTTAAGAGTAATCAAGATCATTGTAGGAGAATAAAAAGTCATCAAAAATGCATGCACATCTAATCTACACATTAAAAGCATGCCAGGAATGCCACAAAACACAACATTAAAGGTCCCAAACAATTAATTTCATCACTCACACATTATTGATCTTCAACCCTCACAAAATGCCGGTAAGCTCTGGCCAGGACACACACATAACTGATAAACAGCTTAAACTTGGATTAAAAAAAATTTTGGAAGACAAACCTAACAGACACTCTCACACAACAATAAGTCTTTTCTCTCAGCATTACCCAAAAAAGGAGCAAAAAGCTACATAATGCAGCTAAAAAAGTAGCCAACACAAGGAAAAAGGCCGACACAGCGTAGCTATATCTACAACCTTAAAGCACATATCACACCAAGTAAAAGTTTTTCAACATATATTTAAAATGCACCAAAAAAAAGCACAGGAGAGCATAGGAGCACACAGCCAAGGAATTTGCAAATTAATACCATCTAAGAGCAATCAAGAAAATTGTTGGGGGAAAAAGCCACAAAAATGCACGCAAATCTTATCTACATTTTTAAGATCATGCCAGGAATGCCACAAAACACAACATTAAAGGACCCAAACAATCACTTTTATCACTCACACATTATGGATCTTTAACCCTCACAAAATGCCAGTTTGCTCTGGCCTGCTTACCAGGACACACACACAACTGATTAACAGCTTAAACTAAGATGAACAAGCCACATAATGTGGCTAATAAGTAGCTTTCACAGAAAAAAAAGGCCAACAAAGTAGAGCTTTATCTACAACCTGAAAGCAAATATCACACCAAGTAATAATCTTGAAAATGTATTCAAATGCACCAAAAAGCACAATAGAGCATAAAATCACACAGCCAAGGAATTTGCAAATCACTACCATTTAAAAGTAAGCAAGATTATAGTGGGAGAATAAAAAGCCACAAAAAAAATGCATGCAAATCTAATCTACATATTTAGATCATGCCAGGAATGCCAAAAAAACAACATTAAAGCACCCAAACAATCACTTTTATCACTCACACATTATGGATCTTTAACCCTCACAAAATGCCAGTTTGCTCTGGCCTGCTTACCAGGACACACACACAACTGATTAACAGCTTAAGCTAAGATGAACAAGCCACATAATGTGGCTAATAAGTAGTTTTTACAGAAAAAAAAGGCCAACAAAGTAGAGCTATATCTAAAACCTTAAAGCACATATCACACCAAGAAATAATCTTGAAAATGTATTCAAATGCACCAAAAAGCACAATAGAGCATAAAATCACACAGCCAAGGAATTTGCAAATCACTACCATTTAAAAGTAAGCAAGATTATAGTGGGAGAATAAAAAGCCACAAAAAAATGCATGCAAATCTAATCTACACATTTAGATCAAAAACACAACATTAAAGCACCCAAACAATCACTTAAATCACTCACACATAATGGATCTTTAACCCTTACAAAATGCCAGTGAGCTCTGGCAAGCTAACCAGGACAGATACACAACTAGTTAACAGCTTAAACTAAGATGAACAAGCTACATAATTTGGCTAACAAGTAGCTATCGCAGGGAAAAAGGCTGGCGTGGAATAGCTATATCTAAAACCTAAAGCACATATCACACCAAGTAATTACCTTCAACATATATTTAAAATGCACCAAATGCACAGGAGAGTACTGGAGAGCACACGGCTAGGGAATCTTCAAATCAATTCCATTTAAGAGTAAGCAAGATTATAGTAGGAGAAAAAAGCCATCAAAAATGCATGCACATGTAATCTTCACATTTAAAGCATGCCAGGAATGCCACAAAACACAAATTTAAAAGTCCCAAACAATCACTTTAATCACTCACATATTATGGATCAATAACCCACACAAAATGCCAGTAAGCTCTGGCCTGCTAACCAGGACAGATACACAACTGATCAACAACTTGACCTTGGATAAACAACAACACAGGCAGACAAACCTTACACACACACAATAAGTCTTTTCTCTCAGCATGACCCAATAATGAGCAAAAAGCTACAGCTTGACAAGTAGCTAACAATTAGCTTTCACAGAAAAAAAAGCTGACGCAGTAGTTATATCTAAAACCTTAAAGCACATATCACACCAAGTAATAATCTTGAATGAACAATCACTTTAATCACTCACACATTATGGATCTATAACTTCAACAAAATGCCAGTAAGCTCTGGCCTGCTAACTAGGACAGATACACAACTGATCAACAGCTCAAGCTAAGATTTAAAACAAAGGCAGACAAACCTCACAGACACAATCACACAATAAGTCTTTTCTCTCAGCATGACTTAAAAAAACAGCCAAAAGTTCCAGCTAACGTGGCTAACAAGAAGCTAACACAGGGAAAAAGGCAGACACATCATAGCTTTGTCTTAAACCTAGAAGCTAAGGAATCTCCAAATCAATTCCATTTAAGAGTAAGCAAGATTATAGTAGGAAAAAAGCCATCAAAAATGCATGCAAATCTAATCTACACATTAAAAGCATGCCAGGAATGCCACAAAACACAACTTTAAAAGTCACAAACAATCACTTTAATCACTCACACATTATGGATCTATAGCCCTCACAAAATGCCAGTAAGCTCTGGCCTGCTACCCAGGACAGAATCACAACTGATCAACAGCTCAAGCTAAGATTAAAAACAAAGGCAGACAAACCTCACACACACTCACACAATAAGTCTTTTCTCTCAGCATGACCCAAAAAAGGAGCAAAAAGCTACAGATAAAGTGGCTAACAAGTAGCTTTCATAGAAAAAAAGGCTGACGCAGCATAGCTATATCTAAAACCTTAAGCACATATCACACCAAGTAATAATCTTCAAATGAATTCAAGATGCACCAAAAAAGCTCAGGAGAGTACAGTAGAGCGCACAGCAAAGGAATCTTCAAACAATACCATTAAAGAGTAAGCAATTAAAAAAACTAAAAAAAATTTAGGATAATAAAAGCCATCAAAAATGCATGCAAATCTAATCTACACATTAAGATCATGCCAGGAATGCCACAAAACACAACTTTAAAAGTCCCAAACAATCACTTTAATCACTCACACATTATGGATCTTTAACTCCAACAAAATGCCAGTTAGCTCTGGCCTGCTAACCAGGACAGATACACAAGTGTTCAACAACATGAACTAGGATGAACAAATTGGAAGACAAACCTCACACACACACACACACTCACACAATAAGTCTTTTCTCTCAGCATGACCCAAACAAGGAGGAAAAAAAGCTAAGGCTAACGTGGCTAACAAGTAGCTTTCACAGAAAGAAAAGGCTGACACAGCGCAGCTATATCTAAAACCTTAAAGCACATCTCACACCAAGTAATAATCTTCAAAATGTATTTAAAATGCCCCAATAAAAAGCACAGGAGAGCATAAGATCACACAGCTAAGGAATCTTCAAATCAATACTATTTAAGAGTAATCAAGATTATTGTGGGAGAAAAAAAAAGCCACAAAAACAGCATGCTGTCATTTTGTAAACACAAATGCTGAATGTTGAATTTCAGAGCCCATAACCTCGAACTCTAAGGGCAACAGTCGTATTAATGACCTATGTTCACTGAATAAAAATGTGAAAAAGCAGGACAAAGAAGACAATACTTCCACATTTAAAAATTTTAAGTTTGAATGTAAACAAACAGAGCCCTAGCCTGCCCTCTGAGAGTTCCACTTCTGTTTGGAACCTCTGTCAAGAGTTCCAGAAGCCTAAGCTCAAATCCGTATGACATATTTTACAAATTTGAAAGTAAACACGCACAACAAAGAAGAAGGTTTCCATGGTGACAAATCATTGAATATTCATTTATTAGTTTATTACTACTATCATTAATAATTTATATTAATATCAACTTGTTATTTCATATTTTAATATCCTGTGTTCACTCTTTAAAAACATTTTTCCTACTGTTAAACAAGACTACAACACTACAGGAATATTAAAGCCACAAAAACAGCATGCTGTCATCATTTTCTAAGCACAAATGCTGAATGTTGAAATTCAGAGCCCATATCCTCTTACCCTAAGAGCAACAGTCCTATTTATGACCTCTTTTCACTGAATAAGGACACTGCATAGCCATATCTACAACCTTTAAGCACATATCACACCAAGTAATAATCTTCAAAATGTTTTCAAAATGCACCAAAAATGTTTCAGTGTCTAAAATACATATATTTAATTTATTTAGAAACCAATCATTGTACTTGGAGGTAACAAGCATTTCACTCAGTATTACAGAAAAGCAACACACCAACCAACCAAGTAAAACTCATAAAAATCTTGTTAAATTCACCAAAAAAGTACCAAAGTATCTTAAATATATATCTTAATTGTGTTAAGGGCAGACTTTCTAGCATTTCTTTCAATATTACACAAAACCAAGCACTGAGCAGGCCGAGGCTGGCACACCATGGTGGCTAACTAGTAGCTATGACACAGCATTATTAAAGCTAAACCCACAAAGCAAATATCACACCAAGCAATACTCTCCAAAATGCACCAAAAATGTTTCATAGCATCTAAAATTCATATATTTGATTAGTTTAGAAGCCAATTATTGTACTTGGGTTTAGGAATATCAAGCATTTGTCTTAATATAACGGAGCAGGCTAACGTGGCTAACACAAAGCAATTATTGAACAAAGGCCGAGCTTACATTAGCATATGTATGCACACAACTTTTGCCAACCGAGTAAAAGCCTTCAAAATGTATTCAAAATGTACCAAAAATGTACAATTCTTTCCGAAATATATATATTTTATTTGTTTAAAGGGTAACCACTGCACCATGATCAAAGTTCATCGAGTATTTGTGTTAACATGACACAAAAGACAGCACAGAGTAGCTAGCGTGCTAACACAAAGGCTGAATGCAGATCAAAGGCTGAGATTTCCATAACATTAGCATACGTTTAGCGTCGGAGCACCAACCACAAATGCTAACTAAAAGTCATCAAAATGTTCTTCAAATTCACCACAAATGTAACATAATATCTTACATATATAAAACTTATTTAATTTAGGACAATTATCGTCTTTGGAGCAAAGACTACCGAGCATTTCTCTCAACAGGACACAAAACCACACACGGAGCAGGCCACGCTAGCGGGCTAACACGCACAAAGGCTGAGATTTCCATAACATTAGCATACGTCTAGCATTGAAGCACCACCCACAAATGCTGATAAAAAGTCATCAAAATGTTCTTCAAATTCACCACAAGAAATGTATCACACCATCTTTATTATGTATATCTTATTTGATAGAAAGGCTAACATCGTTTCACTATCAAAGTAGTTCAGAAAACACACCTCACAGAAGCTTCTAGAAAGTTTTAAATCTCACCGCAGAGCAGCAAAATCTTACTTATACGTGATATCGTTCTTTCATTTCACCTTAAATCACGTTTAACATTGCTCAGGTTCAACACAACATATGCTTACATCAAATTAAGAGACAACGACATGGGTCTTACCTCCAGAGTCTGTGAGAAGAACGAGACGACGCCAGATCGATCGTTTTATACCCCGCTGGTACCTCACGTCACTCTGACGTACATCCCCCTTCGGCAGAAGACGCAGCAGAGAATGCTACCATTAGCTGTGCATTCTAATCACATTGACATTGAATGATACCACACAAAACGTAATTGAACATAACCGAATCGTTTAATCATGCATTTAACGCAACTGTAGTGTTTTTAACGTCTTTAGAGTCAGCTATAACGAATAACAAAGCACCACATCTACAGTATTTGTCCAAGAGTCACCAGTTATACGGTCGCGATTAACTCCAAAATACTGGGTTGCTCGGTAGCCGTTAAAACTTGATCAACGTTGCCTCTGTTGTGAAGTACAATCTCTGGTAACTCACCACGAAACAACCGTACATTTTGATGCTGCTACCAGGTTGAATTTATTGTTTAAAAATGCCAACTCGTCTCAATGAATGCAGATAAATGCAGCAAAATACGTGCGCATCTTTATGATATGTAGACTGATAATCTCCCTTTAAATGCAGAAGCTTGTATAGTCTTGCATTACACCACAATTATATTTCCCACCCCTTTTCTACAATAAATTGCTTGTAGCTAAGTGAGCAACAGACGTTTAGCTTCTGTTAGCTTCTGTTAGCTACACGGTCCAACTTGCCTTTCACGTTCAAAAATACTGCTGATAACTAAGATGACAGGTAGTAAATTAAACAGTACTGAAGCCTAGAAACTTTAATTTACCGTACCTGTTCAAACCACAGACGGAATCCGTTGTTTGAGAGCTCCCGACGTTATCGCTCTCTCCTGGCTTGTCCCCTGTTTGAATCAGTCTAATCCACTTCATGTCATCTTGCGGGATCTCTGGGGATACGGTGAATCCTCTCCCTCCTCCCATGTGCTGGAGCAAAGCAGCTGTGTACAATAAGTTGACCGACCGACAGAGAAACAGACTCATATCTTCCTCTGCATCCGCTCGTGTTTTGGTGAGATCAGCTGTTGACCAGGCCGTATACTGTTGACAGGTCGCATGACGTCATCCCCCGCCGCTCCACTGATCCCTGCGGATGTTTTACAAACCGCGTACGACAGTAGTAGTGCCTGCTATTTTGCCCCAAATTCAGTATTTGTTAGGCAGAATGGTAAAAGTTGTAAAATCTACTGTATACATCCCAGGATGTCCCACTGATACTAGAGAACGTTTCTATCTGTGTCTGCATCTGACCGGTGTTCTTGGAATACAGTTCCCACAATGCACGGCGCTAACGCCGGTGGCAAGTATTACTGAATTACCGCCATCTACTGGAATGAGTTGCCATGATAAATACAACACAGTCCTTGAAATACAAGGGAAGTAATGCCAAAGACTGGTAAATCCTGTAACTTTCATTTGTAAAACAGGTGTTTAATTGTACTAATTTATTAAAGCCCATATAAACCAATGAATACTCGTTTTAACCATACGTGAATGATATAGAAATGTTTATTTTTCCACCAGCTGTAAAAATAAAAAGTCAATCCCTTCCACATTGTAATTTTGAGTGTAAGATTAAAAAGTCAAATATGATGATTCTACTGTGATATGATAAACAAAATAAATAGGATGTTGACATCTGCCCATAATTTTTTAGTACATTAATAATAATGCAAGAAAACAAAACAAAAAAAAAATATTTTTCTCTTTTTTGTAAAAAAAATCCATCACTTAAAGTGTTGCTTAACAGACCTCTCTGGACACACTAAAATGGCCACCACAGCCAGTACATTTTTTACCCTTACTACACCCTTTTGACGTTCTCCCATCGCTTATTACACCCCCAAGCATGTTCAGAAATCCACCAAAATTGGCACGCACACTATTTGCGTCCAAAAAAAGAGAAAAAATACCAAACATGAACATGAACCAAACCTGACCCCAAACATCCCATAAAATGCTGTCTAGCGCCACCTAGGCACACTAAAACGGCCATAGCGGCCAGTAGGAATGTCGTAGAGAGATGAAACCAACACCAAAATGTTCGTCTCATTGAGACACACGGTGTGACAGACTGTGGGGGGACAGGAGCCGGCATGAGCCCCGAGGACCCGTCTAATGCTGCTTGCAGCTTTAATTATTATTCCACCCGCCCCGAGAACTCAAATTACACCCCCTAAACATGCTCGAAAACTCACCAAAATTGGCACGCACATCAGGATCGCGTGAAATTGCGATTTGATACCAAACATGACCCCCGACATCCCATAATAATCTCCATAGAGCCAAAAAACCCAAAAAACACACTTCAACGGCCCTAGCTCAGGCCAGGAATGTCGCAGAGAGATGAAACAAACACCAAAACGTTCAGCTCATCGAGACGCACAAAAAATATAGGAGGTATTTTCGCGTAGCTCCAACAGGAAGCCGGCAATTTGCCCGCCAAAATAAGAGTTTTCAGAATATTTGCCCTTTCTAAAAACATTAACTTGTCAATATCCAAAAATGGTACTGGCATGAAAATTGGCTCACATGACAGACCAGACCCTGTTCTACAAAAGTTGTGAAGGAAGTTGTTATTTCGGGCCTGGTTTTCGAATGGCGAGCCCTCAAAGTCGCCGCCCGCACAATGTTAACAGATGGGAGAAGAGCTTCAGTGAAGCAGTTGGGCCTCTAGACAAAAAAGTAAAAGTCGCACAGCTTTAAAAATGACATGGTTGGATTCCTCACAAAACGCTCTTCAAGAAAATCATATTTTTACACAGATTAGGTCAACATTCTGGCCTACAGGATGAGAAGTTTGTCCCCTTTAGGAATCTCATCCCCCTGCACTTCTGTGATGATGTCACACACTGATTAGGGGTTCCACACAGCTGGTCACATGACTCAGCAGAGGCAACAATGACTCTCTCCTCCATTAAAGTGCTTATTAGACCCCCTGAACATGCTCAAAAACTCACCAAAATCGGCAGACACATTTCAAGCATCAAACTCTTCAATATAATACCAAACATCCCATAATATTCCCTCTGTCCACATTCTGACACATTAAAACAGCCATAGCAGCCAGTAGGAATGTCCTAGAGAGATCAAACCAACATCAAAATGTTCATCTTATTGAGACGAACAAATTACTTGCTGACACCCTGACCTTTCCCAGACAGGAAGTTGGCTATTTCTCTTCAGCATAGCAGAGGATACGTTGCCATGGTATCAACTGACTCCCTGACATCCCATAATATTCTCTCAGAGCCATTAGGCTCACTTCCACCTATGCACAGCAAAATAGCCCTAACTGGGGCTAGGAATGTCCTAGAGAGATGAAACCACCACCAAAATGTTCGTCTTATTCTGTTGGACACAGTGGGGCCAACAGCATGATAGTAGGGCAAAACAGGCATGAGCCCCGAGGACCCGTCTAACGCTGCTTGCAGCTTTAATTAGGGTCCTCGGCCTGAGCCAGGGCACCTTCTAGCAGGGCTAGAAGGTGCCCTCGGCCGAAGGCCGAGGGCACTATTGTTCCTGCTGCGTTTCTTTTTTTTTCTTATTATTATTCCGCCCCGTCAATGATCGCTAATTTGACCCCCTAAACATGCTCAAAAACTCACCAAAATTGGCACGCACATCAGGATCGCGGAAAAATTCGAAAAAATACCAAACATGACCCCCTACATCCCATAATAATCTCTCTAGAGCCTAAAAACCTCTAAAAACCACTCAAAAACACACAAAAATGGCTCTAGCTCGGTCCAGGAATGTGGTAGAGAGATGAAACCAACACCAAAACTTTCATCTCATTGAGACGCACAAAAAATATAGGAGGTATTTTTGCGTAGCTCCAACAGGAAGCCAGCAATTTGCCCGCCAAAATAAGAGTTTTCTGAAATTTAAGCCTCTCTACAAACATTAACTTGTCAATAACCAAAAATGGTACCGGCATGAAAATTGGCTCACATGACAGACCAGACCCTGTTCTACAAAAGTTGTGGGGGAATTCGTTGTTTCGGGCCCGGTTTTCGAATGGTGAGCCCTCAAAGTCGCCGACCACGCAATGTTAACAGATGGGAGAGCAGCCCTCGCTGAGCAGTTGGGCCTCTAGACAAAAAAGTAAAAGTCGCACAGCTTTAAAAATGACATGGTTGGATTCCTCACAAAATGTTCTTCAAGAAAATCATATTTTTACACAGATTAGGTCAACATTCTGGCCTACAGGATGAGAAATTGTCCCTTTGGGAATCTCATCCTCCTGCACTTCTGTGATGATGTCACACACTGATTAGGAGCTCCACACAGCTGGTCACATGACTCAGCAGAGGCAACAATGACTCTCTCCTCCATTAAAGTGCTTATTAGACCCCCTGAACATGCTCAAAAACTCACCAAAATCAGCACACACATTTCAAGCATCAAACTCTTCAATATAATACCAAACATCCCATAATATTCCCTCTGTCCACATTCTGACACATTCAAACAGCCATAGCAGCCAGTAGGAATGTCCTAGAGAGATCAAACCAACATCAAAATGTTCATCTCATTAAGACGAACAAATTACTTGCTGACACCCTGACCTTTCCCAGACAGGAAGTTGGCTATTTCTCTTCAGCATAGCAGAGGATACGTTGCCATGGTATCAACTGACTCCCTGACATCCCATAATATTCTCTCAGAGCCATTAGGCTCACTTCCACCTATGCACAGCAAAATAGCCCTAACTGGGGCTAGGAATGTCCTAGAGAGATGAAACCACCACCAAAATGTTCGTCTTATTCTGTTGAACACACTGGGGCTAATATCGTGACAGTGGTGTAAAACCGGCATGAGCCCCGAGGACCCGTCCAACGCTGCTTGCAGCTTTAATTTCTTATTATTCCCTCCTCCAGTGAATCGCTTATTAGAACCCCGAAACATATTCAAAAACTCACCAAAATTGGCACACAGGTTCTATGCGCCCAAAATTTTCGTTTAATACCAAACATGACCCCCGACATCCCATAATAAGCTCAATAGCGCCACCTAGGCACACGCTAAGGGCCCTAGCTCGGGCTAGGAATGTCGTAGAGAGATGAAACCAACACCAAAACGCTCGTGTCATTGAGACGCAAAAATCATACGCTGCTACCCTGGACCTATCTCCAACAGGAAGCCGGCTAAATCCCTCACAAAATTAAAAAAATTTTTTTTTAACCCTTTCTGCAAAAATTTTCTCCTCTGAAACCAAAAATGGTACAGGTTTGAGACTACCATCACATGACAGACTAGACCCTGCTCTCCAAAAGTTGTGAAGGAAGTTGTTGTTTCTGGCCCGGTTTTCGAATGGCGAGCCTTCAAAGCCGCCGACCGCTTTTGGCCAATTCAGGATTTCTCCATGTTAGCAGATGAGGAGAAGAGATTTCAGCTCAAAACACACATTCTACTAGTGCCGCATATGGGCCTCTAGACAAAAAACTAAAAGTCATAGAGCTTTAAAAATTACATGGTTGGATTCCTGACAAAATCCCCTACAACAACATAATATTTTTACACAGATTGAGCCAACATTGTGGCCCACAGGACAAGTAGTTCGGCCGTTTCTCTAAAGTAAAAAATCCATTTCAAGCACTTTTCCACCGCTTTTCCAGCGGTTTTGTGACGCATTTGGGCTTCTAGACAAAAAAGTATAACTCGTACAGCTTTAAAAATGCCAAAAATGGATTCCTGACAAGCTCTTCTATCAAATAGGATATTTTTGACACAGATTGGGGTAAAATTGTGGACTCTGTGAGGACTTCTTTACATTACATGCCTGATCAACTCTCAGTCTCCACTCTGTTTGGGGTTCTGTCACGCTAATTAGAGTTCCAACGGGCAGCAGGTGATGTCATTCAGCACAGCAGAGGATACGTTGCCATGGTATCAACTGAGTCCCCAATATCCCATAATATTCTCTCAGAACCACAAGGCTCACTTCCACCTATGCACACCAAAACAGCCCTAACTGGGGCTAGGAATGTCGTAGAGAGATGAAACAAACGCCAAAATGTTCGTCTGATTTTGATGGACACATTGGAGGGAAAACCGGCAGGAGCCCGAGGACCCGTCTAATGCTGCTTGCAGCTTTAATTATTATTCCGCCCCGTCAATGATCGCTAATTTGACCCCCTAAACATGCTCAAAAACTCACCAAAATTGGCACACACCTCACAATCGCGGAAAAATTCGATAAAATACCAAACATGACCCCCGCCATCCCATAATAATCCCTCTAGAGCCAAAAAACCTCTAAAAAACAGACAAAAACACACAAAAATGCCTCTAGCTTGGGCTAGGAATGTCGTAGAGACATGAAACCAACGCCAAAATGTTCGTGTCATTGAGGCGCACAAAAAATATAGGAGGTATTTTTGCGTTGCTCCAACAGGAAGCCGGCAATTTGCCCGCCAAAATAAGAGTTTTCAGAATTTTTAGCCTTTCTACAAACATTAACTCCACTGGAACCAAAAACGGTACTGGCATGAAAAGTGGCTCACATGACAGACCAGACCCTGTTCTACAAAAGTTGTGGGGGAATTCGTTGTTTCGGGCCCGGTTTTCGAATGGCGAGCCCTCAAAGTCGCCGACCACGCAATGTAAACAGATGGGAGAGCAGCCCTTGCTGAGCAGTTGGGCCTCTAGACAAAAAAGTAAAAGTCGCACAGCTTTAAAAATGACATGGTTGGATTCCTCGTAAAATTTCATACAAGACATTTATATTTTAACACAGATTAGGTCAACATTCTGGCCTACAGGATGAGAAGTTGTCCCTTTGGGGAATTTGATCCTCCCCCAGGGCTGTGATAATGTCACCCACTGATTAGGAGCTCCACACAGCTGGTCACATGACTCAGCAGAGGCAACAATGACTCTCTCCTCCATTAAAGTGCTTACTAGACCCCCTGAACATGCTCAAAAACTCACCAAAATTGGCACACACATTTCAAGCATCAAACTCTTCAATATAACACCAAACATCCCATAATATGCTCTCTGTCCACATCTACATCATTCAAACAGCCATAGCAGCCAGTAGGAATGTCCTAGAGAGATCAAACCAACATCAAAATGTTCATCTCATTGAGACGAACAAATTATTTGCTGACACCCTGACCTTTCCCAGACAGGAAGTTGGCTATTTCTCTTCAGCATAGCAGAGGATACGTTGCCATGGTATCAACTGACTCCCTGACATCCCATAATATTCTCTCAGAGCCATTAGGCTCACTTCCACCTATGCACAGCAAAATAGCCCTAACTGGGGCTAGGAATGTCCTAGAGAGATGAAACCACCACCAAAATCTTCATCTTAATATGTTGGACACAGTGGGGCCAATACCATGATAGTAGGGCAAAACCGGCATGAGCCCCGAGGACCCGTCTAACGCTGCTTGCAGCTTTAATTAGGGTCCTCGGCCTGAGCCAGGGCACCTTCTAGCAGGGCTAGAAGGTGCCCTCGGCCGAAGGCCGAGGGCACTATTGTTCCTGCTGCGTTTCTTTTTTTTTTTTCTTATTATTCCGCACCGTCTTCGAACGCTAATTTGACCCCCTAAACATGCTCAAAAACTCACCAAAATTGGCACGCACCTCACAATCCCGGAAAAATTCGATAAAATACCAAACATGACCCCCAACATCCCATAATAATCTCTCTGGAGCCTAAAAACCTCTAAAAACCACTCAAAAACACACAAAAATGGCTCTAGCTCGGGCCAGGAATGTCGTAGAGACATGAAACCAACACCAAAATGTTCCTCTCATTGAGACGCACAAAAAAGGGTGGAGGTATTTTTGCGTAGCTCCAACAGGAAGCCGGCAATTTGCCCGCCAAAATAAGAGTTTTTTGAATTTTTAGCCTTTCTACAAACATTAACTCCACTGGAACCAAAAATGGTACTGGCATGAAAAGTAGCTCACATGACAGACCAGACCCTGTTCTACAAAAGTTGTTCAGGTAGTTGTTATTTCGGGCCCGGTTTTCGAATGGCGAGCCCTCGAAGTCGCCGACCACGCAATGTTTACAGATGGGAGAGGAACTTCTGTGAAGCAGTTGGGCCTCTAGAAAAAAAAGTAAAAGTCGCACAGCTTTTAAAATGACATGGCTGGATTCCTCGCAAAATGTTCTACAAGAGAATCATATTTTGACACAGATAAGGTCAACATTCTGGCCTGCAGGATGAGAAGTTTGTCCCCTTTGGGAATCTCATCCTCCTGCACTTCTGTGATGATGTCACCCACTGATTAGTAGTTCCACACAGCTGGTCACATGACTCAGCAGAGGAAACAAAGACTCTCTCCTCCATTAAAGTGCTTATTAGACACCCTCAACATGCTCAAAAACTCACCAAAATTGGCACACACATTTCAAGCATCAAACTCTTCAATAAAATACCAAAAATCCCATAATATGCTCTCTGTCCACATCTACAACATTCAAACAGCCATAGCAGCCAGTAGGAATGTCCTAGAGAGATCAAACCAACATCAAAATGTTCATCTCATTGAGATAAAAAAAAAAAATACACCGACACCCTGACCTTTACCAGACAGGAAGTTGGCTATTTCTCTTCAGCATAGCAGAGGATACGTTGCCATGGTATCAACTGACTCCCTGACATCCCATAATATTCTCTCAGAGCCACAAGGCTCACTTCCACCTATGCACAGCAAAACCGCCCTAACTGGGGCTAGGAATGTCGTAGAGAAATGAAACAAACGCCAAAATGTTCGTCTGATTTTGTTGGACACATTGGAGGGAAAACCGGCAGGAGCCCGAGGACCCGTCTAACGCTGCTTGCAGCTTTAATTAGGGTCCTCGGCCTGAGCCAGGGCACCTTCTAGCAGGGCTAGAAGGTGCCCTCGGCCGAAGGCCGAGGGCACTATTGTTCCTGCTGCGTTTCTTTTTTATTATTCCACCCGCCCCGAGATCGCAAATTAGGACCCCTAAACATGCTCAAAAACTCACCAAAATTGGCACGCACCTCACAATTGCGTGAAATTGTGATATGATACCAAACATGACCACCGCCATCCCATAATAATCTCTCTAGAGCCAAAAAACCTCTCAAAAACACACTTTAACGTCCCTAGCTCAGGCTAGGAATGTCGTAGAGAGATGAAACCAACGTCAAAACGTTCGTCTCATTGAGACGCACAACTTCGGGGGTGGTCATTTTTTGCCTATCTCGCACAGGAAGCCGGCAATTTGCCCGCCAAAATAAGAGATTTTGGCATTTTTAGCCTTTCTGCCAAAATTTTCTCCTCCGAAACCAAAAATGGTACAGGTATGAAAATTGCATCACATGACAGACCAGACCCTGCTCTACAAAAGTTGTGGGGGAAGTTGTTGTTTCGGGCCCGGTTTTCGAATGGCGAGCCCTCAAAGTCGCCAACAACGCAATGTTAACAGATGGGAGAGCAGCCCTCGCTGAGCAGTTGGGCCTCTAGACAAAAAAGTAAAAGTCGCACAGCTTTAAAAATGACATGGTTGGATTCCTCACAAAATGTCATACTAGAAATCAATATTTTAACACAGATTAGGTCAACATTCTGGCCTAGAGGATGAGAAGTTTGTCCCTTTTTTGGGATCCTCCCCTTGGGCTGCTGCATTCCTGTGATGATGTCACCCACTAATTAGGAGTTCCAAGCATGCAGCTGCTGGTGATGTCACTCAGCATAGCAGAGGATACGTTACCATGGTATCAACTGACTCCCTGACATCCCATAATATTCTCTCAGAGCCATTAGGCTCACTTCCACCTATGCACAGCAAAACAGCCCTAACTGAGGCTAGGAATGTCGTAGAGAGATGAAACAAACGCCGAAATGTTCGTCTCATTTTGTTGGACACATTGGAGGGAAAACCGGCATGAGCCCGAGGACCCGTCTAATGCTGCTTGCAGCTTTAATTTCTTATTATTCCACCCGCCCCGAGAACGCAAATTAGACCCCCAAAACCTGCTCAAAAACTCACCAAAATTGGCACACACATCAGGATCGCGTGAAATTACGATTTGATACCAAACATGACCCCAAGACATCCCATAATATGCTCAATAGCGCCACCTAGGCACACTCTGAGGGCCCTAGCTCGGGCTAGGAATGTGGTAGAGAGATGAAACCAACACCAAAACGTTCGTATGATCGAGACTCAAAAATCATACGCTGATACCCCTGACCTATCTCCAACAGGAAGCCGGCAATTTCCCCCCAAAGTAAAATCCCCCCACATTTTTTCACCCTTTCTGCCAAAATTTTCTCCTCTGAAACCAAAAATGGTACATGTTTGAAAATTGCCTCACATGACAGACCAGACCCTGCTCTCCAAAAGTTGTGAAGGAAATTGTTGTTTCGGGCCCAGTTTTCGAATGGCGAGCCCTCAAAGTCGCCGACCGCTTTCGGACGAATTTCGCCATTCTCCATGTTAGCAGATGAGGAGAACCGATTTCAGGTCAAAACACTCACTACTAGTACTTCTACTAGTGCCGCATTTGGGCCTCTAGACAAAAAACTACAAGTCATAGAGCTTTAAAAATTACATGGTTGGATTCCTGACAAAATTCCCTACAACCATATGATATTTTTACACAGATTAAGCCAACATTGTGACCTACAGGACAAGTACTTCGGACGTTTCTCATAAATAAAAAATCCATTTTCAGCACTCTTCCATCTGTCTTGTGACGCATTTGTGCTTCTAGACAAAAAAGTAAAACTCGTACAGCTTTTAAAATGCCAAAAATGGATTCCTGACAAAAATTCCTATCATACATGATATTTTTGACACAGATTGGGGTACAATTGTGGACTCTGTGAGGATTTCTTTACATTAGATGGCTGATAAAAACTCCCTCTTCACTCTGATCACACTAGTGTCACGCTAATTAGAATTCCAAGCATGGAGCTGGTGATGTCATTCAGCTTAGCAGAGGATACGTTGCCATGGTATCAACTGACTCCCTGACATCCCATAATATTCTCTCAGAGCCACAAGGCTCACTTCCACCTATGCACAGCAAAACCGCCCTAACTGGGGCTAGGAATGTCATAGAGAGATGAAACAAACGCCAAAATGTTCGTCACATTTTGTTGGACACATTGGAGGGAAACCGGCAGGAGCCCGAGGACCCGTCTAACGCTGCTTGCAGCTTTAATTAGGGTCCTCGGCCTGAGCCAGGGCACCTTCTAGCAGGGCTAGAAGGTGCCCTCGGCCGAAGGCCGAGGGCACTATTGTTCCTGCTGCGTTTCTTTTTAGGGTCCTCGGCCTGAGCAGAGGGCACCTTCTAGCAGGGCTAGAAGGTGTCCTCCGCCGAAGGCGGAGGACACTATTGTTCCTGCTGCGTTTCTTTTTAGGGTCCTCGGCCTGAGCCAGGGCACCTTCTAGCAGGGCTAGAAGGTGCCCTCGGCCGAAGGCCGAGGGCACTATTGTTCCTGCTGCGTTTCTTTTTTTTTTTTCTTATTATTCCGCACCGTCTTCGAACGCTAATTTGACCCCCTAAACATGCTCAAAAACTCACCAAAATTGGCACGCACCTCACAATCCCGGAAAAATTCGATAAAATACCAAACATGACCCCCAACATCCCATAATAATCTCTCTGGAGCCTAAAAACCTCTAAAAACCACTCAAAAACACACAAAAATGGCTCTAGCTCGGGCCAGGAATGTCGTAGAGACATGAAACCAACACCAAAATGTTCCTCTCATTGAGACGCACAAAAAAGGGTGGAGGTATTTTTGCGTAGCTCCAACAGGAAGCCGGCAATTTGCCCGCCAAAATAAGAGTTTTTTGAATTTTTAGCCTTTCTACAGACATTAACTCCACTGGAACCAAAAATGGTACTGGCATGAAAAGTAGCTCACATGACAGACCAGACCCTGTTCTACAAAAGTTGTTCAGGTAGTTGTTATTTCGGGCCCGGTTTTCGAATGGCGAGCCCTCGAAGTCGCCGACCACGCAATGTTTACAGATGGGAGAGGAACTTCTGTGAAGCAGTTGGGCCTCTAGAAAAAAAAGTAAAAGTCGCACAGCTTTTAAAATGACATGGCTGGATTCCTCGCAAAATGTTCTACAAGAGAATCATATTTTGACACAGATAAGGTCAACATTCTGGCCTGCAGGATGAGAAGTTTGTCCCCTTTGGGAATCTCATCCTCCTGCACTTCTGTGATGATGTCACACACTGATTAGGAGCTCCACACAGCTGGTCACATGACTCAGCAGAGGAAACAAAGACTCTCTCCTCCATTAAAGTGCTTATTAGACACCCTCAACATGCTCAAAAACTCACCAAAATTGGCACACACATTTCAAGCATCAAACTCTTCAATAAAATACCAAAAATCCCATAATATGCTCTCTGTCCACATCTACAACATTCAAACAGCCATAGCAGCCAGGAGGAATGTCCTAGAGAGATCAAACCAACATCAAAATGTTCATCTCATTGAGATAAAAAAAAAATACACCGACACCCTGACCTTTACCAGACAGGAAGTTGGCTATTTCTCTTCAGCATAGCAGAGGATACGTTGCCATGGTATCAACTGACTCCCTGACATCCCATAATATTCTCTCAGAGCCACAAGGCTCACTTCCACCTATGCACAGCAAAACCGCCCTAACTGGGGCTAGGAATGTCGTAGAGAAATGAAACAAACGCCAAAATGTTCGTCTGATTTTGTTGGACACATTGGAGGGAAAACCGGCAGGAGCCCGAGGACCCGTCTAACGCTGCTTGCAGCTTTAATTTCTTATTAGGGTCCTCGGCCTGAGCAGAGGGCACCTTCTAGCAGGGCTAGAAGGTGTCCTCCGCCGAAGGCGGAGGACACTATTGTTCCTGCTGCGTTTCTTTTTAGGGTCCTCGGCCTGAGCCAGGGCACCTTCTAGCAAGGCTAGAAGGTGCCCTCGGCCGAAGGCCGAGGGCACTATTGTTCCTGCTGCGTTTCTTTCTTATTAGGGTCCTCGGCCTGAGCCAGGGCACCTTCTAGCAAGAGCTAGAAGGTGCCCTCGGCCGAAGGCCGAGGGCACTATTGTATTTCGTCCGTTTCTTTTTTTTTTTTCTTATTATTATTATTCCCTCCTCCAGTAAATCGCTTATTAGGTCCTCTTAACATATTCGAAAACTCACCAAAATTGGCACACAGATTATGGATGCCGAAAATTTTCGTTTGATACTAAACATGACCCCCAACATCCCATAATAAGCTCAATAGCGCCACCTAGGCACACGCTAAGGGCCCTAGCTCGGGCTAGGAATGTCGTAGAGAGATGAAACCAACACCAAAATGTTCGTGTCATCGAGACGCAAAAATCATACGCTGCTACCCTGGACCTATCTCCAACAGGAAGCCGGCTATTTGCCTCACAAAATTAAAAAATTTTTTTTTTAACAATTTCTGCTAAAATTTTCTCCTCTGAAACCAAAAATGGTACAGGTTTGAGACTACCATCACATGACAGACTAGACCCTGCTCTCCAAAAGTTGTGAAGGAACTTGTTGTTTCAGGCCCGGTTTTCGAATGGCGAGCCCTCAAAGTCGCCGACCGCTTTTGGCCGATTTAGGATTTCTCCATGTTAGCAGATAAGGGGAAACGATTTCACCTCAAAACACACATTCTACTAGTGCCGCATTTGGGCCTCTAGACCAAAAACTAAAAGTCATAGAGCTTTAAAAATTACATGGTTGAATTCCTGACAAAATTCCCTACAACCATATGATATTTTTACACAGATTAAGCCAACATTGTGACCTACAGGACAGGTAGTTCGGCCATTTCCCTAAAATACAAAATCCATTTTGAGCACTCTTCCACCGGTGTTGTGACACATTAGGGCTTCTAGAGAAAAAAGTACAACTCGTACAGCTTTCAAAATGCCAAAAATGGATTCCTCACAAGCTCTACTATCAAATATGATATTTTTGACACAGATTGGGGTAAAATTATGGACTCTGTGAGGATTTCTTTACATTACATGGCTGATAAAAACTCCCTCCAGCCTCTAGTCACACTGGTGTCACGCTAATTAGAATTCCAAGCATGCAGCAGGTGATGTCATTCAGCACAGCAGAGGATACGTTGCCATGGTATCAACTGACTCCCAGACATCCCATAATATTCTCTCAGAGCCATTAGGCTCACTTTCACCCTATGCACACCAAAACAGCCCTAACTGGGGCTAGGAATGTCGTAGAGAGATGAAACCAACGCCGAAATGTTCGTCTTATTTTGATGGACACATTGGAGGGAAAACCGGCAGGAGCCCGAGGACCCGTCTAACGCTGCTTGCAGCTTTAATTAATATAGAGTCTGCTACTATGGCACAAGGGGGCGCTCTCTGTCTGCTGAGACTGCCTTCACGTCTCCCTCTGTTTGAAAAATGAGAAGTTCTTTTGTTTGTTTTTACACAGAAATGCGAAATGATCATAACTTCAAAACTGATGAAAGCAAAGTGAAAAAAACACTTGGAAGAAATAGCTTGATGCTCAAGTTTTTGTTTCCACAGCAGTGAATTTTTTTAAGTAATCTTAAGAAAAGGATGTGGACTTTTCCACCTTTAAGAGATTTGCCAACTTACCTGTAATTTTGATTCATGAGATTACTGATGCTGTTCATTCTCTTTTAACCCCCCCCCCCCCCCCCCCACACACACACACACACACACACACACACACACACACACACACACACACACATACACACACACACATACACACGCACCCAACTTCTAACTTGTGCTTTCATCTCTCATTTACCGCCTTTAATCCCTGCCTCAATCACACACCCCTCCCCAGTTCTCCCACTATCTCTCTGTCTCCATCTTTCTTTCTCTTTCGTCCGACCGTCACTTTAGCTCAAGCTCAACAGTGGGACACCCGGTGCTGTCAGGCCGGGCGACAGCTCCTTTGACCCAGTGCTCCACGCCCTCTCCAGGCCTAGACAGTTCGGTCTCGCCATTTGGTCTGGTAGCTGGAGACACACTGACTGCAGAGACAGACTCGAGGTTAATATGTATAGAAGGAAAATGCAATGCTTGTGTTCAAACAGTAAAGGCAAGATGACATGAAGTTGGACCTAACGCTCACTCATAGGCTAAATATAAAAAACTTAAAACAATCATGGAGAAATGCTCACTGTGCAATAACCAGACTGTATCTTGGGTTCATATCATTCTTTACATTGGGATAATTACAGCATATATAAGGAGCCTTTCAGAATGTTGTTAATGTTTCTTACTTGTATGAAAAGTGATACTGTAAATCGTTGCCTCTAACAGAAACCTACCATTTCAATCTTGTACCTCTCAGATGACAATTTACCACCCTCACACAGTGAATGCTCACTGGCTTCATATTCACCTGATGGTTATCAGTAAGGGAGATCTGGCAAGACTTCCCTTTCTGTCTGGTCACAGCTTGCAATTACACCCAACTTGAGATGTAAGATAATATTCCCAGATCAGGAATGTCCTCTCTGAGAGCATTATCAGCAGACACCATGCAGACATCTGTTTAAAGAGAGCAAGAAAAGGCTGTTATGATCCTATAACTGCATTAAGGTCAAAAGTTTTGTCCCATTTATTGCCTCTGTATTTCCTCAAGTGTTATTCCTTAGCAACAAGTCTGAGCCCTGTAAAGTAGGCCACGGGTCTGAGTAGTCAGCACTGGGCAATAACCATGTGCTACAAATTAAGTAATTTATTTCAATGGAAGGATCAGATTTCAATTGTACATATTTAAAATGTTAATTCATCTGTTAGCATAGCCATAGTTGCAAATACAAAAACAATACCATTTACATGCAAAGAGTTAGGTTCTTGCAACTGCTGATGAAGGCAAGAGCTGAATTACACCTTTTTTCTGACACAACATTCACACTTAACCTTGTAAATAAACGTATTCAGACATTTTGTGTGTTTATATTGTAAAGAATGGAATCTGTGGGTTACTCTATAAGCTATGTTCATTCACTCAGCTTAAGTTAGTATTCATTTCATGAAACTTCAAACTTACCTCTTTATCTCATTTACCATTTAAGTGAATATTCCTTTACATTCATTTGGGCTTCTGTTAATTTTGAATACTCAGAGCTCTGATGAAAGGGTGCACTTGAATGCACCTTGATCCATCAGGTGCTCTTCACTGGACTGTACCAAGTCAGAATTTAAGATGGGGGTGGGTGCAATGGCTCTTTTATATGGCATTTTAAACCAGATGAAGTCAAATGTATAGCTTATAAACATGAATTAAAAGATCCTGTTTGTTTTTTTAAGTCTAAATGAAAAGTTTGGTGTTAACAGTAGTTTATCATTTACTCTGTAGTTACCAAGTCTTTTGAAGAACCCCCTTTCTATTAGAACATGGGATGACCAGGTAACATATAAAGGAAATGTTGAGCCATTTGTTTACATATGCCATGACACCCCTGTGTGTTTCCCTGTTCTGACGGGTTTTACCGTTAGCTTTTAAGAGATTCTGTTTGAATTTATATTAAATTTTAAGCTTTAGTTGTGTTTTGGTAAAAGTGTCATTAAACAGTGCTGGGTTGTTTCATTTAGCTGGTGAGGTGTAGCGTTGACTTGTGTGTCAGGACCATTTTCCTACCTCAATTTATCATTTTCACTCACATTTCCTCAGCAGCTTGCTTGTTTTTCCCTCTATTGTCCTAGACTGCTGATTGGCTCCCCATCAAACTAATTTTATATAGATGCCCTTTGTGTCAAACTATGTTAATGCTCAAATATTTTGTAAAGATAGATAAATTTGTTATTTTTCTTTTGGTTCTTGTTGATGGGATGTCCCTTCAAGCCAGCTTCATCCTCTTGGTAAGTCCCATATGCTGTTTTTTCCCCTGGTTTCCTTGTTTCTAAACTCTTTACTTAAGTCCATAGATTTAGGAGTGACAGTACAAAAAGTCTAACAGGAGAAAAATGCTCTGGTAATATTTTCACAGTTTAAGTTACCAATTTAAAAATGTAGTATATCTTTTTTTATTTTTGTCTATTTTCTTCAGTTTTGTGTTTTGTTGTGAAGGGTTGTAATTTACCCTCTTTCCCTTGTGCTTTTAGAATCAAGAAACTTTCCATAACATGATTTGTCTTAAGGGGCTGAGCACACCACACCACACCACACGAAATCCAGTCGTGCAACTTCTGTCTGAGGCTCCAATCTGTACTACACATTACATTACTATACCCAAGCCCATTTCCTTTAGCACAAGCCTTCACTGTATGACAAACCAGAGTGACTCATTTCATTAAGATACGATAGTTTACACTGTTTGCACCACTCCATTATTTAACCAAGGTTAATGACAGAGGTTGTGTTTTCCCGGGGGACAATTCTCTAAGCTGTGTGTATCTTTCCAGACAGCCAAGATTAAAATAGGCACACCAGACACAGTTATGTGATCACATTGTTCCTGGGAGACAGTGAAGCAGCAGGAGGCCAATTTATCAAAGCAAACATCCTTCCAATAATGTAGTTGCCTTGTAGTTTGGCCAGCCCTCCACATGTGTAGTATGTCAGTCAGTGATGATCACTTCAAAGACTGGGAAGACCCAAATTGCTTCAGCTTACCAAGCAGCATATTAAAATGGGTTTTTTGTTTGTTTATTTGTTGTTGTTTGGAGAGGGCAGGGTCATTATATTTCAGGTGGTTGCTATCTAGTTATGTTACAGCGAAAGTACAAACAAGTTTATTAACTTCATGGGAAAATGTGCACTTTTTCCAGAGAGTAATAAAGAAATATGCCCAGGAAGTCGTGGCTGCTTGGAGGGAAAAATAAATCCGGGGAAAAGTATAAAGGCATATGTACAGTTAATACATTTTCTATGACGTGTAACATAGTGAATGTGGGCTAACAGCTAAATGGTATGTTTTCACACCTTCTCGGCTAAAATGACCAAAAGTTTGATGTATTTCCGGGTTTTTAATCGATAGTAACACATGAGATTCACGCTATAAACGTTGCTTTTACGTACATAATAATGTAATTCATGTTTTTAATACTTACCACTAAAAAAGTTTAGACCCAATGCTCCCCTCAAGAGGAGAGGGAAAAAACAGGCGGTGCGCGCGCCTCGCGCCCGGGGCACGCGAGGTAAAGTGGGATTGGTTCCGTCTGAACGGTGATTAGCGCGTGCAGCGGACCCTCGTATGACCAAGAAGGACTCCCGGTGTGACTGAACGTGATGCTGCAGTCTGTCAGAGTAGCGGAGCTCAGAACGGCGGGTCTATAAAGCTGCTCAGCGGTCTGTCCTCCGGAGAGTCGAGGGGACTGCAGAAACATGCCGGTGACCGGAGCGGGATCACACCAGACCGGAGGAACCCCACCTGCCCCTTCAACCGGTAACAAAAGCTTTTAAATGACATCCTGTTACTGTTAGAAAACACTATTTGAAAAATATAACGTATTTTTTAATATTATAAATCTAATTTAAATGTACGTTTCCTTCACATTTTCTTCACAAGTTAATATTAAGTGTATTATGTACATGTGCTTACAACACGTGTCTCATCTTTAAATCTCTTTGGTTTCAGTGGTTCAATATTAAACATGTACTGAAAAATTAAATTTTGTTGGGAAAAATGGCAAAATTTTAAAACTTATTTTCATATGAGCGTTGTATGAACTGTAAAGTGTAATTAAACACAAATCTGAACCTTTTCTTTAAGTATAGAAAGTGTTGTTTTTGTTCTCTTCCCAAAATTATCAATATTTTATTCCATTTTTAAGGTGATGCAGTTTACAGGGAAAGAAGATTTAAAGTAAGGGGTATTAGGAGTTGCTTGGCTCTGCACGCTGGAGAATCATTTTTCACACAACCTCCTTCTCTCCCCAACAATGGAGCCCATATATCCCCCTTACATCCAATTATTGAGATCCCTGGCAAATATGATAAGAAAAACACTCTCAGTCTTATTTTCCTTTGGCCTGCATGGTGCTGTTTGTTCTACAATTCTTTCTGTTCAAACAGGGTCAGTTCAGTCCACAGCTCAGAGCGAGCCCGACTTTACGGTGCCAGTCATGACCCTTGACCTTGTGGTGTTACCCTGTTGACGATGCCAGTACCTCATTTGGCTCTGTTCTCTCTGGGACAAGGGCTATGATGAAACACAATTCACACTCAGTGGTCCAGATATTAACTTTCACAATCAAGTCTTCACACGCGCTTTGTACAGTGTACTTGTCAACACACACGTATGCACAAAAACAAGCCAATTACGAACATTTGTTTTTCCTTTTCTTGTTTTTTTTTTAGCAGGAAAGCATGCCAGCATGAACTCCGGAAATGGGTGCAACCACAAGGATCCAGACCAGAACCTCAAAGCGGAGTATCTAGTCCTGCCTGTGCCAGTCCCAGATCCCCCAATTCACTACACCAAGGTAAACTGGAATCATCCCAGTTTGGAATGACAGTCTTTTTAGTTCCTCGGAGGAAACTGAATGAAAATACGACAGGATGTAAAAAGTTTATTGAAAATATGTAATTAAAGCTCTGACGGCATCATTTTGATTTGGCTTATATTACTGGTCTGACACTTTGCTGAGTGAGCTCTTGGGTTTTTTAATGTGTGAATAAAAAAAGGGGGAAATGTGGTGTTACGGCCTGAATGTGGTGAAGAAAACAACATGGTTGTGTGGATATATTTATGGTCATTCATCAGTAAGGATTCTGTGTCAAGCATCAGAAATGTTTCCTGAATAAAATATGAGAGTTTTTTATTATCTTCGTCAGGCTGAGGACATACTGTAGCATGAGTTTCAGACAGCTCTCAGGCAGTCTGAGAGGGTAGATGGCCAAGAAGAATACATGCTTGAAGAATTTGTTTCTGCACGTCTTATTGTTTTCTAACTGTGCCCTGGTATCATAGCTCTTTATCAACAATGAGTGGCAGGAGTCATGCAGCGGAAGATTGCGGAAGAAAGATTCCCGTGTATGATCCCGCCACAGGGAACCTGCTGTGTGAAGTAGAGGAGTCTGACAAGGTGAGTACAGTACAAGAGTATCTTTTCTCTGTGACAGGGCAACAATAATTTCACTTTTACCCTCCCTGGGTTCCACTTAAAGTCCTCTTTCATCTCCAACCTCTCACAGGAAGACATAGACAAGGCAGTGAGGAGTGCCAGAGCTGCCTTCCAGTCAGGGTCACCATGGCGATCCATGGACGCCTCAGACCGAGGTCATCTCCTTAACAGACTAGCTGACTTAGTGGAGCGAGACAGGCTACTTCTGGCAGTGAGAAAAACACACATGTGCAACAAATCTTGGAAAACTTATCAAGTTTATTACCATGATTTACTTAAATGATTATTGTCTCTTTTTTATCTAGACATTGGAGAGTCTGGACTCAGGCAAAGTGTTTCTCATGGCATATTTTGTAGATCTGTTGGCCACCATTAAAACATTGAGATACTATGGAGGCTGGGCAGACAAGATTCACGGCAAAACCATCCCTGTAGGTGGGTCTACTCCTCCTTAATCTGTAGATATTCCCACAATTCATGTAAAAATAATTCAGCTGAATGTCTCTGTGTGTTTCCAGCTATCACAAATGTGTTGTAACTCTTTTTTAGATGGAGAGTATTTCACGTACACACGGCACGAGCCCATTGGAGTTTGTGGCCAGATCATTCCTGTGAGTTAATAAAAATGTTAGATACTCATATAAAACACTTTTTTTTTGCATTTATACAAATTAGCATCCTTAGATGAATAACCTGCTGCTGTTTCTCATGCACTGACAAAAATCACGTTTGTGTATTTATGTTGCCACAGTGGAACTTCCCATTGATGATGTTTGCGTGGAAGATTGCTCCGGCTCTGTGCTGTGGGAACACCGTGGTCATCAAACCTGCTGAGCAGACCCCATTATCAGCCTTGCACATGGCGGCACTCATCAAAGAGGTACCTGGATAATAACTAGAGCCGGACCGATTGTAAACAAATGATGAGCAACTTGCACAACGTTAAAACGCTGTATTATAGTCTTACATTAGATTATGGTGGATGTGTGAATTAACAGTAGCATTTATCTCTGTTTATCTCACAAAAAAGCAACTAACACGACGTTAAAATGTCACTCTATAGTCTTACATTAGATAATGGTGGACGGAGGGGCCGGGCACTCGGGCAGCGTGCAGCCCAACACACAGACACACAGGAGCAGGAGCGACAGAATCTCCGCAGAGCAAAATTTTTTTATAATCAGCTACATTTTGGACGATGTCGATTAATTGGTGACAGGCATAATCGGCTCGATTAATCAGTCGGGCTCTAATAATAACACACCTCCTCTAACACACAGCAATAATGAAGGAACAGAGAGTTAATTGAATACTAAAGCTATGAGCTTTGAAGCTTTCAAAATGGGATTAGTACAAGACTTGTAAAAGATGAGCATGTGTATTTTATTTCTGCGTCTGTCTCTGTGCTCAGGCTGGTTTTCCTCCAGGTGTGGTGAACGTGGTGCCCGGTTATGGTCATACAGCAGGCTGTGCCATTTCTCACCACATGGACATTGACAAAGTGGCCTTCACTGGATCTACCGCTGTTAGTAAACCAAACCACTGTGGCGGTGTTTTCTACTGTTTGCCCCTGCTAGTATAAACTGTGACTGTGTTTTGCACATC
The DNA here is from genome assembly GCF_033239565.1 of Halichoeres trimaculatus. Lineage (NCBI taxonomy): Eukaryota > Metazoa > Chordata > Actinopteri > Labriformes > Labridae > Halichoeres > Halichoeres trimaculatus. The sequence goes on from NW_027437183.1 coordinate 23,768,121, forward strand.
GTTCTCTTTGCACATTGTTGTCTTTGGTTGCCAGGTTGGGAAACTCATCCAGAAGGCCGCAGGTGAAAGCAATCTGAAAAGAGTTACACTGGAACTTGGTGGAAAGAACCCAAACATTGTCTTTGCTGACTGTGACTGTGAGTCTTAATTGGATAACTTTATAATTATTCAGTGGATACAGTTTTCTTATTGTACTTTTATTTTGTAGAGTGCTGCTTGTATTGTGTAAACTTTTTGAGCAGTGATTCCATTGATTAAATAATCCCAGAGGATAATCAAAAATTAATCCCCTTTTACTGTGACCTCAGTGTAATACAAAAGATACCAATGAGTTGCAGCTTTTCCCTTGTCCTCTCGCCTGTCCTGCAGTAGAGTATGCCGTGGAGCAGGCCCACAGTGGTCTGTTCTTTAACCAGGGGCAGTGCTGTCTGGCTGGATCCAGGGTGTTTGTAGAGGAGCCCATCTATGAGGAGTTTGTCCGCCTCAGTGTGGAAAAAGCCAAATCTAAAATGTTGGGAAACCCATTACAGCCAGGTGTTGACCAGGGACCACAGGTATAGGTCACCTAATATTTGTCAGTGGTTGAAACAAATGATCTAAAACACCCACAGTAGAATAAACTCATCTGCCTTTTTCCACAGATCGACCAGAAGCAGTTTGATAAGATAATGGCGCTGATAGAGAGTGGAAAGAGGGAGGGGGCAACGCTGGAGTGTGGGGGGTCTCGATGGGGTCAGCAGGGACTTTTTATACAACCCACCGTCTTCTCAAATGTCTCAGATGAAATGCGCATCGCTAAAGAAGAGGTACCCTGTTCTGAAACACCTGCACACACAGAAGCACACTTGATGTTCCACATGATCGTCTGCGTCCTAAATCTACCACTCAGACGTGAAATTCCTCCTCTTGTAACCTTTTCATCCTTGCCCTCACTCTTCCCTCTCCCTCTCTCAGATTTTTGGTCCAGTGCAGCAGATCATGTGTTTCCGAAGCGTTCATGAAGTCATCCAGAGAGCCAACGACACACACTACGGCCTGGCAGCAGGAGTGTTTACCAACGACATCGACAAAGCCCTCACAGTCTCCTCTGCCCTGCAGGCTGGCATGGTCTGGTAGGGATCAAATCCTTCAAAAAAACATCCTCTGAAGTCTGGTGGTGGTAGATTACACATCAAATCTAACAACAAATACAAGATTTTATTTTGCTTCATAGTCATGCTGTCCTGTGTGAAAGAGCTGAAACACAACCTGTAATTTTTTGAAGTTGGGGCCTAATGTTAGCTTTCCTTAGGGTGAACTGCTACAATGCCATGAGTGCTCAGTGTCCTTTTGGTGGCTTCAAGATGTCTGGAAATGGCAGAGAGCTGTGAGTAAAATCCTCTAATTCTTTTTTTTCAGGTGAATCATTGCTGATTTTGTTTTCAAAGACAGTAACATTAATAAAGACCAAGTTTATTTGAAAAGTGAAATAAAAGTACATCCCTCTTGTATTTAATTTACTATAATTAAGTTATTCAGAATGTTATTACTTTTGATTTAAATAAGTGCTTATAACTTTGGACTTAATACTTCTGAGGTAAACATGTGAATAGACAATTTTCAATGTCAAAATGAACCTTGAAACTCATTTTAACTTAAGAAAAGTTTTGTTACCTGCTTCCAGTAATAAAGAAAGTTTTGTTTTAGCTTTAGTTCATGTCTTTGGACATAATCACAAGCTGTATACACTATAAATGTTTTAATTGAATATTGCTTCTGTTAAAGGTAGGGTCTGCAGGAATGTTCACTACTTGTTAGTAAACACAAGACTTAAACTGGGATCCTCCTTGGATCAGTGCCAGCGGCAGCACACACCCACAGCCTCCAACCAAAGCTACATAAACACACTCACTAGCCCAACAACCACCTGCAGCATCCCGTTTCTTCATGGAGACTTGAGAGCTGTGCACCTGACTTAGCATGTTAGCACAATCTAATCACAGGTATTTGACACATATCTAGTTAGCAGAAAGCCAATACACATTGCTCCTTGTCCCATGCTGCTCTCAAAGTGAGTGAAAGTGGAGCCAAGCTTCACCCTTGTTAATGAAAAAAAGCTTTGTCTCTTCAGAGTTTCGTTTCACTTTGGTTGTGTTGTTCTTTCTCTGTGTTACGTTCACTATCGTAGCCGCTCAGGATAGCTTCTTCCACTCCCTATCATCATCACGCAAAGTCACTTGTGCACTGGGCGGGTTGTGATTGGCTGATGTACCCAGGCTTACTCTCTGCCCAGAAATGTTCAGATACAACCAAAACATCAATATACAGACTGAGGAGGAGGTTGTGGCAGACACTGACACTGACACACATGTATAGAGGCCTATAGGAGACGACTGACCAGGATTATTCCTGTAAAAGTTGATTTTTTATATTTTAGGAAAATCCTGCAGACTCTGCCTTTAACTTCAATGACCTATGACTTCTTTACAAAACATGATTTTTTTTTCCTTTAAATTTCAGGGGGGAGTATGCTCTTCAGGAGTACACAGAGGTTAAAGCAGTCACCATCAAAATCTCAAAGAAGAACTCGTAACACTTTCATATCACAGGACTTGTCTTGTCCTGGCTCAGCCACCTCTAAAAAAACTGGAAAACTTTAGTCTTCCTAAATATCTGAAACTAATCTTATAATATTTGAGTTTTTGTTCGCAGAAATGATAAGTTCTGCATCACTCTATGGTCATATATTACTGTCACTTCTTCTCAGATACCTCCTCCTTAAACTCCTTCTGTGTTGGATCTTATTTTCTTCATATTACTCTGATGATGCTGCCTATTTGTATGTGTTCCTCTATTGTATCTCAGATGTATTGAAATATTTAGTGGACAACATGTTCTCTGTTTCTGTGTCTGTTGTGTGTATGTTGGTGTCTAAGGTAACCACTTAAACAGCACTTTGACAGAAATGAGTTATTTTAATCAGTAGGTGTCATACAAAAATAAAAATACAGTATACATACTATTTACAATGATTTAACCACAAAATGAATCAAAATGTTGACCATTAATAACTTCAAAGTTTTAAAAGACTGACATGCAGCAAACATGATCATACTCTGTCATCTGTATCACCTGAAGCTGCTGTTTGTTTGAGTACAGTCTCAGGTATGCTCAAATCACAGATAAACAGTAACGTTTGACTCCCTTTAATTCCTACCCTCTCCTCTGTTCCCTTCCTCCTCCTTCACAGTGAGCTCATTTAGATTTCATTGAATTCTTCAGTCAATAAAAATACTTTATTAGTTGGCATGTGTTAAATACTATACTATCTAATAATATCAAAGATAAAGGAGTTATATTAAAGCTTCTATCAGGTAAGACTAAATCTATTAACCACTATAAAAGTTTGAAAAGTACGATAGTTTTAGTGGCACCTCCATTAACACTCTGGTCAGGACTTCAGTGGTATAGACAGCCTCTGGTTGTTATCAGGATTTCAGTCCAGCATTTTCTTTCCTTTATGTCCTTGGAGGCCCTCCCCTACCTCTTCCTCTCCCAGATCCGGGTTGAGGCCCCCTGGCATTTCCAGGAGGGGGTTTTCGTGGGCCTGGGGCACGGGTCACTGGAGCTCTGGGGTTTGGGGCAGCCAGTGACACATCTTTTTGCAGTTTCACTCCTTTTCCTGCTGCACCTGGCTTCAACTTGGGGGACTTGCTGCCTTTCTCAGTTACGTCTAAGATGACAGATAAAGAGCGAACAGAGTGGTGAGGAAGGTCAGGTGCAGATTGGCAGATTGCACATAATGAATCAGAAAGTCTGTGTCTGCTTGTGTGTGTGTGTTTTGTTACCTGCAGGAGGTGGCTCTTCCTCTGCAGGAGGAGGAGGTATTAGAGACCTGTTTGGTAGCAGGTCCTCCAAGTCTTTCATCACTTGATTAGTGCTGTCTTTGTTATTTCTGCGGTTTTTCTCCTCATCCCGAGCCTTAAGTGTGCATGATAAAACATAAAGTTGTTTTTCTGATTGAATCTGTTACAAAGGAGCTAAAAGTAGAGGAGTACCTATACTGACCATTTGCATCTTCCTTTTAAGGTCCATGTTTGCTTGTTGATATCCCTTTGACACTGCATTCAGGTAGTATAAAGCCAACCTGTGACACAATGTCATGAATCTTTTAGATAGGGGCCATTTAACAGTATGGTTAACAACACTCAAACACAAACAGAACTGTGACATTTGAAACTGTTACTTCAGAGCCCCCTAGTGGTTATATATATATATATATATAACAGGCACAATGAGAGAACTGCACACAGAGACTTGCTACCAGTTTAAACTGCAACTGGCAAACTTTTCTTTACAGCATTTTAACAGAGAACAATGAAAAATGATATAATCCCCTCAAAATTTTTTGCCATTGATGCACAAGTTTTTTGGTGTTGAGTCACTGGAGTTTTAAATGTTCATTTAGAAATATTGAAGTGATTTGAAATTATGTAAATGATCCTATAACTATGTAGATATATTGTGTAGTCAATTACTAAACCATATTCAAGGCAATGTTTCCTTTCCCTCCAGAGCCTGACCATTGTTTCACTTTAAGATTTTATTTTTAAGCAAATTATTGTCATTACACTTGAACTCTACTTACACCATGAGGAGAACAGCAGGCATGATGAGTCCAGGGTTGGTGGCGTACGTAAAAATATTTCCTATGAAAGATGGCAGGTCCTGCTCTATAGTTTCCATGACAACATCATACATCTTCTCCTGACCACTGCAGGGGAAAAGTAGTTTAGTAGTAGTACTAGTAGAAGTAGTTGAAGTAGATCTAACAACTGTGGGAATATGCTTGAGAAACTTGAAAAGGGACCACAGAAACAACTGAGATCAAGGTTTTAAAATGTTTGAATTATCCTGCTCAAATATACTTGTGTTTGTTACCAGTACCTTGAAAATAAAGCAAATCAAATCAAACGGTCAATGAATGTCTTATCAGTTCTGTATAAGAAGGCTCCAGTGAGAGGCTTCTTATATAAAGTGTTTTTGATATACTTGATTGGATTGGATACTTCATGTCATTACTGGATTAGCTTTTATTTTACAGTATTTGGGAAAAGTTGTTTGTGACAAATCCATACCAAATTTTATTGTAATTGATCTTTGAATGAATAAAGGAGACCGGAGACGGAATAACTGACTGGCAGATGATGTTCATGTTGTCATAGAGTGATAGTTCTATAAAGTTTGTGACTTCTTAATTTTTTTAAGTAAAAGTAAAGCAAAACACAACTTCACATCTTTGCATGGTCAAGCTCCTGGACTTTTCACAATTAAAGAACAAAGTATGAGTGCACTGCAAAATGTCTCAATCTCATCACAGACAACTTAGTATAAAAAACAATGAAAGCTGATTATAAATTCGAAATGTTCAAAATATATTAAGTCTCTACCCTAAACAATATATTAAAATAATGAAATGACTGCAGAAAATGTGTGTCCCCTTTTAAATTTGAGTTTCCCTTTCTTTTCAGATCCAAGACAAAAGAAAGCCTGGACAAACTTATAAAGAACTGTACGAGGACTATGTTTGTATACAGAGAAAGTCTTCACATATAAAACTCACAGAAGTAAACTGGGTGGGGTTTGGGGATGTGCCAGTACACTCATCTTAATGGGATGACATAAAATAAGGTCTCACGTTTCCAGACTTGTAGAGATGTGTTTATAAAGATACCATTACTTTAGAAAATGTGGGTAATGACACCAAATGCACTTTTTGGTGAAATGTGTTAGATTCCATTTGCTGTTGCATCTTATTTTGTGAAACCTATTGGTATTTCATCATTGTGATGTCAATCCTTTTCGTCTGACTGTATTCCTCTCTCACTGACCTGAACGGTCCACAGTCAAATGATGGGGATAGGGTCATGATGGTGTAGACGACAGGCAGCAGGCTGAGGAACAGCACCAGCAGCAACAGGCCCATGTAGAAGTTGTTGGACCGAGAGGCCTTGAAAACCCGTTCATGAGGAACGTTACAGCACATCACTGCCCAGCACTGGTAGTACATCGATGTCAGGAGACGCAGAACATTCAGACCTACAAGACCTGGGGCATAAAACGCTCCCATCCTGAGGAGAACAGCAAGGTTGATCCCACAAGAAAGTCAATGGAAAATCTCCACAATCGTAAATAAAATGAAGCACACAGCTTTATATTCACTCACCATATCATTCCCTGATTAAAGATCAGTCCGAGCACATTCCCACTGATGTCAAATTCTCCGTATGAGGGCTTGAGTCAAAAGAAGAGCATAGTTAACACTCTTATTGAATTAATACAGAATTTTCTGACTCTCTTTCTCTCTCTGTAATTAAGTTCTCATACTGGTTTCCTCTTTCAGTAGATATCAGGGATCAGCTGTCCTGCCAGATGTCATTGTCTGGTATCAGGTTGACTAGGATCCAAAACAACCTGAGTTGTACTCAACTCGCGTTCAATAATTACTGAACAACATGGTACCAATCAACACTGGGGCTGTCGCAACTCACCAGTGTTGACGATGACTGTCTTTTTTTCAATGAAATATTGATACTGTGCCAAAAATAAGCTTTTGGTAATACCATGTAACTTATTACTTAATAACAGGGGGCGTCTTTATTTCATAAAAAAGGCAGGGTGGGAATTGGGTATCGCAGATACACATGGAGAAAAACTCTGGAGTTTGGTTACACTTCCTCAGAGATGAGATGAATAAACAAAATATTTTACTGTTGAATTTACACATTTAAAGTTCAAACAGACACATTGACCGACTGGCCCACTCTCTCTCTGTCACACACACACACACACACACACACACACACACACACACACACACACACACACACACACACACACACACACTCACAAACACACTAAATACTCACAAATCCGGCCTCCAGGTCCCAGCACCAGCAGTAGTTGAGGTAGCGGACAAGGAGGGCTCGTACAAAGTCACCAATCAGGATGGTCAAATAAGTGACCTGCATGTCTGACACGATCAGCTTCACGAATTCCTTCACAGAATAACAATCAGAGCATGAGTAGAAATGATCATTCTGACTGAAGACCTTTACTACACTGATTCTCATTCATTGCTGGACCACAACAAACTGTATAAAGACATTACTGACTATTCCTACTGCAGTCTCCCAGCAGGGTCCTCTGATAACGTCAGCTGGGTGAACATTTGGGGGAGGCACGTTTGTTGTGTTGTAGTGGGCGCTGTAATTTGCTATATGCTGCTTCAAAGCCCATTCAGTTGCATTCTTGATTGCTTTCTCACTCTCCAGCTAAAGAAAAAAACAATGAATGTTCATCGGTAAATAGTCAATGATAAGCAACATATCTGTCCTGCAATGATATCACAGCAATGACCCTGAGCTATTATCTAAAATTGGCTTAGCTTGGTTTAGCACAAAGATTAGAAACAGCTAGCTAACAATTTACAGAAAGAGTCTTAAAGAGTCTTGTGTTTAAATGTACTTTGTCAACTTAGTTTTCTATCTAGATAATCAAGCTTCAGTGATGTTGGAGAGTAGAGACTGGTCAGCTTTGTCTTCAGTCATTTTGCTAATCTACACAAACTACTGGCTTAAGTATTTAAAGTCACAGTACATAATTCATACCTTGGCGGTAACTTCATCAAACAGGGCAAATAGGAAGGTATAAAGGTTTCCCAAGAAGAGTGCAAAGATTCGTCCCAGCTGCCACTTGAGGGCATCTCGAGGGTGATAGTCCTCAAGCTCTGCAATGGTTTCAAAGAGAGGAGGACACACCAGCCCCAGAAGAGACATCACAAACTCCACCTGAGCAACAAACAGTGGAGAGAGTTAACATCTATCTATGTTGTTAAATTGTTATTTAATGATGATCTGAAGAGTTTGTAGGTTGAAGAAATGTCAAAGGCACAATCTCAACTCGCCTCGTTCTTTTCAAACCATGAGAGATCCTCGCTTTTCATGTCAGCGAACTCCTGCGAACGTTTCACCACAAAGTAAATGAGGTATCCGCTTCCTCCAAGGCTGCACAGGATCATAAAGTTTGCCAGAACCCTGAGGAACCGTCGGAGATGGATGTTTTCATCTTTCTGGTTCTCCTGTTCATCCACTATAGATTCCTACAGTAGAGTGAAATAAATCTGTTAAATGAACAATAAACAAATCCTTTTTTGACTTCACAGATCCCTTAAAGCAGAGTTTTTCTTTTGGTCTCTCTGTATCCTGATCCGCTGAGGGCTCTGCTGTTGAATTGTTTTGTGTTACTGAGCCTTCAATGGATCTTAAATTCTGGTGTGAATTTGTTGGTGTATCTGAATCTATTTGATGTCACAATCACAGTCTTCCAAAGTCTTCTGCTGTCCATCATGTTCTCAATGAAAACATTCCTCTCCCATAAACTCATCACACAGTTCAACACACACCTGCTAACCTTGAAGCTGGTGGTTATGGAGGCGTACTTGTTGTCTGCAGTCTCAGGGTTTCCTATCAGGTAATCCCAGCTGGTAAACATCTTCCAGCTGAAGGTGAAGTCTCCCTCCTCTGCTCCATCCCCTCCTTCATTTGCATTACGAGCCATCCTGAAAGCATAAAAGATCAGGAAAGAAAACATCAAGAGCCCCAAATGTTTCCAATTGCATACATGATCTTACATGTGTGTGTGTGAGTGCCTTGCTTTACGTTCTTATGACAACCATCAGGCTGTATCCAAAGATCCCAACTCCCACCAGCAAGTAAGATAGAGGGAGTCTGAACTGCAGCAACCCGATTGTCCGCTCATTGTTATAGAAGCCATAGAACAAAAAGGAGTACTTTAAATATCCCTGTGGATAAGGCAAATCATAAATACATAAACATTCAGGTCATTATATTAATCCCTATGATACAGATACAGACATAGCTGGGATCAGTTTTAACTCTTACACCAAAGTCAAAGAGCACAGAGAAGTCCATGGCTGTGGCTTGCTCTTCTCGAGGTACAGTTTTCCTGGGAATGGAGCCATAAGGGAGACCCATCAGGATCTAAACACAAAGAAAAGGGAAGAAGGAGCAGAGATTAGATTAAAACGTGAATTACCTTGTATATCCAGGAACAAATGCTGACAAGTTGTACATTAGGCTGTACCTCAGGGATTACTACCAGGCCAAACATGAGCCCAAACAGGACCAGATTCAGGCCGTACATCCACCTCAAAAAGATAAAGTAGGATGCCACAGAGGATCCAAAGTGGCCTGTGGGTGTGAGGATACAGACTGAGTAACTCTTGAATACGTTAACATATGGTTAAGATACGGTCACTGTGACGCCTACTTTCAACTTCCTTTATCTTCCTCTCCCAGGGTATACAGGCTGTTTTGAAGTTTTCGAAGTCACGTTTAAACTTGATCAGTTTCTGAAAATTAACAAAAGATGGTTATTTCACCTGCACCATCAATGTTAAAAAGGTTTGAACTATATTTTGCAGAATGAGCAGATCACCTTGGCCATCATGACTTTAAACGCATACAGCCTCCTGCCTTTTCCTTTACCGAGCGCTCCTTCAAACTTCTCAACAAAGTCCTGAGCCTCCCTGTTTGACAAAACAGAATGACAAACAGCCACCAGTCAAATGATATCCATGAGCTACGTGACAAGGAAAGATTACAGATTAATGGTAGATGGCATGCAGTAAGAGCTCTGAGGGCAAGACCAATCAGCAAGCACTCAGTAATCAACCACAACATGCATTAAACAGTGCGAAGCTCATGAAAGAGTCAGAGCAGATCACCTATCTAGTTCCCTCGTTTACACCAATCTGTATGAAGTGAGACATTCCCACAAAGTACACAAACACACTGACCAACACTACCAACAGCCTTGGCCCTGGCAAGACAGCTGGATGTGTTTACAGTCATGTAACACAAAGAGGAAGATGTCTAACGAGCCAAGCTACAACCAGACTACGCTTCCCTTTTTTGTTACACTTGTTTTCATTTGTATCAATGAAGGAGGATATATCTGGATACGTGATAAGGTTTCTAGCATGAGGGATCTCATGAGGAGTGCTTTTGTATCCATGCAGGGTTCAAATTATCTGAAAGAATGTGATCAGTCTAGAAAACCCCAGAGTGGTCAAATAAAAAGGTCTGTGCCTGGGCTATTATTTCAGAGTTCAGTTTGTGTAAAACCCTGTTTGTGTTCACGTACAAATCACAGAGCTGTGGAAGATAACTACTAAACAGCAAAAGCCACATTAAAATAGTTTTAATAGAGCAAGATCAACATCACATGTACATGACATGAGTGATGGTAGGTTTTAAGGAAAGCACTGAGAAATAGGCAAAGACCATAAAGACACATCAGCTTTATGGAAATATTGAACCAAACTGACAAAATGCATGAGACAGTTACAGTCATTAGAAGCAAGCAGGCAAAGAGGAGAAAAGTTTGCAGCAGTTTTTGTGTTTACTTTAGGGTTACAAGTCTCTTCTGCATGCGCCAGGGTTTATTTCTCAAGGTGGCGATGAGTTTCTTCTTCTCCTCTACCTGTTCCTTCAGAGCTTCAATCTCTCCCTCTGACAGAGATTGGTCATCAGAGTCGGAGGAAGAGGAGCTGATGAAGGGAAAAAGTTGTCACAAGACAAAACAGGTGCACCACTTTGGCATCCCCCAAAACAAGTATCAGTAGTCATTTGTTTTACGTATATCAATACAATGTTTGCATGCTAACTTGTTACACAAAGGAAAATATTACCTTCTGAACCCCAGTATGTTATGATGACAACATTAGCATTAGCAAAAAGCAAGCCTCTTCTCTAGAAAAGGAGCTAACATGGCTATATTTACAGGGTTAGCCAGATGATAGCTAGCTTGTTAGATGAAGTCAGACAGTGTAAAAATAAAGTGTTTATAGTTGCTAAAAATTGCTAAACATCAATGTGTGGAAGCCTGCAATCAAAAGATGAAAAAACAAAAAGGTTCAAATCAAACACCATGTGGTTTTAAAGCTAAGTTAAGGTCAAAAGCAAAAACTACTTCAGCAAAAAGCAAAGGCTAGCTCTATAAAAAGGCTCTAAGAGCGTGTTATAAACATTTAGCGTTTTTAGTGTCATGTTACAGACATAGATTCTCCTCCAAATATATCAAACCGTCTTACTTTAACTTGGACTGTGACCCACAGCTGTTAGCTACTTTTTAAAAACAGCTACAAACACTCTGATTGAAACAGAGGGAGGACCACAGGGGAGACATGGGCTGTTTCCCAAAGCCCAGGTACCTTGCCTTGCCTTGCCTTGGAAGGCAGTGCCTCCGAAGCCACTTCCTTCCAATCCAAGGCAAGTGTCCTGCCTCTGCTCAAAAGGAGATGCTAATGGAACAGCCTACAAAGGCATATTTTGGGAGGAGCTCAGATGGCTACAAATATTGTCATAGCTTGCCACTTTTCTACACTTTTTACTTTTTTATTGTCACATCATTGACACTCTGCAGGTGCAGCTTCCCAGTAATTATAGTTACTTGAGTGACACACAAAAGAGTTAAGTGGTGGACATGGTATAAGTTGTTATTTTCAGAGGTGTATTTTGTTTCTTACATTTAAATTGGAATTTACCACGCGCCTCCGCTAGTGCGTCTTTTCCTTCCATTTTTTTCCTTTTTTGTAGATTCACGCGTTGCATGTTGGGTATTTATGGCCATGGCAAGGCAGCGAAGGATACACCTGTGTATCCTTGGTCAATTAGCCACATGCTAACCAAATGGAGGACATATGCCTCCAGAGGACATGAACATTGGAACAGCACTTGGGCAGCGACTGATGATGTGGATGCATGTCCACACCCACCCCACGCCCACATCAGACCAAGGCAAGGCAAGGTACCTTGGCTTTGGGAAACAGCCATGGTGTCTCTGCATGTTAAAGATAGGGTCGGCATGATTTTCCTTAAAAATTAGAATGTCAGCTTTTACAGGCATACTCTTGCAGTCGTCCCCGTTGGGACTCTGTTAGTGTCCATTCTAACCCTTTCTCTTCCTGACTGTTGATGTTTTGGTTGTATTTCTTGGGCGTTTCTGGGCAGAGAGTAGACATGGCTACCTCATCCAATCACATCGCGCCCAGTGCGCAAGTGACTTTGCATGTTGATTCGCAGGTGAAGAAGCTCTCGCGAGCGGCTACGACAGTGGACGAAGAACGGAGACTAAAAAGCACAACTAAAGTGAAACGGAACGCCAAACAGTTAGATCTTTTTTCCCAAATTAGGGGGAAGCTTGGCTCGACTTTCACTCACTTTCAAGCACTTGGAGAGCAGCTCGGGACAAGGAGCGACGCGAGTTGGCTTTTTGCTAACCGGGCATGAGTCAAATACCTGTTGTAACAGTCACTGCATTGTCATGAGTGCACTGCTGCAGTACCGAGTGCTACCGCTAGGAGGTGCCACCTCTCTTTATTTTGCTGTGTTTACATGTATGTCAGAGACGGCGTTCCTGGCCGACCGAGCAGAACAATTTTTGACATGTCGATGGAGGTTTTGACATCTAGTTCAACTTTTCATGTATGAAGAGCGAACTTGTTGCGCTTGAGACCTGGCTACATGGTCCAAGTTTAGTTTTTGCAATAAAACTGTCGTGTGGAAAGTCCCTTACGGTCCGTTTTCTGTTTTATGCTGAGCTGCTATCCTAGGATTAGCCTTTAGCTCCTCCACGCACCTGCACCAACTACATTGAACTGTGATTAGCTTGTGCTAACACGCTAAGTCTGGTGCATGGCTCTCGAGTCTTTCCCAAGTAGAAACGCGATGCTACAGGTGGTTGCTGAGCTACTGAGTGCGTTTACGTAGCTTTGGTTTGAGGCTGTGGATGCGCACTGCTGCTGGTACTGAGCCAGTTTAAGTCTTGTGTTTACTAACAAGTAACGAAAATTCCTACAGACCCTACACCTAAGCTCTGTGTCTTTCATTTGAAGCCAGATGTGAAAAATAAATTAACAAAAGCTCTCAGCCATAAAGACTGAATCACTGTAACATCACTTGTTCCACGTGTAAAACATAAACAGTTCACCACCATTTTTACAGTAGATTTAGTGTGTTTAGGTAAATGTACTAAGATGACATTTATGTGATCAACAAAAATAGATTTAATTAAAGATAAATGAAAACAGATTTTTTCTAATGTTTCGTCTGTTCCTCTGCTTATCACCAGTCTTTCAGAGGTCCTGCATGAGCCTGAATGAAGACAGCCTCTACAGGTGTGTGGAGCATGCAGGTAAGTGAGGGACACCTCAGAGAATACTGCACCTGCTAAACTTCCCACTCTTCTTTTTCTTGTCCTTCTCACCACCTTTATCCTTCCCTTCTTTCCCTTTAGCTTTTCCCTTCTTCTCCTTATTCTGCTCCTCTTTCTCCTGTTTTGACACAGCTTTTCCTCGTTTCTTCTTCTTTTGTCGCTCATCTTCGCTCTCCTCATCGCTCTCCTCCTTAGCGACTTTTCTCCTGGAGGCCTTTGAACCTTTGCTCCTCACGCTGCGGTTGTCTTCCTCGTCCTCCTCATCACTGTCCCTGGGCTTTGCCTTCTTTTTCCGGCCTCTCTTCTTTGGTGCCTCATCCTCGTCCTCATCCTCATCCTCATCCTCGTTATCGCTGGCTTGTTTGGCTTTGCGTTGTGGTCTGACTCTTCTGTTTTTAGCTCTCCTTCTGGCCTCATCTGTGACAAACACACATTTAACACAAACAGGTAAAACATTGGTCCTGCAAGACATCTCCGCTGTGGCAGTAAGATCCCCCTGAGTGGATTTTCAACCTCTCAAAGGGCACAAAAATAATCTCTTACATATTTTTAAAGGAGAATTTGATGAGAAGTCAGATGTAATCTTACAATCGATCACGCCATTTACTTGTAGGTAATGAAAAGAAAAATTACTCACCTTCACTTCCACTATCGATCACAGCATCAACCTCCATCCCAACTGTAAACAGGCAAACAAAGCCATAAATCTCTACAAAGATACTTCCCAACAAGTATAAACTTTCCCTATCATGAAACAGAAATTTAAAAAAAATCAAACATTTAAAGACAGTTTTTTTTCCAGTGAAAGCAATTTAGATAAAAACTTACCATCCTCCACTTTAATAACAGCATCATTCTTCCTCTTTGGAGGCATTTTGATGGGTCTGTTTTAGTTTTGTTGTTCCCCTCTGTCTCCAGTTTGTCTTTCTCTTCTTACTCTAGACTCCACTACATCCATGAGTCAGTCCCAGAGAGCAGCTGACACACCTGTGGAGGTCCTATGTCAAAAAGCCAGGACACACACATACATAAATGCACACACACACTCAAGCAGGAACAGGTGTGCCTCTGTTCAAAGGCAGGGCTCCTTGACAACCTGTTAAGACATACAGAGACTAATAGATCAGGATCAGGAGCCAGGGAGAAAACAAAATGAACTTGTCAATCAAAACTTTAATTGAATTTCACTGATGGAAAAAGAGGGTGAGCACATAATCTCGAATTAGATTGTAAAGGAAATAAGTGGTGGAGTTGTGATGTAATGGTTACTCATCACCCAGTTGTGACACTGTAAGGAGACACCAGAGCAAGACATAAAGGTCAGCTCCCATTAAAGTTAGATGAAAGTTTAAGTAACCCAGAGTAAAAAGTGAAACAGGCCACTGTATTCAAAAACTGTATACATTTCAAATTAATAAAACAAGTCAATCTATCTAACCTTTAATCTCAAAAAGATCAAATTAAACATTAAACTCAATCCCTGTTTCTGTGAAAAACAGCAAAAGTTAACAAAATTTAACAAAGACGCCTAAGCAATAAGGATTTCATTGGCCACAGTCTTTAGCGTGAATGTAGCCATCTTTTTCTGATCAGACTGAAAGAAGAAGGTGATGATTTGTACAGAAATACTTTCTGTATGTGGACAGATTACGAAAATAAACCGTACCTTTGGGTTTTTTTATAGCTCATGATAAGAGAAAGGGTGAACAATGTTTCCTGTCACTTTCATAGTTTGTTTAAGAGCTAACACGTAGCAGCTCCTGTGTGGTTATGGTCTAATGTCAGATGTGACCTTCTGAATAATACAAGAGGAAACAGGAGACATCAGGCAGCTATGCTGCAGAGCAACACACTTCTTCTGAGGGCTGTATGAACGCTGGCCTGGTGACCTCTACCTCAGGGATCATTTCTTACCTTCCTCTACCAGCCCCTCATCCTGCTCCTCCCACTCCTCATTGTGTCTTTAAGCTGACGTTTCATTTTCTGTTAAGACTGGTCCCAGTCTTCTTGCGCAGACATCACTTTCTGGTAGGACTGCAGCTATCGAATATTTTAGTATCCGAGTATTCTACTGAAAATCCCATCGATTAATCGAGTAATCGGATAAAATACATTTTTGTTTCGTTAAAGAGCAGTTAATTTTCAAATGAAAAATTTTCTCTTTAATATATGGAATTTTCTGATACAGCATGTCAATAAGAGCACTTGCTTTGGTAGCTCAAAAATTTGTAAACACACTTTGACACATTTTTTGTGCCTTGTACATCTCATCAAATGTTGCGGACCCATTAGTCTCCAAACTCCAGAAAAGAAGCTTGATTTGTTGCTAGTTGCTATTTTGTATAAGAGGTAGCTTGAGGGGTCTGAAAACTCTCTTAGTATGGCCTCAGCTCTATTTGAGATACCACTCTTTGATCTTTTTTAAAATTAAACGATTCCTCGAAGCGGAGAAAATTACTCGAGTAATTTTTGTAATCAAGTACCTTAAATAATTCGAGGAATTGTTTCAGCTCTACTTTCTGGAGTCTCAAATGTTGTCACGACAGGGTACTGCTGTGTTTCAACTGAAGGTCATAAAAACAAAGAGGTTCAGACACCTTGAGCTTCCTGCTTGAAAGTGACATCAGAAGAAAATGGCATCCAGCTGAATACAGTGTGATTACTCAACATCATCTGTCCTCATCCTTTAGGAACTTTGTTGTGCTACCTCATGAAAGAGAGTTGAAGTTTGCATTACAAGTCTGTGAGTACTTCTTGAAGAAAGACTGCCACAAGCAGTCAAATCAGTGCTCGGAGCGCCATGATATCTCACTCTTTCTTTCATTACTGTTGATGAATAAGAGATGTGTATCACAGTTCACAGAATGCTGAGATATCCGGTAATGATCCACCTGTCATGGCTCAGTTTTCTGCCCCAATGTATCAGCAAGGAGGAAAACTGGGATGAAGCCAAAACACAGCTTCAGAGAAGGGTGAAACAGTGGACGACAGAAGGGGAATATCAGGATGACTGACAGAGAGGCAGATACAGCGTTGAGTCTCTACTCTGAAGACATGATGGAAACTTCTGTCTCCTTTATAAATCTAATCAGTATTCATGAAATAATGTGACTGAAAATTCTTGGCTTGTGATGAAGGAATACAGCTCAGAGGCCTACTTCATCCTCCACTTCTCAAATAACTGTATAATGAATTCTTAATGCTTATGAATTGATCATGAGCATCGCTGGAAGTGGATTTGATTGGTCCTGTGATCTAATGTTGGCGGTATTATGAGCTTGTTGACTTGCCTTCAATGATTTAGATCAACACATGTGACCCCGACAAAGCACACATCTTCAGTTTCAATTAATCAAGACTTTGAATGACTTTCAAGATGTAGAATTTCACGATGATAAAGTTTTACTAATGAGAGCACACTGTTACTTTCAGATTTGATTGACAGGTCGGCTACATAACAGGCTGATTGGCAGAGAGCTCAGTGTCCAGTCGGTGCAGAGCAGAATTAGCTGTTTGGACGGAGGATATGGAAAAGTTGTTATCAGATGGTACCAGTCAGACGTCTGTGCCACATGATGAAGGTCATGTTTTCCACCTGTTATCCAACAAAGAAATTTAAATATGTTTAAAAATTTAAAGATAAGTATATCTTCAAAATTCAAACACATATAAATTGAGTTTATAGGTCAAACTAGAGATCTGTTGTGACCTGGCTACCTGGGTTAAATGGCCTCCATGTCTCATGAATTGTTTATCACCTTGGTCCAGTCACAGGTTGGGGGACAGCTGGGCTCAGTGTCTTAGTGTGAAAGGCCAAGAGAACAATACATGTGGAGTAAGTTTATGACTTTGAAAAAAAGAAAAGCATTCTACATAATTCAAATACTGCTTTATTAGAAGTTTCAGAAACACGCGGTGGTCTTTTAAGTCGATGAGCGGCTGTGAGGTGACAGACTGAACATTAGGCCAAGTATGTTCTGTATATTGCATCTAAGGAGGAGTGAAAGCTTTTCAAAGTGAAAAGAATTTCTCAATATAGGCTTCAGATTTCATTAGAAGCATTAGTTTTTTATCAGACATGATTAACACTCTTATCACTTGATTATGCAGCCTAAAAAATAACACTACTTCTACTTAAAGTGCTTTTTTTAATGATGTTGTTCTCGCTCCCTCAGTGTCTCTGCAGGCTCGACGCTCTGTACATCCTGGGCTCACTTTGCTGAGGGTGACCAGGCAGGTACCCAAGAGCCCCATGGTTCCCATTGTGATACGCCCTGGACGCAGGAGTTCCAGCAGCAGGAGAAGGATGGCGATTTGAAAAAGACGGATTGCGTCCGTTTCTGCAGTGATTCAGTCTCTGACTGCCTCTCTGGTTCTCCTCCCAATCTGCCACAGGAAGACACGAGAGGCTGTGAGCTTAATGTTTTCAGCAAGAAGATTAAAAACATTTAGCTGTTTCACAGTTTTTTAGCATCACTGCAGGCATTTAAAAACTGGTCATGCAAATGTTGTGAAAGTATGTGAATATATAAACCACACTACATCCCTCCCTTCACCCTAAAAGAGACAAAGACAACCCTTACAACATGGAGGAAAGTATTCAAAGTACCTGCTGTGTTAGCATAAGTTAGCCTTGAAAGAGCTAACAGTTCTTATCACAGATATAGTGTTGTGTTTGTTGACCATATACAACACACACATCTTAGCACACTGACATTACCATCAGCAAGTTTTCTGTCTGCAATTTGAAAATGTGACACTAAAAAGATCAAGGGGTAGAATCATGTAACTTTTATAGTCGTGCTAGGGGCAAAACATTCTCACAGGTAAGCTAATGGTGTCAAATACAGATTCTTGCTTTCTACTCGCACCTCAATCTAAGTTCAGATCGTTACCTAAGGTATTGAGCTACAGAGACTGGAAGAATGATATAAGGATATGGATACAGGTGGCCAAAATGAGTTTCCTCGGGTGGTAGCTGGGCCCGGCATTAGAGATGAAGAGGTCAGGAGCTTGGACTTTCCAAGGAAACTGGGAGTAGAGCTGTTGCTCCTTTGTATCTATAGGAGTCAGTTAAGGTAGTTTGAGCATTTGATAGGGATGCCTCTTGGGTGCCTCTCTTCAGAGGTGCAACAGGGAGGAGGCCTCAGGGTAGATCCAGAGCTCACTGCAGGGATTATATTTCTCATCCAGCCTGAGAATGCCTCAAGATCCTCTAGGAGGGGCTGGAAAATGTTGCAAGGGAGAGGGAAGTCTTGGGCGATTTGTCAAAACTGTTACCCCAGACGGCTGGTGAAAAGGAATGGACGGATGATAGGGCTAGATACCGCAGATACTGAGGAAAGTGCTGAAAACTGAAGCCCTAAGCTGTCTCCACATGAGCTCACGTGCATTCAGTTTGCACTTCCAAAACTGGAGCGAAGACTGAACAATGCAGCACTCAGTTTGATACGTCACTTGTCTTATTACTCTTTGAAACTCTTTGTTTGTTTTGTGTTTATATAGTTTGAGATCAGTTTATTATTTTCTTTGATTACACTGAGTTTATGTTTGCTTCGGATCATTCATTCACTCGTTTTCTTTGCTGCTTTTCCCCTTTCAGAGTCACAGGGGTTTGGAGCATATCCCAGCTGTCATTCAGCACAAGGTATGGTTCACTCTGAACACACACACACCAAAGGGCTTTTTCAAGTGACAGATCATCCTGAACACTTCACCAACATGCAGTCCTGCTTTGGATCAGTTCTTCTTTTAAGGTCTCACCCTCCTGGTTTTTCATCGATGCGTTGTTGTTCTTTTGTTGCTCTGAGGTCTGTGATGCTGATTTTCTGGCCTCCTCGAGGTCCATCTGGGCTTTCAGTGCTGCTCGTTTGTTCTTCTTCTTGTTCTCTTCATTTTGCTTTAAAAGGACATAGAAGCAATAAAATTACAGATTTCAGAAAACTTAAGTCAGCATAGAGCAGAATTACCAAACAGAGGAATTAACAAATCTATTTAAAGTGTAGAAGAATGAAACAAAAAGAGATTCACATTGTAACCAGAAAATCTTTAAAGAACGAGCACTTTAATTAGCAAAAGATGTTGCTCTGCTGCTCTCTGCTGGTGGGATGAGTCCAATACAACGACTGTCATCACAAATGGTCACCAATATGGCCCCAGCGAGTCTACAATGTTCTGTACAGTCGACAATGTAGGACAGATTCAAAGCTGCTAAAAAACGTACCGTCTGAAGTTTTTTCTTCAGTTCCACGTTAGCTTCTTTGTAGCTTTTGGATGTGGATTGCAGGTAATAAATAGCCAATCTGAAAAATGAAAGATGAGTATTCTTATTTGAGCGGAAAGTGTATATTCACACAGTGTGATTGTTTGTTTAACTCACACCATCAGCAGGATGAAGGGCAGCACCAGTCCAGGGTTTGAGGCATAGCTGAACACTTTACTAAACCAGGCTGGGAAGTCTGACTCCAGAGTCTCTTGGATCACATCAAACATACGCTTTTTCCCACTGAGAGAAGAGGGTGTGACTGTCAGATTGTCTAAATTTAAATATCCATCTCTTTAAACGGATCATCATCATTATTACCTGAAGGGTCCACAGTCAAAGGACGGGGGGATGGTGACGATGGTGTAGATGGCAGGCAGAGTGGACAGGAAGAGGATCACTAGCAGCATGGCCATGTAGAAGTTGTTGGAGCCAGAGGCCTTAAAGACTCTTTCCTGCGGCACGTTGCAGCACATCACAGCCCAACACTGAAGATACATGGATACATGGAGGCGGAGCACGTTCAAGGCAGGCAGGCAGGGGGCGTAGAAAGCTCCCATCCTGGAGGAAACATGAGGTGAAACACTGAAGGTGTTGTTTCTCATAAAGGGTAAAAGTAAAGTGACATCATACTTAGCATTGCTAATCAAACCTGCTTGTTTAGATCTTTTTCTTACCATATCATTCCTTGATTGAAGATCAGGCCCAGGACGTTTCCACTGACATCAAACTCAGAGTAAGACGGCTTTCAAGAGCAGCAGGAGAAAGACAAAAATAAGTCTTTGTCTTGTTTTTCATAAACATCATTTAAATTTAAATTATACATTTATGTTATGCAATTTCACACATTTCAATAGAACTTCAAAAGTTATCAGTCTAAACAAATCACGCACAAATCCAGCCTCGAGGTCCCAACACCAGCAGTAGTTGAGGAATCGAACGAGCACAGCTCTCAGGAAGTCACCGATCAGCAGGGTGATGTAGGTTGTCATGGTATCAGAAATGATCAGTCGAACAAACTCCTGAAAAGACGAAAAGCATCAATCACAGACACATTTTCTATTTTTTTACTGATTCAAAATGCTTAACAACATGTAAAGTTTAGTGTATCAACACTCAAGAGTATGTCTCCAAAAACTCTCCAAAGTGTAGGATTTGCAGGCCCTGTGCATAGTTTTATAATTTACCTACGCTTTTGATTAAAGTTTTTCATGCACAAAGCTGTGAAGCAGTCACACACTTAAGAAACACTTAGTCCTGTTTATAGCTAATTCTCTCTCTCTTTTTTATTTTTTATTTTGTTGTTACATCTTAAAACTTAAATCTTTTTGCAGATCTAGCTCCAGTATCTGTCATAAGTACAAAACAATAATAAGGCTAAAAGAAAACTACCAAAGGAAAAGAAAACTTCTCTTAAGAAAATTAACTTCTCTAGACCAGCAAAGTCCTGGTCCACATGCCACAGTGAGTGCAAAAAATTGAAAATCCTTTTTTCCCCTTTTTTGTATTTATGTTTTCTTTTCTTTTCTTTTCTTTTCTTTTCTTTTCTTTTCTTTTCTTTTCTTTTCCTTGTTTCTACAGTAAATGCAACTCACACACAGACACTTATGTTCAGTATTTTATCAATAACCATCTGAAGGCTGATAATCTCATTTTACTGTGATGAGTCACCAGTCTGTGAGTAAGAGTATCAGGTTAAAACTTAAGATGCATGGCCAACAAAAAGCAACAACAGACCTCCATTTTTTTGAGTTAACAACAAGCAAATACTTAAATGAAATTAAATATTTTAATTGCAACAACTTTTAAAATTTTGTTTAACTTTTATACACCCAGGAGAAAACCTCAATGAGATTAAAAAAGATCTATCCTAGCCCAGACAGGCTGCAGCAGAATGAAGACCAAAAATTATTTCAGACTGCTTAATCAAGTCTCAGAGATAACAACCATGAGAAAGATAGTGACAGAAGGTGACCAAAACAGTCAATATTTGGTTTAGTTAAAGATAATAATTATTTTTAAAATGGTGATCATAGTGGTTATGGTGCTGTAAAGTGTTAAGACAAGCAACAGACAAACTACTCTGCTATAAAAGAGTTATGAAATATGTGTCACCCTTCCCCTGAAGCGTCTTTGCTGCAATAACAAACTCTTAACAGTAAGGTCACCTCTGTTACACAAGGACATAGTTTTTCCTCTGCAGAGGCTCATTTTACACCCCGCCTCATTCAACAGCCAATTCTTTTCTCTGCTAATGACCTCATGTCACGTTTTACAAATAAGGTTTGGTTCATCAGCGACCAATTTGAAGGGCAGCTAAAGTGCCCACATCTCCTCTGAACTTTTCAAAGCTTCCTCAAACACTATCCTATCTCTGATCAGACAGTTAATCTTTCTTTGGTACCATGTTAATATAAAAAATCATAGGTTGATGACTTGCCTCAATTATAGATTACATTTATGAGGGAATGCTCAGTTTAAGTTTCGTTATCTTTAATTCATGTGCACCCTTGAAAGGACTTACACGCTTCAGGTAAACTTATCTTTATGCTGTGAAACAGACATCATGCCATGTGCACACTGACCTGCCCCACCATGGTCTCCCAGCATGGCCCTCTTGGAACATCAGCAGGATTGATGGCGATGGGTGGGGCCGTGCTGTTTTCTGACGCTGTACCGTTAAAAAGACTGGCTTCCCACGTGGTGATATTGAATTTCACAATTTTTTCCTCTTCCCTCTGTTAAAAAACAAACACCTGTGGTTTGGTGTGTTATAAAAATCACCATCTGTCATACCTACAGGCCCTGGTTCTCACTTTAAGGTTGATCTCATCCATGAGTGCAATGATGAAGGTGTAGAGATTTCCCAAGAAGAGAGCAAAGATGCGACCGAGCTGCCACTGCAGGGCCACACGAGGGTGGTAGTTCTCCAGGGTGCTGATGACGTCAAACAGCATGGGGCAAAACATCCCCAGTAATGACATCACCATGTTCACCTGGGATTACAGAGGACTTCATTAGCCTAAGGTCACATGACATGTAAATTTTACTAAATGATGGTGCTGAAATGTTTGAGAGTACAGTCTACTTCTGTCAGACTTAGTTGTTTGTGTTTCATAGTCTACGCATTGAGACGTAATCAAACTATCTTCACATCAGGCAACACAGGAAAAAACATTGAGCTAATCTCAAACTTCTCCATGTTTCTTCCCTTAAAATGTCCAAAGTCAAAGGTCTGATGACTGAATTCTTCCAGCGAGGAAAACCAAAGACCACTCTGTATGATTAACACCATCAACAAGTCCTGCTGTTGGTAAAAATTTTCCCCCTCCTCATTAAAATTGTCGCTGCTTTGCCTCTGTCTAATTGCTACCTCATTCCTCTCCCACCAGGTGTGATTCTCCAGTCCATCGAGGGCAAACTTCTGAGAGCGACGCACAACAAAATAGATAAGGTATCCACTTCCTGCCAAGCAGCACAAGACCAGGAAGTTTGCCAGCACACGCAGGAAACGAGTCAGGTGTATGTTGTCATCTTTTCTGCTCTCTTGTTCTTCTAAGATTGCTTCCTGGAATGGTACAAGAAGTATCGTACAGGATAAAGAGTCATGAAACACCGGGTACAGGATCAGCAACAAGCAGCTGCACTGACCTTAAAGCTGGTGGTGATGGAAGCAAACTTATTATCAGCAGTTTCAGCATTTCCTATCAGGTAGTCCCAGCTGGTGAACATTTTCCAGCTGAAATTAAAGCTGTTGTCATCACCAACACCTGACTCGTTGGCGTTACGGGCCATCCTGTGAGCAGAAACGAGGATTCAGAACGCCTTTATACCTTGAAGAGATTCATTAATCATGTAGGTTAGGTACGTACGTTCTTATGACCACCATATAGCTATAGGCCACTGTCCCCACACCAACCAGGAAGTATGACAGAGGCATACGGAATTTGAGCCAGCCAATGGCACGCTGATTGTTGTAAAAACCGTAGAAGAGGACTGAATACTGAGCGTATCCCTGGGAACAAAACCTAGGTTAATGTGATCCCCAATGAGGAATTCAACACAGTGCTTCCTAAAGAGTCTGCACGGGTTAAATAAACTCACTCCAAAGTCCCACAAGACAGCAAAGTCCATGGCACTGGCCTCCTCAGCTCTTGGTACAGTCTTTCGTGGGATGCTGCCATATGGTCGCCCCATTAATGCCTGTCAGCAATAAGAAGGGGAGAAGCCTTATTGGCTTCAGATACAGAAATAGCCGTGATTTGTCTCAAATGAAGAAAAGTCATGTACAATACCTCTGGAACCATAACAAGGCCAAAGGTCAGACCAAACAAAATCATGTTGATGCCATACATCCACCTCAAGAAGAGAAAGTAAGACGCAACAGAGGAACCAAAATGACCTGAGAGGCAGAGGGAGGAAATGTCAAGATGTCAGTCAAAACGGTGTACTGCTCTGAAACCAGAAAGCTGGACCAAACAAACAGAAAATAACAAGTGATCTGATTTCTTAATCTCTAAAAACTCTCAGAAGCTTCTGTGAGTAGCTTTGAAGTCAAAGTTAAAGATGTGTCATAATTTCTTCTTCTTCTTCTTTTTTTGTTTATTTTCATTATTATTTGAGCAGTTTGGGTTATTCAAAGCTTCCGTGAGGAGTTTTTAGCTGGTCATGAAATTGACTGAAATTAACAGCAATTCATTTCTGTGACCTACAAATGCAAACAAGACCAGCAGGAGTAAGATTTTCACGTCCTGTTTGTAATCTTAAACACTAGAAACAGATGTGACAACCCCGACAAGGTGAGCTTATTTGCCTAAAAGCATTATGTTTGTACACTGGACCAGAAAAAAAGTGACAGTAGTTCTTTCTTTGACCACAGGGGGCACAAAAATCAACACAATCAATGAGACACCTGGGTATAGATTGTTCTAGTGGTTCTCAAATGGGGGTATGCAAGATTCAAACATGTGTATTCAAAAAATAGCAAACAAGCAAAATTCCTTTATCATCATTTATTTAATTATGTTAGAATCCGATATAAGTTTAAGTTCATAAATTTAATATCATACTCGATAGACACTAAGAGTACAGTGCTATGTTCTTTTTTTTTCCATCCAAAACTGCATTGTGCTTGTTAGGGGGTACTTGGCGAAAAAAAAAAAAAAAAACACATATCATGACTGAAAAAAGTTTGAGAACCACTGTTCTACAGTGTTTTTGTTTGATCAAGACAAGACCAGGAGCTGAATGTGTGTCTGTCATATAAGGAAGATATTGGTGACTTCATGTCACCTTTGCACACAGAGCAAATAACTAGTCAGCATTTACCAAAATAGAAACAAAAACCAATGTATTTATAGTTTAGTTGGCTTTTTTTAAATCAATATCATATTTTAATTGATATAGAGTTAGAGTTAGGTATTTCAGTTGCTTATGTAATCATTTTAACAGTCTTACTGTTATTAATGTATTAGCCTTAATTAATTAGCACTTAAAATGCTTCTTGTATAAATGGAAATTCAAGAATAATCTCACCTTGCATCTTTGCAGAATGTCTTAAAAAGACATTAAGAATGATCATGCAGAAATAATTCTTTGTTTCACTGATAGTTTTCTTTGCTTTTGCAGGTCTTAAAGAGGTTTCCCTATAAACTTCATATGAACAAACTCTATCAGAACAATAAACCAAACTTTACTTTCAATCTCCTTGATTTTCATCTCCCATGGTATGCAGGCCGTTTTGAAGTTTTCAAAGTCTCGTTCAAACTTCATCCATTTCTACAAAGGAAAAGATCAGATCTCAAACTTAACTTTTGCAGACAATGACATTCAAGGTATTTTTGAGTAAGGTTGTGTGGGAAACTTGTCAATAGTAACTGAGGTACCAACAGGGTATTAACCAGCTTCTTTGCTGAGTCTATGCCAAGTTCCTCCACAGAGGCTGAGCTGACAGGATCCTCTGAGTGTAATAAGTTACTGTTGATGAGTACCTTGAACAACCCCACTTCAAAAAGAAAAGCTCTTCTCTTAGATCAGCGTGTGCTTCCTTACCTTGGTCATCATGACTTTGTAAGCATAAAGCTTCCTGCCTTTCCCTTTTCCCAAAGCTCCTTCATATTTCTCCACAAACTCCTGAGACTCTCTACAGAAAAGATGATCTCATCAGCAATACTTATGGTCACACATTGCCTCTGGTTTTGTTTCAGAATTAGTGCAAACATAAATCATAACTCTGTGAGTGTATTTACCGTAAAGTCACCAGTTTCTTCTTCATGCGCCATGGTTTTCCCCTCAGACCCTGGATTAATTTCTTCTTCTCGTCCACGGCCTCCTTCAGCTTCTCCAGCTCCTCTGGTGATAGAGACTCAGGCTTCACCTCCTCATCTTTGTCCTCCTCTTTTTCCTCTTCTTCCTTGTCCTCCTCATCATTTGTTTCCTGCTCTGAACTGAGAAGAGAAAGTTTCTTAGTCCATGTAACACTGATATCATAACCAGTAAAATACTTTGACTGTAACTGCAGATAGAGATCATTTCATGTCTGGTATCTTTACCTTGTTTCCACTTTCTTGTGCTTCTTTTTCTTCTTTTTCACTTCTTGCACTTGCTCTTTCACTTTACGTTTTCTTTCAGCTTCTTCTTTCTCTTCCTTGTTGACGCTCCCGTGTCTCTTTTTTCCCTTGACATCTCTGTCTCCAGTTTCCTCATCCTCCCCCTTCCCCATTTTTCTTGTCTTTTCATTTCTCATATTCTTCCTTGTTTTTTCTGCCTTACCACTTTTCACTTTGGCCCTTTCCCCCTCTGTACCCATTTCTCTTCCTTCTGTTTCCTGATCCCTCCTTTCTCTCCTTCTTCTACTCCTGTCTCTCTTCTCAGGCTGGGGCTCCTTCTCGCCGTCTCCAGCTGTAGATGTTTCTCTGCTCCTCTCTGTCCTTCTTTTCCTTTTCTCTCTGTCTCCATCCCTTCGTCTTGTTCTCTGTCTCTCCCTCTTGTGTTCCTCTTGCAAGGTTGAAACATCATCTTCACCTGTAGAGGGACAAACACATTTTGTGATTTTTTTTTCAGTAGTAGTGTTTGTTGTTTAAATCCTGAACATATTCAGACTTGCATCAATGGCTTAATGACTTGTCACTTTCTATCTCATGTAGGTACTATACAGTCATGCCCGCTGCATTAAACACACACACAACAATAGATATCTATTTGGACAGCAATAGCTACCCTGGATAAAACCTGAATACACATGTATATCCAATTAATCCTCAGGAAGAAATCCAGCATAACAATTTGGTTCATTATTTTGCTTCCACCTGGTGACAGAGTGTCGTTGCAGATGGCTTTGGTAAATGATATGGAGGATTTTTTATTACTTCCTGTTAATATTTAAAGCACAAAACTTTGGATAACTGGTTATGGTTAAACATTAGCAGCAAAGAAAGAAGTTGAGAGGAGGAGAACCACAGAGTTTGCAGTTTGGTAACACCAAGAGCTGAGAATGAGAGAAACTGACCAAACTGAAAAACCAAACATGACGCAACTGAGCTGAAGCAGGCTAACATTAAGATGCAACATGAATGGAAATATTCAGTTTGGTGTCCATTCAGCTATCGACTGTCAAATCTGAGGGACTTTTTTATTATATGAGATCATCTTAAAATTATAAACCAGTCTCAGCTTGTTTTTATCTGTTTTGGTCGTTGGGGAAAAGCAGGACAGCTTGTTCAGGAGCCCTGCGCTCTGTATCAGGCTCATATCTCACCCTGTTAGGAGACTAGTTCACGTAACAACCATCTAACTACACAACACTTACTTGAAATAAGGAAACACTCACCTGTTAGTTCCAGTCCGATGTCAACTGTGGGAGGAGGAATCGAGAAGTCAACATTTTGACTGTCGTTTGAGCTGAATACGTTTGGGTCCATAAAATATTACAATAGTGTAAACACTTTGAGCCGTGCATTTCAACAGCTTGATCTGAGAATACTGTCTGACTCACAGATTTGATAAATTGAGGCATCTGTGGATACAGTTTAAAAACAGTCTGATATTGAAGTTTAGTGAGGCATTTTGAGACAGAAGGAGCAGCCTGTTGTTTTCTCCAAATTTATGTCAAACATGACTTATGAGAGACAGAAGCCACTATGAGATTTTAAAAAAAAAAATGAGGATTTCCAGGTGAGTTTTAACTAAGTGCATGCTGTGGCCCAAGAACAATCTTGTTAGGATAGCCGTGTTTTAAACAACGAGTCCCTGAGCTGAACATTCGGTCGATTTATTTGGAAGACACAAAAGATCAGAGCACATTAAAGATAATCAAAGCACACACTTGAGTGTACCTCACCAGAAACACTTTAATCCATCTCTTTGATGTTAAAAAGCTACAGCGCTCACACATTCATTGAAACAAGAGATTGCTAAAGTTTGTCTGCACAGCTCCTGTTCCTCTTTCAAAAGGTTCGACTTCTTCATCTCAAAACAAAATTCACTATAGTTTGTCCCAAAATAAAAATACAGACAAAATGTTTCACAAAACTTTTTGATATGGTTTATGATTAAAAAAAATTAGGGCTGAACGATTGAAAAATAATCTAAATGGGATTTTTTTGGAGGGGCAGTGTAATTTATCTTCTGTATTATTCACTAAACAGAAGCACTAAGGCATTAAATAGTGTGACCAACAGGACAAAGAATACTGTCAACACAAAAAACAGTTCTTTCCTGCGCTTATAAAAAAAGATAAAAGGAGCATTATGAAATTTTACTGACCTTCAGTTGTCATTGAAAGTAACAAACCAATACAGAATAAAGTGAACAAGGGTATGGCTTTGTCAGCATCAATCATTCTGCTGTATGGATCTCGTAGCTCACATGGTTTTGCCAGAAAAAAGCAGCACATTGACGTGTGCTGGTTTTAAGGAAGAAAGAGTACAAGTTACTGTATTCCCTTCAGATCTGTGGACATGAAACTTTTTTTTTTTAGTTGCAGCATTTGCTGTTTGAAAATTGCATTCCAGTGTGATGTTGGGCTCAATTTGATTAATTGTTCAGCCCTAATACAAATGTAGGCTATCCAACACTTTTATTAAATTTAACATTTAAACATTATATTCATAAATTCAATTAAACTCTCTTTATTTACATAATCTTCTCTTTTCACCTTCGATGACCCCAGCTTTGTAAATCCAGTCCACTGCTTTTATATCCTCAATGAACACTGACCCCTCTCACCTGCAGGGCTTAACCTACCTCATTGTGTACCTGGCTCTATTGTCCTGCACTAAAAAGGGAAACAAAGAGAACCACTGACAAATTGAACTGATATTTATGTAGTCGGCCCTTTGATGTGTGTCCTTAATGTAACCGGAGTGGCCGGCACATGGGTCATTAAGGCCGTGTGCAGCAGAGGGGCACAAAGGAGGCAAACAAAGGCTTAATGAAGGGAGAAGGGAGGACGGGGAGACAGCCAGAGGCCAGATCCCAAATATGCAACTGAATGAGAAGGATTAAAAAAAATGGGGGGTAAAATAAATGTAAAAGTGTTTAATTGCTGTTCTTTGAATGAATATATACAGGAATCCAGTGCTTTTACTTGACCAGTTTAAAATCTAAGGCTGAATCACACTATTACAAAACAAATGCTTCTGTTTAAATAAAAATAAAGTCAGCCATCAGTTTTGTCATTAACACAAAGAAAGATTTCTCTTTTATAACCAGTAATCCAATTTGGCATGCTGCAAACTGCAAAATGATTAAAATGAATGTAAAGCAGATTTTGCCTCAGAAAACTTGAAATTGAATATTTTCTCCAGGAACAGGGACTAACAGTCCTCAATTCACAAAACTCCTGTGTCATTAAACCCGAAAGCCAAAAGAGGAGTTAGGTCATGAAAATAAACTTACTGTCGTTCTCAGAGGTGATGAGACTGCTCCGAGACATCTTCCTCTCATGGTCCTGTAACCCCCCACAAAAATCGTCACCAAGCTTCTAGTGACCCCAGTGGAAGTGAAGCTGCAGGGTCTTCTCTTGCATCCTCTTAGGGACGGACAGGTCATCCAAGCCCACGCACTGCCATGGGAATGAAGTTTGTTTGTGGTGTGTGTGAGTGTGTGTGTGAGTGTGTGTGTGGTTGATGAGGGGCAGGTACATGATGAGTAACTCGCATGAGAAGTTCACTTTTTCCTTGTCATCCATCGACCCGAAACAGGGACAATGACAGCATGGAAACCCTAGAGCTACGCAATTTCACTGGTGATCAATTATTTAAAACAGTTATGACTGCCTTTATGCAGCTGTGTGTGTGTTTGTCAGTGTTTATGAGTGTGAATATAAAACAGGAGGGGTTGAGAGAGCACTGGGCCAAACTGAGGGTCATGACTCTGATACAGAGACTGTCTCTGTATCATAGACAATGACTCAGCTGAGGGGTGACATAAGGTGATTTTTGGTTCACGGTTTGCTCTGTCTCATAGAACAACTTGTGTTGAGAATAAAGGATAGATTTTGTTTATACAGCACCTTTGACATTTGACTATGTCAGCATGTTTCTTCAAATGATAACTAAGACTTAAAGCTGCTGTCAGAAAGTTCAGTTTAGGTTTTTGATTAACATCAGTGCACCATGTGGATACAGCTCTTTGCGTGTATCTGTGCATTAACATGAATTCACAAAATATCTTTTTCTGCTTTCTTTTCACAATCAAATATTCAAAGGTCCCATGTTGTGCACAAATCACTTTATTAAGTATTTCAGTAATGTGGGTCTGTGTGAAATCTCTCCAGCAGTGGGGAGGAGAATGCTGAAGTTGACAACCATCACTGCTTTGTTTTTGGCTGTAAACAGCCACATAGTTCCATGCACAAGCTTCCCATCTCAGAAGAAGACAAGACTAATGAACTAGAGTTCATTTATGAGGGAAATGTGCCAGCTACACTCAGTAAAACTGTGCATGTGTGTGCTAGTCACTTCATGGCTGACTGCTTTTCCAACTTTGGACAGTACAACAGAGAGCTAGTGAATAGACTGGTCCTGAATCCAGGAGCATTACCAACCATCCACCAACAAACCTCTGACCCTGGAAATGTGAGTATTTTAAATGCTGTGTGCTGTTGAGCAGATGTAAGAGCTTTTCTTCTGTGCCCCCCCCCTGTCTCTGTGTTAGCTTCAAGATGCTAACTTTAGCTGCGGTTAGCCTGTTGTTTTAGCCTGTAATGTTACGGTAAACGGCCTTCGCTGTTTTCTAAACACTGTGTACTGGGAGCTCGGTAGTCATGGATGTGGCGCTGCTCTTGGGGACAGTGCTACCAATTCGTCAGCATTGGGAGTAGTAGTAGTCGTAGTCTGTAGTTAGAAGTCACCAGACAAGAGTCTGGGGCGAAAGGGGGGGGGGGGGGGGGGGGGGGGGGGGGCCTGAAGCACACATGTGTAATCAAATAGCTTTGTGTAAGCAAGAGGATAACAACAATACGGTTTCTAAGCTGCCTTTATGAAGCTGACTCTATTGGGCAGCTAATGCTGCTCCACACAGTGAACAGCTCTCCAGCCTGTAAACGCCATAGTCTTTTTGTTTGATGGCAACAAGCAGCAAACTCCATCCACCAGCAATAAGGACAGTGATGAAGTCGTGACAAAAAAAATGACCTCAATCTGAGTTCCTTATTTTTCTGACTGCTCACACTGTAATGGTTGATTTTTTTTTTTATTATTAACTCATCAATTTCAAAGATTCTAAATTCACAAATTGTCCAATCAGAGGCCTCACTCAGCAGACAGACAGGTGCCCTATAGCTGTTAGTGTGGAGGCTCACATTTGATTCAAAACTCAGTATCAGAAACAGGTGGTTGATGTTACAAATACTACAAGGATGTATTATACAGTCTGTAATAGGCACTCACTTTTATTTTCTGCTCAGGCATATTGTTTTATTTGGGGTTGAACTAAAACAAAGTTGTAAAGCCACCGACTGTTCAGGCGTTCATTCTCTTTTGTTTTTTTGTTTCGTGATGTCATGTGGGTGCTGATTGTTTTAAACTCAAGACTTTTCCTGTGTTTAATGGAGTTTGTTCTTGTATTGAAAAGACCTACTATTTAAAAAAATGCTTAGTGACATGCATTCATTTAACTTGTCTGACACAAAACCTCACCAGTGATTTCAGACATTAAAATGTCAGTGTAGAAGTTTTCAGTCTTTGTGATGAAGCTCTGATTTGCTTCATCAGGTTATGGGGAACCATCAGTATTAGTTTCAGTTTTATTTGTTCCTTAGCTCCTGGCCATGAACTTACTGCTGGAACTTTAAGATGAAAGGTTTAAAGTTAAACAATTTCGATGTGAACAGCAAAATGAAAATGGATACAATAATTTGTAACATTTTTGATATTGACTTAAAAAAATTTCTAAAGAGATTTTTTTAAGAGAATTTAAAGAGTCCAATGACCTTAAGTTTTTTAGGAGACTATCTTAAGGTTCAGGAAGGACAGACTGGAAAGCAATATCTGGTTATGAAAGTTAACTGAGGTGAGCTTACAAAACCCAAAGAAGAGCTCATGTTCCAGCCAAATAGACCAGCAGGGGGCGATGTTGCTCTGTACTATGGTCTACAGGAAGAACCCCTTGTGCTTCAGTCGAGATTATTTTTATCTTGAACTGCCTTGTTTTCTCCATGTGTATCTGTGGGAGTTTGTGCACGTGTGGAGAAAGCCCAGAGTGTCACAGACATGTTAGCATGTTTGAGTATGTGTATGTTCATCCACTTGTGTGTATGTGTGATATGGGGCCAGGGAGCGTCAGAGAGGGGTTCAGTTTCTCCTGGCTAAAGTTAGCTGCAGCGAGGAGTGTAACTTTGAACAGTGAGGTGAGGGAGGTCAGCAGGGTCACATGAGAGGAGAGTCATCCAAACAAACTGTATCTGACTGTAAATGGAAATGAACACATGTCACTGTATAGCCTGGATGATCACCTGAGGAACAGATTTCAGACTTCTTGTGTACACAAAGCTGTATGGAGGATACTGAATAAAATCAGATAGCAAGAGTTCATTTCTGTCATGTAGATAAAAGTCAGTGCTGCATATGGTTTTAATATTGATACTGTCTTTCATTAAAAAAGAAAAAAACATAAAACACAAATACACAGCCTGCCAAAAAAGGTCTGGACTCTGTGGGGGCAAATCCATGTGTGAAAATGACATCTCATGCTCCCTGAACCACTCTCACAATTTGAGTCTGATGAATCCTGGCATTGTCATCTTTGAATATGGCCGTGCCATCAGGGAAGAAAAAACCCATTGATGGAATAACCTGGTCATTCAGTATATTCAGGTAGTCAGCTGACCTCATTCTTTGAGCACAGACTGTTGCTGAACCTAGACCTGACCAACTGCAGCAACCCCAGATCATAGCTCTGCCCCCACAGGCTTGGACAGTACAGTAGGCACTTGTACAGTAACCACTGGGCATGATGGGTGATCACTTCATCTTCACCTCACTGATGGCTGACGGACAGTGGTCAGACTCTACCATCATCAATGCAAGATCTCGATGAAAAATTAATGCAAAACTGGATGGAAATAAATCTTGTGACACTGCAGAAGCTTATCGAAACAATACCACAGTGAATACATCCACTAACAAAGCTAAAGGTAATCCAACGAAATCTTTGAGTGATTTTTTTTTTTTTTGGTGGCAACTTTTTTTTTGGCCAGGCAGTGTATACTCTATGTCTTATGGCTTCGTGTCATGCAGATAGCTTTAGGTTATTTTGTCCTGGGGTGATTCACCTCTTGGCTACTGCCATAATAAGGAGGAGAAAATAGTTCAGGGTGCTCATGGTGTCAAAAATACATTCATGATTAGTTCTAGTTTTTTTATACAACTACAAAATGTCAAATATTTAGGGTTCATGTACAAAAGAGGCACAGTGTGGGGTTTTAACATAGACTAAGGGAATTAGGTTAATGTGCTGCACAGCTGTATTCATGCATACACAGAAACCCTTATACATTTTAAAGGTCTCAGCATATGTGGCCTTAATAGCCCTTTAATTTTTCCAATTCAAGGGTGGCATTTATGCTTCTGTAATATCTCGCTCTGAAAAAATGATTTCACAAGTGTCACAGGTGAGCTCCAGTCATCCCATCACCTCGCTAGCATTGGAAGTATTAACAGAAAGGTTACAGAAGTGAGACAAGATCACTGATGATCTGAAATACTTTGACGTAACATGGGGTCACACACTAAGACATCGATAAAGCACAGCTGTGAGATCAAGGCTGATGTGAGAATGCAGCAAGTAGTATTCACAGCAATCTGTTGACGGTGTTAATGTGACTAATGCAAACCTGGAAGGATAACAGATAACACAATGAATGAAAACGTCTGATGCTGAAGGAAAATAGCTCTTGGAGCAGTGAAGGTGTTTCCTCCTCTGTCTGTTTACATGTAGCATCATAAAAAACACTAAACTGTGGCATACGCAACATCCATGTGACCTCATGCTCTGCTTCTCAAGACTCATCCCATCCAACAAGCGCAGCCCCACCATTGTTGTTGTTATCCTACTCACACGTGGCCAATTTAGGGGGAAGAGCATCTGGAAATTCTTGGAAATTTTTCAATGTGCACATGTGAAATAGGAGAGGTATCCCTGAATACCATGCCTCATGGTTTAGGGCCGTGGTCTATGGGGCAAGTAGAACTTAGATGGTAAGATCTAATCAAAAGTTCGTAGTGTCTTGGTGTTTTCTTTTGTTGCACTTTGTTCTAAAGTTTGTTTGTGTCTTTGCTGTGTTTAGTGAGACTGTCAGTTTTCTAGATAGGAGCATGCTTCACATTTAAGAGTTGAAAGGGGTCAGCATGTACAGTATGTGTCACACTCAGTAACAGATGATCTGTTTGTCACAAATCCTGTCTGTCCCAATGCTTAAGGTTACAGAGGCAGGAAAAACAGGCCTGAGTCACGGGAAGCTTGTGTTTACAAATGTTTTATCTTAGCGATAGTTGGTTCCTCAGTATGAAGGGGTTTGATCTCCGCTCCCTCAGTCACATGCCGAAGTGTCTTTGAGCAAGTGGAGATTCACTAAAACTGTTGGTCCCCTACTACAGCAGTCTCTGCCATCAGAGTGTGAATGTGGTGTGGATGGGTGAATGCGACCAGCATTGTAAAAGTGTATGTAGAGGTCAGAAGGAAAGAGCCATGTAAATACAAGTCCATTTGCCTGTACCAGATAGCTGATGGCTAAAACCAACAAAGTTAGAAGGAAAATTAGGAGTTTTCAGACTGTAAAAGACTTCACGTGCCTGATGATAATCCTTTTACCGTTTTTACTTTAGGGTACTCAAACTGTCAAAAACAAATGCTGTCGGCTCATGTGATCCTGAGCCTGTCTTTCTCTACTGATAGTGATCAACCCTGTGAACTTTGTGAAGCAATAAAGCGTCTTCAGCTGAACAACTGTTGACGCTAAATGTAA
The DNA here is from genome assembly GCF_033239565.1 of Halichoeres trimaculatus. Taxonomy (NCBI): domain Eukaryota; kingdom Metazoa; phylum Chordata; class Actinopteri; order Labriformes; family Labridae; genus Halichoeres; species Halichoeres trimaculatus. The sequence continues at coordinate 23,803,127 of NW_027437183.1, forward strand.
ATCAGCAGGGAGTTCTACCCCTGAGGGTAAAACCTGGCTGTTTTTGTCAGAGAGGGAGGGCAGCTGAGAGGGGAGTGCAGGTTAATCAGGTGTGACTCAGGTCATAGTCACATTTCTGCCAAAGGGATTCAATATGAGATAATCACAGCATATGAAGACTTGTTATTACAGACATTCAAAGCAGGCGGTATCATGTGTAGCTTATAGGCCTGTGTGATCCAGGGTGTTTACCTGAAACTCTGTCTGGAACAACTGATTACCTTTCAGCAGAGGTTGGACTTGTTTTTCAGTTTTTTAGATACACTATCACTGTGAAAACAGCTCCAGGAATTTCATTTGTTTCATACAGGGACATTTAAAAAATATAACAGAAGAATATGAAAAGGTAAAAGATGAATCATGGTTCCAAATCCATCCCCGGCCCACGTGTCTTTTCTTCGAAAGCTAGCCCCTGCCCACATCTCCCTCCCTTGTGTCCCTCGCCACTAAATTCCTTCTTCCTGTTTTTGCTGAGAACTGAATTTTTTCCAAGTATGGAAGTAGAGGAAGGCAGAAACATTTTCAGGAAGAACAGATCTGCTTCACAACGGAGGCAAGACAGAAAACGACTCACAAACATACTGAACATGGATTTAAAAAAAAAGGAGGAAGAGTATTGCTCAACTACTTTGCACCGTGTTCGTGGCACAGCTTCAGATAGTGTGGGAGAGTGTGAGTGAGAGGAAGAAAAAGAGAGCATGGGGAGTATGCGTGAGTAAAACAGCGTCATCAGGCACGGGGCGGACCCTGTCAGACTCTTGGTGTTGTTGGGGGCGGGGCTTGGCTTCTGGGATTGACAGATTAAAGGGACGGAGGCGTGTCTTGCCCTTGCAGACAGAGAAGCACGTGGCCAGCCCCGTCTGCACGAGGGAACAGCAACAAAGACCAACCAGTCTGGGGAACAGAACAGAACACAGGACATCTGCTGCACACACATGTACACACACACTCACACACACTCACATGCAGGGGTTCACATTTGTTCAGCACACGCAGACATGTGGTTGTACATAGAGTCCCATAGATCAGCTCCTTAACCCACACAGAGCACTGTGTTTATGCAAATGGCTCCACAGCAGCATGAGTACATTGTTTTTCTTGCAAATATGCCACCTTTCTGTAAGTTGTCACTCCACACACACACACTTTCAACAGCACATTTAAACACATGCAGCATGTTAACCGAACAGTCATCCAGATATCCATGTATGGTGAGGTTTTTGTGTCTGAGGAAGAGAAATGGGGAGAGAAAGGATGAAGGGGAGAGTTAAGTGTGCTGGGAAAGTTGAGAAACAAGACACACATTCATGAGAGAGGCAGAGGAGTTGTGTGGCAGCGCAAGTGAGGGACTGAATGGCCAGTAGGTGCTGAATCAGCACATCATGTTCATCTGAGCCTGGACTTTTTTCCTCATCTTTTTGTCCCTTTACTGCTTTAAATCTCTCCATGTCCTCTCACAGCACATTACATGTTTCTTTTTGACTCCTCAAAGACAAGAAAAAAAAACACTCCAGTGTGTGTCCCACCTCACATGTTTCCACCTGTGTTTCCCCAACAATTAAATCAACTGCAGAGTAAGTGGAACTGAGAGTACGAGGATTTACAACAAAGCTGTCTCTGATCTCCCGCGAATCATTCAGACAGGCACCCTCTGTTCATGCAATGTTTTTCCTTACTGACATTGGCATGTGCGCACACACACACACGCACGCAGACGTGGCTTTTACACAAAAATCGTCACACCCTTCTTGCAGGGCTGCACATGAACTTGAATGTGGAAGGGGCAGGGTGGGGGGGATCAAGTTTTAAAACAGCCTCAGTGCAGAGCTTATCGAGCCCCGCACACAGCTTATGTAAATGGATAAGCTGCCATTTCCACCCCTAGCCCCTTTATCAACAGTGTCTCACCACGCCGACGCCAGACACGGGCAAGCTGTGCCCCTGTGTGTGTGTGTGTGTGTGTGTGTGTGTGTGTGTGTGTGTGTGTGTGTGTGTGTGTGTGTGTGTGTGAGATGGGCCAGTATCTGCCTGGTAACTACATACAGGCTGTTCCAGATTCACATAAGTAATCCTCACGCCCACACACACACACACACACACACACATGCATGCAGACACACAGGGGGCAGTCACTGAAACACAACAAAAAGCATCACCCCAAATTGTATGCATCTGTTGTCATAGCAACATCGTCACTTTCAGCTCCTCACGTGCACACATCATGGTCGTGGAGAAGAATTGTCGCCCCCGCCTTTTCTCCTTCAATGCAGCCACCAGCACCATTATACTGAACCACCCACACACACACACACACACACACACACACACACACACCAAAAACACAAACACAAACACATTCACATATACAGTGGTACTGAAACCTATAAACACACACACAGAGGCTGAGCTATGACATCGAGGGGGATGGGTAACGATACTCGACACCTCCCACTCTCTCCTCAGCTGCTCCCTCCCCTCACTGAAACCCATGAACCTTCACATACTAAACAGACATACACACTTCACATACACACATACTCCTTTTATTTTTTTGCTTCTGCTTACAGGGCTGCTTAAACAAAACACACACACACACACACACACACACACACACACACACACACACACACACACACACACACACAAAGAGCTCAGTGTAAGACACAGGCTGCCTTCTCTCTGCCCCCCTATGCTTTCTTTACTCAAAAAAGTCTGTACAATGAGGGGACCATACAGGCGGCAGCAGGATTTGCATCAAAATGCCACATGATGAGTTTTTTAACCATCCTGAAAGATACACTTTAAACCAAAACCATGACCGCCTACTGTATTTGTCAACACATCACCCCTTTCTATCATTTGATTGACTTACTTGATTATACTGTCACTTTAATCAATGAGTCATGTTCCTGGATCCTCCCTGCTTTTTCTAGTTGTATGCAAATGAAGTCATTGTTATCAAAGTGAGTCTTTGTTTGAAGTCTCAAAAGATCAACAGACAGCCGCATGAACATCATGTGACACTGAGTTTATTTCTGCTTAATAAAAGAGTAAATGTGCTGCTCATACCTCTGTGATAATGGTAATTTTGCTTCTTTATTCCATTCAAGCAACAAGGCTACGTTTACATAGCAATTAAGCTGGCTTTTGTCAGAGATTGACTAAGATGACCCTGTTGTAGGGTGAATTTTCCTGAATGATCAGTTGCAACATCTCAACTAAACAGTTGGTTGAAAAAGAAAGAACAACAAATGTTGTGTTTTTCTTGAAATCATCTCATTCTCATGAGTTACTTGATAGTTAAACCAGAATTTTTTTTAAATTGTGACATTTGTGTTTCCAAATAAGATTCGGATCCTGATTTATAACAATTTGTGTTGCTAGGGTTTTAAGAGGGTAAGTTAGTAGTTGTAGTAGTAGTTGTAATTACTTTGTCACAAACAAAAAAATGCATTACACACACAGGGGCCAAAATTGCTAGAAAAAAAATATAGACACAGAATGATAGAATAGAAACATGTCAAACAATGACAATGAGCAGGGGCTCCTGAGATGTTACAATTTAGACACCTGTTAAAGCCCAGACAACAACTTTAGTACATCAAATATTAAGCATCCTCCCACTCTGTTTGAAGGCAGTTTACACACGTCAAACAAGCTGCATCACTTTGTGTTTAAAAATCATGAGAGATGGAAAACAAAAACTGACAATCTTCTGACATTTTGCTGAAAAGCTGACATTTAAGAGTGTGATGTGATCTACAATCAAACAAAATGCCCATCTCATTTTGTCATTCTCGATTTCCAACCTCTTTCTCTTGTGTATAATTAGACAAAGAAAAAGATGGTTGGATACATTAAGGTGTGAAAATGTTTGTCAGAAACTTGTTGCTCAATGTTTAATGCTGTTAAAATAAAGAAATAAATGTATCATTTTCTCCTTTGTATACGTGTTGTATAACAAGGAAAACAGTGTAGTGGGTAAATAGCTGTGTGTTTGTGTGTATATCACTCAAGAAAGCTGGGGGAAGTTCAGCAGCTGGACCGACTTTTACTTTCACTCATCTACATCTTTCTCAGTTTCAATATGTGTTCTGGTTTCAACTGGCTGCAAACAGGTTGTGCTAGTAGGTTGTTTCCAAACTGTACTCGGGTACCAAGTTTCCACGAATCCCCTCACTGATGGGTGTCAGCGTGTTCCCTCGACCTCACTCACTCACACACAAACACCCATCCACCCTACCCCACAGTGTTTGTTTGCTGCAGAGTGCCGCCTGCAGTGCCTGGGGATGTGTGTGACGTTATCCTGACAAGGTGGAGAAGTATGTCTGGACTTGTTAGACCTGCAAGCTAAACTATAGCACATAGGACAAACTGTGAGTTAGAAGAAGGAAGGTGTTTTTAAAAACATCAGCAGTAGGTGATACGATCTGCTGGCTGAAAAACAGCCCTCTGTAAAACTTGATGGAGCAGAAAACCTCACACGATCAGTTGGTGTTCATATTTTAGTGACAGTTAAGTATCATTACCTGGCCAGTGTTAGATTCTTGTTTACTCCCAGGCCATGACCAAGAATTTAGAAGTCCTAGAGCGCAGGGACAAAGTATACTTTGTGTCCCTCTGCAATCTCAATTCTGCCTAAGTTTAACAAACCACAGTTTTCAAACCAAAACTTTATATGACGTCTCTTTGAAAATTCAACTAAACACTGTTTTTGTTTGTTTGTTTGTTTTAATTCTTCATATAAAGTACATCATAGATCTGCACTCAATACGCACTGGCTTGGGAACCACTGTAGCCCACATCCCAACCTACGACAGCGCCCCCAGATTTTCATCAAATTCTTTGTTACTGTGGGTTCTCTGTCCTGTGTGTATGCTCATGGTAAAAATGGATGAATTTGTATGTTGGCATTTCCCATGTGAGTGAATTACATCATATTCATTGCCTGGTACTCTTCATACAAGTATATAACTCAACTGGATATATTATCAAAATATTGGCTTCCTTTATGTACCAATATTTAGCTTACCTGACGGTCCAAGTAGGATTATGAGTAAGGCTAATCAAGTGACAGCCACGCAATGAGAGTGCAAGTAAGAAAGAATCAACCTGCACTGTATTTGCCAGTTTATTGAAATGTTATACATCTATATTTCTGCATTTCCTTTCTTAAGCTCCAGCATGAGACACTCAGTTTCTGTGGGTATATTGTAGGGGAGTACTGAGTCAGAATAAGCTTCATAAAGTAGCAGGGGTACATTAGTAGCAAAAAAATGCACAGCCTCAGTTGACCACCTGTATAGGTTAGTACATCTGATTAAACTCTAAACACTACACCATGGCATGTGAAAACCAATGTGGATTTCACAACTGCTTTTGAACAGCTGTACATCCTGAAACTGTCAGCTCTTATCTTTTGTGTCCTCCCACAAGACATGTTTACACTCTCACACACACACACACACACACACACACACACACACACACACACACACACACACACACACACACACACACACACACACACACACACACGCAACTGCCTTTCTTTGTAAAAAAATATCTGTGCATTGTAGACATTTTTTCGAGGAAAACACAAAGTATGTGTTGACATTGGATTGAATTAGAAATTAAAGATGTTTGGGTTGGTGGGTTTAAGGAAGGTACTTATCCTTGTAATTGCTAACTTAATATTAAAGTCATACATTACATACATTAAGATGTGTTAGTATTAAACCTGAGTCATTGGGATTGACAGGATATGTTTTGGTTGATATTTGATAGCATTCAAGGCAGGAAAGCGTTAAAAAACAGACTTGTTTGTGTTTTTCTTTTTTATCGTTGAATTTCAGTGCTGTGTATAAACTTGTTAAAGAACTATTATTTTAGAAAGAGCCAATATGTATTATATAAATGTTGTATGAAGCAGCACAGTATCCTAACCTCCCATATTGATAGTAGCTTCACCTTGGCCTTGTTGTCTGTTACTACACTCCTGAAAACATGTTTACACACTATGTCAGCACAATAAGTATGTTTGTGTATCAGTGAGTATGTTTGAGGGTGGGTGGTCAAGTGGGCAGTCCTCTATCAACAAGAACTCACCCACTACAAACTCCTTTCCTTTTTAAAGTCTGTTCCTGTTTTGTTCATCTGACGGAAGTAATCAAACAAGGGGGGGCTACTCTACAAAAAAATGTCTTTTTATGCAGATGTGAAATCTTGACTAAGATGCATTCCCAGGACATTACCTTGCCTCTTAATCATTCATCATTTTTTATTGTCATTATTCAGTCATGTCAGCACCACTGTTCATTTGCCCATTCATTTAGCTGGATTACTCAATAAAAAGATCCGTGGCCTTGTAGGAGGATGACGAATGGATGTGTAATAATGCAACGCATAGCGCATGCGCACTCCAGGCTAACCCCCTCGCAGAACTGTACACAGCGCTCGGGGGCTCCGCGGGCAGCCAATGGCAACACGTTGGTCTACCCGTGACATCATCCGCCACTCCTCTTACTAAAGAAGGAAACAAACATCCATCCAGAAGGAACAAGAGACGGAGAGAGAGAGGAAGAGAGGAAGGAGGGCGAGGAAGGGAGAAATAAACCCACATAGAGCTGCCTAAAAGGGGGACAACGCCACATAAACACCAGTAGATAGTCAAACGGACATTACTGGGACCTGAAACCCATCGACCTGTTTCCTCTGCCTGGATAAACGGCTATTTTCCCTGTAATCTCCCCAGAAACTTCATCGATTTTTAGCAGGTGATGATCTTGGATTATTTTTCTTTTTTTTCTTTTCTAACAAGGATAAAATTTCAAGTAAGCTTGAACAATGAGGTATACATCTGTAGATGGGTGTTTGAGCAGGTTTGTGGTCGGTCATGGCGACCTTTAACGCTGTGTTGAAAGGTCAGGTGGTGTATGCGTGACGGTATTGTGTGTTGTTTCGGTATAACGAGTGACCCTGTTAACTGGTGACTTTCAGGCGAATGAAATGGTGGTTATTGTACTTATACAGCTGATACCTCACGTCCCCTGTAGCTACGACCACCACCAACCCATTAAACTGCAAGTCGCCTGCGAGTAGGGTCGCTCATTGAACCGAAACGCTGGCGAAGAACATGTTTTTTGGCTTTTGTTAATATAATTTCTATCATATCCACCGTCCTCCTCCTGACTGGGAATATCACAAGCCCTCAAACGTGACTCCGTCTGGTTCAGGAGAAAAACAAGGGAGGGAGCTAGATAGTGCTGGTCGCTGTCTCTTGTTTTTCTATTTGCCCAGAGCTGGGGGATGGGGAACCAAAGCCAGCTAATTCCTGTCTAGAAATAGAAAATTCATAAGCCGAATAGGCAAGTAGAGCGAGAGAAGTCCTCTGAAATTACTACAGAGCTTTTTGGTTAAATATTAAATGACCTGTCAGGGTAGCTTTGCCGAGCGTTTGCAGTAGTTTGGCGAAAATGAGGTTTGCTGTGGCAACACCAAGTCGTTTCTAAGTACTTTAGAGTGATTATATAATCGAGGTTGTTCACATTGCTTCGTGGAAAACACGTAAAATGGTTTGCAAAAGAAACGTTGCGAGAAAGAGGAGCTTCAAAAAGATGTCTTAACAGGAAGCTGAGAGATTGTAGACAAAGGAAGAAAGAAGAAACAAAGGGGGCATAGACCACACTGTCTAGACTGTAGGTTATTACAGAAAACATGATTACTGTTGTCCTCATGTACGATTCAGAATAATGTTTGCAACATTAGGCCATTTTTATTACAAAGAACAATTTATTGCCTGTGCCAAAACAACAGTGGGCTTTTCTGTTCTGCCCCTCGGTGTGACTCAGTAGTTTTCAGTCCAGCAGGGCCTGAAACATGAGTCGAGCCTGCTGCTGATACAGAAGCTAAGTCTTCTCTTTTGTTTGCTGGAGATTTTTGCATATGCTCTGTAAACTGGCCCCAGTAGTCTGCCATGAGACAAACTGCATACGCATAATTGATGCCAGTTTTTACATATTGTTAATTCCTTGTGACCGGAAGTAGCTGCTTAATGATAGAGGCTGATAATCTACCCTGTGCTGGAAACCCCCTTACTTACCCTGTTGTGAGTACTTGTTAAGCAATACACAAGATATTGTAAGAAGTCGTATTTAGGCATTTTAGCCAAATTCTAAGTTGAGGAGGCCAAGCATAGGCATTTGTTTACCTTGTGAACAACAACATGGCTTTAAATCAACCCTATATGTGTATTACTACCTCTAATCAGATGATGAGATGTGTTACAGTTTGATAGTATGCAGCACACTTGTGTCATTTAGTCACTCAGAGGTTTTATCTCCTTATTCTTATTTGATTAAGGGGTAAGGTTGACATGCTAGCTGTTTGACAGCTGGACTCAAACGTGACAGCTGAGCCACACTATCCATTGTTCCTTTGTGTCAGAAAGTCAACAGCCTGGGTTAATCTATAGGCCGACGTGGTTCTTGTTACGCTTTCTTTTGTTTTTCTTGTTTATCTTGCCAGATGTAGTCCAATTTTTGACGCTTTATTTAATGCTGATTGGTATATGACATAAAGATGTTTTGCTGTTAGCTTCAGTCCACACACAGTTGTCTGTTTGATAAACTGGGGTTGCTGAGTGAATATTTAAAAAAGGACCCTAATAATCACACCCAAAAGAAAAATGATTTCCAAGCTTCTCAGCAGATCCCAGCTTTTAGCTCTGGCCCTCTGTCTGGTATTTTTCACCAGTCAGCAGCTGAACACGTGATCCTGAGGGAGAGAAGGTCTTTGTGGGCTTTTCCAAGGAAACCCTTTGTTGACACGACAGCGATAGCATGCAGGGGCAGCGAGGGTGAGGGAGGGGTTGGCTTAGGATTTAATGACACTTGTTAGTCTGTTTGTGAGGCCAGGATACCTTGAGTGAACTGACAGGACGTTCTTAAACAACTGGCAGCCTCTCCTGGAACATTAAGACAGACCGTCCCCCCTGTTAGTGTCTGTGACTGAAATAAAGAGGAGCTTCACACCAACGCAAGCCAGCAGCTGCCATGTTACAGCACAGTGGTCTAAAGGTTGTTTACAGCAGGAATATGGCTCTCTAACTGTGCACGCTGGCAGTTTCTGGTTGTGTTTTTCTCCGGGGGAGGGAGCCTGGTTTTAGTTGATCTTTAAAACAGTAGGAGCAGGACTGGCAGGCAGGTTCCTCTTACCCAACTAATCTTCAGACTTCCTGTCTGTCTGTTTGTTCATTCATCAAGGTGTCTCTGATCTGTAGCCGAAAAGGCTGCACCGCCTATCACACAAGTTCCTGCTGTATTGCATTGCAACAGAGCAGAGCAACGACGTCATAGTGCTCCACGCTTAGCCAAGTTACGCACATACTTGCTTGTTTATAGGCGTGTGTGTGGGGAGAAATGACTCGGGAAGTTTAGAAATCTGTATGTGTGGCAAGAAGCTTGAGGAAGGAGGGGAGGACTTTGTGAAACTGCCGACCTACTTTGTTCTTCTCTTCACATGAGCTTAGTTCTTGAGATAAGGACACAGTATTGTTTTACTGCCTGTTTTTGTTCCTTTTGTGGCTCAGACTCTGCGTATGACTCAGAGATGAGGGTGTTGCTCCTTGTGAAGAGTCATTTGCAGTCATGTGTTAATCATGATGCTCAGTGATGATGCGTTACTTTTTGAAAGCTGATTTCTTCTGAACATTACACAATAAGCTTATGCTACCCATGTGGAAGAGAAGTAACTCACCAAGTTCCCCGTAGCAATTCATGTATTATATGAGAATGACAGGGTGCTGGGTTAGAACTGAGGAAAAGACAAGCTAGCTGAGCTCAAACAGTGAAAAGAGGTCTATGTGGGGGAGGAAAAGGGGGACACAACAGTGAACAAAGCTGTGGGAGAGAACAGAGTCCAGTTTCTGCCAAGGTGCAGAGCAGAATACAGTGGGTGTTGTTTGTTCTCTGGACTTCCTGTGGAGACACATTCATTAATGCATTCAGGCTAAAGGACAGGTCAAACACAGACAGAGGGAGAAATGTTACCCTTACATTTTCATTTTATGGCTTCTTATCTGTTTGCATGTCCAGCTACTTTGGAGACACATGAGTCTCGTGTGTGTCCTGTGTGCCGTCTACATATCAAACTTGTTCATGTTGGAAAATGCTCTTTGTGTGTGTGCGTGTGTGTGTGTGTGTGTAAGTTTGTCAATCTAACAAACAATCTCTCTCTGTTCTTCTCTTTTTATCTGTTAGCAATGGCCCAAGAGACGAACCAGAGCCCGGTGCCGATGCTCTGTGCCACCGGCTGTGGTTTCTATGGCAACCCTAGAACCAATGGCATGTGCTCTGTTTGCTACAAGGAACACCTGACGCGGCAGCAGAGCAGCGACCGAATGAGCCCCCTCAGCCCTATGGGTAAGTTAGCACATAAGAGCACCAAAAATGAGACAGAGTTCTGTTTCTCAGAAAACGTGCCAACAATACAGTTATACAGATTTCAGAAACCCCAAGCTCTTAATGTAAACAAATAATGGTGATCAGTTCATATATATTCAAAGCCTCCAACAAGGAGGAGCTTCAGGAACCTTGTCATTGTTTTGAAATTCAGTCAGTCAGTTCTCTTCCCAGCTCTCCTCCTCCGCCCTCCCCCTTTGTTTTTCCACTCCGTGTAATGAAAGACAGATGTTTTCTTTATTACAGTGTTCAAGGTTGGGGGGTTGTTCAGTCTTCTAGACATGTTGAAGGTCAAATATTGACTTGTCAGTCAAGTCAACCTGTTTGATGTATTTCTTCACACCCACATCAGCTGAACTGTTTACCTGGTCCAGACCAGTTGCCTTTTTTCAGTATTAATTTCACTGTTTTCTGCTTTATAAGTTGTTGAATTCAGCAACAAGTGTATCATTTTGTTCTTTTACTGCTTAAAATTTAAAGATTGATTTGTTCTTTGACTGATGAAGCTCTCTGTTCTTGTCCAGGCTCGGCTGGTAGTCCTACCTCAGAAGCCTCAGCCATCCAGAGACTAGAAGCCAGCCTAGCTAAGGTTGACGCCTCCCCTGCCTCTTCACCAGACATGTCTAGGTCAGTGTTGACTGGGAATGTTTGTTCCTCTTCTCTTTAATATTAATACCTCTGCTTACTGTTGGCCAACTGCTTCCTTTTCTTCTGCTCATCTCTCTGTTTCTCCTTTTTGACGAAACCTGCAGAACTATTCAAGGATCTCTTCCTGTGACTCAACAAATGACAGAGATGAGCATCTCGAGAGAGGACAAGCCAGAACCCTTAGAGCCTGGTACGACACACATAAACACACAGACAGGCAGACATAAACAAGCAGACATTTGACACAGATGTGGGTGACTGCTCACGAACAGACTTCTCAGGGCACACATCGCCTTGTAGGACCCACAGTTTATTTTTGATGCTTCACTGCATACCTGAACCCAACTGTTGGTTTTTACTTACAGCCTCCAAGAAAGAGACTGTGACTAAAAATAGAGCATGTAAAAATAGCTCGACACCACAGGGCATTCTCAGATTGGATGCTGCCTGCCAGAGGTTTTCTCGGGGTAGTGCACTGTTCTTTGCCAAAACCAATTCAGAGATAAAAACACGAGATTTACTGTCAGTCCAGACAAAAGTTTGAAATTTCTGTGGTAATTATTTTAAGGAACGGGCACAAGCACCATGAGTCTGCTTCTCCTGCAAGTTAAGAGAACAGTTTGACCAAGCATTACAACTCATTTTTTCTCTTCCATTGTCTTTTTGCAGTTGTTAACCAGCCTGCTGCTTCTAGCCCTGCTCCTGTAGCCTCTTCTAGCAGTGAAGAAAATAAGGGTGACACCCCCAAACCCAAGAAGAATAGGTGCTTCATGTGTCGCAAAAGAGTTGGCCTTACAGGTGAGCATAAGGGACACGAAGGGGCATTTCATTCAACACACATATGCCCTTTTAAAGAAAAGAATTGAGTATATTTTACTTTCCATGCTGTTCTCATTTTGACCCCTGACCTTTATGCTTCCAGGGTTTGACTGTCGTTGTGGTAATCTGTTTTGTGGCATCCACCGGTACTCGGACAAGCACAACTGCCCTTACGATTACAAGGCTGAGGCTGCCGCCAAGATCCGCAAAGAGAACCCTGTGGTGGTGGCTGACAAGATCCAGAGAATATAGAAGTCAAAAACAACAGCTTTCACGGCATCGATGATAACATCTTTGACAAAGACTGGAGTATGAGTGTGAACCTTTAAAGAAGAGCACCGGCACGGGTGGCTAAGTGAGGATCGAAAGGACTTGATTTATAAATTACAACCTCAAGAAAAGATGGAGGAAAAAAAAGAATAAAAAAAGAAAAGATCCTGTCTGAGGGAGATGCATGAATGATCACTTTTTTTTTTGATTAATTCATTAGTTTGTTTTATTCTGTTTTCTGTGGTGTGACTTTGCCGCTGTTCAGTCCTTTTTTTTTCTAAGAACTTGTATTGTCTTATAAAGAGCAGCCCAGGTTAAATGTCCAGGATATGCTGTGCTCCTCTCACCCAAACCAGGCGCCATTTTGTGCCAAACCGTGGAAAATCATTTTACTCAGAGCCTGTTGTGTGTCTGACACCGGCAGGTCTTTTTAAACATTCAGACTACAAAGTTTCAGTCCACACAAGTTGTGTCCCTCAACCTTTTAGAGTTTTGATCTGTGCTCCGTTGGTACTGGAGTCAGTCAGTGTTTGGAGAACCGTACAACTGTCCCCCACCGCGCACAAGGGGCTCTGTTACTTTGTCTCTGTCTCTCCTAGCTTAACCTACCTCACAGCTGCTGTGTTAAACTTTCTTGTCTTCCCTTTTACTTAGTTTTCATCAGCTTCGACCCCAGCAGATCATCTTGATAGGCAGCCTCAGTGACCCCTCTGATCAGCATGTCTGTGTTGACTTTGATCGGTTTGATTGTGATGGGGCTGCTCCATTATGGCTGGAGGTATCATGCTAGACAGGGACAAACAAACGACTCCAATCACTGGACTCTGAACACTTTTGACGATGGTGGTGGTGATGGGTAAAGGAGCTCTGTGCTCATGTTTTAATCACAGACGCCTGGTGCAGGGCTGTGTGTACCGATGTGTGGCCTGAGAGGAAGGATGGCACCCTTCCCTGGCCGGCCTGGTTGGTGAATTTAAGCAACAATATTGTAGGAGCATGAGTGAATGAATGGGATAAATGCATGAGTTACTCTTCATCTGCATTAGTGTTTTGGAAATATTGGCATCACTCAACTTAGGGTTTTTATTTGCTGAAAGACAATTATGTTATATTTTATTAGCTTTTTTCTCTTCCATGGATATTGTACTGATGTTAGCGCATGTATTCGGTGCATTTGTGGAACTAGGGTATGTGAACCATGACTTTTTTTATTTGTATGCGCTAACAGAACGTTCATGTGAGCACAGTGTGTGTGTGTGTGAATGAGTATGTGTGAGTGTGTTGTTCCCCCTCCCTCTTGTCCGTGGAGCTACCCGGTTTCTCAGCACATGTTTACAGAACTACAGGAGCATGCCAGAGCTAGATTTATGAAAAATAATAGATACCAAGATTAGATGTAACTTCTCATCAGTCTAACAGCTGTCAGTCTGTGTGTCTGCTTTAGAGCAATGTACAGGTGTGTGTGCGTGTGTGTGTGAGTGTGTGTGTGTGTGTGTGCACATTCTTGTGCAGAAGTGTGTTTTCATGGCTGCCTGACACATTAAACCATGTATGTTTGTGACTTGTGTTATCCCCTTTTTCCCCTTCCTGTAAGGATGTTTTTCATTTAAAAGACAACTGTATGTATCCGTTTGAGTTTTTTCCTTTATGATTCTTAGTTATATGCAAATTTGTACAAAAAAAAGAAAAAAACAACAAACCGTGTTGTTATTTATGTATTACATATAATCTTGCTATCCAGCATTACGACAGAATAGTATCATGTAAATAAAACTGTACAGAGAGACATTACCAAGCTTCATTGTGTGTTGATTTTCAAAGCTCTCCATGTTTTCATTCCTCAGCTCTGTTCGAGAGTGAAGAGTCTCAATTTAGGTCAGCGGTCTACTTCAAGCAGCATTACACATTTAATAACCTGTAAAAACCTGTTAGACCAGAAGGACAGCCAACAGGTTCATAAAAGCTTTACTAGAGTGAATCAAAAGTAAAGCAGGTCAGTGATGAAGCAGTGCAGGATGCTCTGAGTTATAATTTGGAGAGACTTTCACAAAGAACAGTAATGGAGTCATGGAGGTCAGGCATTACCTTTTAATAGTACCTCACCCTGGCTCACCTGGCTTCTTTTAGCATCCTCATGTTAATACTGAGCGTTGGCAGCACAGACAGTAAACCTTACTCAAGACACTCTCGTCCAAACCTTGTCTGGGTCACTCAGGAAGGGTTAATCCCTCAACCCTGGAAGACAGCAACCATGCTCTGTTCCATCTAGGCTGGCACGCTTCACGCAGTGCAAACATTATATACAAGACTGTGTGTGTGTGTGCACTTTAGAGACAATGTGCTTTCTCACTCTCCTGTTGGGAGGTCCTGAACAGCGTGCGTTCACAGATGGCGTCACAGCAACAGCTGCGCAGACAGCTGAGGTGTGCTCATGTGGTGTTCCTGTGACTGAGAGCGACAGAGATCACATTGTGGTTACACAACTCTGAAGTATTATGGAGGATTTATTTACACACATAAATCAGAGAAAACATCATGGCTTGCACTTATTCCAACTCTAACTTGTATTGAGCTGTTCCAACCCTGCCGGTGATGAGGTGTTAGAAGGCAGATTAATCACTGCCCACACCATCCTCCACGCTGTGGATCACAAGACTGCCTGTCCTTTGAACCAGAGAGGACAGAGGAGAGCACTTCATAACCGACACGCTGACAGATGAGAAGAGGATCAGCACACTCCAAATATGACCTGGAACAACTGCGGGCAGTTTGAATCACACTTTGTGTGTGTGTGTGTGTGAGTGTGTGTGTGTGTGTGTGTCCACCAGTGCAAATTAGTTCCACACACATACACACACACTCTCCAGTGTCAGTAATCCATCACTTCAAACACGTAACCTATAATTTGTTTCACTGATGTGTGCAGCCCATCTATCTGTGCCATCTCTCTTTCCCTCTTTCTCTCTTGGTCTGTCTTTGGGTGTAGCCGAGGTTAAGGAGGAGGCTCAGTCAGTGAACACTATCAGAGATTCTGACTGTCAGAAAACGACAGATGTCACTGCCAGATGTGCAGATGGGCTGGAAGTAATATGAGGTCACAGACAGTAAATACAAACACTCTTTTTGCATTAGAAAAAGGTCACATCCTCATAAAGTGCAGCTTCTACTTTACTTGTTATCTCAATCTGATGCTTTTTCATTGTATGAATATCTCACTGTATTTCACATGAGTTATTCTAGACCAAAAATAAAACCAACCTGAATATTTACCTATTCATACAGAAGGTGTGAAAGTTTACAGCATATTGGACTTGATCCTTTAGACATCTACAGGTATCACAAAGGAAGCTGTAGATCTCACATGGAGGCAGCTGTGATTCAGAGGGCTCAGTGGACCATTCATTGATTGTGTCTATGTGGTCAGATTACGCTGCACACAAGTGGAAGTCTGCTCAAGAAACATGACTTTAAATTAGGCTTGTTGCTGCCATCTGGAGGTGAAAACTGAACAGAAAGCAACAAAGGGAACTGAGCTAAGACACAACTAAGATACCAACATGTTAACAATGAAGAAAGAGCTTTAACATATGGTAAATAATCAAGATCTGAGGAGGGATCAGTCTGAGGAAGGCTCAGATCCTCATAATATCCTAATCTATGAGTGTCTTTTTTTACCTTGTCATGAGTTAGAATCAACTTTATTTCTGATACTTAACTAATAGCAGTTAATGAAATATTACAGTGGCTCTGTGGGTCATATGCACAATCACACTGAAGACAGAAAATATTTTACTTTATGCTAAAATTCATTCATTCATTTTCTGAACCGCTCATCCCTCTCAGGGTCGCAAGTGGCTGGAGCCTATCCCAGCTGTCATTGGGCGAGAGACGTAAATGCTCAGATTTTCTTAAAATCATGAACACCATACAAAACATAAAATATGTCCTTAAGTGTAAAAACTTATCCAAATGTTATTTACTAAGATACCAAAATATTTTAAAGAATGCAAAAATATTTGATCAAACATTAAAATATATGATGAACTGAAAACTCCTTTCTTCTATGTGTACAGCCCCCCGTAAAATTAAAAATAAAATATTAACAACCTCTTCTTATGAAATGATTGTGATTCACAAAGATTTATTGTGGTTTAATTTTCGCTGTGATATGTTTGTAAGTGACTAATAAATACAGTTCTGAGAATTTTTTTTGAGGGGATATACACTTGTCTTTATCTATAAATAATTTAAATCACATTGTCCCCATAAATTTATGCCAACTTCATTGGGGACAGTTTTTTAATTTATTAATATAATTTTTTATGGTTTTTCATTATCATTACTTTTTTTAATGAAATATCCTCACATGCTGTTTGTTTGTTTGACAATATTTTTAATGGTCTTTTTTATTTATTGATTTATGATAAAATTTGATCTTGAATATATTACTTTCAGGTTTTTATTAATGCATGTGATCATGGGGTTAGAGGAGACAGAAATGGTAAATAAAAGGTATTCATTTAAGTGTTAGAGCTCACAAACCTCATGTCATCTCTGCAAAAGACATAGTCCCAGTTGGGCAGCTGTGGACACGCCCCTACCTTTAAATAAAATTGAATAAAATATTTATTCACAGTTTTTCTATTATTATTATTATTATTATTATTATTATTATTATTATTATTATTATTATTATTATTATAAACGTTAAATAAAATCTTAGTGTAAAAATAAATACATTATCCCGGGATTGAGAGAGAAACGAGATCTGACAATGAAGGAAAATACATTTAGAAATGTAACCAGTAGAATGACTAAATATTACAACAAACCTGACGAAAAGTGATGAGTCAAACCTTTAGGGGCGCTGTCACTTCCTCCTTTCAGTACTTGTGTTGACCTCTGACACCGGAAGAGGAAACATTAGCGGCTTGTAGTGCGCTCGTGTTAGCGCTAACGTAAGAGAGACGCACTTTGGATGAAACTTTAAAAACAATCAAAAGAAACATATACAAACTGTGCGCGGATGTATCCAGCGTGTGGATAAAGAGGCAGAGTACAGTATTTGAGTCTCTGCTGTTTGTTCTCATTCATCAAAGCGCTGAAAGCTAACACTGACCTGGCACCATGGCGGATGTTACTGCTCGAAGCCTGCAGTATGAGTACAAAGCGGTGAGTACAATGAGTATTATACAGAAAACTTCCAAAGAGTAGAAATCATGTAATGCCCATGTAAATCTTGCAGTCTTTACACATAATCTTGTTCTAAACCAACAAGTTTTATGTTTTTAAGCTCCTTGTTTAGTTAGCCAACCAGCTAACTAGCAGCTAGCCCTGTTGAACTAATGCAGCCTGAAGTCCTGACGGATAACCACGTTTACTTTTTCCTGTTTCTCAGAACTCTAATTTGGTGTTGCAAGCTGATCGCTCCCTGATCGATCGCACACGGAGAGATGAGCCTACCGGAGAGGTCTTGTCCCTGGTGGGAAAGCTAGAGGGGACCAAGATGGGAGATAAAGCTCAGAGGACCAAACCTCAGAAACTGGAGGAGAGACGAGACAAGTCAGTATCTTTAAATGTAGACTAGACAGAATGTTGTGTTAATGAGGCGAAAGTCACGTTGTGATGTCAGTGCATCTATGAACACTATAAATAATGGACTGACAGGTCTTGTTTTTTTTCTTATTTACAATTTCTACATGTGGAGTGGATACTTTCTCTTTGATTTATTATCTGGTTGAACCATGCAGTAAGTCTGTAGTATACCCTCTGAGTCAACTAAACCTTTGGAAATTTTAAACAATTATGACAAAAGCATCACCATAAACAAGCATGTTAAAAGCATATTAAGAGGCTTTTGCAAAATGAAACGTGACTTCTAAATGAACTGTTGCCTATATGGTATGTAAAGAAATAATCTGTGCTCTTTGTTGAAGAGTGTTAAGAAACAAATTTGTCTCATCATCAGCCCTTTAATATACTGAATAAATGCTGCACAATCATACTAATGTCTCTGTATGTGTGTGCAGCATGATGTTGACAGTAAAAGTAAATTTACTTAACAACAAAAACTTGAATTTTATAAAAATGTTCTTGTTCTCTCTGGCACTTAGCATCATGGAGTTGTCATCGAGCTATCCACATTAACTTTCAGTTGGAGACAGAGCGGTACACCACATGGCCATAAGTGCTACAGAAGTTGAGAGAGAGAGGGTTTTACCTGCAAAAAAATTAAGTCCTGTCCTTCACAGCAGAGGATGTCTTCCATCGAATGAACCCTCGGTCAGCATAAATCTATCAGTTGATGAGAAAAGCAACAAAATATATGTGTAATGAGGTACAAGCAGACAACCAACAAGTTATGTGAGCCCATACTCCAATCAAGAGCATTTAATTTTGCTTATTGGTAAAATTACAGGATCAACAGGCTACAACTTAAACAAAAGATAAAACTGATAAAAGACAAACTATCATTAAGGTTAATTTGATAAAAGACTCATATTATTATTCCAAAATAATTGTAATCCAACAATTTTGCCAAATCATGCAGAACTACACTGAATTTGACATGACTTGTCTCGTTATCTCTAAACTTGCGTTTTGTTGTTTGTTAATGCAGGCGGCGGAAGAGAGATGAGGACAGACATGACATCAACAAAATGAAGGGCTTTACCCTCCTGTCCGAGGGCATTGATGAAATGGTGGGCATCGTGTACAAGCCTAAAACCAAAGAAACCAGAGAGACCTATGAGGTTTTGCTCAGCTTCATCCATGCTGCCCTAGGGGATCAGGTGAGTGAGCAGTGTGAACAAAAGGAAACCCATCAGATGGTGGCTTTTATAAACTTCAGCTGGCATGTTTCATCTGCAAAGTTCACTAACAGCTTTCAACGACCTCACCCATGTAATATCTCACAGCCACGTGATATTCTGTGCGGAGCGGCTGATGAAGTCTTAGCAGTGCTGAAGAATGACAAAATGAGGGATAAGGAAAGGCGGCGTGAAGTGGAGCAGCTCCTGGGACCTGCTGATGACACACGTTACCACGTGTTGGTTAATTTGGGCAAAAAAATAACTGACTATGGTGGAGACAAGGACTTACAGAACATGGGTGAGAACATAAAGAACAACTTGTGCTCATAAATATTTCATTAAAAAATCTATGAAGTCTGTTTTATTGAAGCCCCTCTATGACAGTGGTCTTTACCTTTCTTCTACAGACGATAACATTGATGAAACGTATGGTGTTAACGTGCAGTTTGAGTCCGATGAGGAGGTGATGTCTTTTTGCTTGTACCAAACTAAGTCTGACTTAAACCTCGAAATTCTGATCAAGTAGACAGACCCCCTAATTTTCTCAACCTTAAAATTTAGGAGGGAGATGAAGACCAGTTTGGAGAGGTACGAGACGAACACTCAGATGAGGACAGTGAAGGAGAGGAGGCAGATTTGGGCTGCACTCTGTCAGCAAATGTAAGTGCCACATCTGAAACAAATTTTTGACAGGAGGAGGACTCTACACTACATAAAATTTAATCTATGACTCTTTTCCATTTCTTTTTTTAGCTTGGTGCGACTGGAGATGTGATGACGGTGAAGAAAAAGGATCTACATCCTCGAGACATTGATGCTTTCTGGCTCCAGCGTCAGCTCAGTCGTTTTTATGACGATGCCATCGTCTCTCAAAAGAAAGCTGACGAAGTCTTGGAAATCCTGAAGGTACATCTGACTGTTTTTCTTTGGCACTTGATCATCTTTATTCTTCACACCTGCTCATCCATCTTTCTGCTTGTATTGCACAGACGGCCAGTGATGACAGAGAATGTGAGAACCAGCTGGTGTTACTGCTCGGCTTCAACACCTTCGACTTCATCAAAATCCTCCGTCAGCACCGTCGAATGAGTAAGCAGTGCTGAAAATGTAGTTAAACATGACTTCATCCTGAGCTTGTGAAGTTGTTAATCACTTCCTGATTTCTGACACACAGTTCAGTATTGCACCATGCTGGCGAGCGCTCAGAGCGAGGCCGAAAAAGAGCGGATCATCGGGAAGATGGAGTCTGATCAGGAACTGTCAAAGATTCTTTACCAGCTACAAGAGACGGAGAAGGAGGATATTATTCGGGTAGAAAAAGGGCTCTTTTTATTTAAGTATGCTGAAAATGGTGCTTAAAGATACCTAGGTTGGTTCCTGATGTTTGTTATGTGTTTGGATTTCTGTTCTTAGGAGGAGCGGTCTCGCAGAGAGAGAGTGAGAAAGTCCCGTGTTGATGATATGGAAGCGATGGATATTGATCATGGAGAGGTAAATGATGCTCAAACCGTTCATCAAAGCATAAGCAAGTTAACTCGTTTCTTTAGTTTCAAAGAATCCAAGAGAGCTTTATATTTAATGTCCCTCTCCTATAGTCAATGGCCCCCCGCCAGCTGCTGGACCTCGAGGACCTGGCTTTCACACAGGGAAGTCATTTCATGGCCAACAAGCGTTGCCAGCTGCCAGACGGCTCTTTCCGCAAACAGCGCAAAGGTTATGAGGAAGTTCATGTGCCAGCGCTCAAACCCAAACCTTTTGCTGATGATGAGGTTTGTTCATTCATGATAGTGTCGACCAACTATGTAAAACAATTCAGTAGAGTAAATATTCATTGTGCGTATGTGTGCCTTACAGTGGTCGTATTATTTGTCTGCAGGTGCTTGTTGCCATCGAGAAGTTGCCCAAGTACGCACAGGCTGGATTTGAAGGTTTCAAAACACTGAACCGCATTCAGAGCAAGCTGTTCAAGACCACCATGGAGACAGACGAGAACCTGCTTGTGTGTGCTCCTACGGTAAGATAACTCTTGTTTTAAAGCTAACAGCCAAATGGAAGTTTATTCTGAGGTGTCTTTTTCTGCTTCACTGTTAATCTTCTTTGTGCACACAGGGAGCTGGAAAGACCAATGTGGCCTTGATGGCGATGCTGAGAGAAATTGGAAAGCACATAAACATGGACGGGACCATCAATGTGGATGACTTCAAAATCATCTACATCGCTCCCATGCGCTCACTGGTGCAGGAGATGGTTGGAAGCTTTAGTAAGGTGAGGTGCAAAGAAGGAGTTGTTAAAAAAAAGGATTAACTGGATTAACTGGAACTGCAATTAACACATTTCCGACTTTTCTCAGCGCTTGGCAAGTTACGGCATCACAGTGTCCGAGCTGACTGGGGACCACCAGCTCTGCAAAGAAGAGATAAATGCCACACAAATCATCGTCTGTACGCCTGAGAAATGGGACATCATCACACGTAAAGGTGGAGAGCGCACCTACACCCAGCTAGTGCGGCTCATCATTATTGTAAGTGTTGCGGAAACATGAAAAGATGTGAAAAATTTTCAGTGCAAGGTGCAAATGATGTATGAAAAGTAAAACTGAATGATACCAAACTTTATGCTGTTCAGGATGAAATCCATCTGCTGCACGATGACCGTGGACCTGTGTTGGAGTCTCTGGTTGCCAGGACCATTCGTAACGTGGAGCTGACCCAGGAGGACGTGCGTCTGCTGGGCCTCAGTGCCACACTGCCCAACTATGAGGATGTGGCAACTTGTCTGCGTGTAGACCCTGCGAAGGGACTGTTCTACTTTGACAACAGGTACATTGTTAAGAGTAATATGTAAAGATTTCACAGGGTGCTGTTACAGCCTTGTGTTTGGACCAAGGTCCCAGCAGCCAGCCCGGATTCAATTCCAACCTATCCACTGTCCTGTCCTCTCTGAGTAAATAGCAAGAAAATATAACTTATAAAAAATTTAAAAAAAAACAAATTACCCTTTTTTTTCTTGTTCACATGTTAAGAACATTTTCATTGCAGCTTAATTTACCAATACTGTCTTTTTTCTCTAAAGTTTCCGCCCTGTGCCACTGGAGCAGACTTATGTGGGCATCACAGAGAAGAAGGCCATCAAGCGTTTCCAGATCATGAATGAGATTGTGTACGAAAAGATAATGGAGCATGCTGGAAAGAACCAGGTGAGTGCTTCCTGATGTAGATTATTGGGTTTAGGACACCATCGTTACAGATTCATCCATCAAAGTTGAAGGAGTTCAAACTAAACACAAAGTGTAGGTTATGCACTTTCAAAACTACAGTTTTTTAACATATGCTGGATTAGAAATCAAACTATCAGAGATGCAGGGAGCACAGCTTTGTTTCCAACCTTGATCTTAAAATGACCCTTAACTGACTGAATTTGCTCGTTAGGTGCTGGTGTTTGTCCACTCCAGGAAGGAGACTGGAAAGACTGCGAGGGCCATCAGAGACATGTGTTTGGAGAAAGACACTCTGGGTCTTTTCCTCAGAGAGGGTTCAGCTTCTACTGAAGTGTTGAGGACTGAGGCAGAGCAGTGCAAGGTGAGCCAAACCCACCAACACAAGGAACAATGACCACATCTGAAATGTTCTCTGTTCTTAATCAGTATCCTATGACCCTTTGTCTCTAGAACCTGGAGCTGAAGGATCTTCTGCCTTACGGTTTCGCAATCCATCACGCTGGTATGACCAGAGTGGACCGTACTCTGGTGGAGGATCTGTTTGCTGATCGGCACATCCAGGTTCTGGTGTCCACAGCTACTCTGGCGTGGGGTGTGAACTTGCCCGCACACACTGTCATCATCAAAGGCACTCAGGTGTACAGCCCAGAGAAAGGCCGATGGACTGAGCTTGGAGCTCTGGACATTTTACAGGTGGGATCACACTGCTTTGATACAGTATAAAAAGAATACTTAGTAGCTTTCCTCACAGTTAAAACTCATTGGATTGTGTCTCGTTTCAGATGCTTGGTCGAGCCGGTCGTCCTCAGTACGACACCAAAGGAGAAGGAATCCTGATCACATCACACGGAGAGCTGCAGTACTATCTGTCACTGCTCAACCAGCAGCTGCCCATCGAGAGCCAGATGGTGGGAAAGCTGCCCGACATGCTCAACGCAGAGATCGTACTGGGCAACGTGCAGACAGTGAAGGTAAGCAGTGTGTCAGCGCATCGTCTGCTAAACAAGAAGTTTATGCAGTAATTCTCTGTCGTCATTCCTCTTATTTGTCACATTTGTTTTGTCAGGATGCTGTGAACTGGCTTGGCTACACATACCTGTACGTGCGCATGCTCCGCAACCCCACCCTGTACGGTGTCTCCCATGACGACCGGAGCTCAGACCCCCTGCTGGAGAGACGTAGGACAGACCTTATACACACAGCAGCCAATGTTCTCGACAAGAACAGCCTCATCAAGTATGACAAGAGGACCGGCAGCTTCCAGGTGCGCATATCCATCTATCAAAATCACAACCTGAGTTAGCAGAGTTAAAGCATTTAACACTTCACTTCTTCACCTCTCAACCTGAAGGTTACCGACCTGGGACGCATTGCCAGTCATTTCTACATCACCCACGACTCCATTCAAACTTACAACCAGCTGCTGAAGCCCACTCTCAGTGAGATCGAGCTCTTCAGGGTCTTCTCACTCTCCTCAGAGTTCAGAAACATCACTGTGAGAGAGGTACGTCAGCTTCAGACAGTCACAGTTGTTTGGTGATAACCTGCAACAAAAACGATTCAACTTGAGCTGAATTAAAAGACTGACGCGTTGTTTCTGTCTCTTAGGAAGAAAAGCTGGAGCTGCAGAAGCTGCTGGAAAGAGTTCCTATACCTGTGAAGGAAAGCATCGAGGAGCCCAGCGCTAAGGTAGTTTTCACAATCAGTTTAAGTATTTCTGGATTTGTAAACAACCATAATGAATAGGTAAAGGTTACATTTGAGTATTGTTCCACATAATAAAAACATCCTGAATGTTATGGTTTTATTTTCAGATCAATGTGCTGCTCCAGGCGTACATCTCTCAGCTCAAACTGGAAGGCTTTGCTCTCATGGCTGATATGGTCTATGTAACACAGGTACACCTGAACTCATCATTTTCATTGTTGGTCATCCATTTGTTTTTCACCAATTTTAACCAAAAACATGTTTACATAGAAAGTCATAAAATTCATAATACAAATAAGATCAAAAGAAAATGCCATGTTTACTGCAGGAGAATAAATGAAAACAATCTATAATGACCAAAAAAACTCGAAATACTTCTGTGCCCTCTGTTTTGTTGTCATGAGATACATTTAAATTTTGGATGTGTTTTATTTTTCCTCAGAGTGCTGGAAGGTTAATGCGCGCCATTTTTGAGATCGTGCTCAACAGAGGCTGGGCTCAGCTGACGGACAAGACCATGAATCTTTGCAAAATGATCGACAAGAGGATGTAAGTCTGCAGCGTCACCAGAACAGGCTTTCATGTGTTTTTATCCTCCCGTGCAAGCCGCTGATATTCTTCATCCCGTCTCTCCGCAGGTGGCAGTCCATGTCTCCACTGCGACAGTTCAAGAAGCTGCCGGAGGAAGTCATCAAGAAGATCGAGAAGAAGAACTTCCCCTTTGAGCGTCTCTATGACCTCAATCACAATGAGATTGGTGAGTTTTCTTCTCTTCCTTTATGTCTCACTGCGCTCCCTCTTCATTCCTGTGAAGCAAACACACTGAATGTTTTATTTTCCAGGTGAGCTGATCAGGATGCCTAAAATGGGAAAGACCATTCACAAATATGTGCACCAGTTCCCCAAACTGGACCTGGCAGTTCACCTGCAGCCCATTACCCGCTCCACTCTGAAGGTGGAGCTCACCATCACACCTGACTTCCAGTGGGACGACAAGGTCAGGGGTTAAAACTCACAAAGTGCTGCTCCTGCCTCTGCCAGTGTTTTTCAGACCTCTGACGTTCTTTCATTTCTGCGCTTAGATTCATGGCTCTTCTGAGGCTTTCTGGATCCTGGTGGAGGATGTGGACAGTGAGGTGATCCTGCATCACGAGTACTTCCTGCTCAAAGCAAAGTACGCCCAGGATGAACACCTGGTGACCTTCTTTGTCCCGGTGTTCGAGCCTCTGCCACCGCAGTACTTCATCCGTGTGGTCTCAGACCGATGGCTCTGTGAGTAACTTCATTCATGAGGAAAATGACTCGCATGATGTGTCTGTCTTCTTTTGACTCTGGTTTTTATTTGACCTTGTTCAGCCTGTGAGACTCAGCTCCCAGTGAGCTTCCGTCACCTGATCCTACCTGAGAAATACCCCCCACCTACAGAGCTGCTGGACCTGCAGCCGCTGCCTGTCACTGCTCTCAGGAACTCTGCCTTTGAGGCTCTCTACCAGAACAAGTTCCCCTTCTTCAACCCAATCCAGACACAAGGTACAGAGCAGAAAGCTGTCCTATTTTTGTCTCTATGTCTCATCTCTTTTGTTTCTTTAAATTGTTATATTAAGAATGATGTATGTTTCCAAGGCTCACAGTTCATCACCATTTTATGTATTTCCTGTGTCTGTCCCTTCAGTGTTCAACGCGGTGTACAACAGTGATGATAATGTGTTTGTGGGAGCTCCCACTGGCAGTGGTAAAACCATCTGTGCTGAGTTTGCCATCCTGAGGATGCTCCTGCACAATGCAGAGGGTCGCTGTGTCTACATCACGCCGATGGAAGCCCTGGCTGAACAGGTATTTGGCCACTTAGAAAACAGTATTTCATGTCTTTTTCTTTCCACGCTCAATGTTAATGCCTGTTGTCTTTGTGCCTCAGGTCTTCATTGACTGGCATCAGAAGTTCCAGGACATCCTGAACAAGAAGGTGGTGCTGCTGACAGGAGAAACCAGCACAGATCTGAAGCTCCTGGGAAAAGGTGACATCATTGTCAGCACCCCAGACAAATGGGACATCCTGTCTCGTCGCTGGAAACAGAGGAAGAATGTGCAGAACGTCAGCCTCTTCATCGTGGACGAGGCACACCTCATTGGCGGAGAGAACGGGGTAAGAGCAGCAGATCTTCTTTCATGTTTACTACGTTACGGTCACCTGTAAGCAGTGCATTAATATTCCTCATGTCTGTTGATCAGCCCGTGTTGGAGGTCATCTGCTCCAGGATGAGATACATCTCCTCTCAGATTGAGCGTCCCATCCGCATCGTGGCCCTCAGCTCATCCCTGTCCAACGCCAAAGACGTGGCTCACTGGCTGGGCTGCAGCACCACAGCCACATTCAACTTCCACCCCAACGTCAGACCTGTTCCTCTGGAGCTGCACATCCAGGTCTGTGAAGACCAAAATAACTCAAACTGGCGTTTATCATTCCTGAAGCAGCCAAGCTGCTGTAAAATGCCAGGTTCCTGATTTGTTTTTGACCTGTCTTTTGTTCAGGGCTTCAATGTGAGTCACACTCAAACTCGCCTCCTGTCCATGGCGAAGCCTGTCTATCACGCCATCATGAAGCACTCTCCCTCCAAGCCGGCTGTGGTGTTCGTGCCGTCCCGCAGACAGACTCGCCTCACAGCCATCGACATCCTCACGTTCTGTGCTGCAGACGTCGTCCCTCAGAGGTCGGTTACCACATGATCTGGACGATGAATTAACTTTGAACCTGCTCCATATCTTCACTCTGTGGAAAAATAAATGTTTCTTTCTGTAGATTCCTGCATTGCACAGAGAAAGACCTCGCTCCATTCCTGGACAAAATAAACGACTCCACTCTGAAAGAAACTCTGGCTAACGGCGTGGGCTACCTGCATGAGGGTCTCTCTGCAACAGAGCGCAAAATAGTGGAGCAGCTGTTTAACTCTGGTATGACTCACCCCTGCGGCTCACCTTCAGCTCTGTCTGTTTAGGTCCAGGTATAACTAATAAGACACGGTTTGATTTGTCCTGACAGGTGCTGTTCAGGTGGTTGTATCCTCTCGCTCACTCTGCTGGGGCATCAACATCTCTGCACACCTCGTCATTGTCATGGACACGCAGTACTACAATGGAAAAATACATGCGTAAGTCCATCTCTCTTCGGGCTCTCTTGAATGTTCGTACTTGAGATAGAATGTGTTGTTAGTGACGGTCTTATGTTTGCCTGTTTACTCACAGGTATGTGGACTATCCCATATACGACGTCCTCCAGATGGTGGGCAAGGCTAACAGACCCATGCTAGATGATGAAGGACGCTGTGTCATCATGTGTCAGGGCTCCAAGAAGGTAATCACACTTGTAATTTTTTACCTCCGCCAAGGAGGTTATGTTTGTGGGAGAGTTTGTCTATCTGTCTGTGTACTCGAAAAGGAACAAAAAGCTCTTGATGAAATTTTCAGGAAATGAACTGAAATCAAAATGGGATAAGGAAGAGGTGATTGAGTTTTGGAGGTGATCCAGACCACCATCTGGATCCAGGACTTTTTAAAGGATTCTGTATCATTGTGAGATAGGGCCTGTTTTCACCATATGTGTAAATAACTCCACAATAAATGGTCTGATTGCTTTGCAAAACAATACAAGACAAGGTCACCATAATTTCAGACATATGGAAAAGTACGATCCAGATCCTGGCAATATTCTGGATACTAGGATCCGGAATATAAAATATGTACTGGGTCATCATACAACATCATACATCAATTTGCAACTAGCACCAAATTGTAGCAGACAGTCTGCTGAAAGGGAGTATAACATTAAAGTAGGACTAAAGTGTTGTGTGAGGTCTGTGCTCTCTAAGTGCTTTTCTAGTTTTATTTAGTGACTTTTTCTGTGCAACTGTAAAAACCAAGCTGTTTGTTTTCTCTGCGCTCAACAGGACTTCTTTAAGAAGTTCCTGTACGAACCTCTGCCGGTGGAGTCTCACCTGGATCACTGCCTCCATGACCACTTCAACGCTGAAATCGTCACCAAGACTGTGGAGAACAAGCAAGACGCTGTGGACTACTTGACGTGGACGTTCCTCTACCGCCGTATGACCCAGAACCCCAACTACTACAACCTGCAGGGTGAGTCTCGTCCCGTCGCATTTGGGAGGCAAAAAGGATAATAAGGCCAAGACGATATGCTTTTCTCGTGATTCTAACCTATTCTGATTTTACGGGTGCTGATTTAATTTAAATTGTGTTTCTTTGATATTTAAGATTTTCGTGAGTTTTATTTTGCTTTTCTAACACCAGACCATGTGAAAAAGTTAAATGATAATGATGATGATGTCTACAGACTATATCAGGAGCCATATTGTCCCATAAAATGCGCATCACATGAGTCAGAGAGAAACATTTTGCCCTCTGCTGTGGAAAAGTGGTAACTTTTTTTTAAAATCCAGTTTACGAACAAAGACTGAAATTAAGAATTTGAATATGAGGGAAAAAAATTGGATGTATTGATTTTCAATTTTTTTCCTCCCACCCCTGAAAGATAAGGGTAGGACAGGATGTTTAATGTGAAGTTTTGTTTCACCTTGTCAGGAATGTCCCATCGTCACCTGTCGGACCACCTGTCTGAGCTGGTGGAACACACACTCCATGACCTGGAGCAGTCCAAGTGCATCAGCATAGAGGACGAGATGGATGTTGCGCCGCTTAACTTGGGCATGATTGCTGCCTACTACTACATCAACTACACCACCATTGGTTTGTACTCCAAGACTGTCCTAATGCCCAGAGTATCTTTTATCATTGTCTTTTTATGAATGTAACAACTACATTATGCAGCACACAAGAGTTTATTCATTGACTTTGTGTCTGGTTGTGTTTGGCAGAGTTGTTCAGCATGTCCCTGAATGCAAAGACGAAAATCCGTGGGCTGATCGAGATCATCTCCAACGCTGCAGAGTACAAGAACATTCCCATCAGACATCACGAAGACACACTACTCAGACAGGTAACACGTTTTAACAGATCACATGTGATTGGCTACTTCCTGTGATGACACTCCATTTGGAGTCCTTGAAATCAAAACAGTGTTTAAACACTTCATTCTTCTTTTATTTTAGCTGGCACAGAAGGTTCCCCACAAACTGAACAACCCCAAGTTCAACGACCCACACGTGAAGACCAACCTGCTGCTGCAGGCTCATCTCTCCAGGATGCAGCTGAGTGCTGAGCTTCAGTCAGACACTGAGGAGATCCTGAGCAAAGTACGGATGAGTAATGGTTTCAGTTTCGACTGTGGGGATAAAGAACATCAAATGACTTAGCTTGAAACCTGTTTGTTGTGTTTGCAGGCGGTCCGTCTGATCCAGGCCTGTGTTGATGTGCTGTCCAGTAACGGCTGGTTGAGTCCTGCACTAGCAGCCATGGAGCTGGCTCAGATGGTCACTCAGGCCATGTGGTCCAAGGACTCTTACCTCAAACAGCTGCCCTTCTTCACCTCAGAGCACATCAAGCGCTGCACAGACAAGGTACATGAGCCTCATTAAACTGAAGTTTCTTAATCAAATCTTAACCGCCCTCTCCATTTCAAGAAATGTGCATCGGCTTCTCTCTTTCTTCTCATCAGGGCGTTGAGAGTATCTTTGACATCATGGAGATGGAGGATGAAGACAGAACTGCGTTGCTGCAGCTCTCAGATGCTCAGATGGCAGATGTGGCTCGCTTCTGCAACCGCTACCCCAACATTGAGCTGTCGTACGAGGTGGCAGAAAAGGACAACGTCAAGAGGTGTGTATGGATCCTGTCTATTTACTCATTTATAGGGTTGGCTGTAAAGGGTTCTCATGAGTGAAGTCCATTTTTAATGGCTGAGTGCGATTTGGAAAATCTTGATGGTTGTATTTTTGTTATTCCACAGTGGCAGCCCCGTTCTGGTCCAGGTTCAGCTTGAGAGAGAGGAGGAGGTGACTGGGCCCGTCATCGCACCTCTCTTCCCTCAGGTAATCATCCTCTTTCTCATTTCCAGAAGTCCCATGAAGAGATTCTCATTGATAATAACATGAGCATTTTTATTGATGCAGAAACGTGAGGAGGGCTGGTGGGTGGTGATCGGAGACCCCAAATCAAACAGTCTCATCTCCATTAAGAGGTTGACTCTGCAGCAGAAAGCAAAGGTGAGAGGGTCACCACAGTTCTTCTCTGACTAATTATATAAAAGTGTGCTTCAAAACCAGCTGAGGCATCATTGTGTCTTTCTGCTCCGCCACTCTCTCTGCAGGTCAAACTGGACTTTGTTGCACCAGCGATGGGGGTTCACAACTACACTCTGTACTTCATGAGTGACGCGTACATGGGCTGTGATCAGGAGTACAAGTTCAGCATTGATGTAAAGGAGGCTGACAGCGACGGAGACAGCGACTCAGATTAAAGAGTAACATGAGTTTTGAAGACTCTCAAAGCAGTTTGATTTATATGAAGAGGAGTCAGCATGTGTTTTTTTTTTACTGTAGATATTCTCTGACTCCTGTCTGAAAGCTCACATCATCTTCTCGTCTTTGTCATTTTATTTAGTGTAGTCCTGTCTCAGTTTTAATCCCCTAAATGATGTGTGCCAGTCCAGATTTGCTGTGATCAGTCGTGTTTTACAGATTCATGGTAAAGCTCCGGTTTCTGTTAGGCTCGTGTAAAGTTGGATAAACTTTGTATTTCCAGATCAGCTGTCAGCTTTCTGTGCAAAGAGAGTAGATAAACCTCACAAATAAAAAAAAATGCTCTTACTCCTGATTGGGTCTCTAAATACTACAGGAAACTGCTCTTTCACGATACTTGAACTGTTGTGAAGTTTAGTTCTTGGACTGGTCAAATGTTTTTATAATGATGTGGTATCTTGGATATTTTTCACAATAAAGAGCCTCAAAAATCTTGACATATTCTTTTAATCTCGAACTCATCTTTTCCAACATAAATCATAAAATAAAAAAAAGCTTTAATAAAGAAACATTTGACTCACAAGGCACAACAATGGCTGAAGCACGATCATAGAAAAATGATAGAGTGCCCTCTGTAATAACAAGCTGAATACTGCCTAGCTTTCAGGTTTTC
Organism: Halichoeres trimaculatus; assembly: GCF_033239565.1. NCBI lineage: Eukaryota > Metazoa > Chordata > Actinopteri > Labriformes > Labridae > Halichoeres > Halichoeres trimaculatus. The sequence continues at coordinate 23,834,200 of NW_027437183.1, forward strand.
TGTAAATATAAATCAATGGATGAACTTGGTGACATCAGGACCACACAGTTCCCAGTGTAACTTTCTGAATGTGCTTTAGTCCAGCGAGCGCTGTTCGATAACCAGCGTTCAGTCTTCTTCCTGGAACCTCCAAATGCTGATTTCTCCATCGTCGCTGCAGGACGCCAGCACTCCCGCCTCTTTTGGGTTCCAGGCCACACAGTTCACATCTTGACTGTGAGCTCTGGCCACATGGGCAGACAGTGAGAACACTGGCTGATCTGGATCAGATGCTTCATCCTCTTTGAACACTCGCACTCCATCGTCACCGCAGGCTGTGGCTAGGGCACCAGTCAGCCGACACCTGAGCCAAGAGATTCATTACTGGTACACTTGATTCAATCAATCAAGGTGATAAAAATGTAAAAGCACAAGGCTGTTGATTTAACAGTCACTGGTGTAAACGGGGCTTTAAAAAGTAGTTAAACAGAAAGATGGCTCATTGTTTTTCACCTATGTCTTAATATACTAAGAGCACCCAATATGGGCTGAGAGCACTGTGCCCATGACATACACAAAAAGGAAGAGGAACCTACCAGGCAACATCATACACTGTCCGTCCATGGTACCCTGACAGAGTGCAAACACACTTCCACGATAAATCTAAATTAAAATTAAAAAAGTCAAGTTAATCTTTGACTTGAAGTTTTACTTCATTATTTTCAAAGACTTTACTCATGACCAAACATACACCCCCTAAAAACCCAAACTCACCACCCTGTCCACTTTCACTGGAGTAATCCTTCCAAATCTTTACAGTGCGGTCATCGCTGCAGGAGGCCAGTCTCTGGCCAGCCACATCAAAAGACAAACCCCACACCGTGGATGTGTGTCCCTGCAGGGTGGCTCTGCACTCCCAGTCATCATCATCTTCCTTGTAGATACAAATGTTGTTGTCGTAGCTGGCTGAGGCCAGGAGCTGCAGGAACAAACACACAGGTGCAACAGTAAGACGAAGCAGGTACATAGGTATCTTTTTATTTGTTGTTTGTTGTCATTGTTTAGGAGCATAGTGTGAAGTGTGATCTACCTCCTGGTTAGGGTGCCAAACTACATGCTTGACATCTTGAGTGTGAGAGTTTATGACTGTGACACACTCGTACTCGTCTTCCTCATCCACTGTAGAACCCAAAACAGATCATTTTAAAAGAAAGACAAAGATGAACAGATGAGGATTTTGGAATCATGAGAAGTATGAGTCACAAACCTTCCCAGACCCATACGCTCTTGTCTCTGCTACATGTTGCCAGCAGATTCCCTGAAGGTGCCCACGCCACACATTTGACCTCATTCTCATGTCCCTCGAGCACAGTCAAACTCTGGAAGACATGGTGAAGAAAAACTGTCAGATTTACAAAAGCTGCTTTGCAGGTGTATTCTACATCAGCATCTTCTCTAACCTCAAAATCATCATTCTTCTTCTTCCAGATACATGTTGTTGCATCAAAGCTGGCAGACGCCAGATAGTTCCCACAGGGGGACCACGCCACCTTCCTAACAGTGCGCTGGTGTCCGTCCTGAAGCACAGTCTTACAGACCCAAGAGTCTCCTAGAAAGGAAGAGGATAAAACAGTCAGGAGGGGTCTCTGCCATAACAGATTCAGCCATATCTGCAAACACTGAGGTTGTTTATTCCTCTTCACTAGTTTTATTATTTGTTTCAGGTACATTATCAAACGTCCTAAATCGATTTTTGTTTGTTTGTTTTGTTTTGTTTTGCACAGACACAAGAGAGGAAACAGGATGTGATTGCACACTCATAAGATATGTAACGTTGGCTGAAAAAGTAGTGACGCAACGACGTTAACTTGAATTATCAGTATCATGACACTTTTCAATATATTTTATTATTGACTCTATCAGTAGATGCAGGGTCCTGTGAGAGTGTCTCATCCGTAAACAGTCATGCATTTCATCCTACTGACAGCTCACCTTCCTGTCCCCAGATCCGGATGGCCTTGTCGCCCCCACATGAGGCCAGCAGCGTCCCGGACGGGCTCCAGCTGACGAACCAGCACCGAGAGTCCGGGTGTCCACTCAGTTTGTGAAGCAGAGTCAGAGCCTCCTTCATATCTGAGCCTGGTTCAATACTGAAGGTGAGCTGGTGAAAAAAGGTGTCGTATTTTATCTACTGTCACCCCGCGGTTCCTGTCACTTCCTGCTGAAGGTTGACGACATATATCCACGAACACGAGTAACCCGACCTGGCTAAACAAACATGGAAACTATATTAATACTTAATGAAACGGAGTAAGAGGAAAATAAAAAATGCTTTTGCACTGATGAACAAGGTAGGAAAGTTCACTAACCGGTAGTTCACACCGGAAGCATTGCAGTGTTGATGGAGATTGTGTTTGTTCGTTGGTTTAGGCAGGCTGGGCGCATCGAGGGCGCACTGCTGCCCCCTTCTGGTCGATTTTCAAATCTCGAACTCAGTTTAAATTTCCTGGTCAAATAACCACAAAAGTATATGGATGGATGCCACCAGAGCGTGGCCAACGTATATGGCATAATAACTCACTCAAAATGTTATCATTGACAAAAAGGTAAAAAAAAAAAAAAAAAAAAAAAACTTACAAGCTACACTTCAGCACTCCATAAATAAACAGAGGAACTATAACTCCATAACAAGCATTTTCAAGAACAGCAAAGTCTCAGTAGTGATTTTAGTTGTGTTTGAATAAGTGTTTCATAATTTTTTCCAAACCTAAAATGATACACAGAATAAAATTTGATATTACTCATAAAACTACTTTATCACTTATCATGGCTCTCTGTTACAGATTTAAAAACTATTTCTGAGCTGCATTACATTTTTCTTGTATTGTCAGTGTACCTTCTTAATTGTTAGGCATACTTGCAAAATCTGGCCCTTGGGTCATAGTGTTTAGAGTGATTACCATGGGGACTGTATAACTAACCTCCCAAGACAATATGTCGTAACTAAAGGAAATAAAGTAAAATCCAGTTTTCCTAAGTCTTTCAATGAATAAAAGCCAAAGTTAACATCTTTGCTAAGTAATTTACAATAACCTCCTGCAGTAATGGGATATTTATGGATCTGTAGTTCATGTCTGAGTAATAACAGCCAGTTATCACAAGTCAGAGTAATGTAGTTTTCACTTGTTTATTGATTCTATGCAGCAAACAGCAGGAGGTTAAATCACAGTTTAGTACCTTATCATGAAACACTTCAACTATAGGTTGGTTACCATACATCTCAGAAGTAAGATTTTTTTCAAGTGTTAATTTATTAAATAAAAAGGGGTAATTTCATTACTCTAAATGACAAAATTCCAAGCATTGCCACAGCCTATTTTATGATGTGATAAAGTAAAGGTTGGATTACATGACTTGGATATTGAGATTTAGAGCTTTAAAACATCCCTTCACACTGCCTCAGTTGAAAAATCATCTAAAATATCTAAATGTTTTAAAAAAAATTTCAATGTTGTTAGTGATTTGAAAAAATACTCAAAAGTGTTGCTATGTTAGTTTTAATATCCCTGCCTAATTTTATTGTAAATCTACATCTCAAAAGACTACATAGAGATTTAAGCTAGAGACTTTTGACGCCAGCTGCTCTGCCTGGTGAATGATAAAATCTATACAGTCTGTGAAACTGTAACGGCCTGTAAGGATTTTACAGTGTGTACCATGATTTGTTTTCAACAGGTGTCAGCTTTCTCTGTAGCTTTATATCAAATTTCTCCCTCAGGATTTGCTCTACCTCGTCATCCTTAATATTCCTCATGTCATAGTAATCTACCCCTTCCTCAGGTTTGAAGGTGACCTCGCTGTAGGTCCATCCAATCAGAGCTCTGAACCCTGTGGGTGTCTGCAAAGAGCAGATGGACTTATTACTGAAGACTGAGTTTGGGTCTGTTTGCAGTCGCTCATTTACAGGAAGTAAACTGTCTGGCTCACGGGGTTCCAGGGTGAAGCAGTAGACAGGGTTTGTTTCAGATCTATTGATCAGACTTGATTTAGCAAAATCTGGATCAAGAATCTTCAGCTTCCTGCCAGTCCTCTCCAGCACCCAGAAGTCCCCCTGGTCTATCAGACGAAAGACACCAGATGCCTGGAGTTGGTCCTTCCCAGAGATCAGCTCCAGGGGCTCCCTCAGCTGAGAAGAAGTCCCAAAACTTACGTCTGCTATGTAGGCCTTTCCATCAATGACCACCTTATGGATAAGATGACCCTCAACAGATGAAAAAGTTTTGAGTGAAGTCATGTAAACTCTGGCAACGAGTGTTGTGCAGTCAAAGCCCATTTCTCTCAGCATCCAGCCAAACAGGTAGTTGTTCTCCAGACACCAGCCTCCACGGTTACACACCACAACCTTGTTGAAAATCACCTCAAGGTCCATGACCATCCTCTCACCACAATGCATGCTGAGGTTTTCAAATGGGACTGTCATGACGTGCTGCCTGTGAATCAGCTTCAGTGTTTCAAGGTCAGGTTTATAAACAGGGCAACGGAGGCCAATTCTGTGGAAGTATTCCTCCAGATTCATCTTCTCTGCAAAAAAAAAGGCATCATGTGATGTAATTAGAACTCTTACAGATCTTATTTGCGAAGCATCTAAAAAAGCAGTTTTTTTGAGTGCCTTAATATCAGGAAAAATTTAAGCCTGATTGGCGATTAGCTGTCCCTTGCTTCAGTGTGCCAATCGTGCATGTCCCGGCTGCGTGCATATGCAGCAAGATCTGCCTCAGCACAGAGCCATAAATGCAGATGAGGTCTGACCCCTGCAGCAAGCATACATAGGTAATTCTAAACAGAGTATGTGGCAATACTGCGTTTGACCACTAGATATGGCCATGACTTTGATCATTTAAAGGTCTTTAAAGCTGTTTATTGGAGTAAATATCACTTGTCTCCAAAAGGTGGCGCTATCACCCTTATGCATCTGTATATGAGTCCAGCGCATAGACTGTATGTAACATTGGTGTAGCCTCTGGGACATCCCCTTTCTGTTCTTGAATGAAAGGAAGACAATCCACACAAACGCAGCCACATTTGATATGATGCCGGATGTGAGTTTCCTTTTGAACAGGTACAGGGCGCCAGTTAGTCACGTGACCTGAGCTGTGTCTCTGATTGGACGATCAAACGATCCTAATAACTTCTAAACTGCAGAGTTAGAAAAAAACACTCACAGTACAGCGTGTGTGGATAGTGAAATCAGCATTTTACACCCAAGCCATTTTTTGAACCAGGCTGTAAATATGCATTTTAATGTCGTAAAAGTCTGTTTTTATGGCAAGGTGTGTACGGTCCAGAGTGGTACTGTGCTCATGTGTGTTACATTTGAAAGAGTCTGAACAATTTATGTGAAATATACTACAATGCATTTCCATAGGGTGGCGCTATTGTAGTAGCAGAGACTTGAACCTGTAGATGTGTTGGGAAGTGGAATATGACGGTGTGTGAAATTTGAAGCTGATTGAGCCTTAAATGAAGGAGCTACAATAACCTCCTGGTTAATGATAGGATATCAGAGTTTGATGCAGTACCACAGACACACCCTTTAACTACAGGACATGAGTGACCAGTAATACTTTAATAGGCCTGTAAGATATTTCTGAGCACAATCAAAAATAGTGTTCAAAAAGGGAATTTTTAATCAACGAGTAAAACGTATGACTTCCTGTTAATAGTCAGTTGCGGTGTACTTTTAGTAAAAAAAAAAAAAAAAAAAAAAAGAAAAAAGCCCATAGATGCATTCAGGCTGAGACACTTAATGTGCCTGCGTTTTGGTCCTAATCCAACATTGTACAAGAGAGCAGTAAAGGTTTTGATGTAGATGAAACATTTGTCAATTTTTGACTTTGTTTTATGGCCAAGGCCATTTTGTTACATAAAATTTATTGATAATTTTTGATTGTCAATGTGTCTAGTATACACAAACCCAGTTTGGAGGGGATCTGATTAAAAAAAAAAGGACTAGTTTGTTCAAATACATGAATCATCAAAATATGACTCCAATCTGTACTTCCTATATGGAATTTGTGATTGTCTGAAGTGAGTTTTTTTTATAGGCGTTGGCATGACAAGAACATTTTCAGGCCTGTAGCTCGAAGTAGCCGAAGGGTCTGTGTTTTTCACGTGGAGGGGGCGCTGTGGTGCATGCATCGTGGACAAAACACTGGATTCATACATTTTTGACCATCACTGAATTTTGCGGCTAGGTGCGTTCACGTTTATCTCAAGCTGAAGGCGTATCAGGATTGCTTCCTGCAAAAGAGACATCACTTTGTTAATATATGAGACCCAGATGGGAAAAAAAAAGTGTTGACTGCCTTGGTTGGAAAAAGCATGCCACAATATTTTTTATTAAAAAAATTTAAGCTGGGGTGTCCTTTGCTGTGGACATCAGGATTTCCTTGTATTTAAAAATGTAATTTGTCCATCATTTTTTTCTACCATTATGCAGAGAGGAACAGGGAGTTCTTTTTGTTATTTATTTATTTATTCATTTATTTATTGCATGTGACCAAAAAAAAACATAAATCATTAAAAATGTTATGGTTGGCATGTAACTGTTGTGGCTTGTGTACCCTGCTCTGGAAAAACCTTTAAAACTTAACACTGAACTTAGACTAAGCTATGTATGTATGTATGTATGTATGTGTGTTTATGATAAATGCAACTGTGTACCTATGGCTGTTCTTGTATGTTTACATTTGCATGTGCATAAAGATATATTTGTATGTATTTAAAAATATATATGTTTGCATTTATGAGTGTATGAAGGCTATGTGTCATAGTTTTGAGTGTTTCTGCATATCTGTATTTGGGGCACATCATGTGTGTATTTTACGACCGCCAATTTGTCGGTATGACAATCACCTGTCATCTGAAGTATCTTGAATCTCACATGAATGCGTATGTCTCCATAACCATGGAGGACATCCGAAAAATTATTTTCAGCAAATGAACAAAACATCAAACTTCTAAGTTTATAGTTTTAAAACTTTTGTTGAGACTTATGTTAAATCATTCAACATTCATCTCTTAAAAGCACAATATTTGCAAAAATGTAGTATCTTACTTTACTAATGCTCATTACACAGTGGTCGGTGGGGCGGACATTTTGGAGAGACAGTATAATTCGATAAACCCCAACTCCTCAAATGTCACTGGAAAGCTCAGGATATCCTTTAAAAAACACAACGGATTTTATCCTTCCTGATACTTTTGTTTTTAAAATTCGACTTTGAAAGTGTTGTCCACTACAGAGAACAAAAATGCGTAGCTGAGTCTCGGGAGGATGCACTCAGAGTACAGAACCTGCGCAGGTGCCCCACCCCTATGCACAGATAGACGAGCTGCTCAGTGCGAGCGTCTTTTCACCCTTCAACTTCATTCATCGAGTTGTAGACCTATAGCCGGAGCAGAAACCACTTACCTTGGGATCAGATGTGATGTACAGTTTTCGTTTGTTTAGAGACTTCTGGATGGTGTAAACTTTAACGCAGCTCTCCTCGCGATAAAGTTTGATGACCGGACGTCCAGAGTCCTTCTCGCGATGGTACAGTCCACGACCCTTCAAATGTGAAGTTTTCACCTGTTCCTAACGAAACTGATGATAAAATGTACTGCACATGCACAGAGTAAATTAACTTACTGTTTAAGCATTGAATACAAAATAGGGGGGTTCACCGGATTTATGTACCCATGCCACTGTGAAAATGTTTCTTGTACTATAGTAGAAGAAACTGGCTTGTAATAGTATAGGCCTATTTATTATAATCAATATATAATAATTTCAAAAGAGGGCTGTTAAAGCCATCAGTTGTCGGTAGCTATTGAGGTAAAGGGAATTAAAGTCTGTTCCAGTCTGCTCCATGTTTTATATTAACGAAATAGAAGGCATGGACTTTTTGTTTATGTGAATAATAGTTAATACTAATGTCTGAGCTGGATAAGTTTCTAACAAACTTTACTTTTCCACAAAACAAAATCCATTTTCAGGAAAATGATCACAATATCTTCTCTCCCTACAGATCAACTCCTGAAAAAAAAAAAGAAAAGAAAAGAAATTAGGAACAGGAAAGTAATTTCCATGACCGGTTTTATAACAGATTTATTGCATCTTTAGTGGAATACTTCAGATAACATGGCTCTTGTGAAAAAAAAAAAATATCATGCCACCAAAAGATGTATTTTTTAAAAGCACTCATGTTATTGTTGCTATAAAATAAAAAATAATAATAAACATAGTTACCCCAGGACCCTTAGTGAATTTCTGTGACTTTTGTGTAGTTGGCATCACATGACTTGGATATTGAGCTTGAGAGTTTTCAACACATAGGCCTACATTTTTTTTTAAAAAAATTAGCCTTTATATGATTACCTCCAATTTACTTATGAAATAATGAGAACATTAAATAGAAACATCCCTTTACACTGCCTTAGTGGAAAAAAATCTAAATGTTAAAGATGATTTATTTTCAATGTTGTTAGTGATTTGAAAAGATACTCAAAAGTGTCGCTATGTTAGTTTTAATATCCCAACTTTATTGTAAATCTACAACTACTCAAAACACAACAGAACTAGAGACTTTTGACGCCAGCTGCTCTGACTGGTTAATGATAAAATCCACTCAGGCTATGAAACTGTAAATGCCTGTGAGGATTTTATAGTGTGTACCATGATTTGTTTCCAACAGGTGTCAGTTTTCTCTGTAGCTTTATATCAAACTTGTCCCTCAGGATTTGATCTACCTCATCATCCTTAATATTCCTCATGTCATAGTAATCTACCCCTTCCTCAGGTTTGAAGGTGACCTCGCTGTAGGTCCATCCAATCAGAGCTCTGAACCCTGTGGGTGTCTGCAAAGAGCAGATGGACTTATTGCTGAAAAGTGAGTTTGGGTCTGTTTGCAGTCGCTCACTTGCAGGAAGTAAACTGTCTGGCTCACGGGGTTCCAGGGTGAAGCGGTAGATAGGGTTTGTTTCAGATCTGTTGATCAAACTTGATTTAGCAAAATCTGGATCAAGAATCTTCAGCTTCCTGCCAGTCCTCTCCAGCACCCAGAAGTCCCCCTGGTCTATCAGACGAAAGGCACCAGATGCCTGGAGTTGGTCCTTCCCAGAGATCAGCTCCAGGGGCTCCCTCAGCTGAGAAGAAGTCCCAAAACTTACGTCTGCTATGTAGGCCTTTCCATCAATGACCACCTTATGGATAAGATGAGACTCAATGGGAGAATAGGTTTTGAGTGAAGTCATGTAAACTCTGGCAACGAGTGTTGTGCAGTCAAAGCCCATTTCTCTCATCACCCAGCCAAACAAGTTGTTGTTCTCCAGACACCAGCCTCCACGGTTACACCTCACAACCTTGTTGAAAATCACCTCAAGGTCCATGACCATCCTCTCACCACAATGCATGCTGAGGTTTTCAAATGGGACTGTCATGACGTGCTGCCTGTGAATCAGCTTCAGTGTTTCAAGGTCAGGTTTATAAACAAGGCCACGGAGGCCAATTCTGTGGAAGTATTCCTCCAGATTCATCTTCTCTGCAAAACAAAAAAAAGGCATCACATAAATTCATTGGAAGACATCTCCCTCTTTTTCACTGTGTGTGGTGTGGGTGGGTGTAACTTAGAGTAGCTATGTCAGTTTTTATTGGTGTATGAAAGACAATTTGTACATTGTGCCTTCAATGTGTCTTACCTATATGTACATTATATAAATAAACAGCTTATTGCTAACGTCCTTTCACTCTTTAATTCGATGATTCATGGAGGTAGAATGTCGGATCAGAAACCCCTTACCTTGAGACCTTGACATGATGAATTTTCGTTTGTTGTAGTTCTAGATGGTGTGAAAATGTAGCACAGCTTTCCTCACGATAAAGTTTGTTGCAGCAGACGTACGGTTGCTTATCGCGCCTTCACATTAAACGGCTTACGGAGAACCGATGAAAAGTGAAGTTCCCACCCATCCCTAATCAAAACTAAATGTGCGAAATGTTAAGCACAGAATACAGGGTCTGACATCCTCCTGCATTCCTGGGATTGCCTCCTCTTAAATCGTGTATGACAAGTTTTTGGAGCCAAAAGGATAGTTTTAATTGTGGAGCCAGAAATATAAACTCATCAACAATTAGGGGTTTCATTCGATTTTGATTCTTCGTAATAACTTTAAATGTTTACTTTTAATGTGCTTTTACTTTTATAGATTAACCGGAAGTTGTTATGTTTTTCTTTCTAACATTCGTGAACATTCCTCAATTCCGACTTCCGTTTGAAAAACAGAAAGGGTAGAAATGACTTCACTACAGAGGACTTGTTTAGGAAGTTATTTAACACAAAATTAAGAGGTTTTCTAGTTTAATAAAATGTTTCTTCCCTTTACAGAACTGCCTTTGTAAAAAAAAATAAAAAAAGGAAAAATGTAATATCTCTGCACTTTCATTTGATTAATCTGTTTATCCTTCACATTCTACCTACCACCTGTAAGGTTTTTTTTGATGGTGGTGGGATTTTTTTCCACCTAAAGTTAAGTTTCTTTAATCCAATACCTTATTATTATTATTATTATTTTTCATCTCCAAAAATAACTTAAGTTGGTTTCTCGACATCTTTTTTTTCTTTGCTAGTAAAGGACAAGTTTGTTTTGTTACATCAATTAACTCATTGCATTTCATTTTTTAATAACGTGATCTTTTTGGGTGCTCTGAAAGAAGGAAAAGGCCAGTCTGTCGTGCTGTCATTTCTTACATCAATATGTAAATTGGCGATAAAATAAAGAACTGAAAAGGATGCATGACTGCATAGAGCTTCTGGGGAATTATATCTCAGGCAGCTATGTATTGCTTAGTAGAGCTTTTTTTATGACCGTTAACAAAACAATACATTTTTGTAACTCTCACTCAAATGTAAAATACAGGGTACTAAATAATATGTATTCTGCCAAGTATGTTAAGTTGTTTATCCGTGCTTGGAAAAGTTACCACTAGATGGGGGTAAATCTCCATAATTGTTTATACTGCATCCCACTGAACCAACGAAGAAGAATGTTTTAAACAAGGAAGTCAATATTTTTACAGGAAGCCATCGTTTGCTTCCTTTTGTTTTGTTTGTCTTTGTTTTCAAGACCACATTTACTGGATTATTCCATCGGGGGTCAAGTTGGATCAGTAATTAGGTTTAGTTTTATCTTATTTGTTTCTGTTGAGTATATTTTTTCGACCGTTGGCGACGTTTGGTATTCGCTGTGAGTTAGCTCGACGAGCTCATAATAAAGCTAACAGGCCTGAAGGCCATCTGTCCATTGTCTGCCGCTGGTCAGATACTTAGCCTGTTTTTATCAAGTAACGAGATTCACCGTTATCTGTCATTTGGAAACACTGGTAAACACTCGGAACAAAACTCCCGTGCCGCTGTCACCCGCTCATTTATCGGGTCACGTTAGCTATAGCTGCTAACGGGTCTTCATTTGGTCAGTCAGTTTGCTGACCTTACCGACGGATCGTTTCACACCAACAGTCTGACAGTTACCAGACAACAACTTTAAAACAGACAATCAGGAGATTGACCATTATGTATGCCCCGCCGGGTTCTGCTGTTCCTGGAGGCCGCAGAAGGAGAGGGGGTACCTCTGTCCCCAAGCAGCCGGAGCGGAGCCTGGTGTCGGCTCTGCCCGGAGCTCTGTCGATCACTGCGCTATGCACGGCTTTGGCGGAACCGGCCTGGCTCCGGGTACACGGGGGCACCTGCCCGAGGCAAGAGCTGGGGGTGGCGGATGTCCTTGGGTACATTGATCCCAAGCTTCTGGACGGTGAGAACCGACTCCTTCCCCTTTTAACCTGCCTACAGTCAGAACCAGAAACACCAGATTTATTTCACAGGGGAAGATTAGGCATGACAGTTGTTGTTACACATAATATTGCGTGTATTTAGAGAATAGAGAATTATGATTTGCGATATATATTTATATATCAATACAGAGTATTACACAGATGAAGTATTGTGCGGTTGGATTGATGAAGAAATAGCTGTCTACTTTCAGTATTTCACAGCAGGATTATTGCTCTAATACTTGTTTAGTTTCGTCATAATGTGCCAATGTTGAAAGTACATGCACAATAAAGAAGGACTCTCAGTCTTGAAGCTTACCTGTGATGTCTTTTTGTCCATTTCTATATCCTCCAGATTACTGTTTGAACCCACAGACCATCTTACTCCTCAGGGTGATAGCTGCCTTCTGTTTCCTTGGCATCCTGTGCAGTCTGACTGCTTTCCTCTTGGATGTGTTTGGACCCAAGCACCCTGCACTTAAGATCACACGCAGATACGCATTTGCACATATTTTAACAGGTATGATTCTTCCTTGCTGCAGTTGTAGTCAGATTCTTTTTTTATTACAGTATTGTGTTTTTCATTTTGGATACTAATTGTTTTTCTCTGTCTCTGCTCAGTGTTACAGTGTGCCACAGTAATAGGCTTCTGCTACTGGGCCTCGGAGCTCATCCTGTCACTGCAGCAGCAGCACAAAAAGTACCATGGTTCTTTTATTTACGTCACTTTCGCCATCAGTTTCTACCTGGTGGCAGGAGCTGGCGGAGCCTCCATCCTCGCCACTGCTGCAAACCTCCTGCGCCACTACCCCACTGAGGAGGAGGAGCAGGCTTTGGAGCTGCTCTCAGAAATGGAAGACAGCAGTGAAACTTTTCCTGCTGATTATGACATTGCTAATCAGTTTCAACCACCTCCTGCCTACACGCCCTAATGCTACCAGACTGGCTTTGTTAACACACGCTTCTCTCTCTCTCTCAGCACGGCTATTGGCTTGATGAGCAAATCCCACTCTTATCAAATGGATATCTTTGCAAAATACTCCCCATAATGAACACAGCGTGCACGGATGGTGCAGAAACTTCTTTACTGACAGTGCTTGGGTGCATGGAAGCTTTTAGTGGTGGCAGAAATTTAGGAGATGATTCTTACTTTCACCACTAAAGTTGTTAGTGATTTGCATGTAAATGGCTTTTAGGATTTGGTTCTTACATGTGAAGCAAACCAAACTGCAAGAAGTGCTCAACTTGGCTCATCATAAGTCATTGATGAAGCAGCCACAGCCGGGTCAGTGCCAGATATCGAGGCTGGGCTGTCGGCACATTGTCAGGGGTTGAGTTACTCTTGGTTGGATGTGGATGGAGCTTTGTTCAGCATCATCGCGATGTCATTTTGATAAGCCTATCACGTATGATTTTAAATTTACCCCAACATCTGAAATGCAGACCTACGAAGAAGTTTGTTTTAAACATTTCTTTTATATTCAATCAAATTGTCCTTCCTATTTATTATTTAGTTGTTTGTGCTGTGTCTTTTCTCCTCTCTGTTGCTTTGTAGACATCCGTCACTGATTTAGTCTTATTTAATCACATCTGTACTTGAATTAACACTATTGAATGGTCACAAACTCTGTGAGACTGACGTTTGTGTTGTTTTGAAAAGGATCATCCTCAGTCTTTGTTGTGAGAGCGAGCCACGGAGAAAAATGCAGAAACTTTTTCTGTATGTTTCACAATAAGTGAAAACAAGTAACCTTGGAACCTTGTTGCATAAGTTGGTTTTGCCACGTTTTCTGTGTTTGATTTATGAAAGAAACTTTATTTGTACTTTGTGATTACCACGTGTGACAGTTTGAGTATGTGTTGTTCCTTTTTTGTTTTTGCATGAGTTCCAATGTGTGCACATTTTAAACCCTTCAGACAGAATCTTGTTGGAAAATCTCCCACAAGGTCTCAGCTGAGGCTTAAAAGTTGTGATTTGGTGGCTAGTTGACTGTTTATTGTTAGTTTTCCTCCATTTTTGCATTTTGTTCAACAAATTGTCGCTTTATTTTCATCACCAGTATGTAAATATTGATTGTTTATACATAAAAAAAGTGGTCAATAAAATAAATGCCATATTTTGCCTCAAGTGTATCATCTGTAACTTATGATTAATCTCAATTGTGGAGGGGGCTGTTTGTAGACACCTTGATTGGTCTGAGGGAATATTGAGAGGGACATTTTGGTCTGATCAGGGTATTTCTGGGTTTGCTGTCTGGACCTTGAGACACAACATGGCATTACTGTGAGTAAGAGCCTTACACCCTAATAGACTTTAAAGGGCATAGGGTATACCAAGTTTCCCATCCTCTACAACCCTATAGAAAGTTTTTGAGAAGCTTCTCTTTTACTTTTCAGAACATGCAGTGAGGACATTAAAAAAGTTGAAAAGTTTGTCTTCCTCTCCTTCCTCTCCTGCTCTAATGCCTTAAAGTGAGATTAGGAAGGCTTTTGTTGTTTTTGCAGGTTTCCCTGTCCTGATGCGGTGCCAAAGAGTTTAGTTCTATAAGGGCCATGACAGTTCAAGGGTTAAAGCACTGCGTTTAGATTACTCTTTAAAGCTGCACTTTCAAGCTGTAACTGTCCGGGGCCAAATTAACTTAACTTAATCAGATGAATAGACAAGGTATTACTTGGGAGGGGTGTTCGATAAGGAGAAGAGGCTATCCAAGGCAAGGAGGTGATGGATCTTCCCAGGAAGTGGAGCTTACGTGGTCACGTCACTTGGCCACACTGGTGGTATATATACACACACACCCACACCAAGACCAAAATCACTGCCAGCGTCTGCACAGGCTCTCAGTGACAATCTCTTCATTCTTTTTTTTCTGCAAAACCAGTGAGGTTAAAGCTGAACCATGCTTGCATCCAGGACAATTCTGTCAAAACAGACTATGGCGGTCCTGTCCCGCCAGCCTGCCTGCTTCGTTCACCAGGGGGACTATGGCAACTGGGGAAATACCAACGTTGCACTGGTGAGTAAAATATGACAAATGATGTGGAAATGAGAACAAGAAGAGATACAAACATAGAGACAGGAAGTCATCAATGCTAGTTTATGCACAAGCGTGATCCTTGTTGTGATCTGTGACTGTGCTGCAGGTTTTCTCAGGATGTGGCTGGTGGGATGGGACTGATGTCCATGAGGGAGTTTAGTGAGTATCATACCTGAGATCAGAAATTTTACATTATCGATGCATCACGATGCACAAGAGAGTAAGTCCCATCTGTGTCTGCAGCACTATGTACCACCTGAGCCGTAATGGAGCTCGCTTCCAGATGTTTGCTCCAAACCAACAGCAGATGCATGTGATCGACCATGTGAAGAAGCAGCCCCACTCTGGAGAGAACAGGTAGGCTTATTTGGAAAGACTTTCAGGTGGATCACAGGGGGGTGGGGGATCAGACACAGGCCTAGTGACCTGTTTTGTCTTTGTACTGTCATACACCAGACTTGACTAATTCCATGCGTAGAATTTATGACTATTTCTGGCCATCACATAGGAACATGATGATGGAGGCGGCTCGCTTCAGTCACGGTCAGGGAATGATGCAAATGCAAGACCTTTCCAAGCTGGATGTCAACAGCTTTGATGCTATTATCTTCCCAGGAGGCCATGGCATCATTAAGAACATGTGAGGAAAAGTGAAGTTAAGACTTTGATAATGTGTCGCAAAGTAGAGTAAAACTAATAAAGATACTTAACTTTCAACACTTTAGGTCTTCCTTCGTCAAGGATGGAAAGGACTGCAAGCTGCACAATGACGTGGAAAGAGTTCTTAAAGAATTCCACCGTTCACGCAAACCTATCGGGTATGTATCTGCAGGATAATATTCAGCCAATACTTCATCAATTCTCACGCACAAGCAATAAGTCAAGGTACAAAAGCAGACGTGTAAAACCTCGGGTCTTTTGGTTTTACAATACGTAACATTAAAATTTGAAATCCAAACATAAGTTTCAGACAGCCATTGATTCTTGTCACTTTAAACCAGATTAGATTAGATTACATTAGCCTAGATAAACAAAACAGATTTAAAAGATCCCTGTAATGGAATTGGGACACTGGGGCAGCAGTAGAAAGGGAAATAGACAGTGAATACTGAGCTCACATGTAAATAAATACAATGAAGTAAAAAGTTAGAAACAATGTCCTGTATGAACTTCAAACTGATTAAATTATAAAGATTGTATGACTTCATTACCTGCAGAAGCACACAGTATTCCAATCCAATCCATTCAACTTTATTTGTTAAGCACTTTAAAAAAACAACCATAGTTAAAACAAAGTGTTGTACAGGAGAATGAAAAAGATACAAGATAAAAGAATAGACATAAAACATAAATAAAATGAGTTTTTCAAAGACAAGGAGCAATATAAAAGACATAAAGAAATTAAAATGAATAAAAACGCAGAAGAAGCAAAAATAAAATTAATAATAATGATAATGATAATAATAATAATAATAATACAATCGCCAGCTACTGTGCATCAAAGGCCAGGGAGAAAAGGTGGGTCTTAAGAAGGGAAGTATTGTTGAACAGAACAAGGTATTCTCGAATATTGTTTCTTTTTATGAAAATATGTATGATTTAATATTTATTAACTTGTTTCACATTAGATATCTGAGCAAGAACTCAACAAACTGTCATCAATAGTCAGTCTGAGAATCTGTCATGAAGTTTGGTGCTTCTTGTGACAGGCTGATCACAGCAGGTTGAGCAGGTGTAGTAAACAGTTTGTACTCTGAAGAGAAAATCTCATATCGGCTAACCTACAGGTCAGGTCCGGCAAATCCTATCGATTAAAGCAGGCAGGACAGGACGGAGGCTCAGATAACATATACTATGTGATCTGGTGATGAGCGGCTGATCCTTTGGCCACTATAGCTGGCAGTAGTGGACGGATGGGGTGAATGTGAGGCACCTGAGCTGCTCAGAGATGACAGGAGATGCAGGATTACAGGAATTAAAGATTGGAGTTGAATAAGAAGGGGATGACGCAGCTGTCACCATGACAAAACGGAGTTAAACGTTATGTTGACTTTTGACGTCAGTCATTAATTTACTTGTATAATACAGGTTTAATCTCTTCCTATTGCTAATTAGGCTAATAAATGGTTTTAGCCAGGTGACAACAAAGGCCATTAAAAATTTACAGGAAGGCATTGTTGTGCAACATTTGGGTCTGTGTGTCGGTCTCTGTGATTAACAATGTGCTTTACTGTCTGGAGCCACACAGATCACAGACTAACACACACTGGGACAAAGCTGGCACTGTTGTCTGCAAAACTGTTGAACTGATCCCTGAACAAAAGACAAACAGTGTTTAACAGTAAAATCAAAACATCATTTTACACGCGACGATGAGCGGCTTGTCTCCAGTGTGTTTTCATCTATCATTTGTGTTTCCTGTTTGCTTTAGGACAAAATATGAATCAGCATGATCCGTCTTTAGCTCCAAAATTCTGGCAGATAAACAAGTTTGCTCTTGACCAAATTTCCTGTTCAAGGTTTCTTCTTCCTACATATGTGTTTGTGAGGCAGACATGTCAGGAGGGATTTTGTGGAGTGCTATCTCACTTTGTGACATCTTGCACTGAGGCGTGTAGGTTTACAGGATTAGAGGCCGAGGTCACTGTGTTTGTGAGGCGTTGGAAAGATAGACTGTGCAGATGGATGGGGGGAGATGTTCAGAGTAGCAGTTTAAGTCTACCTGACGTGACTTTAAACTTCAGCTGAACTTTGGAGGCTCCAGCAGCTGCAGTCACAGTATTAAAAAAAATGCAAGATCAAAAAACGACTCACTCTGGTTATAAAGAAAGACGGATTCCACTAATCAAATTAGAAAAGGTTGACCTTAGCTTACTAGGTTTCTGTAGGTTACAATCACTGATCTTCTTGATGCATAAGCTTAATTAACTGTGTCCGGATCGGTTAACAGTGAAACAAATGAGAAAAGTAACAGGAAATACAAAGAGCAATATGGGATTCATCTTTTCAAGAGCAGACCTGACTGATCATGCAAGAAAAATGTGTTATAAACTCAGATTACTATGGATAATATATATTCAGATTTGCTCCTGTCAAAGCTATAGAGCGTTTTGATGTTCATGTTATAACTCCTCATATATTTATCATATTGATTTAACGGTATAATCCTGCAGATCAAAAACTACAGTGGCTCTGTTAGTGGACCGTGCTCAGACCGGGCCATTAATTCAGGACCTTTAAATCTTTAATTCCTTTTAACAAACATCTCAGTGTTTAAGCCACATGATGGCCAAATTCCACTCAGCTGTTTCACTTGCAGCATCATGGGGTTGTTCACGCTGCAGAAAGCTCAGTGACAGCAACAGCTGAGTTTCAAACAATAACAATACAAAATCCTGCAAAGCCAAAAACCATGGGTGCATACAAAAACCAGATGTTTTAGATCTCCCAATGTGGGCTCTGCTGATGATGATTTAAAACACCATGTATGAGCATATTGATACAGGATTTCCTAAAAGCATGTCACCTTCGACAGGTGATTTGCATGATTAGATTGTTTTTACAGAAATGTTTTGTAACGACATGCAAAGGTGACGTGTTTTGATGCAGGGGTGAAGCTGACAGTTCCAAAACACCAACTTATCAAGGCAGTTGTAAGTAATGTGTAAGGCTAATTCTGAGCTAGCTAATCAGAGCGTTCATGGCATCACTAACCACGGAGTCAGATCTGATCAGTGGTAATCTTCAAGAAGTGATTCTATACCCTCATGAGACTAATTAGAGCTCGAGATCTAAGATCTTCCACTCATTACTCTCCCACACCACGATGACTAACTTAGAGCCACAGTATGCCTCAAGCTGGTGAGAAATGTAAATTGCAATGACTGATTACATTTCCTCCATGGCTTTTGTTACTCTACAACCTGAGCTGACTCTCACCTTCTGTATGCTGCTCTTTCAGCCTGGCCAGCATGGCTCCTGTGCTGGCCTGCCGCGTGCTGCCCAGCATCGAGGTTACCATGGGATACGAGCGGGACGAGAACACCCGCTGGGGGAACTGGCCCCACACCAACATGGTGCAGGCTGTGAAGAGCATGGGTGCTCGCCACAACGTCCGTGAACCATACATATCCTTTCAGAGCTCTTTCTTTTAAAATATCAGTTAAATGCTTTATTTCATTAAGTGTGTTCTGACTGGCATTCACTGCGTTTACCTTAACCTTTGCTCTTTACGAAGCCTATGTGGATGAGAAGAACAAAGTGGTCAGCACCCCGACCTTCATGTGGGAGACAGAGTATCACTACCACTATATATTTGATGGCATTGGAAACATGGTCAAACACGTCATGCGCATGTCCACCAAGTGAAGTGACAGATAGTGTGAAGACAGCAGGAAGTCGGTGTTTGAGTACAACACACACCTCTGTTCTAGTGTCTTTTACCTTCTTACATGAAAAATATTAAATGCTTAGAAAAAGCTCAAACTGCCTGTGTGTGAGTTGATGGTTTTAATTAATTTTATTCATTCAAATATACCTTTTATTATTGGAAACATGAAAATACCCTCTGCTTTTTTTAATTGTGCATATGGAACAGTTTAAGAGAGGAATTAAAGAAATGTTCGAGTAAAAACAAGTTTAAAAAAATGTACAAAATGATGATATTTGCAAGATACCATAATGAAGAGAATTAAGAAATTATTATATGGTTATTATTAAAATATAATGATGGTATGAGAATGATATATATCTGTCTGAAATTATAATTACTTAATTTGATTAAATTAATTAATTGGATAAAAGTCTTCTGTTGCAATGTCCAAGCATTAAACAAGGGTGCGTGGACATAGTTGTCTATGTTTGAGTGCATAACATCTGCATCTGTTTATAAATAATTGTTTGGTAAAGGGGTGGGAATTAATAAGTTTATACTTCATCCCACTCCTTTTCAAATATGTGAGTAGATAATGTCTGTTTGTATTTGTTTCTGTCTTTGACAGAAATTTCACTTTGACCTCATGTTCGAAATAAAAACACCAAAAAAAAAAAAGTCACTCAACACATCTTAAAACTATTATTATTATTATTATCATTATTATTATTATTATTATTATTATTATTATTATTATTATTATTATTACTATTGTTAATAATAATAATATTTTTTCCTCTCTAGAAGCTGATGTTTAAATTGGATGAAACTCATTTTAAACTTATACATATGTCAAGTTCATATGTTTAGGAAAATCTTAAAAGTCTGTGAGAACACTTGAGGTTAATATTCAGTTATCCTGTATAGACATTACATTACATTTACAAAGACGTCGGATTATTCAATTTCTTGAAGTAAATAACACCCCCCCCCCCCCCCCCCCCACACACACACACACACACACACACCCCACCCCACCCCCCAATAAAGTAATAAATAAATAAAATAAATTAAATGAAAAAAAGAAACGTCTTTAAAAAATTTTTTAATTCAATTATTTTTTCATTATTCTTGAAAGAAAAGGGCAAAAGGTTTAATAACTTTTTGTCTGGAATTTATCGTTGCAATTCTCATTTCAACCACAAGAGGCTGATCTGTACCACAAACCCATGCTGTAATCCAGATTTAAAGCTTCCTTGTCCCTCTTCAGGTAAGCTTCATTTTCTCTGATTAGCGTACAACAAAAGGTTTTCTCCCAAACTGTGTAGCCATATTGTGGAAATAATGACAACTACTGTTGGTTATTGTTGATTCTATTAATATACCGCTAATAAAAAATTAAAACTACACTGAATATTTTGGGTTTAAAGACCAACAAAAAGGAGCACCAATTTTCTGCTCTATCCTCTTTTGAACAAAGGCATAAAAAAAAACCAAAACAAAAAAAATATACTGTGTATACACAGTGTCTACTGGAAAAACTCTGAGTTCACAGATGAAAACAACTTCTAGAAATATGACAGATTGTCTTGGAAAATGGTATATTTTTCTTTTAAAAGTAAGCCTTTCCAAAGTTGTTTATTTTCCTCCACTGTTTTTCCAGGCCTCCCATAACTACAATCGGCATCTATTCATCAATTTTCATCCAACGAGTTAGTATTTATCTGTCAAGTATCTGAAAACTGATCAAACTTGTCTGAATTTATGTGATCTTCTTGTCAAAAGTTGCCATTTAAAGGAACCTAAATTAGGTGACAAAAAAGCTGTTTTCAGACTTTCAAATGCATACTCATATATCACTAACAACTTCGACAGGGGGAATAATCACATGAGGGCAAAAGCTGAGGTTTACTAACCTTTTAACAGAGGAATCTGTCATTTGCTTATGATTTGATATAAAGTGTGGTTGAAGTGGGGAGAAAAAGCTTTTACCCATATCATAAAGAAACTCTCATTCAGAATAAAACAATTTATTCATTACAAACATATAAAAATGACAAAACAACCAAGAGACAAGATATAAAAATTTCCAGTTTTTACAAAACATCCATAACCATCATCAGAAATGCAAACTCATTCCATTTAAAGGATTTAATCTTGGTTATTTAAGTTAATACAGTACAAATCTTGAAACTTTCCAAAGTATACCTACAACAGTTTTCTGTCACTCTGTCAGGCGACGTTAAAAACAGCTTGTGTTGTTTTTCAGTAAAAACAAAACAAAACAAAACAACAACTAAAAGCTGTCTGCTAATGGGCACAAAACTCATTACAGACCTGAAGTCGATGAAATATTCACAGTGTTGCCTTCACATCAGGGATGTGAATTGTAAACATTGTTGCATATCATAACTCACTTCAATAAATAAACAGAAACACTCAAAACATGAGTGACAGTTGTTTGAAAAAGGTGTTTTCAATATTCACTTATCAGTTTTTTAAACAAGCTTTTCTTTAAGACCTTCCATAAATCAGCTTGTGCGTCTTGACTGAACTGACAATAAGGCAAAATCATTTTCCCTGTGATACTTTTTTATCAAGTGTTTCTGTCATTACAGAGGCAAGGTTGGACCGATTCAGGTGGAGTTTTGTAGCATTTTCTCATCTGATGAAATGATGAATATACAATACAACAGAAGGGTTCATTCACATTAAGGTACATATAAACATTTGTACATTATGAACAAACACTGGGGAGCTATCACAAATGATTGAATTATGAACTCACAACATGGGAATCTTTTAGAGACAGATAAAATGAGACCAACAGGAAACAATGGAATCATTAGGAAAAACATACAGGTAAGTAACTTCTTTAAAATCCTGTAAACCTTTGAAAAGAGTGGTGAAATTAGACGTCTTCAATAGCTTAACGCTTCTGTAACAAAGTACAAAACTGAGAGTGACCTGATCGTGTGATCTTTGAGTACTTATACACAGGTAGCTGTGAAAATAAAAAACAGACATTTTGATTAACAGATTCATGAGGGAACAGACCTGCATAATTTTCAATAGCAGCTTCTTATTAAAAGGAAGTTGCTGATGTGATCGACTTGTATTTGAAGATAAGCCTTTATTATTTAGCATCTGCTGCTTTTCTATAGCAGTTCATGAAGGGTCAGGGGGGTTTCTCATTCCTCAAAGCGGCCCTGTGCGTCTGATTGTCAAGGTTTAAGAAATAAAATCTCAAAATGCAGTTCCACAAACAACTTAGATGGACAGATAATACCTTCTCAGTTTCATTATGTAGCAGAATCGGAATAAATGTGAAAGAATGAGTGATTTATATCCCGGATGAGAGTGGTAGTCTGCACTATTTGATGGCACACAGCATGTAGTCGTGTTTGTAAGTTGTCCACCTTGAATCTGCTGTAACAGTGGATGAGTTCTGAGTTCTGATTGAGGTGTGACAGTGTCCAGGACCACGGTGCTGTCAGATGATTGAAACTTCTATTTGGTTTCTGTTTTGTATGGACCTGAGAAGAGGAAGAACAGACAGTATTAGAGGAAATTTCTTAAAGGTCCAAAATTAAATATTTTGACTGATGAAAATGAAGTGCAGGTTTTGGCATGCATCAACTACAAAGCACATGTTTGGTAGAGTTGCAGGCAGGAAAAGGATGCAGCCATGCGAGCAGAGGCAGGAGGAAAATAAGAGGAAAGAGGTGAGAGGGCAGGAAGAGTAACGGACCGAGTCAAGCTGCTAGAGCAGTGCTGAGTTGTTGTCAGAGTCTGTTTCATAGCCAGGGGCGAGGCAGGGCTCACGGGAACAGATGGACTCCTGAGCCCGCCTGTACTCTTGGTACTCCTGACGAAGAGCGTTGAAACGCGCCTCGCTCAGGGAGCGGCTGTACTGGCAGCGAGGTGGGTTGGAAACTGGCGGGCTGACTGAGGGAGACGGGCCTGGGGAGGGGGAATGACGGATGGGTACGTCATGGGACAAGCTCACAATAATCACAGCACCAGGGCACAGGGTGAACACATGCAGCAACACGTCGAGCATAACCCGATGAAACATGCAACATCAACACACACACACACGGAAAAGGAGAGGGAGAAATGCTCACCTTTCTGTCCCCGGTCCTGGAGGCCAGCTGCTTGATCAGGTCTCAGCTCCACCCTGCCTCTCCGTGAACCCTTCTGTGACTGATCAAACCCTGTGGCCTCCAGGACCTCTGAGTCCACGCACGCATCAGCAGAGTCCCACTCATAACTCTCATCTACTGATGTGTTCCTTCTAACGAGATACACAAAAGAAGTGTCAGGTAACAACAACACCAACAACAAATAAATAAAACAAAAGAAAACTGTTTTCATTTTGGCAATAAATAAATCCTTCTGATGAGAAGACACTCCAGTGTGTTAGTAGTTATGGTCCAGGTGTGGGGGTGTTTCACCTTTTGGCTCTCCTCTCAGGCAGCTCTGTCTCCGCTCTGTGCCGCTCACTCTCCTCGGTGGTTTCTGGGGAGCTGAGCAGCGTGGGGGTGATGGACAGGGACTGTCTGAAAAGACCGGCACTTCCTCTGCCGCTGCTCTGACTGGCATAGCTGGCCCTCCCTCCATCCCTTATCTCTGCCTCCCCTCCCCTCCCCATCATCCTGTCTGACTGTCTGTAGCCCTCCACCTCCCTGGGTGGGAAGGGGGCGTAGTAAGGTGAGGGCCAGCTGATGCCCCTGGGCAGGTAGGACCTTGGGGGGCCCCTCCTGGGGTCCATGGGTCTCATGCTTTCCATTCTGGATCCTGGCCAGGGTTGGTAGTGGGGGACAGGGATGGAGGAGGGTATGGGGACATAGTGGGCAGCCCTCAGGTTGTCCTGATATGAAGGGGACCACCTGGAAGAGTCCGGGAACACAGCAGCTTGTCGTCGTGGATCTGAGGACTCCAGCATGGGGGAGATTGAGGTCTGCCTGGGCGGGTACATAGGCTGAGTGAGGTAGGGAGGACTAGCTAAAGGTCTTTGTGCAGGGTGAAGTCTCTCTAAGCTTCCCATGCTGGGGCGTCTGAAGGGGATGTATTCCCTCCAGGAGGGGCCCGGCCTGGGGAAGGAAGGCGGACTGCGACCCAAACTGTAGGACTTCACCCTGACATCTGGATGTGGGAACTCGTCCCAGTAACATTTCTCAGAAACATAAGTTCTTGGGCTCTCAAAGTGCTCCCACCTCTGTGAGCCTAAGCTGAATGATTTCTTTAGATAGGGACGAGGATGTCCCAGACCTGAGAGGGTCCGACAGGGGCCCATGCTTAAGGACTTTTTCAAAAATGGCACAGGGGCTTGACATATTCTTGAGGCAATGTTATTGGCCCTGCTGCCCTGAGAGGCTTGTCTTTGGGGTTGCTCTGATAAAGACTCACTACTGTCTGCAAAACTCTGTGAGTGTTTGGCTGCTATGTCTGCCATGCCTTTAGCTGCACTGAACAAGGTGTGAGCCGACCTTGTACCCACTCTGGATTCAGGCCGGTCTGTGCTTCTGTCCCCACCTCGGAGTTGTGTTTTCTCATCATAGAGCTGCCTGCAAGTTTTTTCTGGACCAGGGGACAATGCTCGCGTCTCATCTGGAAATCTTACTCTGTTTGAAGAGTCTCTAGCGTCAACGTGAAGCGAGCTCTTAAAGCTTTGTTTTTTACCAGTATAGAAGCTTGTCTCTGCAGCACCTGCTGAGTGGTCCTCTTCAAAGCAGACCCTTCGGTTCAAGTCTACGTCCCTGTTTTCCTGAACATGAACCTCCCAGTTTTTTGGAACTACATCAGGCTTCGCCCCTGGAGATTTTTGTTGCTTTAACTCTGAACTTTCCCTCGCTATATCTGCATCTTCAGCATCTTCACCAGGCTCATCCACGCTCATTTCAATAAATCCTGGAAGGCTCAGATATTCAAGAATTGCACTTGTCTGCAGGGGGGACATTTTGGGAGATGGAGCTGCAGGCTTGGCCCTAAAAGACTCAGACATTCCTGGGACAGAAAACTGAGACTGGTCACTTTCAGCTTCTTCAACTAGAGTCAGTGTTGTAATGGGACTTGGACTATCAGAGAAGAGACATTTGTCACTTCTCCTTGAGCGTGTTCGCACACCCTCTCTCTCTAACTCGGAGTAAAACCCTGAGCTCCTTCTGTCCTCCCTGGAGCGACTGTCTTTTTCTTTGGCCTTTGCACCGACTTCACGATGTTCAAAAGGTAAAGTAGAGTAACTCGATGGACTTGGATCCCGTGCTGCCGTCTGGTCCACCCCTGCAGTTCTTGCTTGCTGATTAAAGGGAACAGAGGCTGAACTAGTTGGTCTCTCGCTGTCAGCTGAAGGACCTCTGGCTGCTGGATCCCAGTGCTGGGCACCTGCATAAGCATATGAATGTCTGTACCTAGTGACACCTTCGTCTTTGTTTTCCCTCAATCCCTGCTCTGTCACAGACTTCCTGCATGAATCCTGATCTCTCTGAGGACTCAGTGACCTGGCTCTCTCTGGGGTCTGCAGACACAGGATTGGGGAGCTTTCTGAGGAGGCATCAGGGGACAGCATGGGGAGGGATGTGTTCTGGGTGACTGGAGAGCGTGATGAATCAACATCAAGAGAGTCCTCTGTGGTTTCTCTGCGTGCGTGATGATGATGATGGGGAGATGTGCTCTCTAGTGGGCTCTGTACTGGAATGAGGCTGGTGATTGACGTGACAGGGCTGATATCCCACTGTATGCGAGAAGCTTGGAGCCGGTCCATGGGGCTGCTGGTGTTCCCAAAGTAGCACGCCCTGCGGTAGTCTGACACCCGACTTGTCTGACCTGAGGGTCTGTGTTTCTGTCTGATGGCGACGTCCTGTGGCTTCCAAATAGGCTCCTCCTCTGGTTTTGATGCCTCTCTGTGAGAGCTTTCTGCCTTACTGGACTGTTGCTCGTCTCTTCCACGTCCTCGACTTCTCTGATCAGCTGTGTAGCTCTCCAGCTCCCGCTCCATTTCCTCCCTCTCCTTTGCCAGCTGGGCGCACTTGTTGATGCTGTCCCTCTCCAGCTCACTGTCAAGTTGTGAGACCAGGGTGCTGTTATTAGTTAGATGACTCTCCATTGCCTGGTAGCCCCTGTCTAGAAGTTTAGTTCTCCTGGGGAACAGGTCTTCAGCATGGGCCTGCATGCGACACCTTCTGAGAGAATCACTGGGTTTTTTCTCGCTGTTGTCGGAGTAAAAGCTGGCTCTCTCCAGCAGGGCCTCTGAGCCTTGTTCGTCGTCAGAGTAAAAACAGCCGTGACGGGAGAGGTTTCTGGCCAGAGCTCGAACTCTTCCAGGAGAGGGAGGCGGTCTACTCAACTCTGGGACATCCACAGTGAGAGGAGAGTCCTTCCTCTCATCCTTCTCAGAGCTCAAAATACTCGACTTTGGAGAGTCTCTTAAAGACGTCCTGTTGCTCCCCAAGCCACCTGTCCCTCCGTTGATCTGCAGGACTTCCTTGTTTAAATTTTTGTTGTTGGAAGGGCTGGTGCTCTCGAGAAGTGGTTGGACAATGAAACGTCCATCTGGGCCTCTAGAGATGGACTCCAGAGCTGTTGGAGAGGGCGCCTGAGACCCCAAGTGGCTCTCAAAGAGCGTGTAATGTGGTGGTGGAGACGAGTTGGACAGGAGCTGTTTGCGTTGGTCATGGTATTCTCCACGGCTGCCTTTGTCAAAGGAGGAGCGGTCTGACTGTGAGGAGGAGTTGGGGAAGAAGGGAAGCGGTGGACACAGCTTCAGCTTTAGGACGCTGTCTGGGCTGCGAGGAGGTGAGCCAGCTCTAAGGTAGACAGAGACAAGACACAAGAGCTGATATAAAACTTACCGGACAAAACATTCTCACTGAAAATGGCAGAAAGTTTAATTTGGTATTCACATTCGAAATGCAGAGGATTTAAAATTCTGTTTTTTAAGTGTTTCATTTCATAAATTTTTTACATGAGAGCGACAGCTGAGAAGCAAAGTTTTCTTTAAAGTGTTTTACTGCAGTCTACTCAAAAACATAAAAATGGCACATTGAACATTTCAGTCTTTTAAAAAGTAGCACAGGACACTTACTCTGTGGAAGAGGTCTTCTGCAGGGCAGCTGGGAGATCTAAGACAAGGTGAGGAGAGGATAAAATTATCAAAAAGTTTATGTTCAAACTTGACTCCAACCAGGTGTAGAAGGACAATAAATTTCAAAATTAACTGTTAGAAATTAAAGAAATGGTTCTGAAAAAGTTTCTCTTTTCTTTATCTGATGTTTGACCTTGTCTCCTCTTTCTGCGCCGGCGTCGTCTCCTCTGGCTCATGTAGCACGCTGTAATCAATGACAGGACGATGGCCACAAACAGGAAGCACACTCCTGCTAACACACCAGCCAACAGGGGCTCAGGGATGAACTCCAAGAAACCTGGGCGCACTGGGTACACCTCCATACCTGTGAATACATCAGAGTCAATAAGGGACAAAAACTCTTGCTAATGTTAACCGTCTGTGACTGATTTCAAACAGAGCAGCTTACCTATGGTGGACACATTGACAGACTCACTGGGTTCACTGAGTATTTTATTACTTCGAGACATCAGCCTCAGATCATAACTGGAGTCCTGAGAGAAAGAGAGGGAGATCAGTACAAACACTCTGTAATGAAAGCCCCATCCTCAAACTTCTCCTTTTTTACGTATCAACATGGGCATGAGCTGCAAACTCAATGTTTGATATTTTCAGTGTCCTTGTAAAATGATCTTCACCCTCAGCAGTCCTTGGACCAGCAGTTCACTCTGATTGGCGCTGATGTTGCTGCTGAGGATGACCCAGTGGCCCTGATCTCTGCGAGCATGCAGCACATAGCCACTCAGAGGAGAGGAGGGAGCCTCAGGGGGAGACCACTGGAGGAGAACACCTCGCTCTGTCCGGTTGGCTGACAGAAGAAAAGGAGGCTCCAGGTTCGGAAGACTGGTGACAACTGGAGGTTCATCTGTTGGCACAGCTGAAAGGATGAGCAATATTAGCTCATGAAATGCTGAATTACAACAAAAGAGGGTAAAAGGTTGGAAAAAGATGCACCAACCAACCTAGTGTTCGCACTGTAACAATTTCACTAAAAGGTCCAGATCCAAGTTTATTCTGAGGAAGGACACTGAACTGATACCCAGTGCCAGCAAGCAGTCCAGTCACCAGCAGGTAGTTTTTAGATGTTGGCACAGGCAGAGACGCCCATTCATGCTTTCCTCTAGAGGCCTGCTTGACCCTAGAGAAACGAAACAAAACAACAAATAAAGACAGAGTATAAAGATTCAGATGTTTATTTGATGTTAAAACTGTGTTATGTACAGTTGACAGTGGGAGTACTAACCATACGGTAAACTTCTGGGTGTATCCACCATCAAAACCAGGCACCCAGGACACATTAGCTTGGTTCATCTCTGTGGTGACAGAAACTGAAGCCACAACATGAGGGCTGGTACCTGAGGGAGAAAAAAACACCTCTGTCAGTGTAAACTGTGGACACGACACATGAATACATCCTCTCAAAGTGACACATTTTATCAAAGCAGGAATGTCATCTGGCTTCTCACCCAGCACCATGACCACAGTGCCAGCGCTGACAGTCGCCACACGATTAGTGGCCAAACACTCCCAGCCGCCCTGGTGGTCTTTGCTGAGAGGCTGCAGCAGGAGAGAGCCGTTAGCTAACACAGTGTACGGGGAGCGAGGAGTGGAGCCGATCTGTGAGGAAGGACAGGACGGGGTTAAAACGGGTTAAAACACAGGATTATAACAAACGGGATTCTGTGTCTGTCGGAGTGAAGAATCTCACACACCTTGCTCCATGTTATGTTTGGAGCAGGGTCTCCAATGGCTTCACAGGGGACGATCAACTCTCTGCCCACCTCCTGGAGATACTCAGGTCGAGGGAGCACTTTGAATGATGGCGGATCCTGAGGAAGAGAGGAAGCATTTTCATTTTTGCATGTGTAAACGTAATTTAACTGAAACCAGAGATGTCAATAAAGAAAGGATTCAAGCCATACCTGCAGAATGACCTTGGTGGGCTCAGACTTCCCCATGGTGCCATAACTGTTGTAGGGTGTACATGTGTACAAGCCAACTGCATTATCATTGGCTGTTGTTATGAAAACTGAGCCCTCAGAGTTCACCATCCAACCTGGGAACTGAACGGTTGGAAAGGAGCAATGTGATCCAGGGAATCTGTGATTTTTTTTTAAATATTTATTTCAGTGTTGGTCACTGAGTTTCTTTGTTACTTACATTGTCAAGATTCAAATCGTTCCCGTCTTTGGTCCAGTTGACATACAGCACAGGAGGATCAGCCTGGACAGGACAGACAATGACACCCTCCATACCTGAGGGCAGGTATGTTTCCCGGGACATTCGGCCAACACGAGCAGGATCTGAGACCAAGAGGGAAAGAAAATGATCATAAGTTACAGAGGATGTTCTTGACCAGGGCAGTCAGGGAAAAGATCAGACTCCCTGCAACCCAGACCGGTTAAAGATGTGAAACTCATAATGGATGTGTGGCTCCCTCAGATACAGGTGTCACAGTACACTAAACCCTTACGTTTGACTTTCAGATGTGCAGAGGCTGAGGGCGGGGTCAGTAACCCATTAGTCGGGATGCAGGTGTAGTTGCCAGCATCCTCTGGGATGAGATTAGGGATCAGAAGAGTTCCATCCACCAAAACCTTCACTCTGGACTTCAGGGATCTAAACCCAAAAGAAGACCAGGATAATTAAAAAAAGGGTCAAAATCACATGTAAATATTTTTACTTGAACATTGTGGAAAGTTTGGAAAACAGTGCTTTGGAAATATCGCGGTAATCTGCGCAGTAATCTCCTTTGTCCGTGACAACATGATATAATGGCCTTACAAATAATCTCATTGGACTTGATTGTATTAGCAGTGTGGTTTGGACAAACGCCCCAATGATCCATTGTGTATATTCACAGGCTTCCTTTAAACAACCCATTTGTTTCAGGAATACTGTGTTAAGTGTGGTACGAAGAAACCCTAACCAGTTGTTCTGAATAATCCAAAGTCTTGAAATCTGTTCGGACAAAAAGTAGATTTTAAACTTGAAAATACCGCGGCTTATTTAAAATGATGTTTTCAACACTGGTAGAATCTATTTTTTAATGAGATAATTGTGCCAAACATCAAATTTAGATTTGTTACACAGCAATGCGATGTAGTGCACATTCCTTTCACTGAATATTTTTTGCATCTTTAGAATATTCCATCAGTTTTGAATACATGGCTACCATCTTGCTGATTATACTCCAGGATTATCTTAGAAAAATTAGACTTACAATATGTTCACCATACACATGCAATGATCCTGTGCCCTATTTTCTGCTCAAATCATAACCATTGGACATGAAAACTAGAGCTGATCAACTCAGACTCCCTATAGTCCCCATTTACTCATTAATGCTGGTATTAGACTGCCATATCAGTAATGATACTTTGCTAACATCAGACATACTTTAACCCTGAATACTGCCATTGTTTCTGCAGAAAAGCTTTTCTTGCCACTGACTGTTGCTTGGTGCTTTCTTGTGGTGTACTGATATACATCTGTGTAAATAAAACAAGAAAAGAGTATTACTCATGTTAACTGAGCATCTTGAGTTTGACTTCTACTCACTCAATATGGTAAACATTCTGTCCTTGTTTCAACCACTCATAGGTGAGGTTTGAGGGGTAGGCATCTGCTTGGCACTGCAGAACTGCATCCTGGGACATGTTGAGAGTGGTGTCCTCTGGGGAGATGATGATGATTGGAGGTCCTTTTGAAGAAAACAAACAACCCTGATGTTAAAACGGAGTTTATGGAAAGATGCATTTAATCAAAACCTGGATGACAGAAATTAGTTTTGATTGCAGGGGACCATGAATCAATGCAGTAGCAGGGACTGGACTGTAGGTGGCAGTGTAGACTCTGTTGCAATGGCTTGTAATCCTGACAAACATAGGTAGTAGATTTAAAAGCATTACCTCAGTTTCTGTTCACAGACACAGTCAGAGCACATCCTTAAACATGAGAAAAGCTGAGGGCCTGACTCTCATTGATGACTGACAGTCCAACACTGACCTTTGACCTGCAGCTGTGTAGTGTGGGTCAGGTTCCCCTCCGAGTTGGACACGTGACATGTGTACACTCCTGAAATATTTCTTGTGACGGAGGCCAAAGACAAGGTACCATTGAGCACCTTTGAAAGGGGGCAAAGGTAAAGAGGATCAAAGAGAGGAAAGTCAGAGGGTTTGAGCTTCAGTGGAAAGAACAACAAAGCAGTTTGCTTCAAAGGAACATCAAAGGTAAAACTCCAACAGAAAAACGCTAATTATAAAGTATTTAATCAAGACACTGCAAATGCCATCTGTTAATCCATCTCACTTTTATTTTTTCATGTTTCTCTATTCGGCTCTCGTCTTTGTGCCAGACAACAGTTGGACGAGGGTTGCCATGAGCTCCACAGCTGAGAGTCAGAGAGTCTCCGAGCAAAACCTCCACGAACGTTGGAGGTCTCTTGATGAAAACAGGTGGAGCTAAAATGAAAGAACAGATTAAAAACATATAATTAAACAAGTGTGAGGGACACAGATGACAATCAAAGCTCTAAAGTGACTTCTGCACAAATGTAGAAATCAAAAGCATGACAATAAACTGTAAGTGTGCTACAGGTACAGGCGTGAGAAGTAAGCACTCTGTGGTCCTGTGTGCTGTCTTCAAATCCATCTGGTGGAGTTGGGCTTTTGCCAGGGTTTCAGTGACGGCAGCAGTGTTGCGTGCATGTTTACATGTCACAGATGATGTCACTGTTGCACAGGCACAACATCCAAGTGCAAAGGTCAAACGCACGTCGCTTTTTCGTTAACTCTATCAGTCTCTATGAGATTTGTGAAATTTTAGAGGTATCATTGACACACTCAGTGGCTCCAAGTGCAACACAGTAACTGGGTAACAACTGAACATCAGAAAATTAAAATAATATCTGAAATAATGTGATGGGCTGTGTATCTGTTGGTTTAACACGATTTCTGCACTGCCACATTCCTGTTTTCTCCTCCTTATGGGATTATCGGAGCTGAAATTACATGCACTCACAGGAAACAGAGGGGCTTTGGGTAGCATATGTCGTCATTGACAAAGTACAAGACTCATTGTCGTGAATGGTTTTGGATTACTACACATGCTCTGATGTAACACACATTCATGTGATATTACATGAGTGCATTGATGTAATACTATTGTGTACAAAAAAGATGTCTGGACTTCATCTGCAACTTGATGCTGCACATGTAGGTCTGTCATTCACTGCAGTATAAACCTATCAGATCCATCCTTCACACTGTTAAAGAAGCTTTGCTTTGGCACAACAAACACTTGGAAGGTAGTGGGTTAAAAACACAAAGATTTACCTCAAAGTTTAGCACATATACACTCCTCTGCTTGTGTTGTTCTAAAATAAAGTTCTATGTTGACTCCAGCTCGCAGCAGGATGACAAGATGTGATGTGTTCACAGAATGTCAGACTAAATGCTCTGATATGCTGCCTGAACACACAGAAAATTTCATCCTGCCAGGCCATCAGAGACCCAGCCAGGCTCCATGCTGAGGCTGGACTAAACATGGATAGTGCCAGAGACAAGCCACTAAAGGAGTGGCTCCCAAGTCCCCAAACCCCTGCAGTGCTGCACCTGTGATGGAGAGGAAGGTCCATGTGCCGTTCCGAAAGTCGTCTTTTTTGCTGTCCAGAAACAGGATGCGGCATTCGAACCAGCCCTCGTCTTCCAGGGTCAGCCGCTCCACCAGCAGAGAGGCACCCCGGGTCAGAGACACGCGGCCTGTGGGAGGAGGAGGTGGAGGAGCAGGATGGGAGATGATGGGAGGGTAAAGAGGAAGGGGTGAGAGACAGAGAGAAAGGGTGTGAGCACATGCACACAAACAGCCAGACAGGCAGAGTCAGCATATGCGGGATGAAGGCTTAGAGGGCACAGGCATCCAGTGTCACAAAGGCCAGAGTCAAAGTCATAGTCTTTATGTTAGCAGACAATGCATTCCTCGCAAATAACAACCAATTATCAGTTATCATTATGTGTGCCAGTCAATACGACCATTCAATCACCCTCCAAAAAAATCAATAAATGTACCACCTGACATTAAAAACATGAGCGTGAGGTACTTCTGTGGTGTCACGTTTTTTTCCACTAATATTGTAATTTTACCCCTGCCAAGGAGGTTGTGTTTTTGTGAGAGTTTGTCTGTCTGGGAAAAATATAACTCAAAAAAGAAATTTATATTTGATACACAGCAATGATGAAATTTTCAGGAAATGTTAAAAATGGGATCAGGAAGAAGTGATTAAATTTTGGAGGTGATCTGGATCACTGTCTGGATCCAGGACTTTTTTAAAGGATTCTTTATCATTGTGAGATAGGGCCGTTTTCACCATATGTGTATATAACTCCACCATAAATGGTCGGATTGCTTTGCAAATCAATACAAGACAAGATCACCATAATTTCTGAAAAATGTAAAAGTACGATCCAGATCCTGGCAATATTCTGGATACTAACATCCAGAATATAAAATCTACTGGGTCATCATGATTTTCAACACTGTCAGGTAACAAATTATGGTACAAAACTGCAACTAACACCAAATTGTAGCAGACAGTCTGCTGAAAGGGAGTATAACATTAAAGTAGGACTAAAGTGTTGCGTGACAATCACAATATGCTTGGCGGAGGTCTCTCTGAGTGCTTTTCTAGCTTTCACTGCACTGGTTTCAGGTGGGTACTCAGTGTCTACTAATGCATCATTCAGGAAAAAAAAATACTCCTTTAAAATTTTTGATCAATTTTCGTAAAACAGAGGAGGAGGGAGACAAATGATGGTGCTCAGAGGAAGAAAAGTCATAGCACCAAGTTAGAGTGCAAACACATGAATCATTCGAGCAATGACAGCAAAGATTTGCAAGATTACAGATAAAGATGACGTCCTGTCATTTAGGGTTTTGGGTGGTGGTGGAGTGCAGGGCGAGGATGAGCGTGCCAGAAACACTCAGAAGCAGCTTCATTTTAACACTAGAACAAAGTGTTTGAATCTGTTTCCTTTTAGAGATTTTGCCTTCAGAGGGAATCCCAAAACAGACGCATAATATTTCAGTGAGTGACACCAGTCTGAGATAAACAATGTAGAACATGGCAGATGCACACTCTGAAATTGTGTGAACACCCTCAAAAGACACAGATGGATCCATGTGTGAGCATACACACCCATCTATACCAGCTCCCTCTGCTCCGCTCTGTACTTCTTACAACTCCTTGTCAGGCTTTGAAACTTGATCTGCCGGTTGCCTGGTGACTGCAGCCTGGTTTTCAGGGTACTGAAGTTACCCTTCCCCACCCACCACCCACCCCTCCCTCCTTTTATTCTGTCTCTCAATGAACTCTTTTTTCCCCCCTTCAATCTCAGGGCTTTAAACGACAGGAGGATGCGTGCAGGGGGGAGAAACACACACGTTGCTCACAGAGGGCCTGGTAGTTTGAAAGTAAACAGGGGAATGTGGAGAAATTTCCGGCATTCTGCTGCACTTATCCTCGGCTAACGAGGTGTTGAGATGAAATGGTATCTGTCTGTTAAATTCAGTTTTCAGTGCATAAAAATAAACCGCTCTCTGTAGAACACATGAACACCTCGACCTTCCAGCAAAGTTTGTTGACTCCCATATTTTTTAGCTTTATATCTTACATTTTCCATATCTGAAAACATAATTCATCACTGTTGTTTATTTCAGTTTATTCATTGCAAAGCCCGCTTTTAAAAGGTCATACAGTTGTGAGGATGTGGCTAGAGTCTGGAGGAAACTGTAATCATACCAACACACTGAAAAAACATACAGCACTTAGAGTTTTGGAGCAAGTCTGTTCATAGTTGGAAATCTAAGAGGAGTGATGGAGACTGGAGAAGAAGCAGTGAGGTAAAGTTATAAAAGCTTTGGTCTACCACAGAGGAATCTAAAAAATGAGAGCCGCCATTAAGTAAACATTAACAGAACATGGTATGAGATATGGAGGGGTTTAGGGATTGATAAGTGGAAAGAAAATGTCACAGATAAGCCAGAACAACTCAGACAGGTGGGTCGCTGATATATGTAATACCGTTCACCTTGTTTTGATTCATTGTTGGTGGAAATGTTTAGTTTAATATGAGTCCTAACAGCAAAATAAACACAAGGCCCTCATGAAAGAAGGGGGATAGAGAATCTGAAAATCAAATTAAGTGAAAACACAACATCAGAGAGTTTACTGAAATGTAATGACACAAGATGAGGGGTTTTTCCTGCTGATCCAAGTGTTTATCAGAGTGACCGAGCAACATGTGCAGCTAAAAACTAAGCTCGGCAGTATACTAGCTGCTCCCAACAACCTGTCTGTGTGTGAATTGTTTTCACCTCAGGCAAGGTTCAAGTCTCCTCCACACAGACAGAAGTTGAAGAGGTCATCTGAGATGTCAAAGTCATAAAAAAAAAGTTAGGTGCTAAAATTTAAGGATGAATGTGGAAACGACTTTGGGACTTCATGTTCAGAGAATAACTTCTCTAAATGTCATATATTAGGAGGAGGGTTGCCAGAACGCCAGAGTAACTTCATGTAATCTGTATCAAATGTCAGGATGCTGTTGATGAAGTAACGGACATTAAAGGCTGCAACATCTGAGACAAGAAGAACATCACTGTTTGTACTGAAGTGGGTTTTGTGATCTTCTGAAATGCAAAATCACTGTCTGTTGTGTTTTTGTTGGAATTTATCAATAATTATAACGTCTAAGATAATTTCCTACTGAAGAGTTAGATTTCCTTTTATTCACCACATGAAACATCACCCTACAGTAAAACTGTTAAATTTTTAAGGAGGCAGTTTCTACAGACAAATTTTAAACTGTAAGTATTTTCAACAGAAGACATGATAATTTTAAACCAATAAAATCATTTTTCAGTCATTATTAAGGAGCCTCTTCAGGATGGGACTCTCTTTGCATTGGTCTCCTGGCCTAAAAATAAACAGATCACAGTTTCTGCTCATTGACCAGCAGGTGCACAGATGTATTGTGCAGTTATGTGTTTTTTTCTGTTTGTTTTTTTAGATTTACTTTATTAAAGAATATGATTTATTTATCCTGACTGGAGTGTTAAGATATAGAATTTCTGTCTTGTAGCATGAAAGTTTCTCCACCATGTGTTTGTTTCTCTGGTACTTTGTTTGCTCAGATAAACTGCAGCTGTCACACTTCTTTGTTCATGATCACTAAAAAATACATAGAATGTACGAACTGTCCTCGCCTAACCTTTAAGTTTCTTTCTCAGCAGACAAACTGCAAATAAGAGCAGAGAGTTACTGCATGTCCTGCAACCCTGAAGTAACAATACGAAGAGAAACACAATATCCTTACCATTCACACAGCTCTACCTCCAGACAGCAGTGTCTGGAGCTCAGCCTGAAAGCTATGAAATTCATTGGACTCTATGCATGGCCTAAAGGCAGGGTGAAACACAGACTGAGAGTAAAGACAAGCAACAATAGCTAACAATTAACCCTGCATTCCTGACTGGGCCTGTTGCTGTGCTTAATAGTCAGGTTTAATGTTTGACTGACCTCCCGAAAGACAGACCAGCAATTGACGGGCGGTGTTCACTTGAGAGGCACCATAAAATAAATGAACGCCTCTCATTTCAGTCTGCATCTGTCAAACAACTGGGCAGGGTTAGTAATGGAGGGAGGAAATGTGCAGGGAGATGATAACAGGTGTGTGGATAACTTCAGGCCTTTTCTTTTTATCTCCCAATGAGGGATCCTCCCTGAGCTGCACGTTTCCTCTATAACCTTCTCTTATCTGACATGGAGTGAACTGCCCACTGCAGACCATAAGGAAAAAACCTCTGATGTGTAAAATCACACAAACCCTCTTTGACACACACCTAATCCTCTGATGGAAAAGTATAACAGGGTATTTAAAGAGCACTGTGGCTAATAACACCTCTTGTCAAATCCTGTAATATGACTGAGGAGAACCCTCACACTGGCCATGTGCACAGGTCTCGTGGCCTCAGAAGCACGTGGGTGCGTCTACATGTTGATTTTCAAAAATTTGGTGAATGTCCCGCCCCCAGGGGAATTCTGGTTTCGCTGTCCAACACTTAACCCTTTCCCGCAACCTCCCCTCTTGTCCGTCACTACAAAGAGACGGCAGCCCCCCACTCTTCATTCTCTCAGGTTACCATAGTGATACGACCAAGAAAATCCCAGGCTGTAGGTTCAGATTTGAATTCAGTTGCTGTAGAAACCTGGCGGGGCCAAATGTAGGGTGAGGAAGGGGAGAGGGTGCAGAAGGGGGGTGGGTTTCTACTGTCAAGATTTGAAAAATTACAAGAGGGGAAAACATGTTGAGATAGAAAAAAGAAAACCCTGTCACATCCAGCAGCACAAGAGGCAAAAGAAATGAATGAGACACCGCAAAGAAGGGCTGATTTCCTTTCAGTCCTCAGACGAACAAAAGGCTGACGCTGTGTGACAAATGTTGCTTTATTCAAATTTGAATGTTGCATCTTTGGACTTGAACTGGAATCTTAAATGGGACTCGGCAGGTGCTCTGCCCTCAAGATGTTGACAAAAATTGTTGTTGTTCTCTGTGATGCATAGTTAAAAAGCAGAAATGTTGCAATGACTGAACACAAGACATGGAAATGGATCAACAGTGTTATCATTAAAAAACATTTTTGCTTTTCAACTGGGAAACTCCTCAAAGGAGAACTCAGCCAGAGGTTACGGGGAGGTTACTTGAATTGTGTGCATTGATAATCCTCTGAAAACCAATGAGAGCTTGACCTTTCTGGCCTTTGTGCTCCGAAACTCCCCGGCAGACACATTTATCACTCCCCCTGGTTCTACATTAGCACAACGCTCACAAGTCTTCCTCAAGAGACAAACATCATTAGACTCTTTGGTGGACAGGGAGGATGGCTGAAACAATAGCTGCTGCTCCTCTCTCGTGTCCTCCCCACCCCCTCCTCCTCACTGTTTTTCCTCGAGCAGCTATCACATGACGGCCTCTAGGCCATCTTAAAGTGAGCCCTTGTTTCCAACAGGTTGGACCGCAGTGCAGCCAAGGGTAATAAATGGAAACGCTAATCCATGGGTGCTGTGTGAACCTCTAAGACGCAACCTCTTCATATTAGCTGGAGTCAGGCTCTTGCCCAGTGGGTGGCAGGTTAGGAATAACTCAGCTCTCAGAGCTGCTGGCCAGGAGCCGGCCTTGTCTCACGGTTTCTGATCTCCTATTCTTTTTTTACAGACAAGATTGATTAAGGTTTTCTGAAAGGGAAACAACTTTTTGTGAGCTGGGAATAGTTCTGTACATTGTTTTTCTCTTTTATTCTACATTTACATATTCTTATTGTAACTTTGTTTGCACCATACACAGCCTGTTTGCTACTGTAATTCTGTTAAATTCCCATTGTGAGATAAATAAAGGAGCATCATATCTTATCCTATCTTTCATGCGTTTTATCAAGAGTTATTTATCATTTTGCCCACATTCAACACTATATGATACAGCTTTCTTCTTATAATGCCGTTATATCTGATTTTAGTCAATAAAGGTCTCAGACAGACCTTTTCCTATTCACAAGGAATGAAATGAACATCTGATTTTTGCTTTAAAGGTTCCCATTACTTCTTACTGACATAGCAGTACCAGTGTGACGCATTGTGGACAACATGTGATACAATAGCAGGGGGAACTACGGAGGAAGACAGATTATTCTGTTTGCAGAAGCATCAGCACTGCTTTTCTTTGTCCATCCGTATGTGCATAAGAGAGTCGGGGCAGAGGTGCATTGTGGGATGTGTTTTGATTTGAATACAATCATAAGTCTGGGCCCGGCCCCCTAGCTCTGACAGCTCACCCCTCCCACTCCCCTAAATTTCTCTCTTCAATCCTCCTGTCTCCCTAATCAGTTTAACCCTCTTATGAATAGCTCTTTGTCGTGGAATAGATTACAGTTAACTCTGTCCCTCTCGCTCTGTCCGGCTCAGTTAACCCCTGAACCAGAAAGCGCACCCAGCTCA
Organism: Halichoeres trimaculatus; assembly: GCF_033239565.1. NCBI lineage: Eukaryota > Metazoa > Chordata > Actinopteri > Labriformes > Labridae > Halichoeres > Halichoeres trimaculatus. The sequence continues at coordinate 23,873,626 of NW_027437183.1, forward strand.
CATGTAAGTTTCACTACACCACAGGAAAAAGCTCTGGTACATGATCACAGAGAGGGGTGTTAATATTGATATTCTTTTAGTATGGAGTTGAGCCAAGTTAAATAATTGAAGTGTTTCCAGCACAGATCCTCAACTTTGTTTGCTGTTCAGACAGAGATAGCACTGATGTTAATAATTGTTGGTTCCTTTAAATTGATTTGAGTTCCCTCACTAGAGAAACCAACAGGGGGAATGCCTTGTGGTGCCTGGAAGAATAATCCTCATCATTAGCAAAGATCAAGGTTGCTAAACTGATCAAAATACGACTGGCGATGTTGATACAACACGAAACCCAGCTCAGCTTATGTTTAATTAATCCCACAGCAGCAGATATGTGCATCTACAAAGGAAACAACTGGACCTTTCCACAGCAGAACAGGCAAAGGGCTGACGTGATCTCATGCAAGATCACGCATATTAGGTGACATATTTTATAATGGCCTTATTGCTTTGAGCCAGCAAACATGACATTCCTAAGTTTCAGCAGCCATCTTTTCGTCTTTCATTGTGTCATTGTTTGCCACAAATCATCCAGGTCTAGTTATGGTGGAAAAACTGGTTGGTAAAGGGGATCAGTTTCCCCTTTGAGCTGGCTATTTTCTGCTTTTGGAGTCATCAAATAGAGGTGTGTTTGCCGAAGCTTACTCGTTCAATATTAAGTTCCTACAAAGTCTACAAATGGTAAGGTTATAAAGTTCAGGTTTGTGCAGATGTGTGTATGTGTCTCGTGCATGTGTGTGACAAAAGTGAAACCTTAACTTCTCTAGTGCTCAGAGGTCACACTGCGAGCGTGATGGAGGCCTGCTGGGATCGGGGGGTTTGCCCATTGTGGCTCTAACCTCAGGTCGGAGTCCCCTGCTCACAGTCTCTACTGATTTACTTCAGCACACTGGAGTCATTTGATCTGTCTCTGCAACAGTAAACCATCCTGACACCATAAGACTTGAACGTATTGTCTCAACAAATACACCTCAAACAGACTATGAGAGTGTGTCAGTCAGAGTTTATTCGGCTGTTTCCTCTTTGTTGTGAGTCGACTAATGTTCGGCCCTGCAGGGCACGCTTGGTGTGAAACAGAGAGGAAGGGGGATGAGGGGCACTAATACCTTCCTGATTCTCTTTAAGCAGACGAGAGAAGCTCTCTGAGACCCAGACAGGCTGGTGTCTAAGGGGGTCGACAGAAGGACGCTCTGTGACCATGACGCTCCTGAAATACAGAGCGCAATCTCAAATACACCTGATATCGTATCAAAAAATGTTGGTTTAATGGATGACTGAAATAGTCATCCGAGATATGGCTTACTTTGATTCTTTCATCTCAGCTTCTATAAATGGAAGACAGCATCAGTGAGTTTGAGACAAAGCAGCAGACCAAGGACAGGCAGCATCTGGGAATGCATTTTATGTTTTATTTTAGCCTACTTTAATGTGCAGCATTTGAAGTAGGATGAGTCCACCAAAGGAAGGACAGGAAAACACTTTGATTTAATAATGCGGATTGAAGTCTGACAGATCACTTAGCTTTATTAGAGGCAGGCTTTCTGCTGCGAACCCACCCAGGCCCTAAACAACAGCACAGATCTCATCACTGTTCCCTAGCTCCTGATATCAGGCAAGCCAGGACAAAGATCAGGAAATGCTCTCCACTTCACTGTCTTGTGGTTAAACCTGAAATCCCCCGACATTTAATTTGAGGGCAGAATACATTAGACCTACAGCACTGACACGCTTCACATGCAGCCATCTGCCTCCAGTGGGAGGGGAGATATGAGGATCTGAGGCAGACAGGGGTAAAGCCCACACCAGACCAGTACGCACAAGGGTTGGAGATGGCAAAATATTAGAACCACCACAACAGTCTTCTGCTCCATGTTTTTACTCTCTGCGATGTTGTTTACTTCATTATGACTGCTTGTGCATCAGATGACTGCCTCGAAACAATGAGATGGTTTACGGTCGACAAGAGGGTTAACATGCCAAACACATGTAGCACAATCATCTGGCAGAGGCAGTTTGTTCAGCACTAGTACACCACAAATGTGGTTCCTGAGTTGACTTGGTGCTAAAAAACATGTTTTTACACCAGTGGCTCTTAAGCGCCTGTTAAAATGAAGTGCTAATGCGACAAACGTAGGGGGGCTTTTACTTTTCCCTGCTCATTTCACTGACCTAGTTGGGACAGTATGGGATTTTGGGTGTCCTAGTAGTCCTGTTAGCTTTGGCAAAGCAAAGGGAGGTTGTGATACCCCTCTTTGTCTTTTGTCCTCTGCTAGACAATGATGGGATTATAGGGCTCCAGCAAGAAAACTCCCATTATTCCCAATGCTTCATCCATGCTCCTTCTAGCACAACAATCTCCCCTTACTGGGTCACCCCTCAGCATACTAATAAAACACTGTCATCAGACCAACAAGCCCCCCACCCACCTACACTCCTAATCCCTTGATGCACAGCGTTACTGGTACCCCCCTTCTTATAGCCCTGCTACCCCAACCCCCTTTAACTGGCTCCATTAAAAGACATCCATACTCGCCCTTCCCCTTCTGCTTACACCGCAGCTTCAGTCTGGAAACTCACAGACTGAACAGCAGCAGTAATTACAGGGGTTGGGGTTTGGATGGATTACCTATTTGGCATATCGTTTCAACCAAACTTCCCCTCCCCAAGTCTTCATAAATACAGGTGTAACCTCTTTACGCCTACCTTTGCCCACACACGACAGATACATGTAACTTGTGGTAAAAGAGAAATGTTGCCACATATACACCTCCTCTAGCCTTCCTAAAACCCACTGAACCATAATTAGAGAAATCTGTCAACTCGTGGTCAGTCTCTTGAAGACTTTCAGAAACAAACTGCCATTATCGTCACTCCACGGTCTACTGAGAGATGCTTTTAAAGCCACTGGAAAAGATTTCCTCAGTTTCAAGGAAAAGGACCTACAGCAAAGTAGAAATGAGCCTTTCAGATTTCTGTTGAGAGGGCTTTGATTGAACACATCTGTAGAACTCTTACCCTTGTAGTTTGGGTGAACACGGGGAGCATACACTCCGAATTTGATGAGGATGGGAACATTGAAGCCGAGGCGCACCCACTCCACCACATGCAGAGGAAAGAGGTTTGGGGTGGTGGCTTCTTTGGCTGTGGGAGTGAGACTGCAGCCTAGCTCTGCAGAGCCCCCCTCTCTTGCTCGAACCAATGATGCCCCGCCTTGAGACACACCTGCAAAGACAACAACATACCACCAAGATAAAGCACAGGATTGGCTTTGGACATTTGCAGATAGCACTGAAAGGCTATAAAGAGCAAAACAGTAAATAAACACATAAATCACGCTTTATACGGCCTGAGAAATATGGGCCTTTAAAAGTTATTGCTGCCAGAGAGGCTGGATTAACCTCATTGGAATTCTTCTGGTCATTCATTCATGTGAGGATAGTCTGCTGCAGCAGGTTCATGAAACATAAGCAACAATTTCTTTGGAGATGAAGCAGAAGCATGCTCAACCAGACAAGAAGATTTCAGGAATTAATTCAGGTGTTGTAAAGTGATTTAAAAAAGCAACAACCAATCCCAAAGGCCTGCGCTGAACTGGATTTACAAAGGAATGACAACCCCAGAGGGATTCCTGATACAACCTGGGCCATCAGAGGGCATGTAAAACAATCGTGTGCCATTTGGCGGCAAGATCGTATAGCTGCAAAGCCTGCAAACACACAGCAATCCCATTAGTGACACCTGGAGCAGGCTTTCCTCTCTCCTCTCTCTCACCCGCTGCCATGTGCTCACGTGAGTGTGTGTGCAACTGGGTGCCAGTGTTAGCTCTGCTTCTCAGCTGGCCCGCCGATTACTTTAATCTTAGAAGGAGGGGGGGTTGTGGTGTGGTTCTCCCTCTGATGCAGGACAGCAGGACACTCTGCGCTCTCTCCAGCCGACCTCCCACTACCCCCTGGGGTACACACATGGTCTGCGGACCAGCTCAATCAATCCCACCACCCCCTCCTACAAACACATGCACGCACACACTGAAGCGTGCCTGGGGTTGGGGGTAGCACAAATCCCAGATTGATCTAAATCCACACCCAGAGATATTATTTAACTTGGATTTTGGCCTCATTCTCTTTGGTCCACTGATGTCTATGCTGTAGCCCCCCCCTTCCTCTTTTACTTTCCCTTTAATGTAAGGCAATGGGCGCTGTGCCAGATTCAGCACGGTGTCACTGAGGCTGCACGCAGGCATCTAAAGGGCAACATATGCCAACTAGTTGGGCATGCTTAATTTACAGCTAGTGCCATACTGCAGGACTTGTTGACAGAAAAAACAGTAACTTTTGGTGAAGCGATGCAATGCACTGCAGAGACAGATGGGAACCAAGTGACAGTTAAAATAGAGGATGTGTATCAGAAATGTTATGATAGAGCAGATATAAGTTTGAGATACAACACCAAAAAGGGGATTCAAAGCAGCTGTTATTTTTCCTTTTAGTAAAAGTTTATACAGGTTGTAAAAAAGTCTGCCAAGAGTGACAACTCTGAATTTTTCACAGTTACTTTAAGAAGAACTTTTGTTTTTTTTTTTAATTGGTAAAATTGAGCAAAATTAATACCAAAAAATTCACACGTCACCCAGAAGCAAAGATGATCAAAGATAGACTCATAATCCACCCCTAATTTATGGATTAAAAAGTGACAGTGATGGTATGAAGAACATATTATTGCTAAAAGTTGAATGAGTTGAATCCAAAGTATTCAAAGGTTACTCTTCGTTGAGTAATATTGTCATCATCATCCTGTAAATGTAATCCAAAAAAGCAGATTTCAATCCCAGTTAATCTGCATACATGTGTGATTCCTATTTACACATGTAAACAGAAAAGTACATGTCAGTGTCATATAATCAGAAGGTTTCTTTTTTCTATTCAACAGGTCAGAGGAATGGGATCTAATGCTGCTTTCTGCTCTTATGTCACAATGTCATGTACATAACAACAACAAAATATTAAAGTAGTAGCTGCTTAAAATGATTTATCAGTCGTCATCAAAGTTTTGAAATGATTTCTTATTGTGAATCAACAGTTTGTCCACAGATTCAAACATAACAAGACATACCTTCATGACATGATATAGAGAAAAACCCTGTAAGCAGTTAATGACAGATGAACTGTGGAGATGCATTGTTAATATATGCAGTGGATCCATATTTGCATTAGCATACTCACTTAGCAGACAGATGGCTATAGCAGTGGTGACAGCCTGGAGCCACCGTCTCTCCAGTCCCATGGCCGTCCGTCACACTCCTTCACACATCGCCCGACCTGAAAGAGAGAACAGCACATCCCATCAACAGAGCACAACTACTGCACCATTCACAGTTTCACAGCTGGGCTGGGACATCCCTCACATCCTCCCTCAGACAAATGTAATCCCTAAAGTTAACATCATCTCATAATCCAACAACTACACTGGATTCCAGATGCTTCTCAGTTAATAAATAACTGTATTCTTTGAAAACACTAAATCCTCTGGAAAATTGCATGTCTGAGCTGGAGCTGGATTACAGCAAATAAGCTACTCCAGCAAGTAACAGTAAAGCATGGGATTGGGAGGTTTGTGCATCCTGTGAGACCAAAGTGTGTGACTCTCTGTATGTGTGTGTGTGTGTGTGTGCGCGTCTATAGGGAAGACCTGTATGAAGCTCTGAGCGTATGCACAGATTAACCTGATGTTTGTGATTTGCCCGGCTTGAGCTAAATAGGCCAAGAGCTTTCAACAGGTGACACGAGCCATACAATGAAGTCTGTGTCCCTGACTCCAGATGTTATCCTATTAGCAGCGTTTTAAAAAGGAACCAAGCGGCCGTGAATAGACTACCATACGGAGAAGTCTAATCAAACTGAAAGTAACTCTCTGTGAGCTTCAGTGGAAGCACAGTCTGCAGATTTTTATCTCTAAAAAGTCTCACAAACAAGACTCCCCCTCATAGGCTGAAAGAAGAGAACAGCTGCAGGTCGTGACACCATCGCACCTCAAATTGGATTTGAGGCACATATTTAAGTTGTTGCCCTTTTAATATAATAGAAGAATGTGCCCCCCTCTACTTAAGTCTGTATGGCTTATGCTGGCTTATTACTCAAAGTTAATTTAAAGTAATGTGAGAAGTTTATTCTTAGAAAGCAGGTAGGTGTAAATGTTAGCTGCTAATACAACAGATGCCCTGCAGAAACTTTGAGCGACACAAGACTTCCACTTGATGGTTTCCCAGCAGTCATGTTTGCACTTCAGTAAACAGACAACTCAGGATAGAGCAGCAGGAAGATGCATTCAAACAAAACAGGGTTGACTTTTGCTGCTGGACATCTGCAATTAGTTTTGTGCAGCACCTTTCTAAAACTAGCACAGAGGAGATGTAGGGCAAACACATATGTGTTTACAGTAAAAGCTGATAATGTAGGGAGGCATGTAGGACCAGAATTATGGCTGGGGTTGGTGATTTCTGCACAACAGAATCATTTGAGCCCAATGTTTGTGATGAGGGACGGATTACTCCTACTGTGCAAACATTACCCGCTCAGTAGGGGAGTCAGAATGAACAGAGCTTTATCTTAAAATGGATGCGAGTCAAAAAAGTAGTATATGCAGTATTTATAGTCAAATGATTTGAGTGTCATCCCCTGCTTGTAAAAAAAATGAAGTGTTGCACATCACTTCATCATTGTGCCTGCCATCCTGGCAATCATTTCAAAGACAAAACAGAAAAAGTAATGAGCAGATCCACCCATGCATTTAAAATTCTGGCTTGTATCTAAACCTCAAGTAACTTTTGACAACCTCAAGTCATGAAAAATTCTGTTTTTGCTGTGCCGGCTCTGCAGCGCTGCTTCCACACCAGATTATATGACTGGCCCGTGGGAACATACAGACAGACACTCTGAGCCGTCATATTACAGAGGAAACCTGGAGGGGGTTATGTCTGCAGGTGCAGGGGAAGATAGAAGACAGCCAGGTTATTTCCTCAGGCAGCAGAGCAGCAGAGCAAGGGCCAGTTAATTGACACGTACATAGAGAGGGGGCGCAAAAAAGATATTTGAATTGGATCACTGAGTCTATTACAAGTCTAAAAACAGGCAGACAGTGGCACAGCTTGGTTATTTATCTGACACATCTCATCCTATAATAACCTGTGTAGAGTCTGGAGCAGTTCTGTTTTACATATCATAATCTACTTCAAGAAAATTTAAGTGTGGATTACAGTCCACATTCATTTTTAAAGCATGCACCTCACAAACTTGTCAAAGAGAAGGTTTACTCCCACACACCTCTCAAGAGTTTCAAAGGGAAAGTTGACATAATTATCTACTGTGTGCAAGCTGCACGCTCACATATTCAACATCCCCACAATCAACCCTGTTACAGCACATATGCCTGTCAGACAAACTGGATTTGGATGACAATTTAACAATCAAGTTGTTGGGGTGTGATTTTCAAAGATAAAGCGAAGCTCCTCACTCAAGTAATAAATGACACTAAAACCTCAAAACGACTTTGGGATGAAGTCTTCAATTACTGAGTTTTGAAGAAGCCTTTCATGGATAAGTCATGCAGTGAATTCCTGCCTCAGCACAAGACAGCTCATGCAGGCGCAGCTGATTTGTCTAACATTTCGCTGGATTTCAATGACACAAATTGCTTTAGAAGTAGTCATGACTTAGCCTTCTGGACGGTACGTTTGTAACACCCCAGACTAATCCTGCCCTTCTGCTCCGAGTGTTAATAGTGTAATCAAATTAGGGTTCAAATTGGCGAGGCAAATCAAGGACACACACTCAACAGGCTGTGTAGTCATCAATCACCACTGAATCAAGTCACTAGAAGAAATGTATTATTGTGTTTGCTGAAGTGACACATCTGGTTTCTTTACTGTAAAAAAAAGCGTTGTCTGAATTATAAAGACATTTTTTTAAAGAAATTTTAGTGAAATGCTGGCAGTGCATTCAGTGACCCTATATGACAGCCCATTCATTAACTCCATTCAAAGAACTTCATTTCTCATCACTACTGTACAACAAAACCTTAAACCACATTGGTAACAATTTCATCAGAATAACTCAAAGTTAAAGCATTATTCCCCCCGATGTGAAAATCTCCATTACCCTCCAGAGAAATCATATTTCATCAGTTAATTAGAAGAAGGGTGTTTTCAGAATCAGTGTTTAAATGGTTAGATGTGGTCCTGACTCCAGTGCAAAAAAAGGAGCAGATCAGGAGGTGTTAAAGGGTATCCCCATGCACTTTTGACCTTAAGAGTTTGAGAGTGTCTGTTATCCCTCAGTACCTAAGCAGCACCCAAAGTGATGTTAGTGACAGATACAGGCCTGATAAGAAGTAGCATTACTCTCTTGGTAATCCCGGTTAATCCTGACCGAGGCCGTAAACTCAGAGCAAAACAGCCTGTGGCAGGAACTGCAGGTGTTACTCGTGCACAAACTTTCTCAGGTCAAAACAGGGATCTCATAGAGATGCAGAGAACATCGCCAATCCAACCATAAAAAAAGTGATCTACAAATTAGTACACGTGACCCACAGTTGCAGGGCTGTAAACCATCAATTCGGCCTCAACTGGTTCCACAGCACAGAAATCAATTCATAGATTTTGATCCTGGCACAGCAACCCCATTCCAACCAGCATTGACAACTACTTTGGTGAAAGGAAATGAAGTGCGAGGCACACGCTGGGCACGGGAGCCGAGCCCTAGTCTCGTGATGGGGAAAGCCTACTGTATATGGATTAACACAGTGATGGAAGGAAACCTACAGTAACACATGGTGCCACAGGGTTTTAGCATTGATGTGCAAAAAGTGTTTTGAATTTACTGGCACGAAAAAATCCAAACAGTGGACTCATTTAGAGTATGTGAGTGTCCCATCTACATGTATCTGTCTCCGGGGTGCAGGGGGTGACTTCAACCCTCTGAGAGCAAAGCAGCTAACATTCTGGTTGTAAGTACTGAGTTGTTGTCCTTGACCTGGCCTGGCCCCTCAGAGATGGGTCAGTCTCAGAAAGCTACTTTCAAGACAGGACAGTCTATCCCTTACTCTAGAGAGATGGAGAATAACTGAGGGTCAAAAGTGGATAGGTAACAAACCTAAGAGCTGAGGTTTTGTGTGCTGGCATGGCACTGGACTGTTCATATGTGTGGTTCTCATTTCTTTATCCCATCTGTTACTGCTCAAATGTAGAGGGTCATTTGATGAATGCCTCCAAAGCCAACAAGATATTAAGAGACCATTTATGACGCACATTAGGGCCTTTACACTTTATGACTATTTGTCTTTGCTCACAACAAGCTCAGCTTCACAATGCTCCTTCACTCTTACTCTTCACTCACTCCTGTTTTTTGTACATTTTTGATGAAACACTATCACTCAGATGAATTTCCTACAGGCTGACAGACTACCTTAACCACTTACACCACACCAACTTGAAGTAACCACTTTCAACTCATGAATAATTTGTTGCTCAAGACAATCAATTTCATCCTGCCTGACAGTCTGCCTACAGGGCGCAGTTTCCCACACTGTGATTTGAATGTTGCAATACCGATGAAGTGTCAAAGCTTGCTAAATATTAAAATATGTTCAATATCACCGTGTAAAAGAAACCTAAGCTGACATTCATCACAGGCCATAAAATGTGAGAGGAAAATGCAAATCTGCTTCTTGAATGTAGCTGTCACCTTGTAAATAATTCAAAAGCAGACGCAGACACTGATTTACAAATCAGTGACTGCCATGAGTACCAGACTGGAGGGGTACAATTTTCTATGGTTCAGTGGAGAAAATTATACATCAACATCTTTATTTTTTTTTATGTCAAAGGCGACTAAAACCAACAAGCTGATTAGCAAAGGAAGCTTAAATTTATGAAAGTAAACACAGCCCCTATACAGTCTCATAGCCTCACAGAGGGGATTACAGGCATCAGGAGTGATGTTTGCCTCTGTGCACCTCATTTCACCGATCAGTATTAAGAGGCACAACAAAAACAAAGAAAGCAAAGCACCAGGCTGGAGCAAAGCAGAGTATATCATGTGAAAAGCAGAACAGGCTGCACTGCCTCCTTCAATACCTCAAATGAAGTTCTGCCCTGCACATTGCACCATGTGGAGCAGCAGGCAAAAACACAGTCTGATACTTTTAAAACAGACACCAAGCCACAAGCTCTTTATCTCTGCACCCCTGCAGTGAATTTAATGCTCAGTCCTCCATATCACCAGACGTCCTGTTAGAAAAAAAACAGGTGCATCTTTTGTCTGACTCAGTGAGTGTGGTCGCAGCTGAGGGGAGGGAGCTCTGAATGATAGAAATAAAACACATGTCAATAAACAAATACATAAATGAAGGGAACAGATATAACCGACCATTGTTCTCATTATTTTAATCCCAGTACAGGGTTCACTTTTAGGTCATTACGGGGTGTTAAACCTTTTCAGCGGGGTTTGAGGGGGAAAAATCTACCAGATTACGAGTGGTGAACCTGATACACTAAACATAAACAAAGGCGCCATCACATCGTACCTTGCAAATGCTATAGTGCATTTTGCTGAAAACTGCACTAATGTCACGAAAGAATATGCTGTTTATCCAGCAGAGGATGCTTTGGCTCTGAGCCCTGCTCCTTACCTTGCTCGAGGCACTTTTCACTTGAAGCAGCGAGTGTAATCTGTCAATCCATGGATGCTCTTCTTTAGGACTCAAGATGCAGAGCAAAGTGTAACTGTCCCTTCCCTCTAGAAATAAACCAGACTTGGGGGGGGAAAAAAGTAGAATTAAAGAAAAAAACACGAAAGAAAAAAAGTAGCCAAAGCGCACGGGTCACATTTTTTGCAGTCCGCGTGTGGCTCGATGAAAACAATCCCACGAATCCATTTTCTAAGATTTAGTAACAAAACTCGATAAAATCCATTCACACAGGACACCCTCACGAGTCCGACATCATCCCATTTAAAGTCCGTTTAAACTTTACACGCTTTGGCTTCAGGTCTGCGCGGGTTTCAGTCCAAACTCCCCAAAAGTATCCTCGATCACACGGAGTTTAAAATCAGCTCCATGAATACGCGGAGGACGAGCTCGGTCGACGCATCGCTCATTTATTACCAAACGGGTGCAAGTTTCATGAGGGAAAAAAAGCACACTGCACGTTTGGCTCAAGCCCTGCTGTTGATACTCTCTCCGTGTCCCTCCTCCCGCATTATCATTCCCTCCACCCCCTACTACAGGCGCTGTCTCTACTACTGTAAAAACAGGCAACAAAGACGCACAGTGCTTCCGGTTAAACCTTTCACATTAAAATCCCCCTAAACGAACATGGACAATGTTGTAGGAAAAGTAAGATTAATGCCCTCTCAAAAATGCTAGTAAATAAACTTCAGCTTTACTATTTCCATCATTAATCAGCAATAACCTTGCCTCTGACTCTGTTCAACTCTGCTTTACTCATGTGACGGTAGGTTTTCTCAAAATTTCACAAAAGAACCGAAAATATTTTTACATTTAGACAGTGGGTGTGGAAAAATGTCTAAGATATTATACTGCAGTGTTAAATAGAGGCGAGCAATATTCATTTCTGTTTACACACACACGCGCGCGCGCCTATATGTATGTATATATATAAATAAACCACACCTTCACGGGAAACATTAGGATCAGGATCAAGTTCTTGGTAAACTCATTCAAGGAAGAACTACTTATATTGTTAATGTTATAAGTTAAACCTATACTCTGTCTGCTAATTTTTCTAAGAGGCACTCTTTGCTCTTACCATTACAGGCTTTTCAACATGACCGACTGTGGATTGCAAAAAAATACTTAATAAACATAGTTACTTAATTGAAAAGAAATACACAGTAATAGTGTTCCTGGCAGGATTGTGTTGGTGCCAAGGTCTAGAGACCCTCAACAAATGAAGCTTTTACTCTGAAGGTGTCCTGCTCCTCTTCCGTTTGTTTTTCACTCGTCGTCGTGCAAGTTGATGCTGCTGGTACTTCAGCATCTCAGACAAAAGCACATTTTCGTGGGAAAGACTTCAGGACCAAAACAAAAGGCAAACTAATACCCAAATGGTGAAAATGTGTCCTGCCGTTTGGTACAGCATTATTTATTTTTTTTTATTTTTATTTATTTATTTTTTTTACGACAGGAGCATATTTTGTGTTTAAAAAAAGGGTGACATGAAAAATCGACACTATTTTTGTTCGTCACGCGTAATTACATCCAAGTGCTAACGAAGTCAATGTATTAGCAAGAGTTTGGGTTAAAAACTCAATTAATAACATAGAGAAGAAAAACTAAATGTGAATAACTTATTTGTCTTCTTGCATTAAAAAAAAAAAAAACATTTTATTCATTTTAAATATTCCCAAATCAAAACAGACCTGCCTGTAGCAGCTACTATTCATTTAGCTGACCCCGCGTTAATTAGCTTTCTGTTAACAAAACGTCGGCTAACGGCCCAAGGCCAAGCTAGCACGAGAAGTTATTATTCCCTTTACAAACCGTTCACTATCATATAATATCCTTTTTTTTCATCCACAAAGACACAAAACTTTAAATTTGTTTCCCTTTTTAATTCTTAAGGTTAATTTTCACTTTAACTATTTCAAGCTTGGTTAGCATTGTGCTAACCAACATCATTTATTCACTTTTAATTTTGGGATGTATTTATCTTTTTAGGTTATTTAAAGACAAAAAGGAAAGAAGAAAACTTATTTTTGTTGTCAAAGCTTGCCGTTATCTTACCCAAAAGCGACTTTTCACTGTCCCTCCACAACTAGCAAGTTTTTCAAAAATAGGTATATGCTTACATGCAGAAACTGTTAGGGGTGTGGCCGGTTAGATGTTGGGAAAGGGGAACAGGTTGCTCTGTTCTGTTGCAGTTTAAAACGACCAATCCAATGCCCCAACATGAATGACCACCAGGGGGTGTTACTGATCTGAATTCAAAAAGGTTTAAGACAGTGTTGATGATGGACCGTGTGTGCTGCAATTGGAGACAGGAATTGAAAATCACTTGAATGGAATTTTCTATAACACATTTTGACTAATGGCCATTGACTGATTTTGCCACATGGTCCCTCCTTACCCTTGTCAAACATGGTCAAATTACTGAAATACTCCTTAAACAACTGTACGATTTTTTTTGTGTCTGCCTACACGTTTCTTAGCGTGACAAGGCTAAGCTTGATATAAAACTTTACTGCCTGCATCTATAATTCTTTTTTGCTAAATAAAAAAAAAAGTGACATAGACCTAAAACATATTACCAAAGGCTTAACATTTTTTGTGATAAGTTGCTGAGGCAATCAAAACTTAAGCAACAACTTTTTACCTTTTTACGTCTTCCTCTCGGGTTTATATGGCTGAGAGTGAGCTTTTCTTTTTGGAGAGGAAGGCACTTGCTAAAAAAAAACCCTGCTGATATCTGGTGGTAGATCTGGTATTAACAATATGTGATGGGGCTTTTATTGCTGATGGAGCAGATACATTTGTCAGCTATAAACAAGAACACAAAAGTAGTTCTAGGTAAATCCACTTTGACAGCTAGTTGGGAACAGTGGCATTGCTTACCATTGTCCTGCAAGAACAATGAAGGTGGAAACCCCACCTTTCACCAACATACTCTTGAAATTTATGAGTTGATGTCATAGATAAAGCCAGTAAAGCCTTCAATATACGTTAACACGATGCAACATCTTAATTGTGAGTGTGCTTTCCTTCCCTGACAATGTTTACTCTCACAGGAAAGGTACACCATATGGAGATCAAGGGATTGGAATTAATCACAAACAATCCTCAGTAAAAGAGCGACTGAACAGTGAGGGAGAATTGAATAAAGGGTTAGTGCATCAATGTTAAACAGTCCATTAATCACAATATGTACTATATGTCAAAAAAGTTTGAGGTCAGAGAAATGATAACCTGAACAAATAAAAGAATTCAAATAAAAGGGGCTGATATAATTATTATTTAATTACTTTATCAAGCTTTCAAAGCAAATATACATCATATAAAAGATAAAACTACAAATCAGGGTTTGGGATTAAATTAAATCAACAAAAGCAAGCAAGTATCTAACTCTAAACCCATAATAAAACATTTACATGTAAATCCTTTAAATTTAAAGAAAGGTAATTTACAGAATCTGTTTAACCAGACTGTTTTAAAAGATATTTATGCCAGTTTATTTCAGTAGCAGATTTAAATTTTTTGCGTAAATACAGAAAGACTGCAGCTGTCAGTCATCAAAGTCTGGGATATCATCATAGGAGTAGCCGTGGTAGCCCTTTGATGCATAGTAAGCTATTCGCAGGTGGTAAAATCCAGGTAGGAAGACCAGGATCCCGATGATAAGGACAGGCACAGTTCGATCTGAGTGCTGAAAAAGGAGACATCATCTCAGTATGACATTAATTTAATGGAGTTAACATACTGTTCACACTGTGATAACTTACGGTGACTCCAAAGTATCCAGCCAGGAGAAGGGAGCCGATGATGATTAACAGAGAGCCGATTACGAAGAGGACTGTGGCCAGTGCTATGGCTTTGTATGGGACTTTGGGTGGGGGCTTTTTGAACTGCAGAGGAGTAGAAATATTTAATTAGGAACCCTTTACTCTGTCACAGCAGGCTTTCCATCACAATGCTTGTTTTCCCAGCTAATCTATTTGAGGTGCATTGCTAAACCACTGGTCACAGTGACTTTATTACGCCGTATATTCATAATACTATATGAAAAGAGGTGCTGTTATACAGAATATAAGCATTGCTGCAACTTGGTCAAAGACACAAGTCATTGATAAAATTAAGTTCATCTTCTTAACCTTAAGCATGACATTGTTTCAACAAAACAGTTACAAAAGCAGCAAAATGCAGAATGGAATATTATTCATTGCTTCTGCAACCAAGTATCCCATCTGCACTCATGCCACTACAGCACTGATTCATAATGCTGTAAATTGGGGGACAGTGTTGTGGTTCTGAGGTGTCACTACAAAATAATCAAGAAAAATACTGTCTGCTCTAATGCTAATCAGCTTTACTCACAACACCAGAGAGGAAACCAGGCAGAGTGTTGCAAATAGTTGAAATTCAAAGTTATATTGGGCTTTGTATCAGTGCTGAAGGATTTCCTCCTCTCCAGTTACATTACCTGGTCAAAACTAACTGCATTATGTAATCTCATAGAGCAGGAAGCACGGATATTTTGTGATTAAGCTTTGGGTGGGGGGTAGACTACTCTTTGTGGGTTATGATACTGATGCAACATTATTGTTACTTTTCTTTTAAAAGAAAGAAAGAAAGAAAGAAAGAAAGAAAGAAAGAAAGAAAGAAAGAAAGAAAGGCAAGTTACATGGAAATAACAAGATGTGTTTTGTAGCAGTTTGCTTTCTTTTTCGAATAACAGCCTCTTTAGGTGTGACATAATTTGCTAGATTCCATTAACATGTTTTTGTTTTGACTGCCCTCTTACCTGTAAGTCGATGTAGCCGTCATCATCACTGGCTAACCTGGAGTACCTCACTTTGCTGTTGGGGATCCCATTGGACACAACGCTACGAGCTGGCATCTTTTTCAGCTGCTTCAGTTTATCAGCGCCCCTCAAAAACCGGTTATAATTACTGCTATAGAATCAGTATCAAACCTAAAAATATCTCAAGATTTATTCATTTAAAAATATACTAACTATGCTGCTCAGATTGAGTTTTAAAAGCGTTATTTATCTATGAGAAGTGCGTGCAGAGATTACAGCGAGGTGTTGACATCTACAGTGGAGCTTCCGTGTTTCAGTTGTGGTACGCAGTGCGCATGCGCATAACTGCTTAACCTTTTCGTGGGATTGAAAAAACCCAGACAAATCCTACACCATGGATGAAAGATTTAAGTTGTTTTAAGATGACTGAAGAAAATTGAAGTAGTCGAATCCATTTCATATGAAACAAGTTTTTCAAACGCTGACTTGCACCGCTGCTTCCTCACCGAAAGAGAGCGCTGTTTAACTGTAAACCGATCAGATAACAATATTAAGAAGCATCAGTGACACTGGTGTCAAGATTCATCTCTTTGTGTGGATGCTCATTTCCTGCTTTGCAATGTCAGTCCAGCTTTATATTCACACCATGTACTCATAAGATTTATTCTGTCTAGGCTGCATACTTTTTTATTTAAATGTGTGCAACGAGAGCTGAGATATAGCAGCAGATAAACTTCCTCTAGAGGGTGTCGATAGTCAAAGATTTAATCTTATACATCACATACATATTAATTTCTCTTCTCTCATACGCATTTCACCACACAGAAAATACAGGCTTTGACAGTCATCTTGATGAATAAGTAAGACACATAAGAAATTGAATAAACAATTTTATTTTTTTTTCAATTTCCATCATCAATCAAATTCACCTGCAGATGTTTGCCTGTTATCTCTGACGGATAGCCTATCTTAGTCTCCCTGGTAATACATGAAGGGACAAAACACAAGACATTACATTTCCATAATATTCGCATTATATAAACATTTAAAGCAATACTGGTGTGTGTGCTTTTTTTTATTCCAGTTGTAGTTTTTCGCAGTCCCCAGCCAGTAGGTAGAAATTTGGGCTGTCATATAGACAAATATGGACTCTCCTGCTGGTAAAATTCAGAAAGCTGCATACAGTTGATCATTGTGATTCCAGCCTTTGGGCAAAACTGTTCCCTGTATAGTCAAGGATGAAATCCAAGAAATACTTTCAAGAGCGATTCAAATACGGTTATTACCTTTAATTATTATACAGTGCATGCAGCATCAATAATATGTTCTTGTTGCTTTTAAAGTACCTGTTGGCGAGGAACAAGTCCCAGATGATCATTTGTACACTCAGTGACCTTGACTACAATGCACATTGTTGTAGTTTGAGGCTATGCTGCTGCTCTCTGGAGAGATAAAACTTCTGAAACCATCTGTTTCTGTCTCACATTCTATTGTTTTGTTTTTTTTCTGCCCGCAATATGAATCACCCTGCATTATATTGCATTGTATGTTCTCTAATCTTGTTTAACATTTTGATGCATATTTATAAATAGATCCAAGCCTCTGCAAGACTTAATCTCTGAATATCAACCTAGGATACAAGTGGATCTTTGTTTCAGAGGGGATTATACCACTGTATTTTTTCCCCTTAGTGTCCACTTTAAAATGTATCAGCTGTACTATCTAATGTGCTTGAATGTGAAGTGCATTTATTTTTCTACGTACAACCTGATGGCTCCTCTGTTCCAGGGGATATACATTAAAGAGGCTCCTGATGTGCAGAGATTTTGAATGAGCATGTGCCATCTTCATTGTACCTGTTACTAACTATAAGAGTGAGCTTTACTCTGCTTAATTTATGAAGCTTGTTTCCGTTCACGTCTCCTGATGTGACCAAAAATTAGATGCAACCATTATTTAGCACTAACGCTGCCTAACCAGTGTATAGCAGATTTGTATATTAAATCTTTTCGTCTAAACAACCTGTTTTCCTTACTTAGGCTGAAGCAGCAGAGGCTCTCTGAGTCTAATTTCAAAAACGTGAAATTTCATTTGTCTGCATGATGCTGTTATTTTACATCCATTAAACCCTTAAATGGACTCAAACTGGACTACTGATGGAGTAATCTATCTGAAAGTGCCACTGCTTCACTTTTTTATTTTTTGACATCACCTAATATGTCATCATTTCTATTTTTTAAGCTGAAATACATGGATTTGAGGATTTCAGTGGGATTTTCCTGTACAATACCAGCACAGTGTGCTTCACAATATTAATATCAATGCTGCTGAAGTGACATCTGGAGTTGTGATTTATTAATCAGATGATAGGCATGACTGTCACTGGTCAGAGGGGGGGCAGAGTGTGTTGTCATGTTAGATAATCCCTGTCCCTGGACCATATTGCCTGCACAGAAGAGCATCAGAACAGCTGGGTGCATATCAGTGTGTGTGTGTGTTTGTAATTCAGCATGTTAGGAAGACAGCAGTAGTCCCTCCTCTTATAACCCCTGGGTATGAGAGTGAGCAGTAAGAGAGCAGCATTTAGGCCATAATTAGAGTCCTGCTCAAAGTGGAGTTCAGTCTGTGGAGATAATTAGGTCTGTCTTCATTACAGCAATTGCAGAAAGCACCCTGACTGGAGCCCAATAAAAGGCCAGGCCATTATACCACTTGAACATCATGCAGCCTCCCTGTGGCTCAGCCTTTTTACTCTTAAACTCTCCAGGTTTCAGCAATGATCGAATATGCTGTTTAGGTGTTTCACAGGTGCTGATGAGCAACAAGCTTAAGATAAGCCTGGACAGACTTATTTAATTCTTTTGATTTTCAGGCTTACACAGCCACATGTGGGGGAAGTGAATGTTTGAAGTGTTTCGTTGGTGGCCTGTCTGTATTTTTATATATTCTTTGGGTCTATGAAGAATAGTTATGTGAATGTAGGTGGAATATGTGCATGAATGAGGTACAGCCAGAGATCTCACTGTTTTTATAATGAGACAGTGACGTAACGGCTCAGTGAACAGTGTCTGCGCCAGACTAAATATCCCAACAACTAAAATATGTAATGCCATGGATTCGTTCATGTTTTACAGAGGACAAATACCCCATAACTTTGGGGATCACCTTACCTTCTCCTCTGTTACCTAAAGCACTACATTTATTTGCATCTCTTGAATGGATCAGCAGAAAACAGGTAGAGACATTAACGTTTCTCAGCTGAGTAATTAATTCAGAAAATTTAAGAATATTTTGACCTTTTCTCTTTGAATGCCAGTTGAGTTTTGAGGTGAAATATCTTGAAACCCTTCACCAAGTTTTTTAATATCTTTGGTTCAGACATTCATGTTCCCTTCGGGGTAAATTTAATCAGCTTTGGTCTCCTTGCAACACTGTCTACTTCTGTTGCTATATCTTTGATCTGCATTACAATTGTGGGCTCAGGTCATCTGTGTTTTTGAGTGTGGGTGGACAGTTGACTGCTGGAGGACACTATTGGAGAAGCTTTGTAAAATGATGACAGACTCTATCACCTTTATTTTACAATGTCATCTCATTTTATCCTACAGAGTTAAAAAAAAAAAATCCTGCTGCAGTGCTGAGTGGCTCTGAGAGTATGAGCAGCAGATCAAATATGCCCATAAAATTTAAGGCATTTTAACTCATTATCAATCATCAAGTTAATCCTTTTTTTCTTTTTTCTTAATTTTTCGTCAAAGTCAAAAGCAGAGGGAGAAGATATGCAATTAAAGTGAATGTCAATGTAAATGCCAACATTAGTTTGAATGTTCTGCTGAGGTAAGTTGCTTCCATGGTGGGAAATGTTTCCTCCAGAGCTGAGGTATTGATTTCAGGGTCTTTCAAACTCAGCAGCCCGCCTCACCGCATGGGTGGCTTAAGCAGGTAATTGCTTTTTGAACAGGTCCTAGATGATAGACCCCAACCAAATGCAAATACACAGCCAACAACAGGGATAAACATATGAGAATGATTTCACCAGCTCATTATTTTTGTGTTTTATTAAAGTGTGGGGTTGATTCACTGGCTTTCTTTCAATGTAAACATAATTACACGTTAATTGATCTGATTTGCAGTAAATTTGATAATGGATGGATTAGAGAAGCTGGACTTTCACGATAAAGTGTGGAGTTGACCAATGCTTTGCGAACATGTGGCAGCCTTGTGGTTCATCCTTCATATTTGGACCAGAATAGAAAAACAAAGAGTTCACAAACCGACTTAACCAAGGACTTATCCTCAGTGGAATGAAGAAAATCAAAAATCAATGAACTTATTTTTTCTGTTCTTGCGTGTGCGTGTGTGTGTGTGTGTGTGTGTGTGTGTGTGTGTGTGTGTGTGTGTGTGTGTGTGTGTGTGTGTGTGTGTGTGTGTGTGTTCTGCTTCATTCTGCTTCATTCTGCTTTGTTGAAGCTTAATTGAAAAAAGAGGAAACAAGAGCAAGCCAGGTGTTGAGCAATAAATTCCCTGGTGAAAGTTCAGCACTAAATAAATTGCATTTGACTGTTATGACTCACGCAGTAACAAATGTGTATTGACCAAGTTACGCAACACATAGACATGAGATTATAACAGGATTAACATTGGCCTTTATAAATAGACACTACTGTATTTTATGAGTTGAAATGAGCACAACTTCGACAAACTGTTCACAGGTTATACAGACCATGAAGGACTAGCAGTGTTACACTAACAAGATATTTAATCTATTAATGTGCATTAAGTTCTCTTATCAGAGGTGTCAAGTTTTAAACTGTTAGTTTTCAACCATTCATTATTTTGAATTATATAAACTGAAAAGCAGTCTTTACAGTCCCTGAGAGGACCTTACAAGTGACTTTGAAATTGTTTTTCTTTTATATATTTGTCTGCTCATAATCCTTGATTTAAGTGGGATTATTAGCGCCAGAAGTTCCTGAATGCTATTTTTCAGTGAGACTAAACAAGAGTCAATCCAGGTAGACCAAAAGTCCCCATGCTGTACTGCAAAGTTTGGCACTGAGAAACAAGATTTGTCCTTTTATTTGCTTAAAATAATTTCTTGGGCTAATTTTGTGGTAATGGCAGACACTGGAGCAGTCTATCAATAAAATGAAGAGTGAGGTTACGTTACCTCTGCTTGGTGAAGATGGGAGTTTGTAAATGAACAGTGGAACATAATGAAAATTTGCTGTGTTAAATCTTCTTCTTTGTAGACTAGCCTGCAGCCTGTTAGCAAACACATAAAGCAAGATTTGAAATGAAGTGGTAGTTTGCACATTCCCCAAAAAGAGTCCTCTGTGCTTGCCTGCTGACATCAGACTGGTTATGCTGAGCTCATCAGTGGTGGATCTAGTTTATAGGCTACTTTAGTAGCCATTGGTGTACATCACTTTTGACTTGTCGTTTTTGAAGTGAAATGAGCCATTCAAAAAACACCAAGGTGTCATTATTTTCCATCACGGCAGCAGCAAGAAGTAAGAAGACTATGATGTGGCTACATACGGTGGGAGAGGGACCCTATAAAGTGTAATAAGAGGAAAATGGATGCATAATAGAGGTAATCCTGACAGACATAATTTATCTGTACGTTGTACTGAAATACTGAGGTCCTAACCACAAATGTCAACCATAGTCATTGCAGGGTTGAATTGTGCTAGCCTACTTAAATCATGTTGATGGATGAAATGCAAATAAGGGGGCTGTTTTATGTAAAAGTGAGAAGATGATTAATAAGAATAACCTTAAAATAAACTGTTTGGATTTGTTACACAAGGTTTAATTTACTCTTCCAATAGCTCAATAAAAAACGAGTTACTTGAGCTGAGAGAATGGTTGAGACATTTGAGTAAGGTATATGAATGCAGTGTTTCATGGGGTTCCCGTTAGTGCATGATAATCTCATCCCAGGTGTATTTTTGGTCTGCTACCTGAAGCATTACTTCCAGCGACACTCGAATAATAAAACTTTACCCTGGTGTGTCCTTGTCTGGTAGTTTGACAGTTGCCAAAGTGAGACGGTCGTTAATGAAACATTTGTGAATGAAAAGCCATCCTGGGTGGACAGTGACTGGTTGTGATGACGCACAGGGAGTGATGCTGAAGGAGGGATGAGGTGATGTGAGGGAGAGGATGAGGATGAGGATGGTTGCAGGAGGGGTGGGGGTGGTGGGGCTGTAACGGGGGGCAAAGTGGTTCCGAGAGAGAAAGCAGTGACTCACTTGGTGCTCAACATCATCTGAAGAGATTTGGAGCACCTGAAGGTCGGGCATTTATAGTCTGCTGCCTGACGCGAGGGCTCTCCGCGTTGAGCGCGCTCGGCTTTTCCACCGTCCGTGAGGAGTGAGCTCTCAAAAACCGCCTGAGACTGTTGCTCAGGGAAAACGACGGGATGTGAAACAGCTTACAAAGAAAAAGTTGGGTAAGTGCTGGATGATTCAATTTTATAAAATGCTAATAGAGTGAGAAGTTTAATTTTCTCATTTTAATTACATCTCATCCAACAGACGCGCGTCTCAATTTGCGGTTTGCGCTAGTAATAGAGGTCTTAGATAGATCTCATTGTTTCTGACCACGTCAAAAGACTTTGAAGTGGGGAAAAAAGATAAATAACTTGTTAACATTAAACTTAAATAGAATGAAGTTCAGAGGTTGCAAAAAAAATAATTCGATTAAATTAAGAATTTATTACTTAAGATTTATCATATATATTCTATATTATTTTTTGTTTTACTATTCTGCGGGAGGTTCTTGTGTGCGGTAATTTTGCTGGGTCGCACTGATCTATCCGAATAATAGGCTGCTGTTTCTCTCACAGCAGAGGACTATGTTTAGATACATCAATGTAGTTTCTAGAGTGTAACACACAACATGACTCGAGTCTCCAGCGGCACCTGGCTGTCCATCATGCCTCAGTCTTTTTATTAAGGTGGACGCCTCTCCCTGTCAGGTGTCACATATGGTCCTTGCACAGTGTCCTCAGCTTATAGAGCAGGGAATCACTCAGCACACTGGTGAGAAGGCTGAGTTTATTTCTCAGCCAGGAGTGATGTTTACTCCTGACTAATAAGAATACCTGCAGACACAAAGATGCTGCAGGTGTAGATGTTAGAACAGTTTGATTTCTTGTTCAGTTTTATCTTTTAATATTTTTATATTTTATTCTTTATTTTTGAATTTAATAGAAAAGTAAAATGTAATGTATTTTCTATTATATGGTGGAGAACTCCCAAAACACCAAGGTTCAGTAACATCGTAAACACAAAGTTATTCTGATATACTAAAGCTTCCTCTTGAGCAGCCCTGTCATTATGAAGCCACTCACTTGTTATGGGTTGACCCCTCTTTCAGTGCATGATACCCACTTTAGATATGAGTGACTCAGAATATTAATCAGCTCACTAGATGCATACCAAACAACCGTGCATTACCTCACTTTATTTCAGCCTGACTCAGATTTCAGCTCTCTTAACAGGATTTGATGAATTCAAAGGTCTTCCACCATGAAACTTATATAATTGTGGTTATTTTCAGTATTTGTTTACATTAATTTCAATAAAGAGTTTAAGTCTTGAGATCACATATAGAGAGCAAAATGAATTATTTTGTCAGGTTCATTGAAAGTCTCACCAGATTTCTACTATAAATCTTTCTGTTTTAACCTTGTTGATTGATCAAGTTGTCACAAACACATGTAATGTAAAAACAATATAAATATAAATCAGCAGCAGCCAGTGCAATTCCATTACACTTCATTTTGAATGTAATGAAGCAAGTGGGTGCAAAACAAACCCTGAATTATTACTGTTGACATAAGTGACTGCAGCCCAGCACGACCTGAAATATCTTAACTACCGAGAGACGCAGGGATTAAAATAACCAAATGGATTCTGCCAATATCACCAAGCTGTCAGCATTCTTATTGTCTGTGGCTCATTTTTACACAGTGTGTTAAATATTACAGTGACAAACAACTTTAATTCTACAGGACATTTAATATTTTAATCTGAGGTAACTTAATCTCCTCTAATATGTAAAATGATGTTGGTGTAATGAGCTTCTTCAAGTCTCCTGTGGTTAAACATGTTAGTCTTACCTTTGTAATTACCTTAGATGCTTCCCTCCCACACACAGGCAGACACACACACACACAGATCTCCCTCCTCTCCTTGAGTGGAAAAGAGAGGCTCTCGGGTGCCGTGTTATGATGGCTGCTAAATGCAGGATTTTGCTGCTTTGTGCCAGCACAAGTGCTGACCAGAGACAAAAAAAAAAGTCTGTCAGACATGTTAACAGCAGTAGAGCCAGTGTGCAACATGGGTTTGTGGGGCGCGGAGAAAAAGGTCAGCCATTGGTTAATAGCATGTGGAGAAGCAGTGAAGTACAGGAGGGAGCTGGAGATTTAAAGAGACTGTATAGTGAAGGCGATAGATAGATAGATAGATAGATAGATAGATAGATAGATAGATAGATAGATAGATAGATAGATAGATAGATAGATAGATAGATAGATAGATAGATGGGGGAGGGGTATGAAGGCACATATAAACATACATGCATACATACATAGATACATACATAAGAAACACACAGTAGAAAAGAGGACAACTCAGGCACACTTTTAATTTAGTCTCCAAAAAAGCAGCTTAACTAAATCCTAAATACGTCAACATGCTCGCACTACTTTTTCTAGTCTCGTCTAATCTACGCTTGGTTAAGGAACATAGACATTACAAACGTCTGTAATCCGCAAAGACGAGATTAATTTCACATCTGTCAAAGAGGAGGAGCTTGCATGAGCTCAAGACATTGTTTTACTGTCAAAGTACAGAAGAGCCAAAACATAATGCACCAAATTCAGCAAACAGTCACTGCAGTTTCAAGCAGTGCTGGAGGACCAGAGCACAATACAGCATCAATTACAAACTGGCCTGAGTTACTGAGTTTCTCCCTTTGCTTTGCTTACCTTGAATGCAGTGGAGTGATATTAATGCTTGACATTAAAATGTCAAGCATTAATAAAACAAAAGTTGAAGGTATTTGCATGACTCTTGCCTCTGCAGGGGAAAATCTCTACAAATGTTGGGGGAATAGTGTGACATTTTAAGCATAATGTCCAATGCAGCAAAATGAGAAAACCCAAACAACGTATACAACTGTGCATCAGTGGAGTTAGTGCTAGCACAAAGTTAGCACAAGTTGACTTGGAGCTACATGGCTTCAACTGACAATAAAAAACAAAATCTGAATTTGAAACAAAGTCAAAAACGTTTGCACTCACATCTTAAAACTTTTTTTTTTACGTAGCTACACTAAAAATCAAAATAAAGCCAAAAAACAGCAGCCATTGAGTTAAAATCAGCATCATGAATGAATGCATGATAGGCAGCTAGCTCCGGTTGCAAAAGATTATGATATGTCCCCAACAGGCCCCTCAAGTTCAGCTTTAGATAATGTTGTTTTTATTAAACTGGATGTAAAACTTTACACTGGTGGCTTTGTTTTAAGTTGACACATGTCACATAAGTTTGTCTCTCTGGAGGTGTTGGTACGCCATTTTTTTAGCTTTCAAACAGTCATGCTAGCTGTTGTCTCCTTCACACTGTTCTAAGAAGAGCAACTTCTCTGCTAGCTTTAGATTTACATTTTAAGATAAAAGTGGTAGCACGGCGCAAATAAGCTTATTCTTCAAAATGTCAAACTTGCCTTCCCTTTATAACCACTCAGGATTAAAGGCTCAATAAAACTACACCTGAATGCACACAACACCTGCTGGTGAATGTCAGACCATTACACTGTGTATAGATTCACCTCAACCTGTGAGGGGGTCACGGTGTGTTAGAGCCTTGATTGGAAAAAGGATTAAGAGCACGGTCAGTCTTATGTTCTTGTGCTTTTTTTTTTTTTGAAGATCATAGAGCAGCATGAAACCACAGAAAAATGTCACCACTCTCCGTGAACGATGTGTCTCAGACAATACAATAAAGCAGACAACTAATCAGCCCCTGATATCAGCTTCTTTAGCCCTCAACCTCTCTTTGTGTTGAGTCGATACGATGAAGCTTTAGTCACATTGATCTGACAGCAACTGTGACTCAGACACTGTCTACAGTCTTGATAGATTTGATCCGTGGTAAAGCGACAAAGAGAAAAAGTCAAACAATGGAACAATAGACAGAACAAGGATGAACCTTTTGTGTTTTTAAGAAATGTGATGTATGTGTCAATTTTCTCAAAGCTATTTTTTATGCCTTTCTTTTCACAGGCACCCTGGATGCTGTCACTGGATGCAAGAGGAGCCTGAGTGTTCATTATTGCTCTCCATCTTACCCTGAAAGCCGTCTCACTGTCTTGAGGAACATTTTACAAGAAGCTTATGGACTTTTTGTTCCCTAACTGCAGACATTTGGAGAATATGCAAACATTTTCCTTGATGTGCACACCTTTAGATGCCATCTAAATGCATTTAAGACCATCTTTGTAAGAGGTGCATTTTCTGGATGGATTACCTGATTTCAGCACAGTAGGCTGTGTTTGCATATATAACACATATCTCTCTGTGACTGCATGTATCCTGTAGTTTTATTTCCTTGATGCATTGCCAGCATAATGGCTCATTTGCCAGCAGCGTCATCATTCAAATTATGTTGTGACAAGGCTGACTTAATGTGATCATTACTCTAATAGCCTTTATGAGAATGCCCTGATGTCCCTTTTCTCCTGTAGTGAACTTACAAAGCCGGAGTGTGTGTTTCAGGCTGTTTTTGCTGCACAGGACAGTGTCGGGCATCAGCTAAGTATTTGAACAGATGGTTCCTGTGCTGGACAATATGACCCCTGCTCCTCCGACACAGAACTGCTCTAACTGCAGCCAGGTTTTAGTGCCAGAGTTTAACGTGGTCAAAGCTGTGGTTCTTGGCCCTGTGCTTGGTGTCCTTATTGTTTTTGGAGTTGTTGGGAACATCCTGGTAATCCTCTCAGTAGTTTGTCATCGACACCTGCGGACTGTCACACATTATTTCATAGTAAATCTGGCTGTGGCAGACTTGCTGATAAGCTCCACTGTACTGCCCTTCTCTGCCATTTTGGAGATTGTGGATCGATGGGTGTTTGGACGAGCTTTTTGCAACGTTTGGGCAGCTGTGGATGTGTGCTGCTGCACTGCCTCCATCATGAGCCTCTGCGTGATCTCAGTTGACCGCTATATTGGAGTCAGTTACCCTTTGCGATACCCGACAATCATGACAAAACGCAGGGCACTGCTGGCGGTGATGCTTCTCTGGGTTCTGTCCATCATCATTTCAATTGGACCTTTGTTTGGCTGGAAGGAGCCGGTGCCTGAGGACGAATCCATCTGCAAGATCACAGAGGAGCCAGGCTACGCCATCTTCTCCGCTGTGGGCTCTTTCTACCTTCCTCTGGCCATCATATTGGTCATGTACTGCCGAGTTTATGTGGTTGCTCACAGAGAGAGCCAGGGCTTGAGGGAAGGCCAGAAGACAGAGAAGTCAGACTCAGAGTGTGTAATACTCAGAATACACAGAGGAAACACCACTGTATCAGAGGATGATGCCCTTCGGAGCCGCACTCATTTTGCCCTGCGTCTGCTCAAGTTCTCACGAGAGAAGAAGGCCGCCAAGACCTTGGGCATTGTTGTTGGCTGCTTCGTGTTGTGCTGGCTGCCTTTCTTCCTGGTGCTTCCCATCGGTGAGTAATGTCACATTCATGTCAAACCAGTATTTGTTGACGTCCTGTGCCAGATGTTTTTGAGAGCTCCACAGAATTTCCTGAGAAAAGTCACAAACAAAAAAGAAATTGATATGGTACAAAACGTGTCACTAGATATTTATTTACATGAAGACTGTTTTCATGAATGGTCAAATTGATTGTGCTGATAAACACTGCTTCAGTCTTCCTGTCAGGTCCAGTCTGAGAAACATTCACTTGATTCAAACACTTGGGCAGAGGCAACAAACCTTCTCATTGAGATATAATATAACTCATTTACACAGATCTACAGCTCCATGGTTATGCCTCTGGTAGCAATTTGGGCCTTAGTACCCAGCCAAGGTTAAGTGCTTGAGATCGGATTTTCTGATAATTGTACATCCAGCTCCCAGCTCTCCCCAAGGTCACAATCACCTTTATAGTAGAAAATATATTCTCTTAATGCCAAGAGTGAGACAAGAAGATTGATATCTTACATGCCTGGAGAAAATTAAGCTATAACTAGCAACGAGCTTAATGACTCAGATTAGCTTAGCTTAGCACTCAGTGAATGGGGAAGAAATAAAAGGCAAAGGTAAAACAAGTCAAGCTGTTGTGCATGTGTCATTGCCATTTGTCAGAGCTGTTAGGTGTTTCCATTTGTTCACCGTCTGGAGAAATAACTTTCCCAAAAAACCCAAACTTACACTGAAACACAAATGGGAATGGTATTTTTTTATCACCCAAAAATCAAGATTATTATCTTAAAAAAAAAAAGACAGAAAGAAAAAAAAGAAAACGTGTATTTACCAAAACAAGACAATTTCTTTGAAGGTGTGCAACACTTAATAAAGCAGATATTACATCTTGAAAACAGGTCCATTTATCTGATGGACTGCACTCAAATTTGACCACTTTAAAAAGCTATTAAACCTCTGTTTCAATTTGATTAGCGGAGCTATTCATAGATGTCCAGGTTTTGAAGTGCTGGGAAGTGTAATAGTTCGATCATGTTAATTGAATTACTCTCTGTGGGGGCACACTGAGGTTAGAGTCATTCTGATGAACCTTGTGGTCTCTTGAGCAGCGTAGTATACGCTTAGGCTTAGCCATCTAGGTATAAGCTCTAAAAATAGCATTTATTAATCTTTCAGATCTCTGACAGCCTCCAGATCTCCACTGTCTGTACACAAAAGGCATGGAATTCAGATGCCTACTTATTGCCACAGACTATTAAATAAAGAGGAGAGTCATTTCCCTGTTCTTCTCTCTCTCATGGGCTCACAATGAACAGCCAGTGATGAAAAATAACCCATCACTTGTCATACCTCGTGTGATGGTCCTCTTCAGGAATCACCCAGCTTTATGAAGTGCGAGCTTCGGGGAATTCACACTGCTTGATGACAGTGCTCCATTGTATGTGCTGGTGTCAGTATGGAGGAGACTGAGAGGAGATCTGTGAAGATAATATGAGATATGGCACAGCCCACAGTGTGCCCACAATTTCCCTTGGGGCTTTTATTTATTCCATGGTCTCATGATTGTAAATATAGATGCAACCATTTGGCTGAAGGCCTTATCTGACCGGGAAATGAAGAATAGCCTCGGTTCAGCAGTGATCCCTTACAAATCCTGGCAGCAGTCTACCTGCAGGTCCGTGGAAATGAGAAATGTATCAATGAATCATCAAGCAGTCATCGTGTATTTGACATGCAGAGCAGGACAACTCATAATCATTTCATTGAGTTAAACCTGCAGGGAAAACTTTATTTTATCAGCAGAAAAAAATTAATTGTAGGAATATGTTATTGCTTCCTATTTTAAAAAAGGTGAGTTATTTCAGCTCTGAACTAATATGGAAAGTCCTCCACACTCCTTGACATTTAAAAAAGTTACTTTCAGGAAGTGTAAAGCACTATTCCTCCAATATAAAAATAACTTCCAGCACCCACAGGGATTTTAGTGTTAACATTTCAATCTTGAACTGCCCCCGTCTGTGTGGAGCTATTTCATTTCTTATTTTTAATATTTAAAGTACGCACATGGCATGATGTGATCTGTTACACCTTCAACCAAACTAAGTGATGTTATGTTGTGCTGACGCACTCGGCAGCACTCTGCTAGATGACAGCGAGGTACAAAGTTACACCTCTTGATATTAGGGCCAGGAAGATGCTTGTGGAAGCGTCATTCCTGTCTGTGATTAATTATGGTGACATAGTTAATATGTATGCATTCACAGACACTTTATGGACTCTTGATTTGGTGTATATTTTATTTCATCTCTATTGTTAGAATCCTTAATTACCATTATTGCCTTCTTTATGATTTAGTGAGGTGGACATCATTAATAAATGACAAAAAGCAACATGGGCAAACTTTATATCTACAAAGTGATGCTGAGAAATTTCCCAGCTTACCTGTCTCCCTGTCCTTTTTTCAGCTTAACTGAGCACCACTTGCAGTCTTCTGACTATTTCCCTCTATTGTTATTGTAGAGATTTGACAGATCTGGGACAGCCTTTTCCTTTAACACAATAATACACTTTGGTTTGGAATATTATAGAAAATGATCAAAAAATATTTCACTCAACAGATTAAAAGTGTTATTTATTATTACAATGTAAAATGTACTTAAAGAGATATAACGTTTCCTTAAAAGTCACTTTGAATATGAATAATTTGTTCAACAGACAATGTTCCCCATGTTGTAAACTTTATATTGTTCATGTTTATTGTGTGAGAGATCTGAGATTTTGTATAGTTGCTACTTTAGCCATGTTTTTTTAAAAAAAGACATTTTTCATATTCATGGAACTTCCTGATTAATCAAAGGCAAAAATCCAAGAAAATATCAACAAAGGTCAGATTTTTCATCATTTTGTCATGCCTGCCTGATGATAACGGTACTTAAAGTTCATGTGAGGACTTTCTAAGTGATCTTGAAAAAGTCTCACTTCTTTTGTATGTCTGATTGTAATCCCTGATTTAAAATGAGATTATCTGCACCTAAAAAGGTTATTTCTAAATGTCATTTCTTAGTTTCTCTGTCTGGGTTTCCAGGACTGGAATGATTGATTTTTTGCACATAGAAGTCCCTGTAACAACATCACGCCAGCCAACAAAGTGTAGCACTGAGAAGATAGATCTGTGTTTTTCTCTGATGAGAACAATTTCTTGGGCTAATTTTGTGGTAATGGCAGACACTGGAGCAGGACTGGATAAAAAGAAAAGAACAGAAGAGCAGAAGAAAGCTAAATGGGGGAATGATAAATCAAGGGATAAACACTGTCTTAGCTGTTTGTGATAATGTTCATCGCAACCCACAGTCAGCAGTTATTCAGCAGTGGTCTGTTCAAACTTGAGAGTCTATCAATAAAATGAAGAGTGAGGTTACATTAGCTCTGCTTGGTGAGGTTGAGGTTGGAGAGTTTCAAGCTACAGCACTACTTAACTTTCAGTACATACATTACTTTGTCACTTTGTATCTGGTGTAAAGTTGTCTTGAACAAAGAACATTTTCTGCTTTACATTCATTTGCTTCAAAACAAACACCTTGCTAAGACTCACATCCTCATGACAGTGAGTGCTAGTGCTCATGGGAAACTGAGTCTTTAACCTTCACAGCCCTCGGAGGACCTCAATTACAGAAATGTCTCGATAGCTGTGTCCCAATTCAGGGGCTGCAGCCTACGGAGGCTGTAGCCTTCGGAGGACCCGGCCTTTATAGCCTGCGTAGACCGCAAAGGCCTAACTGAATTGAGACAGTCTGGTCTACGAAGCATTTCCTGTTTGTTACCCTCGACGTCACTCAGCGCCGCCCTCACCTGTCAGGCTTTCATTACTTTTAAACACACGTAAACCAAAACCTCACATTCAAAACAGGATGATTTTTACTATCTTTTTATTACTTTGCGTTGTTATTAATTATTGTCATTATTATTATCATCATTTTTATCATTATCATCATTTGAATTATTATTATCCCTATTGATAGAGTATAGATCTACCATTTACATGAGAGTAAGGCAACAACGTACATGTTCAACATTTGATCAAGTGCTGGGGGGATGATAAATAAATAAGTATAAAATAAAAGCTGCTGAAATGATTTAATGTCTTTTTTGAATTCCCTGTAAAAAATACATAAATAAATAAAAAAAACTCCAAGTAAGTTTTTTCCCAAGAGAATTTACATTTATGGACATATTTTTATATAATAATGAGAAGATTTATAAAGAACTGTTTTTCCTCAGGATATTACTTGATGGGAGCCCAAACAGCACATTTTCACACAGAAAAACAAAATATTCTTCCACGTTTTAGAAACACAATCACATAGTTGTTGCCAGATATCCTTCATATCTGGATAAAAAAAGGACTCCTTTTGTAGTTTGGCCGTGTCCATTAAGTTCAGTGTTCATGCGCAATGAATCTTGGGATATGTGAGGCTATGAAGGATTCAGCGAACCCGTCCTTCGCGGCCCCTGAAACGGAGGACGGATTCGTCAGCCGCATTTGGAGGAGCCTCCGTACTGGGACAGCCTCCGACGCACCGCTGTGACGTAATCAGTCTTCAAATCCAGCCTCCGTAGGCTGCAGCCCCTGAATTGGGACACAGCTTATGTAATGTTTTAAACTTGTTCTACTGCCCCCAGGTGGCTCAAAATCTAGAAATGCAGCTTTAAATTTGTGTTTTTCTCACCCTGTTTTGCTATGGTTAAATATTAGCATCAACTAGGTCTTATTTCACACCTGGAAGCAGTAGTAGTACAAGAAGTACTCCTGTCTGAATTCTTGCTTGTGTTGTACATTGCTTTCAACAAAAGTGTCTGCAAATGTAAAATGTAATGAAATTGCATAAATGAAACAGTAGAACTGTAGAATTCTACTGTTTTCTATATAGCCCCCTAGTTAGGGGGAGGTGATTTATGCATCTTGAAGCATGACTTGTCAAATTTGCGGAAATTGTGGGGGGTTTTTTTTCGTCTCATGAGAAAACAGTAAATTTACTGGGTTTTACAAAGAAGAAGAAGAAGAAAACTGGTTTGTTTGGCAGTACAGACGGTGAATGTCCTTTCTGATTAGCTGCAAGGACTGTTTACTTTAACCAATTATTGATGAACAGATTCTTTCACGGGCTAAAGCTTGCAAGCTAACTGCACAACAGTGATAGGGAAAGGTAGATTTTGAGCCAATAATCATTTGCGGTTCTCTCTTACAGTAACTTATTTATCCCTTACTGCTAGATAATTCAGGCAGCCCATGTTCAGTGTATAGGGGAATGAGCTTTTCTCCTCTAATGTATACCCTCCAAAATAATCACGCTCACTGTAGCTGTTTTCTGTTTAGTTGTGTACCCAGCATTATGGTTTACTATTGCTACTGACCAAAAATGTGTCTCTGACTGTATTCACACAGGCACTACCGAAAATTTCCTCTAACGTCCAGGGTGCATTGCGAGTGTTAACAGAAATGACGATCCTGCCCCAAGATATTCAAAGTTTTTCACCTTTTTGTTTTTTTTCTGAATAAAACTTTTGCGGGACACAGCAGGTCAAAGTCAGGACAGCTCAGTGGAGGAGAGTGGGTGGTGAGGATGATGTCTGTATCCTGTGACCAGCACGATTGTTGTACACAATAAAAAAAGAAGCTGCTCTACTGTTTTCTTTTTGCCAGTCTG
The DNA here is from genome assembly GCF_033239565.1 of Halichoeres trimaculatus. Taxonomy (NCBI): domain Eukaryota; kingdom Metazoa; phylum Chordata; class Actinopteri; order Labriformes; family Labridae; genus Halichoeres; species Halichoeres trimaculatus. The sequence continues at coordinate 23,906,616 of NW_027437183.1, forward strand.
CTTTCCACACTCGTGGGCTGATACCATGAATAGGTTTGTTTACTCATAGCACTGATGTAAAGGAACCAAAAATGTCATTATAGAGCCAGACTTTGCTTTTTGTTCCATCAGATATCTCCAAAGATGACAGTGTTTTCAGCAGCATCCTTTTTATGACCTGTTTCATTTCATGACACTGTCCCTGCATGAAATTCCCCAAATGAAAAAAAATCATGCAGTGTTGATAACAACTTCTCAAAATTTTGTGTTTGTGTGTGTGTGTGTGTGTGTGTGTGTGTGTGTGTGTGTGTGTGTGTGTGTGTGTGTGTGTGTGTGTGTGTGTGTGTGTGTCTGTGTGTGTGTGTGTGTGTGTGTGTGTGTGTGTGTGTGTGTGTGTGTGTGTGTGTGTGTGTGAGTGAAATGCTTACGGAAAGAGTCTCATGTAATTCTCCAAGTTCTCACAGAAGAAGTGGCGACCCAAGACTTGTTTAGTGTCAAGTTTGTCACAGTTGGAGTTACACAATCTTCTGACGACAGCATCAGTGACAGAGTTGTTCTTTTGGGTCCAGCTGAGGATTAAATGTATAAGCTGCAGAGCTGGGCTCAAAATAATTTGCTGCTAGATTCTTTCCACCTCTTCCTTTTATCCATTTCTAAATCAGGGTCGTATTTTTTGTCAGCCCACATTTAGCTGTGGGCGACAGCTCACCCAATAAAGCATTTCACATGGCACCTTCCTTTCCTTTTCTACCCCTGAATGGAGGTGTAAGCTGAGATAGAAAGATTTATTGAAGCCACACAATAGGTCAGCCATTTCATTATTTTATTGGACCACTGGAAGCTGCTGGAGACGTGGACAGTCACCTACATTTCACTGATAAACAGGCCTGCATGCAAATGGCCTGTTAAGCCGTTTTCTCTGCTTCTTCATTTCAGATCCAACTCACGCTCTCTGCTGAGTGTTTCCTCTAATCAAGAGCTGCCTAATTTATGGCAGCAATTTTAATAAATCCCTCACCCTGATGGCAAGCATGGAGAGATATTTTGAGCGGAAACTGGAAGAAACAATTAAACTAAATTGTCTTAAGTGGATGTAAATAAGAGCAGTGGTTTGTTTCGTTCAGTAGTTGCAGATTTCATTAAAAACACATCCTGTAATGCCATAGACTCTAGGAGAAGTAGTTAAAGCTCTAAAAGTCTAATCTGCATTGTTTTTGCCAGGTGAGCAGGATGATTAAATGAAAGACAACATTTAGTTCAAACTGATATATCTTTATACTGTCTGTGTGTTTTGCTGTGATTGATTGTTGTTTATGAAACCTGGTAAATATTCCCGATAAGTCTTTTCTCACAAACCCCACAGAGGTTAGCGGTCCTGTTTTTAGCTCAGAAATTATTTTTTGGATGATTGGATTTGTGGTGCAGATATTTAAAGTGCCCAGAGATCAGTTTGGGTGATCTCCTTGTTTAACCTCTAGCACTAGATCAACATTTTTATTCAACTTTGTCCACACGGTAGAGGAAATTGTGGAATCAATGGAAATCTGCTTCTCTCACAACACTGATCACACATGGGGTTTTACAGGGTACTGGAGTCCCATCCCAAATATTTTGTGGTTAAAATTAATTTATGAATCTAAGTCAGTAATAAAAAAAATTAAATGGGTGGAGCTGGCGGTAATTTTGGCTGTAGTTAAGACCTCCTGCATGCCAGCTCTCGGCTCACTGCTTTTAGACAATGATAACACGCCATCAGGCTTTAATCTGCTTTGTCTCTATTCAAGTGTCTTTTTACTCTCACGTACCTGAACATGTGAACTAAACTTTTTCTTCCTTGGTGTTTAAAACTCTTCTCTTTACAACATCTGTGGATCTTTTCTGTTAAAGGGGCTGTGAGGAGTTTGAAAGTGACCTTGAAAATCCCCCCCCCCCCCCCCCCCCCCCAGATATATTCCCCGATCGTAATCCACACTTTAAAATGAGATTATCAGCGCCAATTTGGGTCATTTCGAAATGCTGCTTCGTAGCTTTTTCGTAGCTTCCTGATCAGGTCAGGATCTAGGTTGATTCACGCCATATCAGAGTCTCTGACAAAACCACGCCAGCTGATGAAGTGAGAAGAGAGATCTGTTTTTCTCTGCTGATGGACACTAACTGTCAGACAGAAAAAGGGCAGAAGAGCAAAGAAAGCGAAACCGGAGAGTGCTACAAGCTAAGGCTAAGCTGTTTGTGATAATGTTCATTCTAACCCACAGGCAGCAGTTATTCTGCAGTGGTCTGTTTAAGCTTAATAGTCTATCAATAAAATGAAGAGTGAGGTTATGTTAGCTCTGCTTGGTCGATGAGCACTGGTAGGACATTAACAGGATTCACTTATGTTACACATTATTGGTTCATCTCACAGCACCAGGCTGCTAGTAGCTCTACAATTAGCAGGCTACTTAAGTACAGTACAAACTGACAACGTTTGCTTGTTGTCTCGTTTGAAACAACAGGGTAACATAACTGCACTGATAAATACCTTACCTCGTTGCGTCATATCTGGTAAAAAGTTGTCTTGAACAAAGAAAATTAGTTCCAAAACAAACACACCCCCGGTTAAAAGCCACACTTTTACCACAGTGGGTGTGACACTCTGGGCCAGCCAATACCTAGCTACTATGACAGTTTTACCTGACTATAGCGTGTTTAACATGGGAAAACACAGGATCACAGAGTCTGTGGGTAAATTGAGTGAACTGAATACCTGAGTGTGTCTAACATATGGACTATGTAATATATAAACATAGTCTCAGTATCAGTATCACCCATCTGTTCCTGATACAGAATAGCAAAGCCTTTCATTGGCTACAGGGTGCTAAACGTGAAAAGTCACTTGAGCTGTGCCTCTGATTGGACAAACCTGGGATGATAATATCTCTTTAACTGCTGAGATAGAAAAAAACAAATTATTTCCTCTAAGGTATGCAAACAGAGAAATGAGCCATTCAGTCTGGTTTTTTTTTTTAAGTTTTAACATGAGCAGTAAGTTTCTTCTCTTCACACGTCTTCTACTTTTCTTCTACTTTATAACACTCAAAATGACTGCTGACCAAAGTGTTGCACAACCCAAAAAATCAATACATAATATCAAACAAATCTCAAGGGACACCATCTCATAAAAAGGAGCAGAAACTATAGGCATGCATGCATTTCTATCCAGTTACAGAAAGCTCGGAGGAAAGAAGTAACAATAAATACTATCCGTCAACCATTCACTATATATTGATTATGAACCTTCCCTGCTCGTTCCATTGTGAGATGCCATAAAGCAACCTCGACAGGCACTGACATACGGTGATCTGGCCAGAGGAGCTACAGGACAGACGTCAAATCCCCTCTGCTAACCAAGACACATTTAACTCACCAATCAAACGTTGAAGATCCTGAAGTTGGTACACTCCTTAGCAGATCAGATTCTTGTCTGATATTCATAGTTTGAAGCTGACATTTACAGCTATAAGAAGCTCAGTGTCTCTTCTAATGTTCATTATTTGTTCTGCTCCTCAGCTTATTCTGTAATGAACACTGCAGGGGCCCTCATTTGTCAAAGGAGCTGTCAACTAATCATCTTTTCAACATCTTAGAACACGTGGTAATGAAAGGACAAACTTTGATAACATAAAGCATGTTTGATGCATATCAATTTAATTTCCACTTTAATTTTCAAGTCTGACCATGGAGTGTAAAATGAATGCTCGTCGTCTCCATGGTGTCACCCGTCTGTTTCTGAAACAGAGTTTTGAAGCAGATTGTTGACAGAGACCATATTTGAAAAAGGCGGGCCTGGAGCCTCTTCACTAATAGTAATGAGGTGCCTGCGTGTCAGTAAGCTGTGAGGTGCCTCTGATTTGGCAAACTTGCCTTCTTAATATCTTCCAAACTGCCAAGTAAGAAACATTTTCTACCCCCTTTATGGAGTGTGCCATTAGAAAATCAGCTATTCAGATGGGAGACTATTTTTGTACCAAGCTTCAAACATGTATAAATCTGCTGTGAGCCTGACTCATGTTTAATAGATCTGATAACATGGATTAGGTGGGTGAAAAGACTTGACAGATGCCATTCACCAGGGGGAGCTATAACAATTCTGGCTTCACTAAGGATGGCCATTTGTTTTGTCCATGTTTGTACACATTCCCATTCGTCCAGGTCATGGTTATTCTGAAGACTTGGAGACAAGGCAACTGGACTTTGTGGAGTTGGGAAGACATTTCACCTCTCATCCAAGAAGAATAGAATAGAATAGAATAAAATAGAATAGAACGGATTAGAATATAACTTTATTGCCATTGTAACAAGTACAACGAAATTGAAGTCACAGCAGCAATCAAGAAAACAAAAATAAGAAAGTGTATAGAAAGTGCAAAAAGGTCCATAAGAAAATAGATGATGACAGCTTGTCCATCATTCTCCAGTTCAGCCAGCCTCCACCTCCACAGGGTCCAGGACTGAGCTTCTTCAGTCATGCTCCATCTCTGTCTCCTGGATCCTGTCTGCTCACAGCAGGTGAAGCTCTTCCAATGTGGCGTTGGTGTCTGATGTTAGCTCTGTTAGCCATGTCTGTGAATGGCATGATGCTACTCTGCCCTCTGGTATTCCCTCTGTTGCTGGGTTAGCACAGCTAGATCGTCCATCTTATTAGAGATAAGTCTTACATTCCCAATGTTACGCCCGGCTCTCAGGCGCACCAAAATGAAGGAGACAACTCCAAGGTTTAAACCGGTTTACTACGTTTGTTTTTTATTGTTTTAACAAGCAAAGTCCATCCTGTTCACGTCTGGGGTCGGAGCGACCTGGGCGCAGCTGGGTGATTCTCACCAACAGGGTCACAGTGACCCAAAAATATAAACAACCTAAACTGGCAGACTTTTTGTTTCTACTGGCTGAAGTAGAATATGAATTTTTGTTTTTTGATAGAAGTTAACCAGGAAAACAATTAAATTCAGTTTTATTCCAATTTTATACTAGCATGATCCAGAATAATTTTCATTACCGATATGCTGAGTTGACAAAGCAGACCATTCATTAAAAAATATTTTTACCCTATTTTTTCACATTAACACAAATGAGCACAGTAAATAAACAGCAGAGTGCATTGATAGCAATATTTTATTTTTTTAAATAACATTCAAAAACAGATATCTCATTACTGATATACTATAGGTATTTTAGAGTCACATTTTTGAAATACTCTCTTAAGTAACAAGAAATACTTTCCAGAAAACACATGCAGAGAGCATTTAAGAAACATTTTATAATAAATTAACAAAGTTATTTTTCTGAATAATAAAAATATAAAAATATGTTCCAATTTACATCCATTACGGTAATGAAAAATCTGCTACGGAGGATGAGAATTTATGTTGCGGTAATGACTGATGGTGGAATGAGTTCATTTCAAAAGGTCATCAGGACATTACATAACTGAATAACAACAATTCTGAACAATAAAATGTTAAAACTGATTTAAATCCAACTTCATTCAATTCAGGCCTTTGAGTGCTTTTCCCAAATCTCAGGCAAGACACAAAAATGACGAGCAGAAGATGTTGCAGGCATCGGCTCTGGGATGACTTGCTTAATGTCCTCCAGGAAGTACCAGACTTCTCGATGGAGGCGGAGCATTTTTCCAGACTTGTTGTCTTATTTCAATGGTTGATCCATCTTGTCCCTCCTTACTCATGGGTGTGGACCTGCTCACCCACTCCTTCCACTGGACAATGTTGTCTCTTGTATTTGGATCCAACATTGGGGAGAATGACTTGCTTTTGCAATTTTTGCATTGCCTGTACATGCATTTCATGTTCCCTCTTTCACGAGAAATCTTCTTGCTTGGGTTTTCTATCAGAAAACGTTTGTGAAGGTTTTTGTTAGTGTCACAGAGAAACCGTCTCCTAAACACCTGCCCACCGCGCCTGATGTCTCCTGCTTTACTGTTCACAATGGTGGATACATCATCATGATGAAAGAAGGTTCTGATCGCACTTCTCATCAGCTGCCTCCACTTGATGGTTGAACGGGCATTTTTTATCAGCTTATTTCTTGTTTTTGTTGCTTCCTTTCCCATTTTCATTCGTTCTACTTGCTTTCTTAGCCTGTCTATTTCTTTGTCTTTCCTTTGTAGTGCTTTGTTTTTTTCTTCAAGTTTGCCTCTCAACCTGGATGCAGCAGACCTGTTTGTTTTTGGTGTTGATGTTTTTTGAGGGTGAACTGGTGAGGGAGCTTCAAACGTGCTGATTTTCTCCATTTTCTGTCACCTTTCTTGATGGTCTGGGCTCAACAGCTGTCTCATCATTGATCGAGGGTGGGGTGAGATCTGGAACATCCCTCGAAGGTCTTTTGTTTTTTGTAATATTTAGCAGATTTTTTTTCTCCATTGCTTTTGTTGTCTTTTTAATGCTTTTGCATCCAGGTCACTTGCAGATTTCAGTTTGCCCTCAGACTTGCGCTTTCGATATCTACAAAAAATAAAACTTCAGTGACTCAGGGTGTCAGTAATAGTAATCATATGTGTACCACAAGTCAAATTATGAAAATGTATTTTTGCAAGCATTTTATAATATCAACAGTATCATAACAGTAACAAAAAATGTGGATATGATACAAGAGCAGAAATATAATTAGTGTGATTACATGTGGGTTGAGCGAGTACCGAAATGAGTATCAGATACATATTATTTAATTTTCCTGGAGTATTCTTCCACTATAGTTTGTTGAATTCTGAATGGATAGTTTTTTATTGTTTAAGTTCATGTATTCAATTCTAAAAAATGTGTTGCTGCTATTTCCTATATATCTGGCTTATAATAAAAAATAAATTCCCAATTTCTGTGACGTTTTCAAATAAATAACAAATATAGACACTTCTGATCATCACATAACAATTTTAGGCTTCAATGAACAACTTCCTGTTCAAGCACCACCCACTCCTAGGTTGAGCCCAGCACCTCTGGGTTCAGGTTCAGATCCATTCTGTTTAAATTCGATTTAGTTGGTTTAACAGGTATCAATGGGTGTACTCGCTCATCCCAAGAAGACATCTTTGAAGCAAGCAGACATGCACACACATGCACGCACACACCTACACACACACACACACACACACACACACACACACAGACACACACACACACACACACACACACACACACACATGCACACACACACACACACACACACACATGCACACACTATCCTTCCTGTAACTAAAAATACCTCTTTCTTTCCTTTCTTCTGTACTCTTCCAGAAGTTCAGGATTCCCATATAATTTCTCCCTGTGCTTTTTAACCCTAGCTTGGCTGCTGCCTTCTTGCGCTGGTCGTTGGTCAGTCTTTGCAACAGTCACAAAAGCCATTCAACACGATCATTAAAAAGGCAGAGTGAGTGTGCAAATACAATTTGAGTACTTATATAGTTAATACATAGAGACATTATAAGCTAACAAAGTACTGTAGGAAGTCAATAAAAATTCATTAAATAACCATCAACTGTCCATTTATAAATCTTGAGGTCTAAATTAATATAACATACTTGCATTTAATGTTATACTCTAACTATAGGAAGAGCATCTCATTACCACAACATAACTTCTCATTACTGTTATGCGCCTTTAAAGTACACAGTAATGAGAAATATGAGCAACGGTAATGAGGCACTCTTAGCTAAGTTGGCATATAGCACAAAATGTTAACATGCTACACAAACACTACCTTTGCCACATGTTGAAGTCCTAAATTGTCTTCACATTCAGACAAAAATAATGTAATATATTTTCAATAGTACAGATTATCAACCTGTATCGGTAATGATAACCAACAGTGTAACAAGAGGACAATTTAAAGACATTTTCAAAAAGTTCATCATGTAAGAAAAGAGAGAGCAACTAACCTTGTCACCATTTTGAAGCTTCTGTCTGAAGTGATGCATCAAGGGATTGCTTGTCAATTTAAAGGTACAGTGCAGTTTTTATAGGCAGATGAAGTACAGTTGCGGTAATGAGGAACTTTTTGTACGGACACAATAATTTTCAATAAAATCAATATATATGTGTGATGCTATACACCATAAATAACTATACTGATCATAAATATAAATGTTTTTACACAATACTGTGCAATTTTGCTCTATTTTAACAAAACAGAATTTTCAGGGGATGATAAAGAACAATACAATAATGGATCTTTTGGGTAATGAGAATTCACAAAGATATTTTGTTAAATAATTCTGAATATCATATTACAGGTGTAAAAAAAACATTTAGCCCTACTGCCCACTTAACCCTCTTTGTAGGAAATATCATAACTTATCAAAGTAACGTGTTTTGATCATAAAATATAACCAACATGTTTGTTGCAGCTTCATGAGAATCACCCAGCTGCGCAGAGACATCCAGCAAGACGAACAGTCCACACACACTAGACCGCAGCCCCCCTGCGGGCTCGAAGAAATAGGAGGCCCAACCCTCACACTGGCCAGGTGTTTCAGGTTGTTCCATCATGCAACTCCACCTCCTCCGAGACGTCACCTACAAGAGAGAGCAGGGCAGCTCAACAGTGCCACACACAAGCATAGACGGCTTCAGGGGCCGTCACACCAATAACGATGGATGGACAGCCAGGTCCTCGTCGTCACTTCTTAACTCACACCTGAGAACCAGGTGGTCCTCACCTCCTTCTCCTCACCTTGTGGGAAGACATCAGGCCTTACACCAGTTAGCATTGACAGGCTACAGGCTGCAAACAGCTGAGTTCACATGTAAACAATGCAGCCATGGTTACAAGGAGGATCTCCAGACAAACACAGGAGAAAAAGTAGTAAAAACATCGCTGAAGCCGCAAAAAGTTTGGTGTCCATGACCAACAATGAGCCATACAAAGTAATGATCCACTCCAAATACAAAGATTACGAAACAGAAACGAAAAAATTACAAGAAATGGACAAAGAAGAGAGAGCTGATGCAAAAGGCAGCCACAGCCAACAGGGCGGCGCCTAGCAACAAGAAGCCAGATGAAGCTTCTTAGATAACAGGCAAAAAGTCTTCCCAACTCGACACAGTCCTGTTTCCTTGTTTTTGAGTCTTTAGTTTCACACTGTGTTTTTCATCAACTATTATAAAGCTGCTGAAAAAAAAACCCAACAAATATGGTCATATTGTTGTCTGTTTGCACTCAGCATGAGTGGTAAAAGCTACATGTGATGTTTGACAGCTGTGGGTGTTAAGAGTTGGCAGCAGGTGTTCACTTCCAGTTTTAAAGCTTCACAGTATTTCAAACTGTTAGTGTTTTGACCATACACTAAATAAATAATGGCTGTGACCACTGTGACATCACCTATTGGTTTGCTGTCAGCAAACGTGGTGCCCTTGGCAATTGGCTGCTACCATGTTGTTTTTCTGAAGCCTGAAGTGACAACATTGGTAGGAGAAGGCAGAGCTGGAGAGAGGAGAGGAGAGGAAGGTTGGCGAACACTTAAGTTATCAAAGCTAAATCTTACACTCATGGTGGATTCATTAGCTGGAGAATGAGCTTGTTTGCGGTCATGTTTCCCACAGAATGAGACTTTATTTATGGCGGTGGCTGACAGGAGCAGTTCATTCATCACTTTAAATAAGCTAAGAGAGATAGAGGAATGCAGCTGTCTTGCCACTTGCTGGCTTAAATCCCTGGTGAGAGAAAGAGGTGGGCGTCCATCACAAACTCTCCGAGGAAAAGCAGAAAAAACCTGCCTCAGGTGTTCTCCACCAACAATAATTCAGGTAACCTAATGTACCTCACATTATTCACTGAATTTCAATGTAAGTCACGATTAAGCACAATTTCATTTGCATATTTTGAACTCCCAACTAGTCATTAAGGTTCATGTAAACAATCTAAAGCAGAGGTTTTCAACAGGGGGTCTGTGGAAGTTCTGCAGGGGGTCTGTGACACATTTGGTTGGTTGGGCAATTTTTTATATATTCAAATATCCATATCCAAATATTTCAATATTTACTCATGTTACTGTCAGAGGTGTTGACAGTTTTTACACTCATTACTTAAGTAGAAGAATAGATACCAGGGTTTAAAAAGACTTTTGTAGAAGTTGAAGTATCAACTTAAGCTTTTTACTTAAGTAGGACAGTAAAAATACAGATTTCAAAAACTACTCACAATATGAAAGCAAAAGTAACTTCAAGGGTGGGGGGGCATTAAGGCCAAAAGCTTAGGCAGGGGCCTATAGCCTTCATACCCCCTCCTGCTCTGCCACAGACATCTTCAAACTATGCTACCTACCTCGTTATGTCCTTGCTGAGTGTGGCGTGATTTGTGTCACATGCAGGAGTGATGTATCCCGAATAAACCATAGACTGTATAAAACATGGATGTAGCCTCCGCAATGTTGCCCATCTGCTGTTCCCCTATCGGCGGATGCAGCCACATTCGTTATGATGCTGGTTGTGAGTTTTTCTTCAAGCAGCTACAGGGCGCTCGCTGGTTGCGTGACTTGAGCTGTGTCTCTGATTGGAAAATCAAACGATCCTGATAACTTCTAAACTGCTGAGTTAGAAAAAAATTCACTCAGCGTACAGTGTGTGCCGATAGTGAAATCAGCATTTTAGACCCAAGCTGTGTTTTTGAACCAGGCTGTATGGATGGGTGTGTGGGTCTGTGATTTCCGGTCTTTCTGCAGCCAGCCTAAAGGGAAGTCTCAACGAACAGCAACTTTTACCTCCTCCTTCATAGGCTTCATTTTTACTAACCAGATGTTGCCCCCTGGTATAAACCAATAGGGTGTTGGAATGGTTTTATATCTCATCCATCCACAATCAAATTGACTCTTTCAGGATGACGCAAAGTCAGCGATTCTAGGAAAGGTTTTCACTTTTTTGGTGTGTGTTATTTTGAATGACGACAGGCTGGAATGAAACAGGAGCAGCGAGGCTATTTCTAAAATGTGGGGAGTAGAATGTACAGATATTTGCCTGAAAATGTAAGGACTAAAAGTAAAAAGTCGGCTACAAACTATTTACTCAATTCAAGTAAAGATACCCCAAATTTTTACTTAAGTAAGGTAACTAAGTCTTTTACTTTGTTTCTTGGTACCTCTGGTTATTGTCTTGGATGCACAGGGACCAAAGATGTTACCTTTCAGCATTCGCTTGTAGCTCCTTAAGACAGAGGAAGACTCGCCTCTGTCACTGTTCAACCAATCAGGAGTCCCAGCTTAATTAGGGGGTTCTTGGTCTGAAAAAAGTTGACAACCCATCAGCCAATTGATTTAAGAATGAAATTGATTCACTTGAATTTGCTTAATGAGAGTTACTTTTAGAATAATTATCTGAGTAAATGTTGCAGGGATCTAAAACCATGATCCAGAAGAAGAAATCTGCTTCAAATTGCTTATCTCGTGAACTACACTGTTTATTTAAACTACACTGTTCTAAACTGTTACACATTACATTACACAAGTGCACAACAAACAGATGACAGCAAACATCAGTCTGATAAGAAGCACATGAATGCTTCGCTCGTAGGGGGCAGCTCAAACTAAGAGTACCTCAGGGATGTTACAGGTTCCTTCGATGTAAAGTGCATTTTTTCATGTTTCTCATCAGCTGAGCTGAGATGGAGTTTTTTTTTTTTTTTTTTTTTTTTTTTTTTTGGACCAAAGGCTTTTTTTCAGGTGGGATTACAAAAAGAACAACATTGAACGAAAACAACCTTGGACAGTCAGGGACAAATGGCTCCTTTCTTTTTCCTGAAAACTGGGTCTCCAACAAAAATTCAGCCAGTCAGTCAGTACAGGGTCATATTGGTTACCACTATGTTTTCAACATAGGATATAAACAGTAGCCAAGTGTCAAAAAAAATCCTGGTGCAAACTCTGATGGTATATCTAATCTTCTCTAGACGGACAAGACACATGACCTCCCATATCTTTTAAGCTGCGCTTCCACCAAGCAGACCGGTTCGGTTTGTCTCGGTACGGGGAGCTTTTTGCGACGTTTCCACTGACTCATCCCGGGACAGATCCCTATAAACCGAGACGAACCGTCCCACTTTTTTGGGACCCTTTCGTGTGGGTGCCAGACTGAACTGGTCCGCTCTCGGAAGGTGGCTTACACGCCACCCACCATGAGAGGGCACAGTCTGCTGTGGAAACGCAAAAGGGATCAGGCTTAACTGTACCAAACCGTCCCAAACTGTACTGAACCGACCCGGACTGCTTGGTGGAAACGCAGCTTAAGTCATATACTGAGGGTACTGACTCCTTTCATTAACACAGAATGCGCCTTCTGGCAAAGAGGGAACAACCCCCCCCCCCCCCCCCCCCCCCCAAACAGCAAAAATAGCATAGAGGCGTCAATTGTTGTGCCACATATTCAAGAAAAGTTCTTAAGATGGGACACCAGAATCCGTGGAGTTCAGATTAGGTTGTGTAACAGTGTAGCATGAGCCTGTTTACGTTGATCACATAATGGGTCAAGATCAGTCTTAATCTTAGCCAGTTTCTCTTTTGACTAGTGCACATGATGCACAACTTTGAGCTGGATCACAGTGCCTGGGAGGTTTTTAATGTGAAATATGATTCACAAGCAGGGTGGAGTAACTATTTCCCATCACAGCAACAATAGGAAACAGAAATACACTGTAAAAGGTTAACTATGGTGTGGCAAAAGGGACAAATAACACATGATTGATGCACCCACACAACTAGCCCTAATATTAAACTGTCTAAACTTAGAAAATGGATCAGTTGGACTATGTCTTTCCATCTGCTGTCATGTTGATCATTCTACTGTTTTCTATTTCCCAACAGGCTCAATGTTTCCGGCGTACAGACCTTCAGATACAGTCTTCAAGATCACCTTCTGGCTCGGTTATTTCAACAGCTGCATCAACCCCATCATCTACCCCTGCTCTAATCAGGAGTTTAGGAAAGCTTTCCAGAGTTTACTGGGAGTTCACTGTCTGAGAATAGCTCCCAGATCACACCATCACCATCTGAGTGCGGGTCAAGGTCACACACAGGGTCACAGTCAGTCCCTCTCTTTGGCCTTGGACAGCAGAGGGGCTCCGTGTCGGCTCAGTCCAACCTCCTCCATGGCCCTGTCCAGATCCCCATCCTCCAGGGACAGCAGAGAGTGGAGGGTCCTCTCTGGAGGCCACACAAGAGGGTCTGTACCGTCCGAGACGAGCAGAGATAAAGTGGCCAAACTCTGCAGTAAAAGCTTTAAACAGACCTGCTGCTGCATCCTCGGTGACGGGACTCCCCCGCAGGAACCAGACTGCGCTCAGCCCCCTCCTGTTCCCACCATTAAAATCCACCAACTGTCCCTGTCAGAGAAAGGAGAGGCTGTATAGCTACTGTAATCCTGTATCCATTAGTCATAACTCTGAGTTCAAGGGTACAAGGGATGAATATACATATTCCTTTCAGTCCATTCACATCACAAAGGACTGCATTTGAGTGATGGCTGCTTTGAAATCAGAATCTAAAACTTTCAGCTTTAATGTTTATGTGATTTTTGCTGGATTTGACAAAGTCGAAATTCTGCAAAGAAATTCAAACACTGATCTACTTTTCTCCATAAAAACAGACCTGTCTGGCTAAAACTTAAGAAAGTTAAGAAAATGTTCATTAGTTGTTATGAAAAAAAAACCCTGTACTCTCTCCTCCTGAGGTGGACCAAGAGGAAACAACCGCTCTATGAAAGAGACCAAAAATCCTTCATGTTTACATATTTTATATTATAGAGGAGCAGGCAAAAGATGTTAAAAAAAATGCATGGTTTCAACAAATATTTCTAAATGCTGATCGGTGGTGCTCCTGTTGTCTCCAGAGTTTGCCCATGTTGCTGTTCCTGCTGTCAAAACATTGTTTGTGTGCTCCTCTGTACACATTAAGGGACCTTGTGTACTTCTGTGTCACATTACGAATAAATTTGTATGACGTGTTCCTAATATGGGATTCGTGGTGACATTTTTGGACTGCAGTTGTTGTTTCTTTTGGTTGAATCACTAAAATTTATAGCCCCTGAAAACATGTATTTCATCTCTCCTCATTCCCACAATATCATGTACCTCTGAGCTGTGCCAGATGGACATCTTAATATACTTCTGTGGAATTTTAGCTGACCTTGTGGTTGCTGACCTCAATCCTGCCCGGCCCCCAAGCTTCTTAAAAAAATCCACCAGATTTAGAGATGTCAGGCTAAGTCATACGCAGACATTCCTCTCTCAGGCTGCGTCTTCCTTCAGTTGTTTTTAGCTGCCGTGCACATACAAAACACACAGGGCTTTTATCTCTCCTTTTGTGAGATCTTCTGGGTATGTAAGTGCTGTTTGCCAGCACAAAAGGTGAAAAAAGGAGTGTGTTGAGCGTGAGTTCAAGACTGCAAAGAGTCTCTCTCTGTTTACGCAGAGGAATCAAAGGGCAAGAGGACAAACCACAGCCAACTGTATTGATTTACCCCTTTGGAAAGCTCTTCTGTAGTACCAAGATGCACTCTCTCAGTGACTGAGTGAGAGGGAAGAGATGCAGCCAGACTCCTCAAGCCAATCTCTGTGTGTTAAGTTCAGTCGTGGAAGTGAAGTGGACAGCTCTCCCACAGGGGGAGGGAACCCGGCGGGGCAGTGAGAGTGCTCGTCTGCGTCCTCGTTGTCATTGACTTGCACGTCTGTGAACCTGTAAATCACACAATCTCTGCACAGATGCCATTAGATGAGGCGCTTACAGCAGCCGCAGCAATAAACCACACATGGTACAGAAGACCTGATTCACCCATCTCTATTTATCACCGACTATAGGAGGCAGTTGGATTATAAGGAAGATTTCAGTCAACAAATACATTTGTGCCTTGCTCCATAAAGATAAATTACCCCCAAATGGAATAGCTTTTATGAATGCTATAATTAGATCTGCAGACTTGCAGAATATAGATGTAGACTGAAACGCCTCATGTATTTCATCAACACAGCCTGCTTTTATTTACCAAGCAGACTTTCTTTAAGTTTCTGATATGAAATCATCAGCAAATTAATACAATCGCTGTACAATCAATTCTGACTGAGGGTTACACACTAAGGCTACAATCCTTGACTGTATGAAATCTTTCATTGCTAAATTTATCTTCATGAGGATATTGGGGCAAAGAAAAAAATCAATTCTGGGAAGGACTGTGCTTTTATAATAGCATTGTCTGTGTCCCAGAGTGTTGAAGGCATAGCGAGTACATCTGGTGACTCATGTTTGCACACTTTTCCCATGAGGGCTTAGCTCTGTTAAGTCCTTCTGATGCTTTCCCCAGTTGTTTCCCTGAAAGCTCTCATCAGCTGCTGAAGATGTTGCCGTTAGAGGATTCCCCCTCTCCTGTTCCAATCACAGCTCTCATAATGCTCCATTTTATTTGTCTAACAGCCCGCGGGGAGGCTTTACTAATCACAGCCATTGTTGATGTGTGCATCCACTGTGATGTTGTCTTGCTCAGTTTCATTTTACTGGGAGCGCCTCCGTGCCAAAAGAATCCATAGAGCTGGAACAACAAAACGCTGATGTGAAGCTGAAGCTACAAGTCACGACTCTGTGACTCCACCTAGTGTCGCTCAGGCCCTCTGCATTTACTCAATCAACATGATCAAGTTCTTCCACATTTAAAACTGACAACACCTAATTAAAACATGAAATCAACAGGAAGTAATGCATGTGGGTAAAACAGTTCTGTTTAGGAAATTTGTAAAGTTTATGATAGAAGATAAAATAAAGTAAAAATTGTGCAGCCCTAACAATTCTAAAAATATAAAAATAAAAAAGCATCCACTGCGAATAAAAGTTCTATTAAATAAAAAGCAATGATTTAAATGAGACGGGAGTATCTGAATTGGAAAGCAAAAACAAGCAAAAGCGTGAGGCTGCATCACCTTAAGAGCTCTCTTTTCTCGGTCACTACACAGGGTAAGATGAGTTAATACATATCATGCATGTGCATGCCTCTTTTTCTGGTCACTTTTAACAGTCTGAAGCCTGGATAAGGGGGGGACAGTTGTTATAGTGACATGAAAAAACAACAACATGAATCTATGTGAAAAAGAAATCTTATTTGTTGTTCTCTAACCCATGAAAACACACCAACATTAATCATTACACTATCTGTGAAACACACTTTATTTAACCTTTATTTAACCAGGTAAAAGACATGTTGAGGTCAAGACCTCTTTCAGAAGGGTGACATGGCCAAGGCAGGCAACAGCACATGTCAAAGTAGACAAAAAAAATGGAGCAATAGACATTACAGTAAAAGCAATAAAATGAAGGAGATAATTTTAGAAACAGTTAATGAACAGAGGCACTGTTTGATGAAAAGTCTTACCCTAACCCGAGCTCAAAGCCCAAAAGCAAATACCATAACCCTTACTCAACACTAACCCTAGTAACCCCAACCCTGAACATAACCCTAACCGTGACGCTGACAGTTAACCTAACCCTAACAGTAACCCTAACAGTAACCCTAACAGTAACCCTAACAGCAACCCTAACCCTAAAAGTAATCCTAACCCTGACCCTTACAGTAACCATAACCCTAACTGTAACCCTAACCCTAACAGTAACCCTAACCCTAAATGTAACACTTACCCTAACAGTAACACTAACACTAACCCTAACAGTAACCCTAACCCGAACCCCAACCCTAACAGTAACCGTAACCCTAGCAGTAACCCTAACCCTAACAGTAACACTAACCCTAACTGTAACCCTAACCCTAACAGTAACCCTAAATGTAACCCTAACCCTAACAGTAAACCTAACCCTAACTGTAACCCTAACCCTAACAGAAACCCTGACCCTAACAGTAACCCTTACCCTAACCCTAACCCTAACCCTAACCTAACCCTAACCCTAACCCTAACCCTAACCCTAACCCTAACTAACCCTAACCCTAACCCTAACCCTAACCTAACCCTAACCCTAACCCTAACTAACCCTAACCCTAACCCTAACCCTAACCTAACCCTAACCCTAACCCTAACCCTAACCCTAACCCTTAACCTAACCCTAACCCTAACAGTAACACTAACCCTAACAGTAACCCTAACCCTAACCCTAACCCTAACCCTAACAGTAACCCTAACCCTAACAGTAAACCTAACCCTAACAGTAACCCTAACCCTCACTGTAACCCTAACCCTAACAGTAACCCTAACCCTAACAGTAACCCTAACCCTAACCCTAACAGTAACCCTAACCCTAACAGTAAACCTAACCCTAACAGTAACCCTAACCCTCACTGTAACCCTAACCCTAACAGTAACCCTAACCCCTAACTGTAACCCTAACCCTAACAGTAACCCTAACCTTAACCCTAACTGTTACCCTAACCCTAACTGTAACCCTAACCCTAACTGTAACCCTAACTGTAACCCTAACCCTAACTGTAACCCTAACCCTAACTGTAACCCTAACCCTAACAGTAACGCTAACCCTAACAGTAACCCTAACCCTAACAGTAACCCTAAACCTAACCGTAACCCTAACCCTAACAGTAACCCTAACCCTAACTGTAACTCTAACCCTAACCCTAACCCTAACAGTAACCCTAACCCTAACAGTAAACCTAACCCTAACAGTAACCCCAACCCTCACTGTAACCCTAACCCTAACAGTAACCCTAACCCTAACAGTAACCCTAACCCTAACTGTAACCCTAACCCTAACAGTAACCCTAACCCTAACAGTAACCCTTACCCTAACAGTAACCCTAACCCTAACTATAACCCTAACCCTAACAGTAACCCTTAAAGTAACCCTAACCCTAACTATAACCCTAACCCTAACAGTAACCCTAACAGTAACCCTTACTGTAACCCCAACCCTAACAGTAACCCTAACCCTAACAGTAACCTTAACCCTAACGGTCACCCTAACCCTAACAGTAACCCTAGCCCTAACAGTAACCCTAACCCCAACAGTAACCCTAACCTTAACCCTTACAGTAACCCTTACCCTAACAGAAACCCTAACCCTAACCCTAACCCTAACAGTAGCCCTAAACCTTACAGTAACCCTAACACTTACAGTAACCCAAACCCAAACCCTAACTATAACACTAACCCTAACAGTAACCCTTACCCTAACAGTAACCCTAACCCTAACCCTAACCCTAACAGTAACCCTAAACCTAACCCTAAGAGTAACCCTAACCCTAACAGTAACCCTAACAGTAACCCTAACCCTTACAGTAACCCTAACCCTAACAGTAACCCTAAACCTAACAGTAACCCTAACAGTAACCCTAACCCTACCTGTAACCCTAACCCTAACAGTAACCCTAACCCTAACTGTAACCCTAACCCTAACACTTACCCTAACCCTAACAGTAACCCTCACCCTAGCAGTAACCCTTACCCTAACAGTAACCCTAACCTTTACAGTAACCCTAACCCTAACAGTAACCCTAACGCTAACCCTAAGAGTAACCCTAACCCTAACAGTAACCCTAACCCTAACAGTAAACCTAACCCTAACAATAACCCCAACCCTCACTGTAACCCTCACTGTAACCCTTTCCCTAACCCTAACAGTAACCCTAACCCTAACCCTAACTGTAACCCTAACCCTAACAGTAACCCTAACCCTAACTATAACCCTAAAAGTAACCCTAACCCTAACTATAACCCTAACCCTAACAGTAACCCAAACTGTAACCCTAACCCTAACAGTAACCCTAACCCTAACAGTAACCTTAACCCTAACAGTCACACTAACCCTAACTGTAACCCTTACCCTAACAGCAACCTTAACCCTAACAGTAACCCTAACCCTAACTCTAACCCTAACCCTAACTGTAACCCTAACCCTAACAGTAACCCTAACCCTAACAGTAAACCTAACCCTAACCCTTACAGTAACCCTAACCCTAACAGTAACCCTAACCCTGACAGTAACCCTAACCCTAACTGTAACCCTAACCCTAACAGTAACCCTAACAGTAACCCTAACCCTAACTGTAACCCTAACCCTAACAGTAACCCTAACCCTAACAGTACCCCTAACCCTAACATTAACCCTAACCCTAACAGGAACCCTGACCCTAACAGTAACCTTAACCCTAACAGTAACCCTAACCCTAAAAGTAACCCTAAACCTTACAGTAACCCTAACACTTACAGTAACCCTAACCCAAACCCTAACTATAACCCTTACCCTAACAGTAACCCTAACCCTAACAGTAACCCTAACCCTAACTGTAACTCTAACCCTGACAGTAACCCTAACCCTAACAGTAACCCTTAACCTAACCCTAACCCTAACAGTAAACCTAACCCTAACAGTAACCCTAACCCTCACTGTAACCCTAACCCTAACAGTAACCCTAACCCCTAACTGTAACCCTAACCCTAACAGTAACCCTAACCCTGACCCTAACTGTAACCCTAACCCTAACTGTAACCCTAACCCTAACTGTAACCCTAACCCTAACCCTAACCCTAACTGTAACCCTAACCCTAACTGTAACCCTAACCCTAACAGTAACCCTAACCCTAACGGTAACCCTAACCCTAACAGTAACCCTAAACCTAACCCTAACCCTAACAGTAACCCTAACCCTAACTGTAACCCTAACCCTAACTGTAACCCTAACCCTAACTGTAACCCTAACCCTAACAGTAACCCTAACCCTAACCCTAACCCTAACTGTAACCCTAACCCTAACTGTAACCCTAACCCTAACAGTAACCCTAACCCTAACAGTAACCCTAACCCTAACCCTAACCCTAACTGTAACCCTAACCCTAACAGTAACCCTAACCCTAACAGTAACCCTAACCATAACAGTTACCCTAACCCAAACCCTAACAGTAACCCTAACCCTAACAGTAACCCTAACCCTTACCATAACAGTAACCCTAACCCTAACAGAAACCCTAACCCTAACCCTAACCCTAACAGTAACCCTAAACCTAACAGTAACCCTTACACTTACTGTAACCCTAACCCTAACAGTAACCCTAAACCTAACAGTAACCCTTACACTTACTGTAACCCTAACCCTAACAGTAACCCTAACAGTAACCCTAACCCTAACAGTAACCCTAACCCTAACAGTAACCCTAACCCTTACAGTAACCCTAACCCTAACTGTAACCCTAAACCTAACAGTAACCCTAACAGTAACCCTAACCCTAACTGTAACCCTAACCCTAACAGTAACCCTAACCCTAACAATAACCCTAACCCTAACTGTAACCCTAACCCTAACACTAACCCTAACCCTAACAGTAACCCTAACCCTAGCAGTAACCCTAACCCTAACAGTAACCCTAACCCTTACAGTAACCCTAACCCTAACATTAACCCTTACCCTAACTGTAACCCTAACCCTAACAGTAACCCTTACCCTAACAGTAACCCTAACCCTAACCCTTACAGTAACCCTAACCCTAACGGTAACCCTAACCCTGACAGTAACCCTAACCCTAACTGTAACCCTAACCCTAACAGTAACCCTAACAGTAACCCTAACCCTAACAGTAACCCTAACCCTAACAGTACCCCTAACCCTAACATCAACCCTAGCCCTAACAGGAACCCCTACCCTAACAGTAACCTTAACCCTAACAGTAACCCTAACCCTAACAGTAACCCTAAACCTTACAGTAACCCTAACACTTACAGTAACCCTAACCCAGACCCTAACTATAACCCTTACCCTAACACTAACCCTAACCCTAACAGTAACCCTAACCCTAACTGTAACTCTAACCCTGACAGTAACCCTAACCCTAACAGTAACCCTTAACCTAACCCTAACCCTAACAGTAACACTAAACCTAACAGTAACCCTAACCCTAACCCTAACCCTAACCCTAACAGTAAACCTAACCCTAACAGTAACCCTAACCTTCACTGTAACCCTAACCCTAACTCTAACCCTAACCCTAACTGTAACCCTAACCCTAACAGTAACCCTAACCCTAACAGTAACCCTAACCCTAACCCTTACAGTAACCCTAACCCTAAGAGTAACCCTAACCCTAACAGTAACCCTAACCCTAACTGTAACCCTAACCCTAACAGTAACCCTAACAGTAACCCTAACAGTAACCCTAACCCTAACTGTAACCCTAACCCTAACAGTAACTCTAACCCTAACAGTAACCTTAACCCTAACAGTAACCCTAGCCCTAACAGGAACCCTTACCCTAACAGTAACCTTAACCCTAACAGTAACCCTAACCCTAACAGTAACCCTAAACCTTACAGTAACCCTAACACTTACAGTAACCCTAACCCAAACCCTAACTATAACCCTAACCCTAACAGTAACCCTAACCCTAACAGTAACCCTAACCCAAACCCTAAAAGTAACCCTTACCCTAACAGTAACCCTAACCCTAACAGTAACCCTAAACCTAACCCTAACCCTTACAGTAACACTAACCCTAACAGTATCCCTAACCCTAACAGTAACCCTAACCCTAACTATAACCCTAACCCTAACAGTAACCCTAAAAGTAACCCTAACCCTAACTATAACCCTAACCCTAACAGTAACCCAAACTGTAACCCTTACCCCAACAGTAACCCTAACCCTAACAGTAACCTTAACCCTAACAGTCACCCTAACCCTAACAGTAACCCTAGCCCTAACAGTAACCCTTACCCTAACAGTAACCTTAACCCTAGCAGTAACCCTAACCCTAACTGTAACCCTAACCCTAACTGTAACCCTAACCCTAACAGTAACCCTAACCCTAACGGTAACCCTAACCCTAACAGTAACCCTAAACCTAACCCTAACCCTAACAGTAACCCTAACCCTAACTGTAACCCTAACCCTAACTGTAACCCTAACCCTAACTGTAACCCTAACCCTAACAGTAACCCTAACCCTAACCCTAACCCTAACTGTAACCCTAACCCTAACTGTAACCCTAACCCTAACAGTAACCCTAACCCTAACAGTAACCCTAACAGTAACCTTAACCCTAACAGTAACCCTAACCCTAACAGTAACCCTAACCCTAACAGTAACCCTAACCATAACAGTTACCCTAACCCAAACCCTAACAGTAACCCTAACCCTAACAGTAACCCTAACCCTTACCATAACAGTAACCCTAACCCTAACAGAAACCCTAACCCTAACCCTAACCCTAACAGTAACCCTAAACCTAACAGTAACCCTTACACTTACTGTAACCCTAACCCTAACAGTAACCCTAAACCTAACAGTAACCCTTACACTTACTGTAACCCTAACCCTAACAGTAACCCTAACAGTAACCCTAACCCTAACAGTAACCCTAACCCTAACAGTAACCCTAACCCTTACAGTAACCCTAACCCTAACTGTAACCCTAAACCTAACAGTAACCCTAACAGTAACCCTAACCCTAACTGTAACCCTAACCCTAACAGTAACCCTAACCCTAACAATAACCCTAACCCTAACTGTAACCCTAACCCTAACACTAACCCTAACCCTAACAGTAACCCTAACCCTAGCAGTAACCCTAACCCTAACAGTAACCCTAACCCTTACAGTAACCCTAACCCTAACATTAACCCTTACCCTAACTGTAACCCTAACCCTAACAGTAACCCTTACCCTAACAGTAACCCTAACCCTAACCCTTACAGTAACCCTAACCCTAACGGTAACCCTAACCCTGACAGTAACCCTAACCCTAACTGTAACCCTAACCCTAACAGTAACCCTAACAGTAACCCTAACCCTTACTGTAACCCTAACCCTAACAGTAACCCTAACCCTAACAGTACCCCTAACCCTAACATTAACCCTAGCCCTAACAGGAACCCCTACCCTAACAGTAACCTTAACCCTAACAGTAACCCTAACCCTAACAGTAACCCTAAACCTTACAGTAACCCTAACACTTACAGTAACCCTAACCCAGACCCTAACTATAACCCTTACCCTAACACTAACCCTAACCCTAACAGTAACCCTAACCCTAACTGTAACTCTAACCCTGACAGTAACCCTAACCCTAACAGTAACCCTTAACCTAACCCTAACCCTAACAGTAACACTAAACCTAACAGTAACCCTAACCCTAACCCTAACCCTAACCCTAACAGTAAACCTAACCCTAACAGTAACCCTAACCTTCACTGTAACCCTAACCCTAACTCTAACCCTAACCCTAACTGTAACCCTAACCCTAACAGTAACCCTAACCCTAACAGTAACCCTAACCCTAACCCTTACAGTAACCCTAACCCTAAGAGTAACCCTAACCCTAACAGTAACCCTAACCCTAACTGTAACCCTAACCCTAACAGTAACCCTAACAGTAACCCTAACAGTAACCCTAACAGTAACCCTAACCCTAACTGTAACCCTAACCCTAACAGTAACTCTAACCCTAACAGTAACCTTAACCCTAACAGTAACCCTAGCCCTAACAGGAACCCTTACCCTAACAGTAACCTTAACCCTAACAGTAACCCTAACCCTAACAGTAACCCTAAACCTTACAGTAACCCTTACACTTACAGTAACCCTAACCCAAACCCTAACTATAACCCTAACCCTAACAGTAACCCTAACCCTAACAGTAACCCTAACCCAAACCCTAAAAGTAACCCTTACCCTAACAGTAACCCTAACCCTAACAGTAACCCTAAACCTAACCCTAACCCTTACAGTAACACTAACCCTAACAGTATCCCTAACCCTAACAGTAACCCTAACCCTAACTATAACCCTAACCCTAACAGTAACCCTAAAAGTAACCCTAACCCTAACTATAACCCTAACCCTAACAGTAACCCAAACTGTAACCCTTACCCCAACAGTAACCCTAACCCTAACAGTAACCTTAACCCTAACAGTCACCCTAACCCTAACAGTAACCCTAGCCCTAACAGTAACCCTTACCCTAACAGTAACCTTAACCCTAGCAGTAACCCTAACCCTAACAGTAACCCTAACCCTAACAGTAACCCTTACCCTAACAGTCACCCAAACCCTAACAGTAACCCTAACAGTAACCCTAACCCTAACCATAACAGTAACCCTAGCCCTTACAATAACCCTTACCCTAACAGTAACCTTAACCCTAACAGTTACCCTAACCCTAACAGAAACCCTAACCCTAACAGTAACCCTAACCCTCACTGTAACCCTAACCCTAACAGTAACCCTCACCCTAACAGTAAGCCTTACCCTAATCCTAACAGTAACCCTAACCCTAACAGTAAACCTTACCCTAACAGTAACCCTAACCCTCACTGTAACCCTAACCCTAACAGTAACCCTAACCCCTAACTGTAACCCTAACCCTAACAGTAACCCTAACCTTAACCCTAACTGTAACCCTAACCCTAACTGAAAACTTACCCTAACTGTAACCCTAACCCTAACCCTAACCCTAACTGTAACCCTAACCCTAACTGTAACCCTAACCCTAACAGTAACGCTAACCCTAACAGTAACCCTAACCCTAACCCTAACCCTAACCCTAACCTAACCCTAACCCTAACCCTAACAGTAACCCTAACCCTAACAGTAAACCTAACCCTAACAGTAACCCAACCCTCACTGTAACCCTAACCCTAACAGTAACCCTAACACTAACAGTAACCCTAACCCTAACAGTAACCCTAACCCTAACTCTTACAGTAACCGTAACCCTAACAGTAACCCTAACCCTAACAGTAACCCTAACCCAAACCCTAAAAGTAACCCTTACCCTAACAGTAACCCTAACCCTAACAGTAACCCTAACCCTAACTGTAACCCTAACCCTAACAGTAACCCTAACAGTAACCCTAACGGTAACCCTAACCCTAACTGTAACCCTAACCCTAACAGTAACCCTAACCCTAACAGTAACCTTAACCCTAACAGTAACCCTAGCCCTAACAGGAACCCTTACCCTAACAGTAACCTTAACCCTAACAGTAACCCTAACCCTAACAGTAACCCTAAACCTTACAGTAACCCTAACACTTACAGTAACCCTAACCCAAACCCTAACTATAACCCTAACCCTAACAGTAACCCTAACCCTAACAGTAACCCTAACCCAAACCCTAAAAGTAACCCTTACCCTAACAGTAACCCTAACCCTAACAGTAACCCTAAACCTAACCCTAACCCTTACAGTAACACTAACCCTAACAGTATCCCTAACCCTAACAGTAACCCTAACCCTAACTATAACCCTAACCCTAACAGTAACCCTAAAAGTAACCCTAACCCTAACTATAACCCTAACCCTAACAGTAACCCAAACTGTAACCCTTACCCCAACAGTAACCCTAACCCTAACAGTAACCTTAACCCTAACAGTCACCCTAACCCTAACAGTAACCCTAGCCCTAACAGTAACCCTTACCCTAACAGTAACCTTAACCCTACCAGTAACCCTAACCCTAACAGTAACCCTAACCCTAACAGTAACCCTTACCCTAACAGTCACCCAAACCCTAACAGTAACCCTAACAGTAACCCTAACCCTAACCATAACAGTAACCCTAGCCCTTACAATAACCCTTACCCTAACAGTAACCTTAACCCTAACAGTTACCCTAACCCTAACAGAAACCCTAACCCTAACAGTAACCCTAACCCTCACTGTAACCCTAACCCTAACAGTAACCCTCACCCTAACAGTAAGCCTTACCCTAATCCTAACAGTAACCCTAACCCTAACAGTAAACCTTACCCTAACAGTAACCCTAACCCTCACTGTAACCCTAACCCTAACAGTAACCCTAACCCCTAACTGTAACCCTAACCCTAACAGTAACCCTAACCTTAACCCTAACTGTAACCCTAACCCTAACTGAAAACTTACCCTAACTGTAACCCTAACCCTAACCCTAACCCTAACTGTAACCCTAACCCTAACTGTAACCCTAACCCTAACAGTAACGCTAACCCTAACAGTAACCCTAACCCTAACCCTAACCCTAACCCTAACCTAACCCTAACCCTAACCCTAACAGTAACCCTAACCCTAACAGTAAACCTAACCCTAACAGTAACCCAACCCTCACTGTAACCCTAACCCTAACAGTAACCCTAACACTAACAGTAACCCTAACCCTAACAGTAACCCTAACCCTAACTCTTACAGTAACCGTAACCCTAACAGTAACCCTAACCCTAACAGTAACCCTAACCCAAACCCTAAAAGTAACCCTTACCCTAACAGTAACCCTAACCCTAACAGTAACCCTAACCCTAACTGTAACCCTAACCCTAACAGTAACCCTAACAGTAACCCTAACGGTAACCCTAACCCTAACTGTAACCCTAACCCTAACAGTAACCCTAACCCTAACAGTAACCTTAACCCTAACAGTAACCCTAGCCCTAACAGGAACCCTTACCCTAACAGTAACCTTAACCCTAACAGTAACCCTAACCCTAACAGTAACCCTAAACCTTACAGTAACCCTAACACTTACAGTAACCCTAACCCAAACCCTAACTATAACCCTAACCCTAACAGTAACCCTAACCCTAACAGTAACCCTAACCCAAACCCTAAAAGTAACCCTTACCCTAACAGTAACCCTAACCCTAACAGTAACCCTAAACCTAACCCTAACCCTTACAGTAACACTAACCCTAACAGTATCCCTAACCCTAACAGTAACCCTAACCCTAACTATAACCCTAACCCTAACAGTAACCCTAAAAGTAACCCTAACCCTAACTATAACCCTAACCCTAACAGTAACCCAAACTGTAACCCTTACCCCAACAGTAACCCTAACCCTAACAGTAACCTTAACCCTAACAGTCACCCTAACCCTAACAGTAACCCTAGCCCTAACAGTAACCCTTACCCTAACAGTAACCTTAACCCTACCAGTAACCCTAACCCTAACAGTAACCCTAACCCTAACAGTAACCCTTACCCTAACAGTCACCCAAACCCTAACAGTAACCCTAACAGTAACCCTAACCCTAACCATAACAGTAACCCTAGCCCTTACAATAACCCTTACCCTAACAGTAACCTTAACCCTAACAGTTACCCTAACCCTAACAGAAACCCTAACCCTAACAGTAACCCTAACCCTCACTGTAACCCTAACCCTAACAGTAACCCTCACCCTAACAGTAAGCCTTACCCTAATCCTAACAGTAACCCTAACCCTAACAGTAAACCTTACCCTAACAGTAACCCTAACCCTCACTGTAACCCTAACCCTAACAGTAACCCTAACCCCTAACTGTAACCCTAACCCTAACAGTAACCCTAACCTTAACCCTAACTGTAACCCTAACCCTAACTGAAAACTTACCCTAACTGTAACCCTAACCCTAACCCTAACCCTAACTGTAACCCTTACCCTAACTGTAACCCTAACCCTAACAGTAACGCTAACCCTAACAGTAACCCTAACCCTAACCCTAACCCTAACCCTAACCTAACCCTAACCCTAACCCTAACAGTAACCCTAACCCTAACAGTAAACCTAACCCTAACAGTAACCCAACCCTCACTGTAACCCTAACCCTAACAGTAACCCTAACACTAACAGTAACCCTAACCCTAACTCTTACAGTAACCGTAACCCTAACAGTAACCCTAACCCTAACAGTAACCCTAACCCAAACCCTAAAAGTAACCCTTACCCTAACAGTAACCCTAACCCTAACAGTAACCCTAACCCTAACCCTAACAGTAACCCTAACCCTAACCCTAACCCTAACAGTAACCCTTACCCTAACAGAAACCCTAACCCTAACCCTAACCCTAACAGTAACCCTAAACCTAACAGTAACCCTAACACTTACTGTAACCCTAACCCTAACAGTAACCCTAACCCTAACCCTAACCCTATTAGTAACCCTCACCCAAACAGTAACCCTAACCCTTACAGTAACCCTAACCCTAACTGTAACCCTAACCCTAACCCTAACCCTTACAGTAACCCTAACCCTAACAGTAACCCTAACCCTAACTGTAACCCTAACCCTAACACTAACCTTAACCCTAACAGTAACCCTAACCCTAACAGTAACCCTAACCCTAACAGTAACCCTTACCCTAACAGTCACCCAAACCCTAACAGTAACCCTAACCCTAACAGTAACCCTAACCCTAACCATAACAGTAACCCTAGCCCTAACAATAACCCTTACCCTAACAGTAACCTTAACCCTAACAGTTACCCTAACCCTAACAGAAACCCTAACCCTAACAGTAACCCTAACCCTCACTGTAACCCTAACCCTAACAGTTACCCTCACCCTAACAGTAAGCCTTACCCTAATCCTAACAGTAACCCTAACCCTAACAGTAAACCTTACCCTAACAGTAACCCTAACCCTCACTGTAACCCTAACCCTAACAGTAACACTAACCCCTAACTGTAACCCTAACCCTAACAGTAACCCTAACCTTAACCCTAACTGTAACCCTAACCCTAACTGAAACCTTACCCTAACTGTAACCCTAACCCTAACCCTAACCCTAACTGTAACCCTAACCCTAACTGTAACCCTAACCCTAACAGTAACGCTAACCCTAACAGTAACCCTAACCCTAACCCTAACCCTAACCCTAACCTAACCCTAACCCTAACCCTAACAGTAACCCTAACCCTAACAGTAAACCTAACCCTAACAGTAACCCTAACCCTAACCCTAACAGTAACCCTAACCCTAACCCTAACCCTAACAGTAACCCTTACCCTAACAGAAACCCTAACCCTAACCCTAACCCTAACAGTAACCCTAAACCTAACAGTAACCCTAACACTTACTGTAACCCTAACCCTAACAGTAACCCTAACCCTAACCCTAACCCTATTAGTAACCCTCACCCAAACAGTAACCCTAACCCTTACAGTAACCCTAACCCTAACTGTAACCCTAACCCTAACCCTAACCCTTACAGTAACCCTAACCCTAACAGTAACCCTAACCCTAACTGTAACCCTAACCCTAACACTAACCTTAACACTAACAGTAACCCTAACCCTAACAGTAACCCTAACCCTAACAGTAACCCTTACCCTAACAGTCACCCAAACCCTAACAGTAACCCTAACCCTAACAGTAACCCTAACCCTAACCATAACAGTAACCCTAGCCCTAACAATAACCCTTACCCTAACAGTAACCTTAACCCTAACAGTTACCCTAACCCTAACAGAAACCCTAACCCTAACAGTAACCCTAACCCTCACTGTAACCCTAACCCTAACAGTTACCCTCACCCTAACAGTAAGCCTTACCCTAATCCTAACAGTAACCCTAACCCTAACAGTAAACCTTACCCTAACAGTAACCCTAACCCTCACTGTAACCCTAACCCTAACAGTAACACTAACCCCTAACTGTAACCCTAACCCTAACAGTAACCCTAACCTTAACCCTAACTGTAACCCTAACCCTAACTGAAACCTTACCCTAACTGTAACCCTAACCCTAACCCTAACCCTAACTGTAACCCTAACCCTAACTGTAACCCTAACCCTAACAGTAACGCTAACCCTAACAGTAACCCTAACCCTAACCCTAACCCTAACCCTAACCTAACCCTAACCCTAACCCTAACAGTAACCCTAACCCTAACAGTAAACCTAACCTCAACAGTAACCCAACCCTCACTGTAACCCTAACCCTAACAGTAACCCTAACCCTAACAGTAACCCTAACCCTAACAGTAACCCTAACCCTTACTCTTACAGTAACCGTAACCCTAACAGTAACCCTAACCCTAACAGTAACCCTAACCCAAACCCTAAAAGTAACCCTTACCCTAACAGTAACCCTAACCCTAACAGTAACCCTAACCCTAACCCTAACAGTAACCCTAACCCTAACCCTAACCCTAACAGTAACCCTTACCCTAACAGAAACCCTAACCCTAACCCTAACCCTAACAGTAACCCTAAACCTAACAGTAACCCTAACACTTACTGTAACCCTAACCCTAACAGTAACCCTAACCCTAACCCTAACCCTAACAGTAACCCTCACCCAAACAGTAACCCTAACCCTTACAGTAACCCTAACCCTAACTGTAACCCTAACCCTAACAGTAACCCTAACAGTAACCCTTACCCTAACTGTAACCCTAACCCTTACAGTAACCCTAACCCTAACAGTAACCCTAACCCTAACTGTAACCCTAACCCTAACACTAACCCTAACCCTAACAGTAACCCTAACCCTAGCAGTAACCCTAACCCTAACAGTAACCCTAACCCTTACAGTAACCCTAACCCTAACAGTAACCCTAACCCTAACAGCAACCTTAACCCTAACAGTAACCCTAACCCTAACTGTAACCCTAACCCTAACAGTAACCCTAACAGTAACCCTAACCCTAACTGTAACCCTAACCCTAACAGTAACCCTAACCCTAACAGTAACCCTTACCCTAACTGTAACCCTAACCCTTACAGTAACCCTAACCCTAACAGTAACCCTAACCCTAACTGTAACCCTAACCCTAACACTAACCCTAACCCTAACAGTAACCCTAACCCTAGCAGTAACCATTACCCTAACTGTAACCCTAACCCTAACCCTAACCCTAACTGTAACCCTAACCCTAACTGTAACCCTAACCCTAACAGTAACGCTAACCCTAACAGTAACCCTAACCCTAACCCTAACCCTAACCCTAACCCTAACCTAACCCTAACCCTAGCCTAACAGTAACCCTAACCCTAACAGTAAACCTAACCCTAACAGTAACCCAACCCTCACTGTAACCCTAACCCTAACAGTAACCCTAACCCTAACAGTAACCCTAACCCTAACAGTAACCCTAACCCTAACTCTTACAGTAACCGTAACCCTAACAGTAACCCTAACCCTAACAGTAACCCTAACCCAAACCCTAAAAGTAACCCTTACCCTAACAGTAACCCTAACCCTAACAGTAACCCTAACCCTAACCCTAACAGTAACCCTAACCCTAACCCTAACCCTAACAGTAACCCTTACCCTAACAGAAACCCTAACCCTAACCCTAACCCTAACAGTAACCCTAAACCTAACAGTAACCCTAACACTTACTGTAACCCTAACCCTAACAGTAACCCTAACCCTAACCCTAACCCTAACAGTAACCCTCACCCAAACAGTAACCCTAACCCTTACAGTAACCCTAACCCTAACTGTAACCCTAACCCTAACAGTAACCCTAACAGTAACCCTTACCCTAACTGTAACCCTAACCCTTACAGTAACCCTAACCCTAACAGTAACCCTAACCCTAACTGTAACCCTAACCCTAACACTAACCCTAACCCTAACAGTAACCCTAACCCTAGCAGTAACCCTAACCCTAACAGTAACCCTAACCCTTACAGTAACCCTAACCCTAACAGTAACCCTTACCCTAACAGCAACCTTAACCCTAACAGTAACCCTAACCCTAACTGTAACCCTAACCCTAACAGTAACCCTAACAGTAACCCTAACCCTAACTGTAACCCTAACCCTAACAGTAACCCTAACCCTAACAGTAACCCTAACCCTAACTGTAACCCTAACCCTAACACTAACCCTAACCCTAACAGTAACCCTAACCCTAGCAGTAACCCTAACCCTAACAGTAACCCTTACCCTAGTCCTAACAGTAACCCTAACCCTAACAGTAACCCTTACCCTAACAGCAACCTTAACCCTAACTGTAACCCTAACCCTAACTCTAACCCTAACCCTTACTGTAACCCTAACCCTAACATTAACCCTAACCCTAACAGTAACCCTAACCCTAACCCTTACAGTAACCCTTACCCTAACAGTAACCCTAACCCTAACCCTAACTGTAACCCTAACCCTAACAGTAACCCTAACCCTAACAGTAAACCTAACAGTAACCCTAACCCTAACAGTAACCCTAACCCTAACTATAACCCTAGCCCTAACAGTAACCCTTACCCTAACAGTAACCTTAACCCTAACAGTAACCCTAACCCTAACAGTAACCCTAACCCTAACAGTATCCCTTACCCTAACAGTCACCCAAACCCTAACAGTAACCCTAACCCTAACCATAACAGTAACCCTAGCCCTAACAGTAACCCTTACCCTAACAGTAACCTTAACCCTAACAGTTACCCTAACCCTAACAGAAACCCTAACCCTAACTGTAACCCTAAACCTAACAGTAACCCTAACCCTAACAGTAACCCTAACCCTAGCAGTAACACTAACCCTAACAGTAACCCTAACCCTTACCCTTACAGTAACCCTAACCCTAACAGTAACCCTAACCCTAACAGTAACCCTAACCCTAACAGTAACCTTAACCCTAACAGTCACCCTAACCCTAACAGAAACCCTAACCCTGAAAGTAACCCTTACCCTAACAGTAACCTCAACCCTAACAGTAACCCTAACCCTAACAGTAACCCTAACCCTAACTGTAACACTAACCCTAACTGTAACCCTAACCCTAACTGTAACCCTTACCCTAACAGTAACCCTAACCCTAACCCTAACCCTAACCCTAACCCTAACTGTAACCCTAACCCTAACAGTAACCCTTACCCTAACCCTAACCCTTACTGTAACCCTAACCCTAACTGTAACCCTAACCCTAACAGTAACCCTAACCCTAACTGTAACCCTAACGCTAACAGTAACCCTAACCCTAACACTTACCCTAACCCTAGCTGTAACCCAAACCCTAACAGTAACCCTAACCCTAACAGTAACCCTAACCCTAACCCTAACCCTAACAGTTACCCTAACAGTAACCCTAACCCTTTACCTAACCCTAACAGTCACCCTAACTCTAAGAGTAACCCTTACCCTGAAAGTAACCATTACCCTAACAGTAACCTCAACCCTAACAGTAACCCTAACCCTAACAGTAACCCTAACCCAAACTGTAACCCTAACCCTAACTGTAACCCTAACCCTAACTGTAACCCTAACCTTAACAGTAACCCTAACCCTAACCCTAACCCTAACCCTAACCCTGGCCCTAACCCTCACAGTAACCCTAACCCTAACTGTAACCCTAACCCTAACAGTAACCCTAACCCTAACACTTACCCTAACCCTAACCATAACTGTAACCCTAACCCTAACAGTAACCCTAACCCTAACCCTAACTGTAACCCTAACCCTAACTGTTACCCTAACCCTAACAGTAACCCTAACCCTCACTGTAACCCTAACCCTAACAGTAACCCTAACCCTAACCCTAACCCTAACAGTAACCCTAACCCTAACAGTAAACGTAACCCTAACAGTAACCCTAACCCTCACTGTAACCCTAACCCTAACAGTAACCCTAACCCTAACAGTAACCCTAACCCTAACCCTAACTGTAACCCTAACCCTAACAGTAACCTTAACCCTTACAGTAACCCTTACCCTAACAGTAACCCTAACCCTTACAATAACCCTTAGCCTAACAGTAACCCTAAAAGTAACCCTAACCCTAACTATAACCCTAACTATAACCCTAACCCTAACAGTAACCCTAACAGTAACCCTAACTGTAACCCTAACCCTAACAGTAACCCTAACCCTAACAGTAACCTTAACCCTCACAGTCACCCTAACCCTAACAGTAACCCTAACCCTAACTGTAACAGTAACCCTAACCCTAACACTTACCCTAACCCTAACCCTAACAGTAACCCTAACCCTAACAGTAACCCTAACCCCAACAGTAACCCTAACCCTAACAATAACCCTTAGCCTAACAGTAAACCTAAAAGTAACCCTAACCCTAACTATAACCCTAACCCTAACAGTAACCCTAACAGTAATCCTAACTGTAACCCTAACCCTAACAGTAACCCTAACCCTAACAGTAACCCTAACCCTAACTGTAACCCTAACGCTAACAGTAACCCTAACCCTAACACTTACCCTAACCCTAGCTGTAACCCAAACCCTAACAGTAACCCTAACCCTCACAGTCACCCTAACCCTAACAGTAACCCTAACCCTAACTGTAACCCTAACCCTAACAGTAACCCTAACCCTAACACTTACCCTAACCCTAACCCTAACTGTAACCCTAACCCTAACAGTAACCCTAACCCTAACAGTAACCCTAACCCCAACAGTAACCCTAACCCTAACAATAACCCTTAGCCTAACAGTAAACCTAAAAGTAACCCTAACCCTAACTATAACCCTAACCCTAACAGTAACCCTAACAGTAATCCTAACTGTAACCCTAACCCTAACAGTAACCCTAACCCTAACAGTAACCCTAACCCTAACTGTAACCCTAACGCTAACAGTAACCCTAACCCTAACACTTACCCTAACCCTAGCTGTAACCCAAACCCTAACAGTAACCCTAACCCTAACAGTAACCCTAACCCTAACCCTAACCCTAACAGTTACCCTAACAGTAACCCTAACCCTTTACCTAACCCTAACAGTCACCCTAACCCTAAGAGTAACCCTTACCCTGAAAGTAACCATTACCCTAACAGTAACCTCAACCCTAACAGTAACCCTAACCCTAACAGTAACCCTAACCCAAACTGTAACCCTAACCCTAACTGTAACCCTAACCCTAACTGTAACCCTAACCTTAACAGTAACCCTAACCCTAACCCTAACCCTAGCCCTAACCCTCACAGTAACCCTAACCCTAACTGTAACCCTAACCCTAACAGTAACCCTAACCCTAACACTTACCCTAACCCTAACCATAACTGTAACCCTAACCCTAACAGTAACCCTAACCCTAACCCTAACTGTAACCCTAACCCTAACTGTAACCCTAACCCTAACAGTAACCCTAACCCTCACTGTAACCCTAACCCTAACAGTAACCCTAACCCTAACCCTAACCCTAACAGTAACCCTAACCGTAACAGTAACCCTAACCCTTACAGTAACCCTAACCCTAACAGTAACCCTAACCCTAACAGTAACCCTAACCCTAACTGTAACCCTAACCCTAACAGTAACCCTAACAGTAACCCAACCCTTACTGTAACCCTAACCCTAACAGTAACCCTAACCTTTACAGTCACCCTAACCCTAACAGTAACCCTAGACCTAACAGTAACCCTTACCCTAACAGTAACCTTAACCCTAACAGTTACCCTAACCCTAACAGTAACCCTAACCCTAACTGTAACCCTAACCCTAGCAGTAACCCTAACCCTAGCAGTAACCCTTACCCTAACAGTAACCCTAACCCTCACTGTAACCCTAACCCTAACAGTAACCCTAACCCTAACAGTAACCCTAACCCTAACCCTAACTGTAACCCTAACCCTAACAGTAACCTTAACCCTTACAGTAACCCTTACCCTAACAGTAACCCTAACCCTTACAATAACCCTTAGCCTAACAGTTACCCTAAAAGTAACCCTAACCCTAACTATAACCCTAACTATAACCCTAACCCTAACAGTAACCCTAACAGTAACCCTAACTGTAACCCTAACCCTAACAGTAACCCTAACCCTAACAGTAACCTTAACCCTCACAGTCACCCTAACCCTAACAGTAACCCTAACCCTAACTGTAACAGTAACCCTAACCCTAACACTTACCCTAACCCTAACCCTAACAGTAACCCTAACCCTAACAGTAACCCTAACCCCAACAGTAACCCTAACCCTAACAATAACCCTTAGCCTAACAGTAAACCTAAAAGTAACCCTAACCCTAACTATAACCCTAACCCTAACAGTAACCCTAACAGTAATCCTAACTGTAACCCTAACCCTAACAGTAACCCTAACCCTAACAGTAACCCTAACCCTAACTGTAACCCTAACGCTAACAGTAACCCTAACCCTAACACTTACCCTAACCCTAGCTGTAACCCAAACCCTAACAGTAACCCTAACCCTCACAGTCACCCTAACCCTAACAGTAACCCTAACCCTAACTGTAACCCTAACCCTAACAGTAACCCTAACCCTAACACTTACCCTAACCCTAACCCTAACTGTAACCCTAACCCTAACAGTAACCCTAACCCTAACAGTAACCCTAACCCCAACAGTAACCCTAACCCTAACAATAACCCTTAGCCTAACAGTAAACCTAAAAGTAACCCTAACCCTAACTATAACCCTAACCCTAACAGTAACCCTAACAGTAATCCTAACTGTAACCCTAACCCTAACAGTAACCCTAACCCTAACAGTAACCCTAACCCTAACTGTAACCCTAACGCTAACAGTAACCCTAACCCTAACACTTACCCTAACCCTAGCTGTAACCCAAACCCTAACAGTAACCCTAACCCTAACAGTAACCCTAACCCTAACCCTAACCCTAACAGTTACCCTAACAGTAACCCTAACCCTTTACCTAACCCTAACAGTCACCCTAACCCTAAGAGTAACCCTTACCCTGAAAGTAACCATTACCCTAACAGTAACCTCAACCCTAACAGTAACCCTAACCCTAACAGTAACCCTAACCCAAACTGTAACCCTAACCCTAACTGTAACCCTAACCCTAACTGTAACCCTAACCTTAACAGTAACCCTAACCCTAACCCTAACCCTAGCCCTAACCCTCACAGTAACCCTAACCCTAACTGTAACCCTAACCCTAACAGTAACCCTAACCCTAACACTTACCCTAACCCTAACCATAACTGTAACCCTAACCCTAACAGTAACCCTAACCCTAACCCTAACTGTAACCCTAACCCTAACTGTAACCCTAACCCTAACAGTAACCCTAACCCTCACTGTAACCCTAACCCTAACAGTAACCCTAACCCTAACCCTAACCCTAACAGTAACCCTAACCCTAACAGTAAACGTAACCCTAACAGTAACCCTAACCCTCACTGTAACCCTAACCCTAACAGTAACCCTAACCCTAACAGTAACCCTAACCCTAACCCTAACTGTAACCCTAACCCTAACAGTTACCTTAACCCTTACAGTAACCCTTACCCTAACAGTAACCCTAACCCTTACAATAACCCTTAGCCTAACAGTTACCCTAAAAGTAACCCTAACCCTAACAGTAACCCTAACAGTAACCCTAACTGTA
Organism: Halichoeres trimaculatus; assembly: GCF_033239565.1. Taxonomy (NCBI): domain Eukaryota; kingdom Metazoa; phylum Chordata; class Actinopteri; order Labriformes; family Labridae; genus Halichoeres; species Halichoeres trimaculatus. The sequence goes on from NW_027437183.1 coordinate 23,943,587, forward strand.
ACCCTAACCCTAACAGTAACCCTAACCCTAACAGTAACCTTAACCCTCACAGTCACCCTAACCCTAACAGTAACCCTAACCCTAACTGTAACAGTAACCCTAACCCTAACACTTACCCTAACCCTAACCCTAACAGTAACCCTAACCCTAACAGTAACCCTAACCCCAACAGTAACCCTAACCCTAACAATAACCCTTAGCCTAACAGTAAACCTAAAAGTAACCCTAACCCTAACTATAACCCTCACCCTAACAGTAACCCTAACAGTAATCCTAACTGTAACCCTAACCCTAACAGTAACCCTAACCCTAACAGTAACCCTAACCCTAACTGTAACCCTAACGCTAACAGTAACCCTAACCCTAACACTTACCCTAACCCTAGCTGTAACCCAAACCCTAACAGTAACCCTAACCCTAACAGTTACCCTAACCCTAACCCTAACAGTTACCCTAACCCTAACCCTAACAGTAACCCTAACCCTTTACCTAACCCTAACAGTCACCCTAACCCTAAGAGTAACCCTTACCCTGAAAGTAACCATAACCCTAACTGTAACCCTAACCCTAACTGTAACCCTAACCCTAACTGTAACCCTAACCTTAACAGTAACCCTAACCCTAACCCTAACCCTAACTGTAACCCTAACCCTAACTGTAACCCTAACCCTAACTGTAACCCTAACCCTAACTGAAACCCTAACCCTTACAGTAACCCTAACCCTAACAGTAACCCTAACCCAGACCCTAACAGTTACCCTAACCCTAACAGTAACCCTAACCCTAACAGTAACCCTAACCCTAACTGTAACCCTAACCCTAACTGTAACCCTAACCTTAACAGTAACCCTAACCCTAACCCTAACCCTAACTGTAACCCTAACCCTAACTGTAACCCTAACCCTAACTGTAACCCTAACCCTAACAGTAACCCTAACCCTAACAGTAACCCTAACCCAGACCCTAACAGTTACCCTAACCCTAACAGTAACCCTAACCCTAACAGTAACCCTAACCCTTACCCTAACAGTAACCCTAACCCTAACCCTAACTGTAGCCCTAACCCGAACAGTAACCCTAACCCTAACAATTACCCTAACCCTAACAGTAACCCTTACCCTAACAGAAACCCTAACCCTAACCCTAACCCTAACAGTAACCCTAACCCTAACAGTAACCCTAACCCGAACAGTTACCCTAACCCTAACCCTAACAGTAACCCTTACCCAAACAGTAACCTTAACCCTAACAGTAACCCTAACCCTAACAGTAACCCTAACCCTAACTGTAACCCTAACCCTAACAGTAACCCTAACCCTGACAGTAACCCTAAACCTAACAGTAACCCTTAACCCAACAGTAACCCTAACCCTAACAGTAACCCTTACCCTTACCCTAACAGTAACCCTTACCCTAACCCTAACCTTCACCCTAACAGTAACCCTAACTGGGTTACTGTTAGGGTTACTGTTAGGGTTACAGTTAGTAACCCTAACCCTAACTGAAACCCTAACCCTAACAGTAACCCTAACAGTAACCCTAACCCTAACCCTAACCCTAACAGTAACCCTAACAGTTACCCTAACCCTAACCCTAACAGTAACCCTAACCCTAACAGTAACCCAACCCTAACTGTAAGCCTAACCCTAACAGTAAACCTAACCCTAACAGTAACCCTAACCCTAACTGTAACCCTAAACCTAACCCTAACCCCAACTGTAACCCTAACCCTAACTGTAACCCTAACCCTAACAGTAACCTTAACCCCAACCCTAATAGTAACCCTAACCCTTACAGCAACCCTAACCCTAACAGTAACCCCAACCCTAACTGTAACCCTAACAGTAACCCTAACCCTAACTGTAACCCTAACCTTAACCCTAACAGTAACCCTAACCCTAACAGTAACTGTAACCCTTACAGTAACCCTGTTGAGCTGATTGCTTAATGTTTTCATTTGAATTTTTTTTAAAAAAATTGGACAATACAACCTAACACACTCAACATGTTTAACTTTTATGAGCCATAAATGTTTCTTCAATATGTCTTCATTTTATTTATTTTTGTATTATTTACCAAATTTAACTACTCAGGAAAATATTATATAAGTGTCCTATTCAGCTAATTCTAAAAAAAGAGCTGATACAACAAGCTTGTTTTAATTATTTTAATCCACTGAAGTCAACACAGATAGGGTCAAATGCTGACAGGACTGATTATTTTCCCCCCCAAACCCTGATATCCTACAAAACATACATGACTGAGAGTATCACACCTGCTGGGAGAGGGGCAACAACAGTGCTCAACATCACAACTCAATAACCATCACCAAGAAACTTCCCCAAATGTAAATCACTTCACATCATAGCTCGGCATACAAAAACCTACACTGGACAAGGCAATAAGGGAGAAATAATAATTTAGTGTTTTACAGTAAAACAGAAAACCCAATGTGATTCAGTGTTTTATTTTTTTTTACAGCTAATTTCTGCAGTGTACCTTGTTTTGGGCAGGTAGAGGATCAGAAGGGATAGGTAAGAGAAGAAAAACTGGATATCTGATAATTCATTCACAACACTAACACCGAGTACAGTGGACACATCATCAGCACGCTGTGACGGATTTCATATACATACCAAAGATTTTTCATCAGGTCTTAAAGATTATGCTTTCACTTCTTTCAAGAGCCTTCATAGATACAGTGTGCTATCATTATCTTACAGAACAGGCAGGCAAGTAGTTCAATTCAACAAAAACATACAGATATATCTATTATAAAGAAAAGAGTTGCAAGCTCACATACATTTTCTAAGATTTGGATTGTTGCAGGTGCAAAACAAATCGTGTTGAGACTGGAGAGATGTGACTCTGTACTGGCTGCTGTGTGGAGTGAGACATCATCTGCATGAATACAGCATTGTTCATATAGCACCAGGTGCAGAGAAACCATCAGCAAATCTCCCATCTAGCTCGTCTTGGTCTGTTTTCTGAACAATATGCACTGGATGGATTATAGGAAGCTTGTTGCTCTGACAACCTCATGCATGACGTGAGGACAAAACAAAATGATGAAATTAAGGAAAGCTTTGTGTTTCTTGGACAAAATGATTTATGCCAGCTGTTCTCCTCTCATATTCAGGGCAAAGTTCAAAGAGTAGAATGAAACCCTTCACTACCTTTTTTCCCTTTTAGCTCTTTACAACATGACGTGACTGTCTGAAACATAAAACATCAACTTTTGTTTTTAAAAAAGTGTAACTATAACAAAAAAGGAAGACCAAGGTTAATTGATCAGTTGCACAAATTACCTATACAAAAATACTGCAAACATCAGATAAAATATGCTGTTAAAAATGAGAAACCTTGATGTGAAGTCTAATACTTCATGATTAGTGTTTCGAGTTTTTGTAGCAACATTTCAGCGTGTACTTCAAACAATCTTTTAGTGTAACGTCACATGGATTACTGAGGGTGACGTTGTGACGTGGCCACCAGCACATTCAGACTGATATCAAGAAAATAAAGGTTAAGAAAAATTGAGGTTTCTAAAAAACCTGCTCAAGAAACTGACTTCTTTCTGAGCAGCAACAACAAAAAAACAGCTCAAATATGTGCAGCAACAATAATACAAAAATGTAAACAACTTAATTCAATCAATAATCAAACTGGGCTTATAAACCACAAAAATACAATTCACATGATCCTTCCTTAGTGACTGGATATGGCAGGAAAGATGAACACATGAAAATGTGAGTTTTTCTGCATGAGGAGACAAAGTGGTAGTGTGAGAGTAAAGATGGCGGGAGGCTCGTGGGGTAGGGTGCAGGAGGAGTCAGAGGTAACCAGATGTGATGTGACAGCAATAAAAGTGGCCTCTGGTCCCGCGTTGTCCTGCATCCCCCAGCTCACTTAACAAAAAAGCTTAGCCCAGGCTGGTGATGTTGGCTTTTCCACCGGGGGGCGCCACAATGCGCTGAGTGGTACGGCGAGGAACATTGTCATCAATTTGGGCACCTAAAAATGAAAGGGCAACATTAAAGCAAGAGTCTGCAGGATTTTCCTAAAAAATAAAGTGTCAACTTCTCTGGGAATAAAACTGCCCCATCATCTCCTCTGGGCCTCTATACACGTGTGTCAGTGTCTGTGTCTGCCTTGAACCCTCTCCTCTGCCTGTATGTTGATGTTTTGGTTGTTTCTGTTTCTGGGCAGAGAATAAGCGTGATTACATAATTCAATCACAGAGCGCCCAATGCATAAGTGACTTTGGGTGTTGCAAGTGGTAGAAGCAGGGTTCACACAGATTTTTCATGGTCAAATTCATGTACTTTCCCAGGAACTACAAGGTCAATTTTCAAACTTTTCAAGTACTGTGAGCGGTTGTTAATTTCATAATGTTACGAAATTGATGCGCACACAAAATGGCAATTTCATTGTTTTGTGTTTAACAGCACATTTGTTCACAACTTAACAGAGAAGACTCGCATTTACAAAAAAAAAACCAGCATTTTTTTCCTGATTCTTGTCTTTTTACTACTTCTCAAAGAACTGATACTGGTATCATTATCTTTGAAACTAAGAGTAATAGGAGCATTATGTGGATTTATATTATATTTATTGTATTACAACAAATTTTTTAATGCAGCTCCCTCCTTTGTGAAAACAACATCCCTCCACAGTAGAGCTGCACGATTATCGCAATCGCAATCACAATCACAATCGCAATGTCAGCACATGCAATTACGTAATCGCAAAAGAGGTTATCGCAATGGCAATGGCAATGTCAGCACATGCAATTACATAATCGCAAAAGAGGTGCAATTGTGCAATTATTTTTAAAAAGTGTAAAAAAAAATGAGAGTGTTTGGGTGAGTGATGTGTGTGTGTCTGTGTCTGTGTGTGTGTGTGTGTCTGTGTGTGTGTGTGTATTAGGGCTGCACGATTATCGCAATCGCAATCACAATCGCAATGTCAGCACATGCAATTACGTAATCGCAAAAGAGGATATCGCAATCGCAATGTCAGCACATGCAATTCAGATTTTTCTCCATGATAACCAAGCAAATCTGTAGACTCATCATGACACAACTGTTTTTATTAAATCGCAAGCACAATCGCAATCGCAATATTTTCCACCTAATCGCAAATCGCACCTTTTCCCCAAATCGTGCAGCTCTAGTGTGTATGTGACTGAGTAAGCAGCGAGCATGAGATGACTAATCAGTCACTGTTTCAACTGGTCATGTGACTACCTGCCCCCCTGGTACAGCAGTTTAATCAGACAAGATGGAGCACAAAAAAGTAAGTGAGGCGCTCAAGGCGAAAAGAAACTCTACCTCTGTTATTTGGTATTATTTTGGTTACCGGTTGAATGACACAGCAAAAAGATGTAATTTTCAAAACATGCAAAGCAAAAGTGGCATAAATGTGCTATTTTGAATACAAACAAAACAGTACTGTTGTGCTGTACATTGTTGTTTGTATACAGTAAGTTTGGATATTTTGAGAATTATTACACAATTAAAATCCTCAGTAATCCATCTCTGCTTTTTTCTTGATTTTTTCCATGATAACCAAGCAAGTCTGTAGACTCATGACACAACTTTTTTTAATTAAATCGCAAGCACAATCCCAATTGCAATATTGTCCACCTAATCGCCAATCGCACCTTCGTGCAGCACTACTCCACAGTAGATGGTTCACAAACAGGGCAGACTGGGATAACAAATTAAACGCACCCTTCCCAACACCGTGTATGTTAATGAAGCAGCTGACAGCTCTCAGTGGATCAGTCTGAAGTCATATCTCCAGTTCAGACCCTCAGAATTAATCTGAACACCATGTAACAAACAACCACCCGTTAAAAACTCCAGCGTTTAACACATGGAGCTTATCATTTAGCGCGAGCACATTAGCAGTAGCTCGCGCAAGCGTCAGCTGATGAGGAGGATGATTGACAGCGTTTTCTCATAATCTGACACAGACGTCATGTTGCAGCAGGACAAAAACACTGAAACAGGTGGTTTGACGCTGTCTCTCTGCAGTTCTGATCAAACATAACAAACGGTAAGTAAAATCTGTTACGCTAAGACTGCTGCATGCCAAAGTTATGATCTCCTAATGAAGGAGAGCGTGAGGAGACGCGCTGATCCAGATGCATCTTGGGCTGATATCTACTTCATATTATCTTACAAAAACTCACTGTGAGTTATACACAGATAGGGTATGACTATATATCCCACACTGACTTGCAGGAACGGAATATTCTGTGTGGAGCACCTGCAGTCCGAAACTGAAATCCGGCCAAGAAAGGGAATATTTTCTTTTGATTAAAAGATCGATCCTTGGACTTAATTAATCGATGTCAAATTTTGAAAATGAGGATCGTTTTGATTTTTGAGAATCGATTTATTTAACCCAGCCCTACTTTTTTGTATCAAATTCTATGGTTTTTATCATTCTCAAACAATGAGTTAGATAGCCACATCTCAGACGCTTATAAAAGACCAAGCCGGTAGCGCGGTTTTAGCACGAACGAGCCATCTAACCTTAATGGTTTGATGCTCGGGGCAGGTTATCACATGACCGTTGTTCGTCTGTGCCGGGTCTCAATGAGAAACGCCGTTTCGTTCCTTCGTATGTACAGGGCGAGCCTCCCACTCCGCCGCGGCCGTGCGCTCAGACCAGGCACGACCCAGTATTTGTAGACAAAACCTGTCACCGCCCGACCGCAGTTATTTTATAACCTGCCCCGACAAACACCCGCGGGCAACACTACCTTCATGTTAAATGGGACTTTGCCTTCATCACTCATGCCTAGTATGTAGCATAAAAAGGTGGTTAGCTTCAACAGGTAGCAGGCTAATTGGCTAATTCACGTGTAGGGCTAACAGGGTACCTCTCATGTGGCTGGCGAGTGCCGACTCGCCCATAGCTTCCACTGCAATCTCCTTTTTACATACATTGCAGTATGCTGCATGGGGATTTTGCGCTACGTTTAATCCAAAATTTGTATTTCTCATTCTCCAGGTTATTGAAGCGGCAGCCTCCCGGTATGCTGTTCAAGGAACAATCCTCATGGGGGAAACGTCACAACGCACATATAAAAAGACCAGTGACGTTACACCCACGAGCCCATCAGATGGAACGTTTTTTTCCCCCACAATTTTATTTTATTTCTCTCTATTTGATCGATCTGTTGAGTTAGGAAGCTGAGTAGTGAGTTATATACGATTATAAATTCAAGCATTCTCAAGCACTTGAATAGAAAATCAAGTACTTTTCAAACCCTGAAAACACAACATGAAAAAATAAGCATTTTCAAGGATTTCAAGGACCTGTACGAACCCTGTAGAAGCTACCATGAGCGGCTACGATAGTGGACAGAGAACAAAGGAAGAAATACAACAAAAATGAAACAAGACAATAGTTTTAGGGAACTTGAAGAGCAGCTCTGGATGAAGCAAGTTGGCTTTGTAGGTATGTGTCAAAAACCTGTGATTAGCTTGTGCTAACATGACAAGGCAGGTGCACGGCTCTCGAGTCTCGCAAGCGTAGAGACCTGATGCTACAGGCGGTTGCCCGGCTAGTGAATGTGTTCACATAGTCCTGGTCAGAGGCACTGAGCCAAGGAGGCGCCCAGTTTGAATGTTGTGTTTACTAACAAGTAACAGAAATCCCTACAGACCCTACCTTTAATTTAAATAGAAAAAAAGTAAATCTCCATCCATTTTCTCCCACTTATCCTGTTCACAGTCGCAGGTGGCTGGAGTCTATCCCAGCTGTCGGTAGCTTTCTCTGTAGCCAGCTGTAGACTGTGGGAAGAACACACAATCTCCACACAGAAAGGCCCACTTTGCCCAAACTGGGATTCAAACTAGTTCTTGCTATGACACAATAGCATTAACTACTGCACCACTGTGCAGCCCAACAAGAAAACTCAGAAGAATGAAAAGTGTGATGTAACTCACCAGACAGACTGAAGCCAGACTGGTGGAGGTTGCGCACAGGCTGCTGGGTCATCTGCTGCTGCTGCTGCTGCTTGGCAGGAGAGGTCTTTACTGAGGAGACCGTGGACATCACCTTTGGAGTCACAGTCACCTCACAGACGGGGCCGTCATACTGGCCCCTGGGCACTCCTCGCAACTCTGTGAGCTAAACATACAGATCCGTTCATTATGAATAAACTGTCCGGACAGATGAATAGAAAACAATACACTGATCTGGTTTTGTCAATAAAACTTATCACAGTCAGTTTTCAGGTGTACAACAGCTCACCCTGCTGCGAGCCTTTATCCTCTTGTACACGTGGTCAGAGAAAGGTTTACGGCTAATGTAGCGCCCACAGCCCTCTGTGGTGTGAAGGCTGCCCTCCTCCAACACAATTTTGCCTTGGCTGATCACCACCACAGGACCTCCACGCACCTCTGTGCCCTCAAAGATATTATACTCCACAGCCTTGGAGAGGGGAGAGACAAGGTCAGATACAAAAAAACTGGATCATCATGTACCAATCACATCACAAACAAAAATGTGTTTTTATTAAGCAACTAGAAAAATTGCATTTCCTTGCAGCAAATGTGTTGAAATGCCTAAAAATGAAGAGGGAAAGTAGTGAAACACTGCTAAGATACTGCCTTTGTGAGAAGCGGAAGAAGCCAGGGAACATTTTTATGCATTTTAAATGTCTCTACAGTGAAGATTAATTTATTATGACAGTTTTTTTGAGAAAGTTCTGACGTATCAGCAGCAGCCTCCTTCACTCTGGCTGCTGATGTCATGCACTCTAAGAGCAGTGATTTTTTAAGATCTTGTGTTGCTCAAACAATAAAATCTCAAAAACTGTGAAAGATATCAAAAAGTTACATCATACATGAAGAGCTGAAAGATCAGTGAACATAACTTAACTTTGAGCAAAAATGAAGTCTGTAAAGAGAAGTATGCTAAAGTCATAGCATCTCAAAGTCGAGGAGTATTTAGGCAAAAGAGCTGAAGTTCCCCATTCATTTTAAAGGGGGAAATTTTGTCAGAAAAAGCTGAATAAATAAAAAATGTTAAGGGTTAAAGTTAAGAAAAGTCATAGCACCCATGTCTCGAAGAAGCTGAAGACTTTGAAAATTGAAGGGTGAAAATCAGACAAAATTTGAAGAAGTTATTACACGGTACAAAACAAACAGAAGAAGAAAAAAACGAAGAAGAAGAAGAAGCAGAAGAAGAAAGAAGAGGATAACAATATGATGAAATGCTGACTCAGCATTTTTAAATAAAAAAAGTTGGTCTTAAACACTCAGGAATTAGTCAGAGTTAACAACAGAAGTTTTCTGACCAGGTTGTGGCTCTTAGCTGTGATGATTTTGGTGACATCAGGGTCCCAAAGCACGAGGTCAGCGTCAGAGCCCACAGCGATACGGCCCTTGCGGGGGAACAGGTTGAAGATCTTGGCTGCGTTTGTGCTGGTCACAGCAACAAACTGGTTCTCATCCATCTTGCCAGTCACCTTTGAGGACAAGTCGGATTAGACGCTCACATTTAGATTGGAATGCACACACAAAAGGTTAACTGTGGGAATTTTGAAATGTGTGAAAAATGGGTCACATCAAGCTCACCACACATTTGTCCCAGATTATAGACATCCTCTCCTCTGTGCCATTGGTTCCCTCTGGGATTAGGGTGAAGTCATCTTTGCCAACTGCACGCTGAGAGGTGTGGAAGGTGCAGTGAGCACTCCCAGTCACCTGCAAGTCCCCACTAAAGCCAGAAAATAGGAACACTAGTTATAGAAACATACATCATAAAGGAAAAAATTAATTATGACGAGACAGGTGACTTTTGCATCCATGTAGTTTTTTATCTTTGCAATGAAAGCATTTAAATTACTAATGCTACTGCCAGGATCTTCCATGGTGAATGATCTCACAGAAAGAGGCACAGCAAAGGAAAACACAGCAGTATGCAGTACGTCAAATAATGTTCCAGCTATCTTTAGGCCCCAGCACAGAGCATGTACCATGACAACAGAGAGTTGAGGTAGTCAGGGGTGGTGGGATCAGGACTGAGTGGTGGAGAAGTGACAAAAGCTGCAGCCTTAGCCCAGTTCTTGCTCCAATAATGAGTACCGTCTGTGCCCAAGCTGGCAGATATGGGCTCCCCATAAACCACAGCACCTACGGGAGAAAACAGAATAATGTCAGAGCAAAAAATCAGACACATACGAGTGGATGTGGAAAAAGTTTAAAATAGGGTTGTCAAGATACCAAACTTTTAAACTGGGATACAAAAACAAACCCAAGATACCTTTTCAGCCTAACAGCAAAAAAAGATGGACCTGGGTTCAGAAAATGGAATAACTTTCCCCATTTTATGAGATAATACAAACAAAGAGGCAAAATGGGGATAATTACCCAATAAAGGTGCTCACAGAAACACACAAAAGAAAACATGTAATTACGTTTCCCTCTCACTCTGTCTATTATGCTCTTCGTCTGTCTGTCTGGGAGGATGCTACAGGTTACCCAGTGTTTCACTAAAACACTCCAAAGGTGTGTTAAAAAGCGTTGGTGTTTGACAACCTCTGAGTGAGACCTGTGTGGTGAGATGTGGATGTATGAGGAACTTGAGCAGGAAGAAAACTTTATTGGAAACCTTGTGCTAAGGGAAGGGGGCATCTCCATTCATGTTTAGTTTCTTGTATCAAGGCATTTTTCTTAAGATACTTCGCAGCCAAATTTCCCTTCCCTATTGGGAGATTTTTTTAAGCAGTCCTTTAACCCTTTGTGCACTGCTATGGCTGAAAACAGCCACTAGGGGTAAAATTTTATCAGTTATTTGACCATAACTGTTCTTGTATTACAGCAAATTGAATGAATTTTGGGCAGGAAGCTTATTTTTACATGCATTTTGAAAATACGATTTTAAAAATTTTCAAAGGGTTAAAAGTCACTGTGGACAACTTTACTGTACACTCGCACTGTTAAGGCTGTTTTCAGCCACTAACTTTTTGACTGCTCTAAAAACATATCAGATCAATATTTTCTTCTACTTTTTTCACATACATCTCTTAATCCACTTCTTCCTGCCTATAAAAAGCCATCAGAGACCAGAGATTTTTTGTGTGACATCATAGTCTTAGATATGTCAAAGATTTGTCGCATCATTGATTTTTAATCATTTCTCTTTTTTTGTAGCATCAATTTTTTTTCGAAAAGTAACGCTGGTGCTGTTATGGCTGTTTTCAGCCACTAACTTTTAACTACTCCAAAAACCCATCACATCAGTATTTTTTTCTACTTTTTTTTGCTAGAATCTCTTAATTCACTTCTGCCCTTGTCAAAATTACCAAGCATTGAAAAATAAAACATTTGTTTTGCCCCTATTCTATACTAGATTCCTTTCTGTGTGTTGTTTTTCTTTCATTCCCTCTCGGTACCATTACGTGGTAGAAACATGCAGAGTCAGAATTCATTTTGAGGCTGTGTGTTTTGTTTGTCAAGTCAAGTTGGTGAGAAAAAAGAAAAATTACATGATGGGTCTGACCTTTGTGAATTGATCCTGGAAAATAAAGTAAACATTTACTCCAGCTTCTAGAACTACTAAGGGTCCACTCAGACTAAACAAAAACAAAATGTAGAGGGTGCTTATGCACCTGCCACCTGCTTGCTCCATTCCCGCGCTCAGGTCTTTCACTCATCCTCATGATCAGTTTCTGATGAGAAGAGCAGCTAAAAGCTATATGGAGAGGAAACTCAGCATCACTGAAGCTCTTGAGATTTTGCTTTCTTTTTTGTGTTTGTTTTTCAAGATTAATCATCTTCAGAATCTGACTCTCCTGAGTCTGTTGTGATGGTGTCAGGTTCTGAAGAAAAACACAAACACAGAAAAAGAAAATGACGAATTGGTGCATTAGTGCCACCATGTGGAGGGTGATGTAACACGACCATTTTGCGGCTCAGAGTCAGAAGAATCAGCTATGACCATCTCAAGAGCTTCAGTGATGCTGAGTTTCCTCTCCATATAGCTTTCAGCTGCTCCTCTCATCAGAAACTGATCATGAGGATGAGTGAAAGACCTGAGCGCGGGAATGGAGCAAGCAGGTGGCAGGTGCATAAGCACCCTCTACATTTTGTTTTTGTTTAGTCTGAGTGGACCCTTTGTAGTTCAAAGAGCTGGAGTGAATGTTTACATTATTTTCCAGGATCAATTCACAAAGGTCAGACCCATCATGTAATTTTTTCTTTTTTCTCACCAACTTGACTTGACAAACAAAACACACAGCCTCAAGTTGAATTCTGACTCTGCATGATTCTACCAAGTAATGGTACTAAGAGGGAATAAGAGAAAAACCACACACAGCAAAAAATCTAGTATAGAATAGGGGCAAAACAAATGTATAAATTTTTTAATGCTTGATAATTTTGACAAGGGCAGAAGTGAATTAAGAGATTTTGGCAAAAAAAAGTAGAAAAAAATACTGATGGGATGGGTTTTTGGAGTAGTTAAAAGTTAGTGGCTGAAAACAGCCATAACAGCACCAGTGTTACTTTTCGAAAAAAAATTGATGCTACAAAAAAATGAGAAATTATTAAAAATCAATGATGCGACAAATCTTTGACATATCTAAGACTATGATGTCACGAAAAAAAACTTCTGTCTCTGATGATGTTTTATCTCGAAAAATAGGTCATTTGATGTTGTACCCTTCCAATAATCCATACCATATTTCTTCAAATAGCCATTAAGAGGTTAAATGTTTTATTTATTTTTCAATGCTTGGTAATTTTGACAAGGGCAGAAGTGAATTAAGAGATTTTAGTGAAAAAGTAGAAAAAAATACTGATGGGATGGGTTTTTGGAGCAGTTTAAAGTTAGTGGCTGAAAACAGCCATAACAGCTCGAGCATTCCTTTTTTAAAAAAAAATTGATGCTACACAAGAACTTAAAAGACATTAAAGTCAACAATGTCACTCATCTTTGAAATATCCAAGACCATGATACCCCGTAAAAAATCTCAGGTTTCTGATGGCTTTTTATATAGAATATAGGTCATTTCATCTTTAACCCTCCCATAATCAGTGATGTTCTATCGGTTTAATTCCCTTAAAGGATAAGTTCGGTTTATACAGCTTTTACATTGTTTATAGAATGAAGTAGAACAAAATACTCACCCAGAAGGTTTTCCTGATCCAAGCAGTGCTTCGGGAGATATCTAGATCCAAAATCGTGCAGCGGACATCCGTATAATGGGATCCATCTGGGCATAGACAGCGCCACTCCTGAAACTGCATTAATCGTCCAAAAACCTGTGTTTTTCACCAATATTCCATCATGGTCGGCTCCGAGATAGTCCTCTGCTGCAGTCTGTGTCACTCCAGACAGCGCTGTGCGGCTGTACTGATCTCTGAACTGACGAAGACTTTGTTTACGTTTGCCATGTCCAGATGTTAACATGCGCAGTACTGAGCCGACTGCGCATGCGCAGTGCTTTCTGTAGAGCTGAATCCTTTCTTTGAGGGGCAATCGTAAACAAAGTCTTCGTCAGTTCAGAGATCAGTACAGCCACACAGCGCTGTCTGGAGTGACACAGACTGCAGCAGAGGACTATCTCGGAGCCGACCATGATGGAATATTGGTGAAAAACGCGAGTTTTTGGACGATTAATGCAGTTTTAGGAGCGGTGATGTCTATGCCCCGATGGATCCCATTATATGGACGTCCGCTGCATGATTTTGGATCTAAATATCTCCCAAAGCACTGCTTGGATCAGGAAAACCTTCTGGGTGAGTATTTTGTTCTACTTCATTCTATAAACAATGTAAAAGCTGTATAAACCGAACTTATCCTTTAAGGTATTAAAATTTGTTAATTATTTTTTAATGATTGGTAGTTTTGAGCAGGGCAGAAGTGGATTAAGAGATTTATGTGAAAAAAGGAGAAGAAAATATCAATCTGATATGTTTTTAGAGCAGTCAAAAAATTAGTGGCTGAAAACAGCTTTAACAGTACCAGCGTACAGTATACTTAAGCAGTGCACAAGTTAATATGTTGACTAGGGCATTCTTCTTGACTTGTTCGGGTGTATTTGGCTCACATTAAGTCAAACGTGTCCATTTTTACTACGCCTTGTGTGTGAGTATCTAATAAATAAAGTTTGACTTGACTTAACTCGCTGTTTTCTCTTACCTTTCTATCAAGCTCAACCTGCTCACTTGTGTGACTGCCTCAGTCTTAAATCTCTAAAGTTGTCATCTACTTTAAAAAACTTAAACTTAAAATTTACACATATGGTAGCTCTTTAAACACGTGGTATCTAAAAAGTAAAAACCTATTAGCACATTTGGTAACCCATTGTCAAAAAATGCTTCATACCCTTTTTCCTGGCGAGGGCGATGACATCAGCAGCACTCTTGCTCATCACTTTGGTGATGTAGAGGGGACAGTTGGTCTGATTGGCTATGGTGACGGAGCGATTGACGGCCTCAGCCTCCACCTGCAGATAAACAGTCAAATCATCAATAACCTGGTATCAATACCAGTTTTGTGACAGTTTAATAACCCACCTTACCGTGGCACATATCAAACCATCTTTTTGCCACAGTTATTGTGGAGCAGAACCTCTGTCTTACCTCCTCGGGGCGACTGAGCACATGACCTTCTGGGCCAGTGATCCCCAGCTCTAGAATACGTCTCTGCTCCTGAAAAAAACATAACATAAAAAATAGATCTGAATCAAAAATGGCAACAACTGCCTACAGCCGAAACTTGACCTGTTTTTTTCTGTGGCTCTGTTACCTCTAAGATGATATCGCCATTCTCAGCATGCACCTGTGCAATGGCTCCAAGGTCTCTGATGACACTGAACACCTCATAGATCTAAGAGAAAACACTCAGGTCAATTTTCTATGCCACAGACATTTAACAGGAGCAAGAATGTGTGCTCTGGCAGACCATACAGCAGAGCAGGAAGAGAAGCAGAGCATACCTCAGAGTCAGAAAGTTGGAAAACATCCTTATAAGCCAAATAGACCAGGAAAGAGTTGACACCTGAAGATAGAGAACTTATGAGAGAAAACTTCCCAAGGTGGAACAAAAAGAGCAGAAAAAGAGGGAAAATCCCAGAGTGAAGGAAAAAACAGTAAAATCAAAGGGTAAGGATTACAAAGCAGGATCATTTAAAGATTTATAGTCTGTGAAAAGTGTTCTATCCCCAAACAAGGGCTAAGAAACACTCATTGAAGCATGATAAGAAAGACATTTTGAACAGTAACAGCAGCAAGTAGGGGCTTGTGTTTATGGAGCTTTTTTGGCAGAAAGGGAAGCCAGCCGGGTTACTGTAGAGCAGCCAAGCATGAAGAGCCAACTAAAAAGATATCAACAACTGACTCTGTATGATAAACTAATATCTACTCCTACATGGCTGGTTGTCTGAAAAGAAGTGAAAGCAAAGATATCAATGCCTTTCTGGAAAGTTCAAGAAGTTTAAAGCACTGAAGAAGAAGGGCAGAGCTCTGATCAATAAAACAACTCCTGCTGCTGCACAAAACACTTGGGGGCTCTGTAGTTACAGGCAGTGAGGTAGCCTTTCCTTGAATGTGTGCTTTAACAAAATGTGAAGTTAATGACTACACACCATGATCCTTCACTAAGGTCTCCATCTCCTCTTGGGTGCCTTTGTTCCACTCAGTGATGTCCACATGCAGAGAGTAGTCACAGCAGGACTTGCTGTCAGCCCACTCCCTCCACTGTTTGAAAGCTGCGAGCAGGCCGACGCCAGGCTCCTGCACCACATGGTCGACTGTGCAGCACAAACAAGCAGGCTGGGTTTTTTGTATGCAAACAAACTGCATAATTTAATCATACGCTTGAGGACATGAACATCTGCAAAAGGATTACTCAGCTCCTAACACATAAATGATATGAAACACATACTGATCATAGTTGTCCCCCCAGCCAGGGCCGCCCTGGTGCCCTGGTAGAAGTCATCTGCTGCCACCATGCCTCGGTCAGGCATCTGAAAACGGGTGTGCACGTCAATACCTCCAGGCATCACCATCCTCCCATGAGCCTCTATGATCTTAACTCCCCCAGGGACAATGAGGTTGTCTCCTATTTGTCTGGAGGAGACAGATAGAAGAAGTTATGGTTTATTATGTCATCCTAAAATTGAAAATAAAAAAAGAAATCCTTCAGACTGGTACTCACTTGATGACCCCATCCTCCATGTAGATATCAGCCAAGAATGACTGATCATCGTTCACTATCTTTGCTCCTTTTACAAGGAGGCGATCACTCTGAAGGAGGAGAAAGACAAAGCTGTTATAGTTCCCATAAAAAAAGAAGAATTTTTCCTGGCCAGCTTCAGAGCAGAACAAAAATGTGAGAAAAGACTGTCGAACCCTGTAAGGTAACAGCCAGCTCTATCAGTCTGAGGCAGTTTTGACCCATTTTCAGCAGTTTTTTAAAAATTTGTCCTATAAACTAGAAAAGCAATTTCTGAAGAAATTGCGCTGTGAATGCAGAATGCTGAAGCAGCTTGCGCTGAACTGCTAATGCAGAATGCTGAACATGATTGACTGAAGGTATGTCTGAAAATGGCTGAATGAAGTGTTAAAAAGCTTGCACTGATCTGCTAATGCAGAATGCTGAACATGATTGACTGAAGGTATGTCTGAAAATGGCTGAATGAAGTGTTAAAAAGCTTGCACTGAACTGCTTATGCCGATACTGAACATGAATGACTAAATGATCATGAAGCATGAATCAGTGTAATCTAAAATTAGATTTTAAAGTTTGAATGGCTGAATCAATTCCAGAAATAAAGGAAGGAATTTAAATTTAAAGAAAAAAATCTAGGAAAATAAGGAACTGACTCAGGGAAATGGAAGTCAAATGCTGTTAAAGTGTGATACTTTCTGCCCTGTGTGTGTGTGTGTGTGTGTGTGTGTGTGTGTGTGTGTGTGTGTGTGTGTGTGTGTGTGTGTGTGTGTGTGTGTGTGTGTGTGTGTGTGTTCAATCATGTAAACCTGGGTGGTGAGGCTATTCTGAAGCCAGATTTTGCATTGGTGATCACTGATAAATTAACACACACATGCGTGCCTTTGTTCTTGGATGTTTTGATGAGTTTCTATAAACAGCTGCATGAGATGAAAGGTTTCCACGGAGACCTGCTCGTTAAGGGTGCAGGTGCAGAACTTTGCCCTGGTAAGTGTAATCTTCTGAAGATTTTGTGGCAAAGCAAGAGTCCGAATCTCCTGTCACCTTGCCAAAACCGTGAGGGCTAGAATAAAAATGAACATACCATAGGAATCCTGAGACCCAGAGGAAGCTATTCGTGTAACTTTCATGTCTGAAGGCCAAGTAGCAGGACAAGCCTAACCTACATTTTGACATATAATATGCCTATGTGGGGCAAATATTGTGACCAAAAGAGCAGTTTATAGGGCTGCAGCGATTAGTCAACATAATGGACTAGTCAACGATAAAAATTCGTCGACGCAAATTTTAATAGTCGACGCGTCTTATTATTGTTTTTATTGTTGTTGTCACATGGTGAAATCAAATACCAGGGGGTAACACTCATTTGTAACTTCAGTTCACAGCATGAGGTGCTATGTTATTGGATACTTTTATGGGAAAAGATCACTAAGTTCATACGTGAGGAATATTGATGAGGAAAAATCTCCACTCCCAGAGAGCGCTGTGCGCTGACGGAGGCTCTGCATCTCCGGCTTGAACAGCCTGACAGCTCCCGCAGTTTAGCGTCTGATAACGTGATTTAGAGAGTCTCCTTCACTCTCTGTTACCGACAGTTTTTCAGGATCTGAGTCACAAACTAGAGTCAAAACTCCCCTAACTTGAGAAAAGAGAGGACACTTATCTGATGGATCTCTCACTCGCAAGCTTACACTGCACCGGTCACACTCAGCGGGGAGGAGGAGGGGCGGAGTGCACATGAGCAAAATAGCGCATGTTGAGAAACGAAACTAAACGTGTTGTCATGGAGAGCTGGGAGAGAGTCAGGCGGGATCATACAGAGAGCAAAGCAAGCCCCAATAAGCAAATAAACATTAGAAAACAAGCCCATAGTCACTAATAAGCGGTCTGTCCAACACTGGGTACAACAACTTCATTTCCCTGTTACCTGCTTCATTCATTTTGAGATTTATTTAATTTTTTTGTATAAAAGGCTACTTATATTTTTTGTTATCATAAATAAAATAAAGACAAACAGACATGACACAGGGCAGACCAATCAGAGGTGAGAACCTAACTCTGAGTAAATGCAGTGAAAATGCAACACATGGGTTGAACTAGAAAAGCAGTTTCTGAAGAAATTGCACAGTGAATGCAGAATGCTGAAGCAGCTTGAGCTGATCTGCTAATGCAGAATGCTGAACATGATTGACTGAAGGTATGTCTGAAAATGGCTGAATGAAGTGCTAAAAAGCTTGCACTGATCTGCTAATGCAGAATGCTGAAAATGATTGACTGAAGGTATGTCTGAAAATGGCTGAATGAAGTGTTAAAAAGCTTGCACTGAACTGCTAATGCAGAATGCTGAACATGATTCACTGAAGGTATGTCTGAAAATGGCTGAATGAAGTGTTAAAAAGCTTGCACTGAACTGCTTATGCTGATACTGAACATGAATGACTAAATGATCATGAAGCATGAATCAGTGTAATCTAAAATTGGATTAAAAGTTTCAATGGCTGAATCAATTCCAGAAATAAAGGAAGGAATTTGAATTTAAAGAAAAAAATCTCAGACAATAAGGAGCTGACTCAGGGAAATGGAAGTCAAATGCTTTTAAAGTGTGATACTTTCTGCCCTGTGTGTGTGTGTGTGTGTGTGTGTGTGTGTGTGTGTTCAATCATGTAAACCTGTCTGGTGAGGCTTTTCTAAAGCCAGATTTTGCATTGGTGATCACTGATAAATTAACACACATGCGTGCCTTTGTTCTTGGATGTTTTGAGGAGTTTCTATAAACAGCTGCATGAGATGAAAGGTTTCCACGGAGACCTGCTCGTTAAGGGTGCAGGTGCAGAACTTTGCCCTGGTAAGTGTAATCTTCTGAAGATTTTGTGGCAAAGCAAGAGTCCGAATCTCCTGTCACCTTGCCAAAACCGTGAGGGCTAGAATAAAAATGAACATACCATAGGAATCCTGAGATTCCTAGAGGAAGCTATTCGTGTAACTTTCATGTCTTACTTTTCATGTTCTTATCAGTGATCACCAATGCAAAATCTGGCTTTAGAAAAGCCTCACCAGACAGGTTTACATGATTGAACACACACACACACACACACACACACACACACACACACACACACACACACACAGGGCAGAAAGTATCACACTTTAACAGCATTTGACTTCCATTTCCCTGAGTCAGCTCCTTATTGTCCGAGATTTTTTTCTTTAAATTTAAATTCCTTCCTTTATTTCTTGAATTGATTCAGCCATTCAAACTTTTAAATCCAATTTTAGATTACACTGATTCATGCTTCATGATCATTCTTTTTGTCAGAATTGCAAGCACCTTTACACCCTGATTTCAAAGGGAATGTGTTGGGAATCAACAGTCTCCACCAGCTCTCTGATGGCAGTTGGTAAACAATGATCACTATGGCAACATCTGGTTTCAGATGGGCCTAAGCCTACAGGCTTACATGGTTAAAAAACTCACACACAGGATAACATTTTGACAGCGTTTAAGATATCTGACTTGCAATTTCCCTCAGTCAGGTCATTTCTTCCATAAATGTCCTTTAACATTTATGGAATTCAGCATTCTGCATTAGGCAGGAGTTCTTAAAACAATTTTCAGACGTATCCTCAGTCATTCATGTTCAGCATTCTGCATTAGCAGTTGAGCACAAGCTTTTCAAGACTTCATTCAACCATTTTCAGACAAATCTTTAGTCATCCATGTTCAGCATTCTGCATTAGCAGTTCAGCGCAAGCTGCTTCGGCATTCTGCATTCACAGCGCAATTTCTTCAGAAATTGCTTTTCTAGTTTTCTAGTCACATTGTTTCTGTGTGCTGTATAATTTTCAGGGCAATGGAATTTTACACTGTTCTATACTTCTGTGTAGTGCTTTTACTTCAGCTTCTTTGTACAATTTCTCCGGATATCTGTTTATTTAAAAAGATGATAAGCCCCAATGAGTCAACAAAAATGTTTTCCACATTTCTCATACTAACCAAAGGTCAATTCATGCAATCTCCCGCTCTGCCAAAATTACTAAACAAGGCTTTCTAACATAACTGATACATAGAATAGAATAGAATAGAATAGAATAGAATAGAATAGAATAGAATAGAATAGAGATGGCCAACTGGGACATTGTGGTATTACAGCAGCAGTGGTCAGAGCCAGTAAAACAAAGTGAAATACATGCCTGGTAAATAAGTACTCAACATATAAAAAAAGAAAAAGAGACTTACACACTAAGATTAACATACCTAATAGTTTCAAAAGGAAAAACTAAATACAACTTTAACTTAGAATAGCAATCTGAATGTAGAAAATAAAGAAAAATAGTTGCTTCATTTAAGAGGTGTAGGTTTGCAAAACACAGTGGTGACAGTGGTAAATATGTAATAACAGTGTGGAGGCTGAGCAGTCAACCACAGTTTTAACTTGAATATAATGTGATGTAGAACAGAGAAGGACAACATTCACCAAAAATGCATATTATATTCTAAGAAAGTGATCGTTTTTAAGTAAAAAAAAAAAAAAAAACTCAGCCAAGAGCACAGACTTCTTGAGTGGCAAGATTAACTCAGCCTGTTTGAGATGAAAAGAGAGCGTACAAGCCTGTCCTACTTCTCCTACAGGCTTACAGGGTCTCTGAGGACAATACGGAGAGATAACGAAGACAAAAGTGGTTTACTGCCAACCTCACAGCAGGGAACACTGTTTATAATGTGTAGAGTGGGGGTGAAGAGGACAGCCAGAATTCATTTGGTATGTATGTGACTGTGCTATTGTGATCTCCCAGCCAGTTACTCTCCTGTTAATGGGTCCTGTAACCTTTGTGCTCTCTGTACCTGAGTGGTCAGCAGCAGGAGCACACTCAGCTCGACATTGATTTCATATCCCACTGTCTAAGCCCTTCACTCCCCTAATGAACGCATCCCTATGTTGGCATAATGAGCAGTACATGCTCTATGCCATGAATAATTCTTAAGTGTACGGTTAAGAAGCTGGATTGATTACTCAAAACATACATCTCGAGTGAGGGAGTCAACAATCAAAGAGATGCAGGCACAGCAAAATAAAGTGTGGTGAAATGTAGGGAGGTATTTCAAGACTGTAGACCTCTTAAGACTCTACGCCTCTCTGAAAGCCAAATCATCATTAAGTTGGATATATGACATGATACTTTAATAGGACTGGATCAGTTGGGGCTCTATTTCTGTGCTAGTGCTTGACAAGAAAACATTTCCAAGTATGAAATGAGCAACAGTGGTATTTCTAAATATAACTTAAAAAGAATAAAGTATATGAACCAGAACTCATGAAAAGAACATTCAACCAAATGACAAAGCCATAACTGTAAGCTACAACCAGGTTAGTCAATGTCATTGTGCTTATTATTTCCATGAATAAAACTTAATAGTGGGGAGATGACTGAGAAAACTTGATCTTATGATGAAACAAAAAAGAGCTTTTTGCTACATTTCCAGAAGAAAAAGAAATGACACATCACAGAAACTGATAATGCTTTAGAAAGAAGCAAAAAGTGAACTAACTGCTGACAGAAAAAAAGAGACATAATGCTGCTACTTTTATATGCAATATTTTTAATTTATCAATTTATTAGAACACAAATTTCTATCATAGTTTCAAAAATGCAGGTGAGTTATTTTGCAGCTTTAGCATGCAAATTAACTATAAATTAGTAAGAACAAATCGCCATTTACCATTTGTATTTACTTTGTCGTTGCATTTTTCAAATAAACAAGATTGTAATAAAGGTTTAAAGCATTTATTAATATTTCTGCACTGTCATAATTGATACATCAATGAAGAACGCAACACCACTTGGTTATATGCAATCATACCACTGTCATGAGGCAGAATATAAGAGGCTAAAACCTCTGCAGAACTGCAGTTATTGTAGCTAGAAAAAAAATAATAAAATATGTTATTTATTCATTTTTTCAGCTATGCAGAGTAAAAGTAGCAGCTTGATTCCTGGCTAACACGTGGTGTCTGATGGTGGGTGTCTGAAGGCCTAAGGGGCCTTCTGCACATCTACTCATGACTGCATGTTGTGTCTGGTATGTCAGGGTTTTTTTTTATCACCCTGTCCTACCTGTGAGAGAGACCTGACAACAAATAAGATTAAAGACACAATTCATTTCAATAAGTGGTGTTATCAAGCAGTTACTGTCCATGTGTTTCAGCAATCTCACTTTAACAGCTGCATGATGAAAGATTAGGGGAAAAAAGGTTTGGATGGATGCTGTCCAATGACCTACTTTACAAAAGAGGTTTTATTTCTTCTAACTATCACGCATCCCTTCTCAACAGCTTTATTTACAGTGCTTTCTAATGAGAAGCTGCACCATAAAAGAAATATGATGTTTGTATAGCAAAAAAAAACTGCAGTATGTATCTCACAATTATTTTTCAATAACCCCTGCCTCTCGTGGCTACAGCATTAGACATATTTAAAACAACAATAGGTACGTAACAATAAAATTTAAGGATTGAGGATGTAGGAGAGGACATTGTAAGTGGTCTCCAAAGGATGGAGGATGAGATGATGACAGTAAAGGAAGATGTGTCTAAACCTGTTAACTACACCCTAAAGCAGAGGATGCTGACAGGCAGAGCTAGCGTTACACCCCCCCTTATGACAGCTGAAGGAGAGAGGATGCTTAAATAGGCTGTGGAGGTTCATTAACCATCATTATCTGCAAAAGAAATACTCAAGTTTCAAATATATATTCTGGTTATAATTAATTGCCCAGCACTATCAGTTTATAGAGATGAGGGAGGGCTGTCTGTAAATGAATGGCTAAGCGTTTGCTAGCTCTTGGTCTAATCCTGAGGCTCAACGCACGTTAAATGAAGCACTACCTTTAAAAGTTATCTAAACCGTTTCTTCGGGTTATGGTAGTATACTCACTGTAATTCGTGGAATATTCTTCTTTCCTTGGTAACCCGACATTTTGAAGAAGCCTCTGTCACAGCTGCCTCTCGGCTAACGTTAGCTAGCTTGTCTGGAAAACCTCAGCTGCCAATGAAAGGATGAATGGATGCTCTGCTGCCTGGTGGCCAGACGACGCCCAGGGATATCTCTGCTCCTGTCTGACAATTTCTCAAGCTAGTGATGAGAGTTTGTACAGTGCGACCTGAAATATTATTGTAAATTAATAGCTGTTTCCCTCCCCTTAAGGTCCTTTTCTTGGAATTACTGCTGGAAAAGGTCCCTGAAGACCAGACAAGCAGCAAGAAGAGATGGGCCACAAAGAAGTACCGCGCATGCGCATTGCCCCGCCCTGCTCAGTAGTAGCTCCATGTTTCTTTGATGGTTTATGTGTAGTTTTTTGGTAATAGGGCAATGATGTATTAAAAATCCCTTATAATTATGTTTTTTCACCCTTATATTTCCAGTACCTACGCATTTCATAGCACAGTTAAATATTAATGCTTTCTTTTTAATATAAAAATCAGGCACTGGGGTCTCTACTCACCCAATAGAATTTATACTTATACAATTTACCAAGTTGTTGTCTTACAATTAACTAATGCGTGGCCTGCAAGGTGTAAAGTTTAAAAAATTGGCAATACATTAGAGTCTAATTTGAACCTTCTGAGGAAAACAATTTTGTCACAGCATGAAACATAATAAGCTACTACAAAACGTACTTTCACATGTGACATGACTTACGATTAAAGGCAAAATAAAATGTAGCGGAATGTAGTGGAACTAGGTATATGTATCATCATGATAAAGTTGTAGGTGTGGCACCATAGGACACCCCCAGAATGACTCAGTTGAAATAGATTGGCTTACAGAGTTTATTCCATCCAGGAGTCACAAATTAAATTCAGAAATTTGCATGGGCCATCGTATTCAAGCCTACTTCACTCAGATTTTACAACGCTCACTGCTGGTCACTATTCAAATGTGCAGAAGTCGTTTGTGCTGACATGGGCATTTTTTATTTAATATAACAATGTACTTAAATAATGAATTAACATCTGTGCAGCTGTGTCCACTCTCTTTGTATTTATTTCTAGGTCACTGTATACAGTACAAACTTCAATTCAATTTTCCAAATGTCTGTATTGCACACTGATTTACTGTACATTAGCCTGTTATGCTGACAGTTTATGAGTAAGTATGAGTCATGTAATGCATTACAGCCTGTATGCATGATGTGTGTTGAATATAATTGCAGCTTAAGTTGGAGATACTGGTACTTGGTTTTCCGTACTGATTCCATAATGTCATTTATAAAAACAGACAGCAGAATCCTCTGGCAGGATCCAAAAATGAAAAAACATCTCTAACTTTTCTGGTAGTTATGCACACTCTGTACACTTTTATTGTATTATGTTGTGAAATGATTGCACAGTGTAATCTAGGTAAAAGTCAGACACTCTGAAATGAGGCCCAGAAAATACCTTCCTTTTCGTTTAGCTTCAGCAAATCAACAACGGCAAAAACACATTACATCCACTGCCACAATGCTATATAATGATATAATATGAATTAATATCAAGTATAAACAAATTATACAATGTTGAAAGGTGTACATGGGGCAGATCACAGCTTAGATTATTTTTCACATCTATATCTTTAAATACCTAAACATATTTGAAAATAAAAAAACAGTCTAAGAGAAATCACCAATGTGCAGTGGTGATAGATACAAATTTGGCACTTAGCCATTTGCTGTTATGTTATGTTAAAGAATACGATATGTTGGCAAAAAGAAAATAAAATAGCATATAGCCTGGTAAAAAAGCCGTTCAGCCTAGGTTCCACTAGCATAGGTATTCAAACAACCTCATTGTAAAATTTTGCAGCTACATACTACATCAGTGTCTATGCTTTCCAACCTTCAAAGATAAACAAAGCTTTTTATAAGAAACCTTCAGGAGTCAACATGGTACAACTTCTAGTCTCAGAAACTTGTGGAATTTGAAAAAAAGAAATTCCACTTGTGCGGCAACATTTAGGCCCCTGACCCTCCCCCCATCCTGAATTACTGCACCTTGAAAATTTACTTTAAAAAAATTAAGGCGAAAAAAGTCCCCGCTGTTGCAAGAGCCAATTTAATTTCTTGGTATTGCAGGCATGGCTAATATATTTGGTTCACACACTCTGCCCACTGAGACCCCAGCAGAGAGATGCAGCTTGGGAGAAAGGCCAAATTCCACATGACAAAACATAAAAACAAGTAGAAAAACTTCAACCCTGAAGCCACCGGACATCAAATCCTTGTCACATATTTTAAGGGTTTAAAAGGATGACTAATAGTTTCCGGCTGTAGCAGGGTCTGTTTTCTGCTGGATTCAAGTTAATGACATGTAACACTGTTGCCCCGTGTCAAAATGTGATGGAGTGTGGCAACGTGTCGTCATGTGTACAATTCTATAACTACAATGTGACAGGATTTAATGCTGATTGAAGGAGAGATGGAGGTTTTACAATTGATACAGGGAAACAGCTGAACTACATGAGGATGGGTGGGGAGACTTGGGGAGACAGGAGAACATCCAGGCACTGCTTCAACTTCTATTCAGTAGGAGCTGTTCAGTAAGAGCTGGTGGGGGCTGCTGCAATCCTCTTCCCAATGTACACACTGTAAGAAAAAAAAAACATGTGAATTTGAAAAGGATGATAGACACTGACAACCTTAATGCAGATGAATTGATCAAAAATGGTCACAGTCTCATGTTTGACATCGTCTTTTGGTGATTTCACGAGTGCCATTTACATAAAAACTACAATAAGGTCTTTAAGTGGCCCTTTCTGGATTTGCCTTTTACACATATCCCACACAGCACAGGATGCTCTCTCTGTATTCCATAAAAAATAAAATATTGGTTATCTACAGACATGCATCAGTCGATCAGGGGGATCGGTGATCAGTGATGGGTGATCAGTGGTCAGCCCATCCTTACATATGAAACTGATCTTATATACCTCTGGGAAGGTCTGACAGCCATCATTGTTGCTTTTTGCTATCAGACCTAAAACTCAGGATACTATATTGGTTAATAAAATTAGATAATTAATTATTTTTTAAATTTTATTTTATAGTTTTACAAGTATTGTACAATGATTTTCAATAAAAATAAGATTGAAACATTAAAGGTATATGCTGTCAGTTATAAAAAACAAAAATAGGTATCGGCAGGTCAGGCTTTTTAAAGATCAGTGATCGGTGATCTGCCAGAAAATTGTGATCGGTATACCCCTAGTTATCTAGGCAAGCATGCCCGGAGTAAATAGAAGAGAAAGTCTGCTCAACATGAATGACTCACCCACCTGTCTGGACAGTATGATCCCGACTATTAACTGCTGCAGTGGCACATCAGCTTAGCTAAACTTTTTATTAGTGTTAGGTTAAATCCCAAATAATGTTTGGGTAAAAAGACTTTGCTATCTGCTTTCACGCATGCATCTTCATTCAATGGTGTTATACTTGTTTCATACTAATAAATGAATTAGTACAAGAAGAAGGCACATTGGGTGCATTAAAAAAAATACAAAGCCTTGTGTCTGTGATATTAAACATCTCTGAAAAGTGGACAGGCATCATGGACACTATTTCCTGGAACTAAAATGGCAGCGCACTGTTAAAGAGACAGTCATTTAAATCTATAGCAATACTCTTGTACACAAATGCTGAGTCACAAAAATAACCAACTCGCAAAGAAACAGGAAAAGCACCATTCACCTCACCCCCTAAACAAACAAACATCCCAGGCTGAAAGGGATTTTTTTCATATCCAAGGCAAAAGCAAGCAATGTGCATGAAGGCAAAACTGCAAAATTCAGACTTACCCGATACCAAGAGCCAGGATATGTGAGATGAGTAAGGAAGGGATAAAAACTTTGAGGAATTCAGCAGAGAAGATGCCTCCTTTCTTCATTACTCCACTCTTTCTCATACTGAGAGAGACTGAACGTCTGGGGTGCCTGAAGTGAAACTCCCTGAGAGGAAGAAACCAATAATGTGTAACTCTTTCTAATTACATGAACAGGTAAAAGTGAGAAAATGTGGAAATGATTGTGTGCTCACTTTGGTGGAATGTTCTCTGGTCTGCTGGACCACTGAGCGACCCAGTCTACATCTTTGTTCATCAAGATGTCTTCCTCTTTGTCCTGCTCCAGACCCTCTTCCTCTGACTGCAAAAGGGGAGTACGCAGTGAAGCTTTGTAGTAAACTGACTTTTTCTTTTCTTTTCTTTTTTGAATTGCTGGAATTAGTATAATTAAATTTCATCTTACCTGACTACCCCTTGAGCTTGGCATTTCAACATCAAAAGTTATCTGACCTTCATCCTGGTCTGGGCTTGGTGGCCTGTGAGGACTGAATCACACAGACTGGGATTAAAGGAATTTATAAACATTAAAAAAACAAATCTGAGCTTTGTGTCAATCTTTGACCTATAGCCCTACCTATCACAGGCGGAGTTACTAGGGCTGGATTCATGCTGTGCATCCAGGAGAATCTTTTCCATATCTCCATTGTGGATAGAGGAAGACGATGGCACATGCTCAAGTCCTCCAATAAGGTTCTCATCTATCTCAGGCACCACTTCCAAGGTCTGCATGGTCTGACTCATGCCAGCATTTGCATTTACTTCGTCTGCAGGTGGTTCTACTTGTGGGTTGGTCTGCACTGAGCCTTGGGCCCCTGTGTTCCCATTCAGCTCCAGCTCTACCCAAGAGCCTTTGCACCACGATGGGTCAAGAAGAGAAAAGAAATGAAAATTAAGCTTGTGCTTCAAGAACAAACCGAACGGCAGATTGAATACCTCAAAGAAACACAACTCTGTTTCCTTTGAAAGGAAAACAGCTGACCTACATTTCCTGCACCAGTGACATTGTGCATTCAAATGAACTGACTGTGCACTGCATCCATGAGAGCATGCATGTCTTTGTGCCACTGCCCCACAAACAGCTTGCACATTTTTTTCCGGACAGGAGGTTATGTAATCTCTTACGAGCAGGAGGCTTGAATGAACAGGAGATGAACATTCAAAGGGGCTCAAGACATCCTTTTTTGCATATAAAAGATGCAGTTATTAAGTCGACACAATCTTGCCAGATAGTTTGCTCATTTACAGACGAGCTTGTCACCCATGCTGTTCTCATGGGAGGGTTGCATAACTGTGAAGTGCTGTGTGAGACAGGTTGTCCAGACATGTCGCTGTTCCAGCTGTGATATTGACACATAAAAAGCAAAGGGTTTGAATCCAAGTCAAAGTGTTGGTCTGTATGCGGTACCGCGGACCAATTTCACGTGAAAAATGTTTTGCGTAACATGTGATCAAAGTGTACGTTAAGTGTTTGCAAGCACTTAAGCTAGCATCCAACCATTGTCTTTCGTTAAAATTTCTATTTAACTACGACGACCTTTTCCTTTGTTTAAATTAACATACTTACTAACCAGATAAAGGAAAAGATGTGAACAACTGGATTCAAAAATAAAAACAAATACTTTGAAAAGCTAAATTTATATCGTCTTTTGTCCCAAACTTGTTTTCATTTCAGCTGTATCCGCCCTTTGCCGAGCTGAGTGCATGATTGGCTTCCGCCCCATCAATCAAACGTTTATAACGACGCCGTTGGCTTTCTTTTAGTGACGTCAAACATCATCATCCCCACCCCTCCCAAAAGAAGAGGAAATACCAAACCCGATGCAACTTTTATAATAAAACCTAAAATACGCAGTTTCCTTAACACACTCACGCTTATTTGAATTTCTCAAGGTAAGCCTTGTACCGAGGGTAACGGTACAACCGACGGCTTAACGTACCGTGAAGCCCGGGCTCCTCGTTATTGTTCCGTTGAGCAGCAGCGGTGGACATGTTGACTACCCAGTCTCAGCATTCATCAACATGACACGCAGACAAACGGTGATGTGCGCATGCGCGGAATCCGTCCAGCGTCAAGGCAACAGAGACAGACAGATAAGAGACAGACTATATGCTCATGAGTGATGGGCATCTTTTCAAACTTTCATTTCTCTTGGAAATACTCCTCGGTTTCACATACAGATTTTCTTAAGTTTTACGGAGTTTATGAACTAAATAAAGCACGTATAAAGTTCTGTTTTGTTATGATAAGTCAAGTTTTAGGGGCTTTGGAGATGTAGGACTGTTGATAGGAATGATGGGCCTCTACCATTCTCTCGCAAAATAAGTGCTCTGTTGGCATGACTTTATTATTAATGAGTGGAGCGTCATGTCCATTAGCAATGCTTCCTGTGCATTTGTAAAGGATGGGGTCATCTCTCACCCAGCCACACGTAGGTGTACTTGCTAAACCTCAGCAGTAATGTGTTAACTTGGTTTTTCAATGTGGTTGTTTCACTTTTCCAACAAAAATCCTCAAATCCAAAGCATATAGCAGTCAACATAGGACTTAAAGTCGAAATTCTTTATTACTTTTCATCTAAACTGTACTTAATTCCACTTTACAAAGACAAACAAAGCTGTACATGAACAATTTGTCACCTTTACCCCAAACAGATCACCCAAACTCTCCAACAATATTTATTTTAGATCCCCTTCAAAGAAATGAAAACAACAAATTCATGAAATTCACAACAATAAAAAGTGCATTTCATTTTAAACTCCTGTGATGCATGTGTATTTATATATTGCTGCTTCAAGTGAAAACCTTTCTATAGTTTCCACAAGAGAATTTGACAATGACTTTGTAGGGCAAGTAAAATCCAAAGTGGATGTTCAGCAACCATCATAGTGACCTGAAAGTCAAAAAGGTAATATCTAGTGAATAAGGCCATTTTAGAAAGTCCTGAAGAGCTGCTTTATATTAAAGTTATAAGGTTTTGATCACAGAGCAGCAGTTAAATCCCCTGAGCAGACGGTTTAAGAAACATACTTGATTATCTCATTTCTTTTTAATGCTAGAAAAGGCATTAGGGTTCTACTGTGTGGTCTGTGTCAAAGCATCAAACAACATATATGAGGGAGTGATGAAAAATAACTGAATGTTTTTTCCTGAATATCAGTGACCTAAAGTCTAATCTATTTCAATCTGTAATGGCTTTAAAAAAACATATTTAAAAAGAATTAATCAAAATGAGGACCTGTCATCTCTGTATAATTTCTATATTCCAAGAGATTTTTGCATTTCTGAATACTTTATGACCCAACAACTCTATGAAACTAGACAAATGTGTTGTTACATATGTTGATGCAAACATGACACCAAGAAAATAAATTAAAAATGATCCAAATACAAGTTTGCAATAGATGATAAAAGAGAGAAAAGCAAAATGTCCATTCAAAAAAAGAAATTACTCAGAGCCCTGAGAGAATGACACTCAACAGTAAATAAACACCTCCCCTTGGTGGATATTTTGGGGGTATGAGCACACTAACAGGACGAACATAAGCCAATGAACCAATAAGCTAAGTAATGGCTTGAACTGTCATCAAACTGAATGAAACAAAAGCCTGGTTTCATCTTTCACTTCAGAAAAGAACTGGCAGCACATGTCTGTAGACTTAGGACACAGAAAAACAGCAGAGTGAATATTTCATGTTTGACTACCACACAGCAATCGTCTTCAAATCAAGTGCTTCAGAGGCTCTTTTTAAATTAAACAAGTCCATATTCTCAAACTCATCTAGTCAACGGACTTGACTAGTTTCAGAGACAACTGGATCGCAAATTATAAAAATCAACTAAAATGTTGACCGAAATGACTCCTGTTTAGACCCTCAGAGGCCTAAGATTTCACAGCAAGAAAAAAAGATTTATAAACTAACCATGGCACAAAAACAGGATTTAAACGATCCAAATCATGACAGTCTAACTCCAAAGCATCCAAAAATAAATTCTACAGAAAACATCAGGTACAGCCAAAATAAAAAAAAAACTGTAATAGTGCTTATGACTACAGAGGTACTAACACCTGAAACACTTTCTCTTTGGACATCCATAGAAACAAAACTCTCCCCTTGATGTCACAAGAATTTTGTAGCTTTTTAAGAAACACCTGCCAGAATCAGAAAAAACATCCCAAAGTTGTGACAAAAAGGTTACCTGGTCAGGCAACCGTCCATACTCACTGAGAGACAGACAGCTCGAGAAACTACAGTGATCAGACTGTAATCCTATTGCCTTAATTCATACAAAAATAAATCTATAGTGATTATTTGTCTTTTATCAGGTACAGTACAAAACATCATAAAAAAACTCAGAAAACTAAATTCAGAGGATAAAGATGTCCATCTTTTAGCAATAAAACAAGATAGCAGCCTTAGACCATGACAGAAATAGGCTGCATCACAACTTTATGCCCATCCACACGCACAAGCCTTCATCCTGAGCTTTGAGTGGTGACCTAAACATGTGAAAAGGTAACCAGCATGACAGACGGATAGTTTTAATTTACACTAACTAGGACAGGACCGTTAACTTTGGCACAATAAGCCCTCATTGAACTCCTGAACCACAAAACCTGAAAATGTGTTCTGCTTTTTATGTATGAACAAAACAGGACAATCCATGTGTTGCTTTAGATGCTCAAGCTCTTATCTCAAAATTACATTGCTGCTGATCTTTAATCTAAATGTTGTAATTTCTCTCCACAATGGAAATCATCTCACAGGAGTGAAATATGATTTGAGATTGGTGAACACTTCTTCAGGTTATGGCTGAGGAACTGAGATCAAGGACTGTTTCTAAGACTTTGCTGAATTCTGGTTTTACAGACAGGTTTTGTGACATTTAGATGAATTTTATCATGTGTTAAATACGACAGTGCGCTTAAATTTTCCTACTTGCCCAGATAAAATGTTCTACGGGATGACAAAAGTTGGGTCTGTTTGGAATAAGCTAGCGTCTTATAGAAATGATTCTGAACCAGTGGTTGAGCTCAAATCTGATCCCTTAAATGTAAACAGTTTTGGACAAAGGTCAGCAGTAATGCAGCTCTATGCACTCAGAGAGAAGGAGCTTGAAAATGTGAAAACACAAGAATAGTCCTTTAACTGCATGACCATAGAGAAGTGGTAAGTGAAGTTGGCACCTTGACAAATACTTGAGGGCAATACATGGAGTGTTGACAGCTTGTATTTGCAGAGTTTCAGGCTAATTGAAAGAGATTTGGTGACAAAAAACTAAGAGTAAGAAAATTTTCCAATCAAACATGGTATGGTTCAAATACTTTGAACAGTTGGTAGCTATGACATGGAAATAAAGTGTGTCTGCATGGCACAAATAATCAAAGAAAAAAAAGCAAAACATGTGCTTTGAACACAGTTTCCCTTTGGTTTGGGATGTAGTGGAGTAGCAAATATTTGCTTGGTGAAAAGAGAGTTCCTGCTGCTGAAAATTAAAGGCAATAAATCCCAAGTTATAGACCTACAGTTACACACCCTGAATGATATTTTAAATACACATGGAAAATGTGCTTGTGTATTTCTCATGGACATAGAATATTAATTTCAAAACTCACAGAGAGCAGATCACATCAAAACTTGGGATTTAGCCAAAGATGGTCTGATATCGTTTGTAAGTGTGAAGAAGAGCATTGGGCTCAAGTAGAAGCTGGGATTCAAAAATATGCTAGTTCAGTTTTTCCTGAAATATGTACAGATTGTTGATGGTGGCAACTGCAATGATGTTGTCCAGAGGATGCCAGGCAGTGTGGAGGATCTTCTTGTTAAAGTCCAGACTGTCTACACTGATCTCATCCTTCTTGCGCTTTCCGCCTGTGCTCACTTTGCGAGGTTTTAGGATCGATCGAGGCTTACTGTTCTCCCGCGATGCCTCTAGAGTTACATCCTGACGATAGCCTCGGTCAAACAACCTGAAGAAGTTGTTGTAAGATCCGGTCATTACGACACTGTGGGAACAAAGTGTGAGTGAGTAAACAACATGGTAATTATAGAAGAAAATACCTAAAAAAGTTGAAAATATATTGTTCTGCAATGAGCCTCTTCCAGCACCATGGAGGGAATCCCCCTCTAAAACCAAACATTATCAAGTGCAGCCCTCTGCTCTGCACCAAGCTGATACACACTGTCAATGATAAGGCTCGAAAAGTGCATTCAATAAGAGTCAGCCCCAAATACTCGCATGAGTCATGTTAATTCATAAGGAGAATTCCCAAGGCATGATAAGGAAAACAAAGACACCCCTCTCAATGTATTATTCTTCCTAACAAGGCAGACATCTACCAGAGTTTTTCACATTTTTCACCCTGACAGAAGCTCACCTGTCATTCCCGTTCCAACAGCACTCAAACTTGTCAAAGATGCAGTCATTCTCATACAGTGAGCACAGCTTACTCCTGAGATATTCATGCACCTGTCACCAGATAAATACAAAGATACATTGAAGTTAGAACAAGCAGAAGTCTGAAAAATAAAACTTCTTCATAACTTCTGCAAAACATTGCCCTCTTGTGGAGAGGCAATGGAATGGTTTTTGACCTCAGCCAGTGATAAACAAGTGCAACCACATCCTTTTTTTCTTTGTATAGTAAAGCCACAAACCTGATACGTCTCTACTGGCCTGGACTCCATGTTGAGATCCCAGATTTTGACGGACAAGTAGTCGCGTGTCATCAGGTATCGACCACTGTGGCTGAACTTGACATCGGAGATCGAGGAGATGATTTCAGAGAAAAAAGAACGATTGTTTGGATCCTCTGGTTCTTCAAACACTAATGAGATGAAGACAGATGTGGACCATTAGTATACCTTCATTGTATATAGCTGAGTCACTACAACATGTTTACAAATACTAAGAATTTGGTCAATGGAGGTGTCCAATTTATTGTTCCAGGCCAAAGGATTATCTCAGTTAAATTTTGGACACTCTGAACCCAAACACATTTAGCTCTTTTGACTGTGACTCACTTTTGGCAAAACTAGTAGTAGCTCTTTTGGTGAATGACGAATGAGAACTGTTATTCTTTGTGGTTTTCAAGAGCTCACAAAGGTTCTTGAGAGTATTTTCTAACAAGACTTCTCTCTAGGATAGTTTGGGTCAAAGGCCAGCACTGCTGCCTCTGAACAAACACAAAAGTTGTCAGTAATGAGGCTTCAGCCGGCGGCTCCCTTCTCTCACCAACACGTGGCTGAGATAACTGATGTTTGACACAACCCTTCACCTCCTACATGACCTCCCTGCTCACACAGCTGTGTGGTGCTCACCAATTACGATCTCTCAGAAATTTTGGGCTCAGTGTAAGAAGATTCCTTGACGGATACTGTCGCTCTGCTGTTAGAGAAGCTACATATAGACAAAATATGTGGGGGGTATGAACACAAGTCTTGAAAGCTTTCACTTTGTTTGATGAAACCACTGGGGTCACTGCTCTTTAGAGAAACACCAGCCCCACAACAGCCAACAATTGATTTTCAGTGATTGATAAAAATTTAAAGTCTTGCAACTTGACCAAAACATTTTCCACAGAGAAACAAACGTGTTCAGTTCCCCTTACATTGTCACCCAGTTTCCATGAATTGAATATCTGAATAGCTCCCCTTCAGGCACTCGGCACAGATTAAAGAAGCTTACGTTTGGTGTGCTGGTCGCACAGCGCTGCAGCCCTCATGTCACACAGACGGATGGTGCCTTTGCTGCTGCTGTAGACAAATGTGTTACATTGGTTTGGATGGAACTCAGCTGCTGTGATCACCTCAGTCAACTCCTCCATGTTGGCTGGTTTAATGTCAACAATGTCTGTAAGGTTAGGTTAAAGTAAAATGCCACACAGTGACTTTTTTTGCTGCTTGGTTATTCTAATTCTTTTTTAAATACAAAAATAACTTGCTAAGGCTGGCAAATGAAAACCTGAGATATTCATTCATTCTATGTGATAAATCGTTTAACACGCACAAGCACTAACAACTAGCATTTTGATTAACTTACTATTTCAGCAATGTCTGAGCCTCATCGTGGTGAAATTATCTTTACTTTGAGGACACCTAGAGGCAGTATCAAACATGACACCCTGGCTCACACAATTTGTGACTAATACAAAGTCTGACTTATTTAACCTTTGATAAGTGGCAAAAAAGATTGTATGATCAGATAATTTACTCATTGACTTGAAAGATGTTTTAAAACGTCCTTATATGGAGCGGGTTTCACATTTTCTAAGAATGATTAATGCTCTGTCTGGATGTGTCAAAATTGATTGGCGTGGCATGTGGTGGGCAGGTTAACAGGATGCAAACAAGGGATCATTGGCTGACAGTGAGTCAAAGCTGCCTCGGCAAAACAAACTAACCAGCATATAACACAAATTATTTTACATAGACATTAAAAAAATGAAAACTTGTGATCCCTAAAATTGTCTGCAAATTTGACACTTGGACTGAAAACAAATTGAGAACACAAAATAGCTGGGCTGACCTAAAAATTTTCCCATTCAAGTCAAAGTTCTTGCTCTGCCACTGTCACTTTTAACAAGACAATTATGTGAAAGTGATGCGATTAACTGGGATGAATTATTCCTAGAACAATAAAGTCGACGATTGCTTCATGAAATACAAGGCTAAAATCAAAGGATACTAAAGCTGCGGTCAGTGATCTCCAGGTTCCACAGGTTAATGCGCAGGTCATCTGCAGACAGGTATGTCTCACAGTCACTGTTCACTGAGATCGAGTTGATGTGGTAAGTGTGAGCATTTGCAAAAACTCTTCTAGGACTGGCTTCAACCATCAAGTCCATCGGCATGAATACTGGAACCTGCGTAGAGTAGAGTAGAGGAGAGTAGAGGAGAGTAGAGGAGAGTAGAGTAGAGTAGAGTAGAGTAGAGTAGAGTAGAGTAGAGTAGAGTAGAGTAGAGTAGAGGAGAGGAGAGGAGAGTAGAGTAGAGTAGAGTAGAGTAGAGGAGAGGAGAGGAGAGGAGAGGAGAGGAGAGGAGAGGGCTCATGTTTTCATTTTTTCAGGACAATACATGATTATAATTTTGCAGAAGTAAGGGGAAAAGTTTTAATAAGTACTGATGAAAACAGTAAAAATGAAGGAAGGATGGTCCAGCTCAGGACTCTCCTACAGCACTGGCCTCTGCAGTGCACTTGTACATTACCACAGCAAAAATTAGTTAATATATCAGTCACTTAAAGCAACTGGTTGAATCTGACTTGTAATTAAAGTATTCAATTCAAAGTCTGGCATAGTGAAGTAACACTGATTTTAACATACTGTGGTTTTTAACATCTGGAAAAGATATGCTGTACATGTAAACTGTTAAAAATGATGCTGTTTTAACCGTCCTAGTCCCCCCTTTTCATTCCAAGTTTATACAGCCTTCTTGACGCTACCTGGTGACCCCTGGGAGGTCAGGAAAAGTACTTGTCTAGCCTCAGAGCTCCAGGCTAATCTTTTAGTTTACTCCAAGTTTCCCTGCATAAGCAAACAAAACTTATAAAGATGTATATTTAGATAAAGTGGTGGGATTTAAAAATAAAAAGGAAAAAAATCCATTAATATCTAGTTTCATGATTATGGAAAGCTAATGCCATTACTCTAGCACTGACTGTACAATGTATGATTAAATTACTGTTGCAGGACAGACGTTTCTGTGTGTCTGGTAAACATCTTTGGGAATAACAGAGATCTGACATTAAAAAGAGTAGTGCCCCAAGTTATTCCAGAAAAATGTTGAGGAGAATCAAAGCTTCATCCTTTTTTTAACCTTAATTTGATTAGATGGTTAACTAAAATGTTCTTGATTACATGTGGTTTGTATTATAAGTGATCATATCTTCATTTGGGTTATCTGGACAGTGTTTAAGTCAGCTTTACATACCCGCAGAGTAGTAACTGTGTTGAAATCTCTGTATCTTCCATCTTCTTCCTTTAAATTGTAGCCCTCTGGTCTCTTGTCACGCTCACTAATTTTCCACAGCTTGATGGTTTTGTCTGGTGATGAAGAAAGCAAAGATCACAGAAAACTCTTTAGCGACAGAAGAGACAGAGTAAATTTACATATCCAGAGGAGAGATGGAAAGACTTGGGTTAAAAAATTCATCACCTTCACTTCCTCGTGCAGTTAAATTATAAAAGAGTGTTTCACATACCGTTCGTTGACAAAAGGAACTGTGCAGCATTCTTCTGAGGCAGCCATCGAATCTTGTTGATCTTCTCCTCGATCTCAAGGCTTTTCAGGTAGTCAAACTCTGGCTCGTGGCTCTGGAAGGTGCTGTAAACATTGTACTCTCCTCGACACTGCGGCTGACTCTTGCTCTGAACAATGACAAATACATCAAAGTTACTTAAGTATCATTATGAGTGAAATGAAAGAAACAAAGTGTTTCAGCTTGTGAATGATCAAATGTAAGAGTCTTTTTTTTCTTTGAGATAGTTTTCAAATTCTTCCTAAAATAAGCTATTCATTAACCTAAAATAAAAACAGTTCATTCAGAATTTGTATGAATCACAACATGCATCTCGATTGGTACTAACAATTTTCACAATGTTAGATGAACCGCATTATTGGTAAGAGTTTTCTGAAATAAGATTGACACAGTGTTGACTTTGGTACCACTGCTGATCGATTTGTTTGCTTCTTTAACTGACTTGGGAGGAATAATTGGATTGCGTTTGTTTTGATAGGTTGATTTCTTTGTTTAAAATTTAACTTGTGTAATTAAAAAAAACTACAAAAAGCTCACAACTTTTGACAACCCATGTACATGTAAGTTCAGACTGCTGAAACAATAAAACTTACCTCTGGTTCCTGCTGGAAGATGACAACACGGCCCCCCTTGTCCCCAGTGGCGAGCAGTTCCCCAGAGTGGTTGAACTCAACAGTGGATATAATGTCAGCTGTCAAAAGATAATGTTGTAAACATAACACATTTTGGACCTAAGCACTTTTGCAAAGCAAACAGCATTATTAACTGCAAATTTTGTTAAAATTCAATCAGAAAGTAGTGAGTAAATTTTTGCAAAGTTTTTCTTGTTTTTCCTATTAAGACACAGACTCTCCTATCCGTCTTTAAAATATAAGACATGCTCCTGGTTATCTACCTATGAGCAGGTGACTTCATGTCAACCGTAGTGAAAACACAACAGAGCAGTGACGTACATGTTGTGTTTAAAAACACTACAGTGTGCTAATGCGATGTTACTCAACGTGAACTGAACACTTTCTATGTGCAGCTACTCAGTCAGCACTTTAAACCGGAGAAGCATTCTCATCAAATCCTACAACAGAACAATCAATCCCTGTTTACAGGCTGGTACTATTCTGAGGGAGTGCAATCCTTAATATAGACGGTGGTGTTGTTTCTCCTTTAACACAGCAAACAAAGCGCCTGACACGACCTGACTCCATACAAACTCTCATGGAAAGCCTAGGCTGGCAGAGTGGAGGAGAGTCAAATAAAATAAAACTACAACCCTGTTGTATTGCTGAGTTTACAGCCTGTGTGCTGCTATGTATTGACTCAAGGAGAGGTTCACATTTATACTTGTTCTCAGGCAGAGCTTACTGTAAACAGCTGTGTAGTCCTTTGCACACAAATAAGTTCAGCATGTACTGTAAACAAACCTGTCAAGGGAAGTGAAGTCTGTCATCAGACAATGGCAA
This sequence comes from Halichoeres trimaculatus, assembly GCF_033239565.1. NCBI lineage: Eukaryota > Metazoa > Chordata > Actinopteri > Labriformes > Labridae > Halichoeres > Halichoeres trimaculatus. The sequence continues at coordinate 23,982,379 of NW_027437183.1, forward strand.
CGAGCCAGCTACAATCCAACACTAATCTTTCTATGAAGCTAACAACTTGAAATGTAAAAATGACCATCCCTCTGAGTTTTTTTTGCACTTAAGCTACATCACATATTTCCATGCATGGAGTTTAAATTATCTGCAACATTGCAAGTGTCAGTTTCTTAGTGTCCCTCAATTGTGTATGAATCTGCAGAAGATGACAGAACTGCACCAGGAAACCATATTCCTGTCTTTAAGTCAGCTGTGGCCTTGTTGGTGACTTAATATTAGTACAAAAATATAAATGAAAAAAGGTATAAATCTGGCTACTGTTGCAAACCAGTATAACCTACAAAACAGACACTTTACCTCCAAGGTGGCGGTAAGTGTCCCAAAATGTAAAACCCCTAAAACAGCTGAATGGACAACAGACAAAAGGTTTTTCTTTGGACCTGGACATCACAAAATGTAACTTGCTGAGACTGAGCAATGGAGCACGCTATTGCCTTACAGAACATGCACACATCAATTACTTCCTGCTTCTTCATTGTTGGTAATAGCTGTCTTGCAGAGATTAACTAAGACTGTGCAATTTCCTTCCCCAGCATGCAAACATCACATTACAAATAGTCAAGAGAGAATAAATTGTGGCTGATAGCAATTCACAAAGCAGGTGAATGGTAGCTCTCTTCTGATTTTACTTGTCTGAGACATACCTTGGGATTCAAAAATCACTGATTAATCTGGGATCAAGTAGCTCAAGTTCTTGCATTAGATTTAATCAGTGGACGTGCATTTGTTATTAGAACACAACTAATAGGAATAATGTGGCAGTCATTAGCTTATTTCAAAACAGGCATGCACAGGATGCTATTCGGACACGCTAGTGGTTCGAAGATCTCCACATGGACTTACCTTCAGCGACTTCATCATCAACAGCTCCTTTGACTTGGGAAAAGCACCACTGCACATCACTGTTCCCACCACCGGCCCCTGCAAGAGATACAAACAAGTTTTTACCACACCTCCACCACACAACTTTACACGCGTTAGCCTGGTGCTAACTTGGCTACATAGTTAGACAGACAATAACTATCCCGACTGCGAGAGGACGCTAATGGCATATTCAAGTGGCTATGATTACTTAAAGACACTTGGGAAACTTCAGCTGTGTTTGTTATGAGAAAAACGTCACTTTCACTGTCAGTGACACACATTAGCATAGCTTGCTAACTAGCCTGCACTGTTGAGCGTGATCAATGAGACAAACCATCATGTGTGCAGAGCAGCTCAGTAACTGTTTTTAAATGATAAAACGTTTAAAACTACGACAGTTTTCCACGTTAACTTTTACCTGCCATGCTGAGAGACTCGGACAGAGGATCTCTGTTAGGGGCTCAGGCCCTGGACTGGTGCAGTGCTGACCCGGGTCGGCTCGGGTGGTTCTGACCGATAAGCAATGAAAGAAGAAACTAGCAGGTGCCGCTAATAACTCCGAGGACTGTACGAGTCTCCGTCCCACTTTGTGTACACAAAACGAAGGCGTTTTGGGGTAAAGTAAGTAGACCACAATCCTCTCCGGTGAATTTCAGACTTTGCTCTCTACTTCAAGATTTCCCTCTCCCCTGCCTGTCCCAGACTTACGCTTTCAAAATGGCGCAGCGCGGGCGGCGCTCCGCAGAGAGCATCTCACGGAGAGCGGCCAAGGTTCAACAAACTATTTTAGAGTGACCAGATTTTGGACCCTCAAAAACTCGATGCTTTTATAATTTTCTTGTAATGAAAATAAGTATAAGATAGAGGGTGCGAGTGAAAAGAATGAAGTACCCATATTAATCAAGTAAAGTGACTTAAACCCCGCTCATGTACTTTGTTATGGTAGATAAAACCAAACTAACCCACGTACGTAGGGAGTTTTCACTTCACGTCAAAAGGGGAACTGTATCAAGTTAATCATAGACATCTAATCATACTTTGACTGTTGAGTAAGTCCAAGGGATATGTCCAGTCACGGTTCATTATTTGTTTGGTTAAAATTTAATTGACATTAAATGGATAACAAGTGGATTAATTTCTGTTGATTCTGACCCATTTGGCACAGGTGCTGTTTGCACCCATAATAGACAACAGAAAAAAAAGTGGTGATCCAGCAGCAGCTGATAAGACCTGCCACGAGTCTTACATCCGTTAATTGTGTGTTTTGAAGTTGTCGTTCTAAAATTTGCAGGTCTCGGTTCATACACCAGGGCTGAAATAACTTGTGCTTGGACTCATAGATACAATTAAGTGTTTTCCCTCCCAATAAAGCCCCCCCCCCCAAAAAAAGAACCATCTCAACAGACCATAACAAGGCCAGTTGGCACCGATGCAGATGCAATATTACGTGACAGTCATCTCAAATTGCTGCTTATGATTTTAATCATAACTCCTTAGCCAGAGACCCACACCTCTATTCATTTGACCAAACAGATTTATTCAGAAATTTGCTGCATCTGCTGCAAAATAAGTTGACAGAATAAAGCCCTTAAAAAATAGTTTAAACCTTCATGACCTTCGGGATGATGGGATCTGAGCTTAGGTGAGGCCTCAAAGCCTTTATATCATGCTTTAGCTGTATATTGCCAAGCAAGTGTAGTCATTGTTTACCCCTAAGTTCAGAGCCCTCATCATTGCAACAATTAAATGCTATACAGTGAATCTGGGATCCCTGGGTGCTCTGAGAGTCTCTTACTCTCTTAGCAGGTGCCTGCTATTGTTTTTCACTAATGATGGAAAATATGTTTCACTGATTAATTCAAGAAAAATGATCAACAGAGAAACAGCTGATGCTGCCCTATTTTTGCCAATAGTATGTGTGCTTTCCAAGAGAAAAACATTTTAAAGATAAATAATCAAACAATAAATTACACAGTTTTTGTATGCCACAAAACCACACATGTATAGCCTCATCGTGGATATTTTGCAAAACTGCAAACATTACTGCATCTATATTGCAGTTTTAAGCACTTTTAACAAATCAGATGCAAATATGCTTCACTGTAGAGTTTAGCACTTTATCTGTGCAACACACTTAGTTCGCAAAATTGCCCCCCAAAAATGTGTTTTTCCTGCAACATAACTTGATTCAAATATAGAAACCATTATGAGTCCAGTCTTTTGTACATTTGTGTTTTGAAACATCAATAATTTATAGGAACTGCATGGACCACAAGCCCCAGAAAGTCTGCCTGATCTCCGTCATTAATGAGCTTTAAGTCCATGAACAGGCTGTTTTTTACAAGTCTTTTTACTTTCCAACCATGAAATAAGTGGTCCATCTTGCAACCAGCAAAGCACCGAACAGCACAGTGTAGCTGAAGAGGACAAATTTCAGGATTTCCTTAAATGTCCGGAGGACGCGGATAAACAAGGGCTCCACATCCACATCCAGGTAAAAGTGCTGCGTCTTCTGCCTACCACCGGGTTGAGTCAGATGTCCCATGTCCCCACCTCGACCCATTCTGCAAACACAAACATGACAATACAGCAGAGTAGAAACTTTAATCCTCAGCAAACATGTCTGTTTGAAAGCCTGTGAAATCACAAAGACGTAGCATACAAAACCTGTCACAGCTAAAACAATCTGGTCGCTGATGTTTTAAAAATGGTCTTTTTTTATATGCATTAACATTATTTCTATTGGTTATTGTATTGTTAAAACGACCCAAGTTCAGATGTAGAAGTGCTGCACATTGATTTCTTGTTGGTCTCATAAAGGCTGCAGTTTTATAAGACCTCTGTGAATAATTTATCTGTAAATTGCTCTAAATGGTCTTGTTATTGATCTACTTGAATAAAGTAGCAAGCAACAGCTAACATTTCTCACATTTAGCTTTAATTTTGTCTGCAATGTGCACGTTATTTGTTCTGTAGAGCAGAACAGATAAGTTATAGTACTGAAAATAAATTTAACTATAGCCAGAACAAATCATGTAATCAAATATACTCAGTTTATAACTGTTTTCTTCTGTTAAAATGTGTTGATTTCTTGAACAGTTGGAGGTTTAGAGGCTGAAAATGAAGCAAAACTAAATTTAAACATGCATGAATCATAAAATGAATAAATCATACCTTGGTTTTGTTGGGGCAGGGCAGGACCTGATGAGAAAGTGGACTCCTGTGTTTCCAGCCCTGGAGTCCAAGTTGTTGTGTGCCGCCTTGAGCTTTTCAAGCTCTTATGGCAGAGGAGGAGCCAAGAGTAATAAGTGATCACAGGGATCTGAATCCCCCTGTGGTTGATCTAATGGGAGTTTAGATCTGCAGTGCACCTGCTCCACAAACAGAAATATCAAAGTGTTAGATTAGAAAGCTAATCCACAATGTTAAGTATTTTCCATTTCATTTAATCAAATCCTTTTTATTCTGACAAATCAGCATGGAGAAGGTTAGCATGTATTTACCCTAGCTTGTTCCCAGAATATCTGAGTGCTGTCAGCAGGTCTCTCCGTGTTCATAGTGTAAGGCACGGAGAAGATATTGACTGAAACAGAGATCAAACACCCTCCTGCAGCACTGCTATCCTCTACCGGAACATGGAGCAAATGGCCTCCTAATTCAATCAGTGTCATGCGCTGTCAAATCTCGGGCTGCCGTGGGCTGAGCTCTCCAGACAGCATAGGGCCATTACCGGCTGATCAGGGGGCCTGTTACTGTGCTAATTGCTCCTTCAGAGAGCTGGATCACTGCTGACGGATACACTCCCATCTCTGCTTCTTATCCGCTCTCCATGTCAGCCTGTCTTTCTGAAAATGATCTAAACAATGAGCAAAATGGCTTCCCACATGTCAATGCAATCCCAAACTGATTGGTTTCACAGTTGTGAGGACTTTATTTACCTTTTTTTCATCCCTGAAAAAGCCATACAAAAACAAAACTGGCAACAAAACTTTCAGGAATCATAACTTCTCACCTCTTACACAACAAAACACAAATTTTAAAGAAAAATTTCTTCTCAACATAAATACATATGTACAACTGCTGCAGTATGACAGTGACTTAAGAAATAGACATAAAGTAAAGTGACAAAGGGATGAAGCAATGGACACATTGTTAGTTATGTTAGGTGCATTATATATGAAGGATTGGAAACTTATTAAAGATGCCCTGTGGTGTGAATGACCACTCAAGATGCTATGGAGCACATATTGCTCCTGTTTGTGGTTTAGCATGGGTGCTAAAAGCAACAAGATACATTATTCCATGTATTCACAAGGTAGCCATATTTTCTTGATGTTCAAATCATTTAAAGATTATAGTTACAAATTATTTTGGTGCAGGAAATTCTATTATTCCACTGTTTGCAGCAACCTGGTGCAGAATTTCTGGCTAAGGATAATGTAGCTGGAGGGTTGATGGCTGCTAATGATGGTTGTCTCCTTACAGTAACTAATGGGTCATGACAAAGAATTTTCCATAAGATATTGCCCTATGTAATCTGGTACAGATTAGTGCAGCACTATAACAGCAACTGATCTTTCTACTCTGAGCCTGACATCTGCAGTGAGTGGTGGTACAGTTAAATTTGGCACAGGAGCTTTAGGAAATTAATTGCTGGCAAGAAAACATTAATTAAAAAATACACAGCTCAAGGTATTAAGTAGGATCTGATATGCACATGTAAGGAAAGACAAGCTTTTTCCATGTTAGTAAATCCTCAAGATGTAACACTGACTGTAAATGTGAGTTTATTTACAAGTGGAACACCACAGGTTACCTTTAAAGAGCTTCCTGTTCCTAAACCTGCACAAACATCAATGAAACACCTGCAGTACACTGATACAGACATAAAAACAGCAGCTGAGGTTTTCTGATGGATGGCGTGTTTGATGTGTCCAGGTGTGCACGAAGCTGACTCAGGGGGTCTGAGATTCAGGTCGGTCCATAAGGGATTTAATCCAAGTTGTTCCGTTTATGAGTTTGGTGGTGGCTATAATGTACTCCATCCCACTGTCTTCCATCTGAGAGAGGAAGCGCAGAGCAGCTATTTCTGCATACGTCACTCCGCCAAGGAAGAACACCAGGGTTGTCCGATTTTCCCCCTGCTGGCCTGAATTACAGGAAAAAGGATATGATAAATCCCTTATACTATTTTAACGGACAGGAAAAACATTTCTGTAGGTTTTAATTTGTATCACTTTAACACTGTAAATTTCAGTTACTTAACACACTACAACTTCATTTAAAACAGGGCAAGTCCCAACTGCACAAGCACCTGATTTGAAATGTGCGAAGACTAATTTCCTATCAACCTCCCCCAAGGTCAGTCCTCTATTATCACCTTTTAAAATTCAATTGAAAGCAGGCATGTAGAAACAAGTCCACTGTCCAATGCCCAAACTCAGTCCTCATTAGCACATTTGAAATTGGGAGTAAAATTAAATTCATAATTCAGATCAATCTAACACCTATTACTGCCAAAAGAAAAAAAATGGACCAGCTGAAGGAAAGAATTGGACACTGACTGTGTTTTTATTTCACCACAGACAGAGAAACCACAAACACAGTGCTTCTGTGGTACTGTCAGTTTTGTGTCGTCAATCTGCTGCTGGTCAGCATTAACCATGACAGAAACAAAGCCTGTGTCTTATCTCCGCACAGCAGGCAGAAGGTCGTTGGCTTTTGTTCTGTGGAGCAGAACAAACAGCATTTTTTACATCAAACCTTACGTTTCTTATGAAGGCCAGCTGGAAGCTGTTGTCTCTCCTCAAAGTGTGGGCCTGGGAGCATCTTCAGCACCTCTTCGATGCTGCGCCATCCGGGCCTGGCCAAAACCTGTGTCAATCGTATGCTCAGTGGAGCGTAGCCACTGTAGACGTAGGAGATGTCGTTTGGATTCTGTAACAATCAAAAAGAATTAGAAGGATTCTTAAAATGCATCAGCTCGTTTCTTAAAGTTTCATCATTTACAAAAAGTCTTGTACCTGCTCATTGGCGTCCTCCATCCACAGTTTAAGAGTTTTTCTAATAGTCGGGTAGTTGTTCCTTGAGCTTGTCTGTGGCTTCAGAAGACCTCCTTTCTCAAGGTTGTTTAATGTAAGAATGTGTTCATATCCATACGTCTAAACAACAAAGACACAAACAACTAATTATAAAACAGTCACCTATCAGTTTCTTTGATTAAATTCAGTTAGTAAACTTCAAAAAGAAGCCCACAGAACACAGAAATTACAGACAACTGTTTTCTCTCAGAATAGTTACAACACACCAATAAATGCATACATATCTTAGTAACTGTACCTGGAGAATCTCCCGCTTGTAGTAATCAAACACTTTCTGTTTGAGGCCGTTGTTGCAGACTGACTGCATACACACGAGACGAAGAATCTTGATTAGAGGATCCTTCTGTGCGATGCAGTCTTCTATGTAAGTGTTCACCTGAGCGGGAGAAATAATGTTTAACAAATATAAGTAAAACCATGTGCAGTATAACATTAGAAATAGAGTAAAAAAGTTTTTTTGGGGGGGTTTCAGACTCTCCTTAAAATCTGCCACCGGGTGCAGTACTGAGTGAACAAATGCAACACAGTATTTCCTGTTTTTGTGGGTTTTTGAAAACTTGAGTAACAATCAATGAAAACATAATATAACTATGTTCACTCAATAATTACATTATACCATATAATACATAACTTCTGAGTTTATTTTTTGTCTTTCATGCCTTAATAGAGAGATAGGACAGTGAGTAGAGCAATAAACTATTTAAAAGTTGAGGCTGGGATTGAACCCAGGCTGCTGCCTCAAAGACGACAGTTACTGTACATGCCAATCGTTGCCCATCAAAGACAGTTACTGACTGATAGATTAATGAATACCTTGTCTGTGTCAACCCCAGTCATAAACTCCTGCTCCACCGTAAGATTGTCAAAGAAGGCCTCAGATGCTGTGGGGAGATACACAAGTCAGATTTATGGTACAGTGAAATAAAACTTAAAGCTTAGGAATGGTCCAAAATGAATTCTGCATTCTTTAAAAACAGGATTTATCAACCGAATTAAGAGTGGTTTTATCATGCCAGTCTACTAACCAGAAAGTCCTGACTGGGGCTTTATGTCACTGCTTTGTGATATTGTTGTTTTAAAAAACTTGTATGTACTACTAAATGTTTTGAATAAGTCAAAAACAAAATTTATATTTTTACTCACTGGTAATGTCTTTGATCAGCTCTGCTATAGAAGTGTGGTTAGCCAGGGAGCTTCTTGCAGCCTGCATGTGAGGCAGCTGAGACACAAACTGCTTTATTTCTCCCACTGTTTTGGCATTGTGGCGCTCCTGGAAGACAAGAAACAAAAGCATGTTTACTATGCCACTTTCTTATTCAATCAAACTACTAAATAACCAAATGGAAAAAAAAACTTTCAAGTACAACAAAAACACACAATCACTTATGTTCCTTAATATTTTTTTAGTGGGAGAGTCTTTACTTAAATAAACAGCCTGTTCAGGTCACCACCTTAAAGCATAAGAAGTTTCTTCAAAACTTTTCCAATTTTGTTCAAACTAATGTACTTTTTTGACCTGATAAGCAGCAGAAATGTGCTTTGCTTTGTTTAAGGTCTGCCTAAATAATAATCTTATCTGCAAGAGATTGTCATCACTTCTCTATCCTCATGGATTTCCATTATTGACCTTTGTGCAAAAATGCCACAGAGATTCTAATCACATCAGAGCAGCTGGGATGTCTGGTAGTGATCTGATTTAGCCCCATTAAAAGCAACACACATCACATCTACATGTTGTTGCACTACAGTCAAGCATGCCAGAACAATAAAGGCCGGACCTACCTCGAAAGCAGCAGAAATTATCTTGGCCTTCTTGCTGAGCGCTGCTCCAACAGCGTTAAAATTCTTGTCCCGTATTTCTGCATACAGCTCCTCTGCTGAGTTGAGCTGCAGCTTCTTGGGTTCTGTTGGTAAATCTTTGCTGGCTTCACCTTGTTTCTTCTGGGCAAACTTTTCAGGGGGCAGCTTCACATAACCTGTAAGCAAAAGGGGATTGTAAACAAGGGAAATCAAAGTTTGTTTAAAATGAACAGTAAATGGTACATTTACAGAACAAACACAAAGAGCAGGAGTTAAAAAATCATTCTGACCATTTGTGATACCGTAGATCTCGTCAATTAGACCCTCATAGGTGAGCTGTGTAGCTAAAGGGGTGAGCAAGTCCACGTTACGATCCAAGAGGAGCAGAGTGTCAAACACAGGGAGGATCTGATTCTGAATACCGGCAAACTCCCTCTTCATCCTCAGCATCATGTTGGCAACATGCTAAGAACAAGCACAGAAATTATTTTTCAAAAACACTAATTTCTTTTTTGTACTCATTCAGTTTTCATTTGAAACTCTGCCATTGTACTCACTCGTGCACAGTCTCCTTTCCCATAAATTTGAGGAATGGTGCCATATAGTGCCTGTAAAGTCATGAGGCCTTTGGCTGTGTGGTAAAGACTAGTTTGATCATTTTCCAAGTAGCACTCCTGTTTAAGACAGAGAAGAGTAGAAATACACCATAACAGGAAGAGATATACTACAACTATTAATAACACGTCCAACAGGAGATCTTACAGATTTCCAAATGTGTCATCAAGAGCAGTGAATTTACACTTTAACACTCTCAGTGAATATACCATTAACTATAAAATAACAGTTACTTCATAAGAAGGGCACAAGAAATTATTCCCACCCTAAAGGCACTTTCATACTCCATGGACAGCAGGTCACCATCATAGGGAATCAGGTCCAGGATGTACTCATCAATGTTGGTAAATGAGGCTAACACACCCTGCTCCTTCAGCCTCTGTTCACACAGCATGCTCCTCCGAGGCACAAACAAGATGTGGAAGTCTCTTGTTGGGTGCATCTTGTCCTCACTAAATGGTGCACAATCAGACAGGAACTATTTAGTACTTGGGACAGCCGGACAAAGAGACACGAGAATGTGAAATACTTTATTTCACACCAAGGGGCTGAAGATGTGACACATAAGCAGACCTGAACACATTCTCAGCTATGATGTCCATGAGCTCCAGTCGTGGACGGACAAAGAAAATGATATTTTTGACATCGGCAGAAGGCAGCCTACCACTCTTGAGTGTGAACATCTTTTCGACCTCATGTTCCTGAAATCCCAAAATACACAGAATTTTACAGTCAACAAAAGCTTGAAAATGAGTTATGGTGACACCATTACAAGTGGTTGCGTTTAATTTAGTTAAACTCTTACACAAAACGTATGCACAGCACTTACCTTCAATAGAGAGTACTGAGCTATGAGTCCAAAAGGTCCGGTCAAATACTCATCCCAAACTATAGCCTAAACAGAGAAAACGGTTATCTGTATGCGGAAATATTTCTATGGGTGTCCACCTGTCCACAATGACTTGGCAACAACAACATGTTTTAGTGATATGCGTAGCCCCCTTTCGGACAAAATGTATCAATCACACTCGTGCCTATAATTTTTTACAGCTAACATAAATATCTCCCTTACTAAGATATCAACTGTTGTTAGAGATACATGCTGCATGACAGCGCTCAGACTAAGGCAACTAGCTTAACTACCCATAGATGTGGATAACCGTCACAGTTCCAGCCATGTTAGCGTGTTTCTGCATCTCCATTACCTTACTCCCCGCACATTTGTCCAAAAACTCTCGAAGCTCTTTTCGTGCTGCTTCTCTCAAAATGTTTAAATTAACTCTTCCGTAGGATAGGTGTGCAGCCATCTTCCATACCAGAAACACAACACATCAGGTGACCACAGTGGCGAGCGTCGGTCACGTGAATTATCAAAGACAATAAAAGCTCAAGAGAGTCTCCGCCGTGGTAGCTCCAGCTTGCGCCCGCGTAAGATGAGATACTTTATTGAAGCCGGTATAGAAAATTATGGAACCTATGAGTACAACTCAATCGATCGATTTGGCTTGTCTCAAACATTCCTGTCCGCCCTGCATGTATCCGAGAATTTAACATAAGAATCTCAGTGTCTTTTTCTCAGGACGCGAACCCGGAAGTATGATGGGTATTATCTTGTTTTCTTGTTTTTCTCCATTTTTTTTCTTTTGTGGGAATATGGTAGACACAAAAGCCTGATAAAACTGATTCTGATTCTTGATTTCTGACAAAGTGCACCTTCAGTTATTAAATTAATTGATTATTTATTTATTCATTCATTTATTTTATTTATTGCATATTGTTTTATTTTATTTATTTATTTATTTATTTATTTATTTATTTATTTTATCTTATTTTATTTTATTTTGTGTGTGTGTGTGTGTGTGTGTGTGTGTGTGTGTGTGTGTGTGTGTGTGTGTGTGTGTGTGTGTGTGTGTGTGTGTGTGTAGGGGAGGGGGGGGGGGGTGTCAATGTCAGTGTCAGCTATATTTATATAGCACATTTAAAACAGCCAGAGGCCTACTGAAGTGCTTTACCATAGAAAGGGTAGAAACAATTAAAAAAAAACAACAACATATGAATAAAACAATGAAAATTATAAACACATAGCAAAGGATTTAAAAATACTTTATTGAACCCAGGGGCAGAATTTGGTATTATCGTTGCTCTTAGTATAATACAGCGGTTGGAAAACATGATGGGTGATAAAATAAGTGAAAGATATACAATAAAATAAGAAATACAGTAAGCTGTACCAAAATAGGTGATAAGTACTAAACCTGATATAAACTATTGGCATTAAGAAGTAAGACAGGGCAAGATGAACTATGTTCAACAAATATTTCACTTCGCGAAATATCTATAACAGATATTGCACGTAATGTACTGAAATGGAAAACACTCGTAATCAAAAGCTTACGATCAGTTCATGACCTATGAGATATAAACCTCAAAAATGAGTTTGCTGTTGTAAATGACACCATCGTCGGGATCGCTTTTGGTCCTCTGAGGCCACCGTAGATGAAGCAGGTTTGAGCCATCGGTTTCGGTCCATTATGAAATCTGACAGCTAGATGTCGCTGAATGACCGTTTCTCTACACTGCACCTTTCAGCATCAGTGTTATCACTTCAGATCCAGGGGTTTCCTTCCCAGGGTACCAAGGGCTTTCCATCCACCACGCAGAATAGGAGACAAGTTCCCACGCATTGTGGAGGTCTGCTGTGCATCTTGCAATAGACTACTCCTCCGGGCAAAAAAAAAAAAGCACGAATTTTGGTGACAGGCACCATGCGCAATGAGTGACTCTGTGGTGGGATCCAAGCGCTGCACAGAAATTTAGTCCGCATCATTCCCTGACAGCTCCCTAAAAGAGAGGAGGGAGAAGCAGGGCTGGATTCTCAGGTAGGATACTATTTGATCTCCTTCGAAGGATTTTCAAACATTGCATCATTAACTCAATAACATCGTTTGGTTATATCAGTGAGAGGATGACTACGTATATTAATATTTGTCACTCACAAGTTGAATGAATGCAGCATTTCATTCACAAGAGAGGGTGGGAGTGGGAATATTCTGTTGTGAGTAAACACATTTAATTGCTTGTGTTAATTTATTTGATGGCACACATTTTATTGTCTTTATGAGTCTTTTATTTACTGAGTCATTTGAATGAAAAAATTGTAAATGTGTTTGTAATCCAGTGTGCATGAAGCAGCTCCTAAATAACCTATCTGGTTTAAAAAAAAAATGAAATCAAGACTTGATTGATTCTTTTGTTCAGAGAAAGAAATGTCTTAATGACAACAGTGCTCTGCTGCAGAATGTTTTATGCAGAGGCGTTGGTTGAGCTTCTTATTTTGAGGTGTTGCATTGATTTTACTACAGCATGCTTTGGTGTTGTGATAATGTCCTCGGTTTATTCATGAATGGCTTATAAATGTTGCCCAGGGTGTTGCTCCATAGGCTTTGATAAATCCTTAATTAAAACAAGAATTGAGGCTGGCTGTGTTCCTGCTTCCCGGATCTAGATCTGATATGAGAAAACAGACCTGGTAAGTCAAAAGGGGGACTGTGTGGTTGCAGTCCCTGGGCGTTGCTGCAGGATTTTTAGGAGTGCACGCTGGGGTTTGATGTGCCTGCAAACCAGGAGGAAAGCACAAGTGATGCCTTTCAATGCTGATGTGGGCAGGGCAGCTCTCAACTCCAGCTGTGCCACAGGACAGGTGATACAACTGCCTACTTGTTGTTATATTACCTCATCCTGCAGCCGTGGGTTATTACGCTTTGTGGGTCAGAGCGGTGTGTGTTGTTAACAGACTTTTGGGTTTATTTCTCCCTCTTAATATGGAAGGAGGACAGGAGGAAAAAGAAGCTGCCTCTTGGTTCCACCATCTCCAACTCCTCTGACAGGCCTGGAGCATGGGGGATTAAATGGGGGAGGGGAAGAAGAGGCTGAATGAACAGTCTGAGATATCTGCGGCTGGCTCCTCTCACATGAGCAGCCACAGTAGTGATTGGACGACACCCTTCTGCTGGTACCTCTCGCTCTTTCTCTCTGGGTTTCTGTCTTTCTGCCAGCCCTCTGTTTCCTGTCCAGAGATAGACCGGATTTGGGCAAGGGACAAAAGAAGAAAATTGATTCTTAGTCCATATCTCATGAAAGGAGAGAAAGGGGGTGGCGGCGGAGGGAACTAGGAAACATGGGTGTTAAGAGTAAAGGTTAAAACATGGAGGAATGAAGTAAGTGCTTTGCACACTAACTGCATTATTTAAAGCTGAGGAATACACTCCATCTGTACCCATAATCCCATGTCTTCAGCTTGTCTTCTTCTCTAACCACACTGTCTTTCCAAGTTGAAGCACCAAAGCATCCTAAGTGCACCGTCTTTTAGAAGCTGTAAACATGTTTATTGATACAGGAGATGATCCACAATTACTGCAACAATGGCCCAGTCTGCACAGGCTTTGCAATTTGGCGCAGGTATCATGGACTACAAACAAATAGACTGTGTTGGACACACACAAACACACACACACACACACACACACACACACACACACACACACACACACACACACACACAGCTTTTAATCATTCTGGTTCTTCTGATCTTGCTGTTACCATGGCCACAGTTGGTAAAGGTGCATGACTCCATGTTTCTCTGTGCTCCTCACAAACCGTATATGGAGCTCAAAATCACATTAAATCTTAAACACCTGTTGGTATCTGTTTGTTGTGTTGATGCCTTTCTAAAAGAAATCATTAATCAGCTGTTAGTGACAGAGGGGAGTGGCTTCATCTTCAAATCCTCATCAGACTGCTGGCTGTGAATCGATTCTGGGGCCTCTCAAAAAGGAGATTGGATTTGCCTAAACACTGTGGCATATTGGAGAAGACAGGTGTGATCAATGAGGCGCCCAAGAGAGCAAAGAGTTCGACCAAAACAGAATTTTCACTTCTGTCCTCTTCCATTTGTAATCCCAGACACTTAAATCTGACTAGTTATAATCATCTCTGTGCAAATGTGGCTGCAGCTCAGGGTGACATCTAGATAAACAAACTCTGCATTTCAAGTCACATCTCCTGGTCTCTAAGGGTTCAGGTTTTTTTCTTCAGAAGTTGAGCCACAGTTTATTTTTAGTGCTGCAGTGTCTCAGACGAGACCAGACTTCCTTACTCCAAGATAGATTTGCTAAAAACACCCAGGGGTGTTGTACCTGCCTGTTTGCTAGTGGGACAAGAGGGAGCATCAGATATCCAGCTGCTGAACCGTGCCAGATCTTCAAAGCAGAGCGGCACAGAAACAGAAACACAGCCATTACACTGAGAGAATGAAATGAGAGCTGACTGGTTTCTTTATATGATCACCGCCATGCAGTTTATCTGAACTGACCACCAGCTGCGGGTCCCTTCTGGTCAGTAAAAAAATAGATGCTTAGTATCATTACGACAGATTTAACTGCGCTGATTTAATGCCCTTGTCTGCTTGTGCTTGTTACCCTGAGATAAGATGAGAGGAAATTGAAAGTACATGACTTGCCAATGCATCAATGGCCAGGTCTCAAAGGCCCACCTTTTACCTCATGGGTATACTGGGATGAATCACCATCGGCCAGGAAATTTAAGAATTACTGCGGGCTTTTGCAGGAGCGCTGTTAATTGAGTGCTTCTTGTTCAATAGTTGTTTACTGCTGGAGTCCTCAAATAAGGTTTGGACAAATTAAGCTTTAGTATTACATCAAAATGCCTCAGAAAATGCGGATGTCTGCTAAATTCAAGAGTGGTTTATAGGGATGAGACACACAGGGCATGGACTGCTTACTCAGTGTGTACTGTGTTAATTTAAGAATGAAAGACATGTTGCCCAGCCCGTTTAGGTCCACTGGATTCAGCCAAAAGTGGTAGCAGGGTATCAGCATGGTAGCTTGTTGGTCACTGGATGGTCTTTCCTGTTTGTTCTCCAGCCATGCGGGACCTGGAGCCATGCCTGCTGGGAGGATGTAGTTGTGTGTATTAGAAACGGTGCAATACTCTCACATTGGAGGGGTGATGAGTCTTTGCAGATGGTTCCACAGATGGTCCTTGTCAACAGCATTGTCTGACTGAAAACACAGATAATTTGTTGATGCCTCAGACCTAAACAACAACAAACACCCTTGCTGTTGCCTTCAACAGATTTCAGTTATTTCTTAATCTGTCTGATCCTCTGTGATGTATTCCTGTACAGGTCCTCTGTTCTGTACATACAGATCCCAGAACATAAAGCATGCTTTGATGCCTTAAAGTGGGGGCTAACATGAAGTGAAAAGCAGTAGGGGGTGGGAGTTGTAAATAATTAAGAAATGCTGAGTGATGTTTTCGCCCTGCAGTGGAGGCTTTTCTTGGTGCAGTGCTTTACAGTCGTGCTCAGGTCCAGGCTTCTCTGTGTTTGGCAACTCACAGTCCCTCTTTGGAGGGTGGATGGCGTTGTGTCATGCATCTGTGAGTGGGTAGATACCTCGTTTTTGTCTTTTGGTTTCTTCTAACCCTGTCTCCCCACTCGCCTTAAGTGCCTGTGTATCACCACCTGAATGCTGTGTGGAGTCACGCTGTAAGACCAAATGATCGTTAAAGATTTTGGGACAGAATGTGGATCAGCCAGTCTTGACCATCTAACTGGGCAGCCGATAAAGTCTAACAAAAACACAACATGGAGCAAAACTTCTTCATTTCATCTCTCTCACAGTTGTGTGAAGTGTGTTCATTTTCTTTGTTTTGGGAGATCGGTCTGCTTGGCTTACGACTGATGTTTTTGTGTCATTTTGAACCAGGAACCATATGTACTGGATCTTTGATTACTCCTCAGTTAACAGGTGAATCCAGCAGGCTAAACAGGCTGTTTCTTTGTGAAATGAATTGGTGCTCACTTTGATTAAAGTACTCAGGGGCGTTTAGGCCAGCACCTACTGGTTAAACCCTCTGGACAATGAAAATAAAGCGAGAGGATCAGACTTATTGTTGTTTGAGAATTTGAGTGTTGGTGGGTTTCGGTGGCTGAATGTTAAAAACAGGACTTTCTGCCAGATGACAGATGTTTGTTAGCTGTATGAAGTCAAGAGTTTCATTTGAATTTTGGTCAGTGAAGTCAAATTTGGCCATTCAGTAAAAAAACTAACACTTGTTTAATTCAGCACAACTTTAACATACTGTGTCAACTTTCATATTTTACCCATTGACTGACTACAGACAACATGCCACCAAAAGCCAAAACACCCACGTGACCTGCCATATCTGCTAGTGACATTGAGTGACATGTAAGCAATAAAATCAAAAGCTGCTGAGGGAAGTGTGTCTTCTACAGCACAACTTACAGTCTGTCTGTTTAGTCTTCCCCGGTCTACAGATTGTGGACCACAGTCTGGGTCACTGATGTTGCAGAGCTGGGCTCCTAGTTCAGCATGTTTCTTGCTTTGGTGCTTCATGAGGTTAGAATTGCTACTCTTGGAATTAGATCAAGTGTTTCTTCCCCCAGATAGACTACAATTCACCTCTATGCTCTTACTCTTTCCCTATTTCCAAGACTCAGCTCAGACCTGGATGACTATCTGCCACTCCTCGAGTTTACAGCATGAGTGAGTCTTTCTCCCCAGGTGCTGACATGGGCATGACCTTTCCACAGATGATGGTTAGATGATGAATCTTATGTTGTTGTCAGCTATTTGATAATCAGTTTCCAGTAAAGAGTTTCTTTCTTGGTAACTGTAATGATATTTTGAATTTGAGAAGTTACCCGATACACTACCACAGATCCATAGGGTTGGGATGGTCAACAGCAGAATAGATCCTTTCACCAACTGAAGCAGACACTCTCAGATGTAGAAAGTTCTTGCGCGAGGGATAACAAACATCGTCCACTCTGCTGATCTGTCGAAGAACGCCTGAGTCAGCATTCGTCTGTATGTTCTAATGTCTCTGCTTCACTTTTAGGGGCGTTTGTCTATTCATACATGTTGACATTCGGTTTATGGTTTCACATGGAGTACATACATGTCAAAACATTTCTGGTCCACTGATTTCTTCATGTTTCATTTTAAGTGTATAATATAACTGGGTAAAGCCATGGAGCTTAGATAAGTGGCAGCTTGGCTTGCAGCCCCAAAAGCCCTACCATGGTACCTTACAGGAATGGAGGATTGCTGTAAATGGAAACTGACTATTAAGTGAGTTTTCTCTTCCTGGTTAGGTCACCTCCTCAGATTATTCTAAGTTACAAAAAAAGGACTGGTTCATCAGATCAGGCTTATAGACTGACAGATTTAGAGTCAACTTGGTTGATTGTCTATTGTGTGCTGGTGTTTCAAGTAGTTTTATTCAAATAGTAAATGTGCTTTGACCTGACTACAGCAAAACACTCTTAAATCCAAAGTGTAAACTTAACTCAGTCAGGACCATTCTTGTTGAAAGAAGATATAATTTGCATGCAATAAGTTATATTTGGCATTATGGCTCTATTCTGCACTCCCCGCCCTTCCATGTGCCTACATGGAAAGCCACAGCCGGAGGTAGGGAGAGCATACATGAAAAGCCAAGTCAAAGAGAGTAGCAGCAACAGCAGGAGGGACCTTCCAGGGTACAGAACAGAACAATATGTGTAACACTGGTAAAATCAGACACAGCATAAAAGGAGGTGCTGAGATGGTGGTAGTTTAAGGGGGAACAGTGAGAATAGGCAGGTTAAAGAACTTTAAAAAGAACAGCCATTTTCCTCTGTGTTAGAGCAGCTGATGTACTGTGGACTAAACCTGATTTCTTGGCCTGAGAAGTCAAACTCTGACTCTTCGAGTTTGGATCTTGACATTCATCACTCTTTATACAGCGCACTGATTCTTATACATCCCTGTGTGTGCATGAAACACAGTATGGACAAGAGTTTAGTTTGTACACACTCTTTATGCAAAAGACCTTAGATGAGCAGAATCCCTATAAAAAGATAACATGCTCGGAAGAGAATGGGAGCGTAGTGGTTTTCAATTATTGCAATCTGAAACCACATCATTTAGCACTTATTTCTACAGACTGTCCTAAAATAGGGTGTGCACTCGAGTGATCTGTTGTATATCACTCTAATATGGCCTGATCCCAGCAATAAGATGGTTTTATTTTACAAGATTTGGGTGTTTTTAATGGATTGACATTAAAGCCACCGGCTGGAGCCTACATGTGTCAAAATGATCTGATGAAGAAGAAAGCAGTTGGCTGTAGTTTTCGTAAAAGTAGCCTTCATGTGACTCACAAAGAGTGAGTCAAGGTATTGTCAGCTGGTATAGACTTTTCTATTGTTTTCATGAAGGTCTCAGATGACTCATAAACTCAAGAATAAGGCTGCAGTGCTTATTGATGGAATTCTCTTTTACAGTTGTCATTGTCAGTAAGTTAATAAGTTGTTTTTCTTTTTGTGGTGATCTGTTTTGAAAAAACCTGAACAACTAATGTTAGTGCAAATCACCTTTTTATGTAAGTCTGTTGATGGAGATTTGTTTAGTTAGCAGAAGAGACATTTTTCAGTCTTCTGTGCTCATGGGTGATGATCCAGATCACCACAGGACCTGTGTCAGAACTGTCGACAAGCCAAGACTCTCCTGTCTGAGGAGCTGTTTCATAATACACAATACAATCTGGGTTACCACCAGACCAGATGGTAGAGGAAGAAAAAGTCTGAAAAATAAAATGTTGTGTTCCCTCTCTTTTTTAACACAGCTCTTTAGATTTATTTTTATAGCTATAACAGCAAAGCTTAAAAGAAACAGACTGTTTTTCAGAAAATTACCATCATACATATTTTTTTATTTTGGACAGCGTAACAAAAAAAGGAGTGGTTTGACATTAGTTTTGTACAATACATAATAACCCTGGCTTGATGAGCCCTTTTAGTGTTTTGGTGTGACCACATTGTTTGTGGATTCACAACATAATAAATTATGAATGTGGTCAAACAATGGACTTTGAGCCTTGTAATGGCTATGTTTTAAAAAGTATTATAGCTGAGCTCGTTCCCCCATCATGGTGAAAAATGTGTATGAGTTGAGAGGTAATTGGACTTTTCTAATAGGAAAAGGCACAGTGTGTTATAGCTGATGAAACATTCATGCTCACAGCTATCTGAAAAAAAAAAAAAAAGTGAATGGTTTCACCAGGATTATTAACTCACTTGTGGGATGGATATGCGTCACCGGCATGAATACCAATTTGTCATCTACTTAGCATTACCACCTTGGAAAGGGGTTTTGGAGCAAAGTGCTGATTTGAGCCTGCAGAGACTCTGCAGGGGCCACTGGTAACGTTTGCTGGTGAATGATTCGGTGGTTTGCTTCAGCTAAGCTATAAGCAGACCTCTATTACACCTCCATAAGTAAGTTTTAGCCTCAGGCAACAAAATATAAATGGAGGCCTGATTAAAGATAAATTAAAGTGAAACCAATTGTGGGACTTTGCATTGATCTCCAATTCTCATTAACCTATTTCAAGAATGTCCTTCTTTAAAAACAGCAAGGGAATTGTCCTGGAATTCAGTTTCTTTAGATTCAACATGATTAAAAAAAGGACACAAAGCAGGTGTGAGGAAAACCAGATCAACAAACCTCCACTGTCAATGTATGAATAGACTTTGCTGTGAAAGAACATACGCTACCATGCTTTTACGCATTGTTTTCTGCTGATGTCAGTACAAGCAAGATGACTCTGTTTCCTCTGTCCCCAACCCCCCCTAAAGCTCCCACTCAGTGCTGTATCCATAATGATCCATGTTGGCTCAATCCATCAATGCCCCATTGCCTTGTTGTCACTCTCCACGCTTTATTCTGTTCCCATTTCCTCAGGCAAGAAGCAGTCTTGTGGAAAAAAAAATACATCAGGCTGCCGGCTGTAAAAACATGCTTTGATTCCAGTTAACTCTTCTCCGGCCATATATTCTGCAGTAATGACTCATACACCTGCAATTCAGAGTCACACAACATCAATCTGTGCATGTGCCTGATACTCAGACTTAAAGCTAGTTTCTCATGCTGAGCGTTCACTTCATGTTTCCAAGGAGAACGCATCATTGTGTTGCTAAAAATGGATGGAAAGTGTGTAGGGTGTGCCCTGGGAGTTGAATGTGCATACATCCCTGAAGATGTACAGATGCAGATCTGTATTGACTTTTCTCTCAGGCCCCCAGGAGGAGATACAGACCTCTAAACTGGTTCTCTCCCACCCCCACATGATACTCTATATAGGAGAGCTCCTGCTGTGCAGATGACACGAAGCAGAAGCTCGATTCAGTGCTTTCCTGTTGTCCTGTCACGTGAACTCTTACAACTTGTGTCTTTTGTGTTGGTGTCACAGTTCTGGGCAACACTTTGCAGGCTGCCACATCTGAGAGCAACGTCACCAGTTCTCTGTGACATTTTGTAAAATATCTGCTGCTCCCCAGAGAAGGATCCACCACCTGCCTGAGTCATTTCATATGGGAGGAAAACAGGCACAAGATGACTGTAGCACCAAGTCAAAGTCACAGATGACGCAGATTAGTTGCATTTATAACCTGTGCACCATGGAGAATGACAGTCTGAGGACCACGATGATGTCATAACTGCAGAATAACAACGCTCAATATGACATTTTGGTCGAGACACTCCATTATAATTGGCCTCGGATGCGTTTTTGAAAACTGTTTGAGATGTGAGCCCCTTCTGACAGCACAGTACAAAAAAAACGAGCTGTGCTTTTTGTGTCGGACGCATCAAAGCCTGCGCTGGCAGCTCTTTATGAGAGAAGTGTGTGTGTATAGGATCCTTCAGACGATCTCCCGAATGCTAATTGGATTGTCACCTCAGCAGAGAGTCCACTTCTGTGATGCGGTAACATCCATCCCCCTGACACCAGAGCGCTCTGACTTGTCTGAGTCAGTGATTACCCTGCCCAAGTCTGAATACCTCCTCCCAGCTGTCCCTCTTCCCCTCTTTCCCCTTCGCTCCCATTCTTTCTCTATCCACCTCTCTCCACAACAGTCATGTGAGACAGAAGTCAGATCGGTCATTTTGGCACGTGAAGCCTGAGTGTATAGGAAACAAGTCACACATCCAGAGTGATGTCTGAAGTGTCAGACTGCTGCTGAAAAGTAGAAAAAGACAAATGCTCTCGGTAGACTGTGTTGCTGCTGTTGTTGGGTGGAAGCAGCAGCAGCATCAGAGGGAGAAGCCCACACCCAGAGTGTCTATTGTTAGCACAGTGAATTTGTTGTTATTCTATGAATCCTGCAGGAAGAGTAGCGACAAAATAGACCTAAAAAGGTGACAAGCAGCTGTTTGACAAAGGCATTATCAAAGGGTTATTGTGATAAGAGAAGCTGGTGATAAGTAAAACTGATTGATTTTCCATTTAGCTTCATGATTATGCTTTTCATCTGAGGTTATGTGTCTCTGCAACGCAATTCCTCCATAGCAATTCCAGACATTTCAAGCCCAAAAGAGGAGCTTTTTTCCATTTTTCTTGCCCTATGTCCTCTCTGACTGCTGGTGCTTTCTCTGAAGACATACAGGGCTTTTTCCTGCTTTCTTGCCTGTGGCAGCTGTCACCCAATGTACTGTTCTGCAGGAATCTTACATTGCTCTGAGGCAGTCAAGCAGGGGCACCCATACTCACTGAGCAGACTTGCTCATGGGCACCCGCCTCAGTGATTTCTGTTGACATCTTGTATCATCTGTACCTGCCACTCTGAGATTGAATCACATTGTTAGTGTATCATATGGGCACACTTCACTGTTTTCCTCTGTCATCATTTGCTCTGGGCTCAGTTCCCAGTCTGTTTCCTTACACCATGTACACAAACAAACCATTTCCAAAGCTCACCTCCTCTCATCCCTTCTCTTTGTATGCTCTGACAACACAGCCATCCATAAAATTAAAAGTGCAGTCCTCTTGACAACGACTTCCTCCAGATCTCTCTCCTCAGCCCCTCTTCCCCTATGACACCTGACCACCCTCCCACTCCCACCCACATCCCTGAAGGAAGATTACAAGTGTCTGAAAACTAGAAAAACACTTAGCTTTAACCACCACACCATGAACAATCAGAAAACACTGGAGAAAAAGACTCTTAGTCATCCCTGTCAGTGTAAAGTCACCTCCTCCTCTCCCTCTGTATACGGCAGCATTATGGAGCCACTCCTGCTATATGGAACCATCTGTTTCTTTGAAACGTGTAAAGACACCAACTGGAAGAAAATCCTTACTGCTGCTAAAATAATTGGCTGTGCTTCCATCTATTTAGAGAGCGAATTTAACTTTTAAACACTGCACCACCTACCTCAACGTGATTTCACTTGTCTCTTAGTGCAGAGGGGGCTTTGCTGCGTGTCTGCAGTTTTCCCTGTGTCCGTTTGTTGCTTGAATATGTCTTGGGAACAATCTCTACAAAACAGGCTTGGCAAGAGGACGTAATTCTGATTGGCTGTGAGTTTGGCACCAAATGTGCTTACAGTTGCCATGGAAAGATAAAACTTTTGGTCTCTCTGGCTTGATATGCAGATTTTTGGGAAGTGAGTGGATTAACGGAAAAGTAGTATTTACAGTTTTATCCTAACAGTTGATTTTTGTCTGTTTCTACAGTTGTTTGTGTTTGATGGTCAGAGATGTGAAGTCATTTTGAGACAGCTTTCAGTAAATGATTAGTGTTCAGTGTCTGGTATTTCTTCAGCAGTGTCTCGGCTCATTTATCTGTACAAAATGTACTTTTTAATGAGATAGGACTGGCCTGAAGTCAAGGCTGCATCAGAAAAAGATCAAGGATTGGTTAAAGTGTGGGGTCTGGACTTTTTTTAATTTGGCTGAAAGTCAGAATCAAGTCATAGTTTGATGATTTATGGCCATACTTACCAAGACCATTCAATCCCTTCCAAAATAAGAGCCCACAGTGCAGAGTTTGCATCATAGTTTGTTTCATTTCTGAATTGATATCTTTCTGTCTTCCTGTAGACTGCCCCAGTGCAGCATGACAGACACAGTGATGAGCAGCAGCTCAGATTGCTGGGGGTCCAACGACAGACAGAGGAACATGCATGCCAGGTGAGCAGAGTTGTTAGAACATCTAAGTACCATGCCTTGCCTTGTTAGTACACTAACAGATATTTCCTGTTTGACCTTCATCCCACCTGTGTATGACCTGTAACAGTGACAAAGAGCAGTAAGTAGACAAACTTTCATTCTGTTTGCTCTGTTCAACCAAACAATTTAATGTGCAATTAAATTTGACCATAAATCAAGGTAACTTTAACTTGAGGCTGTGTTTGTCCAACAGGGGCACCTGGTCCATGCAGCAGGGCCCTGGACCTGGTCCAGACCTGACAGATGAAGAGAAAGAGATCATAAACAGTGTGATCGCTCGAGCTGAAAAAATGGAGGCCATGGAGCAGGAGAGAATTGGGTGAGAGATGAGGAAACCCATCGATTATTGAAAACCGAAAAAGTCAAACTTGCACATTTAATAAGAAACGCCACCCTGTGCTGTTTTAGGCGCTTAATAAACCGTCTGGATGACATGAAGAAGACAGTAGTCGGGGACGGACAATCCCGTTGTTTGCTGTGCGGGGAGCAGCTGGGATCACCTGGGGTCAGCTCAGTGGTGTGCGAGGACTGCAAAAAGGTAGCTAATGATGAGTCATCCAATTCTTGCAGGACAAAATAAAACCACTGCAAGTCATCCTGAAGTTAAGGAAGCATAAGAGGCTGGGTACTTGTGAAACAGAGTAAACGGCAGCTTGAAGTGCTTGTTTTATCTTCCCATGTAGAACATGTGCACTAAGTGTGGAACACAGTGTAGCAGTAAACCACGCGCTGTTTGGCTATGCAAGATCTGCAGAGAGCAGAGAGAGGTGAGAGCCTTTCACACAAGTCCTCAAATAAATGAATCTGATCCGCCAAAGAAGAAACGTGACAGATTCATTGTTTCCTGTTTTTTCAGGTATGGAAGAGATCTGGCGCCTGGTTCTTCAAAGGGTTTCCCAAGCATTTCCTGCCATCGCCCATGCCGTTATCTAAACCAAAAGAGAGTGAGGCAGCAGAGCCCCAGGCACCAGCCCCTGCACCCCAGGAGGCCAAAAGTCAACCTCATCAACCAGGTAGCCACAGCAAATTTTCTCACTTTGTTTTATTTCCATAATACAGAATTCTTACATCAGGTATTCTTTGGCATTTGAGAAGATCTGTCAGACCATTGTCATTAACTGAGAGTTTATATTATGCCTCTTTTAGGTCAGAGACAGAGTCAAGCTGCTGCTTCTGAGGAACAAGTTTCAGGTGGGTTTCTTTGTCTGTGGGACTGCTCAATCTGCACTAAGAGGTTTCAGTTGCTTGGAAAGCTGGCTGTTGTTTCACATCCAGGTTGAGATTGTAGTTTTTCTTGATATTATGGTAAGAAAATGCTACATTACATTGCTATATTATAGTTGTTGTGCGTACTTTTCCCCCAGTAGAGAGCAATTACAGCATGACAAAGTCAGTTAAAAACAGCAACAATTTGTATTTAAGTATAATTAATGGAAAAAAATATTTTTTACAGTGTATGGTGAAGGAAACCTGAAAGGTAATTATATAAGACAAGCGTAATCTGAAGGGCAAAGGAAAACTCAATATGAAAAAAGGCACTTAAGAAAAGTAAATAAAAAGCAAAGGTCAGAACACACCTAAGTGAAAAAAATTGTAGATTTCATAAAAGCTGACAAAAAAGATGAAGACAAACTGAGACAGAGTAGGAGAAGACAAGATGTCCTGGAAAGAAGAGGCTGGTAGAGCTCAGGGACTGACAGTGTCACAGGTGAGAGACTCACAATGCAAACTGGTGACGTGTTAACAGAGAGGAAATATGTTTGAGACAGAAGACGAAATTAAAACAGGACAAAACACATAACCTAAGTGATTGAGAATCATGACTAACTATTTTGAAAGTAGACTGAAATCTAATGTCTTGTTGTGCTGCTTGCTAGCAAATATGCTTTCAATATCAGGGTTGTTGCTACTGTTTGGAGAAGACCACATTTCCTGCAAACATTAACTACACAGTCAGAGACAATGAGGTCTTATCTCGCTTATTTCTTGCATGATATGACTATGTAAGTTATTTCTTCCTTTTAAACAGTTGTTTGTATTTGTTCCTTAGCTAGAAAGACAAGCTAAAAACCCTGAACTCTAAATATACTTGCTAGTTAGCCTAGCTAGTTAGCTTCTTCGTATTAGCCCTATGTTTCAACATGAGCTGAGTCACTCGCAGCTCTTGCCTTTATATTTAACAGGAGTTGCTTTCTAGTGAGTGTTAGCTGTATCTGTTAAGTCTTGATATGACAACAAAGGACCAGACTGTGTGTCCACACAGATGGACACACAGGCCTAACAGAGACAGTGCAGAAACAAGACACAAATAACCTGAATGAACATTGACTATTGGTTGCCAGAAATTTACTGTCTTGACAGGAACTTTTACAACATTTCATGTTGATGTTATTTACATTTTTGAAAGAAAAAGACATTCAAAGCTGACACCAAGGATACCATACATATAGACTTGTATCCTGGAAAAAAAAACAAGTTAACTTCAACCTTATCTCTTTGTCAAGTCTCCACCTCTACTTTTTTTTAAATCAGCATCTGCAGACAGGTCTTCTTGCATCCCCACCTCTTGGTGATCTTTTCCAAGCCTTTTATCCGCTTCCCAAATACATCAGCACCGCCCACTGTTGTAACGGAGGAGCTCAATTAGTCTGTCGGAAGGTGCATGCTGTGACACGGGATAAGCCTCCAGGTGGTGCTGGCATGATGGGTCACATTTTATTCTCACACACTTTCAGTGTGGTTACCTAGCGATAAGTTTTCACCACAATGGAGATGTGTCAGCTCAAGCGGAAAAGCAGACGTTATAGTTACTGCCTGTACAGTACCCGGCTGCCATGTTGTAGTGTATGTAGGTCATTGCTTTTGCAACGAAAAAGCTGCAACATCAAAAGTATCCAGAGAGACTAGGGAGTATTACAGATTCCACTGCAGTAAGAGCCTGAAGTGGTGTGATTATTCACTTCTCCTTTTTTATACTGTGTGTCTGTGTGTTTACTCTATTATATGCTTATTTTTAGGAGCAGAACCACAGGGCCGTGCTGGTTACCCACCTGTGGCCCCTAAACCCTCAGTTGTGCGCATGGCTGCGGGTGGGGCCGGCCCTGAGGAGGCAGGACAGGGCAGCCCAGTGGTGATGAAGAAGATGGTGCCTGTGCAGAGCTCAAGACCTCAACCCGCTGCATCAGCTAGCATGGCACAGCAGGGTGAGAGACAGCTAAGCCAACATCCTCTTACATGAATATTGCATCCCCAAGTGCTGCAGTTTAGTGCAGTTTTTGCTGGTTGAATGTGGTTGTAGGTCCGATGGCAGAAGAAGAAGGAGGGGCCTACTCCTCCTCTGGTGCAGCGCCTCCAGAGCAGAGAGTGCCCCTTGCATTAAGAGATGACAGAAGGCAGCCAGCAGCCTACAGTGCTCCTCCCGCACGCCAGCAGCCTCCCCCAGCTGAGGAGGAGGAGGAAACAAACGACTATGACTCTGATGAAGCCAGTGAGTACACCATCTGCTCACTCTCCTCACAGAGTGAGGTTTAAGGTGCCCAGTTTCATTTCACCCCGTGGTCAATTAAACATGACTGATTTCTTTCTTCCTCATTTCAGATTAAAGGTAACATGTTGGAGTCTTTTTTTATTCTTAGCCAAGCAAAACATATCATTAGTCAGCATACAGTATTTTAGTTGATTACCTCAATCTGGCAGCGTCTCTGCTCCTGTTTGAGATTCTGAGTCACATCGTGTTGATGCTTGGTTTCTGGCTTTTAGTCTGTCGGTAATAACTCATATCCACAAACTGCCCAATGGCCTTCACAAACAGCAAGTATCTCTCTGGCAATGTGTATTGATTTAGCCAGGAAATGACAAATGATAAGAATGGTTTGTTGTCGGAGGACTACAACCAATGTGAGAGGAAGATGTGAATCACTAAATCAATAGTGATACCTCAACATCGTAATTCTCCCTCTTTTTTGAACATCCGATTTCCCATTTTAATGATTTGAACACTTTCATGCCTATCACATTCCTTGCCTGCAGCGTCAAACAGTCTTTTTGTCACCTTTCTGGGGAACTGGCTGTTAATTTACTTTATAGTGGTCCGGGAATACAGAGCTGTGCAAATAATTCATGATACAACAAGGCAAGCAGGCTTCAGATTCCCCCTGTGTCTGACCCAATCCCCCTGTGTGGGGACTAAAAATGGAAGAAATAGCAATGGTTCATGTTCCCTGTGGAGATTTAACAAAGGGAACTAGATCCTTTGGTACTCATCTGGTTAATACTTGTTCTGTCATATGTTATAAATATTAACGTCCTAGTAGTTTAGATCTGTTAAAAGCTATGCATAGTTTGTTGAATAGGCATGATTGGACCATCATCTGGGTTAAATCATTTCACTCTTAGCAATGATGACCCGCAGAAATGTCTCAGCTATACTTGTTGTGAAGTGCTGAGTCAGATGTTAGAATTTCATCAGTGGTAAAAAGTCAACATCAAGATTTTACCTGCTTAGTGTAAACATGCTTATGGTTAGCATATTTACCTCAAAGTGCTGTGTAGCCCTGCAGAAATCGAGCATGCCTGAAGATTCTCTAAGTCCTTTTTTTATGAGCTCTGTGTCTTTGGTGTCCAAGTTTATTTTGGTTTTCAGCCCAGAAAAGTTAATAGATTAAAAAGAAGAAGAAGAGAAAAACGGACGTGCAATCATTTGTCCCCCCCAAGAGCAATGCTAGGCAAAGAGTCTCCTCCAAACAAAATGTGTGTGGGCAGATTTTTTTCTTCCTCACCCTGAGCATTATTTTCTGAATGTCTTCCTCTGAGACTTGAGTGTTTGTTTGATTTCCATGATCTTATGCACTTGTGCTTTGTGATGTGCTAATTTCTCTTCTGCTGGGTAAACAGAAAGTTGCATTTTTTTTTAGAACTGAACCTTGCTTGTACGTTTTTTAGCCAGTCTTTACATTTATTTAGATCCTTGGTACCTACACACAATGTGTTGTTTGATTACCGGACAACCTCCCCCTGTATTTATACTCTAAATTATTCAAGAGCAGACTTGCTGTCTCTCTGTAGTCAAATGTAACTATTGGTCTGGGTCTCTTTCAGCCACTCTGGGCTCTCTAGAGTTCAGTCTGCTCTATGAACAGGAGAGCAACAGCCTCATCTGTAGCATCCTCAAAGCAAAGGTACCACTCTCCTCCTCCTCGTTCTCACACACAAAGGGACGATTACAATCAAGTGCTGTATGTTAAAATGCTTCTGAATGGTACTTTAGCTTAATTGCTGTACTCAATGGTGTGATGGCTGTGGTGTTCGGTTTCCCCTCAGGGACTGAAGCCCATGGACTCAAATGGACTTGCAGATCCTTACATCAAGCTTCATCTGCTGCCAGGGGCTAGTAAGGTAAGATACACACCTTTCTTACTTTAAGCTTTTACTTCTTTTGAAAGATTTATTACATCAATATCCTGCTTAGCCAGAGGAAGGGTGGTGATTTTAAATTGCCTCGGTGTGATGATAGGTGTTATTTTAGCTCAAGGCTGACACCTTGTGGTTTGAATTGCCAAAATCATTTGAAGTGCCAAGAGATGAAATACTTAAAAAATAAGAATGAGGGGAAAAATTATTTGGGTTGTTTTAGTAATTCAATTTTAAAAGTGAAAAAAAAAGATTCAGTACACACAGGGTGAAATGGTTCAAGTATTTGTTTCTTTTAACTGTGATGATTACAGCTTACAGTTAATTAAAAGCTAAATTTTGGTACCTCATAAAATTAGAATGTTGTGAAAAAAAATCATTGTTGTGAACTAATGGTGTCACCTGGAAAGGTTTCCCAAGCTTTTAAATGGCTTCTTAGTCTTTCAATCCACTGTCAT
Source organism: Halichoeres trimaculatus (assembly GCF_033239565.1). NCBI lineage: Eukaryota > Metazoa > Chordata > Actinopteri > Labriformes > Labridae > Halichoeres > Halichoeres trimaculatus. The sequence goes on from NW_027437183.1 coordinate 24,011,771, forward strand.
ACAGTTGTCAGGTTAAGTCTCTGAGGTTTTTCACACTGTCACGGTTCTGGAGCTGGTTCTGTTCTGGATTCTTAGAGCCACGGTGCTTTCTAGCAAACTAGCTGTGGATAAACTTGACCAAGACCAACCGTTCAGAGACACAAACCTTCAGTTTTCTGAAACATTTTTTTTCTGGTCTGAACATCCCAGCTGGTTCAAAATTAGGTTTGGGAAACTTAACAAGCACAAGACCGTGCTAGTGTGAAAGCCCTTATCGAGACCCTCCACATGGAGATTGAGACACAACAGAAGAAGCTAGCTGCTCATCGAATGCTGTATCTAAGTGTATTATTTGAACGTTAAGTGAAAGGAAAAAGTGTGTTGGAAAAACATGCACAAGCAACAGGGATACTTGCAGCCTTGATAGGATGGGTCAAGCAAAACCCATTCAAGAATTTGGGGGAAAAGGGAAAAAAACACTGGACTCTTGCTCAGTGATCCAAAGTCATCATTTCAGTTGAAATCACTTTTTCGCATTACACGTGGAGATCAAGGACCCAGAGTCAATGCAGCTGTTTATGGGACATCTGAGAGCACTTTTTGCCCCCTTCTGCTGACAAACTTTATGGGAATGCTGTTTTCGGTCTCCAGTAAGACTTGACACCTACCGACACTGCCAAGAAAAACAAAAGTTGGTTGAATGTCCATGGGATTACTGTGCTTGGTTGGCCAGTAACCTCTCCAGAGCTGAGCCCTGCTAAGAATCTATGGGGTTCAGGCTCAGCCATGCCACACCACATTCATGCAGTAGTTAATGCAAAATGAGTTCCAACCAATCAAATAGTGCATCTTAATGAACATACTTTTCAGAACATCTTTTGTTTTTGATCTCATGTAATATTCTAGTTTTATAAAATACTAAAGTTGTGTTTTTATTTACTGTAATTTGACCTGTATAGTATATTCAATGAGAGTGTTATTCATTGAGATGCATCTGTCAGCCATATTTTAACATTTTAAATAGAGTAAAAAATGCAGGAGACCTGTAGGGAAAATAGGGATGCCCGAGTTATAAAAGTCCCGTGCTGAAGTGAGGCAGCATCATGTAGATACTTCCTTTGATACATTATACAAACCACAGAGGTATGGGATGTTGTGCAGCAGTATTTTGCCTCGAGACAGTTCCATGTCCTTGTCCTGATCTCCCCTGCATCAAACAGTCCAACAAGCTGCGCACGAAGACCCTGAGAAATACCCGCAACCCAGTGTGGAATGAGACGCTCACCTACCATGGCCTAACAGATGAGGACATGCAGCGTAAAACCCTCAGGTGGTATACCTTAGACAGATCTCAATCACTCTTTACCACAACAGCCCACTGTTTGTGTTTCAAACTAAATATCCACTCAGTTAACACTTCAAAGATGTATCAGGACTGTCTTTTTATTTCTGCAGGCTCTCTGTCTGTGATGAAGACAAGTTCGGTCATAATGAGTTTATCGGGGAAACCCGAGTGGCACTAAAGAAACTAAAGATGAACCAGAAGAAAAACTTCAACGTGTGTCTCGAGAGGGTTGTTCCTGTGAGAAACACTCAATTACATTTAAACACACCCTTGTTCTTCCTGTCTGGATTTCTTACTGACATAAAGTGAATTTGCTCCACCTTGCAGACGAAGAGGACCGCAGCAGCCGGGGGAGCCAGAGGCATCGCTCTCTATGAGGATGAGGCAATGCTTTTATTCTCCCAGCATGTCAAAACATGACAGATTCCTCCAGAAGTTCACACCAAGATTATCATGAAACCCACTGAACCCTTCTCCCCCCCCCTTTGCTCTGTCTCACTGTAGCCTGGGAAAGAGGGTGGAGAGGTGGAGGAGCGTGGTCGGATCCTGATGTCGCTTATGTATAGCACACAGACAAACAGGCTCATTGTTGGTGTTGTGCGCTGTGTTCACCTGGCTGCCATGGATGCTAATGGCTATTCTGACCCATATGTCAAAATGTAGGTGGAACTGGAAAACGAGTACATCCAGATTTGGAAGAAATGATTTGCATACATTCAATTCTGCTTGTGTGCATTTCACAGATGTCTGAAACCTGACATGGGGAAGAAGGGAAAGGGAAAAACACAAATCAAGAAAAGGACTCTAAATCCAGAATTCAATGAGGTTTGTTGAAGAGGCTGTAATCAGTCATAATACTGTAGAATTTGCAGTAAGTGTGTAAGTAACATACTTAAGGTAATCTGAACTCCCACTCTGAAAGAAAAAACTTCCTGTCTTTTTTGAATTCCAGGAATTCAGCTATGACATCAAACACAGTGAACTGGCCAAGAAGACTTTAGACATCTCAGTGTGGGATTACGATATCGGGAAGTCGAACGACTACATTGGTAAATATTTTGACAAGCATTATTGCAACATAAATGAAACTGTCAAGTGCCAACCACCCACCTTCTCACACCTCTTTCCTCGACAGGTGGCTGCCAGCTGGGTATCACTGCCAAAGGAGAGCGGCTGAAGCACTGGTATGAGTGTCTAAAGAACAAGGACAAGAAGATTGAGCGCTGGCACACCTTGTACAACGAGAGTCACACAGCTAGTGATTAACCCCGCACACAGCATGAGCTAAAACCTCGCCTTTTTGGTTTGCATTCATCTCTTTATTCCCTTTTCTCTTATTTTACCTGTTCACTCACCCTCTGACCATCACACAGGCTGATTCACCTCCTACCCTTGTAGTAGTACGTAGTTCACTCTTCTTTCCTGTCTTCTTATTAACAGTTTCTCTGCCTGTGCTGATACTTAATCTGCCTCTGGGAAAAATCACAGCATAAAAGAAATAAAAATTTCACTTAGATATCTGTCAGAGGAGCTGCACACAGACCAACATGCCTGTTTGTGGTGTTGTGCAGCCAGCTGAACTTAACTGATTCTTTGCTTGGAAAATAAAGTTGAATAACTGCACAGGCCCTGGACAGGAATAGCAATATGTTATGGCATATGAGGTCAAAACCAACGTTCAAAGTCATAAAAATTTGATTGAGCTGATGCTTAAAATATATTAGACTGTCAGGGTATCTTTTTTTCTTTAATTTGTCGCATTGATATCATGCTGTAGTGTAAGACTTGAGCTGTATGAGCATGCCAAGCCACAAACATACGGAAACATGCAGCTGCCCTCAAATGTTTCACCTGTGCCCATTTTGTATATTCCCATGAAGAAATGTTTACATACTGATACATTGCTCAGGTTAGGATAGACATCTGATACACAGATGAGTCATAAGTCAGTGGACCATGAAGCTTGATGATTCTTTCATCGGTTGCTGTTAATTTGTGATTTAAAACAATAGCACACTCAGTTAAACATTAGGAGTTTTTATGTATGCTTAGTGAAGCTGTGAAATTTTATTTGATGAAAGTATTAACTGTGATCAGAGAAACTTAGAAGTTAACTTTTTTTCTTAGTTATGGTGAGTATAGGCAGGAAAAAGGCTTTACTTCCTGCTACCTCTGCTCTTCTAAAGTTCGTGGTTCACTCTGACACCTCAGAGCTTTTCTACTGTAGTGTTTACACAGAACGCACACGGTCAGGTCTCTAACTGAATCCCCCTTCCCAGGAGGAAAAAAAAAGTGGAAGTTATGTCAGAAGTATGTGCAGCTTAATCTGCATGCACTGTGCTTGTGATGGGTGTGCCTGGGGCAGCCGTGGCCTGCTTTCACCCCAACGCACCACATTGCACAAAGCAGGGCTCTTTTTCCTGTGCCACGCCCCAATCATACGAGGCTTTAGTGGGTGTTCGTTTATTAATCACAGCAAATGAAGGAAAGCACACCTTACAAAGTGGGATAACCTCAATTTATACAGCTTTCTGCAAGTCATTCCCATGTAAGAATAAAGATGAAAACAAAAAATACTATGCATGAAATGTCTTGTAGTTCAAGATATATATACTTTGTAAGAACTTAAAGCTATTGTAATTCATTAATGTTTACACTTGACCATAACATTCCTGTTAATACGTCATATACAAGAGGCCATATTCTGCATGATTATGGTGACTATGGTGTAATCTGAATCAACTGCATCCACAGGATACTCTGATATCAACTGAGCACATCAACAAAAGACTTCAGCCAAATGACTCGGTAGCAGAAGTTGAGATGAATCTCACTCTTTGAATGAGACTTTCTGTACATACACATTTTAATCTCTTAAGTGTCTTGTTTTCTCTGCACAGCTACTACACCTGCCCTGTGGCAGGAATCCAAACACCCACCGGTAGCATCTCTCTCTCTCTCACACACACACACACACACACACACACACACACACACACACACACACACACACACACACACACACACACACACACAGATACACACACACACTGTCCTATGTTATGCTACTGCTGAAGTGCTCATCAGACGATGATGACGACATAAATTATAATCTATAGTTTTTTTCTAACAAGCTTCTCTCTGGGCTCAACTCACAGCTGTCCTCTACTTGATTCTGCCAGTTCAGTGGAATGTTTCTTGCTTTATCTCTGTATTTGTACATAGATAGTGCATGCACTGGAAATATGTATGTTTGCAGATAACTTTGCATGTAAAAAATTTTGCAAAGAGTTTACACAGATCAATGAAATAAAATGAAAGCTTACAAACCGTATGTGTTGAAAGACTTATTTGAGAAGAATTATGAGTTTGTGAAGTGTCTTAGGAGCAGGAGATGACACTGGAGCACAGGAATGAAGAATCTATTGCGCAGAAGTAAAATAAATGCAGGCTTTCAATAAACAATCTTGTATAATCTTTTCCAAAGCAACCTCCTCAGTCAGTATCTGTTGATTTTTATCATGCCACACCTTTTTACACATGTATTTAGAAACTTCCACATGTTAAGACAGCTCTGCGGATCAAAAAGATCTGGGTGGAGATAATAAAAAAAAATCCCAGGAAAAAGTTGATAAGTTGCACAAGTTTTTTTTGTGCTGTCACTTTGTTTGTATTTGGATTCTCACTCAATTGCTCTTCCGGAAAAAAGCAGAAACCGTTGGTACCTCAATACCTGAGAAGTTAATCACTAACGGAGCCCTCCCTGAGTCATATCACACACCCACATAATCACTCAGTGAGGTATGTCATATCTCACGAGCCTCCAAACGGACCAATAGGAGAAGCGTTTATCCTGGAGGTGCACATGCCTTCTTCGAGCACAGACAGATGCCGGCTGGTGCAGAACTACATCACTGCAACAATTAGATTGGAATGACTCGTGCACTCTCACTTTGATTTTACTCTTCATCCTGACTTAACCCGGTTTGTCCAATCCCCTCTTCACATTGAGATGCGCAACAGGTGCTTGCTGCAAGTTCTCCTCTGCTTATCATCGCTGATTTTATCAAAAGCGCAGGATGTGATGGGATCAGGTCTCTCATGTGTCAGGTCAAGTCCTGCAGATGACGGACGGACGCGCATTACGTTCTTGCGAGAAGACACAGCCGGCGCGCTCTCTCTGTACCTCACCCTGTGGTCTGAAGATACTCGGCTGGTTACCTGCGAAGTAGATCAAAATCCAATTGCTACGGAAAAATACTCCACGCTGTGCCACAAAAGCGATACACAGGAGGAAGACATCAGCCAGAAGTTTAATATCAGCGCGCTGTTGGCTCCGGATGCTCCGTGCGCACTTGGATCCTCCAGTGCGCCAAAGTTTTCCAGACGCGCTAGAAGACATGAGGAGGAAGGGAAAAGTCGAAGGAGACGCGCAGTGTCGTTTCCAGGGACGCTGTGGTGCGGCTCTGGAACCAGAGCGCGTAGATACGATCAGCTAGGTGAGCGATCTCCCCCTTGAAACTCTTACACAATCATTTTTGTCTATTAGAGAATACTAACAAAAGGATAATGGTGTGAACAGCCAGCTTTCCATTCAGTTTCCTACGCATGCTTGTTTTTGTATGCATCGGAGGAATGAAAAGAAAGAATCTGCAGTCTTTCAGAATACAGCATGAAGACCTGAGGGCACTTCTAGAGGCCCTCTCCAGATGTACGGTCTTAAACTTATCTTCATCAGGGCTCCAGCAGCACCTGCTGAAGAAGAGATGCAAAAGATATGGCTTTTATGAGTACTAAAACACTGTGTGCAATATATTCTCGAGCGATCACACATTTTTATACATTTTATTGATCAGTTTGTGTTATTTCAAGGTAAACTGAACTTATTTACTTTTTAAGATTTAGCAATTGTGGATAGGGATGGGTACCGAATTAGGTACTTTTATAGGTACCGACCAAATTCTGTCAAAAGTACCGGATATTGATTCATGTAAAACCAAAAGGTACCATGTTTAGGTACCTAAATGCATCCTTGTGACTGCGAGGGAGTGGAAGAGCAGGTGATTTTTCATGCTGGACATAACATAGCATTGCAAGGTTATATATTGAAGAATACATTTGTTAAATTGATTTTATATATATTTCATTATTAAGCAAATTGATATTTTTTACCAGATAAACACAAAAAAGTACAGAAACTTGGTACTGTTGAGTTCCGGTACAGATTGCCAGGTACCGGGCATCGATACCGTATCGTCTCAAATGTGAAAGGTACCCATCCCTAATTGTTGACAGCATAATTTTAGAATGGGTCTGCTGTGCTTACATTGAAAGAGAACTGGACATCAGTTAACCTGTACAAAACAATAAACAGGTGTAAAAAAATATAGAATATTCATAAAGTAAACAGTAAGAAAAAGAAGTTACAGCTTTTTTTATTTAAGTCTTTTTTTTTTAAACTTTAGATCTGTTTTAATTTTTATATAACTCTTTGAAGTGTCTCAGGTAAGGGATCTGAGCTCCAAAACAAAGTGTCTCCTGATGTGTAACTCAATCTAAATCTCCTGCACAGGGATGTTTGAGAGTGCAGATAGATGCTGCCGCGAACATGACCACTGTGAGCACATCATGCCAGCTTTCACAATGAATTACGGCGTCTTTAACTCCAAATTCTACACCATCTCCCACTGTGACTGCGACTTAAGGTAAGCTCAGCATGCACAACCATATCTCACTCTAATCTGGAGGGCTAAACTCATTCACATCTTAAGGTAAACATTCACATTCAGTAACAGAGGCCAGGATAAAGTAAAGGAATTTAATTTATAACTTAAACCTCTATCTTCTAAAAGTCTACTCCTCTCTGGAATGCTGGTACTGTTGCATTTTGTCATTGTGCCAATACATATAAAAAGTGTGAGTTGAGGGACCTGGGGGCACGTGATCCGACTATTCATCCAGGGGTAATAAATACATCACTGTCAGCCCCCTGGATACACTTCTGAGTCAAGACTGAACATGCCGCTTTCCATTCTTGTGTTTGCAGGGCATTTAATTCCCTCTTCTATTTATTTTAGAGCCAGGGTGTCTCTTTAAATCTTCCCTTTCCTTCAGTGCCGGCAGGTGCATGTTTAATAAGAGCTTGTGAAGTTCCTGACGTTTATGCTTCCTTCCAGTCAAACCTTTATCTGTTGTTAAAAACATTTGGGCTACACATAAACTGTAGACTAAACAAGGCAGAGTTCAAGGATGTGCGTGATAATTTTGTCTATGTGTGTGTGTCCCTTGTGACCTTGAAATGTGTTTCTCCCCAGGTTTCGACAATGCCTCCTCACTGTGAATGATACTATATCTAGCATGGTGGGCTACAGCTTCTTCAGCATTATGCAAGTCCCCTGCTTCGAGCTCAAATCCCAGAAGCGCTGCACTGAGACATACTGGTGGGGAATGTAAGGGAAACACGAATGTGGTTCCTTGTAGCTTATACTGTAGTGTGGCACAACTGCTATATCAAACCATAAAGAAAATACTAGCTCAGTGGAAAGTGTGTGTGCTGTTCATTTTGTGGGTATATCAGTAGATTTGCTTCTGCTACCTGTAAAAACATGCCTTACTGTCTGCCAAACCTCACAATGTCAGACAGGGTGTCATGCTGCAGCTCAGCTGTTTCCACAACTTCAGCAGAACACTAACAAGTGATCAAATTAAAAGGAATAATGGTTAAGCTAGTTCTGATAAAAACAGTATTGCAACTATAATTTCTATAGTTATAAAACTATAAATCAATTATGATGTAATTGAAGAGGTTTTCAAATTATTGATTCTTAAATTTCTCTGTCACTTGTTGGAAACTGTACATTGAAACTGCTTGAAAGAACACTATATCCCTGACAGGAGTAAAACAAAAATCTTCCTCTTTGAGAGTTTAATACATCAGACAGTGGTGTTTATCTCTAAGCACAGCATGTACAGGGTTAGAGAAGGAACACCCCCTTTTCTGCTGCTTGGTTTTAACAAGCATGTTTTTCGCTCCTTAGGTGCAAAGCAGCCGATGTGGCTCCATATGCTGTCTTCAAGAATCCCCTTCCTTACAACAGCTCCCATAATGCAAGCACATATGGGGTCATCACTGCCATTGACAAAACATCAGGGAATGGGGACCAGCAGGTAACAGAAAGCCCTGTGATCAGCACCAAGTCACCAAAGAGTAATCATAGTTGCAGCAACCCACACACAGGAAAGAGTCTCCAGCACAGAGGGAAGAAAGGGAAAGGATGTAAACACCAAAATGTGTCTACAGTGGCACCTTTGCACATGTCTCCAATAACGAAGGTGCCAACCACCACTCCTGGGATCAAGACAGGACTTTCTAATGTTTCTAAAAGTAGCACATTTGTTTCTAATAAGAAAGGAGCTGGGAAGAAGAAGAAGAACAGAAGAAAGGAAATGTCCATCAATGACACCCAGAAGGGCCAAGGTCTGCTAAACATGACCACAAAGCCTTATCCTCGAACATCTACAACACAAAGCACCCTGTCTTCCACACAACCTCCAGCCCTTCAGATACACACAACAGCCACCTCATTGGCAAATAAAACCACCAAAAGCAAGAAGAAAGGCCACTGCTGTGGACTCAAGGCACCTCTGAGAGGGGATGCTTTTCAGCCTCATTGTAGAAACTGTAAAAAACATAAACCAACATCTCACAAAACAACCGATACACCCTCAACAACTGCGAACAGATTACTGATCAAATCAAAAACACTTGAGGATCAGAAGCACAAAAAGAAAACAGAGAGAGCCAAACAAGACACCTTTAAGAATAATTCCACAAAATCAAAGTTTCCAGCCCAGAAAGATGTCAAGACGCAAAAAAACAGGAAGTCCCATTTGATATGGAATAACACACACCAGGAGTCAGTCGGCAGAACCAAAGGCCCAAACACACCTACAAAGAGAGGCCTGGCAGGTGAGTGTATGCATGTATAACTAATCTAACTAAATTCAGACTTATCAAGTCAGTAAGAGTCTCTCTTGTAATCTGATCTTTATTTACGCTCTAAAACATTTAATGCTGCCACTGTGGAAAGGGGCTTAAATTTTGAAAGAGCCCACAGGGATTGTTGTCGGGCTGAAGCGCTTCAGCTATGAGTCGTAAAGGTGGGACGCATGGCTAATTTTAAATGTTGAAAAATTCTGAATATAGACTATTCACCTTTTCTGCACCCGTGGGTGTCTGAGATGTATCGTTATATAAAGAAATGTGGGCACACCTAGATTTCTTGTGCGATATCCTGTGATCACTTCTGTTCTTGCAGACAACCACCTCCTGTGTGGAAGCCTCAGACATCTGGATGAATGCCGATACAAAATCCCTCCTTTGGAGAAGAAGTTTGGTCTGCAGAATGATGAGTCAAAGACTGCCTACCACTGTGATTGCACTAGCCGGTAACACGACATTTTCATGTTCCTCAGTTCTTACGACATTTTTTTTTTTCATCTTTGAATGAAGATAACTGGAAATTAGGAAGAAAATATATGAAAATTGTACAATATTTATGAATCACCAATCCCAGTCCCATAGATTGAAGGGATGAGCTTCCATAAAATTATCATAACGTTAATTTCTTTGATAAGAATAAGACCATTAGAGAGGGGAAGAAGAAGAAATGTTTTGTTGAAATGACAAAAAGAAAGCTACAAATAACATAGTATCCTCTGTCAAGCCCAAATTTTCAAACCAATGTTCGAGATAAAACCATGCCCTGCTGTAACCCTTTTTAATGATGTATGAGTATATAAAAAAAACAGCACACATTTCCAGCAAGGGCTTGTTTCTGAGCTGTTTTACTACCTGTTTAAGATTTAAGCTGCTCGTCATACGTGCTTCTGCTGCATTATTTAACCCTCTTGAAAAAAAAGTAGACTTAATGAATTCATTAATAAAATTTGTGTCAGTGCTTTGACAGGGAATTCCATCTTTACAACTTTAGACTTCATGCTGTCTCATGTGTTTTGGCTAATTACCATTATTATTCCCCTTGGAAACAGCTTACAGCACAGCCGGCTGACGCCAAGGACATGCAAAGCTCATACAGCTTATGAACCAGTCCAAACTTACAGCTTTTACCCTGATAATCCATTACGGGAGTGTTTGCATTCCTGTGCAACTTCAAGGTTCAACCTGCAGGTTGCAGAGAGATGATGTAACCACAGCAACTCTGAGTAAAATTAGAGGCCATGTAGAAGATTGAAATGAAGCACAGGAGGAGATTTTCTCTTTGTTAAAATAATAAGACTATTATTGTTGTGGGACTGTTGAAAGAAAATCAAAGAGCTGTTTCCAACAGGGCTTACAGTCTCTACGTGGCCCAGGGTACATTCAAAAATGTTTCTTAAAATTACAAGGACAGATTGTCAAACAGTGAATTTTCTTTGGGGGCTAAATCTTTTGATCTCCTTCCCATGGACCAACCCAAAATTCAACAGACATCAGACACAAAGGTGCAACAAGAACAATGATGGCAGTGTTGAATTAATCCCAATAAGACATGCAGGAGTGACAGAGGAGCAGCTATACATAACAGACCTTTTTCACAGCAGATGTTTGACAAGTTGCAGCAGGAAAACCTGCAGCAGCTGGCTTAGTGACATGGCTTCCTGCAGCCGTTAAAGGATGGGCTCATGAATGTTTAATTAAAACCAGCAGTCAGTTACTCAAATGAACAATGAAACTGGTTGGGCTTGATAAAGGTATGGTTCTGGTGAATACTGGCTATGAGAAAATTCCTTCCAAATGGGATTTTAATGTGAGTAATCAGCAGGGGTGTGACTTAAGGGGTGGCGAAGGGTGGCATGGGTAAGCTAAGAGATATGATTGGCCAGCTTTTGGTAACACCCCACAATCCCACATTATGATTGGCTACTTGCCTCATCAGAGGTAGTAAATGTCAGAAACATTAATCACGCTGTTTTATAACTGACTGCTAGTATTTTTATCTTTGCATTTTAGTGCCACACATTTTCATCTATTTGTATATTAAATAGTGAAATCTCATACAAATATTCTTTTTGGGTCCTTAAAGAGTTCAACCAGGAATACCTATATGTTATGAAGGTGTTACATTCTAATACTTACAGGGATATGACATTTTTAAACTTCATCCATCCCATACAAAATCCAGAGTAAAAGTTGAGCCAAACATAAATCTGGGAGCTTCCTTGCTGGTATAAACGACAAAAATATATCACAGGAGAATCATAAAGTTTGGTAGGAAATAAGGTATTCTTTCATCCTAGTGTGTCTTCAAGAATTCATTTCCCTTGTTGGTTTCTTTGTTTATTGGAATTGGAGAGTTAGTGCAGGTATCTATTCAAGAGAGGTTTGTTAAAAGCACTCAGGCAGATAAATCTTTTTTTTTTTTCAAACAAATGCTCTTTAATACAAAAAAAAAAAAAAAAAAAAAACCTTGAAAGCACATTTACAATTAAGAACTGAAGACTATTGTTTGAATACAGACCTTAAAAAATGTGGACCTTTCTCTTCATTCAGACTAACTCATCTTTCTACTTTCAGCTTTAAAAGTAGCTGCTGCTGCTCTAGCAAACTGCCTGCTTTTATGTTACATGGTTACTTTGATTGATACAAGTTTCAATTCCACTCTACCAGTTAAATTGCATTCAGCTCTCTCACTTACAGCTGTTAGTGCATGTTATGTACAACTATTATTCCTCATTCCTTTCTGCAGGAAGTAGTAATAAAAGAGAAAGGCCTACCACCTCAGGCAGCGCTCTCCTCCTTTGTCTGTGTCCCTCTGACTCACTCATGAGAGCATCATGCTTTATATAGAGTCATTACAACCCTGTTGTCTCCTGCATTTATCTGTATGTGAGTTTGTAAATAACTGTTGCCTGTCGTTTTTATCAATTTTACAGCCTGGCTCTTCAAATTAAAAGCTTCGAGCAACCAAGTATTCTCCCCACGATGCTGATGGATTTCGTCTCTCAGGACTGCTTTACACTGCCAGAGAAGAAAAAGTGTCACAGCAAGAAAAGGTTTTCAGCTCCCTTATCCATATTTATGTTAATCTCAGACAACTTTTGGTTACATCAGTGCCAGTCTGCCTGTCTTATGTGTTAGCTCATTTTGCAGCTGTGACAGATTATAAGGTTGGGCTCTGTGTCTTATACTCCTTATGCATCTTTTCTAGCTGTTCTGGAGCCTTCACCAAAGCCTCTGACCTACTTCAAGCACTTAAGAAGATGGAAGAAAAAGAAGACACTGCTGGGGTGCAAAATTCAGTCAATGGTAGAAAAAGAGGGTTTCCTGTTCGCCTTTCTAAGCGGTGCCTAAGGCTGCAAAGAGAAGCTGGTATCATGGCACAACTCACACGATTATAGACTAAGCTCCACTGTGCAGCAACAATGACTTTAATAAGCTTTACATTTCATGCAGCATTTTCTGTTTCTGTCTGGTGGGGTAAATTGGCTTTCTGTTGAAATATTCAGGGATTAAAAGGCTATTGTAAAATATTTGTAGGTATGCCATGGATGGGCATGTTTACAAGAAACTAACTTCATCCAACAGATTGTGTGTATGAATGTCAATAAAACTTTTTATTTTTTCCCTTTTGTTTAAATTAAAGAAATGATTCATACCCATGTGTCAAGAAAAAAAACTCAAACATGATCACAAAATGATATTTTGTTACTGTATTTGAAAAGTAAATGGAACTGTTCACAAAAAATATCAGCTGTATTCCATGCTGCAAAGAGGAACTAGACATCCTACATGTCAACAGCAACAAAAAATATTTTACAGCCAGTGTAACAATGCCATTTTATTTTATTCAAAAACGATTGTGTGATCTACATCTGCCATTTTAAATATACACAAAGTAACTAATATATTTCATTGCATGAGTATGTTATTCAAGATCTGGAAGCCTTACAAGGAGTGTAACTCCTTCAATGTGCACCTCATCTGCCCTCTCATTTCATCAACTCTAGCTCTTACAATGTGTTGCATCAGTATTTTCTACAGTACACGTATATCCTCACTTATAAAGTATGAGAAATGGAATGTGGCGATATCTTTGTTTTGTGATAACTTCAAAAACCCAATTCTATTACACTGCACAATCATAAGATTGCCATCTCAAAATGCAACAAGGCTGGTGTTTCAGGAAATAAGGGCACTGTTTTAATGGGATGGTGTTAGTGGTGCTAGCAAATTGTTTCAATCTGTAAAAAAAATTAAATCTCTTTTTCTTTGGTTAGTTTATCAGTTTTTTTTAACCCTTTTATGTTTCATCACAAAAAAGCGTTTTGTATTCTTCTATTTCTTCATTTTAACCGAGAAAAAAAACAGCAAAATAGGGTACAGCTCATTTTGTAAATTACATTTTTTTCATCCTTGCTGCTTATTTTCTGTTTTTTTTTTTTTTTATGATTTATTAATCAGAGTGAATTAATGTCAAGAATGACAGTTTAGTGTGATAATTAAGCTAATTATTAATACAAGTGATCGTAATTCTTTCTCACAGCCTCCCCCAAGCCTTGAAATCTACTATAAAATCCATTCTGTGTGGGAGTACTATGAAGTTGTGTTGTTTTGCTTTAAAACAAACCACAGACTGTGTAATAAATAGATTAATATTTATTATGTATATAAAAATGAACTCCTGAATTCTTCAGTTTTTATATTCTGGGCCGCGGTGCATCCTGGGAGTAGCTCGTTGGCCTTGGAAACATGGCGTCGCACTGACAGCTGAGCCTGTCATTATCTTCTCCAGAGGCAGACATACCGGCTGGGCCGTTAGAGGAGCTGTCTGCGTTCGCATTTCAGCTGCAAAATGAGCGGGCGACAGACGCAGCCTTCATCCTGAGAGACTGTCGTTTCAACCGTGCGGCGCGGTAACGGGTTTTGTCCGGGTGTCACGCCCACCGCTCTGCTCAGTAACGTTATAACGAACCGTACGCTAAGTTAGCTCCACCAAGCCAGACAGCTAGCTGGATACTATTAGCACGACACACGACCACCCATGAAATGTGAAGAGGACCTGCCACTTCTGCCTGTTCACTGCCGGGCTGTCTTCCAGTAGCCGACACCGTCACGGTACTGTCCGCCAGGTCTATCAGCACCGTCAGATTCAGTGGCGACAGTAATTGCAGTTATGTTATTGTAGCTCGCTAGCTGGCTAGCTAGGGCGTTTCTGTCATTCTGTCACTGAATTTTTAATGTTCGACCCCCTTGGCATCACCGTCGGAGGAGAGAGCGATGGGCTCCGGGGCTGTGGATTCGTCCCAGTGGCTTTCAGTGAAGGAGGAAACAATTTTTCTCCACGATGGACTCATTCGGGTCACAGATTTGGCCGAACTGCCCAGTGAAATTGGAGTGTCGGAGCAGGGGGACACCGAGCAAGAGGTGGGTGAAAGCCATCTCGAACACACACACAAACATACTCCAATCGTTTTATTTATAGCAAACAGTCATTTGTGTATTGGAAGTGTTTTAATTTCCCTTCTCGTGCAACACTGTTATTATCGATGGGTGTCACACAGCATCAATGATAACGGTAACGCTAACGTTTGCAAGTTTCCAGCCCGTCATGTTATTGACCTGCCGTCAGTTAACCCATCGTTATTACTGCTCTTCCTGTGGGTCCTTTCAAAACAAAAGCCGTGCAACCGAACGGTCGTAATACACCTTCAAATAAAGTAATCTGTTGCGATTACGACAACACAATACAGCGATTCTGCCAAGAATACTATTAATATGTTATATCTATGCAATATGTGTTGATAAATTTATGTTTTACTAAGATAGCATAGCTTTCTGGTCTTTGTAATTTAGGCCCTGGAGTTGCATCACACAGGTATGCTTCTCATTGGAGCCAGGCTCAGATGTAGCACAGTCAACAGGCATTGCCCTAGTTGGCTGATCTTATTTGTGTTTTGGATCAAATAACGATGTCTTTGTTTAACTATTGTTCTTTAAATTTCAAGTGTTGTTTATCATGCTCAAGATCGGCTCTTATTTTGAATACAATGATTGAAACAGGATATGTCTTTGTTGTTAGATTGTGAAGACTTAATGGTGATGCGGATGGAAACTTCTACATAACAATGTTGCATCCTCTCGATCCTATAGAACAAAGCGGGAATAGATTGTATGCATCACACTGGAAAGACCATTTCCTGCAGTGCTCCTTTCAAATGTTTACGATCTGGTGTTTTATTTCTATTCTGAGATAGAGGTTGAGTATTTGATTGTGACTAACAGTACAGTAACATTAGATAATCAGGAATGCCTTTGCTAAAATGTGGATTTAATAGGTATCTAATCAGATATTGAAATTGTTTTATTCATCCTTAATGTTTATCTTTATCCTTACAGTCTGGTTACTGGTTAGGAATTAGCCAGTGAACAGAAAATCTAACATGCTCTCGACTGACCTGAACAAGGGTTCACAGCAGTCATTAACTATTCTCAGCCAAGGACCCCACATGGTGAAATTTTTTATTTGTAACAGCTGATTTACATGTTAACACACAGCCTTGATTCAGAGTATGTTATCACGGAATCTGCTTGATGACAGAAACAGCATGTTGGAACAGTTCCACACCCAAGAAGTATGCTGAGATTGTCTGTGAGGCTTTAGTGCATATGGACAGACATTCTTTCTAATTTTCACAATGTGCAGCATGTTGCATTGCTCTTTATATATATACAAAACCAGTTGATTTACATCTCCATAC
This sequence comes from Halichoeres trimaculatus, assembly GCF_033239565.1. NCBI lineage: Eukaryota > Metazoa > Chordata > Actinopteri > Labriformes > Labridae > Halichoeres > Halichoeres trimaculatus. The sequence continues at coordinate 24,027,855 of NW_027437183.1, forward strand.
TCTCTTTAGTCCTAACCTAGGTTGTCCAAATATCCACTTTGTTATTTGCTCTGAATTATTTTTAGTATCAGAATCACAATTTAATATTCAATTTGTTACATAATTAGTTCTCGAGGTAGTGTTTGACACGTAACAGCTGCACGTTTCTTTTAATATTCACCGATCAGCCAAATGCTGCATATTTTGGCTGGTATGAGCATATGTTAAATTAGCTGCCCTGACAGATGACAGACTACTGGTTAATTTATGAATGAAGAACACCTCATGGATTAACACAGCTTGTTGTCTCGGACCTATTCAGTGTCCCACAGTCAGGCATAGAAACTGATGGGTGATAACTTGGTAACCCCAAAATATAACCAAAGCGAATCATGTTATATTTTAATCTTACCAAAATGTAGACATCTTAGATGATGGATGTTATAAATCCAAAGCTTTTTGGAAATAGGAAAACTCACACAAAACTACCCCACTTGTTAGTATTGTGTTGTATACTCTGCATGTTTTTACTTTTATAAAGCAAAGCTCAAAAAGAAATCTAGTAGCCTTGTTTGGTAGATTTAAGCTTCTGGTACTGTAAATGATAACTTCTAAATGTTACTCTGCCTTCTTAACCTTAGTTGAATTCTTATCCTCTTCATCCCTGGTCTTCTCTGAGTCCAGCTTTAGGACTGACTGTGTCATTCAGTGCTGTTTTTGTAGGTGTTGTGATGCTGACTATTTTTATCCGCTTGCAGCAGTGTTTTGTGGATAAGCGAGATGGAGAAGGCCAAGCATCCAGTCGAGGAGTTTTACTGTAACATTAGTAGCATTTCTGAAATTGAATCAATACAAATTGTGCCTGCTAAATGGTATAATGGATTTTTTTTCCCTGGTCCATGATTCGTGGGCCACAGAGAGTAATCAATATCTGAAATGCTGCCTAAGTGCACATGAGGCACATTGTTTCACTTGTAATAGGCAAACCCAAATGTGTCTTCCATTTCTGGCCACTGCTTCATAGTAAAAGCGACTGAACAAGGATTTATTTCTGGGGGAGTGACTCATGGACGTGCTGTTAAGTTAAACCAAAAAGGTACTGACAGACTTTAATAGATTTTAGTTTTTGATTAAGCCAACAGTAAGGATACAGCAAGGATAACTATGTTTGACGTTCTTGTACTAAACTGTGAACTGAATACTTAAAACGATGGTAAATCAGTAGAGCAAATGTTATTTTCTTCATGCTGTTTAAAGAGAAAGATTATGTTTAAAGCCAAATACTATACAGGTAGAGTAAACACAAGGATGCTTTTCAAATCCTCAGATTTAAATCCATGAGAGTGAAATCTGAATTCTTCCGTGCTGTGTGCTTCCTCTATAATTTAATTATATTTCTGAGGGAATAACTCTCTGATGTGGAAAATTTGATTTGTGTGAAGCCAGACCAGGAAGGGAACACATGCTGTCTTTCATTTGTGGAATGGATTGTTCTCCCAAAACTACCCCCTGTTTGTCACAAAGGAAGCTGCTGTCAATGTAACTGAGATATTTTCCCTCTTCTCTCCCTGGTTTGTCCTCCAGATTCTAACATTTGAGACCAAGAACCCAGTGGAGCTTGCAGAGCGTCTTCGTGCCGTCTGTGGGAATCAAAGCAATGCATATGCACGCCTGCTGGAGTATCGCCTCAACGCTCTGCGTGGCCTATGGGGGGCACAGCGGCAGCTGGCCCTGGAGGAGCAGCAGGAGCGAGAGGGCATTGGTGGAGCTGATGAGGAGACCTTGGCTTTGCTCAAAAGACAAGGTCTGCTCCAGCAACCCGAGCAGGCGCCGTTTACTTCCCGTGTCGGTCTGCTGCTGGTCTTCCCCCTCTTGCAGTCCCAGACTCGCAGCGACCCAGCGCTCTGTGGTGTCACCGCAGAGGTTCTGCTAGCCTGCCTCCGGGACTGCCAGCCACTCAGCCTCAGTAAAGAGCCCGCAGACTGTCTCAATGGTCTGGAGGGACTGCTCTGCTCATGGCTGGAAGATGGTGCCCAGGAGTCAGGACAACAGCAGGGGAAGGCTCAGATGCAGATCCTCCACACCCATAGACAGAGAGAAAACGCTGCTGCAGCACTGGTGGCTCTGGCCTGTGCCAGGTGAGGCCATCAACCCTTTCCCGATGTTCTACCTGTGTTATGATTCTCTGCTGGCTCCAATACTTAATATGTAACCAGTCATCTTTGGTAAAGGGTTTACAAGTAAACTCATCAGAAACACCCTGATTAAGAAAGTATCTGTGTGAAACATTGCTGAGTCACTTCGTTAGCTATGTTTCTTACAGGAAGGTTAGTTATTTCAGTCAGCTGGAGCTGAAGTAACTGGCTGATGATTAGCTTCACTCCTGGTGGTAACACCACATTTAGTGCTCCAACTGTTCAAAGCACACTGCTGCAGTCCTTTTATGATGTGTCCAAAATCTGAATAGAGGAGCTTGACTTTAGTGATCAACATTTGTATACTTCCCTGACAAGTCAACATAAACAGACTCCCTGTTTTCAGTCAGCCGGGGTCGATGCAGTGCTTGGATGTTGTGGCTTCAAACCCATCACAGCCAGTGCATGCTGTAGTCTGAACTGTGCTCTATTACCAGAATCGACAAGCCTTGTTAAAAAACTTGTACCAAAAAGAAGAATGTTGTGCCACCTCCTGCTGCTTACCCATTTTTCTGGAGTTAGTGTAGTACATGCTGCAGCAGAAGGCCTCACACACAGTGAGTTATATCCAAAAAAAGGGGGTGGCACTGATTCTTTTACTATCATTACTAGCCTTTTTCTTTGCTGACCAGCAAAAAAGAAAGAAAGAAAAGTCAAAGTGAGGTTGATTATTGGTGTGATGTTCTCTGTGTTTCTCTCTCAGCCTACAGTAGACCAAAATTTGCTGCTTTTTCGTCTTTGCGTTTGCGCCTGAACTCTGGCTTCTGCTGGTGACAACCCTTCTTGACTTGTCAAAACCAGAACTCTCCACTCTTTGTTCAGCCTGTGTTGAGGCTGAGAGCTCTTTGTTGTGGGGAACCATCCAGCCTCAGTGCCTTTTTCACCAACAGTGGGAGCTAATTAAAGAGCTATGAGCTTTACTCCCCCTCAACTCTGAATGAGGATGGTTATTAAAATCACAGTATGAGGGGGGTTAGCTAGCAAAGAGACTGCATTACCATGCACTGAATCAGTTGTTGATGAGATGTTTACACCGGTATCTGGAGAGGGCAATGTCAACACATGATCAGTCCATGCTCTCTGTGTTGCTGAACATACAGGCACCAAATCAAATGTGTTTCAACAGGAAGTTATTGGAATTATTCTGTTTAATTAAATCTGTAGAAATGATAGATTATAATCCAAATCACCATGTCGTTATCTGCCTTTACATTTTCGTGCATGGCCAATTTATGTTTCCTTATGCAGCAGCAGCAATGCTCTTTTTTTTGCTCCAGTTGATGCCAGAAAAGCACTTCTTGCATAGATCTTGGCCCTGAATACTGAATCACTTGAATGTTTTCAGTTGATAGTTCAGTCATAGATGAGACGAAGCAGTAAATGAACACTGCACAAACTTAAGTAGGTTGCTCATTACACCCTGCAGAGATGCTGTGTCAAATAACTTCTGTGCTGCATCCTAATGGAAAAAAATCCTTTCATTCAGATTCAACATTCTAATTCTCAGCAGATTACATCAAGTCCCCCTCCATAATTCAAGCCAAGTATTATTCTGCTTACAGCTCCAGAGCTGCTTAACAATGAGCTTTAACTTGTGTTTCGTGCTGGGGCCTCCTGATTAATCTGCCAAACTATTCTCCAGGGGATCTCTGAAGACCTTCATCCACACAGTTCACCTGCTGCAGAAACAGACCGATCTGGGTCAGCTCCCTGTGTCAGATGTCCTCTACAGGTGAGAACAGTACTCCAGCTTATCTGATAACTTTTAGTGACTCACCTGGTGTCTAATGACTCTTCATCTCCCTTGTTTTAGACTTTTGCTCCTGGAAGGAGGTCCTGGCTCTCCATCCTGCCTCCTGGGGGGTAAACACAGTGTGTCCTGGGGTTTCGAGGACATGCTGCCCACTCCTGACAATTCTGCTGGAGGAGCAGAGAATAAAGGTTAAAAAAAAATTGTGATCAACTCCTTACTTTTAAATCAGCAAATCTGAATAATGAGTCGCAGCATATGCAGTTGTCTCGTGTGGGAATGAGGAATTATGTTGCAAACATATGTAGTTTTCTGGCTTGCAAGTTGTAGAGAGGACAGTGCTTGTCAGATTTCTCATCATACTTCTGCTTCTGTTTGATTTATTTATTCACCTTTAGATTATTTATAATGCCTTTTGTCTGAACTGCTTTAAGTGTGTGAAAACCCTTTAAAATGGAGGGAGGAGAGTGCATGGGCTGCTACCAGAGTACTCTGGCCTACTTTTACTGTACATGGAGATACAGTGACGAGAGTAACAGCTGTGTTTAAATAAAAAGAAGAGTTCTGGCGTGAGAGGTTCAGGGGTAAAGAAGAAAAGAGGAGGGTGATGTTTACCATCCACAGGGTTCGTACAGGTCCTTGAAATCCTTGAAAATGCTTATTTTTTCATGTTGTGTTTTCAAGGTTTGAAAAGTACTTGATTTTCTATTCAAGTGCTTGAGAATGCTTGAATTTATAATCGTATATAACTCACTACTCAGCTTCCTAACTCAACAGATCGACCAAATAGAGAGAAATAAAATAAAATTGTGGGGGAAAAAAACGTTCCATCTGATGGGCTCGCGGGTGTAACATAACTGGTCTGTTTATATTCAATGACCGTTGGCTGGAGAAAGAAAAATACAAATTTTGGGTTAAACGTAGCGCAAATCCCCGTTCAGCATAGTTCAATATATGTAAAAAGGAGATTGCAGTGGAAGCTATGGGCGAGTCGTACTCGCCAGCCACATGAGAGGTACCCTGTTAGCCTTACACGTTAATTAGCCAATTAGCCTGCTACCGGTTGAAGCTAACCACCTTTTTATGCTACATGCTAGGCATGAGTGATGAAGGCAGTGTCCCATTTAACATAAAGGTAGTGTTGCCCGCGGGTGTTTGTCAGGGCAGGTTATAAAATAACTGCGGTCGGGCGGTGACAAGTTTTGTCTACAAATACCGGGTCATGCCTGGCATACGGCCGCGGCGGAGTGGGAGGCTCGCCCTGTACATACGAAGGAACGAAACGGCGTTCCTCATTGAGACCCGGCACAGACGAACAACGGTCATGTGATAACCTGCCCCGAGCATCAAACCATAAAGGTTAGATGGCTCGTTCGTGCTAAAACCGCGCTACCGGCTTGGTTTATTATAAGCGTCTGAGATGTGGCTATCTAACTCATTGTTTGAGAATGATAAAAACCATAGAATTCGATACAAAAAAGTAGGGCTGGGTTAAAAAAAATCGATTCTCAAGAATAAAAATAATCCTCATTTTCAAAATTTGACATCGATTCATAAAGTCTAGGATCGATCTTTTAATCAAAAGAAAATATTCCCTTTCTTGGCCGGATTTCAGTTCCGGACAGCAGGTGCTCCACACAGAATGTTCCGTTCCTGTAAGTCAGTGTGGGATATATAGTCATACCCTATCAGTGTATAACTCACAGCGAGTTTTTGTAAGGTTATATGAAGTAGATATCAGCCCAAGATGCATCTGGATCCGCGCGTCTCCTCACGCTCTCCTTCATTAGGAGATCATAACTTTGTTATGAGTCTTAGCCTAACAGATTTTTCTTAGCGTTAGTTATGCTTGATCAGAACTGCAGAGTGACAGCGTCCAACCACCTGTTTCAGTGTTTTTGTCCTGCAGCAACATGACGTCTGTGTCAGATTATGGGAAAACGTTGTCAATCATCCTCATCAGCTGACGCTTGCGCGAGCTACTGTTAATGTGCTCGCGCTAAATGATAAGCTCCATGTGTTAAACGCTGGTGTTTTTAACGGGTGGTTGTTTGTTACAAGGTGTTCAGATTAATTCTGAGGGTCTGAACTGGAGATATGACTTCACTGTTTGTCTTCAGACTGATGCAGAGAGCTGTCAGCTGCTTCATTAACACACACGGTGTTGGGAAGGGTGCGTTTAATTTGTTCTCCCAGTCAGCCCTGTTTTTGGACCATCTACTGTGGAGGGATGTTGTTTTCACAAAGGAGGGAGCTGCATTAAAAAATTGTTGTAATTTAATAAATATAATATAAATCCTCACAATGCTCCTAATACTCGTAGTTTCAAAGATAATGATACCAGTTTCATCAGCAAGTGATGAGAATCAGTTCTTTGAGAAGTAGTAAAAAGACAAGAATCAGGAAAAAAATGCTTTTTTTTGTAAATGTGAGTCTTCTCTGTGAAGTTGTGAACAAATGTGCTGTGAAACACAAAACAATGAAATTGCCATTTTGTGTGCGCATCAATTTCTTAACATTGTGAAATTAACAACCGCTCACAGTACTTGAAAATTTTGAAAATTGACCTTGAAGTTCCTTGAAAAGTACTTGAATTTGACCATGAAAAATCTGTATGAACCCTGCATCCAGCAGTTGGAGTGACAGATCAGGTTATGATACCGTTAGAGCAGGTTTGCATATTGAAAGTTTATGCTGAGCTGAGACTGAATCAGTCCTGATACCTCTTGGAGGTATGAAAACATCAAACAAAGCAAACAGATGCCGCGACCTTGTTTTGCATCTTAACTCTGCTACCGATCGCCACTATTTCACCCCCCCTGTTGGTGCCTCCTCCGTTCTCTCCTTTTTGTGACAGAAAACTACATCTATCTGTCATTACACTTACACTGAACTCTTTCTGTCCCTGTGTCTTGCAGACACTGACCTGGGGCGCTGTCTAGCCACAGACGGGCTCTATCTGTATACCACCAACTCCTCTGGGAGAGGACTCAGCAAGCTGGGCTCTGGTTTACATGGCACACTGAGGTAATGTGACACTCTTACCCGCCTGCTTTGTCTTCATCTGCAACATTCAGAGAATAGCAACAGAGAAAAAAGAGGGTATGTGCTAAAAATATCTCTTATCAAGAGCTCATTCCAGGGCAACAATAGTGCTCATCATTTTTGAACTTGTATCTGCAGTACACAGTCTCATCCCTCCTTACTGTCTTGGATTGATTAAGTTAAAACTGTGAGTTCAGTATCCTGATGTAATGCTGGAACAGCACAGTGTCCATCTTCAGTTTATTTTAGATTTCAAAAGACCCAGAGTTTTGGCTAATTGTTTGCTCGAGTCTCAGTCTTTGTTTTTTTGTTCCATCTGAAAAAGTCATATCAGAGAAACAAAAGTCTCTGTTGGGAGTAGAAGTCAGGAATGACAATTTTACAGTGTGAACCAAGACGATGATTGCAATACTTGAAACATACTTTTGAAAATTTCTGGTTTTAGAGGACAGACTTTCACCAGTTGTCCTTGTGTGTACTGAGCAGACAAACGCAGACTTAGAATTTTACTTTTCATTCAAACAAAAACCAAGGGTAATTAAGAAACAACATTCAACAACTTAATCCATTTTAATTAAAATGTAACCTTAGCTGGATCTACTGTTAGGCAGAAAAAATGAGTTTCTTAAAAAGTACAAAGTACAGCATCCAGAAATAGCTCCCTTGTGTTTGATTTGGTTTGTGCAGGGGTTTTGTGTACTGTCGAAATGAGGAGTTGGAGCCTGGCTGGGTAGTTTACAGCAGCGGTCGCCTCCTCCACCGTCCTTCATCCTTTGATGCCAAGCCTCATCAGCTGTGCCAGGTCATTGACCCCTTCACCCTCCAGGTACTGTGTACATTTACTCAGCCATTTTGAATTTTATGTCGAGTCACACAATACATTTCGAAATGTACGCTCAGTGCGAGTCTCATATAAAGGCTCATTATTTTTTCTAAAGGTAGTATTGTTCCTTTATGCAACATTTAAATGAAGCCATGTGGGCTCAGAACGGAGCTGGGACTCTCTTTCTTCAGAATACAAATAAAGAGAAAAAGAGGAAGGCTAGTTGATTTTTATAAACATATACTTACACATTTCAACATTTACTAAGACACAGTCAATATAAAAATCTATTTTAGTTTTGTTGCACTCACATTCAGCCAGCTCTCAAAACCAAAGCCAATGCTAAAAAATGTGCTTTTGTGTGTTTTTTTTCAGGTGTGCCAGATTGTGCCCATGCCAGCCCATCACTTCCCGGTGGGCAGCAGCATGACCACGCTCCACCTCTGCTCAGATGGAACCTACCTGTACTGGGTCTGGTCTCCTGCAAGTCTCAACGAGAAGACACAAAAAGGCCACTCTGTCTTCATGGATGTCTTTCACCTGTCTGTAAGTTCATGCTTCACCATGCTCAGAAGTTTCGCCTTTATCTGGTTCTTTTATGTCTGTGTTTCATCTGTGATCTCCCTCTTGCCTTTTCGTCGGGCAGACACAGACGGGGTTGTGCGTTGCAGACATCTTGCAGGAGAGAGTTATTCTTACTCGCAAAGAAGGCGAGTCTTCAAAGTGCTTGAATGAACTTCTCTTGAGTCGAATGTCACGCTTCAGGGCCTCCCATTCTGCCACATTGGCTGCTCTAACGGGCTCTGCAATCACCAACACTGTCAAAGAGGAACAGTCTGGTAATTTATCAGTAAAACTCATCACACTCAAACACCGCAAACATCTTAAATATGTTATTGTGCAGCTCATGTGAATAATGTGGTCAATGATATATTTCTTTTCAACACTTTTTATTTATTTTTTTTTAAAAGCTGTCAACACAAGCTGTGGACTCCCTCTAAAGACCCTGAGAAGGACCCCGATGTATGTCTGTGGAACCTATCTTGTGATGCTGGTCTCACCTCCTGGTGTATCTGGGAGCTCTGCCACACGCTCTCTGTTTGGAGGCACAAGCAGCCTGTCCTCTCTCAAAAGTAAGTAAACACAGGTACCTTTGGTAAATACTACTTGTTTTTCATCATAACCTCTGAAGGTGGATGGAAATGTTGATTGTATTTAAAGTTAATATTCTATTGTAAGAATTGTTAAAGTAAGACATGTAAAAGCTCTTATGAAACACCCACATTTTTGTTTTGTTTTTGTTTTGCAGAAAATTCAAAAAGAATACAGTCTGAACTACACATTGTAGTGAATGATGAATGAAGTTTTGAAATGTAGCTCTTCTTTTTGGTCAGTTTTAGCTTCCAGCCTGGTTTTTAACCTGGCTGACGGTCAGTTCAGCAGCCGCGCAGACCTCATTGATGCCCCAGGCAGTTCTTTAGGCAGGGGAGCCCAAGTGGCTGGGCTAGGTGCGTTCAAATGCAGTCACATTTTATATTTATGCTTTTTTAATTCACCAAAAGTATTCACAAAAAGAAGTTATAGAAATAAAATCAGCTTTTATAATCTTTGGTTTTGCAGGAGCCTGTTATGATGCACTGAACAACTTGATCTGGACTTGCTCTAGTGATTACATAGATCAGTGGTGCAATCCAGGGAATCAAGCCTTTCATCATGTGTGCCATAGGCTCGGTGTCAGCCATGTCATCAAAGAACCCAAAGGTAGATTAAAGTTCTTTTAAAACTTACACACACTCTTTTTGGAGGCAAAACAAGCGTGTAACACCTGCTAAACTTCTCCTTTCACAGAGGAAACTGTGGCCACTGGAGAAGTGATCAACCAGCTGCTTCATCATGTAGGTGCGATGTGCATCCACCAGCTCAACCTGCTGGCAGCCAGCAGCAACAGCCTACCCTTAGGGGCACTATTGGGTAAACAACATCCTATCGAGGCCCGTCACTTCAGCAGCATTTGTGACATTATGGAGAAGGCCATGGTGAATGGAGATACCTGCATCATCCGCTGCATCTTGGTGGTGTTCCAGGTCTGTTTGAGGAGCAGCTTGGGACAGTTTTAGATGAGAATGACTCAGACAGTTTTTGTGTCTCTAAATAGGTTTTCTGTGGTTCCCTTTCAGGTGGTTTTTAGGTTTTTTAATCCTCAGTCGGAGCAGAATCGGGAGAGTGTACGTCGTGCAGGCCTGCTCCTGTGGCAGCTACTCATGGCTCCTGTGGATCAGATAGGGGCAGAGATCCAGAGAGAAGTGTGTTTGGCCATCAGGTAAATTGTGTGAAATAACTCAGAAACAACAATAAAGATGGTGTTTGCTTAATAATAATAAAAAAACATTTTTTAACTGGGGTTTATCTGTTTGAATCCACATTGTCTCCATAGCTCAGGACTGAATACCTTGTATCAGGGGGAAGCTGAACTCAACAAACTACTGAAGCTGGTTTTAACTGAAGGTGGACATAAAAAACTTTATTTGGATACAACTGCTTTTGGCTGGTTTGGTTTGAATATTTCTAATAATATGTGTATTTGCATGTGACGCTAAGGTGAAAGAAACAGTGGCTTGTCTCAGCTTCGTGATGTCATCCTCACCAACCTCTCAGACCAGCTGCAAAAGAATAGATTTGGGAGTGAAGAGGATGACCACTACAGGTCAGATGCTATCCTTCAGTATATTTTACAACAGCTTTTGACAACCAGCACAGAACAATGACGACGTCTTAACTCAAAATGAAAATGAGCTCCGCGCCTGCTGGTGTAAACCTGCTTAAGTAAATAAATCTGTCTCTTACAGATTGAGTGATGAGTTGCTGCACTGTATCCTCAAGACAGTAGTGCGTGAATCCTGCCTCCTCATCACCAAATGTCAGACTGTCGCCCGAGACGACTTCCAGAAGCTGCTCTCCACTGTGCCCGTATGAATATCAGCCTAGCAGAATGACTGCCATCTGTGCTGACTCAGATTGTGTGCTCACAGAGGTTGCACTTGTACAAACTTGATGTGTTTCCCCCCATCTCTGTAGGTGGTCTCACCTAGTCTGCGCTACCTCATGGCTGTTCAAAACCACCTCCTCAGTAACACCATCCTTATCCGTCCAGATGATAATGATGACAGCGACAGCTCCCTACAAGGGGAAACAATGAAGGTACAGGTAAACATCCCTTTTAATTACCCCTTCCTCTTTGCATGTGATGTGTTCATGTATTTGTCATAAGAGACTGAGCCATCAAGTGGAGCAATAGATCATCATTTTTTCTTAATTAATTAACCGTGGCATAGAAGCTAAGATTATGTGAGTAAATGAGTCTCACATGTGAGCTAAAAACTCAAACTGCAGCAATGTGGAGAGCTATTTTTTGTATCTTTTGGCATTAACATAAGGAAATGATGTGTAGACTCTATGATGCATGACAGAGTTTCAATGATTGGAAATCTTGGAGGCAGTGGTTACGTAAGTGTGGGCCTTACTGTGTGTGTCCTCAGGAGCTGCAAGGCAGTATCCTGTCCCTAGCAACCAAGATTCTGGTGGGATGTGATGAAGTGCTGGAGACCCTGCAGCAGGTGACCACGGCTCTTATTAACAGCGACATATCCGACAGAGAAACGAGGTAAACTTTTAACCGCACCTTTTTAGAGTGTACCCTGTAAGAGTTGGAAAAAGATTTATCAAGTTTGCTGGCTGCAGGGGCAGCTGGTTACTCTTTGATATTCACAACCTACTTATTTTATATAACATGAGCAGATTTTTAGAGTCAGTCTTTATTACCATAAAACTCTAGTGGAACTGACTGAAAGATATTAATATCTTGGTTCGCTCTACTGCACTGTGAAAAAAAGATTTAGCTCAATCTGAGAGATGCTGCAGCCTCTTTAAAATGAGTTCAGTCAGAGCACTGCAAATGATTTTTGTGCACAGATTTTTTTTTTCTTTCTTATCTTCCTCTTTCTGTCAAGGATCCATCACTAAACATTGCTTTTTGCTTTTCTTTCTCCATGTTTAGGTTGAAAGGCTTGGAACAGGTAACAAAGGCTACAATGCTTGGGCACCTGCTGCCAGTGTTGCTCACATCTCTGATGCACCCAAACCTGCAGACCCTTACTCTGGCTGATGCTCTCATGCCTCAGTTGGTCCAGCTGGTCCTCTATACCAGCCAGGTAAGAGTCTTTTTTGTCCAAAAAACAATTTTTGCATTAAAAAGAATAATTATTTTTCCTTGAGTAGGGGAAGCAGTCATTTAAGTATCTATTTTCAATCCTTCCCCAGACTGCCCTGTTGCTTAAGACTCAGTCTCCACTATTCACTGAAGAGCCTTCCCTCATGGGTGGCTCTTTAGGGCAAGGAGCAAAGGCATGTGCAGCTGATGACAAGTACGTATAACTAAGATGTTACTGTTAGAGTGCTGAAAATGAATCCATACACGTATTGCTTTGCTGAATTTAATTAAAGCAAGTATGATTTTAGCCTGATCTGCTAAAGACTTTGTCCTGGAAAACTTAGTTTTATAAAACTAATAGTTTTCTTTTGTCCGTAAAATTAGAATTCTGGATGAACGTGAGGAGCCTGGTTTTCTAACTGGACTGAAGATCCCTGCCCCATGGGCTGCTGGGAAAACTGTAGAGACAGTGCATCCTGTGAGGGACAATTACAAGTTTAAGGAGACGGTACACATCCCAGGGGCCCGCTGCCTTTACCTTCGCTTTGACTCTCGCTGCTCCTCACAGTATGACTATGACAAGGTAACAGCCTCTGACAATGTGTGCTAACTCAGAGGCATTCATTTCACTTTTTCCTTTCACATACATTGTCTACAGTTTCTACTCAGGATGATCAAACTTTTGTACATGTAATGTGATCTTTTATGTTTTAGCTGGTTATCTATGCCGGCCCAAACACCAACAGTCGGAAAGTGACAGAGTATGGTGGAAACACTCTGGGGTATGGCAGTCGCTCTGTCTTAGGGACAGGGTGGCCCAAAGACCTCGTCAAGGTAAAGAAACTCTTCCTCAGACAAACATCTATAACAAAATACTCATACTGCATTTGCTGCATTTGATTTCTGTGTTCTGTTACAGGTTGAAGGTGATACTGTGACGTTTTCTTTTGAGATGAGGAGTGGACGGGAACACAACACTCCAGACAAAGCCATGTGGGGGTTCTCCTGCACTGTCAGAGCTCAGGTTCAACAACCCAAACTTAAATGTTAACTACTTCTTAATCATACTGCCAGCACCGAACAGTAACTGATTCTGGAGATGCTCTTTGCTTTTGTTTTCAGGAGTCATCAGAGGATGTCTCAGGAGGCCTCCCCTTCCTGGCAGACCTGGCTCTGGGTCTTTCAGTGCTCGCCTGCTCAATGCTCCGGATTTTGTACAATGGGCCAGAAGTGACGAGGGAAGAGGACGCCTGTCATGACCTGCTCTGCTCTAAACTGCTGCAGAGGTGACACAGCCTTAGCAAAGTGCTACAGAATATCTCCACGTGACAAATATCAAACATTATGAGATTAGTCAATCATATTCTGTGGGGATCGATTCATGTATTGATGGCACAATTTGTTTCTCCTCCAGATGTCAGTGGCAGGTGGAAGCAAACGGTGCTATCTCTCCTGCTCTCACACCAAGCCCGTCACCTCTGCCCCTCACTATTGAGGAGGATCGGGAGTTCACCTACCCCTCCGACGTCCTTATCCCACCTCCAGGCCTCATGCCAGGGACATACTTTGACCTGCCTCGTATCCGTCTTCCTCCAGGCATCATGGGTAGGCTACGAGAAGTGTCTGGAAGAGCTCGGCCACAATTTCGCCCAAGCATCAAGTAAGTAGCAGAAGTTTTCTTTGTTGTAGACCAAAGTGCCAGCAGCCTGAGGTAACATTTTTGTTCACCTCTGATTTTTTCTGTCAGGGAGGTGATCAGGCCAGATGTCATGGAGGAGGTTATAGTATCCTGTGTGATTAAACATCTCAGCCTGGTTGACGCCCTACAGTCACTTGTTAACTATCAGTACCGTGAGGATCATGCAGAAGAGTACGATCTGGTCTGCAAGATCATGGCTGAAACTTTCAAGAAGATCAATGCTATGGAGCGCCAGCTTCAGGTGAGCCACAGAGGAACAACTTTAAAAGCTAGTTTGTTCTAAGTAATGATTTAACTCTGAGAACTGGAGAAATCTGCATTTGGCAGTTCAAGTCCTACAATATGGCTACAGGAGGAAAAATCTAAAACGGCTTTTGCCTAAACGTTTTTGCTAATCTGTGATTATTTGTAGCCACATTTTTTTCTACATTTTGCATCATTATACAATTTGTAGGTTGCCTGAATGTTGTTGCGTCTAAAAGGGCAGAATATTGTAGTATTGTAGTAGTCTGATACGAGTGTCACTTCTAGAACCAAAGGTTAACATTGAAAGTTAGGTTCCTGTCCACCAAAAGACCCATGTGTAGCTTTAAAAAATAAATCAACTACCAACCTTCACACAAACTGAAATTCTGAGTTTGTGGTGTTTAACTCTCTGTTGTGTTTTTTTTTGCAGAGTGTTGCAGAATTAGAACAGAAGTGGCAGAATGAGGTGGAGGAAGCACATCAGGGGAAACTGGAGAACAACACTCCTTTCTTCCATGACTACCACTTTTTTGAGGTACAAAACTATCAACCACTGCCTGTGACATTAAACATTAACCGCCAGCATTTTCTTTGATACTCACAATATACTGGGGATATTTTTGCTGCAGAACAAAATCAAGGAGCTTGAACTGCTTTGCTCCCTGAAGGAGGTCCCACTCGACTTCACCGATTTGGAAAATGTCGTTCTTGCACTGAGGCAAGTAATTAAAAGTTAAGCCAGCTCTTTCACCAGGGGTCACCTCGTGTACTCATATGATGTATTTGAACCTGCAGGGAGAAATTCTTTCAGGAGGTGAACACCATGCACCTCAGAAATGTGACTTCACTGGCTAAAACAAAAGCACTGGTGAGGAGTCTGATGAACCGCGCAGAGCTGCTGCTTCATGTGACCATTGCTCCACATTGCAGGAGCCTAACCTCCACACCTGCAGGGACACCAGGTCCAGGTACACATCCATGTCTAATGTCCTCCCTTATGCTTTGCTAAATTTCATTAAGCGGAAGGGTTGGGATAAGAGATTTCTCAACTTGTCAGATACTCAAATTACTTCAATGTCTAGCAGCTTATGTCCTCGTGAAGTTTATGGGGACAGTTGTGTAACTTTCACAGGAGTCTGACTTTAATGAATTTGAGAATACAGTATCACCATCTTTTTTTTCTGATGGTTTTTTTAATCTGTCAGAGTTTCAGTTAGTAATTACTTAATGATTTAATGATTTTCTTTGTCAGAGACACATCAGGGAGAGAACTTGTCTCACTTAATTCTTCATTTTGTGCTAGCCTCCAAGTCTGTGTCAGATGCTAAGACGGTGATCCCCATGGTGAAGCAGCCAGTGTTTCTACGCAGCATGTCTGCACCCTCTGACTTAGAGATGATCGCCAACCAAGATTTGGAGTTTACACATGCCCCCCAGAGGTATTTGTCTAAAATAGATCAACTGCTATAACGCGCTTGAAGAATATTAGGATAAAAGGGCTGGATTTAAACTTTGTTGTTCAACCTATAGGAGGCGACACCATCCTACTAGTCATCGCAGCAGCTCATTTACTCTGCTGCAGTCTCTGACCATAGAGGACAGCCGGGACAAACCAACGTACAGCGTGCTGCTGGGACAGCTCTTCGCCTTTATAGGAACCACACCTGATCAGGCTGTTAGTCTCACAACATTCCTTCCTTTTTTATTAACTGTATTGTCATCTAAATGAATTTGTGACTCCTCGCCTGACATTATAATCTAAACTCTGGTTAATTCTGTGTCAGGTGTCAAGCAGCAGTTTCCTGTCTGCTGCGCAGACACGATGGAGACGTGGCAGCACACGGAAGCAGGCACTTGTCCATATGAGGGAGTTACTTACTGCTGCTGTCAGAGTTGGAGGAGTTACACACCTGGTGGGCCCTGTCACCATGGTGCTGCAAGGGGGTCCGAGGTAAGAGAAGGGGGCTTCTTGATTTGCTATCCACAGAAATCTTCCTTCAATATACTTTGTGAAGATTGACCAATGTGTTAATTTGTCAGATATTTTAGATGATGTGTGCCTTGTGTGCAGGATTGAGGAGCTGACCTGTGGTGGGATGGTAGAGCAGGTGCAGGAGGCCTTTGGAGAAACCATGACATCTGTAGTGTCACTATGTGCTCGCTACCCCATTGCTTGTGCCAACAGTATTGGCTTGCTTTGCACAATTCCCTACACCAGGCAAGAGATTTTATCCTTTATCGTCTCTCTATTAAATTGTCTTTGTATAACAAAGCCCTCAAATCCCTTACCCTCTTCTAATATGTTTATTGTTACAGGAGTGAGGAGCAGTGCCTGGTCCGCAGTGGTCTGGTCCAGCTCATGGACAGCCTGTGTAGTTTAAGCGGTCAGAGAGAATGCAGCTCAAATGAAAAGCAGACAAAAAAGCAGAAAGTGGCAACCATGGCCTGGGCTGCTTTCCAGGTGCTGGCTAACCGCTGCATTGAGTGGGAGAAGGTAGAAGGTAAGCTTATTGATGTCTTTTGTAATTAGGAAAACAAACTGTTACGCTCAGTTTATTTGCTCATCTTGCTGAGATGTTTGAATTCAGAGGCAGGAAGGAAGTCATTGACATAAAGCATGCTTGGTTGGTGAATTGTAATGATGGTTGAAACCTCTATTATTCCCTGAAGGTGGGTCTACGGATGCAGTACACTCTGGTCTGGCACGGCAGGTGTCCAGCCTGCTAACCAATCACCTGGCCCGAGCTACTGAGTGCTGTGGGAACCAGGCAGCTGGAAATGATGCCTTACAGGATGTGCTCAGTCTGCTTAATGATCTTTCCAGGTAATAATTCCTGCAATTTGTGAATATAATGTGTTTTCAAACACTGTGTGTCATAGCATCGTTTATTTTGATTTATTTTTAACTTTTGCACCAGCAGACCATGACAAACTCCTCGCAATGTAAAAACTACTACTACTAAATCTGAATCTGATTCTGGGTTGTGTTTGATTTTCAGGAGCCACATAGGGAAGGCCATCCTGAGCCAGCCAGCTTGTGTTTCTAAGCTCTTGTCTCTGCTGCTCGACCAGAGACCTTCTCCAAAGTTGGTCCTCATCATCCTGCAGCTGTGTCGAGCTGCTTTGCCCCTCATGAGTGTAGAGGACTGCGGTAACGTGGCTCTGCCCTCATGGAGCTACTCTATAAACACACTAGATGCTGAGCAGCAAGATGCCAACGACCCTGCCTCGCGGATTGCTGCTTTGCTTCTTGCCAAGTTGGCAGACTATGTTGTACCAGGTTGGTTTATCTAACCTAGAAAGGTTTTATTAACTTATCCAAATACTGCCTTCTGCTAATTCTTTATACAATTTCCCATTTTTTCCTCTTTACCAGGCTGCCAGACCCTGCTCTCCCCCATCTCCTCCGAGCCAGACACTTGTGCATCCCGTGCCAGTTCCAAAGGAGCTCTGAAGTCAGATGATGCTGGCGAAGAGGGGGAGGCAGTGGATGGCAAACTATCTATCTTTATCCACAAGAGGGAGGACCAGTCATCTCATGAAGTTTTACAACCACTCCTCAGGTAAGGTTTCTCTAATACCTTTGTCTTTTATCAGCAAGTTTTGCTTTATCTTTTGGTGGCATGAGTGTTTGTCTGTTCACTCCAAAATACAGCAGCTCAGAGGGACGTCCATTTCGTCTTGGCACTGGAGCAAACATGGAAAAGGTGGTCAAGATGGACAGGGACATGACCAAGGTGAGAGTTACATAAGAAGCATGTCCTGTAAGTCGAAAAAAGGATTAGGAATTCTCAATCCACAAGCTTGTCTTTCATTTTTATCCTTTCCTAGAGCGGGAGCTGTGAGGTCATTACAGAGGAAGCATCTGCTGCCCTGAGGAAGGCCAACAAGTGGGCTCAGTCTGGTCTGATTGTGAGCGTTGGTCCACCTGTGGAGACTCTAGCTCAGGAGACTGCAGGGGGCATAACCACAGGTGACAAGAAGAAGACAGCTCAGACTGCTGTTTGCAGGGACAGGAATGCTGAGCTGGCGAGGTGAGTAAACAAAGTAAAACACGTCCTCCTTCCCTGTAAATGTGATGTTTTTATCATTCAGTTGTATGCATCGTGAAGGTTTTTTTTTTCTTTGTTCTACATGTCTGTGCTGCTCAAACTATATATAAAACACTTGTTCTGATCTTCCATCTTTAACAGGTCAGACCCTGTCCGGCCTTTCATCAGTGGCCATGTTGCCAACAGTATGGCTGCTGAGGTCATTGCTCTGCTGCACAGCCTGCTCACTGCCCCAGAGTCCAACACTGCTCAGATCTGGACCAGCACTGCAGAAAAAGTAAAGAAATGTTATGTGTATTGCTTGCAACAGGGTTCAGATTTACAATGACAGATCTTGTGTAATGTAGTTTGCATTGAACCAATTGTTTTTTTCCTTTGGGATCTGTTGTAGGTTCTCTCTCGGGCCCTGATGTTTATCCCTCAGCTGGGGAAGTATGCTGAGAGTATTCTGGAGAATGGGAGCAGCAGTGGCAGGAAACTGGCAAAGCTGCAGGCCATAGGCAGACAAGCTGTTGCAGCACTCTGTGCACTTGGAGGCTTCAAAGAAACTATTAAGATAGGCTCTGAGGTCCAGGTAAATAAAGGGACACATATCACAAAAAGAGCATTACCATCACACTAAATAGTCAAATGTTGGGCATGTTTTTAAATGTGACTTCTCCCTGCAGGTGGTGGGTAAAGGGGTGCTGGGCAGTGTGGGCATAGTGATGTCCATCAATGAGCAGGAAGGCATTGCTACTGTCAAGTTCCCTTCCTGTGAGTACAGGAGAACTTGCAAAGCCTCCGACATCCTGACAGTACCAATATCACGACTCTGCACTCCCAGATCTGAGGTATTACTTTCCTCTACTTTTTAAGACAGACCTACTTTTTATTAGAGCTAGCAGCTTCAATCTCTCATGTCCCGCTCTTTCTCTCCCTCTCAACAGGCTCTCCCTCTTTACAAGCTATCAATCACAGAGAAGGTGGTTCAAGCAGTGCAGTCGATGCTTCTGCCACAGGAGGGCAGTCTCTCAATTCACACCTCTCTACCAGCTACAGGAGATGGCTCCAGCCCGGTTATGGCTGCAGTGCGTCTGCTGGCAGAAATCAGAACCAGGTACATCAAAAGAAACCAAGAACACAAATCCTGATTAACCTTTATGGATTAATTTTTTTAGATTTTAGATTAGTCCTGTTAATTTTCATCAATTCTAACTTATTGAGTCTGGTGTTTCATGCTCCTGGTTTTGATGATCGTTTTTTGAAAATCTTGCCATCGAAAACCCTTTAGGTCTTTTTATTTTGAAAAGTTCAAACAGGGTTTTGTTTTGTTTTCAGAGCATGTCTGGTGATGGCTCAGCTTCTGGAGGACAGCTCTTTCTGTGAGGAGTTCATCCAGCAGTGTCCCGCGGCTGTTGAGGTGCTCAACCTCGTTGCCCAGGAATGCAGCCCTGGTGAGAATTTGTGCTGTTATGTGAAATCTTTTATGTGCTCAAAAGCCCTTCAACGCATCATGTTCATTTACTCAGCAGTGTGTTTGATACAATTATGTCTCGTTGAGCAGGGGAACGGCTGGGCATGGTTGAAGCTCAATGTGAAAGAGTAAGAATGCTGTACAGGGACTGCGCTCGGCCTCCTCCTCCTCCTTTGCAGACCGACAGACGCCAGGTGGGAGCCCAAATTTATGGCATTTTCATTTCTTGATTCAATTTTCTTAGTTTTTACACTCATTTTCGCAACATCAAAATAAAAACATCAGGGTGATCCACATCAGAGTCCACATCAGGGTGATCCACTCTGATGCAACAAGCAAAAAATCTGTGTGGCAAAAAAACACTGAACATTTTTGAGACTGTCTGTTGTTTGTAGAGACAGTTAGACCTCAGCTGATCTTCTCCCTGATAAAAGAGAGACAAATGTCAGTCTTAACAAAAATTGTTGATGAAAAAAAATGAATGTTTTCATTGTCTGACAGCTGAAACAACGATAATTACAGTGTGAACTTAAATGTATCTTATAAGCCTCAACTTGCTCACTCATTTTGACCCTGAGTCAAAAATCTTCAAAGACTTTCTGATAAATTTAATAGTCAGATGATTTTTTTCCCCTCTTTTTACGATTCCTTTGATGTTCTTCTCTCATCAGCCTAAGGAGATCACTTGGTGTCCGTCCAGAGTGTTCCCCCCGGTCCGTGCCTGCATGTTCTCATCTCGCCTGACCTCCGTCACCTTTTTGGCTGATCCCAGTGCAGGAGGAGGGCTGCCCAGAGGCACCTTCATCTATGCCACATGCCCTGTACCAATCCAGGTTGGCACATCCCGTTTAAACACACTCAAAGGATTATGACCTGCTATTTCTGTCTGTTTGAACTTGTATGAGATTGATTAATCTCTTTTCCCCTGCAGGCCCCGTCTTTTTACTGGGAGATAGAAATTGTCTCCTATGGAGACTCAGAGGAGGACAGTGGGCCCATTGTGTCCTTTGGTTTTGCCACTGAGGCAGAGAAGAGAGACGGAGCGTGGACCAACCCTGTGGGCACCTGTCTGTTTCATAAGTATGTTTACCTGCACATCAACGCTCAGTAACTCCATCCTTTTCCCACTGCGCTGTTTCTAACTGGAGTGCTGACTGCTGTTCTTCTCTTTCTTGTTGTTCCATTTCTGTGCGTCTGTCTCCTGTCTGTCTGTGTCAGTAATGGTAGGGCAGTGCACTATAACGGCTCCAGTCTGCTGCAGTGGAAGAGTGTCAGGCTGGATGTGGCTCTACTTCCTGGTGAGACAGGAGACAAAGTTTTCCTTGATCATAATCCACAGTCTCTTCTTTGATTTGGTCGTCTTATAAATCCATACAGCGATGAATGTTATGGATTTTGGACTGAACTCTTGAACTGGCTGCTCTTTCAAAATAATCCATGTTGCTAGCATATCTTGCTTCCTTTGCTCAAGCTACACAAGCATGCTGTCTCTTGTTTTAACCTGATGGCATTGAGCTTTTCTATTAATTTGACAATACATACATTGAACACAGGTGATGTAGCTGGAATAGGCTGGGAACGTTCTGAGGGCACTCCTCCACCTCCTGGTCAGGCGCCTAAAGGCAGAGTCTACTTTACCTACTGCGGTCAGCGGCTCAGCCCCATCCTCGAAGATGTGGCTGGTGGAATGTGGCCCCTGGTTCACATTCAAAAGAAGGTGAGTTTCTTTAAAACTTACCTACTTTGAACATTTGAAAAACTCATGACTTGTTTTTAAGCGACAATAAATATGCATAATACTGTATCTATATCTTCAAAAAAACACTCACTTGATGTTTTCTTTTTTTCATGCACAGAACTCAAAGATCCGTGCCAACTTTGGAAACCGGCCCTTTGCTTATGCAGAAGGCCAAGCACACAGAAATGCTGCAGACCTGTGTGTTGACCTTGCAGAGGAAATAAGTGCAAACTTTGAAGCGCTACCCTTTGCTATGGCCTCAGACAGTGACAACGATGCAGGTGCAAGTGTTACCTCTGACTCTGGCTCTCATGGACCGCCTTGTCGTATTGCAGCTGTGGCAGTTCCTCAGCAACGTAGGCTTTCACCTTGATTTTAGTCTTACCTTATTGATCAAACATGCTGTTTTGTTTCGTCTTTGGTTACATATAAATGTCCTACTTTTACGTTTTATTTTAACTTCCTGTTGGTGAAATGAGCGAAAGCTGCAATTGTGTGTTGTCATTTTCTGCTATTATAGAGTACAACAGTGACCTGTCGTGCCATTACAAAGTTGAGCTTAGCTATGAAAACCTGGTCACCTCGGGGCCTGACCCACATCCTCCTCCTATCGCAGATGATGAGAGTGATGATGAGGATGATGATGATGTCCCAAGAGTGAGTGGAGCCTACACTTCTCCAAAGTTCACATCATTTTCATAAATTCATCTAAGGTTTATTCCCCTTATTATATGTCTGTCTCATGTTCAGGAGGACCACTACGCCTTGCTGGTCAAGGCCTGGGAGACCAAAGTGTTCCCAACCATTCGCAGGCGGTTCCGCAACGAGGCTGAGAGGAAGTCTGGCTTGGACCAGATCAAAGGAGCTCTGCAGCTAGGTACAGAAAAAGTCTACAGATATGTCATAACTCCAAATTCTGTTTTAACAAATTACTAGAACACAAACCTCCTTTTCTTTTTCGATATCACAGTTAGTCAATCAGTGTATAACAACAAGTTAATTTGAAAGAAGCTGTGAAGCTGTGTTAAGCATTTAATACTTTGATGTGTATAACAAATATCAGTCAAAATCACTGAAGCTGGAAGGTCAAATTCGAATCATTAGCCAAACAAGACTCTAGTTAATGTGTCTCTTCTCTTTGTTTTGCTCCTTTTAAAATCACTGATCCGTCTGAATGCTTCCCACTTAATATCTTTGTTGGCACTCTCTAAAACGTTCTCCTTAATTAATTTCCCTTAAGTAAAACAGAACAAGGTTCACTGAGTATTGTTCTTCAGTTTAAGTGGACATGAAACAAGCTAACAACCTACTTAATCAGTTTAAAGCTCAGATCAGAGTTCATTAAATCAAAAACTGGCTATGTCCTTTCTGTTTTAAGGAAGACCGTGCTCTGTAAACTTTGTATTGAGAGTTCTTGCTCAGAAGTTTTGTTGTATCGATTTGCCAAGGACAGCTTTAACCCTGTTTGTCTCTGCGTTTCATTCACAACAGGAATGGTTGACATTGCAAGACAGACAGTTGAGTTTCTGTATGAAGAGAATGGCGGCATCCCTCGTGACCTGTATCTCCCCACCATTGAGGATATCAAGGATGAGGCCAACAAGTTTACTATTGACAAAGTCCGCAAAGGTACCTCTCCATTACTCTAACAGTTACAACACAGTAAGAGAAAATGAGATAACATTAGGCTCAAGCCAGCGTAAATTTAGATTTACTATTTTTGTAATTTACTCATGAATATACCTGGGTGATCATTTCCCTTTGAAACACAGGTTTGACGGTGGTCATCCGCTGTCCAGACAGCAACAACACCAACAGCACTACAGGAGGGACAGCCCTGCCTAAGTTTGCTATCAGGGGGATGTTGAAGACGTTTGGTCTGCACGGGGTAGTGCTGGATGTGGACTCTGTGAGTACAAAACTTGATGTTCATTTTTGCTTTGTGTGCCATCTAGATATTTCTTTGGTATGCCAAAGGGTATCAATCAGATCAGTTGACCCATTCTGTTGCTAGCATGAATATATTATTTATCTAGCTTTCTTTGGTATGAGCCTATATCTCCTGATAGTGTTAGAAATGCATCCTCATACATTGTGGCATACATCATTTATGTTTGCCAAATTATTGTGTGCCTCTTGTTCCCTTTACCTTGTCCAGGTGAATGAGCTGGTTCAGGTGGAGACGTACCTGCGCAGTGAGGGGGTCCTGGTGAGGTACTGGTATCCTATTGAGATGCTGGAGCGCCCTCCTGCTGGATCCCGACGAACTGCAGCTAATGGCTTAGTCTCATTAGACAGCAGCAACATTCAGATTCACAGGTAATGTGTGAACCTAATCAGGATTAACATAATTTAAATGCATCCTGCAGCTCAGCACAAACAAAACTTGACTTCCTACTTTGCTGTAGGGAACTGCTCCGCTGTGAGAGTGCACTGGCTCGGTTGTACTGTCGAATGGCTCTGCTCAACATCTTTGCCCCCAAGAGCCCACACACCTTCACACGTCTCTTCCACATACCTGCCATTCGTGACATCACCCTGGAGCACCTGCAGCTGCTTTCCAACCAGCTGCTGGCTCCACCTCTCCCAGGTGAGTGCCACGCTGTCCTCTGAGTCCTCCGTTGATTTAGAAATCTGACTTTTTCCCGGGTGTAATTGCCATGGTGCTGTTCTTCCTGCAGATGGCACTATCAGCTCAAGTGCGATCCTACTGGCCCAGTCGTTGCTCCACAACCTCCAGGGACAGAGTTGCTCTCCCTCAGACTTGTTCTATCAGGGTAATGCTCAGCCCATCCGGGAGTGGCTGACAGTGGCCATCACCCGTGCCTTGCATCAAGGAGAGGAGAGCCTGCTGGAGCTCACAAAGCAGATCTGCTGCTTCCTGCAGGTCAGCTCTGCGTGAACACACACCTTTCTGCTTTCATGTCCAGTTAGTAAAGTTGCTCACCTCTTTTGATTTACACTTTGACAGAATGCACCAGAGCAGTTTACATCTGAAGAATTTCCTGTAACTGAGTCAAAGGTCAGCATGGATGTGAGCTTCCCAGGTGCTGCCTTTGTGATTGTATCCTGCAAGGAGAGCCAGCTGGGCTGCAGGAAAGAGTGAGATGCTCCCACAGAACACAGATTTCTTACTCTCTGTTGCTTTAGCCCATCTTTAAATGCATTTTCTCCTTCTCTTTCTCCCCATCAGCTCCAGCCTGTACAAGGCTCCCTGGGCTCGAGTTATGGTGTATGGCCTGGGTCACAAAGTGCGTAGAAATGGTCAGCTGAATCTGATGGAGGCGGTGTGCTATCCTCTGGATGCCTCACCTACCAACACAGGCCTTACTCCCCCTCCCACCACCAACCAGTATCCCTCTGTTATCATTCCCACGGATAAGGTGCACATCAAGCTGGGTGAGTATTCAACTGCCAAGAGGGAAATTAAACCAGCTGATTTACTTTTCATGTGAGGATAAAATGTAATTAGATGTTCTCTTGTGTTGATTGCAGGTGTGTCGCCTCCTCCTGGTGCTGTGCTGGTGCTGCACTCCCTGCCACTGGAGTTTCCTCTGGCTGTGGCATTTGCAGAACAGTTGTTGACATGGAAGCTGGGAGAGAGCAGTGAGCGATCAGAAGATGAGCTGGACACGGTACCCCCGTCTGTGCTGCTGCAGGTGGTAGAACTATTAGGTAGGTTGAGAAACTCTGAAATGTATTTTGATTTTTTAACTAATGATTGTTAAATTCAATCACATAATCATTTAATATGAACCCTTAAAGATGATCACTTAACAATAATCTTGTAAATGATGAAGAACTTGGAAAACTTTAATGATAAAAAAAATACCAAACATAAATACAGCATTCACAAATCCCAACTTTCACTGTCTTCTGTGTCGTTGTTGTTGAAGGGGGTTTGCTATGGACCACTGATTTGGCTCCCTCCATCAAAGAGCTGACCTTTCACTTACTGGCAGAGCTTTTGCGGAAGATCCACCATTTGGAGCAGCGCAAAAGTCCTGCTGGTCTCTCCAGCTCCATCGCTCTGCTGCTGAACCCCTGCCTGGCCGTGCTCATGGCCCTGCAGACAGAACTCAGAAAGCTATATGACCGGGAGACTCAGGGATGGACGGCTGGAGGAGCTGGTGCAGGAGGCTCTTCTTCTGGAGGCATTGCGTTAGCTCTGGGGGCGGAGCAGAGCCGTTTCTCCACCTATTTCCATGCTCTGATGGAGGTGTGTCTGGCTGTGGCGGAGGTGACACTCCCGCTTAACGTTGGCGGCTCTTCAGTGGGAGCTCTGTCCTCCACCAGCGCACCTAATCTCAGTGATTCCTCTTCATCCTCGTCGTCATCCCCAGGACAGACACCCCAGAGCCCCAGTCTGCTTTCAAAACGCAAGAAGGTGAAGATGAAGCGCGAGAGAGCAGCAGCTGCTGTAGCCGCAGCAGTTTCTGGGAAACGAGGAAGTGGAGGCACACGGCTGTCGGAGAGTGACAGCGCTCTGCTGAACATGGCAGGAAGTAAACCTGAGGACATGCTGTGGTTCCACCGCTGCCTCACGCTCCTGATGATCCTGCGACATCTTGCCAACAAAGACCCACAAGGCTTAAGTGTGACCAGCGATGCAGTGACAGATGCCTGCCAGGCCCTGGTAGGACCCACTGCCCACAGCCGCCTACTGGTGCTCTCAGGTATCCCCACACACCTGGAGGAGGCCGTGGTCAGAAACGCTATCCGCAGGGCTTGCAACGCACATGGAGGTCTTTTCAAGGATGAAGTATTCATCCCTCTGCAGGAGGAGGACCCAAAGAAGCCCAAACCTGGAGCTGGGGTTTCCAGCCCTCAGGATGGCAAAGCAGGGCCTGAACCTGAGCGCCCCTTTCCTAACAGTTGCGGTCCTGAGAGTCCTGACAGCTCCAGTAGTGTGACTCCAGCCATGAGTGTGAGCGCTTCAGCATCTACCAGCCAAACATCCATTTGCAGCTCCTCTCAGGGAGTCTCCCGCACCGCCAGTGAACTTTCTGTCGATCAGGAGATGTTAGCTGTTCCACCCCTTACCCCTGCTGCAGCTTCAGCTGTTACCTCTCCACAGCAAGGACCTCAAGACTCCCAAACTGTTTCTAGTCAGGAGAGCCTAGACACCTCCTTTTGCAGCACAGGAAGCCTGGGGAGCCTGGGCAGCTTGGGTGAGCCTGTGGACAGCGCAGAAACACCGTCAGTGTCAGATGGGGGCTCTATGAACACTGTCACCTCACTGGAGAGCAATGCTGTGATGACAAGACCCATCAAGGGCTATGCTGTCATTGAGGTGGGTTGACCATGAGCAACTGTTGCTCTTAGCTGTTTGATTTTGTTCTGAGGGGTTACAGCTGTCTGTCTTTTATTGGTTTCAGGTTCGTTCTAGGGCCAAAGTGGAAAAAATCAGAGCAAGTCTTTTCAACAGCAGTGATCTGATTGGCTTGTCCAGTCTGGAAGGTGAAGAGGAGCTTATGGAGTTGACCAATGAGGAGATCCTCACAGCATCCAGTGTTAACCAAAGTCTGTTTGACACACAAGGAAGCTCTGCTCTGGAAGACTATTTCCTGGACAAGTCGATCAAAGGTGGGTGTTGGATATTTTTGCTTTTCCACTGTAGCCCCAGTTCTGTGAGCATATACCTAAATTGATCCTTCTCCATGTTTTAAGGCGACAAGCTTGTCCCTGGAGCACGAGATGTCCTCACAGACATCTTTAAGAGCTGCGTGCACTCAGAGCAGATGCTCAGCCTCACACCAACAAAGCCAGTTAAAGTGTCAGACATTTACCTCAGCAAGGAGCAGATCAACTCTCAGACCCCAGGAAACCTCCTGCATACTTTCTTCACCAACGTCAGGCCCCCCAAGAAAGTACTCGAGGATCAGCTGACTCAGGTACACAACACAGTGAAGAACTGTCCATGATGTTTGGCATTGAATTTCTTTGATTTTGCATTTTCATTTATGCATGTCAACATTTGTTTGTAACAGATCCTGAGGAAGTACGGCACTCCCAAGCCAAATAAAAACAAATACAGCAAGGCAGGAAAAGAGCAGCACCAGGGTAAAGTTGTGAGCACCAAGAGGCCTATTACCAAACCTCCCACCAAGGAAAAGTCTGTGCTCAACAGTGTCAGGTGAGTGTGCTTAACACAGAACTTTGAGTTCCACTTGTGAAGTTGGTTTTCACTTTGTCACAGTTATTTGATTTCTTTAACAATCTCTTTCCTCTGCTAGAACTGCACTGAGCGAGAAGAAGACGGTCTTGAAACCGAAATCTCCTGAGAAATCCAGACCTGAAGAGAAAGATGTAGAAAAATCTCCTGCAAAGAAAACTGAAGGTAGCAGTAATTAGAGAAATATTTGATGTGAAACATCACTGAAGGATGGCTCACATAATGAGTGTTTGAATTTACTGTAACAGAAAGCAAAGGATACATCTATGGGTGATTCTTCAACTAAGAAAGTTTTTCCGTCCCCAGGGTAGATTCCCGAGAAGAAAAATGTTTGCTACCAAAAAAAATTTGTAAGGGTTAGGTTAAAGAAGTAATGAAAAAAGTAGCTGTGTCTCAATGATGACATTTAAAGCCTTTTTCACCTGTGTGATGGTAATGACGTGTGACGGTAACGACAAATTTCAATTTTTGCAGAAAATATTGGTAAAGTTTTAGACTTGCTAAGTTAACAGGTTAGCTAGCATGCAATGTACACAAAATATATGTAAATAAAGTGAAATTTCCCACAAATTAGTGAAAATTAGTGAAATAACTTTAAACATATTCTCACATTAGGGTGAATAAAAGATCAAGTTACTCATGTGGGCATTTTAAAATCAGGCTTCTGCCTCATGACGTAGAATGTTCCTCTGGAGCATCTAATTAGCATGCAACAGTGTCAAGATTTTTTGTGAAAACATTATCAGTCTGCAAAATGTTGAATGTGATGGTAAAGACGGAAGTATAACCCTAAATTCCACCGCACAAGCTGCGCAGCGCAGCGGAGCGCCACAGTCTTGCTCCGATTGTCAAACCCCACTGGAAGCAGCACACTGCGCCGCTCAATCCAGAGGGGGGAGGGCTGGAGGGCTGGTCCTCGGAGAGTCACAGGCTCTCGTGTGAATAGCATTGTCACACGAACACCATCCACTCCCATAACTTTTGATATGTCAGTCCATACCTTGTCCTTTCTGCCTGTATCCTTATAAAAAGGATGTTTGGGATCATACATAATGTTGAACTTCTCCACCTCCAAGATCAGCTTCTCTTTATCCATGGCGTAGTGTTGCATCTGGGACCCTCTGACCGACTGTTTACCTGATGCACGTGCCTCCAGATGTGACGTATTTATAACATATTGGGCAAATTTACATCCAAGAGTTGGTGCATTGTGTTTTATTTGGGATCTTCCGGGTACTTCACACAGTGACTTCCTGTCTTGTGCTTTCTTATCAACAGTGAATTTACGAGGTATGGAAGCAGCCGCGCAGAAAATCGCCTTGAAGCGTATTTCTCGCACCTGGGTGCGCGCAGCAACACGTGCAGTGTAATTTGCCTGATAGATTACAACGTAAGCTCAGTGCTTCGCAAGGGCCAGTGAACGGCGCGTGCAGTGGAATTTAGGGGTCAGGGACAGCAATATTTAACTTTAAATTAACTGCAAATTGAATAAATGGAACAAATATAACCTATATGAATTTGAAAATGTCATTTTTAGTTTTTATGAGGAAATTTAAAGTAAGTATTTAAATGAATTTAGCACTTTTGTGGCTTTATTAAAGAGGGAATGTTAAAATACCTGGATTGGGGACAAGCCCAAAACTGTGAAAATCTTGCACTTTTGAATTTTGAAATATAACCATTGAGACACAGTTGTTTTTTCATAGCTTCTTCAATCTAACTCTTACTAATAGAATTATTTGTTTTTTGTAAAAAAAAAAAATAAAAAAAATTCTTGGAAATAGAATAGAATAGAATAGAACTTTATTTGTCATTGCAACAAGTACAACGAAAATCTACCCTGGGGACGGAAAAACTTCCTCAATTGAAGAATCACCACTATATATGTTTTTTTTTAACAACTAGGAGTGTTTAAAATAACTTTTTTTACTCATACAGTTAAGTTCTCTTCTTGTTTCTGAATGTCATAAAACTAAACCCACCTTGGTGTGTTTTTTAACTCAAATAATCACTTTGCCCTCTGGTAACCTGTAGTGAACCCACCATGATGTTCCACCACCGCACTTGTACCTTTAAAGTGTGTTTGCATAAACAAGATCTCTCAGCCTCCCTCACATACTGCTCTGTTTCCTTTAGTCCCGGAGGAGAAATTCCTGACACTGGAGGGCTTCCATAAATTTGCTGTTGACCGTGCCAAGCAGGACATTCGTAGTGTCTGGAGGGCAATTTTGGCTTGTGGCTACGATCTCCACTTTGAAAGGTGAGACTTGTAAGGGTCAAACCCTCTTAACCAACACCCAGACTGCTGTAACATAGATCCTGTCATAAACAGGATGCAGACATGTTGTTGGTCACTGTGAGTCATCATATTTTCCAAGTCTCTGTTGTTTACAGTAGTTATCTTGTTGATACAAAAAAAATATGACATTTTATGTTTTATTGGCATTCAGGAAAGAGAGCAGACCACACAGTTTGGAGAGTTTACTCATAAAACAAACAAAAATGTATAACACATGACTGTTGAAGTTTATTACTATTCTGTAACCTTATTTTGAACTCAATTTTTTTCTTAGGTGCACCTGTATCGACACTCGCCATGCCCAGAAGGCCTGTAGGAAGTGGGGCCTGGAAATGGACGTGGCGTTGGTCGAGTACATCAACAGACTTTGCCGTCATTTGGCTATCACACCAGCCAGACTCCACCCACATGAAGTCTACCTGGACTCCAGCGATACTGCTGATCCTCGTGTGGCCTGTCTGCTCAGTGAGTAAACCATCTGGTTGTTTCTGTTTGTTTGGTGAGGAAGCATCAAGTAAGTCACATTTGTCTTCATGTTTCATCTTGTGTTTTCAGATGTGCCAGTGGAGAGCCTGCGTTTAAGATTCGCTCTGCTACAGTCACTCAACAACACTCTGGAGAGTTTCTTCCTGCCGCTGGTGGAGCTGAGACAGACACAGACCTATCAGAACAGCATCGCCGCGCTGCTGTGTGAAGCCAAAGGTGAGGAGAATCTCAGCACAGATGAAGCAGGTCGAAGGAACGGATCATGATGTCACTTATTCATGAAGGTGGTTGTGTTAAGACAATGTCTGATCAAATCTTCATCACTTCCTGTGGTTACAGGTCTGGTCTTTTACGACACTAAGGTGACTGTAATGAACAGAGTATTGAACGCGACGGTACAGAGGACGGCTGACCACGCTGCTCCAGAGATCACACTGGACCCTCTGGAGATCGTTGGAGGTATTCAGTTCTGTTACTTTTCACATCTTTGTTTTGCCGTTCACGGAGCTTCATGTAAACTTGTTTAGGCATTCTGTCATTGTCTCTTGCTTCTTGTTCTTCAGGTGAGATCAGATCCTCGGAGAACACATATTTCTGTCAAGCAGCACGTCAGCTGTCCTGCGTGCCGTCATCTCAGCTCTGTGTAAAACTGGCCAGTGGAGGTGATCCGACCTACGCCTTCAACATCCGCTTCACTGGAGAGGAAGTTCATGGCACAAGTACAAGTTTCCCTTTCACATCTTATTTTGTTTGTTTTGTCTTTCAGCATTTTTTGGTCAACATTTCTTTTTCAAACCTAACTTCAGCTTTGATGAATCTGTCTCTCAGGCGGCTCCTTCAGACACTTCCTCTGGCAGGTGTGTAAAGAGTTACAGAGCTCTGCTCTCTCCCTGCTGCTCCCGTGTCCCAGTGCTGCAGCCAACCGCAACAAGGTAAGGTTTTACACTTTCTTCCATGTTTCACTGTCTTCTGCTTGACACTTCTGTTCTTTCCCACAAAGTATGTTCTGTATATCCTTGTCTGGATTGGACTAAGACTAAAGCAGATCTTATTGTTCATGCTTTGAGTTCATGCACACTTGACGGTGAGCTAAAAGGAAATCTTTCCATGAAGAAGCAGAACTTGATGTTCTTCTCTTAGCACAACACCAAAACAGTCTTACTAAGAGTCACTGTCACAGCAAAGTTTGTATGAATCAATGTTTTTGTTGGGTTATTTTTAGGGAAAGTACATCCTGACACCTTGCCCTATCAGCTATGCAGAGGAACAGTTGTTGCACTTCTTTGGTCAGCTTTTGGGCATCGCCATTCGTGCTGATGTTCCACTTCCTTTGGACCTGCTGGGCTCCTTTTGGAAAGGTCTGGTGGGCGAGCCCCTCGACCCCGAGCAGGATCTCCAGGAAGCTGATGTGCTCACCTTCAACTATGTCAAGAAGTTTGAAAACGTAAGAGGATCGTTAATGTTTACCTCACATCTTTACCTGACTACACCATGCTCCTGCTGACATCTGTGCTCTTGCTCTGCAGGTGAGTGATGAGTCGGAGCTGGAAGCCCTGTGTGCTGAGATTTCCTCTCAGCACCACTCAGGTGAAAGCCCGGACTCCCCCAGCCGACCCTGCTGCACCTTCACGTATGTCACTATGGCAGGTGATGAGGTGGAGCTTTGTCAGGGGGGCCGCAGCCTCACTGTCAGGTAAAGGAGACATGCAGAATGTAACCAGCCTATCAAGTCTTCTGTCCTTGTTTTTTTCGTACTATGTAATACTGTTGTGTGTGTGTGTGTGTTAAGCTGGGAGAATAAGGACGTGTATGCACGGGCGGTGCGGAGCCTTCGTATGAGGGAGCTGCTGAACATAGAGTGTATGACAGCGGTGCGCGCAGGCCTCGGCTCCATCATTCCCCTGCAGCTGCTCACCATGCTCAGTCCGCTGCAGATGGAGCTGCGAACTTGTGGCCTGCCCTACATCAACCTGGAGTTCCTCAAGGTAATTCACAGTTTTGTTTCAAACTAACAGAGTTCCTCCTCCCTTTGGTGTCAAGTTTTAAGTGTGCTCTTCTCTCATCTCACTCTAGGCTCACACCATGTACCAGGTGGGCCTGATGGAGACTGACCAGCACATTGAGTTCTTCTGGGCTGCCCTGGAGATGTTCACTCAGGAGGAGCTCTGTAAGTTCATCAAGTTCGCCTGCAACCAGGAGCGCATACCGTTCACCTGCCCCTGCAAGGATGGAGGGCCCGACACCGCCCATGTTCCTCCGTACCCCATGAAGATCGCCCCTCCAGACGGTGCTGCAGGTAGGCTAAGAGGGGGACACAGAGGCTGCTATCCGTCTGTGACGCTCCTCTCAGAAAGCTTTGTTAGTGATGATCACAGCAGGTTGTCATGTCTGGAACAAGTTGTCTGCAGCTTCATGTGTTTCTGGACATGAAAGTTCCTCTAAGATGACTTGTTGGTAGATTTGTGAACTTCAGCTCTTTCACAGACAACATACATTCTAGTTTACTGAGCCACTTTATAAAAACAAGGAGTCAGAGTGTTTCTTTTTGATAAGATAAGCAGTTGAACACTGACTTTTATCACCCTAACAAGCTCACTATCTCAGCCCATTGCTACACAGCTTGTCCCTGTGCTGTTTCATGAAGAGCTGAAGTGGTAAACTTACATCGCAGCGCTCATTATGTAAGATAAGCTTCATCTGATTGTGCTGTAATTAATGGGTTTGATTGTCTTTCTCCAGGTCAGCCAGATTCTCGTTACATTCGGGTGGAGACCTGCATGTTCATGGTTAAACTGCCCCAGTACACCTCTCTGGATGTAATGCTGGAGAAACTGCGATACGCCATCCACTACCGCGAGGACCCACTCAGCGGCTAAGAAGACTTGACGACCAGGTGTACCCGCTCCCTTTTTTCATTTTCCAACCCCTGCCTTCCTTTATCTCCACACTGCTGGACCTTCCTCTGAGACAGACAACAGCCTCTTCTGCTCTGCTGCTCCTCCATCAATACTTTTGTTTTATTTTGGGTGATGCTTTGCATGTTTGGCCCTGCTTTTCTTTATTTTTACTACAGTTTACATAACCACTAGGTTTTGTCATTATGTTTGACGCATATTTTTGAGCAAAATTCAGGGAAGGTGATTTGAACTGGCTCTGACACTGCAAACAAGTGTCTGTTCTGATTGCACTGAGTTTGAGAATGGCATTGATTTGAACAACTGTGAGTCTTTTTTCCCCCTCACCTATAACAGAGGGGATTAAGTCAACTTCTGTGAATCAAACAACTGAATGGGATGACTTCGGATCTGCACTTTACAGGTGCAGGATCAGTTTTATGAATTCTTCCTCTGCTGTAAAATTCAAGTATTCAGTGCGTG
The DNA here is from genome assembly GCF_033239565.1 of Halichoeres trimaculatus. Classification (NCBI taxonomy): domain Eukaryota; kingdom Metazoa; phylum Chordata; class Actinopteri; order Labriformes; family Labridae; genus Halichoeres; species Halichoeres trimaculatus. The sequence goes on from NW_027437183.1 coordinate 24,061,382, forward strand.
GTCTCAGCAAGAAAAGCTCTTCTCAGAGTTGCTGAAACTTTGCGCAGCTGTGAAGGCAACAAAAGTAACAGTTTCTCTCCTAATGCTAAACCTTGCTGCCTCCCTCTGTCCCCCCTCTGTGGGGGTGATCTTCTTAAACATGCCTTTGCTGTGGGTGTCTCTCTAGAGGCCCAAATGATTTCATAGATATTATCTCGATGTTTGAGACGGAGGTACGACTTCCACCTAAAAATTAAATCTGTGATGCTGCCTATTTTTTGACCACGTCAGCTCTGAGCAGGCAAAGGGTATGAACAAGTGCTGTACAGGATAATATGTAGTTTACTGCCTGTTTAAGAAATATGAACTGCTAATGGACAAATTAACTTATGCCTATATAAACTGAAAACATTTTATCCAAGTCTCTGATAAGAGAGGGTATTTAAGACATGTAAAAGTCATATTAGTCTATCAGTTTATAAAATTGCGCTTTGATTTTCAAAATTTTCTGAGAAGCTTTGGCAGCATGGTGGGTCAGGGGTTCATGCGAGAGGCCTGCTGGTTCAGATTTTCTGCATTTCAGGTTTGAAAAGCCTCTGTTACTTTGTGAAAACGGGAAGGAGATGATGTTCTCATGAGCTGCTCTCCCATGTTGTTTGCGTGCTACTGCTACTGAATGTGCAACAACCCTGCCTGCCCCTCCCTTGCTCCCCAACATACACAGTCTGCTCACACACACACACACACACACACACACACACTCACACACACACAGCGAGGGGGGGTGGCAGACTTTCTTGTGTTCTGCCTTTCATATTTTTTTTAATGAAGGAAGATCAGGATTCAGCTTCTTTTGTTTTTGTTAATTTTATTTAATCCATAACCAAATGTTTAGCTGTGTAAAAAATTACATAGGAAAAAATGTAAATAAACTGCAGTTATGTTTGGAGGCAGTTTTTATGAATTGCTAATTCACCTTATGATTTTTGTTTGCACTACTCTTCGAAGAAAAAGATTCTAAAATGAGCAAACTAGGCGATGTCTGTTGGATATCCGGTTTGTTGTGTTGTTATTTTTTAAATGAATTTTGGAAATACCAGTAATCTTATCACCTTTTGTCTTGTACTCAGATGGATTCAATTTCTTCTACTCATGGTGAAACATGTTCTCTTGTGTGAGTAAAATCGCCATTTTACTTGGATAGAACTGAAAACACAACAGCATTATGGGATTGTTGACTTGCTTGCCAGTTTTGGTTCAGTTCTTTTGAAGAGTGACGCACCGCTGCAAGCGTGGACGCTCTCTCCTCCTCTTACTCCTCCTGTAGAAGGAGAGGAGATAAGGTGATAAAAAAGGACATATCCAAACAAAGAGGTGTTACGATAAAATGTGTGCTGTACATTTACTTGATATTTATTACAATTATTTATGGTTGCATTAACTTAACTTTTACTGTCTTACCTCTGCACATCAGAAACTTAACATATCTAAAATGGATTATACAGATGTAAAGAATCAGATGGCATTTGAGATTTCTGTGTCACAATAAAGAAATGTCTTCATGTACAAATACAGCGTGTTTCTTTCAGTCTTCTCAGGTGTATCATTTAGTTTCATTAGACCTTTATTAATCAAGGAGAAAAGTAGTGCATCCATCTGTCCACTCATTAGCCATAACACTGACAATCTGAGGTCACAGGCTTGGAGCCTATCTCGGCTGTCATATGGCCTGTTTCAGGGTTCACTCCTGGACAGGTCAGTATTTTCAAATATCTTACTTTTTACTCACTTTATTGCCTCTAAACACACATTAATGGGTACATTGAGGCCAGAGATGTTATCTTTCAGTCAAAAATGAACACAATCAGCAACACAGCAGCTCTTGTGGCCACATGTTTTATACTGGCTCTGAATAGAATAGCTTAATACTGAATGCACACTAACAAGGTACGTTTATATGTATGTTAAAACTATGTTTTTGTACATAAGGGGGTCCCTGCTCCATCCCTCCATCACTAGGGGTCCTTGGTCTAAAAAATGCTGGTCCAGAGAGATCAATGAAGCAGAAAAGCATCTTTTTTTTGGACTGTGGAGGAAGGTGAAGTGCCCAGAGAGAACTCTCATATGTATCAGTAGAAACTCCACAAATTAAGACCTTCCCACTGCACCACCATGCTTCCTTCACATAAAGCAGTAGCTGGAAAAAAGGACAAATGCACTAATTACAACAGGCCTTAAGTGGTTTGTGGGAGTCAAAGTCCTTACTTTTTTAGAAAATGAAACTTGGACCACTGAAAGAATATAGAAATGTATAATGATTGCAGCCATTAAAAGAATAACAGAAAATGAAGAACACTATCTCACTTATTCTCTTTTGCTTACAAATCTTTTTTTGTTTGTTTTAAATCTATTCTTTTTGTTGAATTATATAGAAACAAAATTCTCTCCATATACATTCAGTCTAACAAAAGAGGGAAGAAATAACAGAATTACAGAAAAATATGGAAAATAAGAAAGAATCAAAGAGAAAAGTCAGCTACACTAATATGTTGACTGAGATATTAAGACACAGATGTTAAATAAAATAGGGCTAATGTTTCTGCATTAACTGTGATGTTCAGGTAAAAAAAAAGTATATTATTATTATTATTATTATTATTATTATTATTATTATTATTATTATTATTGTTACACCTTTTCTTATCATTTAATTGCATGATACTTTTTCCCTTTTGTTGCACTGCCTTTAGGATGCTGCTTCTTCCTGCTTCCTGCTGAGAACTTGGTTCACAGGTCAAAGGTTGTATGCACTTTGTGCAGAACACAATTAGCAGTCACCATACAGCCAAGGAGCTAAGCATACAGGTGCTGACTGAAAAAGGGAGAAATGCATTACCAAAGCTCTATTTTGGAGTTGGAAATTATGATAGACCTGGGGATGAAAACAAATCAATACAAAAAGAAAAAAAAACCTTGCTTTACGTCAGGGCTGCTGAGTCAGTCACACAGTTTTAGAGCATGCCTCATTTAAAGAAGCAGTAGTTCCTATTAGAGCAGGTGCTGGGTCTTGGACACAACCCTCTTCTGTATGTTTTCCCCTTTCTCACACATTTCCTGTTCTCTTTAAGCTGTTAATCAATAAGGGAAAAATGTTCAAAACCGTGATATGAAAAAATAAAAATAAGTGCTTTAAATTTAAATTTGCTGCAGTATTTCATTTATAGCATATCCAAGTGTCAAGAACATGGAGCACATTTCATTGCAGTCATTTGAATCCCAAAATCAAGACACTGGTAAGAATGTTATCATTTTCACCAACTTACAAAAAATATTATAATGCAGTGTTACAGAATTTTATCCTCATAATTAAAAATGTGTTTAATCACAGTTAACCATTAAACTTGGTGATTATTTGCAGTAAAAAAAAGAAAAAAGAAAAAAGTTTGATGGCTGTAAGATGAGACTTAAATAAAAGCCAGAACTAAAGGATTATTACGTACATCTTGATACTCAAACTTTAAAATGACTCTTAAAATAGAATGCAGTTACAACACAACATGTACTACTCTCAATTAGGATTAAAGGACAGACTAAAATTGAAAACACTTTGTTCACATGTGTGTGCACAAGTAGGCAAAACACTCTTGCAAAACAGTTTGGTGTCATTCACGTTAACATCTTTGGCATGGCATGGTGGACATGCCAGTTACACGCCTGCACAGACAATAGCAGTATTGATCCTGATGAACGATGCCCATGACGCATGTTTTGTCTTCTTTAGGACATGCTTTTTATGTGAGGGCCCCTGCAACCAGCCCCTGTTATGTCACCACTGCTGGGTAAACCGGACACCTTTTCAGAGCAGCCAGTGCAGGACCAGGCCAGTTTCAGCTGGATCTGAAGCCCTGCTGCCCTGACTCACACTGGCCCTTCAGCTTCATTGTGTGTTGTGTTGTGCAAAAGGAACAATCTGAATAGCTATGATGGTTGAAATGTTTGGAAAAGGAAGAAATGGAAATAATTGGAGAAATATTTTACACGTAGTAAACAAATAAACAAGCTTTTCTTGCCCAGGAGGCATCCCAGGAATGCCCACAGCATGCTGACGCTACTTTCAAGGGGAGCCAATCATATATCCCCTTTCTCACAGCTGTCTTCCTTCTCTCTGACATAAGCTCCACTTTAATGACCCCCACTGACCAATGAGCAGCTGGAAAAAGTGCCACATCCCTCACAATCCGACCAATTGAGCACAGAGAGGCTCAGCTTATTGAAAAGGCGTGGAGACCTCTGCTGTGGTCATGCGACATGTGGATGACCCATAAACAGCTTCTTTAGCTTCATAAAGGCCTTTAGGAATCCAGGGGTAATTTGACCTGACTGCAGTACAAAGTTGTGGGTCAGGTATGAAACACTATTGTTTGCTTCTTCATTCATAGGAGATTAAAGTCACACAAGAATCAAATTTGAATGCTGCAAGACAGCCTGCACACCCACAGAGGAGAGGGGGTTAATTAGAAAATAAACTAATGAGAAAGGGGTTAGTGATGAACTTTTACTCATCAAACAAACTAAAGTTACTTATGGGAAAGTCTGAGTCACAGGCTGTATGTTAGCTCATGTGTTATTAACACTTGATTTAAGTGTCTATGTGTTTTATATAGAAAAATCAATATGTTCTGCATATTTCAACATCTATATCAAGGAGTGTACCTGTAGTACACCTGGTAAAGATTTGACCTCATTAATCAACCCATCTGTTACATGATGTTTATTTCATCATCCTATGCATTTCTTCCTCCATAATGCATTGTTGTCTTAAGTTATGCATACGTTGGTGTTAAATGTTTGCGTTTATGTTTATAGTTGAATGTTTTTTCATTATTAGAGTCAGATTCCACAGGTGCACACATACACCTGTCTGATAAAGCTGATACACATGACGGCATTTTTGAACAATGTATGTCTTTAGATGTGTGTTAGAAAGACTGCAGAGTTAGGATTATTCAGGTGCTAAACCTAATGAGGCGTAACAGCTCATTTAACGCCTGTTTCATCTACTGAGCTAAAGTATATCTGACTTTTAAGAGTGACAGCCAAGGCAAGTTAATTTATACAGCACATTTTGGCAACAAGGCACTTCAAAGTGCTTAAGAGAGATGAATAGTCATTGAAAAGGTCAGCAAAACACGTTAAAACAAAACTATTGGAATTGGTTTTAAAATATATTACAGTGAAAAGCATTAGAGTTGTGTGATAAAATATATATTAAATGATTTGTTGAAATATTCTAATAAAAAACAGCTGTAAAGGGGGAGTTTTGAACTTGGATTTAAAGGAGCAGAGAGTTTCAGCAGCCCTGATATTTCCTGGGAGTTTACAAGTATACTCATTTTTTATGCAGTTAATTGTTTGATGCAGTCATGCATTTGTTTCTGGTATGTAGATTTATTTCCATGGCAGCATTTTTTTCAGGTGTTTGAACAGTTGAGATGTGCTGATCTGTGTAATGCTGCCTTGTGGATGATGTGGACACACTTCTGGTAAAAATACAAAGTGTTGATAAAAAAAAACTGATTTGTGCAAAATAAAATGATATTATGAGTCAGTTTAATCTTTCTGACACACCGTTCAGTGGTCATGTTGTTATAAAGTTAATCTGATATTTGTTTTGGAGTACACACAAACTGATAGGATCTTTATGTATCTGCTCTTAGTCTGTGTGAAGTTCACTCGTTCACTTGCTCAACGATCTTACTCTAAAGCAGTGCTTTTGGATATTTCTGACGGTAAACAGACACGAAACAGAATTCACTTTAGATACAGAATGAGTTTTGGTTAAGCTTGTTTTTTTCTTAAATAAGAAAAACAGTCCTTCAGGCAGAAAATTCAGAAACATAATTTATTCATTTTAAATACATTTTAAATACAAAAGCACAAAAAAGGCAAAATTTTTAGCAAGCAGGCTAAATTTTTCAGAGTACATCTTTTTAGAAACAGGCTGTGTTATTTTGAAATAGCTCTTTCTAGTTTTTACATGATAAAAAAAACCTCCATTCAGCAGCTCCTCTCCCATGTGTGGGTGTCAGTGCTCAGGAGAGTCTCACAGTCTGGAATGATTCGGTCTATGGAGCACATGAATAATTTAGGGGGTTATCATGGGTCGAGACCAGCTGAAGGAAGAACACAGGAAAGGTCAGGAAGGCGTGAGGTGGACAGCCACACTAGATAACACCCAGCTGTTTTTTAAGCCTCCACAGCTGCTCCATGCTGATGTTGTTGCCACCGCACACCACAATGACCACCGGGCCCAGGCTGCGGGCCAGCTTTCCTTCATCCTGGAGCTTTTTGATAATGTTGCTGTACACGGCTGCCAGGGCTGCACCGCAGGCGGGCTCCACCAGGACCTTCTCATCATCTGCAGAGAGAGCAGAAACCAGGAGGGATCAGGCAAAAAGCTGATTTATTGATGCTTTAAACCTAATGTGCAAATCAAGCTGCAGGTTGTACTCACCTACAAAGCGTTCTACAGCTTTGACCGCCTCCTGATCGGTGACGACTGCTGAGAAAACCTGGTGCTCATTCACCAGTTTAAGAGTCTGTGCAGAAACCCTTGTCAGACCCAGCGTGGTTGCAACACTAAGGATAAAAAAACACACGTCAGTACAGGTGAGAAAAACACATGGGATGATAACATAACATTTGTACAAATGACATGACATTTTTGCAGTTTCTGTACCTGGTGATTTCAGGTAAAGTGACCAGCTCCCCTGCCTCCATTGCTGCATTAAGACTATGTGCTCCCATGGTTTCCATGGCTACTATGGGAACATCAGCCCAGTTGGCGCGCCGCAGCCCCTCCACCACCCCGTTCAGGAGGCCACCACCTCCCACAGACAGCACTATGGCTCCTGGCTTCTCCTTCATGTCCTGCTCCAGCTCCTTCACCAGGGACGTGTGGCCCTCCCTGCACACAAACACAACCATGTCCTGTTATTTTAAATCAAATTGTTTAAACATTTCGTTCAGTGTTTTCTGTTTTTAAAAATTCATAATTGTATTAAGAGAGGCAACAATTCAAGCAGCCTGCAATAAATTTAACAATAAATCATTATACAAGGAGCCCAGTCTGTGCACACTGCAGAGGTTTATTTCTTTCATCCTGGAGGGGAAGAGTGTAATAAAATACTGATGATACTTCTGGAAGCCTCTGATTTAAGACCTCCAGGCAGGTTTAACAACTTGACAGTGATGTTGAAAGTGTCAATAAATTATGAATGAGTTTGCAGCATGATAAGATACCACAATAACTACATAACACCTCATCCAGATTCTGCAACAAGAACTGTTCTGTGTGCATGTCAGTGCACGATAAGAGAGTCGTCACTGTCAGTAATTTTATCACTGTCTTATCACTCCCTTCTCTCTATCTCCTGATGACAAACAGATTACTGAACAATACTCTGTGCTCACAGTTATTCACTGTAACAAGTCTCACCAGATGAGCGGGTCATCGAAGGGGGAGATGAAGATCCAACCGGGGTTGTTTGCAACGAGCTGCTGTCCGTATTCAATGCTTTCATTCAGAGCCTGAAAAGAAGTTACTTTAATTTAGTGAATCAAAGCTGTGCCATCGTTTTTGTGTGAATTTTCTCTTTAAAGACTGAGCTGAAGTGTTAATGCTGCTTTAACATACTGTGACTGATGTGAAAATGCAGTCATCTAACCTTGCCATGGATAATCACAGTGGCTCCCTCGTCCTTCAGCCTCTCCACTGTTGGGTTTGGTGTAACACTTGGCACAACAATGGTTGCTGGGACTCCAAGCTGACGAGCAGAGTAGGCTGCAGCCATCCCGGCGTTCCCACCTGTTGGGCCCAGAAGTGTTAAAGACGACTAACTTCAACACGTCAAACAGAAACAAGGAGAAGTCTTAAAAATGACTTAGGCTCACCTGAACAGCAGACAAAGCGCTCACACCCTCGCTCAGCCCACTGTGAGAGGCAGAAGATAACAATGTTGGTAAGCTAACCTCAACAAACCAGCTTCACTTTAGTAAAAATGGTCTCTTCTCAGCCACTCAAACTTCAGAAACCAGATCAATCACATCACTTCAGAACAGCAGAGGCTTAGAGTACTCACAGTTTTACACAGGTGTCCGATGCCCCTGATCTTGAAGGATCCTGTGGGCTGAGATGAATCCAGCTTGAGGTAAACACAAGTCCCAGCTACTTTAGTGAGGGCGAGGCTCTGCCTCACTGGAGTGGCCACATGCAGAGGTTGTTGGGTCTTCATCTCTCTGAGCAGGGGACAAATTCATTCAATACTCAGTATGATCTACTTTTTAATCATTACATGGTTCTGTTTCCTGTAACTCACCAGTCCCGGATGTATCTCAGGATAACAAAATGCTCTTGATTTGGGTGATCTCAATCTTCCTTAATTCTTGACTCATGCATCTGAAGTTTATATATAAGTACTTGTGCTGTGGGCTTGGCAAAGGAGGCCCACGTAATGACCAATCAGCGTCAGGCATCCAGCCAGAAGACCCTCCCTCTGACGAGGAGGAAGACGCGGGATGAGTATGAATGAAACTTCTTTCACTAGATTTCATCCCTTTTTCTTGAACAACAAACACTTTTCAGGGATGATTCGTGGACTGATGCATTCAAATGTACACAAGTGGTGTGACCACAAGGACGCACTCTGTACCAAATAATAAAATTCATAAACTATTTTTTCCATTATGCTTTTTGCTTTGTGCTGTCAAATTAAAGAATTGGGCTTTTAAACTTTTAGTAAACAAAATAACAAATGTAGGTCAAACCGTCTTCTCACCGTACCGTTATTACATAATTTTGCCCTCCTTTCTGACCCCCTTGACATTTCCTCGCCGCCGTGCTGAGTGCGTCCTCTCCCCTCTAAAGGAGTTGCTCTCCCCGCAGACATTACCAAAAGAGTCGAGACTATTTTGGCTCCGACAGACTACCAAAAGCGGGTCCGTGAGCTGCCTTCGTGCGGACGGTCCAGACCTGAAAAATCCGGCTGCTGCTCAGGAAATAAAGGGTTTCAAAATGAGGTCGCTCGGTTTGTAAATATTTGGTATAAAAAATCTCTTGTGAGATAAAACTCACGTGAACTCAGAGTGAAAGCTGGTGCCAACCTGTAGTTTGACATCAGGTACCGCGTTATGCCTACATTTCAAAGTCAACAGTAAGTATCCGGGAAAAAAGTCCCTGCAATTAAAATATTTAAATGTTGCGTTCAAGTTCGTGTCTCAGCTGTATACACTTTGATTCCTCCTCTCCATTAAATGTAGGTCAGTCTGTCAAGTCAGGTCACTCATTGTGTCAGGTGGGACAAACATGTGAGTGCTGTGGGTGAATTGATCCAAATCACAATAATATCATATAATTTCCTTGCCTTTCTCAGTGTGCTATCGTTTGTCAGGGTGCATTCACAACAAGATTTAGTCCTTTTTAATACCTACCAACTACATTTTATGGGTACAAAAGATATAAAAAGTTATTCATCACGTTTTTTAGGAATCTAATTGCGGTATATTTGCTAAAAAAAACAACAACATTTAACTAGCCTCTAAAGTAGCTTTTGAAAGACATAAACTTAGTTGTTGCCATGTAACAGTGTACTTTTTTTAGATGTTCCTTGTGATGGAAGAGCACAAACATAAAAAAAAAAAAAAAAAAAAAAAAAAGAGATCTCAGATTAAGATATTTCAGATGGTCTTGAAATTGAGAAGCGGACAGTGAAGTTTCAGACTGCAATGTTAACAAACATTAGTCTGGGCTATTGGGCTATCCATGGAAACCCAAAAACTTTGCCTTCACTGTCTGACACAAGTTATGCTGGTGTTACTTAAAACATATGTAAAACCTGGATTAGGTTTCACATCTTTAAGAAAGTTTTTGTTAATAAAGATGTAAGTGTTTTGAAGTACACCTGCAAAGGAAACTAACTGTTAATTTGGACAAACAGTGTTTCCACTGAGCAATCCTTTGCCAGAACTGTAAAAATGTCTCATTCTTCCTATTAATTAATTTCCATGATTTTTTTTCACTGCTTCTGAAGTTACAGTACTGTTCTGGTCTGAGTCACCCAAGTCAAGGAAATTTAGCCAGACAAGAGAAGATGGTTGAAACATTGAAGAAAAAGGAGTGGACCTTGCAACAGTAGGTTGGTGGAGAGTCTATGCTATACCTGCAATATAGGGGACGAGCGTGAAATCTCAGACAGCTCTGAGTCATACCAAAGTATAAGCAGTTTGTCCCAGTAAAAATACAGACAACCAAGTCAAACATGTATGAGTGTGTGAGAGACAACAACTGTTTTTGTGGTCAACACTATCATACATTTAGTTGTTTTATGTGATGAAAGTTTTCATCCTCTCCACCTCTGAGACCGCTTGGTCATATTTTTACTTTCTTTTGTTTGAATATGTTGTTTTAGACTTTATACATTAAACAGCAAGTGCATGGTTCTTCTAAAGTTTTTTTTTTCTCTTTTGAGTCTTAGTTGTCACAAGATATCAATAGGCCACACTTGTGCAAAAAATACTGCAGTAATTTGATTTTGTCCATTTACTTTGCATTACCACTAGTGTCAGGGCAAACGTGTGCCCTCTGAAGGCCTGCAGCTCCATCTGCTGGTGCAGAGCTGCAAGTACAAACAACATTCTGTTCACTGGGAGTCTGTTCTGTATAATGCTTTATTTTTTATGATACAAATTTCTTTTATTTTCTGCACAGCAAAGTCACATTATAGTCTGAAGGTCAAAAAAGAGGCTATTTTTGTTTGCAAACACATTGACAGCAGTTCTAAATGTGAACACTGACAATGTGTATGTGGGACAGTGGAAAATATGGGATGGTATCAAAAATATTCAGCTTGTTAAAACAAAATGTTACATATTTGTTTAAATGTGTAGTTTGCATTTCTGTTGCTGTCATAGTATTTATATATTTTATATATTTATATATTCTACCCTTTTTGCCACAAAAGAAGGGGAAGTATTAAATAATCTGCCTTACTAGAAGCAAGTTTACTGATGAAAGTTGTTATGAAACATCATCCCAAAATATTACATTTCTAAAGTTGATAATATGGTTTTTGTCATAATGACCAAGTCAGTTTCCCAATAGACATCAATGTTATCTCTTTATTTTTGGGTTACTTGGTTTGAAATCATTTTGAATTTCATTTTTGCAGCATAGCAGACTGACAAAATTATATCCATTGTAACTTTTTTAACATAATATTAGATTTGACATGAGAAACACTGGTTACACCAATTGACATTCAACAGTCTCACCAAATGACCATGTCTTTCACCTATGTGAATATTGCTTTGCATGTGGAAGACTTACAGTCGTGCTTTGATGCATTTTATTCAAACGGGAATGAAGGCCCGGTGGGCTCAGTCGGCGTCATCTGCAGACGTAGACTCTCTTCATCTTCAGGGATAATTGACATAAAACCCAAGGACTCACACACACTAGAAACATAAAAAGTTAACAACAACCAAGTCAATCACATGTCACATCTCTCCATTTCTCAATTATGCATTTATATGTAATAATTATTAAATATGCAAAAAAATAAATAATCAAATCTGAAAAAGGTCAGATGTTAGCTGATGGTAAAGAGGGGCAGAGTAAAGGACATTGTCATCAGCATGCAGTGCAAGAGAAGTCATATTGAATCACTGGTAGTTTATCAACAACTACAAATACCTTTGTGGAGATCATTAAAAACAGGCCGTTTTTTCAAACCAAATGAATGATGACAGCCGACGAGAGAAGATTCAAAGTATATGTTGTGTTTTTAGGGCCTTGTTCTGTGAACGGTCTATGTTTAACATCACAATTGAAAACCTCACTCAGCTAACTTACTAGCTACTGGTGTGCCACTGAGCCTCCATATGAGCCATGCTGATGAAGGGATGATTGAGAGCTTCTCCAGGAGTGATCCTCTTCTCGGGGTCCATCTCTAAAATGCATTCCAGGAGGCTGATAAACGCTCTCTTATCCTCCAGCTCAATGGGTTCCTGATTCTCTGGGTAAACCTGGATTTGATTGGTAGATAGAAGTTTAGATAATCTGCCCGCTTTCCTGGTTATACAGGAAATCTGTAATTGTGTGTTATTTACAGATGAAATGGACCACTTACTGTTATCAAGCTGTACAGACTGTCAAAAGACCTCGTACTTCTTTCAGGAATCATCTTACCGGTGTCAAGCTGGTACTCCCTTGGGGTCTAGAGGAGTGACAAACCACAGATGATTCAGGCATGTCTTCTGCTCAGCGAGAAACATTACTGTTCAGATACCTTCAGCCACCACTTTGGCTTGAGCCAGAGCTTGTTTTCCTTGAAGAACTTGAGTGTGAAGTCTCCAGCATCGAGGAGGTGGTCGGGCGGCTGGCCCAGTGTCAGGACGATATCCCTAATCTAGAGACACAGAGAAACATGAAGTCCTTTATCGTCTCAGAGCATGTGTGTGAATGCTGCTACTCAGATTTATAATGTTAATATTTCCAAGTATTTACCATCTCATACTCATCCACTATGGAAAATGGATGTCCTCCGAGGTAAAGGAGAAGCAGCACACTGCCAAGACTCCACATGTCTATAGCCTCAGAGATGTGGAGACCCAGGGATACTTCAGGTGCCCTGTGTAAAGTGTAGAAGAGTCAAATATCAAAGTCAGAAGGTGTTTTCCAAAGGCTTTATAGTGTCTCCCCTGTACCCCTGTAGGAGCTTTGTACATGTCACATAAAAAACCCTTTTTATCTCACACTGGGTTTCTAAAAAACATTAACTTTAGCCTCTTTCTAAAACACTCCCTCACAGCTGCTGTCTCTTTAAGACATTTCAGGCCACAAACCCTCTTCTCTCTTGGCCTTGGGAGAAGAGCTATGGGCAGACCTTGGTGTTTAAGGACCGTCTTTCCAACATGTGATGAACCAGCTAGGAGATCATTAATAAGCAAATCTTGTGAAGATCTATGTCTCTATCAAAAACAGTGCTGACATCTGATGCTGTTGATTGTAGATATCAACACTCTATTTGCAACACTGAAATGTACTGTCTAAGCAGGATTATTCCAAATCCAGGCCAAATCACCCAGCAAAACACTTGTACGACTGAACAAAATCTAAAAACAAAGTGAATTCTTAATTAGTGCCTTGACTTGTTGGACTGATCTTTTGGTTTCTCACACAAACCTTTCTGCATGGCTGAGCATGGGACCTCTGAATGGCTTCTCCAAACAACCAGTCATCAGTCTTTATTTGCATACAGCCAAATCACAACAAATGTTACCTCAACATGTTTTACAAAAACATTAGCAGGTCTAGACCTAGACCTACTCATGTTATATTATTATTATTTTTTTTTTTAAAAAAAAAAGACCCAACATCAAGGGAAAATGAAGACTTTGTTCACATTTTAACCCAACATTAGTACAGCACTCTGTAGCATTTCACAAGTTACAGTGGTGAGTAAACACTCCTTTCCTCCAGGCAGAAACCTTGAGCAGGACCAGACTCATGTTAGGAGTGGTTCATACTTATGCATTGAAATTAATCTGTAGCCCATGCCATAGGTTTGCATAGGCCACAAACAAAGAGGCCTTGTTAGAGCCCAAAATGTCACAATGACCCAGAATATAATAATAATAATAATAATAATAATAATAATAATAATAATAATAATAATAATAATAATAATAATAATAATAACAATAATAATAATAATAAAAAGTAACAAAACCCAAAATGTAACAAAAGTGCTGGGCCTGATATGTAATTAAAAAAGGAACAAAACCCAAAATGTGATAATTGACCCAAAATGTGATAACTTTTGTAGAACTTGTAACAACTTGTTACATTTTGGTTTCGTTACTTTTTTTTTTTTTTTTTTTTACATTTCAGGCTCAGAGCTTTTGTCAAATTATTGATTAGTTAATAAATTCAGGCTATAATAAATGTTTTAATAAAGTTTTGGGTTGTTGTTACATTATGGGTTATTGTTAAATTTTGACCCATTTCGGCTCTAACAGACCTACTCATGTAATCTACATGCACCCCTCACAGATGTGCAAGCATTGTGATTGGTGTGGGATTTGCTTGAGGACTGAGGAGGTTCGAGGATACTCCTGCTCCGCTACGCAAAGCAGAAGTATAAACCACACTTTGGCAGATGCCTGTCTCAACCATTCTAAATGTTATCTATTGCGCTTACTACTGGTACGTAACGTACCTCAGCCCCACCTGAAAAACTCCAAACTATCCCCTAAAACAAAGAACTGCTATTCAACAGTCAAACTTACCTGTAACCCAGAGGCTGAACAGTAACTCCGGATAGTGATAGAGACGCACTGCAAGCCAAACCAAAGTCTATCACTTTAATCCTGAAGGGATAGTCCACATGGTTAACCAGCATTATGTTATCTGGCTTAAGGTCCGTGTGGATGATCCCAATACCCTTCAGGGCATCAAGAGCTGTCACCAACTTCAGACCCAGAGGAGAATGTGTGAAAAAGATACCACTGGTCACTACAGAGATCTTAAAGACAACTGCTGTGTGTGTCATGATTTCTGTTTGTCACTTGTCTTACTGTCACAATCAGTTTGTAGATTGTTGGAAGTCTTTCTTGTGTATGTTTTTACCTGCTGTGTGATAGGCCGGATCTCAGGAAGAGACAGTTGATTGATCTCATTTTCCCTGAGCAGCTGGATCAGACTCCTGTCCAGTAATTCAAACACCAGGCAGGTATGTCCTTTGTGCTTAAAATGGTCAAGAAACTTAACCACGTTCTTCTTCTCTGGGTCAAGAGCACGTACTTTCTTGAGAATGAGGATCTGAAGAGAGATTGCATCAGTATACAGCAAATCTACAAACTCTTCTCAAAAGCATTTCAAATTATATAAAAAAAAAATAATCTACCTCATTGTTATCAGTAATGCCGTTCTTAGTTTTGAGGGTCTTTACAGCCACTTCCTGCATTGTTTTTAATTTTATACACTTGACAACTCTGCCGTACTTCCCTTCACCAGCAAACTCTTTGACAAGGTAGAGACTTTGACTGCTGCTGAGTTTGTCGCCCTTTTTAACCTTTAAGTCCCTCGGTTTGCACTCTTTGTCTGTGACTGCTGACAGGGAAGAAGTATCTGGGAGATTATCACCATGCAGTCAGCAAGGCTCATTCATTCAACACAGTTTGACCAAATACGTTACAGGAGCAACCTTTCTGCTAAATGATGTAAATGCTAGGTTATCATTCAGAGACAACAGTAGTAGGACTGATATAAGGTAAACTGGTAAGTGACATTGAACAAAATGTGTATCACTCATCAAAAGTAAGAGTATTTAATGTGATGTGAATATCACAACAGTATAATATATGCTGAGTTTGTTCCAGCTGTGTATGTTACTATCATACTGAGGTTTCCACCTAAATGTGGAGTTATTTAAGGAAGCTTTAAAAAAGCTTTAAAAAGTACATAAATTAACTTCAAGTATCAACAAAAAGTTTTTTCTTACATAAGCCGTGAGGAGGTGAACAGCTGGGAGAATCAGTAGGAGTTGGACCTATGCAAAAACATTTTTTGCAAATTGTCCACATGGTGGCTGCCTTGAACAAAACCAGTAAAATCTGAGTATCTGAGTATTTTTGAGACAGTTCAATTCTAAAGACTTCAATTTTGAAAAAAGAAACAGTTCCAAAACCATCGACAACACAACAAACAAGTTTTATTTTGATGTGATTTTATGTGATGAGAACTTAATTGGCTACTTGTCCTGTTCATTGACTGTATAATGAAGGTCCTGTTGAGTAATATTGGAGAAAAAGGGTAACAAAATAACAAGATACAGAACAGCATGGAAAAGGATAAGGGCCATAATTTTTTTTTTTTTTAAAGATAAGGGCCTATAATTTTTAAAGACTGTTATTAATCTAAGTTTAAAAGTCAGAATCCAATTACATAATTCAAATTTTTTCCCATAAAATTCTAAAACTAAAGTCAAAAATGAGAGAAAAAAGTCAAAATCCAACATTCAAGTCATATTTGAGGGAAAAAAAACGTCAGACGTCTAACTTTAATTTAATATTATTATAATTATTATTATCATAATACTTCTACTACTAGTACTACTAATAACAATAATAATAATGATAATAATATTTATTTATTTATATATTTATTTATTCATGTTTGGCCACAATCCTCTTACAGAGACCTTAAAAATAGGTAAACCTTTATATCTAATCTTTTCTTCAGCTCGAGAGAATATTGTGGGGCCATAACTGTTTGCTGAGTCTATTAAATACAGAGTAAAGCTGAAAAAAGAGGCATAAAACTGAAAGTTGGTCATTTTAAGATTTGTTAATCAATTTTGAATTTTTGGATTGTTTTTCCAACAGGCGCCTCCTGCTGGCTTTAAGAAACATGCTTTATAGTTTTCATACAATACCAAGAAAACTTAGTCACTGTGGATCACTTCTGCTGGGAATTAAAACTGTGGATTTATGGAGGAGTGCATCTTGGGGTTACTCTCAGTTTGGAGCTTTGAGTTTTGAGTGAGCCGGGCAGTGTGACTTGAATGCAGCATCACTTAGTCCAGGTGGAGCACTAATTGGCACGTGACGCAGTGAGGTGTGCAACTGTCATCTTCCCCCCTGCCGCGTGCTGAAATACCAAAGCTTGACAGCTAGCCAAAAATCTCTATTCGGTGTTGTTTGAGTAGTTATATCATATCTGAAACACAGTACGCCGGGCCTATCGTCTATCATTTGTATTTTTTTTCCTGACTCAGGCTCCCACAGACCTTCATGCCTCCTTCTGCACAACGCTCAGAAATCCGCTATGGCAACAGGGGGAAAAAAGAGCAGGAAAAAAAGGAAAAGTTTTGACAACATGGCGCACTTTCCTTGAGAAAAGTTTCTCCTGAACGCCACACAGCTCGGTCTTTGTGGGATCCCTTGCAGTTTGTCGACACTCGCTGAACAGCGTGGACGTTTTGGCAGACTTTTGGACACCTCTTGAAGCACAAACAGTCGACACAAAGCGGGGAAGGAGTGTGATGGGATGAGAGCGATAATCCGTCGCACAAACCAAAGCAGTGAGACAGGATGGAGAAGCAAATGGCTCTGAAAGAAAAGGTAAAAGGATTAAAACACACACTTTGCTAACTGTCACGCGAGCTGCCAATTGTTGTAGTTGTTGACATTTTATTGCCCCCAGAATAACACTTTTTACCTCGCGTCCTGGACAGGAAATACCAAATGACCATTCCTGCGAAAACCTCGTAAAAGTCCTCTATCGATTTTCCAGTCTCCACACTGTACTGAACTGCTCAGTGAATGTGTGGGCTCTGCAGTGAGAAAGTCATCGTGAATGTAATTTGTCATTTGAAGAGTGAACAGTTTTTCAACCAGACTTATTTTTTTCATCGCATGAACAGAATCGTGCACAGTTGCTTAAATTCACGAGTAAAATCAACATAGCGACGCTTGAACTCATAAAGTGTGCAGGCTGGGCTTAGCTAACTTCTTGGCTAACCGTGATTAAGTTGGTGCCTTCAGTATTAGTGTTGTCTTTTATTATCTCTCTCCCTCTCCACCCTTCCTGCCCTCTCATAGTCAGCCCCTGTGTGTTGCAGCAGATGAGATAGCAGCTCTCACAAGTCCATCCCCTCTTTGGATTCTGCTCATCAGCCAGTTTTACTGACTCTCAGGAGAAATACTGCACAACCTTGGGCCTCAGGAATCAATAACCTATGATAAATGCTTTCCTGGTTTTCATTTTGGAACAGGCCTTTAAAGCAGGCATGCTTGACACTGCTGTCTCTTTTTTCCTGTGTGTGTATTTCTGAGAGATTGGATACCTTTTTCGTAGTGCTTACAGCTGCAAACACAGCAGGAAGCACTAGTTATAAAGTCTCTGTGCACTCCCCCCACTGGTTTACCCTGCTAATTTTGCAGCACAAGTGATCTGCAGGTGTTTCATTGGTTATTAGAGGGAGGACTCAAAGAGTCGACCCTTTAAAACACAGTGAAAGGGAAGCAGGAAGTATTTTTTGTGGTATCATGTGATGGGAAAGATAATAAACAGTTTTAAAAGAAGAGAACAAGAAAATTTGGAAAAGGTGAAAGTCCAAGCTGTTGCTTAAAACAGTGATTATTGCTTACAATGTCACTTAGAGTTAAACTACTCCTACCGAAAGCCCTTATGTCTGCTGCTTTTACTCTCCGGGCTTCTGGAAGTAATTACCCAGCCTGCCCTATCCCAGAATTCAGTCTGAGGAGGTGTGGTGAGAAAGAGGTAGCCTATAATGGAAGCTGCTCCTAAAAACATGCAACCGGAGAGGTTTTCAGGATTCGATAACACTCGGCACACCGTCGCTGCAAAGCAGATACAGCGCTGCTCTACCTGATGGTGGGATGTACTGACAACAAGACTTAAACTGATGAGCTCGTCAGCCTTACATTTACAAGTTTTGCCTTTTAGTTCAGTCATGTCCATAGCTTCACTCAAAGGCATCCAGTTTTGTAGTGGATGAATTTCAATGGCTGCACTTTTCTGTAAAAAACAAAACAAAACAAAACACAGTTTGGATGAAATAGTTCTCCAAAGATCCACTATCCAACAAAATTAGCAAAAGATGCAAACATTGATCCACTTCAAAATTCTCAGTTGACATTTAAGCAGGAAAATATGGCAGAATTGCTGGAGGCTTGGTAGTTTTCTTTATATGACATTGAGATCAGTGTCTGTCATAAAATATTTATAAGAGTTCACTTCTAAATTACATTGAAGTATGCCATCCTGAAAAATGCAGAGACTGTATTTTTTATTTGTTTTTGTACCGAAATAATGTAATGGAAATTTTTTATCAGCATTTAATTGAAGTATCAGAGGGTGATTAAAAAAATGTGACATCCTCTTCTGTTAAGTGGACTCAAAGGGTTCAAGCTTACGAGCTGGAAACCTCTCGTTTTTAACTGTTCTTATCTAAGTGACAACTGTGAGGGAATTAAAGCACATTATATTGTCACTAAATTCAATCAATATAACATTTCTATTTTTTTCTCAACTTCAGTGCAACTTCCCTTTTCCTCACACCAAATCAAAGTTATCAGACAAAATGATTACATAGTTACATGATGTCTAAAGAAATGGATCATATCAAGCACTGACCTGTACTTGTCTTGACACACGTAGAAGAAATAATCCTACCTGTCAGCAAATGTAGCTGTTTTAGTGTCTCAGGGGTTTATGTTCAGTTTTTGTTTCACTGTGTGATGGTAATGAGTATCACAGAGCACAACAAAGTGAATTAAATTCAAATTTTTTCATTAATACTGGTGGTAATTTTTCTCTCTTCTTATATAAAATGAAAAAATTCTGGTGTGAAAAAGGTACATTTATGATAGCTGTTGTATAAGTCAAACTACAATCTGAAGTTTTCCTGTTGGAGTCGAGTCGATTTGACTAAACTCTCACATAAACAGTTGGAGCACAACATAACACTGAGGAGCGCAGTCCTGTTAGCTTTTATGGGTTTTTAAATCAAGCATATCATAACTTTCTCTGCCTTCTCTCTTTATTTGTTCTAGTTTTCAATCTTCAGCTCTCGAACAGTGGGCAGACCAACCCGGTGCGTTTCTGGAGACGGCGGGACCGGTTATGGTCTCAGCAAAGCAGAGTTCATGGAGAAGGTGCAGCAGAGCAACGAAGCGTGTCAGCGTGGAGACTTCCAGACGGCTGTTCATTTGTACACCAACGCCCTGCAGGCTGACCCACAGAACTGCATCTTGTACAGTAACCGCTCAGCAGCCCTTCTCAAGCTGGGACAACACCAGGCTGCTCTGGATGACGCTGAAAAAGCTTGTGAGCTCAACCCAAAGTGGCCAAAGGTAAGTGTGACATAAGAGATTAAAACTATTGCATACGCTTAACAGATTTGTGGCACAAGGAATAAATCTTGAATGAAATGGAAATTATTTAGTTCTTACAAGTTCTCCTAAAGGTTTCACAACTGCAAACTCAAAATCAGCTTGTAATGAAACATGATGTTGAATAAGATGTTGGGTTTTACCCTATACCATACTTATGAACACATTTCAGTGTTTTGAGAAAGGGACTGTTAAACAATAAAGTGAGTTAAAAGGTAAACAAACAGAAAAATCCAGGAACCTGTTGTTGGCCTTTAAAAAAATGCAGATGTAAGTGTAGAGGCTGTCAAACCAGTATCTTTTAACTCAAGGTTGATTGCAGATTTTCAGCTGCATTTTTAATCATATGCTTTAAATTCCACAGTCAAACAGTGTTTAAGTTTATGTTCACAATGCAAAAAGGGATTGTAACCAGTGTCTCAATCTAAAAATGAGCTGCTGTCTGACATTGGTCTGGCCAGCTGCACCTGTATGTGTTCAAAATCGGCTATGGTGTGCTGGAGGGAGCAAAAAGGAACACAGTAATGAAAATATATCTTTATCAGTGTGTGAACATTGGCAGCCCTAATCTCTTTAAAATGGTCATCCTTGGTATCTTAATGAAAATGGAAATTTGTAAATTAAGGTGGAAATATGAGCAAAGTAGTGCCACAGTTATATTCTTCACTACTACTGTTTTGCTACTACTATCCTAAATAAATTCATATTGAAACTTGAAATGGTTTTCTACCACACCATCACTTGTTATTCTTTTTTCCTAAATGATACGACACTTTACCCTTCATTTGGAGCGTTTCAGATTCTGCTCACAGCACCTCTCCGTACTCACATCTCTGCAGCTTCTAATCAATACCAACTTTTCTGGGGTCTTGTCTTTGATCTTGTCCAGGCCACGTGGACTAACCTGTGATAGATTTCACATTACTCAGCTGCAGAGATCTCTGGGCGACCCATTCCTCTCGGTGATAGAAATGCATTGATTTCATGATCTAGCGTGGAGAGATACTTTTGTCTTTCCAGAGAGTGATTGATAATAATGCTCTCAAGTGCTATCGATGATAACTTGTTGCTGCCGATGAGGCATCAGGGGCTGCTTTTTCTTTGATCTGAGATCATGTGTCTTTGGATGCTGAGGTAGGTTACCTCCTCTGTGAAACTTTGTTATATCTCTGAGTGCTGTCACTTTTTATCAAGCAGACATTATTGTGTGCTTTATTTGTCTAATAGTTTATTGACTTTCAGTAGTTATTTATCAGTACACTGTTCTAAATGAATGTCTTTTACAAATCTTCTCCTTCTAGCACATTGTCCTTCATGTTTTTATGTTAAATTTCCAGTTGCTTTCCAGCTTTTCTAAGGTGATGTTTCAGTACAGTGCTTTGTCCTTGTTATGCAGGATTGCTAGCTCTGCAGTGGAGCTCTGTGTATTCCTGGATTTACAGCCTGACAGGCTTGATTCTTACACTGTTAGCAGACTCCAGATGTTTAGCCTGACTTGTGTGTTTTACCTTGTAGCAGAGATTAACGTGTCTCCGGCATTAAAAGTCATCAGAGGGCTGCATGCTGCTGCTCTACACAAAGTTCCTTTAATCACCACTAGGGGTCAGTCTTGACAAGCAGTAGGGTTGTTATTGGCATTGGTCTGTCCATGACAAAAAAGACATTAAAGGGATTTAATGTCCAAGATGCATTTTTTCATCATCGTTGGATTCAAAGAAAACAAAATGCCATCATGATCGGCTTCACACAGTTTCCAAACGTGTCAACACAGCGTCTCAGAGAGCTCTGTGGGTGGTTTGTGAATGTGCAGGTGGAGGCAGGTGTCACAACAAATCCATAATCCAGTTTTCTCTCTGATATTTCAGACAAGATTACATTCTGCTCAAACTTAGCTCTGATCTCCTCATCAGAGTTTCATGACTTTATATCAGTGTGGTCCATCAGATATAAATGAACAGTGATGTGTAATACAGCTGCTGTTTTCAGGGAGCGCTGCCTCAAAGAATTGATTAGTAATGGTGGTCTTGACACTTATGGCGTGGGCCTCAAGGAGAGAGGGGGTTTGGCGTCGTACAGTCCATCTGCTGCGCCCGGATGTGTGATGAAGGAACAGGGATTAAATCACAGGAGTGTGCTGGCATTCAGATCCTGTGTGAGTACATAATATCATCAATCATACCTCCCCATGACTGCACTCCTGGATTGGCCCGTCAAACACTGACAGGCGTGGTTTTTTCACTGCCCCAAGCACCAGCAAGCAGCCCACCCTCCTGAAGCCCACAGGCAGCATGTGAACGCAGCCCCCCTGTCTGATCTGTCAGCTTTCTCTGCTGTAAGTGCCAGAAAACACATTCTGAAAGAAGAAAGAAATGTGGGGTTTAATGACCCAAGACAGCTTTGGGCCCTTTGTACCTCACCCTCTTACTGAATATAAAAAGCTTAAATGAGAACAAAATAGGGTGTCATTTCACAGACAAGGGGTGCACACTTGTGTGTGTGTGTGTTTTCATTTTGTCTCTATGAGCCAGAGTGGGAGAAGGAAAATGTGTGCTATTTAATCAGGCTCCTTTTCAGAGCATGATTAATAATTTGAAGTAAAGAAGAAACTGTTCAACTTAAGCTCTCACTAATTTTAGAGATGTTCAGATCCCTCTTCTCCCTCCTGAGGAAGATTTAGATACTTAGATCTGAGAATCTGGAGATACAGAGTACCTCATTTAAACCAATAGGGTAAAGAACATTTTAGATAGATTTTAATTTAATAAAGTTTGATAGGATATAACACTGTTGTGAACCACTGATTACTGAGATACTGATAAGCTTTGACTGACATTGTGTTGCTGCTAGAATGGCACCGCTGACCTTTGTTATTTTCACACAATAATCTGGATTTTATGAAGCTAATCAGATGTCATGACTCAAAAAGCATCTACACATTTAAGCTCAATGTTCCTTTTCTACCACACAGCTGTGTTTTAGTCATATACCAGCAGTGACAGAGGGGACAGTACCCCCTGTTGACGGGTTCCCTGCCTCTTCTGTTTCTCCATCTGGTCCCACCCTCTCAGCATGGCTGCTCCACTGACATGTTAAACAAACAGCCCTCTCTGCAATCACTCCCATTCTCCAGCGTGAGCGCTGACAGGAGAGCTCCCGGGGAACCAGATGACGACTGGCATGCAGCATCAGGGGAAACATCTCTGCCATTTGCATATCTTCTGATTATAGGTTATGATGATGCTGCCTATCAGGAGTATTCTGTCTCCTCCAGTGTATATGCCAAAGTTCCTGTGATGCCCTCATAATGACGCTTAAAGCTCATCAAGTCTCCAGTCCCAGAAGAAGCTATAACAGTTTATTTTCCTAGCGAATGCCAGTAGTTGCATTAATTTATTCTCTTTACTAGCATAAAAATGTCTGTGAGCAACCTGATGGAGGGGGCAAGGGTTTAACTGAGACAATGAGTGTTTGCATTGGGAAAGGTCATGGTGTGTGAAGGGCTGAATGGGGACTTTAATTACTGCAGCAGCACATCCAGTGATAGTGTGAAGAGTGGATGCTAACACCCTGATGAGGCGTTTATCCTGCAGCACTGAATGGGAGATGACACAGGCGCTGGCTGTGGCTGTCGCGGGAAAGGAAGGGAGAGAATAGCTTGTGCGATTTTTGCAGCTCATCCTTTGCCACTCTCAGCAGCTCTCTGCTTTTCGTGTGGATGAAAACCACTGGGGTGTAATGCTCCCCTGTTGGTGTGACAGTCCGTTAAACCAGCTCTCATCTGATCTCGCTGGGTGTGGAGAATAAAGAACCTGGCTTTTGATCTCACGTGGAGAGTGGTTATAGCTCGTGTACCTTTCCTCTGGCTCTCATTTTCACCATCTGAAATATTTATCTCTGTAGACCTTGGTGACCTTTCCTATTAGTGCGATACATGCTGAATCATGTGCTGAAAACGTCACAGTGAGACTAACGTGACGGGGATGAGAGAAGTGTGTTATGCATTTGTAGAGTGGAGAACACAAATTAGAGGCCTGTTTTTGTCATTTTGTTATAACATTACAGAATTTAATTTGTACCAATGTTACTAGTTGTTTTCGCTGAAATTGGTCATCAAATGTCTCCAATCTAAACATGTCATCCATCCATACTCATCAACAATCTAACTGTATCAAAAAGCTTTGAAACACTCATGTTTTTTGTCCTACCACTTCAGGAATCCCCTAACTTTTCTTCAAGCACCATATCGATAAGCATTATTGTGATTATGTGAAATTTGCTGGTTTCCGGGTAAAAAAACAAAACATATAACAGTATTCTCTCTAAGTCTTCTGGCTTTTATAAACTTGATTACCCCCATCAAGGAGGTCATGTTTTTTGGAGTGTTTGTCTGTGAACAACATAACTCAAAAAGTAATGAACAGATCTGAAAGAAATTTTCAGGAAACATTCAAATTGGGTTAAAGAAGAAGTGATTGAATTTTGGAGGGATCTGATACCTGACAGTGTTGAAAATCATGATGACCCAGTACATATTTCATATCCAGAATATTGGAAGGATCTGGATCATACTATTTCATCTGTCAGAAATTATGGTGACCTTGTCTTGTATTGTTTTGCAAAGCAATCCGACCATTAATCACAGTTTTATACACGTGGTGAAAACGGTCTTATCTCATAATGATAAAGAATCCTTGAAAAAGTCCTGGATCCAGACGGTGATCTGGATCACCTCCAAAATTTAATCACTTCTTCCTTATCCCATTTTGAACATTTTCTGAAAATTTCAACAAGATCTGTTGGTTACTTTTTGAGTTATTATAATCACAGACAAACAGATGGACAAACAAAAAGACAAACTCTCCCAAAAACATAACCTCCTTGATGGAGATAATTATCGTACAAACCTGCAACTAACACCAAATTGTAGCAGACAGTCTGCTGAAAGGGAGTATAACATTAAAGTAGGACTAAAGTGTTTCGTGACAATCACTATATGCTTGGCGGAGATATGCGCTCTCTGAGTGCTTTTGTAGCTTACAAAAAACGGTTGCTAGGCGCTACCCAAGTAGCTGCCTGTTGCAGCAGCTCTCTCGTCTTTGTCCGTTTCTTGTAATTTTTTCGTCTCTTTTTCGCCATCTTTGTATTTGGAGTGGATCATCACTTTGTATGGTTCATTGTTGGTCACGGACACCAAACTTTTTGTGGCTTCGGCGATATTTTTTACTACTTTTCTCCTGTGTTTGTCTGGAGATCCTACATGTAACCATGGCTGCATTGTTTACATGCGAAATTAGCTGTTAGCAGCCCGTAGCATGTCAATGCTAACTAGTGTAGGGCTTGATGATTTCCCTCGAGCTGAGGAGGAGGCGGTGAGGACGACGTGCTGGTTCTCGGATGTGGGCTGGGAGGTGACGACGTGGACCTGTCCTTCCATCCATCGTTGTTGGGAACGTGGGATCTAGCCCCGGGGGATGGACGAGCTAGCCGTGCTAACCCAACGGCATCGTGCTGTTCACGGACGTGGCTGACGGAGCTGACATCGGACGCCGCGACACATCGGAGGAGCTTCGCCTGCTGTGAGCAGACAGGATCCAGGAGACAGAGACTGAACAGACTGCTGGGGAGGCTCAGTCCTGGACCCTGTGGAGGTGGAGACTGGCTGGGCGTGGTGGACGAGTGGTGGACGGGATGTCGTCATCTAATTTCTTATGGACCTTTTTGCACTTTCTATACTCTCTCTTACTTTTGTTTTCTTAAATGCTGCGGTGACTCCTGAATTTCCCCTTGGGGATAAATAAAGTATTTTCTATTCTATTCTATTCTATTCTACAATGAAACTGCCCGACATTGGCATTAATCTAAAGATTGTACAAAACTTGGTTGCTGTTTCTGTAAAGTCACCTATTGAAAGAAGCAGTTATGGTGATTGCAGAACTCAACATGTTGACTCAATCTAACCCCTGGTTTATCTCGTAACAGGTCAATAAGCGGTACTTGGGAGCTTTGGGCTTCTTTACATTTTGATCCTGGTATTGGTGTATAGACGTTTCTGATACAGACTCAAATTTTTAGGATGGAATTCATTTCCAAAATTTACCTCTTTAGTCTGTACTGCTAAAAAAAGAGCTAAAGAAACTACAACATTTTTTCTTTTAACCAGCAACCTTTAATCCGGTTGATTTTTTGCTCTGGAGTTGAACAGCCATGTACTGGCTTGCTGCTAGCTTTACTGGCCAAATGAGGGTTTTATAACTTTTATATATTTCCCCGTCCATAGTCCACCATTTAAAATAAGATTATCGGCACCAAAATTGCTCATTTCTAAGCACTTTTTCTAAGTATCTGTGGATGACCTGAAATATCTGTTCACAGAAATTTCCCTTTGGCAATGTAAGGCTGGTTGTTCAGCAGTGAGAAGCAAGATCTGTCCTTTCCTCTTCTCAAAATGAACTCATGGATGTATATTGTAGAGAAAGTGGACACTAGAGCTGGACTGACAAAAAGAAAAAGGACAGAAGAGCAAAGGAAAGCTAAATAAGAGAGCGATACAGGACGGGCTGAAACACGGGCTAAGCTGTTTGTGATAATGTTCATTCCAACCCACTTGCAGCAGTTATTCTGCAGTGGGTTGTTCAAACTTGAGAGCTTATAAATAAAATGAAGAGTGAGGTTATGTGAGCAGTTTTAGGACATAACCAGGATTCACTACTGTTACATGTTATGGACACATCTCAGAATACCAAGCACCAGATAGTCTGCTCACCTTCTGGACACCTCGTGTAGAGGCCAAGCCCATGCTTTAAGCCACTGAGGTCCTACACCTGGATCATAGTTGACTCACTGCTAATAATAATAAAACATTTTATTTAAAGGCGCCTTTCAAAACACCCAAGGACACTGTACAGGATAAACAAAAAACAATAAAATCAACAAAACAAAAACTATAAAATCAGCGAAATACAACAGACAGTGACGGGTAAGTGGATAGGAGTGGAATGTTCATGGTAAGGAGTATGCAATTCGGAGGAGGTGGGTTTTGAGTCTGGATTTGAAAAGAGAGAGGGAAGTCAGGATGGATGATCATTCTGTTTATTGTACATAGCAAAAGTTCAACTTGTCTAATACAATTACCAAATGTTTGACCACCCTCCCACAGCACCATGCTGCCTCCACATGCAGTGGTCAAAAACTGTTTGACCTTTTTGGGTGAAACCCCTACCTACCCTAACAAGGTTCCCCTCTTTTAAACAATTTCACCCTTGATAATCTCAATTACAAATAAACACGGATGTAAACAACCCCATTCATTCATTCATTCTGCTCCTACACCTCGTCTACAATGTTTGCTGATTGTCACGTTTAAAACAATAGTGTTACAAATAAGTGCATCACTTTGTCACTTTGCATTCTTTAAAAAAATGTCTTGAACAAAGAAAAATGTTTGATTAAAGATCTGCTCTACATTTACTTGCTTCCAAACCAATGCTCGTTTTTTTAAGAGCCACGTCCTTGTGCAGGTTTTAAATGTAATTGACACAAATTTAGAAAATCAACCCCTCTGACTGTTTCGAGACTTTATTTACCCTTTAAGAAACTACGTGAATTTTAATATGTAAAAAGCACAAGGTAGATAAAAATTTTAAAACACAAATGTTTCACTTCGTAACTCCATGTGTATGCTAAGGCTTCAATATGCATCAATGAATATTCACAACACACCTTGATGCATATTTATGACGCTCGTGATTTAGTTTGATTTGAAAGAACTGAATGCAGCCGACATCAACCTGCAAAGCTGCCTGTAGATATGAATAAATAGTTATAAAATATGAATGCATTTAGATAGTCATGAGGATACTGAACGACAGCTGAGACTCATTGTAATAATGTGCAGAGAAAGTTGCTCACCACCTTCTTTATTCAGATGCGTTACTTTTTAAATCTGTTTTGGGTATAGCGAAAAATGAGGCCCAGGAACGCATCGACAAGCAAATGTCTTCATGAGATTCTGCTGCAGAGCCAAGGCATGTTTATGATTTTAATTGTCAAAAGTAACTGCTGAGGACTTTCTGAAGTTTTCAGAGCAGCTAAGGCTGTTTAAAATTGAATGAAGAGGCTGACTGAGATTGCATACATGTTTAACCACAGACAACTGCAAGAGTTTAACTTATCTCTGCAGAAAAAGTGCCTCTGCGCCAAAATCTCGGTCCCTGCCTTCAGTTTTTGTTATCTGTACTCTCTGTATTTGTTGATTATGGGTTTGTTGACCCTCTGAGCACCGCAGCAGTGTCTTTTTGTAAGAGGTTTTACGGATAGCCTTGTTTTGACAGTATATATCCCCTGCTGTCTCTCTTCATGAGGACGTGTGCTCTGGGTTAAAACAAGGTCTCCCCGCCAGTTTCCCCTCTCCTACATCTCTGCTGCTGTTTTCCATGGAGAGACGAGAGTCATGAACCACTAATGAGAGGGTTCCGTTTTGCTTCTACCCAGCCGAGGCTTGAACTAATGAACAAATCAAATGAGTGGCATGTAATTATAGGCCAGAGAGAGCGGGACGGACAGAGGGCTGGCGCTATAGCGGGCACAAACCTGAAATTATTTGTCTGGAAAATCTGTGAAATAAGCGGGAGCAGTTAAAATTCGGTCCTTTTTCCTTTAGAAGGCCGTTGTGGCTTTGCAGCGCAGCACATATGCAGGGACCACGATGGAGGGAAAGTGACCACACGCACACACGAGTCTGCTGTTTGGATTTCTGCAGCGCTAACTTGGCAGCTTTGACTTTCTTTGCACAGATGAGACGAAACTAATCCTGCTGCAGATTTCTGTTTTTGATAGCAGCTCTGCTCTCACACTGCTGTCTCACTACTACAGAGATTTCCTCGTTTTTGTTCATGAGAGTTTAATGTTTCTCATTTTCTGTGAGGTTATTCATTAATACTTAACACAAATACACTCAAGCTTCTGTGTTTTATGAACTGATGGTTGCGGTGTTTGAATTCAATAACTCCAGTAGCTGACTTCATCCGACTCACACTGTTAGAATCGTCTCATTTCCAACGATGTGTTGCTTCTCTGTTGTTCTGCCAGCATGTAATGCAGCTCAGGCACAACACGTAAATTAAGGCAGTAATATGGCTGATGGAATTTATACACAGGATTGCGCTGCTATTTTCAGCTTCCTAACTCAATATGCTGTTGATGTTTTCAGTGCTTCCCTCTCTGTTTTTTTTTTCATTCAATTTGGAACGGCTGATCTCAAATCCTGCTTACCCCGGTCGCTGTGACAGTGGCCAAGTGGTTTTCCTCTCTGCCACCCAGGCGCCCCACCAAATTGTAGTGTTTAGTAAAATTTAATCTGCTTTCAAGAAACACCAGGGCTGCGTACACTGAAAGGAAATTAGCCTATCTTTCCTGATGCTTTCGCAGAGTGAGTGTATCACTTCTGCGTTGCATGACCGCATGAAAAAGAGGTTTTCAGGGTTACATGATGTAATGTGGTTTGATGTGTGTGTGATGACCTCCCTCTCACCTCCTTGCTGTCTGACTCCAGACTGTCCTGAGGGCATGGATGAGTCAGAGCTGGGAGCTGATGTCACCCTGATTATAAACTGTCAGGCCTTTCAACACCTTAAACCATCCATGTCAAATGATTTAGACCATCTTCCCTAAAATACATTAGCTCCCCAGTGTGAATATTACCTTTTAGCCTTTTCCTGTTGAATAAATGTTTTAAAAATTCACTTTAACATTTACTTGTAGGCATTTATTAAATATTAAGATATAGACATGCACTGATCGATCGTTGCCAATTTTCTTAATTTTGGGGGATCGGTGATTGGCCCATCCTCAAATATGAAACTGATCTTATATACCTCTGGGAAGGTCTGACAGCCAGCCATTGATGCTTTTTTGCTCTGAGACCTAAAACCCAGGACACTTTATTGGTTGTTTAAATTAAAACATAAAAATTTTATTGTTTCACAGGTATTGTTCAATGATTTCCAATCAAATAAGGTTGGAACATTAAAGGCATATGCTGTCAGTTATAGAAAATAAAATATAAAAATCGGTTTTGGCTCAGATCCGTATCCGTAATCCGTATCCGCAGGTCAGGCTTTTTAAAGAACAGTGATCGGCGATCAGCCAGAAAACTGTGATTGGTGCATCCCTATTAATATAACATTTTTAAGGAAATCAGCTTCTGCCACATATCAATGTGTTTTTCAAGTCACATCAATCAGGCAAAACCTGCAAGCTTAGCGAGAACTATCAAGTTATCAAAATATTCAAACCATGTCCAGTGTGTGTGCTGAAAGAAAAAATAATTCAGACCATAAGTGTATCTTGAACCAGATTGTCATCATGTTAATTTGTGCAGTGAAGCCTTTTTTTTTAATGGGTGTCTGTATGTGGTTTCAGGTGCTTCTACAGACAGCCTCTAGTGGACATGTGATGAACTGTAGTGTTATTTGAGTAAAACACGTTAATGAGTTGTTAAGTCTGTGCATCAACAGGATTTAACTCTCATAATACACCTTTTGTCCTCTCCAGTAAAACCCTGTTTTTTGATGGCAGAGGATTTCATCAGGGGTCAAAATGACCCCATCTGGTTTTTACTGTTTTTTATAAGAAAAAATGAAAATAAATTTCCATCAATTCTGTGTTACACCCTTGGTCTTACTTCAGTCCAACCCATTACCACCATCTTTCCCTTTTTGGGGAGGAATTAAGGGCTAATTGACCTTGTTTGTAACAAGGAATACTCTGTTTTTAGATGGCATAGGATTTCATTTGGGGTCAAAATGACCCCAAGACAACTTAAGGATTTAACTCTGAAATGTACCCAAAACAAATGCTGTAATATCAGTCCTCCTTTACCCTCCTTTCACCTTGAATAAAAAGGTGATTGTGGTAACTTACATGTTGATTCAACAATCTTTTAGCCAGTTGAAAAGTGAAGGAATCAGACCTGGTTCCACCCTGTTTCTAAACATAGTTCAATGTTAAAATTCTGGAAGCACTGATCCGACTTCTGGCTTGATCCTGATACCAATACCGTTACCTGGGCTTTGGGTATTGATGGATCCCAATACTGATCCAATACCAGTGTAAAAGTAATAACCTGCATTCCCTACTGTGATTAAACTGGTAAAGTTTTGAGGAAAAGAAAAAATGAGAACATAATTACTGGGATTGGTATTTATTTAAACTTTTTTACCAGCAGTTTGGTAAAAACAAAAGAAGCAGAACTTGAAGAAATGATTGTTCGATTGTAAACATTTATACCCTGTAGACTAAACCATAATTTAGCCTTAGTGTCAAGTTTGGCTCAATCCTTTACCTTTGATACCCAGCTTGGAGGGCCAAGGTCAGCCAATACATGATACCAGGGTTGGGATCAGTGCAT
This sequence comes from Halichoeres trimaculatus, assembly GCF_033239565.1. Classification (NCBI taxonomy): domain Eukaryota; kingdom Metazoa; phylum Chordata; class Actinopteri; order Labriformes; family Labridae; genus Halichoeres; species Halichoeres trimaculatus. The sequence continues at coordinate 24,092,745 of NW_027437183.1, forward strand.
CCCAAGTTGAAATCTTCTGGGTTGTTGTTCTGCTGTATTACATCCATACTGATATTAGTGTTTCATTTTTTCTCGAGTCGTTTTTTACTTTTGCCTTTCTGCAGATAAGCTTTTCAGAAAATTAAGTGCAGCGACTGCTTTGTCCCAAAAGAAATAAAGTGTGTCAAAGGCGAGGTAAGCACCACAAACAAGAAACTTTCAATCATGTTAGTGAATGTGTGCACCTTCAGAATGCTTTTTCCCTCCGGATACATCAATTGATTACGGGCTTAATAGGTTTTTGCTTGCTATTACAAGGCAAGAAATGTCAAAAGGCCCAGAGAAAGCAAGCTCATTGCCATGCTCATGGCATAACACCGTGCTGCTGATGGTGGATCAGCTTTACAAGCCAGAGGAAATGAGGAAAACAATTGCACCCTGCTCCTAGCACGTAACCCCTTTGGGTTATTCAGGTTTTTTCTTGCAGGGGTTCATCTTGTTTGTCAGCCTCGTATTGTGCTGGCCCCTCCCACCTGGGAGCTTGGCAAAGCTCAGGCCCAGAGACTCGGATATCTCCAGAATTAGCACAACCTGGCTGTGCTGCAGGGAGGAAACGTTCCCATTGGGGAAAAGGGGTAGAGCAGAGAGCAACCTGCAAGAAGCCCATTAGTATACACTGCATAAGTATGGCAAGATGAAGGCAGAACTGAGAGGTTTCTTCCCTGCTCTGATCTACTTCCTGATCCTGCTGTCTTCACCTCTGAACTTCGGGTGACTGGCACTTTCTGGTTTCTTCTCATGTCAGTGCCAACAGCCACGTCATTAGCATACCAGGGTTACAAAGCCAGATAAAAATAAAGGAAGTTCTGGTGATGCATACATATCACAGATGTATTTTTATATCTTTCACCTCTTGAAAGAGGTGCAAGGTTTGGTCTGTGCTCACGCTTTTACAGAAAGTGTTCCTCTTGTAGCTTGTGGTCTGTTTCATACAGCACCTTTTCATGATGTAACCCCGTTCCCAGAATGAGTCATATGCCCTGGTTCCTCTCTGAGAAATAAATTGGTGGGGATAAAGGTGCCACTAATTTTGTTTCCAGGTGGCTCACTGCCATTTTTGGAAAGAAGCCTTGCAGTAGTCTGACAAAATCAGTATCAAATCAGTTCTTGCTTAAAATAAGAGAAAAAACTGGGTCTAGGTCGAATTTTGAGTATGTGGCAAACTTTTCTCTGAGTTGCCATCTCTGTTCAACTTCCTGTCCTCAGTTTTTAATTTGAGTTCTTGTTTATTTCACCTGGGAAACTGTGTGATTCTCATTTGAATACGGCTAAAAAAAGAGGACGTATTGATGCATAGTCTTGGTGAATGTGATAATAGTGAATGGCACTGAGGAAATACATTTTTATACTGTTTAATTGGCCTGAAATAAGGACTAGCATTGGGTTTTATGTGCTTATTTTGAGGGAAGTTCCTCTCACAACATTTGTATTGCTCACAAAAATGGCTGTAAAACTTTGTAGCACTCTCATTACTGGAGCCAACAACTGAGTTCAATTTTGTCTCTCACTGTTTATGTCTATGGTAAGAGGGGAGTTTAACCAGAGAACAATGTTTTTAAACTCCTCAAATAACCTCTGCAGATTAAAACAATGTCCAATGAGCCGTAACCCCAGTTTTTTGCAAACAGTTGAAAGTGGCTGGTTGTGCTACTTTGAGGTTTTATGACCTTGGTTGTTTTTAATCTGTATTTTAATCAAAGCACTACATTTTTAATCAAAATAATTGTAGTAGTCTTCTAAAAGGTCCCATATTATGCAAAAATCACTTTATTAAGTCTTTTAGTGAAATTTGTGGGTCTTTGGCTTTCCTCCCAGCCCACAAAATGTGATATTTAATGACAAAACCTGTACTTAGTAGTGCTTGTGAATGTAAAATCCTGACCTAAAACGAGCTGTTTGGGTTTCGGGGATTTGCTGACATCAGCAATTCCCTTTTTTGACCAATTAGGAGCAAGTCTGACCTGATTGGTCCACTGGAGCAGATACCCCCTGAACCCCCTCCCCACCCACACCCCTTCCCGTTACTGGAGAGAACTCTCTCCAGAAGCGGGGAGGAGAATGCCAAAGTCGAAGAGCCATCACTGCTCTGATTTTTGGCTGTAAACGGCCACATAGTTCCATGCACAAGCTTCCCAACTCGGTAGAAGACAAGACTGAGTGGCTAGAGTTAATTTACCAAGGAAATGTTCCAGCTACACTCAGTAAAACTGTGCATGTGCCAACTGCTTTTCCAACTTTGGACAGTCCAACAGAGGGCTAGCGAATAGACTGGTCCTGAATCCAGGCGCGTTACCAACCATCCACCAACAAACCTCGGACCCTGGAAATGTGAGTATTTTAAATGCTGTGTGCTGTGGAGCAGATGTAAGAGCTTTTCCTCAGTGTCCCCCCTGTCTCTGTGTTAGCTTCAGGATGCTAACTTTAGCTGCGGTTAGCCTGTTGTTTTTGCCTGTAATGTTACTGCAAACAAGCTTCGCTGTTTTCTAAACATTGTGCACTCGGAGCTCATGGAGCCGCTCTCAGTGACGCTGAAGAGCGGGGCGGTATCAGCGGTGGCTCATTCACATATGAAGGTCACGCCCACTAAATCAGAGCGTTCTGAACAGAGGGGCTATGAGAGCCTGGAAACAAAGCTGCTGTGCTTGATTTATTGGCTCTTTGGACCAAAACATGTTACTACCATTTCATGAAGACTTCAATGATCCATATCAAACTGCAGAAAAGGAGCAGAATATGGGACCTTTAAGATTATAAGACTTGTTTTATATTTATGACCAGGTAACTGCATGCCAGAGCAATAGGGATATGATTATCAGTCCACATTATGAAAACTATGAATGAGAGATTTGTGACCAATGACTTTAGCTGTCGTTAATTAGTCATTAAAGTCATGGAACATGTTTTTCAAGCTGATAACATTTATAAAAATCATCCTCAGTGTCTGAGTAACTGAGCCGTTCTCTTCAACAACACAGCAAAACTTAGTAAGTCTGAACGCTGCAGAGAAAAGAACTGACCATGTTTCTGTTGACAGCAGTGAAGATGATCTCTATACAGCTTACACAATGTGTCACCTTATCAGCTATGAGTATCAATGAAAACTTTCAGATTTGCAACAAGTAATTATGGTTTTAACATTTTATCTGTCATTATGACCTGTAAGTAGATGGTGTGCATCCTTAAATCAAACCAAGTATTTGTTTGAGTGAAGCAATTTCAGTAAAATAATCTCAGTGAAATCTTACTGTATACGGCTGCACGGTGGTGCAACGGTTAGCGCTGCAGCCTCACAGCAAGAAGGTCACCGGTTCAATTCCCCACCTCGGCCGGTGGGTCTTTCTGTGTGGAGTTTGCATGTTCTCCCCGTGCATGCGTGGGTTCTCTCCGGGTACTCCGGCTTCCTCCCACAGTCCAAAAACATGCTTACCAGGTTAATTGGTCACACCAAATTGTCCCTAGGTGTGAGTGTGTGCGTGCATGGTTGTCTGTCTATGTGTCAGCCCTGCGATTGACTGGCGACCAGTCCAGGGTGTACCCTGCCTCTTGCCCAATGATTGCTGGGATAGGCTCCAGCCACCCGCGACCCTAAACAGGATAAGCGGTATAGAAAATGGATGGATGGATGGATCTTACTGTATATTCACCAGAAAGGTGAATGTGAATGTGACAGATAAGTAAACATGAATCAAATAAATCTCTTGGTGGTGCTTCACCTTCAAAGGTTCTTGAAGCGTACCTAACTTAATATTCAAAGTTGAAACCATGCTGTGTATTTTCTGCCATTTTTATTTTTATTTTAATTTTTGTCCCTCACCTTAAAAGCTTGTTCTTTGAAAACTTCACCTTTTTTCCTGTCCTCCTCTTAGTGATGAATGAGTGTCCGTGGTAAAGCGTCAGCCTGCTTCATGATGGTTTGGATTTTCAGGACACCAGTATACTGTCTTGTCCCATATTATTCCCTTTCCATGCGTTATTACACCGGTTATATAGCCCCTTATTCTCAGCATGCTCTGGTCGCACTGCCCGTTACCCTCAGTTCATACATACTAGTCCTGATCCTTCAGTGCCGTGGACGACATCAAGCTTAGTTGCTTCTCTAGTCAATCACTGTGTTCACACACAGGGCGCACTGCGGCCCGTCTCTGGTACATACCACCAATGGCACTACATCTCTGCTTGCTGCTGCTACACTGCTGAGAAATTTAATAAAGAGTGTTAAATATGAAAGCTGATAGCTAAACATTCAAGTCATCAAGCCAATAATTAAGTCAAATCACTAACCACTTAGTCTGTGAATTATTTCAGCTGATGAGTCGTCAGCTACAGGAGGAAGGAAAACAAAGCTATGGCCACACGTCTTCTTTCACAAACTGTTCTCTGCACCAGAAACCCAGAAACTTCCTCATCTTTTCCTGAGCTATGATGTTGTCAAACGATGAATTGTAGATTCATGGATTAGGTTGTTGTAGTCCTTAAGAAAATGAAACAAACATCTTTCTTCAGCGTAGCAAATAGAAATAGACCACGTTACTTAGCAAATCAATATATTCACCGTGTAAAATGTCAGTGCACATTAATAAAACACACATTCTCCATGATGTGTCACTTTAACATGTCACAATTTTATTCAGAAGCAATCGGTTTATTTTTCCACTGAAAGACAAAGTGCTATTTGTCAGCGTCGCTGGTGTGGAACCAGAACAAGAAATTTAATCAGGCTTTTGTTTAAGTCTGACCTAATTTTGTCCATTAAGTGAGTGCTGTATGGTCACAATTTCTCTGTAATTACTGATTTAACTGGCAAGTCGTACATGATTAATGATAGATGATTTCTAATAAATAATTTATGTTTTGGAGGCCGTGAGGAACAAAGGATGCAATATGCACAACATTATGTTAACATGCTTGTGTGATAATCTCAGATCTTTTTCCTAATTCAGTAAGCAAGACCATTTAATATTCAAATCCAGTCTATTGAAAGATGGATCTCCTCTTTCTCTCTAAATGTCTTGGTGTAATGGCCTCCAGCCTAATCCATTCTTCTAAAGTGCTCCTGCCGGATCCCAGGGCTCGTTTTTAGGCAGCTAAATTACTCACTTGTGTCAGGTTATTACAATTAGCTGTTTGAGTGCCCGCGTTGTTGTCTCTTACCTTGATACTTCCCGCTAATTCTTTCTCTCTTTAATGGGTTTTACAGAGAAATGCACCAGTGACAACAACAACAACAACAGCAGCAAAATGAAAATGCCTGGGGAGATGTATTAGCTAAGAAAACATGGGATGCAGGTGGTGTATTTATGAGTGTGAAGCTGACAAATGACTTCCTGATTATGGATATAATCTCAGTGTTTGACCAGAGGCTGAGCTGTTCCAGTCAGGTGTCAAACTCACACACACACATTCTCAAACCTTAACTGGAGTGTGTTTCAGTAAAATGAGAGGGACGATCAATGATACACACAGTGACCTGAAAAATTCTCTCTTCAGATGCACAGAGAGTCATCTTTGGTCCTGATTTTACCTGACACTTCCTGTGGTGAGATGCATTTCTTAAAGCTGGATGCGACAATGCAGGGATCAGCGCTTTGATCTCCATAGTGCGTTCGCGCTCATCTCCAGGTGTCTAACGGTCTCACTCTCAGGGGATTGTGGAGTTCAGATCATTGACATCATTTCACTGGATGTTCTTCAAGCAATTTCTTGGTGATTTTGCACCTCGACAGAGACACAATCTCTCTGAGAATACAATTTTCTTGGGAACATGATGGTCATGGATGGGTAAATTTGATCATGTACAATCATAGAGGTTGCTCTGACACAAAGGTGTTGACACATATAATGATGAAACTGGAGTCTGACACGTTCAGTTCACTTTAAACCTGCACACATCCTTCCCTTTGCACAAACAGTTCTAAACAAATGTGTATGGACCCAGTTGGTGTATCACTGCAGATATTATCATATGGTTAAAGCTTTATCAGCTGTGGAATAAGAAGACTGCTTTAGTTTGTCCAGCACAGCAGACTTCAACACCATAGTTTGCGAATTTTCTTTGTAATTGGTTGAAGTGCACTTTAATTTGTTGACATGATAAGTAAAAGCTAACATGTGGTGCTTGATCCACAGAGAAAATGTATTTGATTTCAGAATAAATTCAGTACATTACCTGCTGTACTGGTAAACACTGATTCCTCTCCACTTCAAATGATTTTAATTTTAATTACTGAACATTATTTGGGGCTTTTGTATGAAAAGCTAACCCGTTAACTCATGCAGCCTACGCCTCAAATCTGACATTGAAAAATGGTCACCATCTTTGAATATCCTCACTAGTATTCTTCTGCTACCTGCTTCAAGGATGCAATGCATCAAGTGTTGGTCATTAGTCTCCACATTGATGCTCAAAGACTTTTAGCCCAGGCCATCTGACGTTAATCAAGCATGGGTCAACTGGAAGTTCTTCCAAAACAGCAAATAGTTTAAGTGTTTTGCATTCAGGTTAGGGTGTGATGTGAAAATACATAGTGAGGCAATAGAAATTATCTATCTTACTGACAGTTAGGGATGGGCACTAAATTATGTACTTTTATAGGTACAGACTGAATTCTGTCTATAGTACCGAGTAGTGATTCAAGTAAAATCAAACAGTTTCTGTTTCTGTACCCGAACACATCCTTGTGACTGTGAGGGAGTGGAAAAGTAAGCAATTTCCATACTGGACATAAACACAGCATCACAAGTTTGAGGAATAAATATATCAAATTGAAAAACTTTGAGATTTTGTTAAACAAATTTATATTCATTACCACATAAACACACACAAAATTACTGACAACTGGTACAGTTGAGTACCAATTCTGATGGGGAGGTGCCAGGTATCTGTACTGTATCGTTACAAATGTGAAAAGTACCCATCCCTGCTGATAGTTGAAAGTTTTTATTATGCAATCTACCTTAGTTAGTTAGTTAGGAAATCACTGCGAGTTGAGATCCAGTCAGTCTCAGGAAGAGTGTAAAAAAATTAAAAAGCAGTGTGCATTAGGGGTGGGCAATACTTGGAAACTTTATCGATCAGATACCAAGTAAATACAGGGCTAGTGTCGCTGATACTGATACCAATACTGATACCGATACTGATACTTTTTACATGAAATGTAATGATCATTGAATACTTTTGTGATTTTGCCTTGAGTTGGTTAATTTTGTTTATGATTATAGTGAAACACAGCACAAAGATTTTAGGCAATAAAAATGCTTTGTATTAACTAACCCCAACAATAGAACAAAATTTTAACTGTGTAAAAGTAATAGAATAATTATTCTACCACCACAACTGTTTTAGGAAAAAAAATCACAAGTGCAAAATAACAAAAAGGTTCCTCCCATTTGCACAGAGAAGTGGCAGACGGAGGAAAGTAAAGTAAATTGTTGGGCGACATAAGAGAAACTGCGGTATCGATCTCATCACGCTAGTGTCGATTCGATACCAATACTTATCTTGGTATTGATACTATCGATGTTTACATCGATACGCCCACCCCTAGTGTGCACAGAACTGGTCCATTACTACATAAATGTTTTTATTAATTCCTTATTCCTGTTTTATTTTGGTAATCCTTTGAAATTTTTGATAATTCTAACAGAGCATGACATGACATGCTTCCTCTGTCAACCAAACTGGTAAAAACTGATGTAATTTTGACTATTCCACAGCTATTTTGACTGAAACTTTACAAAGCCTCTGGTCACCTGATGTGATATTTTAAGAAAACCTGCTTGTGACCTGATTCATGTTCTATCGACTTTTAAAAAACAATAGAAGAAATTTTCTTGAAAATGTAGATGGTAGGTTGGCAGGGTGTTAACTCCTTATTCAAATGGCTTCAGGAGGGCAACACAAACAATTCAAATTATCACACTATTTGTCAGCTGTAATACAATGGATAGTTCGATTAACCACTGAGTAGCAGCAGCTCTTTAACTCTAATGACCATCCAATCTTCATCATGGATGATTGTCCTGTCACCCAGGGGGACCACACTCAGACTGCTGTTCTGACTTGATTGGGTTTGGTTGCCCTAAATGGTTATTGCATGTTAGTTTTAAAAGCCCTGTGCTTGGACATTTTAAAGTGGAGTGAAAGCCAAACAGTTTGTGAATAAAGAACAAAAAGAACCCAAAGAAAACCTCAGCTCCTAGTTAAACAGGATATTACATGTAGGACTCACACACAATACACGCCATATTTCAGGTTATGGATGAGAAATTAAGACGTTTAGAAAAAAAAAAAGAGAAAATCATTTAATTTACCTCAAAGATTTCCTGTCTAAAAAGTCTGTTACCTCCTTATTTACTCAACGTCAAATCAAACCGGCTCTGTAAAGGGTAATTATTATTGATGCTTATACTAACAACCTTGCAAGTAGCAATTTAGGGAGAAGTAAGGTTTTAGTGAATAACATTTGGTTTGATGAAGGAGATTGACTCATTTCAAGGAAAATAGACTTAACACTCTTTGCCTTAGTGTCTGCTCATTTATCTTCTGGCAGCTTGATACAAACATTGTGAAATTAATGAGTGACGGATTAAACATTGCAATAAGTAATGGTAATAATTTGACCTTGTGTATCTAGTTGTTTCCATGTTCCCTCACTGGGCTGCTGTGGTTGGTGAAGAGTGAACAGTAAATAGTGCAAAAATCCTGATCCTATGTTTCTTTATAAAGCCATGTCAGTACCAAGAATACATAAAAACCACCATCCGGAGGAGGGGGAGGGGGCAAATGAGCCTTGCTTCATCATTAATTATGTTCACCTGTGTCAAGAGAGGTGGCATCCAGCAGGTGCAGCGCATGGCATATTCTGGTTTGAGCACACCCTCATTGTCTTCAGCATTAAATGTTGATAAAACCGGTATTTTATTCCAACTGTGTAATCTGCTCAAGCAACTGGAGGTTGGTTTGTGATCGCAAAAAATCTGTTAAAACATGTCACCTCTTAATTTAAACTGCTGCAGAAATAATGAAAGTCAAAGAATTGTTACAGCTATAATTGTACAATGGTGCGCTGCAGCGTTCCTGTTTATTATTGATTAATGCTTCCTAATTAGAAGTTGGCACCTAACTAGGTTAGTTAAATGATGTAACATAGTGAAAGACAATGTGAGAGCTGTAATGGGGTACGATTAAAGAAACATGATTTGCTTGTCAAAGACTTTATAGCTCTATAAGACCTCCACAGAGTTGTAATTGAAGTGGTATCCTGCTGTGAATAGTTTTATGTAATGGAAGAGTAACTGTAAAGACTGTCAATCAGAGGCTCTGGCCAGGGCACCATGTTCACAAAGCCGCCATTTTCTTTGACATCATACTCGGGGCTTAAAGCTTGAATGTTGTTAAAATGTTGTCCTATTATGTTCCAGTCATTTTTAATCATTCCACTTGACCTTTACTTAATTTATCTGCAACGCTAAAAAAGACAATAGTTATTAGACCAAACTTCAAGGTAAAACAACAAATTGAATGTTAGCTAGGCAGCATTACTGTTGCCTGTTGTTAGCCTTAATTAACATTAGTTTGGATTAGTAGTGACCCCTTACCTAAGCTACAGTGTTATTAAAATAGAGGCTGCAAATATGTGAGATATGGTTGTCATCAAGGGAACACTTCACTTTTAAAGTTTGTGTTGGAACCACAAAAAGGAGCAAGGGTGAGGATGTGAGTGACTTAGACAACTGGGTCAGAACATCTTCAGATCTGCAGCTCTTGTGGGGTCTTCCCAGTTCCCAGTTCCCTAATATGTATGGTTGGTACAATTTGACAATTGAGCTTCCGACCTTCTGCACTGGGTCTGGCAAATGCCTGCTGTGAAAATATTTCATTTTTTTCATTTCATTTTTATTCAGACATGTCAACGGCAAATATTGCACACAATATTGACATGTCACACAAAATAACAGAATCAAGAGTCATGTGTTGAATAATGACTGTAGGCTACCAACCTCCATAAAAGCAAAAAAACAACAACACAGATAATTAATCACACTTATAAGCTTCAAAAATAGCTTTACGAATCATTTTCTTAAAAACCACAAAAGAATGACACGTTTTTAAATTTATGTTGGCATCATTCCAGAATTTAACTCCAATAATGGAGATACATCTCCTTTTCATACCTTTTTTAGCTTTTTATACAGTAAATTTAACAACACCTCTGAGATTATATGGACCGTCTTGAATTAAAAAGAACCTTTGTATTGTTTTGTATAAATATTGTGAATTATCATAAGATTGTGCTTAAGAGATAAGTGAGGTACAAGGTGTCCTTAAAGTCTCTCTACAACTTAAAAAGTGAATTCCATTAACAATGAACAGACAAGTATGTGGAAACTGTGACAAAATTAGGAGCAGATATTTAGTTTTTTAAGACAATTGAATAGAGACAAAATTTTGTGGAACGCTGAAAGCTTGTCTTTCACAATCAATGTTTTCCTCAGATGTTTTTGGTTGTCCACCCCTCCCTTTATGCAATCTGTCCCTGTCATTAATAAACTTCTTGTCCTATGTATGAAAAAACTGACAGACGTAATGGTGGATCTCTTCCATACTTGGCTCTGTAGTTTTCCTGACTCCTCGTATCCGTTTTTGTTTAAATAAGCCATTACGTGTTGTGCCTTTTCTTTAGGAGTAGCCATTTTTTTAGGGGTTCATTAAACAGAGCCTGTTTTTGACAGGATGCCTAAAATACATACATGCAATACAATTAAAGACTTTGATAACTACTGAGTGCATATAACAAATCTAAAATGTAAAGTGACTTTTTAAAGACCCTGTTAGAAGCTACAGCCACAAATATGTTTGTCCATAGAATCAGCCAACCCATCAGGTTACTGTGAGGCGAGCAGCTCAATACTGTTACTTTCACTCTGTGACTGCAGAGTTGGGGCAGTCTAATCAATCACTTTAATTGTGACTGCAGCAGTGTGGATTTTATCCAATGCTTTTCTATCAGATGTTTCCAGAAAACATTGTTCTGCAACACTGCTCTTCATTTGTCATGTGGCACTTTTACCCCAGGTGAGGTGAAAACAAGGCAGCAATGTTTCTTTCTTTTTTCTGCCTACATTAAATGTCATTTTGTTTTTAATTGTGGTGGAAAAATGTCAGAAAGTTGAACATTATAGTTTAGTCTCTGGTACGTCGTGTGTAAAACCACCCATAGGGAAGTGATGGTGGAGCCTTCTTAGTGCACACAGTCCTTGGGAAATTCATATCTAACAATGAGCTGCAGACAGGATACTGTTTGGGAAGTTTGTCAACAAAGCTCGGAAATGACCCCCTTCAGATTCAGGGTCAGGCTTTCCAGGCTGCAGAACCAAAACACTTGAAGGAAATTTGTCCTTTTTTCTAGAGAAGCTCAGACTGATGTAAACACAGACGATAATGGATAAAATATCAGCATCTGACACCATGTAGGAAAATAAGGAGTGCTTACTTCAGGACTCAGAGTTGTTAGTCGAGTCTGTCAAAACATGATTAGTTCCTGCACACACTTGTGTCCTCGTTTGCCATAAAGAACATATGGAAAATATTATGACGGTTTTTCTGGCTGTAAAACTCTGGGATTCACTTTCAAGGCTGATGTGATTTAATTGGGAAGTTGAGATTCAGTGAGTGTCCTGGAATGTAAAAGTATTTATCTCTTATTATCACAGTTTATGTCTCAGCCTTTCTAAACTTTGTTTACACATACACACGCAGAGAGTATGATTATGAAATATTGATGCATCAAGGATCAGAATGTTTCTAATTACTTCCACAGTTGTCATTGACTCATAAATAGAATAAATTACGCTTTTACCCAAAGCATTGGCATGTTTATTTATGATGCAGTCTTCCTACGATTTTATCTGCGTACTTCATGTAATTGCATATTTGCATCTGCAGTACGACCACAGCCGTCGTTTCCCCGAGCAGCACTTATGGCGCAACATATTTATTCATGCCACATGAGATTTTACCATCACAAAGTCTCCGCTTAAACACTACCACATTATGTGGCTCTGATTATTGGAGCTTTCAGTTTTCATTTCAGGGTGACTAATGTCTGTTATTTGTTACTGTATCATGCTCCACAATGTCATTAGCATTAGCATTCTGATACATTAGCACCAGTATACAATTATATATAAATGCTGGTGTGTGCATATGCTAATGTTAAATTTATTTGATTTCCGTCTTTGCATTTAGGTGTGAATGTGTCTTCATGCACACCTGGCTGTCAGCCTGGCTCCTGAAAAAAGCGACATTTTAATTCCTCTGTAGGTCCTTGGCACAGTTAATATACCAAAGCATAATTAAACAAGATGCTTATATGGCTGTGCTTAGCCCTCAGGGGAATTAACTCTCTTTAGTCTGACACCTTTAATGAATAGATAGGCACGTTTGGTTAGTAAGGTCGGGAGAGGACAGTGTGATCGCCTGCAGAGGTCAACACAATCTCACTGCTGGACTGCACATGCAATAAAGAGAGACAGCGTGTGCTTTCGACTCTGTGCTTCGTTGTTTTTGGCACACTGGTGAAGTTCTGATGTATGTGTTACAATGATGTAAGCCATATTGATTTAATATTCTAGCATCCTTGGTGAATTTTCAAAGGTTTTCATCTGTGTGGCCTTAATCCTGCAAGCATAATTCAGTGTTCACAGTCTCTCCTTTCATTCCACCAGCTATTCACTCTGTACAGCGCTGATGCTGACAGAACGAGCTAAAGATGTTGCTCAAAAACACATCTTCAACTTCTCACTATGTTATGCACTAATGAACCTGTCTCAGACACTGATACCCAAGAAATAAAATAATATGTTCTGAATTTACTTTTGGTTCATTTTATGGAGCAGTGTCACAGGTCTCTTATTCCTTTCTGGCCCGTGTATCAAAAAAGAGAAACGTACTTGGACCTGTTTGTTAGGCTGATGCACTTTTTGTGACAGCCTTTGGGATTTTCTGATAGAAAGCTGATGTGGACATAATTGAATTAGCCGCTTTGCGGCAGCTTAAGACGACTAGCTTTCTGCCAATACTGACAATAACAGGGATAAAGGCTCTGGCTGCATCGCTCTCATTCTGATCACTGTTGATCTCATCCCTTGATGAATCGTAACTCATTGTTTGATTGCTCTGCCGTCTCTCATCTTTATCTCTGCTGCTCTGTTATGGTCAATACCCTGGACCATTCAGTGCCATTTCACAGAGATGGTTCCATTATGATGACAAAATGTGATCCATCTGTATGTTTGTGTTTGTGTGCATGTGTGTGTGTATATGTGTATGTGGCTGTGTGTTATTGTGGGAATGTTGCACAGACACATGCAAACATTAAACGAACAGACCAAGCTTCAAATGGAAGACAATAGATGCTCAAATGTTCTCCCCATGTGCGATGCAGAAACTCCCTCTTTACTTTTAAATCTGCTGGTTTACTTGAAGTGTGGTTACATCCATTGATAGATATTTCAAACATTTATGTCCCACCAGACGTGGATTCTCTAGTGACCTTTAAGTCATTTAAGTCTTTGATGTGTGCTTCAAACTGACATTATTCCCATCAGCCCCATCTGAGTGCTCGACTTCACACACTGACATGCTTTCCTGTGAATTAAATCAGCAAACATGGTTAACATGATGCCTGCTCATCATTACAGTGTTGAGCATATTTTTCTGTTAGCATTAGCATGTAGCCTCAGAGAGCTTTGCAGCATATCTGTAGGCTGTTGGTGTAATTAGATCATATCTTTTAGAGCCTTTGGAGCATTTTTATCTGATAGTGATCATTAGAGAGTAAAATTATTGATATTTCTGGATCTGCTGAAAACTTTTTAATATTTATGGCACCATCCTCTGTCTGATATTGATCAAAGTCCTTCCCAGAATCCTAAGCTGCTCGTGTTTGTGCCAGTAGTTTTAGTGCTTTATGTTGACAGCAGAGTCAGTGCTACTAGTGTTAGCAGTCTTTGCCTCTGCTCTTTGTTCTTTATCAGTAACACAGAAACAACTATTACATGTGTAGTTCAGAGTTTCTGTTGCTTCTGACTAACTGTGATTGGCTGAGCCCTATCAGTACGTCTTGATTGGCTATAATGTGATAAAAAAAACGTCTGATACAGCTGTCTCAACCTCTGCTCTGATCCCTAAACAGCAGGAAAGGAGGCTGAGTTTCATTCTCTTATATAGGGGAGGTTTTATTGGATGTGGCAGACTAATAAAGAGTCTCACTTTGGAGCTGAGGTGAGGGGTCAAAGCTGGTGATAAGGGTAAAGATGAGGAAGGATGGCTTTTTTTGTGCTTGAGCGTGTGTTTGAGTGTGGATGGCCGCCTTTTGGGCCATGGCTCATATTCCACAAATCCTCCTGGGACTGAAGGGAGAACTGGACCGGGATTACAGCGTCTCAACACCATGTTCCTGTCAGTCACAGAGAAACACTTCCTGTGCTGGGAGAGAGTGAGAAGGATCAGAAATGTATAAGGTCGGACCAGGGGTGATGATGAGAAAGATACCACACTGCTGCAAAGATTTCATTTTTCAGATGACACTTTATTAGAAAGATGGAAGTCACAAACACAATTTACAGAAATACACCACTACAGCAGGATTAGAATGAAACATGAACAAAAACAGACCTCGTTCTTTTATTTATGTCGGTAATGTGCACTTAGTCCCATCAGAGTGACAACAAAACCAGACATCTGAGACACAGACACTGCTTCTTGACTTATAAATTGCAGGTTGATGTCTTGTCAGGTTGTAAAGTTCCTGTTTGAGAGCCAACCTCTGCTTTATTTTGTCTAAATGTTAACTGCAGATTTGCACATTAGAGAATATCAAGCTGTCAGATTGCTTTTGGTAAATCCATTCAGTCTTGTAGTGAAGGAAATATTCTCCAAAGTAAACAACAAGGCTCAGTTGACCACAGAGGTAATTTTCTTCCTAATGAAATGGTAAATGAACCTTGGTGCAGCAGTAATGTGCAGTAAGCCACATTTTCTTTGTGTTTTTATGAGCCTTAGGTGCAAATCTATTGAAACACTGTGTACACATTTTGTACAGCTCGTACACATGGGACTTATTAGCTTCATGGTGGTGTGACAAACCTTTTTAATGCCATAGGTTGTGCTCCTCGGCCTCTAATAGAAGCGGTGATACATGCTTCGTATCTGTTTCCTGCGGTGTGAATGTTGCAGTTGTTGTTGTGGGGGTTACATGCATATAGGGGGTTGTGCTAATTAGGACCTCTCTGCTGCCTTTGTGGCATTTTCACTCTGCCAATTCCCTCAGTGGCCTTTTTTTATTAAAGAAAAAGAAACATGCACACAATCATGCATTATTCACAACACAGGTGTCAGTCTGACCCTTTGTGGCATCAGCCCACAAGATGGCAAGCCCCACCCAGAATCCAGCGCCCACTCAGTGCAAAGGTATGAAGGTAGCTGTGCAGACAGATGCCTGAAAATTCTAGGCTTTTTCATGTTTTTGTGACTGTTTGTACCTCCTGTCTGTCCCATCTTGATTTAAATTGTTGCCTGTTTATTGAGATAAGAGTGTGTGGGGCAGATTGCTGAAGAATACTTGTCTAGAAATCAGAAGATGTGGATGCAGAAGCAGGACAGGGATCTGGCTGCAGCTTCCCTTTTTAGAGAAACTCCCACTGAGAGCTGTGGTCAACACTGCGACAGCTGGCCTCACAGTTACCTTTCATTTTCCCTGTAATTGCTTTTCTGTAATGGAGTGAGTAGCTGAGAATAAAAGGGAAAAGCGCTATAATTTTGACTCTTTCTTTACGCTTTTTACCTGGAGTTTTGTCCGTCTCTCCATCTGATTATTCAAACTGTCCAGGTCCCACTGTTCATCTAGTGAGGTCTCAGAGGGCATGTTTTTCACGAATAAACAGCTCCCTGCGTTTGCCTAATTTCTCCTTATTAATGTGGTCTTGTCTAGTGCTGAACTGCTGGGTCTGGAGAACTACGAGTCCCTAATTTGCCTTCCAGAGACTTTGCTGTGTGCAAATGGGGGCTTCATCATTAATGTTTCATAATTTAATCATGCTTCCTGCTCTCGTTTGCTCATAAAGCGATCTCAGTTGTGTCTGCTCTTGCTTACATGTGTGCGTCTCTATGAGAGGGTGAGACTGTGGAAACCAGTGAAACAGATAAAAGTATGAAACTTCAGATCGTTAATCATCGTTTTCAGAGGGATAAAGTCACCTCTTTGACCTGAGTGACACTGAGTCAGTACTGGAGCACTATCAATCACCTGGCTGTGGCGTGCTGGTCAATGAGGGTCACCCCTGAGCAGTTACCTGTTAACACAGCTAATGGAGGTCCGTATTTGCATAAGCCTTGGTAAAGAGAGGACCGACGCTGTGCAGCAGACAAGCTGGGCGGGGCTTTTCTCATTGCACAAATGAGACCATTCATCACAGCTTTGTGTTTGCCTGTATGCACCTTCTCATGAACAATTAATGTGCTGCAGACATTATAGTGCTTCTCTGCTCATTCTTTATCTCACCTTCTCTCTCTTTGTCTCACTTTCGGTAACTGTCACCCCGGCGCCTACCTCTCTCGTTGATTGTAACTTTTAGTCCATTTATTAATTTTGTCTTTCCAGGCTGCAGGCTGGTATTGTGCTTCCTCGACAGCCAAGGGGCCTCAGCGCATAAAGCCTTTTGATTTTTCCTCTGTGGTTTACTGGTTTTAATGTTAACTGGCTTCTACATCTTGCCAGTGATGTGCTCCAGGCATTTTCTGATACCTCAGACAACATAGCAAGCTGTGTGCAATGCTGCAAAGATTCAAACACAAGATTAGGTTCTGCACTCCAGCGAGCATGATTCATCAAAGAGATGATATACACCAGACATCAGCAACACTGTGATGGTTTTAGGCATTTTCTGAGACGTTTTACTTTGTCTCAGTCCTCTGTGGTATCATGTGTTACTTAATTAGACCACATTTTTTATGTGTGATCAATATATATATGGTTGAATATTTACTTAGGTAATTTGGTTTGAGTGCCTGGTTTCCGGGGAGGTTATAGAGACCGAGGCCCACCTGGGAATAGATGCCAATATTCCTCAGACAAGAGTTGTCAGCATAAATCAGCCTCCACTTACCAGTAACAAAACACATCCATTAGAACATTTTACTTTTTAGTTATAGCCGACTACTTAATGTTGTTTATTGGCTTTCACACTAGAGATCTATTTGTCTCTGCTTCTTCTTCAAATATTAAAGAGCAGACATGAGTTATTTCAGTGTTCAAGCCGGCCATGTTTTGTTCACAGCCTCAGCTAACGGCGTCATAAAAAGAGGGGTATGAATAATAAATGATAACAGCGATAGTCAATGGTTTTGGTTTGTACTCTTCATCTTTCACTGCTTCCATTTGAACGCATGATGTTGCTTGACTATTGGCCATTTTTCAATAAAAGTGGTAATCAGGTTGAGCTGTTTGCACACCACAGCCTTTGATATCTGTCATTGAGAGTCTTTGCTGCACTAAATAGACCAATGAATAGGATATTAAGCTTTTCATCACACAGACTTTATTAAGCTCTCTCACCAATAATGAGGGAAGGGGTTTTGTTCTGAGACTTTCCATTTCCCTCGAAGTAAGGTCTCCAAAAAATAGTTGTTCAGAAAAGCATTTCTATCTATTTAGCTTTTAATGAACATCATTCCTGGATATTCACAAAATACACCTCATCTCATGTTTCAGAGAAGAATTTTTCGGCAGCGAGATTATTGTTAGACATTTCAAATTATTGTCGCCATGCTGACATTAACAGTACATCCAGTAGTCCTTAACAACATGACTTCACTGAGTTTACATCATTCTCTTTTGTATGAAGCCATGACTGGTATCTCTCGTCTCTCTGCTCAGGGTGAATCTCTGCAAATGTGAAAGATCAGGCCTGAATTATGTCGTCTGATCTGGTGGGATTAGTGCACATGTCAGTAATCCATGGTGAATCTACTGAAGTCACATCCAGGCATTAAACTCCATTTCAATCAGATGAGTTTTTCAGCATCACTGAAAAGACATTTGATTGACTAGTGCATAATTAAGATGACAAATGTGAAAAGTCTTCCATGATTACACCCAACTCTGTCATTTCCATATATTTTTGAGGTGATAGGCAGAGAGTATGTAAGAAAATCTCAGTTGAAATCCAAGTAGTGGTGTCAAGGGAAGGATGCCTGATTCGATGAAAAGTGGGCTTCGAAAGATCTTAACAAAATAAACGGCTGGGTTACAGGGTAGGAGGAAGGTTTTAAGGCACCACACTAAATAACAACTTAAAGTGTGAGGAGACAGAGCATGTTTCAAGCATGATAGTAGCCATGTGGAAGGCTGATGAACTTTGTGGTGAAACTTGGTTTGATTGGTGAAAGGGTGTAAAAGTCCATGAAAAGCTGATAAGAACAACAGAAAAGAAAGAGGACGGGTTGGATGGGTAGTGACCATTTTACTCTGAACATGCTGTAAGGAGGCAAAACTTGAAGTATTCCTATCGCTTTATTTAGGGTTTCAGAATCCTTTAATCAGAGTGAATGTATCATTTTACTGCTAACCGATTCATCAACAACTGATGAAATAATAAATATGAAAAATACAAAGGAACATGGGTCCATATTTCATCCTGAGTCAGCATACTTAACTTAAAAAAGTCATAAGCTACCATCAGACAACAGCTTACATTAGCATCCATCCATTCCGAGCTAACATTACTGTTTTCTGGTCTAATTTCTTAGCTTATGGGATTTTTAGCAAGTAATTTAGCCATTTACTGTCAATCCCCTTCTCTTAAAAGCTAACTTGTGGGCATAGCTTACTTAGTTGGCAAGGCTTCATACAGAGTAAAAAACAAGCAGTTATCTATACAGCAGAAGCAACATTAGAGACAATTTGATCTAACACATCAAATTTAATCTATCAATGCAAATATACACTGCCCAGCCAAATAAAAGTTGCGACCAACAAAAAGGTCACTCACTCTAATATTTCATTGGACTTTCTCTAGCTTTGATTCACTGTGGCATTGTTTTGATGCGCTGTTACGATAATGTCACAGATTTGTTTCCATCCAGTGTTGCATTAATTTTTCACCAAGATCTTCATTGATGATGGTAGAGTCTGACAGCTGTGCAAAGCCTTCTCCAGCATATCCCAAAGATTCTCAATGGAGTTAAGGTCTGGACTCTGAGGGGGCCAATCCATGTGTGAAAATGATGTCTCATGCTCTCTGAAACACTCTTTAACAATTTGAGCCTGATGAATCCTGGCATTGTCATCTTGGAATATGGCCGAGCCATCAGGGAAGAAAAAAGCCATTGATGGAATAACCTGGTCATTCAGTATATTCAGGTAGTCAGCTGACCTCATTCTTTGAGCACAGACTGTTGCTGAACCCAGACCTGACCAACTGCAGCAACCCCAGATCATAGCACTGCCCCCACAGGCTTAGACAGTAGGCACAAGGCATGATGGGTGATCACTTCATCTGCCTCTCTTCTTACCCTGATGTGCCCATCACTCTGGAACAGGGTCAATCTGGACTCATCAGACCACATGATCTTCTTCTTTTGCTCCATAGTCCAGTCTTAATACTCCCCAGAAAATTGAAGCCTTTTTTTCCAGTTAGCCTCACTGATGGCTGACTGACAGCGGTCAGACTCTACCATCATCAATGGAAGATCTTGGTGAAAAATTAATGCAACACTGGATGGAAATAAATCTTGTGACATTGAAGAAGCTTATCGAAACAATGCCACAGCGAATGCGTGCTCTAATCAAAGCTAAAGACGGGCCAATGAAATATCAGAGTGTGTGACCTATTTTGTGGTGGTGACTTTTTTTTGGCCTGGCAGTGTATGATGGCATGTTTCACCTCTTCCTGTTGACACTGTAGCAAAAAAACAAATATTTCTGTTATCATTCTGAATTGGTAAACATTGTGGCACAAACATTAGTCTTGAGAGGTGAGAAATATCAAGAGGTAGCTGGTACAGATGTGAGAGCATCCTGACGAGCTACTGGGCCCTGACCATTCCTCAAAGGGAAAAATGGAGCAATATCCTTTCCTGCAGTCGAGGTAATGGTAGCAGAGCTTGTGAACACATCTATCAGTTGCTGTTTGCTGCAAAGTAAATCAAACTATAAATGATATGGATAATAGCAATGATGTTAAAACTTGGACATTCATATCGTGTTACCTGCAGACTCTAAATAAAAGGAGAGATAAATAAGGACTGGATCTGTCCGCTTTGTCAAATGTGACCTACGGTTGAAAAGGTTGCATGGGAGTTTTAATAAAATGCAGCTGTGGTCTAATGCCTTTGCTTTGTGCAGGGTCCTGCTCACAATGTCAGGGTTCAAATCTGAATGATCATATGTTCACTATACAATCTCCTTTTCTTCTTTATTTCCCCCAAAATATAGAATAGAATAGAATAGAATAGAATAGAACTTTATTGTCACTTTAACAAGTACAGCGAATTTGAAGTCACAGCAGCAATCAAGAAGACAAAAGTAAGAAAGTGTATAGAAAATGCAAAAAGGTCCATAAGAAAATAGATGATGACAGCATGTCCATCATTGTCCAGTTCAGCCAGCCTCCACCTCCACAGGGTCCAGGACTGAGCTTCTTCAGCAGTCTGTTCAGTCTCTGTCTCCTGGATCCTGTCTGCTCACAGCAGGTGAAGTTCTTCCTGTGTGGCGTTGGTGTCTGATGTTAGCTCCGTTAGCCATGTCTGTGAATAGCACGATGCTACTCTGCCCTCTGGTATTCCCTCTGTTGCTGGGTTAGCACAGCTAGCTCGTCCACCTTATTGTAGGTAGACCTTACGTTCCCAATAACAATGGATGTACGGACAGGTCGATGTCGTCACTTCTTAGCTCACACCTGAGAACCAGCACGCCGTCCTCACCTCCTTCTCCTCACCTTGTGGGGAAACATCAGACCTTGCACCAGTTAGCATTGACATGCTACAGGCTGCTAACAGCTGAGTTCACATGTAAACAACGCAGCCATGGTTATATGTAGGATCTCCAGACAAACACAGGAGAAAAAGTAGTAAAAATATCACTGAAGCCACAAAAAGTTTGGTGTCCATGACCAACAAATGAGCCAAACAAAGTAATGATCCACTCCAAATACAAGGATTACGAAAAAGAGACACAAAAATTACAAAAAATGGACAAAGAAGTGAGAGCTGCTGTAAATGGCAGCCATAGCCAACAGGGCGGTGCCTAGCAATATATAATATGACTTAATGCCTCTGGGTATCAGCAGTTGTCATTGTTTGTTTTTAGTTATCAAACAATGTATGAACAGTTTAACAGAAGGAATTTACAGAATTAGCAACTTTAAGCTCTTGTATTTCATTTTGAATTTGGTGAAATCTGACCATTTCACACAGGATGAAAAATGCAATCCACTTGTAGTACAAACTCATTCATTGTTAATCATAAAAGGCATAAATCTTTCCTCTGCTGTATTTCTGTTGTAGGTTTTCCTTCCACTACATGAAGCGACAGCAGCCACTGTCGTTTTCTACTCAGGGTGGCAGGACCCCCCCCCTTTTCAACAAACTCTCCGAGGCAGAGTGATAAAACACGCATTCAGAGACCTTGGGAATTCATTCACATCTG
This sequence comes from Halichoeres trimaculatus, assembly GCF_033239565.1. Classification (NCBI taxonomy): domain Eukaryota; kingdom Metazoa; phylum Chordata; class Actinopteri; order Labriformes; family Labridae; genus Halichoeres; species Halichoeres trimaculatus. The sequence goes on from NW_027437183.1 coordinate 24,114,491, forward strand.
TGCCTTTTCTTTTGCACACACTGTTAAACACACTGTTTGCAGATAGAGATCTCAGGATGAAACATTAACAAACAATTGAGCTAGATCTCCTTGTTTGAATTTAAACACAAGCAGCATTACCGCATTAAGTTATGTTGATATTGAGAAGCCATTTTTGCCATCTGGACAAAAAAATACCAGAACAGATACTGGGAGATTTATGTAGTCACTGTCTCTTTGCACTGTGGTAGAAATCTCTGTGTTGTTTTAGGTTTTGGGATAAAGATGGTAATAAAGATGGATTAAAAACTATAGAGATGTTGGAGGAAAGCAATTGATTTAAATGTCAGGGTGCATCTTGCCCCTCCCCCTTACTGTGCTTTATTGGATATTGTCACTGGGATTGTGTGCAGCCTGTTCTTAGGAGACTCAGTCATGCTCGGAGATCCTTGCAGAGGGCTGTGTGTGAGGGACTGTGGGAGGACGGGAGGAAGGGAGGGAGGGAGAGAAGGGAGACATGGTGGTAACATCAATAATTCACAACAGTATTGCTAGGGAAACAGGATGTGAAGGTATACGGGAGTGAGACCGGTACGAGAAACACATCTCTCAGAGCAGCGTGCAAATGAACTTAATGTGAGCTCCCTCATATATTTTCACAGCATTTCACAGCCTTATAAATGTATTGAGCCCATAAAAAATGCTTAATGATCACATTGATTTCAAAGAAGCAGTTTATCTCTTTTTTTTACGTGTGTCTCACCAGTGGAGAGTTTAATTTACTGGTGTGTTAAGGCTTCTTGTTTTATAAACCCTCTTGTTGAGAGGAAGAGAAAGGTATTGGGAAAGCCCAATAGAGCACAGGGCTATTTCCCAGCCCTGCTTATTAAATATCCAATCATGGCCTGTGGTGCAATGGCATTACCGCCATAAAACACCTCTTGGCTATGTAGCCGTCTGGGAAGAAATTGCTTTTGCTTGGTGGAAACTTGAGTGTTTCCCTGCCATTGATTTCTGCAGAGATGGGAATGAGGGAAATAGAGTTTAGGCCATCATTAAAACAGAATCACAGAGGGATTCCTGTGAACATCACACATCAGCTGCAGCTTTGGTGGCGTCTACCGCAGGTGCTGATTGGGCTTTATGAAGCACTCCCTCTTGTGTTTTTGTCTGCTTGTTTTTCGCTGCTAGGAGTTTCTCCCCCCTGTTATGGATAAAGGCTTAATCCATTATCCCGTTTAGTGCCAGTTTGATTTCTGTCACACCCCTTTCTCCAGGCTTGGGTCAATTACATAGCAGGCAGCAAATGCATCAGTTATTCATGGAGAGCTCATGACCAGATGAAGAGTAATAAGTCGGATGATTACCTTTTGGATAAGCAGTAAAATCAGATTATGATTTCAATCTATCTCACGATGACGAAGTGAGATTTAGTTCTTATTGGTAGTCTAACGTTACCTTTATCAAACAGCCCACTGTACTAGCTGCGTTTTTGTCTTATCCCCTCTCCCCAGTGACTCCCTCCCTCTTTCTTGCCCTTCCACAATTTTCTCATTAGTGATTAGAGCAGAGTTTCCATTTCCAGGCTATTGACTGTGCTGTTGGAAGCTGAGAGCCCATTACATACGTTGCTCCCTCTAATTGTTTCCAGTCATAATGAAGTTCCTCACAGTGGAGGAGTGGTAGTTAAGGCACATTAGGTCGTAGGCACGTGCCAAGCATTAACTTGAATACAACCTGTAAGGTGCTTTTTACTTATTCAGTTGATGATTGTTTCTTTATACAGCATGTAAAGCTGTTGATGGGTGCGATTATCGAGCATTCCTCTGCTGAGTAAGGTCTGATTGGATTCTTTTTGTCTTTGTCAGGATTTTATTTTGAACGGAGAAAACCTGCAGCCCACAGTGAGGTGTATTGTATCCATGCAGGTTGTAGGTGGACGGTATGCCGTAGGGGCTGAGGATTAGATCAGACATCTGCTGTGTGACAGAAGTTCAATTCACTGCTCAGTCTATTAAAAAGAGTTTAAGAATCACCAGTCAATCCTCTCTGTTTTATTTGTCTCTTGACCGCTCTTCTAAGACCAACAAAAACACTCACATCTTGCTTATGGCCACACGAGCCATCCGACCAGTTTCAGAACATTTCTCCTGGATTTGTTCAGCATGGAAAAAGGGCAGCAGAGTTTTCTCCAGTGACTTTTGGGCGACACCAAAATATCACTTGGACCAGTTTCTGCCATGGTTTTTCCTCCCAGTCAGTCATTTTGGGAACACTTCCAGAGTAGGAGAGCCAAAGGACATTCTTGCTTGGCGGCCACATAACCTCTGCTGACTTCTCTTTGTAGAAATGGTCAGCAGCCTTCCTCAAAGTCTCATGTATTTCTGCTATGAATAATATAATATTACCACTCATCCAGTAGAAAATCACATCTTACTTCTTTGTATGGTATTTTATTTAAGTCACTACAGAGCGCTTGTGGCATCAGGTAAAGATTGTTTAAAAAAACGGAAAGGTTTGGTAATAAAGATTCTTATGTTGTCAAACAATCATGATCACACTAGAAAAATACTAAATATACTTACTAGACAAAAGCGGTGTTGGTGTTTTTCATCCACTGTCTCTTGTTAACCCACATTATAAACATGGATTTAAAGTAACAATGCTGGGTGGTCATACTTAACTGTTGAGACGATCTCCTCATTGGTTCATGACCATAGACTGTATAAAACATGGACGTAGTCTCCCCCGACATCACCTGTCTGTTTATGAAACAGAAAATAAAGCACCTCGGCTATGGCGGCCATATTGGTAGTGGCAAGTGCTTCCTGTACAGCTATAGGGCCCCTGTCGTTCATGTGACCTGAGCTGTGCCTCAGATTGGGCAAGCTTGTGATCTTAATATCCTCTGAACTGCCAATTCAGAAAAAAAATCACACCCCCGTACAGAGTGTGCGGATAGTAAAATTACTGACTCAGACTGGAGATGTTTTTGGAGCCAGGCTGTAAATGGGTTAATTTCAGCTTTAAAAATGTTTTTTTTTTTTTTTGGCTTGGTGTGTATGTAACTTATTTTGGAGCCAGCCTCAAGTGGACACTCAAGAAACAGCAGATTTCAGCACTTCTGCATGTCTCATATTCTTAGACTGGAGGCTGCATGACACTTTGAACAGGCTAGCCTTAAACATTAAGGTCTGCCTAGAGTCCTTTCCCTGACAGGCCTTCAGAGGCTGACCAATCAGAGGGAAGTGGCTTCATGGAGTGGCAAGCCTTGAAGAGACAGTAGATGAACTAAAATGTCCTGGACAAAGGCTGAAATAGGAGTTTTCTAAAACACCCATTTGAATAAAATTGGGAGATTTTTTTTTTTAGCTTTGAATCATTGAAAGCTAATACAGGAGAAACAGAGTGGCAGTATCAATCCTAAAAAAAACAATACCCCTCCTCTATAAGTATAACCAACTTGTTTACATTTTTTAAAGCTTAAAACAAAATCTTGTTCTTATTTGAATCACTATGACTACCCAGGCCTATCATATGAACACTGACATAAGCCATGCGTCATGCTACTTTGGAGCTCTTTCTGTCTTTCTTGAAGGGAAAGTTATCCTCAACCTTTCCTTTCAACTCAGTATAAAAAGTTTGAACGGCTTCCTTTTTCTTTGTTGTGGTTTAAATAGTGCCTTAAGCATCTTTTACCTTCACTCACCGCTGTCCAGCATTATTCTGCTTTCAGTTCCTTCCTCATTCATACGGCTGTATGTCTTCTTCAGCTGGGTCATGGAGCATTGACATGGTGAGTTACATTGGCAGTGTAATCCTTTCAGAACACTGTACTTTTTCAGCATATCGATTATTGTATCACACAAGTTATGACAGAGTTACATTGAAGTAGCAGTATTTGGATTCACCTTTATTAAATGTGCATGAAGTGATGGTGGGATCAATACAACGCTCATACCAAGAGTGAAGCACTGAGTGCTCCATGTTCATTTTATTCAATGTGACATATGACATGCATGTCTCTAAACAGCCAGAAGGCTGCCAACGTAGTCTTATTAAACACAACCTTTTGCAATATATAAGCCACTTTGACAAGATGTTAGATGTCAAATGAGAATTACATTGATTAAATGATACGTATGGTGGTAGAAACCTTTAGAGAAATGTTCCTGTCTGCCTTTGGGTTTCAGGAGGTGGTTTCTGTGTGAGACATGGTAGGCAGATTTTTATGCCAACTATTGGCTGAAATTACTCTCTGCTATAGTACTACATAAATGAACCCCTTGCTGTGCCTCTCTGCCTTAGGTACAGGCCAGCAATTCCTTTTTTTGAACCACTGGCGGGAGTTATTCTGCCTTATGCCAGCCATGGAAATACAGCCGAATGACTCCATAATATGAAGTTCTGTCTTTAATCTCTGCTCTTTTACCAGTTCCCCTCTCGCCTACACATTAAATATAAATAAATGCAGTTTCATGTGCGTCTCAGTCAGACATTTAGCTCTCTGACTTTCTGAATGTTCGGTCAGGCACAAGAACATCATGTTCACCCAGTCAGATCACGAGCCTCAGTGTTGTTCAAACACCGAGTCACAGGGTGCTGGAGTGACAGGCGGTGTGAAATGGAGAGTGATGACACCAGTACAAAGAAAGGGTCTGGTTGAGATGACCCTTAAACATGGCACATCACACTCGGCTCCAGTCAAGTGTTTAAAAAAAGCTTTTCCTACTCCATCTCAGCCTGCTGGGGGGATGAATCACCCCCACGCTGCTCTGCACGCTCCCCTACCTGCCTTTTCAATATACTGCTGCGGCTTCAGTCCATGTCACATCTCTCTTCTGCCACCACCCTTCACCGAGGAACAAGAAACGTAATGTGTTTTCTGTGCTGCAGCATCATGCTTCATATTATGGGGTGTGGACCTTGTAATTCTAGCGTGCCATTACAAAAAAGTGTCGCTTGGTCTGAGGTGGGCAGCTTGAGTCTGCTGGGAAGTATCAGTGCTTCAGTGAGCCTTCAGTGTGATTAAACAGTATTTTATCTTAAAGATGGTCACCGTCTAATTCATATTCAGCTCTCACCACACCTATGTTTTCTCCTGCTTTCCTCTCTTGTTTTTAAATACACCCTGAGCCATTTCAGTAGGAGCGATGAAGAGGTGCGAGAAAGGCAGTAAGAAGTAAATAACCAAGCCTATGAATTATAGATGTAGTGCAGGACCTCTTTGCAGGAAAGCCATCCTGATTCCCTAACTTAAAGCCCTCAGCTGCTGGGCTGCTCTCTGCTCTGTTTGTCTATATGAGTGTGTATGCATGTGTGAGTGCCTGTGTTTGAACTTGGATTTGCAGTATGTGTACTTTGCTCTTGCTTTTTTTGGAACGCAGCAGAAGTTAGGTCCCTATGTTTGTGTAGCATCCCAGTTTAAAACACTCTGGAGCCGTCTGCACCAAGGAAGCACGAACCTACACAAGACATCAACTTATCCTGAGCAGCTTTTGATCACCAGTGACTCTCTCTATTTCATGTGTCTGTCCACATTTGTTTACAAAATCACACAGGTGATGCACTCCACGTACCTTCTAACAATTTCGCATACTGCGCTGACCTGCAGGTGGCAACAATACCGGAGCAGTGCAACAGTGTGCAAACAAAGGAAGGGAAAAAGAATGACTCTTTCAAGTAGACATAAAGGGTTTCTTTGAAAAAAAAAAAAAAAAAAAGGTTTGCAAAAGGTTTTGGCAGCAGAGAGAAGTGCGTTTAGAACATTTGTTCAACTTCCCACAACAAATTGGTGAGTAACCCTGAAAGTAAACTTGAAGTGCACTGGTAAATAACAAAAGCTTCAAAGAAAACACTGAATCTAAAGTCTCAAAAATCTGAAGCTCAGCCTTGGTTGTTGCCAGAGTTTTGCTTCTGAACACTAGATTTTAGGACAATTTAAAAACAAGGACGTTTTCCCTCAGCTACACCGATAAAAAAAGTAGTAATATAATGATTGATTTCAATCTCATTGTCTGTATGACAAAGCTTCCAGATGCAGTCCAACATGTTGGGATGCTACTTAAGAGCTGATGAAATAAACCTGCTTGCCTGGTGCAGATGTGGATTTTCTAGCTCTGCGGGTGATGATTCTTATAAACTGAGCTTGAATAATGAACAACAAAACCCCAGTGCACCAAGCACAATCACTTACAAGACGCTTTAAAATTTAAATAGCTTGGTTTCTATGTCCGGCGGGCTTTTTACAACAGCATCTTGTTATGTGTCCAAAGCCTTTGTCCTTTAATGCTCTGAGCAGAATCACGCAGGAGATGGCAACATGCCGAGGAGGATGATCAAACAGCTGATGCAAACATTGAGTGTAATTCTGAGTCAGTGAAAGAAGTGTACAGTAAGAGAAGAATACTCCGAGGCTGATATCACCACAGACAATTTTGCTCACTTTATGATGCAACCGAGGAATTGTTTCAGCAATAAGTTTACAGTCTACAGTATGAGTGGAGAAGAGATGATGTGGGCATTTCTTCTCAGTGTTAAAATGAACACATCGGAGTCATTTAGTGCCTAATCTGCCCTCTTTCTGTGACTTCTTAACTTTTTGTCTCCAACTTTACCCTAAATGATCGACTCAGTACTCATTTTGCCTCCACAGTAGCCCCCTTATCACACGCAACACATTTCTTCTGTTTCATTGGCTGTGATGTTTCATTATTCATTCTTTACTACACCATATGAGGGAATATCTAAGGTATTAGAGTCATTAAAGTCGAGTTAAAATGGGTGAAACTGGAATAATGGATCAGTCGTTGAGTTCTTTTGAAATCATATAATTCCCCCTTTTTTATTTATCTCATTTATATTCTTAATTTAATTTCATTACTCTGCCAATAATGCATTTCACAGAAACAAATGTGACCTCACACAGAAATTCATTATCTCTGCAGTAAACATTTTCTTTTTTTCTTGCATACATATTAAACTCGTCTGCACCAAACGGCGTGCCGCCTACCTTGGGGTCCTTTTCAGCGTCTGCCTGCATTTGCATGTACCTCATATTTGTTTTAGCCCGGGAGACGGTTGATGTGGAGAAATGCATCGCACACGGAGACAGACGCTCTCACATGCCTGCCAGCCGCCGTATCCACCCGTCTGTCACGTTAACGACTTTAAATGCTGCCGATTTGCATCTCTTTCATGGCGTCTAAAGGGTCATTTGCTGCTGCCCCGTCGTGCGGCTGCCCTGAAGGGAAGTAGCCCCCAGAATGTCTGCTGAATTATTTAAAATATAGATGAATGAAATAGTAACTGTGCTTTGGATTTTTTATCATCCAGCTTGTGATTTTTATCGGTCAGTGATGTAATGTATTGGCCCTTCAGTTTCCCAGACTGGTTATGACTACAGCACTTTGATTATACGCATTAGATGGAATTACAACAATGAATTATTCAACTTTTAGTCGGCCCATTTTTAGAACTGTTCCACGTTTCTTTCATTTCCTCCTCTTCCACAAACTTGCCCTTTGTTTTTGGCTTCCTGTGACTGGCTGGAAGGATCTCGGTGTGTTTGCTACCGGATCAACACTCTCCTTTTTACTCGGTCTCTTCCACCCATTTCGCACCAATTCTCACCTTCCTGCCCTTTTCCACTTATTGTCCAGCTGAATGAATGGCTTGGCTACCTTATCCAGCCTCCTGTTCCTTTACCAGCTGGCTGTGGAAACAAACAGGGCCCGTGGTGTCTGGGCTGGCAGTGCCACTCTGATCTGTTGGGTTGTAGGCGGCGTAGCATTGCTTGCTGCTCCAGATGCTCAAAATTACGTCGTCCACACTGCAGCACCTCCACCCCCCACAGCCCCTCCACCCCCCACAGCCCCCCCCCCCCCCCCCCCCCCCCCCAGCCCCCAGACTGCTTGCAGCTGCCACTGAAAGGCTGGGATTTCATAGACGCTCAGTGTGCGTTTCTTGCAGGGCAGCATGCACAAAATTATTCGACATTTCTGCAGTTTCAGCACACCAGATTCCTGCTCAGCACTCTCCTTTTAAAAACTATTCTCGACACATTGGAGTAAGATAATGAACGGAGCAAATGGTGGAGCACAGATGGGGGTTTTAATGTTTCAGTGCCTCATGAACACGGCCCAATTACTTAAACACAGATAAGATGTAAAGTATCCGTCACTTTTTCTACCTCACTTAAACATTTTCCTGCACACAGAGTCGCAGCTTTGGGTCCAGTGAGAGCTGCGCTGAGGGGGGTCATCAGAGCTTAACACAACAATTAATCCTGCCACTCATCAGGAGTCTGCATGAGAGTGACAGTGGTTTAAAGTGGAATTATTCTCTCTGCTAATTAGCGGTTAGCATTGACAGCGTCAAGGAGAAATAGTAAGCTGTGGAGCAGTCATGTGACTGCATTCATGGAAGAGACCGGCTGTTAATTCTGCTTCTCACCCTCATAACTGGCGAGGAGTCCACCCTGCCAACACAGTCCCCCTCTCCTTTTTTCATTCATACATATTTCTTTACAAACCTCCTGTTTCTTCTCCTCCTTCCTTCCTCCATCCTTTCTCCTCCACCCTTTCTCTTCTTGTCACCCAGCCAGCCCTCTGGCTGTGCGCCTCCACAGTTGCCATGGTAATGATATAGTTTCTCATCTCTGTAATGTGATGTCTTATTAGGTTTCATTGGGGCGTGTGTCACTATTTTATTTCACGCACCATTTGGTGAGCTTCGGTCCCCCTGTTAAAAAACCTTTCGCCCGAGAGGTGAGCAGCGAGTGCACTGATGGCGAAGTGTAAAAGCTTCAATGTTGGAGAGTGAGGGTCCTGATGGAGTGGACGAGGGGGACAAGATTGAGTGAGGCAGAGCGAGAGATATGTAGGCCAGTGCGTGCTGGAGCTACATTACACTTCTCTCTTGGTTTGCACTTTTTGTCTTGCAGAACAGATACATGAATGGTAATGTGAAAGGCATGCTGTCCCTGGGTATCTTTGTGTTTCTGCTGTGAGGCTGCTGCACCAGGGAGGGGTTTTCAGCTGCTACCCAGCAGGAGGCACTGTCTGTGTGCTTTCAAGGATCCACTGAGAAAGCACTTTATTTGTAGTACAGTGTGCCTACTGTATCTGTCTTCAGAGGGTTGTGTGGATGGGTAGGCTGATGTGCACCATTAGGGATGGGGACTCAGGGATGAGAGATCTGCTGCTGCTGCAAACATACATCCCCTCTTCACACAGACACTCTGTAGATATGTATCGGAATAATCAATCCTTGTGTTTCCATTGGAGGGCTGTGTGTTTGTTGAGAACACGTCCTTTTAAGTTGTCAGCATGCCTTGTATTGTTCTCCTCTGTGCGTGTGTGTGTGTGTGAGCGTGTGTGTGTTTGCAATTATAACAAGTGCTTTGAAAGGCTGTGAATAAAACAGTGGGAAGGGGGCTCCAGTCAATAACTGATCAATATTAGCCCAGATGCCAGAGTCAGACACATCAGTAGAGTTCCTCTAACGGTGGTTTTTATCCCCCTCTGTGTATAAACTGCCTTATGTCGGCCTGGGGGGCTTTTAAAAATGACCCACCTCGCCGTGTCTTTCCTGTCTCTGCTCAGCAGACTCTGGAAGTCCACATCTGCAGTGACAGTGCGGGAGGCGTGATTGTGGATATTGAACTGGCTATGGGGTGGTAATTGCACATCACCACTTCTCCTAATTTGCACAGGATTGCTGCGGCTGAATGAAGCTGTTCTCTTTCTCAGTATTTCCAATTTGAAAGTACTCCAAATTTCAGTGGGGGGTGAGTGTTAAAATGATTTTCTGCAGCCAAGATGACAACGTGCATTTTTTTTTTTTTTTACACTTGAAGCTTTCTGTTTTCTGTTGGAGGCGCTGAAGCTGGCAGCCTGTTGTACTGTTTTTGTCACAAGCCAGAAATTTTTGAATGGAAATTTTTAAACCTGGACCTAGAAGATTTAACTAATTACACAGAATGTCAATTTCATTGTCTAGAATTACACATTAATGTTTGCTTGCCCTCTTGTCTCTCGACACTTGACAGGGAAATGATTTGGCGTGAACTGCACCTACAAACATGTTTTTATTTTTAGACTTACTTTAGCTCAACAACAACATCAGGTGAGTTTTCCACCCACCAAACTGTGGTGAAATGCAGCTTTGAAGTGCTCTTATTCAGTCCCTCTTAATAATGCTCTCAGAAACCCTTTTTTTTGGCTCTGTGTGCGAGGAGGCAGGTGACAGAAAATATCACATTTCATCGTCTTGTATGTGTTTGTGTTCAGAACCAAGCACTTTAATTCCTTGTGTACAGGAAGCATTTGGGCCTGTGTATGCAGAGCTTTGGTAAAACCGTGGCTAACCAGGTAAATCATGGTCTGTTTTTATTTTTCTGGGGGTGCTCATGTTTTTGTTGTGTTACATAGCCGGCCCCAAAGAGGAGGGATGTGTGCTCCGGATGGCATCTGTTGTCTTTCCTTCTCTGCTGGGCTCCGTGCCAGCCGTGTGTTTGTCAGATGGCAGTGTTGGTAAGATGGAGGCTTCTAATATATCTTGACACGCTCGTTCTGCATTCTCCTTGACTGGGTCATTCGTAGTATTTTGAGACCTTGGCGCATAACAACTTGCATCTACATTCATCACTGCTCAAATTGAGATGCAGCTCTTTCCTCTGTGCACAAATTTATATAAATGTCACAGCTGGAGCCAGGTCTGCATGATGAATTTCATCAATAGACGTATGCATTACGGAATGAAAACTTTTTAGCTTTCTTGAGCTAATGGAGTGGTACACTTTGTCAAAACAACTTAGTTTTCCCTTTTCAATGTCAAACATTTAGGTCTATTAATCTTTGTGGATTGTAATCTGTACACTCAGTTAGTTCACTGTTGGTGTATTCAGTCACTGTGGCGTTTTAAAAAAAGGTTATGATAAAAAAAGACACAAATGAAATGTACCAAAAGTCTGACCTTAGTGAGAGCAAAGTCTCATATCTTGATATGTCATTTCAAGAGATTGGCCTCAAGACTAGGTGTAATAAATAATGGAGGAAACCGATACTGCAGTTTTTTTTCTCCTACAATTTATGCTATGATAAGGACAAATGGAAAATGCACCGCAGATGTAATACCTAACCGAAAGACTTACATTTTACTCAGATCTTTACCCATCCCTCCGTGGCTCCTCTAGCACCATGAAAAGTCCTCACACAACACTTCATCTGTGCTGCACAAAAAGTGAACACGCTGCAGAACACCTGGAGCTGGTGGCAGGAACACGCAGACTGGAAGACTATCGGCACAGATGAGAGTCTTTTCAGACCTTTGTGCATCACAAGGTCATCCTACCTGGAGCTTCATGTTGGTGAGACACAGAAGTGTGTAAGCATGTTTTCATTTCACTTTGACATGAACAATATGCAATAATGTATTCCTCTTCTGTAGCTCATTATCTAACATTTAGTAGCTAATTTCTCTACCAGCACTACGGGCTGACCAGAAACTGAGTTTGAATTATTTTATTGATTAACTCATAACATACTCTACTCCTAACCTAATGTCTTTAATTTCTTTGGGTTTTAAAACAGTGTGCCTTGTCATACAGTATGTATGGGCTGAGATCTGTGCCATTAGAAACTGAATCTGAATTATTATATTTAATTTTAAAGCATGATCTGATATTGAATGTCATGTTTTTAAATTCAATGTACTTGCTTTGAAATTGTGTCCCATAGGTCCCATATTCTGCTCCTTTTCTGCAGTTTAATATGGATCATTGATGTCTTCATGAAATGATAGTAACATGTTTTGGTCCAAAAAGTCAATAAATCAAGCACAGCAGCATTGTTTCCAGGCTCTCATAGCCCCTCTGTTCAGAACGCTCTGATTTAGTGGGCGTGACCTTCAGATGTAAATGAGCCACCGCTGATACCGCCCTGCTCTTCAGCGTCACTGAGAGCGGTGCCACATGGAGGGGAGTGAGAGGGGGTTAGGGGGTATATGCTCTGGTGGACCAATCAGGTCAGACTTGCTCCTGATTGGTCAAAAAAGGGAATTGGTGATGTCGGCAAATCCCCAAAATCCAAACAGCTCGTTTTAGGTCAGGATTTTACATTCACTAACACTACCAAGTACAGGTTTTGTCATTAAATATCACATTTTGTGGGCTGGGAGGAAAGCCAAAGACCCACAAATTTCACTAAAAGACTCATGGAGTGATTTTTGGATAATATGGGACCTTGAAACCTTCTTGAAAATTAAGCTCTCTATATCCTTTCAAGTAAAAAATACAAAATTGATTGGTTTTAAAGAAAAAGTCACTTTCATGAAGACTCATTTAGGGTTTGTAGCTGTCTTCCTCACCTGAACAGAACCAGACGACACAGGATGTCTGGAGACCAGGGACTGAATTTTAAGTTCAAGCTTTAAGTTTTACTAAAATCGGCACTTTATATTTAGGTTTAAAACATTTTTTGCTGAATTTCTAATTTTTTTTTTGCATTAATATACTGCTCCTTGTGCCTTTGAAATGCCCCCAGGGACAAATAAGGACAGCCACAGACCATACATGAGTTTTCGTGAATGTGACGATTACTGTGAATCTTTGCTTGATTACTCTTCCTCTCGGACACAGATAAAGTAATGGTCATGGCGCTCTGAACTGAAATTCAATTTCATAGTTTTAATTTTAGGAAAATACAAAACAGCTCATACTGTAATGTCAGGAACATTTTTTAGAACTTAAATTCATTAGGTTTGGAGTTTAGCATGAATAAGGGCATGGCTGCTTAGATTGACTGGTGGGCTCAGCTTTAAATGCGGAGGCTTGAGACTTGTTTTAGCTTCACCTTTTTGCTTTTCTCGTTTTTATTATTATTTGTAGTCTGAATGTTTGGTGCAGTCAGAACTTCCAATATGTCAACTGATGGCTGCCAATGGCCTTCAAAACTCTGCTCGAGAAACCTTAAAGGGACAATGCTCTGTCCATGAATCATAGAGTCTGCGATCACACTCAGGCACAGGTAACAACGGTATAAAGGTTTATTTTTAAAAGCAGATAGTCATATGAACTTTTGCTTTGATGAATCAAAATTTCTTAACTGGTTTATGAATTACTGACTTTCGGATAATTTGTCAACACATATACCACAGCACATTGCATTGCCTGAATATACAGGGGACACAGTGCATCAAATGACCACACAGAGGGACACAGTGGTTCAGAGGGTAGAGCAGTCCTTCATTTCTTGGCTCCTTCAGTCAGAATATCCAATTATTCATTTGCAGGATACTGAACCTCAAGTTTCTCCAGAAGCTCTGAATTAGGTCAATGGCATTTAGAGTAGAGCTTTAAAATGTTACATAAGAGCAGCTCTCCCACCATTTCCTTACATTTTGAACGAGACACTCAACAATAAATCAAACTAACTTTTCCCCTTTTGTTTAAAACCATTGTGTTGTGTGCAATGAAGCATGTAAAAAAATATAACATTTTGATGTATAAAACATATTTTGACATGTGTGAGGGATGGTGTTTGAGTCTTTCATGGAGTTTAGTCAGCAGAACAATTTGCGAAGCGCTGTTTTTGCATCTGTGGTAAACTTTTAGGATAGAAGAAACCCTGCCTGCAGTAAAGTTTGTTGGTTTGTCTCTCACACTGTGAGTCTTTCTTCTGCTTTGAATTAAACTTCTCTGTGTCACACCCACTACAAGCATCCATGCTGGTTTGTTTTGCCTTTTTACAAAGTGGCCTTTGTGCGTATGTGTGTGTGTAACATGTGGTACATCACAAAGCACCAATAAGGGGAAAAAATAATACCATAGAGAATTTCATTTGCAAAAACATTGTTTCTTCACTTGAGTCTTAGGAGTTTTATGATGTCATTTCATCAAAGTCCTGTACATTAACCAACGCTGAGGACTTTACCACGCTGCGAGGAGGAGCACTTCATTGTAGGTAATCATGTAAATGTGAAGTTTGAATCTTCAGGATTCCTGTTTGTTTGGTGCAGTTTTGGATTCGAGCTCGGTCATGGAGAGAATTAATCGTACAGTGTGAAATGGGAAATTTGAAGGTGTCCATTCTTCGGCTCTCCGCGCTGCCTGGGAGAAGCAGATTTAGGTCATGGAGATTTGGGGGTGGCGGAGCAGCTGGGGAGCTTGTTCTGGACTGTCATAGCTGCCCTGTATACCATCTGGATGGGCTGATAGTGCTGCAGAGCCAGTTATCCTCTTTGGAGAGCTGTATGGATCTGCATAGCAAGGAGCTTCGACACAGCTGTACCTCTTCTGCCTTGTCACCAAATCATCCAAACTTCTGAGTTGATGCCATGCAACCACTTGACTGCTTTCCTGTACATCTATGTCACATGGGTATTCACCTGTATGTTCACTAACACCTGCTCAGGCGTAGTATGGGAAAATGTCCAGCAGTGGACTTGAAGGAAACTTCAGACTTTGTCCAAATCCATGGTAAATTTATTTCTAACATTGTGAAACGTGTTTTGAGTGAGTGTTACGAAAAAATGGATCTTTTCCAAACACCCTGACGTGGCTGCAGTCCCTCATCCTAAGCTCCTTAAAAATATTGAGCTCTTTCACTGACTCGTAATGGTCTCCAACAGTTCTCCTCTCCTGTGTCAGTCCTGTCATGCTCAGGATGTCCAGCCTGTTCTCAAAGACTTCCCCAACCTGTCCTAACATTCATGCTCAGAGGCAGCCCTTCATGCATCAGTAATAATCTGTTCAGCCTCATAGAGTCTCGACACCTCGCACTGAAAGCCTTTACAGCCAGTTTTCACCTGTCAGGTTTGAGATGTGTAATGCAAGTTTGCATTCTCAGATAGGAGCGTGTGAAAGACACTTCAAGTGTTGGTGTTTAAGCATCCTCTCGCTCCGCTTTTTGCCTCTTTGCAGTTAAACATTTCTCTCCGGTTCGGAGGAGTCGAATAAAGCACACTGAACAGAAAAGCCTGAATGGTGAATTCAGTTGATGAGAAAATCCACTTTTTATCCCTAAATCCACTTCTTGTTGAGATGCCATTTACTGTAGTAATCTCTCCTCGAGCACCACTTCTGCTCAGCCTGTTGTGGAGCTCTCCTGCTAAGTGGAAGGTGAAAATGAACATCGCACCCCTCAATTGAGGCTGTGACGCTTGTTATCATACCTTTGATTTCATCCCTGGGTGTTAATACATTTTTGTGTCAATACTAATGAGCACATAATCCACATTTAATGCACTACACTTATGTGTGCTCTTTTTTCCAGTGTGAGTTGTGAAGCCCACACAGTAATTTACACACTGTTACACAGCTGGTAGTTTCAGCCCGGCTGTGTAATTGATAAAAGATGCTCAAATCCTGATGTTAAACAATCGCTTCCCAAGCACTTCCAAATCAAAGTGAGTACCAAGAGAAGACACTTTTTTAACCCCATGGATATTTTTTCCGCTTCATTCATTATTTATCTGTTCTATCATTTGGAAAACATGCACAGGAAACTTTCACACATGGTCCTTTGAGAGCTTTCCAGATGATTTTGTGTGTTTTTGAGATCCTTTTCTATTTATAGCATACAGAGAAGGTTGTATGCTCTTGTGCGTTGCGTCACTGATGCTCATCCCTACACGGACCACACACTGTGTACAACGAGTGTGATGAAAGACAACAAATGATTGATTCACACAAAGCATCTCTGCTCCTCAGGGGGACTTTTTGAGGGATGCCCAGCCCCTCTGAGCAGTGCTGGGGTGTGGGAAGCTTCAGCTGGGACTCGACGTGGAAACTCTAAGACTCAGCTTACACCAGAATTACATCATGGCTGGGCCTTTTGCTCCAACCACATCAAACGGTCCGGAGGCGAGGCTTGTTTACAGGGAAGGGCAGTAGATGGGCTCCAAGAGGCTTTAGGTTACTCTGAATCTGGTCTCCTTTAATTCTGGGTTTCTGGCACCTGTGCACTCGAAAAACCGAGCAAAAATAAACGTGATGAGTAAAGACTATCAACATTCAGCTATTTCCATTTTTGTTATAGATGTAACAGGTGCGCACACTCATGTACTTGTTTAGAGAAGGTGTGGCAGAGTTAATGCTCTGTTATTGTCATTGTTGTGCACTTTTTTTGTTATAACAGCAGCTGCACTTTGACAGCTTGCATATTTCATATCTGCAGGAGTTGTCTCCCTGAAAGAGACAACAAGTGAGGATTTCTCTGATTAACTCCGTAACACTTGCTGTCCACCACACTGAGGTAAATACTACTCATGGACCCTTTGTCACACTCAGTTTCCTCCAATATATTTTCTGATCTCATAGTTTTTTGCTTCAGTTTTGATGTTAGCTTTTACTCCAGCCCAACAAAACAATAACAAAGCAAGCATAAGCACAAATCAGCATCTCACGGGCAAGAGAAACCCCTATAAATAACAAGCTGGCTGTGTTATATTTTACTGTGATGTGGGAAGTGAAAAATCAAAGAGCCAATCAAGGTTGAGGTCAGAGGTCATGTGGGTGTAGCAAGCTTAGAGATGACTATCATAAGCGAGTCAGTGCCTCACTTGGTCTCCACCTTCAAACTGTCAAAATTATTTTTCCCGAGAGAATTCAGTTTGCAAAAATTAATGCATATTCAACCAATCCCTGTAAAGTCAATGTAACCTATTCTCAAATTTGACCAACCCCTAGAATTTCACCAATTGTATCCAACCAATCAGTCCTCCACAAAACTTACTTTCTTGTTTATGAAGTTGCAGAAGTATCACCTCAAGGACTGTGCAAGGCAATTTCCCAGTGTTCTAAAACATAACTGTGTACAATATTGTGTTGGAACACAAACGTAAATCATCTATTGACAAACACTTTTCTACAGCAAAACACAAGAGGAGAATGACTGAGGCGCACAGACAACACACACGATGGATAACAGCGACAGAGACTGCATGCGGTATACTTGAAACAATCGGTGTTTCTGAATGAATTGTATATTTATTTTAAACAATTACAACTAGTTTTGCAATTTTTGCTCACTGCTGAAATTTAATTAAAAAAAAAATCTAAAAACATCACAACATGCATTGCAAATTTTCAAAAAGCTGCTGGGAAATCAGCCAAAAAGTCTGCAAAATCCTGGAGGGACTGGTTTTCTAACTGGGTCCTGAAGTTTCTCATGCACCTGTTTAGAAAGCACATTTGTGCTATTTCCTGTTTGAATACTTCTCTGCATTAAAACCACACAGGAGCAGATGCTGCCTCAAAGCAGAGCTGTTAAAATGTACTGGACACATTTTTCTATCTGGACCACAAGTCATATTACTTGACATGTGATCCGTAAGTCAGTATCAATAAGTAGGTTTCCCTGAGTTCAAGTAGTAAATACCCTGCTGCTGTTTCCCTGAGATACCGCTCCTGTGCTGTTTTTAAATAATGCTGTTTCATTCCCAACACCTGCTAAGATGTTTATAGTCGTCACAGTCCCACTCACTCCATCATCATTCAACTCCACTTCCCAAGATGTGATTCAATTCAGCTAATAATAAATGCAGCAGATAGGCCATTGTCACATTAAGTACCAGCGCATGCATCTTAATAACGCGTAGCCTTTAGTAATGAGTTGCCACAAATTTTTATTAAGTGCGCGGACAAAAGGGCATGACACAGTTATGAAATGAAATATGGCTGATTGAGGTCGCTGTTTTTCTGATGTGTTGCAGACAGATGGTGATAGAGATGCTGTGATGTGATGAATGGCAAACAGAATCAGATGAAGTGATGAGTCACAGAGGAGTGAGGCAGCACTTAGGCCCACTGAAGGCTGTATCTGGCCAGGCTGGATACTGGAGGGGGCAGGAGGGGTGGGTAATGCAGCGCAGTGTGCGGGTGGTGATGGATGAGGAGCGCGCGAGAGAAGGACGAGGCATGAAATAGAATGAGGATGAAGGACAGAGAAGTCCTGGACGGATGGGGAGGGGAAGGAGACTGTGAGACAGAGATGGAGAGACTGAGAGTGGAGAAAGAATGAGGGTCAGAGAGAGACTAACCTACTCTGAAAAATGCTGAGGTTTGCTCGTCTCAGCCGCACCGTGGCTTCACGCTTAAATTTGCATTTACTCAGACAATATCAGGTCAGTGTATCAGGTGAGTCTTCTTCGGCTGTGAAACCTGTGAAGGTCAACATGACAGTGAGGAAGACCCCAAGTTTCTGTCTAATTAATAGGATCACCCTAGCTTAAAATTAAAAACGTTCACATACTGTTTGACCTTCAGATGAGGAACAAAACACCTGGATTTATGCAATTATCCAAAATACGAGTAAGACTTTTCAACACATTGTTCTCTCTCGTGTGCACAGGAGAACATTAGAAAGAGAATTTATTACATGTAACCAGGAGGTCCACAGGTTTTCCTGAATTAGAGATGCTTTCACCAGCTCTGCTGCTGTTTGGATAACAGGAGAGGATCATGGCTCTAGTAGCTCTTTGGCTACTCTCACTTTGTTTCCCAACAATAAGAATTATTCCCAGACTGTTAAACTAGCTCTAAAACAAATGTTTCTCCTACAGTATCAACAAGCAAGGGTTAACTGTGCTGGACTCTTGTCAGTTGATGGATTTGCTCTGACGTGATCAGTTTCCCTGAATTGTTGTGTTTGTTTTTGAAAGTTAATCACTATTGTTTTGGGTTTTGACCAATCAGAATCAAGTTATTTTATCCTGCCTGGTAATAAACAAGAAAGCTGGGGAACAATCTAAGCTAAGCTGATTTCCAGTGAAATCAGATGATCTGTTTCACAGCCAGAGGTATTAGATTAGTGCTAGCTTCTACTTCAGATTTAAAGCTGTGCTTAGCTGCTCTAACATCATTTATAATAGTTCTAGGCCGATACCAGGTATTGGTATCGGGCTGATACCAGCCGTGTTTCAAGGTAACAGTACTCCTGAAGGCTGCCTTGCTAGGCACCTCCCTGTTGGCTATGGCTGCCTTTTGCAGCAGCTCTCTCTTCTTTGTCCATTTCTTGTAATTTTTTCGTCTCTTTTTCGTAATCTTTGTATTTGGAGTGGATCATTACTTTGTATGGCTCATTTGTTGGTCAGGGACACCAAACTTTTTGTGGCTTCAGTGATATTTTTACTACTTTTTCTCCTGTGTTTGTCTGGAGATCCTACATGTAACCATGGCTGCATTGTTTACATGTGAACTCAGCTGTTAGCAGTCTGTAGCATGTCAATGCTAACTGGTGTAAGGCCTGATGTCTTCCCACAAGGTGAGGAGAAAGAGGTGAGGACGACGTGCTGGTTCTCAGGTGTGAGCTAAGAAATAACATGGACCTGTCCTTCTATCCATCTTTATTGGGAACTTAAGATCTATCTCCAATAAGATGGACGAGCTAGCTGTGCTAACCCAGCAACAGAGGGAATACCAGAGGGCAGAGTAGCATCATGCTATTCACAGACATGGCTAACTGAGCTAACATCAGACACCAACGCCACATTGGAAGAGTTTCACCTGCTGTGAGCAGACAGGATCCAGGAGACAGGGACTAAACAGACTGCTGAAGAAGCTCAGTCCTGGACCCTGTGGAGGTGGAGGCTGGCTGAACTGGACAGTGATGGACAAGCTGTCAGCATCTATTTACTTATGGACCTTTTTGCACTTTCTATACACTTTCTTACTTTTGTTTTTTTGATTGCTGCTGTGACTTCGGTTTAGTTGTACTTATTACAATGACAATAAAGTTCTATTCTATTCTATTCTATTCTATTCTATTCTATTCTATACCAGCAGCCCATACTCAAGGGAAAAAAATCTTTAGTTCACCAAGTCCTATTGCCAGTAGTTGGCGCTACATTGCTGCGGTTCCACACCACGGCAAATGTACATCAGATCCTGTTCAGACATTAATGAACTAGGGAGGGTTAACAGTTAAACTGTTTTATTTTGCGCTTTGGTTTATTTTAAGAAAATTACAAAAACCCTGAAAGTTGTTGGTTTAATTTCGCATTTTTGTTATTTATTTATTTATTTATTTTTAATCCTAAACTCAGAGAGTTGTTGTTTTTTTTATTTTGGACTTTACGACAGAGTGACTGTGCTGTCTTTGTTCAAAATGACCTGTTACTATTGACAGATATTTTTTGTATCAACAGTAACAGTGGTACAGGTACCCAGTATCAGTGAGTGCTCAAGAGGTGATACTTGTACTGGTATTGGTCTGAACAAAAAGGGTATCAGACATCCCTAGTTCTCATAATAAAATCCCAGAGCAATTATTTTTCGAGTTCCTTGAGGTTTTTGCAAAGTTTTTTTTTCCTCAGTAGTTTAAAACTACCCTCAGGTAAAAATTAGGAGGAGTTGTAAAAAAATGGTTCTGGAGGAACTGCAACATCAAGATAAATACAGAATGTCTATGACTGTTTTTGTACAGATTTATGTTATTATTACTGTGAAAAAAGACACTTTACTTTAGAAGGTACAAACAAAGCCAGGTTTGATCTCAGCTCTGACACCTCCTCAGAGTATTTGAGTGAAAGAGTTAAAGCTTCATCCATTGTGTAACAATTCAATCTTTAGTGCACTGTTAAATATTTTACATTATTAATGCTTTCATGTACTGTTTGAGGATTTATTTAACACAAAAAGCAGTAATCTAAAAAGTGATATTTGTGTTGTGTTGAACAAGTGTTGTACCTCCTCATGCAGCATCCAGCACCAAATTAATCTTCTCCCACATGTTTCATACTCTCTCTTGTTGCATGAATGAGCAGAAGAGCCGGGACTCAATACGAGAGAAACGATATCAAGCTGCGATGGAAAATCTCAGCTGCTGCTGTGATTCATACTTTTCTCTCCATCCTATTCCGAGGATGATCCAAGATTAAGCGCGTTCATAATCTCTACAGTGTCATAGTAATTTACATGTAATGACTTCACTGTTCACAGCGTAGCCTGACAAAAAGGAATCTCTCCTGTGTGCTTTTCAAACCGCATTTCTAACGACCTTCCAAATGGTCATCTACACTGGAAGTCCTGCTGTGGATCTGCACATTACTGCTGAATTGTGGGTAAATGAAGCTTTCGTTCCGGCTGTGAGCTGTCATGATGTGTTTGAGAAAAGCAGGATTGTAGTCATGCGTGCACATATGCTCACATACAGCTCGATCTCTCTTCCTCTCTTACAAACACACACACACACACACACACACACACACACACACACACACACACACACACACACACACACACACACACACACACACACACACACACACACACACACACACACACACACTCACGCTCATCCATGGACTGTGGAGGCAAAGACAGAGCGATTCATCAGTCACTGAGTCAAGCCGAGGGTGGCAGCTTAAAGGAAACCGTGTCCTTTCTGTCTCTTACTTTCTCTGTCCTCCATTAGTTTATCTGTCACTCCTCTTCTCTTTCTTTTCCGTGGCCATCACGGTGCGGCCTGACCTTCCTCTGGTTGTCTTCCTGCCTCAGTCGGCCAGCAGGAGAGAGGGCCGGGCTGTTTCCAGACCAGCCAGATGGCGAGGTCTAGCCTGGGACTGGAGACTCGAACTGGGGCAGACCCACTGGCCAAACTGGTGACTGTGGCAGCAGACAGGAGCGCGGTGGGAGGCGGTTCCACCCCCCCTATATGACCACAAATGCTAATTAGCTGTCCTCAGTGTTCAGATAGGTGAGGAGACGGTCCTGATTTTTAGCTACAGTTTCAGATTAGTCTTAGATTTTCTGTCACTTCGTTGCAGGTGGAGGTTTGTTGCTGTTGTTTCATTGTGCACTTTCAGCAGAGCAGGAGTGGGATGAAGATGATTGGAGTAGAAAAGTCAAACCGATGTCAAGGAGGTTTGACAGCAGGGGAGGAAGCTGGTGGAGGAGAGAGGCGGCATGTGTTGAGGAGTTTGATAGGAAAGGACTGAAGTGTTCCTGTCCTTGGAGTAGAGTCAACACTCCCTCCCCCTACGAGTCCCTCCTCCTGCTACATCAGCTCCTTAGTCTCTATATGAGGAGTATCAATAGCACAGGCTTGTTTTATTTCAGCCGGAGTATTTGCTGCACCTTGCCCGAGGATATCTGTGAGCCTGCAACACTACGTAACCCGTGTTTCAAAGGACGCTGCGAGCACAGCTGTTTGACTCAAGACACCGCCGGCATGCAAATGAAGTCATGTAGCTGAAACATTAGAGCCGCGCCTCTTATCAGAGCGGTCAGGGCGAAGGAGGACAACTAATTCTGCTGGGTTAACAACAGCGCCTCTTCTCTGAAACTGAGCTCGCCGCACTCAGACCCCACGAGTCAGGTGTTGAGATGAAAGAGAGGCCTGCCTATGCTACATGGCTAATTTAAGGGATTAACACCTGTTCTACCAAGGCAGATTAATCCTAATCCTGCTTTAACCCCTTTGATCTAAAGTCAGACTGATTTAAGGAGTCGACTGATGGCCTAATCCGTTCACAACAGTGACCGAAACTCCACATACCCAATTGAGCAGCTGGCTAAACGCTACTGTATATTTACTGTCCTCATTTTTGCGTTCATTTACTTTTCCTTTCTCTCTCTGCAGAGGGAGTCATTACTGAGTCCTTTTGTGCAGCTTCTCTCTCCACTCCAGAAAGGGTTAATTCACATTTGATGCGCTCTCACGGGGTTAAATTAGAAAGGGCAGGAAGAGCTGTCATTGGCATAATAAGCTGCAAGTATTAAGGTATTATAGTAGACTGATCATTACGGGAGAGAAAACTGTTTTGTTGGAGCAAAAGCCGCCGGCTCTGGCTCAGTCACACTTTATAAATCTACATTTAAACAACCACATAAGCTGAACGAGAAGCTGCAGAGCGTCTAAGATGTAGTTAAATATTTGCACAGTTATTTGCTATTAATTGTAGTCTGCTCAAGAGATCATCAGTCATAAATTGTGGCTTTAATGTGTTCATTATGATTCCCAGATTGTGGCGTATGACTGTACATGTGTGTGTGGGTGTGTGTTTGTGATGGTAACTCATGGATACATTTGATACGAGAGAGAGAAAAAAAGAAGAGAGACTGTGGGAGAATTTAGATAGGTCTGGTTTGGTGACGATGGTGGGAAAAAAGGTAATTGAAAAAAGAGAGGCATGAGTTTGGTTTTGGGGTTTTTGAAATGAGGGAGTGGAGATGGGCGGGTCTGACCGCAGCACGGTTTTGTGTGTTTTTATGTGTTTACGTGCGTGTGTGTGTTTGTATTCGTGGAAGCAGATAAACAGATTTGGATTCATTGTCCTGCTCCATCTCTATGTTTAGTGTACATAGACGGAGGAGGACCACACAGGATCTCTGTCTCATGCGTCGGAGTTTGTGGCAACACTGTTATTATCGATCCAGCCACAGACGTCAAACCCCAGCGCCGATTTAACTGCCGGCCTGATTCAAACAATATGCTGCAGCCTGTTTCATCCATGTCCAAATCCAGTGAATTATTAAACACGTCTCCAAAGCAAAGGTCCTTCTCTTTGCATATTGTCTTCACACAAATCCATTTAAGAGTGTCTCCAGGGAATAAACAAGCCCTTCTTCATTAGTGTAATTGAAAGAAGAAAAGAAAGGAGGAAAAATGAGGGGACGGGACTTAAGAGAATGAAAAGATCATAATCACATGCCTTTATCACGCTGTGTGAAGAATCCGTGATTAAACACTAAAATGGCTGAGAAGAAAGAGAGCGCCAGGCTTTTTCATTATCAGACACTCTACAGGATGAAGATAAGGCTGTTTGTGTTTTTAGTGTGGCTGAATTTGAGCTTTTAGATGAATTATTATACACATCGGAAATATTTACACATATTTACACTCCAGGGCTTCAGGAGAAGTTTTATTTTATATGTTCCATTCATAAATTTAGATATTTCAACCACACCATCCCTGCTAAGTTTTAGTGTTATGACAGCACAAAGCTCCAGGTAGGGATGGGTACCTTTCACATTTGAAATGATACAGTACCAATGCCCGGTACCTGGCAATCGATACCGGTACTCAACGGTACCAATTTTCAGTACTTTTGTGTGTTAATGTGGTAAAAAATATCAATTTGTTTAATGATGAAATATATATATTTTTTCAATTCAACATATTTATTCTTCAATATTTAAACTTGGAATGCTGTGTTCATGTCCAGCATGGAAAATTGCCTTGACTTCCACTCCCTCAAAGTCACAAGGATGCATTTAGGTACCTAAACATGGTACCTTTTGACTTTACATGAATCGGTACCCGGTACTTTTGACAGAATTAGATCGGTATCTAAAAAAGTACCTGCTTCGGTACCCATCCCTAGCTCCAGGTGCTGCGGAAACTTTTCCTTGAGTCCATCAGCTTTACCTTATTATCTGTACGAGGACCTCGGCTGACATTAAGGCAGAGGCAGGTTAAGCCAATCACAGGTCAGACACACAGACAAACACTCACCTCAGACGACTGTTTAGAGCTGTAATCTTCATGTTTGCAACTCAGGAAACCAACAAGGGCACACAGAGAGCTTCCCCACATGATGGCCCTGACTAACTGCTTGGTTTTAACACATGACAGCGTTACCACTATGCTGCTCTTTAACTCTTTAAAATCTTTTATTCTACCATGCCTGTACTGATTTCAGAAACTCCTTTATTTTCAACTTTCTAGGCCAACCCATATAAATCTTGAAACTGACTTGCAGCGTTTGTTTTTCAAACATTTTTTGCCTCCAGGCCTCAGAGCTCAGGTCCTTGATGAACATTTGACCCAATTTTAAAAGGACAAAATGCTGACAAAGCTCTGACTTGAAGAATGTGAACAGATCTGAAAATTATGCAAACTAATGCAGAGCAAAAAGCATAAACAAAGCTACGTTGTGAGGTGTTATTTAAGTGTGAAACTAACACATTTAGTTTTAATATTCAGAGATTTAAGCCTTGTTGTTCCAATTATACAGCCCTGCTTTGCAACTAAGGGTTTCACCTATATATTGATGTTATATGCTTTTAAAATGTCATCCTATAAGTTTGATGCCATTCAGTCTCCTGAGCTGCACATGCTGCTTTTGCTAGTTGTTTTAATGGATAAGTGAGGGTCAAGATTTTACAGTCTCTGATACAGACTAAGACTAGGGATGCACAATATTATGGGCACAATATCAGTATTGGCTGATAAAAGCTTAAAAACACGTTTATCGGTATCGGCAGATGTGAAAATTTCTGCTGATATGCACAGCCAATAAGGTGCTATTCAGTTAGGATTATTATTATTTTCCATCTGAAAAATAAGCTCCTTAAATAAAATGTAGCACTTCATTTATTTGCACTGCAGAGCTCTGTGTCTGTCACCAGGTTGTTACAGTAGCTCTAAAATAATCAAATGCAACTTGGTTATGTTTAAAAATGCATTGTACATTTAAAGTTCATGTGATCTAAAGAAATTATTTTTCTGTATTTCAATACTGAATGTCTTGAGTTTGAAAAAATAATACATTTCTTATTTATGGTAAAATCAAATGGGTTTTTTTGTCTTGTTTTATGTGTGTTTCTTAAACAAATAAGACCGTCATAATAAGAGTAACATATAAATTCCAGTACAGGATAGACTTAGCTGTCTCTACAGTGAAAAAAACAAACAAACTTGTGATTATCGGTTTCGGTATCGGTATCGGTATCGGTATCGGCCAAAAGGGGTTTGGCATATCGGTTATCGGCAAAAATCCAATATGCATCCCTAACTGAGACATTTCCTTGAACCGACAACTACTCCCACCTCAAACAAAATTGCTTTTGCAGACTCCTAAAATACAAAAACCACCTCTTGTGTTCGATGTCTTCCTACTGGTATTGAACCAGACAGGTTAATGTCAATCACTGCAGTCTGACTCCGTGTAAGCCGGTCATCCTGCCTCATCCTGATGGTGCTGAGAGTGATGCTGATATGAGATGATCGGCCTGCAGTGCACATCACTGAGCGTGCAACCTGCTGATCATTTGAGGGCACTGAGGAAAGAAACATGAACTGTTCTCCACTTTTTCCTTTTGTCATTCAAGTTAAAACCACTGCACTCTTTGAGGCATCTCTGGTGTTGTGAGTCGTGGTGCTGACCTGACTGGTTCACCCTCTCCCTCTGCTCTGCCAGGATTTCACTCTAGAAATGATCCATTTTGCTCTCCATGGACAAACAAATAAGATCTGGGATGGTTTTCAGGGCATCAGCCTTTGATGCTCGGGGCTCGTTGGGTGGTCAGTGTGTGACCTTCTCATAGCAGGGTGCCCTCACCCCCCATCCATCCCTATTAGAGGACACTTATCAGGAACAGCAGCCAGAGTGACACTGTCCCAGCTGGGCTTCCCTGGAGGAAAAGCTGCACAGGGAATGATCCCCATGGTGCACAGAGGTGTGTACATGCTGTGAGTATGTGTGTGTGCATGTGTGTGTGTGTGTGTGTGTGTGTGGAGTTGTTCTCTGCAGATAGGACCCTGTGACTCTGAGATATGCACAGGCTCATTAATTAGAGGCTCTCATTATCCCCCCTCAGGCTCCAGACACTTAATCAACACCAAGCTCCAAGTAAGACACATGCATGCATGCACACACACACGTGTAGACACCCATGTGCTCACATGGTCTGATGCCGGCTAAATTCTGACAAAACATCATCAAAGAACTGAGCACTTTTAAAATAGGTGAATGAATGAATGCTGATGAGGGTTATTTGTTTCCAGTGATGTACGGCACAACAGAGTGGGTGGATGTCGTCGCTGTTTAACACTTTTATTATTATAATGTTGTAAAGCATTTCACAACACATACATCCTCCTGACATGTCCAACTATGGTGGTAATCCGTCAAACACTGGGAATCCTATTTTTATCACATGAGTGTTCCAGCTAGAAATACAACCAATAAGTCCTCAAAGACCTCACCTTTTATGGATCTTGTATGTCATGGCTTGTCGTAGCTTTTCTGCTATCTTTTCTTCATTATTGCAGGGATGCTCAGATACGTACGTGCGTGTAACAGTAGCATACTTTTCTCTGTGCTCTTGTTGTGGTGTTTTATTGCCCTGAAACTCCAGCCTCAGTAATTAAAAGGCTGCTGTTATTTAAACGTGGGACGGATAGCACACAGCGACACTCCAGAACGGGGACTTGAGAGCGAGATTCGTTGTGAGAATAAATTACCCTCAGACATTCAGGAGAGCTTTTTTGGAGTGCTTCTGCTCTGTGGGGCTTTTAAAGACATCTCTGTCAGTTCTCTGTGAACCAACATGTGGGTGATGTATTTTTTACATCATGTGGACTCATCAACAAACGGGCCAAACGACAGACACACAGGAAAATACTCATCTGTGTACGGAGA
This sequence comes from Halichoeres trimaculatus, assembly GCF_033239565.1. Lineage (NCBI taxonomy): Eukaryota > Metazoa > Chordata > Actinopteri > Labriformes > Labridae > Halichoeres > Halichoeres trimaculatus. The sequence goes on from NW_027437183.1 coordinate 24,141,839, forward strand.
TGCTTCAGCCTCCCTAAGAGTGTTTTCCATGCAGTTTTATTCCAGTGAAATTTAAATCTTTTTCCACGTTGCTTTCTGATTTGTGACTAGTGGAACTGATTTTATGTGTAGACCAATTAAGACTCTTTAAAATTAAAATACGACTGACTGAGCTGCAGCTTCAAGCTGCTAAACACTGTTCATTCCAGCAGAAAATGTGCTCCTTGTGGGGAAAGTAACAGTTACAAGGACACTTTACTAGAGAGAAATTGTGATTAAATGAAGCAGGGGCAGTCACATTCTTAATGGGCTACTTTTTCCTGAGCATTGCTGCGGCTTTACTATTATTAGCAAACCCTATAATGAGATAGTTTTCTCCTTTTTTTGTTCATGGCAAGAAACGAAAAGTGACACTAGCATCAAAAAGACTGTGCTGTACCTCCAGGAATTCGCTAGATTCAACACAAGTCGTTATTTTGGCCAACATTTGTACAAGAAAACTTCCATACAGCAGTATAAATAACATTCATGAAACCAGCCCCTGATCAGAAAAGAGACATTTTTGAGGGCACGATTGGCAAGAACAAGAAAAGGAAGACTTTTTTCCAAACAGCTCCAAGTTGTGGAAAAACGACAGAGAGGGAGGGGAGGAGGGGTTGTTTCCCTCAGAGGGCTGGAGTCTGATTTCCTGTGTGGCTCTGATTGGGAAAGCAGAGGCTCACACGGGGAGCCTGCTTCTGTATGGAGAAGCCAGATGACAGGCTTCACTACCAGCAGACTGTTACTGAACAGCTCGCTCCAGTGGCCTCTGATTGATCTTCAAACGTGACTTTTATGAAACAATCTCTCGTGTAAACCTGTTTTAGATGATGTGACTTCAATGTGTGAGCGTGTGGTGAAAGGGAACATAAAAGTAGCTCACTGTTATGTTTCTAGCACAAACCCAGCAGGAGTCAGGCGAGAGCTGGACATATAAAAGTAATCCATGTCAAACGGAATGAGATCTATATACTTTACCCCATGAGGACCTTTTCTTTATTATTTTAATACAAATGTATCAGTGATCACAGTGCTCAACCACACAGCTTCTCTCTGCTTAAGTCCAATGGGGCCCCCTTATAGATGGATCCAGCTAGAGAGTTGTGTGGCTCCATCTTTCAAAGCAGCCAGTGACTCTAACAGGGCTGAAAACAAAAGAGTGGTATCTGGCATGCCACTTGTGGCTGAGTGGAATATGCCAGTTCCCCAGTGGCATATTCCAGTTTTCAAACTGGCATGCCAGGTCTATCAGTGGTATGCCACTCGTCTAAGACTGGAAGAGGCATGCCTTCATCAGACTGACGGTCGTATTTTGTTTTTATTGACAGTATAATTTAAGCAGTACTGAAAACAAATGTATGTGTCAGGGAAAACAGCCAAACCTTTGCCTTAGTTGTTTTTTCTTGTACTGTGTAACTCAGTGTTCTGAAGGTTGCAGCGTTTAATCATTATTGGAGAAAACAGTTGATTGACTAACTTGGTTAGCATTAGCCTAGCCAAGCCACCGTGTCCAGTCTGACTAAATCAAATGCAGAGTGTGGCTTTTGCCCTCCTTGCGAACAGTTATTATGTTTTTGATGCTCTTCTAAAGACTGTCCAAGTCTTCTCAGTAGCCAGTGAATCTCCTGTATGAGTGTCCTGTCATTTAAGAAGAGGACACTATTGAGTCAATGATACAACAGTAATGCTGGTTTGTCAACATCCAGTAATTCAATGGATTATTCTACACGTGCCAGTTTGAAATTCTGGATTTACTGGTTGCTTTTAGGGTGTAATTCATGAATTTAATGAGGAACTTTACTTTTACTGTGATTTACTGTGGCCAAAGTGTATGGATGGGTATTGCTAGCTGACATGTTATTATAAGATGCACAACACATGGCTCACAGTCAGGATAATATTGCGATAGTGATGTAATGGGTTTAGTGTGAGACACCTGTATAATGATACATCACAATATTTGATTAACTGAAGACTACAATACGCTCCGTAACAGGAAGAGAGCAGGAGGAATGATTTTATTTTCTGCTCTTTGTTTTAAAGTGCAACAAGACCTGAAGAACAGCTAAAACACGGGTGTACACCTATCAAAATATTCCAGATATGCATCTTGAAAAAGACTTCTTAGAATAAATGGATGTCCTTTGGTAGACAGAGCTTGTGTACATGAACATGTTCACATTTTCACTTGTTTTTGTGGTAACATGTTTGTACTTGGAACAGAAACAGTCATATTTATCATGATGTCAATACCTACAGCCTCTGTCTCTCACTTCGTAGTCTACAGTAATACTTTTACCATATGAGCACTGCCCCCATGTATCACACTAGTTTGTAGCATTTGGAAATGTGCTCTCCTCTCATTCATTCTCATTCATCAGTAATCGTAACGTAACAGACTTGAGTGGAGCCAGATTTAAGTGCATCCTCCTCCTTTCCTGCAAAGAAACGCTGGATCAGCTCTTTCTGTCTCTTTTCTTTTGGGTTTTGACTTGCACATCTCATCACTCCTTTCACCACCATCTGGCATCCTTCAGTTTTCTTGTAGTGTTGTACTGCTATCAACTTTTATTTTGGCCAATTATCATTCTTCACAGCTCTGTCACAATCAGCACCACTAGAAGTCATGAAAAAAGTGATGGGGTGAGTCACATTGGCAGGGGAATTTGTTTAGAGGGCAAAACTATTTCAGTTGAAATAGCAGAAGTACTGGTGTTGTATCACACAAGAGATACTTGTAATCTCTTTGCTCATGCTGTCCAGTTTATGTGGGTAAATACATTTTCTCTGAGCTAATTTGAACACTCTGCACCATGGACTGAATCTCTTTTGTCCTGTGGAAAATGCTGGTTTTTATTTCAGTTTTTGGTGCATCTATTTGTTGAAAAAGCTTCTTACCGGAGCTTAAATTGTAAACCCATCAGATATAAAGAAATTGCTCAAACCTCAACTTTTAGCTTAAACTGACATTCAGCATCCAGTATTGATTTATTCAAATCCCTAATTTGAATGAATTGTGTTATGTTGTATTTTTGTCATGACATATTTTTACACAGCTATCTGTTCTATAAACTATAAATCTTCACAGAACAGCATTGCGCTGTGGTCCACATGTAGTGAGGTTATCTTAAGAAATACAGGACCCTTTTTTGGGGATTGTCCCTCTGGTGTCAGATGCCAGCTGTGTTAGCGGTAGAAGTGTCCAGCATTTTGTTCATGTTCATCCATGTGGATTACTCAGTGTCTCATGGACTCTCTGGCACAGCAGGAGTTGGTCCATGAGGCCATATGTCACCTTCCTCCCCTCCTCCCACTGATCTTTTGTTATCGGAGTGGCCTTTAGGTGCACTGCAGACCCTGCTGACCCTGAACAGACACCAGTTTATTGACCAGCTCACGGCTCCATAGAGTCCATTACCTAAACCAATTTAAATCACAAACTTATGGTTTAATCCGATTTCCCCTCACTTCAGTATCGACCCTTTCTTTCACTTCAAGACAACTCCTTATGATTAAACAGTAATGCTGTTACTGCATTAATGTAGTCACAAATCTCAATGATAAATGAGCTGGTTTTACGCTGCTTTAAAACTGTTTTCATTTTGTGACTGTGGCGGTGACTGTGGTTAGGGGTTTCTCGCCAGAATAACCATGTCCGCTATTTTGAATTTTATTCAGCCAACTTCCAAAATTAACGTTTAAGAGTCATTTTTGAAAAGCCACAGATATTTTCTCTCCCCAGCCAAAAATGCCACACAAATATTTCTGGCAGTGTTCTGGGTCTGATGGCTGTGTGCAGTAAAATATTGCACATTACACTTTATGTGACAGCTGCACTCAGAGGAAGGAAGCAGGGAAAGTACATAAACAAGGCTTTAGTTCTCTCTGGTGTCCTGGGCTCTTTGTCCTTTGACAGTTGTCTCTTGAATGAAGAGGCATACTGTAAATTTCACTCAAAGATGACAGTTATCTTTGGTTAATGAGGGCAACTAGTAATTCAGCAGCAGAATGTCAAAATATTTTAATCTCATAAGGTCATTACCCAGAGTCATCTGTGATGGCGTCATAGCTTTGTTTCTGTCAACCAGACCAGCAGATGTTATTATTATTTGATGAGTCTGACCACAATTAACACCAGTTATATCGCCTTCTGTAATTTTAGTGATTATACAACTATTTTAGGATGAAAATATGTTGGAATTTCAGCTTGATGTCCAACCATAAGGGGTATTATATTTTCAAAATGTCATGTTCGTGAGGTGCACCTGTAGTTGACTAAATGTTAAACATTGTGACCTGCAGCAATTATTAATACTGTAGGCTCAGAATGATATTCATACATAATATAAAACATCCACTTTTTACTGGTCAGGGCTGCAGATCCGGTTAATGGCTACTGTCGCTTTATTTTGGTGCTACCAGGATGTAAAGAAGCACAGACGACGGGTGGTATCTCAAAGTGCTGTGTGGTTTGGCAGTATTTTGAGTTAGCAGATGGAGATAAAGTTGCAAGTAGTCGGTGACTGCTCAAACTGGCAAATAATCACTCCTGAAGATCCACACTTTACAAATTTTGCTTCTCAGTAACAGTGCTAGTTTTTGACACAGGGTGCGAATAAATACACAGCTATGCAGTGCTATGCGGTCATCAGCATCGTCCACTTTGTCTCGAGTTGCGCCATAGTGTAGATTGTCTGTTTGTGCTTCGTAATTTTTTCGGTATCCTCACCTTTTTTGCATCATGGAATTTAATTGTCTGTACTGTTTTTCCATGAATATGAAGTATAATGCATGTAGATGCATTATATGCATGTAATAGAACCTGTTTGCAAGTCAGGGACCACCTGTACTTTCAAACAAAATAATACAAAAAGCTACATCTTCCTTAAAAGTTAGATGATGCTATCTCTGAAACAATGATAACAATACCCCCAACTAGGGCAAATTTGGCCAATTTCACAATTGACATGGTTTTTAAACATAACCTCTGTTCACAGGGAACATGTGAGAAGTGTTTGCCTTACAAACTTCTACTTTAACTGAATTTGAATCTTAAAACAGGAGCCAAATATGTGATTACTCAATCTGCACAGTGCAAACGAAAACACAAAAAGTGCAAAAACTGTAGCTGCAGTCCCCAATCAGAACTTGAATAAGTAGCTGTGCTCCTTCTACACTGCACAATTCTATGATCTAGAAACACTGTGTAACAGAGAGATGCAAACAATAAAAAAAGCATAAGAAGCATATTAGCAGCAGCTATTTTATCTGTGGAGAGTGGCATGTTGACTGATTTCTGATATTTAAAATTAAGTCCAATATCAGCCAATACCAATGATGTACCGACATTATCCCTAACAACCATCACAGCATATCAACAATACCCTGTAAGAAGGATTTAAGTTGGTTGGTGCTAGCTCTGCTAACTTTAGCCACACAGTTTTGACTATTTTGTGAGAATTTTCTTATTTTCAGTCAGAATTTAAATTTCATTTTAAACCACCAAGAAATGAGCTTCTTTGGAGCCTAGAGTTATAATGTGACTGGATATAACCTACAGCACTTTTTACTGGCATTTCTGGTTTTATATCCAGTTTTTATCAGTATTTTGGTGATCATAGTTAAATATCTCTTTTTATTTTTGGTCCATATACTTTTTCCAAATTCAACTTGGCGAAAATTCAATTATTAGAAAAATTTGGTATTCCAATTTCTATTTTGACCCAGAGGAAGAGTTATTCTATCTGCAGATACACCACTGTATAGTACGAAATGGTGTTTTGACCTCAGTGTGTCATTCAGCATTGTTTAGACTACCTAGAAAGGTGTCTTTACACACCAAACCACAGCCTGCTTCCTGTCTGGACAGCAGCGTCCCTCTGGTGCGTAAATGTAGAGCGCAGGGTTTTGACCGGCGGCGCTATGACCCTGCAGCCTCCTCTCTGCACAGCTCCTCCGCTCCAAGTCTGCTAACTGCAAAGCTGGAGGAGCGCAGGGAGGGAAGTCATCTGAGAGCTGGAGTCCAGTTTGTTGCTGTTGCAGGAATCAGGATATCCTTCCAGCTCCTCACAAAAAATTCCAAGAATTTTTTTTGGAGCTTGTACCCCCTCCTCCTCCAAAGAGTAATCCCTCCGCTTGTCGCGCTGTCTCCGCTGGGCTCCATCTCACTGTTCTTCGAGACTACTTCCAAAAGTGTGTTTCTGTCGATGAGGAAACAGGATTAGACCACTGTGATGACTTTAACGGCGTTCTGGCTCACATTTCGCCTTCCTCTCCCTACCTCTGCTTCGAGGAGCGTTGGACAGACGGTGTAGAGTCCTCACAGAGACGACTTCGTTTGGAAAAGTTTAAGAATTAATTTTCCCTCATACACGGTCCGGATTGGTCCTGGAGGCGCCGACCGTGCGTGCCGAGAGAGGAGGGAGTGGATTCATAACGGACTCATACTTTGGATTTACGCACAGGAACCCTCTCCCCACACACTGTCAGTCGACACCATGTGTCTCTGATTTATTCCCCGACCTCATTTGTGGATTTACCCGGTGTGTGATTCGTGTGGACTTCGCTGTCTCCTCAAAAAATTGCCGCAAAGCTGAGACTCGCACATCACCATGCATCGCTCCTTGGAGAAAATCTGCTGCAAAATTGTGGGAAGTCGCGAGGCAGCATGACTTGCGCCCTGGATTTCTTTAAATCTACATTCCTTTCTCATATAATATCTTAATGCTGTTCCATTTTGGTTTACAAATATGATGAAATGGCAGCCCCGGAAGAAGGTGAGTCTAGCTGTTATTTTTTTCCCAATTATGGCCATAAATAACGTTTGTGTGTCGATCACAACTTGGGAGAAGCTCGGTCACAGACTGCTGCTCTCCATATGCGTTTAGGCTACTACAACTGATAGCTCATATGGACAGCACTGGAGAGAATAGCTGTGTACTTAACTGAAGTGTATCTGTATAAGATGTTAAAACTAGTTTGTGTTCCCTTTTGACTTTCAGTCTCCTGCTTTTCATCCCCTCTTTTTCCTCCTCTGCTCGCAGTGACTCTTGAAGCACAGCGGTCAGCTGCTCTTCACTGCTCTGTATACCATCCGTACTATACTTGTACATTAGTGCTGCTTTCCAAGGACTATGAAATCTGTTGCTATTTAATCTTCTACACTCTGACATGTGTTCTGGTTTCACCTCCTACAAAGCATTATCTGGACTGATCAGGACAGCGCTGATTCATGCATCCTGTTTTTGATACCTGGACTTGTTGTAGAAGCTGATGAATCCCAAAATGTAACTTATTGGAAACTAGATTTACAAATTGAGACACTGCCCTTCAGATTTGTAGCTTTTTTAAAAGTTTCAGCATCAACAGACACCCCTCTCTCTTTAAAAGGATCCTCTTAAAGGACTAAAATGTGTCTTGGTTTCTTTTTTTTCAGTATTACACAAGCATTTCTTTGACTAATTTGCATTCCTCATGCTCTCTCTTAATGCTCCATTTTCATAGCCTTGGAATATTACAACATGGAAAATGTCTGAAAATCATCTGGGGTCTATAAAAAGTGGTAGCACTGAAACACCTATGGTTTAATCTACCAGCAGGGGGCACTTGTCTGACAAGAAGTAGCTCTCCATTGCAGAAGTGGGCTCTACACTGGTCTGGAGTCCAAGAAGAAAAAATGAAAGGATGAGCAACTGTTCTTCTGGAGACTGTTTTGCATCATTCTGAACTTTGTTTCACCCCAAAGACTTATTTCAACTTTTTTTTCCTCTGTCCCAAATATTCCTGCTCTGTCAGCTGTGGCCTGTTTCTTTAAAAGTACCAGCATGAGAGCACTGGTGACCAGTACCAGAGGCAGTTAAACACCTGCTACTGGCAGAGGAAGTTGTCTTGTCTTAGTAAATGCCATCTCTTTGTTGCATTTAATTTTTTTTGTGTCTTTCTTCTAAATCAAGTCTGATTTAAGCGAATGATCTCATGCTGTAAATGACATGGAAGCAGATCACCGAAATCAAGCTTCTTAATGTTGAATTATCAACAGAGAAAATAAAAGTAGTGAGAATGCCCCAGTGATTAGCACAGCTGTGCCCTGTATCTGCCAAAAACCATCCATGAGACCCCCCTTTGAGGATTAAAAGCCTTTTCTCGCTGCAGGAATCGATTCACAGCCGCTCTGCAGTCACATGTGCTCAACCTGAACAAATCATAAAAGTAACACCGCCATTCATTCGTAGATTTTCTGTTCATCACAAATTTGACCAAGGTGAGCTGAGGAAAACCTCATTCTAGTGGCTCTCATCAAGGAGGAAAATAGCTCCTCACTGTTGTCTGATAGGGATTAATTAACCTTTAGCTGATGTTAAATGCTGAATGCATAATTATAAACACAAGCACTCGGAGCAGAAATCATTGTTCTTTCACCCTGAACTCTGGGTGATTGCGAGGCCTTCTGCTGTGTTCACATATTGAACAGCTATTGTAAAGAAAGTGATTTCCTTACAATTGAAGGCACTCTGTAGAAAGTTCACGCACAATAATGTCACAAAGGAGTCCTTGAATTTTCCCATCCCAGGCTTGTTTATCAGCTTTTCAATCTTTCTCTTTGCTCCACTTGTGGTGGAGTAGGATCAATAGAAAGTGTAGGAGAATCAAATTGATTCGGGCTGAGTGTCCTGTCCACCTCTTCATAATGGATTACACTAATGACTCAAAATTCCACATCTGTGATGTTGCAGAGAAAAGAAAGCAATTCCCCTAATGTTGCTGGCACAAAGCTTATCTGCTCTGGAAGGAGAAAGAGAGACTAAGATCTGTTTTTTCTCTCTCTCTCTCTCTCTGGGGATTTGTGTGATAAACTTTCTTTTCCTTCAGTTTACTCCAGTTACTTTGAGTGTCTGCTGCTGCTGAGATCTGGAGGGGGATGTGACTAAAGGCTGTCATGGATATCGGTTTCTGATCACTGCTAGATAAAACAGTCAGTCTATTGATATTTAATGATGTCTGTAGAGATATGTTTAATTTTGAATTGGCTTAAAAGCAAAGTGATAGGACGCTCAAAAAGAGATGCTTGTTTTTAATGCTACGAAGTCTATTTCTGTTCTTGATATGATACAAGATGAAGGTCTGGGTGTACATAACAGCAGTTGCAGCTCACTGTGATCTCAGTCTATCAGAGGGAGCTGAGCATAAGAAAACATGGACAGTAACTGGCCTGAGGGAGAGCTTTCTGGTTGGATCCAAGCACTGAAAAACCTGCAGGATTGCTGGTTTGAAAACAGAAAACACTGGCTCTGTTTGTGTCTCTATATGTACAAGTCCAAAGTGGTTTGAACTTGAGTTATAGATGCCACAGCTTGGGAAGTTTCCATGTGCCTTTGACCTATCTGAATCAGACGCTGAGTCTGATTGTGGTTTTTCCTTTTCCGTGAGTTTCTTTTTGCAACATTCCATTTTCTCTGCCAGATGTGTTTTTTAGTCATCATCACTCCTTGTTATCTTGAGCAGGATTTCTCACAGCCTGTTAATATATTGGGTGGTCTCGTGTTACAAAGCCCGGCTCTGGATTTAGAGTCCACATCATGCCTTGTGGCAGTGTGACCAAGTCAGGAGGAAGCGACTGTTTGTTTTTGTGGTTGTGCCAGATGTTTCTGTGGCTTCAGCACAGTTGACATGAGGCCTCCTCACCTGAGAGCGACAGGATGCCCTGCTCATGTTTCTGTGGCCAGACCCACTGGGAGCTTGGACTTTCACCATCAGCAGGCTCTCTCTCACATCTTTAACTAAGTTCATTGGCTTTTCACCTCGGGGGAGTTACTCATGCGGCTTCCCCTCTTTGATTTGGTATTATTTATGAGCTCTCCGGTGGGGCAGAAGAGCTATCTCTCCCCCCAGAGCTCCAACAGTCCATGTGACGTCTCATGGCTGGCGGTGGCACAGCAGTTCGAGAATACATTTACAGCAAGGGAAAAGCCGTCAGAAAGTGAGGAGAAGTGCTGGAAGGCACACATCTGAGGAGAGAAAGAAACGGGCACGGCTGTCAGTGGGGGAAGGAATCACTTGGGAGAAGCTGAGAGTGCAGGACAAAGATTGAGCTACATCAGGGGACAAATGAATCGAGGGGAGATGGTAGGATTGTTGGGAAAAAGGAGATTGATGGGTGGATATCGAGGAGATGAAATGGAATTGCTGTAGACATGGTTAGAATTAGAGAAAGCGGGAGAAAATGGGAAAGCATTGGATACTGGAGGATAAGATGGTGCAGAAGAAAGAGATTTTGAGTTAAGGAGTGAGAGGCCCTGGAGTGATGCAGCGGGGGATAATTAATGATAGGCAGTGATAGCACCTGCTGTTCCTGATGCTACGCAGTATTTACGGCCCAGCATGCCGAGGGAACCAGGATGAGACTGCATGGCCCAGCCCCCTGGTCCATCCTCCTGGGGCATGGAAAGATAGTGAATAGGGGCGGGGGATCGGGTCAGGTAAGGAGGGGGAAACAGCGACTCAGCAATACAGCTGAAATTTATGTCCTGTACTCGCTCGGTTAATCCCAGTCCACTGCCTCCCATTGGGGGAGCCGGACAGAGATGGAGGATGGTAAGAAGAGCCTCCTGGAATGCAAGGCCTTCCTTAACTCTTCGAGTGACGCAGTGGTCTGCAGTATGCTCGAGCCGCAGGCATACGGCCCAGCGAGGCACTCATGGGAATCCACTGTCAAAATACAACAGGAGAAACAATAGGGATAATGGTGACTGGGCCATCCTGCTCTCATTAATCCTCATTCCTGCGAGCCGCACATTCCTCTGTGAGTGAGGAGATGGATTTTGGATAGCAAGTGGTAAATGCAAAGATTGATTTATGTGTACAGCAGTCCATTTGTAACGTTTCCCTCCAAGCCTCAGAGCGCTCATTTCTGATTTGGTACAGCTTCCCTTTACCCCCCAGTGCTCGTGTTCCAACAAATGGAGATCTGTTTGAGTTTATTGAGGTCATTGTTCCAGAGGTGTGGTCAGCAGGGCTCAGTAGGTGCCTGCCTCTGAGTGCCTCCACTGGGAATAAAGTGGACCTGACTTGATGGACCACATCAATAGGAACACATTTCCCTGTTCTGTGAGGTGGAACAGTCCTCTGCAACACTTAAGCGCTATTCTTTTTCATTCTTTTCATCGGTTAAGCTCCTGAATTATGCACTAAGTCCAGCTTGTACTGAAGAGAGCCAGTGTTTCAGGCTTAAGCTGACTAAAACATGTTTTGAATAAGGGTTTGTCAAAGGCACCAGCGACACATCCCTTCAGCATATGGCCTAAAAAAACATGCATACTTGTGTCTGTTTCACAACATTTTATCAGATCACAGCTGCCAAAACCGCAGTCCCTACATTCCTTTATAACTCCACGCTGGACCGGCTCCAGTGGGCTGAGCATAGCATCAGCTCAGTCTTCAGGCCCTGCAGCTGTCTCCATCCATGCAGTGCTGTTTGTTGTGACAGACATTTGCTGCTAGTGTGTTCTAAAGAGGGCCTGTGATCCAGTCTGGATGGAGACGTGTAAAGAGCAACAGTAATACCCCCTGCCTCTTGCTGACGCCCCTAAATCCCGCTAATTCCATCTCTTCTTTTGTCAGAGATGGGATTCATAAGCCGGTCTTTGAAGGCTCAATTTTCCAGGAGTGTGTCCATGGCTCAGCTTTAGCCCTCATGTAGCCTGGACTAAACATCCCCTTCCTTGGATTGACGCCCTGGTCTGGCACCTGAGTGGTCAGTATCGGGTGCTTGAGTGGATTATTGATGATTATTGACTGTGAAAAAAACAAAAACAGTCGATTAACCCCTGAATCTTCATGACCACTGCCCACTTGGATAAACAGCACATAGTCCAAGAGGGAGGCAAACAGGATTAGTCTGGGCCTTTCTCTGTCCCCCCTCAGTTTAAAGGAGAAGGTGCTGTGTGTGTTTTTGCAGTCAGACAGTGCAGCAGAAACACACACACACACACAATCAGCCTTAGCACAGTGCTTCTCCAGGGGTCACAGAAACAACCAAACCCAAAGCAGATTGTTTCAGTTCCCCTCACCGTCTCTGTGGATTGTCTGGCCCTCCCCCCTTTTACTTTTCCTGCCATGCTGAATGTGGCGAGGGTAGCTATGAGAGGTTTTTACTGCTGGCTGTAAAATCCTGCAGGAAGGAAGGAGAAATGGTGCCGAGCACGACACACTGAGTGCTTTCCATCTCGCTTTAGCTGCTGTTCTTTCTTGTGAGTTTAGATTTATTTATATGAGGCTTATACTGGGATACTTATGTCAGGGGTATGTTTATAGTTGCTAAGATATGTGGGCCAGCCGAGCTTCCATACACGCAGTGGGCTTGTCTCCTGGGGCAGAGTTATGATTCCAGCGCCCTTAACAAGGCAGACAGACAGGTGGTGACTGACAGGCACGCTGAGGTAGATTCAGTAATGAGGGCTACAGAACAAACCTCAGTGGTCCACCCCCTCTCCCACACACAATCTCAAATGATCCCATGCCTCATAGCTTTTATATATTATACTCAGGGTGCTGTTGCAGTCTAATTGAGCCGTAGGTACGCGTGGTATGATGCAGCTTTTGCCTCCTGCCTGTTGCTCCCCTCTGCCCCTCTCTGTGTTCACCCCAGCAATGTCGTGCATGTCGTTGAAAACCACAAGTGTTTTGTTTGTTCCTTTCTGCCACTCTTTGCTTGTGTTTGTGGATGTGACTTGAACCTAAATGTGTACCCAACTCTCCTTGAGCTCTCGTAAATTTCATTTCCAGCCTCCTTGAAGGGAGCTTTGAGCAACACAATGAGAACGATCAGTGTACGTTTTGTCGATTTAAAAATATTTCTTTGTCAGTGGATATTGTTGTCTGAAAATGTGAGTTAAATTCCTGAGTGATTTTCTCAAGTCAGAGAAGTGATGATTTGTGAAACTTGTTCATTAATATTGTTCGTCAGAGATACCGAACACTGTACCTCTTTTCTTTCCTCCACCACGCTCATGCTCTCTTCCTCCAGCCCTCTTTCTTGATCTATTTCCCTGCGACTGAGGTCAAAGGCCACATTACAGCGCAGATTGTTCTGCAGTCTGGAGAGTGCTCCAGTTACCACTGTGAAATCTCGAGCATCAGCGCCTTCTTAACTGTTTAAATATCCCGTACTGTGCTCAACACTGCTTCAGGGGTCCCGCCAGACGCGACACAATGTCTGTGGTGTGACGTTACATTATTTTAAGTGATGGCTGCCTTTATAGCCGTGTTAAATGTGTTTGCGTCCTTTGCCACCTGTCTGGGTGTTCTGCAGGATGTAATCATGCTGAACAGAACATGTTAAATGCTATGACTGCTACTTTGTCTCCTGGAATAAAAAGTGGTAAATGCGCTCGTTCCAGCTGCTTCAATGAGGGCTGGAAAAAAAAGAAACATAATCACTCATTGGAACAAAACATCATAACTTGGCACACAACAGTTGGTGTAACGCTTCAGGTGTGAAATTACCCTCCCAATTTACATTTGGGATTATGTGTTAGCCCCGTCCTCCTCCTCTTCAAATGAACAATGCTGTGCTTTTAGTTGCAGAGAAGGCTGCAGCTGCTGTTATTGTATTTTCCAGGTGATATGCTGCAATAGGAGTCAGTCTCTGACAGAGCAGTATGCTGCAGCTGCCCCATTAGGTCTGGATGGAGCTAAGGTGTAGTTCAGGTGCTGACTCAAACTGCTGAGCCTTGTGTTATAATGAACTGATGTATTATACTTTACAGACACTGAATGCTGCTCGTTTGTTGCTGCAGGCTAGTGCACAGTTCTACAACAGCGCCCCAGGGACATCATTGTAACACGGCCATGCTGGCTGGCATTTGGACGTGTGAAACTACCCATGCCTGAGTCTGTCAGTGAACACGCCTGCATGTGTCCATCAGACTCTGACCGGCAGCAGAAGCCCTCAAACAGCCTGACTTCAGCAGGTCTCTGACTGAACCTCCACATCAACATCCGACCTGGATTCACTGGGTTTTATTTTGTTTTGCACACAACAAAGATGTTGTTTTTTAAGACTGTTGCAGTGTGCACAAGCTCAGCCACTATCCTTGAAACTCATATGAATTCATATTAGGTCCTCAAAAGCACTCTGGTTGGTTTGAGCTAAGCTGTTGACATTTACCAACAAATCTATTCCCCTCAGCCCTCTATCACTTCATCCCCTCATTCCTCCGTCTCTGCACTGAGCCGCTGTTCACAGCTAACAGAGCGGGGCCTCAGGCGGAGCAGGTGCAGGCTGCTGCGATGGTGGCTCTTCCGATGCGTGCACACACACATGCATGGGTACACTCCGGGGACACAGGTTGGCTGCGGTAGCACTCTCAGTGAAATGGCAGACCAGGATTGTTTGTTGGAGAGGAAGAATGGCTCTGCGCTGGTTGTATACTGCGGTCTAAGTGGAGAGCGAGCAGGTGTTTAGAAATTAAAGCAGTGCTGCGTGTGCCAATGTGGCTTGATCCCAAAGGAGCCATTTTGATTTGGTGAAATCCTGTTTTCTGCAAATCTGTGGACAATGCTGGGTGTTTTTCTGCCAGTTGGTGTTTTGAAGTGTGTCTTCTTGGCGTTGTGTTGGGAATCTAATTTAATAAGCCACTTTGTGCCTGTTGCTGTGATTCTAAATTTGATGAAATTACACGGCAAACAACTAAAATGCATTCCTCTGACAGGATTTCAAGTGTTTGTCACTGGAGGGTTTTTTACGACACAGACTGATAGTGCTTTTCTGAAGAGACTAACTTTTGGTGTCTTAATGTATGTATGGAGTAACACTGAGGAGAAACGGTTTGACACATAATCTTGTGCTCGTCATGTTTCATTCTATTTTGTTTTTGTGCGCTTTCTGTTGGAAAATCTAAAACCGTCCTTGACATTTCAGATGGATTTCTAATCAAAGTGTGAGACAAATATAATGGCTGTGTGATTGAGCTGTCAGTCTGAGGACTGTCTGCAAAACAGTTTGGATAAAATACTTTGGAAATCTTGATTCTACAACAGGAGTAATAATTACGAGCTGATGAAAATGTTCAACAAAAGCTAAATAGCAGATTACTGTGCCACATTAAGAAAGCCTCCTTTCCTCATTTCACAGCACATGGACACGTGTTCCCTTTGTAATGGAGTTTGTCAGTCTTTTGAGCACAGCGCAGCAAACAAACAGATGGACTGGCAGGTTGACAGATAATGGAGATGCGAATGTGGCGGGTGACACTCCTTCTGAGACACCTCTTTGACTGTTATCGCAGCCACTTGTCCCCATTCCCATAAAGAGAGCCTCATTTAATTCCCCGTCACCGTTTCCTGCCATGACGGAAACTGTCGCTCTGGCACAGGAAGCACTCATCTCGGAAAACGAAAAGGGAAACAACACGAGACAGAAAGATGTTTTCAACCTTCATCCAGCGCTCATTCTCTTACTTCTGTTTTTTCTTTTCGTATCAGCCATTGATGCAGGGGGCTTAGTTGTCTCAATCAGCGCGCATCTTTAAGTGCTTTCCTGTTTGGGAAATTAGCGTCAAATGATCTTGTTTGAGTGCCCGTCTCGTCTTGGCTGGTGTGATGGTTAGTCTCGGGGGGGTTTGTGAGAGGATTCAGATCGCAGGATGTTGAGAGGAGGGGGAGTTATGAAAGCTGATTAGAATATGGTTTGAGTTAATTAACTAAGATTTCTCTCTCATTCCATCTATCTGTTTGTAATCTAATTACACATGCTGGTTTCCAGTTCCTATCAAATGAAAATGTAACTGGTCCCTGGAGGAAGGGAGTGTGTGTCAGGAGGGGTGGGTGAGAAAGGATTCCCCCTCCCAGCAGCCCACCCACCTCCTCCGCCTCCTGGTCTCATCCTCTCAAAGCTGTTTTGAGGAGTTAACAGATGTTGTGTCAAAGCTTTGTCTTAGTCCGTCTGCAGCATTTCCACTCAGTGTTCTTAAACTGCCACAAAGTCTGTCAAAGACGCTGAAGGTGTGTCACCAATGGGGATGGGTACCTTTCACATTTGAAACAATACGGTACAGATGCCTGGTACCTGGCAATCGGTATCAGTACCATTTTTTGTTACTTTTTGTGTTTATGTGGTAAAAATATTAATTTGTGTAATAATAGTATATTTTTTGATTTAACATATTTATTCTTCAATTTTTTCACCTTACAATGCTGTGTTTATGTCCAGCATGGAAAATCCCCCACTCTTTCACTCCCTCACAGTCACAAGGATGCATTTAGGTACCTAAACATGGATGGACCTGCCTGATTCAGTTTCCAAAATCCTGCAGGTCCATCTTGCCAGGCTCGATTGACCAATGATTTCACTCGGCTAAATTGTAACCGACCCAATCAGGGAAGAGAGACGAGAGCTGCGGGAGCAGCGGAAGTGACGAGAAGACGTGACGTCAGCAGACTTTCTTACTTGTCAGCGTTCCTTTGATTCTTAAGTTAGTTTACAAAAACAGCAGCAGTCGTCTAACGCCATTATCACAGCTGTTTCTCATGTTCCTGTAGTTCTTCGTCTATTGTTTCTCAGCAGCGGAGTACATGAACTACGTCACACCGTGGCTTGATGTGGATTGGTCCGTGGTGAGTGTGTCAATCAGAACAGTCATCCAGTCACCAGCTACAGTTATTTTTTTAAGGTCCCACCTCTGAAAACAAATCCGAAGAGCTGCTACACAGATGGAGAAATATTTCCATAGTGGATAAATGAAACTGTCTGTCTAGTGTGCCAGGTTAACCAAGTTAGGTACAGACAGAAATCCATCTGGATTACCCATTCACGTGACATCAAACGGTACCATGTTTGGGAGTGGAAGAGTAGGCGATTTTCCTCACTGGACATGAACACAGCATTGCAAGTTTATAAATATAAATTTTATAAAAATTTATTGTGATATTGTATTATTTGATAGATAATTAAATGAATATGTGAACTTGAAAAACTTTGAAATTTTAATATTAATATGCTAACATTTATTACCACATTAACACATACAAAAGTGCAGGAAATTGGTACCATGAGTACCGCTACTAATTGCCAGGTACCAGGCTTTGGTACCGTATTGTTTTAAATGTGAATTGTACCCATCCCTTGTCACTGTTTAATAAATTAAGACCAAAACTGAAAAAATCACTAAGGTAGTTTCTCTTAGACATAGTAGACTGAATATCTCCTTCATGCTGCAACACATGACGAGTTGAACATACATGTTTGTGTATAAAAGAACTACCCTTGAAAATGCTTGGCTCTATAGTTTCTCAGCTGCAGCATGGACTCCAGGCATAATTATGAACAGATGGCGGAGGACCTCTCATGTTCATTTTATGTCTCGTCCTTCTTTCCAGCGCCTTTCTCTCGTCTACTTCTTCCAACTTCTTTCTATCTCTCAAACTTCTCTGCGGGTAGCAAACTTCTTCATGCTGACATCCTCTTTTGTTTCTGCTTGTTGAATATCTGAGCAGCTCTTGTCATGCTAGCTGATTGGGAAGATCAAGAGCAGCTCTTCAACAGCAGTCTCTTTGTATAAGACTAGTCAAAGGCCAGAAAGTGCGATTCAAGCACTTCTGTCTTCCCTCTGAGATGACGCTTGTATTAGTGCAAACGTCTTGCTCGGCTGTCTCACATCTTTCCTCCCTTTTTACTCTCTCTCTGTCGAAAATTCAAACCCTCTTCTCGACTGTCTTCCTCTGCATATCATCTGCACTCCATCTTTATGTCGGTGTCTCTGAGGAAGAAACAGCCTTTAGCTGTAAATTGGCCCATTTCTCACATTTCATTTCTGAAAGTTGAAGCAGGTAGTGATGAGTGGAGGGGGGAGAGAACCTGCAAGCCCAGCACATCGGAGGAACTGTGAATTCATTAGCGTGCCTGAATCTTTGAAACAAGAGATTTTTCAGCCAGAAACGGAGTCCTGACTGTATTGTGTTTCGCTGTAAGCCTTAATCAGGTTATGTACTCAGGACTCTTATAAACTGGTCATGAAAGAAACAGCAGCAGACACTTAACAGCGAGCACTTTTGCAGCTCACCGGGCTGACTGGTTTTCTAAGTGGAGAAGAAACATCAGGGTATTCCATTATTCTGAGAATGTGTAAGTCCGTAAAAGCATAAAATTAGATATCTGTGGAGCATAAAATTAATTCTGAGACCTCTACAAAAGGTCAAAGGATATTCTCCAACTAAACCCACGATTAGCTTCTTGTATGACACACAATGTTAATGCTCGGTAAGAAGTTACCCAGTGTGGAATTGGTATGTCCAGTCACACATTAATCCAGCTTTGAAGTCTTTCAAGTCTTTTGTGACCCACTAAGGATTACGGATGAATTTCACATATTGTTCTGATGCATGCACATCACATTTCAGACGTTATTGGAATTTGTGGTTGCAGAAAACGGTGCTGTGGCGAGGGAGTCTGTTCGTGCCTGCTGCCCCATTTTCTCCATCCGCCACTTTCTGTGGTCAGAGATTAGGGGAAGGGGAGTGAAGCAGACAATTACAGTTATATCTTTGTCCTGCCGTAGACTCCCCAGCGTCTGCAGCTCTCTCCCTGGACGAAAAAAGAGCATCCTCTCTCCTCCAGCAGCCCAATTTGTCAAGATCACTCATTCAGATTGGTGTCATTTTGAGTGGGGGCTGGTGTCTGCCTTTGGTGAGGAATGATTATGGCGAAGAAGACAGATGAAAAGGCAAAATGCAGATGATCCTTAATCTCTTTTGAGGAGTCGCACCTCCTCTTGCTTTTTCGTCACCCCTTTATCTCATGATCCCATTTCCCTTTTTGTTCAAGGTCTTCCCGCTGTCCCGTTGACCTCCCATTTTTCCTCCTTGATTTCCCTTCTCTCTTCATCTCCTTTCTACTCTTCATTATCTCCTCTCTGTCTGATTTGGTGTCTCATCCCTACCACCATTCCTTCCTTTATCATCTCTTCCTCTCTACTCTCTGCAGCAGACTCCTTTCTAATGTGTGGACGGTGCATCACCGACCCCATGTAAATATGTAGGCTAATCTGGGCTTTCATTAGTTTGTGTACATGAATATTGCATGACTGGTTCTCCTGTGCTAGCTCAGATTAGCTCTCGGTCTTTTCTCTTGGCTAATTGAAAACCATTATAAGTGACTGCAGTCAGGAGTCGTGCTCCAAAAAGGCTTTCTTTTTTTTCCTCCCTCAGACGGCTCTGATCTCCTCCCTTCCCTCCGTACCCTCCCGTCAAACCCAAAGCCCGCTTTTCAAATGGACACCAATCAAAGGGCTCTTCTGGGAGAGGCAGAGCAGAGTGTTGGGAAATGAGGTTAAGTGTGCAGACTGACCGACCTTCAATATTGCAACGCCCTCCGTATCAGAATCTGACAGGCCGTGAGAGTGTGGAAAGAGAGGGGATGGTGGGAAGAGTTGTAATTGGACGCGGATACAAGAGAGTAGATGAAGCATTCAAGGCTAGGTCCTGTCTGTTTTCTGAGCATGAAGGGTGTGAGATCACAGACTCACCTTTGTGTTTCCGTTTGAATGCAACCAAACAGCAAACATTCACTTCACACATTCTTTATCCATTATTCATTTTAGGGTGGTAGATACATGCAAGACAGGCCGAGCGTGTTGGAAAATGTCAGCACAGAGTTATTAATTTTCTGCTCTGTATTTTTTTTTCCTCCTGCTAGTTGAAATCTTCAGAAGAGTGTCTGTGGGGTGCTATTTTAAACAGGCCTCTATCTGATCTGGTGTTGTAACTCGGGGATATAAAGGGGGGTTGAGCGGAGAATGTCGAGACTCTTTGGAAACAAGGTCCTCCATGTTGCCCCCAGACACGTTCCCCTTGTCAAGCAGCTAATTTTATGCAACCCTCATCATGCCTTTGGAAGGAAAAAGAGACGGAGAGATACTATCTTCAGGACTGTGCCGAAATAAGAGGAGGAAATTGAGTGGAAACTCTTGCTATGAATAAAAGCAAGCAGTATATCACCATGGGAGCATGTTTTCCTGCCCCCATCCTCTTTCCTCACTTATTACTTTTTTTTCCAGAGACTATCTCACTGTTGTCTGTTTGCCTCTGTTTTAATTTTTATGTGCTGGGAGGCTGGGATATATGAGCTTGTGTATGTATGAGGTTTACACTTTAGCTGGGGTTTAAATATAAAAAAAATGTATATGTGAGTGTGTGTTTCTCTTGGAGCATGTTGGGAATGCCAACTCCTGCGGTGAGTGTTTACCCCAAACATAAGACTCTCTCTGCAACTTGATGAATTTTTCACACCATCATTTCTCTGTCAAATATTTGTGCCTTTTTGCACTTTCCAGCACCTGTGCAGGTTTGTTTAGAGTGACAGAATTCTATTTTTCGCCTTGACCTTGATGATGTTCTGCTGACACATTTGCATGTACAAGTCACAATATTTTTCAAGCTGAATACTCAAGCATTTCCCTTCCTACAGGAATTTAAAAAACACGTCATCCCCTTCCCTCGTCTACCCTTTCCCTCTTTGACTCATTTCCCTTCCCCGTTCCCACCACACGACTGCGATGCTGCCTTCAGGAATGGAAATGAGATGCTTGGTGGCACTGTGTCAAAGAGCAGCAGCTTGAACATTAGCCTGAACGGTCCAGCAAATGTTTGCAGATTTTTTTTTATTCAAATTAGACGAGAATGTTGGCTCCGGTGCCAAGAGTGCGGAGAGAGCTCTGCAGTGGACACCTGCTCTATTAACCCCACATGATGTGTTCATGTTTGGGTGTGATTGCATGAATTATCACAAGTATGAGATAGTCCTCAGTACATGTGCTGCTTATGTTTGTTTCTGTGTGTGTGTGTGTGTGTGTGTGTGTGTGTGTGTGTGTGTGTGTGTGTGTGTGCGAGGCCCAGGAGAGCGTGAAAATAGAGAACAGAAAGTTAGATTTAGCCGCCTTTAGCATCTTATTAGTTGTTATGTGGGGTACGTCTGCTCTGTTTGTTTTCCCCAAAGCAAAGTTTTCCACTTTTAGTCTTACATTTAGTCAAACAATGAAAGTAAACCTGAGCAGAGGGAGGGGAGCTCCAGCCTGACACCAGACAGTATTATTTATAGTGTACGTGGCTGTTGCTGGTGTTTGACTTATTGCAGGGTCACAGGATGCGGGTGGATTTAGATGCTACTTTATCACTCTTACCTCACCATTCATAATCGAGTCACGTCCCAGCCTGTCAGTGCGCTGGGTCACCTCCAGTATCTGTGTCTGTATCTTGGTGTGTCTGTATGTATAGTATATACTGTATACTAACAGCACTGATAGTATTGACTGAGACCACACACACCATTTCTTCCTGATACCCACTGGAATTGTGAGTCGTGTTTACAGCCATGTCTATGACAAGGAGACAGTAAGTCAGTGGTTTTCTATGGAGATTGTGGCCTGGTCAGTGATAAAAAAAAATCTAAAGGCTCAATTATTTAGATCAGAGGGGGTTCCACTGTAACACTTATTTAGGGTTGCAAAATTCCAGAAATTTCAAAGTTAGAAACTTTCCATAGGAGTTTATGGGAATAAAATTTAAAGGTAGAGTCTGCAGAATTTCCTAAAAAAAGAATGTCAGCTTTTACAGGAATTATCCTGCTATATCGTCTCATATGGACCTCTATACATGTGTGTCAGTGTCTGTGTCTGCCTCATCCCCCTCCTCTATCTGCATGTTGATGTTTTGGATGTTTCTGTGCAGAGAGTAAGTGCTGTTACCTCATCCAATCACAGCACCCAGTGCACAAGTGACTTTGCGTGTTGATAATAGTGGGTGGAAGAACCTATTCAGAGTGGCTTTGATAGTGGAAATAGCACGGAGGAAGGAAAACACAACCAAAGTGAAACAAAACGCCAAACAGAATGAGCTTTTTTCTTGGTTTGGCTCAACTCACTTGGTTTCGGCACTTTGAGAACTGAGTTGGCTTTCTGCTAACCAGGTATGTGTCATATACCTCTGATTAGCTTGTGCTAACATGCCAAGTCAGGTGCATGGCTCTCGACTCTCTCCCACGTAGAAATACAATGTGACAGGTGTTTGCTGGACTAATGGGTGTTCACGTGGCTTCAGGTGGAGGCTGTGGGTGTGTGCTGCTGCTGGCACTGAGCCAAGGAGGAGCCTAGTTTGATGTTGTGTTTACCAACAAGTAACCAAAATTCCTGCAGACCCTACCTTCAAATATAGCTAGGGTAAATACATTGTACCATAGTTTTGGCTAAAACAACCACTTATGCTATTCCTTGACCACATAGCGGCACTTTGCTGAACATGCCCTGTGCATGATGCCCACAGCATAAGCTGATTAAAGGCACCACCTGAGGACCACATAAAGTCAAGTTTCGATAAAACAATTTAGAGTATTTCCAAATTTCGCAAGCTTAACTTCCCATGGGGATTTTTCTTCAATTTCCATTCGTTCCTTATTTAGATGTTAAGGGAAGGTCAATTATAGACATAACGTCATAATGTAAGACTAATAATTGAAAGGTATAACAAGGACAAACAATGCTGCAGAGCCAAAAAGCTTGACCTATAAAAAGACCCTACATAACCCATGATGAAACTCAATGACAGACAGCAGTTGTAGATTTCAGTCAAACCTGTTAGCCTCCTGCAGATATGATAAGCAGGCTTCAGAAGTTTACAAACTCCACATCCCCAATTTCTTATTTCATGTTCTGCCTCAAAGTTCAAATTTCACTTGAGAAATTACAACAGATTCAGTTCAGAACTGCCTAAAACCTCTAAACAGTTTTTGGAGTTTCCCTTTAACAGGATAAGACTTGCCCCTTGTGGTCCATTTTATCTCTACTTGAATGTAACAATGTCGTAACAAACTCCCTTTGTGTGTGTTTGCGCTGTTATATTTCTACAGTGTCCAGCACATTACCCTCAGCCCTCCCTCTCTGCCCTTGGCTGGTTTGTGTGTGCTGACAGCGGCTGCCCTGCCTTGCTTTTAACCTTAGTCTAAAGCCATGACTGATGGGATTCGCAAGCCTCCTCCCTGCCTCACCTCTCACCGATGATATATGTTTGTATCGAAATTTACCTTTGCCGGTTCGTGTGTGTGTTATTTTTTTCCTCTGCTCTTGTGAGTGGGTGTGTCAGATCCTTGACTTTGACCTATTCTCGACAGTGTGTGGTGTGTTCAGTATTTCTTGGTGTGAGATTTGTCTTTGGGTAATTTAACCAGAAAGAGAACAAGTGTCTGCAGCTCTCCATCACATGTGTCTCTTGACGAAGTCTCGGCTGACTAGATATCATGTCGGCTGGGTATTAAATGTTTAATGTCAGTGGATGTAGTAGATTGCCTTCTTCTTGTCCTGATTAAATATTTAGGGGTGTGTGAATGGTGCGTTTGACATTGGTAGGTGCTGAGGGACCCTGTTCACAGTGTGAAGTGTGGGAACATAACTGACTGCCAGCTGTCTGTTTGGTTCTGACTGGGATGCAACTGGGACCTCAGCTGAGTAAAACCTGGTGGCAGACTCAGAACAGGAGGTGAGAGGGGAGGTTATATTTAGCCATGTCCTTCATAACACAGCTCTGCTTCCTCTCTGCACCGCACAGCCCTGCCTCTGTAAGGGGCTTTGTCCTTTTGAATATAGGAGACTCTGGGCCAGGATAAAACCTGGCAGCTCGGGGTTGGCATACAGACCTGATTTAGATTTCCACAGACAACTGTGAGCCATGCATTTCTTACTTTAACTTGGTGTGGACCTTAAATGCTGCCAGTGTAAGAATACAGTGAAATGGAGTTTGTATTAAATAAAAATGCAGTTTCCAACTACAGTAAAAAATCTCAAAGGAGAGAGATTAAAGTTACTTCTGTTTCCATCTGGAAAACCAGCAAAGCTAAAGTACAAAGACAGGCTTGGAATAAATATCTTAAAATCAAAGAGCTGCGCACACATGAAAGGAATGATCCATTTACCTGAAACCTTTGTCCACACTCAAAGGGGAAGAGACTGAGGTAGCTGTATCTTTTGCTCCTTATTTAACGCTGACAACAACAGTTTGGTCCTAATAAATAAATGAAGAAGTTTTTCAGATACTTTTTCTCACTTCTGTTGCAGCTTGAGATCAAGAGCCTTCACTTCTTGTGCCAGTCATGTTACACTAAATACATTTCTGGAAAACAGGATAGCAAATAGGGGTGGGAGAAAAAAACAGTGCATCAAAGTATTGGGATTTTTTTTGTTCAATTTTTTTTTTTTTTCAAATTGAAATCTTTCATTTCAGTCTTTGTTTATAAGCTGGGTTAGAAAAAAAGTTGAGATGTCAGACTCCTTTTGAGGATGATATGGCTCCTGATACAATCTGTAGACATCACCGTCATCATTCAACTTTTTTTTTTTTTGCAAAAAAAAGAATATATATGGGAGAATTGCAATATAAACTGAATCAACTCCCAAAAATTGTAAAAAAAAAAAAAAAAAAATGTAAGAAAAGCATATCGTCACAGCCCTAATACCAAATAGCAGCAACACAACATAAATGTTGTACAAAACAGCAAAACAGTCTTTTAATTATTACAAAATACAATGATGTGGAACAATTCACAGTAGCTGGTGGGAAGAATTGGAGACCTCTTCAGAAATGGTGTTTAGTGCGACGAATGAGATCATCACACATTGGTACTGTATTTATAGCTGCTTAAAAAATGTGTTTCTGTAGACACTTTGACGCCACAGCGTCTGAAGCACTGGACAGATGACTTTCTGTGCTCTAAGCACGCTCCTGATCTTCAGGGGCCTCTCAAGTTGCCAGATCTGCTTACCATATCCTTCCTCCATGGAGGCAGTCAAAGGTGTTTGAATATCAGGGGCACATCTCGACATGGGACCCCTGGGATCGATCCAGGAGACACCTGGTCTCTCTGCAGACATCTTTATAGTTCTGGCTCACACTGACTGTATTGTGTGGAGAAGTTCACAATGGAGACATGCACACAGGGACTCTGAGGTTACGATACCTCGAACAGCCTCATGCTTTACCTGCACAGAAACAGTTGTGTCTGCATCTGTTGAGTCAAAGTGGAGTACGGCAAACTTTGCCTGGTTTTAGAGGATTGCCTGTGGTTGACAGAGGAAGACAAAAGTAAATGTAAAGCAGCTCTGACTTAGACTGTCTGCTGGGCCGGCCTGTTGGACGACCCACAAAGGGACACCAGGGATTGATCAGATGAGAAGAAGACCTCCACAGGAAGCGCCTGAAGGCAGGGGGAACCTTCTGCTCCACAGTCAAATGTACTTCTGAAGAGGCAAATGTTCAAAGGATGAAAGGAGACTTCACTGATGTGATCGCTGCCTGGGCTCAGTAATGCCACAAGATGTACGTAGATGCTTAGATCACAGTTTGGCACATGCTCTTACGGTCTCTTCTTCTGTGGCGGCTGGCTGGCTGGTGTGTAACGTTTAAAGGCCACACCTCAAATGATAGCTCCTGATAGCTGCAGTACACAAAGCAATTCAAAGGGTGAAAGCAGCCAAACTCCTCACAGCAGATTTCAGTTTCTCCTATTTTTATAAAAAGCTGCAGAACTCTGTGAGAGCTAAACTTAAGATTTAAAGTGTGACTTGTTGTGGTCCAGGACAAAATAAGCAAATTTCATGACTGTCTGCGCCCACTGTCTATTCTTTACTATATTCCAGAGGCCTGTGGTCGCACTTTAATGCTATTTCCATGGTGCGGTTCTGTGTTTGCCTTGGTATCTGTTTGTTGTACCATTTTTGTCAGGAATGCTGTTGGGTCTCTGCTTTTCATTAGCTGAACTACGTCAGGAGAATCTGACCCATGATTTCAGAAGTGGGAGGGGGGAGATGATGTCTGCTGTTGTAATCCTGTCGTGCATCTCGCTCGTAACATCAGCCTGTATCACAGTTCATTAGTGTCTGTGTGATCCTGAGGCTACGGCTGAAGTCAGCACAATGCAGGACTGGATGGCAGAAGCACACTCTCTACAGAGCTGCTTGTTTATATGCTAATGTGTCCACGTGACTGGTTGTTTTACACATAGGATAATGCTAATCTTTTAATATCTCTAATTTAATGTCTAATAAAACACTCAGTTGGCTTAATTTTTCAGTGGTCACTCTCCAGATTCCCCCCTAAACACACGAACCAGACACACACACACACGGCTCTCCAGGCAAACAGGGATGCTGTGCCCAGTGTTTGGGGAACCTGGCTTGTTGGATCAAGGCAGGATAAGTGGTTAAGGTTTGAAAGGGGCCCTGTAGGCCCTGTTATGGCCGGATGGTTTAGCCTTAATCCGATTGAGCACGCCTGGGAGACCTGATGCTGGCGGCATCAGGTCCAACAGCCAGGCAACCAGACACACCTGCCACTCCATTTTATCTCGATGTTCCGGCTGATTACCAACAGTAATTAAAAATTCTAATTATATCTGATTCTCTATCAAGGAGGATTTGTAGAAATACAGATAATTAGCTGTTTTTGTTTTGGATCAATTATCCACTTCCCTCTCGTGGGGGCTGTAGTGTAAAATCTTGATATAAACATCACCAGATGATGCTTTAGTAGCTCACTGCCCCTACCCACCTTGACACCTGCACATGTTTACAACAGACCAACCCTATGGTCAATGGGACTGCGTGATATTTAAGAGTCACATTCTTGGCTCTTTTTGAAGTGAACTGATGAATATTCAGAATCCACGACCCATGTTAGGAAACAGATGAGCAGTGGAAAGTTCTCAGAGCAGCATGACACCAGGGTCGCTGGAGTTTAACCAATCAAAGCTGCAGAAAAACATGAGCAGGATTCCCAAATGGTGAAAAAAGACTTCCTCAGAGTAAAAGCAAGAAAGCAGCGAATGGAAAACATGAGTGGCAGAAGCAATCCTCTAAAGCAATCTATAGCAGCCCATCCAACCTTGAAGGAGCTTACAATAGCCGGAGCCGTTTCCTCGGCATTAGCAGTCTTGTGTGGGATGCTGTATAATCTACCTGCCAGATTAAGATGACATGGTCATTGTCTAGAAGAGAGAATTGAATTATGGTGTGTGAAGGGGGTTTAAATGAGATTATGGGGAAAGAACTCATCCAGCATGCGTGAGATGTGCAAAGTCAGGGACTCGGCACACACCAACACTTTCTCTCTCTTCCTCCACACACACACACGCACACACACATGCTTAGACGCTCACACTTGTGTTCATGCAGTGTAAGCTTTTTTGCCTACACTTAAGCAGCAACACAGGGAGATGTGAATGTGCACACGCACAGGTGCACACAAACACCTGGCCTATATTTGTAGTCCACACATCACTGCGGCTCATTCCTGCTTCTTTACGAGCAGAGATGATGATGTTCTGGTGACAGTGCATCCTCAGTGTGTGTGTGTGCGTGTGTGTGTGGGAGAGAGAATCTGTTTCCTGTGTACTAATGTGTTTACTCTTTGGCTTGCCAAGGTCTCCCTAACACAAGTATTTGGGCTAATCCTTGGGATGTGTGCGATTAGGTTAACAACTCTGCTGCACATTAAGTACATGTATCTGCTCTGTTAAAGCGCAGCTAATCTCCTAGCATCCCAAACTGCTAAGTTCCCATGATCCCCTCTCTCTCTGTGTTTACACTTAAACTCTATCTCTTTCCATGTTTCTCCTCAGGCTCGCTGTGTGGAGCTTTCTGCAGATTCACACAGAAATGCTCTGCTAACTGTAGCTGGCTGAGGACATTTGTGTGTGTGTTTGTCTATCTGTATATGTGTGTGGATGGTCTGTGAGGCAGTGTGATTGTGGTGGATGCTGTTATCTCAGATGATGTTGCTGTGTTTGCGTCTACCCTACAGGGAATATGTTTGGAGATTCTGCAACAGCAGCTTGCCATTTTCTTTTATCAGCCCTGATCATCAGTAGATTGCACGCACAAGGGCTTCATAACATGAGTGATGCTATCAATTAATCACATTTACTGTATTGTGCTCCACCACATAGGAAGTGATCTCACCCCTCAGAAGTTTGTGTTTGCTACACAGAGCAATGAATGTTCCTCTGTGTCTGTACATCAGTGGAGGGTAAATGGATTAGAATTAGCAGATGGGATGTATGTGCATTAGCCACCGGGGTGCTAACACAGACGGAGTCAATCTGGTGTGCAGGGCTGGGACCAGGTTGCAGCTCACTGGGGTAGAGCCAGGCCAGGACACCCTGTCTAGGTCTCTGTAGCAGCAGGGGGCCTGGGAGGAGCCAGAGTACACTTAGTCTGCATATGTTGCTTGTGCTTAGCAGGGCAGTAGCACAGGTGGGTTGAGGTGAAACGCTGATTTAAGTAGATGTGGTTGTATGAAGATTAGAACTGTGGCGTGGTAAAGAAAGGCATGTAGAGGAAGAGCAGGAGGTTAAAAGTTGAAGAATGTAAACACAGTGAGGGAAAGGAGGGCATGCGAGGAGAGCTTACAAACTGGGAAAAAAAAATCCTCTGAAATGTTTTGGAGTCAATTAGCTTTATTCCAGTTCTGTTCACGCCTTTTTCATTTCCCTTTGTTCTCCGTTCCTTCGCTTGGTTATCTCAGTCCCAAGCTCTCCGCAGGGTGCTGGCTGCACTGCTTTGCTAGACGAGCCTCGTGTTTGTGTCACCCAACCATCACATTCCCTGCAGAAATGGCCAAAACTTTCTTTTTCTCTCTGTATTTTTTTCAGATATCTGTTTCTCGCTGGATTCCTACTTTACAGAAAAATAGCAAGTTTCAGGGAAGCATGTTTTTCTTCTTCTTTATCTTCTTCTTTTTTTTTCTCTTGGGAGGATTCTGATTTTTAATTTCCTCTTTGTGAATCCATATCCTCGTTGAGGGCGAGCTATGCGTTACAGCTCAAAAACCTGCCCTTTAGAATGGAAGTTTCTGTTATTATTGTCCAAATGCTGACAAATGAGTCTTGGATAGGTCAGGAGAGGCAGACGGCTGTGATTATTGCTCATCAGTGAGCAGACAAATCAATGTGGAGTAGAAGTCCTCAGTGAAGAAAGCAAATGAGCATCTTGAGCTGGTGCCACCAGCAGACGCAAAACTGTGTCGGGTGAAAATAAGCGGCCGTCGTTTGAGCCTCTTTCCTGAGGAGTTAAGAATAAAGAGTTGGCTGGAACTACCCAAGAGTACCAAGAGCCGCAGAGACGCGGAGATACTGACAGATACTTAGTGAGTTGTTTTAGCAGCAGTTTACAAGCATGGCAGTTGTGGAACAAAAGGAAAAATGAAGGCCTCTGGTCTCTGGAGTTTTAAAGCTTTAGTACAGACTTCTATTTTAGGAAGAGCCATTCTTTGAGAGTGCGAGAAACAGCCTCCCTTTTTATTGCACACATTACATGTCATCACTCCAAACTAATCATGTCCTGGAAATTGAGCCTGAGGAAGACTGCTGAGCTTGGATTTTACTCTGCTTTTCACCCCCACCCCCTTGATTCTTTCCCTCCTTCTTTTTCCCTTCTTCTCCCACGCTCACATCGTTTTACCTCTTTATCTCAGTCCAATCTGTAATCCCCCCTTCCTCTCTCCATATCTGTGCCCTCGTTTATTACTTCACTTATTTTTCTTCTCATCCCTCCTTCTTCTCTTCCTCTCTGCCATTTCACTGTTAACTACTGAGCCAGGGAAAAGTGCCCCATCTCCTCTGCACTGGATTGTTTGCTCTCAGACAAAGAAGTGAATTTTCAATTAAACTGGCTGTCATTAGAAAGATGGCGACACTCTGCCGCTTCAGGACCGTCTGACTTCACACACGCTTTGATGATGGCTCATTTTCCTCAGCACTGTTCCCTCTTTTTCTCCCTGATCCTGTCTGAAGCACTACAGATCCACGCCTGAGTCTCTACAACTCAAACGCAGACTTGGCTCTGGGCTCCTGCAGACTTTCTTGTGGATCACAGCCTCCACCAGTCACTGGGTGGAGGCCGGCTGTGTGCTAACATGCTGACTGATCCAGAGACCTCCAGTCTGGTAATTGCATTGGCTTAATAGTAGCAAGAATGCTATCTTCACATGACAGGTGGTCATGAGATGTGGCTTGATAAATGGCTGCATAAATTACTCAAAGTGGTTGATCTGCACTTTTTCCCTCAGAGGGGAAGTACAGGCGTAAAAAAGGGAGCGATGATAAGCAACTGGATGGGAAATGTGATGTGAGGCTCGAGGAGGGGACTTCACGGGGACACAGGAGGCAGACGGCTTTGAATAGTTGGATCGTGAATGCTCTGTGGTCGCATGTTATCTTTCAATACAAAGACACAAATAATACAGGTCTGTGTGAATGAGATTGAAGAGCAGGAACATGGGGGGGCCTCGGGACAGACAGCTACAGATTACAAACACGGTCTTTCCTCCAGGGTGAGAGGGACACTTTCTATAAACCAGTATTTTCATACATATTTGATCCTCTCCTGGCTCTGATTACCCCTCACCACTTTGTCAGTCTCCATTTGTCACCATTTCCAGCCTGCCCTCCTGGATATGCGTGTGTGTGTGCATGTGCTGGTCTTGTTTATGTGTGTAGATATGCACATATTGCTGGGAAAAAAGGGGGGGGCAGTTATATTAGATTTGGCAGAGGCAGCACAATTTGTCTGACATGTTGAGGGAGAAGATTAGAGGAGGGGGGAAACACAAAATGTATTCAGTATTACACTCTCATCTCACAGCTGTAGCAATTGATTTTTTAAAAGTACACATCGGAGCGCCTGGGCCGCTGATAGCTGAGAGGGAGGTGTGGAGAACTGCCATTATCAGGCCAAAGACTCCAATTCACACATGTAAAAACTCCGAATGAAAAGAGGATAAACAGCCGTAATCTGTTTCCGCGGACAGGAGCGTGTCTAAAGTCATTTGGGGTGGGGCTGGGGGTGCACTGTGTATGAGTTTCCCCATCGCTTTGGCTCATTGTCCTTAACTACATGGCCCGGCCTAAGCCTGCCCTCTGGGTCAGATTACTCACAAAATGCCTCATAGCCTTCGCGGGATTCCCCTAGTCTGAGTTTATCATTCGTGAACACATTCAGCTACTCCACTGGAAAGCACACTGTCTCAGCGCGAGGCCACATTGTGCCCGCCAGTTGACCAAACGCTGAATAATATGAACAACAAAACAGCGAGAAATTACAGCGCTGGGAATTATTGGTTCAGCACTTAAAAATCCTCCAGTGCTGTCAATAAAGAAATGATTAAGATATTTCTACGTTTAGTACCCTGACTACACGTTCACACCTTAACTCCTCCTCGACCATCGATGAGGCTGAACTTACTACAGAAGCACCAGTCAACGTCAGCCTGTTAATGCTGTCTTTTTATAATAAACGCCCTCTTAATGGCAAGTCGAGAAGACACGTAGTCTCGTATGAAATGATTAGTGACGCATGGCTGTGTTAGAAGAGGGAGCATCAATCAAGCCTGAGAGAAAGGATGGCTAATGACACATGTGTCTGCGAGGGAGGCCCGAAGGGGCGGTGGGTGGCGGTGGTGGTGTTGTAGCTGCCTTTTACTCTCAAAGATGTATTTTTGCTGCCTCGGTGTCTCTGCTCATCTTTACATGATTAATTACTGGGTGCTTGTGCAGACTTAGCTGAAAGAGTGAGCTCTCCTTTGTTCCTTGAAGAAGACTTTTATAAAAGACGTTTTGAGGTTAATTTTGGACATGGGTGCATGAAAGATGAGAGTCTGAGAGGATCCTCCTGATTCTGGGGTAGCACAGTCTCAGCGATGCTAACGTGTGTTTAGTCTGTCCTGTAGTCATTCTTTCATGAGCTCTCTGCTCCCTGCGTGGATCCTCTCTGACGTCAGCATGTGGCACGCCATGAACCATGAAAACTCCACGCATCATGTGAGTAAAGGAACAGAAGAGACGCCGCTCAAACTCTCTCTTTGATCAGTCTGGAAAACTCAAAGCAGCTCCTGTCACACGGTGCCAGTGTGTGGGAACACTTTCACACAGTATTTACCTTGATGAGGAATTGAAGCTGACTATGTGGAGGAGCGTGACCCTCCTGGGGTTGAGAACAAAGTGCTTGTGTTAGTAAACAGACGCATAAATTGCATTCTTCTGAGCTGTGAGTAACAGCTCTCAGACTCACACAGCCTGTGAGCGGGGGTGTATAATTTCTGCATCCCTCGAGCTTACCAAGGCTTTGGTTAAACATTCCGGAAATACCATCCTGGCGATCCAACTCTGGCCATCAGGGCGAGGAGTGGCTTCCTCCTCCTCCTCCTCCTCCTCCTCCTCCTTCTGAGGTCTGGTTATGTGTGTATGGTTTCTCTTATGGAGCGATCAGCTGGCACTTTTTACTCCATCCATCTGCTCACACCGTCTACTCTGCTCTTATTCCTGGCTGTCACTCCGTCTGTACGCTCCATGTGTAGCTTTGGATGAACAGAGCTTGCTTGTGTGTTTTTATCCTTGCTGTGGAGCAGGCAGTTTGACTGCTTTTCAGGGATTTTGGGTGCAAATAAAGAGGCAACTTGGGATTCTCTTTACCCAAAAAGGAGGTTACGTGGAGCTTTGTTTTGGAAACTTGTGATCTGTTAAGTGTCTTAAAGGATTTTTGAGAAAAATCCGGGCTGCAACTCATTATTTTTACTATCAATTATTTCACCCATTATTTTCCAAATTAATGGATGAATCTTTTAGTTGATGAAACTAAAATGCTAACAAAAAAAAAATCAACACAACACATTTTCCAAGAGCCTAAAAAAGAAAATTTTGTATCCCAGAGTTTTTTTTTTAATTTACTGTAATAAAAGACAAGTTTGAGCATCAAATCCTCATATTTAGGATGCAGAAATTAGCAATTCTTCTTGAGAAGAGTCTGAAACAATAAAGCTATTCTCAAAATGGTAAAAGATTTTCTTTTCCCCCTCATTGCTGCTGTAAAACTCTCTTTTATTTGGAGAAACACTCAATGAACGAGCTACAATGATGGGAGAAAATCCTTGATTGAACGATAACTGAAATTTCTGTCTGCTTTACCTCTTAAAAAAAACAATCAGGTATTTGACTAACAACCTGTCACCAAGTGTATTCAAGCTACATGTCACACTATATATAACTTAGTAGAAATCATGGCGTGGTACTCCCTAATGCTAACTTAATTATGTCCCTTCCCTCCTCTGAGCCCCCAGCTTAACCTCATCTGAGATGGCCATGAACCATAACTGATATAATCATAGCCGTCCCTGTGTGGATGTGTTACTAGCACATTATCAGATGTTGTAAATCAGTTTATGGATTAATCAAATTTAGGCCCAGCGTCCTTAAATAGCCGTCGCTTCTCCCTTTCCCCTCCCCTGCTGTGGAAACAGCTGAGCGCTTTGCCCATTTCCAGATCATTCAGGTGTGGCCCCACCTCCGCACTCTCTTAATATGAACATAATGGCTTCATATCTGCTCCCAGGCCAAATGAATTGAATCAGTTCCACTGTGTGATTAAGATAGTGGCGCTGGTGGCCTGATTGTCCTGTGCTAGCCTGCGCCGCTAAGCTTCCTGAGTTCAGGGGAGTTCAGGGGCGAGGTCTCAGCGCGGGCTCACTGAGCGCCTGAAGCACCTGCCTCAGCTGAAACACACATGATCAAAGCGGCTCTGTGGGAGACCTGACTGCTGCAGGGTGAGCAGAGTTTGAAGGGAAATACTCGTGCTGCAGTCTTTTTCATACGGAAAGTTTCTTTGAACCATGACACTGCCATTCAGTGAGGTAATTACACCCATATTGTCTTATAAGGGAATTTATAATCAGCAGCATGAATCTTTCACGTGGGCTGTATGTATTTTTCAAACAGACATAAATAGAAGTCAGAGCGAGTGTTTCCACACTGTAA
Organism: Halichoeres trimaculatus; assembly: GCF_033239565.1. Classification (NCBI taxonomy): domain Eukaryota; kingdom Metazoa; phylum Chordata; class Actinopteri; order Labriformes; family Labridae; genus Halichoeres; species Halichoeres trimaculatus. The sequence goes on from NW_027437183.1 coordinate 24,175,692, forward strand.
AAGCAGCCGTCACCCCTCATCTCTTTGTGTTTTAATGATTAAGCATATATACACATGAAGAACAAAGGAAGGAGACAAAGCAATAGCACACAACCAGCCGTCTAATTAAGTATTTCTGTAGCCACCAGCCATAGATAATGAAGGAAGCGGGGGTTGCTGGGAATTGGTTTGACAGCCTTTTCTCTGTGTTTCTCCCTCCCGCAGCACCGTCCTCTTGGTCCTCTGTAAATACCATTGAGATAAATTAGCGTCACTGATAAAAACAGGCCTGCTGCACAAAAGACACCATAAGTGACGGTAATTGTCTTTCTCAGATTACATTTCTAACCTTTGTACCTCATCCCCTCCTCCTCTTAGCCAGCTTCAGTTCTCGGAGGCATGGCGGCATCGAGCTGACAGATTGTGTTATTCAGATGCACCGTTACTTTGAGAAACTTAAGAGACACTTTCTCTCCAATTTCTCTGACTGCTTGTCATACACCCCAGCGCCGCTGATGGAAAGAGTCGTCACTAGCTGTCAGAGCGGCCCTGCACTGTGGACAAATGTGACAAACACTTTTTTGGAGCTATGATCCTGCTCCAATTGCCTACATTTCAGCTCACTTCTGACAGTTTTGTAGCTAAAAATGTCCAGCTTTACGTGGAGATTTTTTGACTTTTAAGTTGCTTTGAGATCACTTTGTTTGTATAACTCGTACATGTGTTCCGGTCTTGGTTTTTATTCACTCCTTTTGCATGTTTCTACCACCATCAAAAGATCACAAATCCCTGATACACCCTCATCATTCACTCTAAGCTCCCTGCATCACTCTGATCTTCTTTTGACGAAAACAAAGCTGTAAGAAGGCCCTCAAAGACAACGTGAAGTGATGGATAAAGTAAGGCGGAGGGATGTAAGGATAAGATAAAGCAGGTGCGAGGGTGGGAGGGACTGAGACGGAGGAGTGAGGGTGAGATGAATAACAGTTTGACAGGTAGAATGAGAAAACCACTGAGGCTGTTTGGAGCGGTGTGGTAGGAGTGTGTGCGGCACGGTGTGGCGCAGCGCAGCATTTGGGTCATACATCACAGTAATACAGCAGGAGGACGCAGCCCAGCACAGCGCTATGCAGAGCAGGAGGAGAGTAATGTGCTGCGTTTGCACCAGCTCCATCTGATTGAAACGCACAGCACAGAGGCTACATTTACTCACCCCCCACATGCACACTTTATAAATCTACTCTCGGCCTGTATATTCTCCCAGATAATCCCTGAAAACAGACACACAGGTTCTCCATCATGGTGGGGGCAGGGTCGACCACATTGTGTTTGTCAACTATCTACATGTTGCTGTGTGGAGCAGCTTTACCAAGGCCAAAAACATTAAAATACATCGACACGGAGATGGAAGTGGAGAAGGTGCAATTAAAAAAACATTAAGTTGCCATTAGGAAAGAGTTTGGCTCACTAAAATCATTGATCAAGATTGTTAATTAATTTATAAAGAGATAAATTTGGGTATAATTAACAACAGAGACATTTTTCTTCCACTGTGCTCATATTACACCACAGGCTGATTCATTTTCAGCTTTAATTCTTTGTTTGGCTTCATTATTTCCTTCTTGAGGCTTCACACATCGGTCCAACAGCCTATAAGTTTGGGTGGAGTCCTAAAACTGTTGAACCTGAAACAAAAGTCATTATTATGGATGACTTTGGCGTAAATGTTTCAGCTCTCTCAGAGTATGAAATAATCTAACCTTCATTTAACTGGGCCTGGCTCTGTGCGCCTCTGTCTGCCTGCCTTTGATCACTGAAGCAAGATTCAAAGCAATTCAGATGAGAGCGCTGAGCCTCTTCTTACACCACTGACATTTACATTATCCAGACTGTTCTTTCTGCAGCCCTGATAATTAGCTCCATCACTGCAGCGCTGCACAAGAAGGAACCACCATATCTCCTGTGGAAGGATGCCACGAGAGCCCTGTGCGATCAGGTCGACTGTCATACAAACTCCAGGGCTCAGGTGCAGGTGATGGCCCACGTCCCGATCACACCTAACGACATGCAGCAGACTGACAGATGTGATGTGGTGTTCATGCAACGAGTATGACATCGCGATCCGGTCTGTGTGGGTGATCCTAATTGGCCAAGGGTTCAGGTCCCAGGGCCAGCCACCTGCTTACGCTGTCATTAGCAAGGCGAGCTGCTCAGCTTTGCATTTGCTCCTCTCACCTCCTTCAGGGGGGCTTAGTGTGAGGTGGGCTGAGCGTGGATCCTTTGCCGTTGTGGCACTTCGACCTCGGGAGGTGATTAATTAAGGTTGAGGGCGAGAGCAATGATAACAGCTACAAAACCCACCCGGAGAGGTGATGATGAGGAGCGTTTAGATACCCCCCGCCCTGCCCGCTGTGCTCCCTCTCACCTCCAGGCCATGGAGCTGATTGAATTGAGTCGTCAACGATGGCAACTTTGTCCTCAGATGTGGGTGGGTTTCTGGGGACCTCAAGGTCTGCCTTGGATAGAGAATTGGATTCCCAGCACTAATAAAGATCTGTCCACCAGGGAGTTAAAAATGGATGGAGGTTGTCTTTGAAAGCTGAGCCTGTAGGGTTCTGAGGGGTTTGGGGTTGATAGGTTGAAGTATAGAGGTGGATCCCGCTGTTGACCGGGATGCTATTTTCATTATTGTCCTGTGCTTGTCTCGGGCTGTGTTCATTAGAGTTCAAGGGTTGGTGTGCGCCAACTTTCAGAAGTGGTTAAAACTGGGGCTTCAAGGGGTATGAGAGGGCCCCTCAGGCGGTGAACTGGTCCTTTGGAGCGCTGTGGTATTTGACAGGGCAGCTGTAATTGCTCCTCAGAGACCGAGAAGAGTCAGCATCTTCAAAACCAGCACTTCTGAAAGGGATTCATTCCCCATAGGGTAGAAATGCTGCAGAGGGGGGAGGAAGACCCTGAGAGAGCCGGGCAGAGAAAGACGGTTATTCATTTTGTGTTAATAACTTTTATATCTGTGGAGAAATTACCTTAGATGTCTCCTTCAGGTCCTTTGGGGTATTGAAATCTCCTGCCCCTTCTGCTGTCTCGTCCTTCTGCTCTGCAATTTTTTTCCCCTTTAAATGTATTTTCTTTTCATTTATGTCAATGGCTGTGTATTGAAAAACATGAGAGAGGCAGGCGAAGGCAAAGGCAGCCCCCAGGGCCTGCATCGAGGCTCTTTTTTTTTGCGGCATGATGTTCAAAGGCTCCTGCAGTTTTCAGCCAAGCTAAAGCCAAGTGTTTAGGGTGATTCCCAGTAATGGCCATGTCTTTTGCTGTGCTGGGTCATGAGGGAGGCGTGGGTCATGGGCCCACGAGGGGGGTTTTGGATGGTGCTGTTCAAGGATAACTAGCCGGTAATAGCTGTATTCACGTCTGCTGCTTGGAGATAGTAGTCGCTGTCGTGGAGCTCTTGGGCTTAGTGTTTCTGTGCGAGGTTTGTCTGGAGGCTATGATAGATATCCCTCTGAAATTGACCAGGATGTCAGAAACCACTCACTTTTGTTTGTCTGGATTCAGTGAGTGCTGCTTTATAGCTGAAGGGCAGAGACAGCTGCAAAGTCTGTGTCGCAGCATCTGCTCTTGTATAAATGTGCCTGCGTGTGTGTGTGTATGTGTCAGGGGTTAGGCAGGTCAGTGCTGGAGTGATGGGTGTGATCTTGATGTGTGACCTCACTTCCTCCCCCTTTCACCTGCTGCCTCTCCTCCATCTTTCACTTTCACTCTGATTCTGTACATGATGTATCGCCCTCTCCCCTAAAGGAAGAAAGATGATGTTTCGTGGTATCAGTCTGTAATTAGTCCTCCACCTCCGCGCTGATATATTTGCATTAATACGAGCAGACCTTCATAGCTGACTGCCCACAGAAAGGAAACCTCTCTATAAACAAAAGCTGGTGTCCCCTTGGGTGGGACCTGGTTGTTGACCCGTGATGAACTCCTGACCAGAGCTGCCATGTCGTCCTGACGGGCTGCAGTGACACTCTGGATTATGACAGACGGACGGTGAGAGCAGGAGACAGACTGACAGTTTGACCCAGACACACAGGAATGCAAATAGTGGGATCTGTAGAGATTATGCACCCTGCTTCGAAATAGCCTGGGTCCTTTGGAGTGCAAGTCACCCCCCCTGGAGCAGCCTGGTCAAAGAGATAGGTGCCTGCTTTCTTTTCATGTTGCAAATTGTTCTTTAACTGGAACTGATTTGTTGTCACAAGCAAATTATTTGCTTTCTCTTTTGGCATTTTTTGGCTCTACTTTCTTCTCGAGCTCAGAGAGGGTGCTGTGGTGAAAGATATACCATTGGCCCAAATCTTATCCTCCCTTTGTGTGCATCCAGACCTAAACCTGCTGCCTCTTAACTACCTTTGGCCCTTATCTGCTCATTCTCTCACAGACGCTCTCTTTTCTCTGCTCTCTCGCTCAACCTCTCTGCTGCCACACGGAAATGGTTTAATGGAAATTATTCAAAAGTGGAAAGAAAGAAAAAGTCCAGAGTTCACTGTTTGTTTGTCAAACCATATCTGCTGCAGTTAGAGAAGGCGCAGAAGACACAGGGGCACACGTTTCTTAACTTTGCTGAACGGCTGTTTGTTGTTTAGGCAGTGTGTGCACGCCATTTCTTTCTTTCAGCAGACTCTTCTCTGACTGTGCTACTTTCTTTCCCTCCAACAATGAGGGGCAGTGCCCTGCGTTCAAATACTTTATTCCTTATTTCATTTTATTTAAAACCTCTTTCTGACTTTAGGACCTTTGGGTAATGTATTTTCTCTGCAAACCGTCTATTAAAGGTCAGAGAGCATCACGATACGCAGCAGGACCAGATTCCAGAAATCCATTAATCACCAGGGGCGGATCAAAATGCCTCAGGGCTACATGACATTTTATCATAAGCTGCCTTTATGGTTCACTTCAGCTTCACTGTGGGCTCTCTGAGTGCTTTAGAAAATCTATTTCACTTCTTGGTTATTCTCTTCTTGTTTTTTTAACTCACGGCTTTAACACAGTTTTAAAGTGTAGAGTATCAAGAGTGTTGCTTTTCTGTTAGTGATATTGTATAGATGTTGAACACTCTGTATTGATTTTTTTATTAAAGTGAAGATGTGTAGCTGCAGACAAATTCTGTGATGTTCTTACACCTAAAGGTGTGTTGACGATGGTGTTGAAACTTTGTGTTTGACTGATCCTGATACAGTGGGCTTTTAATGGTAGAAACTCATTAACTCATATACAAAATGACCTGTTGCACAATGTACTAGAATACAAAGGGATCACAGGCCACCTTTGTCAACCCTTGGGTCAACCATTAGTTCCAAATAATCACCCCACATCCCAACCAGTACCAACTATGTACAGTGACTAGCCTGCATAGAGCAACAGGGGGTAGCTCTTTTTCTGGCTGGCGTAGGTCTTTACATAGTCTCACTTTTGACTACCTGTTCCTAATTCATAATTTAAAATGAGATTATCAGCACCTAAATCAGTGTTGTCAAAAGGCTACTTCTAATTATTTTTGGTCAGGTCAGACTTTCCGTTGATGAATCTATTAACGGCATGTAGAGAAAGCTCTTTTGATGACACACCAGCTGAGGGGGAAGCAAGACCTGTCCTGTTTATCTAAAAAAACAATTGTGTTGAGTTGGTGCTGGACTGGCAAAAAGAAAAAAGAGACAGGAAAGCAGAAAAATGGTAAACAGGAGAGTGATAGAGCATGTGCTAAGGCTAAAACAAGGCTGAAGTTGTTTGTGATAATGTTCATTCAAACCCACATGCAGCAGTTATTCTGCAGTGGTCTGTTCAAACTTGAGAGTCTATCAATAAAATGAAGAGTGAGGTTACGTTACACTGCAAAAACTGAAACCTTATCAAGTGTTTTTGTCTTATTTTCAGTAGAAAATGCCTTTTTAGACTTAATATTAGCCACATTCACCCGACCAGTCCAGAAAAAATGTCTTATTTCAAGTCATTTAAAAATGAGGTCTGAATTGCTTGTAACAAGTTAAAAATATCTGCAAATGGATCAAGAAAAAAGTTACTTGTATTAAGACAATATTTTAGTTTTTAGCAAATTTTCTAGCAAATCTTTCTTGTCCATTGGCAGATTTTTTTAACTTGTTACAAGCAATTCAAACCTCATTTTTGTCTTTCAATAACTTGACTCAAGAGGTTTTCTGGACTGACAAGTTGAATGTGGCTCATATTGAGTATAAAAAGACAATTTTGACTAATAATGAGACATAAACTCTTGATAAGATTTAAGTTTTTGCAGTGTAGCTCTGCTTAGTGAGTTTGAAGTTGGTAGATGGGCAGTGAACTATGCTACAAACTGAGATTACAGAGTTTCTTCTTGTAACATTTTAAACAATAGTGCTATTTAACTTTAAATAAAAACATTTCCTTATTGTTTGCTCATGGGAAATGAAGTCTTTTTCCTGGAAAAACACTTCTGATTCTGTCCAGAGTTGTCACTGCAGTTGATGCCAAAGACACGGACCTCAGCGCAGTAAGGAGACAGGTGTTTTATTTGATGGATATTCACTTCAATGAAATTTGTCTGTTTTTATGTTAAAGAGACCTAACTGTTCAGGGTGTTTCTTGCATGTTACCGTTAGACAACAGAACTTTGAGGGAACATAAAGCTTCAAAGTTAGTAGAATATCACGTCACCACAGCGGTCCATGCTGACCCACTTTGCAGATCTGCCCCTTATCGTGCTGCCAGCAGTCTGCATCATTGTTCGTTATCATCACTTTGTGCTGTTCTAAGGGCCAGTTAAGGGGAATGAGGCTCTGAGTTTAATTTGCATAATAAAGCAGGAAAGTCATACCAGTAATTTGGGTTAAAAAATAATTAATGCATTAAGGTGTTGGGATTAATTGCATGCATTAACTCGTTGACATTGACATACTGAAATAGAAACCCTGTTTTGTGATGCGTATCTTATCTCTGGATATTTGCAGGGCAGCATGTCTTTGTGAAATAATGAACTTTTGGAGTGTTAGTTACTAACATCTAGCTCTCTAAGAGTATTCACACTGAATAAAAATGGATATGAGATATTTTGATTTATTCCCTTTCAGTTTTCTCAGTGGTGCAGAGCACTTTATGTCCCTCTGTGTTGTCCCTGTTCAATCACAGGTAGCTGTGCAGCACGGGACTTTCTCTGTAAGCCTCATGTCACTCTCTCAGAGCTGCAAGACAGCAAAGAGAGGCCCGGGATTTGTCTTCCTTTCCCCTTCACTTATCTCTTTTGTTTGTCCTGGTTTCCATAGATGAGCAGCAGCCCTCCATTTTCTTCTCAAGCGAAACTAAGTGCTGCCTCTACTCTCGACCTGCCAGCTCCAAATTGGCAGCCTGACCTTCTTTTTCTTCCTCGGGGCGTCTGCACAAAGCCATACCTCTACCAAGGGGGAAAAATGCAATTAAGAGGTGACATAAACACTGAGCACCCGTTGTAGCTGTGCCCAGGAAGGAGAAGGAGGAGGGGGAGGAGGGGGGAGGCAGCTGCCATTGTGACACGCATGCATAGATACTGGTCTATTAATTGGACTTTACGCATGGCAGTGTGACATCAGGGCGAGCAGAATAGATGGAGAACAGTGGATGTGACTCACTGAATGAGCCCTGACAGGGGAGTGGTGTCAAACTCTGACCCGGCTGGTGTTTTCATTAAATGTGGCTGCTCTCTGACCTTGTGTTTTGATTCGTGTAGGTAATTATCCTCTAATGTTTCTGCACTCATGACAAAGAGAATATGCAAAGCAGGGCAGCTAATTTTAAGCAATGTCTTAAATAATTGATTTGATAACCCATTAAACTCGTAAGAGCTGCAGAATGTTTTCTTTTAATGAAGGCATTGTAAAAATCTGTGCTCGTATTCAAGAGATTAAACTCTGTTTTGTACAATTAACCGGCATTAATGGCCAACACTAAGAACATGATACCAAAGATATGAAAGAAAACCTCCTTTATTCTTGATCCAGTATAAAATGTTTGAGCTCTCAAATGTCAGTCATCTTGAGAATATTATGGGCTGCCTACATCTCCTGGTAAAGAGCATCGTATCACTCTAATTGAGCTTAACAAGTCGAGAATATCTGCAAATAATGTATTAATTATGTGCTATAAAAACACAATATCCTTAATGTGACTTGATATGAGACGACCTGGCAGCTTTAATTTCTAGTTGAGGAAGCCCATTAAAACAGGCACTGAGGGAGAGTGCTGTTTAATTGCCAGCTAAGGTGTGTGACATTTGAAGAAGCATATCGAATGTGGCCTAAAGTCCAAAAGGTGTGCGTGTGTGTGTGAGGGAGAAGAGAGTAATTGCTCTGGTCTCTCCAGGCAACAGGTATAATAATAAGACGATTCACACAATGAGAGAAGAGGAGCACACATACAGACACAAACACTGAAATACTTCCACACAGGTTACACAGACAGCTTTGGTGTCATGTTTTTGTTTGTTTGTTTCTCTGAGTTTGTGTCTTGGGGAGAGGATTTCAGGGTGTTTGAACCTTTGAAAAGGCTGTTTTTTTCTTTTATCATTGTTTTATTGTTGCTTTTTACAGGAAGCAGTCAGAGATATGGGTTTTTGCCTTTATTTGCTTTTTCTAACTAGGAGCTACCATGTGTTAAAACATTGAAAACAATGGTCAGAAAAGGGACTGACTTACCAGCATCAGCTGTTTAATCATGGTCTACTCAAAACATTTGAGCAGCTGCGAAAAGATCTCAATCTTCCCAGAGTTTTTCAGATACTTGACAACTCACAAGGAATGGGATAAATTCACAAAACTTACACCCTTAGAAAGGTGTCTGATGCAGTTATATACTGGAGATGGAGAGAAGAAAATCATTTCCAAACTATACATTTTGTTCTTATCTATGAATGAAAATAACTCCTCACAATAAGGGGAAGATAGGAGGCCAACATAGTCATGTCTCAAGATGATTGGTGCAATGTACCAAGGCACATCTAGTCACACATTCTAATACATGGAGGGAATTCAAGTGGAACATAATTATTAGATATTTCAGGACATTGGAAATAGTCTCCAAGATGGGTCCACAGCAACCAACTTCATGCAGGAGGAACTGCCCTTAAAGCCAGTCACATAATGATCTTATGTAATTTTTTATAAGGGCTGAACAATTAATCAAATTTAAACCAACATCGCAATGTAATAGAATGCAATTTTCAAATCGCAAAGGCTGCAATTTAAAAAACAAAACAAAAAAAATTAAAGTGCATTTACTTTAGTTTGTGTTTCGTTACTGATGAGAGATCAGTAAGATTTCTATACAATTAAAAATTAAATTTATGTTCACACAGTGTTTCTTTTTCATTTTATGAAAAAGTGCAATCCACATGTTGACATATTTCAGTGGCTGAGCCAGAGGTTTGGTCTTCTTTACATTTCTGCACTGCATTTTATGTGAGATCCATAGACAAGAGGATTCATATTTAATTTTTATTTTATTGTTCATAATAGGCCTGCTGTTCTGCAGTGCTTTGTTCCTTTCTCTGATTTTATTTAAGGTAATTAATGATAATTTTATTACAGGTCTATAAGGCCTGAAGTTAAATCAATCAGTCAATATTCTACTGTGATTGTAATAGTTAAATCAAGATATATGGTATTTGTAAACATGACATGTAGGCCTGGACAACAGGAAAAAATTGTATGTTACAGTCTGCTTTGTTGTGTAGGTCATACTATAGAACGGTTTATTGCTTGTGTTAAGTGAAGAATGTAGAAGATTAACATAACCCCCCCATAAAATCACATGCTAAATCGCAATCGCAATATTGGTAAAAAAAAAAAAAAAAAAAATCACAATTAGATTATTTTCCAAAATTGTTCAGCCCTATTTTTTTTGACTTCATCTGCCAAATACTGTAATTTCCCTTCTGGGATTAATAAAGTAAATTATGTTCAATTCTATTCTTTTCTATTTTGAGCCTTCAGAAAGCCAAATTATGAAAAGATGGGAACCTATACTACCTTTATTACTGCAATAACAATACCTATTAGTGATGCAAAATCCTCCTGTTGTATATCAAAATGCTGTCAACCTGCCTCTGACTAGGATTTGTCCCTGTAATTTATATTCTGGAGTAAAGATTATGTGTTTATTTAATATGACTTTTATTTTCTTTAATTTCTATTCTATATCACCTATATAGGTTTGTAAAAATATACAGCTGGAAAAAAGGAAAAAAAACTATTGACCTGTATTGAAATGTAAACATTGTAGTGAACTGAAAAAAGAAAATCTGATAAAAACTGAGTTCAAAAACAAGTCAATGATGTCACCATAAGCCTTATTTTTTGCTATGTGTGGCTTCAGGTTCAGGTGTATCAGCTGTACTCAAAGCTGTTTATGAACAGATCTTTTCCTCAGAGAGTGATCAGCAGTGATCTATCTGCTCTGTTAGCCTGTAAACAGCCCGCCGCTCCACCATGTCTGTTCTTACATGTTTGTACAGTAGATGAGTGGCTCCCTGGCCCTCTCCTCAGGGTTGTTTAGCTTTCCTACCCCTGACAGAGGAAAGGGAGAAACTCCCCTGGGTGAACATGAAGCACACTCACAGGTTGAATGAAATTCTCTCTGAACACTCCAAAGCCCTTCTTCATCTGCACAGACTCGTGGGGGAAGAAGCAGAGAGCAGAGAAATGTTTAAAACAGGATACTTAATCCAGCAGCATAGAGAAAGCATTGCAGCGTGTGGAGTGTCTTTTTTTTTGTACCCAGGAGAGAAAACACTTAAAAAGAGGCCCAACATGATAGGCCGGCATAATGAGCCATCACTTGCTGATATGAGGAAGTTTATTCATGGAGTTGCACTAGAAGATGGCTCAGTGCAGGATGTTATCTTAATGCCACAACATGATAAATGATGCAGTGAGAAGAGCAGTAGGAAACAGTTAGGAAACACGTTTTTAGATACTTTCCAGCAAACTGAGCACTTTCACATTTTGAATAAGAAGGAGCACAAGTTTAAAAAGAGACTGCTTTTTGTTCTGACACATAAAGAGTAATAGGAGACGATTACAAGCTGCAGGTAAACACAGAAAGAGAAAACCAGCGTCATACTGTGGTAGCCTTAGCTCATCTGTTCTAATAAAATCAGTAAGCATGATATAATATGCTTCAATATCTGTATTGTAGTCAAGTAATAGAACATCGCTCATAGACGGAGCCCCCTAATGATAAGTTATGAGAGTGAGACCTACGTAGATGCTCCACAGGGCGTGTGTGTGTGTGCGTGCGTGTGAGTGTGGGGATGGGTGTAAGTTATTGCAGGGTCTCAAACAGAGGCTAGTGGCTCAGTAAATGATGGCACAGGGGTTGGCTTCATCGACTGGGGTCATCACTCCCTGGGTAGCCTGATAGGTAATTCATACACCTTTTCTATATAGAGGGGGTCGGCGCCTTTTCACCATTTATCACGTCACAACTCTTCCTAAACCCCTCCCCCCCCGTCCAACCCTGCTGGTTTGTGCTCCAGCAAACTGTTGAGAGAAGTGGGTTGAGGAGAGATAGATACAAAGCTTGAGCTGGAGAATCTGTCCTCTTATTAGCCACACCGTGTCCTGCAGGTACAGATGTGGTTGTAGAGCAGCAGGTCCCAGACAATGTGCTAATTTGAATGTGCAGGGTTTTTTTTTTTTTTTTTTTCTGCTGATGTTCATTTGCAAAGTGGTGTTGCGGACGTTGCACCTTGCTCGGGGTAATCATTAGCACGAGACGAGAGTTTAGTATTCTGCTCAGCCGAGGCTCTGACACAGAGGCGTCCCTGGCTTCTGTTTCTATTAGTGTCCAGGCCTGCGGCTGCATGGCCCACACTTCAATGAGTGCTTTCTCAACGCGTGGCCATTTCTCTGCTGCAGCTGCTGCCCTCCTAACTCTTTAGCTTTAGGAGAGAAATATGACACGAGAGAACACCCGCAGGTTTCTCAGGCCCTGCTTTTGTCTCTTCTTCTCTACCCTACTCACGATTTCACATCCAATTTTCCCATCACCCGGTGACGCCCAAACCCCTAAGACCCCGGCTACTGTGGGATCACTGGACTCCCCATGTGTTATAGTGTGTGTGTGTGTGTGTGTGTCTTCTTATTGATCATGGCTGAGTGTCTGGGGCTCCTGCTGCTGCTATCACTGCAGTGTGGAGGTTTGGGAGGAGGCACTGTGGTTCCCAGAAACTAGGGCTTCTGGGCAATGTGTATTTTTATGTGTGTGTCAACAGGACAGAGTGTTCACAACATGCTTTCATTGTGAGCTGTTCCTCCCAGATTTCATGTCTAAAACAAGCAGAACAATTTACACTCTCACAATGACTGTAATTACCTCCTTTTTCTGACAGTAAGATCACTGTCAAGCAGGAGGAAGGTAACAAGAAAATGCAGGAGGCATTAGCTGTAAGTATACTCCAGATCTCCTGAATCACTGTAATCTCAACAAAAGCAGAGCCTCTCGTGTGACAGAAATGTTTTTATCTCATACTGAGGAGGTGTGAACTACCTGCAGCAGAAGATGTAACTCCTTCATTTCACTCTGAGCAAAGTGAAAGTGAAAGTAGAATCCTTCTTTTCCCATTTCTACCTCCGTTTTCCACAGTTCCCCTTCACTGTGGCTCCCTGCTCAGTGGGTGTGGATAGGACTCTTATGATGGATTGCACTGCTGCTCCTCTCGAGTGCATGCATGTGAATAAATGGGTGCAGTGTGCACATGTTCCTCCCTTTTCTTCCCTCTTCCCTCTATCAGCCTGTATTTTTTTTCCTCGTTTCCCTAAAGTCCTCCTTGCCACCCTGCTCCATCCTTTTTTCACTTCAGCTGTGGCAGATATGTGGGCAGAAATGTATGCCGTGACACGCGTGTGTGCTTATTTTCACATATGGCTACTCACACGGACACACTCAGCAGAAACGCGTACCACTCAAGGCCCCGTTCCTCAGTGGCCACCATGATTAATTACTTTTAACAAAGCAAACAGGGTCCAGCTTGTCTGGATCAATCTTTTCCTCGTCTTGGTGCCGGGTTGCTGTCACAAGTAATTGCCAAACTCTGTGTAGTATGAAATGAGGGCCACTTTCACCTCTCTCTGCTCCTAAGCTAACCATAGTCTCAATTTTCTACGCTTGTGTGCTTGCTTTGCTGGCCCCCTGTGCTCCAACCATCCTCTCTGTTTCTTTCTTTTTCTCTATCTCCCATTTTTTCATTGTGCTGCAACCCCTTCCTCAGGATCTGTAGTGCTTTTTCACACATCTCTGAGGCTGGTGTCCATGTCTTAGCTTTTACTCAATCAATACCAGCGTTTTAGGAGCAAGTACACACTGGAAAATCCAAAACCATGCCTCTTGCCATCCAGGCATACTAATTGGCATCTCTCTGCCAGGCTGATCAAACACCATTAATCTATTTGTAGTATATATTTGTGTCTAAATGAGAAAATTAATACATCCCGTTACTACAGCCAGATGGGTGCGGTGAGCCCCATTGATTGTTGGCACCCACAGTATGACTCATAGCTCTGAGCAAGTGTTTTTTTTTGGCCTGCAGTGGTTGTATATGTGCTCGGATGTGAGTGTGCGTGTGTTTCCTGGCGGTGAATCACTTTTATGTTGAGAGATGTTGCCAGAAGAGTTTCAATTAACATATTTACTCTCTTTTTTTCTGAGCGTGGAAAGTGTCAACAGGTGGTAAGCCTGTTCACTTCCTGGTTTTACTGGACAGGCCAATCGAGTCACGCAGTGTGCACAGAGACAGATATCAAAGCCAGAGAAGTACTGCTAACGTGATTAGCGGGCGGACACAATTAATGATGCATGGTGATGGCCAAAGAACGCAGAGGGAACTTGCTGTTTAATGAGCTTACACAGACTGTGCAGATGTGTTACAGGACCACTCAGTATTATCAGAGGCAGACACCTCCTCTCTGTAGAACTCTGCCAATTAGCCCTCTTAGGGGAGTTGACTGTCAGGATTGCACTCTGAAAAAGTGAGTACTTGTTGCTTAAATGTAGCATTAGCAGCACTGTGCTTGTTAAAATTTGCAGTACCATGCATTTCTATTCCCCTGTGGTGGTGACATTTCCCATGAAAATGGTTCGACTGTTCAGCTCAACTACATCCGGGATTGACCGATAATTCTCAATAGGACAGCAAGCCTGAAATGACTCTCCTCATTAATAATGAAAAATCCACACTGGTTCAACCATAATCTTACTTTTTTTTCGGCTTCTAATATTTTCCCTGGCCCTGCTATGTGCTAGAGCATGTCATATATATGATAAGTAGAGGAGCCTGTCGGCGCGGGACTCATCACACACTTAAATTGGTGCAGCATGGACTTCATATTGCAGTGTGGCCGAGGGGGAATTAGTGGGTCTATATATAAACCCATGCCGCATGTGTTGTGAATTAAAGTGCATTTATCTGGTAATCGCTGGGGAAGATGGCTGCGTGCACCAGCATGGCAAAGCCCAGTATACTGATGCTGCTGCTGCCCTGGGAGATGAGAAGGAGAAACAGGTCACACACAATAAAGAGCCCTGGTCGCCTGAACGGCAGCAGGCATGTACAGAAATAACAAGAGGCCTCTCTGACCAAAGATGTATCAAAATGGTTTCTTCCTTTCCGATACAGATAGAGATAACAATACCTGAGTGTTAACAAATGCATAGTCTAGTTGTCTGTATCCTGCCTAAAACTAGGGATAGGTACCAAATTTGGTACTTCCATAGGTACTGACCGAATTCCGTCTGTATCACCGAGTACCAATTCACTATAATCAAACGGTACCATGTTTTGATACCTAAACATCCTTGTGACTGTGAGGAAGTGGAAGAGTAAGCAGTTTTCCATGCTGGACACAAACACAGCATTGCAAGTTTTTATGTTAAGAAATAAATGTGTTAAACTGAAAAACTTTCAGATTTTATTCCTAAACAAATTAATATTTATTGCCACATTAACACACACAAAAGTTCCAAAAATCGGTATCGTTGAGTACCAATACCGATTGCTAGGTACCATACCGTTTTAAATGTGAAAGGTAGCCATACCTACCTGAGACTAGTCTCCATACTCTGCATGAAACTGCTAATCCTGTAGGTGCATGACCAGAGTTTGATATGGAGAATACTCTGTGGTTTGTTATAGTGCGAGGGTTAGAGTCCTCTTCTTTTTGCTGGCGTTGGTTGTCTGCAGGTGAGCAGTCCACGTGAAGAGCACAATGAGCAGCAATCTGCCAGCACAGTTCTGAATCCCTGTGGCAGTCACTTAGCTTTAATGGATGTAAACAGAGTTCTGTACTCAATGCTGTACAGTCAACAATCTGTTTTGAAATCTTTTCTTTTCTTTTCTTTTTATTTTTTTATGCAAACCTCAGACGATCCCAGCCAGGCTATAAACAATAGGAATGCACATATAAAAATCTTGACCAGAGGTCCTTATTACTAATCCCTCGCTACATCTGAAACCAGAAAAGTTGTTCACTACTTCTTGGGGCTAAATCAATGTCAGACAGTTGCTGATGGGTTTCAAAATTGGCCTTGATGGCCGTGGACATGAACAGAAATAACGAGAGGACTCTGGGTATAGATGCCTTTTCTTCTTTTTCTCCCTTTTTCTTTTTAACTGATGATACTGGAGTTTTTTTTTAGCCTTTGATAGACAGCTTGAGAAATTGTTGGGAGAGAGCTGGGGATGACACGGACTACATAATGCCAGGATCATGAATCGATTCTATGACCGATGCATTGAGGTTGTAGCCTCCGTACATGAGCGCCTGCGCAACTAACTGAGCTCAACTGGCACACCAAACAAGACCTCCTTTTTTTGTCCCAGTGTCTAGTATCCTTCAGGTTCCAACATTAAGAAATTGATACTATGGTTCAAGGTTTTTGTTCATAATATACCTGTAACATGATTTTTAAGGAACAGTGATGATATGTTTTCTCCTGAGTCCAACCTGTTACAATTTCCTGGGTGCCGATCTGATTAAAATTGCAATACTTGGATATTTCTGATTTTTGCGATTTTTAGTTTGCTTCTTTAAAACCAGCCCATATGAAAAAGTTAAATAATGATGATGATGATGTCTACATACTATATCAGGAGCCATATAATCACATCAAATGTGATTTTTTATGATTTATTCAGGGGATCTGACATCTCAACTTTTTCCCAACCCAGCTTATAAACAAAGACTAAAATGAAGGATTCAAATTTGAAAAAGAAAAAAGAAAAAAAAGATTTTGAATAAAGATATAAAATTGTTAAAATATCCAGATGCTTCGATACGATTTTTCTCTCACCCCTATCGAGCACGGTAACAACTCTTCTCTCAGCCTCCTCCATCAGCTACCTTTTATCAATCTCCCTCTCTCCTCAGTATTTCCACCTCCTTGTTTTAAGGAAGGAGCTCACCATTGTCTTTTTACCCTGCCCTCTCCTATCTCCACTCCTCTCAGCCTTTTAGCGTCTTATCTGTGGTTCAGCTTGCCTTTACTCAATCATGTATGACTCCTTACTGGCAGAATCAAAAGCAGTGGGGCTCATGCCATGCTTTTCATTAGAGCCCTCCATAAAGGCTGACTGTGAGTCTTTTGAAGTGTTGCAGGACAGCTCTGGAGAAGCCACGCTGTCAGGCAGCCCCACTCCTGTTTGATGAAGCAACTTCCCACTAAGGCCAGAGCAACCTAATGAACCCAACACAAGTGCTGACACTGACAAGGAGCTGTTCCCACTGTGTGACAGTGTGAGGGAGGTAATGACTTGGTGGACTCTGTGTCTCCTTGGGATCTTCAAACTCAGCAAGCAATCATAACCATCCCCATAAAAAAACACCTCAGGCCCCGGAAACGCTTCTTCTGCTTGGCAGCTTATTTTTCACACCTCAGAAAACGCCAGTTTAAACAGATTCTGTTGTGCAAAGGCTCGGAAAGGATTTGCATTTTGTTCTACATCTGACTTTGTCAACGCATCATTTGGTGTTTCAGTATTTTAGATGTGAAGCTCAGAGAGTCCTGCTCTGTTGTTCAGAGAGGGTCAGCTGGACAGGACTCCCCATCCTAATGGCTTTTGGAGATGCCTGGTTCTCCATGTTGAGAACATGTGTTTCTGTGCCACTGTTTACCATGAGGAGGGTATTTTTCAGCCATGCTTGAGTTCACTGTCAAAGCCAATTAAGTAAGTACAAATGAAGATGGAGGATGTGGAGCCCAGGGCCAGGAGAGTACAGCACAAGGGCCAAGTATCCTCTTCTGTCGGCACTGTGGGGCTAAACACATCAGGGACACACATGGTTAGAGCTGCTTATTCAATTGGCATTGGCTTTGCATAATCAGTTCCCAGAAATTGCATTACAAAAAGTCAGTTTTGGTTCTGTTGTTAGCTCGTTGTAGCCTTTTTGAATAAGAAAACTCTTTGAATTGGTAAAAAGTTCAAACATGAAAATCTAATCAGTATTCAGGAGACAGCAGAGGCTTGCTAGATAACACTTTTGGCTGTAAAGTATCCGCCTTAGAGGTATTTTGTATTACAGCGTTTTATTGCCACCTCCGGTCTAGTCTGGATGGAAAGCACTTCTGCAGCCTAGAGTTTGCTCATTTTTTTCAGGTTCACCATCTGGCCTTGATTGATTAAAGCTCCTTTAAGTAATTAATGCCTATTTTAATTGAGAGTCCACCCCTGTGGCTGTGGGGTTGGTGTGCAAATGCTCAGCCAGAGCGAGCCAAGGATCTACTCGAGAGGGGCACGGAAATCTGTTTAGCACCCTGACCCTCTCAGCCTCACATCTCAAGACTCTCAAAATGCTAATAAGAATGCAAGTTTGCTCGCTGCATCCATGTGACAAATCAGGCTATAAATCACAGAGGAAGTGTTTGAGACGGTTTTTCTAACATAGGAATTAATGTGCTTGGAATGGCCCACAGGCATATTGCCATTTTATCTGCTGCTTTATCACTTTCCATGGGGATGTTTCCTTTGTGAAAACCGTCAGTTGTGGTAGACGTGCACGTAGCGGAAAGAAAATTGAATTGCTTTTGCCAAACAGTGTATTGTGACAGCATGTCACCGCACGACCTCACAGCTTGCCACTATTGTGCTGTTTCATCTGTTTGTGATAAACGAGCAATATCAGTTTTTCCCCTTCTGTTTCACTTTGTCTGTCAGAAAGGATGTACACCACACGACACCTCCCACATCTCAGAGCCCTGACCTTCTGCACTGAAGCTTCTCTTTGACTCTTGGTAATTGTTTATAGAAAATGCTAAAACAACCCCCCTCGTCTGATAATGGGAGACAGTGAATACAGAGAGCTCAGCATTGATTCCACATACCTGACTGTGACCTTTTCCGATCTGAAGTCCTGCGCTGGCTGCTGGTTTGATGTGAGCAGGCTAATCGATCGCTCGCAGCCATGAGAGTACTACAGTGCCTTTCACAATGAAGCATCTACAAGGCATCCTGGTTTGTACTGGGGTCTGACTGTTGCCACTCACTGAATAATGAAACATTTACCCTTTAATTGCTGGCTCCACAAAGAATGATCTGTTTAATTTGCTCTCATTAAAGCCATCTCATCTAATGGGCTAATTAAGGATGTGCCAGCAATCACCAGAGTCTACAACATCCTTAGGGAGGAATACATCAATGGATCATAAATATTTTACAGCGTCTACCTACACGCAGATTGTAAGGTGCCTCCATTTGACTTGCAAAAGTGCTTAACCTGCACCTTTCACAAGCCTTATTTTGGTCTGCATTAAATCACTGTAGCTTCAGACATGGTCGTTATTCACAAATCTGCAGAGTCAGCAAATTGGGTAAATCAAAAAAAGCAACATTTTTTTCATTGATCACCTGGATTACTGCAGAAATTTTTCAGTAAGTCGGTGTGAGGAAAAATGAGTGTGTCAGTGTTTTTTCTCTCTCCAACAAAAGGCATACACACACTTGATCGATGTAGGTCAGAGGTGCTTGCTGGTTTAGGGTTGGAGCTTATTAGATTTGGGAGATAGTAATAGACAGGCAGCTGTGTCATGATTCTGTCCCAGTGACCTGGGGGCCAAAGGTTCATGTTTGGCCCGAGGCTACCGAGTAAGCCCCCTCCACCTCTGAGAGGACCTATCTCTTTTAAGTCCTGAGAGAAAGAGTCTGTACCTAGAAGGAGAGGCAGGGAGAGGGGTGGAAACTCTCTTACTTGGCTTCAGGAATAGATTTAATTAAGTGCATTCTCTATTGTGCTCTGCTGTGGCTTCCAGCCTGTCAAGTTGAAGGGCAGAAGGCCCAAAGCAACAATCATTCTGTTTTACTTTTTTTTAAAGCTGCACTCCAAGCTCATTTGTCATGGCCGACAGTTATCCCTGGATATTAAATTAAGTGGTTGACATTTTGTGTACCCTGCGTATCAGCGGTGTCACCTTCAAAGTGTGGAGGCAAAGACTTCCAACGTTTGACCTCATGGATGGTCTGAAACCATAGCTGACACATGACATTTCTAGGTCACATTGGAAACCAGGCAACGACACATAAGAGCCAAGAAACAGGGCAAAGAAAGGCAGAAATCCCTTTGTTCCTGTCAAACCATTAGTGTTAATCTGATCCCAGCTTTCTGGCCTGTGTGGAAAGCTGATTTTAAGTAATACATGTTTGTTGAGGACAGATGGGTGGTTTTCTTGTGGATTTATTGATGTATTTTTCTCCAGTTTGTATTTATGTGTGTGTGTGCAGTGTATTTGCTGCCTGCTGTCCCTATTTGATGGTCTGATTTGGGTTCCATTATGTCGCCAGCGGGGGCTCAGTTCAGAGTCGACACATTGGCACCAGCCGCCCTGTGGGTGATCACAGAAACCATCTGCAGCAGGCATCTCCTAAACACGCCACAGCGGTGAAGGGTGTGGCACGGTCTAAGCGGGGCTTACATGGCTTCTATTGATTTCCACATCTAAGAGGATCTCTATTATTGCTGATCACCGATCAGTGCACAGCAAGCCTCACAAGGTCCAGGGCTGCTGCAGCTCAGCTGGAGAAGACCACTCTGTGAATACATTGTAGGTGAGGTGTTATGCTGTTTGTTGAAAGAGACATCATTTTGGTCGAGGTGTTATAACCCATGAGGTGAAGAACAGCTCCAGCTGTCAGTAGATTACCTGCCCATACCTGAGCCTTTATACTACACCTTCCTTAAAATCGCCCTGACAATTTGATTCCTTACTGAAATGACAGTTTCAGGTTTTTTGACTGGCATTTTGCCGCAGAGGCACAACATACACTACAGCACATGGTTCAATCTGTGGAAATAACAAACAGCTCAAGATCAGATGATGGGTATTGAAAACTGGTTCCTGTTAAAAATTGATAAGAAATGTTTCAATCCATCCACATCAGGAGCCTTCATTCTAAACTATTTCCTTATTGATTCTCTACATTACGCTGGACTTAAGGTCACTAGTCTGCCCCTGTTGCTATCTTAGCTTAGCAGATGAATAACAGTTTCCCAAGAAAACTCTGATTTAAGATTTTACTGAAGAACTTAACACACAAAGAAGTGTACATTACTCTCTGACACAATATTCCTATTCACTACATTCAACGTGTATTGAATAGGATCTCATAATGGCCCAAAAACCATATAGGAAAAATAGCACTAGCTTGATACTGACATATATGGGATGTGCGAGCAGTTAGGATACATCGATATGACTTCATTTTTACAACAGAATTTCAACTTTCATCACAAAAGCATATCACAGTTAGTCTTTTTAAATGATACTAAGAACGGTAAATGTCAAAATACTCACAGGCAAATGTTTCCCCAAAAGCATGGTAGAAGAACCTGCATGGCTGACTTCAGCAGAAATAAAGCTCAATGTTCCAAACAACTCAAAGCATTGTTATAACCACTTTAAGACACTAGATGGCCCATTTCAGTCAACAATATAAAACAGTACATCAACATCAGATGACGTGTGATTTTTGCTTTTTTTGATTTATTTACGGCCAAAGATATCCAGATCTGTTGACCAATTTCATATTTCTTTTATCATAAACTCAATAAAATGTTACAACCTGTGTGATTCTGGTCAAGTATGTCATCATACTGCTGTGTGGATGTGGGTTTAAATTCCCGACCCTGTGTTTTTGCTTTAGGTTTTAAGGTAGTGGCCATGTCAGGATCTGTAGGACAACAACACCGACTAGCTGACGTACTTGGGGACTTCTGAAGGGCTTCTTTTGAGCACAAATTTGAGTATTTTTTCAATATTGCCCTGTGACTATCAGATAGTAATTTTGATTGAAATACCCATCTCTCGTGTTTGGCACCCTGCCACACGCCAGATCCTTCTCCCGTTGGTCACTGTTTGCATCCATTGGCACTTCAAGTGATTTCTAGTGATTTTTTCCCTTAAGCCTGTTAGGCCCAGATCCTGAGTAAGGACAGACAAGTGCAAACACAAACGTGCTCCCAGGGGCTGACGACACCCCTGAGGTTACAGAGTACTGAAGAGCAGCCTAAGAGGGGGGCAAGGACGTAAAGAGGGCATTAATCTGCTAATAGAAAAAGAGCCTCTAACAGCTGCTCTAGGGCCAAACTCCCAATCTTAATCTTGTCAACTTTCAGTACAGCTGCTCCGACTGTGAGCCTTATTGTGAACAACAGAGCTGTCACTGACAGAAAGCTGTCCATGTTTCATTGTAAGTGTCTTGTTAGAGAAGAAAGAGCGTATGTGACTGGTGTGCATTAGCTTGTTGCTTGTGTGTATGTGTGCTGAGAGTTTTGGTTTCCCACAGTGTGTACCAGAGTGTATAACTTTTTTTTTTGCATCATTTCCCTCTTCCGCCTAAGCATAAAAAACATGAATATTTAAAACTACATCAAACAAGCATTCATGAAATATTAAAAAGTTCGAGAAACAAGAAAAGCTTTTATCCTCTCTCTTATCCGTATATGTTTTCCAGCCTCTCTCTTTCTCTCCCCCTCTTTTTTCCCAGCTCCCAAACACACACACACACACATTGACACACATGCGCAGTATTTCTCCCAGAATTTACCCACGGGTGAGAACGACAAAGCCTCCCGCTCAATCCACTATTCTGTAGTATCAGCAGATTGCTGCTTTAAATAGAGGAGGTAGATAGGCGGGAAGGTTCAATAATTTACCTCTGGAGTGAATTTCAAGCTCAACAGATTATTAGAGGTCCAGGTTTGTTGATGTCATGTTAAACAAGGTACCTGAACAGGTGTGTCACATTTCAGGAGGGCCTGTGCTCTGTGGGAACTTCAGCTTTGGAGGAGACCCTCTTTAACGTGCATCCTGTTTAGAGGGATGTTTTTGGCCTGGGAGATTAAGCACTTGTACCATTCTGCTGTGTGTGTAATGCTGTCTGTTGATGGGGCAAAGCTAATCTGCAGAGCCCTCTTTTTTCCCGTAATACTTTCTATTCCTCTGCTCTATCTCCCCCTCTTAATTTCTCTCTCTGTCTGGGTGAGAGCTAGAGGCTGTGCTAATCACTGTAGCAGCAGCTCTAAGCAGATGCTGCTGTGTTTTTAGAAAAGATCCTGTTAAGCGTGAATTAAGAAAATGTTGTGTAGGGGTAAAATCCTGCTCTCCCCTCTTCTGTAATGATTCATAGCAGCAACTTCACCAAACAGCTGGTGTCATTTCTACCACTGAGACCTCTTCTGAAACACTTGAGTGTTTCACCTCCTGTCATGTAAATTCATGTGGACTCTCTGTTTTATGAGCAGCACTGGTTGAATTGACTTGTTGGATTATGCAAAAGCTGAGGTTATATCTTTGGTGTCTGTCTTTGTGCAGCTACATGATGTGTTTTGAAAGCAGCGGGAGATTAATGCAAGAAAAAAAAAATCCTATAAGGCTGTACGGCTCATTGATTCTGTCATTTTTGCCGTGGCTCTTTCATTTACGCATTTATTCTCCTGCTTGTGTTTTGCAATATTTTAATGCACTCCCCGCGCAGTCTATTTTTCAATGTAGGGCAGAAGAGGGTGAAATAAAAGGATTAAAAGAGATAGCTTTTTTTGTGAAGGGAGCCTTATTTTATCAATCTTTGCTCTTGTCCTATTTCCTCAGCCAGGAGCCGCCGCTTTAAAAAAATGAAGGGGCGATCTTTGAGCGAGCAGTCATATTGTAGGCTAAATCTAATCAAAGGTAGAAGTGCTTTTAAATGTCCTTTGTTCCCCCTGGCGAACGTTCATGGGCCTCTCCACTCTCGCCAAAGCCTCCTGCCCAAACTCCACCGCCACAAGATGCAATTAATATTGAGCGGATACCCTGGCCTGCACTCCTCTCATATAATAACAGTGTTAGAACAAAGGTTAATGCTTTGAATCTAATCTCTGTCCTCGTCATTTTCTATGGAGTTGTGATGCAAGCGCAAGGAGGCCGAGACGTGGAGGGGGAGCAGCAGGTCTGAGGGGAGATTGGTAGTCAGTGGGGGCTCGGACGGAGGCAAAATTAATTACTGGTCTCTATAAATTCGATGTCATGTCTCATTTTCCCTAATCCTTCCCGCCTTTTTCACTTCCTCGCCGTGCTAACAGAGAAGCTTGGAAAGACTAATGAAAAGGCCTCTTAGATGCTAATGGCAAATTAGCCCTCGTGTCACATTTGGAAGCTGTGAGTGGAGTGACTGCTCAGTGTGGAGATGGACTGCTGCTGCCCCACACACGCACGCACACACAAACACAAGCACACAAAAACACCAAAGACGAAGAAGTAGTCTTGGACAGACATAATACTTATATTCCTGCTTTTGCAGCTGTAATTGTGCGTTTCTTACACACGAGTCCAGATATAACTTCTCGGAGAGACAGTTTGCTTTCTCTTGGGGGGGATTTAGCGGTTTGGATGATGAATAATGAGCTGGATCCACTTCCATCCCTCTTTTCTGCTGCTTTTAGTCTGGCCCAGAATCACATTTAACAACTCCCCAGGATTATTGTCTGATAAGTCACAAACATACTGAGTCACAAACTTGCTTGGATAAAACATCTCTTTTCTCTGGTGAGTCCAAACAGACATGCTGATGAATGAGAAAAAAAAGGAAAAAAAAAACATATTGTTGGGGCTTTGGATCCCAGCGTCTGCGTCTGTTTTAGTTTTTCAATCTGAGGAATGTTCCAAAATATTTTAGTCTCTTGCAGAAAGAAACAGTATGTCAGCAGCATGCAGTTTATGTCTCAGAGGAACAATGTGACTTGGATGACAAATGCAGTTAATTTTTTCGTCTGCTTGAAGAGCCAGTCACGTAACCAAAACACGACACAGCTACACATCTGATGTACGAAATATGGCAAAAACAGACTGCGGCCAGTTGTGTTATTGTTTTACGACTGCGCTCTGACAAAGGGAGTGCACAATCTGAAGTATTTTGGGGTTTCTTTCATTCAGCTACAGACTGACTTCATTCTCTCTCTCTCTCTCTCTCGTCTTTTTTTCTTGCTTATTTTCCAACACAGCCAAAAAGAAATCCCAGACCTCGACTTGTGCGTGGCTTACTCCCACAGCAAACAGAAGACAAAAATATTGAGCAGAAAAACAATAGTTGCTCCTGTGAAGGCAGGCAGCCAGACTGTAACATGTGCATTTATGTAAAACTTATAATCCAATTAACAAGTACAAAAAACCCAGTGATCACTCTATTATGGGAATACAATAGAGAGAGGTGCCATGTTCAGAGAACTGCTCATGTGGAAAAAATGCAAATGGCGTGAAATGAGTGTGTCTGCTGAAGTGTTTGTATAGAGCCTCACGCTGTGGCACTGATGACTCTGTCTCCCACCTTCCACCCTCTGCAGGCATACTTCCGACAGGGTGTTGCCCTTCAGTACCTTGGTCGCCATGCCGACGCACTGGCCGCCTTCGCCTCCGGGCTGGCCCAAGACCCCAAGAGCCTGCAGCTGCTGGTGGGCATGGTAGAAGCCGCCATGAAGTCGCCGTTACGAGGTAAGAGAAGTGTCCAAATACTCATGTAAACGTGTTGTGACAGGTTTGTCATCTGCCTCCATCACCATCTCCACGTTTTTCAGTCCTGTTACTGTTTGGACGCCTGTCTCAGAGATAATCCCCACACTCTGTCAGTCAGTAAGCATGTTCAGGTGACTTTGCTTGTCACACTTTTACCCACTCAGCAAACAGGCCATCTCTCCATCTGTCTGTCTTTCCATCTTTTCAACTGACTGTTGGTGTCAAACACGCACCTCTGGACTCGGAGGCCTGACGCCCGCAGCTTCAGCATATCTTATTGTTAGCCGGCATGATCTATCACACAGATAGCCTGTTATCTTAATGAGCATCCAACACTAATGCCATTGTTTGCGTCTGCCCCTGTTATAAGCCTTTTTTTCCAGAGCTGAGTGGATTTATAAGTTGTGCATTCAAGCCAAGATTGTTGCTAAAATGTGTTCTGGCCTGTTTTGCATTATAATCACTTGTGTCAGCCAACTGCAGTGACCCGATTGCCCATGAGTAATCAGTGAGAGACGGCCTAATGAGCCTCCAAACAAACCTGGCAGCACTTTTCCTTCACATGACCACTGCGGAGGATTTAATATTCTTCAGATCTAAATGGCAGCGACCTGCCAACACGGACTTAGTCATTCTGCAGTGTTGCTTTGTCATCATCCCTTTCAAGAAGGAGCTCAAACCTGAGCCTGTGAGAAAATTTGGCCTTGTTTTATAATCCAAAAATTCACTGAACTGTACAATGAGATCAGCTGCTCTGAGGGGCTTTGTTGGGTGAGGAATCAGCCCGTCTTTGATTGAATTCTGCTCTCCTCTGAATATTTGTGTGCAAACACAGGGGAGGGAGAAATATTGCAAAGAGACGAAAAAACAGGGAACCCATCTGAGCAAAATTGAGTGTATAAGCCTGTCAATGGAGCCAAAACTAAGAGGTTTTGGGTGTGAGCCCAGACCTGAGCATCATGGTCCAAAATGGTTCCTCTCAGTCGGGAAGAACCAAGAGTTAGCCCAAGCCATTTAATCCCTTAATTGTTTACCTTATTTCCCACAGTGCCAGGCAACCAGTGAAGAACCTAATCCGAGGTGTGTTGAGGAGAGGTAGCTAGGTCAAAGGATTAGGGGGCAATGATCCTCTCAGAGGGGCTGCTGGCACAGGGGGACGATAATCAATGTTACGCCAGCAAACAGGGAGGATAATCAGTGTTACTCAGCCTAAGTCCCCTGATAAGAGAAAGGTAGGGAAGTGCTTTCTTTTCTTCAAGGAGGAAGAGCTCTACGTTGATGCCAGGCGTGTTTATCTTCCTTATAGCGTGCTTATCCCAGGATTCAGCTTGTTGATTACCTCACCTGCCAATTTCATTTTCCCTCACGTATGTGAAAGGTTTAAAAAAATCACTTAAGCCCACTAATATGTCTCATCACACCACTAAAAACACGCCATACAAATAGTCATTGTTTCACATGAGTTTCTACTTTGCTTGTTTTGTTTTGTCAGAGCACTGTAATTACACTAAATATGTAATCCTGTTGTAATTACACTTAAATCTCTCATAGCAGCTCTGTACACACAACATTATTCCCAACTGCTGCCAAGATACCAGGAAAGAGCTGAACGTATCTCACTGTGATTGCAGCCTTCACTTATCTCAGTCATTTATCTTACCGCAGACATCTCGACACACTCTGGTGTTCACAGCTCTCCCTGAGCACCTTTATGATTATATTTTTGCCCCTGAGCAAAGAAATCCATCTGATGACATTCACACCAAAATAAGCAAATACATAAATTATGACAGAGGAAGACAAATAATGAGCCTGGGAGAACAATATCAAGGCATACGTCTTCAAGGATTCATTGTGTCGTGAATTCATCAAAGCTTGCACAGTTTCCGCTGTTAATTTAATATTATTTGCAATACTCCAATTCTAGGAGTGTGTCATTTACAATGCATCGCTCTCTCCTGACACAAACTCCCGCTCCTCCTTTCACAGATCAAGGTTTTTTCTCATTATACCAGAATCAAGCAGCTGTTGTGCTCTCATGTGACACGTACAGTATCTCCCACAACAAACGGCTCCCACAGTCTGTGCAGTTTCACCTCCTTTTTCCTACTGTATCTGCCTTTCTCTGTCTGCTGCTCCTGAATACTATGGCAGCAACTTTTTTTTTTCCCTCTCAAATAATGATTGTCCATCTGTGGCATTGGATGAGCTGTGGGAAATCATCCTCGCACAGCTTTATCTATGCGAGGCGCCTTTTTACGATGTATGTTCTCACATGGGTAATATTCTCGCCATTCATCCTGCTCCAGTTCACCCTCTCGTTCAGCTGATTGGGTCCGGAGAGAGTGCGAAGAGTCCATTAGCCGTTAATTATTGGATTGTTTTCCACACATGCCCACTCATAAGGGGGTTTTCACACAAAGTTCCCTCTAGATGAACCATTGAGAAGATGGATTCACAGAGTGGCAGTTATTGACCCAGGCTGGATCATTTGCCATTAAAAAGCTTGTCCTTTAACTGGAGGATTTGGAGTCTTGTTCATCGCCATCTGTCATGCTGAGAAGCCTTTGAGCAATGCTCTTTTGATTCTTAAACTGAAGGAATACCAGAGCGACAGCTCGGCCTGATGTCTGATTTCCCTGTGGACGACAAGTGAGGGGGTTAATATTCTGACTGAGTTCAATAAAGTATCATATTAGATTGTGTGTATGTATTTATGCTTTCATTATGAAATCCCTGAATAAATGCATAATTTATATAAAGTATACACACTCTTTGCCCCAAGAATAAATATCATCAAATATTGATGATATTAGACGTTTGGTGGACCTGCAGATCAAGCCTTTCCCTCTGTCCAAGACCAACACACAGCATTAAGATCAGTTCTGATGTCGAATCATGATGGGCTTTCTGGACATCAAGTGGACGTCTATGCAAGACTGAGTGAGCCCACTGCACAAAGACACGTTCTCAGGTCGTCCTTTCAACGTCATTTTTGGACGAGTAATTTTTGTCTTCTGAAACTTCCGACTGTTAGTCCAGATGACGTCTTTTTTCCAGTGTCTACTGAACGTCCATTTATGATGTCAGCAGAACCACTCCTCTGTGCAAAGAGACATAGAAAGGACGTCCTTTCAGCGCCATTTTTGGACATTTAAACATTAGTTTTGAAGAAAAGTAATATTCTTGTTTTCCATTTTTAAAATCCTAAACTGTAATCCTGTACTGGTTCATTTTCTTGTGACTTTGTTTGGCTCAGCAGCAGGTTTAAAGTGGAAATGCGTAACGTCTTTGTTTGCATTTACAGTTACCATCTGTTGCTAAAAATCAAGTAAGCTTTAGGAAAATGAACTGGAACAGTGTGCCACCTTCTGAAACTGGACTACAGTTGTGAAGAGAAACTAGAAAAATATAAAAACATTAAGTGTGCCTAAAATGGCCTTGGTGACAGCAGCAGCAACAAAAAGCTCAGTTGATAGGGACCTGGTTTTGTTACTGGAGGGACGCTAGTTCAAGGCCCGACATGGACAAAGATTTTGAATGTCTCTTTGTGGAGTGGGTTGCTCTTATACAGAGGTACCACGGACATCATGAATGGACATTTATTAGATTTTGAAAAAAGATGTCTGGAATCAGTCTGCACCTCCAGGAGACCAAAAGAAGATGTCCAAAAATGACTGTCAAAGGACGTCCTTTGAATGTCTCTTTGCTTGTAGGGAAAAGTACCTTTTTTGGTTTTAGTTTATGAAGAAAGGAGCGCTATTAGAAACATTGCCAAGCCAGTCATTTTTTAGAGAAACGGATAATTTTTGAATTTTAATATTCAATGATGATTAATCATGTTTTTGCCCATGTCTTTTTAAAATCTCATTGTTTTGCATTTTACAACAGTTTTGAGTCCATAGTAATGATATAAAGCAAGTTTTCACTGTTAAGCAAATCCTGCATCACAACACTACTGTGATCTGAAACCTTGAATCCAGAAGAAGCACGTCCTTAGTGTTGACTGGCCTGCAGTTAGTCATCGCATGTTTGGCAAGTTGTAGTTGACATCTGTGGTTTTATTTAACGAACCAGTCTGAAGTGATTCACTCACTTTAAAATAGTATTTTCCCTTTGTCTAATTTATTTGAATAAAGATGTTTCTTAAAACTGACTTGTGCGCTGAGTCCTCTCATAGTTCCAAAGCCCCATGGTGTCATTATTTCCTATCATGGCCGTAGTAAGAAGCAGGAAGACATTGCAGTAACTTGACTATAGTGTGTTGAAAGGGACAAAATACCATGGATAAAAAAAAATGCCTCAATGTCATCAGAATTTGCTTTTAATTGAAAAGTACAAAATGTTCCCAAAGTTTTATTTTGATGATTGAGCACTAGTTACATGTTTTAAGATCTAACCACATGTGAAGACATGAGACCATGCTAGTTTGTAATTTCTAGTCTTTTTAATTGCGTAGGAGTGCCTGAGCTTATTTTATGTGGTCATGCTGTTTACGACATCTGTAATATTTTTCCTTGTCTTTAATGTTTCTACAGCATACGTTAACATGCGTGATTAAGTGTAGGGTAACACCATGGTTCATTGCTGCAAGTATTTCAGCTCACAAATGTACCTTCATTATATTAAGGTGTGGCCGATGGGGGTGAAATTAATCTTTGTTATGACTGTTTGTGAGCTGGGTACATCGCAGTGAGGCAGAGGTTGTTATTCTTGCTTCATATCTGGATGCAAGGCTTAGAAAACACTTAAGCATTTGAGTTTGTGTGTGTGTGTGTGTGTGTGTGTCTGTATGGGTGTGAAACAACCCACTCTGATGTTGTCATAACTCCCTGTTTATGAATGCGGCAGCCATGACACCTTTTTAAAAAACGATCCTCTCTTTGTTTGATTTATGACTCAGCTCTCGGTGTCACTCTGAAGGCAATTACAAGCTATGAATGGATATTATATGCACGCAGCGTCTCTGTAAGCACGACATTCTGCCAAGTGCTGGAACAGAAGCTATGCTCTTGAAAGAGCATCATCAGTTATGCTTTTGAGTGCTGTTATAGGGAAGCATCTCATATTGTGTGAATGTGTGTGTGTGTGTAAGTGATCTAGCTCCTGTGTGTTTTCATGAACTATTGAGTTTGTTCAGATATTGCGACTGTGTACTTGTTGTGCCTAAATATTTGTCTAAACAAATGAAAGAAGCAGTTTATGGGAGCTGTGTTTTATTTGGAAGGTTCACGCTGCACTTGGAGCCACACAGAGCACAGTATCACTGAGCAGTCATCTGCTAAGCACTTTGACCTAATTAGTAGCATCTCTGCTCATAATATTTGCAGATACAGGGCCCTGAGAATGAAGCATTCCCCAGACACTCTCCTGTACATGAATGCAGTGTACTCTCTCACACACACACACACACACACACACACACATACATCGATAACACAGACCCACATTCTTGGGCGTGCCTGCCTCCTTTGGCCCCCCTTCCTGTTGTTCGATGTTGGTGTCTGCCAGGGGGCTTTGTAATCTGGAGGGGATGTGGATCCCAAATCCCGAGCGGCCCCACCATTGATTTATGTCATTGTGTGCGTTTTCAGCCTCTTCAAAGGTCACCTTGCGCGTCTCCTTTGCTCTGCATTCATCTGCTGTTGCTAGTGTTGTGCACTGGCTGTATTAGTTTCTCCGTCACTCTGTGAAGTCCATCTCAAAACCTGCTCATTGAACAGGCACACCAGCTGACACAAAGAGAAGCCAAAAATATAATTTTGCCTGTGGTTTGCAAACGTATATGTCCACAATGGACCTAACTTGTTTCATTTTTGTTCATTCCAGTCACTAAAGGGAGCACAAAAATGGTTCACTTGTCAACTTTTTCTCAAAATAATCACTAGAAGCAGTCACTCTGTCATGATACGGGCTATGTTCACGCAGGCAGGCAAAATACAACTGTCTAATGGAGAAACCAGAGTCTGGATTTAGACAGCAGTCACTCTTATCAAAGTTGTTAAAAATGTAACAAACTTACTGCAGTCACTATCAGATACAGTTGTCCATCAAAACGTTTGGCACGTTTTAGTCTGTTTCTAATCCCTGTCTTTCTCGTCTCCTTCCTGCAGAGTCTCTGGAGCCCACCTATCAGCAGCTGCAAAAGATGAAGTTGGACAAAAGTCCCTTTGTGGTGGTGTCCGTGATTGGCCAGGAGCTGCTGACAGCGGGCCACCACACGGCCTCTGTTGTGGTGCTGGAAGCCGCTTTGAAGATCGGCACGTGCAGCCTCAAGTTACGCGGCTCCGTCTTCTCGGCCCTCAGCAGCGCCCACTGGTCCCTGGGCAACACCGAGAAGAGCACTGGCTACATGCAGCAGGACCTGGAGGTGGCCAAGACCTTAGGTGAGCAGCTTGAAATAGGCAGGAAAGAAGAATATGGGAAATTAAACTATAACCACTGCTGAGAGTTGTTTCTTAACTGGTGAGATGAGGACTGTTACCTCTGTAAGCGGGGCATCTGCACTACCAGTTGAGCTAAAACAGCATCCTGAGTCCTAAATGAAATGTAGTCAAATCAAATAAGCTTGTGATGATGACGCCGAGGGTGAATAGCACAGAACTCACAGTGAATTAAGATCAATACCAGCAACTGTTGATTCATGCTTTCGTGTGAGCTTATCTGCCATGTCTGTAGTGAAACAGAACAGGAACAAAGCTTCAAAATGTTTTCTATCAAACACATTGAAGAAAAGTCCTAGTTGCTGAAGCCCTTGGCTGAGGTAAGGTCTGGTGGACCATCCTGGCTTACATCTCAGTGGTCAAAACCCAGATTGGATTTTTGATTTGTTAGACCAATATGTTCTTTTCGGGGCTGATACCAGTGAAAAGTGGTCAAGGAGGCAGATAACCAATATTTGGAGCCAGTATTCATTTACAGTGAAAGTGAAAATTCTGATGTTAAAATTTTGACTAATACAAACTCTGAAGCTTAACTTCATGTAAATGCCTTTAAGCATTTGTTAATCTAACAGCTCTAAGGCTCAGCAGCATGTCTTATAAAGTTAAACACTTTAGATAGATATAATAGATTCCTAAAGTTTTCTTCAGTAGGTAAAGTTAGAAAAAAAATAGCTCTGTGTGTAGTACTGCGCAGTAATAGAGACATAATAGTGACAGCAGACTGAGAAATGTGGCTGCATCAGAGCCAAGAAATAGCACAATTTTGAATTGATTTCTTACCAGCCTTCAGATTAAAAAAAAAGGCAGATGCCGATATGCCTCAAAATTCAGAATATCGGTCAATCACTCGCTCTTTCATGTCTGCAAGTGAAATGTGCAGAATCCAAACTTACAAACTCTTTGTTTTTTGTTGAGCTGTCCAAATGTTGCAATGAAGAAATATTACCCAATAATCCCAGCATTTGCACATACTTTAAGAACTGGTGGTCATAGAAATGTCTTCTCATCAGTTAGCGACCTTTCTGACCTACAGCATGGGTTGTTAATAACCTTTTACACAGATGGTGGTTTGGCTCAGTGGAGGGATCGTGTGTCCCATGTACAGAGGCTGTGTCCTCAAAGAGCGTGGCCTGAGTTCAGATCCGACCTGTTGTCTTTGGCTGCGCGTCAATCCTCACTCTCCTCTCACTTTCCTCCTCTATCCAGGGTCCTGTCCTCTTCGTACAAGCATGAAAATCAACAAATAATTCCCTCCCGATGAACCCTGCATAAAGCTGGAATCTTATCAAGTGTTGTTGTCTTATTCTTAGTAAAATAAAGCGTATTTTTGAACTTTATAAAAGCCACATTCACCTGACCACCTGGGGTAAGAAAAAACGTGTTTGTTAAGATTAGAATAATGTCTTGATAGAAACACATTTTTCTTACCCTTACTTGATACAAGCAATTCAGACCTCATTTTTGTCTTTGAACCACTTGAAATAAGCTATTTTTCTGGACTAGGCAGGTGAATGTGGCTCATATAAAGTCTAAAACAGACATATTTTTTTTACTGAAAATCATTCTGTTATTAAACCATAACTTGATCTGAATTGTTAAATTTGACATTTGTCTAAACACTGAAGAGCAGTTCTTGTTGATCCAAGCTTTAATTCCCTTTTGAACCAATTATAAGCCAGCATTGGTATCAGAAAAGTAAGATTTTGAACTCTATGATTTGTAATCAACAGCTTGATAACATTATCAGCATGAGCATGTCTGTGCTTTTGTTACTGTGCCTTTTATACCCTGTCCTCTAGTCTAGCATGTTGCACCAAAATGTGAGATAATTCAAATCTGAAAAAAATGAAGCGAGTGACCCATTTCTGTGCTTATAAATAGATATTACTTACATGGATATGCAGCGTGGGTGTTAATATAGGAGGAGGAGAGAAGATTTGAGGGAAAGACAGTAAGGGGGAAAAAAAACTTGAGATTGTAAGATAAGGATAAAAAAGTGAAAACAGGGAGTAGCACAGACTGGCTCCAGTCTTCTCACCCCCACACAGTTTGACACATGACTGGGCAGAGCAGCTGGAGATAAGGAGCTGTGGTTCTCAGGTGCAACACAGAGACTCACACTTTACTTTGGCCCTGTCTGTGGGGCCTCTCTGTCAGGCAGAAATAATAAGGCTTTCCCCTCTCACCCTCTGGAGCACCGAGATCAACAGAACCAGCTGTCAGGGAAGCTATTCTACTGTGGAGAACTCGTATGGCCACTTTCCCTTTTAAGGCTGCAGCGGCATGTCAAGCAGCGTTGATGTGGTTCATCACACCGCTGTTCGGCAGTGGCCATGGCATGATGTGGAATAAACACCACTTGCTTTGTAATCTCATAGGCTGTACCGTAAATATGCTTTGTTGGCTCATTGCTTCTGGTTTTTCCCCTCCAGGTGACCAAACAGGGGAATGCCGTGCTCATGGAAATCTGGGCTCGGCATTCTTCTCCAAGGGAAACTACCGAGAGGCGCTCACCAACCACCGCAACCAGCTGGTTCTGGCCATGAAACTGAAGGACAGAGAGGTAAGAGGCGCATTCTAAGAAAACGATAGAGCAGGATAACCATTATCGTAGAGGACAATGAATCAAGGTTGGATGTTTTTTTTCTCTGAGTCCTTATCACTCTGTAGGTGTGGGATTTTGCTGTGCCCAGTGTTCCTCTCTAGTCTGTCTGTTTGGAGGGTATCTGAAGGAGGAGTCTGAAGGACACAGAGATGCTGCTGCTCTTTGTCTATTTAAAAACACCGGTGACAAGTTGGTGTGGAAGCAGAACGGATGAAGGTGACGGGGGAGGAGGGAAGGCGGTTGAAGGATGGCCTCAGCAGCTGGTTCACCTTGTTATTAATGCAAAACATGGAATGCAGATATTATGCAGATGTTTATCCAGCCCGTGTTGCAGTAAATCCTGGGCTTTATTACGTACACCTGTTTTGGAATGTTATTTAAAGAGATAGAGATGTTTGAATATGGGGCAGAGATAGTAAAGACAAGTGGGAGGGACAGGAGATCATAAAGGAGTGGAAAGGGAAATTAGTTAGACTGATCCACTTTTCTTGGCTGTTAGATGCCCTGATTCTGGCCTCACTCTGTCTCCTACGTCTGTCTCCTTCTCCCCTAACCCTCAGCGGTCATTGTTGGGAGGTGACAGGTGCTTGTTCTAACACAATCCCCGTCACACAAGGAGAAGAATGGCCTCCGCTTCCCCTTCATTCCTTATCCTCCCCACCAGGCCGCCAGCCCTGCTTATTTGTGTTCCCTGATATCAGGAGACATTTAAACGGTCCGGTCAAACGCAGCACAATGCACCAGGATGAAGCTAACGGGTGACAAATGAGGCCAGAGGTCCATTTGACATCTCCCACGCCTCACTGTTTAAGGATGTGTGCAGAGCAGAAGTATGATTATGAGTCTACAGACACCAGCTCCTAAAACCTCTGCTATGCAGTGAGGTTAGAGAGTGAGATAGTGAGAAACACAGAGGACACATGCAAGGTCCTTAGTGTCTGCTCTGAGGGCTGGACTGCTCCACATACACTTGGCTGTAGCAGTAATTGGCTGGCAGAATGTCTGATGAGATGTTTTAACTTGTTAGTGCAGGCACATGAATTTTTATGCCCACTTAAAATGTACAGGCTGGTGGAGTGTCCTCACTGTAATGTCCAAAATCCTGTACAGGCCAGGGACAGAGTGGTTTATGGAAAACAATCCAAACTGTTTGGTTTACCTGACTCAGCTCAGGGTGCGCGTGTAGTTGGTTTTTTCTTCGTTTTACTACTCAGTTTGACACAAGGTGAAGGAGTACAGCAGGACAGTTGTGGAGAGAGGCGTGTGAGTCGAGCATGGCGAGCGGAGAAGTCAGAGTTAGGAGATGTGCCTGTGGCATTGTATCATTCTGATTAGGGATGCACGATATTATCGGCACAATATCAGTATCGACTGATAAAAGCTTAAAAACACGTTTATCCGTATCGGCAGATATGAAAATTTCTGCGGATATGCACAGCCGATAAGGTGCTATCCAGTTAGGATTATTATTTTCCATCTGAAAAATAAGCTCCTTGAATAAAATGTAGCACTTCATTTATTTGCACTGCAGAGCTCTGTGTCTGTCACCAGGTTGTTACAATAGCTCTAAAATAATCAAATGCAACTTGGCTATGTTTAAAAATGTATTGTACATTTAAAGTTCATGTGATCTAAAGAAATTATTTTTCTGTATTTCAATACTGAATGTGTTGAGTTTGAAAAAATAATACATTTCTTATTTATGGTAAAATCAAATGGTTTTTTTGTCTTGTTTTATGTGTGTTTCTTAAACAAATAAGACTGTCACAATAAGAGTAACATATAAATTCCAGAACAGGATAGACTTAGCTTTCTTTACAGTGAAAAAACAAACAAACTTGAGATTATTGGTATCGGTATCGGCCAAAAGGAGTTTCGATATATCGGCATATTGGATATCGGCAAAAACCCAAAATCGTGCATCCCTAATTCTGATGTATGGGAACACTTTGGATTCAGTGTGAGCTCTGATGACCGCGGTAAGAAAGTGGTGGAGAAAACCACTACTGAGTGTTGCCAGTTTAGCAACTTTGTCACTCTATTTGAAGACTTTTCAGACCCCCTGGCGACTTTTTTCCCAAAAACGACCAACAAATCTGGTGATTTATCTGGAGTTTGGAGACTCTGACGTGAAAGCGTGTTTTGGTCTGGCTCAAGCCCGGATAAAGAAGGAGGGATGATATTTCCACATAAAAAAATCGACAGAAGAAATGTATAGTTCTTAATGTATTTACAGTGTTTTTTTTTAACCTGGTTTCTGTCTCTCCCATACTCTATATATGTTTATTCCAAGCAAATGGCTTATGACTTTAATTAGGCAGCGGTATCATTTAGAGACTTTTAGCGACTTCTGGGACCGTCAGTAGTGACTTTGCTTACTGAGGAGTTGGCATGTTGAAACTTGCAGTATGTCACCCAGCTTTAGTGGTGGATTATTAGGGTGTATGGAAGTTTGGGGTGTTAAAAACAAAAACAATGGAAGTGCACATGGTGTAGCCATCTAGGTCGCGCTGCATGAGGTTTGCCCTTGGGCAGGAGGCCTTGCTTTGAATCCAGCCTATGGCCTTGTTACTCCCTATTCTTGCCCGGGTTTCTGCTCTATCCACCGCCCTTTCCTCTCTGATTAAAGGCATAAATAAACCCCCCAAAATAACTTAAAACAACAACAACAATAACAACAACGCACACCAAACTGAAAAGCGTGACCACAAATCTGTGACAAGATCCGAACCCTGGATTTTGAGAACCGTTCCATCCCTAATACAGGCAGTTTTCTGTACATGATTATGTAAATATAGCAGGTATTTAGGAATAGGCCAATCATATGTTGAAGTAAAAGTCCACCAGACAGTATATATATTTTCAACCTGGCATGAAGTAAAGAGTGAGCGTAATATGTATTATAAGTTTATAACACCGGATTGTGTTAGCTCATGTGTTTGGATATCAGTATAGCATGCATAGTGTTTGTAAGTGCTCTGTTAGCTAAAGTTAAGTGTCAGTTATAGTTTCTCTGAGCAGCAATGTGCTGCAGCTTATCAAAACACAATTATTTACAAAAAAACAATGACAGGATCAAAGGCAACAAGAGAAACTGTTTCAAAGGAATACATGTTCCACTGCAAATAATTTTCATTTCAGTCAATGATACTTAATGATAGCTTACTTCAGGCTCTGAGTGAGTCACAGACTCTGGAAGCCACAGGTGTTGTGTCAGCTGAGGCAGTTTTTGATGTTTCTGCGTTGTGTGTTTTCTGAATTTTCCAAATGTTGCCCATGTGTTCTCAAATGAGGGGGAATATTGCTTGTGTTTCGTCTATTTGGCATCCTGTTTTCTTTAGATAGAGCCTCCTAAAACCACTTTGGTAACTCTATACAGCTGCTGAACGCCACAGTGACCCATATTTTCAGACCCAGAGTCCTGTGCCGCTCACGTGTTGCTTCTTAGGAAAGGCCCTCCTGATTTCACCCCCATGCTTATACACAAAAGGACAACTAATGGGTTGAAAGGCCTTGAACACAGCTAACAGTTGCGTCACACTGTATGCAAAAAGCACTGCTTGCCCCCCCCCTTCCCCTGTTGTTCCTCTGAAGGCCCCCTAATCAGAGTCATATGTGTGTCACACCACCTGGTCTCCCTCAGAACTCTCAGAACACACAGGGGCCTGGTGGATCGCTCATTACGGCCAGCCTGTTGTTTTTGTTTCTGATGTGGACGTTTTATCTGGCCTTTCTGAAGCTGAGGTCACTTCCTAGAGGCCGGGGACAGGATGTTGTTTCGGACTGGATTTCCAGTGTTCGGTCTCGGAGTGTGGAGAGGAGAGAGATTTTGAATATGTGGCACTGATTCCCATCCTCAGTGATAGAGGAATATGAGCTGCATGTGGATTTAAAGAGCTTTAATTCCAGTTTATTGCAGTTACTGAGAAGTTCCTCGAGACTTGAGATAAATCACATGCAGTGAGATGTTTGATGTGATAAGGGGACGCGGTGGACCATGTGGCTTTGATATTACGTGGGATGTGGGTTTTGATTCTGTCGAGCTCCAGGTTTTGATCACATGTAAAAAAGATGGCAACATGTCTGAGTGTGAACTTGTTACAGTTTGTGTGTGTGTGTATGTGCATAACCATCTGAAGCCTGTATGCTGCACGCTCTGTTGTTTCTTGAGTTGGATCACCACCTAATATGGGAAATGCTTTTTATTGTAGCTCTGATTTTTTTTTATCTTTTTATCCCTATAAAGAGACAAGTGCAGCACAAGCAGTTAGCGATAAAACACCAGCTTTTCAGTTTGACATATATATCTGATATACTCGTACTGTTTTCTCATGTTGAAGAATGTGCATAATTTATTTCTGACAAACCAAAACTGACATTACATTTAACTTCAGTTGCAAGTCATCCCCATTAGAAAAGCTGTATACCAAAACCAGAAAACAAAGTTTATAAAAGTTTTGAAAAAAAAATACATTTTCTGTCCTGAAAGGATCTGTGGATTTTTAAAATAATTCAGCTGTGAGCAGAAATCACTTACTGCTCTGGTTGTTTAATTTTTTGTCGAACAAATTTCACTTCTGTTTCAATGAAGAAGAACAATAAACAACTGCTGCCAGCTAGCAGCTCTTTGATAGCTGTAGCTAATGCCAGCCTGAGGCAAACAGAATGAGACAGAAATAGCTAACTCGCAGCTTATAATGCTAATGTACACACTAGATGCAGATTAGACTGTCCTCTGCTTCATTTTCCTCTTCATTTTCCTCACTGTCCTCATGTTTGTCATCTTCACCACCTCCATGTGTTAAAGTCCTCACTACTGTGAATAACTCAGATTAATTCCCTCGCGCTTTCTTGTTATTGATTAGACATTAGCACAACTTAACTTTAACTAATTAGCACAAACCTGTTACAAACAGTGAATATGTGAAGACTTTTATCAATGTACGTTGATGTTCTTTTAGTTATTCTGTTGCAATTTAACTATATTGTGACAATACTTTGTGGGCAGCAGTAACTCAGTTTGTTGTGACATAGCTTAGGAACCAAAGGCTTGCTAGGGTGCAAGACATCAAACCTCCAACATCCCTGTGTGCACGTCTGTGTGCAGCCCTCACCCTCTGACATCTTGCTATCAAGACGTGTCCATATAGAGTCCTGTTAATGCATGTGAAACGCAGCCTGTGTTTGTGTAGCATGATTCAACACCAGAGTGGAAAAAGGATTTCTTCCTTTCTTTCTTTCTTTCTTTCTTTCTTTCTTTCTTTCTTTCTTTCTTTCTTCTTCTTCTTCTTCTTCTTCTTCTTCTTCTTCACAGAATATCAAACTGCATAGCAGGTGGGAAACATAAACAAGGCTCATTACTTGTGTCTCTTAAATTTCATTAAAGAAATTGAAAACATGATTTGATTTAATGAATATTATATAATTGATCATTTGATATGATTTATAAGTAAGTAATAACAAAGGAGATGTTTTGACATATTTAGTTACCTTTATAATTGCATGGATATTTTTCATTGTGTCTTACTATTAGGAATAGAGGCTTAATATACTTTGTGATGTAAAGAAAGGCCTTTAGACTCTGCCTGCTCCCCCTTCACTCAGCCTTATGTTAGTCTGTAGCTGCAATTTTTCCCTTTGTGAGTACAGCAAATACAAGCATGACATGAAATAACAGGCAAAGCTTTGACAATTTGATGCACTTTGTCATTTATGACATTGTCACCTAATCCTCCAAAGGTGACAATATCACACAGTTTGTCTTGCACTTGTAAACCGTCACTAATACAAAGTGCTGATGTAACTCAGAGCTTTGGTCTATCACAATACTCTGTCTCTTCATCTCTGCCACAGGGGCCTGAACAGTGGCCTCTGTATGATGAAAGATCAGAGAGAGACAAAAAGCAGAGATCCAGATGAGTGTCCTTCATAAATCCAGAGGCGGTGGAGTACCTGGGTCCTGTTAGGAGCTGTGCATAGGATCTCTTTTCATCTCGTAGTAACCAGAGGAAAAAACACGCTAGGTTCTTTTTGGCACAACACAGCAAAAAAAGGTCATCGCAGCTGCTGACCAGCAGAGTCTGTGACACCGATAAATCATCTGACTGTGATACTCCTCTGTAAAGACGGAGGATTGTAAAAGAAGAAAACAAAACAGAAAAGAGGGCCAAGCTGAGGAAAGGCTCAAAGACAGAGTGCTCTGTCATCCACGACTGGGACTGCGAGCTGCGATCCAAACCAGTGAGGTCATAGGCTAGTGTGAAGTTAGTGTTTTTCTCCTGCTGCCTTTTGGAAATATCTTTAGCAGACTTTCAGCTGTCATATAAACTGCAGATTGAACACAAACATGCTCCGCAGTCTTTTTAGCTTTGTGTGTCGTTTCCAACTTTAGTTTTGTCCCAGTTTCCACACCTGGTGTTATCTAAGGCCTGCCAGTAACCATCTCTAACAAAGGCCCTCTCTGTCATTGGAGAAAAAAGCTGCTTAACTAGGTCTTCCCCCTCCAAACTCCCTGTCTGTTTGTCTCTGACGTTTCAGACTTAAATAGTAGGTTTAACTTTAGGGAGTTAACCCCTAATTTGGGGTGTGAGTATTCGGGAGAAACTGAAGTGGGCTGGCGATGGTGCGCTCTGTAATTATGTCTTGTGTGATGTAGAAAGAGTCTCCTTCATTTACTCCCCTAACCCAATGTTGAAATGGAAATCAAGATCAGGGAACAGTGAAAGAGATACAAACAATATTTTTTTCATCTCTCTCCTGACCCCTTTCCATTTCTTGAGCTCTCCCTTTGTTTGTCTACGCTCTCTTTCCCTCTCGCTCCATCTGCTGAGAGGAATTTACTCAAACTTTGCCCCTCGCTCTGAGTGAGAGTGACACGGACAATTTCATCATGTGTGTTTGTCTTGCTGCGAGTTTTTCGGGCCGTATGGATATTTCTGGACCGGGGCTGGTGTAATGAGGCTGAGGACTGAGAGAGGAGCCTCCTGACATGGGGTGAGGAAGAGGGCCAAGTGTGGGTGTTCCTCATGTCAGGGTCAGGGTTTGTCAGTGTTTGTCAGCACTCCAGCAGAGGAGGGGATCATTAGGGAGTCATTAGGGTATAGACGTGTGCTTTATTTGGGCCTTTGCTAATAGAAGATGGCAGTTGGGGGATCTTGGGGCTCATGTCTCTTCTCTTTAGCCTCTACAGCTTTGCTGATTGAGAAGAAGGATTTGGGGATGATTAGAGGGGCTAATTTAGCTGAAAAGCAGGGTTAAGGCAGAGCCAGGTGTCTGACTGAATAAAAGGAAACACCTCTTTCTCTTTCTTAGCGTGCACACTTCATAGAGCAGGTTAGTCTTGGAGTGCACTCAACTGTTGATCTCACCCTGCC
This sequence comes from Halichoeres trimaculatus, assembly GCF_033239565.1. Classification (NCBI taxonomy): domain Eukaryota; kingdom Metazoa; phylum Chordata; class Actinopteri; order Labriformes; family Labridae; genus Halichoeres; species Halichoeres trimaculatus. The sequence goes on from NW_027437183.1 coordinate 24,217,139, forward strand.
AGTTAAACCACTCTGAGCAGTGCTAGCACATACAGTACCTGCATCCTCCCCGCCTGTTGTGCTGGACGGAGGCAGAGCCATGCTGCTGCAGCTCTAACAGCACGTCCAGCCCGCTGTGCCTTAATGACACACAGGCCCTCCTCGGCCCAGTGGTTCAGAACTGCTCTACAGCCGCTCGCTTAGCCATGAATCATGAGAGATGGACGGCAGGCTTCAGCCAATGGGCCATGACCAGGGCTGGGAAACAAGGATTTGCGTGTGTGTGTGTGTGTGTGTTTGTTTGTGAGTGTATATTAATGGAAGCACACATCTCTGTTGCCATATTCCAGTGTCATGTTAATGTGTCATGTTCTGTTCATGGGCATGTTTGTCTTGCCACATGTCAGTGAGAAATATTAAAAACAAGCTTCAGTAAAGAAGTTGATATTTCTGTGTAAAATTGGAGCGAGTTTTCCACATTAAAGCGTCCTTTGAAGTGTCCTTCAGATTTATTGCTCTCAATTTCATTGCACCCAAACATCATTTTAACAAATCAGCAGATTTTATTTTATGTGTGTGTGTGCATGTGCAAGCCAAAGCATGTGTGAGCGTCTGATGCCTGTGGCTATGATTTGTGCTTGTACAGGTTGCAGTGTAATGGTGTATGCATTGACTTACCATGCCCTGCAACATGCTGCTGACCCAGAACATGCAGCTCTGTGTGTTCATAAACATGAATTTGCCTCTGCGTGTGTATTCACATGTATGCTAACGTGTGTGTATGCTGTGCATTTGGTGCATTCGGGGTGACGCAGCTCTGTGTCTCCCCCAGTGGAGCATTTGGAAGGCTGTCAGAGAGATGAATGACTGCCGTTATATCGACTACTGCTCTCTGCCTCCGCCCTCTCTCCCTCCTCAGTGCCCCATGCTCCATTTCTCCTTTCCTCCGCCCTTCCACATCACCTCCACTTCCTTTCTTTACTTTTCTTCCAGTTCACCTCTTCGCCGCACCTCTTTTTCCCACCCTCTAATTTTTCTGCTTTCTAGACCTGTTTGTCTTATCTTTTTCTCATGTTAAAGAATCCCTGACCATGTTGTCGTGTTATATCAGAGAGCAGCTTACAGAAATCGCAGACAACCCTCAGCTGGAGGATTCTTTGCTATCAGAAGCTTGTTTTTTCAAATTGACTGCACAGTGGACTCCTACATTTACTGATTAAAGTGTCAATGCTGTAGCATCAGAGAGGCTGCTGCTAATGCTGCTCTAACAGGACCTTAATCCAAACACCGCTGTGTGTTGTGTAAAATTGAAGTGCTCACAGTCAGGATGTTAGGTTATTTCTCTCAAATATTACACCTTGTCTGTCTTTTTTCTCCCCTGACGCACCAATCAAGGGCGATACAGAGGGAGAGATTAGATTACAAATAAACAGTGACATGGTCACAGAAGACTTCTTCACTCTCTGATACGCCACTGCGGTGCACAATATGATTATAGATGACAACCAACAGACACAGAGATAGAGCTCATCAGAGGGAGGAGGGAATCAAACGGCCTCCTTTGGGGTTTCCACTGCACCGCAGGACACAGAGTATACGCAATAGAGATTTTAATCATTAAGAAAATCAAACGTCCGATCATTAATCTTGGCGGAGGGTTTGATGTCACACAGCGAGAGGAATGGAGACTGAATGTGCCAACTCATCTTCCCCAGATAATAGCCGACGATAAGGGATGGAGCCCGATTAAAGGCGTCAGCCAGCGGAACGTTGGTTCGCAGGGCTTTGATTGAAATGAATTGCATGTCAGTGCAGCTAACTGAGACACTCCCACCTGTGTTTTTTCCCACTGTTCTGAACGGTCCCATTATAGTTTGCACTTTCTGGAGAGCCCGCAAGTGGCCCAAAGAGACTGGCTAATGTGCGGGCCCCAACCTGTGAGATTAATTAATTATCTGATCTCATCAGACTAATCCTCATTACAGAGTTGGTGAGCTCCTTTCATGTGAATTCTGATCCCAGCCATCAGGGGAACCTTGGTTTTCTTCACTGAAGACCAAAAATGTATCAGAGTCCAGACTCGGGGCAGACCCCCTGGCCTTACCCAGCACTCTCTCCTCCTCCTCCTTCTCCTCCTCCTCCTCCTCCCCTCCGGCCTCAGTCCAGCCTTCATCCACGCTGGCCAGAGAGCCATTTAAAGCTCTGGAACTGCATCCCCTTTCTCTGGCCCGATCGATAGTGGAGCTGTCAGCAAGATGAATGGAGGCTTTAGGAAGTCCATTTTAATGAAGGAGAAGGAGCGAGGGAAAGAGAGGTAGTTGGGAGAAGGAGGGAGGGTGAAGGATAGAGGAAGAGTAACCAAAGGTAGCTGTGAAGGGAAGGAAGAAGGAGGGAGAGAGAAAAAGAAAGAAAAAGCCCAGAGAAGGATTGCGTGTATGTGTTTATTGAACTTGTGTGTAGAATTATGTGTGTACTGCGTCTCCAGTGACAGGGGTTGGGGAGGGCTGGACGGGGTTGATTTAGCTACAGTAAGACCTATTTCTAGCTCAGCAGTGTGAAATGGCTCCTTAGCTACAGTAACTTGTAAAGCACAGCCCAACACAGAAACCTACATTAGTGGACTGAGGGGATTTCATCTGGCCAGCGCACCAACACCACATCAAGTCCTCTGGCTCATGAATCATGTCAGCAGCTCTGTGGAAAAAAAGATATTGTTGTGACAAGGGAGGGCTACAAAACCAAGGCAACTCCCTCCACAGCTGCCCTCAACCAGCACGCCGGGCCACATCAAAAGATTTGTGTACGTTTGCATTAAAAGATGTCTTCTGGAGCAGACAGTGGACTTGGGATTTTGTTGTTGATGTTGTTTGTTTGTTTTCTGCCTCTTTAATAGGCATTCTGAGCTGATAGCATTGCCTTGTGTCAATATGCAGAAAAGGCTGCATGATAATTGGTAATTAGGAGCTGGGGTCAGAGGTTAGAAACAGCCACTGATGAAGACCAACAATCCCCTCTGGGCAGTGGCCCAACTGGACCCTGTTTTCTCTCATTGGAGCAATTACTGGCCCTGATTAGTCACTGTGACTGTGGAAACGATTATTGCATGCAGCCAAACACTCAAATCAACAGGCGTTTACACATCAACTCTGCTCAGGACTGACGATGGCCTTTTAAAGCATGCCCACATTTTCCTAACCCTTGTCTCAGTGAGTTGAAGTGTAATGTAAAAGCATAGGCTGTTCCATCCCTGCTGTGCTCAATTCTCATGAATTAAAACTATCTATTAAAGTACAAAAGAGTGCAAAAGTACAAGACTTAGGTTGCGCGAACACTGGCTATTCTTATTGTGCTGTACTCAAACATGATTGGCCCCCTGCAGTGCTGTCCTCCCACTGGTCGCGTGGTCATGCTACTCTAATAAGAACCAGACTAAACATGATTGCCTCTTGTACATGCATCATCACATTGTAATACCATACATGCATGACCCACCTGTGTCATCATGAGGTGTCTGTTTACACAGAGTGCAGTCTCAGTCTCATCAGAGTCAGCACAGTGGAGATCACAGAGAACATGTTGATTACTTTAGTTACTTTTTAGTTTCTGTTGAAAACACTTTTTTCAGACACAGCCCTCTAAGTACCCCGACATTGTTTGAATAATTGTCTACAGAGGAGCGGTAGTCACTATTATACATCACGGATTATATGTCTTGTTCTTGTTGTGTACGTGTGCTTGTGTTGTGAATGAAGCGTACCAAAGTCAAGAAAGTGTACTGTGCCTGAGAACAGTATGAAGTGGTCACACTGGCCAAACAAACTGGACTTTAGGGTTGAATCATGTTGGAACACGGTACAGATGGCCGGTGTTTGGCCAGCCCTTAAAGCCAAGAACTAAACTAAGAAAAGAAACTATCCTTCAAAAAAAAAAAAATCAAACCAACACATTTACTTATTGGTTTTCTCGAACTGAAAGCAACAGAATGACAATAGTAATATGAAATCAAACTGTCATTCAGTCAAGCAAAGGAATTTAACAAAAAACCTTACAGTTCAAATTAAACTGAGTCACAAGATTTACAAGAAGAGATTCAGAGGCAGCTGTCACTTAGGTGGTATTCAGACCTGGACTGTTTGGTCCACTTTAAACAGACCAGGGTTCGTTTCCCACACTGGTGCGGACTTTTCATGCAGGTGTGAATAGAATCAAATGAACCCTGGTGCAGACAAAACAACCGGACCGAGACCCACTTTTTGAGGTAGTCTCGGTCCGCTTCCAAACAAACTCTGGTGCAATTTGTGGTTCTCTGGTGCAGGTCTGAATACAAACCAAGGTCCATCCAAAGTAACTACAAGATACATGCGCCTTTTGGGCCAATAAAGCCACCGTAACCTTATCGTCTTTGGTTCATACCTGATCCTCCGTCTTCTGTTTAGCCACGCTGTTGCTCGCATGTTGTGGGTCAGGACACGCAGAGCATAGCGCCTCCTCGCTGCGATCATTCGTCTTTGCTGTTCCAAAATTTGAAACGATGTTGTTCAGTCTGCTTTGAAGGAGCTGCTCTTGAATCTGAAAATAAATTTGCAGCTCTAATAAGAGCACAAACACACAGTCCAGGAGACCGGCATGTAGGACTTCTGTGTTTACCTCCATTTCCGGGTCTGTATTCTGTGTGCCGCCCTTTGTCAGTGCTGTCCAATGAGAGCACCGATCGTCACACACACGTGGATGTGTTTACAGAATATAGTCCACTTGCAAAAAGTACAATCTGAATACGAACCACAACAAACGAAAAAATAAAGTCCGCTTTTGGTCCGGACCAAACAAGTGGACCAAAGGACTTTTCTGGTCTGAATACAGCCTTAGTGACCACATGATGAGAAAACTGGTTCATTTTGAACTAATTCTGCAGATGAACACTTCCCTTCAACACCCAGCCAGTCAGGACACTTCACCTGCAGAGAAACAGGAAAGAAAGTGAGTTAATGTGATACCAGAGCTGCTGGTGTTAGTCTTATTAGTGTCTACCTTAGAAAAATGTATGGCTTTCTTTGCAGTCAGTAACAGTTAAGTGGTTACATACTTGAATACTTTTAACATCCTGAAGGATTCTGAATAAAGATGAGCAGCTCCTTGACATATACTCTGATCCCTGCTACCAGGACATGAGATATTTACATTGAGCCCTCAAAGAAAGTTGCTACAGTAAGTCCATTCACATGCTGCAGTATATTTTGTTCTTCCTCTGCTCTGTGCTGTCGCTGAAACAGGATGTATTGTAAAGAACTGACCTTCCTCCATCTGTACTTTCTCTTCCTCAGATCTTTAGAGTGAAGTCAAAGACAGGAACCAGTTAAGTCCTCACCGCTGGCCCATCTGTAGAATAGAGATGAGCTTGTCCTTACAGATAAGGTGAAATTCAGATGGTGCGGTACAGTTTCCAACCACTCCGTGTTTGAGGGGAATGGTTTCTGTATTATGAGGGAGCGAGGGGTCTCTCAGGGGGAGAAAGGTCAGCGCAGCTACAAGCGTTTGATGTTTGCATTACATACAGCTGCGGCACACACTGGGTTGCAGGAGACAGCATTTTTGTAAAGTGAGGAAATGGTCTTCAGCAAACTCTCTGACATCATGCCAAAGTCGGGGATTATAGCTCCTCATTTTGGCTGCTCTCGAGCCTCCTAACAACTCCTATACACTGAGACTTGCTCTCTTTCTCTATCTGTCTTCTCCAGTCTCATCTCCAGCTTTTGTCCCGAGTTACAGCAGTGTCAGCATTCTTGTCCCTGTGGCGCTGTATCCAGACCTTCCCCTCTCTGTTGGACGGCAGCCCTGCGTCTGAATGAGGAGGTGGAATGTGTCTTTGTGGAAAGCGCTCAGAGAAAGCAATAAAATGGAGAGAAAATACGAGGCCCCATGTGAGTGAAATGAAAGTACTCCATCTTAGGAGGGGACAGAGGCCTACGGGTTTCGGCTTATACTTGACCTTGCAGCACACTCAGTACGGTCTCTAAATAACAGTCCAGACAGGGTTGAGCTGGCTACACATCAACCCAGAAAAAAAGCTCTTGAAAGTGCCGTCTTTGAGAAAGGGACTGAGTTGAATCAAGGTTGTAAAATATTCAACATAGGGCCCAGAGGTACGGACTGCTCTGCTATTATATTGTAGCCAGACAGTTTTGGAAGTGAGGAGCTAATTCTGATGCTGTCAGCAGGTTTAATTGCAGACATTGGCTCTTGCTTGTGGCAAGGTGTGGCTGTATCAGGTTTGAGGGAAATGGTTTTCCAGGGGCACTACACTTGCATACACATGAAAAATACACAGATGCATTTTTATGATATTAATACTGTTAAATGGCTGTGGCCAAGAAGAGAGGATTTGGTTTCAAATAAATACAAATTCCGTGTAAATGACTGAATTATTTATGTTCCAAGCCATTTCAGGGCCGTGTTTACTTTTATTGAGACTTGATATTTAAAATAATGTTTGTTTTTTTTACAAAGGCTGCACACTCAATCACAATTTCATCATCATTGGGCTATGGACATTTGCAGTAAACACATCATAACAGTCTGAATTTATCATAATAGACAAGTAACACTGTTGCATGTGAACAAGCAAAGCTTTCTCACTCCATTGTATCTGTTGAATAGAAGCCTGGGTTGTCAGGCATGCTCTTACACCACTTTGATGTCATCAGATGGAGCTGGTTATCCGCTCCCCTCAGGTTGACTGGTGCTGATGTAACTGCACTTCACTTGTTTTTCTAGCCCTGAGACCACTCGAAGCACTTTTACACGTCAGCCATCCATTCACACCACTTTTATACACTGATGGCAGAGGATACAATATGGAGATATGTTATGTTCCTGTTTCGAGTTAAGCTGAGTTTTGACCTTTCTGAACTGCACATTACTTCCTCAAAGGGACTCTTGTTCAAAATAGGATTTGTCCAACAAAAAACAAGTCCTGCTTGGCCCTGCAGTGACTTTTGTGAACTGCTTTTGTCTGAAGAAACTGAAATAGCAACTGTCTCTTATCTGCCACATAAAGAGCTGTTATAGCCACATGTGAATCCTACTGTGAGATGAAATCAGCTCTTTCAGCTGTACTCAAACTTCCCTGAATTAAAGCCTCTCTCCTCTGTAGAGCTCTGAGCTGCTTAATCACTGAAACAACGTGTTGCTGGTTTCCAGTGTTATAGCACTGGCTAATGTTTTTTTTCCACAGTATTGCTTGGCCACAAGTCTTTTCATTTTAAAATAGTTAAAAGATTGTGTTATCTTCACTTATTTTAAATGGGAAGAGATCATAGACTATATATAGAATCGACAGCGTGCCTCCACCATTTACAATTGTCCTGTTTTGAAGCTGAAATACCCCCTCACAGGGGCCACCATTGTGCAGCCAGAGTCTGCCCAGCAGAGACTGAGGGATTCTGAGCAAATCTTAGTGTAGCCTGGTGACAAAAATATACTTTTTTTTTTTCTTTTGTCATCTCTTCTTCAAGTGTGTTAAATGTGACGTAAAACCCCATATTTAACCTCTAATAACTAATAAAAAATCAAACTTTTCAGAAGAAAAGAGCACTTCAACACTTCAATCTATGCAGGAGACAACTATGATGAGCTCACTGTATCCAGGTGTTTCTTTTTTTTTTTCAGATAAACTGCTTTAGCATTAGCTTCATCAGCTAATGCTAGCTCTGGATGGTAGTTGTATGTAGTGTTGCTCTAGTCAACAAAAATTACGACTAAATATCAACGTCAACGAACCTTTATCACGTGACGGAAACGGGAGGAGACGGGACGTGAATGTTGGTCATGTGACTAAAACTATAATTAAATATATAATGTAATATTGTTAATGAATAAAAACGGGACTAAATGTGGTTTACAAGATGAAAACTCTGCTAATATACGTCTTCATTTTCGTTAACCAAAACGAGATGGGACGTAATGTCATTGCGTTATTTAGTATCACTTTTATCTTGTATTATTTCCATTTCCTGGGTCGCAGTTCAGCGGCTGTTTCAAATCAGAGCATCTTCCGTGTCTGGAATTGAATGTATTCTTGAGTCTATAAGGTAACAATAATATAGGGTTAGATAATATAATTATAAGATATCCATGTTTGACTTGTGAAATGGATGACTTAGAGAAAATTTTGGTTACATCTACTCCATACTGAGTATTTGTACTAAATTAAGTGGGTTAAAGGATAAGTTTGGTTTATACAGCTTTTACATTGTTTATAGAATGAAGTAGAACAAAATACTGTACCCAGAAGGCTTTCCTGATCCAAGCAGTGCTTTGGGAGATATTTAGATCCAATATCGTGCAGCGGACGTCCGTATAATGGGATCCATCTGGGCACAGACAGCGCCGCTCCTAAAACTGCATTAATCGTCCAAAAACTCATGTTTTTCACCAATATTCCATCATGGTCCGCTCCAAGATAGTCCTCTCCTGCAGTCTGTGTCACTCCAGACAGCGCTGTGTGGCTGTACTGACCTCTGAACTCATGAAGACTTTGTTTACGCTTGCCCCTCAAAGTACTGCGCATGCGCAGTACTTTCTGGAGAGCTGACTCCTTTCTTTGAGGGGTAAGCGTAAACTAAGTCTTCGTCAGTTCAGAGGTCAGTACAGCCACACAGCGCTGTCTGGAGTGACACAGACTGCAGCAGAGGACTAACCCCGAGCGGACCATGATGGAATATTGGTGAAAAACACGAGTTTGTGGACGATTAATGCAGTTTTAGGAGCGGCGCTGTCTATGCCCCGATGGATCCCATTATACGGACGTCCGCTGCACGATTTTGGATCTAAATATCTCCCGAAGCACTGCTTGGATCAGGAAAGACTTCTGGGTGAGTATTTTGTTCTACTTCATTCTATAAACAATGTAAAAGCTGTATAAAACAAACTTATCCTTTAAGTAGAATTGCATTGGTCAAAAGAGATGAGATTAAAGTACAATCTTCATTGACTAAAACTATACAAAAATAATCATGGATAATTCTGACTACAATAAGACTAAAATGCTCAGACTTTAAGTCAACTGAAATTTGACTTGACTAAAAGGAGTATAAATGTGACTAAAACTAATAAAAACTAAAATAATAGTTTGACACAAAGACTAGACTAAAACTAAAATTAAAACAGGTCGCCAAAAACAACACTAGTTGTATGTTTTTAAATATTCCATTTCCATTAGACAGTCCTTGTCCACTGAAAAGAAAAGATCCTAGAAAGATCCTAGAAAGATCCTACACAAGTCTACACATTTGAATTAGATGCAGAAAGCGCTTCTTTATTTATTTCACCGATGCCTCCATGTTAGTCCATCAGCTTTAAACCTCATGAGGCCGACACAGTGGAACACAGAACAATATCATTCATACGTCTATGTTGATTTAACTGTGAAGGCTTTGAATACATAAGGGGGAAAGAATCATAGTGCATCTTGACAGATGCAGATATGATAGCTCCCTGTATGAGGGTGCTGTTTTTTGCCTTGGACAACAACCTGCAGACTTCTTCTCAGAATGCAAAAGACCTCCAAACAACTGTAACAAACCTTTTCCAAACCCATTCAAAGTGATGGAATGATATAAACTATTTGTTTGTCCATGCAAAATGATTGCAAATTGTTCTTCCGGTGTTTGCTATCAGACTTGTGTCTACAAACTGTACACAGCTGCTCGTGTGGATTACATTTTGTTATGGTGCTGATGAATTAAGTGTTTGCTGTTGCGTGTGTGTTGGTGTGTTTAATGAGTCGGGCATCTGTGAATATGTGCATGGGCACGTTTTTGACTTCATCACCATTCAGAGGGGCTTAGCGTGATTAGAGCAGTGTGATCCTCTGAAGAGTTAATGATGAGAGAAGCAGTAGCTCCACGGAGGCCAATCACACACCATCCTCTGACAGCATGTGGGGGCTTATCTCGCTATGTGTGTTGTGTGTGTCTGTCCGTGCGTGTGTGTGTCTACGTGTGGACATGTGTAGGAACATATATGATGGGATTTTAGCTATCATCCCTCGCATGATCATGTTTGTTATCGTCCACCCTGGACACCATTAGAATATGCATGATTCCTTTGTCTGGATGTTTGACATTTGGGGCTTTATGGACACACAAGGCAGAATTGATAATCATATAGCTTCATTATGCCAGTGCGAGACACAGATCCAGCACAGGAGGAGCTTTTGATACCTCCGGGTCTGGTTCAGGGCTACACGAAGCACCGAAGAAGGCCGAAGGCTGTTTCCTCCTCCCCAAACTCCAGGGGACTGACTGACAGGCTTAATGACACAGCCGGGGTTACGGCATGTCTCCGACTCATTTTCGAATGTGATTGAAGTTCGCAGTGGGTAGCTTTTCATCAGTGTTGAGCAGACAAAAGGGACCTTTTCCGTGTTGTCTTTGTACGGGTGTGCAGTTTGTGTTTGCACATGTACGCCTGCAGTTCTAAAGGGATGCACAAGAGAAGAAAGGCTTTATGGTTATTATCCGGGCTGTGTTGGAATCTCACGTTCCTGGAGATGATGAGTTTTGTATGGGCTTGTCTCCAGTGTGCAATACCCCTGTTTATTGCATGGCACATATACACAATTATGATCTTGAGGAGGCTGCAAAAGAGGATTCTTTGTCTAGGTCAGTGTGTCATTAAACCAAGTTGACTTCGCTTAGTACTCACATTTACAAAAGCCTTATCATTTGCACTAACAAAATGCAAAAAGGACAATGTCAGCACCCTGCTGATCAGGTTTGTGCATAAAGCAATTTACTGCTTGAGTCCAGTGCAGAACAAAAAACAAAACAATTTTTTTTTTTTTTGTCGAAGAGGAAAAAGCATTATGAAATGAGGATGCTGCTCTATTAAAAGACATCAGCCCACCAGCACACATCATGCCATACAACAATGTCTCTAGCCAATGTTTATCTGCATGTTTTGCATACTTATGGCCTCAATAAATATCACAAGCTAGTTCAACTCAATGACGGCGCAGGGAAGAGGTTTTTAATCAAGCAGAAGAAGTCGTGTGTTGGACAAACCTTGATTTTGTTTTATTCATGGTCACATGTGAAGGAAAATGTCAGCATTTTAAAAGATCAGTGCCATGAAGTTTGGAAGACTAGATCTATTTCACATATTTAAAAGGAGTGGAGTACCAGGAACGAGAAAAGTACAATGAATCCTATTGTTTATTTTAAACACATACATAGAGATGAGCAATAAGCTCAAGCAAAAGCATTATTATCACTCTAGACTATCACAATAAGTGCATCTCTTTAGAAATGTAATCCTTAATTGATCAATTTAACTGTTTACTGCCTTAAGTCTTTCTGTTATAGATTTCATGTTTGTTCAGGACTTCAATTTTTAAAGGTAGGGTCTGCAGGAATTTTCCTAAGTTGTTAGTTAACACAACATTCAAACTGGGCTCCTCCTCCTTGGATCAGTACCAGTGGCAGCGCTCACCCAGAGCCTCCGACTGTGACTACCTGAACACACCCACTAGCCCAACAACCACCTGCAGCATCACTTTTCCAAGTGGGAGAGACTCGAGAGCTGTGCAACTGACTTGGCATTTTAGCACAAGCTAATCACTGGTATTTGACATATATCTGGTTAGCAGAAAGCCAACTTGCGTTGCTCTTTGTCCCAAGCTGCTCTCAAGCTGCCCAAAAGCAAGCCTCACCATCATAAAGGAAAAAGCTTGAACTGTTTGGGATTTTATTTCAGCTTGGTTGTGTTTTTCTTTCTCCATGCTACGTTCACTATCATAGTTGCTCAGGATTGCTTATTCTGCATGCTATTAACAACATGCAAAGTCACTTGCACACTGGGTGCAGAGGTTGGCTGATGTAACCATGCTTACTCTCAGTCCAGAAACGTCCCAGTACAGCCAAAACATCAATGCCCAGGCTGAGGAGGAGGGGGTTGAGGCAGACACAAACACTGACACACATGTTTAGGGGCTGAGAAGTGACAAATGAGCGGGATTATTCTAGCAAAAGGTGATATAATTTTAAGGAAATCCTGAAGATCCTAGCTTTAGATAACATCAGGGAACAGTTCCTGAGTAAGTGTTGTGTTTCATGTTCTAACATCCTATGAGCAGCGTAACGTTCATTTTCACTGATTTCTTTTTTTTTTCCTAAAATATTTTTGGTTTCAAAATTGAACAGCTCCTGCTGAATGAGTTCAACTGGGTCATCTAGTTTTCCTTCAGCTTTTTAAAGATGCTTTGGTTTATTAGTCAAACATCAAAACTGTTAACTGCTGTGTTGACAGACATTAGCAAGTTGTGTGCAGTTCACTGATGTCTCTATCAGTGGTAACAGTATGAAGCCTTTTTCACAACACACACATCCCTGATTTTGTCTATTTGTGCTCAGTAATCAGCTAATCTTAAATCATTACTTTAGCTTTCACACGCTCTTTCTCTGTGGCGTAGTCAAACTGAGTCTCCTACACACATGACAGCGTGTCTCCTGGCTGTACCACTCATTTGACTCTTGCTTAGCTCTGCTCACAGTCCACCTCAGTTCAGGCTTGAGTCGTCCACTGCTGCAGATGTGGGATGAGTCATGTAATAGTTGTTGATGTTGGCTCAGCTGTACTTTAAACCCCCTCCTCCTTTTCGCCCTTCTTCTTTTCTCATTTCCGCCCCCTTCCTCTTGCTCCTTTTCCTCTCTTAGCTCCTCTAAACCAGCCTGCCCGCCTGTCTTTGTTAAGCAGCAGTTTGCCGAATGTTGTGGCTGCGGAGTCTGCATCCTGTCACTAAATGGCAGCGCAGAAGTGGCCTGTGATTGCTCCATCACTCCTGTGTGAAGAGGCCAATCTAACACAGACAGCAGTCCACTTTGTTTGAAGCAACAGTGCTGTTTTTCCTATCATTCTTCCTCTTGACTAGTGGAAGTAGATTTCGATTGGTGCTCATGTGTCTGCTTTGAGTCAGCTGACATCCCTTGGCTCTTGCTTGGCATACAAAGCCCCCCCTCCCCTACCTTCAGCACCTTCTTTTTAGCTTCATACTTGTCTTCAGCGGGGATTTCAGCAGAGCCAAATATTTCCTCCTACGCGGGCAAATCCCCCTTCTTAGATTGCGTGACCTGAACACAAGAGGCATTCCAGAAAAATCAGGCCTTCAAATACCAATACAGTCCCTGCAGAGTGTTTGGTAAACATCTTCCCTTTCTCTGCTCTCTGCCTCTGCTGAGCTTCACCTCCTCTCCCTGAAAACCACTTTACCCTCCATGTTTCTTTACCCATCAGGATGTGTGGCTGTGTTTCCCCTCAGAAGGATTTTGTTGATGTTGCAAAAATAGACGTGTGTTATTCTTTTTTTGCAGGCACGGGGTGAGTTGTAATAGCAGGGGAGCGTGCATCTCAAATGGCGCGGTCGAGATGCCAACTTAATTTGTGGCTGAAGGGCTGTAACAAAAGCCAATCACCCGTCCACTGTAGCTTCTATTCTGCCAGAGGTGAGAGATACAATCAGGGCTCCTGCTAGCAACTATTTACCCTCGCTGTCAATCAGAGTCCTGTGGCGTGCGTTCGCAGCTGGAGGCATCGCTGGCAGGTGGCCCAGAATATCTTGGAAAACAAGCCTTAAAAGCAACGATTATTTCCTGGTCGTCCCTTCCTGTCTCATCAGCAACAAACCCCTCGCTACAAACTCAGTTCACCTTTGATCTCTCATCTGCCATCGTCCTTATCTCTCTGTATGACTGCTACTCGATTGTCCACATTAGCTGCAATATCTGCAGCATTATCCTGGGAAATATTGGACTGGAGGAAACTAATTAGAAAAGTCTTATTGTGATTCTTCTGCCTCTACACACACAGACACACACACTGTCAGAGCAGACACACTACCCCAGGAGGCAGATGTGTCCTGCATGGGACATGGAAAAGAATGTTCTAGGATTTGGTTTCCATCATGCTGCACTAAGAGAGCTTACCATCCTCATGCTCTTAAATCTTGGTCACGGTGGGAGGTTCTGTGTGCACACATGTGCCTTTGAGCATGTGTGCATACATGCATAATGTGTTTATGGATGTAATAATACAGCCCAGTAGTGAGATCCTCTTTCAGTCTTTATCAGTAGGACCAGTTCTGTCCGCCTGGGGCTAAAGCAAAGCACCCAGTGGTGCTGAAAGCATGGGGTTAGTCTGGTGTAGCCTGGTAGGGCTACAGTCCACAGAACAGTGAGGTGAGGGGGTGCTTTTGGAGGGACAGGCCAATGTTTTGATGCCACCAAGTGCTGGTACTGATGCCGTGTTCTGCAGACCGCCCAGGCCGCAGTAGCCACCCTGACCAGGATTTAATTACATTTCAGGAATAAAAGCACAGAGGGAGGAAAGGGATTTAAATGGTCTGTGTGTTGGCTGGAGGTCCTTTGGCTCTCTCTGTGGCACTTCATTTCAGATTTATTCACACAGCAGAATCAGAGCGTGTTGACAAGTAGTATAAAGCATGATTGAGCGCAATATTAAACTTACAGGTGAGAAATGGAGGCCTGTTTGATGGAGATTATGTTTTTATAATTTATATTGACATTTCTCATTTGTACAAAGGAGCTGGAACAAGATCTACATTAAAAAGAAAAGCAGAACATATACCTCTAATATTCCCACGCACAGGGCGAGTTGATGAAGTTCATTCTTTCTTCTCTCACCCTCATGTCCTTTAATGAAGTGCATGAATAAGTCCAGCTGCCAAGATTAAAAGCTTCTTCACCAGATGAGTCTTTTATGAAACAAGCCAACAGTTGCCTGCTGTGTTTCTTTTATGTGGCTCTAAAGGTCTCTCCTCCTGTATCCGTATCTCTTTTGCCTCTTGTTATTCAAGCTTATTTCTCCTCCCCAGTCACCGAGTTATTTCTCCTTCAGCACAGGTAGTCTACAGTTGATCCATCAGAGCTTTTTGTTGGTGAAAGCTCCCTGCAGCTACTCAGAATAGGATTGATGATCAAAAGTTCTGTCCCAGAAAACAAAAACTGTGGGTGAAAAAGCTTTTTCCAGCTGGGTAATAAGTCTGTGAGATTGGCACTGAAAGCAACAGCTTTCACACGTTTATTTGTTGATGATATCAAATATTGACTAGCTTTGCTTTAAGCATCTTGATGGAAGTGGGATGTTTTGCAAATTTAGACTTCCTCCTCTTGGATCAGTACAAAGGCTGTCACTGGTGTCTGCAAACAGTCAAACTTTCCTTTTTTACTCAGTTCACTCACAGGACAGCTGTTTCAGAAGTCACCCGTTTGTTCTGAAAACCAGGGACCTAGTAAACCCCATAACCCCGCCTCACTGCTGCTGACTTGATGTTCACATGTCAGGGGTTTAAATAGGTTGGTCTCAGTTAGATCAGGTTGGCAGATGTTCTTACTAAACCAGAACCCCACTGTAAGTGAGAGCCTGTCAGTGTTTCAGGTAGACAAGTCCTCAAACCTTTAGTCTGAGTCAGGTCAGGAGTCTCCAGTTCAGTCCAAGTTGAGGCTGATTGACCAAAGAAGAGTCCGAGTTGAGTTTGAGTCCTCATTCATTTCCTTGATTTATGAGGACCCCTGTCTCACGCTTCCCTCCTTTCAGATAAGTAGAAAATAGGTGCATTTGGCTTCAGTGATATTTTTACTACTTTTTCTCCTGTGTTTGTCTGGAGATCCTACATGTAACCATGGCTGCATTGTTTACATGTGAACTCAGCTGTTAGCCGCCTGTAGCATGTCAATGCTAACTGGTGTAAGGCCTGTTGTCTTCCCACAAGGTGAGAAGAAGGAGGTGAGGATGACGTGCTGGTTCTCAGGTGTGAGCTAAGAAGTGACGACATGGACCTGTCCTTCCATCCATCGTTATTGGGAACATAAGATCTATCACCAATAAGATGGACGAGCTAGCTGTGCTAACCCAGCAACAGAGGGAATACCAGAGGGCAGAGTAGCATGATGCTATTCATAGACATGGCTAACGGAGCTAACATTAGACACTTAATTAATTTATTAATTCATTCATGTATTTACCTTTAACTTTACTTTTATTGTTCCTGTATCTTCACCAATGACTGATTTATTTGAAATATTCAATCTGGAGATCTCTTTGAAAATTAATAACTAAAATGTTAAGATGTATCCATGGTTTGTTTTGTACATTTATGATAGTTTTGAAAAATCCTTCAGCTGTTCTTTTGGTTTCTGAAACTGAAAACCAGCACCGTGAAGAACAGACCCACAGAACAGTCATACTACATACTATAATGTGGGCAGTATGCAGTATGCAGTACATACGAAATACAACTTTCATACGTAGAGGGTAGTAGACAGTTTGGAAACAGCCAACGTCTCCTCTCTCAGGTCAGACGGTGACGAGCTGAGAGTGAGGACGTTTGGCTGTCACTCTTCATTTCTGTCATTGTGTTGGCCTGCTCCAGGCAACAGCTCCGGTCAGCTCATATTGATCCAGGTCCTCAGACCTTAACCTGTGTACTTTTATCTCCTCTCCTCTCCTCTCCTCTCCTCTCCTCTCCTCTCCTCTCCTCTCCTCTCCTCTCCTCTCCTCTCCTCTCCTCTCCTCTCCTCTCCTCTCCTCTCCTCTCCTCTCCTCTCCTCTCCTCTCCTCTCCTATCCTCTCCTCTCCTCTCCTCTCCTCTCCTCTCCTCTCCTCTCCTCTCCTCTCCTCTCCTCTACTTTACTTTACCTGCCACCTGTGCAAATAGAATTTCTGTGCTCCACTGAAACAGTTAGACTATGTAGTTTAGTTTTACGTCAGACCTGATTTATCCAGCTGTGTGGGCTGATGGGACAGCGCTTCCCATCTCTGGGCCTCCACAACACCCTTGAATAACCCTGCAGTGGAGTGTCCTTGGATTGACTGGCCAGCTTCCTGCTGAATGCTCTCAGATGCGAGGTTGAGCCCTGGAAGCTCTGCTATATTTGGCTCTGTGTCCTCAGACCCAGCAGGGAACCATAACGACCGCAAATTAGCTTATAATTGATAGACTTAGAAAATGATGTTGTTTATCTCGTGCTTTTTTAATCCAACTGCAGTGTCTTAGTTTTTGTTCCAACCTTTAAAAAAAAATCTCTCTGTTTTTGATCGTGAAGCTAAAAAGATTACCACCGCTTGTAGGAGAGCAGGAATATCTGCCCATTCAGTTCATGTCACACTCAGGAACTTAACTTTAACCACTCCTAACCTACATTATCGTATAAAGAAGGAGTTATCTGCTCCTCTCAGCATTATACTTCTCTCTCTACTTTGTCCCTTGCTTGAGGCCTTGCAAAGTGGCAAACCTTGATGTTTACCTCCTGGAATGACTTTCAAACACCACTGTGATTTCCCCTTCTGTCACCACAAGGTCTCTAAAGAATTGATTCCCCGCACCAGCAGGCATCACACAGCTATGCCCGTGGAGATTTGACTTTAGCACAGAAATAAACAGCAGCCCCGTGCAGCCCTTCAAGGCTTTGCTCTGATTTAGAGTACATTAAGATTCATTCACAGTGCCCCCGCTTCCCTCAGCGTGCCACCTCTTCTGTTTCCTCCACAACCAGACTAGATTCATGTGTTTATATCAGAAGGCAGGAGGCTTGTTTTTGCATTTGAACAATGCTGACATCCTGTCACAGGGGACAGTTAGAGGGGGGGACTGAGGCGGGGAGCTGGGAAGGTGGAGCCAAACGCTCCCTCTTTTCTTCCTCACTGAGCATTTGGCCATTTCTGTAAACCTTGTTTTGTCTAGCGAATTGTCAAAGAGAGGGTGCTGAAATATCAAACCCACCCCCCATACCACTTGAAGAGAACAGTCAAATTTTCCAGCAGCACCAGTGGAGGCTGTCAGCTCCAATTTCATTCAGTGCTTCAGCCTCTCGGCTGCCTGTTTGCCACCAACTTGCACAATGTCGCCTCAAACCAACACACCAGCACATTCTGAGGGAAGATACCCAAGTGAAAATGCAAAAATACAAGCAAATGCAAAAATGTGGCCCCACATACACACATGCGTGCACACTCTCACACTCAGAAACCACACAGCTCTGGGATAAACTTGGTATTTTTTGTCAAAGGATGTGTGAGTTGATGTGTGCTGGGTCTCTGGAGTAACCACAAATGCGCCACCATTTGCCTGAAACCACAGCAGACGA
Source organism: Halichoeres trimaculatus (assembly GCF_033239565.1). Classification (NCBI taxonomy): domain Eukaryota; kingdom Metazoa; phylum Chordata; class Actinopteri; order Labriformes; family Labridae; genus Halichoeres; species Halichoeres trimaculatus. The sequence continues at coordinate 24,235,276 of NW_027437183.1, forward strand.
AAAAATAACTTTTTCATTAGCATTGCCTCCACTGCAGCCCGCCTGTGTCTTCATGTACAGCCACTCAGGCATTATTAGTGTGTTTGTGTGCATGCTTGTGTGCTTGTTTGTGAGCGTACAGTAAGTGTGGATTTGCAGCAGACTGTCTCTCAGACGGCGTAGGAGCTGTCACGAGTGTCCTTACCCGCAGCTTGACCTTTAGTGACAATCAATCCTTTGTGAACGCGTCCTGTGGAGGCTAAAGGAATTATCAAGCTGCGAGCCCTCTGGCGTCATTTATCTACATGCAGGAGGTCACGCAGGTCACAGAAAAACAAGTGGCTCCTCTGGTATCTCGTCACTGTTAATAGATCGGATTAGCTCTGATGATTGATTAGAGAATCTAGTTAACAGCGAGGCAACATATGATATGTGTTTGTTTTCTACCACAACAAATAAAGAGTCTTTTCAGGAGCAGCATAATCAAACATCTTCAGGGTTAGGTCTGTTTTGGATTGATTTGTGATCTGAGTCCAACAGTTTCAGGGTTTAGGTGTGATGAGTGGCGTTTCAGACTAAGAAAAGGTAAAAATATGTGCAACTCAATTTTAAAAGGACAAACAGTTAATCTCAGTTTCATTGTAGTCCTCTCTAACTCAACCTTAATACAATTTAGCTTTCTGGAGAAAACGCGGGTATGATGTCTGTGTTTTCACACTAATTCTGTGCAGTGAGACAAAGCTTGATCATTTCATAGTAGTGGAAAAAAAATGATTCTTTTTTTTCACCTCGAAGGAAAATGTTACAAACACATGTTTGAAATATAGGAAACAGCAACAAAAGTGTGTGCATGTGACATCACAGATGGCAGAATCACTGCAGTTACCTCCACGGAGAGGATGAATGTGGTGAGCAGCATTCAGTCTGAACACTGTGAAAACACAAAAAGACTTCAATAAAAAAAAAACGTTGGTCTGTATTATGAATCAAAATAGTGGAAAAATTAGATCATTTGGTTCTAAGTTCAGAGTTTTCTGTGTCACAAATGAAAATGGGTATCTGCCGTTAAGAATCTGTATGAAATGCTCGTATAAGCCTTTATAATTAAAGATTCCTTTATTGATTCTTTGCATTACGACAGAGCTGCCAAACTTAATGTTAACTAGTCTGCCCCAGCTATCGTAGCTTAGCAGTTAGATAAAATTTTTCCCCCAGAAAACCTCTGATTCAGGATTTCCTGCTTGAATTTTTAATCAAGAACTGAACACACAAAGAAATGTTTGTTACTCTCCTACACCAAATTCCAATTCAACACATTTAACAGGTTGTACATCTTATCTAACAAAAACCATGTGGGGAAAAAAAAGCACTGACTTGATGCTAATGTGTATTGGAAATTGCATTAACATATTAGCAGTTAGCATACATTAGTAAAACTTTGGTTTTACAACAGAATTTCAACTTACATCCCAAAACATATCAAAATCACTCTTCATAACCAATACTGAAAAGTTTAAATGTCTAAATACTACCAAGGAAAGACAGAAAAAAGGCACATGCAGGCTCATGGCTGAGTTCAGCGTAACTATTGCGACCTCAGTGTTCTACTCAGAGCATTGCTATCACCACTTCAAGATTCTAGATGACCTATTTCAGTCAATAAAATATAACAAAACAGTACATCAACGTCAGGTAACCTGTGATTTTTACTAATCTTTATTCATTGACGTCCAGAGATATCCAGATCCAGTGACCAATTGCATCTTTCTTCTTATGAACTCAGTTCAATGTTGTTGACGCAGAAAACCTGTGAAACAGACTTTTGGTGCAGAGAAAATTCACAGGAACAATTAATTAGAGAATCGATAAAAAATTGGAACCAATAAGGGCACTGGTTTCAATAAAATCTGATGGATACCAGTCACGAAGCTGTCTCTCTTTGAACCTGGCTAGATCATTGCTAACCTGTTCAGGATTAGGCTTTGTTTAGTTTCAGCTTTATATAGATTTTTTAAAATCATTTTTATTAATAGTTTACAGTGTCCCCTGCGGATAGTTTAGATCCTCAGTTGACGTGCTCTCTGCCTCTGCCCATGCTGCTGTAATCATGAGTACCACTGTTGAGTTTACTATGTTGAGTTGTCAACCTAGAGGTAAACGGATAGCCACGACATTTTATTAGATATTAAAACCACTTCATTGATTTTCAGGGTTACACAACGATTATATTGTGGCCTTGCTTTGTGTGCTTCCTTAGGTTTGATCAGGTCCATATATCAGTCAATCCAATTTCTTCCCAAATTTTGATTTTCACAGATCAGTGTATCTTTGGTAAATTGGGGGAGCTCTCTGTAGAGTCCAAATGTCCTTAATTTAAGCAGATATTTGTCAGTTTGATTCATAGTTTTGATGTTTTGTCTTGCTGAAGTTAAGCAACCTGCTGCAGATATTTTGGCCTTCAAACCAACACAGAGAGCACATCCTGGTGGGAAGGTGACATTAGTACATACACTCTGCTGACATAGAGACTTTGAGTTATGACCAAAATGCATTCGTTCATATTTCATCACTATGACGATTCAAATCTTAATATTGAATTTTACACTTTTTTTTTTTTTTTACCATGACCGCCGAGTGATTTGACTCCAGAGGGAGTAAAGTTGGCCTGTGCCTGGCTACACAACCACAGTGGCCTGAACTAAATCCCACTATGTGTGCGTGTGGGCGTGCACGTGTGTGTGCGTTCTCATGTAAGTCAGCGATTGTGTGTGTGTGTGTGTGTGTGTGTGTGTGTGTGTGTGTGTGTGTGTGTGTGTGTGTGTGTGTGTGTGTGTGTGTGTGTGTGTGTGTGTGTGTAAAAGAGAGCAATCAGGCACAGCTGTACCTGCCCTCGCTTGGCAGAGCAGTGCATTTGTCTGCTTAGAAAAGCAGAAGGTTTTGATATGGCAGAGAGGCAGTCATTTGGCTGATCTAATGGAGGCTCCCATAGGATCCATATCTGTGTGCAAACACAGAGCCAGAGAAGAGAGTGCGGTATACACCCATAAAACCAGCTGAATATTTTATCATCTCCCTCCCCGCCTCCAGCCTCTACACTGTCATCAGCAGCAAGCCTCCTTCATCATGCAGCCTGCATTATCTGCTCTCATTTACACATATGCACATACCTGATTTCACACAACATGCAGCTTTAGGAAGCATCCTTCCTGCCTCTTTGACAGCCTCTCTGACTGGTCTCTGAAGTTGAGATGTTTCCTTTTTTGTCAAATACGTCCCTGCAGGTGAATTCAGATCTAAAGAAACAGTCGCCCCGGGGAAGTCTCCAGTATTCTCTCCTCTCATCCTTCAAACACAATCTTTCTCGTATCCTTTTATCTGTCCCCCTTCCTCCCTTCTCACTCCCCTTCCCCTGAATGCCCCGCTCCCTCCAGTGTGTGGCTCTGTTTTCTGCCAGCCCGCTCCTGTTGCTGCCTGAGCCCAGCTCGTTAAAGGAAACAGTGGAGCATGGTCCTGCTCACCTTCCCTCTGCACTGCCTTTTAATTAGACAGCTGTTGGTGTGTGTGCGCGCGTGTGTAAGAGAAAGAAGGAGTGCGTGTGCAGTGGAATAAATTGATGATGTATGTGTTTGCAGTGTTTGGATGGAGGGCTGGAGTGTTTTCCGTCACATGAGTCATCTTTTTGAAGTGATTGGTATCACAGCAGCGTGTTTGTTTCTCTGATGTTCTACCCAGACGTTTAATAGCAGTGTGTGCTCATACATTCTCCATGCAGCTCTTGGACACACACTCATACTCCTTTGATCATATTTGCTTAATTTAGCGGGTTTATAGAGCTGACACCATGATTAATAAATAAGTCAGTCTACACCAAAGACTTTGGATAACCAACTGAGCGTTTGTGTGATTGTTGTTGAGCAAAAAATTGGTCAAAATTCCCAGATCTAACTTCTGAGATTGGAGATTTCTCTTTGTTATATTTGTACTCTGATTGCTTTCAGCTGTTCTTCTGGAAGAAAAAAATATCACTTTGAGTTTTGGAAGATACATTGGTATTTTTCATGTTTCTACCTCAAATTTTCTGGCTTAGTTTTATTTGTAAGTTGCATCTTTGATTTAGGTCTGTTGCTGGTAAGTTTGCAAGAGGCTATAGCTCAAGGGGGAGGGGTTATTTTATAGAAGTTGATAAAAATTAAAATAGAATAGAATAGAATAGAACTTTATTGTCATTGCAACAAGTACAATGAAATTGAAGCCACAGCAGCAACCAAGAAAAAAAATTGGGAAAGTGTACAGAAAGTGCAAAAAGGTCCATAAGAAAATAGATGATGACAGCTTGTCCATCATTCTCCAGTTCAGCCAGCCTCCACCTCCACAGGGTCCAGGACTGAGCTTCTTCAGTCATGCTCCATCTCTGTCTCCTGGATCCTGTCTGCTCACAGCAGGTGAAGCTCTTCCAATGTGGCGTTGGTGTCTGTTGTTAGCTCCGTTAGCCATGTCTGTGAATAGCATGATGCTACTCTGCCCTCTGGTATTCCCTCTGTTGCTGGGTTAGCACAGCTAGCTCGTCCATCTTATTGGAGATAGATCTTACGTTCCCAACAATGATGGATGGAAGGACAGGTCCATATTGTCACTTCTTAGCTCTCACCTGAGAACCAGCACGTCGTCCTCACCTCCTTCTCCTCACCTTGTGGGAAGACATCAGGCCTTACACCAGTTAGCACTGACATGCTACATACTGCTAACAGCTGAGTTCACATGTAAACAATGCAGCCATGGTTACATGTAGGATCTCCAGACAAACACAGGAGAAAAAGTAGTAAGAATATCACTGAAGCCACAAAAAGTTTGGTGTCCATGACCAACAAATGAGCCAAACAAAGTAATGATCCACTCTAAATACAAAGATGACGAAAAGTAGACGAAAAAAATTACAAAAAACGGACAAAGAAGATAGAGCTGCTGCAAAGCCAGCCATAGCCAACAGGGCGGCGCCCAGCAATAGCACCTAGTTATTACAGTTTAAATGTGAATATAATCTTCAACTACATACTTTAATTATTCCATTTAATGTTGTTTTTTGGGTCAATGCAATTAGCATTACATCTAATCCTTCTATTGGATATGTGTCATTTTATGACTGCTTCTGTTCATGGGGCTTGAATCATTTTGCTGAAATTTGAGAAAGGAGCTGCTTGAACTGTTCCTGTTGATTTTTTTTTATTGCAAACTGCTGAAACTTTGTACATTTTGCTAATAATTTGTAACAGGGGTTGATTAATTTTGGTTATATGTCTGCGTCCCAGCCCCCAGTGTTTTCTGCTGTTAATGGCAAAACATCTGTACCGGTTCAGTGAAAGACGTGATTGTTCCCGCCTCTGCAGTAATGAAATCAAACCTGTTTTCCGTCCCCCCTTGTCAAGACATAGCGACTCCTCTCCTCTCCTCTCTCGTATAATCCCATTAATGGCACTTTACTGGAGTAGCTGCTGCCCTGCTCTGCTGCAGGACATGCCTTTTGGACAGAGGGCAAACTGTGGGCTCTTTAACACCTTACACCTCCCGCAGGCTGCCTCAGCCTCTCGGTGGCTCTCATCTCTCTGTCCTAAAACTTTCAAATCAGGAATAACAAATATTTTAGCTTCTCTAGAACTATCTCTTCTTATTTTCTCCCAGTTTTTACAGTTTATTGCAATAAATCTGTCATTTTGCAAGGATTAGATTTCACAGAGATGTTTTTGTTGAGGAGGAATTGATCGATGATTTGTCTATCTGATATGTGATTTTAAAAACCAAATGAAAAGTATCTAATCATGAGTCTGGCTGCGCTGAAAGCAGTGAATGAGTATTTGTTCACCTGTTTATGGTTTTATTTGCCTCTTTCTGTCAACTCAGGAGCAGATTCACCCCCTGTGTGTGTATGAGCATAGCGCAGGTCGCCTCTTCTGTGAAGGAAGTGTAGGCCCTAATCCAGCCATTCACATCACCATGACAACCAGGCTTGTCCCATAAGCCTCGGCAGCCTGTGATGATAGCCTTGGTTGTTTTGAGGAATATCAGAGCTCGTGGGTCCAAAGTGAAATATGGTTTTTGATTTTCAAAGGCATCCTCACACAGCTGCAGGGAGAGACATAACCACACAGCTCCACACAGCAGAGCGGCGGCTGGCAGGACTCTGAGAAACAAAAACACACTAGGGGCTCAGAGTCACAGATCTTGCTCTGCTGCATGACATAAGGGGCTAATTATGCTAAGCACAATACATTACCTCCAGCATGTGCCATGAAAGCAGCCATTCCGTTAATGTGCAGCAGAATATAAACATACTTAGCAAAGAAGGCTAACAGAGAGGAATCAGTGAGGAATCTTAAACCAGTGTCCTTGTCAGAAGAAAGAAATGGAATAATGTTATTGGAGCCGAGCATTTCTGATTAACATGTCATCAAGGACCTCCCCCGTCGCCGCCTCTCTCTTCTGCTGGCTCTCTCCCCAGCAGAACTAGTTTACCTTTCATTAGGAGACCCTTGGTGCAAAATGTGTTTGCTGATAAGAGCCAGCGGTTTATCAACAGTTTATAAAGCACGGCGTAAGGATTAATCAAATCAGCACACATCCGGAGAAGGGCTGGACTCTGTAAACACAATCAGATCTGACTCTGCAGACGGACCGAGAGGAGTGTGGGAGACAGAGGGGAAGAGAGTAAGAGCAGGGAGGGAGGAAAGATAAGTACAGAAATTAGAATGAAGTCAATTCTGCAGAAATTATAAATTTCAGGCAATTATTTCACTCCCAGAAGGAATGTTATTCTGTGATACTGGAGGGGAGTCGAAATGAGCAGCGGTGGGAGAGAGCTGCAGTCAGAAATGAGCGAGATATGGTGCCAGTGTCTGTCCCTGAGCCAAACACAGTGCCTCCTCTGTGCCTGGCAAGGCTGCCTCCTCATTATCTGCCTATCTTGGCTCCCATCTGAGGAGAAAATGCAGCGTTGCAGTCTCACTTTAGAGGGACACTGATCACAAGAGCAACTCATCTCAACTGGAGTAAGATTGCGCTCAACCTCTCCCTCCCTGTGTCTCCCACTGCTGCGGGTTGGAGGCAGACAGAGATGAGGAATCCTCTGTTTTCAGCTCAGAAAAGTGGAAGTTTGAGTCAGAGAGATGGAGCGAAGCTTCAAAAGGCACATGTAATTGAGCAGCCCTAGATAGGCTATCTGGGAACATGAAACAGCAACAGTTGTGACGGAGGGTAATTGCCTCCCCGGGCCTGTATAATGCCTTGTCGAGTCTTTAAACTTGAGCAAACTGCTGGAAGTCCTTATGTCAGCAGGTAATTGGTTCCAGGCATCAGCAGTGATTTGAAATAAAGGATAGGTAGGAGGTGTGTGTGTGTGTGTGTGTGTGTGTGTGTGTTTGGAAAAAAGAAAGTATGAAAGATTCACAGCAAAGTCACTTTATGAGCATCTTCAGGAGTGTTCTGTTGTATTGATTTTTTTCTCAACAATGTGTTTCTGCTGTTCATTTATTCAGAGGGCTCAATATTTTTTATTATGTGCTGCTGGAGCAAAGAGAAAAGATCTTGTGCTCTCTGCGGGTGCTTTTCTTCAAATGGCATCCTATGTGTCTGTGGGTGATGGCTGTAAATTTAGATGGAAGATGCTCGTCTCATGCAAGTATAAGTTGCAGTTTTTGTAGCATAAGCAGTAGCTTTAAAAAAAATCTGTCCAGCTCCAAACACTAGAGATAGACCGACAGGGTTTTTTTCAGGGCCGATACTGATCATTAGTAGTTGAGGACGCTGATAACTGATATTTGGAGCTAATATTAATTTGTGGTAAAAGTGAAATTATTGGTGTCAAGTTTTGTATAATACAAACTCCAACACATAACTTTCTTTAAATATCTCATTTTTCTTATCAAGATAATTGAAAACTTGAAAAAATTACTCTCTAAATTTCTACAGATTTCTACAAATAAAGTTTTCCAAAATTACAATGTAGCTAAAATGTTATTTTATCTTTCAATTATCTTTGTTTTAAGGTAACTTAGGTATGGTACTGTGGATGGGACAATGCTAAAGACAGGGTATTGACCGCAGACAGGAAGACATTGCTACATCAGAGCCAAAAATAACGCAGTTTTAAATTGTATTGTTACCGGCCGTCGGCTTAAAAAAGAGACCAATGCCTCAAAATACCCCTTTGCTACAGCTTGTTGCAAACTTACCAACAACCAGCCGATAATCAGTCTGTTCCTACTAAAAACTAGGGAAACACTGATTATCAGCCAGGCTGATTATTGGCGCTGATATTTAGCATTTTGAGGCATATCGGCATCAGCCTTTTTGTTTAATCCAGCGGTTGATAAGAAATTACATTTAAAACTTTGCCGTTTTGGCTCCAATACAGCCGCGCCTCTCTGTCTGCAGTCACTACTCTGTCTCTGGCATTGTCTCATCCACTGATTGGTGACACAGAGCCATTATTTGGAAAACTTGACCTACTTTGATAAGATTTAGGGAGCTATTTTTTAACTTTTCATCTAACTGTATAAGACATGCAGCTGATCCTGGGAGCTGTTAAGAAAAAATATGCTTAAAGACGTTAAAGGTCCCATATTCTGCTCCTTTTTTGCACTTCAATATGGATCATTGCTGTCTTCATGAAATGGTTGTAACATGTTTTGGTCCAAAAAGCCAATAAATCAAGCACAGCAGCATTGTTTCCAGGCTCTCATAGCCCCTCTGTTCAGAATGGTCTGATTTAGTGGGCGTGGCCTTCATATGCAAATGAGCCACCGCTGATACCGCCCTGCTCTTCAGCATCACTGAGAGCGGCGCCACGAGCTCCGAGTGCACAATGTTTAGAAAACAGTAAAGCTCGTTTACCGTAACATTACAGGCTAAAACAACAGGCTAACCACTGCTAAAGTTAGCATCCTGAAGCTAACACAGAGACAGGGGGGACACTGAGGAAAAGCTCTTACATCTGCTCCACAGCACACAGCATTTGCAGTATCTGCTCCGGTGGACCAATCAGGTCAGACTTGCTCCTGATTGGTCAAAAAAGGGAATCGCTGACATCGGCAAATACCGGAAATTCCAAACAACTCGTTTTAGATCAGGATTTTATGTTCAAGAGCTACTAAGTACAGGTTTGGTCATTAAATATCACGTTTTGTGGGCTGGGAGGAAAGCCAAAGACCCACCCTTTAAAACAAAGGCAAGTGTTCAGAGTTCATATTATCCCAGATTTTGACACCAGTATTTTTACTTTTACTGCAAATGAACCTCTGCCCCAAACATTGGTTATCAGCTTCCTTGACTACTAATAACTGGTATTGGTATCAGCCCTGAAAAAAAAATTGTTATTAATCTATCTCTACTAAAAACCCACAAGGTGACCAGGTCAGGATGGTCAGCACTGTGGCCTTCACTCTCAAGGTGTCTGTCCTCTCATTTGGCCTGCATCCAGTGCGCTTCCTGGCTGCAGGATGCAGAGTGGGACCTCAGGAAGTAGATGCTGTATTAGCTGTCCCTGCATGATTAATTGAGCATCTGTTCACACAAAAACAGCTGACCCCAATTCCCAGCTGTTTACCCTCTGTATAAACAGCTAATAAGCCTGCCGTGAATGTGTCACATGAGAGGTCAAGACGACGTTTCTTGAAGCCTCTCTATCTTCCTGCTGAACCGCTCCTTGTGCAGTTGAAGGAGGTGTCCAGCGTGGTTTTGTTTTCACAGGTGGACAGGGCTTGAGAAAATGGAAGATGGAGTGGATGAGGATATACAGACAGTATTGTTCTCCCTGTTTCCAGCTCCAGAGGTCTTGTCAGCAGTCAGTCAGTCAGCCAGTTAACCCCCCACAGCTCTGGTGTGAAGCTAAAACCTCCCTCCTCTCCCTCCTGATTAGCCGAGTCTTTGTTCTGTTGGTGGTGGCACGCCATGAAGCGTGATTGCAGCGGGCCAACTGAGGGCTTTGAAACAAGTCTGCTGCTGCGCTGATCTGCATCGCACTTTACCCCCCTCGTCAGACAGCGAGGATGAAATCGAATCAGGTTTTGTTTGTTGTTTGCTTTCTGAGCAGTAAGCCTTCTAAGAGATTTGGGAAATGGATTTTTCTTGTTTCTTCTCAGTTTAATGAACAGTAATTCTGACCAAAGAGATGGAAGTGTAAGAGGGAAGTCTGTGGTAAAAAGACAACAAAATGACTCACTGTTAATAGCACGAGTGTAAATAAAGGCTTTGTTTTTGTTTGCTCACAGTTGAATGTCTAAGTGTTTCACTTATTTTCTCTCTTTTTCTCTGTCTTTCCATCTGTAGGCTGCTTCAATGGCACTCAGCAGTTTGGGCCATGTGTATACAGCCATAGGGGACTATCCAAACGCCCTAGCTAGCCACAAGCAGTGTGTCCTGCTCGCCAAGCAGTCCAAGGATCAACTATCAGAGGCCCGTGAGCTGGGAAACATGGGGGCTGTCTACATCGCCATGGGAGACTTCGACAACGCTGTCCAATGCCACGAGCAGCACCTGGGCATCGCCAAAGCCCTGGAAAACAAACGAGAGGAAGCTCGAGCTTACAGCAACCTGGGCAGTGCCTACCACTACCACCGCAACTTTGACAAGGCCATGTCCTACCACACGCACGTTCTGGAGCTGGCCCAGGAGCTGGAGGAAAAGTCCATCGAGATGAGAGCCTACGCAGGCCTGGGTCACGCTGCTCGCTGCATGCAGGACCTGGAGAGGGCCAAACAGTACCACGAACAGCAGCTGTCCATAGCTGAAGGTTTGAAGGACAGAGCCGCGGAGGGGAGGGCCTCATCCAATCTGGGTATGTGTGCAGAATACTAATAGACTAGAGCAAGCTAACAAGATTATAACATGATGCCAAAACCTTGCCATATGTTTCTGGTAGATTATTTGCTTCCATATAGTACGCTGTTTGTCGTGAATCACTAAGATCGTCTCGAAATTGAAGGTGAGCTAACAACCAGGAGTTTCTAAACCATGTTTTGAACACCTTTGTTGTTGGGAAGGACAGCACAGTTGTTGGATTATAATAAGGTGAATTTAATTAACTGCTGCTGAAACTGTTATTTAAATGTTCTCCTTTATTATGACACAACAAAGACAGAGAACAGAGAAAGCATGAAAAGCATTAACTTGATTTTATTGTTGCATTGCCTTAGGCTTGTCAACAAGCAAACCTTTAGCGCTTTGTTTTCACGCTTCATTTTTGACTTAATCCAGTAAAAGCAGTTTCATGTTTGGCCATAGAAGTGTAGCCTGAATAACACACTTTCCAGTTTTTTTGTTATTGTGTTTTCACAATTGAGGCTGTGTTTCTACACTCGTGGAGAGGTGCTGATACACAACACCAGTGTTGACAGTGTTTACGAGAGGTGGAACACTCTACCAATGTGTATAAATATTCTACAACATTCATAAAATGCCTCGTTGATGGAATGAAGGAAATCTAGTTAAAGAAATACATCCCTGATTCTTTCACTACACATCTCTGCACAGTCTAATGAAATAAAGAGTATTCACAGTTTCAGAGAGCAGCTGTGTTTCAGATGGAGGGTGCTCTGTGGTTTGATCCCTGCATGCTCTTTTCTACTGTTGTTTTTGAGGAAGATTCTGAGCCTCGAACAGATCCTGAAGGCATAGCCTGCTGTGGAATAGTGTGTATAGCTTACTTTAAAACCTGATTGTAAGTTTAACACCTCGCATCACAGCCTGCGTCCTGATGAAACAGGCTGTGATGAATATATGTGTGACAGGGTGAATGTGCCATGTTGTGAAAGTGCTCTGTATGGATGAAACACGAAAGGCAGTATACCTCTTAGGTGCCATCAATTAGTCCTTAAAGGTAGAGTCTGCAGGAATTTTCTTGTGAAAAAACACAAAAACAAACAGGCTCCTCCTCCTTGGATCAGTGCCAGTGGCAGCATAGACCCACAGCCTCCGACTGTAGCTATGTGAGCATGCTCACTAACCCAGCACCCATCTGTAGCATTGCATTTCTGCACAGGAGAGACTCTAGAGCTGTGCATCTGACATAGCATGTAAGCACAAGCTAATCACTGGTATTTGACACATACCTGGTTAGCAGAAAGCCGCTCTTCGTTCTCAGCCGCTCTCCAATTGCCCAAAAGCAAGTGAAAGTCAAGCAAAGCCACCTTTTTTAGGAAAAAAATGTTTCTGTTTGGCTTTTTTTTTTTAGTTGCAGTTTTTTTGCTCCATGCTACGTCCGCTATTGTAGCCATTCAGGATATCTTCTTCCACTCGCTGTCATCCACACGCAAATTCACTTGCACACTGGGTGCCAGGCTGAGGTAGTCACATCTACTCTACGTCCAGAAACATCCAACACAACCGAAACATCAGCATCAGGGCAGAGTAGGAGGTTGAGGCCGACACAGGCATTGACACCCATTTATGAATGAATGAATGAATGAATGAATGAATGAAAGTTTATTTTGAAAATGTAGAAGAAGAATAATGTTATGGAGACAGCCAACAAAAGAAAGAAGAAGAAGACCAAAATAATAATAATAGTAATAATAGTAATATTTTAAATCCCTAAGTTACAGTCTTTTACATTCTCAAAAAGGAGTGGAAAGAAATTTAACTTATAATTTCCACCCCCTCTCCAGTTTTAATTGAATACCATATGGTTAGTCAAGCTTCTATGTGTCTATTTAAATATATACACACATAAATACACTTATACATACATACATATAGACATACATATATACATACATACATATAGACATACATATATACATGCATGCATACATACATACAATTTTTATACACATATGTGTATACCCCAACATATCTAAATACATGAATTTATACACACATACACATAAGCAGCCCAGTGATCAGACAGCCCTATCATTCAGGGCCTCGAGCTGTCCTGCCCTCGCACGGTGGTGTTTAACTCCCATCCTCCAACCTGTATTTTGTGAGAATCACCTCCTTGTATTTCCTTTTAAAGTTATCAACATTATTGCATTGTTGTAGCTCTATAAACAGATTGTTCAAAAGTTTTACCCCACTGATTGCTATTGAAAAGGATCTGGTTGTGGTGCGTATGGTCGATGATTTGAAATTCATTTCTCCCCTTAGATTTTACCCTCCCCCTCATCCCCTAAACAGTTTTTGAATATTGGCAGGTAATAAGTGGGATTTGGCCTTAAACATGACTATTGCAGTTTGGTATTTTACAATATCTAAAAAATTAAGTAGCCTTAACTGTAGAAATAATGGGTTGGTGTGGTCCAGGTATCCGACTTGATGAATAATTCTTATGGCTCTTTTTTGAAGTATGGATAATGAATGCAGTGAGCATTTGTATATGTTGCCCCAAACCTCAGCACAGTAACTTAAAATGGTAAAACCAGAGAACAGTACAGTATCCAGAGTGATATGGAGGCCTTGAAGTGATGATTGAGCAGAATTATTCTTGTAAAAATTGAAATTTTGTCAATAGTTTTAGGAAAATCCTGCAGACCCTACTTTTAACATGAAGAAGAGGCTGAAAAAACAAAAAATAAATAAACAAGTGAAAGGTGTCTGTCTGCCTTCTTGTTGTTTTGGGGATATAAAAAGGCGACTGCTTTCTGCTTGTGTTTTCACTGCGCTGCAGGCTACATCCATGTTTGTCCTCATTCAAATGAGATGTTCGCTGAAAGCTGTTTTCAGACATATGTATGTATAATCAAACCACAGTGTCATTATTTTTCATTTTCATTGATGCATGGTCACTGATTTATTCAAAGTTGTTGATTATGCTGTACAATATTTCAGGATTGCATTATGTTCAACATAATGTGCATAGTGCCCAGCAGATTATAGAAGCATAAGGTGTGCAGGAGTGAGTCTGCATGGAAGCCAGGGAAGAAGATGGTGCACGTCAGAGCCAGCAGTAATTTGTGAGCCCAGAAAGTTCTGTGTGTTGGGTGATACACTGCCAACATACAGCACTGGCTGTCAGAATATAAATAAACCTATGAACGAAATGTGTTAATTCTCCAAAGAAATCCTTTCACATTTACCGTTCCTGCTCTCACCTTCACACTCGCTTTGACTTTAATCACACCTGAAATAGAAAAAGAGGTGTAAAGAGAAATATAAATGAGACAGTGCAAACTGAATGTATGATCTGGATGTTTTGATGGAAACTTACACAGCATTTATCGCCCCCTTTGGAAGCTAATGTTTTATAGATATATCCTGCTAAAATGAAATGATTAGCGCTTTTACCTTGTGAAATCTTCTAATGTAATAATAAAAGCAACCTCAGAGATCAAGGTCTCTCGATATCCAATACCTCATGAGATATATGCTATAGCCTCTTTCCTGTATTTAATCCAGCAATTATCACCTACGCTGGATGACTTATGATAGCCATGAAGAAAGTAGTAAACCTGACTCTAATGGACAACTAAGAGGCATAATAGGTCCTCACAGATGATTTATTTTTGAACCTAATGTGTAAAGTGTGCAAGCAGAGAGCAGGGTTAATCATCCAAACATAAATTGAAGTCGTCCTTTGACCGGACTAATGGTCGCACATCCTGGAAAGCTCGCAGCACCAACACACACCTGACTTAAAGAGAGCTGGTGACTGGTCGCCATAAATTAGGGACTGTAGTGAGAACGTTTTTATGATTTTACAGTACGTGAGCTTTATTAAGAGTGGGCACCATGTGTCATACAGCGAATGTGCGCCTTTCTGTAGCATGATTGCAGTTTTGCCAGCTCGTATTTATTATTAGTTTACAACATTACAGCCCTGGGAGTGGATGACAGAGTAATGATAGTGTGGTTGATGCAGTGTCAAAGACCTCCAGCTGGCAAAAGCAGAAGCTAAATGAGAGGGTGTAGCAGCCTGTTGCTCCATGATGACAGCCTGGACAAGCTGGAGCATCATGTGGAAACTCAACCTCCTGACATCCGCAGAGGCTCCTCGTCCATCTGAGCGCTGCTTTATCTGCGCGCACTCTCCTCTTTACTTGTAGTTTTTGATGCCTTCCTCTCTCATGCTCTATCTGTCTCTCCCTTCACCCCTACTGATTGTAATCTGCAGCTGTCAAGCTCCCTGTAATTGAAACTGACTTGATGAATCGCTTAATTACCTTTAATAGCTGATTCAAGAGGAGCTGAATAATGAAGATAACAGAGGATGAAGTGGAGGTTGTGGAGCATCAGTCTGTAATTGTCCCATTGTTGTTGTTTTTGTTTTTGTTTTGAGCAGCGGGGTGTGTGTTGTTATTCCGTCATCAACGCCCAAAAACCTGCTCAGCAGAAGAAGATAATGCGGGCTAAAACTAACAGGATGTTGTTTGGGACTTCAAATGATTTCACTGCTCGGAGAGGAAGGATGATGGAAAGAAGATTAACGAGCAGTGATAAAAGAAAAATCAGTTGAAGAGATGGAAAGAAGAAGCTGCAGGAACAGGAAAGAAGAAACTTTTATTATGCCCTCTCAGCTTGTCGCTAATGGTGCGTGCAGTGTGGGTGGAGCGGCAGCTGACATGGCTCTGAGGTACAGTTGTATCCAGATCGCCACGCTTTCATATCTAACCATGATGCCCAGCGGTACTAGCAGCCCTGGCTCAGCACACTCTGACCTATAAAGGATATGAAAATGTTGTATTCCAGCCCCATTTATTATTCATTAATTGGCTAACTTACCCCCTAGTCAGCAATATTTAATATCCAAGTGAGGGCTAAAGTAGTGGGTTCCCATGTAGTTCACATTTCTTGTATTCATGAAACAGAATCTAAATTGTATTATTTCCCCTCTGCATCCCACTTCAAAGAGACTTTGAATAAGTTTCTTTCATAAGCTTTGTGTGCGTGCCTGGTCTTTGTTGTGCTCCACTCACACCTCCTCATCTGACCATATGTCTCAAAGAAGTCACTTGAACTGTCGCCTCCATCAGTAAAAAACGCCGGAGGTAACAGATCTAATTAAGCATTTTTTATTTCCTCCAGAATCCCTGGGGAACACTTTCTGCTGATGCTCACAAAAACAAAGCAACAGAAAGAGGAAAACAAAAGGAAGAAGATTTCACAGAACTACAAAGCCCCTCACAATCCTCGCTCTGATGCTCTGTGCTCACATCTCATCAGTTGTATTTAAAAAAAAAGAGGGCATAACTTCTGTAGTGAATTAGTTTCAGACCTTTTATGCTAAACTCATTTCACACTCGCAGCTTTTTTCCATTTAAGGGCCATGAGAGAACGAGCGCTGGAATTTACATTCCAGAAAATCAGTTGTGGAAATCTGCTTTGACCAGACATCTGATTACCAGGTTTTGTAACATGTCTGACGGAAACATTGTCGCACATGATTTATATTTCTCACAGGCCGTGTGTGCCGCAGGTTGTGTTGAAATATGGCATCACTGACCCGCATAATGTGAGCTCTAATGCATGTAACCTCGACAGAAGTTGTATCATCGTTGCCTTTAAAATGATCCTCCTGTAAATGGGCTGCTTCGTAATGTAATTAAAAGATAAGATAAACATCCTTAATCATGACAAAGCTCGAACACAGCAGCATCATCTCTATTATCATTACAACAACAAAGATTGCATGAACATAAATCCCATACCTTCCTCTAAACTGATTTCACACTGCCTACAGCAGCGACAGACAGGGACCAGACTGGCCCTGAGGCACTGAGATTATTCAGTTTTCTACCTTAAGCCTTTAGAAACAGCAGTGATTGTCGACATATTACTAGTCTGACCAGGAAGGGGAACAGGAGAGTGCAGAATTTACAGAGGAATTTAGCCAGCCTAATGGCCCAGACAGGATAAATGAGAGCACAATATACGGAGGAAGACAGGAAAGAAGCGTAACAAGGCCATAAAAAGTGAATTCTTCTGAGACTGGTGACATCTTAAGCTTTCCATTAATGACCGGGTAAATGGAGAAGGTAAAGGTGGGGGTGGTTTTGCAAGATGCCAGGCTTATGTTACTTTCCTGCAGAGGTCTTTGCTATCTAGCTGATCTTTGCAGCCTGGCCCCAAATGTCTGTTTGTTGGAAAAGCAGCAGACGCTCCCTACTCCCTACCTCCCCCCTGCCTGGCCTCCTTCAATCTCTTGACAGAGGACGCTGCCAGGAACTGGACTAGAGGCCCTTGCTAAACACACTTTTCTTGTCTCTGTGCTTACACTAACATTTAGCTCATTTAATGCAGTTATTATTCAGCACGCTGTGGGGCTATTAAGTGAAACAAAAGAGCTGTAACATTGTTTTGCATTGAGCAACGGTGGCCTTTTCTCAGCCTTCTGCAACTTCAGCATGAAATTTGATCTGTTCCTAAATGGTGAGGTGATTGTGCAGAGCAAAAATGAAGAAAAACCCTGATTGAATATTGTCAGCCGAAGTGCTCGGAGGAATCAGAGGTCATGCATTCAGACAGGAAAGCGACAGCTGTTTTGATGAGCTCAGGAAAGTGAACACAACTGGTACAGCTCTCTCTTTGTGTGTCTCCTTTGGCAGACGACCCATTCAGCAGCCAACCATCTATCCATACTATGTCCTTTTTATCTCCCTCTTTCCTGTCTCTCCGTCAGTCAGACTGTGGAGGATGTCTGTGTCTGCTCGTGGGGATTTGCTACCTTAAACCCAGACCCTCCAGCTCCGCCTCTTCCCTCCTCCTCAGACCCCAGCAGAATCCAGTGTCTGCTTCAGCTCACTACTCCCCCCACAGATCGTAACATACACTAAAGCATAATTTACAACTGGCACAGCTCAGTTCAGATACTTTGCATATTTTAATAGAGTCTTTCAGCTTCCATTCATCCATTCATTTTCATAGACATTATTACATTGGAAGTCTCTGGGAAACTTATCCTCCATATTATGACCATAATCCATGTATAATCATCACAGTCTGCACATAATTGCTTTGAACCTTTTCAATTCAACATCTCTCTTTGACTGTTCTTACTGGTGACTAAATTTGTGCTAGTGTAATGAAAATGTAGTTTTTCTTTATCCTGCATTTTCTATTTCTATTACCATTGAAAGAACTGTCTCTTTAGTGACTGTTAGAAAAGTTGTGAAGGGATTTTCTAACTTAACCTTTTGGTGTGTCTCGCTATAGATTATCTCTCTATACAGAAAAAAAACCCAAAATGTTAATAAAAACAAACTGATGGTTCGCAAAATTATTCGTAAACATAAATTGAATTGGTAACTATATGAAACAATAACTCAAATGTTGAAACTGAAAAATACAGCATATGCTCTGTTTTAAATTTGATGCCAGGCAGCTGCACATTTCAAAAAACTAGAAACTGGGACATGTTTGTCATTGTGTTACATCACCTCTTCTTTTAACAGCTCGCTGTGAGCGTTCGGGAACTGAGGAGACCAGTTTCCGGGGCTTTGAAAGAAAATGTTGTCCTATTTTTTGCCTGATAAAAGATTTCATCCGCTCGACAGTTCTGGACCCTGTTTGTCAGATTTGTTGTTTCATGATGCAGCAAATGTTTTCAGTGGGTACAGAGTCAGGACAGCAGGCGGGTCAGTGTAGCACCCTGACTTATTGACTGCTGGGAGATGTTGTAATGCAAGCAAAATGTGGTTTGGTGGTGTTTTCCTGAAATATACAAGGGCTCTTAAGGCACTTATGTTGCTCTAAAACCTGTAAATATGGTTTAACACTGTACCTTCCCAGTGTAAGTTTAATTATGGACTGACAAAAACTTTATTTTTCCTCTCTTTAAAGCAGAGGATCCAGCGCCCATTATTTAATAAAGAATGTCAAATTTTTATGTGTAGGACTTTGTCAGTCATTCCAAAATGGGCTCAGGAGTTTCTGCATCATGTTTATTTACATTTTCCTCTTTGTACCACACAGTGTTTACCCCTTAATTTTCTGCTCAACTGTTTGGTAACCGTTTTAAGGATAGCTGTGGCTCAGTAGTTGTTGCCTCTCAATCGTAAGGCTGAGGGTTTGATTCCAGCTCCTGCAGTCACATGCCAAAGTGTCCTTGAGCAAGACACTGAGCCCCAATTGCTCCTGCCAGTGGTGTATGGATGGGTGTGACTCCATTAGATAAGCTAATGGTTCCTATAATAGAAACCTCTGCCATCAGTGTGTGAATGTTGTACAGATGGGTGTAAAGCGCTTTGAGTGTCAGGAAACTCGCTTTATAAGTACTTTATAAATACTGGTCTACATTTTGGAGTAGCAAGCAAATATGCTGAATTGAATAAAACCTGATGGGTTGTATCTACACCTCCAAAATATTTCCCGATTTTAGTGCTCCAACAACAATCAAATACAAAAAAAATCTATAGTTGTTTTCTTGGAGTGAAAGTTAAAGGGTTAAGTTCATTGACAGTTGTTTTTTTCTTTGGTTTTGAGCCCATGCAGAGGTTTTCACTACAGAGTCATCCCTGCATTTGATGCAGTGCAGCCTTCAGGCCTGGACATCTGTTCATTCAGTATTAGTTGTCAAATCCAATCCAACTTTATTTGTTAAGCACTTTAATAAGAGACACTGCCGACCAAAGTGCTGTACAAAAGAATGAATGAATGTATGAGTGAATAAATAAATAGAAAAGTAAATATATAAATATACAACAATAATATACATAGCAGCTTACATGAGATGAAAGAACACTGTATGTCAAATACAAAAACAATTTAAAGACATGGTTAAAAAGGATACAGGAGGGCAATCAAAGAAATAAATAAGATCAATGACTACTGTGTATCGAAGGCCAGGAAAAAGTTTTAGGAAGAGATTTAAAAACAGACAGAGACGTGGCTTGTTTAACGTGCTGTGATAAGCCCTTTCAAAGTTTTGGAGCCACAACAGCAAACACGCGGTCCCCTCAGAGCTTCTGCTTGGTTTTCACCACCTTCAGGAGCAGCTGATCAGCTGACCTGAGGGAGCAGGTGGGTGTATATGGGTGAAGAAGCTCAGCCAGGTAGGGTGTGGCAAGACCATGGAGAGATTTAAAGCAAATAAAACAATTTTAAAGTTAATCCTATACTGAATGGGCAACCAATGGAGTGAGGCTAAAACATGTGGATGTATTTATATATGGAAGAATGTGCCAGTGAAAAGACAAGCAGCTGCATTCTGAACCGTCTGTCAGCCTTGACCCTTTGGTACAGTAGACGATGAAAACCACAACATTCTTGTAACTATATTGTTATGCAACATTATTCTGTAATCGTTCAACTACTTTCTCACGCAGTCTCCCACAGAGTGTTTTTAATACCCAGTCATAATATTAGTCTGTTGTGTATTAATCTTATTTAATAAGAGATGTTATATTAGTTGTTTTGTAGGATTACACAGATTTTGTAATTCTTGTCCAAACTTTTTTGAAACATGCTGGCATCAAATTTAAAATGAACTTACAGTTTCACTAAAGAATTAAATTTTTTAAATTGTTTGGTCTTGGTGTTATTTTCAATCATTTTTAATGACTTTCATATATATCTTAAAATTATTTTTTAATTTTGTTTGATTCTGTTTTGGGGGAAGTTGTCAGTGTTACATGCTTCATCGATCTTTAATATCCCTAATTTATTTCCTGGAGCAAGCAGCTTTTTTAATACTTCTACAGAGTCTAAGTTACCAAGGGAGTGTAAAATATGTTCAAACGTACTGAACTAAACGCACAAGCTTTGGTTGAAAGGAATATTTTTTGAGCACTGCCAGCTTCATTGGAATTTCCTTCAAAGACCGACTTCCTCCTCTGGTATTTTACACATGCCAATCTCCCCAAGTTGAGGTTTAAGTCAGCATCAGCATTTCCACAAGCAACACAATTCCAGCTTCCTGATATGGTTTTTACCATTCAAACATGAAAATAAGTAAATTATAATGTTGACTTCAATCTAAAATATAAACCAGGAACACACCCAAGTCTTTATTTTGGGCTCAGACTGGTCATCTCTGCTCCATTTCTAGTCTCACCCGGCAGCATTGTTGGTAAAAAAAAAATCCTCTTAGCTGAGTGTAGGCAGCAGCACTCAGGACCTCCATGGCTCCTGGAAGAATGACACAGTGATTTACTCTGAACACAACGCTATCCCTCAAAGTCATCTCAGCGGCGTATCCCTCTTTGTACAGCCAGCTGTGTAATGAAAAGTGACAACACATTGCCATGCTTTTAATGTCTTTGGTTATGGGGGGATGGAGGGAGCTCTGGATGGATAGGGCCCTGTATAAATGTATTTGAATGATGTGCTGTGCACTTTATCCCGGTTTTTCACAGCCTTTATCTTACGCTGCAAGCCAAAACGGAATAATTGAGCCATATTACTCGATGCGTTGCAGTCAAATGCATTTTTAGTTTGCACCACTCTCTTACATGTTGGTGCAGAAACTGACACTTTGACAAGGGGCACTTTGACTCAGTTGACCTTCCACCATGACCATTATGGGTGGACCCTTCCTCTTAATTCCATCAGTATTTTCCAGCATGTTTGGTGTGGTTTTATTTACTATCATTCTGGATGCCATCCCCTGAGGCTTCCATAATCCTCTTGCCATATGGAGGGAGGCAGGAAGTATTTTCTTGCCTCAAGTGTGGCTCCAGGCAGAGCCTGAGGCTTATGGCAATTTTGGCTGCAGATTCCAAGCCCAACCTCAGACTACGCCATTGAAGACCAGCCTCTGTCCCCGCTGCCTCTTCTACCCCGCCGTCCATAGCTGAGACCCCAGATCCATTTTTAGCCTGCAGCATGGAACATGTTTGCTGGTAATACATCAGTGGGCATTATATCCAAGGCAAGATCAGCCTCCGTTGGGGAAAACATAACCTTGGGAGTGACTTTGTGGCAAGGGCTGTCAGAGCTTTCAAAGTTGCCTGCCGTGAATCTTAACATGCTTCTACTCAAAGGAGAGACTGCCAGGAAAGGCAAGCTTAATAGGTTTGTCCAAGGTATAGGAAATGACTCTGCAAGTGGAGCCTTAATGCAAAAGTGTTCCAAGCACGTTGATTTATTTTGGCTCAAGAAAGAGCACCGTCCATGTTCTGTAAGCTCCACACAGATGTCACGTTATGTTAGTGCTCATGTAGTCATTTCCATCCCAGCTCATCTGTGTATTATCAGGCTGGTTAACTTCTCTCTGTTTAACACCACGACACTCTGAGCATACCATCTCCTCAGGGCAGTGACCTTATTATTGCAAGGTCTGTGCAGGTTGTATGGGTTTAACCTGAGAACACGAGCAAGCAAACAAACAGCCAATCAGCTCTGATTCATCAAGAGGTGCCAGGCTGCAGTGCATGCTGCATCATGGCCTGAATTAAGCAGGCAGATGATCTTTGATGATGTTTTCCCTGGAAAATTCAATCCGTCTGGAATTTTTCAGCACCTAATCCGGGCATGTTTGTTTGAGCCTCCTCATTTAGACTTGATGTAGAGTGAAATATTGATGCTGCAGATGTCATACTTATGTAGATTTCTCCCAAGGCCACCAACCTGCTGGAGCATATAAGCGCTTTATGTGTGTTGAAAGGAATATACATGCCTGACAAACTATTACGCAGACCAGTGGCTCATGCTGTAGAGGTGCCAAAGCTTTTTCAGTTCTCATTGGCCTGATGTGCTTCTTTTTAATTGGGCCGAAACCTGAACGCAGATCCACATCAATCATCTTACCTCTGCAGTCATGTGAGCCGTCTGTTTAGCTTCACCCCCACTGTTTATGCAGCCAGTGTTCAGGCCCATAATGTGGCAGGTTTCGGATGAAATGAATGGGAAAACACACATGGCGGTAACTAATCCCGGCGGCACCATCACATACCGCCACAAAGCCACAGAGCCCCTCTCCTTCCCAGGTTCACACCCACTCTGGCTCCAGAGCCGTTTCCCTCCTGGGTGTCCCATCCCTGCCTGAACCCCCCCTCCTCTCTGTCATAGTCACACATTAGCCTCCATGCTGAGCCAGCAAAGCAAAGATGGCAAGGCTGGATGGTGGATGGAGCTATTTGCCTTGCAGCTGGTTTCTCTGTCTCCATCCGCCAGCCTGAAGCTATCCTGTCTTCTCTCCAAGTGAGCTTTAGTATTATCAGCACAATTATTATCCTTGAAAGCTGGGTGACAATGCAAAAAGAGAACTGAGATTAGTAAAGAGTCTCAGTGGAAAGCAGGGGAGATACCGTAGATAGGCTGTGATGTCTTTACTCTTTGCTGTGTTTTTGTCAGTGTGTATGCACATTTGTTTGGATGTATGTGCGTTTGTGTGTGTGTGTGAGCCAGATGGCTGCCTGGCTGTGGGGTAGAGCTATTATTTTCCACAGGATGGTATTTTATCAGAGATAATACGCTGAATGCACCGGGTTCTCCATTATTTATTGTTTCTCTGCACTTAACTCATTTTTCTAAAGTTGTTTGCTGAGCTTTCCATCAGCTCTTCAAAGTCTTCCCCCGCACTTTCACTTCCTCTTTTCTTTCTTGTTCTCTCATAAACTGTTTTCAACCCTGTGGAAAAGTTGTTGATTTTGATAAAATCCCTCTAAGACACCATCATCAAAGACAACTCAGACAATCAAAAGACTCTATTTTGGTGTTATAATAACACTCTTTGATTGCACTACAGTTTAATGACCATAATTCTGTGGGAGTGTGTTGTGTAAGCAGAGAGCAGATGGCTCAGAGAGCATATTTTAACAACCAAATGACTTGTTTTGTACATGAAGTGCTGACAAGGCACTTGAATTTACTCATTTATAATCTTCCCCTGAATGGGTCTTTAACTCCATCCTCTCCTCCTCCTCTCTCTGCAGGCATCATCCACCAGATGAAGGGCGACTACGAGACCGCACTGAAACTCCACAAAACACACCTAGCCATTGCTCAGGAGCTGAACGATTATGCTGCTCAGGGCCGGTCGTACGGTAACATGGGTAATGCTTACAACGCCCTGGGAGCCTTTGACCAGGCCGTGCGCTACCACCGCCAGGAGCTGCAGATTTCAATGGAGGTCAACGATCGCGCCTCGCAAGCCTCCACACACGGGAACCTGGCTGTGGCCTACCAAGCTCTGGGAGCCCATGACCGCGCTCTGCAACACTACCAGAACCACCTCAACATTGCTCGCGAGCTCAGAGACGTCCAGAGCGAAGCCAGGGCTCTGGGCAACCTTGGAAACTTCCACTGTTCACGAGGGGAGTTCCCTCAAGCTGTGCCCTACTACGAGCAGTACCTTCGTCTGTCCCCTGACCTCCAGGACATGGAGAGTGAGGGAAAAGTTTGTCACAACCTGGGTTACGCCCACTACTGCCTCGGTAACTACCAGGATGCTGTTAAATACTATGAGCAGGACCTAGCCCTGGCTAAGGACCTTCATGACAAACTGAGCCAGGCAAAGGCGTACTGTAACCTGGGTTTGGCTTTCAAGGCCCTTGGAGACTTCACTAAGGCAGAGGAGTGTCAGAAATACCTGCTGTCACTGGCCCAGTCCCTGAACAATGCACAGGCTCGCTTCAGAGCTCTGGGGAACCTGGGGGACATATTTGTCTGTAAAAAAGATGTGGCTGGAGCCATTCAGTTTTATGAGCAGCAGCTGGCTTTAGCTCACCAGGTATGACCCCACATATTGAATGTATTATAACATACTTCAACCATTCATCCTTAAAATAGAAAATGTCATGTGAAAAGCCATATTGATAGTCACTCTTTCATGTCCCTATCGCCGACTTTCTGTCTCGTTTCAGGTTAAGGAGCGAAGGATGGAGGCTTGTGCCTATGCTGCCCTCGGGGCCACCTACAGACTTGTGCAGAAATATGACAAAGCCCTGGGCTACCACACCCAGGAGCTGGAGGTTTATCAAGAGCTGGGTGATGTGTCGGGAGAGTGCAAAGCCCACGGTCACCTGGCAGCAGTCTACATGGCCCTGGGGAAGTACGCCATGGCCTTCAAGAGCTACGAGGAGCAGTTGGAGCTCGGTCGCAGGCTGAAGGACCCCGTGGTGGAGGCTCAGGTGTACGGAAACATGGGCATCACCAAAATGAATGTAGGTGTGATGGAGGAAGCAATCGGCTATCTGGAGCAGCAGCTGGCTACTTTACAGCAGCTGAGCGGCAACGAGGCAGTAATGGACAGGGGCAGAGCCTATGGGAACCTGGGAGACTGTTATGAGGCTCTGGGAGACTTTGAGGAGGCCATCAAGTACTATGACCAGTATTTGTCAGTGGCCCAGAGCCTCAACCGCATGCAAGACCAGGAGAAGGCCTACAGAGGCTTAGGCAATGGACACAGGTGCGTTTGTTTTGTCTGAGAGGCAACAAGCTTCACATTCACTGTCATATTTCTTGAAAAACACTTTTGAGCCTTTCCAAAACCCAGCGGTATCAGTGTCCCCTAGCAGTGGCAGATAATTGTATTGGCAGGGTTTTACAAATAATCACAGTAATCCCGCTTTGCATATTATTTTCCTAGCGCTTGTTATCAAAGACCACCGTAGTTTAGAGACACCTTGCTGGTGAGTGAGGCTTGGATATGAGCCTGGTGCTAGCTGTCTCAGCAGCAGCCTATTGGCCCTGTTCTTATCTGTATGCAAAGAGGCTTTGGCACACAGACGTCTGAAACTGAGGGGAGCGCAGTTATTTCAAGGCAACCTCTTACATCTCGTGTGTCTTCCTCTCTTCCATTTCTCCTCATGCGACAAAGAGCTGATGGCATCCTGGGAGACTACACCGCAAAATATAACACGAAAGGCTTTCTGAAATCCCCATTTCAGAGATGATTTTCTTCTCATTGTGTATCATCAGCATGGCACCGCAGCAATCACTCACAGCAGTATTAGCCATGCACGAGTTCAGAGGGGCATAATAGACATCAGACACAACCCTTCCCGTCTTCTAACAGCTCTTAGTCAAGCACATACATTATCACACAGCATTAATTAGGCCGGGAGCCTTTATTCTTTTAATGCTCTGTTTGAAACAGCATCCGGCAATTGTGTGAAGTGCCTGAAAATGAGAATAAAGTCTGTTTGATGACTTTGAAGGCAAAGGAAAATGTTGAGATGGGATGAATAGCACTCTGTCAACACAAACAGCTGAGGGGAGAGGCAGCGGGAATTCTTTGACAGGTGACCCATCATCCCACCCAACATTTGTGGAGAGTAAACAGTGTTACCCTTTAAGCACAGCCTGCGTTTAAACTTCATATCAGCTCTGAGATCTTCATTCGGACCAGACTTTAGCCACAGTTTTGGCTGCATCTGAATCTATATTACATATTCACTAAGAACTGATCATCAGCTGCTTTGAAAACAGGATTGTTTGAGCATTTAGTACTCAGTGCTTGTTCTGTAGTGCTCTGTTAAGACAGAACAAAAAGGTATCACACCAAACAAATCAATAATACAGTTTCTCAGAGGTGTGAGATAAATGCCAAGTAAAGATTTTCTACTTGTCTGTTTTTTTCCCATTGTTTGTTATTGTTTTTATCTCACACATCAGACTTCTAATTTGTTGCTTCCTGGTTTTCTGTCCTCACCTTCAGGGCGATGGGAAACCTGCAGCAGTCACTTGTGTGTTTCGAGAAGCGGTTGGTCGTAGCTCATGAACTGGGAGAGTGTGGCGGCAAGGCTCAGGCTTACGGTGAACTGGGCGCTCTGCACAGCCAGCTAGGCAACTACGAGCAGGCTATTTCCTGTCTGGAGCGCCAGCTGGGTATTGCTCGTGACACCCAGGACCGACTACTGGAGGGCGATGCTAGCTGCGGTTTAGGCGCTGTGTATCAGTCAATGGGAGAGTACGAGACGGCCCTGCGATGCCACCAAAGTGACCTGGAGATTGCAGAGGAAGCGGGCAGCCCTGCACGACAGGCCCGTGCCTACGGGAACCTGGGCCTTACCTACGAGTCACTGGGAAACTACGAGCGGGCGGTGGTGTTCCAGGAACAGCACCTCAGTGTTGCTGCTCAGACAAACGACTTGGCTGCCAAAACTCTGGCCTATGGCAGCTTGGGGAGAACACACCACGCTCTGCAAAACTACTCACAGGCTGTCATGTACCTGCAGGAAGGTGAGTGAGTCAGGGGAAGCAGGAGAGAGGATTGCCTTTGTTGCCTGAGTTGATAGGCTTAGAGTTTGTGAATTCATGAATATGAAATTCAGAGTGTATTTGCTGCTTAAGCCATTGCCATTTTTATTAGGCGATGTGCATGTGTG
The DNA here is from genome assembly GCF_033239565.1 of Halichoeres trimaculatus. Lineage (NCBI taxonomy): Eukaryota > Metazoa > Chordata > Actinopteri > Labriformes > Labridae > Halichoeres > Halichoeres trimaculatus. The sequence continues at coordinate 24,262,446 of NW_027437183.1, forward strand.
CATAGGTGCATGTGTGCGTGAGTGTGTGTTGGGGCTTTTGTGCTTATTTGTTATAAGTGCGCAGGGGGATTTTGTGCGCGTATTATTTGTCTGTGTCGGCTTCTGTGCTGTAAAGGTATACTAGCATTCCTGTGTGTATGTCTGTGCAAACCTATCAGGATGCACGCCAAGGCTCTGTCCCTGTTTACTGCTCGCTCCTCTTCACACCTCTATATCTACTTTCCTCAGAGGGTTCTTTGCTGCAAGCTGCCAAAGGATCTTTTCACACGCTGGCTGACACACTCCTGCCTCTCACGCTTCATTGTCCCCAGCAGATTATGGTGAAATAAAAACCTGAAGCTTTGCCCCTCTGAAATTCATTATGTCAGTGACAGTGCTGGGAGGGTTTTTTCACAGAGGAAGTGATAAGTGGAGGGATCCATAGATGTGAGCTGAATGTTCACACCATCAGCCTCACCCAGCGTCAGACCTCTCACACAGGCAGGCGCACCCATTGTGTTACCGCCCAGACTCTGTTTGAGTGCTAGAACGTTGCAGCTCATGTAAAGAGACAGATGTATACTTCATTTATCCCTCCTCCGTCTGCTGTGTTAGAGTGAGCCAGGCCTGCAGTGACCCGAACACCCTCTGCTGGCCTGCTTGTTGAGGTTTATTGAAAACAAAGGCGACAGGCCATTCTGTCTCCACCCTGTCCTCCTGTTGTCCCCTGCACTGTCCTTGTATCGTTCCTGGGTCTGGCTGGGAAAAAGAACAGTCCTTTCACTATCCTTGACAGCCAATTATTTCTGGCCAACCTACCCAGACCGAAAACTTGGCGTATTTTTTTTCCTTCAGCTTCTCTATTTTTTCCTTCTCCCACTTTTATTTTTTTTTTTACTCTTCATGCTGCACTGCTTGTTTTTGTTTTTGTTCCCTAAAAAAAGATTAATTAAAAGGAGGGATAGAAAAGCAGCTCCAAACAGATACTGTTGACGACATCTGGCTCCTGATTCAGTGTGCGTGTGTGTTTCTGTGTGAAGTCAGGAGGTTACGCTGTATTTAAGACTCGTATGGAAGCTACAGTGGAGTACACATGAAGATACCAATTAACTGTTGATAGACAGACCTCAAGTGTTCACACTGCTCCCCTATTATTTTCCCATAGTGTTGCGTTCGAGGACGTTGTACATTGCTTTCTCGTCCTTACATAAAAGAGGCTTTCACACCAGGATGCTCTGTTCACCTTTTGTAATGTCACTAAATCAATGGCGTCAATGTAGCGACTAATGGGGGTATAACAAGTTCTCCATGCTCTATTTATGCCACAACAACCAATAGAAAAGCAATTCTCACCAACAGAGGAAGTGTTTGGTCCAAATGCACATTGTGGATGATATCTGAACCTTGGTGCAATAAAGAAAGAGTTGTAGATAGAAAGCATAATAGAAAGTGTTTTTTTACTATGAATCCAGGCCTAGGACAAAATCACATTAAATTTTATAAGCTTACTAATTTAAATTCACAATATGGGTTGCTCTTTTGTTTATTTTTTGGTTGTGAGCCAGTAATAGCCTACCTCCTTCTGATGGCCAAACCAATACAATTACCAGTATATTATATGTGTAAAAATCGCATCATACAGGGCAGGTAGGGAGTCATGTTGAGGTGTTACAGGATCTTGTTGTTCATGTTCTGCTATGTTGGAGCAATGTGGATCATCAAGTGTTGTGAATTCAGTAATTTTGCCTTTGATTGTTGTAGATTTTGTCTCTGGTTTAGCCTGTTGAATCAACACTAAGGCACTCAGATGTTTTGTTGTAAATGCCAGCTGTGGCTTTTGCTGCTTCGTATGTCCTCAATACATCTTTGTTGCTATGATTGCTCAGATGACCTAAAGGTCTGCTCAAGACACTTACAGCACATGTTTTCAAGTTGTACTCTCATTGTAATTTGTGGCAACTTTGGCTAAGTGGTAGAGTTTGATCCCAGTCAGATGCCAAATATGGAACACACATAGTATGTTTACATAGAGCTTCAGAAATCAGGTTTATTGTCATTGTATCAAGTACAATGAAACTGAAGTCACAGCAGCAATCAAGAAAGCAAAAGTAAGAAAGTGTATAGAAAGTGCAAAACAGTCCATAACAAGATAGATGATGACAGCTTGTCCATCATTGTCCAGTTCAGCCAGCCTCCACCTCCACAGGGTCCAGGACTGAGCTTCTTCAGTCATGCTCCATCTCTGTCTCCTGGATCCTGTCTGCTCACAGCAGGTGAAGTTGGTGTCTGATGTTAGCTCCGTTAGCCATATCTGTGAATGGCATGATGCTACTCTGCCCTCTGGTATTCCCTCTGCTGCTGGGTTAGCAAAGCTAGCTCGTCCATCTTATTGGAGATAGATCTTACATTTCCAATAATGATGGATGGAAGGACAGGTCCATGTCGTCACTTCTTAGCTCACATCTGAGAACCTGCAAGTCGTCCTCACCTCGTGGGGAAACATCAGGCCTTGCACCAGTTAGCATTGACATGCTACAGGCTGCTAACAGCTGAGTTCATATGTAAACAATGCAGTCATGGTTACATGTAGGATCTCCAGACAAACACAGGAGAAAAAGTAGTAAAAATATTGCTGAAGGCACAAAAATCTGGTGTCCAAATGAGCCATACAAAGTAACGATCCACTCCAAATACAAAGGTTATGAAAAAGAGACAAAAAAATTACAAGAAATAGACAAAGAAGAGAGAGCTGCTGCAAAAGGCAGCCATAGCCAACAGGGCAGTGCCTAGCAATGATACATGACACATACTTGATGCATAAAGACATACAGCTGCATTAATCTCTGTCTTTGTTGCTATAATGATGCTTTCTTTTTAGGTGAACCAAACCTAGTTTGATACGCCCGCAGCTCCGCTTAAAAGAAAGGACAGTGCGCCGCCTATCGAAGCATAGTGAGACACTCTTGGCCAGAAGTCAGATTCTCTTTTCTGCATGTGTATGAAGACAAGACCAGACCCCGCTGTGGCTTTACAATCAAGCTATGACCTTAGTCAGACTATTGTGTGTATGTAAACATACTGGCTGGACCCCAAGTTGTTCCCAGTGACAAAGTTGGTGATTGGCTCCTAAATCAACATTCTCTTCAATCAGTTCATCAATATGGTGCAAATGGATGAATGTTGTAAAAAAAAAAGCTTTAAATGATTTGAGAGACTAAACAAATGCTACAGGAGTACAAGTCCACTTAGCATTTTACTTCTAAAGCAGTAAAAACAAACACACTGGTGACTCCGTCGTCACTCTTCTCCTATATGAGGCAAATCCTAAGCTACCTGTTTTTTATCTGACAGTGTCCACTTAAAAGGAAATGTTAAATTAGCAAAACTTATTTCAGTGAATCATAAAAATGCTAAAACATACCATGAGATTGCATTAAATCATCAAACTGGTGTATATTGGGCATCTTTACTCACAAAATCAAGAATTTTGTGGTTTTTAAATTCATTTTTCTTTTATGACACATGATGAAAGAGTAATTAACCGTCGATGTGTTAAACAGCTCTGCCTCTTGGTTCTGATTAAACACGTCCATGTTGATGAGACTTTGAACAGCTTGTCAGGAAGCATCTAAATCTAAACCTAGCTGGATGACGCGTGTCTCACTATGAGATGTCTGGACCTGTTTTCATCATATAGCCCCCTCACAGTTTGACTGTCTCTATCTCTAAATGCCATATCTCAAATGTCAGTTGACAAAAAGTGACAGTGGAGCTTTGAACACTGACATATTGAGCCACTGATATACTTACTGCTTTGAGCTTTGTGGATATTTGTGTTTGTAGGTGATGTGACCTTTGAAAGCTCCAAATAGACAGAATCTCATGTAAAACGTGTGTTTAAGTGATGAACATTTGACAGGCAGGTGAATTAATGTCCTAAGCTATCAGTAATATCATTAATTATAAATGAAGCTTTCACGAATACAACATTTAGATCTGATCTAAATGTAAATGTCATCACTGCTTAAGCTCCTGTGAAGTGTTTTGATGAGGAATAAATTTGATGTCTCATATTAAGACTGTATACCAAAGGTGTGGGGAAGATTTCCTTTACACTGAACAAGTTGATTTTATTGTTAACATGAGTGAAGAGAAAAAGGAGACGCCGCAGGGGGATTTTGTATCATAAAAACACCTCAGGAGCACCTCCTGTAGAAGACACACTTTTCTTTTCCACATGTGGTCGTGATCAAAGAACTGACCTGTCATGTGTCAGGAGTGCATTCATGCTGGGGTATTTTGTCTGCAGGACTACTGACTTGTAGCTCTACAGTGCATGAGATTTTGTGCCTTTTTTTTCTAATGCATGTGTATTTGATGTCTGCACATAACGCTTGTGTCTGAAGCCAGAGGTGCACGGGCCCCAGGGGCTGCAGAGACTCACTCACCCAGCTGTCAAGCAGCCTTTAAAGTGTTCTCTAGTTGCTCTTCAGGGTGCAGCCAGCCACGGCCACATCCTCATGTCAGCCCGCCGCTACGTGACTGTGCCTGCGGGGCACACCAAAGGCACGCAACGGTGACAGTGACAGACACTGAGTGATACAGAGCACGAGAACAGAGGGAATGAGAGAGTAAGGGAGGAGAGGAGGGATGGAGAGAAAGAAAGAGAATGGCAGGCAGGCGGAGGGAAACGACAGATCAGCATGCGTCATAATTCACGTGTATTATTTCACTGTCAGCTGGAGAATAAAGAAAACAGAGAGTTGGTTGACATTCAGGCTTGATCATAAAGAACGATCACAGAGCAGCTTGGAGAAAGAAAGGTCTGTGTGCGTGCGTGAGAATGTGTGTGTGTGTGTGTGTGTGTGTGTGTGTAGATGAAAGACTCAGAGCTGGAGTTGAGATGAGTGAGGGGTGATGCTGTCAGAGAATGAAAAGGATAATTTAGATCTGTTTCCTCTCTCTTGCTCCAGTGCCTAATGAGCCCTAAGCAGTGCTGAGTCCCCCGCAAGCTCTGCCACCACAGTCAAGATGAAACAGGTAGAGAGAAGAAGGGGGGGCAGAAACACTGGCACAGAGATGAGAAAATGAGTACGGGGAGGTAGAGGGAGAGAGGATCTCAGCAGATGCATGGGGAAGAGGGCAGGCAGGCAGGCAGGCAGAGGGAGGGTGTGTGGAAAGATAAGGCGAGAGGGGAGACTGTTGCAGGCTTCAAAGGCAGCCAGCTATAGCGTGGCCGTGGAGGAGCCATGAAGTCTAAGGCTGCGTGGTGTGCTGGGTCTTGCGGAAAAAGGCTGCCTGTTTTCGGGTCATGCGCTCTGTTCTTGGCTTATCTGGTCCAGCCACAGACTGTTTTCCAGGAATGCAGAGGAAAGCAGACTCGGACGAGCTGCAGCTTGACCCATTTTTTTCTGAAAGCGTGTTTGGACCCCCTTTGTCACACGAGCAAGGGGTGCGAATAGGGGAAAATATGCAGCCTGTGTTAGGTGAGACAGTGCATGAGCAATAACTTATTGCAAACTGCACACTACTTGCAAAGCATTTAGCACCTTGTGGGTGATATGTGGCCCAGCAGCTGTCGTTTTTTTTTTTTTCATCATTGTCCTCTGTGGAGTGGCATTTTCATCCCAGTAATTGGGCAGAACCAAGTCCTCTGCAGGCAGAGCGAGGACACATGCAAAGATGTGACATACGCCTCGCTGTTTGAGGGATTGAAAGTAAAAAAACAAACCGTGCGCTCACCAGGTTATCTGAAACACGCATGCTGATCATGCACACTGGGGTGCGCTCATGTGAACATGCACGTTTCCTCCCTGTCTTCCAAAGAAAGTCAAAATATCACAACTTTGCTCTGCTGTGAGTTCACACACATACACACACAGTCTATTATTAGCCCTGCCGTGTGTTTGCAAATATTTGTAGACGTCTTCATGATATCGTGTGGGTTCTTTTATGCAAGCACCAGGCGTGTGTTTGTGTTTGCTCAGCCGGTCGATTCTGAGCATTGATTACTATGCAGTCCGATTAGTGCTCAAACAGCTCCCCACTAAAGTACAAGTGTGTGGGTGTGTGGGTGTGTGGGTGTGTGGGTGTGTGGGTGTGTGTGTGTGTGTGTGTGTTCAGTCCCAGTTGGAGCAGTATCTTACAACCGAGGCCAAATATCCAAACCTGTTCGCTGTCAGAACATCAGTACCACGCTACGCTTACATCTGTTACTCGGAAAGATACCTAAGAGTCTGCCTGCTCTGAATAATTTTTGCTCTTCCTCTCCCTCCGCTGTCTCTCTGCTGCTCCCGTTTCCTCCCCACTCTGACAGGCCTGCGGCTTGCAGAGCAGCTGGCTCGGCGTGAGGACGAGGCAAAGATCCGCCATCGTCTGGGGCTCTCTCTGTGGGCCAGTGGGAATCTGGAGGAGGCCCAACATCAGGTAAAGTTTTTCCTGTTCCATATTTCTCTCGCTCCAACTCACCTTGACTCACTTCTCCTCCCCCTCTCCTCTCCTCTCCTCTCCTGCCCTCCATCTGGACTCCCCCCTGTAGTTAAAACTGACCTCTAATAAGCACACATCTGTTGGCTAGCAAAAATTTCAGATGAGGGAGGGAAGTACATGTCCAACGGTTTAAAGTGTGAAATAGAGATTTTCAGCCAAATCCTGATGGTAAAAAAAGAGAGAGGCCATGGGAGAGAACAAAAGGAGGAATAAAAAGAGAGGTGAATAAAGAGATTGAACGCGGCTGCTGGAAATATGCTCTGGAGTCTGTTAGGCTGGTAAATTCTGTCATCTCTGCAGACAGGCAACAGATGACAGAAGGTTTTCTATGTGCATGGTCTCCAGAGTCCCAAACCCCTGCATCACACACACTCACACACATACACATACACACAGCGTCCTCTTCAGCCCACTGCCCACCTGGCAAGCATGGAATATCCCCTTAACATCTCCCTTTACAGTCTGTCCACACACCACAGCTCAAGTCTTTTTTTTTTCCAGCCGGTGAATCCACATCCAAATCTGCCAGCAGCAGCGACTGTCACGTGTGTCTGTGGGGATGTTACTCAGCTGCTTTCATTTTCAAAATCTAGTCCAAAGAAACATTTCTGGTGTGATACACGCACACTTCCAACATCTATGTGACCCAGATAGGCTTTTTTGTTATTTCTGTCCTGTGTTGTACTTTTCAGAAAAGTTACTCTGTCTGTTTGCAATTATCTGTAACGAGAGTTTGGAGAAGAAGAGAAAAAACGAAGCAAGGTGATGACTCGAGCAGAGGCTCATGACTCATCTTCAGGAATTTGTGTTCAATTAAAGCAAAATATTATTCTAACAAGCACATGCAACATACTTTCCACTGTGTTTGCTCTCCACTTCAGCACTGAACCTTAAGATCGTAGTAGTGCATATTATTTGTGATTTCCTCACGGGAATCCAACGCTTCTCCCACATTTATACCACAGCTGGGTTACACATATTTTCTTTCCTCTGCCGTCTCAAAAGGCCTGAGGGTGAGTTGTTGGTGAGAAAGGACGTCGTCGTCCTCAGAGTGTAGATTAGATGGTTATTCATGAGCAGGCCTGTTGCTCCAGGAGACCTTGGTAAATGCCCTGACCCACTTCAGATCTCATTTGTATAGCCCTGTATTGGGATTTATACAGCCTCTATAGGCGTATGATGAGAGTACTTGACCTATCTTCCTTCTCCTGTTTGAATTTAAACTCAGCTGGGTTTAAAACCTGAGCTTCAGTCTTGGTGTCCACCGTGACCTATCCTGATTGTAATCAGCTCTGAAGAGCACTCAACATTAATATCTAAGAAGGATGAACCAACACATTTATGTTTACTTAAAATATCGTTTAAAGTATCTTTTTCTACCTCTGATACAGTCTGAAACCTCCATAGAGGTTATTTTACAAAAATCATTAAAGGTGAACATCAAGCTCCATTGATGTCAGTGATTCAGCATGACATTGACATTCACTAAGCATGTCAGATAAACGCCGTGTTCATGTCAGTCACACTAAAAACATGAGACTGCTTTCCAAATGCATGGCAGCTGAAGAATGGAGCAGATTCACCTGCACCACAGCCAACTGAGTCACTGCAGACACAGCACATTCGGGATTGTTCCCCCCCTTTCATCTCTGCCAGGAGGGGTCAGGCCGGAGGAAAGGCGCTGTGAGAAATTAGTTTCACTCTTAAAGGGGATGTCTGCAAGCCTAACAGATTAAACTAGCACTGCAGCAATCCGCCCATGGCCCTATCAGCAAAAATCAGCGCGACCAGCAGCTCTGCCTACTAGCACTAATGCAGCAGAGCTCCTCAGATTCTCTGCTGATCTCTACTCTCCCCCTTCACTCCCTCTGACACACTTTTCCTGCATGACCTTGGGATATGCCAGACAAGCTACAGCGTATGCATATATGTATGCTCACAAGCAGCACACAATGCTGTTCTCTACCCCTCTCTCTGCTTCCTCCTCACAAACCCACAGTGCTCACACAACCCTTTCCACAGACACCAACAACCTTTTCTCCACTGCAGCTCTTTCTCTTTTACATGAACTATGGTCAAGCGGTGTGAGCAGGGTGCTTCACCCTCTCTGCTGGCCCTGGACTTCTGGAGAGTGGCTCCGTAGCAGTCCTAGCCACCCTGCGGGGCAGCCATAGGCGCAGAGATAGGAAATCGATAAAGGCTCCCATGATTCAGCACTCCTGGCTTGCTCTGCTGGGCCGGTAGCAGCAACGCCTGCCACCCCACCTCTCCATTGTCTCTCTCCCTCTCCCTCAATCCAATGTCTGGCGCTGAATAGAAAGGTCCAATAACACAGAAAGGCTTATTGAGTTCACAAAGCATTTATTTCCTTGAATGCTGTCTGGACGTTGATGCTCAGGTAATGGTGTAGCTTCTCATTGCCCTTTCAAGTGGAGAGCCAAATAAGAGCTGAAGAGAGGTTTACTTTTTTGGGGGGTGATTCATCGAGCTATATTACACTACTTTTCTCTGCTGAGACACAAGCTGAATTAGGAGGCAGCAGGTCTCATCAGGGATGAAGAGTGAGGTGGGATGCTACCACCTAGTGGCCATAATCAGTCCCCCTCTCCAAAGGCTAATCATACATGCATAACGGGGTTTGATTTGATGGACATTTTAATCCTCTCCTCCCTGACTCGCTGCATTTAAGTATGAGTCAAGAAAAGACAGTGATACTTAATCTTATGAGATGAATAGGATTTCATTGACCTGCACGAATTACAACTAAATCCAAGTATAATGTCATTGTTTTGCTTTAAAAACCTGTTGTTTGTGGTTTCTCCTCAGCTCTACCGAGCGTCTGCACTGTTTGAGACCATCCGCCATGAAGCCCAGCACAGCACAGACTACAAACTCTCCCTGTTTGACCTGCAAACCTCCTGCTACCAGGCGCTCCAACGGGTCCTCGTCAGCCTCGGTACGCCCATCCGCTCTGCTCCTCTCCTCCTTACTTCATGCTGCTTTAGCTGTGACTTATTAATCAGTAGAAACCTCTGATCCTCACAGGCCACCACGATGAGGCTCTGGCTGTTGCAGAGCGCGGTCGCACACGGGCCTTTGCTGACCTGTTGGTGGAGCGGCAGACCGGCCAGCAGGACTCGGACCCCTACACCCCAGTCACAGTGGAGCACATCCTGGACACGGTCAACAGCCAGAGGGCCTTGGTGCTGTATTTCTCCATGGCTGCTGGCTACCTGTACAGCTGGCTGTTGGCTCCAGGAGCAGGTGAGGACTGTCAGAGACCATGTGTGCCTGAACAAGAAAATTTAGAAAATCTTTCTCAAATTTCAGCCTTTGCATGTGGAAAATAAGTGTTCCAGTCACATGGTACTCTGTGGTTATGTTTTGGTCTTTACATTCTGAACATTTTTGCCTAGAACTTAAGCTTTGATGCATTTTGAACACAAATTTCCCCAGTTTAGAAATAAATGAACGACATATTTCAATCAATCAATCAATCAATCAATCTTTATTTGTATAGTGCCAAATCATAACAAATGTTATTTCAAGACACTTTACAAAAACATTTACAGGTCTAGACCCGTAAATGTTAATAAAATTTTATTAGCAGAAACCCAACATCAAGACAAGATAAGGAGTCTTATCTTATCTTAATCCACCATGAGTACAGGACTTTGCAGCATTTAGCAAGTTACAATGGCAAGGAAAAACTTCCCTTTAACGGGCAGAAACCTCGGACAGAACCAGACTCATGTTAGACAGACATCTGAGGAGACTGTGTTGGGGTTCTGAGACAGATTGAGGAGAGAGAGTGGGAGAGAGAATAATGGGGGGGTGACAGAGAGAGAGGGATACACACACACGCACACACACATGCGCACACACACACAGAAAGGGAGAGAGAGACAGACAGACAGACGCAGTCTGAAGTTTGGCGCTGTGGCGACAGTTAAGGAGAAACCAGCAGGCCGTTCCCGGCAACAATCCAAAGCTGTAGCAGCTGGAGTCTGACAGGAGCACAGCAGCAGGACGTCTACTTCACCGACCCCAGGAACCTACAAGACAAACTCAGATCCTCCCAGAGAGGTGTATGGTCAGTAACTATAACAGGACATTAAGACTAGAAGTTAGACTGACAGAAAAAGAGGGAAACAGGAGCCCTGTGTGTCAGTTCCCCCCAGCAGTCTAAACCTATAGCAGCATGACTAAGATCTGGTTCAGACCTGATCCAGCTCTAACTGTAAGCTTTATCAAAAAAGGAAAGTTTTAAGTCTGCTCCCCAGACCTCAACCGGTAAGTTATTCCAAAGAAGAGGAGCCTGATAACTAAAGGCTCGACCTCCCATACTACTTTTAGAGACCCTAGGTACAACCAGCAGACCTGCATGTTGAAAACGCAAAGACTTAGACGGATTATACGGAACGATTAAGTCTTTAAGATATTATGGCCCGATGCCATTAATCGCTTTGTAAGTCAAAAGAAGAATTTTAAACTCTATCCTAGATTTTATAGGTAACCAGTGTAGAGACGCTAACACTGGAGAGATGTGCTCTCTCCTCCCAGTCCAAGTCAGTACCTGAGCGGCAGCGTTCTGAACCAGCTGAAGAGTCCTAATTGACTTATTAGGACAGCCGGATAAAAGAGAGTTACAGTAGTCCAGCCTAGAAGAAACTAAAGCATGGACTAGTTTCTCAGCATCGCTCCGAGACAAGATGTGTCTAATTCTCTTGATATTGCGAAGATGAAAAAATGCTGTCCTTGAGACCTGTTGGATGTGAGAGTTAAAGGACAGGTCCTGATCCAAAAGAACTCCCAGGTTCCTGACAGTGGTGCTGGAAGCCTATTGTCCTTCACAGTTTTCTGTATCCTGTAAAATAATGTCATATCTGCAGCTAATGTGTATGCTAGCACAAAACACTACCTGCTATATAACACTTACTCTGTATTTTAGTAGTGAAGACCACGTAAATAGGCGGACAGAAATTGCTCACTTGTTTTCTCTCTTTTCTGCTTGTATTTGTAGATAGTTTAACAATTACAAAGGTCAGAGAACATTCTCAGTCGAAACAAAACACTTGCTTGTTCAAATTAAAGCAGATAAAAGGTCTGGAGGCTGTAGCTTGTTTTTAGCTGCAGGGGTAAGAAGGCCAGCTTTAGCACCAAGCAGCATTGCCACCTGCCACTCTGCTGTTAGGATTTGCCCCCTGCTTTGCCTCACACCCCAGAAGGCGTCTGCCAACAGACCGTGCTAATTGAAAGTGACACGGCCAAACAACACCGACAACATCTTCACACATGCCAAGAGGAAACACTTAGCCCTTGCACAAAGTCAGAACATAATTTCCCTGTCTCTTTTCATCCTGTCTCCTGTGTTTTTTTGTTGCTTTTGTGCTTTTCTTTTTTTAGAGTGTTGCTGTACTTTTGCACTTTGTGTTCTCCTCCAACTCTGTCCCTTTTTGTTGACACTCTGAGTAACACCAACGCAGGCGGAGGGATTAAGATGCAGCTTGTTTTCTGACTTGTGAAATTCCTGTTTCACAAAGAGAATAGGCAAAGCCGTGGGTGAATTACAGTGCAGCTCTCACGACACCTTCGGCTGCAGAGCTGTTAGCGCTCCTTTGGCTCTTCTCTGCTGCTCTCTGCTTTAGAGAGAGGAAATGAGAGCCGTGACCCATGTTCCATACCACTAGAAGCTTGAACATTTGATCAAACTGGCTCCCAGGCAACCATATGAACTTGACCCCTGCAGCACTCGTCATACGGAGGGGAGGAACACTGCAGGGACCAGTGGAGATCTTCAAAGCGCTGAATTTTGCCCCGAGCTAAGAGGGAGCCACTTGCTCACTAATCGCCTGTCTGTCACTTCCTGGCATTCCCTGGCATCCAGCTGGCACACAAACATGGCCTGCTCTAAAGAGTCTGCCACCACTAAAAAGGCCTACAAAGGTCCTAATTACCTCAGTAGTGTAAATTCTGGGTGTTTATAGACATGAAAGCGCACCCACACAGAGAGAAACCTTAATCACTCTTAATATCCATTCAAACGCATTAAAGCAGAACCATTCATGCAGGTGACACATGCACACACATACACATACAGATGCGCACACACACACACCCTGTACTCCATCTCCCAGTGTGCTCTCCCCCCTCTCTGATGTTCCTGCTCAAAACTCAGTTGAGCTCTCATGTCGGGCAGCAGATGGCACAGGCAGCCTTCTCTTATCTTTTATTGAGCATTATTTGTTTTATTCATTCCGCTCCACAGATGCACTACCACACGTGGCTTCACTCACAGCTCTCAGTTAAAATGATCCAAAATTTTCCTCTTTTGTCAGCGTGTAATAAAATGCGTTTGAAAACAAGCCATGGGAAACAGTTGGATGTTTTTCTGCTTATTCATCTTTGTCCTTATTAACACCTGTAAACAGTCAGTAATGTCTGCCCCTGCTTCTTCCTCCAGGCATCCTGAAGTTTCATGAGGTGTACCTGGGCGAGGGCATGTCGGAAGGAGGGTCTGAGTTCCAGGAGGGGGGCGGCGGTGGTGGGGTGGTCACTGGATCCTCCTTGGAGCAGCTCATAGCCAGTGCACGGGAGGCTCTTGGTGTTGAGTCTTATTACAGCAGGTGAGATGTTTGCAGCTGTCACAGTGAAACAGAAAATCTTTATTCTGCTTGTCAGCTCATTACTCGTGTTTGTGAAGCTTGTGGTTTGTATCGCATTATAAAATGTGTTATTTGATGGATTATCTTCATGGACATTACATCTTTTATTTGCAGACAGTCATCACACCATTGACTTTTTAGACTCCGTACTGTTTTCCAAATGCATGATTAATAACAGGCTTTATAATTCAAGAAACAGGATAAAACTAGAACAACACAATTTTTCTCAAGAAGAGGCCTTATGAATTTTGTGTGACTATAGACATGATGTAAGATACTGTTGTTATTACTTCATCCAATGCTCTTGTTTTTATCTGATTAACGTAACATTGGATTGTCTCAGATAGTACCAAGTCCTGTTCAGATTTCCTTGATGCCTAAAGAACATGTTTTTTCACAAACTACATCACACCTCTGAGGTGTATCTTGAAATTTTAGATATGGTACGAAATAAAAAATAAGAGAGTGGAATTATTTTTTAATATGACACACTCAACTTCATTCATGTAGGCAATAATAAACCTGCCGTTTTGATACTTTCAATCATTAAATTATAAAAAGCTTTATTTATATAGCATTTTTTGAAAGCAAAGTTACAAAGGGCTTTTCAGGCAGATAAAACAACAAGCAATTCATATTCCTGGAAAATCAGGCAGCAAACAAAATCAGATAAAAAAGAAAGAAAGAAAGAGTAAAATATGAAGATAATCTTTAAAAGAAATCAGGGAAGGATTGCTGAGAAAAGTATGTTTTAAGAAGTGACTAAAAAGAGGCTACTGACTCAGCAGACCAGATCTCATCAGGCAGACTACTCCATAGCCTCCATAGGAGCACAGACTGAAAATGCCTTGTCTCCTTAGTTTTCAGTCTTGTCACTGGCACATTTACAAGGCCTCTGCCTGAGAACTTTAATGGGCACTTTGGCTCATAAGGTGTTAAAAGGTCTAAAATATAGGAAGGTGCGAGGCCACGAAGAGCTTTAAAACAAGTCAGTAACATCTTAAAATCAATTCTAAAACAAATAGGGAGCCAGTGTAAGGAGGATAATGTGCTCACATCTCCTGGTTTTGGTTAAAAGCCTGGCAGCAGAGTTTTGAACTAACCGTGGACGATTGATGTCTCTCTGGCTCAGGCAGGTAAAAAGACTGTTACAGTCATCTAGGCGCAAGGATATGAAAGCATGTAAAAGTATCTCAGTGTCCTTGAAACTTAAAGTGGATCTAATTTGTCAATGTTTTTCAGGTGGTAAAAACAAGATTGTACAATTTTAGTTGTATGCCAGAGATTGCATGCAACTAGAGAGAGTGTTAGACCACCGGCAGTACAGCAGGTTACAAAAAGACAAGGTCTTCTTTTGATCCTCATTTTATTAGCCGATTTATGAATCTATCAAAATCTGTCCAGAATTATCATACAACTAATTCTTGGCCCAAACCAGGATACATCTATCTACAGCTTTTTAGAGATGACCTGCAGCATGCTTGCCTAAAATTTAGTTTTGAAATCTATGATTTATTTAACTATGTAGCCATCTGGCCTCCTTACTGTTGTTTTTTCTTTGGCCAGACAAAGAAAAAAGTACAAATAATACAGCCTTTGATCATGGCGAGTTTTTTGGGATGCCCCCCTTTACCAGTTATCAGACACATGAATGGAGCGACGTGAGATATTATTGAATAATTTTGCCTCTAAGCAACAGCCAAGACTAGAATTTGACACCTTTATCCACAGAGTGAGCTGTGGAAAGCTTAAGTTAGAAACTCTACATGTGTGTGTGTGTGTGTGTGTGTGTGTGTGTGTGTGTGTGTGTGTGTGTGTGTGTGTGTGTGTGTGTGTGTGTGTGTGTGTGTGAATGTGTGTGTGTGTGTGTGTGTGTGTGTGTGTGTGTGTGTGTGTGTGTGTGTGTACATAGAATGGTGTTATTCTGCCCCATTGAACCCTGTGATGACAGCCCTCCTCCTCTGCCTCCTATACTCCACTCTCTCCCCAGTGGGAATAAATGAAACGGAATAATGGCTCTTTGTCAAGGCAGATTGTTGAACACACCTAACAAACACAGAACCTGACAAGCAGAGGAAGAGTGAATGGAGTTTACTGAGAGTATACTAAGGGTGAATAGGACGAAGGCTAAGATACAGTGGTAAAAAGAGAGGAGTCAAAGCAGAACCTCCTGATTACAGAACAAACAGACAGTAGCCAGTGGGTCTCTGAAGGCGTGGTTAGATTTTATTGTGAGGTATTTTGACAGCTAAATCTCCCTTCAACAGCCGCAGCATACACAGTGTTAGATGTTAGCCCTGAGTCTCTAGTTGATGTTTGATCCATAGTGCCCAGCTGGTCCGCCCAGTGCCATCCTCCAGCACCCCAGCAGCCTGGCCCTCCTGCCCCATTACCAGCTCATTTACTACTCCAATGGGAAGCTGCACACACGCCACTGCGCCTGGATGGGCACAATATGGCACCACTTACCAGCCTATTCATTCTCCAGAGTGGGGAGAAAAGAGAGGCAGCAGTCTGAAATGAGTGGAGAGGGGAAATGAATGGGATGGAGAAAAATGGGGAAAGAAATGAGGATGCAGACTTGCCTGACAGTAGAAATATATTTGACTTTTTTAGAGTCATCTTTTCAAACTACATTTTAGTCTGAACTCATCATTTCTTCACACAGCAGATGTCGGTCATTATGTACACTAAAGGAGAGTGAATCTTAATTGACTGTATTTATGGGACAGCCACTTTCCATGGCCCCACTCTCAGGGTGTGAAGCTCAAATACAGTAAAAATGTATCACTATTTACAACACAGTTTATGGTGGTTAATGTGTATATGTAGAAAACCCTGACAGTTTTTAATCACTTTACAACCAAGGAACAACATTTAGAAAAAGCCTATGTGGAAGTGCTAAAAGTTGCTGCTCATCAATGATCTGCTTGAGGCTGGCTGCAGAAAGACTGGAGGTCACGTACACACCAATCCAAAAAAAAAAAAACATTTACAGCATAAAAACACATTTATAGCCTAGTTAAAAAAATGGCTTAGGTATGAAACGCTAATTATGCTATCGGCATAGACTACGGTGCTGATTGTTTTCTAACTCTGCCGTCTAGAAAATAAAAGGATATTAGGATCATACTTTATACAGTCTATGTTCACGACATCAAAGTGGTTATCACCTTAAAAACAGTGAACAGTCCATATTTCAAATTTAAATACACCTTTGATAACCTGTTAGCAATAGCCATGTTTAGGCTAATATAAGTAAGCTAGGAAGTAGCCGAACCCTTACATTACCTCCTGAAAGTGTTGTTAACCACAGTAGTGAAGGTTTAAAAGTAGGGTCTGCATGAATTTTCCTTACTTGTTAGTTAACACAAAATTCAAACAGGGCTCCTTCTCCTTGGATCAGTGCCAACAGCAGCACACACCCACAGCCTCTGACCATATCTACGTGAACACACTCACTAGCCCCGCAACCACCTGTAGCATTGCGTTTTAACGTAGGAGAGACTAGAGAGCCATGCACCTGACTTGGCATGTTAGTGCAAGCTAATCACAGGTATTTGACACATACCTGGTTAGCAGAAAGCCACCTAGCATCGCTCTTTGTCCCGTGCTGTTCTCCAAGTTTGTGAAAGCAAGTGAAAGTCGGCCCAGCTTTATCTTTGTTTAGGAAAAAGCTTTATCTGTTTAGTCTCTCTTTGGTTGTGTTTTCCTTTCTCCGTGTAACATCAACTATCCTATCTGCTCTGGATAGCTTCTTCTACTTGCTAACTAACACTAGTCACTTGCACACTGGGCTTGCTGTGACTGACTAGTGTAACCACGTCCCAACACAACCAAAACATCGACATACAGGCTGAGGAGAGGGTTCGAAACAGACAGAGTCACTGACACACTTGTATAGAGGCCCAGAGTGACAATTGAGCAGGATTATTTCTGTAAAAATTAACATTTAAGGGAAACCCTGCAGACTCTGTATAGACTTAAAAGATAGACACAACTTTCGTGATTAACTAACATTAGCATTCACCCTCTCACTGGCTAACAACTGTTAGCAAATTACAACTCACTGTTGTGGCTTGCAATACAGATGAAGCTGATGTTGGCATTCTGAAAGTCCTATGCTTCTGTTAGCCAGGATGTTTGTGAAAGTTTGTGTTAAATTTTGCCTTTGAAACTCACAAAATAAAGTTACAACAACATTATAACAGTATTTTAGCTGCCCACTCTTTGTGTGAAAAAGTAAAAAATGAAAAAAAGTAACTAAAGTCAAGATCATTTTTCTTTAAATGGTGATGGTGGGAGGATAAGATAATGAGAGAACCCATGGTGCTGGTTCACACGCTGCTTCTGTGAGAGAAAAAGCTGACATAAGAGTTACATGATATGGGTGCATAACAGAAGAGGTCCACAAATGAAGGCAGAGATGGGAGATGGGAGAGAGTGGTGTTGCGTTCGTGATTGTGGGGTTGGGGGTTGGTTGACTCCCTACTGACTGGATCAGCATCAGCAGCATTATAATGAAAGGATTTAAGTCTGCTTATCATCACTGTGTTGGACCAAGCCTGGGAAATTAGGCCAAGTGTGTGTGGGTTGGAACAGTGTGTATTTTTTAGACAGATCAGGAGTGTGTGTAGTTGATTAATCCACTGAGAAACAATGTAAGTCTGTGTATTGTCTTACTTTGCTGAAGTGCTTTTTGCTTGCCAGAATCTCACTCACTGTTCATGTCTCTCACTCCATCTTTCCCATTTTCTTTTCCAGAGGATGTTCAAGCAGCGAGACGGAGAGCGAGGCGGGGGATTTGTTGGACCAACAATTTGAGGAGCTCAACAACAAGCTTAACTCAGTCACTGATCCAACAGGCTTCCTGCGCATGGTGTCCAGAAACAACCTGTTCAACAGGTACCAGATTTTCCCAAATCACCTCAACATTCCTGCACACAGCCCTTCATCCAGAAGCTTTACTTAGACCTACTTTCCTCTAAAAAACAGAAAGATTAAAAATATCAGCTTGGGTAAGGAGATTCGCAGGGTATTGTAGCTCATGTGTGAAAGGAGTCTTTTCTCCATTGTTTCGCCAGCACAGAGGCAGCATGTGAATCCTTCTTATTAAATAGACTGAGCAGAGCCAAGCTGCTAAAGCCCTTATCGCTGCCTGCTCTGATGGGCCTTGTGTGTGTGCGTGTGTGTGTGTGTGTGTGTGCCAAACACAGACGTTGATGTGGTTTTAAGATGTTTGCCCTGTTTGTGTTTGCCATGCAGATTTATGGCTGTGGATTTTTCAGCGAGTCTGGCGGTGGCTCATTCAGAGTATTATTGAAAACCACTATGCAAAGTATTCATTTACATTGTGCTGATTGGTAATATACACCAATGGAATGTGTGCATGTGTGTGCATATGCGTGTGTGTCTGGGTCATATTTTCCTGTCCTCGTCCACAGTTGAGCTGCTCTTTGATGAGGGGGTAATTCCAGCTTTAATTGAGTCTCGGTGCTCATTAAGCTCTTTTAATGGGCTGCCGGTAATAATCCGCTCATTCTTTTGGGCCTCAAAAAACTCTGAATTATAAAGCTCCTCGTGCTTAGGAGCCTATTGTCTATCACGTTGCTGAAGCAAGAGAAAATGAAGAAAACCTCTCTGTCATTTGAAGTCATACATCTCTGGGGGTTTGTCAGATAATGTAAACATAGCACATGCTTTTAGAGGAAGGTTAATATAAGTTATTAGTGAAATAAAGATGGCAGCAATGCTATAATTACTCTTAATTAAGAGAATTCCAGAAATAAGTCAAACCAAATGACATTTAAATCCAAAGAGGTAAATGTAGAGTGTGAAATAGTTGTGCGTCTTGGTGAGATATCTTCATTTGGTTTAATAATCGATTGCCTTATTTTAACACTGAGATCTAATCTCTATCTGGGAGCTTTGAGGGATTACTATGGGAAGGTGATAATGAGCCACTCGTCGTGTCTAATCCCCTCTGTGTGTAATTGAATACATTTTTATGCACATTGATAGCATAATGAGATTGTTTGGGGATCTGTATGAAGTTGTCTATGAAAATTAAAAGACAGGAAACACTTTTGAGAGAAAGCACACTGCATCAAATATTTTTTTTAAAGCACGGCTAAAAATAAGGTCACTCTGAAGAGTTTAAATGTGTCAGGAAGGCTAACTTGTCTGTCTCTGCACGCTTAAGCAGTCCCTGAATCCAATCTTCACCTTCAGCCTCACTGCTCTCAGTCTTTTCTTTTCACTGTTTCCCTCCACACTTGACACTCACCTTCTCTTGGCTGATCCCTCGCCCACTCTCTCATTCTTTCTGTCAGGCTAACAAACGATTGTTTGCTTTCCCATGGAGGCTCATGCCAAGGCCTGGGAGAGAGACAGAGTGTTGGGAGTCTGGAGGAAAGCCAGTGGCCGGGGGCTAACAGAAGGGCAGGATAGATGTCTGTTGGCTGCTTCCCGGAGGAAACTCTGGCTGCCTGAACAGACGGAGACTAGTGACAAGTGTGGCTATAAACCTTGGCCCTGTGCGCCTACAGCACCAGAGGCTTCTGAACCCCACGGCTACTATTAGCACAGTTCTCAGTATGTTATGTGTCTCTGCCTTTGCAGGGCGATGTCACTCCTGTCACACAGTAGCCACGCTCCTAGACACAAGGCTGCTACCACCTCCCTTTTGTTTCAGAAACATATCATAGGTGGTGCATTAAAGAATTCTCCTCCTTTCTGACATGAAGTCTCTAACTTAGATTACATGTGGAGTAAGAGCCTGTGAAATGGGATGAAAACAGCTCTTCCTCGCGTCTGGTGGCAATCTGATCACTTTCATTTCTACTCCATGTTTCTGCTAGATCCACTCTACCACAATGTTACACTGCCACCTTGTGGATCTAGTGGATATTGACTCAGTATTCTCTGTGTCATTTTAAATTATACATGTGTTCACAGGGATTACAGCACATCACAATGGAGATTCAGTTTGTCCTGCTTTTATCTGCCTCTTACTCATCCTGACTCAGATCTGTCAGTGAGCATATAAAAGAAAGCTGGGTCTCTGTGATTGAGTGCTGGATCGGGCTCTTCTGTTGCAGCTGAGGCACATAAACTCACAGAAATAGCAGTGGCTGAGTTTGCATCTTTATACAGCCATATCTGATGCAACATTATGCAGCAAGTTAGACACGGTGCTTGCAGCCACATTCCCGGCGCATCTGCAAAGCTCATTAAGTGCAGCAGGACGAGTGGGTTTAAAAGTGTACTTTGATTCACGGGTTCCCTGTTGGTTTGTCCATAGGTTTGAAATGGTACAGTTAAAGCCTGGATTGCAATACTTTGTAATTGTGAATGTAATTATCAAACTGTGTTTTGAATTTTAAACTTTCTCTGACCTCAAAGTGACTAAAGCAAAACCATGGTTATGATACGACTATTTAAGCTTTGTGTGGGGCTCAAGCAAGGTCTTCTTATTTTTATATCTGATCATCTGGAGAACATGTCTCCATGCATATGTTTTGTCGATATACTCTACATTAATGCTGTCTAAGCTCTGGAGCCTTAACATCATTAAATCCAAATAGCATCATTTTGTATTTGTGCAGGAGTTGCCAGAGTATGACCAGCCTGTTCAGTAACACCATGTCACCTGCCAAAGATGGAAACTCTTCCCTGCCTCGTCGCTCCAGCAACCTTGGAAAGCCTCCACTGCGGGCACTTTATGATTTACTAATCGCACCTATGGAAGGGGTAAGAACTGCCTCTACGGCTCATTGCCTACCTGTTGGTGATGTAGGGTGGTAAAGACAAGAGATAAAAAATCCAATCATAAAAAGGGAGGGGGACTAACTGAATTTTATATTGCATTTGTTGTTTTCTGGTACTAATGCTGTGGTCTGACAGGGCTTGATGCACTCCAGCGGGCCTGTTGGCCGACACAGACAGCTGGTGATGGTTCTGGAGGGAGAGCTGTACCTCATCCCCTTTGCTCTGCTGAAAGGAAGCTCTTCCAATGAGTACCTGTACGAGCGCTTCAGCCTCATTGCTGTTCCCTCTATTCACGGCCTTGGATCCAGTGCAAAGGTTGATCTCCTCTTTCTCATAAATGAAAAATATTCAAAACATTGTTTTCTGGTATACTATTCATACCTAAAGGGCTTTATTGCTGCTAATTCTGCTTGTTTGGAATCATGTTTTTATATTTAAGACGAAAAACTGAACTGCAGCGGTAGATTTATAGTTATACCTTTGTTTTTGTGCTCCTAGGTTCACTCACGGCGCCCTGGACCTGCTCCATGTGGTGGTGTCTCGATGGCTGCCGTTGTAGGAAACCCCCGGCTGCCCTCACCTGTGATGGACCGCTGGCTGTGGGGACCCATGCCCTCTGCAGAGGAGGAGGCCCTCATGGTGGCTGAGCTGCTGGGCTGCCAACCTCTTGCTGGCTCTGCAGCCACCAAAGAAAGAGTGATGAGTGCCCTCACTCAGGCTGAGTGTGCCCACTTTGCCACCCACATTTCCTGGAAGTTGGCGGCTCTGGTACTTACCCCAAACCCGGAGGGTGGACCTGGTGGTGCCAGTGCCAGTGTGGGTGTGGGAACAGTGGGTAGAGGCGCAGGAGGGAGGAGAGGAAGCAGCGGTCGCGGAAGGAAGGGCTCGATAGGAAGCGGCTACACCATCCCAGAGTCCCTTCACATGCAGGATGACAGCAGCGATGTGGAGAGTATCTGTGACAGCCCGCCCCTCCAGGAGTTCCTGCTCACAGCAGCAGATATTTTAGACCTGAGGTTACCTGTCAAGCTGGTGGTATTGGGGTAGGTCATAAAGTCAAAATCCTCACATGTGATTGTTATTTAATGTAGTCTTGATATTCTACTCTTCAGATTTATAAAGCTGTAAATACTTTGTGTTTTTCACACTACTAAATGAAATCATTCACTCATTAGAGGTTAATTAAGAATTGGTTCACAAACATGTAAAGTATTATTTACTGAGGAGAAATGATTTTAAGAAATGTTACATAACAGAAAAGAATGGGCACTGTTGTGGCCACAGGAATTTCACCATAAGCCAGGAGAGGGGGGTAATGTTATGAAAAACAGGATTTACAAGGTTAAAGGCACTAATTTGATTTTAGAAAAAAACTTGAAAACTATTTGAGATAAAGGATGTACTTCGAAGATAAAGGTACCAGTTTAATACATCTTTACGTCACATATTTGAAAGCAAAAACTGTGTCGTAAAAAGAAAACTCAAGCAGAAAAAATAGCTCTGATGGATTTTAAGAATGCCTTTTAATGTTATGCTTCATATATTTAAGCTTCTGATTCCCTTGCCTCCTTTCTCATCTTTGCACCCGCAGGTCCTATCAGGAGTCGAGCAGCAAAGTGACAGCAGATGGTGTTGTTGGGTTGACCCGGGCATTCCTAGCTGCTGGGGCACAGTGTACTCTTGTGTCCTTGTGGCCAGTCCCTGTCGCAGCGTCCAAAGTTTTTGTCCATGCCTTTTACACTGCCCTGCTTAACGGGACCAAGGCCAGTGCAGCTCTGGCAGATGCCATGAAGACTGTACAGAGCAGCAAGCAGTACTCACACCCCTCCAACTGGGCAGGTTAGAAACACCTGAAAGTTTTGGGTTTGTGTTTTGTTCCAGTATTTAGGAGAAGTAAAGACCTTTGATGAAGTGTTTATTTTGATTTTTTTTCTTCTCTCCAGGTTACATGCTGATAGGTAATGATGTCAAGCTGAACAGCCCCTCATCCCTCATTGGCCAAGCCTTGGCAGAGATTCTACAGTATCCAGAGCGAGCGCGGGATGCTCTTAGGGTTTTACTCCACCTGGTGAGACTCTAACACTCTCTTAAAAACCTAGTGTGATAAAATACCACAAACAAGGACATGAATATATGTAACTTTGGTTTTTGCAGGTGGAGAAGTCTCTTCAGAGGATACAGAACGGCCAGCGTAACTCCATGTACACATCTCAGCAGAGTGTGGAGAACAAAGTGGGTGGTGTTCCTGGCTGGCAGGCGTTGCTGACAGCTGTGGGCTTCCGCCTTGACTCTGCAGGCACTGGTATCCCTGCTGCTGTCTTCTTTCCCACTGCAGATCCAGGAGACAGGCTCCAGCAATGCAGCACCACTTTACAATCACTACTGGGTATGTACCTGAGACAGGCTTCACATCACAGTCAGATAAAACTCAGAATCTCATGTTTTACTGATGTTTTGGTTGTGTCACATTGTTTCCACATAGGGTCCAGTTTTATCCTTTCATATCACTCTGTTTATCATCTGTCATAAAAATGCACCTGGTTTCTGATGTGAATGATGCAGAACTTCTGATCCCATCCCTCAGGTCTGCCACCCCCAGCTCTCCAGGCTTTGTGCAAACTCATCACTGCTTCAGAGGCGGGAGAGCAGCTCATCAACCGGGTAGGCCCTGCAGCTCTGAACAAATACTTCTGGATTTTTGTATCTAATGCAACACAAAACCAATCAGTCCTTGGCTCAAACACTGTTATTATTAGCGTTAAGAACCACTGAGTCATTCCCTCCCGCTTTCTCTGATCCTTTATTTACCAAGTACCATGAGGTTCTTAGTGGAAAGGAGAATACCAGGGATATATTGTGACATAACTTAGTTGCGTCAGGACTGGATTCCCACTAACACACTGGCAGCTCAAGCGTCAGATTAATCTCCTGTATAATGCTGTAGAGAAGCCTGACTAGTGGTAGCACTTCAAGTGTAAAGTCTCGACTACAATCCGAGTCCTGTTCCCTTGCACCCAAGCTCGTGACACCAGAGAATTAATCTTACACTGCAGTGCTTTTTCTCTGTTTACGTGTGACGTGTGACTATCACATGCTAACAGTGAAAAACTACCCACTCAGATGGTGATTAGCAGTTTTTTAATGCTTTGAGGCACACCACCTCACTTTGCTCAGTTTGCACACACTGAATGCTTGTGTAACTTGTTGCTGTTCTCCTTCTTGTTGACCTCAACCCTTGTACCCTTTGTGAATGGCTCTGTGCATGAAATTAAAAGCCTATTCTCTCTCCCCTTCCCTAAACGTGCTGTCTGAAGGCTGTTAAAAATATGGTGGCCATGGTAAGTGTGCCCTCACCTACCTGTACCCTTTCCCACTCTCCACTGCTCATTCGCTCTAAACTTTCTGTCTTCATAATCTCTCTGAAGCATTAATCCATGTATAAAAGCTGCATTCTAATTTGATAATCTGTTCTGTTGTTTCCCACATCGCCCCGCACTTTTACTCATCACATGTAGTGTAGAAGACATTCAGTGTTTTTGTTTGTTTGAAATTTTCCCATCACCACTGTCTGCACACAGGTTTTAGAGATTACGTACAGCCTGGTTTATTACAGGTCAAAGAAGTGTTTCAGGGTGGGATAAAGCTGTGACGTAAAAGAAAACCCCTCATTACTCCACGTTTTAAGTTTGTCCACAGTTACGTCAGGTTAACAAAGGTTTCTCTGTTCCAAACAAAGTAATCCTCAGCAAAATAGGCGTGTGTGTGCTCCCAGCAGGGCACGTGTAAAGGCCAACAAAGCCCCAGCCCTTTCTCTGCTTCTTCCCTGGAAACGTTCTGTTGACTAAACGTGCCATCAAACAGCTTTATACCTACTTCAGAAAATCATGTTACAGGTTTTCCACAACAAGATGTTGTTATAATACTTGGGCCCTTAAAACATGAAGTTGTTGTAGGAGAATTTTTTTTATTTGTTTTGGGAATAGAAATTGTTCAAGTCTATGCTTAAGATTTAACCGTTTATCATGTCTCCAACAGAATTCTTGAGTTTTTTCATTCTTGTATTTTATTATGTTACTCCACCTTAACCATGACCTCTTTCCCTTTTTGGATTATCCCTCTTCCTCTGCAGCTCCACCAGGTGCTAGTCCAACTTCAAACTGGAGAAAAAGAACAAGATTTCTCCCTCCTGCCCATTCAGGTGTCCATCAGTGTGCAGCTGTGGCGACTGCCAGGATGCCATGAATTTCTAGCTGCTCTTGGTGAGTTAAATGTTGTCTGAGAATCAGTCCATATGAACTCCTCATACAACCATGAATCCATTTGTTTATGTGGACTCACAATCACGTTTTTAATATTTTGCTTGCAGGATTTGACTTGTGTGAGGTCGGCCAAGAAGAAGTGGTGCTCAAGACAGGCAAACTAGCTAACCGCCGCACCTTGCACTTTGCCCTCCAGGCTCTGCTAGCGCTGTTTGGTAAGTAAATTCATTTGCTGATTATTTCTGTTCTCCTGAATACATTTCTGCTTAATACTTCTGATTGCTGGACTTTTCTGTTTCTTCAGACTCCACAGAACTTCCCAAACGCCTGAGTCTGGACAGCTCATCTTCCCTCGAGTCTCTAGCTTCGGCGCAGTCTGTGTCGAACCCCCTGCCCATGGGATACTCCAGCCTCCCCTTCTCTCCTCCTTGCCTGGACAATCAGGCATCTGATGCAATCTCTGTGTATAGTCTCAGCTCTGTAGCCTCCTCTATGAGCTTTGCATCTAAGTCAGACTGTGACTTCCTCAGCCATCGGCATCGCAGTGGGGCTACCGCTCACTACTCTATCCACAAACACCCTCATGTTCCCCGCAGCCGCTCCTCTCCTCACGGGGCAGCAGCTGCAGTAGCAGGAGCTCGAGGGGATGAGGAAGAATATGAAGGATTTTCCATAATCAGCAGCGAGCCACTGGGAAGCCACTGTGACTCTCTGCCTCTGCCACCAGGGCATAGCCAACGCCACCACCGTGGGGGGAGGGGTGTCAGTGGCTCCAGCACAGGAGCAGGGAGAGGCTACTCCGTATCAGTTTCATCAAGGGGCAGCGTTAGCACCCCCACATCCCCTGTCAAAACTAGCCTGGTTCCCAGTCCAAACTCCCCGTTCCAGAAGGTGGGCAAGGTGAGCAGCTCGGATACAGGTGAATCCGACCAATCCAGTACCGAGACAGACAGCACTGTCAAGTCTCAGGAAGAAAAAACTGTCCCTCTTGACCCTCAGGAGCTAGCCCAGAAGATTCTGGAGGAGACTCAGAGCCACCTTCGAGCTGTGGGGAGCCTTCAGCGAGCAGGGGTGGAGAGTGGTACAACTGGAGGAACCTCAGCTCGGAGCAGCGCCTTCCGCTCCTCTGAAACCAGCGCATTCAGCCGTCCTAACAGCAGTGCCAGTGGCCGAGCTCAGTCTTCCCCAAGACCCAAACCCCCGTCTCGTTCCTCTTCACTGCAAAAGATAAGCTCAGGCTACAACAGCCCTGCAGTCTCTGAGTCTTCCCAAAAGGAGGGTAGCCATCCTTCGCCCACTCTGGACAGCCATGCACAGTTCAAACTGAAGTACCCAAGCTCCCCGTACAGTGGCCACATCTCTCGGTCCCCAAGTAATGTGTCCCCCAGTTCTGGTCACCAGTCCCCTGCTGGTAGTGCTCCTTCCCCTGCTCTGTCCTACTCCTCTACAGGCTCAGCCTGCTCAACATCCGCTGATGCCCCAGACCTGGACCGGTTGAGAAGAGGGGTTATAGACGAAAAAGTCCAAGCTATACACAACCTGAAGACCTTTTGGGCTAACGCTACAGCTCAGCAGCAGCAACATCTAGGCCCTGTCAAAGCCGTCCACAGCGCTCCCGGACCTCTTGCTTCTGCCAGCAGGGATGTACTGAGCCTTCTGAACCTCTCCCCTCGCCGTTGCTCCCCCAGTGATACCCAAGACAGCCTGGAGCTGCGAGAGCTGGGACTGCAGCCTGTAGACAGGGGCAGCAAAAACAATGGACACCACTGCTCCAACCCCAGAAAAGTGGCCCCATCGCCTACTATTTCCACAAGCAGCAGCCCTGGTGCTCGTTCTATCCGGCTACCTGCCGGGAATGGATACAAGTTCCTATCACCTGGGAGATTTTTCCCTTCCTCTAAATGCTGAGACATTAAAATGATCCTTACTTTAATCTGTTATTTGCTATCCAGAGTGCTGGAGGAGAAGGGCACTTTTTCAGCTTGACTGACAGCAAAAAGGATTTGATTGGTCAGTGAGTGTGATCTTGCAGAGGCACACGAGTGCTTTAGAGGATGTCTTGTCTTTGTGCCCATAACACTGTAAATGGCAATGAGAAATACTCAACGACCTGATACTGTGTTTGTGTGTAACTGTGTGTCAGGTAGATGTAAATGCCATTTGGTATTTTCCCTCCAAATCTTTGCTGTTTGTATGGGCCAAGATGCAACAGCTCTGACTGATTTCCTCCATTCAGTTTTATTTTTGTTTTTAAATTTAATGGCTATTGTTATTATTGTTTGTTATTGTTATTAATATTATAATAATTATTATTATGTTTTGTAAATTAATTCCAGTGTTTCACAATCAGTATTAAGCGTTTTTATATTATTAAAAAAAGTGAACAAACCTGTACCATGTAAAGATGGATAGAGTGGGAAAAAAAAGATTTAATATTTTTTATCAAAATCAAACAGGCATTTTGCCTGGTTTCTTTGTGAATTGAGTGTCTGCTCTGAAGCATGGATTCTCTTGCTATTCAATGTTAAGTACCATGTATGACTTTTTAGCCCATGATTTTTTGAGATTAAACATGAAAGTTTCATGACAACCATCTGTCATTTATCAGTAAACTGTTTCAATAAAAATCATCATGTTTGAGTTCCTGCATCTCTAAACTTCATACAGGTAATTTAAAGAGATTTCAGTGGCTATTAATATGTTGGGATGATATTTGACTTCATTTTCAACTACTATATATATGTGTACTAATACATATTAATGTAGTAAGATAAATCCCAGCAAAAGCAGGGGATAGATAGACTGAATGCACCCACAGACAGGCGACAGGTGTAAGGACACGTCATTATTAGACCAAGGAAATGAGCTCAGGTTGAGATGCAGATATCTGAACAACACATTAAAATCTTTTATTATCAAGGGGATTTTTCTGCGTGCCTCTTGAATTATTCGTAGAACAGTAAAAATTAACGGTGCGGTTTAAATGATAGTACTCGATCGGACCTGATGAAGTAAGGCGGACTGCAGCCACCAGGTAGATAGCTCATTGGTTCATACCCGCCAGTGGGTTTATTTAATTCACTTCCCTGCCAATCACCGCCCTCGAGGGCGGGTCAATGCGCTGCTCTGAGCACCTCATGACGTCACAGCAGTCAGCGGTCGCTGGGTAGTACCAGCAGTGTCGAAAGAAGCGAGCGACAATGGTCCTCATCAAGGAGTAGTAAGTGCTCTTTTCCTCTCTTTACTACTTTTTTTCAGTGAATATCAACCTATTTGAGCTGTTAAATGAAGAATAAACTGAGGCGGGGCAGTTTTCCCGGGGTTTGGACTCTTGTAAAAACTTTTCATGTGTCTGTGTCAGACACACGAGGGAAGGGTGGGATTGCGAGAGAGCTGCTGTGGCCTACCGGCTTTGACAGAAGCAGTGTTCAGGCTTCCTGTGACAGCTGCTGTTACAGCACAGCTCTTCTTGTTTACACATTCTGTGTCTTCCTTAAGAATAACTCAGTCCAGTATCTGTCCTCACTTAATCGTTTAAAGACAGTAGATTAGCATGTGTGTTTTTAAGCTTCAAATTTGACACTTACGTGAACTACAAGTTAGTCAGTACACTCATGCTAATGCTAGCTAACTTAACGGGAGATACGACAAAAAGGGAATCCTCTAGCCCCGGTAATGTAATCTTTGTAGCATTGACACATTCACTCGCAGTGGCGCCAGCTAGTCCTTCTCATGATAAGATACTTTGATCTTTACTGCAACAGACACCCCAGTGATCCTCTCTGGTTAAACAAAGACATTTTGACAACTAGCTCGCTAGCCGTAGTAGTGTTTATGTTCCGCTAACGTAAGCGTGCTGTTAGCGGGATCACACATGAAGTTTCAAAGATGCTTTTTAAAGTAGTATAAGTTTGAAACAGTCCTAAATCCAGGGGCTAACTCGTCACAACTGAACACAGATGCTCGTGAAAACTGTTGCAGGCATCTTCCGCATACTTATAAACTCATCAAATCTGTGCCCGACGGATCAGGAAGTGGAACAGGCTACATGTTCATCAGGATGGGTATGGATGTGTTTTGGTCAAAAAAATAGTCTGTCTTTATCTGCATCGAAAAGCGTGTGGACCGAACACACACAGGTCACTTAATATATCACAAGTTGTTAATCTGATGTACAGACACGAGTTTTGTAGCCCTGTTGAAGGCAGTGCGATCTGACGCTAGGCAGCACAAAATAAAAACAAACTGCAGCACTCTTCAATAAGCTGATCAGCACAGTCTCAAAGCACGAACCATTGTTGGATTGAATGTTAGAAGATCAGTGTTTTGATTGTGTGTGCTGCTCAGCTTGGTGCTTTGATTTTTGCCCTGGAAGAACTCAACATGTCATGTATGGCAAACATAATTATGTTTGAAACTCCCCGAGTGATAGTGGATTAGGCCTAATTGCTCAGTCAAGCTTTTTGTTGTTTAATTTGTTATTAGAATAAGATGTGTCAATAAGTCACAAAGCATTCTTGTTAAAATTAATTACAGCTGCATTAGACATAACTTTTTTCCTCTTTGAGTTACATAAAAACACATGGGCACAGTGCAATTACTACGACACTCATATCATACCACCAAATTATAATGAAACCCTAAAATCCACATAACTAGCATAACTAATGTAGGGGTCACTCACCTGGTGTACAGCTTCAAAATGGATCCATAAACATTGACGCTTTCTTCATAAAAGATGCTCAAACTGTCACCTTCATTTTGAAAAATATTTCCAGATCACTTCATTTTTCAAATGTATTAAATACCATGATGCACCTTGTTTTCCTGATTGTGTTCAAAGCAAGGTTAAAATAATTTTGGGTTTGTCATTATAGTTTAGTTTTAGTTAATTTTGACATTTTTTTTCCATTACAGTTTAGTTTTAAATAGTTTTAGAGTGGGCATTCTAGTTTTTATTTAGTTTTGATTTTTGCAACAAGGCTTAGTTTTAGTTTAGTTTTAGTTTAGTTTCAGTTTAGTTTCAGTTTAGTTTTAGTTTTTCATACCTTATTAACCAGGTGCAGGATTCAAAAAGGTCAGAGTAAATATTTTGTGATACTGTTTATTTTCAAGTCCAACATAGTGCTCACTGCTCAGTCAATGCTGATACTGAACTGTTGGCTGCTTCTTTAAACACATGAAAATAATATAAACTTAATATAAAAAAATATAAACATAAATTATATAAAAATAATGGTACCATAAATTACAAAAAAATAATATAAACATAAATGATATAAAACAATATAATATGAGCTTAAATAATTAGAAACATGGACTCTGTAACAATAAAGTCAGACTCACATGCAGTTAAACTCTTACAGATGCTCTGATTCATTGCTCCACTACGTTTTGTCGCAGCACAGCGCACAGCCAGTCAGTGCAGTAAACAAGCTCGTCCCAGTACGTTGCTATGATGGTGCTGTAAGACACTGACAACTGCCGAAAACTGTCAAAAATGTGTCTGATGAATTTAAATCCTAAAGGCTATTAACATTGTCAAAAACGATAACTAAGGACATTTTTCTATAATTTTAGTTAGTTTCAGTTGGTTTTGTGAACACAAGATACAGTTGTAGTTTACTTATCGTTTTTGTTTTCTTTTCTAGTTTTTATTAGTTTGAGTTAACTGCAATGTATTTTAAATTATAGTTTTCCTTTTTAGTTTCGTTTTAGTTAGCTATTATAACATTGGTTCAAAGCTTACAAAACTGTCACTGGCCCTGCTTATTAGAGATGTCAGAGATGTCAACAAGATTTATTTTTTGTTTAAATTGTGTGAATGTAGCAAAAACAACAATACAGTATAAGTGTTGCATGCAGTTTAAAACATAACTAATCCCCTTGTTGAGCAGTCAGAAAAGATTAAATATTACCCCTTTAGGTGTCAAGGTGGATAATCTCAAAGCTTCATTGTGCAGGATTTTTGTCTCATTTAAAGTTTGCACAAACTTTGACTGAGACTACCGACACTTTGAAAATCCAGCAACAAGGCTGATATCCAGGCTTGAGTGCCACTTCGCTCTACTTTGAGAAAACTTCTTGCTTCCTCCTCACTTTTTTCTCCTTTTGCGCTGTGTGGTTAGTGGTCACTGCCTGAAGCTTCATGTTCATCACATTAAATGATGCAATTGCTTTTGGTAGAGCGTGCCACTCCCTGAAGCCGAGGTCTGTCGAGACATGAAGAAAGAAGTTGCTGTAAACTTTTGCATAGAAATGCACAAAGTAATCTTATGTAATTAACAGTCAGGTATTATTTTTTTCACGCTCTCAAAACCAGCTGTTCTCTTTGTGTACACTCCCCTCTTTACCTGATCATGCATGTGTGTGTTTTCAGTTTTCTTTGTCTTATCCTCACATCTTGCTGAAGTCAGCAGTGTGTCAAACTAAGCAGAAACAGTTTTCACCTAAGGAAGGGTGTCTACAGAAGTCTTCCTGCTCTTTTAGCAGTGAAAAAGCCTGTGCATTTTTTAGGTTATCTCTTAACAATGAAGCATGCTGGGGAAACTACTGCTTCCTCTGAAGGTTTTTTTTTTTTTGCTGCGTAATATGTAGAAGTCAGAGAAACGTCACACTGGTTTGGTATACTTTTTGCTGCTGAAACAAAATGAAAAGAATTGAAACTTCTTTTTCTGAGTGAAGATGATGTTTTGCTCAATCTTGTTTACTTTGAAGAGTGATTGTAGATCTTTGGGCAAAGTTTTGTGTGTATGTAATGTAACTACACTTCTCTTCTGTCTTTTGCAGCCGTGTGGTTTTACCCTGTAGCGTTGAAGAGGTAAGTAACTGCTCTTGGTTTCCTCTGTTATTAACCAGACAAAATGAGAAAGAAAGTGAAGAATATGACTTTTATCTTCATTTTACTGCTTCTGTGTTCAGTCCTGTACATACATACAACATACTTTACATCTTTGTATTTGTGCATTTTACTAAATAAACAATAGTAAACTCAAGACTTGGAGACAAGATTGATGCATGGTCTTATTAAACTTAATATCAGCCACAGTCCCCTGACGTCTAGAAAAATTATATTTTAAGATGGAGACACAAAAATTTACACCTGGGGTATTTGTAAAGAGTTAAAAATTGGGGAAGGAGAGGTAGGATAAGAAAACCTTCCTTTAATGTCTAATCTTTTTGAGGAGTCTTAATGCTAGAAACTACATAAGTGTATTCTTAATCACATTGGCAGTTTTTAAGCATTCAAGGTGTCATACTTGTTTCTTTATAGTTTGAAATAAGATGTTTATTCAGTCAGATGAACATGGTTCATTTTAAATCTAACAAGAAACTTTTATTTTTCTTTCTCTTCTATAGTTCTGTCATAGCTTAAAGTCTTGGTTAAAACTTTTATGATTAATACCAGAAGTTTTTTGCAACTCCACAACAGCATCAACAGACTCTTTAGGGATAAAAGTTGTGATCAGCTGGTGAAACTGATAAATGTCAAATGGTGTAACCAATGTTTCTCATTAAAAACAACTGATATTGTGTAAAAATAAAACCGCTGTGAATATTATTTGACAGTCTGCTACTCTGTAAAAAAAATGAAATTTAAAACAATTTTACACCAACTGACCAAAATATGTAGCGGAAACACCGACTTGCTCAGTACAAGAAAAACCATATTACAAAGTTTAGAAATGAAATGTTTTAATTGTACGTAGAGATTGTATTTCATAACAAATAACTTACTTCATCAGTACACTTGCATAACTGTTAGGAAGGTGAATTGTTTTATACTTGTCATTTTTTGTGGCTACACCATTTGAAAATTTAGTGGCACTGATTCTTTGATTGATTGATTAAAAATGTTGTATTTAATACTATTACAGCAACAGAACTGCAAATTACACGTTAAATCAAACATCTAACATGTTGTTTGGTCAAGTTTAAAGCATATTTTTGATTTGGACTGACATCATACCCACCCTTATTTGTCTCTGTCCCTTCCACATACACCCAGTTCATATCTGACTTGGTTTCACATGCAGCAGAACTTTAATCCCTTTTCTGGACTTTTACTAAGAGGTGGCTTATAGTAAACACAGGGCCTCCCAAAATAACTACATCAGTCCCACAGTGAGTAGAGCCAGTGGCTCATGATTGTACCATTTACCTTATCATCCTCCGGTGTTTGTCTTCACGCTGGTTGCCAGTTAGGACAACAGTCTTATTCCAAACCCATCCTTTGTAACTCAAGTGAATGTTTTACAGGAGCATGATTTGTTCCTTGCTTACAAGAAAGGCTTATGTCATCAATCCCAGACTCCCCGCGCTGCCTTATAAGGGGACAAAATCTCTTGGCAATAATTGTTGCATATTAAGGTTCATTCCAAGTAATTTAAAAATAAGTGTTCTCTGAATGAGAGAAACAATAACAAGCGCTCTGGTAGCTGAAAAATAAGCAAACACAGTTCTTTCTGTAGCTGTCTGCTGTTCAAACATGACAAAATGAGACATTAATGAATTTGGCCTGCAGACTAACAGCCTAATATGTTAATGATCTGCACATGTCTCAAATGTTTAAATTTAGAAAGACAGCACCAACAATTTTGATAAATATAGCTGAATTTATATTTTGTTCTCACTCAGTCTTTCATTTAAAGCACTGAGGAACAGTCTGTTGGACTGACT
Organism: Halichoeres trimaculatus; assembly: GCF_033239565.1. Lineage (NCBI taxonomy): Eukaryota > Metazoa > Chordata > Actinopteri > Labriformes > Labridae > Halichoeres > Halichoeres trimaculatus. Next base: position 24,296,287 of record NW_027437183.1, read on the forward strand.
GCGCCCCATCATACACCCCAATAAGTAACGTTGCACCATTTGCTTAGTTAGGCTGTAGATAAAACACGTAGGAAGTGATAACCGTCCCATCTTAAATAGGGATAGACCGATTATCGGCCAGGCTGATTATCTGGGACCGATATTTGGCATTTTGAGGCATATCGGCATCAGCGTTATTTTAGTCCGACGACAGATACGGAGCAAATTTGAGGCCCCGTTTACACCGAGACTCCCACAACGATTCTTCCTTTGCGTTTTCAAAAGCCACCCATGTTTAGATGAGGACGGCGTGAAAACGTTCATGCGGCTCCAGGAGGACAAGTCACTTCTTCTGTTCTTTCTTATTCTGCCGTTTTGTTGTGTGAGACGGTCGGCAATCCAACCATAACGCGCATTACCGCCACCTACTGAACCGGAATGGCTCAACTGGAAATGTTGCTGAGCGCGCAGCCTTCACCTGAAACTGCGAGTGCGCATGCGGTGACGTCAGCGTTTCACCCTGAAACGCTCCGCTCTGTGTTTACACGAAGCTGGATGGAGGAGCGGATTCAGATCTTTCCACTCTGGAGAGCGTTTTCAAAAGTTTGCGTTTCCACTGAAAACGCAACGTGGTCTCGTCTAAACGGAAGGCCAAAACGCAACGAAATGTTTGCGGAATCGACCGTTTTCGGCGTCATGTAAACAGGGCCTAAAAATGCGTTGTTGCAGCTCTGATGCAGCTGCTCCGCTGTCTGCAGTCCTCAGCACTGTCCCACCCACAGTACCATCTGATTGGTTACAAGCAAAGCCATGGCTCAGGAAACGGCCAATCAGCAGTGCAGTTATTACAGTTATTGCAGTTACATTGAAATTTTGGAAAATTTTATTTACTATTGAAAACTTATGCTATTTAATTTTTCAGGTTTTCATTTAACTTTATAAAACATGCTGCTAAGCCTTGGGGCTGTTTAATAAACTCATGCTTGAAGGTATTTGAATGAAGTTAAGTGTTGGAGTTTGTATTGTTCAAGATTTTGACACCAGTATTTGCACTTTGACTGCAAATTAATATTGGCTTCAAATCGGTTATCTGCCTCCTTGACTACAAATAATCGGAATCGGTATCAGCCTGGAAAAATCCATATTGCTCTATCTCTAATCTTAAAAGTTAAAAATGCTACAAAATGATAACCAATATGGACAGTTTAACGTTTCTGCTGCATTGACAATCACTGTCTTAAAATTAGCATCATACCACCACCTTCCCACTTTACCCTGGACATTCTGCACGCCTCACTGTTTCTCATCTCCTGTCACTGCGTCTCTGCTGTGGTTGACAGATGACTGCAGCCACCGTTAGGTCACTGGCTTTCCAAAAAGCTGGCGCTCTCTGCTGTTGTGGTCATGTAGCGGCCCTAGACAACGGTTAGACCCTTATTGTATGACGACCCCCTCCCCTTTTTTCCACATTATTTTCCACAAAAAATGTGTCTCATGTTGCAATCACTACGGTATTCCCTAAAAGCCATACTCCTAAGGTAAAAACACTAATTATTGACCAAGTAGCTTGGCTGCATTTCAAGTTTTTATAGACCATCAGATTCAATTTTTTCCTGTTTCATTCATAGTGTAAATACCATTGAGCTTGAATCTTTGGGAACGTATAACGTCACTGACCTCATTTGACTTGGGTATAAACATTTGTTTATTTCTATGCTTATACTTCCTATCCTTCATTTGAGTCCATTTTCTCTCTTTTTGTGTAACAGTATCAAGTGGGGCAGCTGTTCTCTGTGGCTGAAGCCAGTAAAAATGAGACGGGAGGTGGTGAGGGCATTGAGGTACTCAAAAATGAGCCCTACGAGAAAGATGGCGAGAAAGGACAGTATACACACAAAATCTACCACCTAAAGAGGTACTTACCCTTTTCTCACATCATTTTGTCCCATAACTGTTAATTTATAGTGTAATTGCAGCATGCTACCACACGGTGGCAGCATTGTCTTGTCTTTGTTGTAAAGTTTTAAGTTGTTTCTCTCCTTCCTATTCTTGCTTTTCTTTAGAACATCAGTTAACTGAGACAATTTGTCCTCCCTCTCTTTTTCTCCTCTTAAATTTGGACCATCCCTGTTCCCTTGGCATGTTTCCCTGCCATGCAGCAAAGTCCCAGGGTTTGTCAAGATGTTTGCCCCTGAAGGTTCCCTGGTTTTTCATGAAAAAGCCTGGAATGCTTACCCTTACTGCAAAACCAGTGAGTCCCCTCTCCTATATCACTTCACCCTTCACCTCTATGACCCCTCACCCTCCCTCTGGTTATACAATGCAAGATTGTGTAACTTGCCATGACCATGAATCCCCTCACAGTATGAGTTTTTACCTCATTATTGTCTTTGTCTAACTTATTGTATTTTACTCTTCCCTCCTCATGTCCCACTTTGACCCAGTTGTGGAGGTAAGGCAGCTTTCTGTGAAGTTTTCACTGTTTTAATTCTAAAATTAACAACTTATAGTATTCCTCCAGCTGAATTTAGTCTGTTTTCTTTCATTCTTCATTAATCAATCCTCTCTCGACTCCTTGTTCAGAATGAGTTTATGAAAGACGATTTCTTCATTAAGATTGAGACGTGGCACAAACCAGACCTTGGAACACAAGACAACGTGAGCACCCTTTACTTTGTCTTTTCAAACAAACTTCAGGTCTAAGCATCAGGTTTGACTTCTAGAGCTGCAACAATTTGAGTGTTTTTGTTTTGTTTTTAGGTTCACAAACTGGACAGCTCCACGTGGAAGAATGTAACTGTAGTGCCCATTGACATTGCTGACAGAAGTCAAGTGTCCAACGCTGTGAGTAGAAACTGCTCTGGCACACATCCAGTGACAGATCAAAACACAGTTTGGCGCCTCATGAGGACAAAGCTGATAATTATACAGCTACCTGCCAAACCTCAACCGCTGCACACGGCAAATGATCCAAATAGTATTCATACATGTTTGATGAAGAAGAGTGATCTGATTTTATTAACACTGACGCATATTTCTGGAAAGAGGAGTGATCATTATGAATGCTGGAACTTTACAGGGACAGTGTTTAAGTTGTATCTATAGGAGTCATCTCTATAATCAGCTTGATCAGTGATCGTATGATTTATGACATGTTCGGAGATGATGTTTTGGTTACAGATCACCATTACGTTTTTATATTTTCAGAAAATTGGATTAAATATTTAAAGATCATTAAAAATTGCCATAGCATACAGCAATATTATCCAATGGCCAGATTTTTAATAACACTTGGAAAAAAAATGAATTATACCCGTAATTGTACTATTTAAGGGCACGGTCACAATGGCCATCCAAGCTGTGCCGTGCTCAAGCACGATTGCCCCCCTTTAGTGCTACTCCAGTATGAACCAGACTTTAGCAGGTATCACACACACACGCGTGGCCCGCCTATGCCGTACCGTACCGGATTCAGCATGGTACGGTTTGCCTGTGTGACCACGTCCTATAAGGCTGGATGCTTTAACCATTGAAATTATTATTAAATTGAATGATCATGTCAAAGCCTGACATAATTAAAAAGGCTTTTCCAATATTCAGTTTAAAAATATGAGAGGCCTCACACACGTGGACAAAATGACACGTTTAACAGTTTTGTTCTCACAGTTTACAGAGTGTAGAGTTCCTTCACTTTGAACCACGGTCGTCACCCTCCACACTAAAAATCAAGGGAAAAATAGTTTTAAAATTTCACTAGTTATTTTTGTTTTACTTTCACTTTTGATACCAATTTTTGTCCAGTTGAATATTTTTTTGATGTTGTTTTGTCAGTTTCACATTCAGTTTTGCTAAAAGCCTAGTTTTACATAAAACATAAAAAAATGTCAATTTCTTGTATAGTTCTTTCGCAGACAGACAAAGATGCTTGACATACTGTGTAAGACTGATAAAGGTTCAAAGATACAGACATTACAGAAATAGGGTGGGATTAGGTGTCACATGTAGGCTTATTTGAAAGGTAGGTGTTCTGTTGATGATTAAATATGTAAAATGAGTCAGAGCTGTGAGTGTTTGGAGGTAGTGTTCCAGTAGAGAGTTTACTTTGTGACTTTACCATGGATAATAGCCTTGGTGTTTACTTTTGTCACAATGGCTGCATTTGTTTTGCTTCCTTCTCCAATCTTTTTGCTTCCTGATTTTGTTCAAAATGACTCAATGGACCACGATTCTCATGTATGTAAAGAGAGTGTTATCTACCCTTTGTACTCCTCGACAAGTCACAACTTTTACCTGTGCATTCTGAGGCTCAACATTTCATGATGCTACTCTGTGCCAGCATTATTGAACAAAAGCTTTAGAATGACATATTTAACACAGATAAAGCTATGCTAGTATAAGGACTTTATTTGTGTTGCTTTTACATCAGGTTTTATGAAACCCTGGCTTAACAAAATCACCAGATCACTCGACTCAAATCAGGAATCAGCTCAACTTCGAATCAACTTCCCTGCGTTTGTGTGCCAGTGCTCAAACTTGGCTCACTGCAGTTCAGTCGTCTGAAGTGTCCCCTCCTAACACTGAGAGGCTGAAAACATATTGAATAGGAAGCAGTAAACTACTTTAATTTTTCTGCAGTGAATTAAATGCCTTCATATTCCCTCTTGGCTAACATTTGTACCATGAACTGTTTGCTCTCACTACAACTACAGTGTTTGCGCATAGAGTTTTTGGAGGTGGGGGAATCAGCAAGGGACCATTTCTTCATCCATCAATGTTTGGGAAAACTTTCCTCTTTAATCCACTGACTGTGCAGGCGTCACCGGTGTTTATGAACTCATCTTAGAGCAGCAAAAAGCAGTTTTGTGTCTTATTTTTATCAGTTTTGTTAAACTTTGAAGCCTGCACCCTGTCTCCCCCTCAATCACTCAGAGTAAGAATGGGCAGGGCTCAGACACAGACAGGCATCACTCTCTTTTACTTATTTTACTTTGAAGCAGAAACAAGCTTTGAGAAGCAGTAAAAAAACAGTAGCAACTTGTTATTAAACATGTAGATGATACATTTTACACAGATCAATGGATCTCATGTGGTTGGATCTGTGTTCCCACTGATCACAGACCATCTATGATCCATTACACCACTCTATGTGATAATCCATTGTGTGACCAATCATCCCAACCATACACTTCATCTTTAACTCACAAGAAAAAATGTACTCAAATACTTTGTCACATTCTTCCTCCTCTTTCTTTTGGTAGAATCAGCGAGCTGTAGTTTGTGATGAACATGTACAACTTCTCCAGTTAAAGGCCTCATTTACATGACATTTCACTGGAAAATACTGAAACACAGTGAAAAAAAATCTAAGTTTACATGGAAACGCTAAGGAGCTGAAAATGCTGTAGTGAGCATGTCAGGCCTGTAGTTTGGGCTATGCATTTGGTAGATCTCTACCGAAGAGTTGGGCCGATCATGTGGTGTATTGGTAAATGCTAAGTGCAGAAGTGAAGCAAAATATGCACATTTTGTTGAAAGACTGTCAGCTGTTTGAGCAGCACAAGCACAACACAATAGTCCACAACATCGGTAACACCACTACTGTTGTACTGTTATTCACTCACTGGCTGCTTTATTAGGCACACATTGCTAGTACCAGGTTGGACCCCCTTTTGTCTTCAAAACTGCCTTAATCCTCTGTGGCATAGATTCAACAAGGAACTGGAAACATTCCTCAGAGAGTTTGGTCCATATTGACATGATAGCATCACACAGTTGCAGATTTGTCAGCTGCACATCCATGATGAGAATCTCCCATTCCACCACATCCCAAAGGTGCTCTATTAGATTGAGATCTGGGGACTGTGGAGGACATTTGAGTACAGTGAACTCATTGTCATGTTGAAGAAACCAGTCTGAGATGACTCCAGCTTTATGACTTGGAGCGTTATCCTGCTGGAAGTAGCCATCAGAAGATGGGTACACTGTGTCCATAAAGAGATGAACATGGTCAGCAACAATACTCAGGTAGGCTGTGGACTTTAAACCATGCTCAGTTGGTACTAAGGGGCCCAAAGTGAGCCAAGATAATATCCCCCACACCATTACACCACCAGCAGCAGCCTGAACCGTTTATACAAGGCAGGATGGATCCAGCATTCATGTGGTTGACGCCAAATTCTGACCCTACCATCTGAATGTGGAGCAGAAATCCAGACTCATCAGACCAGACAACGTTTTTCCAACCTTCTATTGTCCAGTTTTGGTGTTGCTGTGTGAATTGTAGCCTCAGTTTCCTGTTCTTAGCTGACAGGAGGGTCACCCGGTGTGGTCTTCTGCTGCTGTAGCCCATCTGCCTCAAGGTTGGACGTGTTGTGTGTTCAGAGATGCTCTCCTGCAGACCTCGGTTGTAAGCAGTGGTTGTTTGAGTTACTGTTGCCTTTCTATCAGCTCCAACCAGTCTGTCCATTCTCCTCTGACCTCTGGCATCAACAAGGCATTTTGGGCCACAGAACTGCCGCTCACTGGATATTTTCTCTTTTTGGGACCATTCTTTGTAAACCCTAGAGATGGTTGTTGGTTAAAATCCCAGTAGATCAGCAGTTTCTGAAATACTCAGACCAACCCGTCTGGCAGCAATAACCATGCCTCGTACAAAGTCACTTAAATCACCTTTCTTCCCCATTCTGATGCTCGGTTTGAACTGAAACAGACTGTCTTAACTATGTCTACATGCCTAAGTGCATTGAGTTGCTGCCATGTGATTGGCTGATTAGAAATTAGCGTTGACGAGCAGTTGGACAGGTGTGCTTAAAATAGTGGTGTATGTGTAGAGTGTATGTGCTAAGTGGAGCGTAACATCAGCATTTCTACTGGAAACTCTGGCTTGCTGTTAACACTAGGGATGTCCTGATATTACATTTCACTTCCGATACGATACCGATACTGCAGCATTGAGTATTGGCCGATACCGATATTAATCCGATAAGATATCAGCATTAAACTTGCATACTTTTATTACTTATTTTGTTGTATTTCATGTTAGAAAAGGCTTGATTAAGTGATATTATTCTAACAAAGAACAGTAGTCAGCAACAGTAGGTATGAGGAAAAACTGACCCATTTATTATTAACCATTGGGTAGAAGAAATGTTAACATTAAACATAAAAGATACTAGTAATTGAATAAAATAAAGAATAAATTAGAAGACCCAGAAAATAACCTAAATAAATCAAATAAAAACAGCAGGAGTGGAGTCTGGAATGGACTGATTATATCGGAGATTTTAGATGCATTCTGATACGATACCGATATTTATTTTTTTGCTGATATCGGACCGATATCTGATATTAATATTGGACTGGGACACCTCTAGTTAACACCACAATGATGGTGGCAGTGTTTCAGAAAAAATTCCACTCTGGAGGCCGTTTTCAAAAGTTTCCATTTTGGGTTAGCTATAACACTGTTCCCGTTTAAACAAGAGGCCAAAACACAACAATACTTTTGTGTTTCATCCTAAAAAACATTGTTGTGTTAACAGCGATAAAGGTGCCATAACACACACCTTTAATAAAACTGAAAATCATTTTTTAAAACATATAAAGGTTGATCATCTGCGTTCTTAGTTTAAATGTTACACAGGGATGTGATTCTTCAGGATTAATGCGGAACTCAGGATTTTATGACCTGAAAGTCGGCCAATGAGTCTCAAATTATCCACAGAGATGTCAGTTCATGTTCAACTTGAACGCAACCTGTAGTTTTTTGAAGGAGAGCAGTTAGCCTTTGGCTGTTTGGCTATCGTGGAGTACGTTCGCCACAAATGAACACAAACACGTCTTTCTGCTGATGACTCAGATATGTTGAAAAGGAGAAGTTTTCAGACGTTTTCATTGATGCCACCTTGTATTTGTTTTAGATGTTTCATAATGAAAGTTGGCGACACTGAGTTACCACAGTCACAGGAACGCCTGACCTTTATGTGCAAGGAGAGCAGGATGCCCAAATAAAGATGTTACATCTAAAAATATGGACACAAAGAGTTAATGAATTGTCATAAAATTATTCCAAAAAGAGTAAAATTGACTCTTGAGAACGCCAGAGCTTTAAGTACAGGTGGTGTTACAGTGAAACAAAACATATGGCTCCTTTATTCATGCAGTTAAATTTTGATGTGTGCCGTGCCCTGCTCTGTCCTCTGCCAGTCACATCCCTGGTTAATGATCTATGGTTTGATATAAGCATCACAAACTTTAATCTTTGTAATTAAAAACTAAAGCCGCTGTTGGAGCCTCCTAAAATTCAATCAATGATATTTCAGAATATGAATCAGAGTTTTTAATGCTCCACTTGGAATCCCTGAAATCTTATTTGAAGATGTTACCCATTATTGCTGTTATTTGACATCACATTGCCTCATTTCACTCTGGCCCTGTGTGTTTTTGTGTGCACATATGTAGTTGTGTGTGTGTCTATTTAGTGTGTGTGTATGTGTGTGTGTTTGTTTGCTGTGGGTGGTTAACGAGGCGGAGGTGTTTGCCTTGCTAGAGGAGTGTGTTGTGTCTGAGGACCCTATCAGCCCTCAGCCTCGGGCATGGCTGCAGGGCCTGGGGCGTACCTCCAGCACAGATGAGTTTGTTAGTGTAATTAAGGCTCACTGCGCTTCGTATGCCGGAACTAGACAAACACACACACACACACACACACACACACACACACACACACACACACACACACACACACACACACACACACACACCACAAACACACTGGCACTCTAGCACACTCTCTTTCACTTGAAGAGTTGGTCCTTTTCGTCTACCACGGCATATCGATTCACAGACCTCATTAGTGCAGCACAGTGTATTGTTATGGTGACGGGGCTCTCAGCATTAAAACAGCCAAATTATGCTGTGTTTGTGTGTAGGGGTTTCTATCTCTCTCCACACGTTTGGCACCCTCCTGTTGGCCGATAGCCCTGAAAAGTAGCTTTTTAGCTGCAGGCGTATCATGATTTATTTAGAATTGCTGGGCCCTTGAGCTGCTGATAATTTGAAAGCCATTTCATTTATTTGTATTACTATTTCTCACGCCAGCTTTATGAAGTCAGGTTTTTGGTGTTTGTCATGTGCTTGACATATGCACTCGGTATTGCACGGTGTTGCTTTAATATTTCTCTATAAGCTTTAAAACACTTTTTTTAACCGCTGGATCAAGATCTCCTGCACTGTAGGGAGTGTGTGTTACTTTACTGAAAGGGGCTTGCAGGCCATTGTATGCACTTTACTATAGAGATCATAGCAGGTGGGGCTTATACATACAGTAAAGGCAGGTGTGTTGAAGAAAAGATTCATGTACCTAGGTGTGTGGTAGCACAAGCTAACATAAGCTCACATGCAGCTGGATGCTACTGCATAAGTGTATTTGAACAAGCACCAGCGCCTCCATAATTAAACAGATGCTGCTGGTGGCATTAACGCCCCATAGACGGTGTTTTATCTCAGAGCCACTTAAGGCTGAGTTCTGGTCTGGCAGTCTGACATTTTCCCCAGGGGGTGGTGGGATTTGAGAGAAAGTGTGGTACCCTTTGGCCTTTCAGCAGTGACTGCTGTGCTGCTTGCTTGAGAGCACAGTGAGTGAACAGTCGGTGAGGAAATGCACAACAACATTTCTGAAACCCACTGAGTGCTGTGATGAAAGTAAACTTTCTTCTGGATTGTTATTTGTTTAGTAAGTTTACAAAAGAAGGGAGTTGGATTTTATTGAGACAGGTTTTTAGAGAGTTTGGTCCTGTACCAGAAATAAAGCCTCATTATTTCTCAGCTCATGTTAGAGCTGTATGTGTGTGTACATTTAATTTATCTAAGCTTGTCTCAGCCAAACACCCTGGGTTTCTGTTTTATAATTATTAAAACCATTCTCATTGCAGGACTACAAACCAGATGAGGACCCAGCTAGGTTCAAGTCAGTAAAGACCGGCAGAGGACCTCTTGGACCAAACTGGAAGGTATGATTCTGATAAACGGTGGAAATGAGGCATCACACTCACATACTCACATCTTGCAAACACTAGCCATACTCATGAAATGAAAAAATGAAAAAACACATCTCCATCAGTCTGGCAGATTGTAGCTTCTTTACAGTCTGTGGGAACAACAGATGTTGATGACGGAGGGCTCTTTCAAACCCACAACAAAGAAAAAGCTCTGCTAAAATCAAAACATGACACAGAAAGACAGAAAGAGGTTTGTGGGACACTCCTCATCCCAAACGGTGAAGGACAACTCTGTGGTTAGACCAAGTATGGAACATACTTTGTGTGGTGTTTGGAGGCAGCAGCATCATGCTGTGAAGATGCTCCTCCGCGGGGGTCCTGGAAGGCTTATGAAGATAAGAAGAAGGGTGAAGGTAATGTTATAAAAGTCTGTGAAATCCTAGAGGAAAACCTGCTGCAGTTTGCAAAAAATGCTACATGGACGAGCATTTAGCTTCCAGAGAGACCACAACCCCCAAAAAAACAAGACAATGCAACCAAGGAAATAACTTAACACAACAATACTCGTGTCCTGCTGTTATTAGGGCTGGACAATGATGGCAAAAATCAGAATGATTCATTGAATCCTCTACCTTGGTTTCGGTTAATGCTCTCAGCTCAGTTTATCTTGTGAATATTTGTATAATTTTGAAACGAGTCACTGAAATGAACAAGCACAGATGAAAAATTAAGGGTTATCTATTGAAATGATGGAATTGAAAACACATATCAGCGACAAATGTTTTGTGAAAAAAAAATCAAATTTTCCCTAAAAAAAAAGGAGAAAATTAAAAAACTTGTACTGCTTGCAGCAAAATAAATCATTTTTATTAGAGCCGGACCGATTAATCGATCGGTCGATTTTGCTCCACTGAGATTCTGTCGCTTCTCCTGTGTCTGTGTGTTGGGCTGCACGGTGCCCGAGTGCCCGCCCCCTCCGTCCACCATTATCTAATGTAAGACTATAGAACGGCGTTTTAACGTCCCGATAGTTGCTTTTTTGTGAGATAAACAGAGATAAATGCTACTGTTAATTCACACGTCTAACATTATCTAATTTAAGACTATAATACAGCGTTTTAACATTGTGTAAGTTGCTCATTGTGTGTTTACATTTTCAATTTTTTTTTATACTTACAGTGTTTAAAGTTTGACTTCTTTATTTATTATTGTGTTTACAGCTTGTTCTTCTTTATCATTGGTTTACACTACAGTTCTTATGTTTACAGTTTTATAAATTAAGTTCCTTGTTTTAATCTAATAGTGTTCTGTCTCTGTCTTGCATCATATGGGTATTATAATGATTTGTGATTATATACAGTATATATCCTGTGTATATCAATGAATTTATTATATATATCAGCCAATATATTGAATAACGGTTGATATATTGAATATCGGTGGATATATTGGATATCGGCTTTTTTTTGCCCCCAGTATCCGTATCGGCATCGGCCCAAAAAATCCCATATCGGTCGGGCTCTAATTTTAATAATGTGTGTTAACGTGAAAAACAGCTTTCACCTTATGAAAAAGGAACTTCACTATTTTTTGAAATTCCTTACAATGTTTTTAGTTGAAGACATCCTCATCGAAGCTCAAGTGTGTCCGAACAACTCAAACAGAATTACTTTTGGGTACAAGCTGCTCAGCTTGGTGTCCTCCATGACGCTTCTGTTTGGAGACCTGCTGAATCCAACCGCAGTCTGGTAGCAATCGCATTTTCTTCGTGTGCTGTCCAAGCTATGCTCGGTCCAGTCTTGTGCCGACTGGCAAATATACTGTCTGTACCGGACTGGATGGGACAGTGTCACATGACTACGTCTTCCTCTGTTTTCTGGTAGTCTTCACTTTGTGACACTTGGCTTCCTGTCGTGTAACTACACAACCAGTAGTGTATTTTTAGGCAATGGTGTAAGGTAGAGACAGAATTACAAAGGGGGAAAAAAAATCGAAATAATAAACACAACAGTTTTACATCAGTTAGAAGCTTTAAATGTGGGTTTCGGTTATTTTTCGATGAATCGTCCAGTCCTACCTGGAGTTATAAACTGACAATTCAGATCTCAGTCCAATATAAAAAATGTGGCTGGACCTGAAAAGTGAATTTGGGCTGAAAATAGAGATAAATGTTCTGATGTGTAGATCAGATCATACACTGAGCGAGATGTGTTGTTGGAATAAAAATGTTGTAGTTTATATTCTGATTATTTTGTTTATTTATTTTTATTTCATGCAGACGTTAGTATTTCCTTCACAACAAAATCTCGTAGAAGTCAGAATACCTCTGCACCGTGGAGCACCGAGCCCTAAGAAGGCTGCTGTGAGGCGGGCAGAACTGTACGGCCTCAGTTTGATGAAGACAAATCACCTCTTTCTCGGCTCTAATTGGATGTGATAGAAATTTCTCGTCCCCAGGTCAGATAAAGGTTCTAATTTGTAAAGATGAAACAAGACACAGGAGAGAGACATTGATTCTGAATTTGACAGGCAGCAGTAATGGATAAAGACTGATGTAGCTTTGATTAAAAGCAATAAGTCAATAAGACATAGCCCATCCACACAGAGACACTTTGTGGGGAGTTTTGTTGCGTTCCCGTGTAAACCTCGCTGTACCCGGCAGCCTCACAAACGGGTCCTGTGCGTGGTGTCAGAGCGCGGAGGATTTTATTCTGCTGTGGAGCCCTCAAAGTTCACCATGGGAAACTTTCCTCTGCTTCAAGGATTTTTACAGAACAAAGGCAGCCAAACAGCTTTAAAAAGTCTGAATAAAGAAGCACAACTTTCTATTTTGTGTTTTTAATTAGATCACTTTCCCGTCCGCTGTGGACACGGAAAAAGACTGTTTTTGAAAAGGTGAAAAAAAAAAAAGAGAGAAAGTAGTTACGTGACAACAGAGGCACAATTTCTGCCAGCTTCTCAGAGCAATAAAACTCTTGTCTATCTCTGCATGCACACATGCTTGCATATCGCTACCCTTTGTATTTCTGAAAACTTCTGCTCCTTTGAGTGGGGCACAGAGAGGGAGAGAAGAAATGTCACCGTAAGTGTTTTGATGTAGAATCCGTTTCATGTGAAGTTCTCCTTTAGCGATGACAACTTTTCTAAACCCACTGCAAATTTAGAAATGTTTCTCATTCCCCCTCTCTCTCGCGCTCCTCCGTGATCGTGGCATCAAACGGCAGTGGGATGAGGGTGATTGAGGCGGGTCTGTGGCATTTTCTCGCGGAATGCCGAGCCAGAATGGAGTGATTAATTAAACAGGTGTTCTCAGAGGGAGTGTGTGTGTGTGTGTGTGTGTGTGTGTGTGTGTGTGTGTGTGTGTGTGTGTGTGTGTGTGTGTGTGTGTGTGTGTGTGTGTGTGTGTGTGTGTGTGTGTGTGTGTGTGTGTGTGTGTGTGTGTGTGTGTGTGTGTGTGTTCTGGGGGCGAGCAGGTCCTAGGTGTTAATAATGTAACCAGCTTTTCACCGTGACGCCCTTATCACTTCACTAGCACCGTTTTATCTGCCTTCCTTGGCCACAAAGGCATGCCTGTCGGGAACGGTGTCGCTGTCAGGGTGGAGGCAGAGAAATGGTCCCTTCATCTGGAGTTTATCCACTTTGCTCTGCCCCAACCCCCCTCCGCCTTTTCTTCTCTTCTTCACAGGGAGCCAGAGTGCATGCAGCGGATGGATTTGGAAAGTGTGTTGTAGATTAGGACACTTTTATCTGCACACAGCACATCTTCATTTTGATAATTATTTCAGCAAGCTCCGTACCCAAAGCATTATGTATTAATGAATTGTAGCTTTGAATGCAGCTGAGATTAGTCTAAAATAATATTCTCTCTGCCTTCTGCTTTTTCTACGATTATTCTCTCACTGGAAAGTTTCTGTCAAGTTTTGACTTTCTTATTTCTCCTGATACTGCGCTTTAAATCATGACAGGCTCTAACTCTTGTCATTCTTTTGCTTTTCTTCCTTTGACAGAAAGAGCTGGCGAGTAAGCCTGACTGCCCGAGGATGTGTGCCTATAAGCTGGTCACAGTCAAGTTTCGATGGTGGGGCCTGCAGACCAAAGTGGAGAACTTCATCCACGATGTGAGTGGGACATGTTTACACACTTTACACTGCTCAAGTTTTATTCTGATCCTGCTCCTCAGTTCATATATTTTATCATCTCATGTACTGAGACAAGAGCTTATTGACATTTCACTTTTATCGTTTTGACTTTTAAAACAAGTGCAACGCAAAAATATTACAGTGTTGTGTATTTGTGCCTCTAATGCTTTCATTCAACAGAAAAGTTGAGTGTTTAAGAAAAAAAAGTGCATTTTCCATTTTTTGATGAACCATCATTTAAAGTCACTTTTCTGACTAATCACCCACTGTAACTGAGACTGCACTTGTTTCTCTCAGCAAGAGAAGAGGATTTTCAACAACTTCCACCGTCAGGTCTTCTGCTGGTTGGACAGGTGGGTGGACCTGACGATGGATGATATCCGGCGGATGGAGGCAGAGACACAGAAGGAGTTGGATGAGGTGAGTGCTCAGTGGAAATTATACAAAGCTAAAAGTAATCTTGGTTCATGATAGAAACTTATTTGTCAGTGATGTGCTCGATGAACAAAATGAGGGGTGTCCGTGTTGTTTACCATTGCATTTCTACAGCTCCTAAATTTGTTCCAAAACTGTTAAATCAATATAGCGCCAGTTTTCACCAAGCAGTACGGCACACGTCACATGTTTGTGGCATTTCCACTGACTCATCCTGAGACAGATCTCCAAATAACTGAGACGAGTCGTCCCACTTTTTGGGACACTTCTGTAGGGGTGCCAAACTAATCCGATCTAGCTCCAGAAGGTGGCGCTACAACACTGCAGACCGTTGATTGGTCGAAAGAATCGTCACTTAATGTGGGACAGCAGCTGAATTTCTCCTGGTGTCACACAGTCTTCTCTGAAACAAAGCTTGATTTAGCTTTCTAGCTGAGAGCCACATGGAAATCACAAAGAAGATGACTTGCTGGATGTTCTCTATCGTTGCTCTTTGATTACTCTCCTTTGTTGGATTTATTAGTGGGGTTCTCTGTGTCGCGCTGCAATGGCGTCACACTTCTATGTAACTGATGCGGCTATTGGCATCCAGCTTCAGGGATGGGTACCTTTCACTTTTGAAACGATACAGTACTGATGCTGGGTACCTAGCAATTGGTAACGGTACTCAACAGTACCAATTATCATTACTTTGTTGTAGGGATGCGCGATATTATCGGCACAATATCGGTATCGGCTGATAAAAGCTTAAAAACACGTTTATCGGTATCGGCCGATAAGGTGCTATTTGGTTAGGATTATTAATATTTTCCATCTGAAAAATAAGCTCCTTAAATAAAATGCAGCACTTCATTTATTTGCACTGCAGAGCTCTGTGTCTGTCACCAGGTTGTTACAGTAGCTCTAAAATAATCAAATGCAACTTGGTTATGTTTAAAAATGCATTGCACATTTAAAGTTCATGTGATCTAAAGAAATTATTTTTCTGTATTTCAATACTGAATGTCTTGAGTTTGAAAAAATAATACATTTCTTATTTATGGTAAAATCAAATGTTTTTTTTTCTTGTTTTATGTGTGTTTCTTAAACAAAGAAGACCGTCACAATAAGAGTAACATATAAATTCCAGTACAGGATAGACTTAGCTTTCTTTACAGTGAAAAAAACAAACAAACTTGTGATTATCGGTGTCGGTATCGGCCAAAAGGGGTTTCGATATATCGGCATATCGGATATTGGCAAAAATCCAATATCGTGCATCCTTTTTAGTTTTATGTGAATCAGTACCCGGTACTTTTGACAGAATTCGGTTGGTACCTACAAATGTACCTAATATGGTACCCATCCCTATCAGGGTTAAACGCTGCCTTGAGAGGGCATGATCAGCATTGGAAACGCAAGCAGGACCAGGTTTAACAGATACAACCCGTACTAAACCCGAACTGTTCTAAACCGGACTGCTTGGTGGAAACAGGGCTTAGATTTAATTCTTGTGTTTGCTGATTTGTAGTGTGAAAATTCGCTGCTCGCTCAAAACATATCGTTAAGTTTTCTCAGTTAAATTAATGCTGTTAAATCAGAAATGTACTTCTGATCATACTTTACTATTCATTGATTTATTTTTTTGATCCAAACAAATCAAACTTATATAGTTATAAATGATGACTAATGCCAAAGCCCATGCTGGCGTTGGGAGCTTCACTAATCCAAATTTCTGTGATTGACTGCTTTCCCCACTCCTGTCTAGATGCGTAAGAAGGGCTCAGTGCGAGGTACAAAGGCTGCAGACCAGTAGCCGAGCCAGGTGTAGGTCTGAGTATTGCTCTGTAAGTTCACGCCGGTGCAGAGGCCAGCCTCTCAGACTCTTTCTCTCTGCTTGCTGCATGCCTGTGCACTGCTTTCACTCCGCACTCTCTGGTGCTGTGGGAAGGCTGAGGCTCTTTGTTCACAAAGTTTAATTTTGCATGTGTGTGTGTGTGTGTGTATGCGCATGCTGTAATGTATAACGCCTCAGCTCACTCTGCTCTGTATGAGTCAACGAACAGCTCCAGATTTCAGAGAAATATGACACGTGGTGAGTCGTTCCTGACCCACTGAAAATCTCCCACCATGGTTTACATGAGGGCATGTTGTGTTTGTGTTCTTACTGAAGTATGCAAGTGTTGTCATCTGGAGAGATCTGAGACATCTGGTCAAACCTTTCTTGAATCACACATGCCTTTTTTTAAAAAAAAAGGTGGCTCAAGTTAAAAACATACACAGAAGGCCTGTGAGATGAGTACCTGCAGTCCAGATCCTCTTCTTAGAGGAAAACAAGGCACAGAGAAGCACTCCTTTCTCTCTTAAATCACAAGCTTTATTTCTGTGAATCCCGTTCTCTGCAAAGGCCTACCACTAGTTAGCTTTTGGAACCACTTGAAATATCTCCCTTTTTCTCCTTCTACGTTTGGCCGTACAAGGAGAAAAAAGGGAGGAATCCGGGCTGGACTGGCCGGTGTGGACCAGGCTCAAACATTCCTGGCTCTCTACCAACATACAGCATTTTGTCCTCAGCTCCCCCTCTCTCTGATCTCGCCCAATTCAGCATGTGTTCCCCATTTTCCCTTGGAGTAAGTAAACAGGCGGGTGCCATCAAAGAGGGCTGTGGTGGGGAGGCCGGCTGGGCCTGAACCTGTGGGCTAGAGGGTGAGCAAGGTCACAGTTTGACTGTACGAGACAGGAGTGTGACTGAGGCTGAGGCGAGCGTAGAGACATTCAGGTTCTGCACAAGAACATGCTGCTCTTTTTTTATTTATATACGTTTAGTGGTTTGGAAGGGGAAGTATAGGAGAGGGACAGGGCAGAAGAGGAGGATGGTGTGTGTGTGTGTATGAATGAGTGTGTGTGGGGTGAGGGGGGGGCTTCAAGATGGCTCCTTTTCCCTCATTAACATACAAATGGAATTCTGCAGTTGAGAAGAAGTCAGTGCTGTGATTGAGAAAACAGGGAGGGGAGGATGGGGAAAGGATGGAGAAGAAGTAGGAGGGCGAATCCTCATGCCATTTCATCAGATGTGTCTATTCCTCTGTTTAGAGCCAGTGTTGGTTTGAACCGTTCCATTAAGGTGTTTCAGCTATCAGATTCTAACACTAATTGACTTTCCAAAGCCATCAGCCTCAGGGTGGGAGAATCTGAAAGTGATGCTTTTATCTACATAGAAGACAAACAAGAGGTTTGATAAGGACTGTTGGAGCAGATTTTATGAGGAAAAGCTACAGATTATAGTTGGCAGAAAGGAAAATCATTTTTTAAAAAGTCTTAGCCCAAATCACACACACTTTTCAAAGATTCATCTCAACTTGTTCACAGCAGCCATTCAAGAAAGGTTTGACACAGTTCTCCTAAACCTGCTCCTACCTGTTTGCCAGGAATAAATCTGACGTGTTTATTTTCTTGTGTTTCCCTCCACAGCTTCGCAAGAAGGGTGAAATACGAGGAACCAGCGCTGCAGACGACTAAAAAGGCAGATTTTAAACACCCACCATGACGGTAGAGACGGAGACTGCTAACAGGGTTCTTTTGGTGCCACTTTCTTTCCCTGAACAGATTCAGGCTGTGGAGGAGGGAGGGAGGCTCTGCTACCTGTAATCAATGGAGCCAGATTCCTGACTTTGACCCAATCATAGACTTTCTATGTGCTGAGAAATTGATTCCTAGAAAACCAACCCGATCGTCGCTGATATAACTGGTTAATGTTGATCTCCTGAGCAGTCAGCGTCATGTTATTGACGGCCTGCTGCAGGGATCTGAAGAGGAGCTTCTTGCAGTACAGACACTTTTATGTTTTTTTTTTTCACTAAAGCAAATTCATCGGCTTGATTCCACAGCGGCAGGTGTTGGACCAAATAATTCCTCATTTTATTATTTTGATTTTCCTTTTTAGTCCATGCTCTCTCCGAAACATTCCTCTGCAGACGATGCCCCGTCTGACCTCTCTTTGTCTCTCCTCCTTCGTTTTAACTGTACACACTGCGGCTCAGTGGTTTGCATTCCCAGGCATGAGTCTGTCTGTTTGTCATACTCATGTTCCTTCCTGCCACAGCCTCCATTAAGAGATTACTAACACCCTTGGCGCCTCGGCCCTGTTGTAATCCTTCCCCCATCAGCCCACCTCAGTCAAAGCACTGCATCTTATTAATGCTGACAATCATGCCCGTACAGGTATTCACTCTCACTCTCACACAAACCAACATTCACATGCATGTGCCGCACATACATCACACACAGAGAATAAACATGTGAATTCACTCTAACACACTCACAGGTGTGGATGCCTTTGCAGTGACTGATCACCTACCAGCACAAGCTGGGCAGATCCATGCAAGCTCCCTCTGCTAAAGGATGTTACTTTGGAAGTGTTTACAGCTTTCCCCCCACTCCCCTCACCTAGGACACACGCACACACACACACTCCCTAATCTGAAGACACTCACACATTACATACAACACACCATTCACCTCCCTCACAGCCATCCCCAGAGCAAAGATTGCACTGAAAAAACAGCCACAGATGGTGCTACACCCCTCCAGCCGCTGTCACAAGCCAAACTGCAGCACCCCACCTCTCCCAGCCCACCCCTGAGACCCAGCTCACTCATCTGGTTCTCTGAGGTAGACTGTTTCTTCTTCTCCTGCCTCATTCTGGGTGTGTTTACAGATTCCCAGCAGCCTTACCATAGCCCAGTCAACACCTACCTACCCAACACACTGCTTGCCTTAATCTTTGAAGCTTTGTACCTGTTCGGACCTACTGTACCTCTGCCACCAGCTGTTGCTCAGGCTACCTCCCTTGTTTCTGTCTGAATGTTTCCCCCTAACACAGAAAGGTTAGCGCTAGCTGTTAGCTGCTACTTGTTGGGAGTTAACAATGGCAGACATAGCTTTATGAGCGAAATGGTTTGTGATGACTCTTTGTTCTGTTTGTAGAGTTGTGTGATTGGTGATTGTGTGTCACTGTGCCTGAGCAAGTGCAATTCTCTCAGCAAACATAAAAAAACGTTGCAGTCTCTTTGCTGTTGTTGCTACAGATTTACTTAACCAGCTTGATAAATATGCCATATTGATGACTTTTCAGCTCCACAGTGCACTTTCTACCCTCATGCTACAGAATCATGCCTACAGTGTCGGTCACAATAAGTGTTACAAACATTAATAGTTCAGGTGGTCTCATCATTTCATCGTCTTTGAGTGTTTGTCTTTGTTTTCCTGGCGTGTCTTTGATTGTGCTTCAGGAATCGGGAGGGGAGGGGGCTGTTTTTAGAGATCTTTTTTCTGTACTTTCCTTTGGCCACATTCGTGTAGTAAAAAACTTTGGGTTCAACCATCCTGATGTTTTTATTTAGTGTAAACTGTAAGAGGAAACTGTAATCACTTCCTCATGAATGGTTATTGGCTTGTCCAAAGAGTGTGAATGACTTTCTGAAATGTTTACATGCATCCAGCAGTGGTAGGTCGGGAACATAGGAAAATTGGAAGAGATATTGTGTGACGCAACATTTTTTTGATTACAAGAAAATCTTCTCAGGTGACCAAGCTGACATGATGATCTTTTTGATATTACTCACCAGTTGCCTCAGACCATTTCCATCCCCCACAGGGCCATGTCCTTTCCAGTAGTGTGATTCTGCTTTTATGATTCGAACAGGATTGTTGTAATGTATCCTCTTCTGTCCTGTCACAGTGTGAGACAGTCAGCTGATCTACTCTGGGATTGTACACATATGTCTCAAAGAGCCAAAAGTGTGAAACAATTGGTCTTCAGTGTAATCAATGTTTAACAGTCTATCCTAATGATCTGTGCTGTCTGCTGAACAGAGCACCCACTGTCTGAAGAGAACAACCCAAATCAATGATTAACCATCTGCCAAGACAGTGACGGACATATTTACAAAGCAACTGCACAGTCCAATCCTAATTTATGAAATCTGCAACTGTTAAAATTCCTCAGCTGTTTGCTTTTACATGTTTCTGATCAGCTTATGAAATTCAGGGGATATGGTAGTGAATGTATGATACTTGTGCCTTTTCTTTCTCTAGATCTTTCTGTCAGTGAGTCTACACGTTATATATCAAATAAATTTTGTCTGAAAAATACCTTTTTGGATCCAGTTGTCGTGACTATAGATAGGTGAATGAGGAAGAATGAAGGCCTGTTTGACTTTTTAAATTTCAATTTAGTGTCGCAAAGAGCAATTGCACCAGACAGTCAAAGGTGAAGTAATTGACACATGTCAGTTTAGCAAGACGTGGGTGGTTCATGAATTTTGTCAGTCTTAAGATTAACAAAAGGCACTGATGAGTATTATTTATTAAGACTAATGAATGACTTCAAGAGTTGTTAAGCTAATTATAGAAATATAAAGGAGAGAAATAACGAATGACAAAATGCCAATAAATAGAAAATATACACATGGGCTTACATAAAGGAGGAAAATCACACGTCTCAGGTGTTTTTTTAATTTTTTTTTTTTTTTTTTTAGTTGAAATAAATGTCTGAAGTGATTTAGACCACTTCATAAGAGGTCACTACTTTTTCTCAATACTTTCTATTTAGTCAAATTTTACATTTTTATAGCATGACCAAAAAAAAAAAAAAAAAACAGTTGGGGCATGTCAAGTTTGAAGAAAGTAATAAATTTTCAGTTTATTAAAGGATGCTCTTCTAAATCAAAGAGAAAAAGTTGTCTTTTCCATTTGGTTTATTCCTGTTACTATTCTCATCCTTTCTTTAAGCCTGTGGGGCTTAGGTTCATTCTGTCTCCTCGTTATACATTTTTTAAGAGGTCACTGTTTTTAAGGTTAGCTTTGCAGTGAAATATAACGAACCACTTCCTGAACTTGGCCTCAGTGGATTAGCAAAGAGACGGTTATAATCAATAAGCAATAAGAAGGATTTATATGTTAACTGAGGTGGAATCAAAGAAAACTGTTCAGATATTTTTATTGCTCTCATTTATCTGTTTGTTTATATATTTATTGTTCTTTGACAAGTGACTAGAGAGAGTCCTGCCAACCCCCTTTAGCATGGACCAAAATTTAGAGTTTGCACAAAAGCTGGATGGTTACATCAGCCATGTCTTCCCAGTTAAAATAAGTGTTTGAATGAAATGATTGTGCAGATTATTATTTTTTATTTGTAAAAAAAAAAAAAAAAGGGTTTGAACAAAGGGTGTTTAATATTTTTATTCAGCTTGTTGCTATTAAAGTCCATCTGCTCAAAAATTGTCTTTACCAATAAAGAGGCTGGAGGGCATACTGAACCCTGTGGTTTGCTAGTGATAATTTTCCTTTTTATTTTATTTTATTTTTTTAATATATTTTTCTTTTTTATTTGATGTTAGAAAAAAAAACGTATCTATTTTAAATCTAGTTTTACTAAATCTAATTTTTCTAACGAGTTACTTCAGTTTAGGATTCAATTAGTGATTAGAAGGGCAATGTTAAAAAGGTTACAACTCATCCCATGAGCTGTAAATAAGTACATCAGCTGTAGAGGAAAAGTCATCAACCAGCATCTCATTTTTTTTTATATCTTGGACCACCTGAAGGGAAGCAAAGATTATGACACGCTGACGATCTGCGCAGCTTTTTATTAACTGTCCACTAACTTAGTGGTCTATGGAGGAGTTTATGGTAACCTAACCCACATACTAATTGACAAAGCAACTCAAACTGGATTATGTTGGTCAAAAGTTGATAGCTAGAAATATAAGCTGTCCACAGTAAAAGCACAAAGGATGAAAAAATAAATAACAGTCTTTCAGTATGACTGCAGTAAGGACTACACTTTCAGTGACCTGCAGGTCAAAGAAGTCACACAATAACAGCGGAATCGGTGCTAAAGAGCAGGAAGAGACGCCAGTCTGCTGCCTGAGATATCCGCCTCTTTTATTGTTTGTGGAGGAATGGTCACATGTGCCTGCTGCAAGGAAACCAGTCATATCTGCCCCAGAACAAGCAAATAATGCTGTTTCTAAAAGCGGAGATGGGCAGGCTCGCCCACACACCTCCTGTTTAGTGGCAGCTCGCAGTCGTCTACAGTAGGCATGTATCCATCCGTCCATGTGTCTCCCTCCCAGAGAAGATGAAGGGACGTGTCATGAGTGAGCCCCTGTCATTTAAATAGATGAGGCAACAGATGAAGAGGAGAAATGGATCTCAAAGGGAGGCTTAAGACGTGACATAGCAGGACATCCAGGCATGTTGCCGAGGAATGACTCGATGGTGAGGGCTGAAAAACACTTGGAGGGTGCCAGAAGACAAGCTCATTGCTTCAATACATAACCAGCTTGAACACTGATTATTAACAACACTCTGAAATGTGTCAGGATGAAGTGAATAGGTCTCCAGTACCAAGGGGAATAAAACACTACCACTGTTTGTTGCTGCATTTCCTGCCACAAAAATACAAAGTGGTGAGAGCCTTTTCTCCCCCTCTCTTTTTGGAGGAAGGGGCACTGTGTACATTTACTCCAGTCCAGTACCATGTTTGTGTACAGCCTGTGACCCTCCCCTGGGGCCTGATGTGTTCAGGAGCTTACAGTTTTCTAGGAGAGGAAAGCTATTTTTGGCGTACAGGGGATGGCAGTGATGTCACAAGTGCTTCCTCCTCCTCCGGTCTGAGGTCAGAGTTAGCCGCAGAGATTCTCCTGAGTTTTCCTGTTGTTCTGAGGGAGGTGGAAGAGGTGTGGAGCCAACCAGGGAGGGGGGAGAGGGGGGGGCTCTGTGTCACATCCCCTCCTCTTAATACAATGGTGCTTCTCTGGATGACAGATGCTGCTTAACCCAGCCTGACCCACAGAGCTGTGATGGCTCAGCTGAGTGACAGGCCCATAGAGGATGCACAGAGGCTCTGCTCCACTCCGCCTGAGCAGCACAGGACGCCGTCCCCTCCAAACGGGAAGGAACTGTCTCTTTGGGCAGCCCCCCTATGTAATATACGTCTCTGTGAGGAAAAGCTGAATTAAGACTGGAGGAGGGCACCCTCTCCTACTATCTTGTCCAACAGAGTAAAATATTGAGACAAATTGAGAGCTAAATCACTGCAGAGAAGAGCGGTATTGTGACAGTGCTGGAGAGCCAGTGGACTGTCCATTGTCAGGGAGTCGCCCCAGCAGCAGCTCGGAGCTGCATTTATCATCACTGGGGACTCAAGGGGAAAGAGACCATGCCATCGGTTTGTCATACTTAACTTGTCTGTCTCCACTTGAGAGGACTGTGGACAGAGGCAGGAGGAGCTGGATCACAGGGGATAAATGTTACAGTCACATACATTATCTTCATTTTCTTCTTGTAATGTTTTTATTAACACAATCTCATTTTTATCTGAGATAAAAATGAGCAGATTTTAGCGGTTGGTACATTCTTTTTTTTGTTTTGCTTTGGGTATATCTGTAATGATGCCCAGCCCACTTCAAGATATGAAGGCACTTATCTTGCAAGGTGTCAGCTGACAAAAATAAAATATGTGTGTTGTGGTATTTTTTTTTATAGCAGCACACCACACAAGCAGAGCAGCCCAACATGCCTCTCCTTCTCTCAGAGACAGGTACTCCATGCGATGTCTGCTGGAAAACACAGCCACCATCGAGTCCTGTCTCCTCGCTCTGAGGCTGCTGTCCTCTCAGCTGCAATGATTGCACTCCTACACCTTCAAATTTCCAAATATATATACACACACACACATGAGCTTATTTCTTCTCAAACTCTGCAGTGCCTTGTCCTGACCTGTCTCCAGCCCCAGCCCTGACATAAACCTGAGCTTTCTGGTGCATGGTGAAGTGCTTAACCATTTTACCTCTTTATATTTCCACTTACTGGTATATATACAGGTTTTATAGTTTGTTTTCACACCATATGTCACATCTATTTTTAGATTCAAAAATATTAGTGACAACATTTTCCTTATAATGCCTATATGACATGTGCCATCATCTGTAATGTTTGGCATAATGGTCTGTAATTATCCGTCACTCCCTCCGCCGGCCGCTAGGTGGCACTGTGTCTGTTTGGGAAAAGTCCGTTTGGTTCCCTCTGTGAGCGCACAATGCTGCCTGACACAAGACTCTCCACATGTTCACTGTCCACAGTGCTGGAAATGTGCCACATTCACCCCTAAAACTACTGGTCATCACAAATAGGAATATTCCATGTCTTAATATCGACTTTAGCCAAACACTGGTGCAGTCCTCTAATCTTTTCAGGGACTCTCACATCCAAGGAGGCATTTTAAACCACATTTAAGATATCGTTGATACGTCTTTATCTTTGTGAAGTGGTTCATCGTTGATGTATAAGAAAATAAACGTAAAGAAAGAAACGAAAAGAGGAGGAACTAAATGTAAGGAAGCATAAAAATTGCATCCTATGATATACTAATGTGAGACCAAAGATATATCACCACACATGACAGACAATGCGACACATACCTGAGCACTAACACTACATTTCAGGAAAAAAGAGCCGAAAAAGTAGGTGGCATGATTCATCAAATCATTACAAAGGTCATTCATATTCTTCGTATTAACTTAATGTTTTATCTCACATCATAAAATTACACCACAAACTAAAACCTGCAGCTCATCAACCCACGAAATGAGTTATCCTAAATTTGTGATGCAAATCTGCTCTGATTTAAAGACCATCATACTTGGAGAGAGCTATTGATTATCGGAACCGAAGCCCAATATCATCCACATGATTTACTTCAGATGGTCTTTTAAGGAGGATTTTTTTCCCCTTCCCATTGGGACACAGATCTGGCAATTGGTCCCAAGTGGGAGAGCTTTTCACTTCAGGCTATTTGCTATATTTATAACTTTATTGCAGCATCAATATCAAGTCATTACCAAAGGTTTCTCTGTCAGCACCTGCGTTCGATCACTTGGATGAGGCCATGTAGGAATCATAGAAGAAAACTACAAAGCGTGAGTTTTATAAAACTTCAAGATTTACACTATGGCTGATTCTTTTCAGACACGTGCCAATGTATTAGCAGTACTTTAGAGTTTTCTTTATTTTTATTTTTTTAACATATCACGGAATAAATGTATCGAGCAAAAACAGCACTGATCAGAATGAAATGTCAGACAATCCTACAGTTTTACCCACGTCTGAGGCGTAGTTGACAAGAACTATGAAACAATGCACAAAATGTGTCATAAAATCTTTATAAATATAAAAACGACTATCTGTGAATCTGATTTCAGTCAAAATCTGTTCGTGAGTTTCATTATGAATACGTACAGCAGATGTTTTGGTCAGATCCTCACATTTTAAGTGAAAGCCATCCCTGAGATCTGATTTACACACAGGCTTTACAATTCCATTGACTTAGCGGACCACCTTAAGAGCTTTTGTCCCGCCCTCAAAGCTCTCTCTGCTCCCTCTGATTGGCTGAGACCTCCTGCATGGAAGCGGCTGTAGAAATGCAAAACTTGTTGCTGGTTCCTGTGGACGCGTTGATCTCACACAGCGCCAAGCAGCACAGCAGAGTGTGAGTGTATCTGTAAATCGCTCCCCAGTGCGCTCAGACCGCAGCAGATAGAAGTCGGTGAACGGAGAGACGCGCACGTTTGGAGTGAAACGCATTGAAAGGACTAAAAGGCAAGACGCATGACCGGCAGCAGGGCGGAGGATGCTGTCAAGCCGCTCCGTGGTGGTGGAGTGCGGGTAGTGCGCACCGCGCTGCTCCGGGTTCGGGTCGCGTAAAAGGACGCTCCGGTTCTCCGGTGCCTGGGCTGGAAGCCCGTGTTTGTGGACTTTTATCACACTGGACTCTTGGCTTCACGCCTCAGCATCAGTTGTTGGGATTCTGAAGGACATTTGTTTGAGAGATTTTTTTCCTCTCCTGAAAGCCGCAGAGTTGGTTTTAACAATACCGCTCCAATTGGACTTTTTCTTGTTTCCAGCATGGGACCCTATGCTAAAAGTCGCTCTGGGACATGTGACATTGGACTGGAATCATGAATTAGCGGGCAGAAATGCTCATATTCCCCGTTTGATCGCTCGAAGTCATCCACGTTCTCCTTTTTAGTTTGCTGGTGAGGATTTTATTATCATGTTAATCCCGGAGAAGCGCGCAGAGCAAAAACTTTGAAATATGATATGTCACTCGTGCAGAGTTTTATATTTGTTTGCTTAATGAAAGACAGAAAGAAGAGCAGTGAGTTGCATGTATCGATACAGGAGTAGGAACGCAGTTTACGTGCGTAATTGGACACAGTCGGTCCCCTCTCCTCTCTGCGTCCTTGGATAAGTTGAAAAACAAAAACTGTGTATCCACAACAGAGAGAACCAATGCGGTGAGTTTTGACGTTTAAATCGCTCGAAACAGCCGTTTAATCCTCTTTATGATATAAATATTTTATTCGTTTTTTGTATTTCTTTTTTTCGGTTTTTGTGCACAGACGGAAAAACAGACAGTGTGCCGATGTCTGGCAAACTGGCCGTCATGTGGGATTGATTGCAGGGGAGTATGTTTGGGCTGGAGCAGTTTGGTTCTCAGATTAATAGCAGAAACCCTGGCCAGTCAGAGAGAAACATAAACCAACCGAGACTGAACATGGGCTCTCATTATAAAAGCCCAGGTTTTCACGCCGGAGGCCCACCGGGAGCCGTGGAGCCCGGCATGGGCCCTCTGAGTGAGCCACAAATGCTGGGGCTCAATATGAACATGAACGGGGAGCAGTATGGGGGCTTTCACCCGCGGGGCCACTCGGACATGCATGCAGGTGGAGGACTTCAGCAGCAGCAGCAGCAGCAGCAGCAGCAAGGACCCATGCATGGATTTTTTAACAACCAGCAACCTCACCAAGGGCATCCACATGGCCACCAACCTCACCCCCACCAACCTCACCCTCATTTCAGTGGGAATTTTGGAGGCCCAGAGCCAGGCTCATCATGCCTGCATGGTGGCAGGCTAATGGGCTACAACAACAATGGCATGGGACCACAGCAGGGCTTTGGAGAAGGATTTGATCCTCTCACAGAGGGACAGGGAGGGGATGGCTTTCCCCAACAGCAGCAGCGGCCTGGTAACATGACTGAATTTCAGCATCATGGGCCCCCAAGTGGCAGCCACGCTGTCCCAGCTCCCTGTTTACCTCTGGACCAGTCACCTAACAGAGCAGCATCCTTCCATGGACTCCCTTCCTCCTCATCCTCATCCTCCGAGTCTCACGGTCTAGAGCCCCGGCGGATGCCAAACCAGGGAGCTGTGGAGGGATTAGAATACAACTTCCCAAGTGAGCCTCCATCTGGACATTTTGACGTTCATGTATTTTCCCCATCAGAATCAGAATCCCAGTTACCCCATTTTGGGCCAGGAAGGCCAGTTCCTGGTGGAAATTTTCCTGGGAACCCCGGCATGCCACGGACTCCAGGTATGCAGGGCATCTCTAAGGGACATCAGCCGCCTCCACCACAGCCTCAGCAGCCTCAGCATGGAGTGTTTTTTGAGCGTTTTGGAAATGGCCGGAAGGTGCCCGTGGGAATGGAGCCGGGGGTCAACGCGAGACATCCTCTCATGCAGCAGCAACAACAGGCTGGCTTGATAGCCAGACAGAACTCATGTCCCCCTGGCCTCCCCAGACCCCCTCAGGCTGAGCCCGGCTCTACTAACCCTAACATTCTGGATGGAGGGGTCATGATGCCTGGCCAACACAACCAGTTTGAATATCCCATTCACAGACTGGAAAATAGGGGGCTGCACCCCTATGGGGACCCCATGTTTAATATGCAACAGCCAGCTCCTCCTCCCTCCCAACAGCCCCCAAACCAGAGGCTGCAACACTTTGATTCTCCCTACATGAACATGGCTAAAAGGCCCAGATTTGACTTTCCAAATGCACATGGCAGTGAAGGCTGGTGTGGTGGGATGGATAACCACCTCTCTCCCTCCGCCTACCCTGGCCTACCGGGGGAGTTCACCCCACCTGTGAGTGAAGGTTTCCCACCAGGTCCTCTGCAGCATCCAGGGCCAGAGCAGCAGTCTCTGCAGCAGCGGCAGAATGCAGCCATGATGATCAAACAGATGGCCTCTCGAAATCAGCAGCAGAGGATGAGGCAGCCCAGCCTGCAGCAGCTGGGTCACCATGGCGATGTTCCCCCTGGCCCAATGGCTCATGGTGGCCCCGTTGGGAACATGCCTCAGCCCAATTTTGACAGGGAGAACAGTGGCAGGATGCCCAACATCGATGGGCAGAATCCTCACGTAGCTCAGGAGAACTCCTGGTTCCAAGGGTCCCACCCACCAGGGGAGATGATGTCACGGCGTATAGGTGGAGCAGGAAATGAATCCGGGCCTCATGACATGGGGCTGCAGCAGAATGGGGCTGGGATGATGTTTCGGCCAGGCATGGGCATGCAGGAGCCCATGAGAATACCAGGAGATGGTCATGTGCAGGCTCTCCACTCCCCGGGCATGCACTCACAGTTCAGCGGCAATATGGGCAACCTCTCACAGATGCAGAGTCCAGGAGCAGGAGCAGGGCACCCAAACCCACCAGCAGAGAGGCGACCAGCTGACTTTCCTGCACCTCCAATGGGAGCACAGCCAACTTTTCCTTATGGAGGGGGAAACCGTCAAGGGCCCCCCCACGGTGCTCCCCAGGGGGTGAGCACCTCACCGGGGACATACCCTCCTCAGTCTGAGTTCCCCTCAGGCCAGCGGTCGTCTGTTAGCAAGCTAGGAGCTCTGTCCCTTGGGAACTTCAGCAAAACCAGCTCCAAAGACAGTGTTTTTGGCCAGAGCTGCCTGGCGGCCCTTTCCACGGCCTGCCAGAACATGATAGCTAGCCTAGGGGCCCCCAATCTTAACGTAACATTCAACAAGAAGAACCAAAATGAGGGCAAGCGAAAACTGAGTCAGACAGAGCAGGACATTAATAGCAGCACATCTAATGGGACTGGCAGTGCTGGTCCTGAATATTTTCAGAGCAGCACTTCCCAGAACAGCCAGATGCCTGGCACCGGGAATAGCAACTCTAAGCCTGCAAGTCAAAGCCAGACGGTGCAGGGGGAAGCCAGTGCCCTCTCCCCAAATTTCAACATGGACGCTACCCCATGCAGTGAGGGGAAGGCAACAACAGGGAGTGGGAGAGGGAGAGGGAGGAGAAAAAGAGACAGTGGACATGTGAGCCCTGGAATTTTTTTTTCCTCTGACAATGGTAACCCTGTTGTAAGTCCAGGCCAGCAGACCCCTTCAGCTGGCGTTGGGGAGAGGGGTGGGGGCACGCCCCATGAGAAACACCTCCAATCACCCTCATGGGGGAAAGGAGGTGACCTAATGTTAGGGGACCAGGCTGATCTGATGTCGTCTTTGGACAGTGGCATTCAAAGTGTTGCCAAGTCTGACAGCAGCTCACCTCGAGTTGACTTTCCTGACGATGTCAGCACCCACTACGGCAATGAGGACGAGGTGTCCTCCAGCTCTGACGCAGGAGGGGCCTCCACCACAAAGCCTAACCGCAGCCCTATGATCACCGGCTCACCTAAAATGCAGAGGGTTGATCACGGGTTGATTAATGGACAGAAGCCCCTCAGCATGGGCATTAACAATCACACTACCTCTACACCAGACAGCTACGGACTGAACGCTGGTGGGGGCGCAGGGGCCAGCGGGGTGAGCCACCCAGGCACACCTGGGGCGGAGCAGGTACGCACCCCATCTAGCACCTCTGGCCAGGAAGAAATCCACCCTCTGGAGATTCTGCAGGCCCAGATCCAGCTGCAGCGGCAGCAGTTCAGTATCTCTGAGGACCAGCCCTTGGCCATGAAGAATGGCAAGAAGAATGGCGACTGTCCCTCGCAGAACGGAGACAATGAGCTGGCAGGCTGCAGCCCGGATGCTGGGAAGGGCTCAATGGGCACTATTGACCTTGACACCCTGATGGCAGAGCAGCACGCCACCTGGTACGTGCCCAGTGACAAGGCCATGATGGACGGGTCAGAGGATGACAAGGCCATGGGACCATGGGAAAAAAATAAGAGCCAAAACAACAGCAAAGAAGGTAAATGACAACAGTTTCATACATTTGCTGACATTTTATCCTCTTTTTCTCCTCTCCTTTTCTCTTCCTCTGTGTGTCTCTCCCGTATATTGATACGACTTGATATAATTTGCTCGTAAAATTAGTTTTTTTCCCCTCTTATTTAAAGGTGTATTTTTTTTTTTTTTTTGGTAAAATACATCTTACACATGTCAGGTAAAACGCTTCTGTAAAGAGGAGAGAAGAGACCTTTTCGTCGTGACGTGCGGCCAGAAAGCAGCCGTCTCTGTTAAACTGGAGTCTTTGTGTTCAGGGGGGTACGCCTGTGGGAAAATAATGCATTTCATGGTGGAAGCGTTTCGGTCTTCAGAGAGGAAAAAAGGCGAGATACGCGGTGTTTTTTCTCGTTAAATTGGTCCGTACTGAGGAATGTAAAATATGAATACCAGAATGAGCAGTTTACATGCCTTCTGACTGCACAAAGTAAACCCTGTGTGCTTTGCATTGTATTTTTCTAAGGTTCCTCATTGTTAGAGCACTTCAAAAGAGCAGCTCAAGAAAAGTAAACATTTCCTGTGGTTCTTTATCTCGGTTTTCAGGGTGAACAACTACATTGAGAAGATT
This sequence comes from Halichoeres trimaculatus, assembly GCF_033239565.1. Lineage (NCBI taxonomy): Eukaryota > Metazoa > Chordata > Actinopteri > Labriformes > Labridae > Halichoeres > Halichoeres trimaculatus. Next base: position 24,327,487 of record NW_027437183.1, read on the forward strand.
AATAGCTTTTTGAGGATATGCGTTCGCGCAGCGGGGTTTCCCTCGCCTTGTTACGTGTTTGTTTTTGTTATTATCAGGGGATAATGCAGGGCTGCTCACAGTGGATTGATTTGAGATTGGCAGGACAGGATTTCAAGGATTACATAGCATGGTGAAATTATTACAGCCGTTCATTTCTATTTTTTTTCCCGAGAGAAGTGTGTGATTTGGATCTCTTTCATTTCTGCTTGGTTTAAAAGTCGAGTTGTTCATAGTTGAACGACTGTTTTTATTTTTTTAATTGCCAATTTAGTCTTTCTAAATGATCGAGTATCATTATCTACCTCTAACATTTTAGCAACTGAGAAATCAAGTGAAAAAGTTTTTCAGTAAAAATATTACAACTTCTGCCCCAAAGGCACAGAGGCAGTTTGTCACGACGAAGATTTTCCGTCTGTTTGTTGGTGATTTAAAATAATTTAATTTGTCATTAAATTGAAACTAAAATGCACATGATGCACTTTACGTCGATCAACCACAAATACGTTTTTTTGTTGTAATAATAATAATAATAATAATAATAATAATAATAATAATAATAATAATAATAATAAATGTAATTTGTTACACAAATAATGTTTGCTCCTATTTTTAATTTATGTTTATATTATATTTAACTGTATGCATTGATATGGGTATTATTTCAGAATAGGGAAAGTTGTAGTCATCGTTAGTTAAAAAAAAAAAAAAGTCAGTGTTTATGAATAAATCATTTACTTTTTCCGTTTACATCAGTACGTTTTCCCCCGGTTTATTTTTGGGTTACGTATTTTCAGATAAAATAGAAATAAATTAAGTTAATTTCAACAAAACCGTCGAAGATGTTGGTTAACGATCCCATGTAAAAATTATAGAAGCATATCTACGGCCAGTCTAGATTTATGGATGTGTATTAACGTTGGGATGCGTGTAGGTGTGGAAAGCGCTCAGCGCGTCTCGAGCGCCTCTTTGTTCTGATCAGTGCGGGTGCAGAGAGGGCGGGGGCGCGCGCGCGGAGTCTCGAGTCCAGGCGTATTGTTTATGTGAGACTGAGCACAGGGTGCCGGGTAGTAACACTAATGCAGTTACTTTAGAAGAGCTCTGTAACTTGTAACCAGCAGCACTGGTGCAGTAAAACCAATTTTGTATTCAGTCAGATAAAAAAAACAAAGTACTGAGTTTGTTTATTTTAACCAGAATAATCAGAAGTCATATATGTCACTTCATTCAGCTTTGTTTTAATTATCTGTGTTATTATTGCTCCCTCTGATCCTCCATGCCAAAATGACAATTTCAAAATGTAAAGCACTTGAGGATTTTTTTTAATGATTTTTCCCCAAAATCTCAGTCACAAAAGAAAGACATTTTAGTCCTGTAAGTAGCCTAACAAAAAAAAAAAAAGTTTAAAAATCTCAAACACACAAGCAAAAAATACATGCAGGTCTTTGGTTATTAGGAAAAAAATCACCCCGTCCATCCAGAAAATGATGAGTAACATCATGACTTTTGATATTGATTAATGAGTTTTCTTCTGAGTCAGAAACCCAGCGCTGATAAGCATCCAGCCACTCACCCTGTTGCTCTGACTCTCTGAATCACTCTAGCACTGATAGCACATTTAACAATGGGATTTCACTAAAGAGCAGTTATTCTACAGTGTTATATCTGCTCCCTTTCCTTTCCCATCCTCTCTCTCTCTGTCCCTTCTCCTCTTCCTTCCTCTTCCTCTCCTCTCCTCTTCTCCTCCTCCTCATCTCCTCCTCGTCTCCTCTCGTCTCTCAGCCCTCCCTGCATGGACACGAGGCATGCAGCTCGGGAGCGATCGATAGCTAGTTAGCACAAATCACGGCTCCTGACAGTTTCTCATTTGAGTGCTTCAGACAGCAGAGATGAAAAAAAGGGTGGAGGTGTATTTGGGAGGGGAGGGGGATTTTGAGATTGAATCTGATGCTTAGGCTACACAGAAGGGAGCAAAATAACATAATAATTTAAGATAAGTCATAGCCCACAGTGCACTTCCATAAGAGCCAACATCCCACACTGCAAAAAATGTCCACCCCCGACCAGCCTGTCGACTTCTCAGCCCTGTGAACAAAACTCTGCCTGTGGGGAGATGGTGTCAGTGACACTAATGTGAAATAAATCAGGCCAATTCATTAGTCCATTAGCATTAACTGAATGTAACTTGGAAAATCTGAAGAGATCATCGTTTTCATTAGGCTGAAATTATTTATGTAATCCCAGTGACAGTGGAAATTATTATTATTTTTTTTACACTTTTAATGAGTAATAATAACATTCTAATTATGAGCTCATGATGATGTAACATGCTAAGACATTTTTTGCAGTGGATTTTTTTCTTTATCAAGGCTCACATTAGTCAGATATATGTACTAAGTAAATGTTTTTTTAACATGGTGGATTGTTTTTTTTCTCTGCAAAAAATATTTTCTTCCTTTGATATAATTGAGATAACTTTGCCTTATTTTACTTTCACAGAAATGTTAAATTCTGCAGATGTTTTGTTTTTCTGAACATTATCAGGTCAATTATCCCAATTTGATAACATAAACAGAGACACGCTCTTCTATTATAGAAGTGGAAGTACATAGGGAAACACAACTGTTTTTTTATACCTACAAGCACAACCTTTCCTTTAAAATTTGAGGACAAGTTGAGAATTTAGTTCCAGGTTGTTTCACTTTATCCAGGATGTGTCGCAAATGAGATTTTATGGTGAGTTTTATTGAAACAAACTCATACAAGATGTGTGTGTGCCCTTTTTTAGGAGGTGTGTGGAGGAAAGTGCAGTGTGACTTAAAGAGAGTTTAAAAAACGGTAAATTGTGTTGAGGTGTGTCTTCCTGGTTCACTTTTGACTGTATTTGTATTTACTAAAAGTTAAAGAGTTTGGAGTCAAAGGTCAGCTTCACTGTCTGAGGTGAATGACTTCATCTCCTGCATCCTATATGAACAAAGTGTGGGCACGAGCTGGGAGCTCTCATCCTCTTGTTGCTAAGTGTGTTTTCATTTTAGTGGAACAAGTGATAGTATATGAGTCACAGATCATGTTCAGATCAGAATCGTGAAGACATTTCATGTTATTTTCCAGCTTGATGTTTGATTGTGCTGCAGGTAAGCGCTGAAAGTTAACCTCTGCTTACAGCTGACGTCAGCTCACCCAGTGCTCCACAGCTCACCCTCACTGTGGTTCCTCTGAGCCTGTTTAAGGTGATGCGTGCTGCACTAATGGCCCCCTTTGGACCCCATGTTTGGCCCTCTCTCCCTCAGTGGCAGCATGTAGCTCAGGTTTTTCACTGTAGCACTGTTTTACACCGCTCCTTCTCCTCCCAAGAAGTTGAGGTGCAAACAAGTAACTCGTCTTGTGTGCTGTCAGTTAATATTATTTCCCCTTTTTAGAAAAAAAATGTGACTCTCTTCCTCTTCTTTTCTCCTCTGTATATCTTCGCCAGAAGCTGACCGTTCATTTGGAAACTCGTGCAAAGTCTTGATAACAGGCCACCAGCAGGCGTAGGAAGTGATTCAGTTATTTTTATTTTTACTTTTTCACCACATGCACCTCTTTCTTTCTTTCTTTCTCTTTTTTTTCATCAGCTCAGTTAAGACACTTCACAGTTGACCCTGCAGAATAGCTCCACTCCTCCCTCTCAGTAATCAGCCCGTAAACAGCTCTAATAATGATCAAATCTCTCTCACTCTGACTTTGACAGGTTTCAAAAAAAAAAAAAGAAAAAAAAAGCAGAACCTGCATCTTATCACAGCAACTAGAAAGCACTTAAATCCGCAGAAAGAGCCGTATTGATATTCCAGCGTGGAGCACACAGTCCTGTGAGACTACCTGCCTTTGACATTTCAGCGCGACAACAACCCCACAAATCACACCAGTAATTTCTATTTCTAAAAAAAGACGAAAGTGATTGGCACATGCTTGAACGTGGAGAAAACAGCTCGGGGCAGTGTGTGTTCTTTACCTGTCATTACAAGGTGTTTCATATTGACGTTTCAACAACACACACATCCACCAAGCACGCCGCACACCTCTGTACTACAGTAATGATAATAATCATGATAATCATAGCAATTAGCATGTGTAATATTGTTTCCAAAGGTGGCAACTCATCCTCGGGCAGCTCCTTTAAGTTGACTTGGTTATTGACAGCTTCATCAGGGTGTGGAAAGCAGCTGGTTTAGGTTTAAAGTGCAGCTTCTTGCGACAATTATGCACAATTTTCACACCAGATCAGTGCTTTTCAAACTTACATCCTCCTGAACAGGATGTGCATGTGGAAAATAAAGCTTTTTTTTTTCTGTGACTGCATGTGACGTAAGTTTGTGACGAAGTGCAGGTTTTGTAGACTCTGCAACTTGATAGTTTGGATTTGTCAGCTGTAGACGTAAAGTTTGATTTATTTCGACTCTGTGTCACAGTCACGGCGTCAGCCCCCCTGATCTCAGGTGTCTCGCTCTGTGGGACACACTCACTTAATTCTAATGTGTTGAAAATATTTAAGAGTATTTACTTGACTTGTAAATAGCGCATGGCTGAAAAAAACGCCCATCATGCATTTAGAGTGCCTGGAATTTAAGTCTGTGTTTGTTTACGTGTGTGTGTGTGTGTGCAATGCTTGCATGCATGTTTGTGTGAGTGAGTGAGTTAGTGTGCATGCACGCTCTGTTCCTGGGCTTTTGCACGACATTGAGCACTGGTGACAGTTAAAGGAAGCCTGTTAAAGCAGCGTGTTTGTGACTGATGAAGGGAGAAAAAGATGAACAAAAGGTGTCAGGCCTTTTTTTTTTTTTTTTTGCCTTGCTGGATTTTCAAGCCTTCAAAATAGCAGCTCATCCGGTGTTTTGTTTTCCCTGGGGAAGGGTGTTAGAAATAAAATAAAACTTGCCTCAGCATGTGGTAAATGTTCTCATAGATGCAGTGGGGGAATGGAAAGCTGAATTTATCTGGGAGGATGTACAGAACAAGGAGTCTCAAAGCCTCGAGTGTGGATGTATGTGCTGCATGCTTCCAAATGTCCATCGTCCCTGTGAATGAGTGCACGACAGAGAAAAAGATGTGGAAGGTGTTCTGGGTTCATATGTTGCCTGGGATACAAGTACAGTGAGAGAGAGAGAGAGTGTGTGTGTGTGTGTGTGTGTGTGTGTGTGTGTGTGTGTGTGTGTGTGTGTGTGTGTGTGTGTGTGTGTGTGTGTGTGTGTGTGTTCTCAGGTTTTCAGAGGTGTAGATGTTGTCACGCTGCCAGCAGCGGTTATGTTATTAGACACACAGGTAGTCGTCAGGCGCCTTTAATTTGTATTGAGGAATTGACAAATGAGTTATGACACTGGAGCAGTTTCTCCTGGGAGACAGAAGAAGAGACTGATGGAGTGAACCAGAAAGTCAGAGAGATAGAGCAAAGTATTTTTTATTCTTTCGTTGAGTTTCACTCATGAAGTGAAGGGCTGGTAAATAGTTTCCATTCGCGTTAGAGGAAGAAAAATAAACCAGTTCGTCATGTAACATCTTTTTATTGCTCTCATTCTCCAGGATGAGTTTTTTTCTTTTCATTGACCTATAAATCCTAAATAAACTCCTCACTTTAATGATTATAAGTAAAACAGCAAAACACCCACTATCAACAAAACAAATTAGCTGTTTAATTACACTGATAGAAATAATCTGTTGACAGTTTTTTGGGGACTGAATTAAACCTTTTTAATCATTATTTTCAAAATAAAAGCTTCTTTCAAATTTTCCTCTAATTTGAAATTTACTGCCGTTAAAATGCAGCTGTGACCTTTCCCAAAAAGGTGAAAAAAAAAAAACTGAGAAACATAGTGTGCCGCAATGTGCTGAAACAAAATAGAGACAGAAGTAGATCAATATGTCACCGACTTGGATGACACGCTGGACAGGTCCTGGACATGGTTTTGAGTTATGAAGGAGGCACTAAATCACTTCCCATGTTCTGATTTGTGTCTGGTTTCCTAAGCACTTCTCGTGGCCAGAGGAAGAGGTGTGTGTGCGCATGTGTGTGTGTGTGTGTGTTTGTGTGTGTGAGGGGGTGGGAATGGGTGTGTTGCTGCTGGAGAAAAGGTAACAAATGCTGGGGGCAATGCCTGCCTGGGCAAGTTTTTTTTTCCCCTTTTTGTTTCAGGCCAGAGAACAGAGAGGAAATTCAAACCAAAATAACCCCTGTGCCCTTGCCTGAGAAATGTGCCCCCTCACCTCCTCCACCTCCTCCCCCCTGCTCCCTCCAGATATCCTCCCTTCTCTGAGGGAAAGGTCACATTACGGCAGCAGGGTGGTGGTGGACGTGCGGGCGGCCGAACTTGCCCAGGGCCCCTTACCCCACCTCAGGGGCAGGATACCTGTACAACCCCTCGGTTAGCCCAGCAAATGCATTATTCAGACTTCTCTTTACACAACTGTACAAAAGGAACATTATTTAATTTCCTCGGTGACCCAGTTTTATTTCTGAGATGAGGATGATACAGCTTAAGGAGACGTTTGTTGTATTTCAGTTTTTAGAACCTGTTCTTTCACCATCAGACCATTTCTCGCCCCGTTTTATTTCGAAATCCCACTTTTCCTCCCCTGGATTGTGATGGCAGTTTTGTGCTGACAAAGACAGAAGCCTTCACACCAGGCCATGGTGCTAGTTGTTATGCTAAAGGAATCTGACCTGATGTCACACACTGTCATAGGAGCACAGGCCTTTGGGTGTTTTTGTCAGCGAGCAGAACCGTCTGATTGGGCTGGTTTGTGTTCAGAGGAGAAGGGGTCGCGCCCTCGGGAGCACCGGGTTAAAGGTGAAGTGTCGTCATGGAAGTATAGCGCTCGGGATAGAAAGGGCAGAGGCCTGCCGCATGGGATTCTGGGGCCTGGGAAATCAATGTGACGGCTCTGAGGAAGCTCACACCAAAAAGGAGCTTTGGAGATTCAAACGGTGTCGTGTTCACTTTATTTTCTGCTTATTTTCTTTAAAGAACATCAAATTTACCTTCTATTAACTTTACTGATAGAAAAAATATAATGCGAGTCCTCGTCGTTATTGCTGAGCATGCTGCTGCTTTAAGAGCTAATTGAAAAAATAATTACACATTTCTCACACTTGCTCTTTTCTTTAACAGCAAGAAAATATGGCCCCAAAGCAGCCATTGTTTACCTCCCTGTGCTGCTGCATGTGTGTGTTGAGTGTGTGTGTGTGTGTGTGTGTGTGTGTGTGTGACATGTAAACCCGTGTCAGGCCGTCAGCTTGCAGACACATTGGTGTCATCCAGACAAGCCGAGCTGTGCGTTCTGCTCCCAGCCTTCATGGCATTCGAAGCTCCACTCATCTCTGTAAATCGTCTCTGGCTCTGTGTGTGTGTGTGTGTGTATCCGTGTGTGTGTGTTAGCTCTGTATTTGAGAATGTGTGTGTAAGCACCGTCACCAGGCACTAAATAACAAAGTACAGCACTTGGGGCGAGAGATGTAGCGATATAAGAGCATCACATTAGCTTCAGTATTTACTTAACACATCGCTGTGGTAATCTGTTCTGGCTGTAATGTGGTTAAGGATATTTAGGTGTGTTTGTAGCTCCGCGCAGCTGCTCGTGCTGTTACTGTTCCCTTTTTTTTTTATTAGGTATTTTCCCCCCTCGCTTGTTGATGCTAAGCACTCGTTCCCCTCAGATGAATAGGCTATTATTGAGATATTACCGTGGATATGAATTCTGCGTAAGTCAATGAACAGCCATAACAAGATAGATCTTATTATATAGAAGAGAAAAAAAAAGGTTTCCCTGCTTGTAAAATGTCATGGTGATTTGGGATTGTGTGATGTAGAATTTCACACCGCCGTTTTTCCTCTCCTGAACGAACACACCGCCATGGATGATGGTTTACAATTTGAGGGCAGTGTCTTGATTATTTTCTGTAAAAACCACATCCTTTGAATCCCCTTTGGTTACCCAGAATGCTCTGTGATATTTTAATCCCGCAGGGGGTCGAGTGTTTGTTGTATTTTTAAAGTAAAGAACTTTTCACATGCTGTTGATTGAAAGGTGTGTCGAAGAAAACAGCAGTCAAACAATTTAAGTGGACTGCAGGCCTCGAACTCCAAGCTGTAGTCGCAGAATTTACAGTTTAAATAAGCGTTTTCTGCACTTTTCCAGTTGTTCAGACATGTGTGATTAAAACTTGTTTTTAATGAGAACTCATTCCTGAGAGTGTGTGCCAGGAAAGACAGTTTGTAACATGGTGTGTGTAACGTAATGTATGCACGTCCGTATACATTTGGCTGTGTGTGTGTGTTTTCTCGTGCACATGTGGAGCAGCAGCTGAGGGCTGGTGTGTGCACGGCGGCGGCAGCAGCAGTGGCTGTTGTGTGTGTTTCTGGCCGTGCGTGTTGTCAGTTCTCTGTGTGTCAGCAGTGAGCCAGGGGAACGCTTGGCTGCCTATTCAGGCCGGTGCGGACCCTGCTGTGCCCAGCTAGCATGAGCTGCCGGCGGGTGCTGGAGGGCACACAGCGCTCCGAAGAGAGTGTGTGAGTGGGTGGGGAGGAGGAGAGGGCTCTGTGTGTGTGTGTGTATGTGTGTGTGGCAGGGGGTGGGGGATCGGCCATGCTGAGGTGTATGACTGGACCCTCTGGCAAATGTTAGATCCTGTCACCGCCGCCACCAACACTGCTCTAAATCCTTATCCCCCCCCCACATGCTCAGCCCCCTCTCACAACACGACTCCAGTCCTTTGGAGGGAGATGGAGAGAGAGACAGACAGAAATTCACAGAGACCAGCCGTCAGAGAGACGAAACAGGGAACAACGGGGAGGCTTGGCTGCCTGACCTTTTACCAAATCCCCCCACTTTTCCATTCCAGTGGTCGCAGCCCAGACAGGCTGGGGGGCAAGCCTGCCTCACTGCCTGCATGTCTGCCTCTCTTGGTTGTCCCAGCCGCTCTGGTCTGGATCGGCCTGGGCTGGCGTCCCTGGATGTGTTGACACTGTGTCACTGCTGCCCCCAGGGTTTGAGAAATCAGAGGAGGAGAAATGAAAACAAGTCGAAAAATGTTCAGGAGAAACAGGAGCTGAAGAGACAAAAACAGGGCTGTGGATGATGTGGTGGGTCTGCGCTCTGCTTCTCTTTCCTCTCAGGTGAGCAGCTGACTGACTGCAGTGTTGTGATCTGCAGCCTCTGTGCCGTCGCTTCTGTCGTCTATCACAGCCTCTCCCTCCTCTGACACATGTAACTCAGCTTGTCAGAGCTGTTTCCTACCTGTCTCTACACTCAGGCTTCTAGATGTCCCTGCACCTTAAAGCTCTGAGTCTGATCTGTGCAGCATCCGCACGGAGCGGGGCGGTGCTTTGCTTTATTGGTGAGGAAATGCGGGGAATAATCAGACTGATTTTAGTGAAGGATCCATAAACTTTCTCAGCGCTTTGAGCTTCCTTCGAGGCAGAACCCACAGCACACGATGCAACAATTCTGTCATAACACACAGCCCCGCGATTAACTCTTTCCTTCTCTTCCCCTGCTCTCTGTGTCTTTATTTCTACCCTCCAAGTCTTCTGCCGTCTGTGTCCCAGCAGATGAAGTGTGATGCTGGGCCTTTATGCACAGTTTAGCCAAACGCTTCCCGTCCTCAATCTTCCCGTCAAATCATTTTTTTGTGACACCGTGTAGTGTGATCTGTCTCCATACGTGAAACACGCGTCTCAGCCGTCAGCGTGGACTCTGCGGTGCAGCAGATTTTTTTTTATCTGACTTGTAATCAACCTGCGTATGGATTTTCCATAGGATTGGTGCAACCATTTAATATGAGGCGCCACACCTTGGTGACACAGGGTCGATACCATGGCACGGTCATTATACCAGTAAATTGGGTCAAGCAGGGTTAAAGGCCAGTATTCTCCACGCCCTTTGACCCTCTGACCAAAGGGGTCAGGCAGGAGCGCTTTAGATTTGCACGCCTGGCTGGGAAAAGAACGTGTGTGTTTGTGTGTGTGTGTGTGTGTGTGTGTGTGATTTCACGTGTGTATGAAGAGGAGGAGTGTGAGCAGAGGAAGCTTTGCTCACAGCCTCCGTTTCAGGTCGCTTTGATGAAGAGGTGGAATAGTGTTGAATTAATTTCACAGTGCAGATTTAGAGTGGGATGTGAAAATGACACTGGTTTAATTAAAAGTGTGTATTTTAAAAAAAAACGCTTCAGCTGCATCAGAGAACGTCAGTTATTTAAGTTGTTTTTCATCTTTTTTTTTTTTTTTAATTATTAAACCATCCCTCTCTGTTTGTCTGCAGAATCCGAGCTGACCCAGAGTAAGGCTGGAGCTGGGGCCCCTGGAGCTGGAGGAGGAGGAGGAGGAGGAGGAGGAGGGAGCAGCGGAGGGAACCACCTGCAGTGCCTGTCCGTCCACTGCACAGACGAGCTGGGGGACAGTAAGGGTCGAGGGGGGCCCGTCTCATCCTGGCGCTCGCTCCACTCTGATATCTCCAACCGGTTCGGGACATTCGTGGCCGCACTGACTTGAACGAAAAAGGAAAAAAAAGCAGGAGGAAGGAAAGAGAGAAAGAAACAGCTTCAGAGACAAATAACGTATGATGAGGATGAAAAAGTGTCACGAGCAGCTCCTGCCTGTTCAGGGACAGAAAGACTGTGACACTCAAACACGCAGACATGACACACACACACACACACATACACACATAAACACACACACACACATGCTAGTACCATGTCTTTTCTGATACATGCAGTCTCACGTAATGACTCTTACATACACACTCGCACACACACGCAGCTGGACTTCACAGCGCGGGCTCTACTCAACAATGCCCACATCTGGAAAACCTCAAATCAATACTTTTTTGTTTTCTTTTATTTTCTTTGTGGAAGAAAAATAAAGAATTGTCAAAGGTGGAGAACGAAAAAGGAGAAGGAAGCGGAGGAGGAGATATTCTGTTGTCAGTGGCTTTGATTGTATACCAGTGTTGAGTCCCATGATCTCATAATCGGCTCTAACGTGTCCACTTTTGGAGACTGTGCAGCTTCTTTTGCTCTAAATTTACACTCCTCTGATGAACGCAGTTATGAAGAGATTATTTTTACCCCTTATTCAAATATTGCAGAAAGCAGAAGTAGAGGAAGAAAGAAGAGTGAACATGCATGAATGTAACTCGACCCTTTTCATTTTCTGGGAACACATTTTAAACACTTTGATCGCTCTAATAATCCACAATTTGGTGCAATCCTCCATCCTTTCTCTCCCTGAGAACATCTCCCGTCTCTCTGTTTTCTTCCATCTTCTTCATACCTCTGCTATCCACCACATGTGCTCAACCGCTTCTATACAAGTCAGCCAATGGGAACTGAAACGACGGAGGTCAAAGGATTGTTTAATAAGGGAATTGAGGAAAAAAAAAAGAACTATTGGTATTGCACATGTATAATAAGAGAAAATTTGCTGTGTGTTAGGCAATCTTGTAATCTTTAAATAAAGCTTCTGTTGAATTTGAATTTCTGAAACAATAGATGGAGGACTGTGACGGCAATTTACGAACTGATTTTATGTTCTCTTTTTTGTTTTTCTTTTTTTAATAATATGTAAAGTGCAGTCGTCTGTTTTCCTGCATATTGTATATATCTGTATATGTTTTATTGAGTAACTAAATAACAATAAATATGATGTTAAAGGTGGCACTTTTGGCTTTTGCTTTGGGTATTTTTTTTTATTAATCAAAGCAACACAGAAATGATTGAATAGGTTTTTTATTCTTCGACTAAAGGAATAGTCAACGTTTAAAAAAGAGTGTGTGACTGTGTGGGTGTATGTGTGTGTATCCTGAGGATCATCAGTGAATTACAGAAGTGCACATGGCGTATTCAAAGTGACAGATATGACAGGGGAGTTGTGGGCTGATGCACAATACCTGACAAGCATGCAGGAGGCTGCGAAACATTAAAGACGTAATATCAGGAGTACGAGTAAACCTGGCGTCCTGCTGGATTAGAGCGCCAACAGGATTAATGTTGTGTACACCTGCACACAGCCTGTATACATAATGCATGTTTATCCTGCATTATAGAAATAACTGATGAGTAAAAAAAAAATACTCTAAACAATTTTTATATTTAATCACAGATTTGGTATAAAAGACTTTAACAGAAAATCTCAACATTTTATTTTTACTCTTTAAATCTGTTTTTTATTTTTCTGTTTTCTTCATCCTCTCTGTTGGTTTTGGCCACTCTTCACCCTGCCCCCACCTTCCTTTTCCACACACACACACCCTCCCTCTCCCCACTCCCCAGGCCCTCTTTGGCTCACCTGCTCTTTATTGGCCATCTGCATGGATGCTTAATGCTAATCAATAACTCCCCTGTGTGCCAACTCTGAGGTGGAGACGTCAATGCTACCTAACAGGGCTAGTGATCAACCTGCATCGCTGCTGTCTAGGATACACACACACACACTCTCTCTTTCCCTCACATACACACACTCACACACGCGCGGAAACTGGAGCTCCCTGCAGGACCCTGTCTGTGTTATTCAGGTGTGTTTGTGCTCGCTGCTGTACCCGCCCGCCTGCTGTGTAGGATTGCAGAGCCTGTTGTGAGTGTGATGCGCGCAGAGCTGCAGCGTTAGCAAACAGCAGAGACTGGTTATGTGAGAGGCTGTCATGTCACCTGGGAGGGACTGTTAAGGGAGGTGGGGGGAGAAAAAGAAGGGGAGAGAGTGGGAGACGACTGGGGAATAAATGCTGATTACACTGCTCACTTTGAAAGCAGAGCTGGAGAGTCCCGGGTAGGTTTAGTCACAGAATCCCACAAATACTGTGTGAGTACTCACTTTGCTCTCCTGTGTGCACAGTTTTTCAGTGTGTCAGTGTGCTCTCTGGGTATTTTTAGATACTTAAACTAAGCAAACATGTAAGGCACTCGGCCACAATTACACAAAGTAATTAGACCTGTCACCTCTCTATTGTTCACAAAGAACACAGTGTACAAAGCAACAACAAGTCCATAAGCACTGGTGACACTGGTGTGACTGGTATTTGGCAACAGTGCAGACATGACTGAGCAGCTATCACTTTATTCATCCAGAGGAATCTCATTTTCAGGGGTGGATCCAGTGACTGTTAGAGGATCAAAAAGAGGTCAAGTGTTCCTCTGTTGTTGTCTAAACCTTAAACCCAGCTTTGTGTTTCATCATGTCAAGGTTCTAAATTTCATTAAAGAGTCTCCTCTCAGCGTGTGTGTGCCAAAAGACTCCTGTGGTGACACACTACCTGCCAGTCTGGTTTGGATGACGTGTTTTAAAGAAGCCTTGGATTTGTGTTCACAGCTTTTTGAGGCAGACTTTTCTGAACGCTTGTGACTTCAGTTCTCCTTGCTGGTGCAGTAACACCAGAATAACTCTGAAACAGGAATCTGTCCCTTTTTCTCCTTCAGGAACAGCAGATCTATCCGACCCAAAGCAGCAGATGAGCTGGCCTGTGAGTTCTCAAAGCATGGAGAGCAAAATAAGAGTAGCCCTTCTTTTTCTCTCCAACATGCCTGATGCCTGGCCACAGCAGTGTGGGACCTTAGCGACAAAGAGGCCTTGGGATATTGGCTCCGGTCAAGATGTATGGCGCTGGACCTTGTCCTTCAATGGGCTCCTCTGCGTGGCGGCCATATTGGGAGGGAGAGTACTGTGTGGTCGCCTGAGAACTTATGTGTTTCCCAGCCAACGTGCATCCAAAGAATAACAATTTCACTAGCCATGAAGACCATCCGTGGAGCCGAAGGGGCCGTGGCCAGAAAGCTGGGCCAAACGCTCTCCTCTCATGCAGCTTTCTATGTACTCCTATAAATACATCTCCTATTTGTATAGAGGCGATATGCATCTTTGGGAAAATACCACAATGTTGACATAAGAGCACCCTCTACACCCTCCCACCCTCCTCCTTTACTGCCCCCTCCCCTCCTCTCTCCCCAAACTTTTTCTACCCCTTGCTGAACCTTTCACTGCCCGAGAGAGAGAAAGAGAAAAAGAGGGAGAGGAGGAAAGAGGAATGAAGGGAGACTGGGAGTAAAAGAAGTGTCTCTTAGAGGCCTCCACGGTCTTTAAGCCACTATGGTATCCACCAGAGCCCTCACATACACTCGGCCTCTAAAGGGCTTTTGTCCTGTAAAGAGGGGGTTTGGCTAAATTGGGGGTGCTTGTGGATTGGCGGGTGGGACAGGGCTTGGTGTAGTATATTTGGCTCCCACGTCTCCATCACTGGAATGGTGATTTTTTTTTTTAAGCTAGGGAATTGAGGGGTGGGGTATGGAGGGGCAAAGGGGTCTCTTGATTTTTTTTTTTTTTTTTTTTTTTTGGGTGGGGGGGTTGGAAATCTTCCAAACAGTGCCTTTTTGCTTTCAAAGAAGGCTCCACTTGTGTAAATGTGCTCTTTGTCCCTTGGCCTATTGTTTGAATAGCATTGTGGACTTTTTGTGGGAAGCTCACGGGGGCCTGAGGGGCCTGGGAGGCCAAAGAGGGACTGAGGGGGGCTCTGGCTGAATGACTTGGACCAGGGAGGATAGGGCTGTTAAGGTAAAATGAAGAAATGCATGCACTCACGTGAAAATATGCATGATAAAGCATTTAAAAACAGGTGAAAACAGGTGTTGCAAAGTCTTTTTTCTGAACGTGTAATACTTCCTGAATGTTCGCGCTATCTAAAGTTCTTGTCTCCTCTTGAATGATCCACATGTTGTGAAGTACATGTTAACGTAGACCCAGCAGCACTGAGGGGCTCTCCCATTGTGGTCCCCTCTCTGCTGATAGAAACAACATGAAAACAGTCTGCTTCCCTCCCCCCTATAAAGGGATTTCTTGATAGAGCTGAAAGTCTGGAGTCCCTCGCTGCAGCCAATTCATGACTTCCATCTGTCTTTGCTCTCAAAAGATGCCGGCAGGTGGAGAGAAGCACAAAGCAATCGCATTCTGAGTCCTTTAGTTAAAAAAAAAAAAAAAAGTAAAAAAAAAAACCTGGCTTTTACAGAGTCCATGGGTCAGTCTGGTAAAATGTTTACTCCTGCTGTAAAATGATCCAAGTACAGTGTATAAAAACTTGAGCGGCATGAGGAGCAGCACATAAGAAAAGTTATAACGTTGGTAAATCCTGCACAGATACCTTTGCGTTAGGGCACGTCGTACATTTTAATAAAGGGTGGTAATGATACAATAATGCTGCAACAGGTGCACGCCGTTTCACAGACCAGAAGCAGACTTTAATTCAAATCCAATGAGGATAATCCAGTGAGGATAAAGTAAGGCCTAGTAAATCTCTCCCTACCATGTAAGGACAGACTTCCTCTCCTCTGTTACTCTGCCTTTTCTGTTTGTCTCCAGCAAATCCCTGTCAAACCACAGTATTCCCTCCACTCCCCTCTCTTGCCTCAGTGCTCCAGTCCCTCCTGAGTTCTCCTCTACTGTCATCTCCAGATATCCTGTGACCTCTCTTTCCTCCGAACACCCCCTCAGAGTAGCACTCTGCTGCTTTCTGCTGGAAGGTGATTGAGCATGGCACCCTGCTCCAGCCCTGTCCTGCTTTGTCTGGGGACGTGTGCCTGTGTCAGGAACCACAATTAGTGGGGCGCGTCCCCTACCATTAATCACAGAACAGGCACGGATCTCAGCGCAGGCGGAGAACCCCACATGCTGGAGTCACTGACAGTTTGCTCAACATCAACATGAGGATGCTGGAGGATGTAGAAAATACAACGCGGCGATATGAGAAACTACATGCTGTGTTTTGTGTCTCTTGAGAGAACAACACTGGATAGATTCTGTCAAATAAAGCTCCACCTGTATGGACAAAACATTGATTTTTTTTAAAAAAGAAACACAGTAATATCAATCTGAAAAATCAGTCAATAGGAACTTCTTTTTTGTTGTTTATTTTGACTGACAACAGGTGCTTTTCATCTCAAATCACTTCTCAGAGGTCTTTTAATCCCTATTTTTGGGGATATTGATGAAACAAAAAGTTAAATTATGAGATTAATCTCATAGATTTACAGGAACAAAGTCCTACATTTACAAGAATAATGTCAAAGATTTAACTCTAAAGTCTGTCAGGAGAACACCTGTACAAAAATTGGGACGGTGAAATATTTTGATAAGTTATACTTAAATACAGGTTTCACAAATAAATAATTAACTCATCTTTGGCACATAAGCATAATTTAAATAAGAGTACTTTCACTTATGACAATGTTTTAAAGATGTTGTGTGCTATATAGCTCTAGCGCTAAAGCTAAAGCTAAGAAACTGGGGCTTTGTTAAGAACTCTGGTAAAGTTAAAAAGGTTTTCACCCAGAAAACTTTATTTCTTCTTCTTCTTCTTCTTCTTTTCTTTTCTTTAATTTTTTTCATTTTTTTTTCATTTATGTACTCGTTTATTTATTTATTATTATTATTATTATTATTATTATTATTATTATTATTATTATTATTATTATTATTATCCGTTTTTGTAAATTAAAATGACAATGAAAATAAATGGTTTAAAAAAAAATGTTTTCACAAATTTGGCTTTGCTTGATCAACGACTCATCAGTTATTTTTACAAATTGACACCTCTCTATGATCACAGAAAGGTAGTCTGCAAGCTACAAAAGTATTTTCCTCCAAACAAGCCGTCCTCAGTGCCAGGGTACTTACACTGGCCTCAATGCAGACTGTTGGAATTGGTGGAATTAAATGTCTGCATTTTGTGGCACCAATAAAATCTGGTACAAAAAAATCAAATAGCTTCATCAAGGAGAGCTGTAGCGACATCAAAATCATTTCAAACAAGTAATCCCACGCTTATCACACTACATTTCTTAGATCTTCTGATAGCGTAAAGCTATAGACTAAGATAATGAGTTTATTTGCATAAATGTATGCCATCATTCTCATAAATGTATGACTCTTCTCATAAAAGTATTACTTTGTTCTTGTAAATATACTTTTTTTGTAAAATTATATATCTTTTCCTTGATAATTTATGACTTTATTTTATTGTAGTTTAATAACTTTCTTCTTGTCAATTTTTTACTTCATTCTCAGAAACTTATGGGATTAATCTTGTAAAAAAAGTTTCCCTTTAACATGGTACCAATCCTCTGTTGTAGAAACTGATCAAGTTCTGCACATTGGGAAAAAAAGTAGGTTTCTTGTTCATTCCACTTTCTCATCAAAAATACTTTACAACATCAGGTGAACTTTTCGTTCCCTATAGACAATAGTCTCATCCTTGTATCCTGCAGAATCAGAGGGCAAATATACGCCTGTGTGAGAGAGAAACACGCACGCACACATCTTCAGTTCCCTTCTCCCTCGGAGTATTCAGATCAATACTGTGACAGGATGTTAAATATTTGTCATCAGACGATCACACATTGATGGAACAAATCAATAGATGATAGGAGGGAATGAGATGATGCTGTTGCTTACCTAGCTCCTGAGGGATGGGGAGGGAAAGATGAAGGTGGATGGAGATTTGTGACTACCTCTGGGGCTTAGATTTTTCTCTTGGGAGTGATCTGTTATGTCATTTTGTGTTTTGAAGCAAAAGGGTGGATGGAAATTTGAGTTTAGGAAGCTGCCACGTATGAAAGTGAAAGGAGAAATTGAACTTTTTGTACTTTTTTAATCACGTTTTTCTGTCTGTTTGCTCATCATTCCATTTCTGCTCATCCTATACTCCCAGCGCTCACAAATGTAAACATACATGCCCAAGCACAGACGCACTTTATCTCTGTATCACACACAAATGCACACACTGCTCTGTATTCTCCCCCTTCTCTCACTGTCTTTATTTAACGCATAATGAATTTTGTGCCCGGTCTCTTTCGATCTCTCCCTCTATGTCTCTCTTTCTCTGTTCCCCTTGCTTTATAAAAACAGAGGAATAAAAAGCAGCCAGATGGTAGCTCAGGCCTAATATAAAATCAATACGCTGCCTCCAAGAGAACTGAAGAAGAGAAAAAAGAAGAAGAAGAAGAGTTGGTGAAAAAACAACAGTCAAACACCACAAATGCCAAAATAGAGTTCTTTCGTCTCGCCTTTTCCCTCCTACCTCTCTCTGTTTTTCTCTGTTCTTCCTCTTTCTCGCTCTGTCTTTTTCTCTGACTCAGATATGTGCTCTGACACACACACACACACACACACACACACACACACACACACACACACACACACACACACACACACACACACACACACACACACACACACACACACACACTGCCTCAATGGGCCTCATCTAGGTTTGAGAGGATCTGGACCTCTAAACTTCCTCACCTACTGCACTTTTAAAGACAATAAGAAGAGCTGCTTACATGCATGTGTATTTCTGTGTGTATGTGTGTGTGTGTATGTGCACGTCACTATAAGCACACAGGAATGTCAGGACATCTCATTGGGCCGCAAATTGAGAGAAAGAGACAGAGAGGAGGAGGAGGACATGGTAGAGATAGCCTTTGAAGAGGGCCATTGAGAAGTCATTAGGGTAATGATAATTGGCGCGGTGAATAAGCAAAGGGAGAAAAAGGGGGAGGAGAGTGTGTGCACGTGTGTGTGTGTGTGTGAGTGTGTGTGTGTTGGGTTAACAGATGCAAATAGGTGATATGTCACAAGTTAATTTGATTGACAGCACCATGTTGACTGCTGATTTGCGTAAACAGACTCATCAGAGAAGTTTTCAGTGAGTCCTCACTTGTTTCATGTGAATGTGAGAAAAATAGAGATCCTACGTGATAGAAAGAGAGGAAGAGACAGATAGTGTGTGTGTGTGCGTGTGTGTGTTAGCAGCTCCGCTGTGTGTGTGAGGAGTGTGTGTGAGGAGCAGTAAAGCCTGTCCCCTGGTGACTGGGCCTGCTTGCTGGGTGACAGATAGCCCAGGGAGAGAGGGGACACCAGGCTGTTTAGCTGATAATTAAGGGGGTTTTATCTTAATTTGAGCTGTTACTCTCTATCCTCTGCTGTGATTTATGAGTTGCCGGCCTGGCCCTGCTCCCCTGCTCTGCCCCTTAGCATTGGGAACAAGACAAAGGAACCTCCTCCTTCTGTACACACACAACACACACTCATACAGAGACAGGGAAGAAGTCGGATTCTTGAGTCAGGTAAACCTGGATCATGGCTTGAATATACCCTGCTTTATGTAAAGGAATACTCATAGATAAGAGGGCTATTTAACTGTAAAATTCAGGAAGTACATTTTGAGTTCCTGATGCAATATGATGTATTATAATATGTTTAGTTAAACCACTCATACATATCACTAATATTTTGTTTGCACAAATGTCAAAAGGAGGCTTTGCCTTCAAAGAAAACAAGTATTGTTAGAGTATGAAGGCCATGCATTATAAGAAAAGAGGGGAGGGAAAAAATGATCATTGATATTGCAGAAAAAAACACAGACAACAAAAAACAAACAATAATAAAACAAACAAAAACAGCAACAACAAAAAATCAACAAAAATAAATAAAGTTGAAATAAAGACAAGAAAAAAACAAGAAACAGTATGAAGAGAAAAAGGTTGGTATACATGAACCTCTCTTTGGAGGGGAAAGTCAGTGGTTACCAAGTTGCAATGTCACAGTATCACATGAAGTTTCATGATCACATTCTTATTTTTCACTCAAATATCCATGGGATGGGAAGAAGAAAAGTAGAGATACTCTGCAGTCACATCATTAACTGGCTGAGAACAAAACGTCGGTACAGCTTCCTGAATGAAGCCATTGAATCAGTTAAAACAGTCTTGCATGCTGATGCTGCTGATAGACTGACCTGAGTAACCTTTAATGCTGTAAACAATAAAAAAGTGTGAAATTTCTCTGGGCTCGTGCTGATCAGCTTATATTGTGCTGCATAACATTTGCTTTCATGAAAAGACAAGAGATAGTGAATGGTTTGAGAGATGAGTACAACACAAAGCTAATCATGGTTATTTTAGCAATGAAATGCTAACTGCTCACATCAAGGAGGATGCTTCAGTTTTAAACATGGAGGATAATGATGTCAAAGTCTGCACCTAAATGATAAGCATCCATCTTTCATCAATGAAAGTGGGATTTTTGCTATAAAAATCTTCTTTTTTCACTGGTGCTTCTGCAGCCAGCCTCAAGCAGGCGTTTAATAAACTGCAGGTTTTGACACTTCTGCATAGGCCTAAGTTTCATATTTGGAAGCCAGAGGTAAACATGGTCTTTGGCTAACGTCAGCTACAGCTAGCAAGGCGACGCTCCACAGCTGAAACTACCAAGTTTAAAGATGTCTGTATTGTACATGGAGTACAATAAACTAATTTGTCATGAGTGTTTTTACTTTATATTGCCTGTTGTGTCAAAAAAACAGTTTGCATCAGCTCATTATCCTGCTGTGAATAATTTATAGGGGGGGCGGGGGGGGGGGGGGGGGGGGGGGGGCTATACTTAAGAGTATACCCACACCCCCACCCCAAAGATTTATAAAGTGTATTTTCTTTCATTTAGAATTTTAAAAAGATTTTTCATCAGACATAAATCACATATTTATCTTACAAATTAGATAGAAAAATTGAATTTTTCTTTCTTTCCACGACGTCGAAGATACCGGATCAGGTGACCACTTTCAGCCAATGGGGCAGCACGCACCGAACGTTTGACCTTGCGCGTGAGTTTTGCTAGTTTAGCAGCAGTTTGTATCACAGTCGGTGTTTTCTATTTCATAAACGCCTGCATGTTCAGATTTGGTAAGAAAATAGCAAATGAGGGAGATGTTGACTCGTGTACTGTGGATGAGCTGATGGATATAAAGAAGAGTCCATCAGTGAACGTAAACACGCAAATCCTGAGAACGACATGGAAGGCGATCTGATCTGATGAGGAATATGACATTGCCATGCGGCCATCATCACGTGAGCCGAAGACCCTCATAAAACATCCATGGCGGATAATTTTGAAGACATCATGTGGTGAGTGCATAGTTCCCTGGCTTCTGTGTTGTTCTGAGCTCCCGTGGGCCTGCTTAGCCCTGTGTATTGTTGATTAATATAATCATGAAGAATGGATAACTGTTGATTTTGTTTAATCTCAGTATCCGAGCGAAGTGTTTGCTTGCTGTGTGTGTGTGCACTGTCTCACTGGCTGCGCAGTGCGTGATTTTCTATTCAGACTTGAAGACCTGTGCTTTCTCCTCCAACTGGAATCTCAACTTTTGTTTGAAACACTGACATTTGAAACAGCACGCAATGTGCGTCAATGCGCTCGTCTGTGTACGCCTGTGGGTGCGTGCGCACAGGTGCATGAATGCCCATCGGGTGTGTTTGGGTGCAGAGTTTTTTTTGGGGTGTTTGCTGCACATTCAGTGAATATTATGAATGTAAAAGCAGCTGCTTATATACAAATGAGCACCCAGACACAGTTAATGTACAATTCTTTTTTTACACATTGAAGATGGTGAGAGATAACATTGATTGTTTGGCATCTGAAGTGGTTCACCATGATGCAAATTTGTGTCACAGTTAACCAGAGCACATGCTGAAAACTTTGTAGTGCTGATTTTGTTCAAACAGGAGGAAAAAATAAAATATAGTGGAATCATGAAACAAAAAGTTGGAAGTACTCACAACTAAAAAGCTAAAATTCTCAATTAAAAAAAGTAGGGATGCACGATATTGGATTTTTGCCGTTATCCGATATGCCAATATATCGAAACCCCTTTTGGCCAATACCGATACCGATAATCACAAGTTTGTTGTTTTTTTTTCACTGTAAAGAAAGCTAAGTCTATCCTGTACTGGAATTTATATGTTACTCTAATTGTGTCGGTCTTATTTGTTTAAGAAACACACATAAAACAAGACAAAAACATTTGATTTTACCATAAATAAGAAATGTATTATTTTTTCAAACTCAAGACATTCAGTATTGAAATACAGAAAAATAATTTCTTTAGATCACATGAACTTTAAATGTACAATGCATTTTTTAAACATAACTAAGTTGCATTTGATTATTTTAGAGCTACTGTAACAACCTGGTGACAGACACAGAGCTCTGCAGTGCAAATAAATGAAGTGCTACATTTTATTTAAGGAGCTTATTTTTCAGATGGAAAATATTAATAATCCTAACTGAATAGCACCTTATCGGCTGTGCATATCAGCAGAAATTTTCACATCTGCCGATACCGATAAATGTGTTTTTAAGCTTTTATAAGCCGATACCGATATTGTGCCGATGATAACGTGCGTCCCTAAAAAAAAGGAGAATGACTTGATCTCGCTACAACAAATCCAATGCTCACAGACTTGTTTGCAAACTACCTATGTCAAGTAATTTGATTGTTTTACTTTGTAGTTTAATAAATGAAAAGGCCACAGCATTTAATAAACTTCGAATATATTAAGTTCAAACCTGTAGGTAAAGTGAGTATTGACTTAAAATAAGGACTTAAAGAAAATCTTTTAAATTTGTACTTCAGTCAAGTTTAGTGAATCTACTGAGTTACATTCATGTCTGAACGTTTCTCTCTTACAGAAGGTGAAACTGAATCAGAAGCTTTGACACAAAAGCTGAAAACTATACAAGACCTGAGGAATATATTTGCACATTAGTCCTCGGAGGAGCACAAAGGCTCAAAGCACACAATATCAGCACAGCAGCTGATTGATATCTGCTTGCAGTGGAGCAGCAGCTCTCACTTATTGCCTTTTATTCTCTGCAGCCAGGCTTTGGTGGTAATGAATCATACAAGAAAAGGAGCTGAAGCTTTAACCTCTCACCGGCTGGCTCCAGAGAGACACACACAGAGCAGGAGAGGATTGAGTTCCTGCGAGGTGGAGAGTGACCGCAGGCAAGAGTTAACTCGATCTTCAGCAGGGTGGGGTACTGGGGTGAAGAGGAGGCAGAGCGGAGGGAGTAGGGGGGTAGTACTGGCAAACAATGCGAGCCACTGTTCTCAACCTATCACCCCCCGGGGTCACAGAGGAGAAGACATGCTAGTGCAACCTCATCTCTTCCAGTCACCTCTCACATAAAGGCCGGGGATTTCTCCAGCGCCCCAGCTCGGATGTTGTTTTTACCCAGATTGTGGGCAGGTCTTTCGGCCAGGCGTGTTTCAGATTGTGCGTTTATAATCCCACAGGTATTTGGCTCCAGGGAGGGACCTTCACACCTTCGTCAAAACGGTGGAGGCCAAGGAGACTGTGGGCATTGTTGTTGGGTGTGTAAGCCAAGACGTCATTCTCTCTGTCCGTCACGTTGAGCTGCATTTGAGTAAACTTTTTCCTGTTAGTCTGCATTCAGGAGATATTTCTACAATCAGCGACAGCTCTTTCTAGGACTGAACCCTGTGACTGTGATACCTCTCTAGGTGATGAAACAATCTTAAAAGTAGTTTCAATCAAAAAGAAAGTTTCTTACAAGAGGCTTCTGTTGACACGCTGCACTCTTTTTACCCAAACTTCTGCAAAAGGGCATGAAAAAACAAAAGCCCTCTTTTGACAAGGGACATGTATGTGCATGTGTATGAGACTATGTGATGAGATCCACAAAAGGGATAGGTGTTCACCACTGGAAGATCTCCCATTGACCCCTGACCCTTAAGAGTCAGAAACCTGTTTGTGTTTCCATAAAGTCCCCGCCTCCTTTCCTCTTATCTCTCCAGTCGGGGGAGGGAGGGCAGCAAGGGAAGTAGTGGTTTCAGCCAGGGGGCACAGAGTCTTCTCGGGGCATGAAACCTCATCTGCCCCCTTCTCCGCTATCCATCCAGGCTCTTAACTTTCACCCCTGACCCTGTCACACCCTCCTCTGGGCTCCAGCAACAACAAAAGGAGGAGATTAGGGAAATCGACAGGGCTAGAGGGGATTACTGTAGGCCTTTTCATCTCAGGCTGGGCGCACAGTTGACACAGTCTGTTAGCGGTACTTCAACTTAATCTGAGGGCAGTTTACTTTTTAGTTTGTGTACTTATGTTATCCAGGGTTTGTACATAGGCTTAACTGTAGCAAAAGCCACAGAAATAACAGTTTCATGGGCTTGACCGAATGCGGAGACAGAATATCTCAGCTGAAGTTTATGGCTACTTTTGTGGATGTCAGATGCTGTTTTTGATGAGCGTTGTGTTGTATCAACAGAGAAAAAAAATCCAAATCCACATCTTATGAAGATTAGTAGATTTCGTGACCCCTCACACTCTAAAACACAACATCGACTTTAATAAAAACTATACAAGTGAAACGAACTCATTTTTCATTAATACGTTATTAACACTCATTGTAAACAAGGAATGGTAATTAGAAGTTGAAAAAAGTTGAAGAAAATTAGTTTTCTGATAAATTAAATAATAAACAATGTTTTTATGTGATCAGTTCCCACATGTGCAAATAATCTCTGATCTGCTTGGTGGAACATTTGTGGCCAAGCCAGCATACACTGTAAAAAGACAATATTCAGTCAATTGAAGTAATATAATATTTTGATTAAATCATACTTCATATTGTGTGCCTGACCTTTTTTCCTACACTGAAAAAAAAATGTTGATCCAACTTAATAAAATTGTTTCAACTAGTTACACACAAATAATTCAAGTGCTTCCAAATAACCCTATCATGTTGGACTTAGATAATCGTTTTAAATCGCATGCGTTAATTAATTTGATTCATTTTAAATTGTCAGCTTTTATAAACCCAATCTCAGATTTAGACTAGCTAACCTAACAGTTAAAAAAACTGCTCATTTACATTTAAGAAAAAAGTTTTAGCAGTTATTTTTGTTGTGATGGTGTTTTGAAACCATGAGTGGGGAGGGAACGCAGTAGACATGAGATCCTGCTGTACTTCTGTAGGTAGAGTCTGCAGGATTACCCTTAAAAAATAGAACGTCAACTTGTACGGGACAAATCCTGGTTTATCACCTCCTACAGGCCTCTATACATGTGTGTCAGTGTCTGTGTGTACCTTTACCCTCTCCTCTGCCTGTATGTTGATGTTTTGACTAAGTCAGGATGTTTCTGAGTGGAGAGTAGGGATGGGTACTGAATTAGGTACTTTTAAAGGTACCGACTGAATTCTGTCAAAAGTACTGAGTACCGATTCACGTAAAACCAAAAAGCACCATGTTTAGGTACCTAGATGCATCCTTATGACTGTGAGGAAGTGGAAGAGTAGGTGATTTTTCGATGCTGGCCATGAACACAGCATTACAAGGTTATATATTGAAGAATAAGCATGTGAAATTGAAAAGAATTTACGTTTTATTATTAACCAAATTAATACTTTTTACCACATAAACTCACAAAAGTATTGAAAATTGGTAACGTTGAGTACCGATATTGATTGCCAGGTACCGGAAATTGGTACCGTATCATTTCGAATATAAAACTTACCCATCCCTAGTGGAGAGTAAGCGTGGTTACCTCAGCCAATCACAGTGTGCCCAGTGTGCAAGTAACTTTGCGAGTTGATTAGTGAGTGGAAGAAGCTATCCTGAGTGGAGTGACAAAATGCCAAACAGATAAAGCTTTTTTCCTAAATGACGGTAAATGTTGGCTCGACTTTCACTCGCTTTTGGGTTCTTGGCAATCTGCACAAGATAAAGAGCCATGTGAGTTGGCTTTCTGCTGACCAGGTATGTGTCAAATACCAGTGATTAGCTTGTGCTAACATGCTAAGTCAGGTGCACAGCTCTCGAGTCTCTCCCATGTAGGAACGAGATGCAACAGGTGGTTGCTGGGCTAATGAGTGTGTTCACGTAGCTTTGGTCAGAGGCTGTGGGTGTGCGCTGCAGCTGGCACTGAGCCAAGGACGAGGAGCCTAGCTTGAATATTGGGTTCACTAACGAGTAACGAAAAGTCCTGCAGACCCTTCCTTTAAATGTTATTTAATGTAGTTGTTAAGATTTGCTCCAGCCTTTTACATGCACTTACTTCCTAAACAAATCTCAATGATTCACAGCTTCAGATTTACTCAGTATTGTTAAATGTAAACTTAGTAGCGCAGTTATACTTTTTAGAGTGCAAAACGAGAACATTTTGCTACCACAAAGCATGACCTTAGTTTCATTGTCTTTAAAAAATATCCAAAGAAAGTTTTTTATAATCAAAATGATTTAGTTGTATCATATTTAACTCAGCTTCACTTAGTTTTTTTGAGGCAACAAGTTACCTTTTTTTTTTTGAATAAGGTCAACTTACTATGTTTTACAGTGCATGTCAGTGTGCAACTTTACAGTGATGCTAATGTGAAGTTTTACAGCAATAAAAAGTAGTCTCCTGGTTGCTTGGTCATAAAACTTATGAGATAATGAGAGGTGAAGGTAAATTTACTGAGGATAATAGGTGTTTTTTCTCCTCTGTTAGCTCTGTCTCATTTGTGCGAGCCTGTGCCTTCTAATTATAGTTTAGTCCACTTCTAACCACATCCCCCCTCTAAGCCGTCTTTTCCTTTCCCCCTTGCAGCCCCATGCTGCACTCCTGATTTGCCCTGGATCTAAGAATCTGGCATCAAGTCAAAACTATGCACTGGACCCTCTACTAGCACGTCTGCTAACCGTTAAGCCGTTTAGCTCCTAATACCAACAACAAACACTCTTTCTGTGCTGTCTCTGGGCATGCAGCACAGTGAGCGGCCTGTGAGAGAGGTCAGACAACTCTATAATCGGACTCTACCCATCTGCCCTCTGCTCTCCCACACTGAGCAGCAGGTTGGACTCCTCTGCGGGGGACTAAGTGGGACATGGGGACACAGATGCCCATTTGACACTGCACCATTCATGGAGCTTAAGCCCCAGCGTAGACACCCAGTGATCTCACAATAAGCAAATCATTTAATGATGTGGTGTGTGTGTGTGTGTATGTGCTCTGCTCGGCTGTGTGTGAGTGGGAGTGAATGTGTGGATGTGTGAGAGCCGGTGTTATGAACAGGCATAATTGTGTGTGGAGAGGTGTGTGTATGCCTGTATATTTATGAAGTGCTAGTTCAGACATTTAATTTGCCACAGCCTAGTGAGTGTGCAGAGAGGCGTCTCAGTGGATGTGTGCTGTCACCACCCTCTCCACCCTCTCCACCCTCCCCTGCCTCCCAGCATTCCTTCTCCTCCTCAAGTCTTCCACCCTTATTCTCTGCATTCCCCTTCCTCTCTCCCCCAGCTCTCCCCTCCTCCCCTGCTCCTGCACCCCATGCTGGGGCTAATTTTAGAGCTTCTCTTCCCTGGATCCCAGCATCCAGCTGGAGGTGTCTCTCCACCCCTGCCTCGCTAAGGCGCATCTCTTGGATGTGCTCCACCGGGCGCTCCGACGCTCCTTCGAGGCGTGTAAAAGGTGGGCTGAAGGGGAGGTGAGCTATGGGAAAAGGTGGAGGGGTGTGTGTGTGTTGGGGGGGTGGAGGCAGGTAAGCTGAGAGCTGTGTGCTCCTTAACCACGCTAAGGTACCATGGAAACGGGAATCTACCTTTCTGATGGGTGGTTTTCTCATTCTTTTCCCATTGTTTTTTCTCTTTTATTCCCCTCTCTTATGCTTACCTTATTCACTGGAAGAGTGCTGTTCTTCACTCAGGAGTGTAAGCTCGAGCGTGATTGGCTGAGCTGAATCCCTGGTGGTCTATTAGCTGTAAGAGAGTACACCAAATAGTGCTGCGAACACAGTCAGAGGCAGCTTTCTGTCAGACAACCTGAAATGAGACCCAGACAGCTGCACAGGCACACACACACACACACTCACACACACACACACACACACACACATAGACACACACATTTACACTCATGCATGGGTGTCTGTATTAAATGTGTCTTAACTTGGGGTAGTTTTACCGCGCAGGCTGCCGTGATGTCATATCACCCTGGATGTGTGTCACTGTGGAGATGATTAATGTGGGAAAAAGGAGCTGTGTGACTCCCTTGGAACTACAACTTCAACACGTTTGTGAACTATTACCAGCCGATAAAAATATAAGGAACTTTTTGAAATTAAAATCTTAAGCCTCTGCTCTTAACAGCTGCACTTGGTGACAGTGATTCCCATAAACAGCTTGTGCTGATGATGTAGATGTGAGAAGCTCAAGATGGGAGTACTATGAAGTGACTTTTCATTACACCAAGTTTGAAAGATTTTTTTTTATTATTATTTCAATTCTATGTGAAATAAATGGACATGCAAACTGTACAAGTTCGAATTGACTCTACAAAGACATTTTTTAGTTCTGTCTTTTAGTTTGGCAGATGTATGCTTTTAGTCAACAGACAATATAATCTAAGAATTCTTCTATAGCCATGTTAACATGCAGAATTTCTTCCTTCTGATTTAATTCATTTCGACTGAATACCTCAGGTCAGCTGTGAACATGTGGTGTGATTTATTCCGGTCTGGTGTTTACATGTGCTACAACATTTAATCAAAACAGCCGTTTTACAGACGACACGTGCAGATCTATGCAACATCATCAAACATGGAGGTTTATCTTCTATGTAGCATAGTAGTCACAATTTATTCTAGTCTACTATAAAGCTGTGGATGAAGGTCTGCAGCCACTGTTGCCAACTCCTCAGTAAAAACAGTCACTTTTTGCTGTCTCAGAAATTTATAGTCACTAAATGGTGCCACCGCCTTATATGCATAATAAATCATTTGCATGCAATTGCCACAGTCTGTTAGAGGACAGAGGAATAACATCACAACATTTAGTTTTTATTTTGAAATCAAAATACCAACCCTCATCCTTGTTTCTGGGCATGGGACCGACCAAAGTGACCCAAAGAGACACGCACGATGCACGAGCTGGGAGAGACTGCTGTGAGCTAGCCTAGGAGGGTTCAGATTCTCCGAACCCCAGAAAAGTTTCTAGATTTGTCTCTAGTCACTTTTTAGTATAAATGAATAAATAAATGAATAAGAAAATAAGTAAATAAAAAAGTGAATGAAAAGTTGCTAGAGGGTTTTGAAAAGTTGCTTAGTTGGCGGTGAGAACAAGTTATACTTGAATTGTGTATGCACATTTAAGACAGAGCATGTGCAGAAGAACCCAGCTTTACAACGTTGCATTTCAGCGTGAACATGACAGAACTTTACTTTTGATCAGTTTGGGAAAAGGAAGATAAATGAAATTCCACTCAGTTTCAGTCTGTTTATTCTGATTGAGGTGTTTTTTTATGGAGCATTTCTGTTCGGTTTGAGACCCTGACCCATTTCCAATCTGAATATTAGGCTCCATGTGAACCCAGCTTATGAGAATCAAAAACAAGGTGAGCAGATTTAATGCCCTCCTTAAATGAACTTTTCTGCCCACCATCCTGTTCTTTTATATCTCAAGCTGTAATTGAAATTGGAAGTGCTCTACCAGCAGACGATGATCTCAGTGACCGCCGCGCTGCCTAAAAAAAGCAGCAGCAGAAAGAAAGAAAGTTACAAAACAAACCGGGCAATGTCTCACTTTGTCGTCTGTCCGCCTGGATTTGCTTTCTTGTTGTTGTTTTTGTCCTAGCTTTTGGGCCAAATCCTTACATGTAGGCGTTCATTCAACTGCTCTAACAAGCCTACTGGGGCATGAGCTGAGCTATCTGTGGGACATGAATTGGACCTGGCCAAGGGCACAAATCACAGAGTGAGAAGAAGAGAGACCCTGACAGCGGAGGGCTGCGGCTCAGCTTTCTCCCTCCTCCCCTTTGCTCCTTGGTGGATTTTCTGCTTTTCCTGCTCTCCCTGCTGCTGTTGAGAGCTCCGCTGGCTTGTTAAAATTAATCTCCATGCACGACGAGGGGAGAGGACAGTTGTTTCTCTTTGCTGGGACTGCTCTGAGCTGTGTTTGGATCTGGTGGGTCGGCCTGTGTGTGTGTGTGTGTGTGTCTGTGTTTGTGTGTGTGTGTCATTTTTGGACAGAGCAGGGATGTGATTCATCATGTGGTGGTCAGGCGGACTCAACAGGCGTAACCACAGCCAGCCACACCAGGCCATCTGAGACCATGCAGCGCTGAGGCATGGCTGCTCTCTGCACACAGCATCACTCTGAGCACCCCGGGGAGGCAGCAGAGGTGGCGTGTGAAACGCACACCAGGGAGAGTCTGCAGGCAGCATGAGCTCACATATGTGTGTGTTAATGTGCGTGTGAGGGTTATGTGGATGTGTGTGATTTTCACCAACATGTGTGTGTGTGTGGAAATCAGCATTTATGGAGGAGGGATAAAACACAATCCTCAACATGTTGGCGTGCCTCTCTTTATGTCTGTCTTTCCATGCTTGCTTGTGGAGAAAGTTTCCAGCCGTGGCCTCAGGTTCCTGAGACAGAGTGGTGGAGGAGTTGATGGTTGGGGGGTTGTGTTTCCATCCTCCTCATCTTCCCCTCCACTGCTTTCTCCCTCTCTCCTGTTCTTTCTCTGTTTCTCCCTATAGATTGAGCTGAAGGACATGTCACCACAACAGGGCGCTGGATGAGACAAGCCTGCATCTCTGCTGCCCTCCCTCCCTTACCAACCTCCTCTCCTCTCTTCACACACTTTCTCCTCTTTTCCCTTTTTTTCAAACTGTCCCCACAAACACAAACACATAAACAAACTCAATTAGCTAATGACACTGGCCTGGCCATTGGGTGGTCCTAATTAACGTTTACTGGCTGCCTGATGTCAGCTCTCAGGCAGTGATTAATAACTAGACCCCTACCAGTACACACACACACAGAAGACTAATACAGACACACATGCATAACACACAGGCATTAAGCACAGGGGTAAGAGGTGCTGCTTTTTTCATATTATGATATTACCATGCAGCTCTTTAAGGCTCTGATGACTCGACATGTGTCAGCTGGCCGCAAACCTGCCCTCCTCTTTTTTTTAAATGGTAGACCCTGCACTCCAGAGAGCTAGAGGCTGTAATATGATCATTAAATCCTCCGTGCTGTAAAACAGATTAGAGCCTGAGGGGAGTACGTAGAGTAGTTAGAGGCTCAGTCCAAACATAGCAGGCCCTGTAGACAGTGTCTATGTGTGTGTGTGTGTGTGTGGACAGGCCCTGTGGTGCTCTCCTCAGGAAAAAGGCTGCTGTTTAGTCGGCAAAGGGTTAACATCTGCTGGGCTCGCAGACTCCCTGCGTGTGACGCACTGTCTCGATGAGGGAAAGTCTAACAGGAAAGGCAGTCTAAAAAAGGGTCCCTGTGCAGCGAGGGCCCAAGGTACGTTTTCTTTGGCCCTCTCCTCGCATTTTTTTGCTCTTGTTTTTCCAATTTGCTTAACTGCAGTTCAATGGTTTTCGGATTTGCAGATTGCTGCACGGTTCCTCTCTTAATTCTGGCGGTGGAAGCTTTGTCTTTTACTGCTATTATGTGGCTCGTTCAGGGATTTTTTTTTTTTTTACATCTTTGTTTTTTGGCATGAGTCCCACTCACCCACCCACCCCCCCCTGGCCTCACACACCCTCTGCCACTCTTGTGTCCCTGTTGCCCGTAAGTTCACCCCGCTGTTGGTTTCACAATCCCCTCTAAGCTGTTTGGAGATTTCTGGTGATAAAACGGCATCACACCTGACCCACAGGCTGCATGTGTTGGTGTGTTGGTGTGTTTGTGTGTTTGTGAGCGAATGTGAATGAGGTCAGTTGAGAGGGTGGACACAGCAGTGACAGGGCTTCATATGTTAATATGCTGCACATGTGGCTCTGGCATTGGAGGACCGTGGTGGTCAGAATTACCCCCTACCCATTTCCAACCCCATCCCATTCATCCCTGCTGAATGTGGCTCTCCATTCACGCTGCTTTCACAGAGGAGGGAGGGAGGGAGGAGGAGGAGGAGAAGGAGGAGGAGGAGGAGGAGGGAAAGTGGTCTCAGAGGGAGAGAGGTGGTCTTTCTCTTCTCTGGCTCAGGGAGAAGGAAAAACAATTGGTGTGCAAATGGATGCCTCTCCCTTATTCCTGGATGACCCGCCCCTCCTTCTCCTCATCCTCTCCATGCATCCCTCCTTTTTTTGCGGTCACAGGATGTTCAGAAAGAGGAGCACAGCGGAGGAAGGACTATTGGCGAAGCATCTGTGTAAAATCTGAGGGAAGGCAGAGGGTGTATCTTGTGGGTGTGTGTTTATACTGTTTGTGTTTTCTCTGTGTTTTGCATGTGAGTGTGTGTGTGTGTGTGTGTGTGTGCATGCTAGCCAGCCTGTCAAAAGAGAAAGGCCCCCAGTGTCCTCTGTAATTTTCATAGGTCAGAACTGACAATGGCCACTTTGATAGAGAAGCTGTGGAGATGTAAATCAGCCAATGAAGGGAGACAAAACAACTGTCCTCCCACCGGCCCCCCACACCCCACCCACCAATAAAGGGAATTTAGATTTAAAAGAGTGAGCGAAGGAGCAGGAGAAGAAAGAGGGAGAGCAAGAAAGACATCCACTCTGCCTTTACACAGATGATGCTCTTCTTTTCACGTTCTCAGCGGTGGTGGCAGAAGCGAAGGAGGTGGGTAGGAGCAGCAAGGTTGGGGTGTTAAATCCACTATTTTAAGCAGTCCCGCTCATTCCTGGGAAAGTTTGGAGCATCTTCTCTATTGCCTGGCACCTGGAGTGGGTCGCTGGGAAGCAGGACAATAGCATTGAGGTTGGTGGGTCGCTGGAGCACGGTCCTGCTCGGCTCCAGACGTGGACACGCTCCAGGCCTCCCCTTAATCCCATCACTGCAGCAGCCCTGGGGCTGAAAAGACCCTCTGGAGAGGGCGGGAAAGCCTCCAGCAGCAGTCACACTGAGAATATGCCTCAGTAGGATATGTAAATAAGCCCATATGAGAGCTAATAAAAGAGAGAAAGATTGTGTTTGTGGGAGACAGAGGGGTCAGGCGCTTTAGGTTTGTCGAAAGCTGCTTCTGAGTCGGAGTGGGAAAAAGATGAAGCTATTGAAACAAATTAGAGATGAAACAAACACGCTTACAGCTTGATAAGTGCAGATTAAAGTCATAAAGTTGCCATAAATAATGGATGTGTGCCCGCGTGCCCTGCAGGCCCGGGAGCATGGAATCCGCCCAATTTCCGCTGCGCGATGACAAATTGCTTATACACGTATGACTCCAGTTCAGGACATGAATGGGCTTGAGGGAGGCCCAGCAACAGTAATGAGCAGTAGGTTAGCAGGGCATGCTTACGTACATGTCTTCATACCACTTAGGTTGCACACAGAAAGTGTGAAGACTTGCAAACCCGCCCCCCTTAATGGCTGTGGTCGCCGAGTTTGGTATGTGTGGATTTTTTTTTTTTTTGGAGCTGTGGGGCTGTGGAGGAGCCTCAGAGTGTGAATGAGCAGTGAGGCGGTCAGTCAGACAGACAGTGGTCAGAGATAAGCAGATGAAAGCCCCGGGGATGGCTGGTGGGAGAGAGATTGATCCATCAAATGGTCTACAGACAGTCTTTGTGACATCTGATGCTCAATGTGAAGAAACGGCACACGAAGGGTTAAAGATTTCTTAAAGAAGGGTGTGAAAAGAGCAGAGGAAATAAACTTTAGCCTTTCAAGACAAATTTCTTTCACATTTTCTTTTTCTTTTTTTTCTTTCTTTGCCATAAAAACAGACACATTTTCACTTTACTTGGAAATAATTTTAACTTATAGTAACGATAACTGAAGTAAACTCTACTCATGTTAAATAAAGAGAAAATATCTCAATTATGATTTGATCAATTCCTTAATCGGACAATTAGCCACTAAACTTAGCTGAAAGTTTTGAGGTTAAAGCTGCTTTCATTCATTTTTCCTCTGACTTTTTTTCTTTGTGGGTTGTATAGATGTTATCGGAGGAGGATTTCTGGAATCAGTCACCATGAACTCAAATCCAAAAATGAATTTTTACTGTAAGATTAAAGGTAGGGTCTGCAGAATTTTTGTTACTTGTTAGTAAACACAAAATCCAAACTGGGCTCCTCCTCCTTGGATCAGTGTCAGCAGCAGCACACACCCTCAGCCTCCAACCGTGACTTTGGGAACACACTCAGTAGCCAAGCAACCACCTGTAGCATCACATTGAGAGACTTGAGACCTGTGGACCTGACTTGGCATGTTAGCACAAGCTAATCACTGACACATACCTGGTTAGCAGAGAGCCAACTTGTGTCACTCTTTGTCCCATGCTGCTCTCCAAGTTCCTGAAAGTTGAGCCAAGCTTCGCCCCCATTTAGCAAAAAACTTTATCTTTTTAGCGTTTCATTTGACTTTGGTTGTTTTCCTTGCTCTGTGCTATATCCACAATCCTAGCCACTCGGGATAGCTTCCTCCACTCGCTATCATCAGCACACAACATCACTCTGTGATTGGCTGAGGCAACCATGCTTACTCTCCGCCCCCAAAAAATCCCAAAACAGCTAAAACATCAACATACAGGCAGAGGGGTTTGAGGCAGACACAGACACTGACACACATGTATAGAGGCCCAGAAGTGACGATTAAGCATGATTAAAAAAAAGAGTTTGCATTTTCTTTTTTAGGAAAGTCCTGCAGACCCTACCTTTGGTCTTTTTCTGGGCCTGTGTTTGACTCTTGCTTCCTTGTTTATTGTTTGCATACAGGAGTAGTCTGAAAGCCACCAGTGGAAATTGCTATTAGATAATGAACTTGGTTCACCCCTGCTAGGTGCCAAACAGCCTGAGGGTCCAGAGCAGTCAAGTAACAACAACTCCTGGGTGCACAGTGCAGCTGACAACAAGTACAGACCATCTCAGAGAAGGGCAACACACCTCATTAAAATGTACACCAGAGATGAATCAGTCGTGGAAGTTCTCTGTAAATGCTACAAATCAGTAAAAGGGATATCATTTTCTGACATCGATTTAATCTTTATGAGCAAAAACTTTATGGTCCGTTGTAAAATGTTGATTTCAGCCATTGGGTATTATGAGTGGCCGTTTTGGTCATTTAATGGCTCTCATATGCACTCTGTGGGACCCAGCGAGAGAGCCGGCAGTCACTGGGTCCTGGCTTGTGTCTGTTGAGCAGCAGTGTAGTTTTACTGCGCGATGTGAGCCAGGCAGTGGGAGCAGTGTGAGAGAGTTTGCTCCAAGCTCCTGTGCTGTGGGAGCGACACATCAAGACACAGAGAGCGCTCTGTTCCACATATCTGAAGAAGAGGAGCAGGAAAACGATGGCACTGAGGAGTCATGAAAAAGTGTCTTTGTGTCAGAGGGTTGAAAAACAGCCCATTTAGAGTGGTCTGCCTATTAGGCGAACAAAGACAAGGGTCTGTCTCTGAAATCTGCTGCAAAGACTATTTAGTGTGTATACTGTATCAAGGGACAGCAAACAGGATCTTCTTTTTGCGCTCCGGCTCTGGCCGTCCCCCATCTTCTTAGAAAGGACTCATCCTTTCTATGCATTCCTCCTCTGGGCCCAGGATCCTCTCTGGCCCCCTTTCTCTTTCTCTCCATTCATCTTCTCATCTAAGCCTCTCTGAAAAACACCAGCTTTCCTTGAGGAAAAAAAAAAACTGCAGGATAGTCGTGTTCGTAAGTTGCACAAGCAGCAAGCCAAATCCAGCTATCCTAAATGTACTGTGTGATCTCCTCTGTCTGACTAAACTCTTATGACAGGGCCAGCGGTTCTTACGTCCCCTACTGACCTCTTCTCTCCATTTTTCTCTCTATCTCTCTCTTCCATCCAGCTTAAAGTCACTGAAATCTCTCTCAAGATTCCTCTATCTCCTCGCTTCAGCGTGTAGCCACACATGACACTCCTTTGTCATTTTTTTTGACACGGACATGTTGTCTCTGAGGCCTCTAGTCAACATGATCGTGTGGGACACAGCTGTGGCTCCGTGCCTGCTCGTTCACCACGGGGCAGTCGGGTTGTGTCGCAAGTTGTTTATCCGCGCCTACATGTGAGGCAAAGCAGCGTTACTATTCTATGGGGCATGCTAGTTATTTTGTAGGCATGTTGGGTGTGTCAAAATTGGTTAAGTCACACAGTCCCGTGTAAAGGGGTGTAAAAATGGATCACTCTCACTTGTCAGGTGGTAACATTAAGCATTACTCTGTCTGGTTTTAAAACATGTTGTAAATGGAGCACAAGAACAGACACAAACAGTTTAGTCAGTTAGAAGTCATCAGTTTGACCTCAGGCTCACAACGATGAAGCTTCCTGTATCTGAGAATGCGACCTCACCTGTCCTGCTGCTCTTACTCCAGTGACTCATGGGTACGTGACTTACTGATGAAATTTGACCTGTAAAACAAAAACAGCCGTGCGTTATTCTACCAACTGAAGCATCTTTAAAAAAGTACTCTCATTAGCCAACCACTTGAGTTGGTGTTTTAGCCGTCAGCTAAATTAGAGATAGCAGAATTTTACTTTAAGGGGAAGTTATTGGCAACAGAAACAGAGGAGCCAGTGAATGGTTTGTGTGTGTTAATACTTTTATTTATCAGCTTGAATAGCTATCCTTACATTTTCCCATGAGTAAATATGGAGAAGGGCTGCACGGTGGCGCAATGCTTAGCACTGCAGCCTCACTGTAAGAAGGTTACTGGTTTGAATCCCAGCTTGGCCGGTGGGCCTTTCTGTGTGGAATTTGCATATTCACTCCATGCATGGGTTCCCTCCTCCCACAGTCCAAGAACATGCTCATCAGGTTAATTGAGCACTCTAAATTGTCTAAATGTGAATGTTTCTCTGTCTGTGTCAGCTCTGTGACTGACTGGCGACCAGTCCAGGGTGTACCCCGCCTCTCGCCCAATGACAGCTGGGGTTGGCTCGAGCCACCCGCAACCCTGAACAAGAAAAGCGGTTCAAAAAATGAATGAATGAATACAGATTAGAAAAAACTGCATTTTCTTCACAGTCCACATAAGGCTGGTTTCAAAGTCAAGTGTCTGTATGAACACTCGTGTAGAGATGTCAATTTCTGCTGCAGTATAACAGCGCCATTTTTATCACCCATTTTTTTTTTAGGTAATAAGACCAAGAGCGATACATACATTTGCACAATTAGGGGAAAAACTTAATTGATTCAGAGGCTAGCACCATCTAGCTGTTTCACGGCTTATAGACCCACTTCAGCTCCATCTCTGAAGATGAAGCAAAGGTTATGCTGACCCAGCATTTCCAGAAAGCCAACTGCCACTACTTGGCTTCAAAACCACTTTTTAGAAACCAATGAACCATGGCAACTATTTACCTCCATGTGTCTGAAACACCATCTCCACCAAGTAGTTCAGTTCAGTTATTCTCTGTACTGCACTCATTTTGTGGCATTTCCACGAACTGATCCCTGTACAGGTCCCCAAATTACCAACCCGTACTGTCCCACTTTTTGGTACCCTTCTGTTGGGGTGCTAGACTAAACTGATTTGACCCCAGAAGGTGGAGCTACAACACTTCAGTCCCTTGATTGGTCGAAAGAATCATCACTTACTGTGCGACAGCGGCTTGCTCCTAGCAGCACACAGCCTTCTCTGAAATAAAGCTTGGTTGCGCTTTTTAACAAAGAGCCACATGCCAATAACAGGGAAAACAAATTGGTGGATGTCTTCCATCTTGCTTTTTGTTTACTCTGCCACGCTGCTATGGCGTCTATCGTCTTACTTGACTCATGTGCCTATCTGCATCTGGCTTACACGCCGCCTACCACTAATCCATACTGAGTGCTTGGTGGCTACAGTCAATGGGAGTAGAAGCTGTTCACACATGAATCCAAAAGTTAAACCAAGCCAACAGTGCTTAATGCTGTAGATTTTCGTACAGTAATGGAGTAAATGTGCAATTTCAAATAAGTTTTATTTTGAAAGCATTGAGTGACCCTATTATCAGCGTTTCACAACCTCCCATGGGTTCCTGAACCCAGTTTTGTGAACCACTGACCTGGAGCTTGTTTTCTACAGTCTGAAGTTTAAAGATGGCAGTAATGAAGATCCTGTAATCTTACTCTTTGCAAGGAAAAAAAATATATAAAAAGCAGAAAACAAAGAAAAGAACAAAGCAAAACATAAAACATTAAGAGCAAGCTTTATCTCCAGGTCTCCTCTAACCATAAAGCTGCTGCTCTTTCAATTAAATGAAACAGGAAGTATTTATTAAAAGGAAACAAGTTGAAGCATCCTTATCAGAGAGCTCTCCTGATTGAAAACACAGGGTGCTTGGTGTCCTGAGCAACTGACCAGTGCTAAGGTATTCAACCCAGCTCATTACTATTCAACTGCTCTTTATGTTTGGGCCTTACAGGCAGCCTGCAGGCAGGAAATAATCATCATTACTTGACGGAAAGTAAAGACAACAACAGCTTTGACTCTGATTGACACATTCCTAAAGTCCCTCTAAACACTTTCTCATCCTTGACAATTTTCCAGCATTTTTGAGCGCACCTCCTCGCTCTCGCCCCCTCTGCCTCTCCTCCTGTCTTCACACTGGAATATCTGCCCGAAGACCGTGTTGTGGAAAGGTTGTGTTCGACTCAGCAGTAGCTCTAAACCATACAGTACAATGTGTATCTCTTCACAGTCTAATTTTAAATCCTTGGCAAGCATTGGAGGAGGAGGAACCGGGTAGCCTACTCCCGGTCTAAGAACTGAGCTGTTTGGCACAGACTCCATCTGCTTGAATGTGTGGAGGACAGTATGGATCCGTCCAAGGAATGTTGTACTGATGCCATGATCGTCTTCTCGGGGCTTAGGTCTAGACTTGGTATCCTAACAGAAAAGAAGCACACACACACACTCACACACACACACACACACACACACACACACACACACACACACACACACACACACACACACAGAGGCATGTATCTGCTTTATGAGACCCTCTGAGTGAAGACTAAAAAGAGACAAAGAACACAGCTCTTCAAAGTAAAATTAAGAAAAATCAGGAAGTTTTAAGCCAAAAAATCTTCACCAGCCCAGGAGTGAGCTTTATCTATACTTAGCTTCCTGCTCCATAACCCACCGTCAGGAGATGTTACAACTTCCACACATTAATCCCTTCTGCCTTGCCCCACTGCTTCTCCCTCTCTCATTCACCTCCACCTTTCCCCTCCTCTTCAGTCTGGATCCATGCTTCTTAAAACTCCCGCTGTTTGAAGACGAGGATGAGAATAATAGGAAGAAGAAGCAGGATGAACACAGAATAAGAGAATGAAAGACGAGTGAGGGGTTTCCTCCGTGTAGAAGTGACCGTATGGAAACATGATGTGCACTTATGTGCTTTGTACTACGCGGAGCTGCCCTTTATGCTCATGGATTTTCAGATGATGTTGGAAAGGAATCAATGGGACACAGCCAGTACCAGGAATGCAAGTCCATCGGAGGAAAGCTGCAGTTAGATAGTATTGGGAAATAGATTTTCCTCAGTCTGCTCCCCTTCTCTTCCTCTCCTCTCCTCCACCACCACCACCACGAGCTTTCTCTTCAATACTCGCTGCAATTACTTCACAGTCGACGGAGAGAGATGGAGACTTGGCAGAGTAAATGTGTGTCTATGCCTGTGTGTGTGTGTGTGTGTGTGTGTTTGTGTGTGAGGGACTGTAGGTGGCAGGAGATTTAATAAAGGTAACTATGTAGGTGTCTACGTC
The DNA here is from genome assembly GCF_033239565.1 of Halichoeres trimaculatus. Classification (NCBI taxonomy): domain Eukaryota; kingdom Metazoa; phylum Chordata; class Actinopteri; order Labriformes; family Labridae; genus Halichoeres; species Halichoeres trimaculatus. The sequence goes on from NW_027437183.1 coordinate 24,367,013, forward strand.
CAGGTGTTCACCCAAGACAAGGTGTGGACCGCTCATTCAACAATTACATGCATAACAACACAAGAAATCTCCCAGAATCCTCTGTTGTCAAATTCCATGCTTGTGCAGGCTTGTGCAAACGGACACACTCACACACACACACATATTCACGCACACACACACACACATACACACACACTGTGCTTGTGTTTTATCCCCTCAGGAATCTGGAGGAAGGTGTCAGGTCTGTCTCTGGTCTATCTCTGGCTGTGCACACAAGCTTCCCTCTTCTCCCTCACTGTCTCTCTTTCCCTTTCTTTCTCTCCCCTTCTCCTTCCTCCTCCTCCTCCAGGCTTCACCATTATCTCTCCCCTTCCTCATCCTCCCCGTCTTCCTCAACCCCCCCTCTCCTCCTCCTTCCACTTCTCTTGGCCTCCCTATCTCCTCTCTCCTACTCATTTCTTCTCTCTTCTCTCCTCCCCCAGACCTCTCTATCTCCCCTCTCCTTCCTCATCCCCCTTTTCTCTCTGTCTTTCTTTTTTTCCCTCCCTCTCCTGTCCTCCTCCAGGTCTCTCTGTCTTCCCTCTCTGCCTCTAATTCTCTCTCGCTCCTTCGCTCGCCTCACTCTGCAACAATAAATTACACACAAACTCAATGTACATCTCTTTGTTCTCCCCCGCCAGATAATTCAATTCATTTTAGCCAGGCTCTGCATTCTGAATGATGAATGCATTGACTATGCAATTAAACAGGGCCATGCATTAAAGCGCTCACAGTGAGCTCCCATACATGCACGGTGCACACACTCTCTTAGACCCGTATTCTGATGCAGGCAGAGAGGCGCACGCAGAGAAATAATTCACACTTTTGCACATGTTCTGTCCTCATTATAGCATTTCATAGCCTCCTGTTTTCACCTTTTTACGCACATTCATTGATATTCTGAGTGTCAGATTCATCGCAGGAATGGAGACTTGGGGCTGGGGATCTCTGATTCCCACACACACACACACACACACAAAGTGGACCCTTTGGAATATGGATGACAACCTGGTGGCTTCCATTACACAGCCAGGCAGATGGAGGAGTGTCTGCGTTGAGGTTTACGGCATTTTACAGAGAGCTGTCCTTCCAGAGGTGACCCAGCAGTCCTTGGAGCCATTGGCGGGCGCTTTCTCCTTCGTCCTCCATCTTCCTCTCTGCCTGTGGCTTCCTGCCGTGTGATTAATGTTTGCTCAACAGCACCCTGTCTGCATACGCTCACACTCAGCTGTCAAGTCATGAGGGCAGTGTCAGTCAGCTGTCGGAGACTGGATTAGACGACGTCAGGTGGCGTTGGTGGGCCAGACGGACTCGTGCCCAGGTGTGGATGTTTGCTAATCAGAACTCTCCGGGGCCAAGCAGGAGCGATACGTCGAGATAGCGATCAAGGCCAAGGGCAGAGTAAAGAAGAGATAATAGAGAAACCTGAGAGCAGAGGGTGACCAAAGGTCCAGGTGTCTTCGTTTCCCTTTTCTTAAGAGGAGAAGAAAGAGAGATTTACCCTGGCACCTGAGCTGCACATTGTCCCCGGGACCAGCACCCACTTTAAATGCTGCGGGTTTGTGGGGAGGCAGAAGGTGATTAATGGGGCGTGTGTAAACAAAGCCCTTGAAACAAAAGCGAGAGTGTAAAGAATAGAGATAAGGCTCGACTCCAGTCAAGTTTGGCATCATCCCTCTTCTACTAACGACCTCTACTGTCGCCCAGTGATGGCGGGGGCAGCGAGGACGGGGGGAACTGAGAATGGGGAGGAAGAGAGTAAAAGAAGCCCTGACATGCACATTCATTCTTTAAATGAAAAGAGATAATTGTGAGAGGAACCGACCTGTCTTCATTCTTTGAATAAATAAAAACGCATGACCTGCCTGAAATATGGACAATGCCATTACTGATTTAATTTGAATAGACCACTTGTTATTGTGCCTTGCTGGGGCTCACCATGAATGCTAAAATGCTTGACGTGACTTAAAAAACAGTGGAGAGGGAGCGAGATAAACCCGGCTGGCTTTGTTGAAAAAAGGATCATATGCAAAAGAGGTCAGGTAGATCTGAGCTCCAGACGCAGGCCTTCAGCTACATTATACAATAGACTTTTATAAGCAGTTCATCTAATGTTGCTACACTCAGTTGATCCCTCATCATTATGACCGCAATCATGAAATGAACCACTTTGAAGATGAGTTGCATCAGCCCTTACACCTTTTTTTTCTCATCTTTCCTCCCTCCATCAGCCTCGGTGTGGTCAAGTGAGCAAAAACATGTTTAGTAAGCACAATAAATCACCGCAACAAGCTCAGCCAGTCCTAACCACTGAAAGCATATTCATTTACACTCTTCAATATAATGGCCTCATACAGGTCCTAAGCTAATATATTTGACAAAAGCCCACCAATTAAACAGATTGATTTCTCACAGTGATGTAAGCACGCCTTAATCAAGACAGCCTTGTTCCCGGCCGATTTATGAAATACAGCCCGTCAACCTGTGGCACAGAGCTGTGTTTACATAATGATATAATGGAGGAGAAGGCGTCCATGTCCTCCCCTCCAAATAGTTTAGATAAGGCCAGTTAGCCTCCCCCCTGCTCCAGCTGAAACCCCTATCTGTGGGCAGGCATTCCACAGAGCATCCCTCACCACATTGTGAGACACGCTAAATCACTGGAAACACATCGCGTCATAATCCCCGGGACTCGCTCCTGACGGGAGCTAAAGTGTCCGATTGTGGGGTGGGATGGGGGGTTCAATGGGAGAAGATTCTGGGTCAGAAGAAGAGATTGAGATCAAATAGGTTGAATGAATTTGGAGCTGCGTTTTTCATGTTGACTAAACACAGTCAGGTGTAGTTTTTTGAATTAGTAATTGTGTCAATTCTGAGTGATTTTTAACTACGCAGCATAAGGAGAGAGAAGCAGCTGTTTTATCACTGGCGACCATCAAAAAACATAAGAGCTGAAGGACTGTGTGTGTATCCAGACAGGTGAGGGGACAGCACTGACCAACAATTTGTGTTCACTTTGAATATTTTTTCATGAGTATTTGCTAGGCCTGGGCGATATATCGATTATATCGATTAATTGGAATTTTTCCTTGTGGATGATTTAAAAAATGAAAAATTCGATTTTTTTCTCCCTGCTATTGGGCACTTTTTTATACCGCAGCAAGCGCTGACTCCGCGTGTGTGCAGCATGATTTAACAGTTCACTAACAAAACAACAGAAACCTAAAGGTCATAAAATGTTCTTGTGCGTCTTTTAGACCCAGCACCTTGACGGACACGTGTTCCTTATAGTCCGTATCAACAGCCCTAAGAGATTGATATAAACTAGACCTCTTGCCAGTAAACGTTCAAATCCCTTTCCTCCAATACTCTGTTTTCTATCTGTCACTTTTTCGGAGTTTGTTTAGATCTTTGACTGAAACATTTACAAAGTCGGGACCGTTTTTAGGTTCACCTGCAGATTATTGATGATGTGATTGACGCGTGTAAAACCTCCTGCTCTTCGAAGTTAGTACTCTGATCATTTTGAGATTTAGACAGTAAAGAAATATACATTAGTTTTTCTCAGAACACCCTCACTGTACCAAAGAAAATCCCCTCTTATGGTGACATGGACGGATCATGATCTGTGAAAGTAGGCTGTGGGGTGGGAGACGGGACGACGATGGGCGATCGAACAGTGCGGCGTGCTGCTCGGACAGACATGAATGAGAAGTTGTTAAACTTTTACCTGAGGGAAGCTGAGTCCTGTCTTTCCCTGCAACTCCCTCTGTTCCGCCAACTAAATCCTCCATTCAGCAAAAATCCATCTGCTGACGAGCAGAGCGACATAACGATCTAGCATTGAGGTGCACTCTGTCAAGCAGGGGCGGACCAGACTTTTTAGACTGGGGTGCCCCGACCAGGGCACTGACTTATGCAGGGAGGCATGAATTTTATGAGTCCACACTTGAATAGATAGCATTTATTTTTTACTTATTTGTTTATATTTAAATTAAAGGATAAACAGGCTATAGCCCTAAAAAAATAAAACTAAACAGAAACAAAGTGTTTTTTTTAATAAACCATTTAAAAGTAGAATATAACTGAATAGTGCTGTAGTGCACTGAAACAGTACTGTCCACGCTTTTCCTAGCAGTATTTTTAAATTCAAAATGTAAAAAATGACGCAGCTTTCACTATGAATGTAAATAAGTTTGCCTCCTTTAAAACTACAAAGTGAAGTTACTGAAACAGAAGAAAAGCTGAAAATTCAATTCCAAGAGTCAAAATGAGGTTACTTTGATTAAGTTTTTGACAAAATTAAAACAAGACTGGTTTTGAGTTATCTCTGTCATTTGTACTTATTGTTTTCTTTAAAAAGAAAAAAAATCATCAAAAAATCGAAAATCAATTTTTTTGTTAAAAAAAAAAAAAAAAAAATTATTTTTAGGCCATATCGCCCAGCCCTAGTATTTGGTCTTAACAATGTGAGAATGATGTATGTGTTAACAATATGAAGTGCACTAAACTAACAAAGCCTGAAATTAGTAGAGCTAGCACCACTCGCCTTCAGTGCTCCTTGCAGGTTAATTACCACATTCCCGTGCTAAGAATGCACCTGTGGCTGTGGCTCAGTGGTAGAGTTGTTGCCCCTCAATTGAAAGGTCGGGAGTTCAATTCCAGCTCCTGCAGTCACATAATGAAATGTCTTTGAGCAAGACACTCAACTTCAAATTGCTCCCACTGCTGGCCAAAGGTGTATGGATGGGTATGATTGCAATAGATATGCTGATGGTTTTCAATAGAAAACTCAACCATCAGTGTGTGAATGTGGTGTGGATGGGAATGAGACTAGCAGTGTGAAGTGCTTTGATTGGTCAGAGAGACTAGCAAAGAGCTATAAAAGTGCTGGTCCATTACTATTGCACCGATTCGATCCTTGTATCAGGTATTGGTCCAATACTTTACCAGGTTAGACCGGATATCAAAGGCTGATTCATTGGATAGATCTATTCAAATCAGCTCTATGCTCTCACATCCATGTGAGATTAACGCCGGTACATCTGTACATTCTTGTGTGTTACAAGGTTGAGTTGTTGTGGCCGTATTTTAAGGATGTTTTTTATTTTTAGATATAAATTCAGGACTGAAACGCAGAAACAGTCTGTTGCGCCCTGTCTGTGGATTGTTCCATGTAGTCATGTCATATGTTGTTCCTCAGTCGTTTTCCTCTTCACCTCATGTCTTGGTATGTTTACATGGAGCTGTATGTTGTCCGTGTGTCTGTACATGTCAGCGAGCTCCATCTGAGTGAACATCCGCTCATCCCGTCGACCGTACACTGCTTCTCCGTTTCCTAGCAACTCGACCAGCGCCCGGGGCTGGCTGTTACCTTTCCGTCAGGGCCCGTGATTTCTCCTGGTTGGAGTGAGGTGACTTTCATGTGTGATGTGTATTTGAGAGGCATCCTCCTCTTCTTCTTCTTCCTCCTCCCCCCTCATTTCTCGTCTGCCTCCCTTCTCCGCCGGTGCTGTTGGGCTGTAACGTGCAGGAGAGGCCCCTGCTGTCGAAAAGCATCGGTTCAGATTTGTGTTCACTCTCCCCCCGACGGCAATGGCTCTTTGAAACAGGAAGACTTGAAAGAGTTGGAATCACAGTGACTGATCATTGGATGTGCTGTAACAAGAGGAAATTCTCAGGATCCTGTAGGAAGAGAAGAGGGGGAAGTGAGAAAAGTACAGAAGGGGGACGGTGAGAAAGAAGAAATGGTAACAGAAGGAAATGGAGTGTTTTGACAGGAAGAAAGGGAAGTGCAGATTAATATGAGAAAGGAACAGAAGGCCTCCACATTTCGTACATTTTTTTTGTTATTTCTGCCAGAGAACAGTAGTCATCAGAACTAACACATGCATTTTAACACATGCTATTGAAAGCCTTGTGCGGGAACGTCAGAGCGCTCCGTGGCAATGGACATTTTCAACACTTCATTCACACCAAAGAGCCACTTCAATAATTCATCACTCATTCTCTGCACAGCGGCTCTCTGCAGCAGGCTAATAGTTTTCAACACCTTTTAAACTCTACTTTCACACTCGCTAACACACACACACGCTCACTAACACTCACACACATTATTTCAGAGCCACAGAGAGAGAACACCAACTCTTTTTCTCACAAACAAAACTACAAAGAGCTTAAATTGTACGTTTATGTCACAAGAAGCTATTTTTGTACTTTCCACACCACAGTGAACATGTCAAAGCTAGTTTGATGCAACGCTATTACTCCAAATGCACATTTCATATGCTTGGATTGCAGGGCTAGCTTGAATCTAATCGCAGCCTATCTGACCCCATAACCACCCTCGATATGGCTACTCAGCAGTACAGTGCTTACAGTCTGAAAGGGAGGCCTTAGAGGGATTTCTGGCCTGGCAGCATTCACCGCAGTTAGGGAAAGTGAGGTCATTGGTGTGTGTCTTTGAATGTGTGTGTGTGTGTGTGTGAGTGTGTGGGCTTACATGCATGTGTGGGATTTTTCATTGTGCCAGAGGGATATGGGTTTGGAAAGGCTAATTTGGTTTTAAGGGCACTGGGCCCTTGCCAGGCGCACCAAACCAATCTTGTGTGCCATCCGTTACAGGACAGCCTACATCCACACATGTGCAAACATGCCACCCCCACCCACCCCCTACACCAAGCCCCACCAGCCCCTTCCCTTTCCCTGAGCACAGTCATTCATTCATCAGTGACTCAAGCTTTAAAAGACACGCTGTATGTTAAAACCAGTCACAACTTGTGGGTCTCGTGATTCCCTTAACAGAAAAATCTGATTTACCGTACATGTCCATTAGTCATTTCAGTCCAGTTTAATTGGTAAGACATGTTTGACATGTGTTTGCAAAGTTACAACAAGAATCACAACAGTTACGGGGGTCAGAAAAATAAAGTAATATGAGTAAACTCACAAAACCAGTATTCCTCCACACTCTGAAAAATGTAGTTATCTCTTTTAAAACCTGAGATTAAAAAACATCCCTTAGATAAAGAAACTGATACAATTTGAGAAAAGAAAACATATTAAATTGTATTCAGGGAAAAAAAGATCAGAAACCTGCATGTTCCCCTGGTATTGACTTTCCAACACAACAGATGTTTTACACATTCAAAACTGACCCCAAACTAGTCTTTTTCAGGAGGGAGAAGGAATGTTTGTGCTCTTTGTTTTCCCTGTTTTAACTGATCAGGAGACCATTTTTAACTCTCACCACCCCTCAGTCTTTGTTGTTGAAACAGTTGCTCCTGATTAGGGTTCAGCCAGGAGCCTTGAAAAGGACGGAGGCATGGTGGTGGTGGTGGTGGTGGTGGAGGGGCTACAGAGGCATCAATGACACAAATAGCTTTTCACCGTTTCTTCCCCCCTTTTCTCTTTCTTTCCCTCTTACTTCGACTCTGCCGTTTCCACCCCTCTCCATCTGCAGTCTGACCTCTGCTATTCTTCACTATGATTCCTGTGTGTTCAAAGGCGGCAGGATGTCAGTAATTGGAAGGGATGTGATGGAGCGGGGGGCCCCTCCTCGGGGCTGGGAGGCCCCCAGCGCTGGAGAGGTCAGGGAGAGCCTGTCTCACACTGACATGCAGGCTTGGACGGCAGCATCCAGTCACAACAGGCCCGAGGCAGCGTGATCAGCAGCAGCAGCTCAGAGAGGAGAGGGAGAGATCTACTGCTGTTTTGGGAGGAAAATGTTCCCGTGTTTCTTCACTGCATGTCTTTATTTTACACTCATGGGCCGAACTTTAACTCTGCTCTGCTGATTTCCACTTCACGCTTCAAAATCTTTGAAAATACTTTGTTACGTCTGAGCTTACAACTAATGCTCTATCCTTTTCACTGCTAATCTGCCCTCTACCTGTTTGCCTTGTGGCCGACGGTTGTGTCTCTAATCAGCTGTGATCAAATTGCCGGGCTGCAGGGAAAGCTCCCGCTTGTCTCGCACGCAGACACGGCAGAGCGATTAGCACACCTCTTCACACTAGCTTAGACCACAGAGGCGTGGAGAGGGCGGCTTAAGAGGCTACTTTAACCACATCAGCTTTAAATAAAGATGTCTGGACTGCATCAACATCAATGAGACCACCGCTGACATTACACACACACACACACACACACACACACAGACACACACACACACACACACACACACACACACACACACACACACACACACACACACACACACACACACACACAACCTTGGTCAAACACATGCACTGTATACCCTCAAACATGTACTGACAGGCAGACAGGCAGATACACACACACACCTTCACAAATCTATGCGTATGTTTGTGAGAAGTCCCGCCAGCATGTGTGTGTGCGTGTGTGTGTGTGTGTGTGTGTGTGTGTGTGTGTGTGTGAAATGACACAAATTGCACACACACACAGAGTCAGTCTCTGCCTACAGCATATGTCATCTTCAGCAGACCGTTGTGGTTGAGGGCCGCCCCGCTATAGGACGAGGCTGATTTGGGGAAACACCCAGCTGACACATTAACCCAGGCTCGCCATGACACAGAGCTGCCGCCGCTCTCCTTAAACACTACCTGGGGCTTTGCCTGTGCCATGTGGGATTACCACTGGACCACGTTAGCACCACATTTACCCACCCACTGTCTCCTCCAAAAAAAACAAAAAAACAATCCCACCACACCCAAAGGTCTGGCATTTCCACAAGGACGTGGCAATGAGAGCAGGCCAGGCTGATGCCTGCCACTGTTACCATCATGTTAACCATGTGTGGCTGTGTCTGTCTGTCTCGCCCCTGGGGTGTGCCCATAATCGAAAACCTCTCCCTAGGGGGACGCGGCCTCCTGCTGGGCTCAGGGCTATGCCCAGTGTGCTCACGCCCCCCTCCCTATTTCTCCATACTCTTCTAAAATTCACCCAAATCTGAGTGACTCCTCCTTTCTGTCCGTCTCCTCAGATATTCAGAGGTCAAGACTAATGCTGAGAAATGACATTTCCTCACACACAAAGGAGCTGTGCGCAGTGTTTACTGCCTCGGCGAAACCAGAGTTGTTACTAGGGATGCACGATATCGGCACAATATCGGAATCGGCTGATAAAAGCTTAAAAACCTGTTTATCAGTATCGGCAGATATGAAAATTTCTGCTGATAGGCACAGCCGATAATGTGCTATTCAGTTAGGATTATTATTATTTTCCATCTGAAAAATAAGCTCCTTAAATAAAATGTAGCACTTCATTTATTTGCACTGCAGAGCTCTGTGTCTGTCACCAGGTTGTAACAGTAGCTCTAAAATAATCAAATGCAACTTGGTTATGTTTAAAAATGCATTGTACATTTAAAGTTCATGTGATCTAAAGAAATTATTTTTCTGTATTTCAATACTGAATGTCTTGAGTTTGAAAAAATAATACATTTCTTATTTATGGTAAAATCAAATGTTTTTTGTCTTGTTTTATGTGTGTTTCTTAAACAAATAAGACCGTCACAATAAGAGTAACATATAAATTCCAGTACAGGATAGACTTAGCTTTCTTTACAGTGAAAAAAACAAACAAACTTGTGATTATTGGTATTGGCCAAAAGGGGTTTCGATATATCGGCATATCGGATATTGGCAAAAATCCAATATTGTGCATCCCTAGTTGTTACCGTGAAGAATATCTGCCTTGATATTTTATTTTCATCTAATACACTGAAAGCAATGGCAGCCATCCCTGAGCAGTGGCCCCTGACCTTTCTGATACTGCTGTGTCAACTGATCTATGTATCTATCAGTAATGAGCTGGAAACTTTTCTCACTGTTTATAAAAAACAGAGGCGGGGGAAATATATGTATTAAGAAATTAACAGATTAACATATCATGTCTCCTCTTTCTAAGTCACACCACTGAGCCAAAATGTAGACATTGCTTTCCAAAATGTAGTTTAGCATTAAATAAGCTGTTTCAACCATGGGATCTGTCCCTTAGAGCTACATGCATTTTTACTGTTGTAACTGGGGTAAAATTTTAGTTCTGGGGGATAAATTTACCCTTTTACCCGGGTGCAGTACCCCAAGAGATCCAGTGTCTTTGGGAGGCGAGGCCTGCAAGCTGAACCTTGTTTGGTGGAGCATACGCAGTGTTTTTGTTTCTCTCACCTTCCACAATAGATAACACACAGCTTGGATTGATTTGATTTAATAATTCCTTAACAATCTTCTCAGAGCCTGTCTCTGTTAGCAGCCAGTTTTGCGTTTTGTAGACTTAATTCCTTCAACTGAACAGTTGGTGGATACATAGTTTATGACAGCGTCCTCAAGATTGCATTCTAGTTTGTGTCTTGATCTCCACATCAGATACATATTTCGTGATGATCTAAAGATCTTTGAGAAGGATGCATCCCGCTGAAAGTGGTCTACCGTTCTAAAGCTGAAACACGAGTTGACTTCGACCATCCTCGTGCTTTAGATGCGGGAGCGTTCCCCTGTTTTGCCGGTCAAAGCTCTTCAGCTTTGTCACTTGTGCTTGTCTCTTTTCAAGTGTCAACAAATCCATCTGTAGTGCTGTAGAGCACTGTTGAAGCCAGTACAGGCTGTGTATCCTTAATGCTAACAAGCTAACTGCAGGGGCTACACAGCTTGTCCGTTTCTTTCTGTGGTGTCATATTTGCTGAAAGGCCTTTGTTGTCTTACTACCCTCTACCAGTCTGCTGTTGTTGTTTTTTTCTATTACCTGTATTTTTTTCTCTATTTGTCAACACACAAAGGCAATCAAAGGGCCACAGGAACAACGTTGGTTCTGGGGAATGACAGGAACTAACAGGAACTAAAAGTTCCTGGACCACAGCTATTGATAGAAAAGCTAATACTGCTCTTATCTGTGCAGCTATTGCTTTGGATTGTCTATAAATGTGTTTTGTGCAAGCTATTGGTGAATGGGTGCTATACACAGCTAGTGCCTTCATGTCTGTTTGTTTAAACTGTAATGAATCACAGTTAAATTAGAGCAGCTGACTGAGAAAAAAAGTTTCAATCTGCTTCTGACAAGTTTTGGTGATAAATACCTGGAATTTCTCACTCAGACAACAAAGTATAGATTTTTGTTTCTTAAGTTCTTTTTGTGTACTTTTTAAATTCATTGACAGCTTAATAGAGGAGGTAAATTGCTAGAGCAAAGAGTTTTGGAAGATGTTTGTGGCTTACGGACGAAATTAGTTATCCCTGGGACAGGACTGCTGTACAAAAACTGAAATCTAAGCAAGTGTTTAAAAGTCTGAGTTTTCACAAGATTTTTCCTATCAGACTTAATATGAGACACATTTGCTTGACACATCCTGAAAAGTGTCTTATTTTATGACACTAAAGACAAAAAATTACACCTAAAACGCTTATAATGAGAAAAAAATCTTACCAATGGGGATAGGGAAGTGTACTTGTTAAGTGTCTTGTTTTAAGACATTTTTGATGTTTCAAAAAACATGATGAAAAACTTTTTCTTACCCCATATGTAGATTTTATTTTTACGCTTTACAAGCAATTCATTAACCTTTTTTGGGTTTTCAATATCATGATGAAACACGTTTTCTGTATTTTTGGGATGAATGTTGCTCACATGAAAACCAATAAGACCACTGAAAACGAGACTTAGACACTTGCTTGGATTTAATTTTTTGCAGTGTACAGCCTTTGATATGTGTGGCACGCTTAGACTACAAAGCCAACCAGTGTCCCAGAGCATTTGACTTTTGGAAAAACTTTTGATAGAATAGCTGTAGAGAGAATGTGTCAATGTGAAGTCACAGTTTAACAGGAGGTATTTAATTTGTTTGTCTGATTTGATCTGAGCATGATCAGACAGGGGTGGGACATAACTTCAGTAGATTTAAGAGGGGTTCAATAAAAAGCCTGTCCTATAAGAGGAGGCTGAATGTACTGCTGGTGAGGGAAGCTGTAGAGCTGTGGATTGGCTGCTAAAAGAGTCAAAGTTCCTTCAGAGAAATATCAGGACTGGACTTCCACTTGAATGGATTATCCCACTCTGTGATGAAGCTGACCAAAGTTAGCTGTTTAGTGTTGAGCTGAAGGATTCCCCCCAAAAGAGCAGAAATGTAAGTTGTTTTATTTAAACTCTGTTTTAAAGTACAGGCTGGGCATAATCCTTTAGTATGAGTTAATTGTGTGTTTAGTTGGTTTAGGTCTGTCATTGTTTTGTGTTTCAGAGCAGAGACTACAGTGATGCAGAAACCCACTATCACTCATCCAATGGACCCTTGAGTCTATTATTGTGTCCCTTTCCTAAAAAAAAAAATCCAGACATCTGCTGTGATTTATAGCTGTTAACTCCAAATAAATATCTAATTTCAGGTGTTGCTGACCTTTACAGTGCGTCTCAGCTTGTTGCTTTGTGTGTTTAGATTCTGTAACCTTTACCCACGCGGGTAAAAGGCAAGTTATTTGAGCAATCTCCCTGTCAACACACATTATTAGCCAAAAGTGGAAAAGTCCTGCTTTGATTGTGTGAGGAAGAAATCAGAAAGAAAGAGGACAAGGGGGAATTCATTTAAAAGCTACTGTTGCATTTATTGCCAATTAAGTAAACTCTACCATGATTGACAGATTACCCATTCAAGCTATGCGACTGTTCTTTGTAATTTTTTCTTGTTTAAAGCTAAGTCCTGGAATGGATACCTATGTAAAACTCCCTGTGTCTCAGTGTGCTGAATACAGAAGAGGACAAAACATGCTATACTAAAACAAATTGAACTTGTGATTTTTAATGGAATATTTTCCTCTTAAGTAACTTTTATCAATGTAAGATGATAGTGCATAATTTTGTTTTACGGTTTAACCTGGTTAACACACTCAGCCATCCACCTCTAGCTCAGGCTGTGGCTGTGGTTACTCTCCTACTCGGGTGTAAACAAGTACAGATGGGCAATTGCATCTCGTATAGCATTATGGTTTGTTAGTATTTTGTTTTTGAAAATGGAAATAATGTTCTATGTAGGTTTCTGTAGTTTAACTTGCATTCAACAGAGAGGAAAACCCAAACTTTGGACCATTAAATTGAATGCCACTGTTGATATTTGAAGGTAGAGTCTGAAGAATTTTCATAAAAAAATAAAAAGTCAACTTTTACAGGAATAATCCTGCTCAACCGTCTCCTCTGGGCCTCTATACATGTGTGGAAGTGTCTGTATCTGCCGCAACCCTCCCCCTCTGCCTGTATGTTGGTGTTTTGGTCTTGGGACCTTTCTGGGTGGAGAGTAAGCATGGTTGCATCAGCCAATCACAGAGCACCCAGTGCGCAAGTGGGGAGTAGCTCGGGACGAAGAGTGATGTGATTTGGTATGTGCCAAATACCAGTGATTAGCTTGTGCTAACATGCTAAGTCAGGTGCATGACTCTTGCGTCTCTCCTATGTAGAAACGTGATGCTACATGTGGTTGCTGGAGTAGTGTGTTCACACAATCATGGTCGGAGGCTGTGGGTGTGTGCTGCTGCTGGCACTGATCCAAGGAGGGGGGATCCCAGTTTGAATGTTGTGTCCTCTAACAAGTAATGAAACTTCCTGCAGACCCTACCTTTCAAAGAGAGAACTCCTCAATGTCTTCATTCTCAGTGGGCTTCACCATCATGCTCCCATGGTAGATTCACTCTGCTTTGCTTAAAAAAAAAAGGTATTGCTTGTTCACCTCTTCTGCATTTGGGGTAGAATGCTTCCAAACTTAGCAGCAAAGCAGCTATGTTGTTTTTTAAAAAAGATTTTGTTAAAATGTCACTGGTGGTAGATCATTGCATCCCTCCTCATAATCCCTTGTTGGATGTTGTTTCTACAACTCCAACACTATTTCTGCTTCTCTGCAATTAATGCAACCATCTCTGCAGGTCTTGAAAGTCCATGTCCAAATAATCTTAAAGATACAAAATCTAGCAGTCGCCATGCTCTGTAATTTCATGGATGACCAGATAGGCTTCACATGTTTTATAGAAGTCAGAGCATGAGGTGAGGAGAAGACAGTTTGTGCTTGATAGTGATGGATCAATCACAGTTCATTTCCACCTGCTGCTCTCTCTGGGACGCACACTTCCAGGCTATATGCTCCACCACTGTCAGACCCTTTTTCTAGCACAGGTTTTGAGAGACTTAAGCTGCAACATCACATGACTGCGAAGCTCTCCTCTTACACTACTGTGAACTGGACCCTGGAAATCAATCTGCTGTTTTGAGCAATACCATCTATTTGATCTTGATTGTGCAACAGTGGACCCAAACATACAGGTGAATGAGCAACACTGCACCTGTTAGCCACCCTTTTGTCATCCTGATGAAGACGCGAGGGGGTGAATAGTATAGATGACCTGAGCAAAAAGGAGGCATGTTACAGGAGGTGAAACAGGAGGAGAGAGACCCAGGGAATCCAGGATACCTGATCTGGAAACTTGAGCCCGGGAGAAAGAGAAAACCTCATCCCAGGGGAGAGTGGCAGAGCCGGACCTGGAGGAGGTTTGAGTGCAGGCCCGGGTACAAGGACGAGCCAACACGGTGCAAGATGAGGTTTCACTTAAATGAGATTAACAGGTAAGCCAGGTTTGATGTACAGTGCGCCCCATCTCATTAGCAGAACTGTCAGTGACATCTCGGTTCAGGATGCAGGAGATAAGGTTCTGCGTCCAGCGGTTCAGTGAGACAGATTTCTGAGTCCACACAGCAGGCTGGTTTTCAATGCCGGCCCATTCCTTTGTTATCTCTCCTTGGCGGTAAAGTAGTCAGCGAAGTGGAAGGAATGTGAGGTATTTCCAGGGTCTGACAGGGGAGTGTGCGTGTTTGTGTGCATGTTTGTGTGTGTTCAGTTAGGGGGTTCAGGAGGGTGGTCAGTCAATGCCCACCCAAAGCAGTGCAGCAGCATGATGCCTCCTGACACACATAAAGGAGGCCTTGTCTAACGCTCTACTTTCATTCACTTCAACACATCGGTTTTCCAATGCTTTTCTCCAGTTTCTTCTTCTATGTGTTTTTTTCCCTTCGCCTTCAGTCCTCACACATGCACACTCATACACACACATACACACACACATTCGCACACTAAGTGACTAAACGAAAACTGGCGAAAATGATGATTATATAAATCTTAATTAGTTTCCAGGGATTAAAAGTGTGCAGATTTGGTGTGTGAAGAAAACACTAACAGCTTGAAACCATGATTATCTCACTGCGTAGGTATAAAATTGGGGTTAATACCTGAGATGAAACAAACGGCTTAAAAGTCCCAAACCTCTTCGCGCCTGCCAGGGGATTCTGGCAGCATCGTAATGACAGGGATTGAAATACAGTTCCATCACAGAGAGAAAACAGAATATTCACAATTTATTCAACAGACATATTTCATCTTATGAGGCTTTACGGGTCTCGGTACATCCTCTAAATAAAAGATGATGAATTGCACGCGCAGCTGAGTCTCGTACAACAAGGAAAAAAAATAGTGTTCAATGATAGATAAGGTTTTCTTATTTTCTTTCATTCGCAGTCGTGCTCCCTTCCTCTCTCATTCTCTATTACTCTGCCTCTCCCCTCCTCTCACTGTGTGTTAATGCAGTTAATGTACACAGCATTATTGAGAGTCTGTGCTTGCAGCAGGATTCAGATATTAGGTGGCTCATTTGGTTAGCTCATTGACTGCTATCAGATTTCGGGTCAATGACCTTAATGATCAGGCAGCAGCCCAGAGCAGGGATGGAAAGTGGAGAAATGAACACCAGCACGGTTGGTCTGTTTGGCAGCTTGAGTAGTGTTGATTCACCACAGGACTGTTCAGGTTGGACAAACAATGTGGGGTTAGTAAAAACTGAGATAGTGGTAGACAAGAGAGAGGTGTGTATTACACTTAAGCTCCATTTCCACCTAGAAGTCCAGTACAGTTTGGTACGGGTCGGATCAGTGAAGCCTGATCCTGTTTGCATCTCCACAGCCAACCATGCCCCCTCTTGGTAGGCAGTGTGTAAGTTGGACGCCAAGTCAGTTACGTAATTGCGTGATACCTTTGCAGTGTGACACAGTGTACCTTTGCTAATAAGTCCAATAGAGAAGAACAATGGGACACAGTAAACAAAGAGCAACAATGGAAGACATCCAGCAATTTGCCTTCTTTGTAATTGGCATGTGGCTCTGTGTTACAAAGCGCGATCAAGCTTTGTTTCAGGGGAGGCTGTGCGCCGAAAGGAGAAATGCAGCAGCCGTGTTGCACGGTACGTGAAGATTCTTTCAACTAATCCATGAACTGCAGTGTCTCTTGCGCCATTTTCTGGGGTCGGATCAGTAGGTCCGGCACCCTGACAGAAGGTTACCAAAATATGGGACGGTACAGGTTGGTAATTTAGGGACCCGCCTGGGGATAAATCAATGGAAATGCCACAAAATGCATACCAAGACGAACCGAACCACACTACTTTGTGGAAACAAGGCTTTGTCTTATTGTTTGTAATGATCATCTTGGTAGTGACTGTAAACTTCAGTGTATGAGACACTATTGTTATACCTTTTGGTTTTTTTTTCTACATCTTAAATGAAAGAAGGGTGTTTTATTTCTTTACTGTTTTCTTTCTGGTAGATAGCACTATACTTATAGAAGCTTCATCATGGACATGCTGTTGTACAACCTGTGGCAATTCAAAAATTTACCCCATAATTTGTTTTGCAAAACTTGTAAAAGCATACTCAAGGGTACATAGTGAGGTGAACCATGCTAGTGGCGCCACTTTTTTGGTAGCTTTCCTTTCCCACTTGGGCATGATCTTGAATCTTAAAGGGGACATATCATGCTTGTTTCTCCTTTTCACTATGCCAGACTAGGATGCCTGTAAAGCATTTCTGCCCTCAGTACAAGTCATTTAGTTCCTTCATTGCCCCACAATAGCGTTCTCAATATCCTCATTTTAGGCCATTCTGAAGATCTCGTTGAAACGCTCCGTTTCGAGAATGACCTCCAGTAACCTCGCAACGTCACAGCCCTTTGTGCTGTGATTGGTCAGTTCTATCGGAGGGGCGGAGGGGGTAGAGCCAGGGGGCGGTTTTTGCAGCATGGCAGTATTTACAAAATCACCATATTGGATGGAGCAGACCGAGCGAGTTTGCTGTTTGCCAAAACTTCACCGTAAGGCATTGATAGCTCTAATGGCAGAGTGTAGGATACGTCCTTTTGTATTGGACCCCGAGTCAGACCCGGACAGTTCTGCAGCTCAGGAGGAAGAAAATCCACCTCGACACAGATCATCTCATGACGCTTCAGTGTGGTGAGTCAAACCGGTACTGTAACATGTATAGATTATACGTGGAAATATAGGCAGACTTCACCAATAAACTATTTCTATAACAGGGCTCCATCCTGCTCCTTCACTTTTCTCTGTCTGTTTTATCCATCATGCTGAAAGTGTAGTCTAAAGATCGCCTCTACCGTCAGTTCGTCACTGTGTTATTACCGCAGCATTATTGTGGTCCAGGTTCACAGTGCATGTCAGAACAAGCATGCAAATATCACAGTCTCACAAGTATTACGACATCTGCTGAAACTACAGTTTTTTAACTGCTAATTCACCATGTAAAGCCGAGCTGCTCAGCAGAGCAGAGTCCCTGCATCCAGCACTCAGTCAAGTTAGCCAGAGCTGGTAGGGAGCTTTATTTATACTCGGCTCTTGGTGGGTGTATCCCTTGGTGGCGGTTGTGTGACTGACATCACAGAGGAGGAGCTGCTTTATCAGATTACTCCAATAAAAAGCATTAAATCTCCTTTTAGGATATCAGGAAAAATACAGTGTCTCATTTTTTGAAAATTCAGGGGGTTAAAGGTCTAGTTTTCAAATTTATTATATTATATGTAAGTATTAAATCAGGGATCAGCATGATATGTCCCCTTTAAGTGTACATAGTGCTTGTTTGATTAAAACACCTTAGTTTGCAAAACAGGTAACCAAGTGAGTTGAGTGGTGGGCAAGTGGGTTTGTACTTACCATCATTCAACTACCACACTGGCTCCTAGCAGAATTTCCAACTCAACTTGGTGAAAACCAATAGTACTAGAAAGAGCTATACAGCTGTACTAAAAAGCACATTGTAGATTTTGCTGACTCGATTGAAGCCCCTTGAAGACCTCCATAAACAGACTGCTTCTTATGGACTGGTGCGGCTTATATTTCAGATTTTACTATCAAGTGCTGCAATGACCAAACCCTTTCCAGCATACATCTTTGGAAAGGATGTTATGACTTGAAATGATCTTTTCATACCATGGACCTTATATGTGATGCAATAAAAGAAGGAATAAAAAAGGAAAAGAAAGATATTTTAAAGTATTTTTTACAATAAAATTATGAACAGCTGTCAGTTTTTTTGGAGTCAAATGAGGCTCATAAACCTTTTACTACAGCTGGACTTCTTGTGTTTTTTCATGCCTCAACTTTCAGAGAGCCCCTTGTGTTTGTAACTTGGGACTGTTTGTGTCGATTAGGACTAACTGTAGCTAGTGTTAGCTGTTTGTTTCTGTCTGTTACATGCGTGGTCTTAGTGCATGTTTGAATGTTGTCACCCACTGTACTACTTCTTTGCTGAATAGATGACGTAATCAAACGAGAGGATCTGGGCTTGTGTAGAAACTTTTAATGGATTTGTGATTAAAAATAAAGAAAAGCATTTTGAAGATCTGATCCTGGTGTAACACTCTGACAGCGCACAGAAGTGAACTCTGTGAGCACATCTTGACATTTAATTATTGTGGCAAAAAGTAAATGTTGATTATATTGCATAATACTTTTTTAAGAATTTAATGATTTTGTGTTACGTGGGGTAAAAACAAAAAAAATGTCTGAGGTATTTTTCTACCTACAGCCCTTGATACAAGTGCTCGGTGTCACAAGTACTTTAGCTTTGTGGTAATTATATGTGCGGAAGAAGTGTCACAGCGTTCACCTGCATGAAGCTTTTTCTTTGTTCTATTTGTAGATTTGCTGATCTGCATAATCAAAGAAGAACATCGAGAAGGTGGTTTTCATGCTGCTAATGGACAATGCTGTCATCCTGGTAACATCAAGGGAGTCACTAATTAGAAAAAAACCTGGAGAGCTTTCAGCATACTACAGTGATCATGGCTGGTTGACCTTGGGTCATTTACAGTGAAGCGATGTGATAGGTAACCATACCTTTGGGTTCCTTTCACAAGCACCTTGACCTCACAGAAATAACATCTGCAACAAAAAGTGTAACGAATATATAAATGGATCGTTTTATTATGATTCACAAAGGAATGAGAGCAGACAGAGTAAAAAACTTTGTGTTGACATGTTTCTTAGACCAATACTTCAGTTCTCTCCTAGTTTTATCACTGTTTATCTTCTCTGTTCTCAATATGTCTGCATCAAGTGTAATCATAATCTTCATACATCTACACCAAAGGGATGAGACAAAACATTGGCATATTCCTACCTGTGACTGAGAGCAGTTTGTGGTAGAGTGTGTGATGGAGTGCGGAGCAGAGAGACAGACAGCATGCAGGAAGAAGTGAAACTTCAGCATCAAACAAAATTCAGAACCTTCTGCAGCGATGTGTACATGTTTATGAGCTCTACTAAGGGCAGTGATGCAATCAGGAGATTTATAATTGGACCAATTTGTTGTGTGCACTGGTACTATCTGTATGTTTTATCTCTATATCACCACTCTCTCTTTACCTAACTTCTACATTTGACACTACTGAATACACTATTAAATATAAGAGTAACATCTTTTTAGCCATGCGCTGCTTTTGGTGGAACTTGAACACAGTGTTACATGTATGTGCATGTAAAGTGTGTTACAGCTCTATGTGCTCAAAGCACATAGAGGAAACAGCAGAGACAGAAAAACAGGCAGTCTTGTGTCAGATCAGTTGCTAGCCCTCTTAGCCTGTCATTGTGGTGAAACCAAAGCAGAGATTAGCCTACTAATAACCAAAATGATAACTGGAGATATGCTGCATAAGTGTTTGTTGAAGGTGAAGGTTTCAGAGTGCTGATAGTGTTTGTCAAACCAGAGTACAAGCCACCCTCACGGACAACTACATCTACGAGAGTGGAAAAAATGGATGTAAAGACTTTAATTGTGCACCAGGAGGTTGGTGTCCAACTGACCCTATTTTATTTTACGGTTAAAAAAAACAACAATAATCTGTGAGTGCTGGAGTATTTGTTCACTACATTGTTAGTTGCTAGGCGCCGCCCTGTTGGCTATGGCGGCCTTTTGCAGCAGCTCTCTCTTCTTTGTCAGTTTCTTGTAATTTTTTCGTCTCTTTTTGATAATCTTTGTATTTGGAGCGGATCATTACTTTGTATGGCTCATTTGTTGGTCACAGACACCAAACTTTTTGTGGCTTCAGTGATATTTTTACTACTTTTTCTCCTGTGTTTGTCTGGAGATCCTACATGTAACCATGGCTGCATTGTTTACATGTGAACTCAGCTGTTAGCAGCCTGTAGCATGTCAATGCTAACTGGTGTAGGGCCTGATGTCTTCCCACAAGGTGTGGAGAAGGAGGTGAGGACAACATGCTGGTTCTCAGGTGTGAGCTAAGAAGTGACGACATGGACCTGTCCTTCCATCCATCGTTATTGGGAACTTAAGATCTATCTCTAATAAGATGGACAAGCCAACCATGCTTACCCAGCAACAAAGGGAATACCAGAGGGCAGAGTAGCATCATGATATTCACAGACATGGCTAACAGAGCTAACACCAGACACCAACCAGTCCAGTCAGTCCAGTCCTGGACCCTGTGGAGGTGGAGGCTGGCTGAACTGGAGAATGATGGACAAGCATCTATTTTGTTATGGACTTTTTTGCACTTTCTATACACTTTCTTACTTTTGTTTTCTTGATTGCTGCTGTGACTCCTCCTGAACTCCCCCTCGAGGATGTACAAGGTATTTTCTATTCTATTCTATTCTATTCTATTCTATTCTATTCTATTTTATTCTAGATATTTAGAGTAATCAAGTACAGTAATTCATGTAAATTCCCATCAATAATACTTTCACTGGTACTTTTTAACAGCACTGCATTTTGACCACCTTTAAACAGCGCAGCATTGATTGGATCCAACATGCTCAAAAACACAAGACATGGTGACGGGTCATATGGAGATTACATTTCTACCTGCTAGCTGTTCTGTGATGGCCTCAGAAAAAGTCTGCAGGTTAACGTCATAGTTTCTGTCTCTTTCCATTTCTCCCTTACATACCTACACTCATTTCTCACCCCCCCATCCCTCTCACCCTCTCATTGGGTCATTAGCATGTTGCTGATGGGGGCCGGTCATCCATTGAGCGGTGTGGGGAGGTTTGGCCACGGCTGCAGCAGGCCTGTCAGGGCAGGTCATTAAGAAAACGACGGGTCGGGGAATACACAGACAAGGTTGATTGGTTTCCTGCAGCCGTCAGCAGAGCCCTGCAGCATCTCCTGACCCTGTGAGCCCCATCTAACCTACACACACACACACACACACACACACACACACACACACACACACACACATACACACACACACACACACACATACACACACAAACACACACACAATGCATGCACCTGCACAATCACGCACGAACACAGACACATTTGTATAGACATAAACACAGGGAGAATGTGTGCAGGAAGCAAAACGTATAGTATCTACACATCCACACACAACTTACCCCTTGACCCTTACAGGGTTAAGACTGGGTGCAGACAGGGTGCCCGGGCGAGGCGATTACCCTGATCTTGATCTACACAATCCAGCCTGTTACCAGTTTTTAGATCTACTTGTCTACTTGTAGTGTGGAGCTTGTAACTAATCCGGACTGTTTGCCTGCTGCTCCTCCACTCAGGACGTGCGTCCATGGAGGAGCCAAAGCAGAAATAACCTTCTTAAAAGAAGAACTGGTTACATGACTCAAAAACTACCTTTGTTTTTGTTTTGTCTTGGTTTGTGAGTAAGCTCTGCAGAATCAAAGAGAAGAAGAAGAAAAAAAAAGTGAGGTTGACCCTTGTTTCCCTCAAAGGTCACATGTGGGATTGAATGCGGCCGTGTGCAGGGAGGGGCTCTGTCATGCGTGCATGGATGGAATGCTACCCAGCATCCATCTCTGCTGTCTGTTGTGCTGTGAATGTCAAACCCAGAGGCTCTGACACCCACCACCCTCACAACCTCCTCCACCCTCCACCCCCCCATTTTACGCCCCCCTACCCTACCTGACCCTCCAGTCTCAAGCAGCCTCGGCCTACCTGATGAACAAAGCGTCCTCCCCGGGGCTTTTGTGCTCCAAATGAGCCCTATAATAATGTTACTTCAAATGTCAAAGGCGGGGTTATTATGTTGAAATGCTGACTCAGCATTTCAACATATTGTTCTCCTGTGACTTTATTCTTCTTTTTTTTCTTCTTCTTATTCTTCCGTACGTTTTTTGGTTCGCTAAAACTCCTTCAAATTTTGTCCGATTTTCACCATTCAAATTTCAAACTATTCAGCTTCTTTTGGAGATTTATGCTATGACTTTTGTGGTATTTAACCCTTAAACTTTTTGAATTATTCAGCTTTTTATGAAAATTATACTCCATCTGAAATGCATTGGAAACTTCAGCTTCTCTTGAAAAATCTCCTTCAACTTTCACAAGTTCTAGCCTCCTCATACTTCCTCTTACAGATTTCATTTAAACTTTAAAATATTCAGCTATCTTTCCACTCTTTAGGTTTTTGTCTGCTCTTAAATATCTTTTACTGTTTTTGAGATTTCACTGTTTAAGCAACATAAACTTTTCCCACTTTACCCTAAAATCTCAGCTTCCTAGAGTGCAATCATCGTTAGCTGGAGTGCGACACACTCTTGCAGAAAGGTTGCTGCTGTCTTTGAATAAATTGTCATAACTTCTGAAATATTTACAGTAGAAACATAAAAAATACATCACATGGTAGCTAATCTTGTCCTGCTTCTGACAAAGTGGTTTTTAAAGCAAAAACATCAAGCACTTTATCACAAAATGACCAGCTGTCATGAAGTTTTTACACCCTCAAGCCATCTCCTCCAATGTTAATTCCTGAGGAGTTTTCTCAAAGATCAGTGGAATTTCCCTCATTTGCAAACTGCTCTCAATGACACAGTTCTGCATCTTCATACATGAAAGTTGCACCTTCAGCTTCCCCAGGATCTTCTGCTTCTTATGGTGTGTTTATTTTTATTCTAGCCCTCACGGTTTTGACAAGATGACAGAAGATTCAGACTCTTGCTTCACCACAAAATGCCCAGAGTAACACATGAGCAGGGCAAAGTTCTGCAGCTGCAGACTAACGAGCATTTGTCTCCTTGACAGTCTTTCATCTCACACAGCTGTTAATAATACCTCATCAAAACATCCAGGAACAAAGACACACATGTACATCAGTTACTTATAAGACCATACCTCCCCCTTTGACTTAATCTACATGCTCCACTATTCAAACAACTTTTTACCACACCTTATAATTCTCAAACTGCTACTTTTTCTTCTATTACTAGTGCTACATTAATCTCTGTACTGTTTTTTCCCCTATTTCTCCTACTTCTTCTCTCCATTCCACATTTTCAGCTCTGGTTCACATCTTAACCCCCCTTTTTTTAACTTTTAAATGGTTAAACTTTATTTAAAACATTTTACCAACAAAAACACAGACTCAAATAATCTCCTGATCCACTGCAACTCCTTCAACTTCAACTGCTTCTACCTTCTGCAGACTTTGACTTAAAGACCTCATTGACATAATAAACTGGTCCTATTACCCTTAATCCTATTTACACATTAGTCATAGATTTCTGCTTTCTTCTACATTTTTGAAGATTTCACTTTTTGATCTTTCTCTTATTTTTTTTCTTTTATTTTGACTTTGTTAGGATGATTTACATGTCCACTATATCTATTAAACATTTCATCTCATGCAGCTGTTTATACCAACTCATCAAAACATTCAGGAACAAAGACACACATGTGTGTGTGCGTGCTCTTCTGTCCCTCACACACCCAGACCTTTACATGCAGTGACATTTCCATCACTACTTCAGTTACTTAAAATACCATACCTCCCCTTTGACTTAATCCTCATGCTCCACTATTCATAAGGTTATTCCACAGCTTTTACTTGTCAAACTACTGCTTCTTCTCCTAATATTAGTGCTACATAAACCTCTATATTTTTTCCTATTTCTGCTAATTGTTATTCTGTCCATTCCACATTTCCAGCTCTGCTACACATCTATAGCCTTTTTTAAACTTTATTTAAACAATTTTACCAACAAAGACATACACTAAAATAATCTGCTGATCCACTGCAACTCCTTCAACTTCAACTGCTTCCACCTTCTGCAGACTTTGATTTAAGACTCTGTTCACACATTAAACTGTCCCTATTATCCTTTATGCTATTTACACATTAGTCATAGATTTCTGATTTCTTACTTCTGAATTACTACTCCTTCAAATACTAGTGCTACATTAACCTCTGTACTCTTTCTGCTACTTCTTATTCTCTCAATTCCACATTTTCAGCTCTGCATCACATCTTAACGTTTTTAACCTTTAAATCATAAAACTTTATTTAAACAATTTCACCAGCAAAGACAGACACTAAAATAATCTGCTGATCCACTGCAACTCCTTCAACTTCAACTGCTTGTACCTTCTGCAGACTTTGACTTAAAGACTCTGTTCACACGTTAAACTGGCCCTATTATCCTTTATGCTATTTACACATTAGTCATGGATTTCTGCTTTCCTCTACATTATTGGAGATTTCACTGATTTATCTTTCTCTCTTTTTTTGATCATTTATATATTTTAACTGTTATAGGCTTATTTATATTTTCCACTGTATCCACTGTCTTTATCCACTTTGTCTTCAATTCATTTTCCTTACCTATTTTTTCTTCACTTTCTCTCAACTTTTCTTTTACTTTCTTTCTCACTTTTTCTCTTCTGCCTTTCTTCTTCACTTCTACATCACTTTTACCTCATCTTTTTTCTTTACTCCTTCTTTACTCTGTCTTCACAATTTGTTCCCTTCCTCTTCCCTCCTTCTACACTCCAAATTTTCAGTTCATACTTTGTTCAACTATTTAGCTGTTTTCTTTCGCATTTTCAGATTTTTCCACTAGTATTTTCATTTCTTCAGCTTCAGCATTTCAACGCATTTCCTGCATGGAAATGCAATTTCTCTAGTTAGCACATGTATTTGTGTGTGTGTGTGTGTGTGTGTGTGCGTGCTTAGGGGTGTGGTGCATGTTGTTGTGGGGCTAAAGTGTCTTGTGCTGCTGCTGCCACATCCCACCATTTATCCTTGGGTGTAATCAAATGCATTAATGTGTAAAAATGCCATTTAGCACAACACATCAGACTGCAGGCCCGTTAGTGGACGCTGATAGACAGACAGCGTTTGACTGACAGTCCCCGGCTGTGGCCTGTCTGTGGGTGTCAATGACACACACGCCATTCTTCATGCTAAGGCTCAGTCGTCAGGCCAGATCTCTACTTGTGGAATAGCTATGCAGTGATAGCATACCCACAAAGGGACACAGCATCACACAGTCACACACACATGAGACAATGCACAAACACAAGCATTAACCCACCCATGGTGATTGTTAATGCACAATATAATTGCTAATGGGACCTGTCTGAGGGGTGAAGTGGAGTTAACCTCTGATCAACCCCAGGTCAACCACTTATGGGTGAGATAGAATTCATTACATTTTACCCACTTCATCATCAGCATCTGACTGACCAATTTCACACCACTGACAATGACAAACACACAAGCAGAGGCATGAAAGAAGCATTTTTGCAACTCTTTATTCGTTCCCTTTTTGGATCTTCCCTTCTGCGCCTTAAATCAGACTCATTGCATCTCTCTTGCACCCTGCAGGCGTGCTGATTGGATACTTAAATGTTTGTGTAAATGAAGCAAACAACTATCCTGTGTTTGTAGTCTTGGCTGATATTTGATGTTTCTTCTCTATTTATGCCTCGTTTTTCCTTGACGTGCTGAAAAAACAAAATAAGAGTTTTAATCCCACAAGAAAACCTTTGATTTTTTTTTGAACCGACCACCAGGCTAACTCTCCATCAAGCCTCTGTTGCTGGATGTCAGGTGGTGCTGTGTTAAACTCATCGTGGCGTCCGCAGAACAAAACAGCCGACCAGGCGGCAATTAAGATGTTAACAGATAGCTTCATAAGGATGGCAAACCAGAGGGAGAGCGGGTGGGAGGAAAAGACCCAAACCGCAACAGATTTCCGAGACTTCTAATTAATAGCGATGGCAATTAAAGTGTAATTCAGCCCATTTCCCTCTGTAGTGTTCTCTCTCCCTCGTCTCCGATTGCCTTTCCTCACTCGCCAAGAGCACTGGAGGGTTGTGACGCATCCTCTTTTAAATGTTAAATTTCCACATGTAGTATGTTATCTGCAGTTTTGGTGAAACACGCGTGTCGTTTGAGTGGGCAAATAATGAAATTATCGAGTCGTCTCCTCAGGGCTAATCCTCTGCTTTAGGTGTTGTAATGTAGCAGTGTTTTCATGGATGAATAAAAGTGTTTTGTGTATTTAGTCATGTGTGTTTGTGTGCTGTGTGTCAGTGACTACAGGGCCAAGCAGCAAGACAGGGGCAGGTGAATGATAGCGACTCTAATTAGCAGGGTTGTGGCTCCTGTGCTGCGCTGCTCCAGAGATGAGTCGTCAGGGACTCAGGGTGCCGGGCTCAGTGGGGAGGACTCAGAAAAACAGCTTTAATTGGTGGGAGTTATTTATAGACAAAGCACCTCTTTCAAGGTTAGTGGGTTAAGTCTGCTCAGTCCTCTGTGGGGACCGTCATGTTTGGTGGCAACAAACAGACCGTGCCAAAAAACCTGCCACACCTCTCTTTCTCTCTGGAGTCACATATCAGAAACACACACATTGACAGTCCAGTGCCACACACACACACACACGCACACACGCACACGCACACGCACACACACACACACACACACACACACACACACACACATTTTTTTATTGCAGCTTTCCCATGCACTTAGACCTACTGTTGACACTGAGGGATTTGTGCAGAGCGACAGAAAGTGTGCAATAGGAAGAGAAAAATGGAGAGAAGGGGCAAGAAAGAGACAGAGAGAGATAGTGGGGCGCGGATGGAAAAGACAAGGTGTGGAGGTTGCTCCTGGGTTGAATCCCTCATTGGAGGCGTCTTCATCTGCCGCCCAATCCTCCCGGGGGGCCTCTACTTCTCCATTTCATTAGTTTGTCAGCTTGCACGAAGGATTGTGCATTAGGCCTTTAATTTAGTGGATAGCCAGAGGCTGGCTGTGCTGCTTGGTCTACTCGCAGCTCCAACAGGCTGGAATCTAACTAGGATCAGCTTAGCTCAACTTAATGCAGCCACACACTCACACACATTCACACACAGCTCTAAAAGAGAGGCAAGGTGGGAGGTCTATGTCTATACTGGATCTTTACATGTGTGTTTCTGTCTGAATCTATCATCCAGATTGTGGAAAATGTGAACAAAAGAAAATCATTTCACTTCAATGACAACTACAGAATACACT
The DNA here is from genome assembly GCF_033239565.1 of Halichoeres trimaculatus. Taxonomy (NCBI): domain Eukaryota; kingdom Metazoa; phylum Chordata; class Actinopteri; order Labriformes; family Labridae; genus Halichoeres; species Halichoeres trimaculatus. Next base: position 24,394,656 of record NW_027437183.1, read on the forward strand.
AAATGCTTTGTGTTGTACTGAACAAAACAGCTCAGAAACGATCAAACATTTGTCAGTTACATTTTTTGTTTTTGTCCGACTTTTTTTCAAGTGCTCAAATCTCTCTTCAGATTTCTGAGAGAAAACTCTGACACCCTGTCCTGACAGCTCAAAATCAAGAGGTTTTTTTTGTTGTTGTTGTTGTTGTTTAACTGAACTGGTCAATAGCAATGTAAGGCAAAGCAATGTGCTGTTTTAACCAAGTGGCAACCTGATGGTACAGAGACTATGTTCATTTACTACACAGTCTATGGTTTTAACCTCAACCCTCTGTTTCTTTTTATATTCCTGCCATAGAAACATGGATGAGGAGCAGTTGTTCATGAGGTTCAAAGAGGAGATAACTGTATATCTCATCTTACTACAGAAACATGGATGAGGAAGATCAACAAAGGGCTGGTGGTGATTATTGATCTTAGAGCTTGGTAGTAGTTTAACAAAGTAGAGATAGTGGTGCATCAATAGTTTCCATATCTGTGTAGTAACTTAAATTGTGTTAACACCATAGACTGTATAATACATGGATGTAGTCTCCATGATGTCAGCCCTCTTCTTCTAAAGCAGAGCAATGAAGCCTGTCATCAGTGAGCGCCATGTTGGAAATGCTGACTCTACCTCACAACCTCACAACATTGCATAAGGCAAAAAGACAGCATTGAGGCGGGGTTTAAGCCTACTACAATGGGGAAAATAAGTATTGAACCCATCAACTTTTTCTCATTTCATCTATTTCCAAAGCTGCAATTCAAATGAAATTTCTGCCAGACATTGGTATTAACTCAAATAATCCATGAAAAGAAATCATGACATTCAAATCCATAAATAATGATTATGTGGAATTAAGTACCATAACACAGGAAAAAGTATTGAACACACCATGGAAAGGCTGTATACTGTGGCAAGGAAATGCACCATACCACCTGAAATCTGTCAGTAGTTATTACTTGAACTTCCAGTTAGTGCAAACCAACATCAGCTGGGCTACAACAAATTTATGGTCCTATAACAAAGGTAGTTTTTTCACTAAGCAGTTAAATATGAAAAACCTCATGATGAGTAAAGGCAAAGAGCTCTCTGAAGACATTCACAACCTGATTGTTGCTCACCATCAGAACGGAACTGGTTACAGACTTATATCAAAGCACCTAAATATTCCAGTCAGCACCGTTGGGGCCATTATTCACAAGTGGAAGAAGCACCACCTTACCATCAACAGGCCACGCACAGGAGCTCCTTGCAAGATTTCTGACCACGGAGTCAGAAAGATAGTCAGAAGAGTACTCAATGAGCCAAGGACCACCCTGAAAGTGCTCCAGAAAGACTTGGAGGCAGCAGGTACAATTGTTACAGAGAAAACAATAGGCAACGCACTCCACCACCATGGCCTCTATGGACGCTCAGCCCGCAAGACTCCATTCCTCAAGAAAAGACATGTTGAAGCTCGTTTCAAGTTTGCTAAACAGCGTTTTGACAAGCCTGTAGAATACTGGGAGAATGTTGCCTGATCAGATGAGACCAAAATTGAACTTTTCATCTGTCATACTACATACCATGTTTGGAGGAGAAATGGCACTGCACATCACCCAAAAAACACTTTACCAACAGTGAAGTGTGGATATGGAAGCATCATGGCATGGGGTTGTTTCTCATCTCATGGTATTACCAAACTTCATATAATTGAGCAATGAATGGAGCCATGTATGGGGAAATTCTTGATATGAATCTGCTGCCATCCACCAGGATGATGAAGATGAGACGTGGCTGGACCTTCCAGCAGGACAACGATGTATAGTGCATTTTCTTGCCAAAGTATACAGCCTTTCCATAGTGTGTTCAATACTTTTTTCCTGTGTTATGGTACTTAATTCCACATAATCATTATTTATGGACCTGAATGTTGTGATTTCTTTTCATGTGTGGATTATTTGAGTTAATACTAATGTCTGGTAGAAATTTTGTTTGAATTGCATCTTTGGAAATAAATGCTATGAGAAAAAAAGTTGACGCGTCCAATACTTATTTTCCCCACTTTAGCTAACAGCTACAGTCAGTACATTTACACGCAGCTTCAGAAATCAGACTATGAGCTGAGTCGGCATGAGATTGGTGTATTGGAATGCGTGTAAACATCTTCGTTGAACCAAAATCGGACAAGGCATAGCTTGATCGACACACCTAGATAAAGGGATTGCTATCTGACAATGGTTAGGTGTTGCAGGACTTGGCAGGTCTTGGTACATCTTGGCGTTTCCTGGAGAGGAAACACAACAAACACCACACATACATAAAAACATAAAGACCTACAGTAGCATCCATCTCCACCATTGTTGTTAGAATATTGCTTCTTCTTCAGCTGAACCAAAACTAGGTTGATACACCCGCAGCTTCGCATGTCAAAAAAAGGACACAGCGCTGCCTATCAAAGTGGAGTGAGACCTTCTTGGTCCGAAGTCTGATTGTCTTTTCTGCATGGATATGCAGACAAAACTGCGTCTCCTTTCTGTGGCTTCACAATCGTGCCATCGCTTTAGTCAGACTGCTCAGTGCTTGTGATTGTACTGAGTGTGCTTTCTGTCCATCTGGTCAGCTGTGCCTTTAATTAAGCAGAACTCATAATCTTAATATTTTCTGAACTGAGGAGTTAAAAAAAAAATTGGACCCCTGGTGCAGCGTGTGTTGTTAGAGAAATTAGTTATTCAGACAGTCATGTCTTTGAACTTTGCTGTAAACATGTTGATTGCTTTAAAGATCAGATTTTTTCTAAGTTATTTTTCATGGGCTTTTTTTGTAATCAATCAATCTTTTGTTTAATCAGACAGGAGAGAACAGTGGATTTAGGAAACAGGGAGAGAGTGGTGAGTGGCATGCGAGGAAGAGGCCACAAGCTGGATTCGAACCCACCTGCACAAAGAACCTCATGGAGCACAGCCTAGAACGCCAGGCCATCTTATTGAAGGTGTGTACATGTGTTTCCAGCCACAAGAAGACACTCCACATTGGCTTCTTTTAAAGACAGGAGGTTACCACTTCATTAACGCCGGCAGTTAGAAAATACCTTTATCTCAGGTGTCTCTTGGTGTTCTCTAGTACACAGTTGATAGCAATTTGATTTGTTTACACAGCATTTACAGAAATGTCTATCTGACAAGACTGTGGACACTGAGGGTTGGTTGCTTTGCAATGTATGGAAAAGAAATATCTGATGAATCAGTCACACTGATCCTTCTGGATCGAAGCCACTGATCATTTTCTTGCTCTTAGGATAGAATACTGACTTTTCTTTCTCATAATTAAAAAAGAAAAATCCCTTCTCCTCTTCTAGCATTTTAAAATTTATATGAAAGGATCAAATATTATATCATTGGCCATAACTGACAGTTCATCAAGCATTGTTGAACTCAAGACCTGGGTGTTCATCAGTTTCCTCACTTACAAGTAGGGGTGCGAAATAATAAACCCGGGCTAATTGTTCAAGGCAGTCCAATCGGATTTTGGTTATCAGATTGGATTAAATCCTGAAAATGGGTTGTTCAAAATGGAAAGAAGGATTTCAAAATCTGATTAGATCACATAATCTAATTCTAGTTTGAATCCACATCGAAACTTCGGTTTGTGTTGTTCAGAACTTTTCAGTAGGATTTGGATCACTTTGATCCAAACCCCCCCCCCCCAAAAAAAAACAGGAATATCCTGACCCCAACAGGGATCAGGATTTAAAGGTGGATTTCAGGAAGAAAATGTAGTGAAACTTTAAAATTGGTCAAATAAAACAAATTTTTTTCGAATTTAGTGTTGATATTTTTAATTGTATTTTGCACTTGACTTGTTTAACCACTACAGTGATAAAGTAGATAAAGCTTTAGCAGGCATCAAACACACGCATGGCCCGCCTACGTCATCGTGATGCATCTGTTTACATGGAGCGCGATCAGAGTCAGCACAATGAGACACAGAGAGTTCTGCCAAAAATTCAGAGACTTTTAGACTTATGGCAAGTAGTTTTGGCCCGACACAGCCCTCTAGCACCCCGTTACTGTTTAAAATGATTGTCATGAGATGCGCTGGCATCCAATTCTTTGAACAACTGGCCACTCATGATACAATAGGAGGTACTCATGATAACAAACAACTTTTGTTCACAGTATCACAAAAAAAGGTTCAGCCGCCCCCAGCACATGATTGTCATCATTATCTTTGGAATTAGGAGTAATATTAGGGTTTACAATATATATTCATAGTATCACAGCCTAATTAATCGCATAGAGTTTGTCTTTGAAATTAATATCCTATCTTTACAAAAATTGACATCCATCCACGTCCAGGCTAGCTGAATAAATCAAGTGCACACTTTCTAAACATTCAGGCTCTGCTTACACAACATTTCACCCCAAAATGCAAAAATGTAGAAAAAAAAATCTGTTTACATGGTGAGAGCCTGAAAATATTGTAGTAAGCATACCAGACCTGTAGTTATGCTTTAACTGTTTTGTCTAGAAGTGGCTTTTGGTAGATCTCCATTGAAGTAGAGTAAGTACTTGAGCTTGCGCAAGTGTCAGCTGATTGACAGCGTTTTCTCAAAGTCCGATACAGACATCATGTTGAAGCAGGGCAAACATGCTGAAACAGGCGGTTTGACGCTGCCTTGCTGTAGTTTTGATCAAATGTAACTAACGTTACTTAAAGTACGTCATGCCAAGACAGCTGTGTGTCAAAGTTATGATCTCCTAATGACAGCAGCCTTCTGTGCCCCGATGCAGCATAAGAGAGGAGACGCACTGAACCAGTCTGATACGTCTTCAAGCTGAACCTTGCAAATCCGGCTGTGAGTTATACAGAGCTGTTGTTTGAATCAGCCTCAGACTTGTGGAAAACAAATATTTTGTGTGGAGTTTCTGTTGTCACGCACTAAAATTCAATCCTTTTGATTTTCTTATAGACTTGATTTATTTTATGCATCTTTGGAATTTTTCGCCAATATTTAAAGGTTAGAGTTAGGGTCCTTTACACCTTTACTTACAAGTAACTCCCTGTTGTGTGCTGTGTAACACTCAGAGCATCTCGTCCATCTCTTCATCAATCTGTGCATCTCTTCATCTGAAGTCCTTTTATCTATTGTATGTTAAGTATCCAAAGTGCAGTAATGAGTCATTATGTAATTAGTCACACCCAGTGGAGGGTCTATCCAATAGTCCAAGCTGATAGCAGCTTCCCTCAGTGAGTGTGAAGTGATGCTGGAAGTGATACCCCGAGCATCAAAGCCTTTTTCTTCTCCACTCTGAGGGAGCTGCACTTTGAGGGCCTGTCTCTCAGTGTCACTCAGGATATCTATTGAGAAGGCTGACATGCAATGAGGCTGCTGAGGACTGTGTGGGATGTGGGTGGACCTCCAACAGAACAACAACTATGCATCACAATGCAGAAATACGACTAGCACACATGTACACGCTCTGAGCTGCCCCATTATAAACACACTCGTGTGCAGTGGCATGAAAGCTGATCTCCCACACAGGCGACAGGGACACATTTACATGGTACAAAGAGCAAAAAGACAAAAGAGCAAAGTCATCCAGCTGACACCCCAGCTGAATATGTCCCATCACATCTTCTCTTGTTTTTTGCTTTAAGTGCTGCTCCTTCTTTTCTGTGACCCACCACCCCCTCCGACTTTTAACCCTCTGGCACCCCTTTAACTTGCCCACCCTCCCTGGCTCCCTCCACAGCTTTCACCCCTGTTTTTTGGGGATGGTTGAGGGGGGCTAAAACGGCGTGCTGTGGCTGTCGGTGGGGACGGGGGCCCTTCTTTTGTTTGCTGTTACAACATGCATTTCATGGGCAGGCCTGGCTTCTGACCCCGCCGAGCACACACTGCGCCGAGGCTGGGAGCTCCAAGGGAAAGGCCCATCTGTGGCATCCATCAGGGCTGCGGTCTCCCGCTGAGGTACTGTCAGAAGCCGGTGGGGGTGGTTGTGGTGGTGGAGCAGAGGCTCTGGGCATGAGATAGGGAGGGGCTCGGGGGCGAGGTTAGTTGAAGAATGGGATGAGGGGGGTAAAATCAGGACGAAAAAACAGACATGAGAGACGCAGGGCCCCCCTAAAATCTGTGTCTTTGTGTGTGTGTGTGTGTGTGTGTGTGTGTGTGTAACTGGAGCAAAGAATGTAGAATAAACACTGAAACATATGGAGCACAAGAATCTCAAAGAAAGATGTAGAAACGTGGATGACATTTCTGACATTATTTTATCAGAAAGTAGTTTAATCTTTAATTTCTATAAAATCTCACCTTGCACTAAAAACACAGCAGCATGCATTTCGACACACTGTCCAAAGCTCTGGTGGTAAACGCTTTAAACTCAGCTGCAGAAGATCAATGGAGCATTTTAACAGAGAGAATCTAGACGTCTGCATGAACCCTGGTACACACACACACACACACACCGTGGCTGACACACATACAGATGGATGCAGATGAAACAATCGCTTTATTTTCTGGGGGCATTGTGCAGACAGAGGTTTTTTGAAATACCAGGAGCCCAGGTAGAAGCTGCTGAGGGTGGAACTGAAAGACACCAGATGTTGCTCTCTGCCATTCCTCGGTCTGTGAAGACTCTCTCATGTTGTTGCACATACCTGAGGCGCTACACGGGGAGAAAAGTGGATTGGTTTGAAGGTCAGTTTAAATAAAAATACTTCAGCAAGTATGACAGGCAGGGTGTGCTCGGGATAAATGCAGTGCTCTCATGCCAGCTCACTGAAACTGATTGATTGACTTGTAAGATGTCATGGACAGGCTGGGGAGGCAGGGCGAGGCAGAGAAAGGGGGAGAGATGGCGAGAAAGGATATGGCTACTGTTGGGTGGAAGATGACGGAAGAAGACGTATATTTGTGTGGTTGTGTCGAAGGGCTGCTGGGGTTGGAAGTGCACACACAAACACACACTCATGCACGGACACACACAGCTGGCCAGCTCTGGCCTGGTTCTGGTCAGTTGCCCGTGGCCACGGCGGGCACAGGAGTCAGCTGTCAGCTTGTGACGGATTGATACAGACACCCCCACCCCCTCCACGCCTCCCGCCCCAGACACTCCCAAACCTCCACCTCCATCCCTCAATCCCTCCAGCCTTCCACCTCCCTCCTCCTCCTCCTCCTCTTCTTCTTCATCGGCGGGCCCATGCCTGGTGGGCATGTTTGAGTGGAGACGTATTGAGGAGGGGTGTAGGGAGAGGGGGAGCCAGCCTCCATCTTGACTGTGGCCTGTATTAGAACATGCCCTCCTGTCACCCTCACTCAGGCACTGTGTTGGCTTCATAACTGTTAGCCGTGTTAGCTGTTAGGCTGCGGTCTTTCTATCACTTCATCTGGCCAGCTGACAGCAGCCTGCTGGAGGTCCCTCTGTGCCTGTTGTCCCGTCCAATGAGGAGCCGATGTCTTACTCTCCTCCAGCATTTTGATGCCTATTAGGATGATCCTGTGGGAGCGTTTTGGAACATGGGTGGCACGTTTCCATCAGTGGCTTTGAAAAGATAAATAAATAAAAGTTTTCTGCTGAAAAACACAGATATTGTTTTGAGGAAGCACTGCACTGATTTTCAGAGAAAAACTGACGGTTTTGTGTTTGGAGTACAAAGGTGCGTGTTGGGTAGGAACTGTTTGAGGTAGAGACACTTTAGTTGGATGTTTTGAAAAGAAAATCTGAACATTTTAGTGTCAGTGGCTCTATTTTGGATCCTAATCTGTCCTCAATAAGTCGGAACAGTGTGGACACACAGTCCAATACAAGAACACTGAAGTGCCCTTTGAGCACAGGTATTACTGTTGCTGTTCCTGTGCTTTCTGTCTACTTTGGCTGGTGTTAAAACTTTCTGAAACCAAACAAAAGCTGAGCAGAAAACATAATCTCTCAGATTGGTGAACCTTGAGTTAAGATTTGAGAAAAATGTTTGTAATTGCCTTCCACAACTTTAAACAAACAAAATACAAAAAACAAATCCAAAGGATTTCTGATCGGATCACATCTTTTGTCAGTTCACGTCAAACACAAAACAAAGCTCTAACAAAAATAACTGATAGATTGTTTTCCTCTATTGTTAGCTTCAGGCACAAAAAACTACTTGGTTAAGTTTAGAAAGAAGAAATAGTCGACTGCTGAAGTGAAAAAAGAAAAAGTATCAATCTTTTCTGTCATCTATCAACCCATCTTTGAACTCCCAAGGTTTTCCAAAGTTGTTCAGCTCTTTACTTTCCCATTACTTCTACAGTTTTGTTCCCGTCAGACACCAGTCTCACTTTAAAGAGACACCAGATTTCTTTTTCAGGTATATCAAAACATGCAGCTGTAGGAATTTGGACAAATAGCTCTTAAACTGAGGATCAGCTGAGTTTTCAGACTTTTCTGGATTATTGATCTAGAGACATCACCAAACGTATATCAGCACCATGCCTGGAACAATTATTTTTTTGTATCCAGGTCTTGGTGTCTGTATCAACATCAAGATCTGTGACCATATCTGTCTCTGTCTCAATATCTTCCTCATACCTCTCTCGTCCGTCCGTCTGTCTGGCCGTCCCGTCCGCCTCTTTCTCCCTGACCAGTGTGAAGTGTAATTGAAGGAGCAGTCTTCACATGGCCCACAGGCATGGAGGGGACATTGTGTGCGCTGTGGCGGCAAATTGCTCTCCTTGCTCCTGCGAACCTATACCTCTCCTTCACTCCTCTCCTTCTCCTCCTCCTCCTCCTCCCTTCATAGTCTGCCCATCCTCTCACTGCTTTATTAGTCAGCCCTCTCGATCACCACTCTCTGCTGCTCCCCCTCCTTACCCCATCCTCACTGTCATTCTCAAGTATTCCATCATGTCCTGCAGTCCGTCATCAGGTCTAAAATAGTTACTCATATGATTTAAAAGTCTCAGGAATAATGGCTGATAATGGCTGGAATCTGCAAAATGTATGTATGATATCGAATTGAACGCCAGAGTGAAAATTTATATCCCTTACCACCAAAAAAAAATAATTAAGACACTGCAGACTGTAAAAACTTTGCCTGTCACACTTATAAATGTCTCCCCTGCTTTGCACATGGCCATACTGCATGAAACAATCATGCAGGTGCATCCCTACATGTAACAAAAATTGATCTGAAATGGAGTCATATGGAGCACAGGTTGCCCTCCCAGATGGAAATATTTGTCAGAGTTTGTCTCTAAAAATGTTTTGACAAGTCTTATGGTGTTTTCACACCTGAAATTCCAGACCATGGTCTGGGACAAGGTCCTTGTTTTTTGTTACATTTGTTACACTTGGTTCAGTCTGTGGTTTCACAAAGTTCTTATTGCAAACAAACTAACAGACCTTACGTAATGAACCTTTTTTTCGAAAATCATGTCATAATTTCTTGTCATTGGTACAAAGGTCCGACCCTTTCAAAACAATGCTTTCACACTGGGCATGAACCAGACCATGGTGCGGTTTGGTCCTCATCTCTTTTGGTTGAGGTCATGGTCTGGCTGTTTGGGCCGTACCAGGGTCCAGGGGGAGTTTCACACTTCTCATTTTGGTTCGAACAACACAGGAAAATCTTGATTGAATGACTTTGGTGAAAACCTGAGCACATTCTTCCCAATTGGGACCCAAAGTTGAAGCCACACAAATGGCAGAAAAACGTTGCCATGTAGATTTGGTGTCGTTTACTAAAAGACTTGCACATATGGACTACATGAAATAAAGATGTAATCCCTGAGACATCATTCATTAGGCTCTGAAGAAGAGCTGTAAGTCCAGCAATGGACATGATCATGTTGGAAATGCCTTAAAGAGTTTTCTGAAGACTCAGAGAACAAGACTTTCAGGACTGTGTAGAGTTTGGGGAAACGTTTTGCCTCCCATCCAAGAAGCTTCAATTTCCTTGTTCTTTGAGTCTTCAGAATAACCTTGCCCGGGATGAATGAGAATCTGCATGGACGCCAAGTGCATATTTACTGGGGCTCTAATGGCGATGCCTTAGCTTGTGCCACTAGTACGCATCTACAGAGACAGATGCTGCAATTTCTGGACCTAAATTTTGGGACTGCATCTCTAGCAAGGATGCACCAATCCGACTATTTTTCTATACTGATACTTACATCAATACCTGGGCTTTGGGTAATGTGTTAAATAATAACCTACCTGCACTACTGTGGAAAGAGACTGGTTAGAAGGCAAAAACTAAGTACGGAGTTACTGACATCAATATTTATTTAAACTTTAAAATATTTGAATGTTTCCCAGCAGTTTTGTTAAAACAATGCTTTAGAATGTACAGAAATCACTATTCAATTGTAAACTTTTATACTCTGTAGACTGGTAATGCAGAAAAAAAAAAATTCAACCAGAGGTATCATTCAAGCGGCAACCCCCAGTCTAAGAATATGAGATGGATGCGGAAGTGCTAGAATCTGCTGTTTCTTGCGTGTTCACTTGAGGCTGGCTCCGGAAGTACCAGGAGTCACATACACACCTATTTTCAAAGCAGAAATTAACCTATTTACAGCCTGGTTCAAAAAATGTCTCCTGTCTGAGTCGCTTATTTTACTACCGGCTCCCACTGTACTGGGGGTGAATTTTTTCTAACTCGGCCGTTCGGAGGATGTTAAGATCCCGAGCTCCCCCAACAAGAGGCACAGCTAAGGGTCACGTGACCGACAGGCGTCCTATGGCTGTAGGCAAAGCCCTTGCCACTTCCAATATGGCCACTATAGCCGATGTGCTTCATTTTCCGTTTCAGAAACAGACGGGTGACGTCGACGAGACTACATCCATGTTTTATAGAGTCTGTGGTATCATTCCAAATCAAGTAGTCCAGAGTGCTTTTACACAAAAGGCATATAGAGCCAGTTTCCTGGATCAGCACCATGGATCGGCCCCTTCCCACTGATACCCAAAACAGCTTTGAGGGGCTGAATCGGACCAATACCCTGTACCCGGGTCGGGATTGGTGCATCCCTAATCTGTAGTGCCCTTGTTTTGTTTTGACAGTTATGGTAAGGATTAGCATAACAGTTCAACACTTGGGGTGTTTAAGTCAAACACCAATAATGGTCAAGCTACACACCAAACATGCCCTACGATGCTGAAAATCCAGTTCTTACTCACTACTAGGTGGTGCTGTCACGAGCCAAAAGGATTTTAGGATTGCAATCTGAAAAATGTAATCCTCAATCTGCAGCCTGTGTAAAGCAAGCAGCATTTGACTTCAGACCCAGCCATCCTCAAGTGGACATTCAAGGTACACCAGTTTTTTCACTCTTAAATTGGCCTTTTTGTCAATATGGAAATTTGCTTCTCGTGTAATTTACATTCTGATTATTTGGTTAAGAGTAATGCCATACCAAATACCAGCAAGGCTTTTGATCATGGGGATTTTCAGGGACTTCGAGACAGAGTTTGCACTTGTACCTGGTAAAGTTGGTACACAAACTTCCAAACTGTCCAACTTTAAAAATTGAGACTGAAGAATTACCTTCACCTACTGTAACGTCTTCTTCTGTCAGATCAAAACTCACAGGAGGCATCATTGAAAAGTGGCTTTGAAGGACCATGAATTTAATTGTTGCAAAGATTGCATGTCAGGCTGCCAATCAAAGAATCAAAAAACAAACCAGGAGCTCCAAGCATGGCGCCTGATCACTGGTTGAGTGAAACTGCAAATAGTGTACGGGGCAACTGAGGAAACCCAGGATGCATGAAGAGGAAAAAGAGTCGAAGGGGGAGTGAACACACACACCCACTTGGGCTAGCAAAAGTGACAGAGCATCCATGATGGGGGATGTGAGAAGTCTCCAATATGAGGAGAGATTTGAGCCTGGAGAGCAGCACACTGAGCAGGAAGGAGCTGCAGAGAATGAAGGAGATAGATGGTGGAGAAAACCTGAGGGAGGGAAAGCAGGGAGAGGGGAGAGTAGTACTTGGTCCGAGACGAAGCAGCGCATGCTTCATTAAGTGAGGAAGTAATCCTGGCTAATTAAGGCTCTCCATGACAGCACTGTCAGGGATGACTGATCCTTCAAATGGCACCTCCCTCTCCTGACTGACAGCCAGCCTGCTCTCACCACTTTGAAGGTGAGAACTTTCTTACTATTCCCTGTCGCCTCTTATCCCCAATTCAAAGTGTTTTTCTTTGTTTTTATGTATCTCATTATCGTTTCGAAGTCAAGTGTGTGAGTGTAAGGGAGTGAAAGCATGTATCTGCTCGTCTGTGTGTGTATGTATACTTGCTTGCAAACAGTATGCATGCATCTGTCTGTACGTGTGCAGTAATTGCAGCAGTACCTGGGCAAAATACTAGAGGAAATCAGTGGATGGAAGGCGCAGCCCATTGATTGCTTGACTAATTAATCAGCTGCATTGGCTCCATGTGGATCCAAGTTTATTGAGTGGAGGCTTGGCGCAGGGCCCTTTATGAGCCCATAATGATTCCTTAGCCCATGGAGTCAGGGCCTCATCTGGCCTTTAGCACAGCTGTGGTAATACTACTCAATACAGGAGCTTAGAAAGCAGCCATGCCTCTGCTAAATGTTCATCCTGTCCTTAAAAGTAAAACCCTTATGTGATTGCAATATTACTTGGAGCACTTTTTCTTTTTTTGCAATGCAGCACGTTTAGCTCTTATTTATGGGGTTCATTTCCTCAGCAGGGGGCTTTCTCTACATGATCCATCGTGAGCACCAACTAGACACCCTCCAACCACATGTGTGCACTGACCTATGCCATTCACAGAGGAGCTATGTTGACAGTTAGTGTCCCCCTGCAGGAGAGCCCACATGAAACAGCAACCTGAGCTGAAACCAGAGAGAGCAGAGGCCATGGTATATGACCCAGACGCCCAGACAGGGCTGGACTGTCCTGCCTGACATCAATCCTTGCCTTACCCCCACCCCCCCTTCGCCTAGCTTGGCCCCAGCCTTGCTCAACCCGGCCTGTCCCTAAACGGGGGGCGACTACGACGACCTGCTCGTAAACATGCCTATAAAAGTCCTGTTTGTATTCCAGCAGAAGGCGGCTCAGTCCCAACCCACAGGAGCTCACGTGAGCGGGCGCTTGGCGATGACCAACTATCTTGGGGCTGCTGCAATCTGAGCGTTACAACAGGTGCCTCTGTGGGCCTGTGTTACAGAAGTTTTGTGCATGTTTACGACACCATTGTTATGGCTTTTAACACTCAGTTATCTATTATTTTATAGCAAGCATGAAAAAATCTATATTTCTGATGTGATAGATTTTATTTTACCATGCAGTGGAAGCGATTGTTGGGATGCCACTTCCTTAGATAGAAAACACTTTATGCTTGTGTGTTTGTGGATACACATTTGTGCAGGAAAGAGCCTGTTGGTTTGTGTTCTGACACTTTTAGCGTATTAGTCCACTCTCCCCAGCTCCATGGAGATTTTTTAATGGGTGGCTGCATTAACACAGCCGGGCTCTAATAGCCTCCTTGAAGTTTTTTTTACCCGACAGACTGCCAGAAACTCATGAAATAGATGATTTAACAGCAAGAAGCCTCTCCATCACATGCAGAGTTGAAGATAAAAGCCAGCTCCAGCTGGAGAGGCAGTATGCGCTAAGTCGAGGCGATTGGGTACCAGTGTATTCATACCCTCCAACCAATGGAAAATAAGAACAATACAAATTGTGGTTATGTAAATGTATGTCCGATTGACTTCACAAGGACTGCTTGAAATAAGATATAAACTTAACTGGAAAATTTCAGGTTGGATATGCAATAAAAAAAATAGATATGTACAAATTCATCTAAACAGTAAATGTGTTCTTGAACATTACAAACAGCTGTCATGCAGCATGTGTCAAGGGTTTAAACACCAATAGAAGAACGATTGCTTGTTCATTGGACTCTTATTTAGGGATGAGTACTAGTAATCAAGTACTTGCATATTCGAATATTCCCAGTTAACCCCATTATTTAAATGGCATTTTTTATTCGCGCACCTGTGCAAGGGCTGCTTTTGGTGACACAACACACAGCGTTACATGTGTGACCCAGCTCTTTGTCTTTGCCTGACTGAATATATTATGTAGGTAAATAATTAACAGAATACAAACATACCACTTCTCCTGCCACACAGAGCCAGGTTTCAGCAAAAACAACTGTTTTACGGCAGCCACAAGGTAACTTTCGAGGAACATGTTATTTCACCAAAAGCAAAAACATAACAAGTGCAGAACCGTCTGCTACACCTGTAACAGGTCAGTCAAGAAAAGTCATGTCTGAAAGTACTTTGAGGAAAACGATGAAGTTAATGTGCAGTGACAGATATGTGGCGTTAAACTTTGATGCCGCAGAAGAACTTGTTTGATGCATAACCACATGCACTCAAAGCACAAGGAGAAAATAGCGGAGACTGGCAGTCTTGCGTCACATCAATTGCTAGCCCTGTTAGCATCTGTCATTGTGGCAGAACCAGAGCAGAGAAGATTAGCCTGCTAATAGCTCAAGTGTTCACTGGAGATATGCTCCCATTAAGTTTTTTTCCAACATTATATTTATTGTTTTAATAAGCTTAATACAAACACATCAATGCACTTCACAAAACTGTGTGCATAAAAACCAAACATCACTCAGGTACACAAACAAGGGTCTTAAAGCATAATAATAGTGATTTTTGTGTGTAAAAACAAACAAGCAAAAAAAAAAATAAATAAATAAACAAATAAAAAAAATCATATATATACATACATACACGTACCCATACACACATACATACATATACACATACATACATATACATACATATAGATAGATGGATCCATGCACATACACTTACACACACATAGAAATCTGCATAAAAACCCACATACGCATACGCACACACATATTAGTGAACATACACATGTATCACAAGTAATTATAAGATGGGAAGTTAAGTTAGAACTCAAATTGTTGTAGGTGTTTTAAATCAAGATAGAGACAGTAATTATAATGATAGTTATGCCTATATAAATACATGTATAAATATATATATATATATATATATATATATATATATATATATATATATATATTCGGAAATTAAGCAAACATATGTAATACAATTTATAAACTGATAAATAGAAGAAAAAAAAAAGGGGAAAGAAATAATTCAAATAAATGAATATGGATAGGATAAAAAGATAGTTCCTGTATTTATCAGATGTTTAAGCTGGGGAGTGATCAAACTGATACGAAACAGACCAGTTAACACTCCCATTAAGTTTAGTGGAAGGTGAAGGTTTCAGAGAGCTGATGGCGTTTGTTGAGCCAGAGTACAAGCTACTGCCATGAAGAACAACATCTACAAGAGTGAAAAAGATAGATGTCAAGACTTTTATTACTGTCCGGGAGGTCGGGGTACAATGGACTCTATTTTCGTTGACAGTTTAAAAATGACAAAAAAAAAAATAAATAAATAAAAATACTGGTGAGTATTTTTTCATTAGATATTTAGAGTATTCAAATACAGGAATTACTGTAAATTCTTATCCCTACTCTCAATGTCCACGTGTCTTTAACGATGAATGCAACAAAGATGTCTAACTGAGAGCATGTAGACAGATAAACCCATTTTACAACTTTCAAATGCTGTATCTTAATAGCATCCTGGAAGTGTCAGAACAGTTGGCTCTGTGCTGTCATGCTGCTGCTGCTGCTGCTGCTGCAGAGATGGACAACAGTAGCTTTCCTCCATTCAATCCTGTAAGCTCCCTCCATAAGCTCCCTGGTTCCCTCGGGTGGCTGGACTGGAGTTAAAGCACCAAGACCCTGGCAGTTAAAGTTTACAGTGTCGTAAAGTGGTCTCACGCGGGCCAGCTCTCTAAAGATAACGCTAAATACACAGTGATTACAGTGTATGGTCAGCGGACTGGAACTTGGAACTGCAGATGGACACAGAGATGATTTGCAGATTTACCAAGTACGACATGTTTCAGTCTAAATGTGTGACTGTGTCGTCCTGGATCCATAAAACCACTCATCATATGCTGCCTGAGCTTGATGGTACAAGCGTGCATGTTTTCATCATCTAACTTTTTACCCAGTGAACATTTGACTTTAATGAAGCCTTGTGACTAACACAGCAGAAATGTAAAAGAAGCTCAAATTAGAGGACGCGGGACCACATGAGGCTCCTGTGGCTTCACGTCCCCTAGTTTCCACTTTGCAGCTCCCCAGTGAGCGCCTGTGAGCATGCATGAGCCTGAAACAGAGAGAGATATGGCCAGAAAGTGTGTGAGAGAGAGTGATATTGTTTTTAGAGTCAGTGAGCACACAGGGCCATTTTTAACTACAGTCACAAGACGCCAGTATAGGGTTAGAACAGAGATGAGCTCCTGCTCTCAGAATAGTCCCTGGGAGGCCATGTGGCCCCTGTTGCTGACCCTGGCCCGCATTCCAGTTGGCAGACACACAGTTGTTGGGTCAGACATGGTTCCTGTGCTGGCGAGGGACAAGATGACATGGAAGGGAGGGGATGGTGGGGTAAGGAGTGATGCAATGTGGCCCATTTCACCACTGACAACTGCACTGTTTATGGCACTCCCTTATAAGGTTACATAGAAAATGATAGTCTGTAATTTCTTTTATCTCTTTCTAGCCTCTTTTTCCTGTCTTCCACGGGATCTGAGATAACTTTTATTACATCAGTCCAGTGATGTCAGGGTTCCCTAAATCATGCATCCTGTTCTTTTCCACCTCCTAGCTCCTTAAATCCCACCCCCTGAAGCTCCCCCATAAAAATATCTCCATTGCTTGCATGATGCATGCCTGGGATAGCTTCCATTGGGTATAAAAAGAACTCAATACAGGCAAACAGTTGTGATTGGAGAACAGCAGGGTCAGTCTAAGGTGGAGGGGTGCTGTGAGATTACATGAAGAGTGCTTCAGCAAACCTTAAACAGCTGACTGTGTTGTATTATGTGGGGATAGGACAGGTAATCAGAGGAGTTATTGCATTATTGTTGAGTTAATGTGTGTGTTTGCGTATGTGCATGTAGATTTCCATATAGAAGATTGAACTTATATTTGGAATATTTAAAATTTATAACATTTATTTTACTGTGCAGAACATTTGAGAACCTTCAAAAATGTGGTGCACTAATGCAATGGATTGGTAAATGGTCCAAGAGAGTCCCCTATCCTCACAGCTGTCTAGTCTCCCATTTTGGCCTGGAAACTACGGTATTTCACTCCCCTTCCCTGCTGTCCTCCCCGTATTGGTATTCCCCCAAAAATCTCCTGTATTATTATATTAAAAAAGAAAAAAAACCCAATGACAACAAACAACCTGCTGCCTCTCCAAAGTGAGCTCTGTCACTAGCCTCTTGAGAACTGCCACCTGCAGGAGCCTCGGTGGCAGTCGCTGCAAGGTTAGTGATAGCAGGAATCAAACTGTAGCTGTCAAGTCTCCTGCTTTGCCTGGGCAATAAGATGAATAATTTCAAAATAAAATCGCTCTCCAATTCTGTTGAATAATTTCTGTGTAAAGTTATGTTGGTCCTATTCTTATGTTCTTAGTAGCAGTATTTAATAAAATGAAAAAAAAATTAGGAAGTCACATCTAGTTTAATGTTTTAGTCTTGTTATTTAGTTTTATCTTACTCACACAATCCAAGATATTTTTTGGTCAAAACGGAATAAACTCTTTAGTGTGAATCCTATTCTTAAAAAAAGCCCACTGATGGAACTCAAATATAAACAATTAAAAGGTGCATCATTAATATTTCATCATCATTTATTTCTAGCATATTAATATTAACAATTGCACATTAATATAATGTTTTGAACTTTTTTACAGAATAGTCACCTACTGTTTTCTCTTTTTGCAATGTAATGTTAGTACTTAGGTCCAAGCATTCCTGGGGCTGATGGCAGAGATTGAGGTCTACAGGAAAGGAGCTTGAGAGATGAGGTGGAGGGGCTTGACAGGTGAGGTCTGTAGCCAGACACGTCTCAAATGGTCTGGTAGTGGTAGGTGTAAGGAAGCCCCAGGAAATAGAAAGACACAAAACAATGCAGATACACACTGCAAAAACTGAAATCTTATCAAGTTTTTTTGTCTTCCTTTTTAGACTCAATATGAGCCAAATTCACATGACCAATCCAGAAAAATGTCTTGTTTAAAGTTATTTAAGGATAAAAATGAGGTCTGAATTGCTCGTAACCAGTAAACAATGGAACAAGAGAAAAGTTACTTGTATTAAGACATTATTCTAGTCTCAAGGAAATTTTCAAGCAATTTTTTCTTGTTCCGTTGGCAGATTTTTTTTACTGGTTACAAGCGATTCAAACCTCATTTTTGTACTCTGATAACTTGAAACAAGACATTTTTCTGGATTGATAAGTTGAAAGTGGCTCATATCGAGAATAATAAGACAATCTTTTCTTAAAAAAAAGACAAAAACACTTGATAAGATTTCAGTTTTTTGCAGTGCAGGTGCCGCTAAAGCTTTAGGCTGTTACAAGAACATTCCCAGCTGTAGTGTAGTTAAATTCAAGTATCATGACAACCTTGGGCACAAATGAATGATCAACATCAATGATAAACGTTATTACCATGAATAGTAAAATCCACAGTCAAGTTGCTACCATGGTAGCATTTAAAACTTGGGATTTCAGTTGGAGTGATTTTTCTTATTTCTCACTGCAAACTGCAAACTGTAAATAATAGCGAGAATGATTCTGAAGACATATAGGTTTCCACTTGTTTGATTTCTGGCCTGTAGCACTGACGTTATGCTACACGTTCACAAAGCAACAAAAAATTCACACCTTCAGATCGCCCAGTGAAACCACAGCACTCTTCAGCCTGCAGTGAAAGCTGCAGTCTGAGGTTTTGTGGTCCATGTTGTTGCTTTCTCCTCCCACCGTTTTCCAACCAGTCAGACTATTCCAACCGCCAACACTTCATTCACAGCCCAGCTCCTCTGACCTCTGTGGTACCTCCACCCCTGAGCACCAGAGTTACACACATTCACTTAGGAGACTGGCTGTGTATATGGAGATCGAGCAGTGATCTGTGTCTCCCCTGTGGGAGCGAGTATATGGAGTGGTATGGAAGAGTTGTATGGACTCTGTCTTTTATTTTCAACACCCTACTCCCAGGTGGTGACAGCCCAGTGCTAAGTGCGGTAATAGCCAATTGATTTTGTTCTCTTTTTTTGTTGGTGGCTAGACATAAATCAAAGTGTCTGTCAGGACCTCGATGTAGTAGGGAGGGTGAGTGCGTGTGCGCATGGTGTGTGTGTAATGGGGGTAGTGAGGGTTGTGTTTGGACTAGGAGAGTGTCAACAATTAATCCAGCCTCTGATCTGTAGGCCACTGCTTTCCTGACCCTCAGTCACAATCCAATTGGGACACGATGGGGCTAAAATCAACACACTGAGTCCTCCTGAAGGCTCAGCCCATTATACAGCTTCCATTTTTACTCATTGGTTCAAATTTCAGTGAGTTGATTATCTAACGTCCTTTCTTATGACTGTTTATCTACAACTGACTGTTAAAGCATTTCCTCAAATGGGCTTTGGTTGCACAATATCTCGTGTTTACTTCACAGAAAGTATTCTTTGAGTGATCTGCCGACCCCCATCACCCCAAGAATTCGAGACAAAGCAAAGATGTGGAATTATAGAGAACACAGATGTGGGGAACACTGGAACCATGTTAATCCTTTTAATTCAATTATGGTAAATAGGGACGGAGCTTCCTTCTAAACAAAACCCTGTATGCAGGAGTTCAGCAGGCGCTGGCGGGGGGAGCCTCTGATGTAGGCAGGCCCAGTAGGAGGCCTGGTGGTCTCCTGGGATACCCCCCAGCTCTTGAACCCCCTACTGGGGCTCCCCCTCCAAAGGCTCTCCAAGGCCCATCACTAGCCTCAGGAACAGTGAGTGAGGGCTGGACATTATGCCTGAGACAATGGGTGTAGAACCACACACACACACCAGTGTGTGCAGTGAATATGCAGCTGTGTTCATTCTTACACAGAGCGAGCAGGCAGGAGGAGGAAGAGGAGAGGGGAGCAGAGTGTTGGATGGCGTGTAATGTGTCAGAATTGAGTATTAAATGGGATCTGCCAAAGTGCTTTGGGGCCTGGCTAGCTCATTCCTCCTGAAACGGTTCTTTGCAGGAGTAACCTGCTAACCCAGGCCAGACTGACACCAGCACCTCCTCCGCAATGAAAGAGTGTCTGTTCCCTGCAATGAACACAGGACACAGAGAGAAAGAGGGGGGAGCAGAGCAGGCTGAGAAAGGGAGTATGTTTTTGAAACAGTTAGACAATCTGTTTGGATTAGGCCCATCGCTGAAGAGACGGGGAAATGATGGGCAGCCGGACTAAGGGAGGAAAGGAAGAGGAGAATGAGAGGAGAGGAGAGAGTGGGGGGCAGATGGAGAAGGAGGGTGGTGGTGGAGGGGTTTAGCAGAGGCGAGGAGGGGGGAGATGAGGTGAGGAGAGGAGAGGAGAGGGGTCGGAGACTGGAATCTCAGGATCTAAGGCTCTTTTGGCTTGATGGTTCCCAGATGTTGTAGGCCTCCCTCATCCCTCCTCCTCCAACACCTCCTCCTCCTCCTGTTTCTCTGCTGCGATGAATACACAGGAGCCCAGTTAGCCGTGCGGGACAGATGGGTCAGCGGCTGTGTGGAGATGGGCCTCCTGCGGAACAGGGGAAATGGGAGGTGAGAAGGCATCCTGTCCTCCCAACATCCACGGGCCAGAGGGGGCAGACCTGGCTGTGTTTTCTTATCCTCTCTGCCCCCGTGCAATCCTGCAAGACAGGGTGTGCGTGCATGTGTGCAGATGTGCATAATGTGTCTACAAAAGTGTGCATATTTCTGTTTACACATGCAGGTTTGCACATAATCACGGATGCATGAACAACCTGCATATTTATGTATGAGGAAGTGCGTTTTTGCAGAATGCAGGTGCTTGGTCACACTGTAACCCCGTGCTGAAACTCTGTCCCCACAAGATTTACAGCCTCTGGCTGCAGCCGACCATGTTTCAGGATGACGGCGTGTTCTCGTCCTCCTCTCTGCTAAAACGCTTACAGCTCTGCACCGTACCACTTCCTCTGCCTCAGTCCTCAGCGGCACAAAGTGTCATGGCTGTATATTAGCAGGTTGTTTACTGGCCGCTGAAGCACACATTTGTCAACGTATTAGAAGGTGTCAACACTGGAACAACAGCTTGTTAGCCCACCCACGTTACTTTACGTCCACTTTCATCCCTCCATCTTTATTAACTCAAGATTTACAGGAGGAGGAGGGGGCTCATTAGCGTAGGTGGAAACGGTGGAGCTACTTCTTTGGCTTTGAATGCATTAGTTTCACTTTGCTTATTTATAATCAACTATAACATTAACCAATCAGATTTAAAGGCTCATTTAGCCGGTTAATTTAGGGGGAAATCATTTGCTGCTGCAGTAAAAGTAAGTTGCTGCATAGATGCATCTGTCCCAGCTGCGATGTGCACTGCGTGGTGATCCGACTTCATCCAGAAGCTCTTATCCTAACTTAGTGAGTCAAAGC
This sequence comes from Halichoeres trimaculatus, assembly GCF_033239565.1. Taxonomy (NCBI): domain Eukaryota; kingdom Metazoa; phylum Chordata; class Actinopteri; order Labriformes; family Labridae; genus Halichoeres; species Halichoeres trimaculatus. Next base: position 24,416,238 of record NW_027437183.1, read on the forward strand.
CGGCTGGCTCAGAGGCAGTGAGCCCTCCAGTTAGAGAGCGCTCGAGCAGGCTGTTGTATCACTTAATTGTGCATTGATGTTCGAGTGTTCGCACATTTGCTGAGAAGTTTCTGTATCCTTCTGGGTGCTCTTAAACCCAGAGCCACGAGGAGGGAATATTTCACAGAAGCCTTCGCTTAATTTGTGGTCATGGTTGCCAGATATGGAGAGAGACATTCTATCTCCCCTGAGAAGGGTGGATATCCTCTTCTCTGGACTGGGTAGTGGGGGTGGGGTATTTTTGGAGCATCTCATGGCTATTACAGGAGACCTGGGGATGGGAATAAGCTTGTGCGTGTGTGTGTGTGTGTGTGTGTGTGTGTGTGTGATAATGTGTGTGAAGCAGGGAAAGAATTGGAGGAGCTGCTGTGATCAGGATTCCACAGCTGGCTCATGTCACTCCTTTGACCCTTTCCCCCCTCCTCCACGTAACCCCCACAAAATAAAGAGTCTAGACTGCTCTCTGCGTCTCGCCACTTCACAGAAACAGACGAAAAAAAGGCACACGGAGGGAAAGACAAGATAAACGAAGTCGTAACTTTCTCTTTCCCCCGAAGGACTCAGTTCAAGAGACTGCTCTTCATAGCAAGACACGGTGTCTATTAAGGTCATTAATAAGTAAAGAAAGGCAATAGCGCCACCAAAGAAATAGATATCACACTATTACTTATTTAACCGCTCTGCTGAATTATTTATTGTTTATTCCAAATGATCTTTTTTTTCAAGTGTACACTTTCAGCTTGGGTATCCCATGTGAGCCAACCAGCAGCAGATGATTTGGACAGCCAAGTTCAACTTGGATGAGTTTGTGAGTGGGGGGTGTGCGGCTGCCGGTGCAAAAACTACTGCAGGGGGTTGGGGGAAAAGATCCTTGACGATCGTGTTACTGACATCAAAGAATGAGTACACCAAAGTCAACAGCCAGGCAGTATTAAACACCCACTGAAAGACAGACAGACACATACTCACTCTCTTCCTCTCCCTCACACTCATTTACTCACTATGTCTTCCTGAAACACTCCCAGGGTCCGCGGAGAGAGATAAATTATGGGCCCAGTGGCTTTTTGAAGTCTGCTCGGCATCAACACCAATAAACGCCAAGCATGGCCCGCCTCTCTGCTCCTAAATTAAGTACTTATTACCTCTGGTGTGACTGGGCCATGTGGACCATGGCAACAGTGTGGTTGGGCAGGGCTGGAGGCCTATGATGAGAGACAGAGGGAACAAGTGGAGCATATGTCCTCTAATGAAATAAAGACCTCTGGTATATACAAGCTGAATGATTTATGCTCAAGCGTCGTGACCTCTGAGGATTCACGAGTCAGAGCTTGTGAGTGTGACTTCTTCACTACCTGGCACACGTGTCTGGATGGATATTAATCCTTCAACTCCTCTGTGGTGGGACTGTTCAGAGTTTGTAATCTCCACATTTCTAACAAAGTATTCAGACTTAATAAAACTAAAGATACTGAAACAAGTGTTGATATTAACCATCACAGTGTGGCTCTGCCTTTCACTATTGTACAGTTTCAAAGCTAAAACTCCTCTGTCAGAGGCGCTGCCATTGTGCGTTCAGAGTCTGTGCAGTGGAGACCAAGAGGAACTCAGAGAGAATCTGAGTGGAACTGGGTGAAAAAGATATATTTTTTCTCTTTCAAAGTCTAATCTCTTCTTGGTTCTCCCTCCTGATGTATTTAACTATTCAGGAAAAAATACACGAGAACAGCAGCTGCCAATCATCGTAAGACATGAAGCAAAACCGCGTTTAATGTCTAATAACTTATGAAAATGAAACTTTTCTGAAGAAATTAGGACTTGAACACAATTCAGCCCAATAATATCTTCATATCACCACAGCATACAGATGCGAGAAACATTTCTATGAGGTATATTTACTTTTTATAGTTTGACCACAGCCCATCTGGACTGAATGGAGACAGTGTTTCCCCTACCATTATATAGGGAGAGTAGCCCGCCCCACCTGAAAGTCCCCCTGAAAATGGAGCTAATTTCATTTTCCATGTAGCTCCAGATCACAATAGAATTAAATAAGAGTTCCTTCTCTCATAAATTTAGGTCTATACTTTTTTTTAATCTAACAGACTAAATAGCCCTCTGTTATTTCTTTAATTTTCACGAACATCTCTACGTCTTCCAGTTCACATTTCTCCTCGCGGAGCTTCACTGTGCGCGAAAGAGCATGTGATCTCTAGCTCATGGTGAAGACCCGCCCAGACGCGTTCACAGGCACACAAACATATGCGCCCATTTATACACAAAGACAAGCAAATTCCGTATAGCGGACAGAAAGTTGGGAAAACCACCACAAGAAACCTCTTCCAACTCTATTTCTGTCAATATGCAACACTCACTTTAGTGGGTATCACACTCTCACATGGCCCGCCTCAGTCATCTGGAAGCATCCGTCAACATGAAGCGCGATCTCATCAGAGTCAGCACAATGAGACACAGAGAGCACAGCTACAACTTTAGTGACTTTTAGACTTATGGTAAGTCGTTTTGGTCCGACACAGCTCTCTAACACCCCCAATTTGTTTAAAATGATTGTCGAGAGATGCGTGCATGGTGATCATACGTTATGGGTCACACGGGCTATCCGTTTACTTGTGCTTGTGCATGAAGTAAACCGTGCGGAAGCCCACCTCTCTGAAGCGTGCCAAAGTAGAGAAGTGAATCGTGCTCAAGTACGGCATTGGTTGCGGTCACGCCGGCTATTCCAAACATGTTTCAGGGCTGAAGTGTTCTTAAGTACGGTATGGTTTGCCAGTGTGACCACATCCTTACTGTAGCAGCTTATGCCATCAGTCCATGAAAGTGGTGTCAGTGGATGAAGGTGGCATAACTACAGTCTACAGTCTATGTACCCCAGTCAAAGGACCCGTTGCATAAAATAATCCATTGTTCCCTAAAAAGATTAACAAGTGAAAAGTAAATTATGATGTGATTAAGTAAAATACATTGAATGAAAGTGTTGTAGTCCTAGTAATATGTAAGAAGTTAGCCATAATTATCAAAATGCTACCAATTACTGTCATATTTGCACTTTGAATTGCCTTGTATATGAATTGTGCTAATAAGGTCACCAGTTCGATTCCCCGCTTGGCCGGTGGGCCTTTCTGTGTGGAGTTTGCATGTTCTCCCCGTGCATCCCTGTGTGCCAAAAACATGCTCACCAGGTTGATTGAGCACTCTAAATTGACATAGGTGAAAGGTTGTTCGTCTGTCTCTGTGTCAGCCCTGCAAATGGCTGGCGACCAGTCCAGGGTGTACCCCGCCTCTTGTCCAATGACAGCTGGGATAGGCTCCAGCCACCCGCAACTCTGAACAGGATAAATGGTTAAGAAAATGGATGGATGGATGGATGGATGGATGGATAAATTGTGCTCAACATCAAAACTTGCCTTGCCTATTTCCTGGTCTAAAACTAGCCCAGAGGTGAAAATCTCTCAAACAGTCAAAATGGATTTAGCACAGCTAATCACAGAGTCAGCCTGTTAACAATGTCACGTTGTTTTTCTGAATGTGGCCAGCATTAGCAGAGCTGGCACCATCAGCCTTCAGCCTTCATATTATTGTTATATGCTAGTCCAACCAGACGTGGCCTAATGTACAAAATACTTCCTCCCTGCGCCATGCTTCAAGGTGCCATCTGTCACCTGTGCCAATTTACATCTGGATGATGCAGCATTTTAGCAGTTTGGCTGAAGCTTGTAAACAAAGCTACAGCCCTCGCTGCCTATAGGTGGCTGCATTATGGCTAAGACAACATATGACAGGTAATTCAAGACAATACAACCATTAATAATTTGTTCAGGAGACCAGAAATTGTGATCCTGACTAGCAAGGATGATGACATTTTGCCAATTAGTTGACTTAATATCCTAAAATAATACCGGTAATTTATGTCAATCACATGTTTTGGTAAGTGAGACGTATTCAGTATGAGCAGATAAGCAAGTCTAGGTATAGCGAAGGAGAAATTGCATGAAACACATTTATAAGACAATGCTTTCCCTGGTCTGGGACAGTTATGCAAGATCTGTTCCTACAGAGCTCTAAACTAATAACAGTAGCTGGCACTTTTATCAAATTAAATGCCACTGTGCAAGAAAAATCTGCAGCCTCAAACAAAAGGATGGAGAAGTGCCAAAACACTCTGGAGAGGGGAGAGAGAAAAGTTGAGGCAGAGCAGGCAGCTCATTCTCCTGCAGCACCCTTTAAAGTAGTGCCAAGGCCCTTTCTGGTGCTATTGCACTGCATCTTTTCCCCCCTGGGAGAGATGAGGTGCTGAGCCCACTCCTCCTCTGCTCTCCTGACACACGCCTGTCTGGCCGCTGCAGCAGGGAGATTGTATAATCCAAGTGTGTAAAACAGTCCTTTACGGCATTGTAAAGATTTACTATTGGAGTAAATAACGGTGGAAGAACAGGGCTTTTAAATGGAACCCAATCAATATGTCAGAGGAGGCTGCAGCAGAGGACAGGGCTGTGTCTGACGCCGCACACAGGTGGATGGGGCAGATCAGTGCACGGTGCTCAAAGGAATACCAGGAGGAGCTCACAACAGCTTACCTCAGCAGAAAACTGCCAAACAAAACTTCAACCTGATCAATAACTCTTTATTTTTGATAGTAAACTGCAACCTAACCCACAAAACAAGATCAGACAAAGTAAAAGTTCAACAGGACACTCTGGTGATAAACTTGTTGTCGAGATAAAATCTAAAACTTGTGTTGTATGATGTGTAATGTCATCAAAAGATGAATAACGGTCATACACACATGCAAACACACTGACACAGGCTGGTATAAATTCAACACTTTGCTCCCCCAACACAGACGAGCACATGCACCAGTGTACAGAGAAATGCAGACATGCAATAAATTTCCAGCCCTGTGAAAGCAACGTCGACTTACACACACACACACACACACACACACACACACACACACACACACACACACACACGGCCCCTATAGACACTCACACATTCACACAGAGACACCCTGGCCTCATGAGCAATAAATCGCACAGCCCATCTAACAAGTTCATTTCCGGAGGCCAGAGAGGATGGGTCCTCTGACTTTGGAGTCAGCAGCCTTGTGAGGATCAATGGCGAGAGACGGAGAGCGAGGGGCAAGGAATCGAGCTGAGATACAAAAATCAATCAGCAATTTAATCGCTTCGGGAGGGGAAGACAGGAAAAAAAGAGGACGGGGGAGAATTCCAGCGCTTTTTTACTTAAAAAAGCAATGCTTTGATTTAACCCTTTGACATATAGTATACATCTCTCAGTTTTATTGAAGCTTTTTGCTATGACAGGAGAGGCTCCAATGGGAGCAGATCTATTTTCAGACTCCAGATCACACAACTACTGTTTCTCTCTGCAGTCTTAGATAAGACTCCGTTAATGTGTCAGGAATAGAGGAAGGCATAAATGAGAGATTCCATTGTAGAGATTTTCTCTTTTAACTATGTGCAAGCTTTTGTCAAAGCTTCTGCACTGTCGTTATGTGCAATCTGGGAGTGTCAGCAACTTCACTGAGAGATGCAGATACAACCCCAGCTCCAAAAAAAGTTGGAATGCTACTTAAAATATTGATAATAAACAATTTTGATGGTTTACAAATGATTAAAAGTATATTTTTGATAGAAAATAGCACATCAACATGTCAAATGATTGAACTGAAAAGTTGTAGTGTTTTATCAAGAATATATGCACATTTTAAATTTGATGCCTGCAACATGTGAGAAAAAGTTAGGACAGGGGCATGAAAACATTAAAAAAGCTCTAGAGAGAAAAGCCCTGTTCTCATTGGATGAATTTGCAACAGGTTACTGAGATGACTGAGGATAAAAATGGCATCCCACAGACATTACGCCTCTCAGGAGTAAAGTTTGGAAGAGGCCGTGGATTAAATAGTTTGCAACATTCAGGATGAACTGAGGAGAGGTGGAAACTGTCCTATGACCTGACTAATCAGCATTTGACACTTTGTTTTGGAAATCATGGACACTCAGCAAAAGGGACCAGTTCAGCACACAGTTTAAAAACAAGCACCTGTGATGGTGTGAGGATGCACAAGTGCCCATAGCATGGGTCGCTCACACATTGGTGTAGGCACCACTGAAGCCAAAAAATATAGTTTTTATACAGTATGGTCTGTACTTATATGCTGCCGTCCAGTAAATGCCTTTTTCAAAAAAAAGGAAAAAAACCTTGCATATTTCAGAAAAAGGATGCCAAACCACATTCTGCACAGATTACAAAAACATGGCTTTGTAGTAGAGGAGTGCAGGTGTTTAACTGGCCTGCCTGGAGTCCTGATAGGGTTGCCAACGCTCTCACTACTACATAAGCGACAGGTGCACAGTGCTATGGTGGTGTGAGCATGATATGTGAATTCAGCTGTATTCATATTCTTATAAACTGGCAATGCAGAAAGTGTGTATACTGTACAGTCTTTTTTTGTTTTTTTCCAAGTTTGTCCTTGTTTTCTTTGCAAAACCGACCAGACAACACTACACATCACCCTAACTTCTTTTATTGTTTTTATTTTACCTTTTTATCCTGATTTATTTATTTATTCATTCCTTTTTTTGCACGTCTTGGCGCATTTGCACTGTTTACAACGGATGCACGTGAGGGAGCCTCTGATCGGATGACAGGCGGTGAGATTGGCACATGCTCTGTCACTGCTGTTTTACCTGATCTGGGATTTTTAGCTTTTCCAAAAATTTGTAGTCAATATACAGAACAACTGAGGTCCTGCATGTAAAAAAACAAAACAAAACAAAACAATTTGGCCCAATATTTCCCTCCTAAAACTTCATACACTGCTCTCATTAGTTCCCAAATGATTTCAGTGTTAAACAAAGTATCCCTTTTTCCAGTTTGCTTCACAGTAGTAAATGTGGCTCTGTCCCAACTTTTACTGTTTAATAGGCTTTCTTCATTCTTAAAAAAAATCAAAATAGGTTTGAATTATTTAAAAACTACATGATCTGTTTTTGTTAACAGTTTGACAGGCTTAATTGGAATTAGGATTGTAAACTAATACTTTTTTCCTGTAGTTGCAGCAGCAGCAGGGTCAGGGGTGAGCTGCTCAGGACCTGTTATAGGGCATTTTACTGCTGATAGTTAAAGTGCTTGATGAAGGAAATTTCTCTGAGGTGGAAGTGGTTGATTCTGGGCTGGGTGTTGAGGAGGAACTCCTTTAGGTCAATGGCCGAGGCTCGGAATTGACACTATTGAACGAGTGAGCTTTAGACTAATAAAATGAGTGACAGCCTCTGGCTGCAGAATCGAAGATATAGATCCTCTGAGGAGAAAAAAAGCAAGCTGGAAAAAGGGAAACATAGAAGCAGCTCTCAAATCAGCTTGGCTGGAGGAAGAACCTTAATAGAAAGGGAGTGAGTTAATTGAAAGTGTTGCAGTCTCTTTGTGAATGAGGGTCAGTTTGTGGAGGTTTGGCATGACAGACCTTGTGTTTGTGCCATTTATGTTTTAGTCAATAAACATCAGAAATGATATGGCTGTGCTGGGTATTTGATCCTGATTGATCATCAAAAAGCAACACTCTTTGTTTTATGAAACTTATATTTTTGGGCATTTTTGCCTTCATAAGATACGACTTCTAAAGAGAGACTTCAATGACCAATGCAACAGCGCCCCAGTTTGCTTTCTTAGAATGTTACTGCAATGAAGTAAAATCTGTAGCTACGAATGCATCTAACATAGACTTATTGGGAGGTACTAATGTTAATCATTTCAGTGAGCAGAGCTGAGCCAAATATGTTTGACAATGGTTGTTTTGGGTAAACACAAGAAAAAGTTATGAAAGGAACTCAGGGGCTAAAGACACTGAAACTGTGTCAGTCCATCATCCATGATGATCAACATCTGAGATCAGAGTGTTTTGACATCATGGTAGTGGTCTTTGGCTGAAGCTACAATCTGCATAAGACTGGCATTTTAAGCATACAGTAATTAAGATATTACCATATTGACCAAATGGACAACCCCGATTTTAAGACAAACCCTTCTTTTCAAAACCAATCTCCAGAAAAAGGCTCTGATAACAAAAATTTACTATGTAACTTTTTTAAATTTAAATTCTGAGAAAATCATTGAAATAATTGAGACTGCTCTCATTTTTTGGCTTTAAATACAATCACTAAGATCTGTGTTTCAGATGTAATTTCATGACAGCTCTGGTAATGTGCCTGCCTTCATTACGTTTCTCACCCTCTGGTCATTTTCTTTGAAACAGTCGCTCTGAGGACCACGATAACTTATTCTTTTACAGTTTTCATTTTTCAGATGTTCTTTATGGACACCTGCTCTTCACACATCACACTCTGTAACTCCATATTTTTGGCTGTCTGTCAGTTGTGAACATCTCTGCTGCATTGACCATCATTATCTTAAAATCAGCATCATAACTCTGCCTCACTTGTTCATTAACCTACCTAACTTTTGGTCCACTTTGCTTTGGACAATCACTTCACTTCTCCATTTCTCACCTCCTGTCAGTGCGTCTCTGCTGTGATTGACAGATCACTGCAGCCACCGTGAGGTCTCTGGCTCTACAAAAGCTGACGCTCTCTGCTGTTGCAGTTGTGTAGCGACCCTAGCCATCTATCAGCATGTGTCAATGGTTAGACCCTAATTATGAGACCACTTCCCTTTTTCACAGTATTTTCAATAAAAAACCTTGTCTTACTTTCAGGTAAATCCACTAGTATTTAATTGATGAGTAATTCTGTTGCAAGGGTGATGTCGTGCAGTCGTTAACTTAACATGTACATCTCTATCTTATAGGGTATGTTTTCCCAAACTCATTTATTTTAGTAGTTGTTTTTGTGAATTCACATAAGAAAGTATGTATCGCTTCACTGTTAGTGTTCCTGTGTGTACATATATGTGCCCACATGCATACGTATGTGTTTTTGCACGTGTGTCTGTGCATTAGATTGTTGAGGCGTTACAGGCTGATTCCTCCAGAACTCAGCCATTGCTGAAACTTAGCAACAGGAGCCAGGGGCCTCCCTCCCCAGAGAGGCCTGCTGCCGAGACACATTCATTACTGGCCCAGAATCTTGGGCTGGATTAAAAATTCATGCTGTTTACAACAACAAAAGGCCCCCCGTTAAAGAATATGAGCCCTACTGAACAATGGCTCCACCAAACCGTAAGCAGATCGCTGACATCTCAAAGGAGACCAGCGCTTGTGCATGAGAGTGTGTGTTTGAATTTGTGTGCTGCTAACAGCTAGCGGTGTGCTTCCTGAGTGTATGTACACACCCTCATCGGCGCTGCTGGTATAAATAATGATGCTGTTTACTGCAGCAGGGAGTGAAAACAGCTTAAGGGCGCTTGAATAAGGACGAGATTCCCTCAAAGTCCTGTGCCTTGTCATGCTGTTTACGCCTGTAATAAAGGAAGCACGTACTCTCAATGTGCTGCACATGTGTCTGTAGGTGCCAGAGTGCTTTCCTTGGACTGAGCTTGAGTTTTGTGCTGTGTGTGTGACCCCGTCTCTTCTCGGCTCATTGACAAACGCCTCTGTGCGCTGTGCTGTCGGCTGATTTGTTGGCAAAGGGACTGTGCTTATGAGCTCTATTCAGTGTTAATTAGCACACTCCACAGCGATCATTATATCAGGTTCCTGTGGTGGCGTCTGATTGCATTGTCACGGTGGGTGGGGTGGAGGGCTGAAACTTTACAGATAGGGGGGATGCACCACACACACACACACACACGGATTTCTGTACAAGACCACACACTCAAGTGCATACGTAAGGACGCGCATGCATATTAAAAAACATACTGTACTGCACGAGTGCTCTCAGAAACACAATATGGATGCACTGATGTGAAAAATGCAAGGATATAAAGGGTGGGTGTGGGGGGGGGGGGGGGGGGGGGGGCTGCCAGCCCCCTCCATTCCATTAATGCCACAGTGAACAGGTGCAAGGTCAAACCACTACGCCAATAATAGATGCTCCTCATCATTCTCAGAAAACAGTCCCCTCAAAGCCACTAAATGTTTCAGTAAGGTTGTGTGCTGTTTGTATTGCTATGACGTGCATGAGGTGAGAGGCCATGTGTGCACAGGTCGTGGAGATCTCCTCTGTGTGTGCCCAGCCCTGACCTTTGACCTGTCCTCTCCATCATAGAGCTGAAAACAGCAGAGGGGCTGACAGAGCATTGTTGTGTATGCTTTGGCTTTCTGGCCTGCAGTTTACTGTTATTTTTTACTTGTAGGGTTCATTAGAATATAAGTTAGCATGCTTAAACAGGGAAGTATGGTTCAGACACTTTCTGTGACCCTCACATTCTAACTTTTAAAATGATTGTCCCTGCCGCTTTGCTGCACTGCAGTTCATTGAGTTGATATGCTGCTGTTGTTTCACCAGAACACCATGTCCTAACAACTCATGGCTATTCCTGAGGGGCATTTGGCTCATGGGCCCAGTGACATTGTATTATGAGGAGGATTGGGGGTGATTGTCACCCCCTGAACCAACGAGGGTTGCGTCATGTTCGGGGCACCTGTTTTTCTCTGTGGGCTGCTCTCCAGGGGACTCGGTTCAGGTTTCAGTATGATTTTCCAAAGTTCAACAACTGCCATCTCTCCACCCTGGCATCCTGCTGTAACACCCCCTGAGTGACAGGACGCTACCTTTGACTGTCATGTGCTCTACAGCACTGAGCCTTTCTCATCATGGGGCTGTCATCAGGGTAGCACATCTACTGGAATAGCAGGCCACTTGGTATGAGCATGCGGGTTTGTTCGGTGTGCCCACGGGTGTGTGTGTGAGTGAACTTGTGTTTATGAGTGTGGAGCATTCATTATGTTGGCTGTCATATTTTCATACAAACAGAGGTATAAGCTGCAGGAATGTGTTTTTGTTAGTTCGGTGGGAGCATCGAAGCTTTTTAGACTCTAACTTAGTAAAAACTGATATTCGATATTCAATTTTACTACACACTTACTTTCAATTAAACATTTCACAACTTCCGCCAAGAAACTCAATGATTTCCTGTCTTTTTTCTAAATTTTCTATTATTGAAGCGTTGTTGCACAAACCATTGGAGGAAAAATTTGGGTTGCTCTACACAAAGGTTTGTATTTAAAGAGTTTTTATTGATGTAAAGTGATATAAAAAGAGAATGCACTATGGCTCAGAAACTTAACTTACAAAAACCATGATTTAAAATAATATATGAAAACTTCTAACATTCCTAAAGCTGTACTTGTTGATTTTTTTTTTAACAGGAAATATATTTAATAAAATAATTAATTTTTCTGTGTCTCAGTCTCAGTTTAAAAAATTTTAAATGTGTGAGCTAAAAAGTCAAACTTATGAGACAGAAAGTCTGAATGGTGTAAAAAGTCAAAATCAGAAATATGGCTTTAAAATGAAGGGTGTCTCATAGTATTAACTTCTCATGACATATTGAACTGTGTTACTCCTACTTTTTTTTTTTTTTTTGAAATTGTGACTTTTTAAAGGTAGGGTTTTGCAGGGATTTTTGTTGTTGTTTAACACAAATTCAATCTGGGCTCCTCCTCCTTGGATCAGTGCCAGCAGCAGCGCACACCAACAGCAGGGGAGGGGGTTGAGGCTGACACAGACACTGACACACATGTGTACAGTCACAGAGGAGACTATTGGGCTGGATTATTCCTGTAAAAGTTGGCATTTTATTTTCTAAGGAAAATCCTGTGACTCTACCTTTGGTATCTTATTTATTTATTTATTTATTTTAATACATGAAAGTACAAAACAAATAATAATTCAATAACAAGAGCCTCAAAACAACCCTGACAGTCTTGTTCAGTCAACCTTATTTACAGTATTCAGCATAAAGATAAAACATTAATGCTGTAAAGAAAAGTTTCAGATTAAATTTAAGATTAATTAAGGTTAAAAATAAGGATTATCGTTGAAACAAAAGAAAGACATGTGAAGTGGGGGATAATAGCTTTACATGTATGACAAGTTAGACTCATCGTAATGCTTCTTTTCTTAACTGATCTAGTTGTTTGATTTTTTTATGAATGAGTTGTTTTTGAAGCTTCTGATATGATGGCAAACTGAGAAAAAGATGTCCTGGAAAATACTTTTTGAAGTTTGTTTGCACACCATGTTTGTTAAAGATGAAATCTTTAAGATGAAATCCAAGCTAAGTCCTCATTTATTTGAAGTTCCACTGGTGGAAATGGGCTTCCATAGTTGTGTAACCCTGAAGAGGTCTTGTTTTAAATTGACCTCATCTGAACACATGAATATATGTTGCCTACCAGCGATGAGTCTCATTTATACACTGTCTGGCCTCAGGCAAAAGCAAAGAATTCATTTAAGGCCTTGACATTCAGCGTGTTTGGGAAGACTTAATTGAAGCCTTGGGATAATGATACAGTAAATGAGAAAAAACAGTGTGATGCAGCACAAATTCATTTTACAAATGACTGTGTGTTTGTGTAAATCCCATTTATGGTTGTCGAGTGGCCTGAAGAAAACTTTTGGCGAAGTGTGTCTGTCGTCACTCATTCTCCGGCTTTTTGTGGATGTGGTTCCTCTCTCGTCAGATGTAATACTACAGCTGCTCCGGCACCTTGACTGCTCATCATCATTCACAGCTTCAGTCTTCAAGAGGCGCAGGAGAGGCCACTCGATAGCAGCAACTGAATGAAACCAGATGAATACGATCCTAATGTGTAGCAGGTAAATGCAACAGAATGAGCGGGCCTCTTTGTCACCTCGGAAAGAGCAAGTGGCTTTTGTATTTGTGAATGAGGCTGCGATCATTCTATGAATACTCTCCTCGCTCGACTCTCGGTGGAATTGAAATGCCAACTATCTCTCCATTCCACCCCTCATTGCTCTCAGCCGTCGCTCCCTAAATGCAAGGTCCTAAGTTACACAACTTGAGAGCCAGAGAGAGACAGAGAGAAAGACAACACACAATTTTACACTTTGGTGCACACAAACAAATAAGGCGATATTGATTGGAGCCACGGCTGCGTTCACACTGATGCTCCTCTCAATAGATCAGTCATGCTCGTGCAGCTTGCCCTGCTGCAGCCCTGCAGTTTAACACCGCTGGCCTGCACTAAAGGACACATTCAATCCACCTGACACCTAAACAGCCCTGCTAACCACTCATACATACATACTGTGCTCCTCAGTGCGTGAATAAACCCTCCAAGTCTAAATGTGATTGTTTCTCTAAATGACAGCAATTCTAATTCTCATATTACAGTAAGAAAACTTCATTGATCTCTGAGAGTCATTGTCTCTTCCCATGCTGGATTAAAGCACAGGCGACAGAGACCCCTGTTGACTTCCTCTGAATGTAAAGGTGATGAAAGATAAAGCAGAAGACACTCAAATGCTCTAGAAGGTTCCTTTGTGGTTAGTGTTTTAGATATTATATCTTCACTTCGCTTCCTGTTTTATTTACAAGTGGTGTTATTCTGTTTTTTTTTTTTTTTTTTTTTCAGAAATGTGTTTGTATTGCCACATTGAGGTCACACGAAATAAACTCCACTTCAGAGCCGAAGCCTCGATAGTCACACTTCTAATCCAACAGACACATTTTCAGCCTCAAAGCGTGGGAGTGGGAGTTGCAACAGCCTTGATTCACACTGCCACCAACCCACAGATTGGCTGACGCCTCTGAGGAAGTGAAAGCTGAATCATAATGTGACTCTTTCTGCTGCAAAAAAAAAAAAAAAAAAAAAGAGGCCAGGAGCATCCTTCCTCTGCTGGGCCTGAGGGTGGAGATGGCTGATGTGGAGAATGTCAACCAGAAATGGCAATTCAGACACACACACACATTCACACACACACACACACACACACACACACACACACACACACACACACACACACACACACACACACACACACACACACACACGCACTGCTTGTTTTCCTGCAAATCTGCTGTGATATCCTCGCGTGTGTCTAAGTAAGACGGATGCATGCGTGAAAACATAAATGATACAAGCAAGGAAAAAGTGATCTGTAATTTCTTTGTGACCTTCTGCAAATCAAATTCCTGGTTGAGCTGCTCTTGTCTTTGGTTGTCCACTGTTTTGTGGCACAGAAAACCACAGAACAAATATGATCAACTCTTTTTTTCAACATGTAAAAATTTGATGAACGAGAATGCATTTTGAACATATATTGTTTTTCATCTAGAAAGTGAACTGCAGCCTATTCAGTGGTGTATGTAGTAAAAAAAATGCTGGAGAAGGTTCAGTTATCTAATCTATCTTAGTGACCCCCAAACAGAAAACATCTATTTTAATCTTCTAATAATTTCCAATCATCCAAAACTTCTCAGGCCCAGCCTTTCCATCCTCCATAGTTTTCATTGACGATGCCTGCAGATCAACACTAGTGGTTTGCTTGTCTGTGGATTAATATCTGGCTGCTGGTCCTGAATTTACCTGGAAGGCAGATGGAGAAGAAGAGAGGGGGGTGGTTTTACAGTTGAAGAAGAAAACAGCAGTTGTTGTTGAAGAAGACAGCAGAAGAAGAAGAAGAAGAAGAAGAAGAAGAAGAAGAAGAAGAAGAAGAAGAAAAGTGTTTTGTTGTTGTTGTTTTGCACAAACAAATTCGTATTGAGAGCGTATTGAGACTGTATATAGAGTGGCCAAAATTCCTCCGTCACAGGCGCAGCCATTGGCAGCAATGCAGCCAGAGTCTGCGCAGTAAAGACTGTGAGGGATTCTGGGAGAATCTGGGTGGAGCCAGTTGATAAAAAAAACTATTTCGTGAATCTCATCCCTTCTTGACTCTACCTCCCGACATATTTTACAATCCCTGAAAAATAATACTCAAGAGCGGCAGCTGTCAAGCATTGTTAAACCTTACGTAAAGCCTTGTTTTTAACCTCTGATAAGTAATGAAAACGAAACTTTTCAGAACAAAGGGAACTTGAATACAATACAGCCAAATGATATCTTCAAATCACCACAATAATCAGACATGAAAAACATTTCTATAGGGTGTATTAATTTTTTAAAGTTTGATCACAGCCCATCTGCAATGGCTGGAAAGCTGGATTTTTTACCCTATACTGCATCCAGCCACCAGGGGGAGCAGCTTTTGTGGAAACCTCACTTGGAGCTGAGCAAGATGACATCGTGTCCCAAATCGCATACTTCCATACTCAAATACTCAAAATTTTGAGTATACTGAGTCAAAATGAAAAACAGTATGCATAGTATGCAAAAAATGAGTATGCAAAAGTACCAGGATGATGTACTCAAATCAGCCCGGATTTTGAGTATGCAGCTGTGGACACTTAACGCACTCATTTCCTCCTCTGGCAGCAATGGCGGAAGAGAGCTGTGGCCGTTCGCTCAGCACGGTAAAAATACAAATAAATAATACATACCGGGAAATCTTCAGCCAGTAGGAGGAGGAGGAGATGTTGTTGGCGCCGATTACGGCGTAGCAAAGCGCGATTGAAATTTATTGTGATTACAATGAAAGATGGTAAGATCTTGATATTTTGATCATGTTATTAGCTGTGTTTAACAAACTACTGAAAAGGCTTTGAAAATTCACGGGCAAATAGTGGCGGTATTTGGCGGAAATGCGCTGGAAGCCGGCCACAATTAGACGTAAAAGAAAAAGAGGTCGACGTCATGTCGTCATTACTGGTAAGTACGGCGCTCGGCAGTATGCGATTTGAGACAGCACTACACCCTCAAAATTTGCGTACTAAGCCAGTGAGTATGTAGTATGCTTAGTACACTCAATTTGAAAATTTTGAGTACCCAGTATGGAAGTATGCGATTTGAGACACACTGTATGATTGAGAGTAGTTTATAATATCAAGCATTAGTTGAGCATAAAATCCATCATATTTCATCAAAAAAGGTCAGGAAGAAATGAAGTGAAACTGGGAAAGTCAATGACTTAAAAGAGAGTAAACATCGGCATCAGTAAACATCATTCTAAACTGAGTTGTTTATTGATTGTGGTAAAGTCTAACAAATGTAAGCGTTTCTATGTTTTTATGAGTTTTCTTATATACCTGATGGTCAGAGGTGTGTTTGTTGTTTATTGTTGAAAGCTGGCATTGTAAAACAGAACATGAGCTGTTTGAGGGTTAATGCGGATGTCATGGAGCCTTCTTGCTGTTGTTTCTCCAGCAATGAGACATGTCCTGTAGCATCAACGCCCATCACAAGGATGAAAAACATAAATGATGCCATCTTCAGGATCAAGTTTGACCTGCAAAGGCCTCCACCACTTAGTGATGAGTTGTTGTTGCTAAAATTCTTATTTCTACACACTGCACCTTCAACACCCCAAGCTGCAGTATCACCAATACTTCAGACTGACTCCAAAACACCCATCTTCACACACAATTTGAGCTTTGAAAATACAAATAAGAGTCCTGGAGGGGATTTAAGGATCTTTCATTTCATCATCAATTGTGTGGCTTACATAGACAAATGTAATAGGATTTGATCCTGACGGGTGTCTCATTACAGCTGGCTGTGGTGACTGCCATACCTCTGCCCCACCAAAAATCCTCCTCTCAACCAAAAGGAGAATTCATGACTCCACTAAGATGACAGGAGCAAGCAGTAAACCCAAATCAAAGCTCAGAAACCTCCAGTCAGGAACCTCTGAGTGATGGCACACATGATAAATGTGTTTTTTTCTTCAGTTGGTAATCTGTACCCACATTCATTTGAAAGCAGCCACAAGTAAAGACGGGAGTATAGCTATCGGGTTGATGGGATTTAGGTCCCTTTTAAGCAGGAAAGTGAGCCTAATGATTTAATATTCTGAGGTTAAGCAGTAAATCACATCAATCACCACGTGGGTCTCTCGTCTTCATCAGCTGACAAAATGATGTATGGAGGAGAATAATGATGCGCCTGGATTGACCGCAGACTACTGTATGTGAGGCCAGCAGATGGGGTGTTGTTGTGTATACAGTGCAAGTCTTACATGACTGTGGAGCCACGAAAACATTCACTTGACATGCTCTCATCTCCATTGGAGTTTTTTTGTTTTTAGTTGTCACACAGAGATTCAAAAGCTGCTCAACAAAACACGTAGTTCTCTGACAGACAGAAAGCCACTCCTCTGGAGCTGCATTTCAGAACAGAAAAAACAGGAGGAGACACTTTGTCATGTGTCTCTGAGCACCTTCACACACATTCTCACACACCTTTTTCTACTCTGGTTCCTGCGTGACACCTGCACTGTAACACTGAGGTGTTTACAGGAAACACCATCCCTGTTGCTCTTGTGTTTTCCTGCTCAGACCCTGGGGGGATGGAGGCCACCTCGCTGTGGAGCAGCCCTGAATGTGTCTGCTCATGTAGGACATGCCCTGTACATGCACACGCTCGCAGCCAGCATCTCATGCCTGAGTAAGTCTGCAGCAGGCCCTGGGCTGAGAGGGCTGCAGCCTGTACGGGCAGGAAAGAGTTAAACACTACATTCCTGCGTTTAGAATCCGTAACTAATATTGGAGTTTATTAGTGGAGGAGTTGGAGGCTGACAGTTGTGTAGGTGTTTTCATCTGGCTACCTCTGACAATAGCACGTGCACATACACACGCACACACAAACACACACACATGCATGCAAGCAATCTGACACATGTATGCAAAGGCATACACACACATGCAAGCTTTGAAAAATGCACAGATACAATAACAGACACACCTGGATTCTCTCCTGTTACTGCTCACCTGTGTTCTGTTGAATACTCCTCACTCTGCTTTTAACTTCTGAGCTAGTAACGTTGTATCATTACTTTGTCCAATATCAGGGGTTTCTGTGACGACTAACAAAGACCTGGATCATATTCAGTATCATATGAACTCCTTTGGTTTTTTGTATTTTGTTAAGGGTTGCTGAGAATTGCATATTTAATTTGTCAAAGTAAGCACAGCTTTTTGTGTTTCACCCATAGACTGTATATAGAGTGGACAGCGTGGCTCTGCCATTTATCATTGTACGGTTTTGAAGCCAAAATACCCCTGTCACAGGCGCAGCCCTTGGTAGCAGTTGTGCAGCCAGAGTCTGCGCTGTAGAGGCTATGAGGGATTTTGGGAGAATCCGAGTGGAGTCGGGTGACGAAAATGATATATTTTTTTTCTTACGAGAGTCTTATCACTTATTGACTCGACCTTACAACATATTTTACAACCCCCGAAAAAATACACAAGAACAGCAGCTGTCAATCATCGTTAAACCTTACCTAAAGCCTTGTTTTTAACCTCTGATAACAAATGAAAAGGAACGAAAAGGGACTGAAATACAAGGCAGCCAAATGATGTCTTCAAATCACCACAACATTCAGACTTGAGAAACATTTCTACAAGGTGTATTAATTTTTTAATGTTTGACCACAGCCCATATGATGCATGCCTGAGAGGCTACAGAAGGTCTATGGTTTTTCTGGCGTCTTGCTAGGTAATACTTCTTTGGGCAACTAACAACATGACTTTAAAAAATAAGAAGCACTGTTGCCACAGTTGTCTTAAAAAGTTAATCGGATAACTCCTTTAAAAAGTAACTTATTGACTGATTTCTTGATCTTTAAAGAAAATAAATTAGGTTACGAGTTACTTCTTTTAGTTAAATTCAGCAGCTATCGACAACGCCCCCCAATGCCTCATAGAGCTACATAATTTGGCAAAGGTGAATCTAAAATCTACATGTTTTGTTATAAAGGATTACACAGAAATTAATAGTGCTTGCTATATATGTACTTCACAATTAAAAACTTTTTTTTCACATTTTAAAATGCAAATAAAGAAATCTTGCACTGTGCTCTTTTTTTAGTGTGCTATAGTACTGTTCAGTTAAATTGTAGCTTTAGATTTTTTTAACTCTTTGTTTAAACTAATTCGGATTTTATCAATTTAATTTTTTGTCAAAGCTTTTTGATCCTTTATTTGTGATACAAATGTGAAAAATGAAATGATTTTGGAAAGCAGGCTCACATAATCCCCGGTGCACTGGTCAGGGCATCCAAGTCTGAATAGTCTGGAGCCGCCCCTGCTTGTCAGCGCACGCCTTGTTGCAGGTAGCCTACGTTATGTTGCTCTGCTCATCTAACAGAGCAACATAATGTCCATCAATGGATGGATCTGTGCTGAACGGAGGATTCAACTCATGGTATGTCGAAAGAGACAGGGCACATTTATGGCCACATGTTTTACACGTGAGATGTCCTCATGCTGAAAATGTGACCTGTTGCGTACGTAACTCCTGTCACTCCCCAAAATGCATGAAGAAAGCAAATATATCTTTTTTACTTAGGAAAATGGGAAAAAAGAATAGTAACACACAGTGGCGTCGATAAGGAACTATAATGGGATTACTGGTTTGGAAATAGTAACACGTTAGATTGCGCCTTACTGGAAAAAGTGGTCATATCAGAGTCAGTGATAGAAAGATACAAGAAAAAGTCAAAATAGGAACAGGTCTAATTGTTTCTAGAAAACATGAATGTTTGGTTGTTTTGAATGTCAAATGCAAGTGTACACACCGATCATCTCATTTGTCATTTGTTAAGATTCTTTGCAGAAAGAAAAACTTGCAAAACTTGTAACAGTGAGCTTTAAACTCCTTAGAGGAATGAGTCAAGATACATACTTAGTCTGGAGGAAATGATAAATATAAATAGATTAAGAAAATGTTGGAGTGATGATCCCCTGTGTGTGCAGCTTTTGCACAAAAGGAGAAAACAAAACACACCGCTGAACACAAATCGATTTTGATCTTCTCTCACATTGAGCACATTTCTCCAAATGTGGGAATACTCCTTTATCTAATTTAGGAAGGCTGAGTTTGTATTGTTAAAACTTGTATTCAGATTGGTGTCATGATGTCAGCCACTTAATTGCACATGTTATTCTTTGAGACTCTGAGGCTTCTCCATAAATATCCCCTTCTTGCTTGTGGTGTCTGAAAATTGCTATTTGCAAAGCTCTTAACATAGTCTCGCTGTAGCGTGAGCCGTGCCTTGAATGGCAGAGGGGAAGAGGAGCAGGGTTAACAAGTGCATGGCAACAGCCCCTCGGTGCACAGCCTGTCACTCAGAAAGAGGGAACCCCGGTTCGTTCAGTCTCACCGTGAAGTGTCGGGTTGATGAGGAATGTGACTTTCAGGTTTTAGGAGCTCTGAAGGCCACAGGTTTAGCATCGTTTCTCCCTTTTACCCTCCTGGTACATTCCTCTTTGGTGTGGTGGTGGAGGTAGGGAGATGCTGCACACATACACACACATTCTCTCACACGCTGGGTTGTATCTGGATTTCATCACCACTGAACAATCCGGCTCCCGGTTAACTCGCACAGAGAAGAGGTAAGTGAGGCAAGAGCTCTTTAAAGTGAGAGCTGTCGCAATCAGTGTTTAAATAGTGATCTTTAAAAGGAATGACAAGTGTTGTGGTACATCAAAACCACCAGAACTCTGTAAAATGAGAGCTGGAGTCACTGGCTTATCTCTCAGTCATTACTCAGCCCTTTTATGGTTGATGGTGATTTGTATGTACACACAGTGTTTAAGCAGACTTAGTTTGGCTACTGATCATGTGACTTCTCAGATCATGAGGCATCTGCTCACTATTCAGCGAGCCCTGGCTCTCTTTAATCCTTTTCTTCTGCAAAGCCGAACCCTTTCTCTTAAACCAACTGCACCTTTTGATTTACTTTTTCTTCAATAGTAACATTTGGTAATTAAATACAGATATAGTCAGTGCTAATTGGAACAGGCAAACACTGCCAAAAGCAATTGTTGCTCTCCAACGGCGCAGCAGCCAGATCTGAAGTGACTCAAATTTTCACCCAGCAAACAGGTTTTCAGTCGCCTGGTTCTGGGCCTGTTTCAAGGAAAAGGAAACAATTGGCTAATAAGTGAAGGAGAGAAATATTGACACATATCCCCCTGCAATGTATGATTGTGGAGCCCCATTCGTTTATTGCCTCCCCCCTCCCCCTCCCTCCCACCTCAATCCCCTACATTACAGCCATTTACCTAATTGGATAAAACGACTCCTGGATGTAAGCCAAAGGGGGTTTTATAGTCCGTGTTTGCGATTCGGATGTTTGATTATAAGCTCTCTTTGATAATTACTCCCAGTTTGCTAGCAGCCAGCCGGGCCCGCTCTCTTTATAGCTTCCTTGCTGTGCTGTGAGCAGCAGTTGTGTGTGCCCAAAATCAGCCACCGGGCTGTAAAAGGTACCACAGCATGCCTTCTGGGCCCAACATCATAGGCGTGTTCCGTGCCCAGTTTACCGAGGCTAATTATCCCTAATTCGAGGTAATGGCGT
Source organism: Halichoeres trimaculatus (assembly GCF_033239565.1). Classification (NCBI taxonomy): domain Eukaryota; kingdom Metazoa; phylum Chordata; class Actinopteri; order Labriformes; family Labridae; genus Halichoeres; species Halichoeres trimaculatus. Next base: position 24,437,639 of record NW_027437183.1, read on the forward strand.
GATCAAGTGTGCGCTATTATCACAGATCCCCACTCTCCCTCCTCTTGCAAACTGCCAGTCCTTCAAAGGTTAGCATTCCTGAGCTTTGTTGTGCTTCTGCTGATTGGTCTCCTGTTTCCACTTCCTCCACACTAACACATTTTCTCCTTCATCCCCCATCTGTTCGCTTTAACCAGAACCACTCTGCATACGCGTGCGTCTGAAACACGGTTAATGCATCATGGTTTCCTGATTGTAAGTGAGAGAGATAGCCAGCCTCACCTGCACCGGCCCTGAGGGGGTCCTTGAAGCTGATGTGGTTATCAGTGCTCTGAGAGGGAAGAGACATAATCCATTCTGTGGCACATGGGGGTCTTTCATCGACCTTCCCCACTCTGAAAGAGTCATCCCTGCAGGTCTCACCTAGGGCTGCGATACGACCGCTCCTTACCGTCCCTCCAGCACCTGCTGATACGGCCTGGCTCTATTAGGTCATGTCTGCATGCTTGAGCTCATGTCAGTTATGGAGCCACTTTACCCAGAGGGCATTGGATGGCAACTCTGGAAGGAAAAGACCCCAAGGACATATTGAAAAGTTGGAAATTGCTGTAACTTAGTGCACTTTCCGATGCGGGGCTGGGAAACTCAGAAGCAGTTATATTCTAATTATGCAGGGTTCAAACTTTCTCTGCACTTTGCCTCACAGGTACAGTGAAAGACTGGCAATACATGTTTATCATCACGTCTCATTTTTAAAAAAAGTTTAACTGTAAATCTGATGCAAGCTTTTTAATTTTGAAAGACATAAACAAAAAAACACAAATTGGAATAAAACAAAAGCTTGACCGCACATTTTAATTACACCTGCATCTTTTCATCTTTTTCTCTCTTTCCCTCTTTAGTATGCTGTCGCAGATGAATCCATACTTAATGCTTTTACTGTCACATGCATGCACGTGTGTGTGTGTGTAAATGCAAAGACACAAACACGCACTCTCTCTCACGTACACACGCAAGCACACAGCACCAGTCATTACCATTGTTCTAATCCTTTTATTTTATTTCCCTCCCCATCGCTGCCTGCTCTTTGGCAGCCTGCATGCAAATGTGGTGGGTAATGAGCAGAAAAAGGCAGTGAGGAAGAGAGGAAAGGAGGGAGAGAGGAAGGAGAGAGACAATTTCTATGCCTCTGAACAATCAAAAGAGCAGCACACCCCCATTCTTTGTACTTTCCTTTAGCTTGTGAGCGGGAGTGTGTGTGTGTGTGTGCGTGTGTGGTGTGTGTGTGGGTGAGGTTTTGGGGGGTGGAGGGGGCTGTTGCTGTCATGTGTCTGACAGATATTGAAGATAATTGTGCGCTTTCTTCGTCTTGCCTGTGTAATTCCACTGCTGCAGCTTGAACAACACTCACCTGGGCAGGAGAGGAGGGTAAGGAGGAAGGCAGAGGGAGTTGCAGAGAGTGGGGGGTTGGTGCGTTTGGTAAGAGGATGAGGAGTGTACTCTAGTTACTGCTGTTAGTGAATCTGTTTTACAGTCAGAGTGGATTCATGGGTTTTGTCCTGTTGGAGGTGTTCTGCTGCGTGGCATACTGATTGAAAACTGACTGGTTTTGATGAAAGAAGAGTCTGTCTTTACAAACAGCGCTGGATATAAAGGTGTAGTAAGACAGCAAATCTGGTTTAGGGTCCCTTTTGTTGGCATAAAAAGGTGCATTGGGGGAAAGCGCTTGGCAAAGTCATGGGTACCCAAGTTGCAGAACAGGTGTCTCCCTGGATGGAATACATTTGAATGACAAAAACCCAGGAGGGGATTATTCAGGCATCTCCTACCCTGGATGGAGGGCATCTACTATTAATGAGATGGAGGGATTCAGATTTCCAGACCAGCTCCTGGCTACGCATGGGAGCTCTGCACTGTTAAAAAGTTGACTCTGGGGAACAAAAGGATTCAGGTGGGCTCCTGTCCTGGAAGTTCCTCAGCGTTAGTTATAGGAACCAGTCATACTGAACTATCTCCGTGCACCAGAACATTTTATCCTCATGCATTGAATATGTTTTTCCTTTTTAACCAGTATCTGGTAAATACTAATTCTGATTGGTTAAGCCCCGATAAGTAAGCCTAGAAACAAAAAGTTGTGCATGGGATCAGAGAAGAAGATGATCATGACCAACATTGTATCATTTGTAGGGAGGAATCCCGTTCATTGCACCCCTGAATGTTGACAGTCGTGCAAAACAACTAGCATCCATTAGCATTCTTATTCCTTGTTAAACCAATCAGCATCATTTTCTACACATCAATATTAAGTGTTATTCATTCATGTCTGTAGCTGGCAGCTGTGCAATTAGCAGTAAAATGTGCTTGGGTCTTGCTCACCCTGTTTGGATTCCACTTTGTGTAACCACATGTTCACCAGGGATGAGTGATGATCACATTTTATGGCAACCAATCCACATATCAAATCTGCTTATCGATCCAATTCTTTATCGATTTCCTTTCCTTTTTTTCTGTACAAAAATTAGCTTTACAGGTTTTCTGCGCCAACATTAACTGAGATTAAAAGTATATAAATGTGAAATTTGTCAGTGGATCTGGATATCACTCAATAAACAAAAAAATAAAAGTTGCCTGTCACATGACTGTGATATAGTTATGTTATGTTTTAGACTGAAATAGGTCATCAAATGTCTCAGAGTAGTCGTAGCAATGCTTTGAGTAGAACACTGAACTTACCAAAGTTATTCTAAAGTCAGTCATGAGCCTGCACCTACCTTTTCCTCTATCTTGCCTGTAAGTATTTTGACTAGACATGCACTGATCCATCAGTGCAGATTTTCCTTAATTTTGGGGGATCAGTGATCAGCCCATCTTTACATTTGAAACTGATTTTGTATACCTCTGCGGAGTTCTGACAGCCAGCAATTGTTGCTTTATGCTCTGAGACTTTAAACTCAGCACAATTTATTGGTTGGTTAAGTTAAAATCTAAAGATTTTATTGTTTCACAGGTATTGTTCAATGATTTTCAATAAAATAAGATAGGAACATTGAAGGTATGTGCTGTCAGTTATAAAAAAAAATAAGAAAATAAAAATCAGTATGTGCCCAAACTGGAATTGGCAGGTCAGGCTTTTTAAAAATTGTTGATCGCTGAGCGGCCATAAAATTATGATCGGTGCACCCCCTTATTATGACATTTAAGCCCCGTTTCCACCAAGCGGTTCAGTTCGGCTTATCTCGGTCCGGCACACATTTTGTGGTTCCCACTGACTAATCCCAGGACAGGTCTCCAGACAACTGAGACGAAGCATCCCACCTTTTGGTACCCTTCCGTTGGGGTGCCAGACATACCGATACGAACCCAAAAGGTGGAGCTACAACACTGCAGTCCGTTGGTCGTTCAAAAGAATTGTCTCTTACCCTGCAGAAGCGGTAGCTGTGTTTTTCCTTACGACATACATCCTTCTCTGAAACAAAGCTTGATTTTACTTTTTAACAAAGACCCATAAGGAAAAAACACAAAGAAGACAAGTTGCTGGATGTCTTCTGTTGCTCGTTTTTTTCACTATGTTGCATTTTTCTTCTTTGTTGGATTTATTACCGAGTTAAACTGTGCCACATGCTGTGGCATCACGCTGTTACATAAGTGATGTGGCTATCGGCATCAAGCTTACATACTGCCTACCAAGAAGGGCACAGTTGGCTGTGGAAATGCAAACAGGATCTGTACTGAACCATACTGGGCCGCTTGGTGGAAACTGGACTTTAGAGTTCTCAGTATTGTTTACAAAGGGTAAGTGTGATATGTTTCTGTGATGAAAGTTGAAATTCTAACTGCTAGCATATCAATGCATTTTTCCATATGTTAGCATCAAGCTAGTACTAAGTTTTCTATATGATTTTTGGTCCATTAGGAGCTGTATAATATGTTAAATGTATGGAATAGGAATCTGGTGTGAGAGACTCATGTACATTTCATTGGTTGCTCAGGTCATCAGTAAAACTTCAAGCAGAAAATCTTGAATCAGAGTTTTCAAGGGAAATTGTTACCAATTTGTTAAATTAAGATAGCTGTGGTAGACAAGTCGACACAAAGTCCAGCTTCTCTGATGTAAAGAAATTAAAAGGGAAATCGTTAGGCATAAAGGCTAATGATGTTGATGGTTTGAACCATTTCTTATCGATTCTTAACGGGAACCAGTTTTCGACACCCATCTCCAATGTTCAATATATGTATTGGTACACTATTCTTTATTTTAGATGAAGCCTTTAAAAATCTCTTTATTTGGGGTGTATTGATAAGATTGACAGCTCTCTAAATGCTTACTCACTCCATTAGATCCGCAGGTTTTGTGGTGAAACATCCACACACTCATGCAAAAGCAAAAATGACATTAAATCATGCACAAGTCAAACATTCTTAGCATGACCCTTTGATGGCTGCACGCTGAAACGTAGCTCGCATAGTTTTCCTTGATTAGAGATACCTATCACCATCTCATTTCCCTTGGTGAAGCAAACCTTTCTGCAGCAACAGCCGACTGAGACAAGCCGAGCTTGAATGTTGGTACCAAATGGAGGGAGAGAAAAAAATGAAAGAAACAGAACTTGAACTCAGCCCCTGCATCTGTTGTTTTTTCCTAAGTTCTAGGAAAGCTGTGGAATGGGAAGAAGGCCGACTGGATCCTCGCTTCTCCTCCTCCTCCTCCTTTCAGCCCAGACTTCTTCAGTGCTTCCACTGACCCCTCCTCTTTAAGGCGATGCTAAAAAACACTGGAATATGCAGCCAAATCAAACAATGGTGGGTCCCATTGCTAAGCAGTGTCTAGAAGGACTGGGCTGGCCTCCAAGCCTGTGGTCACTGGAAACACTGGTGAATGCTGGGATAATACTAGGCTTTTACAGAAGCAGCACCCCCCTTCCTCCTCCCTCACCCTCCTCCACCTTCTTCCTCACACTGCGTACACACACACACACACACACACACATACACACACTAAAGGCAGATTTGCTCATCGTTGCGTCCTATATTGCTGAGATCTGATGCAACACCAGCTGTGGAGGCTCATCTGTTGATCAACGCAACACTTGCACACATCAAACTGTGTGTGAGCCTGTAGCGATGATGAAACACTCCATGTATTCATCCCAGAGGTGAGGTCACCTGTCCACAGAGAGGTCAGACCGTCACTGTGCTACTGTATGAGGTGGCTCTTGTGGCTGTCCAGGACTCCATTCAATCAATGGGCTGCAAGTTCATCCTCTAATTACTGCAGTGGGCGCCCTCGCCTTCTCTCTGCTACTTATCAATAACACACTTCCTTTTCTTCCCCGGGAGCCATAAATCTTTGGTGTTGAGCCTCCTTCAGACTCCAAGCAAACGGCCTAGAGGAAGCCTGGACACATGTGTTAACAATCGCTGACAGGTCTGCCCCCATTTTGGTACAGGCAGTTGGAGAAAGGAACATTTTTGTGTTTTCTTGTTGCTCTGAATTACCAGAATTGCTGTTTGTCTGCACTTCTTGTTTCTCACTGTATCTTTCTTCCCTTTGCCAGCTTCCCCTCTCTGTCTCTGTCTCAGTGTTGTTGTCGCTGTTTCTCTCTCCTCCCTTTCTCTCCTTCTCTGTCTCCCTTTCTCTGCCAGAGGGGGCCAGGATTATGTCTAGAGTAGGGGGAGATAACCTGTGGGCCCTGGATGAAGGGATTTGGAAGATGGAAAAGTTTTCTTTTTTTAGTTAAGGTGGGAGGAAGGGCAGAATGACGCTGGTTGCAGCACAGAGCTGTTGGATTTATCACCATATGGAAGGTGGGGTGTTATGGAGAGTGTGACACATGGTTTAAAAGAAGAAACCCACCCTGATGCACATGCTCACTATTTTAAATACCTCCATCACACGCACAGAGAAGCATCTTATGTTCACTGTAGCATCAGGGACAAATGCAGTTATGTAAGAAGGATGGGTACTTCTCAGGAGTCTCAAACCAAGAAGTTAACAGTGTCACCCTGTGGTCTGAAGATAGAGGAGACTATGGGGAGAAAGATGAGTAAAGCTCAACATAAAGGATAAGAGAATGAGCTGAAAGTGCAGGAAGGCTTCCTCTGTGTCTTTTATCTCAAAGGTGCAGATCCAGAGAGTTGACACAGGGAAAGGAAAGACAATGTCGTACCACTACAGCACATTTGTGTCAGCATGTTCACACACGTATTCACAACCTTTTTGGCGACATTTTTTTTTTTTACATCGTCCTTCCTTTCCTTTCTCTCCTCCACAGATTGAGACAGCGCTGAACAATGAGCTTGTGCAGGTTGAGCAATTCAAGCATCCAGGTGATGCTCCCCAGACACATCCCGGCCTGCTGTCCTACAGCTGAGAGCTCCTAAACTCAAACAGGGTGTGGCAATCCCATTACCTGCTTGTCCTCTGCTGTCTGCTCGCTGTAGCACGCTTGTAGAACAGGGCTTTTAATGGACAGGTCGGGCTGAAGGCAGGGTGACATGCAGAGGTACAAAACACCTTGCTGCCAAAGTGTTGAAATTACAGCAGTGTGGTTGGAGCTCACAGTGCAGGTAGAGGATGCAGCTAATGGAGGTCATGCACTTGATGCACCACTGATGCAAAAGCAGTTTGGCAAGGTCATTTGTTTTTGCAGAGAAGGCCTGTTCTTGTTGTATGCTTGTCATGTACAACATTATGCTCAGTAACCCAAAACCGATCCATATCTGGGGAGGATTCATCAGCGACCAAGTGACTTTGGTGCCTTAATATCAACAAACTCAGGAGACAGTTCTCTTAGAATGGACTTCAGCCACTAATAGCTAGGGATGCACTGGTCCAGATCCTGGAATAGGGTATAACCCTGATCCAGCCCCTCAAAGCTGGATCAGGCCGACCCATGATGCTGATCCAGGCAAATAGCTCTATGCCTGTTTTTCTGTTCTTCTTGAATTGGAATGTGACCTCTGATTCTCTATTTGTGTTTTTTTTTTTTTGCTGCATAATCAGTTTATAGGGTGTAAAACTTTATAATGAAATAATAATTTCTGTACATTCTGAAATGTTGTTTTTACCAAACTGCTGGGAAACATTCAAATAATTCATAGTTAAAGAAATATTAACTTCAGTAACTCCATATACTCATTTTTTGCCTTTTAGCAAAAACATCTCTCATCTTATCCCGCAGTAGGGCAGACAGGTTACTATTGATTCAACACTGGTATAGGATCGGTATCATTCCCTACCAAAGACCAGGTATCGGTATCAGTATTGGTATCAATATCAGGACCAAAAACGTTAGATCGGTGCATCCCTAGTAGCAGTCCCATGAGTTGTGCATCTTTTGTCTCCATTGTATTCTCTTTCTCAGGCTTTAATTCATAAAGCATGTAGCATTGGTATTGAAGTGTGCTCAGCAACACATCTCTGTGCAGCTGACTCTAGCTTTGTGTCAGACTGTGATTGAGATGAACTGCCGTGCTTGGTGCAGCCTTGTCCTGACCTGGCTGCAGACATCCACTAAAAAGTCATGTCAAGGCAATAATAATAGACTTTTTGTATAGATATTTTATTTCAGAGTTGGAAATGTGTTAGACACTGTGATGTTTTAGCTAGACCCCCTTTGTGAATACTCCTGTGCAATTACCACCAGCTCAGCAGACGGTATATATATATATATATATATACCGGGTACGGTACCGTATCATTTCAAATGTGAGAGGTACCCATCACTAGCAAAGGGCCACAGGCTGGAACTGAACCCGGGATAATCTCATGGTTGTGTATGGTGCACTAACTAAATGATCGGCCATACCAGCACTCCTTTAATTGATTCTTATTTCATGTATTGATTGCAATTAGGCTTATTTGCATGAAAAAGGTCATTCAGCGGAGATGCTGTTTGCTCTGCCGGGCAATTTGTGGTGCATCCAACCCTTTTCGTGTGCTCTGTGAATCACAGTTTAGTTTTGTCCCATTTGCTCAGGTGAAGCAGGTGCAAAAAAATGCTCAACAACCCTCTTGTTAATCCGGTCCTCAGACTTGTTGATGCCCGTCAATTGTTTGTCCACAAGCTGTAATTGAAAATCTACCTGGATTGATCTCATTCACATCACACACTTGATTGCTTCACTTTCAAAGCCTAACCAGAGGTTGCATGTTAATTATTGCTGACTTGAACGTGGAGTCCTCAGCACACCAAACAAAAAAACTGTGTTACATCAAAAGATTAAGACCATACTGCCATATTGGGTGAAATGAGGGAGGAAGATGCAAACCATGAGTTTACGACACAGGAGTAAAAGCTCATCATTACTTACATTTCTCAGTGCATAGAGTTTAACTTTCCTTTCAGGAATGAGAAATGTGCAATTGTGTGATTTTTAAAATTTACTTTCAACTGTAAGACCAACATTCTCCTTTTGAATTCAGTGATGTCCAGAGCACTCGCTAATATTTTCCACCTTCTTACCCAATAAAAATATAGATTTTTTTCCCCCATTGTAAGACGATACTCTTCAACTGAGCTATGTTGTTTTGTAGATTGTGTCCTACTGTTGTAGCAACCCTGGTGTGTCTATTTTGGAGAAATAGAAAAAATGCTAAAACAAACATGAATTGATGTTTGTACGAGCGTGTGTAGTGTCTGAGTGTGTGTGTGTGTGTGTGTGCTAGGATACAGTATGGATGTGTTTGCATGCTCCAGCAATGTGCAACGCATTAAGTCCTGGCAGTCTTTCCACATACATAAGTTTGATTCATACGTACAGTAGTGCTCCAAGAGACTGGTTTTTCTTTCCTGCAGTTGCCAAAGATGACTCACTTTAGCACTCAGGATACTGTGTCGAAGGCTCTCTGAGAGTGCTTTGGAGACTCGGAGGACAAACAGGAGAGCCAGTGGTCAGTGCAGTGACAGCAGATACGTCTTTGACAGTGAGCCTCTGCTGTGCCTCAAATACAGTTTCCTGCCTTGTTTTTTCACTGGAATCGCAAAGCAGAGCGTCTTGAGAGTTTGCCCAGAATTTGCTTTCTTCTCTCGTTTATTCCGGGTGTTGTTGTGGTTGATGGCGGTGTCTGGATGTGTGTGGGAGAGAGGAGGTGAGTGCAGACTTGGCTCGCGGCCTGAGTCCCCACTGTTCACAACGTATCATGCCAAGGTTCTTTTAATTAGGCTGATCAAGTGTTTTGTGGGAACCGGACCCACGCTCTGCGCCACTAACACATCCTCAAGAACGACTCCCACTCCCCCTCTGCATCCTTTTGTCTTTTATATGTTTCCTTTGGAGCTTTTATCTTCTTTTATTATCACATCACAGACTCTTGCTACATTTTCCTTCACTGTCTGCCAACGGATGTTACCTGGAAAGTGTTGAGATATCGCATTAATGCTGCTTTTGTTTCCTGTAGATAAACAACAACAAACTGATAGCTGCTCCCATGGCTTTCATTGCTGGACACATAAGAAATGAAACAACACAACTCCTGTGCATGCACACTGGACTGAAAGATTTTACTCACACACTTCGGATTTTCTTAAAACTCTGCTTTGCTTTGTTAAGTAGAAACAATCTAAAAGTCTAAATGCAGTGAAACATGAAAGAGTAATTTATTTTCCTGACAAAGTACAAATGTTCGACGGACAAAAGACATCTGAGCTGCTGAAGTCAAAGAGGCCCCTGAAAAAAGGGAACATTTGGTAATGTAATTTGCTTTATTTTTTAAAACATTAGCACTTTCTGATTTCTTTCGTTTTCTTTCATTATGTTTTGAAAGAAAATAGCACCTGTGCTCCGGCCTCCTGGAGTGCGCTGTCCATCAGCAGGATGTTGTGTGCTGCTGTTGTTCCAGGTTGCCACAGTAACTGTCCTCTTTATTTCTTCGGGGGCCCAGAGGCTTTTGGGTTGCATATTTTATGCGTGGAATGTAACTCCCAGAAAAACTGAGAAGACGGGGGGAAACAAAGTGTAAGAGGAGCAGCTGATCTCAGAGTATCTGTGTGTGAGGACACTCAGCTCTGTTCCAGCATCAGACGGGATAATAATATCAGCTGAAGTTATGAAGGCCCAGACTTTTGCTCTTGGGCACAAACAAATGAGCGTTATGGCTAGAGTGTATGTAGCGCAGAGTGCTGCTGTGGAAGTGGCACCTTTCTCAGAGATACAGTTGCCTGCTCTCTACTGACTCCTACTGCATGTCTGCCCTCTGTGTCTGTGCTTTTATTGTGAAGAGACCCAAGTTATGTGTCAGTTTATATCCAACAAATCTCAGCTCATCTTTGCCATCATGAGACTAACAGCAGCCAATAAGGAGATGTGTAAAATATATGTTTCCTGTACCCCAGGTCAGTGAGGAATTCCTGCTTTTTTAGTTTTATTAGATTGTGAAGAATGAGAATCTAAAAGTTTCATACAGTGGTTGGAGCAAATCATTTAGTTGCAGTGCCTTGAGCTCTGCCTGAAAAAAGGCCTCGTAGAAAACTTTAAACTTCAGTGGTGCCTCCTTTTTGGTCCACAAATAACAATCTTTTGTCATGTTATTTTGTAAGGAGTTCAGGGTGTCAGAAGATTCCTGATTCGTACTGTAGGTGCAACATCCCATGTGCCTGCAGTTTGACGTTTGAGAGTAGCCAATCGTGAGATCAGAAGATGCTGAGAATACAGTGACAAAATCTGTAGGGCTCACACTCTTTCTGCGAGTGTCCTCAGATTAGACAATTTTTTCACACTGAGATTTTTCTCAGTTATTGCTGAAATGATTTTAACATTTCAGTCCTGTTTGTGTCAGAAAGATCTCACCTCATGTGGGCCTCCATGTTCTCCTCACTCTCTGTAAAAAAAGCAACATGGGGGACAAAGTGATGACAGAATGAGACAGAAATGAGATGCTTGATGGCAGATGAGTAACAGATACACTTTTTAAAAAAATAAAATTTGAATGCCTCTCTCTGTGGTCACTTAGATTATACAAAAACCATTGTGCCTACACAAACCCTGAACAGTGACTGAATATGCCGGGTAAATACATAAATACATAAATACATTCTGCTGCACTTTAATCCATCCTGTGTCTGTCACACTGTTTCATCTCATTATTAGAGAATCTTACTTAAAGCCAGATCAAAAAGCACAAATCAAACACTTGAAGTGGTCCCTTTACTAATTCTTAAAGTCATATCTCCCACTCCCCACAAATGAGTTTTTTTTTTGATCTAATGTGTTTACACCCTTACTTATTTTACTCCAATTTACTGTAAGTCAAATTATTTTTCCCCATTGAATGGATTGAAATGACAATAATCTGTTACAGACCCTCCCAAAAACACCACTTTTTATTTTTCTTACACGTTTTTAAATAAAAAAAATGACCTTTAAATAATGAGTATTGTATAAAAACACAAAACAACAGAATATACTGCACTGAACTGTTTTCATTAAGTTTAATGTTCAGCATTGGAAATCCTTAAAGATCAGATGACTTGAAGATGCTAATGGAGGAGGAGAAAGGCTGAATTGAGTAACTCAATCTTATTTGCTTATTTTTGCTCTTTTTGCCCTTTCATACCACCTTTTTTTCACTTTCATCTGCAGGTGCTTCTGATAAAAACCTGTTCAATAAAATCTATATCATCCTCTCCTCCAGGACAATTCTTAAACGAGTTTGGCAAGTGTCATTAAACACTGCCCATGCATGCCGCAGCTTTTTCTGGGTGTTTCTTTTGAATAAAGTCTGAAAGTTTTGTAAATTAACTGTAAGCAGTTAGCTCACAATGGAAGCATCAGTGCTGTGCTCACAGGATGTCAGGCGGATGTTGTGGCATTTAATGTGGCGTGCCCTGCAACACTGGTGGGGGATCTAAAGCTGGCTCACAACACAAATATTAGCTCTTAACTCAAAATAAACAACTGGCCAATAGATGGTTGGTATCTTGAAAAACTCATCAGTTGGGACACTCTTTAGTATATTATTTAGTATATATATTTAATATATTTATTAATATTTATTTTAATATATTATATATATTAATATATTTAATATTTTTTATTTATTTTATTAATATTTATTTATTCATTTATTTAGTATATAATAAATATTAAGTATATATTATTTATTTATTTAGTATATTACTGTATATAAAATGCCAACACCTAAATACACATAAAAATCAAGAAACAAGGTAGTTGTGAGATAAACCCAAAATGGCTCAATTATGATCAACCTTGCTACCCAGAGTTACCAGTTGGTCAAACAAATTATTTACCATCTTTATGATTGTTAACCTAAAATGATGGTCAGTTGATGGTCAGTAAAATGATGAGTTTCAGTTGTAGTGTCGTAACTACCTGTCATTAGCTGTGGTAGCAGCTCCATTAAATAGCTAAAGTCATGATGCTTTGAAGATCTACTACCCTGATAAAAACAAACACAGATGATGGATTGCCTCTAGTAACTTGGTGTGGTTTGGCATTATTTTGACCTAGAGAATGGAGGTAAGTTTAAGTAAGCTGTGTCTATTTAAAATGATGTATAACCACTGGATTGAAGCAGTAACCTTCACAGGAATGTGGATGTTAGGTTAAAGTGAACGGGCCAAGCTCAGCTATCGTGGTCACACGCTGCCAAAAAACTTAGAGATCAATTACCCACAGACCTGTGATCCTGTATTTGTCTGTGGGGAATAAAAAGTGATCAGATACAACTGGTGTCTGAGTGTTATCTTACCTTTAGGAGTGTTCTTTTTGTCAGAATTAATATTTCCCTGAAAGCGACCCAAAAATCAGTTGTTTTGGAACATCTTTATTGGAAACCACACACAGAAGAGCCAGAAAAAGGCAACACTGACAGAAACACAATTTTTGAGTGTTTTACGTCATGAATAGATGATCAGATGGTGTCAGACAAAAGGCACCGTCTGGAGAGACAGTCTTCACCTTTAGGAGACCAAAGTAGACATCCAAAAAGATGTTAAAAGAACAACCTTTGAATGTTTTTTTTTGCATCAGATGTTGTGGGTCCAAATTGGTACCGTGTTTTGGTACCTAAACGCATGCTTGTCACTGCAAAGGAGTGGAAGAGTTGGTGATTTTCCATACTAGACATAAACACAGCTCTGCAAGATTATATTTTGAGAATTATTGAGTTAAATTGAAAAACGTTGGTACCATTGAGTACCAATACCTATTACCAGGTACCAGGCATGGGTACTGTATTGTTTCAAATGTGAAAGGTACCCATCACTAGTGGGAAGGGTTTTAATCCTGAAAAAAAAAAAATCTTTTTTTCAAGCCTTAAGTCAAACGAGACATAGGTTCATTCTTCAATAGTAGTGGATCCTCACACCCTGCACAATCCCCAGCAGTCGTGCCCCACACACCTACACAGACATGAACACATGAAGTAAATAAGTTAAAACCTCTCATTACAAGCCCCAGCTGGGTGTCCCCTGGGAGTCGTGGAGATGAGATCCTGAGCAGTAACATCCCTCTGCACCACCACCACCTCACGCTCCACTGACCAAGTCCTGCCATGAAATACAAGCCCGCAGAGGTCACAGTGATTGACCTGTGTCGTAAAACGCCAAGTGTGATGCATGCTCAGACGCCGTCTGCTCACACACCCACGGCTGACTGTGTACAGTGAAGCCATGCGGGGCTTTGTAGAGTATGTTTGTGATTGTTTCTGGATGTGTTTGATATTCTTTGGCGAGTGGATCCATCCAAATGGCAATATTTACGCTGCGGCACATGTGTGTCAAATATTGCAGGAGATTACTGAGAGAAATCTCAAAAAATGCCTTTTTTTTCTCTGAAGTCTTCCTCTGAAGCTTTTACTTCTGTGTTATTTATATGGATAAATCTTTGTGTGGACACATTTCAGAGTAAGCGTGCCACTGAGTTGGTTTCCCTCCTGCTGAGCTCACTGATTTGCTTTGAATCCTCGTCCATCCATCCTGTACTGCAGGGATAAGCTGAGAGGAAATGAGCCATCGCACAGAAATGCAGGTTCTGTTGAAAGCAAAAAGTATTTGAGTGGGTCAAAAGGAGTGTATCCTTGTGTCCTCATCTGTCACCAGCTCTGTCCCCGGTGAGTCTGGCCTGAGTGTATGAAGTCCCAAAACACCGGGCTGTGTCTGAACACCATCTAAAGAGCAGCACCGGCTCTGTGTATAAACACAGAGGAGGAAATGATTTCCAGACCCACTTTTTCCTCCTTGTTTAGTCTCTCTCAAGTTTAACACTTTCTGGAGAGAAAAGATTTAGAAGTGCATATCAAAGACTTCTGCCCATATGGTGCAGTATGTAATATTGTGTGCATATGTCCATATTAAAAAAAAAAAAAGAAAAAGAAGAGGAGGCGGCTTCATATGTTTTCTTTCTGCAGGTTGTACTGTTAATGAAACAGGACACCAGATAAATGCAGACAAAACCCTTCTCTTACACTTTGTTTCACCTTTTGCTCCGTGTATGAAAATGAAAATGTATATAAACCTACAAATTTACTTTTCTATTATTTGCTTAAGTTTTATGTCTTCACCTGTTCCTAAGCTCTTGGGAGTTCTGTGGATTATTTTGAAATGAAAACACAAAAGTCTAATTCAACATTTAATTATCAAACAATAAAATTATTTATAAGATTTCACTTGTAGCTCTAATGTTGATCTGCTGTTATTTAGATCTTGCACAAAACATATGATGCAATACATCCCTCCTGAATACAACTTCAATCCAAACAGCCTTTTTTCAGGACAGCTGATAGCTAGCATGAGCTATACATTATCACTTTGTCTTTTGTATACTATTATTTTGAGCTTGTTTTATATTAGAGGCTTGGTTTAAAAATTGCAAATATTAATTCACAACAGACTGAGGCCAGCGGTCACTTGCAACTGCAGCAGCCGGGAGATGGAGGGTGGAGAGACACAGTGATAAAACAGAGGCAAAGTAATGCAAAGTAGGTAGAGTTATTCAACAGCTAAGGTGGAGTTATGATGCAGCTCAATGGTTTAGCAATGTCTGAGCAGAGCATACAAACTTTGTTGGATAGTGTAATGCATACCTGCCAACATGAGACTTTGACAAAGCAGGAGACCCCCTGTACCCTAACATTCTTACCTCCCCCCGCCGTGCATTAGCCCTTTGATGCCTGTTGTTGCAAATTTGTGACATACCCTGTCAGGTCTTGAGGCAGCTGAAATGACCTTTGTATCTTATTATTACCTATTGATTTATATTCTACACATACCAAAGATCGTATCAGATCCACTATGTCACAATATGTTGGTCAGGGGATCAACTTCTCATGTCTAGACATATCATATACTATACTAAAATTTACAATCTCCACTTAATTCAACATCTGTAAGAATGCAAAAAACACATAAAACAGCCCATTTTTATAATTGTTAATTAATTCAGGCAGTAAGGGGTTAACATGCTTTTTGCTTTGTGTTTTATGCTGTAATCTGCGAATGCTTGTAGCTGCCATATGTGGGATTACCATGTCTGAGGACACGTAACCTACACATTATTATGAACCAGCCTTTAACTGGTATTGTACTCTAAGTCTCAATTTACATTTTGATGTTAACATTTCATTTGACCACTCCATACCAGTTTCTGTTGGCTGTAACTACAACAGAAAAGTAGAAAGTAACATGCAGCTTTCTGTTTAAATCTTGAATGAGCACACAACTCTCCCAGAAAACACACAACACACAGACGCTGGCTGCTGAAGTGCTGATCATGGCTGATGCATTTACTGAACCTTGTAATTTTCAAACACAAAATAAATCATTTTCTTCTTCTCAAATCTTTTTGTTTATATGTTTTTTATTTTATTTTTCAACACAGAAAGACATAATAAACAACATCTGCATTGGGATCAAGTGTGTTGGCAGATCATAGGGTGAATATATTGCAGAGTAAACATTAACATAATCTGATAACATGGATTTTTAGAAACAACTCTTGACTCATCTTAACATTAATGTTCCCATTGTCCAGTCTGTTACGGTATCAACTTGAAAATTGGGAAGAAATGCGGGGGAAATTACAAATGGGGAGTTCAGTTGGAGAAAATGGTTAAAAAGCAGGGGAATCATGAAGAAATCTGAAAAAAATAGTGTCAGAAACATGGCAAGATTTAGAAAAGCGAACAGATATAGAAAGTCTTGCAACTGACGGGACAGCCGTAAGTAAAAAGCAGAACAAAGATATGTTGATTACTGGGCTCCTCATCCATCTTCTAAACCTTTATTTGACTTTAAAGTTAGGATTTCATTTCATTTAAAAGTTTTTGATAACAACAACCTTCCTTTTTTGTTCAGTGTGTTTGTTTGATTATTTAAAATAATTAGAAAAGATTTTGTTATGGAAGAAGATTTGGGCTTTCAAACTCTAAAGTTTAGTATTGCAAAGGAGGGTTGCCCTGTATTCAAACCAATACGGTCATTTTTATCCTGCATGCTACACATTTGAGACTCAATGTTTTTACTTAGACTGCTCATTTTGCCCCAATACATAAGTTTTGATTTATGGTCCAGCTCTAATATCCACCTTCTCTTTCCAGGTTCAACTCTCCCTGTCAAGGCGGACGGCCGTCAGTGGGCTGGATGTTGGATGTGAATGCAGGAGCAGCGTGGTCGTCACTGCGGGCATACAGAGGAGCGTGAGGAAGGACAATAGAGGTGAGTTATCCTCAGGGGGAATCTCACAGGGGTAAATGAAGAAGGGCTGCGTTGCTTTGGTTGAGAGGTCAGTGCTTAGCATGCAGGTGAACTCTTTGTGGAGGCACGTGGATCGCCTAACCACATCAAGGAAAGGAAGAGGAGAGTCAGCGTTAAACAGGGCACCTTGTTTGGAGGTGCTGATATGTAATGATAACAGGCTTATACCCATCCTGTTATGTTCATCAGTAGAAATACAGAGGAGGGCTTGTTAAAGTGAAAACCCTGCAATGTCCTCAGTAAGAATAGTGTGCAAGTGTGTGTGTGTGTTTGTACGAGGTGTGTCTTAATGAAATTCAGTATTGATCCGGGTAAAATAGACTTTATACATCATTCATGCTCTCTATCAATCACGGACTGCTAAGTTTTCCAAAGCTGTTTGTTTTAGAGGAGCAGAGAGAGAAAAAAAACCTCTGAGCAGAGCAATAATTACTTTGAAGAGATTGTTTTAAAGTCTTTCCTTTAGCCTTTTCTCAAGGTGTAACAAGCTTATCTGTCAAAGACAATGTCCATCGAGTGGACTGCTTAATTTGAAATTGATTGAGGTTCTTTTCAGTTTAGCTAGGGAAAAACTCTTTTCCGCAGACCTGATGGAGACTTGGGAATTTAAAGCTTCGCCAAGAGACAGGTCACAGAAAGACAAGGCCTGGTCCTTCATGGTGGGAAGAAGAAGAAGGAGTTCATCCCTGAAGAGATAACCGTTGTATTTGTCACTCCTCCCAAAAGCTGAGATAGTGCCATCCTTTTCTTTTGTGTTTTTGTGTGCTTTGGTGGATGTTAGAAAAGTCCTATAGGGTGGATACAGACAGAAAGCAAAGAAAATAAACACAGGACGTGGTAACCTGACACAGGAAACCCAGTGAATGCTGGGAGTGAGCAGTGAACCGAGCTTCCTGTAGGACAGCACAATGGTAAGCGGTGGCCCCAGATTCCTTACAGAGTCTGCAGTCGCAGGGACAAGGAAGGGCAGCCTGTGTCCTCCGGTCCACTGCTGATAAGAGCAGAGATAGAAATGGCATTTCTGTCCCTCTCACCGCTCTGGGAAAACAAAACATCCTGCGGTTGCCTTGGTTACCCATTTTATTAAACATAAAAGAGCAAAAAGCAAATGGAAGCATTTAATCCAAAGTTATGTCACCAGCTAAAGGGAGCCACCTATGTTTTTGGTTGCCATATGTCCTGTGTACTCTCAGGACATGGAAGTCAAACACATTCACTGGATGGTTGATAACAGATATTACCAATTTGTTTTGTAGAAATTTTCCCCGTCGTCTTCTTCTTCTCAAAGATTTTCCCCTTCTCTCTGTTTTTCCTCTGGTTCTGTCACTCCCTTCACTTGCCTCCTCCATCAAAGAAGTCCTCCAGGATTTTAAGTTTGCAGCCTTTGGACCGGTGATTCTTTGGTGGTTTCGCCACCTGCTTTTCTGAGTAGCGTGAGACAGTCCTCTTCTTTTAGTCGATGCTGCATTCACAACACTCTGAAAGGAATGGACAGAAAAGGAGGACATTGTGGTAAAGCCACATGGGAGGCTCTGGCTTTTGACTGAATTAGAAGCTCTGAGAAAATTGAAGAAATTAAAACTAAACAAACTTCTACTAATAAAGTCTAAGACTTTGCAGCTTTGTTAGTGTCTGAACATCATACACTTTACATTTTGAATGAAGAACAATGATATAATTTTAACCAGCTTATAACATGAATCACTTCCTTATTTGCATATATGTCATATATACAATACTCCATATTGCGTATTTGGTTGTTATTAGAAAGCTTTTATCTTTTTAAACTTGTCCGTTAAGATAGCATTGGGCTCTCCTTATGTGCTTTGGTTTCTGTGAATTGAAGTGGATAAATCTAACTCCCAGGCTGAGGAGTGACTTTTGCTGCTGTTGTTGTCTAGTTTTAATGTAAATCTTATTTTGGTAATTACATATTTTCCACTGGATAATTTGTCCAATAAGCTGCAATAAAGTCAAAATGTATTGTCAGCCTGCCAAACTGGAGAACTTTAGAGATCACCGTTTGAGACCTTGAAGGATTTGGTTGGTGTCTAAAAATAGATAACAAGGAACATTGAAATGATGATACATAGCAGCCATCACTCTTTTCTTTTCTAAAAGGTAAATATGCTGTTTTAAGCCCCGTTTACACGACAACGTTTCATCTGAAAACGCTGCAACGCAGTGAAAACATGATGAAAAAAATTTGCGTTTACACGGAAACGCTGATGGACTGAAAACGCTGTAGTAAGCATGCCAGGCCTGTAGGTGGTGCTATAACTGTCTTGTCCAGAAGTCACTTTTGGTAGATCTCCACGGAAGTAGAGTTGAGCTGATCATCTGGTGTATTGGGAAATACTAAATACAAAAGTGGAGCAAAAGGTGCACATTTTGTATAAAGACAGTCAGCAGATTGAGCAGCAAAAGCACAACACAGTAGTTCGCGACAATCGTAACAACGGTACTGTTGTCCTGTTGTATGCGTTCTTGAGGCATGGAGTGTGACGTCAGCTTTTCTACTAAAAACGCCGGCACATTGTTTTAAATGGCAATGGTGTCGGCAGCGTTTCAGAAAAATCCCACTTTGGAGGCCGTGTTCAAAAGTTTGCATTTAAGGTCAGCTAGAATGCTGTTTCTGTGTAAACGAGAGGCTAAAACGCAACAAAACTTATGTTTCACCCTAAAACCGTTGTCGTGTAAACGGCCCCTTAAACCCAAAATATTTGTAATCATTATTCAATGACAAACCAGAAAATCACCTTAAAATGTTTCAATCCTTCCGGCCATGTATCTCATCATTTCATCTATTCATCAGTCTGCTCATCCATTGATCAGACATACATCCATCACTGTGTAAGTCAATTTATCCATGCATTTATCCTTTCAAACACCTTTCTGTTCACCTACCCACCCATCCATCCATCCATCCGTGCATTTACCTGTCTGCCTGTCATGACTAACATAAGAATGAGTCTACAAAGGTTTTCTGCTCCCATCTCTGTGTGTCCCTGGACTATAAACTGAGTGGGCCTTTCATTGCAGCCTGAACCATGTGAAATCTTTTGGGCCATTTAGCATCACTATATAATTGTGTAACTTGGCTCCTGATAAGAAAAGAACTGTGGTGGAGTAAGTGAGTCTGTCTGCAGATTTATCAATGGCTGGTCCACCCTTCCTCCTCCTCCCTTCATCCCTCCTCCCTGGTTTCCCTCTGTCTCCTGCTGCAGTCAAACAATGTTATTAAAACATTGTTCTTTTATTTAAAACTCAAATATCTGGCCGATGGGAAAGGATTAAGATACATAAACTTTAAATATGCATGATTCTTGGAAATGTCAAATAAAAGGTCATTTTTGTGTGGCACAGTCTGAGAATCTGTGAACGATATACTTTGAAAAAGCTCATTGAATTGAATTGAATTGAAATTGAATTGAAAATACTTTATTTATCCCCGAGGGGAAATTCAGGAGTCACAGCAGCAATTAAGAAAACAAAAGTAAGAAAGAATATAGAAAGTGCAAAAAGGTCCATAAGAAAATAGATGATGACATCCCGTCCACCACATGTGCCAACAGTTAGCTTCTAGCTTCTGTCGTCATGCTTATTTTGTATATCAGAGACTGAACTGACCTCATGGTGTTACATAACATGGTTCAGCCCATAGATGGTGAATGACATGTAGGTAAATGGTGAAGATGGAGATCAAGGTGCACCCTAAGTATAGATTCGTCTTTTCTTGTAGAAATATATTTTAGCTGTAGAGCACCCCCCTCACTCTCTCCCACAGACTCACAAAGACCAGGCACAGGAATGGTGTAAAAAAATTTTTTTCTTCACAGCACTGCTCTGTTCTTTTTCCGTGATACCCACTTAGACCAAATGAAAAGAAGTGGAAGTGGGATGTTGGTGCGTCTTATCTTGCTGTTTTGTTTCGTTGTTGACCCGATAGCGTGAGTGTGTGTTCACGTCCCGTTCCTGCAGGACCTCCCTGTCAAACCAGGCATGCGTGTTGGCTCGCCCACACCTATCTGCGGCATTGTCCATTCAATATGATTATCGCTGACCCACACCGCCTCCTGTCTCCGGGGCTCACATGAACCAGTGCTTCCTCCGAGGAAGGAAACGTTCGTTACCCACGGGCCGGTGTCACACGACTGCACTGTACAGAACCAAAAAGGCAGGTTTTACCAGGAAATGTATCCAAAAACAGATCTTTTGTGCTCACTTCCTGATCTCTTCACGCTGAGAAATCATAATGATCTGTTTTCATAGAATAAAAATCCCCAAACATCCACTTCAGCTTTATTTTCTAATCACCAAGTTACACACTTGTCTCTCTGGATAGCTCTTATTCTATCCCTCTCCTCTTGAAACACACATGCACACAGACACATTCACAAACAGTAGGCAGTGGGACTCCGAGGGAGAGGGGGGATCATTTGTCTCAATCTGCAGTGATGATAGTTTATCAGAGGATGGAGGAGTGGAGTGGGAGCAGGTGGTGGAAGCAGGCTTTGTAAAAGAGACCACAGTAATCAGATCTGCAGCTCAGAGCTCAAAGCTTGGGGGAGTCCAGGACTGACCTCCCAACCAACCAGACGATTGCAGGGGGTTAACTTTCCTCCACCTGGATCCCCGGCCGGCCAATTAGAGCGCACAGACACAGAGCCAAGGAAGCAAGACCCACAGATACTGCCTTCAACATGGACCTGCAGGAGGTGGAAACCCTTGCTTTTCAACATCTTAAAAGTGGCTGACCAATTTAAGGAAAGTTAGAGTACATTAGAAGGTTTTTCTTTGAAAGAAAAGTTATAATACCATTAGATTACTCTTTTAATTTTCCTTTTAAACTCATTTAATGACATCCGTTTAACACTGAGTCGCTTCTTCTCGTCTTAAACTCACAGTCCTTTTCTCTCTGACCCATCCACTTGTGGCAACAATAGATGGTCTTTCTCTCATTCATACACTGTAGCGTATAGTAATACTGTGGTGGTCGCCATAGCAACCCGCTAGTCAGACGATCTCATTACTGGCCCTTAGACATTTCTTTCTCACTCCCTCTCTAAGGAATTACCACTTTTCATTATGATTTCCCTCCCCTCTCTCCCCCACCCACCCCTCCTCCTTTATCTCTGCCCCTCCCCCTCCCCCCTCATTCTCCCTCCTCAAAGGTCAGATGTCCTCCATGGTGGGGAGAGAGGAAATCTGTAGAAGCGTTGAGGTCTATTCAGTAACCCCCGTCTCTTTCTCTCCCCCCGATTGCACCCCACAATCATTCTGCTCCTTTCTATAGCTGCGAAGAAAGGAGCCAGAGAGAAGGGAGGGAAGAGAGGAGCCTAGAGTCTGCTTTTCTTTGGAGCACATTTAAAATCTGTTTCTTTTTTTCCTGCCCTTCTCTTTTCTCTCCTCAAAGCTGTCTTTTGTGTAGAAAATAGCTCCTTGAACTGATGGCCGAGTAGTGGTCTGTGTTGACTTTTTTAAAACGTTCCTGTCAATAGGCCCTAAATTCACACACTCACTCACACACACATGCTCACAGACATGTGACACACATACATTCACACGTATAGATGTGCACCGTCCTTGAACTACCTCATGCATATGTTATATTGCCTTTATGCAGGTTAACAGACACACATTCACACAGTTCACTTTGTCCAGGGCTCAGCACACAAATGTTGACTTATTCAACGTTATTTATGAAAGAGGATTTATTCTACAGAAAATAACTTTCCTTGAAAGACCAAACTGTGTTTTTTACCTACCTTTGAATACACTCTCTGTAGATCTGTGAGTGAGACTCCTCCTACCCCAGACACACTGCTCACTTTTCACACTTAAAACTCCCCTGCCAATGGGAACCCATCGTATTTTCCTCTTTCCAGACTTTTTCAAAAACTCTATTTTCTAATGTTGCATTAAGTCTTGTGTCCTCTAACAGGTTTTGTTTTGTGCCTGCAGTGCTCACAACCTCACACCTCAAATACACCAGATATGTGTGCAGTTCTGCTCCGCTACATTGCACGTTGACTGCGTTTGTCAACTCACACTGTTCAGTCCAGCAAGCCGCATGACTTACAGACAGTTGGAGTGGCGAGGCCGAGAAGTTCCTGCACTTCCCACTCTGTTGATAAAACTCTCCTCATTTATGTTGGACTGTAAAACTCAAAACCTGTTGACTCTTGGTCTGACTCCGCTCATTATGTGTGTCTGTCGTCGTAGTCAAGCAAAATACGAACTGATTTTGACAGAGTTTTTTTTTATTTCGAAATCCACTGGGTGTTTTGAAATAGTTTCTGGTCAACTTCCTGTCATTCTTAATCTTTCCTATGCGGTTCAGCAAGAATAGGATGGCTGCATATTACCTGCAACCTGCTAGACCAGCCACACAGCCGGACTGTGAGTTGACCCATTGACTGGAATGGGAACCTGTCTGATCTGGTGCAGTGACAGAGTAGGGACGGACTGGAGATGCATCTGGTGTATTTCAGTCGTCAAAATCAGAGCACTTCTTAAAGATGCTTTAAATGTTATTTTATAAGCTATGGTGGAGACCAGAAGAGCTAGATGTGCTCGTCCACCTGCTGTGTACTAGTACATTAACTATGACATAACTCAGGCAAACTTTAAAAATCCCTTGAAGTATATTTTTAAATGCTCTTTTAGCTTTATTTTTTTCTTTTGAATGGAATTTTTCAAAGAAATCATGACCATGACCATAATTAATAGATTTGTTTCCTAGCACCAGCAGCTGCTTAAGGCGTGAAAACTAAACCTAGACTAGATATCAGGTAAGAGGATCCTCCTCTTTTCTTCTTCTTCTTCTTCTTCTTCTTCTTCTTCTTCACAATTGGTCACAGATAAAGAGGTGACAATGTAGTTAGAGCGTTCTCACTTAGAGTAAGTGACATAAAACAGGTGAGGGCATTTTTGTCTACAACCCTTGGCAGTGGCGTGGCGTGGGGATTTGAGGAAGCCAAGTGAGACAAAGCCTCTTATCTGTATGATTTTTAGGGAGTGGGGTACATAAAAGACTATGTTACAGTTTGTATATCGCTATTTCATGTAACGGAACGACCTGTTAGAGCGCCCAGAGAGCACTCATTTTACTTACTGTGAACACCGACACACACCCTTTCACTCTCCCACCCTCACTCACTCATTCACACACATGCTTTGTTCTCTTGACTTAGCTTAAACATCTTATTAATTCATTTAACTGCCCACTTAAACACACAACCGACTGCTTCGTGCACACTGCTAATGTGCACACTGCTAATGTGCTAACCTCCCTGATTTCATTCAGTGGCTTGATGATGACGATACTGTGATTTGATTGGTTTGAGGCCAAAGACGGGGTGGCTTCCCTTGACACAGTCTTGGTCAATCACAGATGAGCAGTGTCATGACCATGGCCTCATCTGATTGGTTAATCATTCTTGTTTTTTTTTCACCAAGGGACGCCAACTCAGCTTGGCTTCCTTGCGGTGTGTGTGCAGTATCATATTTTCACCACGCATTTGCCACAGAACATTCATGAGGGCGCTGTTTTACACATCGTAAAATGCTCAATAACTAGAGGAGAGGAATAAGAAAGAGATGACAGTGACAAAACACAGAAGAATTATCCAAACTGTTAAAAAGGAATATTTTCATTAAATCACAGCTACAGTCTGAAAAAAGAGAGGAAGCATGGCTTCCCTTGGCCTCCGGGAGAGAACGCCACCGGTTATGCATAGAAAATGGCACAGCAAGCGTGAAGAAAAAAAAGCCATACTTTAGTGACATACACACTCAACCTGATTGGTTTGATGGCACAAAAATGTAAGATATGACAGTTTGCCTTCAGTATAATCAGTGTTCTGATGAAAACTTGTTTTTCTTGTCTTGTCTTGTTATTTCAATTTCCTTTGTTCATGGAAGATAGAAGAACAGATTTTTAAAACAACCGTCCACATGATCATACTCAGGTTTGTCACTATATAAGCCACCCCTGGACACAGTATTTTCTATGTCCAAGTCCAAGTGAAAAAGGGAATCTGATGATAACATTTGCTTAAGTTTCCCAGAATACCTGAAAAAGGCCTGAAGTCAAATACTACTGTGCACCTGTAAGCCTCCCCAGTGTTGAATCAAAAGGAAAAATTGTTGCAGAATCAAACTACAGACACACAATAAGCAGACAGATAAACTGTCTGTTAGTTTTTTTTTTGTCATTTGAAACAGAATTAAAAGATTAACTTCTACATATCAGTATCAGTACATAGATATCAGACAGGAAAAAGGGATAATATGGTGAACATATGGGCTGACTCCCAGCTGTAGCCTTCCTTCCAGATGCCTCCATCCTCCGTGATAAGACGGTGTGTAGGGGTAACAAAGATGGCTGAGCCTGTCCCACCTCCTCTTGATGTCCTCTGTATCTCAGGCTTTCACTCTGTCATTCTCCGCCTGCCACAAAGGGACAGCGAACAGTGGGCCGATCCATACGCCCTATTGCTCCATCACACATTGATCCATATGGGTCTCTATTCAACTGCATCGGCCGTGCGATTGATCCCGGCCTCTCTGCTGCGGTAAACATTTTACTCAGCTTGCCTCCATCCTGATCAATAGCCTTCTTTTAATAATGTATCTCATTGATCAGTTTGGCCCCAGAGTAAATTGATCAATTATTTTAATCCTTTTTTTTTCTGCTGTGCGGTAACAAATGAGAGGCAAACGGCTGTGGGTTAAACGTTTGGTGTTGCTATCTGCGCTGATGTAAAAAAATGATCTGTCCTCTTCGGAGGATATTAGATATAATCCCAAATTAGTTTTTCAGATTAGTATGGTGAAATTCAAAACAGACATGGCTATAGTTAGTTTTAATAAAGGCAGTGCGCAAGTAGTCTCTGTTTGATCTTGCATCAGTCACTTACTCACTTTTATTATTTACCAGGAAAAGATTGACAGAAAAACTCCTCCTACATTCTCTGTGCAAGGTTGTGTGGCTGTGTTTTTATTGTGTTCGGCTGCGTACTGATCAGGCTGCTTGTCTCTGACGATGTGCCTCCTGATGGACTTCAAGGGCATTGGTCATCAGCATTGGTGAGGTAAACCAACTCCACCCACCACATCTCATTACTAGTCCTAATTACCCTGACAAGTCACCATTGCCTGTGTGTGTGTGTGTGTGTGTGTGTTCCTCTCTTGATGTCTCAGACACAAACAGGAGAACAGAGAAGCACACACACACACACACACACACAAACACACACACACACACACACACACACACACACACACACACACACACACACACACACACACACACACACACACACACACACACACACACACACACACACACACACGCATTTATTCTTGGCACAAACACAAACATAAGCTAAATGCACAGATATAAGCACTGAAGCAAACGGATCAATAGCCTGCGTGTGTCCCTGATTTTATGGAAGCAGCAGAAAAGGTATTTGAAATCCAAAGAGTTATCAGAGACAGGGGAAAAAACAGGGAGGAGGTAAAGTCTTTGTTAGTTTGACCTTGCTGAGATTTATCATCTGTCGAGATATTTTCACTGATTGGCAATGATGCTAACTGGTAGATTTAAAAAGGAGCAAAAGAAAGGCAGCGAGCCAGATACTTGATCATAACACATGTATACTCCGTCCCTTCCCTTATGGTAATGCACACAAGCATAAACATATTCATTTCTGGCAGTTTCTCTTTGATCCATCAGGCTTTGTCGTCTCTCTCCGTAGGCTAGGGAACAGACCATTCCCATGGCAATCAGGAGCTGATCAGGTGTGTTGAGCATCGCCATGTTGAGTGCTAGCTCATTAAAATCTCATCTTCATGCACTCCTCCAACCCCCAAACAACTGAGATGACGTGACAGAGCCCAAGGCAGTTTAAACATCCCCGCTACTTCTCTCCTCTTCCCCCCACAGTAGCCACGTGAAAATGCTCTGATGATCGTCTGTCACTCTCGTACGGCTGCTCCTCGACTTGCTTGCTCGCTCTTCCAGAACACAGGTGTGAAGTATGAGCAGAGCGGCGCAGAACTTTTTCCGCGCTCGCCTTTTCACGCTACTGTCATGCACCATCCCAGTGGATGCACTTCACTTCACAGATCAGGCTGAATGTTTGACAGCTAGTATGGACATAAGGTAAAATCTAAATCTGCTGAAAGGGAAAAATGAATTTTTTTTGAGAATGAAAAGTAATATTTTTAAGATTAGCACACCTGGTCTGCCATGGAAATTAAGTCTTGTAAAGTCCAATGATGCCTCAACATGTGATGATTGCTTTGTGTCTTGTCATGAGCTGAACATAAAAACCATGCAGTGTGTTGATTCAGGCCCATTTTTATTAATGTTTGGTCCTGAAATGCCAGGAAAAGTCAGTGCTGTAGCTCTAGTTATCGGATGTTGCCATGATGCTTTAAATCTCTACTACCCAGATGTAAACAAGCACATAATAAACCTCTATTGAAAAATGGGCTTATTAGCAAGTGTACAACTTTTCAGCTTTTTGCAATGAACAGATCCAATTGGAACAATTTACGGAGCTCAGCACAACTCGTATTTGCAAGTGCTGTCTCCAATTTTAACACAAAATGCCACTGTTAATGACTAAAGCAGTCTCATGATTATTGATTATTTTTTCTATAACATGGTTTATAAACGATACATAACCAGGCTGTAGCATCTAGCAGCGTGCCTTCTGTATCTTGACTTAATTTCATGGGCAATGGTTTTCTGTTCACCAGTCTTTTCAGGTTTGCGTTCTGCATCCTCCTTTCCAACTCCAACCACAGATTTTCTGTCAGGTGATTGTTATGACCACACAAGAATATTCCAGGGCTTATTTTGAGCTATTTGAGTTGTTCATGTTTGATTTGTTGATTTTGCCTATGAACCTATTTGGCAAAGTGAGTTAAATAACTGTGTGGATCACCCCTGTAGATCAGGGGTGGCCAACCAGTCAGAGATCAAGAGCCACAAAAATTACTGTGGTACTACAAAGAGCCACAACACACAAACACACTTACTCTCACACATAAACAAAAGGACATAAGATGAAAATCAAAAGATTTCCAAAATTTTGAAGTGACATTTATTGCGTTTGTAAGCGTGTTTCAATTTGTACCAAGAGCCGTGTCAAAGACAAATTTTTGTTTTTACTGCACAAGAGACAAAGTTTCATCCATCTATCTATTTAGATAGCTATGAGCACATGTGCGATGTAGAGAAAAGAAACTGAAACTTAAGTATCAATCTCATCAGCCAAGTATTGATCAATACTGATCACAACATCAATATATCAATAATTTAGATTGATTGGTACACCACTACTCATAACAATAATGAATGGATGAAAGAGCATAGAGCAAAGGCAAAGAGCCGCATGTGGCTCGCAAGTCGCAGGTTGGCCACCCCTGCTGTAGATGATAGATGGTTGCTGTAGCATGTTGCAATTTGAACTGGAAAATGGAAGTGAAGCTGTCTGTGGGCAGGGTCTGGTTAAACTGACATAACCACTTGACTAATTTGCAGGCTGCTAGCTCTGTTAGAATTTGCCTAAATTCTTTGTTATGTGACTTGTTTTAAATATAGTGTGCATGATTTTTTTGGGCTGTTTGAACGTTTTCTCACATCTAGACTGGTTGTTTGGTCAGAAACAAAGTTTGAACAACTTCAAAATGAGTTCTTTTAGAGCATACTCTCTATAGACCTGATCTAACTTTTTCCTGGTGGTCTGTTTAACCTCTGTGGGTCATTTTGAGGCATCCTTTTTGATTTCAAACTGATTCATAACATCCAAAAACTCTCTCCTCACAGAAGCTTTTAGCTTTTTTAGGAAAACAAGCAAAATTAAAGCAGAAATTAAACTAATAGAAGGCTGTCACAGCTGCTTTCATTTGCTTTCCTGCAGCAAGTGCAGCATCTGTGTGCGTGCAAACATGAGAACCTGCATCAGCGTGTGTGTATCAGTGTGTGTGTTTGCCAGTGTTTGAGTTCACTATTGTGTGTCCATAGAGAGAGCGCTAATTGTAAAGGATGTGGCAGGTTAAGATAAGGTTATCTTGACGCAGTGAAACGTCTAAGAGAGAGAGGGCCAGAGCTTGCAGACGGAATTAGATTGATTAGAAGAGCCATATTTGGGCCACAGTGCTATTTCCAGATAGCCTTCGGTGAGCCTCATCCCCTCCGCCTGGCACGGCTCTGCTTTCGTCCTCACCCTCACCCCCAGCTCTCCCTCTCCGCCTGACACTCCTGCTGTGCAGCAGGACAGCTGATAGTGCCACAGGCTGTCACTCACACGCTAACTGACTGGCCACTGCAGGGCTGAGATAGTCCCACAGAGTCCCCCCTCTGACATCTACAGAGGAAAAAAGGGAATAATTAAGAGCAACAATGTATGCACCGTTTGCATGAGAGCTCTTCTCAGGGTGCAGAATTGTGTCATCTTATTAGCCTGTGAGGGCTAAACACTCAATTCAACTTTCAGTGCAGCAGAGTGTAACTCAGCTTGAAGTTTTTCATTCCCATTCGGCGCTTTTTTCAGTCCTAAGACCTTGAGGTAAACTGATTC
Organism: Halichoeres trimaculatus; assembly: GCF_033239565.1. Lineage (NCBI taxonomy): Eukaryota > Metazoa > Chordata > Actinopteri > Labriformes > Labridae > Halichoeres > Halichoeres trimaculatus. The sequence continues at coordinate 24,466,932 of NW_027437183.1, forward strand.
TCACCACTTCTCTGTGGTTCGCTGAGAAAAGAAGAAAAAAAAAAACCTCATCATATAGGCTTCATTTTAGACGCGGATGTGGCAAGGAAGTCAATCCTCAAAAATCCTGCACTCAATTCCTACCATCAGGATCCTCCATTAGCCAAGCATTAGAAACAAATTAACTCTTCTCAGTTGAATGGCTTGTCAGAGGAAGTGTGGGAAAATCCTCTATTAGGCAGGAGTTAAGTGCCTATTGGAAAGCTGGAGATGGAATCCTGCCTAATAAAGGAATAGTCAACCATTGGAACGCCGGCTGAATGGAGGAGAAGAAGTGCTAATTAAGAGAACAAAGTGTCGTCTTACAGGCTGCTCCATTAATGTGAGTTTTAGGCCTCATCTCACTGCATGGCGTCCCCTGATTTCCTGAATATGAATATAAGCTTGTGTGTGTGAGTGTGTGTGCACTCTGCATTTGAAAGGGAGTGATAAAATTTGTTTATTTCAGGCAGTGGTGACAGTGTGTAAACAGATAAATAATGAATCCTCACTGCTCCCAGAGGCCACACTTTTTTAAGACAAGTCTCATCTCAGGATTTGACATGTCGTCTAAGCCGTGCAACGAACACGCCGCGCTGAAACTATTTGGGGCGTTATGTCTCAGATGAGCCGAGCCAAGTAAAAAAAAAAAAAAAAGAAAAAAAAAAAAACACGGCTCCAGTCACAAGCGCTGAGCTTTCTCCAATTTTTCTTGCTGTGAAAAGTGAGAGGGGATGGCGAAACTAGCGTCATGGACCGAACCGGGCGGAGACTCAAAACAAACTTGCGCAGGTTTGGCAGAATCCCGGGGCTCCATCTCTGTTTATCTTAGTGAGAGTGAGCATGGGAGCCCAGTGATGAAATCAAAAAAAAAAAAAAGAACAGGGAGGAAAAAATTAAACAGAGTTGAACAGGCCAGTGTATTTGGTTGGGGGTTTCCATGGTAACAGAGTGCATGGATGCAGATAAACAGCACGTTGACTACTCGGGGAGGAATGCAGCCCTTCTGCCTGCGGTTTTGGAGAGGAGGTTAACACTTCTCTTTCTCAACAGCTCCGGCACTCAACAACATATGGGACTGAGGAGGAGGAAGAGGAGGAGGAGGAGGAGGAGGGGGAGTTGCACTTTAATTGCGCACATCCAGGGATAAAAGGGAATGTGTAGGAATATTTGGAGAAAAGGGGAGCGATGTGTAATGCTCTATTGCGTTTTATGGCAGAAGTTGTGTGAGTGTTTTGACTTAACAATTGGAAACAGAAAAAGAGAGGGAAAAAGTGAAGGGAAATTAAAATGAGAAACAGAAATAGAGGTATGGAAAATTACAGAAAAGAGAGCCTTTCAATCTGAGAATAAAGCTTTGACGCTCTCTGATGGCCTCCCTCCTCTTCAGCAGATTGCACATGTGAAGTAATTGAAGTAATCCGTCGTCATTTCTCAAACGGCGCAATGATCCGAACAAATGAAAAAAGGTGCCGTTGATTTGTTCGGTTATATTAAAAGTTGCAGGGGGCAGGTAGCAGTTATGGATAAGCAGGTGGGAATGGTGGCAAGGGGAGAGGAGAAGGAGAAGTGGGTGGAGAAAAAGGAGGAGATGGTACAAGGAGAAGCCAATTTGGTTAGGAATGGCGGCTGGGGCTGGCTGATAAGAGGCTCTCCCTCTCAGCTCCCTCTGACAGAATGAGGGAGGCCTTGTCTGGAGGCCCATTAGCAGCCATAGCTACACGGCCCTGCCTTTTCTACATGGCCAGCCTTCAATAGGAGAAAGAAATGGAAAATGGCTACTTAACCAATGATTACCCGATTGAAAGGTACCTGTCATGGGAGGGGAACGGGGGCCAGGAGAATAGAGGGGGCACGGGGGGAGGATAGGAGTGAGTGATTCTGGTCCTGTTTCGGCGGTGAGATGAACGTGTTACTGTGAGATTAAACCAGGAGTGTGTGTTTATTAAAGCCATGTAGAAGGGGGGGGGGGGGTGTTGAGATGAGGTAGGGGGATTACAAAAAGCTGGACTACAAGGGTCTGGTGAAGGAAAAACTAAAAGCGCTGAGGGAAAAAATAGATATCATGCCTGTCCATGATTTTTCACTGCAGCAGATAACTTCCCGCTCTATTATTGCTTTTCTAATATTTTATTTATGTGCTGTATTTGGGTACTTTGTTAGTGTTTAATGCAGGGCTAGTTAAAAAGTCCACAAATCATCCCGAGAATAGAGAATGCCATGCTTAGCTGCAGTCCCTCCTAATCAGGAAAACAATTCTCCCGGTATTCCTGTTAATCAGACCGCTGCTCCATCACCGCAGAGCAGTCACCTGCACGATTTCTTTTTTTCCCTCTGCATAATGGCTGCTTTTATTCTCCTCTCTAATTGCTCATCGTATCTGTCCCTGTGGCTCTTTGTTTCCACAAGTCGCTCTTATCACCTCGCCGTGCTGCTTGCCATCCAGCAGTGTCACACAATCCAGCGTCACTTCTGCAGCAGGATCTTGCAAGGGGGATGCCCTGAGCCGCAGCGTTTTTAATGGTCCCCGCAGGCCTGGCCCACAGTGCCATGTGAGTGGCTTTATGGAAGCTATTATTAGTGTTTACTCACTGGCACTTACTGGGCTGACAAGCGTCCTGTGTGTCTCCATGTGCAGCGAGGCTCTGCAGCCCCGACTTCTGATTTTAATGTTATGGGTAACGTTATGGGTCTGTCTCTTTGCTCAATCGTTAACTCTGTGACCGTTTTATGGGGTATTAATTGAGTTGTAATTTTGACTCAATGAAACCATGTAAGAGTTTAATGCCGTTTTAACTTGGGATCTAATTGAAAACAGGCACTGAGTTTGCACTCTTGACACGGTGTCCAATATGACAGGGATTAGCTTCTTTAAAAAATAGTCATTTTTATTCTTTAACTGCATTCTTCCTGTGCATAAAATATAAAAACAAACATTAGAAACACTACACAAAGAAGTTAACCTGTGACTAACTGAGACACACGTGCATACATGCATGCACAAATACAAAAGGAGAGAGTAAAAGAGAGGTTTAGATGGTGCTTTGGACCGATCACATTACCTCATCTCAAATGTATTTCAGGGACCTGAAACTTGATATGCATGCAATTGTTATTTTAAATCACTGTCTGGGAAAGCTGGACCCAGTGTCTGCAGTCACTAACTGAAGGGGGGTTGGGATGCAGATGGGATAGGCTACACGGGCAGGTGGTGCCTTAGTATCAGAAGTGTAGGACTGCAGCGAGGAGGGTATCTTCATCATGAAGGATCTTTATTTAGTTCTTAATTTGACCTGAATTTGTTCCAAAGTAGGGCTGCAGCTATCGAATATTTTAGTATTCGAGTATTCTACTGAAAATCCCATCGAGTAATTGGATAAAATACATTTTTGTGTAGTTTAAGAGCAGTTATTTTTTCTTTAAGAAATATAATTTTCTGATACAGCATGTCAATAAGAGCACTTGCTTTGGTTGCTCCAAAATTTGTAAAAACACTTTGACACATTTTGTGTGCCTTGTACATCTCATCAAATGTTGCGGACCCCAAATGGCACCTGTTTCGTAGAATGACCCATTGGTCTCCAAACTCCAGAAAAGAAGCTAGATTTGTTGCTAGTTGCTATTTTGTGTAAGAGGTAGCTTGAGGGGTCTGAAAACTCTCTTAATATGTCCTCAGCTCTATTTGAAATACCACTCTTTAACCTTCTTAAAATTAAACGATTCCTCGAGGCGGAGAAAATTACTCGAGTATTTTTTGTAATCGAGTACCTCGAATCATTTGAGGAATTGTTTCAGCTCTATTCCAAAGTCATTTTTGATAATGTGGTTGATGACTGCAGTCAATCTTTAACTGTTTGTCAGGCCCTCAAATGCATTTCTGACCATGTGTGGTAAATGTCTCCCTCCTCCTTCCCGTTCCTCTGCCACCTCATCTCTTGTATCCCTTCTCTCTATCATCCGTCCCAATCTTTGTCCGTGTTCACACCTGCAAGGTTAATGTGTATGTGAAGGCAGAGAATATTGCATGGCGCTGACTCCAGATCCATAAGAGTATATTTCACCTCTCAGGGCTGGACAGGCAGCATGCCAGAGGCCAGCAGATAACTGCAGCCTCCCTCCTCTCTGCAGCCCAGGTTAATTAAAGTTCCTCATCTCCCCTTAAAGTATGCTTTTAAACAGAGTGCTATGTGTCATTGGATTGTATTTTAGTCCTTTTGATGATGGACTCATCTTGTGCGTGCTTGGTGTGTGTGTGTGCATGTGTGTGTGTGTGTGAGTGGACATGCTGCACATTTCATTTCATCAATAGGAGCAGGCATGCGAGGAATGCACGCTGGCGTTGTTGCTCGGAATACCTCTGGAGTTCAGCCGTCTTTCACAAAACGACGTGCTCCTCACAACAACGTTTAACCTTGATATGTCTGATGAATGAAGTATGTGTTAGCCCTACAGCAGTAGCTCGCTCACACACACGCACACACACTGTACGCATGCCCATGAGGGAGTGATTATTATCAGTTATCCCGCCCACACTAAGACGTTGACGTTGCATCACTTGCATAATGAATTCACCGCTAATTCAGTTTCAAGTTACCCTACACCAGAGGCTGAATAGGAAACACTGTAAAAGAAGAGACTGGGGGTAAATATAGGAGCTCAACCCGTGGATCTTTTCTCTTCAACAAGCCAGAGAGCCACAGGCGCTCACATTCTTCTGTAATGATGTGTAATACTTTGAATCCACAAGGTTAAGTGTGAGAGGAGTGGGCTGCCTGCCGGCGGACTCAGATACGGGAGCCTGACTCACGCTAACACAACTTTAGTTCACAACTATCTGTGTAAAGTGTTAACGAGCAGAATGATTACCTGAGGGGGGCTGATGACGCGCACATGAACACGCTCATGCACACACACGTACACAAGATGCAAAACCATGCACGTAAAGCATCACCAATACAAACACTCAAACACAGATTTTTACGTTTCACTCGTAGTCCAAGATGCAGACCATCACATATGCGAACATGCATCACATCACAAACACTGCTAATGCTCTGTTTGACTGTATGATGTATGAAGTTGCGCCTTTACGCAAACAAAAACATTTGTTGCAGAAAAGTTGCATCATTATTTTTATTACAGGAAGCTGCTGCTGACCTTCTCTTTTGTAACAACCAAACACTCCTCTTTAATGTCTCTTCTTTCCATCCCATTGGCTCTCTGCAGATCAATGAGCCGTGGTGACTTTCAGGACTGTACTTACAGTAGGATCCATAGATAGAATCCATAAACTTTATTTCATTATTAACTCTATAGGCATTGTTAAAACTTGCTCCACGTGAAGGTGCTGCAGGGCACAAAGCTTTCTTCTCTCTGCTCTGCTTTTTCGGTTTCACTCCCTTTTACCCCCCTCCTGTTCTCTCCTTTCCTTGGGTGATTTATTGGATGATGATCCCTTCTTTTCCTCTCAGGATGAGCGTGTGCTTTGGGCATCCAGCCAACGGGACCTGCTTTAATTGATGTCAGTAATCTGGTCACCTTGAGAGATAGTTAAAAGGGCAAATCTCTATTAGCTTTAGTTTATGGCTAGCAAATTATAACACACACACACAGCTGCACACACATTCCCCAAAGCTGTACAGGAAAAGGAATGTATGTGGATGTAATACATACTGCAGATGTTAGTGACAACTCTCAGAGCGCTAATCTCGTCCGGTGCTGTTTGCTGTGAGTAAACATGAAGGTGTAGTCTCTCTGCTGAAACCTGTGTTCCCTTAAACGTTGGAGGAAATACATTAAGACTAGTGCAGAGCCGAGATAAGTTATTTCTGGTTGGATAAGCACAAGGAGGATGTATCTGAGGGAGCCAAAAGAATCTACATTAAGGAGAGATATCTGTTAATTAAATCTGTCCCTGCCTGATCTCTATCTGTAACACGTAACTTACACCACTGCTGCTGCTGCTGAATGATCACACACACGCACACACACACACACACAAACACACACACACACACACACGTATACATAAAACTTAAAACCCCAGACTTCCCTGTCTATCCTCCCATCTCCTACTGCAGACAGGAAAGGAAACATAAAGGCGATTCAACTTGCTGGAATATATTTTCACAGGTGATAGTGCCAGTTCTTTATAGTACCATAATACCTTCTACTAAAGCCTTTATATCTACACTATATGTGTATGCATAAAGGCTAATGGTCCTCCTGCTGGAGAACCGGGCCTCTTAGTCACCTTTTATATGTTGTTATTCTTCAGCCTCTGTTGAAGATGAAGGATAACGCTCTCAGTTACAATTAGGTAGAGAATAAAGATCACATCATTGTAGGAAACACATTAAATTCTTGAAGATAAATCAGTATTCTTTTACAAATACAATATGTACTGGTATGATACGATGTGTCTTGAAGGGTCTTTCCTTTGTGCGTCTCTGCTTTTATTTCTTTCTCTGTTCCACTCTCGTTCCCCATCTTTTCCTCTTTTTATTTATGTTTCTCCTCCACTTCCACTACATCTTCTTGTTCTTCAGCCTCTCAAATGTCTTGGGACTCTGTCTGGTTATTCCTGAGCAGGACAGGGGCCTTGGAGGTGACTTGGGAGGGGGGGGGTTGAAGACTTGGGGTGTATGCGGACCAGATGTCTGGGCTTTCATGAAGCTGGGGAGGGGTAACATGGGGAGGATAGGGGGGGGCATAGCTGTTCTCAATTACCCTGATCAATGGCAGGGAGGGAGGATGAGGGAGTCAGGGATGAGGGAATTGGGGTGGAGGGGGGAAACCTTTTTTTGTTCTAAAAAAGTAAGGATGTTATTCAAAAACTCTCCCCTCACTTTCTCAACTAAACTAAAAAGAATGTTTTTCTTTCATCCTTTGTAATCCTGATATATGTTTGTTGTTTGTTGAGAAATAATTAAAAAAACACCTTGTTCTCAGCAGCAGAGGTGCTCAGTCCAGGATAAAGTCTATCTTCAGATTACTTCCCCTCTAATGACCCTCTGATAAACTGTAGTTGTTTTCATGCATGCTTTGAAGCCTGCATACTACAAATAGGGGGGTTTGCATAAAGTGAAGGTATTCATTAGAGCCGTGTAGGATGGCAATAATGATCGCTTGATTTGCTTGTTCAGACTGTGACCATTATTTCATTATCGTAGCTTCAAAAACAATAAAAGATCCTGAACTCGACGATGTTTGAGCTCAAGCTGAGGCCCCCTCAGATCAAGTGGTAGCTCTGTTCTGTGTTTTAATTAGGATTATATGTCCTCTTTAAAGGATCCTTTCTCTCAAGCCCTTCCCATTCAAAGCCCTATAGGGTTACACAAGATTAAAAGCACTTTTCCATCTTTACCCTCTGATACATCTTTGAAATTGTGCTCGCTTGCCCGTCTCTGGAACGCTTTATCTCCCCCTTAGAAGGGGTGAGAGGAGGGGTAAGACGGGCTTTGGGTGGTATGCCAGACTTTTATTCTTTTTTTTTAACTCATTTCCTTTTTATTTACTTTTATATTTTGTGACTATGTTATGGTATTTTCATTTATGATGTCGCTTTGATCAGGCACAAGCGGGGTGTCACATTACACACCAGAGTTTAACTGCACTTCTGATACAACAGGCTTGTGTCCAATCACAGAGATCCTCCACGGTGACCTCTGACCTTCACTCCAGGCATCGGTTTCAGCAGAGAGGGGGGGCTATGGATGGCTGTCTGTCGCTGCAGACAGCTTAGTTGGCCCCCCACCCCTCCTTTTTTTTTTTTTTTTTTGCTCCTTCTTGAAACTAACTTTATTCTAAACACTCAAAAATCCTCCACATGTGCAAACAATTAGGTTTCACGACTTGCTCTGGATGAGAAAGGCCCACAGACAAGCACACACGCAAACATGGCAAGACTGTGGCATGCAAAAGCACACACGCATACACACGCATACAATATGAATTTACAAAAACACATTATATTCGCTGATAATGCATCACATAGACATTCAACAAAGCGTGTAGATTTGCTAAGTTTAACACATAAATTACAAAAAAAAACATTCCCACTGAGCAGTCACATCATATTTATTTGATAAACATCCTGCCAGCACATGATGCTGCATGACTCACATATTTCATTTACCTCTACGTGATCATTTTCTTTTAGTGTACAAATCCCAAAATAAAGAGCCTACGTACGATATAGAGTGAGAATTTGGAAAGCATCTCAAAAGATTTGGTTTATTGCAGGTTTTTTCTTGCAATGATTTGTTATGACAAGCAAAGTTTAGTATTTGAACCTAAGAATGATCAAAAACAACAACACATTCAGATACTAAACAGAAATGTTTTCTGTCTCTTTACAATCAGCTCCCTCTCTTTGCACATTAGGCTGAAAACTGTCTCCAGTTTCTTCTACGCGAGGGATGCATGATATACTTTATATCAGTCCAACAAGTCATCAGCTGATATTTTGGAATTTGCTGTTTTGATAACACAATTTTACCCTGCAAAAACAATCTGTAAAGCTGTTTTCAGTTACTTATTATTGCATTACCACTGTTCCATACTGACTTAACTCATGCTCCATTTATAATTACCTCTTCAAATGCCGCTCCAGTCTGATGTCATCATACAATATTGAACTTCACTGCATTACATGGTCATGCTAACTGAGGCAGTGCTGACTAGAGATTGCTGAAATAATAAAAAAAAAACAAACAGATAATCCAACCTCTTCTTCCACTTTCCTTCAAGTGAGCTCCTTTTTGCTCCGAACCTCTGTCGTTCTGTTCGATCATACGTCACCAAAGAATCTGCATAATGATTGGCTGTCATGGCGCAAATGATAAGCTGGAGATCAGCTTTTTCAACACTCAGATACAAGTGAATAAAGTGAGTAGAGCATTGAAGTTGTCTCAAATTAGCGCCATATCTTGCTGCTTAATTTGCATTATCTGCATTGCTTGACAGGAACTCCTGTCTGCTGGTATAACTGCACGGACTCACTTGTTGGAGGTTATCTACGTATGTCAGTAATTATGGAATAAACTATGTATTTTGCTGACTGATTTGTAGCCTTTGTTACCCTCTGGTGTGAACAAGTATCACTTTAGCAATGTTGGTTATTGTTACCTCTTTGTATTAGCCTTGAAATCCATAACATGCATTCCTTTAAACTCCGACGTCACTAATTTAGATGTTCCATTTTTGATTTTTGGTCTGTCATAATCAACGGCGGTCCTGGCTAGTTTATGCCCTGGGCAACCCTCCCTGAAAAAAAAAGAAAAAAAAAGAGAAAAAGGAAAAAAGTCTAGCATGAAAGAAATCAATGAGTACAACACTTTGGAGGCTGTTTTTGACGAAAAATGTGAATCATGTTAAGTACTGTGTGTATCTATACAAAAGCCTTTGCAAAACAGATAAGTTTACATCAAAATTTCAAGAATCAATATGAATTTTCCGGTTTAATATATAGTTTGATGTAGTGTAATTTTCCCGTCTTATATTTCAGGTTAGAAATACATAACATGCATTTCTTTAGTTATTTATTTTCAGTTCCACTCAAATAATAATACAGTCATATTTTTTTAACTGGTTGAATATATAATTTGCCTGTCTAAATAGTATTTAATCAGATTTCCAAAGTTACAACTATGAAGACCAATTATTCTTTAAAAAATAACAGAAAGTTGACATGACAATGGGACGCCCCAGCACCCACTCCACTAATATGACACAGAATTGAGCGGTAGTCAAGAACAGTGGTTCTCAAACGTTTTTCAGTGACGTACCCCCTATGACATGTATTTTTTCAGCCAAATACCCCCTATCAAGCGCAAATTAGTTTTGGTTGGAAAAAGAATGTAGAACAGCGCTATACAATTAGTGTCTATTGGATAAAGTACTCGGTTTAGGAACTTAAACTTATTTGGATTCAAATATCAATCAAATAAATTGTGTTAAAGGGATTTTTCTTGGTTGATATTTTTTTTGAAGATACATTTTTGAATCTTGCGTACCCCCTGGAGTGCCCTGGCGTACCCCCAGGGGTACACGAACCCCCATTTGAGAACCACTGGTCTAGAAAACTGGTGAGGTTTTTTTTTTTTTTTTGGAGGGTGCTCGTGGGCCCTCACAAGGCTTGCACCCTGGTTGGTCACCCACATTGCCCATTACAAAAACTGTCCCTGATCACAACTCCATGAAGCTAAAGGAATCACAGTTGACTGTCGATACAGGAGCATCCTGCTTTTCTAGATGCTTTGCCCAGCTCAGTCCTGAAGCTATCTGATCAACTGCATAAAATGTATTTTCCTAAAACATCTGTTTTTCTAACGCATTGACACTCAGCTACTGAGACTACCTGTCAGCATGTCAAGCGTTCATTTTAGCCTAAAATCATTCCTAACCACTGAAACATTCAACAAACCATTTAGAAACCATAATTGGACCCTGAGTTCAATGATCTGTTTGTGCCAAAAAGTCTGCCTACACATTGATTACTGGCAGCGTGAAGTACTTCTTATCCCAGGTATTTGCTGGATTAACAAAAGACCAACTGGTGGAAAATCCTCAACTTCAACCAAATGGACTACAAAATTCAGGAAATGGTACAAACTGCTTGGTTCTGATGAACTTAGTAAAATCCACAACCAGCATTATTTCCCAGTTCCAACCTGTGCACCTTGACTGGTCTCCCTTACTCGCTGTGCACATGCTTAAGCTCCACAAGCTCGTGCATTTTAGTTAATCATGTTTGCAAGCAGCGAAGTTCCTTCTACAAATGATCAGAGTAAATATTTCGCTTTTGTTGTTTGCAAAATAACATTACGGGAACATCAGGAAGATGCCGGATAAACATCCTCAATCTGTTTCTGCTGAAGTCACAGATCTGCAGCTAATGAGCAGGAGATGAGACATAAATGAAAACAAGCGATGGGGAAACAGCCCGTAAATGAAAAGTACTGCAATTGTGAAAATGGCTTTGGAGAAGTAAAGTGTTTTTTTTGTTGTTGAGAAGGTGTAGTAAAATAAGTATGTGTTAATGGTGGAAAGGTAGCTTCATTAAAACCAAAACTGTTTTCTACATGCAGCTTACCACATTTTTTTTAATCATGGGAGAATTATGTTTTTCATCAGCATTCAGCTTTCTTTTACAGACTGGCTCAGGAAAGACTGTTTTGTGGTCGTCAAATAGAGCCATTACCAGTTTTCCATTAGATCAAAGTAGCTTTTATACAAACTAAACCATTAGCATCAATTAGGTTAATTAGCTAATAGTGATTTGTATACCAAGAGCTAATTCCTTAAGTGGCTGTCAGCTGAGTGCAACATGTGGTGGCTTTAGTTTAACTGATTACATGTTTACCTTGACCTTATGTTATAAATGACAAAGGCTGTGATTCTGTTGCTTCTTCCCATGACTGACGTAGCAGGAGGTGAATGAAATGACACCCACGAAGCTCGCAGGAAGTCACCGCTTTTACTTTTAATGACATCTGATCTGATGTCTCCTTGAAAGGATTTCCTGAAATGTTTTTGTCTGAGCTGATTATGTCTGCGTCTGATGATGAGTGTGACATGTCACCTTATCAAGACTAAATGGCTAAAGATTCACTGAGGTAACATTGGTGTGATGTGGATAATCATTACATTAATGACACACGCTCACATGGAGTGTAATTTAAAAGCAATTATGGGATCAGTAACCTTTTTAATCCAATCATCACCTAGAGTAGGCGCTGTGTGTCATGCTGTATCACCTGAACCGGCAAATGGAAACATTAATAAAATGTTAATCAATCACAGGGACGGCGACTGAGCTGGCAGGTAGGTCAGATAGAGTTAACGCACTGATAGAGGCGCTGACTTCCAGAAAGAAGCTGAACCATTCTGGAAAAATGTTATTTAAACAAATCTGCCTAGACAGATTTTTCTGCTGGTTTAATTCAGAATACCTTATGATGTACTTTCCAAAAAGTGACAAACACACGCATGCATTCATGCACACTGAAACGCAGGCCCGCAGTTCTGCCACAGGATGCTTTTTTCCAGCTGTTTAAACCGCGGCTCAAATTAGCTGCTCAGCCATTGGAAGGAAAGGCAGGCAGGATACCAGTAATTACTGTCTGATTGGTAGAGTGGCTGCAATTAGTAAGTGTAAGACTGAAGATTTGCATGCATTTAAAAAGCTCAAGAAAGCAAGGTGCAGGTATGAAAGTAGAGTAGTGTGAGAGCCACACACATACACAAATTAGATCCAGCAAGTCTGAGTGTTGTTAATGAAAAGAACATCCCTGCATGGGTTTTGATGTCATGTCGTTGGTGGCCAGTGTTATAAATCTGGTTACACTCTGTTTACACCATTGTGTCATCACAGCAGAACCAGAGCTAAACATGAAACAGATATCATCCGTTAAAAACAGTGTGGAGGAATCCATTAGTATCTGTGTGCTTCCAGCCCAGCAGCACCAAGGAGAGCCTCAGCAGTGGTCCTCCCTTATCATAGCACGTTTAACAGGGGGCTAATCCAATCAGGTGGGATAACAGGGTTGCTCTCTGTGAGCGGAGGAGGATCAGGCGAGCGCTCCTCTGCTTCCCATTAGTGTGTGTCTCTCCAGCCGGGCCCATCCTAATCCCATTTCCCCATCTAAAGCCTTAACCCAAACAAGCACACAGGACAATAATCTCTGGTCACACTCCTGTCGGCCGCCCCGGGCCTCCTCATGCTGCTAATGGAGGGCTAGCCGGAGAGATGCCAAGAGACTGCTAAGGGGGACTGGATGTGGCATGTCCAGCCAAGAAAACTACAACATCCAAAGCTATTTCTCTGTTTATCTCCCCCTATTGTTTCCTTCCTTTTAAGTTTTAGTGCTGATGTGTATCTGTTGCTGGTTTGGGCTCCACTCTGCCACCTAACACATTTAACCACTGAGAAAATCCAGTGTTTGCACGGATCATTTTTCAATTGAGCGTGTCAGGAGCGTAGTTTAATAAACACATTTGATTGCAGTTTTACTGGATTCACCATCTCACGAAAGTGGTTTAAAGCTGAATTTGAGCTTCTAAGCAGATAGGTGCAGAATCTTCAAATGGACAGGAAAGCCATGGGATTTCATTTCAGTCAGGACAGAGAGGGAAAAAAAAGAAAGTGGGAGAAAAAGAGAGGTTTTGGCTCTGGTATCCTGCCGTCTTTCTGTCCCTGTTGCCGGCACATGTGCCCCAGATGCAGGGTCCTGATCCAAACCCAGGCTCATCCAGACGCCACCCCGAGTGTCTCAGATCACTTACACACTCTCCAAGGACCTCGGAAAAAACAGCCTCATCCACATTTCTCATTTCTTTTGGTTTCCATAAGAAAAATGTAGCCCCAACTTCCTAATGAATTCCAACTGAAATATGGTTGGTGCAACAGCGTGTGCCTCAAACAAGGCTTTTTCAGCTTAGCATTTTCATGTTCCATATGGAAGATATTAGTCTACCCATTGCCTTTGAACAAATTTGAACGCTGCAGTTTATTTTCTGGAGAAAGAGTGGAACAAATAGAGAGAATAAAATTTCACTATACTCCAAGATATCTTTTTTTTGCAAAAGAAGTTGCTGGATCTTCTATCCCCACCTACACCATCACCATCAACCAGTTGAATAAACACCTGGCTAAATGGTGGAGGTGTCCTTCTTTTTGTGCTGTCTGTCTATGTGGACACAGCTGCAAGCAGTGCTAAATCACTGTTATTAAGATAATTCAGTTATCAGGTTGTTTTCCTTCAGACATGAGTCTGATTGAGGTCTGTTCCACATGTCGTGTCAGAGACGGATTTTTATTTAAAATTAAAGACTTCATTTAAGCTTTAAGAGAGAATCTCTCCAAACCAATAATTAGGTCAGATAGACTGATACATAGAAAGATGTTACCATGTCTGCAGAATAAATGTTAATGAAATCATAGTTTAAGTATTTGATCCCTTGAGATTACAATACCATCTGTGTGAATCTCTGAAATGATCCAAACTCTTTTCCACAGAGTATTTTACTCTAAATGGTCATCATCATTCAGCTATGTACACTTGGGTAGCATAAGGGAAAGATTGTCATAGTTATCCGAGTAATTTTTGTCCAATGACTTCAAGAAAATAGAAAATTATTACAATGTGTCAACAAACAGTTTTCTTCGGTGCATGTTGAACTCAGTGATATAAATGTGCGTCCTATGTTCAGAGGACCCTGAATCTTTACTCCCAATGTGTCCCCCTCTGGCTCTCTTCAGCTGGCCCGTTTAATAAAGGCAGAACTGCTCAGAAAAAAAAGTTGTCACTGAGAACTAGCAATCATAGATATTTGCTGACATGGTTCAATTTAGATATTGTGCTCAAGCCCTGTGAAGTGATGAGGCAAATACCAAGACATACCAAAAGTGTTTGGTGAGGTCAGAGTTCTGCTGTTTGTCACAAAACATCCAGCTGTCCAATTTTGCTTGACCGACTTGTGGCCCCTAACTTTTAGCAGCAAGGTAGAGTCTGCATGATTTTACTAAAAAATAAAATGTCAAATTTCTCAGGAATAATCCTGCTCAATTGTCTCCTACAGGTCTCTGTACATGTGTATCAGTGTCTCTGTCTGCCTTAACCCACTCCTCTGCCTGTATGTTGATGTTTTGGTTGTGTTGGGACGTTTCTGGGCAGAGAATAAGTGTGGTTACATCGGCCAATCACAGCGCACCCAGTGTGCAAGTGACCTTGCGTGTTGATTAGTTAGTGGAAGAAGCTTTCCTGAGTGGCTATGATAGTGGACGTAGCACAGAGAAAGAAAAATACAGCTAAAGTGAAACAAAACACCAAAGAGATAAAGCTTTTTACTGAACGAGGATGAAGCTTGGCTCAACTTTCACTCGCTTTCGAACACTTGGAGAGCAGCTTGGGATGAAGAGCAATGTGTGTTGGCTTTCTGCTGACCAGGTATGAGTCTAATACCCGTGATTAGCTTGTGCTACCATAGTCCCTAAAACTTTTAAAATGGTCATTATTGGATGTCATTTGTAAAGCTACCTTCAAGTTTAGTTTACTTTGATGACTATATTTAAGCTGAAGGATTTAACTCTCAATAGTGGAACTGAGTCTGAGTTTTGGTTTTCCTCTTGCAAAGTTTGATTCCAAAGGCCTGGGGAAGTGTTGATATTTGGCTTTCTTCACTTATGAACTTTATATTTGACTCAAACATGGTGCAGCCCGCTTTTGTTAGCTTATATTCTGAGATGGGAAGCTAAATTTAATTATATGTTTGGTGTAGCCACCTGCATGTTAAAATCTTTTGTGGGATTAGCACCAGCAACTTTTTCCAGTACTACTCAGTATCGCTCTAATCGTTGATAAAGTTGCTGGTTAAAATTTCTTTTCATTTATAGTTGTCATCAAAAAGCTGATACTCTGAAAAGCACATTTTCTCTCAGCCGTCCCTACGTCACCGAGATCATTTTCGTCAACTGCTGTTATCAATTTATTTACTTTCACCTAATGACTGCCTAACAAAAAACACACCACTGATACTAGCACATAAAACAGAATGAGCACACTTCTACAAAAAAGATCATCAGAATTATTCTAAATTGTTCCAAATTGTTGACAGCTGTGGAATGTGGTAGGAGTAAAAGTTCAGCCATCTAAATCATCAGTGTTGATCTGATTTTGTCATTCGCTCAGTCAACTTGAAATGCTCATAAAAAACAAAATTTTCACCTCAGAGTTCAGCAGTCATAGCGGGAAAAAATCATTGGAAACACTGTGACATCCCAGAGCCACCAGATTCCTCACCAACAACTGCCTCACTTATCCATTATGTAAGGCGTTTGCGTAAGGGACGACTCACTTTTTCTCAACTGGCAACAACAGTTAGCACTCTGTCCACCCACACGTACACCAGTTTAAAGGCTGAGTACATCCCACGCCAGCCTCCATCAATCAAGTTGTTAAGGTTACCCAGTGGACAATTAATGCTGCCAGGTGGATCTTTACAAAAAGATACTTCCACATTTCAAACTTTGAATTTAGGCAGAACGAGGAAGCTGAGGATGTTTTCATACCGGGATTGTTTAGAGACATTACCCCTGAAACAGAGAGCGTTTCCCCCTGTAGCTTTGAATGTTTGGACGCATGTGAGCACAGCAATCACGCTCTGGTGCAGAACAAAACAGGTGAGCTGAGTTCCCCAAGATGAGGTGGTCTTGACTTGTTTCCAATCAAACCCTGAGAGGTGAGATTGCAATCAACCCAGCAACCAGAAGAAACAGCTGCTTGAGCCTTTACACTTATAGCAGTATTATAATAGAAGCAGTGATCCAGCTATGGGGCAGGTTCAATTATTTAAGATTCTTGGCATTAGAAGAGTGATAGGCTAAGGTTGTCCACCATCGCCTTCCAATCAAACATCAGTAGAAAGGCTACTTATAATAACCTCTGTATTTTTGTGAGTCTTGTGACCACTGTGATCATTTCTCATTGTTGGAGTTGGTGAAGTAAAAGTATACCTGGGGCATACTGAAGCTCACTTTTTATTTCTATTTATCTGAGCTTTATTTTACCAGGACTGTTCCCACTGAGATGGAAGAACTCTTTTACTAGGGTATCCTGCCCAATACAAAAAAATTCACTCAGATGGCAAGACAGAAACAGTAGACAGCAATTAATCAACAGTACTTCAAATCCATAAACTAGCAGCGGTCAGATCAGATGATCCTTAATCCTACTTTTAGAATAGTCCAAGCTAACATAACTGCCCAGTTTTTGGATGGCCTTGTTGCCCAGACAAAAAATGAAAGAGCGATGACACTGAAAGCTCTTTGACCATAGACAGAGCGAGTCCAAGGAACCACAAACAGAGTTTGACCATTTGACCGAAGGTTACAGTCAGTGACAACCTTAGGAGCTCTAATTTCGTGGCGCAGCGCAGGGGGCGAAAGCCTGGCGCACCCTGCACAGTGTAAATTTCGTGCTGCGCACCACAGTGCGCTGCCATTTTGACAATTTGGTAGACCGTCTGCGCAGAGATGGGTGTGACTGCGTGCCGGGGGGAGTTGACGGCGCACCAGGGGGAGGTGTCAGCAGATTCATGTTGGCGCAGTGACAATTTCGTGCCAAAAAAGTTCGCTGAAAGCTCGCCAGCTCCAACCTGGTCTATCCTCGGCGCAAGGCGGAGCGCACCCTCCGCAGCTGTAATTTGGTGACAGGCGCACATGTAATCACTATTTAATGTAACTGTCTGAACCAGCATATACATTTATATCTATATTAACTGTCCCGTCGCATCTGATTTCAGATTAAAGCCGTTTGTCATAATGGAAAGTTAACCTGACGGCAGCTGGAAGTTTGATGCACATCTTACAATTAAACAATAAACAGCCTTAACATCTGATACTGAGTATATATCTGGCTTCTCTCATTTCATTTAATTCAAAGAAAAGAGGGAGAGAAAAGATTTAGAAAAAAGAGAAAATAAATGTGTGTCACTCAGGATTTACCCGTGATTTCCCATATTTATCTGTTTTAGTCTTTATTTTTAACGTGATCTAAAAAGATGGAGTACATTACTGTAAGGAGGATGAGGTGGAGACACACGGAGAGTATACAGTATATCACCAAAGGTTCTGCTATTTGGCGAAGACAAACCAGGAGTGCAGGTGGATCAAAAGTATTCTGAATGGATAAGCCAGCTGTGTAACTGTCTCTTCATTTTGTACTCCTATTAATGACAAAGGAACAGATTACATCTGTCGCGGGAGCTGGCCCACACGGTGACGCGCTTAGTGTCCTCCGATGCGCGTCGCTGTCCATTCTCCTGCTGCAGGGACAGCGGCTCTGACCGTCTCGGCTGCCAGCACACTGTTTCCGCGGTGCTGGGGATCAGTCAGACCAATCAGAAGCTGCGCCTTGGCTGCAGGGCATTTAAAAGCGAGGAGAGGCGCTCATTTGATTGGTGAAAACAGCGCTCTGCTGTGTTAAACCCACTCACAGCTTTTCTCCTCCCTCTCTGCCAAGGGAGGCGTGGAAGCGCAGCTCTGCGCTCCTCTGCGCTCCTCTGCGCTCCTCTGCGCCTTGACTGCGCCTCTCTTGGCACAGCAGGAAACTTGCAAAGTGTGCCGTTCACGCCCTGTCCGCGCGGCGAAGGCCGGCGCAGGGCAGGTGCGCCTGTGCTTGCGCCTGGTCTACGAAATTAGAGCCCTAGGAGTCAGTAGAGAGCATAAATAAGACAGCAGATCATGTAATGTTGCCTTTCAAAGAAATATAACAATGCTCCATTCTTCTGTTGTGTAGGTAGGACAGACCTACTTGATCGTTGTGTGTGAAATCCTAACCCCGAGACAAAGTGCAATGCAGCTTGCTAAACTTAGTCCAACATTTTTACAGAGGCTGATGTAGCATGCGTAAAGACAATGTTGCCATAGTCAAGGACAGATAAAAAGATTACTTGAGTTAGTTTTCTCAAAGCATCGAATATGAAGCATCCTTTGTTTCTGTAAAAGAAATCCAGCTTTATCTTAGTTTTTTGTTTTTTTTTAAAGCTCTGGATTTGATGACTAAAGAAATACTTTTATCCAAGAGAAAACCTAAGTGTTTAAAAGGGTAGACCCAATCCCCTCATTTAGAATTGTAAAAACCTGACATTTGTCTCCCACTGTCCTCTTAGACCTAGAGTTTGTAGGATAGTCCTCTGGTCACAGTTTGCACTCTGATTGGTATCAACAACAAGTGTGTCATTCATCGGTGATAGAGTCTTTACTCCCACTGACTTTCAATTAAAAAAATTAATAAAATAATTTTCTATTCTATTCTATTCTATTCTATTCTATTCTATTCTATTCTATTCTATTCTAAAAAAGAGATTTAAAAAGGTTGTTATTCCATTGACTTCAGAGGTTTTTAAATCCGAGTACAGATTCTTGACTTTGCACACACATGTAGAGAAAACAAACAGCAGCAGAACATTTTCCCTGGCTTGAACCCAGTCTTACCCCAAAGACATAGGTCAATGAGTTGTAAACAGAGGAGGTTTATCTTTGTCATAGATACAGTAATCACAGTTGATGTGGAGTAAATGGACTAATGAACACAGATCAGTTGCTGGCATATAACTCTGTTGTTACATATTTCCTGACGTTCTCAGCAAATAGCCTGTGGTTACTGTTATTATTACACAGCCAGCTTGGCACAGCTGGAAGTTGAACTTGGCTCGTGACCTGGGGGTAAAACATCAGTCATAGCTGTGGGTGAGTTATCATTGACTTTCCAACGATGCAATGATGCCGATACAAATATTGTTTCCAGCTATTTTGAAGCCAGCAACACTGAAGCATCTGTTCTTATACTGACAATCTGTCTTGGCTGAACATCAGACAGACAGGCAGCCATTTGATTGTTGTCAAATATCACTCCAATAGACATGCCCAGCAACCATAGCGGCAATGCTACCCTATTAGTGCTCTAACATCTCTGCTTTGCTATCTTGGGTGCATGCCAACACATATTTGCAGTGTTTGTTATTTGATGTAATTACATTCATGAAAGCTTGTAATGATGACCAATCTTTTATTCTCTCTCCAGTTTTCTTTTCTAGTCCTCCTCTCACAGTGATGGAAGCATATCCTGGAACAGGTGCTGAATGCACAGTTATTCCTGTCCTGAAACCAGACGATACAAGACTGAAATTTCTCATCACTGTCTTTAGTTTTACACATCTAGGCGTATGGAAATTAGTTTATTCCTTTGGCTTTAACCCCCCCCCCAAAAAAAAAAAAAAAATTAAACAAGTTGTCAAAGTATGTCCACACAAACCTCTACAATGAAGTAGATGACAAGTTATTGATCTTAATTTTTTTTGTTTTTGCATTCAAGGACACAAAAGTGTCTTCCTACCATAAAGAGTTTATAGTTAACTTTAAAATGTAATACTGACATCATCTCTAAAGATTTTTTGCTGATCCATATTGTCACCATCATGGTATGAAAAAAACATTAACTTAAAGTGATACTCCAGCATGGAACAAGTTGGGTCCTGTCACAAGGTTTAGGGCAGAAATTACCCCCTACATCAGTGTTTTTGTGCAGCAGAAGCCCAGGGCGCTCGCACCAAACACCCCCTCCCTGCTCCTCTGCTGGTTTCCTCTGCACTCAGACGGGGCCAATTTTTACTTGACCAATACACAAATAAACGGACTCCCACCGAAAAAATCTGATATCAGTCTGCATTCACGCTTTATTTAGAGAATTTTCAGCGCGTTACTTTCACACAAAAACACTGCTAAATAAGACTCTAGTTCTCATCGTGTTGTAAAACGGTGCTACCTCCGCTGCAGAGCCACAGCTGGCTACGAGGCGCTCGCCGCTTAGTGTATCAGTCCGTGCGGCGTGCCAGATATAAACAAACGCAGGTAGTCTGCCAGGATGAAGAGACACGATGAGAACTAGAGCCTTATTTAGTGGTGTTTTTGTGTGAAAGTAACGCGCTGAAAATTCTCTAAATAAAGCGTGAATGCAGACTGATATCAGATTTTTGAGGTGGGAGTCTGTTTATTTGTGTTTTTGGTCAAGTAAAATATGGCCCCGTCTGAGTGCAGAGGAAACCAGCAGAGGAGCAGGGAGGGGGTGTTTGGTGCGAGCGCTCTGGGCTTCTGCTGCACAAAAACACTGCTGTAGGGGTAATTTCTGCCCTAAACCTTGTGATAGGACCCAACTTGTTCCATCCCGGAGTATCACTTTAAGGTGACGACATTGTAGGCTATGGTCGTTATTACAGTGGTGAAAATCTTTACCTATGTGGTAGAAACAATAGATTTAACAAGCAATAGATTGGGTTTTTATCGATTGGCTGTTTTTATACAGCAAATTTTAGTCTTTTTCAGCATACAGGCCATACATAGTACAAATTGGGGATATGTGTTGAAGTAATCCACAGAAACTTTCAACTAAGGTATCAGACGCCAAAAATAGAGCCTGCTGTAACAAGAAAAATTGACATGTCTAGTTTCTGGAAAATAAAGATATTGTCCCTATTTGAGAAACTTAAAGTCAGTTGGTCTCATTCCATTGGTGGATTTTTTTATACCTGCAACAATGCAGGGTATTTATTTTTTTCCACACTTGCCAGATGAATCCAGCTTGTGACACACCTCAGCAGAAATAAGTCAAAAACACTGAGAAACACTCTACAAATAACTCAAACCAGTGGCTATCTCACATCAAAGTACCTTACACTCAATGTACCCAACCAGACAACCTGTATTAATCATTTTTTATCCTTCTTTGTGTCTATCTTCCAACTATTTGGAACTAACCTAAAATGAAATGTGGAGGTGAGGTATTTGTATTGTGTATTTGTATTCTGCTCTAAGCAATAAAAACTGAGGGTGTTATGGGAACATATTTGCAAAAGCATGTAGGAAGTGTTGGACATTGTAGTTAATCTCTAATGCAGGGGTCTTTAACAGAAGGGTTTGTGGTCCCGAGAGGGTCGGTGACATTTTTGGTTGATTATGCAATATTTTACATTTTTCAAATAATTATTACTAATACTTCTCATTCCATTGTCTTTGAACAAACATCAAAGGTGTTTTCTTTCAGTCAGAAATGAACACATTCAATTGCATAGTAGCTCTCTCAAACTGCACACAAGTTCATTGACTCCAACCTCCTCAAGACAGAAGAAGACCCGCCCCTATCACTGCTCTACCAATAAGGCGGCTGTATGTTTCATACTGGCTCTGTCAGGTTCCCCTGAATAGCTTAATACTAAAAGCACACTAACAAGGTATGTTTATATGGGGTACTGGAGTACTGGGCCCAGTTCAGTCTAACACACAATTTTATATGAAACTTTAAAATACTTAATATATTGAATGAAATGAGGCACTTTCTGTTTGGGAAGTCTCATCATCTCCAGCTGTTAAGGAGCTGCTTTTACCCACAGACCAGTGTGGGGCCTGTGGATCAATTTCCTGATGCTCCCCTTTCAAAATAAACACAGAGGTCTCAATGGAGGCAGCGCAGTGCGCAGGAGGGTTGAGGGAGAAAGTGATGGAGAAGGAGGAGGGGGAGGGGGGTAATAGAGGTAGGAGACTAGCCCTGGAAGTGTCCACCTGGTGGGGTGGTTGAGAGCCAGCATGGAGCCCTCCCAGTACACAAAGCTGGCCTTGTGTGAGATAAGCGGCGGGCACCAGGAGGGCCCTACGGCACTATTTTCACAATCAGAGCCAGTTTGTTTTCTCTGGGCCTCTGAGCCGGAGCCTGTCAGGAGAGCAGCATGCTGGCAGGGAGGGAGGCTGGACTGGGAAGCACCGTTAGGAGAGAAAGAGGGTCTCCGACAGGGTGGGCCAGGGGTCTCAGGGCCTCATCATTTACTTATTAGTTGACTATATTTGTTTGCATTACCTATCCCTAACTAGACAGATTACCAGTTAGGTTTGAACATTTTTTCTTGGGGATGAGTTATTGTTATAATTATTTGTTTTACTTCCTCTATAGCCTCATTAAAAAGGGAACCAGTTTTAAGTCTTTATTCAGTAAAGTGTCGTAGAGAATAATTGTATCTTTGAAAGTATCTTTGCCTTTCTGCTTTTTGAGAACAGCTCTTGTGCTGCAGCATTTCTGTACATAAATTGAGATCTAAATCCTTAACGTTTGAAGCCATGCTGGTTAATGCTCTTAGAGACAGAGTCCATATCTTCAACCTTCACCGTACAAACTCCACTGCAAATGTTTCCGCTTCTCTTTCTTCTGGCAGTGAGGTTGTGGTGTAATATTATGAGTGTTTATAGTGAAAAGCCACAGTGTAAAGGACTCTGAGTTATAAGAATGTTTTCTTGGTAAAGACTTTTCGGAAAATGATACTAAAATTTAATTAGAAACAGTTGCTTCGCTGGTGCAGAGATGAGATGCCTGGAGCAAGTATTTTAAGTCGGCTAGTTTCATCCAGAAGTGCAACAAAGAAAATATGGAGAGGTAATATTCAAAGCAAAGAGATTTTTCATTGCAAATGTGGCCACAGTTAAAGAACTGCAATATGCAGCCACTCCTGTGATTATTTTGTTTGCTTATCTGATTTTGGGTTAATTTCTCATTAGGTACTGGTGTTGTAAAAAGGAGCGCTCCAAGCCTCGTGTTGGGATTATTTAAAAGTGGTTTCTCTGCAGCCAGGTTTCATGATTTTTCTCCCCCTTCCACAGTATGTCTTGGCCCATCAGAGGCGGCTGGCGGCCAGGACTCCTCTCAGCTCGTTCCCTGAAGACCCCTGGCTCCACAGAAACAGGAAATGGTAATAGTATTGCACTGCTTTTCCTCCCCCTATCTGTATCCCCATTTCTCTCTTGCTCTCTCTCTGAATGGACAAAAGGGAGAGAAAACAGATGTGTAATAACATATATGTGTGGAAAAATGGAGCTAGACCATGAAATAAAGCAAAGGTGCACATCGTGCTTTTGCACTTTGTTCAAATCCCCCAAAAAAAGTTAAAAAAAAAAAAAAAAAGGGCTTCAGTACTTTCCACACTATCAACCCGCTGTAGTTGTCAGACTGTTTTAAGAAAATAAAACTTAACTTGATGTTTTTCCACCAAATAGTTTCCATAACCAGAGATTTGGAAGAATCTGGTTTTGTTTTTGTTTTTTTTTAATTATCTATAAGACAAAGCAGACAGTTTGGAAAGGTGTTAAAACATTGAGAGGTTACTGTCACTCCAGACTTGTACTCCATTCAGGTGTCTTAAACAAACGATGTTGGTTTCATGATAAGGCTCTAAACGAAAACAAAAAGAGTACATTTGATTTTGTTTCCTGAAACCTTCCAGTCTTCGGGCGGCCAAACAGAGGTTGGGTTGGGTCTGTTTCCAGGCTGTGTAGTCCCTCCACAGGTGGATGAACACACACACACCCACCCTCCAAGTGTTTATGAGTCACTTCACCCCTGGCCAAGCATGTGGTGAAGCCACCCAGCCCGAGTCATATCAAGGGGATCTGCTAACTAGCCCCCACGGACACTGCCAGGTTTTTATAGTAAATCGTGGAGCAAAACCACAATTGACTCAAAGAGATAGGCTTGCTTTGACTTCATAGCATTTTGTGGTCTACATTTCTCTTTGAGTTCTTTTTTTCTCTCCAGCTCTTTCCCTCCTCTTTTCCCTTTCATCTTAATTTAAAATGCAGCTGGATCCTCCAGTCCTCCTAATAGTTTTCTTTGTTGCTGACTTTTTAGAAACAGTGTTTTATCGTTTTCTGCTTTTCATTGGAATTTTTTTTTCATGAAAGCTTTAATGCGTTCAAGAAGTCCTAAAGTTAGCTGCAGTTATGTTGCAAAAAGAAAAATCTCTCTTTCTTTGAAATAATCTGAACTGAGACATTTTGTCCCAAAGCATAGATCTCTATAGGTGTAACGTTTTTCACATCCACTGCTCACCATTTTTGTGCTGTCAAGGCTTAAGACAACCCTGTGCAGCACAGATGTGGACATCTCCAGCCAAAAGCACCGATTCTCAGCCAAAACAAAACCATAAAAATCCGCCTGCAATAAGTAACCATGAAACCGAAATGTCTCTTTTCCTGCAGTAGAACTGTGGGATCTGCCCCATCGACCATAAACCTTAGTTACACCAAGGGAACAGAGGGGAGTGCAGAGGCCTGATTGGGTGGAAAACCATCTGAGAGGCTGAGTTTATACTGGACTAAGAAACCAACACAAGAGTCAAAAAGCATAGCATTTAGTTGCACATGGATTCTTACTAAAAGCTTCACTTTTCAGGCAAGTGCATCACATATTGGCACAACCTGTAATTGTATACATGGTAGCATTCTTGTAACTTTCCCTCAGACCACACTTCACACTGTTATCCGTATCTGACATTCCAAAAACACATAAGTAGAGCAGAGTTCTGCTGCTGCTGCCAACAGTTTTTAAGTCCTGTGCCCAACTCCTCAGCTTTCAGCCAGGGCAGAGGAGGGCAGCGTACTGGCCGTCTGTTCTCGTTCCCAGGATTGGATTCACTGTACTGCACTTTACCCCTGTGGCTTCTCTCAAAATGCCAGTTAGGTGCTTGGCAGAACAGCAACATTTTCTTATTCAATTTATTTTTTCTTGACCTAGTGATGGATGGCAACAAATTCCTGCTCTGAGTTGAATGCACATGTAAGTGCACATTAGTGTCTGCATCCACACTTCTTCTACTCTTTTTGTTCTTTTTTTGCGTGCATTAGTTTGTCTAAGTAGTGTTTACTTTTAGTGTGATCTCGATTCGTGTTTTTTTTATTCATACTTAGAGCTCTTTTAAAAGTTGCAAAGTTTGAGTGAAGTTAGGAGACACATTATGGGTGGACAATTCAGCATTTTTCCATAAAAAAATACAACTTATTGTGAAGTTTTAAACAATGACTTAGTGAAGTCAAAATACTGCTTCTGCAGGTGCTGACATAGTGTCCTGGTGACAGTTCTGCATGTGTGCAACTAATGGAGCTGCAGGAGTAACATTGCATCCCTTCTAAAGAGCCAATTTTAACGTACTGATTGAAGGGAATGTGAGGAGTTTCAAAGTGGTCTTAAGAAAATTTCCCTTCTAGATTTATGCCTGATTGTAATCCACACTTTAAAATGAGATTATCAGCACCAATATAGGTTATTTCAAAATGCTACTTCTTAGCTTCCCGATCTGGTGGAGCAGGATTGGACTGTCTCCATGACAACACTTAATCAGCTGACAAAGTTTAGAAGTGCGAAGACAGATCTGAATTTTTCTCTGCTGAAAACGATTTCTGTGATTAGTTTTGTAGTGATGGTGGACACAGGAGCCAAACTGTCTGACAGAAAAAAGGCAAAAGAGCAGAAGAAAGCTAAAGGGGAGAGTGATACAGCCCAAGCTAAATGGTAAAAGGGCTAAACTGTTTGTGATAGTGTTAATTCCAACCCACAGTCAGCAGTTATTCTGCAGTGGTCTGTTCAAATGTGAAAGTCTATCAATATAGTGAAGAGTGAGGTTACGTTAGCGCTACAATCAGCTGGCGACTGATGTACGGTACAAACTCACAACGTTTGCTTGTTATGTTTCAAACAACAGCTCTACGTAACTTTACTGATAAATACTTCACCTTGTGGCACTGTATCTGGTAGAGAGTTTTCTTGAACAAAGAAAAATAGTTCCAAAACAAACACGCCTGGTTAAAAGTCACTTCCTTATGACAGTGTGCGTGACACTCCGGGCCAAAAGGTGGCGCTAGAGTCTAATCAAAGCAGATCCTCCTCATAGCATCTTTAATTAGCAAAAATCCCCTGTAGAACAGACTCTTTTGTTGGTGTTTAAGCAGAGTTAAGGAAAGTTCAGTGATACCTTTGTTTTTGTTTTCTCACAGCACTGTCTACAGATCTGTCAATCAATCACCTTTTTAAAGTCAATTAACTCTAATAAATGAAAACTTGTACATAAATCATCAGGAGAAGGACCAACCCTAATGACAGAATGCTTGAAGAAAACTTCTGCAGCCTGTCACAAGGGGCTTTGGAAGTTTTTGGCTTCACTTAGTGAAGTTTGAGTGCTGTCCATTACAATAAGTCAACGGTTTGTAAATCTTGTAAAATGTATTTTTATTTTAAAAGAAACATACATTTACAAATTTTGCATAAATCCTGTGAGGCTGGTGAAGAGAAAAAGTTTTTACATCAAGTCGTCTAAGAACAAAATTCTCGCAGACATAAAACGTCTTTTTTTATGTCATTGTCTCAGACGATTATAGATGAATAGGGATTCTTCATCCCAGACAAATATCTTTGCAAATCTTCAGTAAACAAGGTGTAAATGGAACATTACATCTTTATGTAATGATGTGCTTATTTTCTCCATGCAGTGAGGTAGTCAGGCCTCCATAGCAATTAACACTCCTCTTCTCAGGGCTCTTCTCTCTTTTCCTCTCCATCTCCGTCACTTACACACACGCACACACAGACTTGCACACACCGTGTTGCTGTGCGGGAGTTTACCCCTGTAATGTGACCTGGAGGGGCGCCAATGAGCTCAGGGAAGGTACTGTGGCCTGAGGCCTGCCGACACCTCTCCCAGCCCTGTTGAAATGTTTATTTATAACTCTCTTCCAGCTCCACCTCCCCCTGTCGTCTGCCAGCCGCCATGCCAATCCAAACACACTGGGCCTCTCCAGACTGATCCAGAGCATGATTTTAGAAAGAAGAGAACCCTTTCCCCCTCTTTTTCCCCCTTCTCATGCCCAAACTCTCCCACCCAGTCCTCCCTCCCTCTCCCTCTGTCTCAGTGCGTCTTCCAAAGAGTAACGCTCGGGAAAACTGAGCAGAGACAGAAGGGAGAGGAAAGGAAAAGAGAGGAGAGGGGAGGGAGGGGGTGGATAGAAGAAAAAGAGGAGGGGGCAGAGGTTTACTCCATCCAGCATGGGCTGCTAAATTGGTTTCAGAGCAGCAGTTGGACTCCAGGGATGCACGGCACACACTGCCGACTAGCTGTGTTTGCTTTTGTGGGGTGTAGGAAATCTGATATCCCTCCATGTAGCCAACCCACATCCCACATCCCTCCCATCTCTACCACCAAGAATGAAGAGGGCTGGGAGGATGGTCGCCCTAAAACAGGTATCATCGATACTTTAGTGCAAACAAACATAAAATCCATGCGAGGGAAAGTGTGTATTTCACCAAAATGTTGAGCGGTTACATCATACCACATGAGCCCTCTTTGTTGCAGGCAGGAAGTCACATGTCTGCTGAAGGTGGGATGACATGTTGGGTCCCTGGTGAGCCCAAGGCTGAAGGCTCTCTAAATAGGTTTAATTGGGCCAGGCCTAACACGGCCATGCAGACAGGCACAGGGCTACAGGGAGAAGCAGCGCACCCAGGAGACCTCGGGCAGCGAGTCCCTGAATGTGACTCGGTGCTGCTGTGTGGCTCATTTGGTGTACTCACAGTTTAAGAACACACTGCTAACACATTGCCGTGTCCAAGGGAGCTGTGCCAAATTACCAATACCAGTTGTTTATCCAAAAAAAAACATGCTCATACAGCACAGCTATGATTGGTTTGTAGCCCAAGGCAGAACTCCAGCTCTCAAAAGTGGGAATTGTTTACCTCCTCGTGCCTGTGTGTTCGTGTGCTTGTTTTTGTGTCTCTATTTATGCGTAAGTACATTTTCTGCATGTCTCGGTATAGGCATCTCTGTAACAGCCCTCTCCAGCTCAGCCACCAGGGTCCGTGACATCCCCCGCAGCGAATGGCGAAACGTAGATCAGCCATAACAAAATTGAAATATATATCATATTATATCCACTCAACCAATGAAGCTGGAGCCTGATAAATAAAATATGATGCGTCAAATATTTATCCAGACAACAAAAAGGGCAAAAGGAAGGAACATGAGGACAGGAGCGTGCTGTATGTTTAATATATGTTATATATGCGGTGTTTAGACAGCCGTCCAATTAATGCAGCTGTCTTCAAGACAGAGGAGGGACTTCATGTGGCGTTAAGGCTGCAGTGTTACATTGATGCACAAGCCACTTTTCTTGTAATTTCTGTGTGTGTGTGCGTCTTGTCTCTGTCTTGCTTTTGCTCATTCATATTGTACACACACACACACACACACACACACACACACACACACACACACACACACACACACACACACACACAGATGCAAAAATATCCCCGTGTTCAGGGCACATCCTCATTTCTCTCTCAGACACTTTGCTTGCCTTGCATCCGAATGGACTTGTCTTACATCGCGTGTGCATATGATGACAAATCTCACATTTAATTTACTCTGCCTTTCTGCAGCGCGCACCAACTTCTTTTATTTAATAAATGATCGCACTTTAAACGCAACCAAGTGTTGAATGAACTGCTGCACACACTAAAACACCTTCCGTTACAGGGAATGGTCTTGTATATGTGTGTGAGAGAGGAGTTGACTCTGTGTGTGTGTGTGTGTGTTCCTGTGAATATTTCTGTTTATGTTCTTGTTTGTGTGTTTGTTGGGAGTTAGTCCTGGGGGAATCTGGTCTCCACAGTAACCGTCTCTCTTGGTGGTCGGCCATTAATAGTCTGTCTGGTGTTGATGATTTAGATTGAAAAAAAAAAGAAGAAGAAGAAGAAGAAGAAGAAACTGCAGTGAGATATATCAAGTGTAATCCCATAAAACCGTTTAACAACCAGCCATAATAAACATCTCAACAAGTGAATAAATAATCAGTAAATCAAGAGGTCAGTTTAAGCAGCTTTTATTCAGCCTGAGTGTGTGTGTGTGTTCAGATATTTGGTGTTTGTTTTTTTCCTCTTTGTCTCATCTCTCCCCCCGCCTCTCCTGAGTGAAGAGAAATTGAGAAACCAATCTAAAATCCATCAGGACTCTCCTGCCCACAAGCCCCTCTCCCAACCACCCAGCACACAAACACCCTACCACCCCCCCGCTCCTGTTTTTTGTGTTGCAAGCGTCTGGAAATTGGATGAGATGTTCGTTTAGCGGGCAGCTGGTCTGGGGCCGATATGAATTGCGTTTCCCCACGCCAGGAAAGGTCAAGCCCCCTCGCCTTGACGGAGTGCATCGGCCTATTGAGTGGCGCTTTAGTCCATTTACCAACCACCAATGGCGTGGCAGCAGAGGGGGGAGAGAGGCGAGCACGGGACTCTGTGTGGAAGAGAGAAAAGAATGGCGGCACGTCGGATATAAATTCATTGTTTCTCATCACCCAGCTGGGGCAGGAATGGCTGGGAGTGATTGCTGCGATGGGGGAAGAGAGGTGGGAATATTACCGTCTGAGTGGGCTGTGCCTGTGTGACAGAGGAGATGAGCACCCCTCTTTTTACCAACGCTGGCTCCGCATTCAGCCTCGCTGCCCAGAATTTTGATAGACAATGTGAAGAGCTTACATTGGCTTTGAAACACCCAAATGAAAATCAGATGACGCGGCCTCCATAAGAATGTGCGAGTGTTCAAAAGAGGAGAAAATAGGCTGGCCCCTTTCATGTCACAGCTCCAGAAGTATACCCTTATTTTTAAAGAGAGCAGAAAATAATGCCACAGCAGTTGAAGCCTTTGTTAAAAAGAGAAAAAACTGTAAAGTCTAAAAATAGGGACAGTTAATAGGTTGGTTACATGCTAAAAACAGACTCCTCAGCCAAACACACACACACACACACACACACACGCCTCAGGGCTCCTATCTCTGCTGGTTTTTGTTTCTCTCTGACTCTCATACATGCCTACAGAGAAAGAGGGTGCTGTCCCTTTAATTTTCATCCCCACGTATCTGGAGGAGTTAAGGCAAAGCAATTAAAACAAAGGCATATTTAACATGGGGTTAATGATTGGCTGACCCTGCAGTCAGCACAGTGACAATATCTTAATTATTGAGAAACCTAAAGTCATTACGCCTACGAATGGCCTGAGGAGCGTCTCTATTGATCGGGATCCAGTCCCATTACAGGCCTAGCCCGGACCAATGAAGCCCCCCATTATAGACAGGTTTTTTTCTCTTTTTCTTTCTCCTTGTCGCTGTCTTCTCTTCTCACTCTCTTTTTTTCCCCTCTCTATCCTCTACGAGCTGTTGGATGTGTTGAACGGTGAGACACGAGCCAGACGAGGCTTGTGGGCTTTATTGCTTTCTAAAAGATTCATAACCAAGCCTGACATTTTTGCTGAGGAATGATTATTTTCCTCCTTCCCTCAATCTACTCTCCTTTATGGTCCTTCTCTCTCCCTCTCTCCTTTTTTTTTTTTTTTTTTTTTTTTTAAGTGGCAGAAGTGTTAAGAATCAAACACTTACTGGACTGACCACTTCTCTCATTCTTAACCAGGTTAGACACCATCACTGTAGTCCTTAGGCACTTTAACAAATAGATTGTTTAATCAGATTTCTGCTGCAATTAAAATAAATAAATAAATAAAGACCTTTCACGACACACGAGCAAATCTCAAACTTTTATTTTATTATTATTTTTTTTGCAGTATTTGTTCTACTTTAAGGAGAACTTCCTCTTCTCACATTAATGACCCATGTAATTTGCTTTCCAGTGTTGTCAGGTTTACAGATGTGATTGTGAGTCATATTTGCTTGACTTTTAATTTATTGTGTAAAAACTTTTGTTAGGTAACTTCAAGCCCATATGAGAAACTTTGTGCTTGTGCTGACTTTGGCACCCCTTGTGGACGAAGTGGTAAATATATTCTGTCAGACATCTGTACTGATTTTCTCCTGTGTACACATGTAAGCTCTGGAAAAGAAAATAATTAAGGCTGTTTCTTCACAGCAAAAGAAGTTTGCTTTTTAAGGTCATACATTAAGAGGCATCTGTGTTTCTTTCAGTATAAAAAACTCCTTGTAGGAGCTTAGACAATGCCTGGTTAAAAAAAAGATAGATTAAAGTAAAAATTGACTGAGGGAATAGAAATGTTAATATTTTCAGTTATTTATTCACAATATTTACTCACAAGTTTTCAACTTGAAACCCATATATATATATATATATATATATATATATATATATATATATATATATATATATATATATATATATATATATATATATATATATATATATATATATATATATATATATATATATATATATATATAACAAGATGTGCAGTGAAGGACGCAACAGCTACAAGTGAATGCAGAGTGAATCATTGTAAAATATAAAAAAAAAATTGTCAGTTCAATCAAAAACGCCGGGGCCCCCTGCAGTATCACCACAGTTTAAATTCATCAACATTACCCCTCGTGTTTTTTGACTGCACTTGAGTTGTGTCTCTAAAACAAGAGTTGTTTTCACAATGACCCTAAACAATATAATTGTAATCTGTATTGTGTTCATTTGCTTTGTAGTAACCATCAAGACCTAAAACGACCTTTGGGTGTCGTTTGTTATGACCTCTGGCTTCACTGATTTGTCTGATTTAATGTGCCAGTAATAGCTGTGATTACCTTTGACTGTAAAAATGTCTTTTTGAAATATCATCGTCGTATGACTTGATTGGCATAAACTCAGTAAAAGTTTAGCAGCTCCTAACAGTTGTTAGTTAAACACAGCCAATTCTGCTTTTTAACTTCAATGTTGGATAATTCAGTTTCCTTTGAAGATAAAAGTACAATTTGTTTTTTTCTCTGTTTACTGCTGTAAATATCTGCATTTTTCTGTCATTGACACCATTTTTATACCACCCTCTTCTCACTTATGTGCACACAACATACACACATACAGTTCCACAAACATTTACTGATTGATAACTCCCTGCACCCATTTATCCATGAACTTTTTCATTTGACTGCTGAAAGGCTTAACCTGACTCAGTCTCTAATGGGAGGCCAGTGAAATTTTGGTCCTGGAGTCGCTAAGTGTGTTTTATGATAAATATAGAAACTTCACCACTGTCACATCACTCTCTCCTCGTGTGGCCCCAGAGTGAAGCAGCATGGGGAGAGCTGGGATGTAATTACCCAATCAGTGTGTGCCATCCTTATTAAAACACTACTAACAGTGCTCCATTATTGAAATACCCCCCACCGGACTCTTCTTAATTCATTAAATAAATTAGCGGCAGGGCCTTTAATAATTCATAGAGTGATGTCTACGTTTTTTCTCCCCCGCTGAGGGTAACTATGACAAAAAGCAGGGAACTGAAGCAAGACTGTAAGATAATACTGAACAGAGTGGAGAGAGGAGGCCATCAGTGATATTGAAACTCATGAGTTACACATACACACTCTATAACATGTGTGTAACAATAGCTTGAAACCACCTTTAATGGCAGATTTTGGAATGAACAAAGTATTTTAAGCATCATTATCCTTTATAAAGATATGTAACTGTATCATGTTTTCTCTCTTTTGTCATTTCTTTTTATGTAATCTGTAAGTATAGAACATCTGGATTAAGTACAGGGTTATTGCAAAGCTCCAGTGCCAGCCTAAATAAGTGACTCACGTCCTCTGAAAAGCACATCTTTATTTTTTCCCACGTGGCTCCCTGCCTGTCTCCTGTGTCCCTCTCATTTGTGTTGCATTAATGTGCTAATGAGAATATCCTTGAGCTAAGGCAGAGGAGCTAAAAGACAAATAAAGCGAGGAGTCAGATGAGGGATCTGACTGTGTCTCCACGTATCTTTAATTGACACATCTGCATCCCTGATGAAATATTTACCGCCTCTGACGATGGTGCGGCGGTGCGTGGCGATCAGTGCTGTGTTTTGCCGATGGTGATGTCGACATGTGATTGTGTTATTGATGTTATTAGCATAGAGACGCTCCTGGTAAGGATCTTGAGTTATCTAGCTTTTCAGATAAATCGTCAGAGAATTGCAGTGTGATTGTCCAAGATTTATCATTTTCTGCTTTGCTCTGAATTTCTTGGATAGCGGGGGTGAGTGGTGTCACATGACCCATGACATCAGATCTCCAGAGCATGCACTTTTAGGATTTGGGGACTTAGTGAGGACTTTTTCCAAATCTTGTAGTTTGGTTTCATTTCCCTTCTGCCTGTTGTCAAGTTTATGACTTTTAAATGATCTAACTGGTGGAAAAAAATAACAGTTTCATGTTGTCGTAAGTCTTTTGGCAGTCAGTGAGCGTTCCTGATGAAGTGAAGTTATAAGGTGTGTGTGGTGTGACCCTCTCTTTTTCTCCACACACCATCACACAGCCTGAATCATTCATCAGTGCAGGAGTGTATAGAAGAGGAATCATGTTTGTTGGGGCTTTTTCTTGTGATTGTGCCAAAAGGGTGTGTGATTGTTTTGTGTTTGCATATGTGAGAGTTCTGTGTTTTTGGGTAGCATGTTTGTGCATTCACTCTGCTTTTTATGTGTATCAGTGTGTGTGTGTGTGTGTGTGTGTGTGTGTGTGTGTGTGTGTGTGTGTGTGTGTGTGTGTGTGTGTGTGTGTGCCTGTTGGGATGTGGCGGCCCTCTCAGCCATGTCAGGGACAG
Source organism: Halichoeres trimaculatus (assembly GCF_033239565.1). NCBI lineage: Eukaryota > Metazoa > Chordata > Actinopteri > Labriformes > Labridae > Halichoeres > Halichoeres trimaculatus. The sequence goes on from NW_027437183.1 coordinate 24,500,903, forward strand.
CTTCGTCGAGGGTGGCAGCCGGGGAAAATGATGATGATGAAATTAAAATTCTGCGCCCGGCAGAAGGGGCTGCCGCGATTTCACTGGCGGCTGTGCGCATCGATCTGTTCCAGCATTTGACTTTCAACCATGACAAAACTGTGGGCAAATTAATTGTTCTCCAGGATATTAGGCATCAGAGTCCATTAATCCTCTCTGGAGCGCCACGCCGCATGAATACTAATCGTCTTTCCAGGCAGCCGTCTCATCCCTAGCTCCCTCTTCTCTCTTTCTCCTCTCTTCTCTCCCTTATCCTCCTTTTTTCTGACTCTTCTCTTTACAAACACTCTCTGCTTTTGTTTCTTTACTTTTCTCTCTTTCACTGCTTGTTTCTGTCCCAAATCTCTTTTCTTTTCTAGGTCCCATAGGTTTTATCTCTTGGCCTCACTGCATTAAAAATACTGACAACAAAGCTGGTGTTGTTTTATCGGCGAGCCTTTTCACGGATAAAAATTTATTTCTCAAAAACAATCAAGTGATCTACAGCAGGAACATTATGCTCATGTTATTGATGACATTTTTGGCAGGAAAAAAAGTGGGGCCTAAAAAAAGGTGATGATTAGGAAACATGCAGGAGATAGTCTGTCATACACTGGAATGGGTTTTTGAGTTATATAGGACTTTTCTTTATATTTCATCTATATTACTCTGGCCAGATAAGATTGCACTAATGGCGTAATATTAGTCTCTATAAGGATCGGTGTGGCATTTGAGAGCAGAAGAAAAAAATAGCCCCCAACACCAATTATATAAGATATTAACACATTAGTCGGTGCAAGATCTAATTGGATGGCAGCCCTGTGCACCATGACAACAATCACCTAGACCCTGTTTATCTGGTAATTGATAGTCTGGAGCTTAAGCAGCGGAGGCATCAAAAATTCATACAGCACAGTGAGGACCACACATTGATTGGTTTTTCTTTTCCTCCCTCTAACCAGGGTAATTTTGAGAGTTTTGGGACGAGCCTGTGATATTGACGTTTGGCGGTGTTTTGATAGATGGCCGCTGGGCTGTGGCAGTAATAGTGTAAGTTATCTGACATCCAGGCAGGCGGGGTCACAGGTCTAGACACAATATATTCACAGCTCTTGCTTATTGACAAACCATCCCAGGTATTGGCCATGTCCTGTAATAAATATGTATGCTGTAGATTGGTATTTTTTTTTTTTTGAGGCACAAATAATCGGTTTCCTGTGTACTGTTCAGTTTGCCGCCTGGGGGAAGCTCTGGCATCATCATAAACTAATCTGAAAAGCATTATAATAGCTAATCTATTGCTGGGTTTGATGAAACTCGCATTAACTCAAACAACATTGGCATAAATGACTGTAGAAGAACCATTAATTGTGCAGCAGCAGTGCATTGTTCTTGTACAGAGGGAGATGTTATTGCTCTGATTGGAGGGGGTCATTTAAACCATTTAAAGAAGAACAATAAAGCATCTACTCTGGTTCTGCTTGACATCACCAATACACCGCTACGTCCAGTTATCACACAAATCTCAGACAGAGTTCCTAGTGTGTCTCTTTAATTTTCCTTTAGAGGTGTCAGAAGTAATACGATTCCAAATAAGTTTGGGCGCTGTGCAAAATTTCTATTAGAACAGAACTTGAGGATTTGCAAATCATTAAACCCTGAAATTAATTGAAACCTGTGCAAAGGCAACAAATCAAACGCTTCAATTGATGCCTGCTGAAAAGTTATGACAAAGGCAAACAGTTTCTGGAGTTTAGAAAGTAAAACATAGATCCATTCTTGCAAGATACAGGATTCCAGCTGCACCTAAGTTTGGAGTCCGCCCATTAGTATTTTTTTGTTTCATAATTTGTTGAATGTTCTCAGTCAGTGACAAGTCAGGACTACAGGTAGGCCAATCAGACAACCTGATCTAAAAGCCCTATTTCTGTCAAAATGCTTTCTCTAGGGTGGACATCACAGTCTACTAAGGTCTGCCTTAGGTTTTCATGGGGCAACCAAACAATGACACAACCTATGATACAAACTAGTTTCAGTGTATGGGTTAGTGTTGACTTAGGTCCAGTTCACATGACTGTGTTTCACCTGAAAACACACAAAAAAATTATTGAAAAAAAATCTGCGTTTACACAGAGATGCACTGAGAATACTGTAGTATGCATGCCAGGGCTGTAGTCAGCGATATAACTGCAGAGATACACCCCTCCATGGACCAAAGGAAGTCCAGCCAGCTGCTAATAAACGAAACAGAGAAGTGCAGCAGTGGAGCAACAGATGCACATTTTGTTGAGAGGCAGATTCAGAAGCACAAACACAACACAGTGGTCTTCCATGGTTACTGTTGTCCAGTTAGTCCATGACAATTTGAGTTGCCACAATGAAAGTGTAATATGCAAAGCGGGACATCAGTGTTTTCATTGAAAACTCAGAAAAATCCTCTCTGGGGTCTGTTTTAAAAAGTTTCCGTTTTAGATTGATTAAAACACGGTTTCCATGTAAAGAAGAGGCCTAAACGCAACAATACTTTTGCTTTTCATCCTAAAGCTGTAGTCGTGTAAAAAGCCCCTTACACAGAGCTGGTGCAATGGGCCACAGATGTTTGCTGGACTACTCACTGCCGATGTTGAACCATACTCAAACATCACTCATAACATATTATGGTAACAACTTTTAGCCAAGAAAGTCTGCTCATGCAGCTTGAATTGATGATGGAAAGAACCCACCCCTGGGACCTCCAATCAGAAGCAGTATAGATCAGAATGATGGATGGATGGATGGATGGATGGATGGATGGATGGATGATGGATGGATGGATGGATGGATGGATGGATGGATGGATGGATGGATGGATGGATGGATGGATGGATGGATGGATGGATGCTTTAATGCTTGTGGGAATTTTCGTGTAAATGTTCTGTATCTGCTTGTCCTAGAGCTCCATTAAAGCACAAGCCATCTGGCTTGACTGTGTAAAAACATTTAATGGAGTAAGTGGTTTTATATTCGAGTAATCCTAGATGCCATTTTAATGGCTGTATGACATCAGATTGATATTTTGAGATGCCTTTTTAATCTATTTCCATGATATTCAGCCTTTTTATATCTTTGGAAACCTTTAGATCACAAAGGGGCCTGGAAGCATGCTTTAAATGACACGCTGAGGAGTCACAGAGGTTATAAGGTGAGCCTCTCTCTGTAGACTTTTACCAATCCTTTGCCACTTCAAGGCAGTGTTGTTCTTCTCAGACTTACCTAATGAGAGGATTTTACACTGAATTTGTAATACCCACAAATTGGACAAAGAGCAAGTTGTGCTATCAAAAGCAGACCATTATACTCGAGTTTGGACCTCTACAAGACTGCTAATGACAGAGGCAGAGCACAAGGTGAAGAAGGAGTCAGAAGAGCACAGTGTGAGAATAAAGGCATGAGCAGGAGAAGGAGGGAAATAGAGCATGGAATAGAGTCAGGGTGAGGAGGTAGAGGCAGGAGAGCGTGTCCCTGGTGACCACTTCCTGGCTAAATCTCCTCTCCGCTCTCTGGCTGCCTCTCCTCTCTTCTAGTGCTAATTAATTGGGCCGGGGAATCAACGCTCTCATCTTAAATCTGCTCCCTAATTGAGCGGTCCTCTTTGCCAGCCTCAGACAGCTCAGCATGCGTCTTCCGCATGATTTGGAGCTAAACGCACTGTCACTTTATTACCCACCACATAACTCGTAAAGGACTATTACACGAGTCAGATAGTTAGCACAATTAGCATGTTGCCATTTCCACGGCTCTTCATTAAAGGCCCGCGCCATCTAACCCACAAAAGGTGAAAATGAATGCACAGCACACAATGGCTCTCATTTTTAGGAGAGCATGTTGACGTTATTGCAGATTCACTAACACCAAAAAAATGTTTCACTTAACACAAAAACTATTGTTTAAAGAACAATACATCTGAATGGATGGTTATGCTTTTTAATTAACACACTGCTGCCAGCTATCTATAAATGGAGCGGTCTCTGGGCCTTTATTTAAAGAAATTGTTCGACACCTAGAGAAATATGCTAATTAGCTTCCTCATCAAGGGTTAATGAGAGGAGTACTCACAGAAAAGAGAAATAAGGCCAGCAGCCTGTTATCTTATCTTAGCACTGAGACTGAAAGCAGGGGGGAATGGCTAGTCCGGCTCTGAAGATAACAAAGTCCACCTAAGACCACTTTTAGAGTTTCTGAAAATCATGAAATTCCTTTAGACTTTATTTATGTGATTAATTCACAAATGTGTAAAAAGTGGTTTTGGTTTAACATGTCAGGGGTTTGTTTTTACGAGGCTGATGCAGCGACTTTCAGCTGTCACCACCACGAGGTTGCCAAGCAACTACTGAGGAGTCATGAAAATCACTTCCCCCAGTAATAATATGTCATAAAAACAGTTTTTTTTGTTTTGTTTAAGTGACATATTTGCTGGGCACAGTTTAATTGAATATTTAACACAGTTAACCATCATTCTGTTAACGAAGATGTTAAATTCGGTAACAGTTAATTCGTTATTTTTGTAAAAATGATCAACACAGGCTAATCTTAAAGGGGCTGTGAGGAGTTTTTAAGTGGTCTTGAAAAACGCTCCCTTCTAGAAGTATCCCTGATCGTAATCCACACTTTAAAACTACATTATCAGCACCAGTACAGGTTATTTTTAAATTCTACTTCTTAGCTTCCTGATCGGGTCGAGCAGGATTCATTTATGCACGTCCAAGTCTCTATGACAACACCACGCCTGCTGATGAAGTTTAGTAGTAAGAAGAGAAATCTGTGTTTTTCTATGCTGAAATGATTTCTGTGATTGATTTTTGTAGTGATAGTGAACACAGGAGCCTAACTGTTGGACACAAAAAGGACAGGAGAGCAGAAGACTGCTAAAGGGGAGAGTGACAGAGGATGGGCTAAAGGCTTAAACAAGAGCTAAAAGCTAAAACACAAACTAAAGGCTGAAACACAAACTAAGCTATTATTGATGTTGTTTATTCCAGCCCACATGCAGCAGTTATTCTGAATGGATGGATGGATGGATGGATGGATGGATGGATGGATGGATGGATGGATGGATGGATGGATCAGCAGTTATTCTGCAGCGGTCTGTTCAAACTGAAGAGTCTATCAACACTGTGTGAGACACTGGACCAAAAGCTGGTGCTGCAGTCTAATTGAAACAGATCCTCCTCTCAGCATCTTTATTGTAATGATTAAAACCTGTCAAAAGTCTGACGGTCAGCCTCTCCTCCTGCTGCCACAGATAGGATCCCAACAATCCCAGTCCAACAAAAGAGATAATGTTTGGATCCTTCTCCTTTCTCAGGTTAACAGATGGACAGTGGATGAACTCTGTACAGCTTCAGTCTTGCACCAACTCCTGCGATGCAACTCAGTTTTGATGTCTTTCACAAATTTGCTCCTCTTCATGACCAGTAAAGATAGTCGGCATCTCAAAATACGTCGCACCCACAAGCTACAACACTGCAGAGCTGTTGTTTGCCCTTCTGCAAGATAAATGAATTAAAAGAAATTGAATTAAAATTTTTATTTACTGACCAAAGCACAGAGCCTAGTGGCTGTGGCTGTAAGTAATCTATTTTCTGCTTGTGACACATTGACTTTTTAACACTGTCTGCCTTATATTAGATGAAAGAAGTAGTGTATTTAGTCACAAAGCTTTATTATGTGCTGTATTGTTATGTCATTTCGTCGTTAGGCCTGTGAATTATTCATGATCCTGATCAGGGTCAGATGTTTACACTCATAGATAAACTTGTTGAATTCGTCCGTAAACCTGTGATATGATTTCAATAAGTTGCATGAGTTAGTGTTGTCAGACATTCTTCAGCGCAGTAGTTGGGCTGTATAGACCAGTGATGGATGACTTCTTTAGAACCTGGTGGTCTGTGGTGTTGAGATATTTAAGTCTTCTCACTTTCTACCATCGTAAATCATGGCATACAGTAGGCTTGTATTTATAGGATTAACTGTGGAAACACAGGTAAAGAGAAAAAAAGTTATAAGGTGTTTGAAGGGATAGGTCATGGTCATGTCAGTACATATGTCTACCTTTCACTGAGAAATGCTTTTCACATGAGCAGAGAAGAAATGGTGGACAAATATGGCCGAAAATCAAATCTGGTTCTACTTATAGGATGTTCCCACCCACTTCTTCTCTTGTTTCCATGGTGGTGAATGGTTACATGTGCACACACATCAGAAATGGGGTCTAATAGTTCAGTGTGAGTGTGTATGTATGTGTATGTGTGTGTACTTTAGCGTGTGTAGAGTGATGGTCCAGCACCACAGCACTGCTTTGATTCTCTGTCTTGGTATGAGGGAGTGATGTCATTGTTCCTCTGGGGTTTCAGGGTTACTGGGATGAGGCCACGAGAGGTCAAGACAACCTTGGATTCATTGCTCTTCCCTGCCCCCCACCACCAGCACTTAAACACCACCTTTCTTCTCCATACGTTTCTCATACAGAAGTCTCCCCTCAGCCATCTCCCTCTCACCTGGATCGGATTCAAAGCTTGTAGCAGACTCTAACCTGATCCCCCCTCTCTGTTTTTGTACTGAGACGTAAAAGGAGGGTTTTCTTCTTCAAGGCAGAATAAAAAAACAGATTTGTTGACATCCCCGCGCCTGGACTTTAAGAATGAGCTCATGTGCTAAAGTAATCAAAGTCCCAAACTTTCCATAAAACCAAACCAGGGGATGAAATTTTGCTTTGCTGGGACTTTTGCACCCTTTTCACATTTTTGAGTGCTGTTCATTACAGGTGTATGTGTGGCCACCTCCAGAGTTGTTAAACTGTTGACCAGGGAGGAGAGCCAATATTATATTTCACTCTGATGGTTTCTCAGTGTGCAGGGAAATAATGTGCAAAGTAGTTGGAATTCTGCATGAATGGCATTAATGCAAACGTGGATTGTTAATGAATGTATGCACAACAGTTGAGCTCATCTGGTATGTTCATTTAGTTTAGTCTTCATACAGCGCAGTGCACTCTTCAATGTTAATAAATCTCTATTCACAGACTCAAAAAAAGCACCATCTATAGTATTGACCAGTTACATATCAGTAGGGAAAGCAGCAGAAAAAGTGACACAGCATAACGCACCATAATGATAGTGCTACTAGGCTGTAAACTTTAACATTAATTATTTCAACTTAATTAACAAAATTACCTGTTGCTGTGTCACAAAAGATGATTAAGGTTTCGTTTTCTTGGCTTCCTACAGCCTCAAAGGTGATCAACCTTCAACCTTCATTCAAAGATCAAGATTTTAAAAGCTGTTTTCTTCAACCTTTGAGGACTGTTCTGATGAAGCATGTCTTCTGCATCATAATGTTGTTAATTCAGTTAACTTAAGACCCATCTGTTGCAAGTTGACCAGGAAAAGAAGAAGTTGTTTTATTATTTTTATAGATTTATGCCACTGAAGTAGGTCAGACTGAAGCCTCTTTGTAATTCACTACTTACAGTGAAACTGGGACTCACTTTTGCTAGGTTGACTCAAGCTCCAAGGGGGGCAGGGGTGGGGGTTGTTACAAAACTTACAACAGAGGTCTTCAACAGGGGGTCCACGGCCCCTAGGGGGGGCATGGAGGAACAACACTGGGTGATGTGGCATTTTTGGTTATATTTTATATATATATATATATATATATATATATATATATATATATATATATATATATATATATATATATATATATATATATATATATATATATATATATATGTAGTGGGGAACCTTGGTCTGAAAAACCTTGAAGACCCCTGACTTAGAGAGTTTATTAACTTTAAGTTTTACTTTTCTTCAGATCTGAATATATATGGTTGCCTCTAAAGTTGTTGACTAGATTGTAAAAATCTAGTATGCTGAATAAAAGGTCTTGGTTAAAGGTTGTCCAACTGTAACTGCTTGCTAGGCCTGAAAAGTTTCCCACCACTCACAGAAGCTACATTATTAGCAGACAATAGCTAATAATTTCCAAGATATGACAATCATAATTTAAGCCAAGAATCCACTTTAATAACTCTGAGAGAACACACCTTTACACAATTAATGCTTGCAGACATATATCATTACCTGTTTTTTTACCTTATCATCATGTTTGTTTGCTTCAGTGTCTTAGATGCATGTGTCTACATGTGGACTGTGGGTGTTTTGTTTCCACTCTCATGTGTGTATTTTGTTCTTTCATCAAACAAGGGTCAGGGGTCAACACGGCTTTTGGGACAGGGGCAACAGTGGGCGATCAAAAGTGAGCTCATTGCAGTTATTATCCTTTGCTCCATCCTCAGACCTCCTACATTCCCCAGAAGCACCTGGTTTCCCCCTTCCCTTCCTCCCCCCTCCTCTCACTCTGTCTCATAGCCCCAGCACAGGTCCTTGCAGTAGGGCAGGGCGGCCTCAGGGTTCGAGGGTCCCAGCTGTGTAAATGTTTTCAGTTGCTGTGTGACTGGAACCGGGTCCTTCTTTTTGATCCAATGCCAAGACAAGCCCGGCCTTGGTTGTTCTTGGCAGCTGCTGGGGACGAAAGAATGTCAGCATGACTTTAAAAATATGACGGTTTGTAATTTGGACCACAGAGTGAAAACTGAGCCGCTGGTACAGTTTGTGATCATCTAATTATGCCACCCCCTTCTCCCCTCCTCTCCCCTTCCCTGAATCCCCCTGACAGAATCCTAACCCCCTCCTTTTATTCTTATCCAGGAATGAAGCCGTAAAGCTGCTTTGTCCCCTGTGAATTATTTTCGGGGTGGGCGTAATGGCTTTGTGCCCTACTGCATTACTTCTCCCGTGTTTCGCCTCATCCCTCCTTCTTGGTTGCACAGATCTGAGTCTAGTTCACATGCTAACCAGAGGTAAAAATACTCGAGAGGCTCAAATCTGTTTGCAGCTCTCAGACACATCCCGTGTGGAGGAATTAGGAGGAGCATTACTGTAGCTGTTTGACTGTAGGTCAACACCTGTTGGCAGGACACATGACGCATTATGTCAGTGGAAGTTTGCATGCTCAGCAACAAGGCAGTGATAAATAAATGGGCTTTGTTAGAACAATGAGATTACAATCTTGTGCAAGACTGAAATTTGTAGTAAGCCAATAAGCGCTGATGGAAAACATCGTGACTGTGTAAACAAAGAAAAACCACAATGCTTTGGAATCTGTGCATATACACCCAGTTGTCTGGCCTTCTGCTAGCGTGCCAGGTTGTCTGTGCCAGCATCAGAGGGGGGCATTTCTCCCACACAAGTTGATATGAAGTACTCCACAAATCCCTGTGCTCAAGGCTGGAGCGTAGATGTGTCAAATATTTAACAAATGAATGAGTTTTTAATCTGGGGCTCAGGGGAATGGAGCGTCATGATAAGGTTCTTTTTTGTTGTTTTCCCTTCATTAGCATAATTTCTCTGGAGTACATGTGCAGATTTCGTCGGCTTTGTTTGGGATCCCCACTGAGATCTGAAATGGCGGCAGAGAATCATAAGAAAAACCTCTGAGATGTTACAGAAGCCTAAGTGCACCAGTAGAGGCGAGCGTTGCCAGCGACACGGCTCCCATTGTGTCTCTGGCTGTTCATCCATTCGCCCTTAATTGGGTTAATTGAAAACTTAAATGCAAGGTTTGTTTTTTTCTCCACCTCCCATTCCCTAATGAAACTGTTGTTTTTCCTTTCATCCAATAATGTCGTGCACGGACATGGTGCCAATCAGTGAGGAAGTGCAACTTAAGCCATTAAGAGCTGGATAGAGGATTACAAATGCTGGCCCACCTCTAATCAGAGGGCCATTGAAAATCTACCTCAGCCAGGGAGAAATGACACAATAGGCTTACTCACGCTTACAGATTTATTGCAGATGTTTGAAGTTATTTTGCACTTAAAATGATTAAGAAACTTTAGCCAATCACTTGGCTGAAGATTCAAAATATACATCTAACAGTTGCTGCAACACCCATACAAGAACTGTAATCTGCCTCCAGTATGATCTAAAGTAGATGGCAGTAATTTTAATCATCCTAAAGCATAACGAATGACAGTGTACAGTTCTTTACTAGGGATGGGGGCTTTTTTTTAAAGCTAATTATCTGGGCTTTTTATGCCTTTAATGGATAGTATTGAGATAGAGCAGGTAACAGGGTGAGCGTGGGGCACGACATACAAACCTACAGGCTGGATTCAAACCTGGGCTATCTGCACAGGTCAAACCTCATGAAATGTGCTCCAAACCACTTGGTCATCTGTGCTCCAATGGGGATGAGTATCAATAAGATGTTGATACCAATACCCTAATCGATTCTGCTTATCCATTAAATTCTTTATCGACTCCCTTATCAATTCCTCCTGTTAATTTTCTCTTTTAAAAAAGTGTGTTTTACAGGTTTTCTGTATGAACATTTAATTGAGTTCATAAAGGGATAAGCATTTCAGGCAAAAGAGCTTGTAACAATTCTAAAATTATTTGAAGAACCCCCCTTTTTTGTGTAAAATTGACTCGTGACAGCTCTGGCATCGGGCATAAAAACTGACAGGACAGGACAAAGCAATTGTCACATGAACTATTACATTCATTTTTAATGTTAATGGCTGTTTGAATATCCTGAAATAAATGAAAGTAAGTAAAAACTGCATGTAATGTGACGTTGGTGTACTTTGTTGTTATATGCTATTGACTGAGGTAGACCATTTAGTGTCTTGAAGCGGTTGTAGTAAATGTTTTTTGTAGTTTAGAACCTTGCCGTAGTTATGAAGCCAGCCATGAGCCTGCACGTAACTTTTCTTTCATTTGCCTGTTCGTATTTCTACATTTAAAGTGCTTAGTATTGTTAATAAAGACTAATTGTGATGTTTCTGTGATGAAAGTTATACTGATGTATGCTAACCGCTAGCATACCAATGCAATCTCCTATGTACGTTAGCATCAAGCTAGTGCCATTTTGTTTATGTTGTTCCTGGTAAATAAGAAGATTCATACCATGTTTAATGTATTGAATAGGAATCATGTGTGAGAGAGTAATTTACATTTCTTTGTGTGTTCAGTTCTTTGTAAAACTTAAAGCTTAAAACCCTGAATCAGAGCTTTTTTGGGAAACTGTTTTCAATCTGCTAAGCTTAGATAGCTGAGGCAGAGCAGTCAACATAAAGGCCAGTGGGTTGAACCATTTCTGATCAATTCCTATCAGGAACCGGTTTTTGATACCCATCTCTAGTCAGGAAAGATGTTTTCCTATCATTATTTTCCATGTGTTTTCATCACACTCTTTGGGATGCATGTGATCCTCCCTAATACGGAGGTCTTGGCATTAGAATCACTATCCGGAAGCAACAGAAGTTAATACAACATCTCATTTTTTTTACTGCAAAAAAAGCTGGATCAAATGTTGCCTGCTAACAAGAGCACAATGTAATACTTGTCAGTGTTTTTTAAAAAAGTCAAAAGAACTAACTACTTCTGACAGAAACAAAGTAGTATAGCCAGCAGATCTGCTGAACTGCCCTAATTTTACGACTTCTACATGTGCCCGGTTACAACTTTGATCTCTTGCCCATTTTTCTATCGCAAGCACCACCATTTCCACTCTTGATGCAGACTTTTGCTCTCAACAATTCTATTTAAAACTCATGTCAAATGCCTCCAGTGGCTGTGAGGTTAAAAGAAGGAGAAAGACAGTGGGCGAGTGGAAGACAGAGCGGGAGAGAGGCTAAGAGGGTGGCAGAGCGAGTGCCCACAGATACAGTAAACAAATTAAGTCAGACTTTATTTTGAAGGGCCGGCTGCACCGAGCATGAGCTGGCGTCTAGTCTCAGTGTCAGTTAGAGGACCTTTATGCGAGTATGCAGTCCATCTCACGCCTTAATGAGGCAATGGAAAAGCGAACAGGGCAGCACATCGACAGAAAAACAGCACTCAGAAAATACCAACTTAATAAGGCAATACAAGCAAATGAATGATTTTTTGAATCATGTTTTAAACAAGTAGTCCTCCCTGAGCACACAGAGATGGAAGGGGTGAGAGGAAAAATCTGCATATGGAAGTGTGTAAGCGTGTGCGTCTGTGCGTGTGTGTGAGTGTGCGTGTGTGTGTGTGTGTGTATGCGTGTGTGTGTGTGTGTGTGTGTAAACAAATTCTTCTATAAACCTGGCAGAGCGGAGGCTGCCACAGACATCAGCTCCCCATTTGCATATTCATGGCTCAATTTGCACTTGGCTATGCAAATGTATGCAAACATCGTTTCAGAACATTTCAAAAATAGAAACCAGCATTCCAAACGACGTTGTGCCTCTTAATATGCAGCCACACAAGAAAGAAAAAAAAATTAGTGGGGAATATCGAACGGGCTGAGCAGCGGCTGAATATCTGATTTAAAACCGAGAGCCACGCTGCAATCCTCTGCTAACAGGTTAAAGCGGGACAAAGCAATGCTATGTTGCTGTGGTGAAATGTAGACATGAAGAGATTAAATGTCAGATTTTCTTTCCTCTTTTTTTTTTTTCTTTTGGATGCTCCTCTTTCCATTCCTGTGTGTATTGTGTTTTAAAGACCCATAATACATGTAAATATGTAAAGATGTTCCCTTTGTAAAACCCATGTTTCCCTCAGGCTTATTTTGTGTGGTAATTAGACTTGGATGGTTTTTAAGAAAGGATGGTAAAATTATTGTTTCCAGACTCAACCACCAAGACTAAAGTAAGAGCATTTAAATACAAAAAGCATAATTTGATTCACATGACTCTGTATGAACTGAGCACTGAATATTTCATTATGAGTAGATTTTTTTTTTTTTATTATAGATTTCCTCATCTTGGCAGCTGTGTAAGCTGAACTCTTCCAACACCAAAGCGACCAGCCTGTCTTCCCCTCTCGCTCATCTACAACCCAGCATTGTCTCTGCTGTGGCTCTGCTGCTGAATGAGGAAAGTTTTTCTAGACAGTGGATGAATGGAAGGGGAAGAGTTCAGCAAAATCTACTTTTGCTTAAATCCTATTCATCTGCTGGGCACAAGGCAAGGTAAGCTGTTCCCCTGGCACAGGGTCTGTCTGAGGGGCCGTGTGGGGCCCTCCGGAGCTTTATCTCTCCTCCCTGTGCTCCTCAGGATAAACGGCTCCACATGGAGCCCTAATCCCCCTCTTCACCCAGTCCATTTTCCTTTCCTTCCCTTACATCCCTGCTTTTTATGTCTCCTTTCTTCTCTCTTCCTTTCCTTCCTTCTCTCCCTCCCTCTGCCCGGTTGTTGGCCACTAAAGGGACCACTTTTTCTCCCCGATGTGAGACAACCAATTCACCCAGGAGAGGCTTGTTAAACCCTCGCCACAGTTTGAGCCTGCTTCTAGTGTTGTGCAAAATGTGTTAATTTTACGACACTAAAGGCAGCAGTAAAAGCAAAGCCCCGGCTAATTAGCCGGTGGTGTGAGGTGAGTGGCAAAGAGTGGGCACGCCATCACTTGAGGTGCCTTAATCATTGTTTACGAGGGTGCTCAGTGGGGTTTTTGGCTTGTGCTTGCTTTTCTCCACCATCCTGTGTAGTCCAAAGCTAACTTACACATGGTTTTGTTAGCACTGACGTAGTATATTTTGGAAAGCAAAAACAAGATACAGCAGTAGGACAGTTCTGCAAACGTGATTACTCTTTCAAAGACTCATCTTTGCACAAAACAACCCCCTCTGTTGACCAACTTGTTTTATTATTCACATACTACATTAAGAGGGAGAAAATTCAGCAGAACATTCCCTTTAACAAACTGACACATGATCATAAGGTTGTGCATTTTTTCAATCTGTATGAGGTTTATTTAAAGAGCGTCCCTCAATGTTGCTGCTTCTCATAAGTGGCTACAAGCCTCATTTGGCTTTGTTGGGCTGCTACAATGAGAGAGTGGGGGGTGCTATCGAGGGGTAAGTGCATTACCATTCATGGAGAGAGAGAAAAGGAGGTTGTGGAGCAGAAAGTGGCTGCTGCCTCTTTAAGATGGGTTTAAGTGATCAAAATTTCATGCAAGGCTGCAATTGGTGGTATAATGTTGCTCTTTAAGAGAGTTGCCTAATGATTGCCATGTGTGGACAGTAGGTTTTGGAAGGGGATTTTGTGGAGGCAGGGGCTGGGGGCCTGAGACTGGGCCCAGACTGTGAAGTAGACTGGTGAGGTCTGGGGGGGCTGGGGAGCTTGGAAAGCCGAGCACAGAGGAGAGGGAGAAGTCTCACGGAGGGGCTCGGAAAAGGCCAGCCATATGAGATTACAGCATACCTAAGAAATGTGCTCGTCGGGAAAGTTTGTGTATTTTGGGAAGTGCTCCAAATTTTCCACAGACAGCTTTTTATTTTTTGGGTTATCTCACTCTCCCCCCGCCTCTCCCTCTCGTCGTAGTTTGGACTAATTGCGTGGCGTAGCGCCCGCTGAGTCAATATGAGAAAGTCTGCTCCTTTTCCTTTTTTCCCTCCTTCCCTCACCTCTCTCTCCAAACATTCACTGATAGTATGTGTATTTTTGAATGCAAAGGATAACATGTCTGTATATTTTTCAAGCGCATGGGTTCAGGGTTCTTTTGTTGGTTTAATTTAAAAAGGATGAAATTTTGTGGGGCAGAGAACCAATGTTTCCAGTTTGCGGCTGACAGGAAAGCAGAGCGGTAGCGAGATCGGCTCTTAGGGGACACGCTCTGCTGGTGTCTCGAGGAAATAAACACAAGACTTTAAGATGTTTGATTAAACTCGAGGAGAGGTTCATCTGATATTATCAAAGTAATTTAAGTATTTATTTGTGCTAAACGCTTTGTATTATTGCTAACAATCTGCTGCACATATGCACCCCAAGCAAAGTGTTGATCATTAATTCTTATTTTAAAGACTATTTACAACCAATAGAGGAGAAATACAATCAAATAATCTTTTCCCCTTTATGTAAAAAACTGAAACTCACCTTCAGGGACATGTTTTGCCTCTGCAGGTTGGACAAAATCTGCATCATTTGCAGTACATTTTTTAGTCTTCTGTTCTGCTCTCACTGTGCAGTCGCTGTGTTGACTTGAAAAGCCGTGAAAGTTGAGCAGCGTCCGCAGAAGCAGTCGCAGCGAAAACAGCATTGCTCAACAGCACCTCGGCACCCTCCCTAAAGTGGCGCTCTGTTGTATCACTGTAGTCAGAGTTGTATTATAATAGGAGACAGGGCTACATCAGGCCTACATCAGAGTCAGTGTTAGACATCCTTAAAAAAACCATAAAGAGTTGGCACCCAAAGAGAAGATGCATTTTCCCAAAAGTGAGATTATATGGTGGTTCTGTTTTTTTCGTATTTGGAGGCTTTTCGGCCACATGTTTTACAAATGCTGAGTCTGTCTTTAAACTTCTAAAAACAGTTCAATCTAAAAGTAGAAAGAGGTCTTAATGATAAGTCTTTAACTGATGAGGTCATTAGGATCTCTTGATTGGTTCATGACACTTTTTTTTTCTTTTGAAGAACTTTGTTTTACCACCACCCTGACATTGCTCCATCAGTAAACTCCCTCAGTACTGCACCAATTCTTGGGATGGGTACCTTTCACATTTGAAATGATACGGTACCAATGCCTGGTACCTGGCATCAGTCTCAGTACTAGTGCTGCACGATTTGGGGAAAAGGTGCGATCAGCGATTAGGTGGACAATATTGCAATTGCGATTGTGCTTCTTGCTATTTAATAAAAAAAGTTGTGTCATGAGTCTACAGACTTGCTTGGTTATCATGGAAAAAATCAAGAAAAAAGCAGAGATGGATTACTGAGGATTTTAATTGTGTAATAATTCTCAAAATATCCAAACTTACTGTATACAAACAACAATGTACAGCACAACAGTACTGTTTTGTTTGTATTCAAAATTGCACATTTATGCCACTTTTGCTTTGCATGTTTTGAAAATTACATCTTTTTGCTGTGTCATTCAACCGGTGACCAAAATAACACCAAATAACAGAGGTAGAGTTTCTTTTCGCCTTGAGCGCCTCACTTACTTCTTTGAGCTCCATCTTGTCTGATTAAACTGCCGTACCAGGTGGGCAGGTAGTCACATGACCAGTTGAAACAGTGACTGATTAGTCATCTCATGCTCGCTCTCTTACTCAGTCACTCACACACACACACACACACACACACACACACACACACACACACACACACACACACACACACACACACACACACACACATACAGACACGCACATTTTTTTAATACTTTTTTAAAATAATTGCACAATCGCACCTCTTTTGCGATTATGTAATTGCATGTGCTGACATTGCAATTGCGATTGTGATAATCGTGCAGCACTAATCAGTACTCAACAGTACCAATTTTTGGTACTTCTGTGTGTGTGTTTGTGTGATATATAGATATTTATTTGTTCAACAAAATTCCAAATTTTTCAATTTAACATATTCTTTGATATATAGCCTTATAATGCCGAGTTCATGTCCAGCATGGGAAATTGCCTACTTTTCCAATACTTAGGTACCTAAATATGGTACCGTTTGAATTTATGTGGAACAGTTCTCGGTACTATAGACAGAATTCGATCAGTTTCTTTAAAAGTACCTAAATCGGTACCCATCCCTTACTAACTCATTTATTAAAAAGGAAAATAAATGAATCAGCTCACGTTATTGCAAAAACTTCAGAAGTTAAGTATGGCCTGTCCCTCACCAAACAGATGCTGATGTGAGGGACTCCAACCTTAGGGATGAGTTTTAACAGCTCTGTTCCTCTGGTGTGTGGAGTTCAAGGATAAGGTCATTGTGTACACCACAAACAAAGGGTGCAGCCTCACTGGCAATCTGTACCGTGGTTATGCATGTTTTAACACTGAAGTCCAGTTTGTTTGGTCAGTGTGAGCACAAGTGTGTCGTGCTTGAGCCCGATTCTATACCTACTTTGGCACGCTTCAGAGTGGTGGGCTTCAGATGAGTTCACTTCATGCACGAGCACAAAGCATCCAAACATGAGGTATGATCTGTGATGCATGATCACTGTGACGTCTCCTCCCAACAATCATTTTAAACAAAAGTGGGGTGTTAAAGGGCTGTGTCAGACCAAAACAGTTAACATCAACCAAAAAATCTCTTGAGTTGTAGCAAGGCTCTCTGTGTCTTTTTGTGCTGACTGTGATGAGATTGCGCTTCATGTAAACAGACGCTTCACGATGACATAGGTGGGCCATGTGTGTGCCTTAAATCCGGTTCACGTTGAAGTAGCGTGAGGGTTGGGGGGGGGCAGTGTGACTGTGCCCTAATAGATTCCTTTCAACCAAAGTCTCAGCTCTCAAACCTGGAAATCTTGTCAAATTTTTCAAAGTGAAATGTGACTTCAGAGTGAGAGGACACTGCAAACTAAAAGACAGTTGTCAAACTAAATGCTGCCAAGTGCTTAGGCACCTGGTACATTCGCTTGTTGTAGTGATTTGTACTCATCTCCCCTCCTGACACCCATCCAACTTAATGCTTTGAATTTACTATTATCACCACACCTGTGTTTGTTGTGTGTCCTTTTTTTTTTAAGTCAGCTTGCTTCCTGATTGGCTATCGTTCCATTCAACATGACAGTCCACAGCGCTGTCCTCGGGTTACCCCACAAACAACAGGATATCTGATTGTAAACACTGAACATGTTAAATATTTATGATGTCAAATCTGTACAGTCATGATGCCCTTCTAAGCAGACTGGGGCAATGAAAACACTCTGTCTCAGACCTCAGGATGATTGTGCAAGATAATCTTTAGAGCCATCAACATTTTGTGGATTGACGGGGGGGAAAAGATCCACCATTGCCTGAAGAGACATTGGGAATCACAACCCATGACTGGTTTAATCAGTTTTCATATTATTCAATACTAACACACCGCAGTTGTCTTGTAGGATTTCAGTTTATAATCCAGTAGAAACGAGATAATATAGCCTGGGACATAAAAAAAAAACTTCTAACGAAAAAAGTTGAAAATGGTTTACACTTTAATGTGTTAGAAACAGACTCCATCATTGTTGCCGTGTGGCTCAGAGTGATTTATAGGTGAAGGTCGATGAGTTTGTCTGTAAAAAGAAATAACGTTACATGTGATTTAATCCTCGATGGGAGACAACATCCATACACGCAGCTAACGTGTGCCGTATAGATACACATAGCAGAAGCTGAGAACAGAATTTATCTGGGTCTGGTTGTATGGCTGGCCGCCCTCCTCTCTGTTCCCTCTCTCACATAGATACTTATCAGCTTTTAAAGGCAGCGATTCACCCCTATCACCCATCAACAGCACCTTGCGACATACGCTGCCTCACCACTACAAATCCCATTACTTTTATCCTTAGCTAATACTGGGCTGCCGCTGCCTCCTGTCAGGGCCCACGGCACAAACAATTTGCTTTCTTCCTGCTTCCATTTCACAGAACCGCTCACGGTCAGAGCGGGAGGGTGGAGGCTGGTTAGGGCGAGCTGCGGGCCCTGCTAGGATTGTCACACAAACTTTGAAATGGCTGCCAGAGTTTAACTCGCTAGAGGGCCGGAGAGTTTGATTTCAGAGATGTTTCATGACCAACTGGGTAACATAACTTAACTGAGAGCAGCCTATACTCTTATATTTACTTTTTTTCCCACTTAAAGCTTCAAAATATGTCTAGAAGGAGCCTCTGCAGTTTGATTTAACTCTGTTCAACCACACACACTCTCTCTCTCTCTCACACACACACACACTCTCCAGCCCATCATCCCTGATGCGTCGAGGCTTGTTGTGTTCGCTCTCGGCTCGACTCCGCCTGCCTGACCCCTCTGACCCATGTGCATTCCTTTCTGAGGTGATTGGCAGCCCATGCAAATACTACACAACCATGACTGGCAGTAAGAGCCACTTGGTGCCCTTCCCACAATGCCCCTGGCCCCTCCCCGTCAATAGACGCTGAGCTGGCGTCATTGTCCAAGATACAGTGACCTTTTACCTCCCCAAAGTTAGCGCTTCCTGGGAACCACCCCAGAACTTTTCTCCGATCCATATTGGAATGTGCAACATGTAGGCATGATCTCTCTGTTTACCTCTCGGCTCGCTATCTGTGCGCTTTTTTTTTTTTTTTCCTTCCTTGCTATCTCCGTCTGTATCGCTCTCCCCCTGGCAGTCCCTGCTGCAAACACAACATAGCGGGGGGATGTTTTTTAAAGCCCACTAAACAATATTCTATTAGCATAAATTTGGTTCTGTTTCTCTGCCTTTCTGCAGTGTCACAGTCAGATCTCTTTGCTTTAAGGATTGAAAGGTAAACAGCTTTAGGTGTTGTTTGTGGGTTGGCTTTCCTTCTTGGCATGACAGGGCCTCGGGGCACCAAGTGCATTACAGCTCTAACTGTGTCAAATCTCAGAGGGCTGGGAGGACCCCAGCCAACCTGTGTTCTCTAATGTCACACACCAGCAGTGAGCCAAGTCAATAAAATGAACACCCGGTGATCAAAGAGGTGACAAGGATGCTCGTGACAGTGGGATGAAATTCGGAGTTTCTCGGCGACACAGTGATGCAAACCCTTTGCATGCATCTCTTCCCCTGCAGCGCTCTACATGAGTGGTAGTAGAAGGCTTGGAGGTATTTGGATCATTAATAGATCTCTCCACTGAGCTGTTGTGTGCTACTGTACCCTGCCTGGGAATATTCCCTAATGATTCCACGGACCTCAAGCCTGCTCCTTTTCCCCTCCCATCCTAATCTCTTATTCCTTTTGTTCATTTCCCTTTTGTTCTTTCTCTTTATATTTTTTTGCTTCTATTCTTTAATTACTGTTCCCACCCAGCGAGGGCCCTATGTCTCCACGGCCCCCCATGTCCCAGGAGGAGCAGGGAGACGCGGCCATGTGGCTTTGCTGACAATGACATGAATGGCCACAGTGGCAGGGCCACCTCTCTGAGGACCGGGACACAGGGACCAAGGAGGGGGCAGGGGAGGTGGAGGAAGAGAAAGGATGGAGAGAATGGAAAGGGGTGGGAAAGATGAGCGCAGGGAGCCGAGGTTCAACTCTTATTTCTCCTCCTCTATTCTCCGAGGATGGGAAGGGAATTCTCGGTTCCCTGGGTGGTTCTTGGAGAGAAAGGTGGAATGAAGGGAGAGAAAGAGGGGAGGGGAGATGGTTTAAATCAAGGAGGACAACTGGCAACCAAGAAGCAAAACTCTGACAATTCCTGAATTTCTATTAGCACTCAGCCTTGGTGATGTAACAGAAACACCCAGGAGGCCAATAAAAGTTAATGACGAGGATTATTTAGCCACCAGTCGAGCTCTACAGAGGACTCTGAATCAGTACTTATGGTGGTCAAGAATTTATTCCCAGCAAGCACTCCTGATCCATAAAAAGCAGTATGGCATCCGCTGAATGGTGCCTCTGTGAGAGGAGGGTGGTAAAGACAGAGTGATGATGATGATGATGATGATAAAGATGAGGGCTGTGATGTTAATAACATGTAGTTAAACTTTTCCAACCTTCGTCGTAACATCGTGCAGGATGTCGTAAAAAAATGTGCATCGTGCTGTGAGCCATCGCAGACACTGGGCTGTTTAAGTGTATAATATTGAATACACACACATACACACACATCTGTGAAGAAGTCTATATTCACTCCAAGCTGACAACTTAATGCTGTCTCAGCTGCAGCAACAAGATGAAATCAGATTGGCGTGATATCATGAAAATCCAGACTGAAAGTGAGCTTGTGAAAGTCTGTTGAAAAGAATAATTCACATCTAAGCTTGAGACGGATAGACAGGATAGACCCCCCCCATCACCACCACCACCACCACCACCACCACCTCATCATCATCCCACCCCCACCCTCAAACCCACTCATGCTAGCTGCTGCCAACTACTTCATGTTCATTCCACACACATCTCCACCAGATAATTTTTGTTTTAATAGAATCGCTTAAAACAATTAATTACTGTCGCCTTTTCTCCCCCTACACACCTCTCCTTTTGCCCCCCCCCTGCACACACACACTCATTCCTCTCCTCTCTCTCCCTCACTCATTCCCCTGCGTCGCAGCAGATACAGGCGGTAATAAAAAGGCGTTTATTGGACGATTTTCTGGAGGCCCGTTGGTTATTAACATGTAAATTAAATCATCACAGCTGTTCCATTTTCAATCAGATGGAGTTTGAGGGAGGCGGGGCACAGACGAGGACCCCGGTGCACTGATTTTATTACGCACACCTTCATTAGGAGCCCTGCAGCCCCCGATCACCACCACCACCACAACAATCAACCTCCAGACACACACATACACACACATACACACACACATTACACTGATAATGCAAACTGTTCTTTCCAGCATGTAAGCTACTCCCACATAGGAATTAACTCCCTTTATTAAAGTGGTCACTCACTGTTTAATACCCAGTTTTATTAACTGCAAGATAACAACAATGCACGTTTATGCAGGAATATATGAAAATATTCAGACTGAGGGGAAATTTAAGCATCTCATTTCCGGCTGCATTTGAAATGATGAAAGGTTTCCTGTGCAACATTTCTGCCTCACCTTGTCCAGCCTGCAGTAATGTACAGAAACTGTTAAAACGTACGTTCGGCCAAATGCTCATCGATCAATACTTCTCCCACTGAGTGGCCATCTCGTCCTCTGAGCTCTTGACCCAAACATGAAAAGCGACACGCTCTTAAAGACAATGACACCTCACTGATGGCCGTTGTAAAAAGCCCTGTGTCTTTGAGCAGAAAGAACCCCAGACCTCTCCGAGTCCCCGGAGAGGAGCAGGAAAAAGCGAGACGAGCGGCTGTAACTCAAAGAAATGGTCAGAAAACTCAGCAGATGATGGACTTTACCAATGATCATTTTTCTAATGCATATATATGTTTCCAAGGCCTCGCAGACGGCTGAGCCCATAAAAGAGCAGTGTTTAAAAGCACGGGGCAACGAGACTCGGTCTGTGATGAGATATTGGTAAGCCAGCGAGGAAAGGTTAATGTTAGCCACAGAACGTGCTAATGGTCCTGGTTTGACAATGGCCTGTGGGGAGTGTGCTGGAAACCTCATCGGAGCTAACTCACTGACACATAAATTGTACATTTTCAACAATTTCATTATGATCCACACCATCTTACGGTGACATATATCAATTGGGATGAAGTGGATGGTCTTATTTTTCTTGCTTTTTGCCTTAACTCACGGGCCCCAGAGGATATTGATCTTTCGTCTTTTCACTGGAGGATTCACGTTATTGCCGATGGAGAATAAAGAACCACAGCCTTATGGAAATTAAAGCACAGAAAGGAGTGGCATGTAGGGAAAAGTTAATGCATGTCAAAACATTAATAGCATTTATCTTTTTAATAGGTGGATCAGCTTATTTGCAACATGCGTCGCGTGTCGCACTGTTCATAGCTTATAATATCAAATTCAGAGTGTTGAAGGAAATATCCGTAGCAGTTGACAACATATTAGAATGCATTACAATTGAAATCCATCCAAAGAAGAATTGTAATATTATTATTTGTTGTATTTACAGAGCACCAAGTTCGAATCTGAACAGCTTCATCACATATGCTGGAGATCTTTCCTCAGAAATTTGGCAGAAAAAAGGTTTTATCTGTGGTATTACTAACATTGACTTACTAAACCCAAATAAACACTAGCTACAAGGAGAAATATTATTTAAGAATAATATTAAAGAAAAAAAATGTCAAAATGACCTTTAACGGATATGAAAATGATACTAGCTAAGTGTGTATCATCCAAAAATTGTCAAGACCTGAACAATGCTGAAACGTAAATGTGTGGGTTTGTTTAAGACAGCAGGAAGGACAAAATGTTTCAAAACAATGATAGTGAAAGAAGTGATGTTGTAAGACAAGTGATGGACATTAACGATCAAATATGGACACTAAAAGACAATCAAGAATTATGTCATACATCTATAAATGGAATCAAATTCATAATAATCTGATGATATGTGAAAAAATGGAGACTAAATATTGAAAAAAATGGGAACGGGACTAGATAAGCTCTGCTTCTCCCGTCTTCCCTTTCGGACATGTACAATGTGATCATCTATTGACAATGTGTGATATTGTATAAGTGTGCTGACATGACCGAACTGAAACCAAATCAAATGTACAGGGCTACTTTTAAAAGATACAGAAGTTATCCGCTTAATAACATCTTTCTTCAGATAGAATCTGAAAGTGCCACACTTCAAACCTCTCACAACCAAGAACCAACCATCTCATTGTATCTTCAAGTACAGCAAAATATATCCAAAGTAAACAAAAGAAAGAGCTAATGTGCTATTTGTGGATAACACTTTTAACATAAGGTTTTTCTTCATGCATTTGAAATTTTTATGGAGATTTTGACTTTGAAGTAGACTCGAGGAAACACTAAAGCCGTGTGAAGATTGTATACCAGACAGAGGGAGGTGAGTTTTGTCTCTGCGTTTGGCGCTGAGGACTCAGACAGCAGCTTGTATGGGCAGTGCCGAGATAATGGATTGACCTCTAGTCTGCCCGCGCAGAGTGGCTGCATTATAGCAAAGCCAGTGTGAATAAAAGAAAAGATGGTTATTTATAGCTGCCCGATTGAAATGCTGAAGGAATCTGCCACCGGGATCAGAGTGCAGAGCTGTGAGGAAGATAAAATCATCTTGAAGGGAAGAAAAGAAAGAGGAAGGTAAAGGAAAATGTAGAGGAGCTGCAGGAGAAAAAAAGAGAGCGTGGATGTAAACATTTACTGTCTCAGCGCAGTCTGTGCTGCTGCTGTCTGCATTACAGAGGAAAAAAACAATTCTCAAAATTCTATAAAGGGATGCATAATTTACATAAATTATATATTAATCCAGATTAATTAGCATATATATTTGAATTAGGGTTTAAAAGCTTTAAGGCCTATTTTGATTATTCCACTATGACTCCAACCTCTGATCACTCTGAAAAGCGGGATGTGCATTTGTATACTCAACACTAATACACTATGCTAATAGTGGCTAATACTGATATGCAGATTTACTTAATTACTAAATGGATTTTACTCGACTTTGCCATGCTTTGCCACAGTGAGTCAAGTATGTTTGTTTTAGTTTGTGTTCAAAGAGGCTTACAGCAACTCACATCCTCCAGTTAATGCGGGAAGATAAACTTTGCTGTTTTTTTCTTTTTTTGGCTGGTTTCCATTTCCCCCCCATGAAACAATAAAAGCTCATCCTACATTTCTTCCTCGTCTTTATGATTATTGCTGTCCTGAGAATCATTAACATCATCACTCTAATTTGCCTCATTAGTTATAGTAGTTAGGGTAACGATGATCCTCCTATAATATGTCACCAACCTTTATGTGTAATCCTGCGGAAGAGTACACGCCTGTGTCAAGCCCTATTAGAAACAGAGGAATAAGCTCTAACCCTGTTGAATATATCAAGCAAGTAAACAGTTTATTGGCTCAAGCTGCTTTTTTATGACTTAATCTCTTGCGGTTACACATTTCAGCTACAGGTCATATTGGTTTATTGTTGTAGCACTTAATAATCAATAACCTGGACAATGGGATGCTGCTGAAGCTGGTTTTAGGATTGATCCTTTAAAGAAGTGTTAAATTTAACTGTCCTGGAAATCACAGGTTGGAAATTACCCCGAGAGTTACAGTGATGTGGTCAAATGCCAACCAACTACAGTCAGTTTTATAAGGAAGAGTTCAGCTTTTTGAAGTGGGATTGTGCAAGATGCTTTTCAATACTTAACGTATTGTCCACAGGGGATGCCGGTCAGCTTGGCCCCTTTGTTGAAAAACTGGGCAGGAAACCAATAAGAACACTGCTATCATCCACTGCAGATGGCGTCAACTCTACTTTGTAATTATCTGAAGAAACTCTGACCCAAACCATGAGAGTGGTTGAAATGTATGTTCTAGAAAATATTCAGTACTTGACTTCGTCATCAGAGAGCCCATTCACTTCGGCTTTACCCTCAGATGGAACACATTCAGTGAGCTCCTCTGCCTACAGCAAAGTGATCTAATAATGTTTAATTTACAAGTGAATCAGCATTTTTCTTTAATGTATAGCAAGTTTTGATGTCTTAGTTTGACATCCTTGTAAACAAAAGAAGCTAAACAGTTTCTGTCTGACACTGTAATAACCGTAGATTCAATGCTTCTGCACTTGGAAAACTTTTGCAAAGGGTTAAATACTCACAAACTGCAACAAAGAGTGTGCGCCTGTCTGTGTCTTTTTTTTTTTTTTTGCATACATTTAAATGAGCAGTGGAATTAATTTCGTAATGAATAATAAGTATAATAATACTGATAAAAATAAATAAAACTGTTGCTAACAGCCCCAAATAGTTAAAATGAATCATTTAAGTCTGCAGAGAGCTAGTGGTAACTGTGCCCCAGTTTTTTTAAGTGTTGTTAGGCCCAAACTTTTTTCTGTGATCAAAATGATATTATCTGTTCTGGATGACCTAAAAAAAGCATTTGTTCATAAAGTCTTTAAGTAATTTGTGAGTTTACCATGATCATAATTAGGGATGGGTATTAAATGAGGTACTTTTATGGGTACCCATTGAATTACATCTGTAGTACGAAGTACTGATTCAGGTATAACCAAATTGCACCATGTGTCGTTACCTAAACACATCCTTGTGACTGTGAGGGAGTGGAAGAGTATGCGATTTTCCATGCTGGACATGAACACAGCATTACAAGTTTATATTGACAAATAGATATTTTAAAATGAAAAACTTTGGCAACTTACTTTTCAAACAGATTCATATTTAATACCACATAAACACACACAAAATTACAGAAAATTCGTACTGTTGAATACTGATACTGATTTCCAAGTATCTTGCACTGGTACCGTATTGTTTTAAATAAGAACATCCCTAATCATAATAATCATGGTTCAAATCAGTCTTGCCATGTCTGCAGCTTCACCCCTCTGAAAATGAGCTGTACCACCTCACAGGATGGAGTGTTTTATCTATGTACTAGATTCATTTTGCTAGCTCATCCCAGGAAGTAACTTAGAAAATAAACTGTAAAATTTAAAATCAAATCTGTCATGAAAAGACTCCCAAATAAAATCCTAAGAACTGTCCCGCTCCATCCAGGTCATTGTTTATGTGCATAGAATTTAGCATCTACAGGGTGAGACCATTGCAGCTTCGCACTGCACAGATTTGGGGCGTGATTCTCATCTCAGTCATGGTCATGGTCATGGTTTGGTGCAAAACTTGTGCAAATTGCTCGGGTTGTCAACCTTTGTGGACATTTTTATTCTATTAGAGCAATTTGCTTTGTGAATTCGGTCTTGAGACAGAGCAGACAGCAGAAGGGAATGAAGGCCAATTTTTGGTGCTTTTAGCTGCTGCAATCCAGTCAAATTTCCCCTAGGGTGCACGTTTCTACCACCTTAAGTGTTTGGGTTAGTTTCTTAGAATTATCTAAGTTATGTGGGAAAGGTGTCTCCATGTGTAGGGGTGAAATCCTGGCTGCTGTATCAGTCCCTTCACCTTTTGAAGTGATGCACTTGATATTGACAAGTTCCTCATACCACCTCACTTCAGAATCCATATTAACCCCTTTAAACACAGTTTTCTTCAGTATACCACTGCGTGCTGCGCTCCCTCCTTTTTTATTTTGTTAGCACCTTCCAAGTTAGTGAGCCTACAGCATTCGTGCATATGCAAATGCGATAATGTCAAATAGCTATTTATGGCTTTCCACCCTCACAGCGAGGGTGTCGAGTGACTCACAAAGAGGAGAAACTTATTTATCCCAGGGGAATGTCTCCCCATCTACCACCCACTGTCACTCTTAACCCACCAACCAATGGTACACCCCCCCCCTTCACCCCTCTGCATGTAGGCCCCCATCTCTTGTCACATGCAGGTTGATTGTCTATTATATTACATTGATCAAGGGGTGATAACTTGTAATAATTGGATGTTAAATTAAAGAGCTCTCTCTTACTTCTTGCCATCTCAATTGTAATTGTCATTGGGTGGCAGTTATGATGATATATGAGGGATTGTGTTTTGCGCAGTGGAGCATGACCCTGATGACTAATGCTCCTTTTGGCTGCCTGGCATCCCTCCATTTCTCGGCCTTTTGCTTTAATGCACGCCCAACGGAATATTAAAAAGACTTCTGGATGGCAAAAAAGAAAAGAGAGAAGAGAGGAGAGGGAGGGTAAGTATGGCTTTGGGGTCTTGAAGGAGAGGATTAAGGAGTGTAACTTGAGAAATGCTTGTTTTGCTCTCTCCAGCAGGGTGTATGTTTGTGTGTATCACAGTGTATGGTGTGT
The DNA here is from genome assembly GCF_033239565.1 of Halichoeres trimaculatus. Taxonomy (NCBI): domain Eukaryota; kingdom Metazoa; phylum Chordata; class Actinopteri; order Labriformes; family Labridae; genus Halichoeres; species Halichoeres trimaculatus. Next base: position 24,528,259 of record NW_027437183.1, read on the forward strand.
GTCTTGCCACCCTTGTGAGCCCCTGTTTAGATTCACTGCTGTCTACTTTTCACATGCCGAGCCTGCTGTGCTGTCACCTGACCCAGGAGTGACAAAGCAGAGTCCTTACCCCTTATTATGAGAACATGAGGTCAAAGGCACAGCCGCATATGACAGACACCTCTTCACTTCTCGACCCCTGTCACTTCTCATCCATAAGAACCGCCACCATAGGCTCCATGTTGCCGACAAGGACATTATACTGCTCAAGTATATCATCCACAGAATGCACCCTCGGGGGGACAGCCTCTATACAAGGTCCTCTGCAAAAAGAAAAAACTGTTTATGGTGTCTACAGCTCAGTGCACTTGCTAACCATCTTACTGCTCAGACTGTCAGATGGCTTTAGTCCACGATGCCTCTGGAAGCTTATAAAACAGTGCTTTTTGAGAAATGGCACTCTGGTTATAAAGGTGGAAAGCTTTTATTTATTATAAGAATTAACAGTGTTGTAGAGATGCACAATGGATCGTTAACAATTCCTGTAAAAGCTAATGCATCTTCTCAATGGCACGCCAGTGTTTAACCTCCTTAGCTGATGAGCAAACAAAAATTATTGTGGCACTGCCACAGCTGACGACAGAGAGTTACAATTCATAAAACTGTCACCTTCTCAAGCTCCAGCTCAATAAAAGCTCACCGCAAAAAAGGCAAAACATGTCGGTGAAAAAAAACAAAAGCTGGAAAGGGGCCAGACTCTCATATCAGAGCTTATGCATGCAGGAGAGGAAAAAATTGTTTTAAGTCCAGAATTCTAAGCAAAATAATTGGCTAATATATAGATTAATATACTCTCCTGCACTTGTAAACATGGCAACACAAACATCCCTGGACTCAGTATAAGCATCTCACCTAAAAGAAGCAAACAGAGGTAGAGGTAGATAGAGAACCTAAACCAGAGGATGACAAGGTGTGGAGCCAAAACACTCACAGAGCTGCAATGCCTGTAGTAAGCACACATTTACCTAAAGTGCACACACACACACACACACACACACATTTACACACACGCTAACACTTCCTAAGCTATCCTCTGAAGGCTAATATGGCAGCAAATTACCATATTCAACAGGCTCATCTCCCGCTACTCATTAGCAGATAAATGATATGCCTATATTTAAAGTTCTATCGCACATTAGTGTCATCATGAAATGTGTGTGAGTGTCTGCATGTGTGGGCGTACATGTATCTGCATACATCCGGATGTGAACACCACACACACACAAACATAGGCTGGTGTATGCTCGTGAGTGCGTGCATCTTAACTCGACAGGATCATCCTCAATCCATCCTCTTCCTCGTATGTGTCCCTGTGCTGTGCATGCTGTCGGCGTGTATGGCAGGATGTGCGTGCGTGTGTGTGCGTGTGTGTGTGTGTGTGTGTGCACAGCTCCCTGGTGATGTGGAGCCAGCTCAGTGAGCTGACAGTGGGGGGTGGGGGGGGGGGGGGGGGGGGGGGGGGGGGGGCAACACCAGTGCCTGCGATTAGCATGAGCTTCCATGGGGCGCCGCGGTGGCTGCTGGGAGATTCTATCATCAGCATGGACCTGTCTCTTCATCGAAAAGTGACAACCCCCCATGGCACGACGCGCTCAGCTAGACAACTCTGAGAAAGTGACTGAATGTGAACCTCTGGAGTCGATACATTCTTCATCTCCTTCTCTTCCTCCATGTAAACACCATCACATCATCAACATAATCACAAACACTGTCTTCTTCTCCGTCATCTTCTTCTTCTTCCATTAATTGCCAAATCCTCATTACTGACTTGATTACTCCAGATATTAGAGCACTACCATTAGCATCAGTGCTGCAGCTCACCGTACAGTCATTATAAACCCCACAGCAAACAAAAACTGTAGTGCTCTGCCTCATGTGCTAGCTTAACACGGCTCACCGGCAGCATAAAAGGTAAACTAACCTTCTTCTGTTCTCCTGCAGTAGATCGTTACCGTATGATTCAGCAGAGTCAGTGCTCACACTCATAAGCAATTTATTTGATCAGTGATGACACCCACCCTGAGGAACTTGGCTGTCTCACTCGTCTTGGTCTGAACGCACTCCAGACTGACAGGTGCAGCTTGATGTAAAACTTGTTCTGAGGTTTTATGCTCTTATGTATTCAGCTTGGTTGAAACAGGGACATTTACATCTGACCACTGAAGTTCACAGTGTGTGTGCCCTCAAAGGGTCAGCAGCTGACAGGCCCGTGTCTCCTCTTCATCCTCCATCCTTCCTCCTCCTCCTTCTTCCAGCCTGTTGATTCAGTGAGCAGGATGACCTGCCATGACCACTTTCATTGGGATGCTTTGCTGGGCAGCAGATAGCTTGTGGTGGTGCAGCAACTTTTATACCACCCAAACACAAGCACTGCATTTTATTATCAGGAACCATGTAGGTGATAGATAGTGTAACAATGAGACGTAAAAAAAGTCAAAATGTCTCATTGTGCCTTTAAAGAGTAAAACCAACAAGGCCTTGGCCCTGTCTCTCAAGTTTTTTGTTTTTTTTTTGATTTTTCACACTTTTCCGAAACCTGCCTTTTAGCCTCAAGCTAAATGTGTGGAAAATGTCACTAAAAATGTCACTAATTTAAAAATGTCACTAATTTGCCCTTCCCTATTTAAAACAAGCCCATTAACTTTCTGAAAGATTGTAAAAGGAAGAAAACTTTATACATGCTGCTAAGGATAGGTACCTTTCACATTCAGACAATATAGTACTGATACCCGGTACCATACAATCAGTATCAGTACTCAACGGTACCACTCTGTGGTACTTTTGTGTACATTAATGTGTTAATGAATATTAATTTGTTTGAAAATAAATTGTTTAAGTTTTTCAATTTAACCTATTTATTTATCAGTATATAAACTTGCAGTGCTGTGTTCATGTCAAGCATTGAAATGGATGGTTGCTAGGCGCCGCCCTGTTGGCTATAGCTGCCTTTTGCAGCAGCTCTCTCTTCTTTGTCCGTGTCTTGTAATTTTTTCGTCTCGTTTTCGTAATCTTTGTATTTGGAGTGGATCATTACTTTGTATGGCTCATTTGTTGGTTGAAGCTGCAGACATGGCAAGACTGATTTGACCCATGATTTGTTGGTTTGACACCAAACTTTTTGTGGCTTCAGTGATATTTTTACTACTTTTTCTCCTGTGTTTGTCTGGAGATCCTACATGTAACCATGGCTGCATTGTTTACATGTAAACTCAGCTGTTAGCAGCCTGTAGCATGTCAATGTTAACTGGTGTAAGGCCTGATGTCTTCCCACAAAGTCAGGAGAAGGAGGTGAGGACGACGTGCTGGTTCTCAGGTGTGAGCTAAGAAGTGACGACATGGACCTGTCCTTCCATCCATCGTTATAGAGAACATAAGATCTATCTGGACAAGCTAGCTGTGCTAACCGAGCACCAGAGGGAATACCAGTGGGCAGAGTAGAATAATGCTATCCACAGACATGGCTAATGGAGCTAACATCAGACACCAACGCCACATTGGAAGAGCTTCACCTGCTGACAGAGATGGAGCATGACTGAAGAAGCTCAGTCCTGGACCCTGTGGAGGTGGAGGCTGGCTGAACTGGAGAATGATGGACAAGCTGTCATCATCTATTTTCTTATGGACCTTTTTGCACTTTCTCTACACTTTCTTACTTTTGTTTTCTTGATTGCTGCTGTGACTTCAATTTTGTTGTACATGTTACAATGACAATAAAGTTCTATTCTATATTCCGAAATCGCCTGCTCTTCCACTCCTTCATGGTCACAAGGATGCGTTTAGGTAACTGTTTGATTTTATGTGAATCAGCACCTGGTACTACAGACAGAATTTGGTCAGTACCTATAAAAGTACCTACTTCTAAACACATCCCCACACGCTGCAGTTTATAATAGAGGTAACTCGAGCACAGGTTTGTTGAATTTTCTGAGGGTTATTTTGTGGTTGTAGATTTGATCTACCAGCAGATAATTACAGCTCATCTGTGTTTTCATCATTATTCAAAGTAAACAACTGTACTAATCTTTAGTATATCAAAGAGTCTTGTTACAACTTGTACTTTTTGGTCATCTTTTATTCTTTTTAAACAACAATGGACATCTTTAATCCAGGCAATAACATTTGATCTACAGGTGTAATCAGAATGTAACCAGACATCAGTTTAACTGTTAAACTGACTGACTTATGCATCTGATAATTGTCTGTACAAACTCCACCTACCTCTGTTTAGCGCTTAATTGAACAGACTGAGATATCATACCATTTGAAATCAATGCTAACTATAAATAAATCAGTGTTGATCAGCAAACAGTACAAGGATCACATAACTGTGTTAAATAATCTCTTCTGTGATATCTGTGGTGAGCATTTTTCCTCGTGTTTACTGATCTCTCCTTTGGGTTCATCTCATCTGGGGCTCAGGTCTTTGATTATTTGTTCTACCGCTCACGCTCCCTGTGATTTCTCTAGGTGTGCTATCAAGCTATGATCACCCCTGGACTGAGCGATATGCACAGGGGCACAAACGTCTGAGTATACAGCAGAAAGAAAAGCATAAGCAGACACTTTTACTGCATCGCTTATGCTGCTTCAGAAGTTTGCTCTTTGAGTTTATTTTTTGTTTTGAACCGAGCTCTTCATCATATTTTCCTACATGGCTATGTTACATAAACTGCTTTTCTTTGAAAAAAGAGCATAAGATGCTTGTTTTCCTTGTTGTTTAGGTTTGTGCCCTGTGTGTTGGGACTGAAGTCCTTGTCACAGCAGTCACTGGTACAAGTCTTGATTAGACTCTTTGTTGCATGTTTTCTCCCACTTTCTACTCCTCACATTTCCTGTCTTCCTAATAAACCCCTTTAACCTTCCCCCTGAATGCTAAAAACACCTGTTAAAGGCATGCCCAAATTAAATTAGATGCTGTTCCTGAACTTCTAGAGTATATACAAAAGCTTGGCCTCACTGCAAAGGTAACACTGTAAAATTTTAACCTCAGTAGTCACACTTATTTTAACTAACTTGTATGTAGTTATTAAAGTAAAAATGTTGAATGTTTTTGTCTTTGCCTGGATTTTTTTTATATTTTATTTTTTTCTTAATTTTTGTGTCTGCATGGTAAGATGAAGGTATGAAATCCCTACTCAAACAAGAGTACCAGTGTGTCTGTTAGCAGAACAGACAGTGTGGCTCTGCCTTTTACCATTTTATTGTTTTATAAACAAAATACCCCAGTCCCAGGTGGCGCGATTTTGCAAAGTTTGCACGGATGAGAATCTAAGTGGAGCCAGGTGAATTTATTTGGAAAGTCTAATCTCTTCTTGGCTCTCCCTTCCAACATATTTAACTATTCCTGAAAAGTCTATGCAAGAACAGCAGCTGTCAATAATTGTTAAATATGATGTAAAACACCTAATTTTTAACTTATTTTGGGGGCTTTTATACCTTTAATTTTGTAGTAGAGAGGACAGTGGATGAAGCAGGAAATAGGGCAAGTGGGGAGTGGCATGTAGGAAAGAGGCCACAGGCTGGATTCAAACCTGGGCCACCTACGAATCTTATGGAGCGTGACCTTAACCACTCGGCCATCTGCACTCCTTAAAGCCCCATTTTTGATTTCTAATAACTGATAAAAAAGGACTTGAACATAGCACATCCAGATAGTATCTTCATATCACCACAGCAAATGAATGTGAGAAACATTTATTGGCTCTGGAGAGACCATGGATGGACCCAGTCGGTCAAATGAGGTGTCAATCAAAAGAACCATAATGTTGACACGGTAGTATTGAGATCTGAAAAACCTTGCAGAATCCACATCCTCATTTAAAATGCCCCCAAATAAAGAAAATCTTGTCAGCAGCTTTTTGTTGAAGGTTTTGGGAGAGCTTGGAATTGTTTTAGCACAGCTCAATCAAAAAAAGGAAGTGAAATATGAGCAACTACAGTCAGAGACACACGAGAAGGAGAATGGAACAGGGGAGTGATGTAGAGGGGGGAAGCCATGCTTTTCCTCCAACTTCATTTGCAACACATTGTGTAACATAACAAACCTCAGCAGTGTTTGATAATAGCAGGAACAAGAACCAAGCTTCCTGGTTCACTATTTTTTTTACACAATATCAAATAATTTCATTTAGAAAAATCTGATCTCTGTTTTAAGAGCCTATATTAACAGTAAATATTGAAAAATGCAACCAAAGCCAACCAATGCTTTGATAAACACAATTATCAAGATTCTCTGTTAAACAGTTGTTTTGGAAAACACACCATGTTTCACAAAAACTTAAAAAGTATTTTTCAAAACTTCATTTAGAGATGTGGTTTTATGATTTTGACAACACTTAAATCTCCTTTTATATGTTTAAATTTATTTAGATTATCTAAATTTTATATGAAATTATACATTAAAGCATACATTGTGGTTGTTATAAAATAGTTTGTTGAATATGTTAATTGGTGTGTAAATAACCCTCTTTGCACTAGAAGACACTGAAACACTGCCAGATGAGTTTTTTTCTTCATTTCAATACAGTTTTGTCCAAAGCAAATCAAAGTGCTTTTATAAGTCTGTTAAAAAAAAAATCCTCTAAACTTCTTTGACTGAAGGGTTACTTCACGCTCTGGTTTTTGCCTCATTGATATCGATTCCCAATGGGGGAGATGTATGTTTGTCTGTGTGTATTCCACATTCAGACTCCAAACTGCTTCCCCAACATCCACGCACACACACACATCAGACTGACAGGCCCTCATTTTTTTTATTATTTTCAAATTCAGCATAAAAATTTGGGTGTTTAAAACATTTATGACTGATTAGCAGAGAACTTATCCCTTTTAAAGCCTTTCATGTATAAATCATGTGTATTTTGATTTGAAGGGGCCGCTTCTGCGTTATTGATGAGGCGCTCGACTCTAATCAATTAGTAATTGGAGCACAGCTTTTAAATAATGCATTTATTAGGCCTTGTGATGTGTTTAATGGCAGCCCCTTGCAGTGCAAATACATCTGAAGTGCCCTAATGAGTCTTTTATGGGCCAGCCCAGGGAAAATGGCTCATCTCACTCTGTGACATAGCTGCACAATATGTCTTGTTTACACTCAATTGGCGAGTCAGAAAACCAATGCATGGACGTTCTTACAAATTGTTGTCTTGTTGTCTTCATGTGCCCTGTGGAAAGAGCATTCATGTTGTTGTTTTGTCTCGTCAGCTTGTTTTTTCCTGCGTCTTCCAACTCGCCAATTAGTAGCCTCATGTAATAATCAGCGGTATTTATCAGTCTAAAGAAAACAGCAACCAGCGCTGAGCTGTTCTGCTAAACTTTGACGGTTTAATCATCCCTTATGGTGGTGGATTCCAAATCTTTAAACACTTCTTGAATTCTTTTGTGAGACAATTATCCACCACATCACTGCAAAACCACCTGTGTGGAAGAAGTGCACCACCTGCCCGAGGACAAACCCCCGGGGGACGGCCTGAGCTGTTTAGCCAAAGTCTATATCACCAGCCAGGTTATGCACACCATCCATCATCGTCAGCCTGCCTGTGTTTGTGGTCTGTCAGCAACCTGTGTGAGAGTGTGTGTGTGTGTGTGTATGTGCGTGTGGGAGAAGTGAGTATTGTTGGAGAGCTGTGGCTCTGCTGGCAGGGGTGGGTTTTAATTGGAACACCCAGCGAGTGGTATGAGTGCTAGTGTCACGGTGAAAACTCCACCGACAGGCCCACACTGATTCACTCATATGGAGAGCTACTGTCTCCTGAGGGGCTGCAGATTATAAAGGCATTCACAACTTTAAATACCCGTGCATCACATTCCCTCACTGACTCTGCACATGTGTGTGTGTGTGTGAGATACATATGTCTGTATTTATGTACCTACGGCGTGTTCACTCTTTGCACCTTGAGGGTCTGTCAAACATATCCTCATTGCTTATACAGATATGACAAGAGGCCTGTTCAAACATCGCTGTATTGTTATTTTGTGTTGAGATTAAAATCAGCATGCACAGGGCTGACAGTACACACACTGGCTGCTGAGTGTATGAATGTGAGTCCTGTGTCAATAATGCATGCATATGAGAATGTTTACCACAACAAATCACTTGGATATAGCGCTGAGGTTTTATCCTGACTTGGCATATGCACGTGTGTGTGCTTGTGTGTGTGTGGGGAAGAGTTGCAGGAATTCTTTTTCAACTCAGCTACCATTTATCAAATTGAATCCATCCCTATCTTTCTCCATCTGCGTCCCCGTCCAAATACCTGGCGTGGTAGTTTCCTTCCCTCCACCTCCTCCTCTCCTCTGATACTTTGAGCTGTGTACTTCTGAGTCATATTTATCCACCATTATTACAATTCCCTTCACTGCGAGTCTGTTACTTTATTCTGTTTTTCTTCTGGTGTTTCTGTCTCATTTGAATTCAACATCGCACCGCTCCCTCCCTGCTTGCTTCTGTGCAATTTATATACACATGCAACCCCGCAATGCATGCACAAACATACACGCACGCTTACACACACACAGTTACACACAAGCTCAGCCCTCCCCCACAAGAGCAACAAACACACATGCACACACACACACACACACACACACACACACACACACACACACACACACACACACACACACACACACACACACACGCTCGATGTTTCAGCGGGAGTGGTGCCTGACAGGAACAAGTGACAGCTCCCTAATTACCTCCTCACTGTAGACGCTGACGCTGCCTGAGACGCACTGCTCATTTTCCTCTTTCTCCTTCCTCCCCCTTTCCCTCCCTCTCCTCACTCACCCACCCTCCTATTCCCTTTCTTCCTACCCACCTCCTCTCCTATCTCCCCTGTGGTGAATTATGCATGTCCAGGAACTCCCAATCTGCATTCACACCAGCCCTGCCGAGACCAAACCACCTATATGTTCTCTGCGTCCGCCCTTCTATTTCCTCTTCCTACACGTTTCCTCTCACTTATCTCCTCCGCTGCGGTGAATGACACCCCTATCTGATAACACAGTCATATAAATGGAGAATTTGAAAGAAGTAGTCCACCTTGATTGATAAACACTTTGAATACTGCAAGGGGCTAAGATGCAGGGGAGAAGGCTAGAGGGCATCGTGCTCAGAATTAGCCCTCCTCATTGCAGGCCACTGGGACTCCTTCTTCCCAGAGGTGTCCAAGCTGAGAGGAGGGTGAGGGCCTGGGGACCCGTGGGATCTCCTGAGAACGATAACATTCACTGTGGAGTACCACCACACAACAGCAGCCACTGTTCCTCCCCCCCTGCACTGCACCTCTACCCCACCCTGGGTGTCAGCTCAAAGGCCCAGATTGCATTTCCAGTTGATGCCTGCTGGCCCCACAGGCATGTTTTGTTCTAATAGAAAATGGAACCCTTCACATCCCCCCCACCACTCCTCCATCGTCCACCCTCACGGCGTGATTGTCCACCGGGAGCCAGTGCACAAACACCAATGCTATCTAATCATGAGACGGGGAATAGGAAGGAAAAGCTAAGGATAAGGAGTGAGGTGGGGAGAGGAGGATGTGGGAGGAGGAGAGTTTTTAAAGAGAGCCAGGAGGAGGGAGAAACAGAGAGCGAAGACACGGTGAGAAGAAGAGACAGAGGGCAGGAGAGTCAGAGAGGAGGAATCAAACCTGAAAGGGAAGATAGCGCGCAGTGGGAACAGAAAAAAAGCACACAAAGAGGGGTGAAGCAGAGGGGGTGTTGGTGGCATGTAGGCAGCTGATAGAGTGTCACTGACAGGCGTCACTCAGGGGAAAGAGTCGGCCGGGTGCTGCTCAGATGAGCCACCACAAACAATGCAGGTCCTCCTCTGCACTGCGAGTGTGTACATGAGCTTCTGTCACCATATGGTTATAAATGGTGAGGGTCTGAATCTCTGTCTGTAATCTGGACTAGACTTCTGGATACTTCCCACTGAAGGGACTGTAATACATGCATGTCTCTGTAATTTGCTTTGTTAATGTCCAGTTAAAGTTTGCCAAACTAATTAAAACTTTGTCACCTGTAAAGTGACTGGAATTTTTTAAAAAAATGAATGCTTGCTCAAAAAAATCCAAATGAATGCAACTTTTTTTACCCAGACCCCTGGGGATGCTGAACCCCTAGAGCTCCCAAAAGTGCAGCCCTTGATAGGAGAATGTGTGGGACTGTTAACTCAGCTGATGGGCAGGATGGTACAGGCCTCTGCTATCAGTGCATGAATGTGTTTGAAGAACAGTGCTCTTGAAAAATTAGACCATGACAGCACACACAGCTCTGGCAGTGTTCAAACAGAAAAATATCAGAAACTCTCTCAGTTATAGGGCTGAAAACCTCAACCAGGCAGAGGAAGGGTTTATTCATTTGTTCATCTTGTCTACTGTAAAACGTTGACAGTTACAGCTGCAAGAATTCAAAAAGTTTAATGAATGGAAAGATTAATTGCTATGGTCACAGTTCACACAGAGGATTGTAAGGAAGGATTTCTAAGACAGATAAAGTGAAATCATTAAAAATACAAAAACAGTTTTTAGTTTGTTTAAGTGTCATGTAGCATAATGTACAGAGAGCAGGTTGTTATGGCAAAATGAAACCCTGTCATGGTTGATTCAAAGTGCTTTAAGTGGAAAAAACAAGTCTCAGTATTTCCCATACAGTTGTTGGTTTGTGTCTTGTGAAGTTTGGAGGGAGGCCGACAATTCTTCGCTTTTCTTTCTTTTACTCATATTGTAAGTTTATTGTTAACTAATTGGCAAAACAGAGAAATGAGTGTCATATAACATCTGTGAAATGATGAATGTGTCATATAGTCCAGTTTGGATGATGCAGAAAAGTTTCAGGGGCCTTTACACGACAACGGTTTTAGGGTGAAATGCAAAAGTTTTGTTTACATGGATTCAGTGTTTTAACCAACCTAAAACGCAAACTTTTGAAAACATCCAGAGTGGGATTTTTCTGAATTGCTGCCGACACCGGTGCTGTGAAAGCCAGCGTTTTCAGTAGAAACGCTGACGTCACACTCTGCTTTGCGAGAGCGAATTCAATAGGACAACAGTACAGTTGTTACAATTGCGTGAACTACCGTGTTGTGCTTGTGCTGCTCAATCTGCTGTATCTGCTGACTGTCTTTCAACAAAATGAGCATCTGTTGCTCCACTTTTGCACTCAGTATTTGCCAATACACCAGATGATCGGCCCAACTCTACTTTCGTGGAGATCTCCCAAAAGCGGCTTCTGGACAAGACAGTTATAGCACCGACTACAGGCCTGGCATGCTTACTACAGCGTTTTCAGTCCATCAGTCTTTCCGTGTAAACAGAGATTTTTTTTTCTCTGCATTTTAACTGCATTTTCAGATGAAACAGGGCCTCAGATTCCTATACCCTATATCGGCTTAATTAGAAAGTTTAATGAATTTAAAAATAACAAGTTGTGAACCCCCTCTCTATGAAATGGATGTCAAAGAAGCTAATTTAGTTGAGAAACACATATAAAAATTGCAGTGATCCTAAGCTAAAAGTAACATGTTAGTAAGAGTTAATGCATTTTAAAAAATACTTTGAAATTCTATTTGAAATGTGCTTAACATTTTATTAATTCTGTTATGTTTGAATTATAAATTTACTTCAGTGATTGGTTAGTTGTCTGCTGATAGGAAAATGAGTTTTTCAGACACAGAAAGCTGTGTTGTTAGCATGATTATTTTTGTCATAAAAAAACTTTTTTTTGAATTGGTGGTTTCTTGTGTGCATTTTGAAGCCTGCCTCAAGTGGAGGCCTGATGAACTGCAGTTTTTAACCATTCTACATGGGCTTCATATTTTTAGCATAGGGGTTGTTGTATGAGTGATCCATGAGTAATGTGGTGTTCAAGAACCATCAAGAGAAAAAAAAATGGAAATTGGAGTCTTGTTGCACTTACAGCACTCGTATTACAAAACCTCCATCACTACATACGTTTCCCCCCTGACTATATCAACCCATCACTGTACATCAGCCCACTTTTTACATGGTCTGACACAAGACTTTGATTCTGTAATGATGACAGTATTTTAGGGCACCCTGTTATTTCCTCTGCAGCAACAGTCTCTCAGATTTAAAAGTTATGTATTTACATAGAGTTTAAGGTATGAGTGATTAAGCAGAACTTTTAACCTTGGTGTGGTCAGGTTGCTCTAAACGCTGACCCTGCTCCGTTTTAAGGACCTGACACTGTATGGTGACTGCAGTGGTTTGACTTGTAACCTAGTACAGTGTTTTTCTTTGTTTTTTTTAAAGCAGTGGTTTGTTTCTGCTTTTTTCAGCACACATCACATCATAACCTTTAGCACCATGACTGTTTGGATTAACATAAAGCAACTGGAAAGGTTTTTACTACTGGAAAGCAGCCTCTCTTCTTACTGTACCACTTATACACACATTTTATACCAGGTGGTTTGAACTTGAGGCTAATAGACAGTCTTGTCATGAAAAATGTTCTTTTTTAAATGAAAATAAATTGAAGTACTGATTTAGTGTTGAAATGAAGTTTAAGAGCAATTTAGTAGTTTTGGATGGCTTTTTAGTGAACATGAGAGATGACTGTTTTTCCTCTGAAAGAGAAGTTATTAACTCTGCCAAATAGCACAACAGCACACTTAGTCCAACAGCAGTGTTTGTGCTGGCTCTGGTGAATGCTGTGACTCATAAAGGTTGCCTTATAACTCCTACACTGGCAGCTTTACTCTAACCTTTTTTAGTTATAGTCAGACTAATTATTTAACAGCGAGAAGTCGGCTCCAAAGTGAAGCAGCCAGCGTTTGCTGAGAGCATAACGACACACAGTGCTCACATCAGTCCTGTGGAAACACAGTGATTTAACTCTCTTTGCTGAAAAAAAAAAACTAATGAAGACTTATATTTGAGTCACCACTTCTTAAACAAGCAATCAGACACTATTAAAACTGTTACTTGATGAATGTCAGGGAAAAGCCCTTATATCTAACTTACTGATGAACAACCTGAGTTTGGCAGGTAAAAATACACATAAATGACGAGAGACTAATTTGTTTGATATTTTTCTTGAAGAGTATGTAATAATGCCATCCAGCTATATTTAAAACATCCATCAGAGGGGGAGGTAATTACTAAACTAAAGAGCTTTATACATTAGACATTTATTGGATTAGGAGTACTTTAAACAGTGGATGTATTAAAATGACAGAAGCCTTATGTACTATAATAGCTCATATTGATAAAGATCTTTAAGTATGGTATCAATTTACCTAAAAGCATCAGAAAAGTAATGTTTACATACTGATGCAAATACTGTGATGCTAAAAAATAGCTTTTATGAGCACAGTTTATGAATGACTGATTAATAATAGTTGTAAGACGGATAAGTATATACTGTATAGTAGGGTTAAATTGAAGAGGCTGTGAGGAGTTTCAGAGTGATCTTGAAATAGTCTCACTTCTAGATATATGCCTGGTTGTAATCCACACTTTAAAATGAGATCATCAGCGCTAATATAGGTTATTCCATAATGCTACATCTTAGCCATGTGACAACACCACGCCAGCTGAAAATGATCTCTTTGAGTCATTTTGTAGTGATGGTGGACACAGGAGCATAGCTGTCAGACAGGAAAAGGACAGAAGAGCAGAAGAAAGATAAACATGAGAGAGATAAAGCCCGAGCTGAAGGCTAAAACAGGAGCTGAACTGTTTGTGATAATATTCGCATGCAGCAGTTATTCTGCTGTGGTCTGTTCAAACTTGAGAGTCTATCAATAAAATGAAGAGTGAGGTTACGTTAGCTCTGCTTGGTAGATGACTGGCAGTACATGACCAGGATTCACTCACGTTACACATTACAGGCACGTCTCAGAACACAACAGACAACAGTTGTTGATAAATACCTTACCTTATCTGGTAAAAAGTTGTCTTGAACAAAAAAAAGTGTTCCAAAACAATCATGTGCCTTCTCACATCTTCTCAACAGTGTGCGTGAGACTCTGGGCCATAAGGTGGCGCTGCTGTCTAATTAAAACAGATCCTTCTCACAGCATCTTCACTTCAAGTCTGTTAACTCTGTTTTATACTCTGTCAGACTCATCAAATTTTAAATGTTATGTATGAAAAATGAGCAATCACACCTGTCAAATACATTTAGTGGAGTGTGAGGTATGATTTCTCTCTGATGTGTTTATGAGCAGAAAAATAAGGTTCATTTTAAGCCCAGTAACTTCGGCTCTTTTTGTTTGTAAAAGTGTAGATCAGCATTTGAATGCTCTTATTTACATCTAAACAATAGACAGTGTAGGCAGTGGCTGAAGGCGACAGAGAAACAAGAAACTGCACCTTGTATTTCATTTTAGCCCCCCTGTAAATTAGATCTGCCCTGAATAAACAGCCTTGAAACATACAATAACTTTCTCTCTGAATTGGCTGAATGAGTCCAGAAGTACCCGATCCGCCAGCAGAGGGGCCTCCACGCTGCAAGACTCATGCTCCTCAGCGTCTGCCTCCAGACAGGTGAGCTCTTTCCAGACTTTGTGCTTCAAGGGCCATCGAGGTCCTGCAGAAGGACTGCGAGCTGTGGGAGAGGGACAGCCAAGAGAAGGGAGGGTCAGGAAGAGGCAAGTCGAGTGGCTGTAATGGCTTTTCAGGGTAAATTAAGACGCAGGGAGCTGTTTGGGTCTGCCTCTGCGGAGTGCTGACCCTTATTCACACAGGTCGTCAGCGCCTCCTCACCATCACACACTCGTCACAATAGTTTCTCCTCCCAATCAGCTTCAGAGCAGCGTTTATCTGACTGCCACTGCCCGTGATTTATTACCCCAGCCCCTGCCACTGGGGCTGAGTGTCATCAGGCCTCTGGCACTCTGCAGAGTCACTACACGGCCCTGGTTTGTCACCCAGACCTCGCATTGGGCTCCAGCTGTCTGCAGCCGGCTAACCTGTTAGAGCCAGGTAATGCTGCTCAGATAGAAACATATGAAGGTAATAGTTTGTCAGGACCTTTCTTTGTCACTTTCTCTGGATTGTAACAGACAAGTACAGTAGCATGCTGGCAGGAGCTCACAGTCTCACAACACACATGAACACACACATGAACACACACATTACCCAGTCCCTCTTCTGTTTCTGCAGCTTGTTTATAGACCACAGGGGGACATTCGGTGGACTTGTAGAGGTATGTTTAGTCTGTTTCACTTGCAGACACTCTCTGTTTCTTGTGGTTGGTCTCTTGAACAGGTTGCGATCCTGTAGTCCGTTATTTTTACCGTCTGTACATGATTAAGCATAATAACAACTCACATAAACACAATGATTGTGCTTGCTAAAATTTCCTCTTCATGTTTATCAAATTATTTTTGTTATAAACACTCAACAGCATCACTGTAAGTGATTGTATTTATATTTAATTGTGTATGTTCCCATAAATATTGTCCACAGCCCAAAAGATGCTCATCATAATAACTCTCTAATTAGGAGAATAAAACATTTGCCCTCCTATGTCATCAAAGTGCAGGAACACAACAGGACACATGTCTTAAATACTTACATTTTATGGCCCTGCAGAGTGGTTACATGTTTTCCCCTCAACCACAGCTGCTGTATATAGTGTAGAAGCTACAAATTGCAAGCACAAATCAACCCATTTCCAGAAAGAATTCTTGTTATAATAATTCATGCAAAACCTCTCCAAAAAACAACCTTATCCTCTGGTGCAGCACTGTAAAGCGAAACATAGCTTAAACTCATAAAAGCCACAATAAGGAGTTTTTTTCTGCTCATGAAACAGATTGAGATTGTTTCTGATTCTCTCTTATGACTTTAAAAGGTAAACCTGACCATCAGTGACAGCACTGTATTTTTTAATTTCAACAGCCTCTGTGATGGTGAAGTGTATGACACAACAATTCAAGTCAGGTACTGAAAAGACAATACTTGTTTTGTTTTTTCTTCTTTGTCCTAAGTTTAAAGGTTAAAAGACGATGTGATGACAGTTGTCTGAAGACACAGCCTTAACATGCTCAGGATAAAAAAAGCCTCAACACTCTTGTCTTTGTCGACTAGCTATAGAAAGATACAACATTCTGGTATCTGGTTAGAGTCTGGGAGAAAGTCCTGAAAGTGATGGTTGATGTTTCCTCAACAACAGCTTCAGTCGAATAAAAGTAACACCGGGTTATAATTGAGCACTGTTGTTGGGTGATTGTGTTTATGTGGTTTTTATTGTGATGTGTTGTCTTCTTGGGTGGCATCAGACTGCTCACTGATATCATGAAAAGTAGGTGTTTCCCTGCCCTCCCTGTTCCTGTGTAGTTGGGTTTTTTTTTTTTGTTAAGAGGCACATGTTGGTGTGATTGTAACCCACTGTTCATGTGTATCTCGTATCTTCTCCTGATAAACAATGGCCCTGATCATTATGGGCTCTAATTTCGTAGACCAGGCGCAAGTGCAGGCGCACCTGACCTGCGCCGGCCTTCGCCGTGCGGACAGGGCGTGACTCGCACACTTTGCAACTTTCCTGCAGTGCCAAGAGAGGCACAGTCAAGGTGCAGAGGAGCGCAGAGCTGCGCGTCCACGCCTCCCTCCGCGCAAATGGCAGAGAGGGAGGAGAAAAGCCGTGAGTGGGTTTAACACAGCCGAGCGCTGTCTTCACCAATCAGATGAGCGCCTCTCCTCGCCTTTAAATGCCCTGCGGCCGAGGCGCAGCGTCTGATTGGTCTGAGCGATCTCCAGCACCGCGGAGAGAGTGCTGGTAGCGGAGACGGTCAGAGCCGCTGTCCCTGCAGCAGGAGAATGGACAGCGGGGCACATCGGAGGACACGAAGCACGTCACCGTGTGGGCCAGCTCCCGGGACAGATTTAATCTGTTCCTTTGTCATTAATAGAAGTACAAAATGAAGAGACAGTTACACAGCTGGCTTATCCATTCAGAATACTTTTGATCCACCTGCACTCCTGGTTTGTCATCGCCAAATAGCAGAACCTTTGGTGATTACTGTATACTCTCCCAGTGTCTCCACCTCATCCTCCTTACAATTATGTACTACATCTTTTTAGATCACATTAAAAATAAAGACTAAAACAGAGAAATATGGGAAATCACGGGTAAATCCTGAGTTACAAACATTTATTTTGTCTCTTTTTACTTCGTCTTTTCTCTCCCTCTTTTCTTTGAATTAAATGAAATGAGAGAACCAGATATACTCAGTATCAGATGTTAAGGCTGTTTATTGTTTAATTGTAAGATGTGCATCAAACTTCCAGCTGATGTCAGGTTAACTTTCCATTATGACAAACGGCTTTAATCTGACATCAGATGTGACGGGACAGTTAATATAGATATAAATGTATATGCTGGTTCAGACAGTTACATTAAATAGTGATTACATGTGCGCCTGTCACCAAATTACAGCTGCGTGGGGTGCGCTCCGCCTTGCGCCGAGGATAGACCAGGTTGGAGCTGGCGAGCTTTCAGCGCACTTTTTTGGCACGAAATTGTCACTGTGCCAACATGAATCTGCTGACACCTCCCCCTGGAGCGCCGTCAACTCCCCCTGGCGCGCCGTCACACCCATCTCTGCGCAGACGATCTACCAAATTGTCAAATTGGCAGCGCACGGTGTTGCGCCGCACAAAATAAACACTGCACAGAGTGCACCAGGCTTGCGCCCCCTGCACTGCACCACGAAATTAGAGCCTCAAGTGTTTTCCAAAAAATGGCAATCACATAGAGCACACTATAAAAATAAAAACTGTTGTGCAATGTAAAATGTTCATTTTTCCTATGTATGGAAACTTATTGGCCCCCCCTTATATAGAAAATTGAGAGCAGAGTACTTCACTTTATCTTGTATTATTGTGCTTTGATGTATTTTGTTGAGAAGTATTCTTGAGGTAAGTTTTTTTTATTGACTAAAATATTACCGACAATGATGGTGTTAGTCCGTCACAGTAGTGTTCTTGGGTTAAGTATGAGGGTGGAGACATACATTGCAGATGACAGATAAAGTCTGATGTTGTTTAGAGTTAACAGTTAATAAATGTGACTTTCGTCATAGATTTGAACCATTTATTGCCAAATGGAAATACAGTTATCTTCAGTGTTAAAGCTCTGCTTTTTTGTTTTTTTAGAGTACTCCCTGGGTTAGCCAAGCAGCCTGGTGGCTTTAAAGGAAGTACATTACAAAATCTCCCAAATGGGTTACATACAAAACACACAAACAGACTTAATAGGATACCAACATGGAGACTTATTAGAAGGAGGTGATACTTAAAGACAGCAGTATAGTGTGGTTAGCATGGAAGTAGCAGGGATAGGTAAGGGTGGAGATGTGTTTGAATACGCCGCCTTATGGCTATACACGAGCTGTGATTGGTTGAGTGGGTGGTTAATAGTGATTTGATCATCAGCCTGTCAGTTGAGAGCAGCTGGGCATAGGACTTTCATGGCCTGCATGAATTTACGCAAACTTCATTTGTTTCAATTTTTAAGAGTTTTTAAACATGTAATTAGAAGAATCCTCATTAGTATGTTTTCTTGATCCTTATCATCAGTTTTAAACAGTTTTAGTCACAAGAGAATAAGAGTTTATTTGACATTCTAACTTGTAACATTATTTAAGAGTTATTTTCAAACTCATCACGGAGCCTGAATGTTTGTTTACACAAACAACAGATTGAATATATGCTCTCTTCACTTGTATTGAGTAACAACACTGCGGTGATGAAGTTATAAAAGATAATAAGGTTATCGATGGGGGAACTGTTTACCTAATTATGATCTCGACGGGGTTTCCTCGTCCTGATAATCCACGCTGCAATCCTCTGATTGGAAATAAAACGAGGTTACATCCAGACCTACATTTTCCACTTTGCAAAAGTTACAATCACTTGTGCTAATGTGCTGCCCTATTCATCTCTGCGGTTCAACCTGTCACTACGCTGGAACAAATTCTGCTCTGATGCCTGAAATTGCAGCATGAGAAAATTACAGTGCAGGGAGAAAAAATGAGCGAGGACATGAGCACGGGTGAAGAAGCGTTACGCTGTTGCTAATTACTGCCTCATTAGCAGCGGTGCTTAGCCATGTGGACAATAGCAGCAGAACAGCTGATAAAAACACATGCAGAGGCTACAGTTGAAAGAACAGTGCTGTGGTTTATGTCTTCATCGGCTCACTATACATTTTAGCGCCGCGGCGTCCAAAGCACAGGGGATGAAGTTAGTAATTAAAGCAGCCAGACAGATGAGCCTCAGTTTTTTTGGTGTGTGTGAGAAACTGCAGCAGCAGATTGGTGTGCTCTGCCGTTTAAAACGCCAAAACTGAACTGTAGCCTATTACACACCTTCATCCGCGCACCTACACCTTCTGCCTCCACCCTCTCCTCCCTCCCACCCACCCCCCAGGCATCCAGATGTTGCTGTCACCCCTGTTCTGCGGAGGCGCCGCAGTGTGGAACTGCCTGAAGTGATGACAATAAACACCTCCGCCATAACCTGGGCCTCTGCATTTGCATATTTGCCGGGTTTAATTTGAGGGGGAAGTATGCAAATGTATGCAAAATGAAATCCATCTCCTAATGACATGAGACGATTAAACAATTTTTATGCTTAAATATTCTGTTTAATGAAATCAAACGGGCCCACGCGCCGCGACAAATTTGCCTAGGCACGGGCAAAATTAGAGGATATCACAAAAAGGAAAGTGAGGGAAGGAGGGGGAGAGAGGGGAGGAAAGGGAGGAGGGAAATGCCTGTGGTTGGTGCGCTTGACAGCTTTTTAAAGTGTCCCTCACAAGAAAAAAAAATCAGTAAGCTCCTGAATTCAAATAAGATTTCTATAACAATTATAAAATCTGTCAGTTCCCCTTTTTCATACACCCACTCCCTCAGTTGAAAGAACAGCGGGTGATGAGGTGCAAAATATACTTCTAAAAATGTTCTAAAATAGTATCGATATCTCTGATGGCGCTTTTTTGAAGCTTTTCCAAAAAAGCAGCACCATTTTCTCGCACATGATGTTAGAAATCCAGCACAAAGTCAGTTTTTAATTCTTATATTCCATTTCAAGCCACTCCCTCCTTCTCCCTCTGTCTGGTTGTCTCTACCTGAGCTGAGGAATACCGTTGCCTCTGTTAATACACGGCTTAACAAATAGGAAAATAAAATGATTTCCTCGTTGGAGTCAGCGCCTGAAGACACGATCACCCAAGAACAGAATACATAACGAAGGAGACAGCGCTGTGATTAAAGCTGGAAACAGAGAGAGGGGGAAAGAGAGTGAGAGAGTAATATGTGACTGCTTAATTGTGGCTTTGCAGGGAGCTGGTGACTAATGGCCTTTCCACGGAGCTGTTCAAGCCATGAGCTGCACATTAATATAAAGGGGGTTATTATTATGTTTTAGCTTCAGACCTGATTAATCACATGGATTTACTTCCAGCTCAACACCTCATATAGGGAGCTGTGCTGCTCGTCGGCAGCCGTCAGACTCATGATGAAGGTGCTTACTCCTGCATCGAAATGCAAATGTTGGACAAGATACTCTGAACGTGGTTAATGCAGGTTAGACTGTCAGATGGGATTGAATCTCAAAGGTATCACCATGACTGTCAAAGAGAAATGCAGGTTTCCCGTGCTTGGTTTGACCTCTTATTTGGAGGATGAGTAGAATCCAGGACAGGTAGATGTGAGTGATGATGGTGGTGGTGTTGTACAGGAGAGCAGGACTGTATGACAGCTGAAGCGTGAATACAACAGTGATCAGCCAGGCTCAGTTAGCCACCCCACAGCCAGAGAGCAGCGAAGGCCTCGCTTGGACCCCAAGGCTGGGAGGGGATTTCTTCAGCCTGATGCTTTGTTGCCTCCTAATCCTGTTGGCTTATATATTATCCCTGCCTTCCCTCCGACAGCCGGCTAATAGAGGAAAGAAGCGAAGGAGCTCTCCTCGTGGCGTGCTGCTCTCTCCAAACAGCTACAGGAGAGCGCTGCATGAGAGTGTGTGTACGTGTGTGTGTGTAAACTGTTGATTACTACTAGTACAGATGTTAAAGTGGACTCAGACAGAGAGATAGAGGGAGGAGGGTGCACACACACACACACACACACACACACACACACACATGCACAGTTAACTGAAGTGTTTGGGGAGGAACAGGGGAGGGGGTAAAAAGAGGTAGAGAGAGGCTGAGCTTGTTGTAGCGCATCGATCGATTTCAGGCTCTCTGACGAGATCCTTCTCTAGCACACCTCCAGATGCAGCGTGGGGAGAAGGAGGAGGTGGGACGAAGGGTTGAGATGGGGGGGCAGGTCCTCTATGACACCCTGCCAACAGTTATAACACCGCTATGATGTCAGGCGCATAGGGACATGACAGACCTGAGAACACAGTCCGTCTCTGTGCAGGTCTGTCAGGCTCTGTGTGTGAGTGTGTGTGTGTGGGAAATGTTTGTATAGGTGTTCGTGTGTGTGTCCAGGGTTTGTGGTTAGTGCATGTTCATTAATACCAGCACAGGTCTGTTTATACATGTGTGTGTGTGTGTGTTTGTGTACAGTATGTGTGTGTGCTCATGTCTTTACATTTGTACGCTACATCTGGTTACACATGTTAATGTTGGGGATTTGAGGTTGGGTGCGAGGGGAGCAGGAAGAGGTGGGGAACTGGATTATTAACCCTTAACATGCAGCTTGATGTGGTTTGCTAAAATTATGGTGCAGGGGGATTTATGTGATCCCCATAATCCCGCGGGCCTTGATGCTCCAAATCCATTGTCATGCTTCACTTTTATAGAGGGAAATTTCCATGACTTCAGCTCCCCACTTAGATTGCACTTTGCATAACCACGAACACACACACACACACACATGCACACATAGCTGCCACCCATTCAACATTCCTGTCTGAATGCCCTGCATCACATTTCACAGGGCAGGTCTTTGATGTTATTACCCTCCTTTATTTGCGGTTTATGTGCTTATACCAGCGAGCTGATTATGTGTAATGCCCAGTGCACCAAATGGAGGGGTGACCGAATGAAAGGAAGAATGAAAACTCCTTGTAGTAGCACTTTTGTCCCTTTTCCGCTCAAACCTCGGCAGGTGATAATTTGTTGATTAATTGCAGGGGGATTTGCGCTTTTTTTGTTGGTGCATTTTACGTCTTTGGTGGAAAAACATTTCAAAAACAGCAAGCAGTGTAAATAGTTTCAATTAATATTAATAAGAATGACTTTCAGCTGACCTTTTCCAGCGAGTGTTAGCAGGGACAGCAGGTGTCCTTGTAGTGTGAAAGATAGAAAAATTGAAAATCAGACAAATTGACAAAGGGGTGTGTAATTGCAAAATATTTTCCATTTGCTCAGATATTTGAGCATTTAACGGTTCCTCATCACATTTGCATGAACATATGCGTTCTGTCTTTGAAATGAATTTCTGTGAATGTGTCAGGAAGTTAATTAGCTCTGTGTGTCATTTTGTGTGTGCATGTGTGTTTGTACTTTCTGAGAATGTCTGCGTGTGTGTGTGTGTGTGTGTGTTTTTGCATGTCTCACTCCCTCCACCAAAGACAGGAGACAAAGTCAAAATCATTTTTGCCTCCACAGGGGGTAAATGTGACTTGCTAAGTCATTCCTTATTGTTTTATTTTTTCCCCCGAGTGGAAGACTGTAAGCATCTTTTCCACCCCTCGCCCTCTCTCTGCTCCTTTTTCGGCAGCACATTTCCTCTGCTCAACTTTCTCCATCCCCTCACCTCTCTCCGTCTTACTCTCCTTCTTTCCCCTCTCCCTTCTCGGCGGGATGGTCATTTAATCCATCTAACCAGCTGGAAAGATAAATATTCCTTAGTGGAGAGAGGGAGAGAGGCCCCTGCCTCTCCACTCACACAGACCGGAGATGAGGGGGAAAGTCTCCCACTCTGTGGAGCTCAGAGGGCCTTAATAAAGCCTTCCACTCCAGCAGACTGAGACATGAGGATGGCTGCAAAAGCTCATAACATCTTTTATTTTTTTAAAGTTCAGTATTTTTGTTCATTTCAATCCATTTTTCAGTTTGCTATTATGCACAAAGTCCCATGAGTGACTTTAAATATTGTGTTCTGGTCAAATTTGACCCGTTTTCAAGTTTAGGTATGAAAAAGTATCATTTACTTTTTTTTGTATCGGAACGAGGCTTCATCTAATCCTCAAACACAAGTATTTTAACACAACAGAGGAAATTTTCTACACTTTAGTAAATTTTTGAAGGCCTCAAAAGTGACATCTGTGGTGTTACGGGTCAAAAATGACCTGGCAGTGAATACTGACTGCTGCATGCGTTTCTTAAAAAAAAAAAAAGACGTTTTTTTTTTTTTTTTTGCCTTCCCCCTAACATAAATCCATACAGGTCAGTTTTGACCCGCAACACCACAGATGTTACTATTGTTAATAATGTAAGGTTAAAAACAAAGAACACAACTAACTTTTTGGTAGGTGTGCCATAACATTAGCCTTTAAGACTTGCATAATGTGCTTACCCATGATCTTCACTACAGGAAATAAAAAGTGATTTTAAACTTTTTATTTTTTAAAATTAAAAACGAGTGGTATATTGTAAGATAAAAAGAGTAAAGAGCCAAAAAATATAACATTTAAAACATTGTTTACACGGTCAGCTATGAGTCAGCTAAGATCAAGCTAAGTTTAACCACGGGTCAAATTTGACCCGCCAACACTAAAGACGTCGGCAGCTTTCTAACACAATACAAGGGCTAAGTGTGGAATTAAAAATACTTCATGTTGCTTTTAAGGGCTGTTTTAGTCTTTGAAAAGAAGAGTTTCCATCTATGAAACCAGCAGAATTTTCGACATTTCTTCATGTTCAAGCCCCAAAAAGGATACGTCTGTGCATTCCTCCACTGCCTGCTGCCTCCATCACCCCTATGGCGTGTACATTTTCCTGGCTGCATTAGGCTGATTATCCCTGAAGGAGGACCGTGGATGGGTTCCTGAGGCTGACTCATGGTTTCTGTTTGGAGAGGTCCAGTCCGGTGCAGGCTGGCCCGACTGGAGCTCTTGTTTACACAGCCTCTCTTAGGCCAGACTGAGGGGCCCTATTTTCACACCCAGGTGCTTTCCAAAGAAAACCTCCTGCAGAGGCCCCCTCGCCTTAGGTACACCACAGTGAAAACCATACATACTGCCTCATGTTGCTCCTGTCGTGTTGCATGCTTCAGCTGCACGCTTATTATAATAATACAGAGAGTCAGTATGAGACATTATAGCATAATCACTGTATTTGTGAGCACCTTAATGTTATTTTATATTCTTATTTTCATCTGCTCCCATGGATTCTGAGTGTGTGATAGCGAATATTCTCTGTTTCTCATCCTGGCGTTACTCTCAGCAGGAGGATTTGCTTTCTCTCTGTGTGTTATTTGGTGGAGTGAGTTGGAAAAATTGGTATTCTAGAGGCTGATATCTCTTCAGACAGCTTCACTGCTGGAATGAGTCAGCATGACCCCCTTTTGCCTGTTTAGAGTCAGAGTCAGACCTTCGCCTTCAGAAAGATGTTAAGCACAGGGTCAAACCCAGACGAAGGATGCTGCAGAGGAACTGAGGGGAGAGGCTGCCAAGACTGTTTACATGAATACCAGGGCAGGGAAACACTTTGCTACCTTTTATGCACAAAAATAGCAAAAAATAAAAATAAAAAATAAATAAAATCCTTTCGGCCCTCCTTTCAGAGAGAGGCAGCTGTCACTCAGTGTGCACACACACAAACACAAATACAAAAAGACAGCAGCAGAAATAAGCCACTCCCCCTGAAATATCACTCCAAAGCTCTCTTTCAGAATAAGAAAGCCTATGCATATATGTATATAATAATTACATTCCATATATCTCCCAAAATCCCATTTCCATCAACGGTGACTCTCTCAGGAGTAATGGGTGTATTATGTGTGTGTGACAGGCCCAGCTCTCTCCCATCCTTTCCCCATCATCTGCCATACACCACCCTTATCCAACCCCCAACTTCAATCTAACTGCTGCAAAATCAAAATAAAGAGTAAAAACGTGCAAAATGAGCGATTCTGCAACCCATTTACCAAAATAAAGACCGTGTTGAGATGAGAGTTAAGGCTGAGAAGTAGTTCATGCTGTTCGATGCGTCCTTTTTTCTCCCCTCAAGAAAAATCTAAAACACACCAGAGAGTAGGTGTGTGACTCTGTGGTGACCTGTTATAAGACACTGACAACTTTCCCATGAACCTTTGCTCTAAAGCATGATACCCCTCGGTGAGTGCACAATGAATAAATGAGTGTATAAATGACCGAGGCCAGTGATTGAGTGAAGAAATTATTGAGCTGGTAAATGAACAAATGTTTGAGCGAGCGACTGAGTGAGCGGCCGGGACATTGAGTATGTGTCTGACTGAGTGAGTGAGCCGGTCTGAGAGCCACACACACTAGAGGCAATCCAAACAAACAGCTCTAAGTGCTGCAGTGTTCGCTGTGGGACCTGGGAAAAGCCCCATCAGCCCAATGAATGAGCGCATTCTGCCCCCTCGCAGCCTGTTATTAAAATCAATTAATGACAGGGAGGGAGGCCCCTGTAAAAGCTGACTTGTTGGGCTCTAGGGGTCTTTTGCGACACGTTGCTTTTCTGGATCACTTGTGCCATATGGAACCTCCCCTCTCGTGGCACATAACTCACTTTTATGAGGGCTTCATTGGCTAATGATGGAATAGTGCACGAGCGCTGAGCAGGGGAGTGCTCCTGGCCCCGTAACTGTCACTCCCACTGCTGCCTGTCTCTGTCGCTCTGATCTTTGCTGAGACTCTACCGCTGGCTTCAGAGAGCACGTCAGTGACAAGAGGTGAGAGAGAAATGGGTAAAAAAAAGAGCAAACAGGGTTTTTTTTCTCTCCTCTAAACATTTACTGTTTGTTTAGACTCAGCAGACAGAATGACAGAGAACATCCAGGCTTAGCATGACAGAATAAACTGTGACTCAAACAGGATCAAGGTTGTGTAGAAACAAAGCTTAAGAATCTGCTGCATCTTTTACCTGCCTGTCAGCATTGTTTTATACCTCACTTTTCTACACCCACAAATACATCTCATCCATCAAAGCCTCTGGGAAACTGGCTTAAAAGGGAGGAAAGTGAATATAGCGCATAATGACAAAATGTCACTAATAAAATGTTCATAACTTTTAGACAACTCTGATAAAAAAAAAAAAAAAAAAACACTGCATGTAGCTCTTTCAGACCATAGGACTTCATAAACTTGGCTGTTTGGCGTCATCTCCCTGTATTTTGGTAAAGACAGATGCACAAAGTACAGCTACAGGTAACTCATGTCATATATCATAGTGAGCAAAAAGTGTGCTAGCCCTTTTTGTAATCAGATCCCTTAATGCTGAATAATGACTCTGACTTGTAGTCAGTGCCATGGTGTTAAAGTCTCCCTGCTAATACTCGAAACCTGCTGCAGTAAATGATGTAAAAAGACATCCCCAGTCGACCATCAACCTCTGCAGCTGTCAAAACATGGCCCACAGATGATGCTAACTCTGGGCAGTTAACAGTGGATTAGCTGCCATGTGACTTTGATTCAGTGATGGAATTAGTGAGTCACTTATGTAATGAATATCACCACGCTGAATTCAACCCAAATATCTGTGAAGTCTTCAGAAATTTAAAGGTATGTTTTTTGAAGTGAGGTTGCACGAGAGGGGTCCTGCATGATTTTGCACTTATGTGCAGACACAGCAGAAGCACGCTCCTCCACCTGCAGGGAGCTAATAGGCTGCACAGGTTGGGCGAAGTCGGACCTTTTTTTATTTGGGTGGCCAAACTGGGGCACTGACTTTAGCAGGGGGTTGCCTAGTGTTGAAAGGCACACATATAATCATAGACATACTTAACATATTAGTACCATGCAGGTATAAAGCTCCTGTGCACTCAGGGATAGTATAAGCCTAAATGATTTATCAAAACTAAAAAATCCGCCTCTGACAATGCCGGATAGAAAATCATGCCTTCAGACTTGGAAAGGGTCTCTGGGGTGACACTTCAGGTTTCAGATATGCCTGAGTTAACAAAATGATCTGTCTGAATCAAGCAGCAACCTCTGGTCTAAAAACATGAGGCAATGTGGAAGGGCTAAAACCTGCAGTTCGTTCAGTGTCCACTTGAGGCTGGCTCCAGAAGCACTGGAAACCACATATACACCAAGCAAAAAAAGATTATTTTCTCAGCAGAAATAAAAATGTTTACAGTCTGGTTCAAAAAAGGACTAAGGCCTTGCTAATTTCTCAAACAGCACACACTGAGGCACTAAGACTTTGAGGCACAACTCAGCTGATTAACAGGGGGCACCCTATAGCTGTTAGTGTGGAGGCTCATAGCCTGCCCAATTTCAATATGGCCTCTGTCGATGATCTGCTTCAAAACTCTGTATCAGAAACAGACGGGTGACATCACAGACACTATGTGTGTTTATTATGCAGTCTGTGTCTGAATTAGCTGATGAAGGGTTGGCTCAGTGCCAGCCACACACCAGACAACATTCACATCTTAACCAGTTTTGAAATTTTGGGAGACCCCACACATAAGGACCAATTCAATCAATCAATCAACTTTTAACATGACAATCTTTTGATCACACTGAGTTAATGATTTCATAAGGCTTCTGAACCACATACTTAATGTTTGAGATAATGATTTCATAAACATCAGATCACACAGAAGCTCACAAAACCATACAAGACCTTAGAAGATAAGATAAGTGTCCGACCATGATTTGTAAATACTAAGCATGTGATCATTTTCCACCACTTATTTGGGTCTGAGTCGCGGGGGCAGCAGTGCCAACAGCAAAAACCAGTGGCCCCTGGCTGGCCACTTCCACCAGCTCCTCTAAGGGGATTCAAAGGCATTCCCAGGCCAGTTGAGATATATAATATCTCCACCGTACCCTTAATAAATACTAAACATGTTTAAAAAAGTTTTTTAAATACTTTTATGAACATCCACACAGTTTGGGATTATTTAGATAAAGAACTGGTTATGACGTGCCCCAAATCAGGCTGTATATCAGACTTAAAACTGTTTAGTGTGCTGAAATAACAAACTCTAAAGCCAGTATTGCATCCATCATTTTAGCAATCACTGCTTGAAATAATGACATACTGAGATGCACATTTTTGCAACAGATTAGTCTAAAAGAAAAAAAAACTGGACTTGTACATCATTGACCTGTAATCAGTGTACTTTACATAGAAAATATATGGGTTGTGGGCGGAATAACACTGAAACCAATGGGCTTTACTACAAGTAGGTCCTTTACAAGGTCTGAATCTTGATCCACCCTGTTGTAAGACTGGACCCATTGAAAAGGACATAGACTGGTGGAGAGTGAAATATTGGCTCAGCTGGTCGATGCAGAAGCTCCATCTCCATGCTGTAGCAGAGTCCCACAGGGTTCATGCAAAGAAGACAAACTCACTCAGATCTCCCTCTCCCTCCTCAGATCTTTCCCTCTGTCCGTAGGACATTGCTCTGGTCTTGAAGCACTGTATGCTATACAGTTTCACTCTGCAATCAAAGCTCCCACCATCTGTTGTCTCACTTTAGCGTTAACAGTCACACCTCGGTCGCACGCGCCACAAACATGCTCACTGGGCAATTTCTCAGCGATCACTAACAAGGGGATGCCTTCTCCTTAGAGAGGAGTTTTGCTGACCCATCAATTACTTTCTCCCCTGGAAGAACGTAACATGATAATAATTATGATAACGACGTGACATTGTGATAATGACATGATAAGGAAGTGTAAGATGAATCTGCCCCCTGTGCAGTAAGCGCTTATCGTGTCAGCAGAGGAGGAAGCAGTGCTGACAAGAGATGCGTTTAGTGTCAGTAGGTAAAGATGTGCTTGTGCATGTGTCAGGTGTGAGGAGTGGGGAGGTGTCATGGTTATGTATCTGGTATAGTTGACATGTTAAACACCTGATCAGACAACTGTAATCACACTGATATACAGCTGTACATGCCATCAGTTACTGCGGCACATGTCTGGTGTTTATTTTAAGAGCTAAAAAGTGACATTTTTGTCTTACCCAAACAGGCTTGGCATTAAGTCAACCCATTTCATATTTCTCTCAGTTGCTCAGAGAAAGAGATAATTTGAAACACAAAAATTAAATATATTCACAATCTGTAGCACACGCAGTCTGCTGACTTTATTTTTTAAACAATCAATACATCCTGTCCAGTTGGAACCCAATCCAAACCTAATCTGGATGTCTGGTCAGGTCCTAACCTGAACATTATTCGGACAGCTGGTCCAAACCTATTCTGAACCTAATTCAGACAGAGACAGACAGAAGACAGACTTAACTAAATCTAACACAGAGAGCTGTTTTGCGTGAAAATGAAGCAAAAATCACATCTAAATAACATCCTCTCTGCAAGGAGAAATGAACGTGACAACACGTGGCCTACTTAAGTTTCAATTTTTCCTCTCTTCTGTCACTTACTTGGCTCATGCGCTATTTGATGCAGAAAGGGTTGTATTTTACATTTTTGAAGTGATTTAGAGGGGAAATCAGAATATTAAGATGTATGTCGTATAGAGCCCCTAAAGGGCAGAAAAAATGAAAAATTAGTTTATCATGCGCATGAGGAACTAAATAATGCTCACAACTTTCTCATGAGCATGAGGAACATAAATTTGTTTTTATTTTTTCTACCTTTGTCCCTTTTGGGGCTCCATAATGTTGTGTATCGTGATAAAGGCTTAAAATATTAAAAGATCGGTTTTAGGCCACGTTGTGGAGCCCTGCTCAACTGTCTGTTTTGCAGCTCGCTAAAGACACCCCACAAGAACTTTAGAAACCTTTTTTTGTTTTTATTAAATCCAAGAAGCATTTAAGACCATCATGTGGTAGCTACAAGTAATGACTTTGACACACGCTTAGTATCTTGCAAGGAAAAATAAAAAAGATTAATAGATAGAAAGTTATGATGAGAGACAACAAAGAGATTTTTTTGCGAAGAGACAAAAATAAATCTCATTTTAAAAAAAAAGCAAAGAAATGAAATAAAATGTGTGTATATAAATATATATATATATATATATATATATATATATATATATATATATATATATATATGTATATATATATATAATGCTCAACATTTCCTTTGTCATCTAAAAGGATGGAGGTCTAAATGACCATTTGCAGTTTTTATGTTATCTTCCCAGCATGTTTCTGGTAAACAAGACTTGTCCCAGCTGTCCCCAGTCTCCCCTACTTTTTTTCTTCTACCTCCTTCAGCTCTTATGTAACGCTTCCTTCTTTGTGTTCCACGTCTGTACCGAGACCTCGGGGCTGTTTGAGTGATGCTGGTGTTGAAGTGTCAAAGCTCAGCAAGAACATGAGATTTCTCTCTTCCTTGCCAAACAGACACCTCCATGAGAGAGAAACTTCTGCCTTTAGCCACCAGGAGCAAAGGGCAAATCATGATCATACCAACAGGACGGCCTGTAAGATCACCACCCTCACTCAAAACTAAAGAGTGTAATGGTAAAACATTTTATGTCATGCACCCTCCTTTTTTTGCTCAGAGAGTGAGTGTAGTGAGGGAGAATTTCTCTCTTCCCTCCTCTTTATGTGGCGGCACTGATCCGAAGCAGTCTGGATGTGTTTGGTCCAGTTCTGAGCTGGTCAGGATGGATGGAGAGGTGAGGGTGTGATTGCAGCTGATAGCTCCATCTGTTTCCTCAAGCCTGGATCTCCGACTTGATTTAACTACTGAAGAAAGCAGCGATAATCATTATAAACTTTTAGATGAAGCCTGGCTTTAATAATCCTCTCCTACAAATCTTCTTCTCACTGTTGTCACTCCTGTGTCTCTCCCTGGTGATTTAGTGCAAAGCAAACGGCATCCAGGCCCTCATTCTGTTCGACAAGTTTGGGAGCGAAGGATTGCTGAGTGTGCTGCAGCTCCTCAGCAGTCTGCACATATTGATAGATGTCCAAATGTAGAGAGAACAAGTGGAATTCTGCAGGGAGTTCAGGAGACTGAAGAGAACAAAAAAAAATCCTGTATAGGAACAAATGAACTTAAAAAGCACAGTGGATTTAGAAAAACTGAACAGTTTTACACTCAAAATGTCAGATTTTTTAAGTGTGTAAGAAGGAATAAGCTTTGACACCAGGAATTCCTGAAAGAGCTAAACATTAATTTAAAGAAATGGGTATGAGCTGATCAGACCACAAAAAGGCGTTTTGTCACTCTCCCTCTGATTTGTAGTCGATGGCACTTAGGTTGAAAATGCAGCTGAATACTTCATCATCCACATGCCAAATATACCATTTTTCATTTCTTGTTAATTCCCTTTCCAAAGCCTCCCTCTATTTCTTCCACCCCTCCTAATCTGGCAGTAAAGGTCAGTTTAGCATAATGACATCACACAGACAAGCACGGGCAAACCCAGATTACTAAATCTGACTCTAATGTGGCTTTTCAGATGAAACAGCATTAAATGACATTAACGCCGCCGCATTCACCAGCAGCTTTAACGGAGATTGCTCAGGACCGGCCCCTTCTTCAGCCTCTTTGTATTTTTAATGAGGTGACAGAGAGAGGCGAGATGGGAATGGGACGGTCTTACAACATGCTGAGCTGGGATCAGATACAGTCTGTCTATTTGTGAAATGTTCCATCAGCTCTCGCATTGGGCTGGGGTTAACCTCTTCAGAGTGACTGACATTTTTAGAGCACAGGCACCACTGCTGGAAGGACCAAACGGGACTATTAGAAAAATACTACAGCCGTCATAAGCACGATGAGATCACTTTTTTCATGTTTCTTTGAGGTCAGGCCCGGATTAGCATTCAGTGTAGGGTTTAGAGATGAACAAACTGGTTCAAGATTAACACAGGATTTTTTTCATCTTGTGAATTAGCAGACCATTTGCCCAAAATCTGGACTAAATCAACATCTGTTGGTGTATTTACGCTTCTTAAACACATGTTGCAGCTTGTACCTCGAGGACAAAGTGGAAGACGAGCAGAGCTCTAAGAACATATCCCCCAAATGTCGCAACCAAGGATGAGAAATGTGTGGAAAACTGGAAGAGGACTCTCATGAAGTCGCCTGGATTGGGTGAGAAGTCTCTCACATTCATCTGTTTCTCTGCTGCAAGATGTTTTTCTGCTCCATCTCTAAGGCAACAGCAAGTTTTCCTCGCACAGGAAACATGATGACTGGAGGGAACGTCTACTGGAAAAGAAGAAAAATGACGAAACAGGGGTCATGAATTATACAAAGGGTGTTAGAAGCTTTGCTACACTTAACATCATTAGGGCCTGTATTAATTACGGTTATGAAGCATTGTAAATCACATCCGCAGCACTTTGGTAGTTACGGCTTAACGCAGCCCTTTTATGACTGACTCATGGCATGCTGCTTAGGAAACAATACACTAATCAACATAGAACAGCGTGCGTATGTGCCACAATTATGTAGAAGATTTCAAGAGTCATTTCAGACTGCAGCACAGAAAAATATGCTTCACTCAATTTGTCCCATTTTCACTGACGTACGCATGAAACCACAAAACACACCCCTGCTACCTTCGCAATCACAACTAATTACACCCACTGGTAAAGACAACACTCTTCAGGACACACAGAGGAAACCACTGAATATGCCAACCAGATTTAAATGGTCAGATATCTTCATTTGAAGTAACGAAACTGAAGTAAAAAGGTTGGGATGTGTGTAAAATGAGTTAATAATTCCTCTAAACCACACAGTTTACTTAAGGTTTTGTTTTAAACCTTCATGAAGAGAAACCCTTCAGCAATCATCATCTATTACTCACTGCATTTACATGAAGTCATAAACCCATTCATATTCAGAATTTTAGCCATAACAATAACAATAACAATAATAATAATAATAATAATAATAATAATAATAATAATAATAACTTTATTAATATGGCACCTTTTAAAAACAAAAGTTTTCAAAGTGCTTTTACTGAAACACAAAAACAAAACACACAGTTCTGAGAGGCACTTGAGCAGAAAGACACCATGCATGAAAATATCAGGAAGCAAAGTCAGGGACCCAAACAATACAAGAACCATACAACATAAAATGAGACCATGAGGACAGGAATAAAAGCTAAAAACATAAAACTCAGTAAAAGAAATAAGAAAAGGCAATGAAAAGGGCAAGAAAAGGCAGTTACAAACAAAATCAGAACATCAAATGTAAATATATAAAATTGTATAATGAATATGAACAGAATAATGAAAGAATAATGATAATTTAGCAAAGATATGAGCAAAATATAAAACAATTAAAGGCCTAAAGGATATAAGTGCAAAGAGTAAAAGTTAAACATATGGGTGAATCATAAGTCAGGTAAAATCAGGATTAGAAGAAGGTATTTACAATAATGTAAAAATAAAAACGAAAAAATAAATAAATACATATAAACAAAAAAGGTAAGAAAAATAAGCTAGAGAAAGGCTAAAACAACAATAAAGGCAAAATAAGACAGCAAAAATAACCTGGTTGCGCACGGCCATGTAAACACCAATAACCCTTTTAAAAAAACAGAATTTGCTCATATTCTGGTTTTTAAAAACCTGAAAATCTCCCCTGGGTCACTACATTTTGAACCCCAATATTTGGCAAAGAATCTTGATTCTTTTGAGCGCAGGAAGTCCTAGCTGCAAATGAAGGCGGCTGCTACCTGGCCGCGGCTGTTCGTTTTCCACTGTGCTGCTGCTGCTGTCGTTGTTGCTGCTGTTGCTATGGATACAGGAAGCAGAAGCGTAAATTACGTGCATTGTGTCATGACTCTGTAGGACTTCTCTGTGCATCAACGTGTTGTCCATGCATCGCTGTTTTGAATGGGACACCACGGGAACAGGAATAACCCCATTTGCCCACACATGAAAACGGGTTATTCTCAATGTTTTCAGAAACAGGAATATTGACCTTAAACTGAATATGACTGCATGTAAACAGAACCATTATCTGGTGAGGCTATGCAACACTTTTCGCACTGATTCCTGTGCAGCCAGTGGTTTGCACTGAATGTCTTCCAGTCAAGACTGCATTCCATGTGCAGTGTGTACATATATGACATAAAAGCTACTGATTTTTGTCAATAACATCAAAAAGAGTTGCCCTCTTTCATCTACAGTAGGTTACTTTGGAGGCTTCATTGTATCATAGTATGAGCCCCCAAAAAGAAACCCTATTTTCTTGTAGTTTACTGACAAACACATTAAACATTTGTAGAAATCACAACATCATGATGCAGATTAATAAAAAGGTTAACTGATTGAGTCTTTAAGGGAAAAGAAAATGACTTGTACATGATTATTTTTAACAAAGATCAAAACCAGAAATGACACAGTTTGGACATGAGCAGTTAAAATGTAAAAAACTTACAATATTTTTCAAGATAGCTCAAAAAACATGAATCACTGAACCTGTGGATGCCATCAGGTTTTACAATTTTCTAAGTTTTAAGATATTCTGGGATCAAATATCCTACTTATATCAGACTACCTCATCCTCCTCTTGTCTGGGCTGCAGAGTTGCTGATTTTCCTTCCATTTTATGGAAAATTGTAACCACTGGTTTTGCGGTCGCTTACTGCGACCACTTATTCTACCAGAGGCACTGCTGCAGCTCTCATGGCGTGTCAAAATAAAAGTTGATTGGCTTTGATTTGGAGGATAAATGCACCTTGTCTGAAAATCCAGACACATGCGTCTAGAAGACATGCAAAAAAAAAAGAAAAAAAAAAGGCTGCATTCATTTTAAATCCTTACTTTTCATTTTCAGTCAAACTCAAAACATAAACTTTGCTTGGGTTTGTATTTTTTTTCTCCATGGAGGCAGTCATCCCTTTCTGTTTTGGTGCTTGCAGCTTTCCCACAAACACATGGAGCTGATCAGGGTTACAACTAGATAATGATATCATCAGCACATGTTTGGGGCCCGAACCATATCAACAATATTACCACCCTGCCTTGCTCTGCTGAGACATGCGATGCACATGTCTGATAGCCATCTGCCAGAAGGAGGTTTTTGGGGGTAGTGAGAAATGAGGAATTGTTCTTTCCACAACTATGGCTTACTGGTAGTGATGGCCCCTTTCAAAGTCAAATTATTTACGCCAAAATTTGACAATCTTGAACAAACTACAGCTCTATATGGTTTCAGATGATAGGATTTATGTTGTGATTCATTCAGCAGAGCGGTCTGTTCTTCTCATCATCATCCTTTCTAAACAGTCGAATGTTTTTGCTGAATGGCGCAATGGAAAAAAGGGAAACTATGACCACTAAGAATTTGCAGTGGCCATGTTGGTTGGAGTCCTAACCAGCAGTGGTCAGCTTGGTGTTTAACTGTGGTGGCCAAAGGATGCGGTCATGAACAGTTTATGCCTGGGCTTCATTTAGCTCCAAAGACAAGCACTAGCATGTTAGCATTCAGTTTGGACCTTTACTGGTTTGAATAAGTCCAGTGGCATATGTCAAATAATGTTAAAAGTAAAGGCCAGAAAGTCAAAAGAACACAGCAAACAAGAAGCAGTTCAATGATGGACCTCCAGTTTTTGGAAAAAAATGTTCCTCCTTTTATCATTACTCAATGTATGTGGTCATCAAATGTCAGATTAAATCTATAAAGAGCTTATCCTGCATCACCGCACCCAACTCTTAGTGAGACATCCAGAAAGTTCTAAGAGAAACATTAGTTACTGAAGTTAAACACGCTGTCACGTGGGTGGTTCTCACTTGTTTAAAGTGATAAATGAAGTCCATATTTTTTTCAGAATTCTTGTTTTTGTGGTGTTTGGCAGCAGCTTCAGTGAGAAACATTCATTTCTTTGGTGTTTGGCAGTGCCTTCGCCAGAAATCATCGTTCAGCTACATTGTCATGCTTTGATGTCAGCGTCGTGCCAACAGCTCCCAAACCCCAAATTAATCGGCTCTTGCTGTTCTACTCCCAAACAACTACAACTCATGGAAAAATCTATGTTTTCTTGCAGCTCAGTTCCCATGTTAACAATAACAGTATATGACAAACCATGAAAGTATATAAATTAGTATGAAATCTGTTTGTAACAGCTAGATTACTGCCTGATTTGTAAAAACACATCAAAATCAGTTGTTCTCCTTTAGGACACTTGCATTTTACATTTTAATCATGTGATAACCTCTCCTCTGGACAATCGCCTGTTCTGCATCAAATAACATAAAGTTGTCTGCCCAACAAAATCTGTTAGTTGGACTTGGCTTGTAAAGTTTGACCATAATCTCAGCAGTGATCCAAGATTATCAACGAGAGAAGACAAACTTTTGTAAGTTGAAAATTCTTACACGCCACAAACAATAGTCAGGGACATCAACTGGTTTAATTATCTGTCAAACTCTATCTTGAAAACCGTCAATGAAAAACTTCTGCCAAGGTTTAGAATGTAGCATTCATCAATGCATCCGGTGTCAGACTCAACTAATAACAAACTTCAAAATATCAGCCAGACTGAGCCTGAGCCAACAGCTGTGGTGTGCTTGGCTGAGTCAAACAGTTGCTGTTTGGGATGACTGTTTAGGTAATACATATCTTATTGAGAAAACCAGTGTTGCATGAAGGATGAAGTGTCCAGACACAAGTTTTTCACTGATCTGTTAAGGAGCACAGAGCACTCTGCCTTGGTACTTTTACAACAAAGCCACTGTTTGTTTACATCCCTAAAAGTCGATTCCCTTGGCATTATTGTAGCGATGACTTCGAAATGTCATAAAAGATGGCAAGCAATGGTTGGTTTTACCAATCCATCTGTCATATCACTGTTCCAAGTCACACCAAGAAGTTATGACTCTGTTGGCCCCATAAGACACAGTGACCTTCATTATATCCAGAAATTTGTACAGCCTGATCTTACCACAGATGTCCTTCTGGATTTGAATGTGATTGGTCAGAGGACCAAAGCAAAAGGCTGAGCACAGCCTCTTCTCACACTCTTCAATACAGAGTCATTTAATGTTTTTCTTCTGTTCACTTCCTCTGTGGCGACCCATAAATGTTTAAAACATTGCCTCAGATTTTATAACATTTCAAACAGTCGGACCATTACGTGTGGCGCTAATTAGCATGTTTACAGTGCATCGTCTTCTCAGTCATCGTTGGGTATCCTGATTGCGTGATCTCTCTCAAAGAACTCATCATATGAAAACAAAGTTTGTTGGAGAGGTGTTGGTGAGTCAGTCAGTGTTTGTAGTAGAATTGTGTGTTTGTGCTTCACCAAGCTATGGAAAAAGTAAGTGTGGAGCAAACTTTTCACCAATCGTCTCTGATTTGATGATTATTCATTCATTCATTCATTTTCAGAACCGCTTATCCTGTTCAGAGTTGCGGGTGGCTGGAGCCTATCCCAGCTGTCATTGGGCGTAAGGCGGGGTACACCCTGGACTGGTTGCCAGTCAATCAGAGGGCTGACACATAGACAACCATTCACTCACACCTATGGACAATTTAGAGTGCTCAATCAACCTGATGAGCATGTTTTTGGGCTGTGGGAGGAAGCTGGAGGACCCGTAGAGAACCCACACATGCACGGGGATAACATGCAAACTCCACACAGAAAGGCCCACCGGCCAAGCTGGGAATCAAACTGGTGACCTTCTTGCAGTGAGGCTGCAGCGCTAACGTCATTAGTACGCTTTGATTTGCAAGAGACAGGACTGTTAAAGATGCTATGAGGAGGATCTGTTTTAATTGGACTGCCCTGCTACCTTCTAGCCCAGAGTTTCACTCACACTGTTGATGAGATGTGACTTTTAACCTGGTGCGTTTGTTTTGGAACAAATTTTCTTTGTTCAAGACAACTTTTTAGCAGATACAACACGATGAGGTAAGGTATTTATCAGTACAGTAACGTAGCGCTGTTGTTTGAAATGTGACAACAAGCCACAATGTAAGTTGCGCTACTAGCTGCGTGATGCTGCAATGTATCCACAGGCTAAAGTGACAACAAACTTTTTCAGTTTGTACAGTTGTGTAGTAGCCACTCATATGCAGTGCCACTGACAACCCGGTGCTGTGAGACGCGTCTACAACATGTCACGTAAGTGAACCCTGGGTATATCCTGCCAGTCATCTACCAAGCAGAGCTAACATAACCTCTCTCTTCATTTTATTGATAGACTCTCAAGTTTGAACAGACCACTGCAGAATAACTGCTGACTGTGGGTTGGAAGGAACATTATCACACACAGTTTAGCCCCTGTGTTAGCCTTTAGCTTGGGCTGTATCCCTCTCCCCTTTAGCTTTCTTCAGCTCTTCTGTCCTTTTTCTGTCTGACAGTTAGGCTCCTGTGTTCACCATCACTACAAAATTATTCACAGAAATCGTTTTCAGCAGAGAAAAACACAGATCTCTCTTCTGTCTACTTAAGATCATCAGCGGGCGTAGTGTTGTTATAGAGATGTAGTAAAGACTTTAAATCAATCCGGTCCTGCTCAATTCGACTGGGAAGCTGAGAAGTAGTATTTAGGAGTAGCCTATATTGGCGCTGATAATCTCATTTTTAAGTGTGGATTACAATCAGGTATATATCTCGGAGGGAGACTTTTTCAAGATGACTTAGAAACTTCTCATGGCTGCTTTAACAGTGAGCAGTACACACATGAGGAAATACTGAATTTGTCAACTAAAGAACTGCAGTTTACACCAGAGTCCCATATAATTCAGAGAAGGCCAATTTGTGGCCAGATGATAACTTGTGTGTCTGAAGTTGATGTATATAAAAGCAGTACAGCAAAGTCTATATTTTATATGTAATATTGTGTTATTTATAAGTTCCACTACAGGTAAAACTGTAATCTAAATGAAAAGCGTCAAAACAAGATCAGACTGAGACAGAGTTGATGAGCAGTTGCAGTAATTCAGAAAAGACTGCAGTAAAAGGACATTAATCTTGCATCTTTTTCCAATAAACACTGCTTTAATCCCTGGTCTTCAAATATGTCTCAATTGATTCTTCGTTTACAATTCAGATGAACTGAAGAGGATTAGACCGCAGTTAAAGCAAAGGATGAAGAGGATTAGCTCAGGTAATTCACTGCCTTTGATTGAGATAGGTTCAGATCAAATGTTTATTTTCAGATCCTTGAGTGTATAATTAATCTAAATATAAGTACAAATTATCAACCCAAAGCACTAATTGGTCTTTGTTGTTGAGCCCAGGTTTGCTGTTTGTGTTTACACTATGGCGTACGGATTTCTTATCTCGCTGAAGCCACTGAGGCATCAACAGGACCTCACCACAGCTGCAAAGTTAATTAATGTGATTTATGCTTGTTTGGTTGCTTGCTAGCTTGCACATTTTTGAGGGGAGCAAAATCATCTGCAAGTCATTGTCTTTGGTAAATAAGAAAAATTGGACTTTTCTGTAAGCCTAACACTGGCTTACTCCTCTGCCCGGTGGTCTATGAGCACATAAAGCTCACTTCTTCTGCCTCACACACTCATGTAAGCTCTTCTTAAGCCTCTGCAATAAGCTGGAGGGTTTGAAGAGTTACCACTTTTAATGCAAAACAATAAGCTGCAGACTTTGTGAAATCCTGTTTTGGCAAGGATCAAATGTTGGATGACGATGATATTGGTTTTTGAAAAACTTTAGGATTACAGGGTTGGAACAACTTCACTCCTCAGTACTGTCGACTCTGTAAAGGTACATTTAAACCACATGCACAGTGAAATAGCTGATTCTAGTGGCAGTGCTAGAGTAAATTAACTTGCATAACAATCATACACTGAAATACCATATTAACCAAGAAATGTCAGTGGTTACTTATCCGTGCCTGCAGTTATGCACCTTTTGGTGACCCACAGCTGGGATGGAAAAGAATCCCTCAACATGTCAGTGATCTTAGATATGTATTGTGTCAGAGCTGTTTTTAAACTGTTGTAAGGAGGTGTACAGTTTCTCACAGCCCTCCTGGTATTTAAATTAGCCAGAAGAAAAATGCACGACAGTCAGGAAAACTGCTAAATTGAACTCAGTTGGTTTGTCTCTCCTCTCGCCCTTTTTTTGCTCTGTCTCCCTCTGGGTCACACTGTGCACTGAGCTAGGCGGGGCTATTTCAGGCTATGGTGCTGCCATTTGGCTCGAGGGTCCACATGTGCACCGGAGGTCCTCATTTTGATTCTAAATTGCCTTGACACCAAAACAAACAAACTCTCCTCACTGCACCAAACAGGCCTGAAAAATTACGGGCACAGGGAGGGATATGCAATTACAGCTGCTAATTTGTGGTCACCAACGCTAGCCCCACTCCCAGTGCCCCCAGCCACCCTCATCTTTAAATATTGGGGGGCTAGAAGTGTGTGTATGTGGGTGTGTGTTTGGATGAGGTCTGAGAGGGAGCTGTGGAAGAAGTTTCTCCTCACAGCTGTAGGAAGGTCAAGCAGCACCAGGGCGATTAGCTTTGCTCATCAC
Organism: Halichoeres trimaculatus; assembly: GCF_033239565.1. Lineage (NCBI taxonomy): Eukaryota > Metazoa > Chordata > Actinopteri > Labriformes > Labridae > Halichoeres > Halichoeres trimaculatus. The sequence goes on from NW_027437183.1 coordinate 24,568,824, forward strand.
GTACAATTAGGGTTAGCGCTCTGCGAGGAGGCATCTGTTGCTAATTGAAGCAGAATAGATATCAAGGAGGCCCATGCTTTCTCCATGCAGAAAGAAAACAAACTGGACTGGAAGTAAATAGACTTTGGCTTGTGTGAAATTGAAACTGTGAACCACCTGCACATGGCGCAGGGTAATGCTCTCAATCAGTGTCTTTTGTGCGTAACTGTTCAGAATCAGTTGGGTATTACACCAACAACAACTGATCAGGTAATTTCAAAATAAGCAATTCATTGGTTCCAAAGCATAACTTAAACACAAATCTGAATAAAGCAACGCAGAGACAGACAAAGAGGCTGAAATTACAGAGAGAAGGGGGTTGGGAGCCAGAGACAGGAGACTGAGCATGAGCGTGTCAGAGTGGAGCCAAAACCGCCCTGTGATGGCAATGTGATGCGACTGAACCATGTGCCCACTGGCCAGCTGACATCAGCCCGCGCCTCTCTGACCAAACCTCCCGGCCCCTTCATGCCAAGGCCCGACGCAAACAAAGAAAACCGAGGCAAGCACACACAGACACACATCCAAACAGATTTAGTGCTCATGACAACACCCTGAAAAACACAGAGACTACCAGATACACTGCAGGATGGTGCTAAAAACAGGAGTGTGACATAAACAGTGGCATCATGGTGCAACCTCAACCTATTGACACACTTTCAAGGCTGATTTCCTTTTTGTTCACCAACATTTTTCTTTTTTAACATACAGAGCAGCAACATCCTGGTATACTGGATAAAGAGACCTTTAGAGGAAACGGAGCTGCCCGGCTAGTTTTGATGGCTACTTTTTCAAAATCTGACTTAACTTATGTGTGAAGTACAGTATCTCTTTAGAGAGGAGTAAACACTTGTAATAAGAGTTAACACTTGGTTCAAGCTAACTGTTTTCCAGCATAGAGGAAAAGGGCAATAAAAATCAAAATAAGGTGTCATTTAACTTTTGTTACGAGGAAAAAAACAAACTTTTAAACTCTCTCAGTCATATGTTTTTAGGCATTTGAACTGCCTCTCAGAGTCAACAAGAACATTATCATGACAGCGAGCGTTAGCCACACCAAGGTCGGCTGCTAGCCAAATACCGCTCTTTTTTTCTTGCCTCAGACAAACTCCGTTAGCGAGCTTGAATGCAAAACACGACATGCTGCCAAAAATATTGTCATGCACTGTTGTTTGAGCTCACCTTCAACTCGAATTTCATCAGTCTGCTTTCAGTCTGTCTCTTTTCCTTCATAGCATCTTTTTTTTCCCCCTAGGTGTCGCAAGCATACACATGCAACACGCAGGATTAGCCTTGTACTTGGAGTAATGGTGACATTTGTAATTTCACAATCCTTAAAGTTATTCCCAGATGTTAGGAGTTTTTTGAGCCAAAAGCTAGCCATGAGGCTAAAGCTAAAAGAGATAGTACAACACTAAGCTAATGCTAGCTTAGCTCAGTCCAAAAGCAAATTTTGCTCAAATGTAACTTGTAAAAGTAAAAAGTGGATACTAACCTCTTCTTTCTGCTGTTTTAGCAGTCAAAGAGTACAGAAGAGATGATCACAGAATGAGCGGTGTAACAGGTTATCTTTTTGAATTTGTCTTTGATGTGCCCTGTCAACAGTCACAGACACTGACCCTGAAGTTTACTCAGCAGCTGGGTTATCCGAGAAGAACTCAACTCCAACTCAAAATAAGACAAATGAGCAACAGGCTCAACCTTGCGTTTGGGTGGATAGAACAAACCAGCTTTTGTCACTGGGAAGGAAAAGGAAAAGTGACATTTGGTTAAAGTCTATGGGCAATGAAGAGTACTTTACACACACGCACTGTTTTTCATGGCGGTCACTTTGTGAGTGTTGGAGGTGTTGGAGGAAAAGATGGAAAATGTGAGCAAGAGCAGCTCAATATAAAATCAGAGTGCTGTGCTTTGTGATGATTTCATACGCCTCTACTCGTACCTGACACACACCTTTCACACATACATGCACTGACACGCATGCTATGATAACCCTTTAGACTGATGGAGCAGAGCAGGGTTTTGACCTTCACAGTTGGAGCCAGAAGCAGAGTTTGGCAATTCGAGCTGGTGTCAGTGTTGCAAGGTGCAGAAGCTTGAGATTAGGTTGATTTTAACTTGGATTTCTGGTCTCACGGTTTGTCATATTCTAAATAAGCCTCAAGATGCACCACAGCAAAAAATGGTATCCTAAAAATGTGAGTGCAGGGGATGTTATGGACATTGATACATTCAAGAGTGTTTTGGTTGGCTTAGATATTCAAGCATATTTACTGGTGCCAAAGTACAGCCAAAGAAATGCAGTGGATTTAGGCCCATGCAGGGAAGCTTGCCCATGATGCATCCTGGAACATGTAGGTGCTGTCTGCATGGTGCCACATGGAGGGGAACTCTGCTTTCTGTATTGCTGTTTATAGCCGTTTATGTCAACACTGATAGTCATGCACAGAAAATATGGTGAAAAATCCTTTTAAGGGCACTCAATATTGGCCACCAATGTAATGTCTGTGATAGTGACTGTTTCACATTGGCTTTATTTTACACAAGAAGTTGAGATAATATGTCAAAATAGCTGTGTTATTAAACTCAAAGTCTACACTAGCTATGAGGACAACTGTCCTAAGGCAGGAAAACCAGAATAGTCTTAATCACCAAGTATCTTTAAAAGAATATGAGGCATACTTTAGCTCTTCTGTTCTCACTCTCTGTACAAACAGAAATAAACCAAAACCAAAAATCACAACAAGAGTTAAAAAAAGTGTAAAAAGAAAAAAAAATGTATGAGAAATATACAAATGTTTAAGTTAAATAGTGCAATCAAAGGACATCACAAAATGTGCAATGGTAAAATTCTGCAAAGGAGAGCGAAAAAAAAGACAAACGAACAGGTTGTGGTTATACATGAGGTATAAAAAGTACATCTAACCCTTTTTCTTGAGGGGACACATCTAATGGGAAATACTTCTTCATTTGCCATGTTGGACAAATAGGAGCAAGCTTTTCAGAAGCCCCATGATAGCGTCAACATCTCAGGATTTCTCTGCTGCTACTTAACTGGACCTTTCTTTTTAAAGGGGCTGTGAGGAGTTTCCAAGTGATCATGAAAAAGTCTCCCTTTAACTCCAATATTACAGGTGACAGGTTGTAATACATATGCTTAAGAGGCATCATCTTTTGCTCTCTCTTTCCTGTCTGTATAAACTCCAGGGGTCCAAAGCAACTGGAACACCCCAAATATTATTGTGATATTAATAATGTGTAACATCATCAGAGTATATATTATAAAACAGACAGGACAGTAACAACAGGAAAAACATGGATCTAGTATCAGTGACATCACTTTTTTGTTTCTGGTATGGCCGGCTTTGAGCCTCCTCACTGACACGGCGCTTGCCTGTGGGTCAGGTGAGCTGTGGCCCTGATTGGACTCTGATTCCAAGTGGGGACAAATTAACACAGTTTTTTAAAAAGACTTTTGTGTTTTTCAGGGTGCATTCTTGTTCGAGCAAGGCCTTACTTTTTGAATACTGAAACATCTCTAGCACCACTAACTTTCAAATAATCCCTGCTACCATGATAAATAGCTGTTTGTGACCCCTGTTTCCTTATATTACAAAACAATGTTCATTCACCAAGTTTAATGATGCATTTATTTGATTTGTAGCACAAAGAACTTTTGGGCATGCAAAATAATCCTCCATTGTAGCTGTAAGCCTGTATGGAAAAATGGATTTTACTTAGGGCTTGTTAATCAGTGAGACCCGTCTGAGTCTGCCTGGTCTACATACAGGAGCTCTTAAATCCTGCCTTGTAATAACCCTCTCTAATTAGGACTGAGACACACTAACAAGGGACACCGCCATCATCATCACTCAGCAGCCTCATCATCATCACCATTCTCATTATCAGGGCTGAGATCAAATTCCAGCCTGGCTGCGGGACAGTGGGACTTCAGTTCACCTGATGTATTGTGCGTCATTAGATTGTTGTTATTACTGTGCCACGGGGAGTCAAACAGGATGGAGATTCACTCTTGTAATATTCTGTTTGGCCTACGAGGGGAGGACCCACTTGACATTCTCCACCTAATGACGACGATCTATTAAGGCAAAGGGCTGACACATTAATTTGTTTACGCTGCCTCCTTCCTCTTTCTACATACAAACTACACACAACAACTGTGCATCCCTACACAACTGGACACAAATGTTTGGATCTTTGTCTTGAGTGTACCACATGGCTCATTGTATTGATCTCTACTAGATAAAATCAACCTCAGTCTCTAGTTTAATTCGTCTCAATTAGCTGAGCGGGATGCATGTATCTGTTTGAACAGCAAAGAAAATAAAACCCTCAGGTAACACCACAGGCTGGTAGCCAGGCCTGTCCACGCAGCCCCAACATCTCGCTCAGGCCCAGCGCTGCAGGGCAGCTTGAGCTAAAAAGGCAGCTGCCTGATGATCGATGACTTCATCCAGTCTGCCTGATTTCTCCACTTGTGCTGAGAGAACAATTAATGTAACAGGCCCACAGAGAAACAGCCATGATTAGGCTGTGAGAGCCAGGAGCTGCGGGGAGCCACTTACTGAGAGAAGCTTTCAGTGCAGGAGTCTTTACCAGACTTTACGTACACTCACTGGTGTATATGTGATGCCATAAACACACAGCATCTTTCTCAGTATACCACATGTCTCCAAATACACACACGCAGAACTCCACTGTGTTTCCAGCAGGAGGACCAGACCCTCAAGCACAGCTGGTGTATTCCAGTGTTGACTCTCCAGTACGGGAGGCCTGCCGCAGGGATTTACCACATCACCAGAGGCCATGCAGGGATTGGTCGGGTACGAGTCGATCAAGCTTTATCTCTCCCCGAGGTACCAACACAAATCTCTCCAATAAATAACCTGCTCTTAATTCTGATTTCTTAATGCAACTCCTGCAGAGAAGATTAATCAGTATGAGTGAGGCCCCCAGATAGTTTGTTCACGTGGAGTTTGTGCGCACCCACTACGACTTCTTTAAAGAACTGATTGCATGATATTATTTCTGTTAAGAGGAGGACTCAACACCTTTCAGCTCTGGCATGTACATACTGTCACAAATTCACACAAACACACACACAAACACTCGTGGCACTTCTTTCCAAGCCCTCCCAACATCTGCTTGTTCTTCCTCTGATTAAAAAAATCCTCTGCGTTTCATTATCGCTGATTTGCATAGTAATAGCGTGCATATTAAGCAGCTACTTCAGAGGGTGGGCGGTCTAATGAATGCCGCAGTCTCCTCTGTTTTAACTCAATTTTTCCTCATCCATATTCAGACGTGTGCCCCCTCCCCGCTCCCTCACGACCCCCCCTGCCCTCGGGGACGGCAATTCTGTTTCCGTTGAAATGCTTCCTCCAGCCTCTCCTCCAAATCCCAGAACCCTCTCCATTAATCCAATTAATTAGAGCCATTGATATGCAGCCCGCTTAGACCAAGCAGCTGTTTGCCTGCCAATTGCCTTGGTATGAGGATATGAGGGAGGTGTTTGGGTTCTGGGGGGTAGGCAGGTTACTGGGAGTCCCATCACCCCCAGTGCTCGTGCAGCAACACTTAGTGCAGAGTGTGGAGGCAGTTGCCATCCACAATGCTGATTAAAATGAAGTACAATGATTTTTAAATATGGTGGCAAACAAGGGCAAACATGCTGCAAAGGCCTTAAAGGTTTCCATTTAAGTCCTTATTATTAGCGAGAAATGGGTTGAAATCCAAAGATGGTGCAAAAACAGGACAAAAGTCTGATGTGGATCCAGTGACCATAACTGGTTTCGAAAGAAACAGAAAACTTTAGCCCTGTTTCCACCAAGCGGTACACTTAAGTTCGTCTCAGCTTAGCATTTTACGGTGTTTCCACTGACTAACCCTGGGACAGACCCCCAAATAACAGAGACATGCCGTCCCACTTTTTGGCACCTTTCCGCAGCTCCTTAACAGATTCGATCTCAGAAGGTGGAGCTATAACACTGCAGACCGTTGATTGGTTGAAAGAATCGTCACTTACCATGCGACAGCAGCTGCATTTCCATTGGCAGCACATAGTCTTTGAAACAAAGCTTGATTGCACTTTGTATCAAAAAGCTACATGTCAATCACAGAGAGGGTGAATCGCTGGATGTCGTCCATCGTTGCTCGTTGTTTCCTGTGTTGCGTTTTTCTTCTTTGTTGCATTTATTAGCAGGGTGTACTCGTCGGTACTTGGTTGGATTTGGAAACGCAAGCAGGACCAAGCTTAACCAAGCCAACCTGTACCAAACTGTACAGACCTAAACTGGACTACTTGGTGGAAACATGGCTAAAGATTGACATCAAACAAAAAAAATCCTTGTTTTGCCTTGTTTTAATATTAACATTTGAAAGCACAAGAATAACAAAGCTTCTTCATGCACCTCAAAGACAGTTCTGTCATTATTATTGTTTAAAGGTAGAGTCTGCAGGATTTTCCTAAAAAAAACAATGTCAACTTTTCCAGGAATAACCCTGCTCGGCTGTCTCCCACAGACCTCAATACATAAGTGTCAGTTTCTTTGTCTGCCTTGAACCCTCTCCTCTTTCTGTGTTGATCTTGGCAATGATTTGGTTGTATCAGGATGTTTCTGAGCAGAGAGTAAGCATGGTTACATCAGCCAATTACAGTGTGCCCAGTACGCATGTGACGTTACATGTTAATTGGGGAGTGGAAGATGCTATCCCAAGTGGCAATGACAGTGTACATAGCACGGAGAAAGAAAAACACAACTAAAGTGAAACGAAATGCCATACAAATAAAGTTTTTCTAAACGAGGGTGAAGCTTGGCTTGAGTTTCACTTGAAGAGCAGCTCGGCCAAAGAGTGACGTGTGTTGGCTTTCTGCTAACCAGGTATGAGTCAGATACACATGAGTAGCTTGTGCTAACATGATAAGTCAGGTGCACGGCTCTCAAGTCTCTGTCACGTAGAAACTGTAGAAATTGGTGCTATAGGTGGTTGCTGGGCTGGCAAGTGTGTTCATGTAACTTTGGTTGGAGGTTGGGTGTGCGCTGCTGCTGGCACTGAGCCAAGGAGAACAAGCCCAGTTTGATTAAAGATAGAGTGATCTTGGAGGGACTATTTCCATGTTTTTTCATTGAAAGATCACTTAACTCGAAACAGGAGTGATCTCAACTTCCTACCACATTCTGTGTTTGTGTGTCAGTGATCCAGCTGTGTGCGTTCATGGGTCATATGAAATCTGTCTGTTTCATGGATTAAAAGCCCTTAGTTTCCTCCTGTTGTTGTGCTTTGGGCTTTTTTTTTTACTGTGTAATCACAGCCTACACTCTCATAGCAGTGTTTGTGTGTGTTTATTGGTGCTTTGTCTCTGATCAGTGGCTTCAGGAAGAAGAGAGGACCAGTACAGTGCTGTTTATGTGCGCATCATAAGCTCTCTCTTCATTACTTCAGCCGTATGTGTCTGTGTTGTGTATTTGGAAGACTCCAGGACCATGAACACTAAAGCCTGCCCCACTGACTTTTAAAATCTCTTCTTTCTTGTCACTGAAATCTCCCCTGTTGATATCTTTATTGTCTTTGTCACAATTTTGTATGTAGTGTATGTTTTTGTAATTGTCATTGTGGCTGTTTTCACCTACAGAATCTGGAAAGAAAACAAGTCAATGGAAGACAAGTAAAGCAAGGTGTTGACAAATTGTGTTGTCAAAAGCACTCTGGCGTGAACTGTAACCAACATTCAAATCCATTTTGTCTCATTCACACTTATATATTTCTTTTTATTACCCCTGAGCAAAAGTTCTTTCCTGGGGAAACAAAAAAAGCACTAAGTATGCAAGCAGAAATATTTGTGCCCTTTAACTTAATCAGCCTCGACATATTCCTGTGCGGTTTCACAAATACGGGGCTAAATACACATCAGTGGATGATAATTCTCCCAATAAAACATCCAAAATAGAAAAATCTGGAGAGAGATGTCCCTTGGTCCCCTAAGTAAGAGGTGTGCCTGAGAATTACCATACAGAAATGAATAGCAGCGACAGTGTCTAATGTTTTGTGACACAGCACGAATGTGCACACCCCATCCCAATCCTGGGCTCAAGCCGCTCATCGGAGATATTAAATTAAGAAGTGCAGGAGTAGAAGGGTAATTCACTTTTCTGCTTCACTGGCTATCACTGCCAAGCAAAGGAGTGCTGGTGGTAAACTACCCCTATCTCGCCCCTGGTCTGTCTCCTTCCCTTTTTTTCCCTGTTCCTTCTCCTCAGACACTGGTCTACCTCTTTCTGTCAGCAAGGTGTCCTTTTGTGATCGTTCAGGTTGTCAGTACAAAGTGCTGAGTGAGAAAAATATGTCATAACTTTATGTTTTTTTTCCCACAAAAGCTCATTTCTTTTTGTTTTAAGATGTAAAAGGATTAGACCTGCGGCTATAAAGTTATGTGTTAGTGAATTGTATGTTATACCAATAATATTTTATACTTGCATATGCTACAGATGATCCAAAGTGCACATCTTCAACCCTTCCAATAGCAGAAAAGTCCATAATAACCACGAAGAAACTTTCTACAAGGAAGGTGATGTTGGTTGGATCTGCCAGATTTACTTTATAAAATGATGCAGCTGGAGTCATGAGACAGAGAAGTTCCCGTGCTTCCAACTCCATTGATGAGTCTCTTCATTCATGTTGGGCTGTAAAACCTCAAACCTGTTGCTCATTATGTCCGTACAAAATCATAGTCAAGCTAAATACAAAATGATTTTGACACAGTATATTTTATTTGAAAGGCGCTGGGTGTTTTTAGGTAGTTCCTGGTCACAACTGCCTGTCCCGCTTGATCTTCCCTACATTGAGTTGATGTGCCACAGTTTTTTTTTTTTTTTTTTTTTTTTTTACCAACTTGGCAACTGGAACACTTTTAATTTGGAGATGACGTCATTCCCACCTACCCCTCCTAGTTCTGACCATAGACTGTATAAAACATGGACGTAGCATCCGTGACGTCACCCATCTGTTCCTGAAACTGAAATGAAGCCATTCCGTGGACGCAGCAACATTCGCCATGACGCTGGCTGTAAGTTTTTCTTCGAGCAGTTACAAGGCGCCCATCAGTCACATGACCTGAGCTGTGCCTCTAATTGGAAATTCACTCACCGCACAGTGTGTGGCAATAGTGAAATTAGCATTTTAGACCCAAGCTGTTTTTTGAACCAGGCTGTAAATATGCTTTTTAACACTGTAAAAGTCAGTTTTTATGCCTGGATGTGTACGTGACTTCTAGTCTTTCTTCAGCCAGCCTCAAGCAGATTCTCAACTAACAGCAACTTTTAGCACTTCTTTCATAGGCTTCATTTTTACTTACCGGATGTTGCCCCTTGGTTCTGACATAAGTGGAACGCACCAACATCTTTCACACAACATTTCACTAACAGTTTGGGCCTACAATATTAAATATATGCACAATTGGTTTCACTGACTAGTAACTGTATGGTGCAGGCTAGCAAGTGTGAGGATCATTAATTGTTTTGTTGACTTTTGTTGGCAATGGGATGTGAAACTTTGTTTATTCTGTTGCAGTCAAACACAGTTTGACCTACTGAAACTAAAACCAGAATCTCTTCACCTTCCTCTTTGCACAGATTAAAACTTGGGATTGAAACTGGAACACAAGGCAAGATAGAGTAAGACAAACCCAAGTTTGGGCGCTGGTTAGTTTGACTATCCAGAAGTAATGCTTGCAGTATTTTACAATATTACGAAGCCCAGTTTCTCTATGAAAAAGATTGTCCATCTCTTTTTCAGTTTTAATGATTTCCTACTGTAAAAAATGGCTAAAATATCAGTCTAGAGGCTGAAGGGTGCAAGAGATTTGTTCTGCTTTTCAATCGTTTTGTTGCAGGAAAATGTTCTGGCATGACACCTTTCTCTTTCTGTTCAGCCAACATTTAAAGAAAAAAGAATAAAAGTGGGACTCAGAATTTAAAACAAGAGGGGCAGTACTTTTTTATAGAGAGCACTGAAGTAAGAGGTGACTTGGGTATTTTGCATGCAGCTTTTCCATCTCTGAGACTACATTTTGGACTTCAACATGACACACTCATAAAAAAACTCTTTCATTTGGTTTTCTAATGTCCTGTTGTGGCCGACGTCTGAACCCTGTGGCTCTTGCTACATTGTCCTATGTGTGTAAAACTCCACCCATACATATGCACGAAAGGGTATTTGCAGGAGTGTATAGCAATCAGCCAGATGTGTGAACAGCCTGTTCTCCCACAAGATTTCAACTTTTCCCTCTGAGTTCATGTATCGCTCTGTTAGTGTGGCAGTGAAGCCGAGCTGAAACCAAAGACAAATCAGGACCAGCTTTGAAACAGGAAGCAGAACACGGTGGAGGTGAAATCAGATGAGAGAAAGGACGATTTGTTTACCCTTGATGAAGTGTTGATGTTGGAGGTCTTTGTTGCAGGAATATACAAATCAGTCTGTTTAAGATATTTTGGTACCTCACTTCAGGGACTGCGCATGAACACGTCTGGAACTGTGCAGCAGGGCTAAGCTTTGTTTCACTTACAGACTCAATCTCTGAGTTTTTCCATCCTTTTAGCTGCTTTCCTCACATGCACAAAGGGGATGTCAATTTAATATTGATTACAGCACAATTAAGATAATAGTTTTATTGAATAATATGACCTGCATTGAATATTCATGCAAGTGATGAATAACGTATTCTCTGCTTCACTGTATAATGGCATGACCTCCAGCAGGATGGAGACGCGAGAGTAAATAATGATCGTGAAGGGAGAGAAAAACAGAAGAATTTGGTTTATTCCTTCATGCTAACCATGTTTTCAGCCCTGCAGTGGTATTGTGCTTGTGATAAAAGCTGCAGAAATACCAGAAACAGGGCTAGAAGGTTGACATGACCCCGTCCGGACTGATTCAGAACCTCTCAGAGCATGAAGACATGGAGAAGGAGAGCAAGAGCAATAGGAGGTGTCTATTTATCTAGGTGAGGAAGTGCCTCTCTTCATCCCCACCCACTCCGCCTCACATCTTCTGAGGCAGAGAGCTGTGACTGAAACACATCGCTGCACCTCACTCGGGATGAGCTTCAAATAAATGGGGGGAATGGGGGCACTGAAGGAAGGTTTTAGAGAGAGGAAGGGTGAGGGGAGAGGGAGCTCCTTAAAAAGGCTTGTCAAAATAATAAAAACAAATGGCCACTGAGTCTCCTGAGATGGAGAGGAGAACTTCATCTGTGAGGTGTCTTCGCCGAGATTCTGCTGCGTCTCAGCAAGTCTTGCGTTTCAGAGATGGAGGGGAGTCTCTGCCGAGCAGGGCCGAGGGAAACTGAGGAGAAGAAAAATGAGAGCACTCATTGTAATAATTGTTCAGGGTCAATTATTCCCACGTTGGAGCAAATCAGGCTGATGTGAGTTAGCATGCGGCTGGGAGGGGAAGTGCTGAATTTAGCTGCACCATGGATAAGATCCCCGGTGATGCTGTGTAAAAATGAGCAGTGGGTATTGACTTAATTCAGCTAGCCTAATTATGTACCAGGGATTACAAAACAGTTTTTACAGAGTCACAAACGTTAAATGAGAGTAGTTCGAGTAAAAATGTTTAAATTGCCTTCAGACAAAGTTTAGTGTTACTGGAAGACAGTGTTAGGCAGTGGCGATACAGCTTACCACAGTGGTGTCAAATAAATCTCCCAGTGAAAAGCAAGTGACCAACTATATGCAGCCATATATGTTTAAAGTTAAAGTCGCTAAACTCAGCCTATGACGTCTCTGCTGCAGTTAATGCGGAACTCAAGCATAAATTTACATGACAGGGTTAGCTTTTTAAGCTAACACAAAAAACACAAGTAAGCTAACCTGTACAGACTGGTCTCAATAAAAATATTGTCATAACTGCACTGATGATGACTATAAATGCATGACAAAGAAAGCTTTTAATAAAGTAAGCTGTTTTTGTTGTGTTGCCTTAGCTTAGCATACTACATTTTTGTACCTATAGCCTCAGAGTAGTGAAGTTCAAAGTATTATGAGATGTGATATTAGAACAATACAGTAAGGGTAGATGTACTTGAATACTTTTTAATCATCAAAAGAATCCTATACACTAGTGTCCGCAATTTACCAGTTCAAAACGCAGAGAGGTGTTTCACTGTCTTCAGTATTTTAAGTTTTTAGGCTTGATATGATGGCAACTTTAAGCGAGCATCATGAAGGCTCAATTAGCATTGCCAATGCCTAGTCATCCTTGGTGCTGTGTGGCTGTGGTCACTTTTATGGGTTTGACTACATTTTCTTGTGATGATGGGTTGTTTGTGACACCATAGACCAGGGGTTCCCAAACTGTGGGCCGTGGACCCTAGTGGACCATGAAGGTATTGCAAGTAGCATTCAAATCATTTCCAAAGTAGTATGATTTTTGTTTTGGGGGGTTTTAATTATATAAAAATAGAATTATACAGAATAATGTTTTAAGTGTTTAAACTCATTTATGTTTAAAGGGATATTAAACATGTTTAAATATTCTTGTCATTATTTTTTTCGTGTTTGTTTTTGCTTCAAGTATTAGACACGTGACAAGCAAATGAGAGACAGGAACTTTTGTTTTATCGGCCGGACCACTTTGCAGAGGGACCACATTGTAGTATTGAGTTAACTTCCTCATGTTCAACATTCAAAAACAAAAGTTCTCAGAGAATGCATCATATAACCTCCGTATTTATGAGGTTGGAGGTGGGAAAATGTTTAAGACTTAAAAGTGAGCCTGAGTTGGAAAAGGTTGGGAACCACTGCCGTAGACATGATCTGTGGATGGTTCAGCTGCATCATCCTCTCACTCAAATATTTATAACTATTAGCTCATCGCCCAACATTTTGGTTACCTTTTCCAACACTGCTCAAATGTTCTCACCAAGAGAATGAGACAAGAAAATCTCACTTTCAATAAATTATTATTTTAGTGTCAAGAAAGAGAAGCAAAATTTAAACCAAACTAACCAAAACAAATAAAATGAAAGGGCTGAAAGGTCATCAGTTAGTTCTCTTTTCAGTTTGGCACACACACCACTTCCCTGCACTTCCGTCCCCTCAGTTCTACCTTTATCTCTCTTTCATCCTCCCACCCTTCCTCTCCCTCCCTCTCTCTGGCACCTAACATCTTCCTTAGCTTATCACCACCCTTCTTCTTCATCCTCCCTCCTTCCTCGACTTTGACTTCATCTTTCAAGTGCGGCATCCAGAGCCACAGCACCGACATCTTCCCTCCCCTCCCCATCCCCGTCCTCTCCACAACGCTGTCTGCCGTCTGCATTCCTGTCACGTGCCCACCAAAGGTTATATGGCCCACTTTCTTATCAGCTGCATTGTGGGATATCTCAGCTCTCAGGCCTGTCTTCTGGAGAGCTATCTGTACCCCCTCCTCCTCCCTCTGTTGACTGCTGGGAGGACAACCTTTGTCGACCTTGTTTTTTTTTTTTTTTTTTTGCCTTTAACAGAATAAAAATGAAAGAGGGAACGAATGCAACACAGAAGAGTGGGAGGAAAAGAAAAGGGGAAGAAGGTAGAAAAAAAACACAAGTCCCCTGGGAGAATGTGTGATGAGATTGGTCCAGAGTTAGCCTTGTAAGAAAAGCGCCGTTGGCCCCCTCTCTCTCTCAAGTACAGTAGACATCGAATCAATATCGCCCACCCACCTCATCCACAGACATTCTGCCCCTGCGCGTGCCGTCTACCTGTCTCCCTGTCTGATGGGGGGTTTGGGGGGTTGGAGGAGGTGTATGGATGTTTGACAGAGCCGTCATGTACAAATTCATTTTGGATCCAGTCAGACTTTAGCTCTAATAGGCGCACTCACTCAAGGTCTCAGCGGTCGTATGCTGAGGCAGAGGAGCAAATAGATGAGTCTCTTTTGCACTGAGAGCTTCCAAACATTAAACTTACAGAGAAGCTTGAATATTTAAAGACATGTTTAAGAAAGTTTATTGCTTTGGAACACAATGAAGTCAGTTTTAGTCCTCATTTTTTAAAAGTCTTTGTCTAAAGAGTCCAGATGTTTTCTGTAATCAGAGCAGACAGTAAACTTTTAATTGATATATCTGTACTCGTAAAGCTTTTTATCCATCACAAAGATTATTAAGTCTAATCCGTTGTATTATATGCTATACAGTTAAGGCTGAATATGTAGTGGGTGGATCACTGCAAAAATTAAACAAGGCACTTTTCTTTGACTGTATAGAGGAGGTAATGCATCTCCAGCTCTTCAACCTGTACAAAAGTGAAGCCAAAATTCCCCCTGACATGGATGCTTACTTCTCATCCTTTGTCAACAGAGCTGTCAATTACACTTTATGTCCAGTTTTTATCATCAAGAAGTGCTTAAACTGTAAAGGACTTATTGATTTAAGACTTGTCTCATTCTTGAACTATTGAGTCACCAAAGTAAAAAAAAAAAAAAAAGAAAAAAAGAAAAAAAGCAGAGTTTGCTAATTATGTTCTTAAAGTCTCCCACGTTGAGATCCCAGGTTAAACTAAAAGTAACTTATCATAAATGTCCTATAAAGTAGAACAAATATTATTCTGATTAAAATTTAAATTAGATTAGATTAGATTAGATTCGATTAGATAGGAACTTGATTAATCCTTTGGGAGGTTTCCCTCAAGAAATTCATATTCCAGCAGCAGGTAACACCATAGTACAGAAAAGATGTGCAGAATAGATAAGAGTAGAAAGAAGATAAATAAAAACACAGGTTCTATACAGCAAAATAAAAAAAAATAAAAACAATAGCAGTAATAATAATAATAATAATAATAATAATAATAATAATAATAATGATAATTATTATTATTATTATTATTATTATTATTATTATTATTATAGCAGCAGCAATGGGGATTTCCAGCATAAACCACAAGGACAATCACTATAAGTTATTCTTACAGTAGAAGTTAAAATGTTTGTAAAAAATAAATAAATAAATAAAAATGAGATAATTAACATAAGCACTAACCAGGTGGAATAGTTGCTATAAATAAACTACAATACTATTAGATAAACATTCAACACTGAAGCAGCAGTTAAAGTGACAAACTTACAAACATCTTGTCCAGAAAAAAATGGATATATAACACATATTATGGTATGTGTAGGTAGGCTGGTATGGACACCTTTGAATTACATTTTTTAATAATTAACCTGCTGTTTTCTTTCCATGGGTGGCTGTAGCCCTGTGGTAGAGTTGGTCTCTCAAACATCCCAACCCTAACCCACAGTCACATGTCAAAGTGTCCATTGGCAAGACACGCCGCTCCTGGACATGTAGTCAGTGAAAGAATATGAGTTGAATCTTTTGCCTTCTGTGAATAAATATGGTGAATATGACAAATAGTGTAGGTCCATTTGAAAGTTTTCTTTTTGTAACTAAAGGTCCTAGTTTCACTGTAATCCCACCAGACCTGTTGATTTCCTACAAATCAGTTTTACAGAGTTGGGTCCACCGATCTCTGCCTCACCTCAAAGTCAAATGCCTTTTTTTTCATTCAGAAACACTAATTAAATTCTCTATTTAGTGATTTGAGGTGGTGTCTGTTTGAGATACAACAATGTATAAATAAAGAAACATTGGTTGTTGGTATATCATCTGCTCTTTCTCCTTTTAGACAATTTATGAACGCCCAGATCTGCTTTCATTTTGCATCAGGACTTTACCAGTGGCAGAATTTCAAAGTCTTTGATAGGCCCCTATGGGTTCCTTTACATGTGACTTTTATGTGTAGATATATATTTCTATCCTTTTTAGATTATTTCTGACAAATAAAGAATGAACTGTGAACTTTTTATAGCTTGTGCAATAACTTGATAGTTTAAATTTGACCCTACTGTTTACACTGAGCCAAATGTTACTGCTACTGTAACCGTCTGGGACTTACCAAACACTAATTAGTCGTCCCAGTCGTAGTAAATCACAAACTGCATCTTGTGGTCAATCTAACATGTCTATGCACACTAAATGTCCTGCTACGCCTTGTGGCTTATGTCCCCTGTGAGTGTGTGTTGTCTGATTTATCACTCGTCTTCTGTTTATAGACACAGTCCATCATCAGATCTATTCCTGTAGAATATGCTCATTTGTTCTACGCCATAGAAAATAATCTTTACACTTCAAAAACAATAGTTGTCTTTCTTTTTTCTCCTATTTGTACTTTTCTGGTTAAAAAAAAAAAAGAATCACAGTGGGCACATAAAGGTTTCACTGAAAGTAATAAACGTCAGCAATTGATATTTTCATTGTTCTCAGTTACCAGAGATTTGTGTAATGGTAAAAAGTAAATGGAGTATTACTTATATGGCACTTTTCTAGTCTTACTGACCACTCAAAGCGCTGTGCATCGTTCATCTCATTCACCCATCCACACCACATTCACACACTGATGACAGGAACCATCAGGTTAACTAACACAGGCACATTATTCACACACCACTGACCAGCAGTGGGAGCAATTTGGTTGTCTTGCTCAAGGACACTTCAGCATGTGACTGAACAGGAATCAAACCCTCAACCTTTGTGATAAGGAGGCAATGATTCTCCCACTAAGCCACAGCCGCTCCATGAGTAAGAGTGTGTGTTTCCTTGTACAACTTTTTAAAAGAATTGTAAAAGCATTGAAATTATGTCCACGGCAGACGCTCATTTCCTGAAAATCGAAATGATGAATAAAACTATGAATGTGTGATTGTTGAGAACAATCAGCTGACACTAGTCTATTTCCACTGACTGCATCGTCTATTTTTAGTGCTGAGAAGCGTTTCACACGGTGGCCTGAATAATCTCATACTTTATTGCCACATGGTATTTCCTGGGGCTTCAATATGATGATCCCATCAGCACACGTTGCATAACAGAGGAGTCATGACAGCTTGGGTATGGATAACAGCAGCAGGTACCAAACAAAATTATTGCTTCATGGTAAACCTGCTGTGGATACATGTTGAAGCAACACTCAGTCTGCAGCTGCGTAGAGAAATAATGCATGTTGAAGACACAGAATTATCATTTGATGAATGTTTTCATCTGCACAAGTTCAAGAAAATGATGCTTTTCAATCCCAGTTTTGGATAATTGAAATCAGGCTGATGTCTATGGTGACAATAAGCAAAACATACACTAGAAGCCATATATACAATGATGCTGCATTTATACTTCAACGCACAAATTAGTTTCAGTGTTTGACAAACCTCAAAACAGGATCATTCGTCGAGGTATATGATGAAGTACTCAGCAGGTTTGAATTGTTGTTTAAACTTCTCCAGATGGATGAAGCACCACAGCCAGGGCTCGGTGATAAGAGCAGCCTCTGAAACCTGAAAAGGGCCCTGTTATCCCCGATCACCTTGGTGCTGGTCAGAACGCCTTTTTCAAATAAGTTCATTGTAACTTCAGCAGCTTTGTGAATAAAACATGAAGGTGCTTGAGGATGCCACCTTGAATAAACATCTCCTTGAGGAAAACATCACAGAAAAATAAACATGTCATGTTCCAACACGCTTAAATCTGAGAGAAGTGTTGAGGTGGCCTTAACCAGCCTCAGTTTTATGGACTGCACTCTTTGCTCTGCAGTATGGAGAGGACACACATGTTCCCTTGACTCACCAATGTCTAACATGGAGGTGGGATTTCTGTCTCTGGTCCGGATCTTTTCTTCTTAACCAGGTTATCTGTTCAGCTCCTTGCAGAGGAGGAGAGCGGGGTTAAGAGGGACGATGGAGGGAGCACTTAGTGAGTGAAGGCCGAGGTGGCAGTGCTGGAGTGATATTTAATGAAGTAGAAGATCAGGATGCACAGCGTTGAACACACACACACACACACACTCACACACTCACACACTCACACACGCAGGGTGGTGTAGGTGGTGCTACAGGAGTGAAGAGCCTGTGTTTGTGTTTTTGTGGGTGGGAGTGCTGGCGGCTGAGGTGACAGCAGGTTGTGTTGCATGTTCCACAGGGTGAAGGAGGGAGGGAGAGGAGGAGGAGGGGGAGGAGGAGGAGGGTGATGGTGCAGTGAGCCTGGTGGGACTAATAAGATCACTTTTTATTGGCCCACAACCCCAGAGGAGTGTTTGTTTGTCTGCGTGCATGATGGAGGGGATAAAAAGTTAATGCATAGGCAGAGTGGAGCAAGCAGGAGACACGGCTGGTCACTGCTGCCCCCTGCAGGGCATGCTCCATCTGTGTGCGTGTGTGTCAGTGTGTGTGTGTATGCATGTGCACAGGAGTGTATTTTTTGCTCTTGTTTCTTCTGTTGGCTGTATCTGAACACTGTGAGCTTCTTTGTGTGAACTGAGTGCTGCTACACGACAAAGTAAACAGCTTCAGGTGTAATCCACAAACATTAAAGTCATTCGTCACTTCATGTCACTTTGTGTCACTTCCTGTGCTCACCAGTTGCTACTTTTTCCAACAATAGAGCATCCATGAAAACAACCTCCCAGTGTATCCACTTTGTGTAATAAGATCCTTGTATCTCCAGAAGCCTGGTCTGTTTCCCGAATGAATGTGATGAAATTACAAACACCGCAAGGTTTTGACTATTTCTACCTTGAATAACCAGAACAGTCATATTGAATGGATGCACCAGAAACATTTTACAGTGGTGTAGTTTCTCCTTTTCTATCTGTGGCTCAGGGTGCAGGTCAGTGCTTCCTCACATCATTTTTGTGACATACTTTTGAGCCTTTTGCTAAACAAAAAACAATGTTTGCTTGGAGATAAAGAAAAGGAAAGTGACTCTGAGAATACTTACAATGCAAATATCCTTTACAGTACAATCCTTCCCTTTCTTTTTCGGCATGGATGTGCCAACTCCTCTCTGAATCAGTTTAGCAACTCCTTATGCTGTCGATTCCATCCTTACATATGAAACTGATCTTATATTCCCCCGGGAAGGTCTGACAGCCGGCCATTGTTGGTTTTTGCTCTGAGACCTAAAACTCCAGACACTTTATTAGTTGTTTAAGTTAAAACCTAAAGATATTATTGTTTCACAGGTATTGTTTAATGATTTTTAATAAAATAAGATTAGAATATTGAAGGTATATGCTGTAAGTTATAAAAAATAAAAAAGAATAAAAATCTATATGGGCCAAAATCAGTATTGGCACATCAGGCTTCTTAAAGATTAATGATCGGCCAGAAAATTGTGATTGGTGCACCTCTTTTCCTGGGTCAGTGTGAGACTAAAACTTTCCAAAAAAAAGCTTTTCAATGCTTTGAAATGCTCATGGTAACATTATTACATCCTGAAATCCCAGGATGAAGTGGGTGGTGGGGAGATCTTACTGGATGTCATTTGCAAGCTTTTGAGCTTTTTTTTCCACCTTCCTGAATCATGCAGATTCATATTTACTAGAAAACAGTCTGATCTGGATCACTGAGGAAGTGGATTTGGGGAGAGGTGAATCATCTTCAAGGAGTCTACAAAGTCCAGTCACCTCTACTGGATCCAGCTCAGAGTTACCATGACCTAAATGAGTAAGAACCTTCACAGACATGTTACTCGATATTTGTGATAGGCATTAACAATCATGACATATCCATGCATCAAAAAGGTTTTACATTAATGTTTATGAATAGCTCATTAGCAAACTACATTACCTAAAGTGTGGCTGTTCAAAGAGTTGCAGTGATATGAGAGTTTAAGCATCATTCCTACACATTGCGAGGCCAGATATACTCGGTTGTGAATTTAGTTGATTGTGTTTTGTTGTTGTAGTTGTTGTTGTTTTGCTCAGCACATGGGAAAAAAAAGGATACAATTTGGAAATCGGATATCTGAGCGCCCTCCACATCCCCTCAAAGTTCTTCTTCCGTGCATGCAAAGAGATGGAGCGAGACATCATGGTTTGGTGGTAAAATAAAAAGGAGTGGGTCCCGAAGAAGGAAGAAGGGGGGGATAAATTCAAGGTGGGGCAGGGGTGGGGGGAGAATATCAATCGGGCATGCCGTGCAGAGGCAGCCTGCCACGCTCGGCTCCAGGAGAAAGATTAGAGAGGGGATCAGTGTCATCAACAGCAGGAGAGTAATGGTGCGGGCCAGGTTCAAGGCTGGAGCCAAGAACGTATCGGCATGGCAGCCACCCCCATCCCATCACCCTCACAGCGACACCCCCTACATGAAATAGAGGTTAACCGCCAATCCAGACTTTTTCCCCCTCTTTTACTGAGTGTGAAAACTACCGCTGGGAGTCTCAGGACAATTTTTATATAGGATTAGAAAACAAAAATCAATATTTAATTATCTTTGAGCTTTTTGTGTCACTGCATCTTTAGGTCAGTAAGTGTTCGGGAGCCAGGGTCGCCCCAGCACTGTAAGTGAAGGAGTCGTTAAAGGGCCCGCATCTTTTTTTTTTTCCTTTCAGTTTTTTTTTTTTTACACAGCTTTCATTGCACAAGGTTAAAGT
Organism: Halichoeres trimaculatus; assembly: GCF_033239565.1. NCBI lineage: Eukaryota > Metazoa > Chordata > Actinopteri > Labriformes > Labridae > Halichoeres > Halichoeres trimaculatus. The sequence goes on from NW_027437183.1 coordinate 24,589,348, forward strand.
TTCACGAAGGTGCTGTAGCCTTGTAGTGTTGGCATGGCATGGTAAATCCTAGTAATGAATAGGTTTTTTAAGGTGCTGCAATCATCCGCTCTACATGACCTTATTTAAACTGAAACCAGGGGTTGTCACACAAAAACACAAATGGAAGCAGCAGCTGATGAATGAGGCTGAGGCAGACGGGGAAGAGAAATGGCTTTGTAGTGTTCTTATCACTTATTACTGTGGTCTGTTATTAGAGATATGTGAAGGAAGCTTTCGAATTTATTCAGTTTTCCAACACTAGTAACACATCAAATGGTTTTGTGTTATATTATATTATATTGAATCATATTCTTTGATATTAGTGGCTTCAAATCACATTGATCTTATATTATGGGTTAAAGGATGGGTATTGGTACAATTTTCTGATACCAATGTCCTTTTGGATTCAGCATATTGATCTGATCCTTTATGGATTCCCTGATTAGTTCCTCCTGTGAATTCTCTCTGTACAAAACGTCGGCTTTGCAGGTTTACTTTTTTTTTTATAAGTAAAACTTATTAGATTGGTCACTGGATCTGGATATCTTTGGGCAAAAATAAGAAAATTTTTTGCACAAGACGTAAGGTCCGGCTGCTCCAGCATAATGTAAAGAATCAACAAGGGAAATCATTAAGCTTAAATGCTAATGATGTTGATGGATCATACCAATTCTTTTTTTTAAGCTACTTTTTTAGACTTTTGATGCCTTTAATGAGACAGAAGAGTACAGGGGATAGATTAGGAAAGTGGATGAGATTGGGAAGAGACATGCAGGAAACAGGCCACAGGCTGGGCTTGAACCTGAGCCACCCATTCGAGGGCGACCTAGACTGCAAGGCTTTCTGTGTCCCGGATTGCTTAATTTCTAATCACTTCTTAAAAGGAACCAGTTATCGATACCCATCCCTACATGTTTTTTTATCCTATCATATTGTATCACATCGTATCATATGATATAATATCGTATGACACGGTATGGACCAGGGCATATCATATGGATTTTTTTTAATTTTTTTTTATTTTTGGGGGGGGGGCAACAGTATACTTCAAACTTCAACAACATTTAGTTGTAGTGCTAAAAAATTATTAGAGCTGAGTCTTAGACCTACCGACTCATTCAACCCCTGAGGACAAAGAGGAGAAGGGTCAGATTGAGTGCACAAGTGTTCCCTGAACAGATGAGTTTTCAGACATCTCTCAAAAATAGAAAGAGACTCTGTGGATCGTATAGAGTTAGGTAATTCATTCCACCATTTGGGTACTACAGAGGAGAAGAGTCTGGCCAGTGATTTGGAGCTGCGCTGGGATGGGAGCACCAGGCGTCTTTCACAGGCAGAGCATAGTGGGCGAGAAGAGTGTAGACCTGGATGAGGGACCCCAGGTAGGCAGGAGCCATAGTGTCATCGTATCATGATTATCACATTACATTTAATTGAATTGACCATATCATATGGATCATAAAGTATAGATTACATCGTACTGTAACATTTCAATCATGTTGTATCCAATCATATGGATATCATATCATAACTTGTTATTTCGTATTGAATCACTTGGTATGGTTTGGAGTATAAACCCATACTGAATTGTATGGTATGTTATCTGTCATTTTGTATCATCATGTACTGTATGGTATAGTATGGTATGGTATGGTACCGTCATACAGCACTGCACCACATTGTCTTTTGACAGGAAGTGTTTGATACTGTCACAGTGGTTGAGCTTCAAATTTAACTGCACTCCAGGGGCCGAACCAACATCACAGGCCCATTACATGGCAGCGTACATCCCTCCACAGCACAGCACACAGACTGCATCCGCCTCAGTACATAAAACACTGGCTGTTTACGTGGCTCTCAGACGCTGTATTGGATTAATGCGGCTCTTTAGCTTTTTTTCCCCTGTGGCAGTGGCCGATGAGCCTGTGGAGTGGATGTGACGGCCGCTTAAGCGGTGACAAGCAGAAGGTCAGTGTCGCTGATGAAGGAGTGAGGCCAGCTGGCCCTCTGATGTAGCCATCCTTTAAAGCAGCCAGAGAATCTATCCTGTTTAAGGCAGACGCCCAGACAGACGTGGTGGGGAGAAGGACGCTGAGGGGGAGAGAAACAGAGAGAGGAGGGAGATGGAGAGACAAAAGGAAGTGGGCAAGGTAAAAGGAGTGGCAGAGACAGAGAGCTTAAATGTCCCCATTCTGATCAGTACCTCTGTAGCAGGCAAAATGTTCCCCGCTCCCCTGGGCCATTTATTAAAGTGATGAAGAGCAGAGTGGCCCACTATGAATCAGACTCCCCTGTCTGCTCTGTGCTGCATAGGGATACTCATGGCCACATACTCTTCTCTCTCTTGATTGCACGGATGTGTTTGTAGCTTTCAAGCAGAGCCAGACTTGTTGTGGAAGTGTGTGGGAGTGTGCCAGGTGAAAGGAAAGGAGAGAGGAGAAAGGAGAGGAGAGGAGAGACCTCTCTCTGTGGATACACATTAGCCTAGTTGTGCATATTAGATTAGAGTAGATCAGATGAGATGAAACTTTAATGATCCCTCTGGGGATATCAGGTCATTACAGTGAAAAGTGAGCACTGAAACAAACAAAATAAACATTTGTAGAAGGATTAAAAAAGCAAATCTATTAAACATACGGTAATAGAGAAATAAAAGCAGAGGATGCATTTAAATTCCAGCACATCTATTATCAGGTTTATGATCAACCAGTCATTTCCCAGCATGTGTGATTAAAGGCAAAACATGCCTGACTGCAACATATTAAACCTTGTGTTTTGATTCCTGCACTTTTTAGCCACATTAGCACCTTCTCTTCACCTGATCTTTGTGCAGTAAAGTCTGCACAGCCCTGTGCTGAGCCAGGCTAGACTGCACCACCACTACGCCTCATTTCACTTTATGAGAATGAGGGAAATCCCATACACTGATTATCCTATATATAGCCTGCTGTAATCATAGAGCAGTGGAAAGTAGAATGGCTGCATGGGGATAGTCTGGTACAGCGTCAATAAATTACGAACTCATCTCAGGGTTTAGACCTCAAAGAGGAAGGAGAAAGTCAGAAAATGTGGAATAAACAACTCTGCTTTTGAGCATTTATCACCAGTGAGTAACAGACGAATGTTCTGCTTTAAAAAACGATGCAAACGGTGAAGAAACAGGTGCATGTTCCAGCACGGCTCTAAACCTTTCTCACCAACTCCGTAGACGTTATTGTCAGACATATGAGTGAGCTGTCAGGATATTTCCTCCACCTAACCCTCCCCTCTGTCTTTCACTTTCCTCCACCCATTCCCGCACCCCTCCACAACCACCACCACCACCACCACCACCTCTCCCTCTCCCTGACACCTTCCCTCAGCGTAATACACACCAGCAAGCAATCGATACACACTCAGCCGAGAGCCAGGAGGAATTGTGGCAGTGCAGGCACCACACATTACAGGGTGGCCAAGGCCAATAAGCTGCAGAGGGGAGAAGGAGAAGGACGAAACGGGAGCTCGGGCTAAATAACAGCTTCTACACACACTTCTCCTCACAACTAGAGCATCTTCTTCTTTTTTTTTTTTACTACTCTTGAAGCTTTTATTTTTTACAAGCGTTGACGTTTATTCAAATTCACATACTAGACGCTGTCATTTGGACGACGATCGAACTGACATCAATTTAAAGGCGATCTGATCCCTTTTAAAACACTCTCCCACCACCCACATTATTATGCTTATTATTGTAGCGAATGTGATGAAATGCGCCCAGCGCCACAGCAAGAGATATGCCACTATGTTTCCATAGCAACATATCACACTGCCACCGCTGCATCATGCACTCAGATGACAGACACAACCTATTAAACCCTCTGAGATGTATGAATACTGTCTGTTTGCATGCCAGAGGGAGTGTTAGTGTGTCAGTGTACACCCCCTCGTGTGTTATCTTCACATTTTACTGCCAAGTAACAAAACTGCTCAACTTAAAGTCGGTACGTTAGAAACATGATTCATTTTAAAGGTGTTTATTGTGAAAATGCTGCAGAAAATCTCATCTAATCCTGGTTTATTTGATGGTCACAGGTAAAGGAAAGTCCAGCGTAAAAGCTCAAACTGCTCATTCATGGTGACTCTGACTCTCATTCATTAGAAAGAAGCCGGTGAACCCAGTTTGATCAGCTGATTAATATTTTTTTTCAATATTAAACTTTATTTATTTGGCAACAACTTTTTGATTCTGTAATTTTGCAACCCAGGAAGAGCAAGAACTCCTAACCACAAATATTTCTTTCACTGCTGTGTCGCTGAGTTACAAATAAATATTGTCAGACGCTCCCTGCATGACTCAATGCAAGTGAAGAAGATTAGTCGCATTAGCTAAGCCCAAGCATTTTTTTTTTTTGTTATGTCAGCGTCTCTTTTCAGCGTTTTTGTCACACATCAGACAAACCACTACAGCTTTCGTCCGCACAAGTGAAAAATCACGACCAGATACTGTAATACTGGCAGTACTGTTATACTCTGGAGTACTTTAAATCTACTTTGCACAGCAACGCTTCCAACGTAACATGTGGCATGTATGACATACAACTGACAAGCTTTAAATCAGTGTTACACACATATGGAGCACTGTATTAGAAAAGTGTTGTCTTGTGACTTAATCCCCAACATCTGTGAATGCTACAGCTTAACAGGAGAAACATCTTCAGCTACTCTCACTAAATGTTCTTTAACCTGCCGTCAACAGTTCACAACACTGTGGGTCTGATTTCATAATCAGCTCATTTTTTGCACTGAATCTTTTTTTTCTTTCAAACACATTTAATTTACACATACATCAGACAGATTAAAGACATATTTCTGTTTCAAAGATTAATATTGTTCTTTCTTCTTTTATCCTACCCTTACCCTGGCTGTGTGAAGCCTGTTGAAAAGCAGGAGCCAGCTTGTTGGAAGTTAACAAAAGCGCCGATGTCTTGGATGACTTTGCTGCTGTGCTGTGTCCAAAATCGCATATTTCTGCACTTTTCAGTGCATGTGTTCACAACGACAGTGTGAAGAAATGTATTGCATTTTAATATCTCAGCTGGAACACTTATAACAGTCAGAAAGTTACCATATTGGCATGGATTTCCATGATAAAATGATGGTTTTGGAGGTGTGTGATTTGAGACGCTTGCTGTGTCCCGAATCTTGTTCTTCCGGAAGTACACTGTGTGCAATATGTCCTCACTAAAACAGTGCTCAAAATCTTACAGGGTAGAGTTTCAAACACTGTGGCTTCATATTAAATAGAAATTGTGCATTTCAAAACCATTCACAGGTGTTCTTCTGTTTTTAGTTGATTACATCCATCAACCATTGTTTGATCTGTTCCCGCTCCTTCCTCTTGGTAGCCAACATGGTGGCTATAGAGAATGAGAAATGTCCAGCGTTCCACACTCAACTATTGGACCGTTTTGAGTTTTGAACTGATGAAACCAAAGTGCACTGTGTTTTTCCATGTTGTCAGTGTGAACCAAGCGGCAACCTCTGGTCTTAGAATATGAGACAATGTGGAAGTGCTATAATCTGCTGTTTCTGGAGTGTTCGCTTGAGGCTGGCTCCAGAAGTACCAGAAGTCACATACACACCAAGCCAAAAAAAGCAGTTTTCAAAGCAGAAATTAACCTATTTACAGCCTGGTTCAAAAACGTCTCCTATCTGAGTCGCTAATTTTACTATTGGCACGCATTGTATGGGGGGTGACATTTTTTTTGAGGATATTAAGATGGCAAACTCCCCCAATAAGAGGCAAGGCTGAGGGTCACGTGACCGACAGGCGCCCTATGGCTGTACGCAAAGCCCTTGCCACTACCAATATGGCCGCGATAGCCGATGTGCTTCATTTATCGTTTCAGAAACAGACAGGTGACCTCAGCAAGACTATGTCCATGTTTTATACAGTCTATAGTGTGAACGCACTTATGCACTCAAAATAGTAAGTGTAAGGGCAGAAGTACAGTGGTTCTCAAATGGGGGTACACATACTCTTGTGGGTAGGCGAGGTCACTCTTTGGGGTATGCAAGATTACAAACTATATTCCAAAATTAGCAACCAATGCCTAATGTTTTGTGCCTATCCAGCCATTATTCTCAGGCTTAACAACAATTTTTTAAAAAAAGTACATTTTCTAAACCAGACATTAATAGTACAGCACTGTGTTTTACGTCTTTTTTTTTCCAACCAAAACTGCTTTGTGCTCGTTAAAGGGAAGAAAGAAGAAGAAAGAAACATTTAACAGTCTGAGAACCACAGCAGAAGTACAAAGTTTGTGACACAGCCTTAGTCTCACTTGGAGCCAAGCCAAGTTTTACTTTATCTTTTTCATAATAAAAATTAAAACAATAAGTCTATTTAAAATAGCACTTTCAAGACAAGGGTTTATGAAGTGATTTAATGGACATGATAAAGAGCAAAGCAAACACAATGAAATAACGTAAGTGAATTAATAATAATCAACTGTAATATCCAGCCAAAATGATTTGAATCTAAGCAGCATTAAAATCAAACAGCATGATTTAAGCTGATGTAAAAGATAAAGAAAAAGAGATACGAGCACTGAAGACAAAATAATCATTTGCAATTGTAAAATAAATAAAAAAAGGCAAGAAAGGATAGAAGTAGAACGTACTGTTTTTTGTGTTTTGTTAAAACCCTTGTTTGTGTTTCCTTTGTCTCCCTGTGTGTTTGTTCTGCCACAAGTTATTATTTTGGCACACTCATGTTGACCTCTCACATGCTGAGTTATTAGTCACCATTTTTTTCTTTTTCCTTTTTTTTTTCATTTGGAAAAAAAAAACATGTTTTAATGTGAATAGTCTTATTTCCTTGTGCTTTACTGCTGCCTTCCTAATAATACCTGAGCTATGAAAATTTTTAACAATGAACTCAGCTTACATCTTCTCAGACTTCACAGATGCGACAGATAAAAGAAGGGGCAGGCATTTCTGTTCATTTAAAGCATCTATAAACATTACTTACCTCTAAGATGCAGCGCTGCATCTGAGCCCACCTGACATAAGGCAAATTTTAGCTCCAGCTATTTGAAGTAGAAACAGCCACACTCCAGACCCAGTGAAAAAACTCACTCACATCATAAAAATATGTTTCCACAGGTGATTTAAATTAATGGATACTCCAAGAAACAAACATATTTTTGCATTCTGAAAGAAAGCGAGTGGTGCACAGTTTTATCCCCACTATTCGACAGCTGTTTTCTAATCATAAATTTCAAATGAGCACGCTGTGTGTTTATGTTTGTTCTGTGTCTGATTGTTGGTTAAGGCACTTCACAGTTTAAGCCTCCTGCTGGTTGAGAGATCCCCTGAAGTTAGTGGAAGAAAAAGGCCTCCAGCGTCATCAGTCCTTGTGATTACAATCAGCAGCATCCAGACGAACGCATTTGGGAAGAATGAGATGCAAAACACCTGTCATTTCACCTCAGGAATGCAGGAAAAATAGCAAAAAATAAGACTTTGAAAGAGTTTAGGAAGTTAAAGAAATCAGTTTTGTTTGTCACATCTTGACTTTCTGGCTACTTCTCACTTCTCAGAGAGAAACAGGTGCTGGGTGGACTCACACTTGTCATCATTTCTCTTAAGTTTTCGCATTTCAGACCCACACACATGCTCTTTAATGCATCTCTTTAAAGGTCTAATTACCACCACGTATGACCCAGTGACCTAAATGTCATGTAGAGGGTTGAGTGTGAATCATCAGAGGAGTCCTGTCACCCGTCCAGGCTGCTCCTCAGCATTTCAAGGGAGCGGCGCGGCCCACACAGCCGAGACTCAGCCCCCAGCAGACCACCGTGATCTCAGCTTTTCTGTGAATGTTTCAAGTCCCAGAGACTGTTAGCTATCAAAGTCCTGTGAGTGACCACATCCATGCAGCCTGGGGACATGTGTGCAGCACCCACACTCACACACTCACACACAGATCGTGAGTAATGTTTGCATAACAGGATAGAGAGCAAGTATCAAAGACTCCCCCTCGCAGGCATCACACTGAAGATTCTGTCCCCAGTTAGGAATTAAAACGACTTTCCATTTGCTCTGGTTTTATTCACTTTCACTCCGTCTATTACTTTTTCTATTTATCCTCTCGCTCTCTCCTCTGTCCTTTTTATATTGCAGTCTGATGCTGATGCTGTCTCTGTCTGTCTTTGTGTCCAATCTATCTGCACCACCTCCTCCTCCCCACTCTCACTCCCCCCTGCCCCCTTCTCCACCTTCATCTCTCTTTCTCTCTCCTCATCTCTCCTCGCCCCTTCGTCTCTCCCCTCATAGATTGACTCTTTCCAATTACATGAGCAGTTTCTTCAATCACACTGTAACAAATTACCTGACAAATTAAAAAACACACTGGTGATATTTCTGGGCTTTAGCGCAGGCCATTCTTACCCTTAATGAAATTTGCAAAGCCATATATCAGGAGTGTGTTGTCTGCCGCGTGCAGGTCTTCAAATCTTCCCCCTGCTGTTTTAAAATAGATAATTATTTCCACAAGAATTACACATCTCTGGAGCTGTTGCTCTTACTTCTCCCTTTTTTTTAAAATGTCATCTATTCAATCAGTTTAAATTCAGCTTCTCCGAAATATATGATTGAATTACAGTGAAATATGTGAGCAAACCTGTTTGTTACATACCTGAAAGGAACATCTCTATATACTGTATTTAAAAGAAATGTCCATGATGAAATATTTACCCACAGATTCAGTGTTCATTAATGCTTTTGCTAATATTAATGCATCTTTATCGTACCGCTGCTGTGCACATCTTCAAGGTTTCTCCTCTTGCTGAATTAAGCGTTTGCAACATTCGAAAAATTCATGAATAATATTTTTCTACTGTTCCAGGATTAATCACAGAATAAATTTACCTGTGAAAGGCTTTTCCAGTCCCTGAGAGGTAAGATTAAATGATTCAGTGTGCAGACAAATATACGTACCTGTGAACATCCATATTTCAACTGTAACTGCACGCTCATTTTTCACATTGTGTATTCACTTTTACATCCCACTCTAAATTGAGTTATAGAGCTTCCCGTTGCACGCAACTTTCTTTCTGCATATCAGTGTGTGTGGTTGTGTGTGTGGTTGTGTGTGTGTGTGTGCGTGCACAGCAGGTGGGTGGATATACCTGAGTTTTACTGCACATGCTGAATTAAGTTTAGCTCTACTTGAAATTCAAAGGCTCATTGTGGAACGCAACATGACATATCGTTGTGTTACCTGGACACCTTGCATGCTGGTGAAAATAAATATTGAGTGTGGTTATTGTTAGAGGTGGCATGTTATGTAATAATTTACAAAAGGCCTCAGCTGCTTGTTCACCATGATAGTAACATTAACTGTTATTGAGTTTCCGTGACTTTTTATGTCATGATTTGCGTTGTTTTTCTCTCCGTATTGCACTAATGGCCCACTGAACCCGCCGCTTCACTTTAACTGAGTGAGCAAAAGCTCCCCTTGTTATGAAAAGTCTTATCATAATGAACAACTTACAGCGTCTGAGGCGGTGAATAACGCTTCATAACCTCAGTGAGGATCTATTTTCCCGTGAACAGAAACATTCCATGCAGAGGAGGGATTCCTGCTGCTGGATGGGGCTCAGGGCGCAGAAAAAGCAGATGCTGGGTTTGGAGCTGAGCCCACATGTGCAGGGGAGCAGGAACTGGGACGGTGCGCATGAACAGAGAGCGGGAGAAATGTTTGCTTTTTCGATGTGAGTCTCAAATTGGGGGAGAGCTATAAAAAGCAAACGTCCAGAACTCAGACTGCGAGTCAAGGCCAGACGCCCCTCAGACTTGCACATGTGAGGCAGACTGCAGGCTTGAGAACATTTTTGTGCCAAATGGAAACATTCTCCACTCCTAAAAAATACATACAACACTTTATTATCTCTATGTTTATATTTTTTGACACCCTCCGACCGAGCTAAAGAAACTTTAATTTAAATTATATGTAAAAGCTTAAGGTTGTGCTTCACTTACAGACAAATGAGAAAACTATGCTAGCTGTTAGCCTGTTTCTCTAAGATAAAATGGCTTTAACTTTACATTCAATGCATTACAAAACAAAAATTCTTGGTTCTGTATCTCTATCAATACACTTTAGACCCAGCTTGGTTTGTCTGTCAAATCTTAAGTGCATCTTGAACCGTTTCTCTCGTTTCTGAACGTTAGCGCTCTGTTTGCATAACACAAAGCTACATGTGGTCTTAAGAAACTCAATCTTGAATCCATTACAATCCAGAAATTTCCACTGCCCTCTTTTTCTTTCTTGTAGAATTTAAACAGGTCCACATGGAAATAAAAATTAACACTGAGCTGAAATTGAATCAGCCCCCTGACCCCTGTGAGGTTTCCATGAACCTTCCCCAGTAGGTTTTCAGGAACATAAATCTCCAGGAAATAGTCGTCATGCCGAGCACCTGCTGGACGACCAGACAGTTCACCTCCGCCAGACCTTTTTAACAACTGCCGTGACGACTTCTCAAGGTGGCTTTCTGCTTCCAGGTCAAACGAAAACACACATAATGCTTCCTGGATGTGTTTGACGGACACCGTAGCAGCGGTCAAGGCTGCAGTCGTACCATTTTATGATGAGCAGTAACACCGTGTGCTGTAAATGTATCTGATCCAGATTTTTATGTTGGTCAGATTTGGTGTCTTTTCTGTGTAGGATTAGCTCTATGATGCTGTTTGAAAGCTCCAAGGCCTCTTTGTTGTATTGACTTAACCTTTAATTAACCACAACGCATGGCTAGCTTAATGACTTTAGCGCCTCAGGTCAGGGTCGCCGAAGGGAACATAACCACTTTTAACACCAGCGGTATTCCTCGACTGATAATAAAGATGACATTTCCAGGAAAGGCAAGGAAAACAGTCTATATAGTCCTTTCTTACTATAAATATCAGTCTGTGTGCGCGTGTGTATCCACCTGTGTGTGTGTTTTTACAGAAGGCAGTGAGTGAGTCTGCTCCTTCAGTCTTCAGTAGGATGCTATAAAAGTCAAAAACCAAATCAGACCCACAGGAGTATTCTTACCAAAAATTTCCCAGTCAGGAGAAAGCAGTAAAAGGTTATGTGTTCACTGGGAGCACTTTCAACGGAAGAACCTTGACACAACACGATCCTCGAGCGCCGCTCTGGTCGTTGGCATTGGCTGGGTCCTCAGGGAGCTAAAAACCAGTAACACTCGTCACTTCCTGTCTTATCTGAGACATTCAAAATCTACTATGAGGAATGTAGCCTGTATTTTGTATATCTTAAGTAAGGTAACGTCCTTTTTATTTGTAATTTTTTTCTAGAAGTAGGTTCCTAAAGGCTGCACATGGCTTTTCTGATAATTGAAATTGATTTAAAATGAAACTCACTCATTCATTTAAAGGAAATGTTCCTCAAACCAGAGGATATTATTGTAATTATGCACCCTTACAGGCATACACCCATGCAAGAGAAGAGAAAACAAAGTGGAACAAATGAAAGAAAACACGAAACAATTAAAATGCTAATTGTTTTGTATGATTCCAACATGTGGAGAGGGGAGTCTGGAGGCCTTTTCCTCGAGAGCCTCCTCCAACATGGACGACTCCTGCATCTGCTGTGTGCGAGCGCTCGAGGAGCGCTGCTGTGCGACTTTGTGAGAGGAAGCAGAAAGAGCAGCATGTTTTTTGAGGGCATTTTTGAACCAGTTTTTTTTTTTCAGTCAGCATCATAACGCCGCAGACTAACGATGAAGTACAGCTCCGAGGGGCACGTGCATGGATCACCACATGCAGTTTTGACTGACAGCTCATCAGAATAACAGGCTCTGATGTGAGGGCCGCGTAACCTCTCGCGCTAAAACATTCCAAACACACAACCCCACAAGTGCTGAGCAAACAGAAAGTGTAAACGCTGGTTATTTAACAAGCCTCCACCTCTCCTCCACCACCCCTTGTCTTCTCCCACCTCCTGCCCTCGTCCTGCACCCCTGCCCCAGCATCCCCGCCTCTTTACACATTAAGTATGCATTGATTCAGCCTTCCCCTGTGTTATAAATACAGCATCGATCCGCCCCGCGATCAATACACTCATTCACATGCATAGAGCCACTTTGATAACTCTCCTACTCCAGCCACTCGCACAAGCATCCTTCTCCTCCTCTCTCCTCCTTCTCCCTCCATCTAAATAGCCTGACATATTCCTTCACATCATTCATTATTTTATCCCTATAAATATATATACGTGCGTAAAGACACTTACAATCAGCCGAACAAATCCCTAAGATGATAGATAGGTAATCCATAATTCATCTGAATCACTATCACAGAGCAGGAGCATAAATATACTCCCTCTGTTTTAACTTACAGTTATCACTGATGTAGGGAGAAACCAAATCAACTCAGAATATTACTCCACGTGCAGGTGTCTCTGGTCTCCTGCGTTACTATACTGAAAATAATGACGCTTTGGGACAACCTGAAAAAAACAACTCTTATTTGTCGCACCTAAAATTACTGGTATTTCTCAATATGCAATACAATATCAATCAAAATCTTCATTTTAGCAAAGTCAAAAATATACAGTCACATAAAGTGAAAAGATGGTCCATTATGAGGACTACGTACCACTGATCTAACTTGTTTCAACTTTATTTTTCTAAACTAAGGCTTGTAATTCCATCTAAGTTGACCTTTTACTTTCAAGGTAATGAATTGACACACTCTAAATTTGTAACAAGCAATTTTATTGGGTTTCCTTGAGATAAATTTTTAAGGTGATGATCTACTGTAGTCTGTATATTTTCTTCAATCACAAGAAAAAATGCCAACCTTCCCATGACCTCTATGTCTTAGTCATGATGCTCATTCCACTCACAGGCCTTGTACACATGTAGCCAAATCCATGACAGGCAGTGTTTTTCAGATGTAAGACTCGTATCATCTGAGCAGAATGAACCCCGTCCGCCAGCCGTGATGTTTGAGAACCATAGACTGTATAAAACATGGACACAGTCTCGTCGATGTCACCCGTTTGTTTCTGAAATGGAAAATGAAGCACATCGGCTATAGCGGCCATAGTGGTAGTGGCAAGGGCTTCGCCTACAGCCATAGGGCGCTGGCCGTCATGTGACCCTCAGCTGTGCCTCTTATTGGGGGAGCTAGCGATCTTAATATCATCTAAACGGCTGCGTTAGAAAAAAATTCACCCCCCGTACAGTGGGAGCAAAATTAACGCCTCAGACAGGAGACGTTTTTTGAACCAGGCTGTAAAAAGATTAATTTCTGCTTTGAAAATGTCTTGGCGTGTATGTGACTTCTGCTACTTCCGGAGCCAGCCTCAAGCGAACACTCCAGAAACAGCAGATTTTAGCACTTCCGCATTGTCTCATATTCTCGGACCGGAGGTTGCCGCTTGTTGAGAACCTAAAAAATCAGTTTCCCGATGTCAACACCATGAAACTGGGGTTTTCTGAAATCTTCTCTTTGGCTGGAGTTTTCAGAAAACTTAGGAGACACTTAAGTGACGTAGAATGGCAGTTTTGTGTGGATGGCAGGCCTAAACGTTAAAAAAAGGTAATAATACATTTAATTTGTGGGTGCCTTTCATGACACTCAAGGTCACCTTATGTAGCTTAAGTATAGCTTCATTAAAACAAGAACACAATCAATTAAAGAAAACAACGAACAACAACAGTGAGGATGGCATGGTCAAACAGAAAACAAGTTTTAAGTTGTGATTTAAAGGTGAAGAGACGAGGGATGATGTCCCTGGTGGTTTGAGGGAGAATGTTCCAGAGACAGGGGGCAGCGCGGCTGAAAGCCAAAATATGATGTGATTTGCAGAGAGGGTCTTCATGATGATCTGGGCAGCTGAGTTCTGGACCAGTTGGAGTTTACGGAGAAGCTTAAGTGGTAGATCAGAAAAGAGAGAATTACAGAAGTCTAAACAGGAGGTGACCAGGGTATTGACGAGTATGGCAGTGCTGGAGCTGGTATGGGGTATCTTAAGCTGCGTTTCTACCAAGCAGTCCGGGTCGGTTGAGTACGGTCTGCCACGGTTTGGTACAGTTAAGCCTGATCCCGTTTGCGTTTCCACAGCAAACTGTGCCCTCTTGTGGTAGGCAGCGTGTAAGCCGGATGCCGGAAGCCGCAGCTGTTAAATGATAGTGCGATGCCGTAGCAGCTTACCCCGCTATTAAATCCAACAAAGAAGAAAAACGTGACACAGTAAACAAAGAGCACAGATGAAGACATGCAGCATTTCGTCCTCTCTGTGATTGGCTTGTAGCTCTTTGATACAAAGTGCAATCAAGCTTTGTTTCAGTGAAGTCTGTGAGCCGCCAGGAGAAATTCAGCCGCTGCTGGGGGGTAAGTGACGATTCTTTTGACCAATCAACAGTCTGCAGTGTGTTGCTCCACCTTCCAAGAGCGGATCAGTTCAGTCTGGCACCCATACGGAAGGGTCCCAAAACAGTAGGCCGGTTTGTCTCGGTTTTAAGGGATCTGTCGCAGGATAAGTCAGTGGAAACGCCGCAAAATGCGCGCTGTACTGAGACAGACCGAACCGGACTGCTTGGTGTAAACACGGCTTAAGATACCCAGCTACATGTGGGGACCACCTCACTGTACTTCAGAAATGCCAGTTCCTGAACAGTCTGTACAGTGTAGGGGTCTTTATTAACTGCCTCTCCTTATTTCATGTTACAATAATTGTTATATGAAATAATTCATATTCTTTCCCAGTTTTATTTATAAGTGAGAGGGTCGGTGGCTCACAAACAGTAGTGAGACAAACTGTTAGTAGAAAAAACAATTTGTAAGATTGAATACAATATGCTATGACATGGCTAAAATGCATTCTGGGAATAATTTAGATATGCCAAACCAGCATTGACCCTCACAGCACAGAGCAGTGAGTCACAGTTTAACATAAAGCAGAGGAGACACGAGCTGTAACCCTAGTTTCTGTCAGTAACAGCCTAAAACTTCCAGGATTTAAACACAAAAACTTAATCAGTAAAGACCAGAGTAATGACGCCAGCAGAAGTCTTTGCAGAGCTTGGTGATGTCATGTGGTCACATGACATGGACACCTCTGGTCTGAAGTGAAAATGCTATTTCAGTAAAATAGTTTAATTCAATTTTATCCAAGATGTTTGCTTTTTGCTTATAGGCAAACCAAATCTAGGCCAGTTCAAAACCAAACCAGAATTATGAGTTAGACCAATTAAAAAGTGGAATTTCAGTGTGTAAAAATGCTAACAAATAGAATAAAACAATGAAATGAAAGCTGGCAAACCACATGTGTGCCTTGGATGGCAGAAGCTGTTTTTAATTTTAAAGGAAGCTCTTCTTTGAATGATTGATCTTCAAAAGTCAAGACTGCATCAGGGATCAGGAGCACTAGAAACAATCTCCAGCAGTTGTCTTCAGGCTGCATGTGGCCAGCTGTAGATAACATCCAGGTGCTTTATCGCCACTATACGTGAATAAAAACCCATGCAAAAGCTCTCCCTCTCTCTCTCCAGTTTGACTGAGGCACTAAAAAGCAGGATTTAGAAAACTACCTTCTCAGAATTACTTTCATTTTTATTTACCATGGTTGACATTCCTATATTATCCTCCCAGCTCTCTCCCCTCTGCAGGAAGTGAAGGCTGAGGACGGTTGTTGATGATCTTTACAGGGCTCTGTCCCTGTCGTGCACTTAAGTAGCTCCTCATTGCTTTTATGGCGACTCACTAAAACCTGTCTTGTAAAAAAGCAGTAAGGAAGGTAAGGAAAGGTGGAACACATTCATAAAAAGACAGTTAAAGCGGGAACAAAAAAATCAATGCCCATTTCTTCACCAGCGATGAATTTTATTGACACCACCCCTCCCTCTCTTCTGCCTGTCACTCGGTCACAGATTTACAGGGAAAAAGTGGAGGATTGTACATTTTTTTTCCCCTCTTAGTGCTAACATTTAAATGGGGGAAGTCAACATGAAACAAGCTCTCTGGAACTCACAGCGGCACATTGGAAATGATTCCTCTTAATGTCAGAAGCTCACTTTACATTAGTCTGGGTGTAGAACAAGCAGACAGATAATGTCATTTTGTCGCCGTGTTTTACAGCTCCTCCATTTTGACGAGGAGAGCTCCGCCTGGCAGCATGTCTCATCTTAAAGATCAGCTTTAATTGTGCCAATGTGCAGAGAGACCCCGCCGTCCTCAGCGGGACTCTAATTGGCTTAAACTTAACTTAACCTTTCTACGGCTCGGCGTACGAGC
This sequence comes from Halichoeres trimaculatus, assembly GCF_033239565.1. Classification (NCBI taxonomy): domain Eukaryota; kingdom Metazoa; phylum Chordata; class Actinopteri; order Labriformes; family Labridae; genus Halichoeres; species Halichoeres trimaculatus. The sequence continues at coordinate 24,605,662 of NW_027437183.1, forward strand.
TGCAGTCAAAACAGCATTATAAATGGATCTTTTGTAAAGCAACACAATATTAGAAATCAGCACACACCTCTGCAGCAGCACGGTATGGAGACAGTGGCAGGCTGCAGCAGGGTGGATCATGCAATTCTCAGGAAGAAAATGAAATCAAGGGTTTGAAGCTTTAAAAATACTTCAGATTTCATTTATCCACCTCTGTCAGGATACCTCACACCCCCACCAACTGAAGTTAAAAAAAAAAAAAACTCCAACGCAGTCATTACTCTCCATCAGCATGCTCAAATTCCTCCCATTTCTGCATCTCAGGTTAAAGGCTGCACCTCTTTTATTCTTCAAAGACATGCAAATGCTCCCACTCTCTGTCTTTTACCGTGGTTCCAATAAAGCGAGCTTATTAAATGCATTAAGGAGAATCAAAGTTGAGGTGTGCTTTGAGTGCTTTCAAAGAGGTCGCTGATTGGAGCAGGAAAAAAAAGGGGGGAAAGGATGAGAACTCCTCTTAGTGTCGCTGTGCACATTACTGTACACTACTTCATTTAGCACCAATTAGATTTTCATTTCCCTCTCTGTGGCTAATGCCCGGGTTTGCAGGGTCCATGCTAAATTAAGCACTAGATCTTCATTGCAGGCTGCAAACCAATTGATTTCGTCCCTTAATCAATTTATTTCATTAGTTATACATTCCCCTTTTTCTCCCTCTCTCCGCCGCCGTCTCGACTCTGGAGCCGGCGTGAGCAGAGTGACCTATCCCGGGGTGTGACACGGAGGAGAGTGATTTGAATGATAACCAAATAGCTAGCGAGGCCTCTGCGGTGTTTAAAGATCATATGTAAATCAAATGTCGAGGGGGGAGGGGGAGAAATTGCTTGGTGGGGTTCTGTCAGAAAACAATTTAGTGATCGTTAAAAGGGAGGCCTCGCCGTCGTGCAAACCTCCGCAAATTAAATCAATGCAGCCACCGGTCTCTGCCCCCTTTCACTTCTATCAAACCCCCTCCCTGTCTTCCTCCTGCTCTCATCTTTCTCCCTCTCTCTAACACACACACACACACACATATGAAGATACCCACAGAGTAAGATAGAAAGTGAGAGCCCAAACCTTGGAGATTTTCCGGATAAGGATGATAAGGATGTTTTTATTACTCTGCTCCCACACCGAGCAGTTTTTGGGAACAACTCTGCAGAGCTGAGCCGCAGTGTAAATAACACAAAGGGACACAGCATGGCACATGCATGATGACAGGCGTGATAATGCAACATGAGATGCAGGGAGATGGAAACAGACCCCACCCAGAATGATCTCACCGTTTATCTTAATGAGATGAGTTACTAGAGACAGCTTTGCTCCAGAAGACATCACTACAGCAGCAGTAAAGGAGAAAAATACTCTCAAATGTTAACCCACCCCCCCAAGAGAGCCAGTCATGCTTGACTCCAATCCCGAAAGCCTGTATGTGTCAATCACAGTCCCAGGAGAGGGGCTGCGTGTTTCATAAGACTAAAGGAAATAAAAACATGTTGTGGAAAAATCTACATTTAGAAGATGGAGGCGACATCACTCGCTCGCAACATGTTTGCAGAGTTGTGTGGAGGCTACAGATGTGGTTTGCAGTTGAAAAACAGAGTGTGTTTTTCTGTTTCACAGCCTTTCTCAGGCAGAAAAACGTGCAAGCGGAGATGTGGGTGGGCTGGCATGTATGCATGGCCACATGTACATTTGCTGTGCTGTCTGCAGGGTGTGCAGTCATACACAGTGTCACCGTGAACACATACTGTGAAAAAGAAAGAGAACTACCTCATGTGTTGTCTTAGAGGCTTGTAACAGCACACACACACACACTGGCACACACTCACTCACACACACACACACACACACGTGGAGATTCTGCTTGTCAAATGGCACCTGATATCCGCCAGCGTCTGGGAATCAAATTAAGTGAGCGACTGCTGCCGAGGCCTCCTCCTCTTTTTTCCTCATCCGCCATCCCTGGGCATAATTAATTTTATCATCAGCGTCATTATTATTGTTAAATTGTTTTTCATATTTCTTCATTTTTTTCCACCCCCCCTCCTCTTCTCCCCCCCTCCTCGTCTGCCTGGAATACCAAGTGTATGCTAATGTGTTTTGGAGATTGCCAGCATGCGTGCACACACAGAGATGCAGGGAGGTAGAGAGGAATGAGAATGAGAGCGAGGGTCTGAGATGAGCAGAGGGGTGGGAGACGGAGGTGAGGAAAAGAGGGGAGGGGGGGCGATGAGGTTGGGAGGCAGGTGGAGGAGACGGGGGAGCTGTTGTGAGGGAGTGCATTACGTATTCCGCCGGCGTATTTGGAACCCAATTAATCAAGCAGAGGAGAGGAGAGATGCAGAAAGGATGAGATCGCCCTTCACGTTGATGAGGCCTGGCCGGGGCAAACGCTCAACCACCTGAGCTCCTAACAGCCATGCCGACACACAGGAATTATGGCAATATCTTCACTCCTTTCTCTCTCACTCAAACATACACTCCCCAGCTCTCTCCCTCTTTTTCCTCATCCTTCTCTTTGCAAACTTCGATTCTCGACTTCTCCTTCTAAAGATATTTACCTTCCACATCCTTTGCTCTGCAGGGGGAAAAACTCCAAGAGTTGGTTTCTCTATTTGATTGCAAAAACATAATGTCCAAAGTTTCTTTCTGGCCAATTTCAGGAGAGAGAAGGATATTTAAGGGAAAAGAAAAATACCTCGAAGAGTTTTCCACAGCACCACCTTTACTGAGTGCAACCTCAGTTTTGGGGTCAAGCTGGTGGCGTCCAGCCACCACCATGGGTCGTTTGGAAATTGACCGTCTCATAGAGGAAGAGGAGAGACAGAGAGAAAAACTCCAGTCCCTCGTTGACTTAATTTGATTCCCCTCCCCAGAACGTGAACCAATAGATTCCGTATCTACATAGAGCTCTGTGCAGGGTCTATAAATATTGACCCTCTGTTTCCTGTGTGTGGCGTTAATGAAGCATTTAGTATACCCTCAGCATTATGGAAGACCTATGTAAAGCCACCTCTCCCTCCGTCAATGCCAGCTCCTCCTACACACACACACACTCTTTACACATACACACACAATCCTGCCAGTTCAGACGTTGAGACTGTACACTTCTGACGGCGAGGAGAAACATCACTACCGAATAGTTCAATTTCCAGGCAAGACTGCTGTTTTCTATGTGTTTTTTTTTTTAAACCATTAGAAACAATGAGCTAGCAACAGTTAGCTGCACTCCTATACAAGTATCTGTTTATTGGGAGAAAACACAACAAACCCAACCACAAATGACTGTCAAACAAGCCACAATCCACACGTTTCCCTCTTTTTTGGTCTCCACACAGACTTTTCCTGTAGTCAAAGCTCTCTCAAATACGAGTCTGCTAACAAAGTATTGAGTTAACTTACAACTTGTGCCATCAACTACTCAGACTTCAGGCTATTCATCAAAGAATCCCTTACACCAGTGGTCCTCAACCCCTGGGCCGCGGACCAGTTCCAGTCCGTTGGTTCCAGGCCGCACATAAATAATACTCAACCTACATTATTTCAGTTTGATAAATCATCTGATTCTGAAGAGTGTTATATTTTGAAAAATGATCGGATTCTCTCCGTCATACTCATCTATGACTCATTTTTGACACCATACCCCCAAGCTAGCAAAATGGACAAAAAAACAAGAGAATATAGTCTGACATTAAACTGGTCCATGGTGCAAAAAAGGTTGGGGACCTCTGCCTTACATGACACAAACTACAAAAACTTGACCTGCAATCTATTCATACTAAATACTACATAGACCCCAAACTTCTGAAAGTACTCAAACATTGAACTAAATTCCTGGACTATGACTGTCTTGGACCACAAACTCCTGAGAGTTCACTCAGAATGTTGTGTACGTATATTACCACTTATTTAGACAGACAACCTAACACAAACTACCAAGAAATAAATGAATCATGTGGCACATTTTTTCTCCACATTTTCACCAAGACCTCAAGTCTTATTAAAACCATGCAATCCAGGACAGTAAAGTATGGAAAAAAAAGTAACTGCATTGCACTACCGGACCAGTAGAAGGCAGTAGAACAATGACAAAGGCCCCCTAGACCCCAGCGCTTTATTGCACAACAGATGTATTAGTTGAATCAATATCAATATTTTAAAATCCTTGTGAGGACTTTATGAAAGAGCTTTAGACAATTTTGATTTTATATATTTGCCTTTTAATTACCCATACTTTCAAAATGAGATTATCAGCACCAAAAATGGGTTCTTTCTAGATGCTCTTTCTCAGTATCCATGTTTGACTGGATCACAGAATCCATTTACAGCACGTAGACCCAGTGTTCCTGTGACAATACTACGCTAGCTGGCAAGGATTAGGCGTGAAATGCAAGATCTCTCCTTTCTACCATGGAGAAAACAATTTATTGGATTTATTTTGTTGTAATGTTGGACACTGGAGCTGGACTGGTGAAAAGAAAAGGGACAGAAGAGCAGAAAAAAGATTGTTGGGAGAGTGACAGAGCACGGGCTAAAGGCTAAAACACAAGCTAAGCTGTTTGTGGTAATATCCATCCCAACCCACTGCTAGTAGCACTTAACAGTCTGATACATTAACCATGGTACTGACTCAGTTTACAAAGTTTGTTGTCACATTTTAAACAATAGTGCTTTGTAACTGTAAATAAATACATCACCTGTATCCGGTACAAAGTTATCTTGAAAAAATGTGTTGATAAGAAGAGCTACTTCCAAATCAAAAACACATCTTGGGAGAGAGACACGTCATGATGGCATTGGGTGACAGAGCTCATGGGAAACGGAGTCTGGAGGGAAAAGAGCACTGAAGGCAGTTGTCAAAAGTCTATTTCCTAATTAAAGTGCTTCATGATGCTGATTGGACTTCTCGTTTTAATGACAGATGCTTAAACTAACTGTTATGCACTTTATATATGTACAATTTATTTCTGTATATATTTTGTTTATATGTATATTTCAAATTACATGCACATTAGATTAAAATTGTATGACTCAAGTTAGTTAGAACTATTAAATTTCACCTCCCTCTATTGATGCTGTGATGAATACAATGGTGAAAAAACTGCTGATGTACAGTAAAAGTGAGCAGCAGATGGACATTTGACCCCCGCTCAAGTTTTTCATTTGACTGAAGGTGACAGTGTCCCCACCTCAGATTCTGCACCAGCCTTTATTTCCTCACACATTGAGTGTGAAGGACAGTTTCCCCAAACGTCCTCTTGCACTTCTTCTCTCTATCACATCGTTTCCCACATCTTTCTGCTGCACCTTCCCTCTGTCTGTCACCCCCACTTCTCACCTGTCACACCCCCCTCACCTCACAACCAAACACCCTCCATCCTTTTTTTGGGAAAAAATGAAATAATTTTGTTGTGGGGTCCCCGGGCGGTTTTGTAATTTCATGCCTGTGTATGATAATTTTATGCTGTCCTGCGTCGCGTAACTCAGGGCTGCCAAATGCTGACAGGTGATAAATACGATCTTTTCCGCCCCGTGTGCAACAGACCTTAAAAAAAAGTCAGACAGGAGGGGGGTCTGGGGTTTGGGAGCTGAGGGTTTGGGAGGGGGTGGGAGGAGTGGGGGGGTTCCTGGCTGAGGCCTTGGTGTCGCCGGTGTTGGAGCAATTTCACGGCTTGCCCACCCCACCTTCTCTTCCCCACACACACTTCCATTCACTTACAACCTGTCTCCCTGCGTCTCCCTTATCTCCCCCTCCCTCTCACACTTTCTTCCTCCCATCTCTTTCTATCTCTCCCTCCCTTTTCCTCCCCTCTTTCCCCTTTCCCTCCGTCCTCCTGAGAGACTACGAGGACAGGAACCTTCAGGTAGCCTTGAACAGCAGGGATAGTGATCAGTGCATTTTTTCGCTCCTCTCAGGAAATCACAGGAAATAAACATGCGGACAAGGGGCAGTTTTCCACCCCGTCAAGGAGACATTTATGTGGGGAAGGGGCCGGAAAAGCAGACAGAAAGGCGGGAGAGAAGAGGGAGGACAGGGGAGTGACCCAAGCGTGTAGGACTGATGGTTTTCTGAGTGACGTAATTATTCGCATGCTTGCATCCTGCAGTTAGAATGATGATATCCAGAGAAAAAAGTGCACACATGTCACATGTTCAGAGAGCACACTGTGACCTTCACATTATACCTGCATGTCATGTGCATTATACTTTATAGGTTCAGGCAAACACATCCTAAAGCTAGACCTAATTGAAATCCACCTTTTTGACATAATTACATCAACTTTGCCTGTGTTTTTTCCTCAGTGCAGGTACAGGATCCTGATGGCATTTTAACTTGCAGTAATAAGAAAATTGAATATCATCATTCCTTGCAGCATATCTGTGGATTCTGCACCATGTCCAAGAAATCCACTCAATCAATCTGGAGATGTGGGCGAGGGGAGGGAAGGAGGGGGGAGCTCTGCACTGCCGAGGTTCCAAGTCATTAAGCAGCCAGAAATTAATTGACTTCACGGTGCTTATGTGCCTGAGCGTGGGTTTAACCCAGGCACAGCAGCCGCTATTAGCATTGTACTGCATGTTCTCAGGGCTGCAGAGATGGAGGGACGAGGCGCGATTCAAGTCAGCAAAAATGTGTCCTGATGTCCCATGTAGAGTGAATAATAAGGTGATCAAGAAGTGATAAATCGCCTCGATGATACACTGTAAACCAAAGGTTAATAATGTGCATGTACGCATATAATCTGAGCTCATTAAGCTGCACAGAGGTTTATGTCAATAAATTCCTATATTACCTGCAATGGGGTTTATCAAGTTACCGCTCCCTGTCAAAGTGCACAGAAATTGACCAGAAGCTTGTGGCAACTCGCACACACACACACTCACACACACACACACACACTCTGAGATGAAGACTGTCCTCAGGCTCTCTTTGACCTCTATGTTCGATCTCTCTTTCAGAATCCAATCAGGCTGAAGTCTCCAGAGGGGGAACAGAACAGGAAAGGAGGAAGAGGAGGTGGGGAAGAGGGGATGGAGAGGAGGAAGTGCAGTAAGGAGTGTGGTGTTCAACAGGAGAAGGGCTCATGGACGTCGCAGTGTCACAACATAACATGGACACTACACCTCCATCTCCTTCCAAGGTGAGAAGTGATCTGGCTGGTGAAGCTGCAGGAATGATGTCACACTCCTTCGCTAACTCAAGACGTCTTTATTTTACAGATCTAACATTAAATCTCAGGATCTTCTCCTTGATCTCAGGCATATGGCACATCGGTTACGGTAAGTTCAGTAAGACTTGTTTGTTACGATTTGGCTCAACTTTTCTCCTCTCCTCTGCTGATCAAAAAAATAATGCAACTGCAGAATAGAATAGAATAGAATAGAATAGAATAGAATAGAATAGAATAAATGTTTCCTGTCCACTCACAGCAGGTGAGGTCTGTCCAATGTGGCTTTCGTGTCTGATGTTAGCTGCATTAGCCATGTCTGTGAATAGCATGATGCTGCTCTGCCCTCTGGTAACACCTCTGGTGCTGTCTCAGCATCTGTAGCTCATCCATCGTCTTGGGGATAGATCGTACATTCCCCATGATGATGGACAGAAGGACAGGTCCATGTCGTCTTTTTCTAGCTCACACCACAGCACCAGCACGTTGTCCTCACCTCCTACTCCTCAGCTCGCAGAGAACACCAGGCCAAGCACTGGTTAGCATCGACACGCTACAGGCTGCCAACAGGTAAAATCTTGTGTGTGTAAACAATGCAACCGTGGTTATACTCACAATCTTTGAACAAACGCAAAAGCAAGGAAGCAAAAAAATTTAAAAACTAAGATCATTTCTAATGCAATCGGTTTGTTGTCAACAAAGAAGCTGCATTTGTGAAAAGTATGATTAGATCTAACAAAAAAATTTACGTGTACTTTAATTTTCTTGTTAGGGGGAGCTCCAAATAGTATGGATTCATATGAGATAGTTGTTTTGTCCCTTGTTTCATACAGTCCATGACTCACACCAAGATCAAGAGATCACTGTAAAATATGGGGTGTAAAATTTTGAGATATGATTATATCTATAATTTAAATGTCTCTCACTGAGAGCAGGGAGAGAGAATAAAGTCAGTAGTGTATGGACGAAAAGAAGGATGAAGATGTAAATGGAAATGAGAAGGAAACTACAAAGTTGTTCAATGTCAATTCAGCAACAACCTTCAAAAAGAAAAAATATGTGATACAATGTCTCAGGGCAAACACTGGTCATAACTACAGCAAAGATCAACACAAACAAACACAGAAATGAGCTATCCTTGAGATGCCATCACCTGTTACCTGATGGAGTTCAAACCTGGCGTGCTTTAGACGGTTTCCTTTGGTTTGTTTCTGTCACAGAATGCCCTCTCAATCCGTCGGCTTTATTCAACTTTTATGTTGAAAAAAAAAAAAACAAGTGCAGAAAAACATGCAGAAATACTTTTGCATTCTTTATGAACTTTATTTAAAAAATGATACTAATGAAGGACTTACAAGTTTGCGCTCTTCATGTTCAGATCATGTCCCTGAGATACCGAGGGAACTGAACCCTGTATGGATGTCTTGAAGTCAGTTAGCCTGTTTCTTGTGTTAGCATCTTTATGTGCGAAGAGGGTGAAAAGCATATATAAAAGCATAAAAACAGAAAACCATCCGTAGGGTGTCAGGTGATTTAAATGTCTTAATTTAAACTCTGCTTCAGATTTGAGCGTTTGGGTGAACAGAACTAGATTACAAAAAACTCTTTGCATGGTGCTTACATAAAAATCTCAGTGATCAGTAGTATTGTATAGAAAAACAATAAAAGGATGAATCAAGTCAAATCTGTATGAGAAACACATTTTTCATTGCTGCGACTCTGACCTGCACAGTGTGGCTACAGCACAGCCGGCATGTTGGACAAATCATTAAAAGTATGTGGAGAAAAAAATCCCAGAGAGCTTAATAAAACAGTATGATTAAAATTCAACGAAGGATGGTCGTTATTCCACACACACAATGGCTGTCTGCTTAACATACAGTATGCAGGCCCCGGGTCTCTGTGTCCCAGGCCTCACTGCTTGTAAAAAGAGCAAGGTCTTTTTACATTTTCACCAGCAGCTCTGAGAAAACAAGCTGCTCTCACATTCATGCTCCACAGCAGAGGAGAGGTTTGGGTGATGGGCGGCTTTACCTGCACACTCCTCCAGCTCCAGTCCACAACACCTGAATGCATCATCTTTCTTCTCCTTCTTTCTTTCCTTCTCCCTGCCTGTCTCTCTAACAGTGTACTCCCTTGCTCTTTTTTTATTTCTGTTCTTGCTGCGTTTCTGTCTCAGAGGCAGAATTCACCTTCAGAAAACAAACAAAAAAAAGTCAAAGAGGTCTGAATGTCAAGGAGAGCAGCGGTCTCTTGCCCCAGAAACTTCATTTCTTTTTCTTTTTCCCCGGATAAACAAAAATGTGTGTGAGCGGTTTAAGGTCCACAGTCGACTGTCAGTCTGCTGCACTGACAGCGCAAAGTGGGAGGTTGATGGAGGTTTTTCTTGATAGGCGTGTTTGGGGATATTCTATATGTTATATGTGCTTCATTTTCATTGTCATTATTATATTATTAGGTTTAAGGCTTTGTACTTTTATTTTGAAATAATCTTTCTTTTAGTTAAAGTAAAAAACAGAATATATAATAATGTATATGTTAAAGCCAGACAGCAAGACAGTAATGCATAAACAAAATATAGCAAACAGGGATTACATCAAACGATGGCTGCATCTGAAACCACTCACCAACATCACCTGCTGAAACAGCCTTTAACAGCAGACTGATGAACATCATCTCTGAGCTGAATGACTCCATAAGTCTCATGTTTCTGGTCTGAACTAAGGGATGCTAAACTAGAAAGCAGTTAAATCAAATTCAACAGTTAATCAACATTTGTTAGTTATTTTATTATAGTTTTTACCACATATAAAATGATCAGAGCTTTCTGAGCCTTTTGTTGGTATTTATATTTTGAACATATGTCTTATTTTTTTATAACACATTTTTATTGAACATTCATATCGCATACATTCCAAATATACATTTATATCTCTTTTAAGCCCTGATACAGCTGTATTATTACATCTTAACAAATAATTAACTTCAAATGAGGAACACCGAACAGTTGCGCAAACAATTGCAGAAATAATAGAAGAAAAAAAAGGGGGAAGAGGGAGAGAAAAGAGTAGAGTGTGAGCTAGAGACTCAGTTATGGAGGTATATAGATATTATAATATACATCTTCATGTATTTACACATATATATATACACATACAAAAAAAAGATACAAACATATACACATATACATACATATCCATATATACATGTACATAGATACATACACATTTCCTTACTTATGTGCCTACATTTATATTGAACGTATATCTTTTTTTTTTAGTTATTTTTTCAGTCGTATGTTGGCACACTGCTGTGTTACACTTTCCACTTCAACTATTACACATGAGGATATAACATCTAGGCTACCTGTCTCTCCTGCTTGTTTCCAGGTGAGGCCACTAAAGCCGTGTTTCCACCAAGCAGTCCGGTTCAGTTCTGTACAGTTTGGCACAGTTCAGTACGGTTAAGCCTGATCCCGTTTGCGTTTCCACAGCAAACTGGGCCCCCTCGTGGTAGCGCGTAAGCCAGATGCCAAAAGCTGCATCTGTTAAATAATAGCTTGGCGCTATAGCAGTGCGACACAGTACACCCCGTGTACACAATAAATCCAACGAAGGAGAAAAACGTAACACAGTAAACAAAGAGCAATGATGGGAGACATCCAGCATTTCGTCCTCTGTGTGGTTGGCATATAGCTCTTTCGAGCCGCTGTCAGGGTAAGTGACGATTCAACCAACCAATCAACAGTCTGCAGTGTGTTGCTCCACTTTCCAAGGGCGGATCAGATTAGTCTGGGACCCATACAAAAGGGTCCCAAAAAGCGGGATGGCTCGTCTCGGTTATTTGGGGATCTGTCCCGGGATAAGTCAGTAGAAACGCCACAAAAAGACGACCCGAACCAGACTGCTTGGTGGAAACGCAGCTTAATTGTCAACCAGGCTCACCTAGTCCCAGCCTTCAAAAGCTCAATGCTGCTTGCAGCGAGAGGGGCATTTGAGCTGGGGGCTGCTGCTCTGCTGCATCTCCAGAGTCATCTTTGTTCATTTAGTGTTGTGTTTGTTAGAAAACAGTTATGACTTGTATTAATAAGTCCCCTTTTGTACAATTCAAGGTGTTTTTAAGTATTTTATATGGATCATTTATGGATTATTGTTAGCTTCACAGGGCCACTTTTTAGTTGGGGCATAACAAATCTTTGTGATACTTGGATGTTCGGAGTCAAAGACAGCATGGTGATAGAACACATCATGTTTTAATAACTCATTAAGGCCACCCTTGTCCTAAAATGTTCAGGATTCAAGAAGCTTTGTTGTCATATTAGCACACATTTACACATGGGCAGCATGAAATTTTCACTCTCAAGGTCCTGTTTTTAGGCCTGATAAATATCTAAGAAAAAAAATACATAAAAAGAAGAGATCTTGTGTGCAAGTAAAAAAACATTTATAAACATTTAACTGAAAATGAAAATAAACCAACACAGAAAAGTAAAACTAAGGCAGTTGAAATTAGCGCAGAAGGAAAAAAATCATTGGGAACCACAGGCAAAAATAACCATCTAACAGCTATATTTATTCCTTTCATAGAAACAGTAGATTTTGCGACAATTATATGTTTTTTTTTTCTCTGGTGTCATTCTGAGCTTGATACACCATCCCAAAAGTCAGTAATTTGATTCTTCAAAATGTATTTCTGATGAGTAGATGTTTCTGCTCTTTTGGATTAAATGTAATTCAATGAGAGGTCGACATCTTCACAAGAAAAATTTGCTTCCTACCCATTCATAAAAAATCCTTCAGGGTTTATCTATGTCCTAGGTTTTTATCATATATTTGACATGGTTTGTAGTGCAAAATACATCTAACTGTGAGTGTGTGTGTGTGTGTGTGTGTGTGTGTGTGTGTGTGTGTGTGTGTGTGTGTGTGTGTGTGTGTGTGTGTGTGTGTGTGTGTGTGTGTGTGTGTGTGTGTGTGTGTGTGTGTGTGTGTGTGTGTGTGTGTGTGTGTGTGTGTGTGTTCTCTGTCAGTTCCAGCACAGAGGAACTCCTAAACGGATCGGGTCACTGCTGATCACATGGCAGAGATAATGGTCCAAACAACCTTGACGAGAGTGGAAGAGGTCTCTCTATTTAATTAGAAACTTTAATATTTCATTCTCTGCTATGCCTCATTAGAGCCCTTCCATCACACCCTCCCAGACCCACACACACACACACACACCACCACACACTGACTGTCTCTCTGAGGAGTCTCATTGACCAGATTTTCTGTTACAGCTCAAAAAGAAAATCACGCCAAGAAGATGAGAAAGAAATGCAGTTTTTCTTTTTGTCCACAGTTTGTCAGTTGTTGAACCCTTTTGTTTTTCCCTCAGTGCTTTACCAAATTGATTTGTTGCAGAAACCACAACAGTGAGCTGAGCTGTCTTCAGAAGTATGACAGGGGATAAAGAGAAGTCTGCACCCATTCCTCTTTATTATTTGATGCAATAGTGTTTTCTTTAGCAGAAAATTCTAGGTAATAAGATAGGAGACCCCGAACAGACCAGTACGACCTTCAAGGTGTGAGGCATGGTGTGGCAGACAGTACATCAGTGGGTGAGTGTTTCTTTTTTTTGTTTTTTTATTTATTTATTACCACTTTACAAACTTTACTTGTTGCATTTTAGAAGATAGTAATTATGAGGAACAGTGGCCCGTGAAGAGTAGTTACATTACCGTAGTGATGTTGACATAAAAATGATACAGAAGAGGAGTTAAACTCTGAAGAGTTTTATCACTCTGTTATCACTGCTTTGAAAAGAAAATAGTATTTAAAACAAGTCAAAAATGTACATGTATATCAACAAGTGATGTCACTGTTAAGGTCAGAGTTCAGCCAAAAGCTGTGGCCCAGTTCAGGGGCTGTGTCTTTCTAACAGTACATTTGAAGACTGAGAGCGGCACATCAGAGACATCCCACTGAGATGAGTTTTCCTTCAAATGCAGCTGACAGAGGAATCCCACTTAACTGGGCAAGGATGCATTGTGTGCATCCCAACTGGCCAAATAATCCACTGTGAAATGTTCTTGGAAACTCAATGAAAAATAAAAGACCGATTGATGTCAAGAAACTTGAACCAACACCATAATGATAGGTTAAGTCAGGGGTCCTTAAAGTGGGGTCCCAGGACCGAAAGGGGTTTGCAAACCATAGCTTGTGTGTCCACAGAGCAATTTAAAATTGGTTGTAAAAGTGTGCTATGCCATTTAAATATCATATCAACGAACTTGGATGTCTTGCACCAATGAAATCAGCTTTTTCCTAAAACTCCTTCCCAATTTAGATTTGTGCCATGAGTTCAATTCTCACATGATCGTGACATGTCTGTCGCTTCATAGCGTGCAATGATAGTCGCACTCTTATCTTTTCCCCTGTTAGCCTAACACCCATAATTTAGCACAACTTTGTCTACAATTGAGTTTGATAACAACCTTAAATGCACACCTCTTATGGTAAAAACTGAAAACTTCTTTTACCACATAAGCTCAGACATGACCTGGACATCAACAAATTGATGGAAAAATACAGGAGTGTATATTTCTAGTTATTCCTTGAAATTTAGGTTATTTAATTTAGTTATTTTATAATTCAGTTTTGTTCATAATTTAATGAAATCGGTAAATGGGGTGTATGTGTATGTACCTTGCATCAGGTGATTCAATGTGTTGGACGCCCAATCAAAACTTGAAATACTTTTGTGTCCGTATATCATTGTAAAGATAACTGATTAAAGCAGAGAAGAGTACAAAGCAGCAAAACTCAGCTCAGTACAACTCAGCATTTTGCTGCTGCATTGACACATCCGCTCACCTCTAGTCAGCCAATCAGCACAGATTTTCCACCAGGGGGCAGTAAATAGTTCACATAAAGAAACGTTGAAGAAATTCAGATACTGGTGTCCACACATGAACTCCCTGAAAATAATGTTGGAAAATTTTCAGGATTGTATTGAATGTTATTTATTCTGTCAAATCCAAAAAACCTCATTGTCATAAATGTGTCAGTTCTGTATTTCATTGTCTGTGATCTATAAGAAAAAAAATTCTGTTGGATTAGCGCTCACTTGGCTACCTCTATTGAGCATGTGACCTACCACTTGTTGGGTGTAAGTCAAAGTCTCTGAAGCTGTTTTATGAAAGCTTAGAGTCATGTAATATTTGAAAGTAACCATCCAGCTGTAGATATTTCCACAGAGGCTTATCCACAACCAGAGCTATTTCACTCAGTTTCACCACCGTCGCACTGTGGGACCAGTAAGACCTCATCCATTCCTTCCCCTTTTTATCTTTTGTGTGGCACCACGGGGTGCTCAGACCTGGTTAGGAGAGAGAAGGATTCGCCCAATCACTCTCTGTCGTCCCGGCGGGCCCCCTGGCCCTGGTAATGGGAGGCAGGAATGTGATGACAGGACACTTTAAGGGCAATTCTGTTCAAGGGCACGTCACTCTGTCACTGACAACACTTTAATCCTGATCAAGGTGTCTGAACGGCCACCTCTTGCTGTCCCTCCCTCCGTTTTATTTCACTGTATGTACTGTAAAACCCTGAAAAATAACAACTGTTTTTGTTGATAGATTTAACAAAATAATCATTTTATTATAGAGGTGAAAAAGTAGCTTGTGTTGGAAACTAGAAGTAAGTTTTGAATGAAAAACACAACTCTGAGTTAATATTAACAAACCAGTTTTTCTCATGTTGGTCTGTGAATGAGATTTTTGATGTGTGTGAAATCTTTGTGACCAATATGAATGTGTTTGGTGTGTTTGTATGCATGTGTGTGGCACGTAATATGTTTGTGTGTAAGCAGGCATGGAGGAGGGGGGGGCATAAAATATGAAGGATAATTACCAGGAAGAGGTTGGGCCGCAGATGAAAGGCCTCGTATTGATTCTTGAAAGGACCTGACAGCTCGCCTGAATGTTTTATTTCCTCCGCATTGTTTGTTTTGCATATAAAGGATTCCATTTTCTTGTGAATTTTGATTGCAGCGAAGACGGCGCACCCTCTGCCTGCTGAGGGAGGACAAGAGCCGACTTAACTGTTTAGAGACAGAAAAGAGATGTGGGATTGTGTGTGACCCCTGCAGCGGGCCCTCTACCTGTCAAATCAGCAGCAGGCGGAGCGAGATGACAGACATGTATGAAAATATCTGAAAACAAAGGGAGAAGGACGGAGGCAGAAACACCAGAGTCCTACATCCTGCCTGCTAAGACGCTTCAGAGCTGGCTGCTTTTACACATCATGAGAGAAAACAGAATCTGTGACACACTCGTTTACACACGTTTAGGTAATGAAAAGTCAAGCGTGAAAACATGGATCCGGATCTGGTGAGCCCACCGTGAGCGCTGGAATGCATCGGCTTGTAGCGTCCCGGCCCAATGTAAACAGGCTGCACACGTGTGTGCATGGTTCCCTCTTCCAAAGCTGCTTTCCATTTCCCCCCAGTGCCCATTCCTCCTCATTCAGACCTTTGTTCTACCAGCTACCACAGATGCAATCCCACCACAGGATTTCATACACAAACACAGCGTTCGGGTTCCCCCGCCTGCAGCCCGTCCAGCTGTCCTCGCCATCAGGCAGTAAAATGAGCAGGAGTCTTAGCTTTATATAACCTTCACGGTAACACTTAAAAAAGCACACATTTATACTTCCTGTAATTAATGCTGAAGTAATGAATAAGTCATAATTGTTCACTTTTATTTTCATGAATTTAAATGTACTGAAACAATGCATGACATGAAGAGAAAACAGAACTGTTGGATAATAATAAAGATACTGAGATAACAAGGAAGACATAACACATCGTGAGAATTAAAACTTTTGTTGTTACTGTAAAATTAAAATGACCGCACCTCTTGCATTTATATTAGAACACAAAGATATAAAGTTTTTATTTTTCCTCAGAGATTCTGGGCAAATTGATGAATCACAAATCAAACTATACTTCCAATTAATGTGTTTAAAGAAAATGTATGAATGGCGTAACTGTGACTGTAACTTAACAATGTCCAAGATGAACTAATGAAATAAACTCAAAAGTAGCTTCATCAGCACTGAGTGGTCAGCAACAAGAGGAAATCTAGATGATGAATTTTATAAAACTCTCTCTTATTTAACTGTTATTTTTTCCACCCATAATCTGAGCTGCAAATAAATAAGAAAGAAAAAAGGCCTTATCACGAAAAAAAAAGAAGAAGATAGATTACCGTTGGACATGCAACTTTTTTTGCTTTTACCTTACCATTCTGAAATCATAAGATCGGAAAACTTTAGACCATAGACCACATAAAAAAAAAAAAAAACTTAAAAATATATCTAAGAACTAAATATTAGGCTGTATAAAAAAAAATTAACCCTGACTCTGACCCACTAAACCGAACTAGCCCTAACCCCAACCTTAAAACCAAAACCCTAGCCTTAACCCTAACCGCTAACTATCCCTAACCCTACACTAATAATAATGATAATAATAATAATAATAATAATAATAATAATAATAATAATAATAATAATAATAACAATAAAATGTTATGTTTAAAGCCCTTTTCATCAAACAATCTCAAAGTGTGACAGAGTAAAACAAGATTAAAACAAAAGATTAAAAAAAAAATACTTTCAAAGAAAGCTTATTTTTAAAAAGAAAGATTTTTAGGCCCTTCTCAAATGAGTCTGTTGCTTGTGGAGCCCTCGGGTGCTTAAGGAAGGTATTCCAAGGAGTGGCTGAGCTGAAGGCCTGATCTCCCCTTGTACAGAGATGAGTTCTGGGGGGCAGAAGGAGGTAGTTGTTACCTGAGCTGAGGCATGATGAAGTTTGTGGTGTGAGTAGAGGTAGCCCTTACCCTACTAGATAACCTAACCTAACCCTAATGTAACCCTGACTTAACTAACCCTAGCCCTAACCCTGTCTACTAACTAACCTAGCTGTAGCCCTTACCATACATGTTAAGTTTTTAGAGCTCAGTGAAAAAAAAAAGGAAATCTAGCTTAATGTCATCATTTTTATTTAAGTCCCTGTTTAGTTATAAAGTATATAACTTAATTAAATTAAATAATCTTACTGTTTGGGTACAGACATAACAAAC
Source organism: Halichoeres trimaculatus (assembly GCF_033239565.1). Classification (NCBI taxonomy): domain Eukaryota; kingdom Metazoa; phylum Chordata; class Actinopteri; order Labriformes; family Labridae; genus Halichoeres; species Halichoeres trimaculatus. The sequence continues at coordinate 24,622,975 of NW_027437183.1, forward strand.
TACTGCTTTGTTTATTTCTATTTGTCCTTACCCCTCAACATTTCCAGATTGAATTTACAGGCCATGAACCATAATAAATATGCAATGCAGTATTGATTGTTAAAGGAAATTCTCCTTTTGCTTATGTAGCAGGGTCAAAGGTCAGGGTCAGTCCCAGCGTATTGACTCTAGAGCTGATGAGGATAGTGTGTGTTTGTGGAGCAGAGACATTGGAGGAGGATGCAGTGCTTCTCTTAAATCTGCAGGCCATGGCACTGGCTGTCCCATCATCTGTTGAGCGGTGAATAAACGTGCAGAACGGGATGTTCTCAGGGTGAGAAACCTTTAATCCCACACCGAGCCTCTTACCCAGCCTGACTTGTTTTGCAGCGTTGCAACAACTTGAGGAATTTTCCACCAAATTCTTGTGGTGTTGAACGCAGCTGGATGATGAACAAATGCAGATGAATGCTTGTAGAGGAGGTGCAGCACACAGATAATCCAACCAGACGTGAGCTTCCAGAAATTTTAAAATAAAATGCTCCAGCATTTTCTACTTGTTCATGCAATTTGTTCTACATATTCATCCTCAACTGCAACCACAGAATCATAATTTTCATATTCATATTCAAATTTGCTCAGAAGGTTTAGGATTCTTATAAATGTTTTATTTTCTCTTCATTCCAAAGATATTTTGGGATTAAACGAAGCAATAAAAAGATTTAACACTTTCATCAGCTGACAGAAAACATCCCAGATTAAAGTAGGCTGAGGGACATGAGAGTACGTCAGAGATGTTTTCCAGGTTAGTGAAACACGGGAACATAATGTTTGACACATCCTCTACTTTCTCCGAGCCTGATCCCCGCCTGAAGGATACCTGTTTACTGTTGATACACTTTTTTATTGCTTACATGTTTTATTTTTTTATATTTCGCCTGATTCCTGTTCATCTTCTCACATGGTTAAGTTCCTACTGCGCACTTAACCAACAAGTCCAAATTCACAAACGCCAGTCCTCAGCCTGCCGCCACCCCCATTTCAAACCATCACCCCCATCAACGCCATTTGGCTCCTGGGCTGAAAAGCAATTGAAACAATTTTCTTGCTGAGAATTATTGTCCTTAATTGCAATGAAGGGCAAATTTTCCCGTCATTCCTTGGGAGTGTTTTCTCTCTCTTTCTCTCCGGTTGGAAATGTAGGCACTGCCACCGAGCGTGGGCTCTCTGAAAGGGGTCATAATTACATCCTTCAGTATGCTCGCCGTCGGCAAGGATTTTACGCCTCATAATTATTAAATGGCAGATTCGCTCCCTGTGTGTGTGTGTGTATGTGTGTGTGTGTGTGTGTGTGTGTGTGTGTGTGTGTGTGTGTGTGTGTGTGTGTGTGTGTGTGTGTGTGTGTGTGTGTCTGCTCATGCATGTGTGCATGTGTGTTTTAAACGCAGGGCAAAAAAAAAGAGTTTAAATTTGTTCACCAGTGCAGAAACAAGAACAGACAATTTGTGTATTCTTAGCATAAACTCGCTGAAAGTTCTCCGTGGTGGTGGTGGGGAGGAAACTTTAAAGAAACTCTGCTCAAACTCTGAATCATCATCTGTCACTGAGGTAAACAATGCATGAAAGCATCAGCCTCATCTCTCTGTTTCAAGCAGCACTCCATATTGATTTCAACTTTACAACACTGTTATTCAGTCCTAAACAGATACATTATTTTGTAATGGTTATTGAGACATTAGTGAATGATATGGAGATGGAACGCAATCCGAACAAGATGGAGCTCCAATCTGCTCAACTTTCTTCTCTCAGCGTGATTTCCATATCATAATTATATTGTCTCATTCACAGCTGAGATAACATCCCACACTCCACATTCCTAATCTCTCTCCCATCTCTCCCCCTCTCCCGCTCATGCTGGGTCGGCCTGCTCCAAAAACTTTAGACTGGAGAGAAAGGAACCATCTTTAAAAGTCATTAAGTATATCATAATGTCAGAGAAAACAACATTTTTGCCAAGATCGTTCCGGTTTGATTGCTGATTGATGCTTGAGAAACAAAGAAAGCATAACGCTGATCACTTTAGTCTCAGTTTAAACATTTATCCCACAAAATAAAGTGCACATAGTAAAACAACAACAACATAAAAAAACACCTATGGCTTTCCCTTGATAACAAGCTGAGGTCCACTCCTCATTTCACTCCAGCCTCTTCTACAGGAAGACATGACGCAAACATTTTCTTTACTATAACCAACCAGACAATAAACAATTAAACCACACCACTGCCCACATTCCTGCTAATTGTTTTCTTCCACAAACTCTGTATATATCCAGCATATACATAATGACATTTATACACTCACACACACATCACTAATTACTCCCTTTCCCTCTTGTTGTTGTGTAGTGTCCACTGGCTCCGCTAACATGCTCCCCAGTGAGGGCTATTAGAGGTAATTAGGAGAAAAAAAATGTATGTGCTGGTGGAAGCAACAACATCTGTAACCAAGGAATCAGGCAGTTTATTTATACACTTTAAGTTCATGTATGTAAAGACATATTTTACTGAGGACTTGGCCAACGCTGGATAGAAGTCTGGAAAAGTTTACATTTTTACTAAGTGGGCCAAACATCTGTTTTAAAGTTGTTTGATGCTTTCAAATATTTAAAAACAACAGCATAAAATGTTACATCTCTTAGCCAGTGTTGCTGTGAGTTCAACAGGAGAAAACTGCCTTGCAGCCCCTATTTTTAATGTATGTATTTAAACTGCTCTTTTTCTGTGAAGGAGCTTTGTGATGAGGATTGTTTCACCCTTTACTGTGTTAAAAAACTTAAGTTCTTAAAGCAGAGTCAACGATCTCAGACTCCAAGCAACACAGGATATACAGACTCTTATTTGTTAGTTTTTGAAGTTATAATCAAGGAATGATCATTTTTTAGAAATGCTTGCACTTCCCTTTTTGTATTTCTCATGAGTCTTATACATATCAAAATAGTTAAAGCACTTTGTTCTTATCTTTTGATGAGTTTTTTAACACATCCATTTCACATACTGAAATTCTAAATAACAGGCACCTTTTTTCATTTTACTAAGTTTTACACAATAATCCTCACTTTGACAGCTGGTGGTCAGCTCAGAATTCTTATCTTCATAACCAGTCTGTGCTTTCACAGCTGTAAAACTTAAAGAGGGGGTATAATGCTTTCCAATATTTGAACACAGATGTTTGTAAAGTAGCAATGCTGGATATCCATACTTAACATGTTCAGGTTTTTAAGCTTTGACATGTTCAGATGTTGTCAAAATCCCTGAATCTGTCTGTAAACTGATCGAAACAGTTTGTTCCCAAAATAGCAAGGGTTTTTTGGGCCTTGTCCCTTAAAGGGACAGCAACTAAATCAACGTGTTTCAAAAATAAAGGTTTTCAAAACACCAGTGTGAGAAAAATAGAGATATAATTTTACCAGTAAATCATATTAAGCTACCACAGACTTAATAAAAATCTGGAAAAAACTTATTAAGAAAAAAAAAAAAAAAAAAGCTCAGTACCCCCTCTTTAAAACTCCAACAAATGACTCAAGATTCAAGAAAGCTTTACTGGTATGAATGAAATTGCATTTTTGCCAAAGCATAACTGTTAACAATTGTATACAATATTTACACAAATGTGGTTCTGCTAAGTGCTGGATTGAATGTTAAATGAGATATACTGACAAAAATATATTTACATATAGTTTATCTCAAATAACTGGAAAATATCATATGACAATAACAATAGTTATACATGTGAAATCTGGGAGTTTTGAGCAACACATTTTTCCCTCCCGTTTTTCTCTGCTGCTAAAACCTGATTCTTAATTGACTAGTGTTAATTTTGGGAGCCCTTGTGGACAAAGTGAGACCTCTTATCTCTTCATTTACCGCTTGCTGAAGACTTTTTTTCCAGACAGAATTCTCATTCTCTGCTTTCTTAATCGATAAGATGCATAAATAACTTTGGAAACCAGACACCATCCACGTTGCAGTGGTTACAGCTTTAAAAATTACTATCTGAGAATTGTAGTCATTATGCAAATGGTCTTATTTGCTTTTGTAAGCCTCAATTTCAAATTCCCTCCAATTCATAACCAGTAAAAGGACATAAAAAAACGTACAATGTAACACACAACTTCAAAATACAACAAACACATAAAAACTGTTTTGATTAAGGAGCCAAACAATGAGAAAGACTTAAACCTCACTCATAGAAAAGCAGCTATGTCTGGTGTATGTAAACATGAAGATAGAACGAATAGCAAAAGGTTAAAATGTTTGAATCTGTATTAACCTATGATGCATTTCCTTTTTAACAAGGTTGTGAGCTCAGCATGAAAAACCTTAAGGTGATCTATGAGGATGAAATAATTCTCTGTGCTGGGTACACAGTGTCACAGAAAGCACAGGCAGAGTCCCTAAGCTGCGTGAGTTTACCCTTAAACTGGGAACTACTTCAATGTGGAGTCAATTTGAAAATAATAAAATAAGCATGTCTCCAGAGAGAACCAAACATTTCCTGCAACAAATCAAAACTTTCCCTCTGTCTTCTGTGGTGCGGGTGTCGAAAACGCCCTGTTTAGTCGTGTTTCTATTTCTTCACAAACATGCATTTTCTGCTGAAAAGGAGGAATCAAGACTTTTCAGTTGTCTCTCCGGAAACAGACACCTGAGTTGGAAAGTGGGAGAGAAGTTGAGCTGTTAGATCTCAGTAGCATACGCTCCCCTGGGGAAAGCCACAGCTCAGGGTACTCATCCTACGCTGCTGTGGAGCTAGCTTAAAATACTGTTGTCACGTAGCGATCACAGGCTTCCACTGATGGTACACAAATAGTCCCCTTGCGAAGCTCTTAAAAGCCCATTAGACGTCACCTATACGCAGCGCTGAAGGTGCGGTTGCTAAGTGCTCCTGATGCCAAAGGGAACACATGAAGACAGACCTGATGCAGAACAATTCCTGTTTTCACCTGTTTTTTTTTCCCCCCTTCCTTCCATCTGGATATGTTTGTTGACTCTTTTGCTCATCTCATGTGGTAAACATGTGAGAGAGTGGCAGCAGATCTCAGATCAGGTGGTGACATCTCTTCATGTGTAAAATGCAACACAGAGCTTCACTGAAAGCTGAATCCTCTGGAGTATTTCACTCATTGCTGTCTGCTAACGTCTCACAGAGCAGAGCTGCAGAGCTGAATATCATCCTGTGCAGGTTTCAGGGTCAAATGTGACCCCTGACCTCAGCGAGGAAGCTGCTACATGAGGCAAAAAACAAGTATTAACATGCTCTTGATGAAATCTTTATGCAGTATGAGGAAGCTAAATAGTGCCATCTGGTGACTTTTAAGAATCAGGTGGCAAACCAAGCAGATAATTGAAGTACGGTTGGAAAGCAGCATTAATAGAGATTTACTGTATTAATTAGCAGAGTCCATTCATTGATGGAAGCTAATTGCAGAAAGTACAGTTAATAAATCTGCCTTTTAGATAAAAAGGTGAGATATTTCAATCTTAAACAGGTTTTATGTGTAATTAAGACAAGTTTTGGACAATCTCTCCTCTTGCCGAAAAGCTCTGCAACAGACTTCAAACTGTAAAATCTCCTCAACATACAAATTAAGCAGCTATACAGAAGAGCACGGTACACGTTACTAGCTCGGGAGCAAAAAGAGGAAGCAATAAGAGGCAGAGGCGAAAATGTGAGAAACTGCAGAGCAGAGTGTGTGTGTGTGTGTGTGAGTCTGTGTCTGTCTGTGTGGTGGTTTGGAGTGAGGTGTAAACAGCATGTGTGCACGCTGTGCACAGAGTGGTGGGTGAGGATAAATGCAGAGCAGAACTCTGTTTGAGTGTGAGAATGCGTTGGCAGCCTCGGGAGCTCAGCGATCACTCCTCCAAACGGTTGCTGTGGGGATTGTGGCTCCTGGAAGTGAAAAACTAACAGGTTCTAAAGAGGCGCGAGCCCACAGGGAGGGAAACAGTGCTTACAGCAAAGCACGGGCCCAGCCAGTGCCTCTAATTGCACTTCATTATCTCATATTGATTTAATTAGCAGCTGCCTAGCCCTGTGTGCTCAGGGTTATGGCATGCCTTTACACAAAAGATGCATATTCTCCCCTGCATAGGAGCCTACTCAATAACGCATGTCATATGACAACACTTAGCTGTGTCACTATAATTACCCTCGTGCAATCCTGCTCACACGCACACACGCACACACACACACACACACACACACACACACAAATAATATGTGTGTTTGAACCACAGGCCACAAAGGCAGACTTGAAGAACAGCAGGTCAAAGAGTTGAAACACCGTGCAGACCTGGAGTCAGGCTTTCTGTTTGCTCTTTATGTAAATCAGCCGTAAACATCATTTAAGTAGAAAATACCTGAAAGGATGCTTCTTGTTCTCTGTGCTGCCGCAGTTTTAAAGCTAACGTCATGAAGTCCTTAAATTATAGGCCAGTTTTTACGAACACATGCTATGTGTACAACCTTCAAATGATGATGGCAGCACATGGACAAATATATGAAAATGTGCATTAGCAAAAATACTCTCTCACGTCAGGAGGTGAATACATTATAATGTTTGTCTCAATGGGCTCTGTTGTCCTCCGCTCCCAGTACTCTGACCTCCCTGCTGACCAGGCTGTCTTCAGTGATTACTTCGGAGGTTGAAGAAGGGGCTCCAAAGAGCACAGTGAATGGGTTTCACAGAGGCATGAAGTGGATGGGAGAGTGCAGGTGGAAAGATTTCATGTTTGTGATCAAAATAAAAAACAAAACATCTGTGTGTGGTGGTGGTAAAAACTTAAATAGAATAGACAAGGTCTAAGTGTAGAGGGTTGAGAAGAAACCGACAGCTGGGTAAGCACCTGTGCATTAATACGAAATCCTTTTAAAGTTAAGAGGGGAAGTACGAAATCAGCCTGCGGGACATTGGGTGGACAGCAAATAGGCGTCCTGACTGAGGGTGACTGAGGGTGGTCAAATAGACCAATTTACAGCAAATGTCATCAAAATATGCGTACGCATTTTGGCAACAAAAGCGACGTCTAGCTCCATTCATTCATACGCGCTAGCCTTATTTAAACTCTAAATGTAAGCTGTAAGCAGCATGAAAATGTCTGGTTGTTGTGTGCTCAGTTGTCAGAAATGATACTACACCATGGAGTCAACTGCTATCCAGAGCTACTGGTGTTCTGGAGCAAAGAGTGACCGTGCTAACTGATGACTCTCAGCCAAACATGACAGTGACTGTTGGCTGATAAGTCACCAGTTAGCAGGGTCACACTTTAAACTGAAACACCAGTGAGGTCTGCAGCTGTTTTTAAACATGTCTTCTTTATCCAACCTCAGGTAACCAGGTTTGACCACAAAAAAACAATGTGAACTGACTCTAAATCCAGTTTCCACTTTGTGAATTTAATGAAAAAGTTGGTTTGGGGCCAAGGTTAAGACTAAACATGGACTCAGTATATGGAAGGGAAATATAAGTGAACCTATATGTTAAGAGAAACTTATTCTAGATAACCCAACTATTAACAAGTGTTATTGGTAATGATGTTCTGATAGATTTGGTGCAGTTCTCTGTCTTGACATACTTTTCTGGCTCCTTTATCAAAACCCGGGTCTCAGACTCAGATGTGTTAATGGATAATGTAGTCATGAGCATCAAGTGGCTTGTATGTTTAAACTCTCCTCTGAGGTATAAGCAAGATTTATCTACTAAACTTAACTTGTTGATGTCTTCCATTCACTCACTTATTCCTCACAAACCAATGAGTCATTTACCATTTGTCAAATTGGTTTTACTTAGGTTGAAAATGAGTTTTCTGGTGGTTAACACCCTCACATCGCTTGGCAAACTTTTGCTCTGCATCACTTCTTTTGTGTGCAGCTGTAACTGTTAAAAAACAGTAAATTGGTCTATGCTGTGTTATAAATTTTAAAAATTTCAATATGAGGAATTTTGATTCAAAAGGATGTCAGTGATGATACGTACTTGCACATAATACCCAAGAAGCCTTTGAGAAAGGGAAAAAGTGGGATGTCAGCATTTGGCTTGGGTTAGACAAGTAGGCCTGCTAGATTATATCTGTGCCTTTATTAAGGAACAGGGCCGTGGATTGATCCTGAAACAACTGAGAGGAAAAGAGGGGAATAACATGCTGTGAAAGGCCTAGTGACTTCACCACCAGCTAAATCAGCACCCCAATTTAGCCTCTTTATGATCCTAGTTTCTGGTCAACAGGTGCATGAAACACTCTGAAAAACATCATGGAGGACGTTGAAAGCAGTGTAACAAAAACTGTGTTACAGCGAGGCTCTCTTTCCTCAATGATCCTGCAAGAAACAACTGGAGGAGGATATTTGAATCAAAACAAGACACTCCAGAGGGGGAGTAAAAAACGATCTGTTATACTTCCATTTGAGTCTAAAAAACCCAGTAATTAATTTTCAGAACTGCTTGATAGCTCAGTGATGTGCTTCACTTCTCAAACAGAGCAGCCAGCAGAGGATGGATCTTACAAAGGAGGTTGAATTTATTTCAACACTTCCCTGATTGTCACAACCTTTTGAACAACCCCTCTCTCTGCCTCTTTGACACGGCCTCTTTGAAGACTCAAACGTACTGAAGGAATGAACGAACAGTTCAACTCAGTAACTGGGTTTAACAGGGTTAGCTTGACTTTATCTCTCTGCTTTTTGTCCTAATGTTGCTGTTCCTCCTGTAGCCATCCCACCTTTAACCTCCCTAAACTGCTGTGTGTTTGAAAAAAAAAAAATCTCATTCTTATTTTCCTTCACTCAGCTCTTTGGTGAACTTGTACTGGACAAACTTCCATGTGATCTTTGAGGCAGAGTCTTAACTGAAAGAGTCTGATGTTAGCAGGAAAAGTACGGCAAGCAAACAGGAAACAGCACTAGTGAATACCGTAGAGCGCAGCAAAGAGTGGAAAGCCCCAAAAGCAATCTGCTAGCACTTATAGCACTGAGAGCAGCCTGGGGTCAAAATCTAAAGCCAACGACTTAAACACACAATCTCAACCACTTGAAATTGTTAAACAAATAACAGTTGTTTAGAAAAAGGAGCGCTGAAGGTATGATTCCTGTATTTTCTTTTCATTCTTCCTCCCAGAGTCTTTACCTTTTTTTTTCTACTTTCTCCACTTTTCCTCACTTGGCAGTAACTTCTCCAAGAGTGAGTCTCTCTGCTGGCTTGGCACACGGAGGCAGAGATAGATGGACGGACTTGGCAGGCGCACACAGCCAGCCTGGTAATGTGAGAAAATCTGGTGCCAATACAGAGATGCTACAGATGGACATGACATGTTGCTGTTTTCTGTTTTTGTCTAATATTTCTATATTCTTTCCACGTCTGCCTCCTCACATGTGTTTAAACACACACTCGGATGGTCCTCGCAGGGCCTCGTATAGGCTGAGGATTGGCCATTAGGGTATATGTTCAAAGGACAAATCATCAACGGCTAATTAACAATTATTAACTGTTCTGCTGTGAAAGAAGACAAATTATCATAAATTACCGCCTAATTAAAATGTGATTGCTGGCTCAATAGTTATAAATCATTAATTTTTAACACCCTTATCACAGGCGGACGGGACCAATTCAACAAAAGGTCTATTAGACAAAAATGAATTCACTGGATTCTTTTAGCACACCCTTCTTCCTGCTCCTCTCTCCCACTGTACTCATTAACTGTAATTACTCTATAACACACAGGCTTTATCCAAAGATATTAAAGAACAATTAAACCACAGCCTAATTTCAATAAGGGAAGTCTTGTGTCTTATACTTCCCCTAATCTTAAATTCTATGCATGCAATTAGCCCACAGAGATTTCGGCTTGACTGGGGTAACCAACCAGGACAGAGGAGAATGTGAAGAAGAGGAGCGTTCAAAAGCTCAGAGGGAGTAATACAAAAAATAGACCTGAGGTATTATCTGCTAAATGTGCTTAAAACGACAATTCTGAGGATTTTAATGAAAGTAAGCCCCATGCACTGATATAACTCTTCACTGTATTTACAATCACTAATGTCTTTGTAGTCGCTGATTTTTCATTGTTAGTGGTTTGTTCTCTGTTTGGACCCATTGCCACAGAACACAATGCAGGAATTCAGTCCAGCACATTTTAATTCTAACAGACAAACAGCCTCACTCTTCACTCTTCCAATGCCGTATCAGAGCCATGGCTGGCTGAGCTACTTAATCCCACCCTAATATTTCAGTATCTGCTCCTGAAATTCTCCAAAGTTACTTGGTCATGCAATCCTCAATGTAGGACAAGAGGAGGGAAGATGAGACTCAAGAAACAGGACATGACATTGAGCATGTTTTACATGGACTTGGGTATTCCGGTGATGAGGCTTGATTCTCAGTTTTGATCATAATATAAGTATGAATTTAAAGATAAGATAAGATATTCCTTTATTCATCCCACAACTAGGAACCTTACAGAGTCACAGCAAGAAACAAGAAAGTATATAGTGCAAAAATGTCCATGAGACAACAGCATAGCCATAACTCACTGGTCAGCCACCACCTCCACAGGTCCAGGGCTGAGCTGGCATTCCTCACAACTTTGTTTAGTCCAGCTCTCCTGTATCCTGTCTGAACACAGCATATGAAATCCTTTAACTGTGGCATTTATTAGCTCTGTTAGCCATGTCTCTGTGAATAGCATGATGCTGCTCTGCTGGTACTCCCTCTGTTACTAGCTCATCCATCCTACTGGAAATAGATCTTGCATTCCTCATAACAATGAATGGAGGGACAGATCAATGTTGTCTCTTCTTAGCTCACACCACAGTATACCAGCATGTTGTCCTCGCCTCCTTCTCCTTAGCTTGTGGGGAACAATGGGCCTAGCACTGGTTAGCATCTGACATTCTACGGTCTTGTGTACAAACAATTGCAACCATGGGTACATGTAGGATCTCTGGTCACAAACAGGAACATGAAAAGCAAGAACGTTAACAGTTTTGTGTCAATGGCCAAAAGATGAGCCATAAAAAGTAATGATAAGCTCGAAATACAAAGATAACATACAAGAAAGAAAGAAGAAGGAAGAACTGCTGGCCACTCGAGTAGCACTTAGCAATGAAAATTCTCATGTAAAATCACAGACAAACCTCGTTATTCCTGGTTGTCCCTGGTTAAATGATAGATACTTGTATTTCTGATTACCGTATCTCATTTGCACCAGCTGCGATGTTCATTTTTTACCATCATCATAATTAAGTCAAGTCTTTGAACTGCATTCATTCACACTGTTGCATCACAGCAAGAAGATAACCAGAGTAAAGTGTGTTCATACTCTAGTATCCAATTTTCTTTCTGTGTTCTTCAGGTTCTCTCTGCCAGAAAAGGGCGAACCCCAGTTTCCAAATCAGGATACCATATCTGAAACTCAATCAAACCCAGGATAATAAAGATCTGCTTTGTTTTAACACCTGAAGTTGCTGCTTGTTGCAAACAGACTTCACTATTCCGTTAACATGAAAGAAGTGTTAATTTTTCCTCTAACACAAAGGGAGTCTAAGTATTAAACAGCCAAACAATGCTCCTCTAAAGAATACCCACATAAATATACTTGGCTACTTTTCACCATCAGTTAGGACCATATCCTCAGTCACTTTACCAAATCTCCACCCTTAAAAAAAAAACAGACATAAAAACAGCACCGTCTCCACACAGCTGTTGTGCATTTGTTATCCCAGGGCTCCTGTTTGTAGGATTTTTCTGTCTATTTTCCTCCACCTTCGATCCCTCTTCCTCTCTGTAACAAGCTCGCTCTGGGCCCGGCGAGGTGAGCGGAGGTGAGGGGGCGGATGGGAGGGGGTGAGGCGTATTGTTTAGAGCTGCTTCCTCCTGACATGCAGGTAAATGGGTAAACGTGCACTCTCATCCATATTCCAGCAACCTGGGCAGAGGCATTTGGCCAGAGCGCAGCTGGGGCCAGGATATGAAATATTAAAAGGGTGAAGTGAAAGGTGGAGCACCCAGAGGGCCTCTGGACAGTTAAACAGCTCTTTGTGTGGATGCATCTTCACCGCCTGTATCCCCACCTGGCATCCACCTCTGTGTTAGCCAGCCAAGGTCGTGCTCAGTACACAGAGTTAGCATCAAACTGAGCTCTATGATCAGCTCTTACCATGCTAGAGCACCGGCAATGATGGAGCGTGTTCACAGCTCGCAAACAAATCAATAACTCTGTGGATTGCATGACTGGAGAGGAGACATGAGCAGGGGAAGATGTAAAAAAAGTGAAAGATGGAGCTCTTTCCTGTTCCTTTTTTTTTTTTCAGTCTCACTTGGCAGGATGAAACCCAGCCTGCTGTTTCACTGGTTGTGCGCCAAGAAGGGACTCAGATATATCAGATTTCAATTAACGACAGTTCATGAGGGCCGTCCACAGAGGTGACACAGCCCACACACTCTCCATCCCCTGCTTAGCTGCAGCCCCAGGGAGCAGGTAATGAGATGGCTTTCTATCTGGCTCTCCATCTCCTCTCTCTTTCAGGAGGAAGCAGGGAACTCGGGGCCAACGGGGCCTGTTGACACCTGGGGCAGGCGCTTGGCCCATTTGGCTCTGGCCTGCAGCCTGCGAGCATGTTTGGCTTGCAGTGGCCGCACCATTTGCCCCTCTGGACCGCTTCAGGGGGGGAGATAACGAATCGTATGAATGCAGGTTTGTGCAGGTGCAAGCATTGGTGTGTGTGTGTGTGTGTGTGTGTGTGTGTGTGTGTGTGTGTGTGTGTGTGTGTGTGTGTGTGTGTATCATGTAATATACCAAGTAAAGAAAAAAAACTGCAGTATTTGATACAGGGCCAGACAGACTTGCACAGCATCTTTGAAAATGCGTTGTTAAATCATTCAGTTAAATCACATAACTATGGTAGCCAACAGGGGCCTGAAAACTCCCAGCAACCTGAAGCCTTAATGTAGTTTAGAGGAATAGATACAGACCTCCCAGAGTAAATAGTACTGTTAGCATTAAGAATAATTTAGCTCTAAATGCTAATGGGGCTACCCTAAGCCACACCACTTTGGGAAAGTTATCCATCCATTATCAAAGTGTCAGGCCCTCCAGCTCTGCCGAGTGGCAGCCTCCCCCATCCTCCTCCTTTCCCTCTTTTCCTTTTTCCCCAGGTGGGAAGTGTGTTGAGTGCAGGCAGGTGCGAGCAGTTTACAATAACCAGTAACTCTCCAACCTCTGCTATAAAACCAGACAGCGACCACAACTCTGATCTGAACCGTTGTTCAGACACACTTTCTGCCTTCCCTGCCTGCTCCGTCTGCTCCCCTGCCTGGCTTTCCAACAGCCTCCTCTAGGCTCTCCCTCTCTGGGTCTTATGTAGAGCTAAGACACCTTATGTTTCAGTGTTGGTTAGCCTCTGTTAGCTTGCAGCCTTTTATTAAAGCCCTGTGTGCTGGCTAGCTTTCTTTCTAGTTCAGTTCATTTCCTAGAGCCCTCACTTGGTAAGTTAGTAAATGTGTTTTTAGGTTGCTGCTGACTTTTAGTTGTATTCTCTCTCCTGGCAGTTTTTTAGTTCAGGGGTTATTAGTTGCGCAGCTTCGCCTGCTTAGTTCCCTCTTCCTGCTGTAGCTGACCTTTGGTATTTTTAAGTTTGGTAAGGCTGGCCCACATTATAGGATTTCTCAAACCTTCACACATTTAAAGACCAAACACTTGATGATAACAAAAGACAGATCGCGCAAGATCTCTCTGGTGCGCACTCCTGAGCAAACCACACACCAACCAATTCTTTAGCAGAGTATCAGCTTCTTAACAGTCAATATCCCAAATCTTGCGTAATAAAACGTGAGTTCGGTGTGAAAAAACATGACGAACGAACGGGAAAAAAGCAATGATGGTTAGTTTTTGTCCTCTAAAATTTCAAGAAAAAACACAAAAAAAGAAAAACAATTATGGAATGTCATGGAGACGGCAAGGTTATGGGCTGTGTGAATAACAATGCAAGTTGGAGGTGAGTTAAGTTGTCACAAGTTTTACTGAAAGATTTCTCACTTCCTTTTCCGTCAGTCAGCTAAATCAGTTCGTGTCTAGGCTTTCTAAGTGGCTCAAACCAGACAAAATCACTCTTAACTGTTGTCTCTATTGTCTGCGCCTGAGTCTCTGATCTGCCCGGTGACAAAAAACATGCTCAGTATCTTGGGCTTTGTGTCCCTCTTGATTGCCTCTTGAAAATAAACCTGTTCGAGTTGGTGCCCTCTAAAGGCCTGGAGTACTTCTGTAGATTTGCACCTTTTTTCTGATTTTTTTTATTTTTTTTATTTTTATTTTTTTAAATGTGAAAAGTCAAGTTTTCACCCAAGCATTCATTTCAAACTGTTGTCATTATGTCGTTCGTTATACTGTTATTAGAAATCTGGTGACTTTATTATTATTTCTAAATATGGCTCATGTTCACACTTGCAGCTTATTTTCTTTGAATGGAAACGTTTCAGACAGTCACAGAGAGTTTTCACTTGTCAGCTGTGGAACATAAAAAAACATCAGGTGTGTAAATCGGACAGTAACAGAAGATTCCTGAGGTCACATCCGTCACAGAGAAAGACAAGAGGCCTCCACACATGCAGTTCACTGCTCAATCACTTGAGCCTGATTGGTATGCTGATTCAATCACAGACAAAGAAAACAAAGCAAGGTGCAGAAAGATGACAGACAATCAGTCAGAGAAAGAGACGAGGAGGATCTGACAATTTTTCAAGTAAACAGCAATAAATTCATATCGTTACTCAGGGTTACCGGCTGTTTTCTGGGTAGTGTTGACAGATAGAGGCCAGTGCTGCTGTGTGCTGGATCGGGAATCTTTTGATAATGTTGAGTTGGTGTGCTTTTGTTAAATTTAGAGGGAAGTGAAAATATTAATGAAACAATAACAAGCTTCTGTTTATTAGATACAACATTGCATTACTATTTCATTTAGTCCTTCACATAGAGGCATTTTTATAAAAACATGACATATTATACATTTTACATTGGTATCCACTAAATTTATTTGCTTCTTACAAAACTTAGTTTAAAACTATATTTAACAAAAAAAATCACCCAATCAACCAAAAATGTCACAGACCCCCTCTGCAGTACCTTCACGGACCCACAAGGGGCCGCAGACCTTGGGCTACAACTACAGGCTTTCTCAACAGACCAAACATTGTTGTGTTTGTTTTGTTGAGAGGCTGTAGTTTTTTAGCTCTTAAACAAAATGGAGATATTTTGTTTCCTTTGCCTCATTCAAATTATCCCGGCAGTGTTTTGATAGTTTATTGAGTATTTGGTTCACTAATTGGTCATCTGACAGAAAACATGGTTTCTGTTAGAGGTAATAATGTAATTCGGTTATTTATGCCTTATTTAGCTTTGCAGTCAGAATACATCTTTTGCAATTTTACTTTTTATCTTGTTGTCTTCTTAAAAGTTAAAACAGAGTTTTGGGTGGTGTGATTTTGACCATAAAATCCCACCCCATAAGCAGATCTTTCTTATAGCTAGGTAAAGAGTTGGTGCTTCTGTGGAACTGTTTTTGTTGTTTTTGTTTTGTTTTGTTGTGTCTGACAAAGAACTATTTTTTTTTGGCGGTCAAAACACAAAGACCTGGGCCCTGTTCTACGAAGCAGGATTACTGCCTAGCGAGGTAGCTTTGAGGATAGGTTTCGGATTCCCTGTTCAATGACACGGGATCACTCCTCAGCGAGGCGAGTCTCCATGGCAACATATGCTGAACAGCTAACCTGCTCCAGGGCAGGTTAGGTTCCAGATTGAACTCGTGGACTATTAAAACCCCGCCCTCTGACCAATGAGCCCTCACGAAAAAATGGCTTGTCCGTTCTTAGAGGATCCCGTGGACATCGGAGCCCGACCCACTCTCTTTTTGGGATGACCACCTTTATGAAAGTTACCGGTTTTCCAGGGAGGGGTTGGTAGTATATGACACTTTCTACAGGTAGTTAAAGGGAACGAAGAACTCTCATTGCCGTAATAAAATCTTCGATGCCAACACTTCTTAAAATTGTGACAAGAATTCATGTAGGGCTCATGTGGGCTACATATCACTAAAAATGTAATCACAATAGGAATGAACAAATGAATAAATTCATCTACGAAATAAATTAGGTATGTTGCATGTTACAGTAAAAGTGCATGGTGAACAGAGCTCAGGATGATAATGGCACAAAATATTTTTTTTGCACTTCACTTACGCGTTTAGACTGTCAGCAATTTTCTGCCAGCACTCCTTCCGTGCTTTAGCAGCGGCGACGGTGTTGCTTTTAACGTTAATTACATGTTTCAGCTCGTCATACTTCCTCATATTCACCTCCTGCTCCTCCTGTGTGAAGTATGCGCTCCTTCTCCCTCCGGCCTGCTCTGACGCTCCAGACTGCTCCATGTTCGCGATTGGTCAGATGCAGCGGGCTCCGCCTTATGTGCATGCACGCGCTCATTGCCTAGCTGGATCCACCTATGAGGTTGATAACCAGCGTCGTAAAACCGTGTAGCGAGACCGCCGGCTACCGCGCTCAGTTCAGCGAGGTAGCTCCAAGGTTATCTCGCTAGGCTGAACTTACTTCGTAGAACAGGGCCTAGGTTCTAGATTGTGAGCTAGCTCTGTATGAGCTCTATGACTGACAGGGTGATGGGGGTAACTGTATCACAACAACAGGGCAAATTTGCTAGGCCAGGGTGTGGTGGAATATATATATATATATATATATATATATATATATATATATATATATATATATATATATATATATATATATATATATATATGAAACAACACAGTGAGAAATATAAATTCAGTGTTACCAGCTAGTGTCATTGTTAAACAACTTGTATTTTCTACCTGGAGACAGTTCCAATGTTCTAATTCACAGCAAGGTAGGAAGAGAGCAATAGACAAAAACTATTGCAAGCACTGGAGACAGCACTTAATGTTTAATGTTTTACTTTGTAGTAAATTGATTTAAAGTTGATTATCTTACTTCTTTTCCTTGTTTGCATAAGACCAGAGTTCAGCCTTTCACTGAAAGAAGAGAATAAAACGACCTGCCCCAGTATTTCAACACTCTGCCAGCAACATCCATAATGAGAGTGGGGCAGAGTTTGGAGGATCGAACAGTGCATCCGTCACTGAGAGGAATGGTGGTGTCATCACCAACTGTGGTGTGGAATCACAGGCAGTCGCTCCACGATACACTTCTTTATGGAGGCACTTTTTACATTCTGCTGAGTAGCCCTAGAAAAATAAAAGCTAAATCTTAGCTGTCACCATCACGCTCTGCTGCACTATAACACTGTCCGGTGTTTGGGCATTGTGCATGGGGCCAACAGGAATACAGAAACTCCACATATTTATGGATGCTGCATGCATCATGCATGAAAAATAGAGAGGCTGCTTGTGTCTTTATAGGCTAGGTTATAGGTGCCTGTGCGTGTGTGTTTTTGCCTTAGTGTGTAGTGGCAGTAATAGGGATGAGGAGGTCTCACCGTGGCTGCAGAGCTGCTTCAGAAAATCAAATGGTTGAGCAGCCATTAATGAGGCAGACAAGAGAGACTCAGACAGACCCTGAAGATTTGAAGGGCAGACAGAAGAGAGAGGAAGGAGCTGAGGGGACGACAAAGGGGGGAGAAAATTATTGAATTAGTCAGACAGTTATAGTTGTAAGAATAGAGTGTGACGTGAACGTGCACTGAGGGAGGATAGGAGGTTATGACCTGAAATATGAAATCATGCAGCCCAATAACAGAACTACCAGCAGAAAGAAAGATACAGAGGACTGAATTACTCAATGACTATTTGCATTTGAATAATTTATCCCAGGAAAAGAAATACACAGCGTCCAATCTTCACCCATCAGAAACAGATGAGAAGAGGAGGTGAGAATAGAAAACAAGAGGAGGAAACAAGAGGAGAGGAGGAGGATTTGAGGCTCATTTACATGCTGTTGATCTTCTACGCACCACAACTCGCCCACTGTTTCTCCAGCCTCACAAACACACAGTCACACTCACAAACACAGACAGGGATGTTGGATTTAAGTGATGTATCTACAAGTGGTCACGCTGGGCCAAAAGGACAGTAAGACCCACAAGATACCATTATAATGAGGGACAGTGTGTACGTAAAATTGCATGGAACAGGAATATTGCTGTGTAAATTATATCTGTGGCATTATGAGCAACTATAAGTGTACTCACTCCAGTTTAACGAAAATAATTGTCAATACTTTAAGTCCAGCTGAATGCAGACATATAAACATCAGCAAGTATTTAGAATAAAACATTTTTAAAATGAGCTTTAACTAAGCAGAAAACTCTACTAAAGATTTCAAAAAGAAAGAAAGAAAGAAAGAAAATATGAGGCCAATGTGGAGGTGGTAAAACTGCCGTTCTTTGATTATCCACTTGAGGCTTGCTCCAAAAGTCAAAGAAACTGCAATAGCATGAGTACAACACAAAAAATAGTTTTGGTCATAGAAGCCCATTTTTATAATTTCACACATAGTGAGGCTTATTTATTTATTTATTTATTTATCTATTCTTTTTTTATTCAGTTATTCATCATATTTTCCTTGTTCTTTCTTTGAACTAACTATTTTTTTTTTAAGAAATGAAGGCTAAAAATGTTTTTAAATTTTAGTTTAAGATTGGAGTGTGTAGCTGTTTGGGACCATCCGAACCGTGCCGTGCTTAACAGTGGCGTGGCGTGGAGATTTTTTTTGAGGAAGCCAAGTGAGACAAAGCCTGTTATCTGTATTTTTTTTTTTAGGGAGTGGGGTACATAAAAGGCTACTTTGCCGTTTGTATCGCTATTTCATGTAACGGACCTGTTAGAGTGCCCAGAGAGCGCTCGTTTTACTTACTTCAAACACCGACACACGCCCTTTAGCTCTCCCACCCTCAATCACTCATTCACACACGTACATTGTCCTCTTGACTTAGCTTAAACATCGTATTAATTAATTCAACCGCCCACTTAGACGCACAACCGGCCGCTTCATGAACACTGCTAATGTGCCAACCTCCCTGATTTCATTCAGTGGCTCGAGGATGACGATACTGTGATTTGATTGGTTTGAGGCCAAAGACGGGGTGGCTTCCCTTGGCACAGTCTTGGTCAATCACAGATGAGCAGTGTCATGACCACGGCCTCATCTGATTGGTCAATCAGTCTTGTTTTTTTTCACCAAGGGATGCCAACTCTGCTTGGCTTCCTTGCGGACAGCAACGTGCAGTATCGTATTTTCACCACGCATTCGCCACAGAACATTTTCACTTGGCCTCCGGGAGAAAACGCCACTGGTGCTTAAGCATGATTGCCCCACTCGCAGCGCTCTTCCCACTCTCATCAGAGTCAGCACAATGAATCACAGAAAACACTGTTACAACTTCAGGGACCTTTTTGACTTATGGTAGGTCGTTTTAGCCCGACACAGCCCTCTTTGTTTAAAATGATTGTCGAGAAGTCCGCTCGTGGCGACCATACGTCATGGATCACACACGCTGTCCGCGTGCTTGTGCTCGTGCATGAAGTGAGCCGTGCCGAAGCTCACGTCTCCAAAGCGTGCCAAAACAGAGACATGCTGCTGAACTCATAGATAGGTTGAGTCAGTGTTTGCAACGTGGTGATGCCATCAAAATGCTCCAGAAACCAATGGGTAATATCCCAGAGATTTGTATTTTCTACAGACTTTTTATTTGTTTATGGTTAAATTAACTAAAATAACCTGAACACTACAGTCCTAGCAAAATGGTAGGTGGACAGGGTGAACAATGTCTCGTTAAATTTGCGTACAAGGCACTTCTTTAAAAAAGGCAGTTTTCTGCTTTCCAATATTTTACACATGGATATGGAGTAACACTGCTCTATGTTCAGACTAAACGTGTGCAGATTGTCAACCTGCTAAATGTTCATTTGTTTTAGAAATCCCTGAATCTGCCTGTAAACTAATCAAAATAGTCTGTTCTAAAAATAGCACAAGATCTTAATCAGATCTCTATGAGACCTGTTGAAATGATGAGGTCATCCAAGACGATCTCATTGGATGAGTGCGCCTGAAACACTAAGGTCTGTCTATAGTGCTGACCCCTGACCTGCCTCCAGGGGGCTGGCCAATCAGAGTAGAGAGGATGGCAGCTAAATTAACCTTTTTCAGACTGAGGTTTGTTTGAGCCCGAAATGTAACAACAGCTCAAAATGTAATTAAAAAAAAATGTCATAAAGCCCAAAATGTGTCAAGTTGTTACATTACGGGCTGTAACAAGGCTGAAATAGGGGTTTCCAGTGTGAGGGGAAAAAAGTTGTTTTAAGCTGTAAATCATGTAAAGCCTCTATGTTTCCCTCTGTAAGACAACAGACTCATTTTAAGAGCAAACACAATACCAGCCTATTGTATTCTAAAATATCATTGTTATTATTATGAAATAATAAATCATATCATTCATTTTAAGAAAAATGCCTCCTGAGATCTGAGACAAAACGTTTTTGATGAGTTTTTATTTTGGCACAGCACCTGGTTTACAAAAGTCAGCACGCTCAAAAAGTTCAAGCCAGGATGTGTTTTCTGGAAAATATACGAAGAACAGAAATAAGAGAAGAAGAAATTTTATTTTGAGGAATCTAGCTTAACCAAGCTGTCCGCAAAGAGTTCAAAGTTGAGCTCTCTGTTTGGTTCAGAGGTATCACTTAAGAAGAAATGTTCCGGAAAGTGATGATGTTTCTTCATTCTAGCAAAGGACTTAAGCTCTTACCTACTTATCCCTTTCACATCTGGATAACTTGTAACATGTCACTGAGCAGAGGCACACTGTAGTCTGTAGTGTGCGTGTGTGTGTGTGTGTGTGTGTGTGTGTGTGTGTGTGTGTGTGTGTGTGTGTGTGTGTGTGTGTGTGTGTGTGTGTGTGTGTGTGTGTGTGTGTGTGTCTAAGATATGCAGCCTGATGTATTGTGATACTTCCTGTCTCACGTCTCCCCGGGAGCCCAGCTCTCTGGTTTTCCAGGAAGGTGGTGATGCGGTGTCGGATTGTCGCTTCCTCTGATCTGCAGTCACACAATGGATTCCCAGGGAGCGTGTCACCGAGGGCGGGGGGAGAGGGGGCTCAAATGCTCTGCTCGTTACTCTAAACGCTGCCTAATTAATAATGTATCAGAGAGGACGCGCTGAGACACAGCAGGGCTCCTCTGCTTGTCACACACACACACACACACACACCGACAGGCACTCAGACACGCACACACACACACATTTGGGAAGAGACTGATCAAGCCTCCCTCTTATACTAAAGCCCCACCCTGCTCCTCTATATGTTCAGATAAAGCAGCAGGAGGATGAGGAACATACCAGTCTCTGAAAACATGTGTATACGCATCGTTGATGAATCCACCATCCTACTGTATGTACATGCATGTACATACTTTACACACACACACACACACACACACACACACACACACACACACACACACACACACACACACACACACACACACACACACACACACACACACACACACACACACACAAACACAATGTGATTCTTTGGGGCTTTGTTTCTGCCGCATGAATTTTCATAAGTGATATTTTATGGTAAACTGAGCTTGTTTATGGAGCAGTATGAGAGCAGGGGTTTACACTCACAAACACACACAAACACTCACAAACACACATGCACACGCACACACACACACACACACACACACACACACACACACACACACACACACACACACACACACACACACACACACACACACACACACATCCAAGCACATACTCACACATATATGTATATTTGTAACCTGGATGTAGCTTGGTCTCAGGAAAGGTAGGTCAGAAGAGCTGGTTCAAGGTGGAGTCTCCACTTGCTCTGTTGAAAAATGAGACCCAGAAATTTGACAAAACAAATTTATTTTGGATAAAATGAGTAAAAGAAAGAAAAAAAAAACTTGTAAAGTTTTGGTGAATTACCAGGAGCTTAAAAATATTATTCTGTGTCTGTGAATTTAATGACACTTAAAACCCTGAGGTGTCAGCAACATTAAAGTTAGGAGAAAAAGTATTTTTAGAAAGTGTTGGTTATATCTTTAACATTTTTTGTTCAGCTCTACTTGTATGAAGTTTTACTCTGAGATTTATTTGTATTTGTTTAAGCATGCATTTCACAAGTTTTTTTTTTTTTTTCATATTTATGTTACCTTGTTGTTGTTTTTTTCTGTTTCTGGTATTTGCAAGTTTTACACCCTCCAGAGTGATCATTTTAATTTTTGTTGATTGACAAATATTCAAACTTATATAACTTGTTTTTTGTCAAATTACATTTAGGTGTCATTTTTTTATTTATTCATTTTTTCCCCAAAAGCTGTTACCTGGTCATTGCGTGTCTTCAGGTATTTAAACGGACACAAATTATAAGTTGGTTATTTATTATATTATTATTATTAGTTATTTTAGAGGCCCTTTTAATCATTACAGGATTCCTCCAGTCATGTAAGTTATCAATATTGCAATGCTATAATGTACATATATACATTCTGGGACGGATAAATATCCGCTCACTGCCTCTTCCTCCTCCTTTTTCTTCTCTCTGCCTCACATTTGATTTATTTGCTTCTTTGTTTGTGTTTGTCATATGGAGAGATGTAAATTTAGCCACCCCAAGGGAGAGCATCCTCACTAGTGACACAAAAAAGACTGGAAAAAAAATCAGAATAACATAAGCCACAAAAAGTGAAAGGGGGGTGGGAGGAAAAAGTAAAGGAGGGATTGTGGTTTGAGAGGAGATGGTGGGGAGGGGAGGAGGGAGGGGAAGGGGGGGATGCAGAGAACAAGAGACGGAGGTTTGAGATGCGCAGGACTCTGTAAACAGTCGACGCGTGGGCTGGAAAATTAACGCTGCATAAATTGTGCGAAACATGTCCTATTTTCTCTCCCTTTTTTCCTCTGCACCCTCTTTTAAAAGGGTTCAGGATGCAGGGCTGTCAGATGAACGCCAGACAGGCATTTTCCGACTTCGTTTGATCCCAGCTCCTTTTAAAAAACACTTCCCAATGACAGAGGGGAGGCAAAAAGCAGGTCGCAGATTGGTGT
The DNA here is from genome assembly GCF_033239565.1 of Halichoeres trimaculatus. NCBI lineage: Eukaryota > Metazoa > Chordata > Actinopteri > Labriformes > Labridae > Halichoeres > Halichoeres trimaculatus. The sequence continues at coordinate 24,646,125 of NW_027437183.1, forward strand.
GTGTGTTAGTGTTTGTGTGTTTATGTGTGTGTGAGGTGCTGGTGGTGAGCAAGGAGGGAGCAGTGATGTGCAGACAGGAGACACATGTAGACAGACTTTAACAGTTATCACACCCTCATTGACACTGCCTCTAAAGTCCCTACAACCAGTATCTCTCTGTGGGAGAGCAGAGGGGATTTTCTGTCTGATAACTGTGTCAGCACCTCAGCACATCTGATCTGAGGTGTTACGGACAGTGACACAGTGTACAGTACAGGTCATGTTTCTTTTTCTTTCATTTTTTTTTTATTCTTAAGGGCCAGCGCAGAGAAACAGGACAATCACAGCAGCAAAACTACACAGACTGGAGAAGTGTGCCAGGCCTGGTTTGTAGGTTAAATGTGCTTGAGGGAGAAAAATGTTATATTTGAAGCAAGGCATGCTGTGAATGAAGTTTAAAACCACACATCTTTTATTTTTGCCCCTTGTTAAATTTATGTATTTTTGGGGCCAAACTGTTTAAAACATGTAGTCACGCATGCAGGGCCATTTTCCTCTGGATGAAAGCAGAGGGAGACTGAAAGGCTGCTCCTGCGATGTTTCAGGTTATTGGGTTTGGGTTTCTGAGAATCATTTACTTTTAAGACTGTTTAGCAACTTGAAAAAAATTACAACCTATGAATCTGAAGGTCATACCTCTAAAGGCAGAGTCTTCAGGATTTCACCAAAAAAAGGAATAAAATTTCAACTTTTACGTGATGATCCTGCTCAGTCAACACTTCTGGGCCTCATGTGTGTCAGTGTCTGTGTCTGCCTCAGCCCCCTTCTCAGCCTGTCACAGAGCGCCCAGTGCGCAAGTGACATTGTGTGTTGATGATCATGAGTGGAAGAAGCTATCCAGAGCAGCTATGATAGTGGATGTAGTACAGAAGTAGAAAGACACAACCAGAGTGAAAACGAAACACCAAACATAAAGTTTTTTCCTAAATGAGGATGAAGCTGGACTTGGCTTTCACTCGCTTTCAGGAACTTGGAGAGCAGCACGTGACGAAGAGTGACGCAAGTTAGCTCTCTGCTAACCAGGTATGTGTCATACTAGTGATTAGCTTGTGCTAACATGCTAAGTCAGGTGCACAGCTCTCAAGTCTCTCCAGCGTAGAAACGCGATGCTACAGGTGGTTGCTGGGCTAGTGAAATGAATGATAGATTAAATTTAGTTGTCTAAATTCAGTGTATTTCTAGACGTTGAAATGAAGTAGAGATTTAGACGTCTAAATCTTGTCTATATTTATACTATAATGTATAACGCTCAATGGCTATCATAATTAATGTAGATTAGATTTTGGAGTTCAGTTCTGCAACATGCAGTTGTTGTTTTCAATAAACAGCTTTTGAATGATGGACTAAATTTAGTTGTCTAGATTCAGTCTGTATCTAGACGTTGAAATGCAGTAGAGAATTAGAGGTCTAATTCTCGTCTATATTTATACTATACTGTATATCGCTCAACGGCTATCATAATTAATTTAGTTCAGTATTTGTAGATCAGTTATGCCCCTTAAAGTTTTTTTTTTTTAAAGGGTTGTAAAATAATTGATTTAAGTGCAAGGTGTAAATTCTGTCTAAAAACAGACAAAATCTAGATGGTTGAAATTAGGTCTAAAATATAACTAGACGTCTAATAGATGTCTATTGCTCAGTGGGTACCCTCCACTAGAATTGTCCACATTTGAGTGTTTTTCCTCATGTCAAAGTAAAGTTTTTCCTGTCTTATGTGCTCTTAAGTGACAGGCCATGACATAGAAAGGACCCAGCGGTAGTCACGGTTTCATTTTTACTAGGTATCTGAGACAAAATCTTTTGATCCTGCTTATTGAACACTTCCATTTGTTTTAGCTTTTTTTCCTTATTGTCTTGATTTTTTTTTTTCTTTCTCAACCCCTGGCTTATGTGCATGTTTGTAAATTCACAGCTGTGTTATTGTCACAGTTCACGGATGAAGCAATGGCACACATCACACCTGTAAAACAACACATGAGTTTCATCTCTAATCTCAATCTGCAATGACCTCATCATTTCAACATTCACATTCATTTCACATCTTAGTAGTTTGGCTATTAAGCATTAATACTTTTATTAAGAAAAGGGGAAGCTTAACGAACCCTCTTTAAACCACTGGTTGGTATTGGAACAGCAAATTCTGAAGATTTTAATCCCAATTTACAGAAAGTCTCCTTGGAATAAGCTCTAATCTTTGGCATTATTTGTGCTAAAACTTTTTTAAAGAACAAACTTGAACACTAGCAGAGGCTGCTTTTATAATGTGGTTAATGGGTCATCAAATATATTGTTTCACTTTAAATAATGGCCACATTCCTCTCAATAATTACTCTCACAAACAAATGTCACTTCATTTATTTAAAGTGAAGTGATGAAATGATAATTATCATCAGGTAGGTTACCCATCATTTATGCAACCTGGAATGCAGCAGACCAATTACAGCATTATCATTTAACCTTCCTAGCCTGATTAAGAGTAAAATGGCTGTTGTGTGAATACATTTAATACTTTGCAACTTCTCAGTACTGTTTCTGCTATTGACTTCACCCTTTGTGTCAAACTACATCTGCCTCTGCCTGCTTCACCGGCTAATGAATTCCAAATAGCGAGAAGAAAATGAAGAAAAAAAAAAAAAGCAGGGCATCTCTGTCTTATTCTCCCTCCATCACAACAACACCATTTCCATTTATAATTTCGATTGTTAATTTGCATGAGAAAAAATTAGTTGGGTGACATGCATGATGTTTTTCCCCCTCCTTTTCTTTTCTGCTTAATTTTCCCGCTAATTATAAGCAGCAATGGCACATTATTTACATAAATAATTGTTGTTCCTTCTGTTCCCTCATATTTTCCTCCTTTCTTTCTTTGTCAGAGTTGTTTTGGCATTTGTCGTCCGCAGGGGCAATTCTCCTCTGAGAACATTTTCACATCTCTCCCGACTGAAATATCTTGGATCTTGGAGTGTATGTTTTTTTCGCCTGATGTTTGTTGTGGTGTTTTGCTGTCCTTTGTTCAATAAATAGATTCATCCTACATTTTTACTTCCCCTCAAAACTTTTGAACTCTCATAAATAAATATGTCAGTTGTGAACACTTTTTCTACTATTTTTACTTCAAGACGGATCACTGCTCTGCTCCTCTATGACTTTACAACGATAGTGGTATGGTGGATCAAACGCAGATCTCAGATTCAAGCAGCAGTGAGGATGTTTTTTGTTTATTGCTACCATTATGTTTTTCTTCCTGTGAGCGTATCAAGGGTGTGTTATATAGGGAGTAGGATAATAATGCATGTGCATGTGTATCACACTTGGATCTGTACACTTACCCCATTGCTGCTCAGACAGCTTTCACAATTCATTAAGAACATAACCGACTAATCAGGCTTCTTATGCATTATATGTTTCACTCATAATGCACCCTGTCATAACATTAAGCCTATACTACGAAGCGGGATTGACACATCCTGGATTTCTCTTTGTTACTTGGGTTGACTTAGCCAAACATTCACAATCCTGATAAGCCGTACTACAAAGCTGGGTATCAACTCAGTAAGTGAACCCAGGGTTTCCCAGTCTTGATCATAGACTGTAAAAAAAAATTGACGTCCACTTGCTTGGCTTGAAATGAGGTCTCCACAAAAACTGCTCCCCCTGGTGGCTGACTGCAGTATAGGTTAAAAAATCCAGCTCCCCAGCCATTCCAGATGGGCTGTGGTCAAACTTTAAAAAATTAATACTCCTTGTAGAAATGTTTCTCACGTCCGATTGTTGTGGTGATTTGAATATTATTTTGTTGCCTTGTATTAAAGTCCTCTTTTTTCAGAAAATTTTCGTTTTCCTAAGTTATACAAGGTTAAAAACGAGGCTTTACGTAAGGTTTAACGATGATTGACAGCTGCCGTTCTCGTGTATTTTTTTCGGAGATTGTAAAATACGTCGGGAGGTGGAGTCAAATAGTGATTAGACTCTCGAAAGAAAAAAATATGTATTATTTTTGTCACCCGGCTCCACTCAGATTCCCCCAGAATCCCTCATCGTCTCTACTGCGCAGACTTTGCCTGCAATTGCTGCCAGTGACTGCGCCTGTGACGGGGGTATTTTGGCTCAAAACCGTTTGACAAATGGCGGAGCCACGCTGTTCACTCTATATACAGTCTATGGTCTTGATTAGTGTGCCCTCACATAAAAGGGGTGGAGTCTGCAGTGTCTGACCAATCAAAGAATTCAAACATCTTCCAGGACAAAAGCAACTGTTGCTGAAGCAAAATCCAGGAAGGAATGCTGGCAAAAAAAATTATCAACTCCATTAATAAGAAAATAAATGAGATTATACGATATTAATTCATGGGACAGTTTAAAAGGACAGTGCTCTGATCCCTCAATTTCACTTTATCATCACAGACTTTTTGGGCAGGGCGCTTCCTCATTGCCCATCCTTTGGTTTATATTTTCCATTGGAGTGAGTGTGTTGAGGAACATTGTTATTAATTCTTTGCCGTGACGGTATGAGTACTTGCAAATAAAGTACACAAATTCATGTTTCTGTAGCTCTATCATATTTGACCGTTATTATTAACCTCATTATTTCAGATGCGCCCGATTACGACGCGTAGCATATATAACTTATGACTCCATCAGTTTACAAATGTATATCTGTATCTTTCATACAGAATTTCATCTGGGACATCAAAAAGTATAACATCTATCCCTCAAAGCACTTTATCTCCTAAGTGCTCTGCTCACAATCTGCGCACCAACCTGGGCAGGTCATTTCCCTTGAGAGCTGATTGGTCAGGAGGTGGTGCCCCGTAGGATGGAAAATCCAAGGTTAACCCTGAATTTACCTTGCTAAGAGAAAATCCAGCTTCATAGTACAGGGGTCTGTTTCTCAAAGCAGTTTTAACAAACTCTGAGTCTAATTCTGAACTGTGAGTTGATCTACTTTGAGATAGAAAACTGACTTTTCGGTTTCAGAACAGCCGGTTTGAGGTAGTTAAATAAACTCAGAGCAGTTTCACTTGGGAGTTAAGCGTGTGCAGACCAACCATAAAAAGTCATCATCAATGGAGCCCTGATTCAATGATATACCATAACAGATAGGAGAAGTGATGCATTTTTCAACCCAATTCAACTACAAATTTTGATATGCCCATGTGAAGAGTCCGAGCATGTTATTAGAAAAAAAGAGCAACACAGCTGCAGCTGCAAGAGAGAGAGAGAGACAGCATGGGGAACGTTGCTGCTTGGGTTGATGCGTTAGTATAAATGTAGTCCTTTGCGATCACAATAACATTACAGCTATTTGAATTGTTGCATATTAGTTTAATTTATTTAACGTAGGTGCAATCCTACAGGGGTGAAGTACACAGGGCAGAGACAGAGAAAAACTCGAAGGTCATTGAGAAAAACCTGCTCCCGACCAGGTTAGATCCAGAGACTCAGTTGCCAGAGTAACAGACACAGAGTTTTAGTTACACCTCTTTGTGAAACAGGCTTGAGTTAACCCTCTTTGTCAGGTTTGATTAACCTCCCTTTCTGAAAAAGAAAACCCAGAGTTTCCCATGTTTCAGAGTTAGCAGACTCAGAGTTTTCATCAAACCTGCTTTGTGAAACAGACCCCAGGTCTCTGGTCTCTGATATGAATGAAAACAGTTACTCACAAAAGTGGCTGGTCAGCTTTTTTGCCCCCAAAAAGTACATTTATTAATTTGGATTTAAGGACACAATGGCTTAGTCAGTCTAACAGTATCATCACAAGACCCTCTATTGTGGTCGACCTGTTGCAGTATGAAACTCTTGGTTTTCTGGTCATAAAATTTAGTTTCAGTGCAGAGGGAAGTGGGAACTACAGAGACCATCATCCTTTTTTGCTCCTCTTGCTGCTTTAGTTCTTGTATTGAGCATCCTGAGCATCTTGGCAGGGCTGTGAACATGAACAGGTCCTCTCCAGCTACGAGTCTAGTTTCTAGCCTAGCTCTGTAATGTGAAAGGAAACCCCCACCGACAGCTACTGTTACTGTAAACACATCATCCTAATAGAGTCTCTCAATAACAGGGATCATTTGTCTTTATTAGCTTTGGGACAGCAGTGAAGCTCTGATCACAGAGAGATCAGACAGCTGATATCAGTCCATCAAAAGGATGTTATCAGTTGACAGCAGGTGTCTCACTGTACCTCCTTGTTATCTAAAACCGTTGATTAGGTCGTTATCATCTACTTTTAGTTGCATCAACCCTCATCTAGATAAAGATCGTGGTACCTAATGTCTGGTGTGATTATGGGAACAACTGGTTTCAGCTTTATCTGGGTGGCGTTTCATTTTGGTTGTGTTTTTGTTTTTCCGTGCTACGTCCGCTACCATAGCTGCTCTAATTAACTTCCACTTGTACTGGGTGCTCTGTGATTGGTTGAGGTAATCACACTTACTCTCTGCCCAAAAACACCTTGAAATGACCAAAATATCAACACACAGGCTGAGGAGAGGGTTGAGGCAGACACAGACACTGACACACATGTAAAGAGACCTGTAGGAGATGACTGAGCAGGTTTATTCCTGCATAAGTTGATGTTTCATTATTTGACGAAAGTCCTGCAGACTGTACCTTTAACTTCACCGAATGACATGAACATTGAACAAAACAGTTTTTCTTAGGTTCAATATCTGACACATTGAGATGACTGGAAAAGCTGATAAAAGGTATTTAACAAGGCAGGGTGTTTGAAGGTGCTTTTATTGTTCATGGACTGCAATGCAGCACTGTTTTAAAGAGGGAAAAATTGTATCTTGGGTGGCAAAGCCAGAAAAATCAATTCACCATTGGCTTTGGTCTTTTCATTGGATTTCTTTGCAACAAGAAAATGTTAAATGAAGGCAGCCTCCTTTAAGTGCAATTAATGACAATCACTGCACACTCGGACTGATGGATTGTATAATTCGTCTTGCCTTAATTGTTCGTTTACCCCACAGCCCTGCAGAGCTCTGATGTGTGGGCCCAGTTTGTTCTCAGTAACAAGGGGAGGGAGAAGCCATTGGGGGAGAGGGCTGCGTGTGGGGTACACACTTTTAATTGAGGGGAGGAAAATGTGCATCAGTAGTGTTGTGAGGGGTGGAGGGCGATCTTCAGAGGCCAATTAATTTGGAATACAAAGCAGCGGTGCAATCTGCTCAGGTTTCTGTCCGGGTGCATGGCTTGCTCACATCGGCCATGTCTCTGAGGCATCCCTGATCAAATTAATTTAAACACTTCTCTGACGCCCCCACACACTCCCCCAGTGCTACTACCACTTCTCCACAGTCTTCACGCTGTCTCTGCTGCTTTTATTGCAACTTTGAACTCTCCGGAGGAGAAAACGCTCACAATATTAACTCCCACAAACCCACAGACATTTTTTAAAACCCCCATTCCTACTTTTGACAGAGAAACCCACAAAAAGAAGTCTCTCTGCTCAGTCAAAAATAGTCTCCTCAGACTGCAGTGTGTGTTTCCTGCTAAAAGGTGCGTTCAAATTGGTCCAAGCTCAGCTATCCAGCCCTGTCATCTAACTCTGCAGAGACACATAAAAAAGAGACACAGGCCCATTTATCGTTTCACCTGCTAACACTAAAACTACAGATGCCCCTAAACCGCTTTTCCTTTCCTCTACCAATCTCTGTCTCCAAGTGTCAGTATCAGCTGATACCAAGTACCAACAGTGAGACACTGAAAGAAACAGAAACTTAACCACTGACCTCTGGTAGTGATATCATTGTCTTCTGTTTTGTGCTGCTTGGCTGAAACAGTGAATGGTAGATGCCTTTCTGTCATCATGTAGCTTCACAGTCAGCAATAACCAAGAAATACCATAATAAACAAGTACATCTGAGAATTAAAAACAAAGATTTATAGGAAAGGTTTGTTTGGTGCATTTCTCTAACTTGAGTCTACCCAGGAGTTTGACAAGTTAAAGAAACACATATGGATCTCACTGAACCAGTCTCAATAACCAGATCCTGATGTCCTACACAGCTAAGATTTTATTTTTTATTTCGTTTTTGAAACTGTATTAGTGTGTAGTTTTAAAAATCTGATCATAGGAAAGTATGAAATATTTCCCAACGGCCAAATGCAAGAGACTGTGTGCACATCTTTGTCTTTGAAAGTTATTTTTTGCTTAGTTTCTGGCTGTATTGTTGGTTGTGTTACTTGGCATGGATTTTGTCAAAAGTTTTTTTTGGCATGAAAAATCTCAAAAGTCAAATTCAACATTTTTTTCAAAGGTCAACAATATACTAGTGGTAAATTTACAACCATATGAGGTAAACAGAGGACAAAAATGTCCTTTACCAAAACGTCTAAAGGGTTACACATTAGTGTTTTTGTTTTTGTTGTTTTTCTACTTTTTATGTTCAAATCTTTCAGTCAACTTCATTCCCAACCGAATATACCAAATATTTAATTTTTTATGTGTTTAATTGTTTTTACTGTTTATTATTTTAACCATTTAAATTCCCATTTGCTTACCTGATGTCACTGTTTAATGAAAAAAAAAAACATGAAATGAGATATTTTTCATAAAATAAATATTGGAGGGCTATTTTTGTTTGTTTGTTTTTTTGATCAAGCTTAAACATATTGATCGTAATACACTGCATTTTTTTGCAGTGTCAGATTCTTAATTGACAACCTTTTCAGGACATTAGAGGCCAAAAATGTCCCATCAATTCCCGTTAATACCACAATTTGTTCACACAGTCGTACATTCTCTAATTTCAGGGTTACATTTAAGAGAAAAATTGATTTTTTTTTTCTTTTTTACTGTTAACCATGAGATGGGACAATTTTCCCCATTGTGTCCCCGATTTCCCCATCACACTCAACTGAAGAAAATACAAATGGACATTTAAAGGGTTAAAACAATAAATATATATATATATATATATATATATATATATATATATATATATATATACATATATATTTGCTATTATTTGATTAGGAATGAAGGTAATTGAAAAAACTAAGGAAATTAAAGTAGAAAAAAAAACAATCTGTTATGTTATGATAGCACTTTTTGGTCGTGGACATTTTTGTCCTCTAATGTCCTCAAAGGGGTAAAAAGCAGCCCATCAGGGTTAAGGAAGTTAAAATGAACGTTAAAACCTGGTGAAAGTCTGAGGCTTTCACTCTCCTTTTTGTTGTCTCCCTGGGACCCAACGGCAGGACAGACGATGTCCTTGTTTAATCCAGGATCTCCTGAGTACTTGTGGATCAAATCAGGCTCTGTTACGGCCCACAAACAGAAACGAGGACAGGCTTTCGTCGGACAGTCTGTTGCTTGGTTAGGCTTGGCTGTTCCTGTGTCTGTAGAGTTTACTCTGGAGCCGCCATGCATCAGAATCAGAAACTTTCTAACTTCCATGACTGACGTCCAGCCAAACTTTGCACTCTTTCCAATCATCCCCCTGCTTCACTGCCCAACCAGCTGGCACGTTGCTCATGGGAGCAGCTGCCGAATTTAGAGAAAAAAACAACAAAATAATTCCATTATTAGCCAATATTTTATCAGACGGGATCATTTTTGCATCCTTTTTAGAAAAAAAAAAGGTAGCCAAGGAATCCTCACCTAAGGTGAATTTCCTCTAAACAAGCTGAGCTAACATTAGCAGAAACTAAGCAGCAGCTCTTGATCATGTATTTTGTCTGTTAAAGCGTCTTTATCTGAGCCTTTATCCTCTACACTGTTATCATTATACAAACACCTCTTAGTCAAACATTTTTATTCTTTTATGGTCTGACTCCAGGGTCGACATGACAGGTCAAGATGAACTGAAGTAAAGTCTACATTTTCCTTACCCACAACTCAAAGATGCAGTTTTGAGATTTTTTTTTTTTTTCTCCAAATTTATGTTTCTGGAGGTTTTCCCATCAAACAAGTGTAGCCAAAGTCCGTACCAGAATCTTAACAATCCTTCTCAAACTCATGATGAATGCTGTGCACTCCTGAAGACGAGGGTCTGAATAAGAATGGGGAGAAAATCGTGATATATGTCTACGCTGATGAAGGCTGGAGTAAAAGCAAAGAGATAAGGAAGGCTTACAAAGCAGAGAAACCTAATTGTGGAGCAGAGAGAGGGGTTGCAGGATTGAGCTGCTCTGTGAGATGGTTAATTTATAAGAGCGGTGGCGGAGGTAACGTGACAGGCCGAGTAATGGTTAGGAATAGTTTGAAAGATTCCTTTGTCTCTCAGGTCAGGCATCCATTCACATCACTCAATTCCCTCTTCTGTCTTCCTTTTTCCTCTTTCTTGTGTATTTGTGAGTCTCTCTTCCTTAGTGGACACTCTTGTGCTCACATCACCAGCAGAAGTAATCAATCTTAATCACAGTAATGATATTTGCCTTGGCTTGGCCCTGAAAAAGCATCTCTGGCCTGAGTCGAGTTGTGTTTGGACTCTTTCACCTTAAAAACCAGGGTGGGATGATTTTTAGAAAATGAAACTCTTTATGGTTTTGTAATATTTTAGACCTTTATTTTGTTTTTACCCTGCATTTTTATCCCTGGTAAATCAAACAACAAATCGTCTGTCTCCTCATGAGCTCAGTCACCCTGCTCCTCTCTCTCTCTCTGCCATGCTGTTCCTCTCCCACCCTCCGTCTTCCTCCATCTCTATCTATCTGTACCTCATTGCCAATGCAGGGAGCATAGCCGCAGCCATAGACCTCTGCGTGGAAACACCCAGCAGACAAGAAAAATGACGGCCGGCGCAATCTCATTTTCTGAGGGGCTGCAAGTCAGGCAGGAAATGGCTATTATTCCATCGACACTGTCGGTATTAAGTTATTTCCTTCTCTAAATACGAGAATGTTCATGAATATCTATTGAGTTCCAGGTGCGAGCGCTGGAGGTTTTGTCGCCACACACTCTGATGATTGCGGCCCTATATTCTGCCCGCTGCACCCTCACTTTGGAGATTGAAGTGAAAGACAATGGTAGTGGAAATTGGCTAATAAATCCAGAGGAGGCAAAGGGCTGTTTGAGCAATACTGCCAGCTCATGCATGCTTTTTAAGAAGAATAAACCCCCCCGCGCTCCTCAACCCCATGCTTTTGTGAAAGGAGGTGGCCAGACCAAATGGGAAAATTTCCCTCACAAGGCCAAAGCAGTTTTTCTGAAATGCTGTGTTTATGTTGTTACGAACACAATTTTGCAGGGTGGTCGAAGGGATGTCCCGTCATAACTACACACACAGAGCATAGAGGGGCCCGACAGTGGCACTGACTTATGAAGGGGTGACATCAAATCAGTTAAACATCTGATATTTCTGAACAGCATTTACCAAGACCTTTAATCACTCTAACCAAGGTCCCATTAAATTATTAAATTCTTTTTTAAAATTTGAACACAATAGATCAGAAACAGAAAGAGAAGGTACCAAAACAGAAAACTATTCAATCACAGCCATGAAATGGGAATTCAAGGCCCCGTTAACGTGACATTTCACCCAGAATGCCGGGCCTGTAGTCAGTGATATAACCGTAGAGACACATCCTGCCACTGACCAGAAGAAGTCCAGCTGGTGACTAATAAACTGAACAGGAGAAGTGCAGAAGTGGTGCAACAGATGCACATTTTGTTGAAGGACGATCAGCAGATTCTGCTGATTCAGGAGCACAAACACAACACTGTAGTCTGCCATTGTTACTGCTGTTGCAGTGTTGCCAACTTCTCAGCATCGGAAGTAGCTATAGGCCCGCCCAAAAGTTGCTAAAGGTCACTGGGGTGTTACTCTGTCCCTACACAGTACAGCTGGGGGGGAACTGAGCCTGCGGCTGCCTACCTGTCAACTGAGCCGTAGTGTACAGCTGGCCATGCATGAACGGGGAAAGACAGAAAACAGCCCTTTTTTTTTTACTTTTCTCCCGATCTTGGAGCCACCGACCACCAAAAAAGTCGCTAGATTTGTCACTAGTCACTGTTCTCTAGTTTTGTCGCTGGGGGGTCCAGAAAGTCAATAAAAATAGTGTCAAACAAAGATAAGTTGGCAACACTGTACTGTTGTTGTCGTCCGATTTGTGCATGGCAATTTATGCTGCCACAATGAAAGTGTAATGGGCAAATGGGTGTGATGTCAGCATTTCTACTAAAAACTTCAGCTTCCTGTTTACACAGTTCAGGGGGCGTCACAGAAAAATTCTACTCTGGAGGCCATTTTTAAAAAAAAATTTACTCTGTAGGTTGGCAAAGGGCGCGGTCACAGTCCCCCGCTGGAGAGTATGGCCAGCAGTCACAGTACTCCATTGTGAACCAGACTTTTTAATGATTGTCAAGAGGTGCGCTCAAGGTAATCATATGCCATGGATTACACATGCTGTTAGCGTATTTTTGCTCGTGCATGAAGTAAACCTTTCCAAAGCGTGCCAAAGCAGAGAAGTGGATTGTGCTCAAGCACCTTTGCGGTCACACTGGTCATTTGAAAGGTGCTTTAGGACTGAAGCATGGCACGGTTTGCCAGTGTGACTGCGTCCTAAGTTTTAGGCGTAGAAAAGCTGTTTCTGCATCAGCAAGAGGCTGCAACGCAACAATCCTTTCATTTCATCCCAAAACTGTTGTTGTGTAAACAGCCTCTCAAACTTAAGTCCCACTTCAGAATGGACTGAAGTCCCAGTCATAGCTAATGTGAGAACAGCTGGGGTGTGAATTTAGTTGAGGAGGTATCATGTTAGCCCCTAAAATACTAAGCATCTGTATGTCACAACAACTTGAGACTGTGTGGAGAATGAGATGACTGGACAGCTCCAAAAAGTTGATCCAAGAATAAGCTCTCTGTTCTGACTAGCTTAAGAAAGGGTGTGAAGTTCACTGAACAGATGGAAAATAGGTCAAATTATGCAGTGAAGATATACATTTAGTTATCTTTTCATTTTTCTCATGCTCATTTGAGTTTTATTGCTAAGTTGTTAGTTTACTTCATTTGTATTCAACATTATACAATTAAGTGTTATTTTAACGAGTTACAGGGCTGAGGCTCATGCACAACAGTGTGTGCTAAATTAGCTCAGCACAGGAGGAACAATAAAAGATATATGTATTATATGTAATAAGGCTCATTCGAATAGAAAAGGGTCTGTTTTGCCTAAAATGAATGCGTAATGACTCATTCTAATGTTTGTGTAAAAAAAGTTAAAAAAAACACTGATGCACAAGGACAATATTTGCTCTTTAATTCAGATTGAGAGTATTTAACCCATTTCCCATGCTTTATGTATTCAGTGGTGTCTTTTTGTCTTATTTGCTCAGGCTTTGCAAAAAACTATGCAGTAAATTCAGATGTGATGGAAATTCTGTCTGAAAAACAACATCACCACTACGCTGTCATGGGGGTATTTTGGCTTCACTTTTGTACAATAAGAGAAGCTGGTGATGTCCCATCTATGTTAACAGTAGGGTCTACAAGATTTTACTAAAAAATAAAATGTCAACCTTTACAGGAATAATCCTGCTCAATCATCTCCTACAGGCCTCGATGCATGTGTGTCAGTGTGTGTGTCTGCCTCAACCCCCTCCTCTGTCCGTATGTTGAAGTTTTGGTTGTGCTGTGATGTTTCTGGGCGGAGAGTAAGCGTGGTTACCTCAACTTATCACAGCGTGCCCAGTGAGCAAGTGACTCTGCGTGTTGATTAGCTAGTGGAAGACATAGCACGGAGGAAGAAAAACACAACCAAAGTGAAACAAAACGCCAAACAGATAAAGCTTTTATTTATCATTTATCTTTGGAAGCTTTTCATTTTCACTTGCTTTCAGAACCTGAAGAGCAGCACAGGACGAAGAGCAATGTGAGTTGGTGTGTCGAATACCCATGATGAACACCCAAATTTAGGTGCATGGCTCTTAGCTTCGGTTGGAGGTTGTGGGTGTGGGCTGCAGCTGGCCCTGAGCCAAGGGAGAGGATTCCAGTGTGAATGTTGTGTTTACTAACAACTAATGAAAACTCCTGCAGACCCTACCTTTGATGTACAATGATCAGAACTAGAAAATACCTTTTTTAAAGATAAGTATTCAAGAAAGTTCAGAGAGAAGAAGAAGCTCATGACAGAGCTTGGGACCATATGCATTAGTTTTGAATGTGCATCTCCTTCTCTGCTTTTGGCTGTGTTCTTTGTTTTTTATGAATCACAGCCATGTAGCCGCCAGTCATAAGCTGAGCGAGGAGGTGAAAGCCAGAGGAGGATGCCAAGAAAGACGGGCAGGAGAGCAGAAAGGTGAAGAAAGCTGTAGGATGATGACCCGCAGCCAATCCAGCATTTGAGTGACCAGTTACCTCCCACTGCACAGCGACACAGAAGGCGTGTGCATGTCTGTGTGTGTGTGTGTGTGTGTGTGTGTGTGTGTGTGTGTGTGTGTGTGTGTGTGTGTGTGTGTGTGTGTGTGTGTGTGTGTGTGTGTGTGTGTGTGTGTGTGAGGGGAGAGAGAGAGACATATGGAGCTCTGCTTACATGTGTCCGGTCTGAGGCAGTCCATCGTGCAGAGGAGACGGGGGCAGAATTGATTGAAGGTGCTGGACCATAAATGAAGGTATTGATTTCAGGGTCAGAGTCGCAGGATGAGGTCCTGAAATAAATTGAAATAAACATATCAATACATCAAGTATATTACACCCCAAGCACACACATACACTTTCACAGATATATTATGATCCTTGTTTAGCCTAATAGATGCTTGATTAATGCACAAGCAATGACTTTTATGGATGAAATAAGCAAACGAAGCCATCATTTTGTTTAAAGCAATAAGGAATATTACATGCTACTGATTCAGGTGGATTAGAGATGATTGCTGGTAAGACAGAGATGATTTCTTTAATGTTTTGTCAATGTGTGCAGTAACCCAGAGTGTACTTTTATTAAGTCCTATTGTTTTTTACTTAACAGAGATATATCTTTATTTAAGGAGGTGATAGAAATTGATTTACAGCTTTTCTTTTAATGTCCTTTGTGCTAAATGTGGCTTCAAACACAAATTTTAGGACAAAAGAATCTGATAGAAAGCAAACAGTGATACAGCTCACTTTTTCAAATTTGAAAAATCAACCTCATCTGCATAATAAAAGAATAAAGAGAAAGAGCTTTAAAGTGAGCACTCAGGAAAGGTTAAAGCACTTCCAATTTATGGGTCAGAGGGAGACGCTTTAGCTGGAAGAGGAGGAGAAATTACTTGGCTGGGAGACCAACAGAATCTCAGTGTAAAGACATGGCAGCCAATTAAAAGAAAGGTCAGACCATAAAAGAGGAAGCAGCACAGGAAAAGCTCTGCACACACAGCATCTCCTCCTTTTTCAACAGTGTCCCACTCCACAGCCCTCTGCTGCTCGCAGAAAGCCCTTATGTGGTTTATAACGACAATTTGTTTTATGAACCACGATTCATAGATGATTATTCAGATGAATAAAAGTTTATGTCCAGCTGTTGGAGAATTGGCAGCATGGTCCTGTTCGAACATTGCTGTATATTGAATTAAGATGAAACTTTGTGAGATGGAATTAAATCAACATGTTGAGCACAAAAGGCCCGTTAATCCCGGTGATGATCTAAGCGGAATAACCAAACCAACATGGCTGCAGATCCTCTGAATAATCAATAATCAGCAACAACGATGGAAGAAATGGGTAAAACATGTTTGCTCATCTAAAATCAATGTAATGCTTTTAGGTCTGCCAAGTAAAACTCAGACAATCTCTCTTTGTTTGAGTGAAAAAAATGTAATGGAAAAAAAGATCTCTTGGTTCTAAAGCTCCTCATCAGAGCCAGTTTCTGCTTTATAACCTCAGTGTGATTTTTTTCAGCCTTTTATTTAATACTGTCCACCTCTTAAGAAAATATCTAACTCACTTAAACACGGAGAGGCCTTTGTTAGCTTAGCATGTTACCACAGCGTGTGAGGAAGCCAGTAAAACTCAAATAGTGCAAAACACAGAGAATACAAAGGTCATATCTTAAAGCAAAAGATACACACTGATTAATTCTTTACATAAATAATTCATTTTCATTGAGAAAGGTAGTTTGTCACCTGTCCTCTGTACTTTCAAACAGATCAGCAGCCTACTATAGTGTGCTAAGTGGAAGACATCATGTGTGAATTGGGCCACGTTTCCACCAAGTAGACCGGTTCGGTTCGTCTCGGTACAGTGTGCATCATGTGGCGTTTTCACCGGCTTATCCCAGGACAGATCCTCAAATAGCCAAGACAAGTTGTCCCACTTTTTGAGACCCTTTTGTATGGATGCCAGACTGAACCGATCTGATCTCGGAAGGTGGAGCTACAACACTGCAGACAGTTCATTGGTTGAAAGAATTGTCACTTACCCCGACAGCTGCTGCATTTCTCCTGGCGGCACTCAGACTTCTCTGAACAAAGCTTGATTGCACTTTGTATCAAAGTGCCACATGCCAATCACAGACAGGACGAAATGCTGCATGTCTTCCATCGTTACTTACTTGTTTGTTTACTGTGTCGCGTTTTTCTTCTTCATTGGATTTATTAGCAGGGCACACTGTGTCGCACTGCTATTGCATCACGCTATTATTTAACAGCTGCGGCTTATGGCAACTGACTTACACGTCGCCTACTACAAGAGGGCACAGTTTTGCTGTGGTAATGCATCAGGATCAGGCTTAACTGTACCAAACCGTACTGAACAGAACCAGACTACTGGTGGGAACGCAGCTTTAGAGTGAGGGACAATTTCACAAATTAGATTTGAACATAAACTTTATGTAAACATATCTTGATAAAGATTTTCGAACCACAATACATTTCTTTAGTGCATTTGCTGACCAGATAAGAGTTAAGCTTGGTTTAAGCCTGAAGCGTCTGCGAGGCTTCATGCAGGCGAATGATGTCATTTTAGTAGCTTTACTCCTCCCGTGGTCCTATTCAGTTGGAGAATCTAAATGTCACACACTTATCAAATCTTCTATTTTCTGTGGGGATGAACTGGAGCTCCCTGTGTCTGAACCACAAATAATATTGTCATTTATATGATTCATCACTCAGAGATCACCATGATAACCATGTGATGAACAATTGTGGCCAAACTTGGCAGAGAAGAGTAACTGGCAATACAAAAGGGTAGTAAACAGTATGAACTTGAACTTCATCTCTAGTTTAGTTCTGTTGTAGACGTGCATTTGAGATACACCACCCCCTGCAGGCTGGGAACGCACGCTGCGTGGAGTGTTAAAAAGTACCAGAGCCACATGTTTTCTGTTGTACTAATGCCACGCGTCTCATTTCCTTGCGCAATGCTAGTGAAGAAAGCATAATAGTCTTTATAGGTAAGTTAACAAACTATGAATCCCTCACTCATGGTAGGAGCCAGCAGCTATGTAAAAGGAGGCTGGACGTTTTTGGTGTTGGTGATAGGAAGTTAAACTCAAAACAGTTTTTGGGGTTTGTTGTAATCCGAGCGTAATGAGCTGCAAGGTTCAACACGTCTGTTTGGCGTTTTGATCATTTTTTAATCATTTTGCCTTTTTTTCCTTCAAGTATTTTTCAAAACTATTTTCCGCTTGACTCCCAGGCCTGCTTAAAGCTGTACATGAGGTTTTCCTTAATAAGGAAAAAACACTCGATCTGCACTTGAGATTTTTGCCTCCTTTTTGTGCCACCTTTACAAGGTCAGTCCTACAATGTCTGTCGATCATTTTGTACAAGGAAAAATATCAACAGCAAGTTTTACAGCTTATTTTGTGTAAATAAGAGCAGTAAGCATAAAAAAGAGCATGTTGCTTGTTCAAAGAAATTTTTAAAAGAAAAAACAAAACAAAAGAAAACTAGTTAATCAAGTAAAAGGCAGACAATTCCTTGTTCATCGGCTCGTATCACAGACTCTGTTTGCATACAAATAGACTTTACACACTTTATTATGATTTTGAGATAAACTTAATTTGTGTAACTGTTTAACTGGAAACTGGAGGTAAATTTTACTGAAAGCCAGAATGAAACACTACATGACAAATGAGCAGTTTGCTCCAGCCCATTGTGCTCTGCAGCCACAGAAAGCCAGTACATCCTAATGATGACAGAGGAATGATGTTTTTCATTCAGCGCTAATGAACAGGTCGGGAATTAAACGCTCGTTGTAATAATTGCAACTGCAGCAGTTAATCTGTCTCGCTGGTCTCCAAGCCACCGGAAAACTGTTATCTAACCTGTGTGTGCTGCACACACACACACACACACACACACACACACACACACACACACACACACACACACACACACACACACACACACACACACACACACACACACACACACTAAAATGTCTTTGGGGACTATACACTGCCAGTGCACACTTAGAGAGCTGGAAGGTTGGTGAGGTTATATATAGTTTGATATTACTGATATGTAATGTGAACATTTCTATGACTGTATCTGTTTTTTGTTTTATCAGAGCACTGACCTTTTCTTCTGGGAGGAAGCGTCTTCTCAGCTTCAACAGCAAAATTACAGGTCTCTTTAAAGACCTCTCCATCAGGGAGTGAGATCTTTGTTGCAGTGAAGAAGTGTCTTTCTGAGGAGCTCCTGGTTCCTCCTCCAGCTCCCTTGGATGCAGCCTTTGCCTTCAGCTTAGGAGCAGCCAACCATGGCTACCTTTTCTTGCCTCATTTGCCAAATACAGTTTCTGTTTTGTCCAAGTGGTGGCAGGTAGGGGTGGAGGAGTTGTCAGGCAGTGGCGTCTACGGACTTTTTGGAGGTCAGGGGTGAAGGCACTTTGGCGGCTCCCAAGCAGACACCTGTAGCATGTGTTTTTTAACAATTGGTCCACGAAGGGGGGCGGGCAGAGACTTCCTCCTCCCTCCTGTGGTTCACACCTCTGTTGTCAGGTCCAGATATTCTCAGACACAGAAGTGTAAAGGAGGAACACTATCACACAGAGCATATGGGCACAAAAGGATGGGAGTCCTAGATTACATTTGCCAAGGTAATGAGATAGAACAAAAGCCGTCTAATATCAAGCTGTTCAAATTTATTCCTCATGTACTTAACACTGCTTTTTCTCCCAGAGGCAGAGAGTGACACTGATTATATCTCTGCACAGCTAGAAACCTGGAGAAAATGAGATTCTTTGGAAGTTCTTCTCAGAACTAGAACTCCAACACCAAAAGAAAAAAATCAAAAGAATCTTTAAAAACATTGTAAAGTTTTTGAAGAGATGTTTGGCAGGATAAAGGAAATTTAACAAGCTGTACAGACTGAGTATTCACATTGATCATTAATGGACAGCTAAATTTCTGACTGTGGCATTAATGTTTGTAAAACACACTTTTCTTTACTGATCCAATTAGGTTGCACATTCTTCGGTACAATACCTGTCCACATACAATGACGCAGTATCCAACAGTATAAACATCAACAGATTTGAATTAGACACCTTTAAGAAATACCAAATGAGACGAGGGAAGCTGTATTTTACTGCACACACTGGTTCCTGGACAGTGAGGGCTCTGTCAGCATGGCCAAGGACAGTAAACAAATATGGACCACTACACCACACAACATTGCTGCATGTATTCTTTGGACCACAATATGCCCAAAATTGCATCTACAAATAGATGGTTTAAAAAAGATGGACGACATAATTGCTCTCCAAGAGTGAAGCCAAAACATCCCATTGCGACTTGCTACAACTATAGACTATATGATCAATGGAAGTAGTCCTCTCGTTGTCACCTGTCTGTTTCTGAAACAGATTTTTGGAGCAAATTAGCTATGGCCACCATATTTAAGGTGAGGCTGGCTATATAAGGATTTTTTTATCTTTAGGTGTGTATGTGACTTCTGGTACTTCGCAACACACGGTAACACATGTATGACTTTAAATGTTGGCTGAAAATTTCACTGAAGATTAATCTTTTACATCCAGCTTTACAGGGAAAATCTGCTTCAATGAAAAAAACAAAAGAAAAGAAAAAATCTGGGTTTTCACATCCTCTTAATCAAAGGGAAAAGGACAAAGAGAAACTGGACAAACACAATTCTGAGTTGATTTCTTAAATCTTTCATACTAGCCAGCTTCACGAGTGCCACAAACTACATCTGATTGTTAGCCACATTAGCCATACTGAATGCCTGCAATGTGCCGTAAATTCTACTTTGGTGTCATAAAACACAGTGCTCTCAGAAGCTCTTGGTCAGTCTGTCACCCTCCTATAATTTGAGTGTTTAATTGCTGTCTTTGAAATGAACAAAACTCTAGTCCTCGCTAATGAATCACAAGCTCAATCAGTTCAACTTTCACCGTAGTATGAGCGTGGTTGTTTTTCACGCTTCCCACTGAATTCCAGGTGTTGTTACGATATGTTTGTGAACCATCATTTAATTTTATACGTAAAGCTCTGAATGGGTTTTTGTTCATCAAACACCAAAGTTCATGTGACATCCGTAACTAGCGTCAGTGACACCTTGCCCCACTCCTGCTTTCCAGCTCCTTGTGAGCAGCTGGTCAGGCACACGGGCACGGGAGCGTGGCATGAGGAACGACGTGTGTAATGGGAAGTGGCGTAACAATTTGGGTGCTTATGTGCTACTGACGGTGGGCTGGGTGGTGAAGGGCAGCCAGGATCTCTGCTGGACCCAAAACTGGGATGAAAGGTGCCAAAATACAACAAAATGTGGAACATACCCCCTTTGGTTTAGCAGGACTCTGGGAAAGGCTGGCATGTTACGAGAGCTTAGAGTGACAAGAGGAGAAAGTAGCCCACTCAAAGCTATAAAAAAATATATCAATAAAAGTACATTTCATCAAGATAAAAAGTTCAGTACAGTTATTTTAAACCTGAAATAGGTTCCATTTAATTAGTTTCCAGGAAAGAATCTTGACATCGGGGTCCAAACACGATCCATATCATCTTCACACTGAGGCCTCTTGCCAATTACACTGACAGACTTTTTGCCAAAAAGAACAAGAGAATGATGAATCATGAGAACAATAACGGGAAAGGATGGTATCATCAGTGAGAAAAAGCTCACAATAGCTGAGACTAAAACTCTGAGCATATATTTTCTTTCCTCGGAGCTATGACAGCTAGCAGTGGCTCTTTGACCTCAGCAAACCACTTTCCTTTCTCCCCTGCAAAGAACCGTGATCCTGGGTAGTGACAGCACCCTGACACCCTGTCACCTCTCTGCTCGCTCTCAGAGGAGCTCCTTCGATGTGTGTTCCTCTTTGACTCCACAGCTGATGGGAGGACGACCGGCACTGTCCTGTATGCTGCTTATTTTATTATCAGCAGTAGTTTTTTTTTCTCTCCCTCTTACAGTTAACTCTTTTTTCACCTATGCCTCACATACGCAATCCTTCACAACACAAAATAAATAGGACATAAACTCCTGTGGGAATCAAAATAATTAATATCCTGCCTGTTTGTGAGGGTACAGAGTCTCTATAAGATGAAAGATGAAATGCTATTTAACATTTATATAAGCACGAACACAAAGAAACAGGAAAAGCAATGCCTGAGTGTGCACACATGGAAGAATAATGACAGATGATAACCAAAGGCTGTTCTGCATTTGTGTACGCGCACCACAATCAACTACATCCATATCTCTCATTTATACTCATAACACAACAACATGCACATTCACATTGACATTAAACTGTTGACAACGTGGATTCTAAAATTTCAGAATTTAGAAAGTGGATAAATGGGGTAAATGTTTTACACGCATTTCATTTTAGGTTATTTCTTAGAACACGTATTTTGATTGCTGGAGCTTCCATTGCTTCATCATATTTTGAAGCCCTTTTAAGTGATATACCTTTTACCAAAAATGCAACTGTTTCGAGAGTTGTTTTACATTTGAGGTTATTTAATGGGGGTTTCATGTACATTGATTGGTCAATGTTGTTTTCTGTAACAGCAGTGCGAGTGCAGCGCTGCAATTTGTACTGCATGCGTCTCTGTGGAACAGGAGAACCACATGTTTCATAAGTCCCACCCATGACAACATACTTGCATGGTAATTGATTGGCATGTTAAAGTCACCTGGCCATCCCAAAACTTCACCGATTTCAGTCCATGCCTTCTCCTTGCTGTTGGTGTCCTTATAGAAAGAGTGTGTTGTGTCATAGAATCATAAAGTTTTCCACCTCCTAGATGAACTTGTCCTCATCCATAATGTCGGCTTTCCTCAGGATCTGATCTGCTGATGACTTCTGGCAATGTGCTAGTGATGTAGTTTTGATAAACAAGGATGACATTTTTGATCAGGAGTCAGGACATGGAGCTGAATTTTGAAATGACCAGGTACTCTGATCGTTTTTGTGTCTGTTTTCCTTTAAAGTAAAATTTGCACGCAATGATTGACTAGAGTAGTTTATTAGTACAGCTAGTGTGTGGCGCTCACACTTTATGTAAGTTATGTGGTAAGGGGGTAAAGTGCTAGTAACTGAGTATAAAGGTCTTTATGAGGTCTAACCATTAATATGGTTACCTGTTGATGATGTAACATTTTTTTTTATCTTCATGTTTAACACTTTGCAGACTTGGCATAACAGGTGCAGCATACCCTTTTTGCAAAGGCTGCATGTCAGCACCTAAAGTTTTTTACATTGGATATTTTGTGCACCAGACCTCTTTTGGCTCTTATCTAATTACCTGTTTGCTTGTAGCTACTGACCACAATATCACTAGCTGCCATAAGGATTGCACGACAGAACCATAGATCAAACTGTCAGTGAATCAGATGGACTATGGACTGTTTTGTGTTCAAAACATGATGATACATGTAAGCTAGCATTTTTTTATCTTCCTTAAGACTGTGCCATTATTTGTTTTACATTTTTCTATCAGTTGAAGTACTTTGTTTGGCATTATTTGATGACTTTTTGTCATATGTATGCTGCACTTGGTTGGTTAACTGTCCTTTAATGGTAATTCACTGAACAGAAGTTTAACCTTTGACAGGACTGTACAGTATGGGATCCATGCTGCTCTTTACACAGCAGAGCAGAATGGGAGGCTGCGGTACAGAGGCCTCACTCTGGGGGTCTCAGGTTTTGGCAGCAGAATGTGTTTACATTGTAATTAGGGCTTAATTGTTCTAATTAGAATCCCCAAACCCTGATTACTCAAAGCCTGGGAACCCGCTGAGCCAAACAACCTGACTGTGCTGCAGTCATCAACCCAGACATCCCGTGTAATGATTGGTCCAAAACCATGGCGTAATACACACATTACTCTCTAAAAAGCACTGATGACTATAGAGGGAATGCTTACAGTGCCCAGGGAGCTCGGAGAAAAATGGATTTCCTGGAAGTACTTTCCTGGCCTAAGGGGAGTATATGGAAGTGTGGAATTATATGCAAGAGCCTGAACACAGCCCACGTGAGAAACTGAACCCTGCTCAAACCCTCTATTGATTTCTATTGAGCTGATTTCTTGAGATCAATTTTCATTCCATCACATCACACTTTCCTTTCCCTCCCTCCATCATTTGTCCCCTTTGTTTTCCTTTGTCTGGTTTTCTTTCTCTGTCTCCTCCAAAATCAATGTCACAGGCATCTGGGGGGAGCTGAGGGGGGCAACAAGTGGAACATAAACACACCTGTCCCTCTCTCCCTCTCTACCTGCCCTCATGGGGCTGCTGGGCAGAAGGCTCCATCAGCAGGTCCATCTGAGTCTCGTAACCAGCTCTGCCAAGCCGCGCTCCCAGTAGAGCTCACTGGGCTGACACTCCAAACGGTGTGTGTGGGGATGTCGGACAGACTGGCTGGTTGGTCGGGCGGCTGGCTGCTGCTGCTGCTGCTGTGCTGGAGGGAAGCACGGAGCATGTCAAACCACAGCCAGGCTCTCCTGGGGTCCCACACGGCTGGAGGGGCCTGACGCTCTCAGGCTCGGGGGGCTGAATCGATCCACAGCCAAAGTCATGAGAGGCCACCACACATCAATGATAGCAGGGAGGAGCGTGGCTCTGTGTGCTCAGTGACTTTAAACTGGGATTTGACATCTTGTACTTCCATGTCAGACATCCACTTTGTACTTTTCTTTGTCTCGGCTTTTGTTAAACAATTCTCTATATATCACAGATTGTAAATGCCTCCTGAAGCTGCAAACACCTGCAAATACGTCAGACTTCTACATACAACTGTACTTTTAGGCAGCTGAAAATAAATGAACAGTTCTTTTTCTCCAGATAAGATGTAAATGGAGGAGATTTTTTAAAAAGAGCTGGGGTTATGAGATCTGTTGCTGTGGTCACTTTCTCCCAGATATGTAGCGTTTTGAGAACCTGCACAGGTTTAGCATAAACAATCAGCTTTTTTTACTTTTTATCCATGTTCAAAATATAGGAGCATAATACCACCTCTTTAAAAAAGCTCAAGGCTCAATCGACTCCTGAGGACCACTAAACTTGTGTGTCAGTGTCTGTGTGTGCTACAACCAGAGGGGAAAAGTAACAAATTACATTTACTCGCGTTACTGTAATTGAGTAGCTTTTTTGTTCACTTGATATGTTTTAAGTAGTTTTTAAAATCTGTACTTTTATATTTGCTTAAGTGGCTTTTTCGTTTAGCAATATAATTTGCTACATTTTAAAAAATATATCAGTTACTGAGTAAAAGAACATAGGCTAAATTGAAAAAAAAAAAAAAAAACATTGCGCAAGAGATAGCAGCTGTGTCCACCACAAATAAACACCACAGAAGAAGAATAATAAAAAATGGGAATGAAAGATGAGCAGAACAACAATCTGGTGCTAAATCACAAGAAAGATGGTGACGAAGAAGACAGACAACACTGGTGCAGACCTAACTGGAGGCAAAACGTTCATTCTGTGACAGAAAATGAAGCAAACTTCTGGCCACATTTGAGGGAACACTTCGACTTCAGGTGCAAGAAAGGCAACAGTTTGATTATGCACTGTAAGCTGTGTTTGCCCAGAGTGATCGAAGTGGCGGCTTGTTAAAACTCTACATCAAACTTGCACAAACACGCAGCGGTACGATAAATCTTAATATTTCTGCCATTGCAATGGAAATTAATTATGTTTCATAGTTTAGTATGACGAGGTAAGGCAAAGGTGTGCTCCAGCAGGTAACAGGGGAATACTCTGTCGTGTTGACATGCTTCATGTTGTTTATACAGTTTGTTTGTAAAGATTTCCCTTAACTTAACAACTCTGAAATTAAAATCATTGTTTCCTTATTGCACTTCCAAGGAGAGATCTGCTGTTAGAATAAAAGTAACTAAGTAACCTTTACTTAAATTACATTTTAAACCAGCTACTTTTTACTTTTACTTTGAGTACATTTTTTAATGTGTACTTTTACTTTTCCTTAAGTCAAATTTCATCAAAGTAACTGTAATTGTACTTGAGTAAATTATTTCAGTACTCTTTACACCTCTGGCTACAACCCTCTCCTCAGCCTGTATGTTGATGTTTTGTCATTTCTGGGTGGAGAGTAAGTGTGGTTGGAGTGAAAGAAGCTGTCCTGAGTGGCTACAATAGTGGACGTAGCATGGAGACAGACAAACAGCCAAGGAGAAGTGAAACACCAAACAGATAAAGCTTTTTCCTAAAAGAGGGTGAAGCTTGGTTCACTTGTTTTCAGGAACTTGGAGAGCAGCTCAGGATGAAGAGCAACGCAAGTTGGCTTTCTGCTAACCAGGTACGTGTCAAATACCTGTGATTAGCTTGTGCTAACATGCTAAGTCTGGTGCACTGGCTCTTGAGTCTCTCCCACGAAGAAATGTGATGCTACAGTCACCGTCGGAGGCTGTGAGCGTGCGCTGAAGGAGGATCCCAGTTTGATGTTGTGTTCACAACAAGTTTCAAAAATCCTGCAGACCCTACCTTTAAGGTATAAAATGGAGAGGAAATGTGTCTTTTTTTCATTTGATAGTTTTGATCATCGTTACTAAGTTTGATTCTTTAAGTCTCCAAAACCTTGAGGAAATAAAAGCTGGATCAACCAAGTAGCTTAAGGATAAATCTACATTTGAAAAAAAAAACGTTTTTTCATGGATCCATTGGTCAGGTTTACATGTACCTTGATTTCTGGTACAAGCTTAATTTGCCAACATTCCTTTTTTTTTTTTTTTTTTTGGAGGGGGGATGTAAAACTCTAAATCACCAGAAGAAAAACCCAGCGACAGCCTCTCAGTGTGTGATCTGAGCCCACACCGCTCGCTCTCATCATTTAATGAACCAAGTCCTCTCACTAATGAGGCTAGCAAAGGACTCAAGGGTCAAGTTCTCTCTCTGTCTCACACACGCCCCAACACACACACACACGCACACACGCACACACGCACACACACACACACACACACACACACACACACACACACACACACACACACACACACACACACACACTTTGCCTCCTCTCCACAGTATCATTTTTGAACCTCTGCGTTAAAAAGACACAGCAGTGAAATTTAGAGGCTCTTGGTTAATGAGTGGGACAGGTCAGAGCCTCTTCATTAAACTTAAGTTCATTAACCTTCAGCTGAGCACCTCTTTCATAGCTCATCATCACACCTTTATGACATCAGCAGGTGCCACCTGCCAGTTAAGCATTACGATGATAAATAACAAAATTAGCTGAGTCATGTTTCAGGCCTAACATTTCAAATAATGCTTCAACCAGAGATTATCGCTCACAACTTCAGTTTCTTACAACAAAATACAAGCACTTAGTGAGCACTCTTAGCTGTCGATATAAATATAAGATGGTGAGAGTATCTACACGGATTCAGACAACCAATCAGTGTTGGAGGGATTCTGTCCTGGCAGGAGAATCACTTTGTAATTTTCAAGGAGATTATAAGGCAAATAAATTCTGCTGTTATCCCTCGGTGTGAGGCAGACTGTGTGGTGATGCATCTCGTATCTGTGCATCTGAAGGCATCCTTCTCTGTGAGGCACAAACAATCACAAGAAAATAATGCTGACATGCCGCACACACTAACACACACACACACACACACACACACACACACACACACACACACACACACACACAATCAGATTCTCCATCTCTGCAGGTGCTGTCATGGGCCCACTCTTCAGCCTCCCATCTTTTCCCAGCTCTCCTCTCCTTCCTTTGTTCCCAGACTGCACACCGACATGTCCAGGTCTCGCCTCTGGGGAGCTTCTCCTGGCAGGAGGCTTGTTTTCAAAAGCTTTGCTCTTTTTTTCCCCCCTCTTCCTCCTCTTCTCCTTTCTCCTTCCTGGGCTTTTTTCGTCTGCACCGGCACTGGCTAATTACCGGCACATTCTCCTCCTGCCAACAGCGTGCTGCTGCTGCTGCTGCTGCTGTCGAGCGCCTACCCACCTCCCAACCCTCCCCTCCTCTGTTTCTCTCTTCCTCATCACTAGGAGAGGCCGAGGGGAGGAGGGGAGGGGGGTACAGATGTGTATTAATGAAGCAGTGAAGGGCAGGGGGTGACTCATAGAGAAGAAAAGAGAGGAAGGGGGAGAGGAGCAAGAGGCTATTTGCATGCAGAGACAACGAGATTCACCACTTCTCCTCTACCTCTCTCCCCCATCATCCTGCATTCTCTCACTTCCTGACTGTCTCCCCCACCCTCTCTTGCTCTCCCCCCTCTACCTCCTTGCCTCTCTCCTTTGCTCTCCGGCTTGCTGCCACTGCTGATTTGAATAATTCAGCACAAGCCGGTATTCTCCAGGGCCCCATTGTCTGTGCGTGGCAGGAGAATGAGAAGGAGAGAGATACGGAAAGAGGAGAAAGAGGGAGACAGGGAGAGAGATAGGAGGTGCAGGATGGTGTGTGTGTGAGTGTGTGTGTATGTGCATGCGTGTGTGGGGGGAGGTGGGAGGTCCATCCTGCCTGCTTTCACCTAGCTGTGGCGTAAATCAGCGCTAATGAGGTAGAGGAGGGATACCTAGACCTCGCAATGGACTAGCAAAGCATGCTAGAAGTGCTAATTCACACACACACACACACAGAGGTACAGACACAATTAGCAGTCCGCGTGCATACAACACCTCCATAACCTTCTCTGCTCGGCTGTGTTTCGGTTATTGACTTGTTGCTAACCCACACTCCCCTGTGTGCTCAGCCCAGCGCACGTTCAATGTCATCCTGCAGTAGGAGGAATATTGGCAAAGAGAGAAATGGTCCCAACAAACTCAAGAAAAACAATCAGCGTAACAGATCAATAGCAGTGTCGTTGAGGTCAAATGTTTGGAAGTGATCGGACAGTGTTTTGATGTGTTTGCATCATATGCAGGAAATAAATCATACAAACAAACATTAAGGAAATTTGAGATGGCATGCATGTAGGGCTGACTTATTGCTCACACTTGCAGCTCTTATTGTCCTTGTCCCTGAACTTTTGTAGAATTCAAGTGGAAAAAGTGCAACCTGCACACAAAGATTGGCCCTGTAATCTGAAAAGCTGTCAGAGAGCTTGAGAAATCTGTGTCCCGTCTCCTGAGACTTTCTGATGTAATGTTTTCTTGGTGAAGTTCTGACCAATAAGTTGGAAGTGCATGTTGAAGAAACCACAAAAGCCTCTTCAGAAATAGATCATCAGTTTAGACTGAACCCTGAGAGACTGGAGGCCAAACCCAGAACTGCTGACACCACACAACACAACAGATGCTCCCTCTTTTCTTTCCCTCCCTGTTTAACCTCCTGAAACTTAACAAAAAATCTAATCTTTTCCCAACCTTTAATCCTATCTCAGCCGATCTCTTTAACCATACCATCATCCATATCCAAAGATTGATGACAAGGCGCTGGCTGGGCTACAGCCCTCATCTCACTGGGCACAAGGTTGACTCCTGAATCTGATGCTAAAAGTTGCATCTGTTAACGATTGTAATTCCTTGTTACATTAATAAAATATAGACAACATGACACAGGAGTTGTGTTGTTTAAAGCAGTGGGTTTTTGCTGCAAATCAATGCAAGAATCTGTGTTGTCTGGGTGCTGGTGTGTCCTAGCTTTGAGGTCATGTGAGGTTAGCCCTCAAGTTGGTTTGAATCCAATCTGCCACCACTTTCCTGCACGCTACTCCCCACTTACTGTCTTCCTCTATTCATTGTCCCGTCCTCTCTTAAAAAGTATGAAAAGCCTGAAAATTAATTGAGACAAAATAGTTTGTTTTGTTGTAGATTTTAACTTATCTTTAGTTTTCGTTCTGTTTTCTTGGTTAGTTAACCCTGTATTTCTCAATGTATTATATTTGATACATGAAAGTAAAAAAAAATGTATCTCATCAACATGATAAATGGTTTCCTTAAAAACCTGTTTAAAAAAAGTTTTCTACCCCCAAGAAGATAGTCATTGCACTAACAGCAGCTGAATTTGTATTTTGGCCCATTTCAAAATGGCTACTCTCAAGAAATTATCCACACTTTTTTTTCCTCCATGAAAATCAATGTTAATTTTCAAAAAGTTCCATTAAGAATAACATCTTAATTGTTCATTTTTTAAAACAAGTTTTTTTTTTTTGTTTGTTTGTTTTTTTTTTTTTTTTTGCATTGAAAAAAAAAGAACATTTACCAAAATGTTCCTAAATAAAACAGATGGAAAACCAATGCACTGTGTCGAATGTAACACAGAAAAAGAAAATCATAAACAAAATGATATGGCATTGTATTTTTGTGGTCTTAATTGATAGGGTTAATAAAGATCTCAGCTCCCAAAAAAAGAGAATTTCATGGTTATTTTTGAGCGGCTCTGGCTTTATGAGGTTAAACATGTTGAGACAGGGACGTCAAGGGTGTGATCCCGAAGAGTCACCTCTGCCTCCAAGATGTAATTGTGCTCACTGACTTCATTTTGGCTTCACTTTTGTTTAGGCGAAACCGAGATAGAGCTGTGTCGTCCACCTATATATATAAAAAAGTCACTGAACCATACACTGACTCACATCAGGGAGGAGGACTAAAAACTGTCCCGCCCATGGGAACTTCCTGGAGACGACAGGCCCAGAGACTGGACTCAGATCAGCTGGATGTGACAAAGCTCCAGAGACTCTACTGCAGCTCCTCCACACCCTGCTGGTGATTTGTTCCCATAAGAAAATATGTCAGTAATAGCTGCACCTTCATGAATATGGACCAATGTGGAAGCTTTGTACTGTCTGCACAGTGACTTCAGTCAAGTACCTCTCTCTTAGGAGATGACATACTAGCCCGTCAGATGTAAGGTTTTTGTTTCTGGAAAAAAAAGAGAAGCATATAATGTCTAGACATCAAAGGAATGACGCAAATGTTGTGAAAGGGCTTTCTTTTGTAAGTCTTGTGAACTGGCTGTCAGGCGTGCGTAAAATGTGCATTTTAAAGCGTTTGGGTAGAATCAAGAGTAGATTCAAAACTAAGTATTGCATATTATTTCTATCAGCCAGTCTTTGGTTCTATATTTGGCTTCTGTGGGTGAGGAACTCAATAAAAAAACAATGTGGGAGACATGAGCTCCAGTTTTTATATAGAGGATCTGATTCCCTGGGTGCATTTTACAACTGTAATAATGTAATCTGGGGAACATTTATTGGGTTATTTATCTGAAATAACAAGCTAACAACGTGTTAGATAGGCTCAATTAAGCAGCAAAATGTCGCTGTCTTCCTCTCATTTTCCTTCTTTTCTCAATTCCTGCTTCTTTGCTGCTCTCCACCCACATCTAGTTAGAAAATCTAAACCATGAGGTGTTTTTAACATCCCAAAAAAAAGGAAAAGACTTAACCTCACATCATCAAGCTTCACATGATAAATGAACCCACATGAGTTTAATGGTCAAATAATCAGCTTCAGGAATTCGCTCAATGAATCAAACTCTATCCTCGGGATAATTTTACTCCTCAGTGAGAGGAAAGAGCCGAGGAACTTTTCACTGTTTGCACTCTCTCTTAACTCTGTCTGCGGCCCCCCATCACTCGCCCTGCCAACTGTACTGACCGGAGGAGGGTGGAAGTCCTCCAGGCGAAAACTGCATTTGAGAGAGAGATGGAGTGAAATAAAGAGTGGAGGAAAGGCCAGCACAGGGGGAGAAAAAGGCTGGTTAAATACATTAAATAAAAAAAATGTTACAACATGTGTTTTAATCGCAGTTTAGCTGTTGTCTCTGTGTTTTAGTCCTGTGGTCAGATTTAAGAACTCAGTCATCGTTTGTCCAAAATGGATTGTTTAAGAAAAAAATGAAAGGGAAGAAAGGGGAAAAAGAGAAAGACAGAAAGATATTTGACATCTGTTATGCAGCTGGGAGGATTTCTTAGGGACGCCAGGAGAAAAAAGGAATTAAACACACGGGGGAGGAGCTCAGAGGAGGCTGGGAGAGAGGGAAACATGGGATCCAAAATGGCTGCACTGGATTAAAATGGCAGGATTAAAAGAACACCTTTTCATTTTACATATTCATGGTCGCATATCCACATTGGACAAGTCACTCTCATTAACCTCTGAGGTCAGCAAGTTTCATTACTGCATTACAGACCCACAAATGTCTCTGTTTTCAACATGGTAACGAGTGAAACCTCTCAAACGGTGCATGCTGGTTACTTCAAGCCTAAAGAGTTTATCCTGCAGGAGGGTTTGAGAAAATTTTGCCTAAAGTTTCAGTATCTGTTTCTTGAATCTGACTCTCCTCAATCCGCTTTTATTAAACAGTTTGGTGCTTTAATCATGCATGCAGAAAGTTCAGATTTGGCTACAGGTGTTGATGTAAACAGTCATGATTTTTAGGGATGCACGATATTATCGGCACAATATCGGTATCAGCTGATAAAAGCTTAAAACCAGTTTATCGGTATCGGCAGATATGAAATTTCTGCCGATATGCACAGCCGATAAGGTGCTATTCAGTTAGGATTATTATTATTTTCCATCTGAAAAATAAGCTCCTTAAATAAAATGTAGCACTTCATTTATTTGCACTGCAGAGCTCTGTGTCTGTCACCAGGTTGTTACAGTAGCTCTAAAATAATCAAATGCAACTTGGTTATGTTTAAAAATGCATTGTACATTTAAAGTTCATGTGATCTAAAGAAATTATTTTTCTGTATTTCAACACTGAATGTCTTGAGTTTGAAAAAATAATACATTTCTTATTTATGGTAAAATCAAATGTTTTTTGTCTTGTTTTATGTGCGTTTCTTAAACAAATAAGACCGTCACAATTAGAGTAACGTATAAATTCCAGTACAGGATAGACTTAGCTTTCTCTACAGTGAAAAAAACAAACAAACTTGTGATTATCGGTATCGGCCAAAAGGGGTTTGGATATATCGGTATATCGGATATCGCAAAAATCCAATATAGTGCATCCCTAATGATTTTCACCCCAGCTTTATCCAGAAGTTTTCCTACAAGTCCCTTTGTGATGTTTCCAGTCTGAATGTGTCAATGCCAGAGGAAATGTAAACAGGATTTTTATGTCATACCCTGACTCCCAAGATGCATTTCTTCCCTAGCCAACCACTTGATCCACCAGAGTAGACTCCAGAGGTCTAGAGAAAATCAGGAGTGTTTATAAAAAGAGAATGGAGTCAAACTTTTTCACACGTCTCAACAACAGACAAAACTAATCAATTGGCTCCACGAGATCCTGTATATTGATGCTTCAATAATCCATCACTGCATTTACAAATTAATATACATAAGCTCTAAATGGATCCTTTAATACTGGATTAAAAAGAAAATGTCTCCTCACTCAAAAGATTTTTTTTTTCTGTCTGTCTTATTGTGAAGTGAAGGACTAGACCGAGGGTGTTAAAGAGCCTGATTCAGCCCCAGAGCTGTGTGTTGAAATGGTCTGTATAATTTACAGCATATGAGGGTTCATGTGACACCAATCTGTAGTCGCAGAAAACAAATTCAAAGTCCTCTGCTGCTTCCTGATTACTGCTTCCAAACAGCTGTAAAGTGGCAGCGAAAATGGGCACACACACACGAACACACACGAACACACAGACACAGAGAGTGTGTGGTGAAGCTGAGGCGGGCCGGGCTGCGTCACTCCTGCAGGCCCTGACAGTAATCAGCAGGAGAAGTGAATGCTGAGGAAGTGTCAACAGAAACAAACCCTGTGCTTGGTTTAGGCCAGATTGAACTGATAGCTCATTGCCAGTGACATAATTTAGATGAATGGTGGGTGCAATCCATCAGAGGAGTATCGCCACTCTGAGTGTGAGAGTGAGGAAGAGGAGGGGTGCGACCCTCTCTGTGCCTGGCTGCCAGTAAGGATCCCATTACCCTACACCTGTTAACAACACCAATCCCCTTGTATAAACAGTAAAGTGATCCTTTTATCGAAGGCAGGGGGACACCGAGAGACAGACGGGGAGAGAATGTGGAGAATGTGTGAGGAAGGAGACGAGAGGAGAGATGAAGAGGACGAATAAAGAAATGTTTGCTTGTTTGGTTTTAGAGAGACTCAAACCCCCGGACATGATGGATGAACCTGGGGTCTGCAGAGACAAGTCATGGACAGATGGCTCAGGAACACTCTCCAATCACAGCTCAGCAGCCTGCACACTGAACCAAGAGGGACATCTAGTGGTGGAGTGATGAACTACAGCGCAACTATTTAAACTCTTCCTGCCTGAAGTGGAGGAGTTTAATCAAGAAAATGATCTAAATGTCAATTCAACGTTGAAAAATCAGAAAAAATGTGATGAATTCACCTCATTAACAACATTTAAATGATAATGGACGATGTCTCTGATCTCTATTGATTTAAAAGCCAAAACAATAGTTGTGGAGTCAGAGAAACTAAAGTTGTTGCTTTTAATGTATTTAATGTGATATAGCTCATTGGAAATGGGCTCGTATTGTTAAGCATTAATGAGCGAACACTGATAATAAAAGAGCAAAATATGTGTCACAGACCCGCTGCACAGTGGCTGTCATCAGCAGGTATTAGTCCTCAGTCCATATCTAGGAAAGGAGAAAGTAAAAAGGAGAAAAATCAAAAAATGATGTGTTTAAAAAAAACAGAAAGCATTGTGTTAACAGGCCTCACTCGTTGATTTCAGTGAATGACTTATCCAGTGGGATATAAAGGCTTTTTTAAGGAGTGGGTGTGTGGTTGGAGGTGCGTTATTATTCCTCTTTGAATGGCTCTCGCTAAAAAAAGAAAAGAATGACTATTGTGTGAAAGCAATTGCGTCAAGCAGTAGGCTAATTGCCATTTTTCAAGTGAACATAATAAGGAAAAGCTCAAAATTGCACTAAATGATCCTCCTATGGCTGGAGAGAGGTGTAATCTCCATCACTGAATAACAAGTCAGAAAATCACAGAGCAGTGACCTGGCAGGTCTTGAGGTAACCATTACCTGTTTGAGAGCTTCGGGGAACTTCCTCTCCTGCATGTTTTTGCCATTATTCAGTTTTCACTGACAGCTTGATTTATTTTACAGGAAGCTGATAGGACTGGGGTTTTTTTTATGGGAGGATGGGTGTTTTAGTTCACTTTATTCTGTATTTTTCACAACACTGGCTGTGTGTAAGGATTATTAACTAGTCAGTTAAGGCTAATTAAGTTTTGTTTTGGAGCAGATTTTAGTAGACAGCCTCTTTGTTGGCGAAGAATTGAACACAATTGGAAATAGAATTGCTGAAGATCTAAAAAGAAAAAAAAACATTTGCATGAAATGATCTCTTTGGTTTATAATAATCACAAATCTGACTGTAAAAGCAACAAGAGGCTCCATGTGGTCATATTGATGTTGGAAAAGAGCAGGAACTCAGCGCTTTCAGTCGGAACATGACTTTTGGTTTTGATGGACTTAAATGAGAAGGATGAGACAAAACATGTTGGTGAACTTTGGATTTGCTACTTGGCAGATTCCATGGTGTCAGGTGGCTTTTCCCTGTGGCTTCTGGTCTTTGTTCTAAGCTAAAAGTCCATTTCCGCCAAGCCAGTTTGGAACGGGTTGGATCGGTAAAGCCTAATCATGTTTACGTTTCCACAGCTAACTGTGGCGCTGGGTGCTGCGTAAGTCGG
This sequence comes from Halichoeres trimaculatus, assembly GCF_033239565.1. NCBI lineage: Eukaryota > Metazoa > Chordata > Actinopteri > Labriformes > Labridae > Halichoeres > Halichoeres trimaculatus. Next base: position 24,681,137 of record NW_027437183.1, read on the forward strand.
AGGCTGATAGCTGCGTCAGTTACATAATAGGCTAACACCACGGCAGCGCGACACAGTGCACCCCAATAATAGATCCAATGAAGAAGAAAAACGTGATGCAGTAAACAAAGACCAACAATGGAAGACATCCAGTAATTTGTCTTCTGTGTGATTTCCATGTGACTTTTTTGTTACAAAGGACAATCAAACTTTGTTTCAGAGAAGACTGTGTGCCGCAAAGAGAAATACAGTTTCTGCTGTCGCACAGAAAGTGACGATTCTTTTGACCAATCAACAAGCTGCAGTGGTGTAGCTCCACCCTCTGGGATTGGATCAGTGTAGTTTGGCAACCCACTTGAAGGGTCCCAAAAAGGGGGACCTGTCCCAGGATTAGTTGGTGGAAACGCCACAAAATGTGTAGCATACAGAGACAAACCAAACTGAACTTGGTGAAAACAAGGCTTAAGCTAACTGGGTGCTGATACTAATGTTACGTTTTGCTCAAAGAGTGGTGGCATATGGGAGGCCCCTTGAGAAATAAATCATACTTTCTTTTATATTCACCATCAAACTCTCACTTTCCTTGTATAGTCTCTTACATTCACTCTCGAACTCTTTTACATATACAATTAAACCGGAACTGGAAGCCAACGGGGCGAACCCATGGGGAAGGCGAATTCGGACTTCCTGTTTAATCAAACTAACTTCCTTTACTAAGTGAGATTGATAGTAAATGTAAATGAGAATACTGGTGTATATGTATGTGTATGATAGTCATATATAAAAGACTTTGATAGTAAATGTAAGAGAGTTTGATAGTAAATGTAAGAGTATACTAGGATATGTGTGAGAGTTTGATGGTGAATGTAAAAGAAAGTATGATTTATTTCTCAAGGGGCCTCCCATAGGGGCATGCTGCTTCAAATAAAACGTGTAGAGTCCTTTGGTGAGGTGTGTGAATGAACTGCTCGATGTTGAAGAAGCAATAAAATTAATAGTTCTTGTTGCTCATGGCCGACATTAAACTAGCTTCACCCTATCCAGTGTAAGTTAATAAAGTCCGTGTTAGCTAATCTAGCTCCTCTTACTATCAAAACAATGCTAAATATGGGTTTGGCATGCTTCAAGACACATTTATCAGCCTTTTTTGGGGGATGCATTTGGATGAAAGTATTTTTAAAAACAAATGAGGGAGGATATTCATTTTTGAAAATACCTGCTATGTGTGTGCAATGCCGAAGAGCTAAAGGGCACCTGCCTGTCAATCAGCTGAGCTGTGCCTCTGACTGGGCAAACTGGTGGTCTTGATTTCTTCTAAACTGCTGCATTAGAAAAAAAAAAATCACCCTCTGTACGGTGAGTGCCAAAGAAGACATTAGCGATTCAGACAGGGGGTGTTATTTGTAACAGGCTGTAAACATGTTCATTTCTGCTGTAAAAATGCCTTTCCCTTATGTGTATGTAGTTTCTGTGTGTAGTTTCATGAACTGGAGTCAAACCAACCAACCACCAAACTTGCCACCTTTGTGTTTGTATGTAGGAGTATTTCCCGAAATGTAAAATCCATCAAAATGTGTAAACATGACCTGGGAAATCAAACACCTCATTCATCAGTGAAGCTATCAGCAGTTGTGGATGCTCTGATTTGATGCATGTTTAACAGCCTTTAGGATCAAATAAAAACCTGTGGGAGCTATAACGGTGTTGGTGAACCATTCAGGAGAATTTAAGTAGCCTATTTCATATTTCCACAGTGTTAATGACAGAGCAGCTAATTCTCTCCACATCCAGCTCATCAGTCCACAGTTTCACTTACCAATGAGTTTGTGCAAATTGCAGCATGTGGGAGCATGAATAGTGCAGCCCAGCTAACAGCGTTCATCCTCAGAAGAGTCTCTCCTCTTCCCCTCACCACCTCCTCCCCCACCCTCTCCTCTCCCTCTCATATTGTGTCTCTAACGAGTCACGTCCATCCAGCAATTATTATGAAATTAAAGCTATTTTCCATGGCCGATGTTTGCCCCAGTAATAACCACACCGAGATAGGCTTCATTCATTTAGCGCTTTAGTTCAGCTCAATTCCTGTCGCATTAGCGTGAGGAGCAAAATCAGAGTGTCACTCAGATATTCTGCTTAATGGTTTGGCGATGGCCTGGCCTTTTTTTCTCCTTTTCCTTCCCGCGATCCTCCTAACCCTATCTCCCTGCCAATTACGCTGTTTAATCTATATGTAGATAATGGTGTCCAGGACCTCCCTGTTGAAATGTCAGGTGTGAAGAGGTTATTAGCTAACTTTTAATTACTGTCCATCATTCAGCAGCCAGCAGGACAGATTGGTCCTCGCTGACTGTCCACTTATCTGCTCGGTGAATGTTGGCTGCAGGCAGGAGAAAGAAAGACATTCAGGAAGCACCAGGTTTTCACCTTAATATCACCATTTCCGCACTATTAACAGGAGTCTGTGTTTGGAGGAGGACACAATGTGAGCCAGCAGATCATGTGTCAGACGGTTAAAAATAAGTAGATCAAGTTTTAAACAGCCTAGAGGATGATTTAACAGTTTAGGGGAGGAAGGCAGGAAGCAAAAACTGACAAAGAACTAAGTGTTTGTGGTCAGATGAAGGTGATGAAGCTCTGATAGTGCACAGGACAGCACTTTGGTAGAGTTTTTGGCTAAAACTCTTCTTTTACTCCCCATTTAACACAAACATCTATTTTCAACATGTTAGGTGAACAGATTTGTCTTGTATTTTGGGTTGTTTATTGCTTGACTTCTATGAAAATGTGAGATGAAGGTCACAACTTTAGTATCTGTAGATTAAGGTCAATCTAAAGACTTTTAATTTATCTTAGTTTAGTATAAATACAGGAGACAAGAAAACTGGATGCCAGCTGTGAGAGAAACATAAAGTAAAATCATAAGGTGTTGTGAGGTCTCCACAAAAAAATGCTCCCCCTGGTGCCTGCCTGCAGTATAGGTTAAAAAACCCAGCTTTCCAGCCATTCCAGATGGGCTGTTGTCAAACTTAAATGATTAATACACCTCGTAGAAATGTTTCTCTAGTCCGATTGTTGTGGTGATTTGAAGATATTATTTGGCTGTCTTGTATTCAAGTCTCCTTTTTTCTGGAAAGTTTCATTTTCATTAGTTATACGAGTTTAAAAAAGAGGCCTTACATAACGTTTAAAGATGATTGACAGCTGTGGTTCTCGTTTATTTTTTTCGGGGATTGTAAAATATGTCGGGAGGCAGAGTCAAGAAGTGATTAAACTCTCAAAAGAAAAAAAATAATTATTTTTGTCACCCAGCTCCACTCAGATTCTCCCAGAATCCCTCATCGTCTCTACTGTGCAGACTCTGGCTGCACAACTACTACCAATGGCTGCGCCTGTGACGTGGGTATTTTGGCTTCAAAACCGTACAATGGTAAATGGCGGAGCCACACTGTCCACTCTATATACAGTCTATGGTTGGAATGAGATATTTCCTACCTCTTTTTACGAAATGATTGTGACAAAGTGATTTATTCTTTTTAGATGTTTTTCTTCTCAGAACTTTATTGATCATTTTCTGTTGAACATATCTCAGTGAAATTAAAACACAGTTAACCTTTTGTAATTCACAATCATTTCATGAGAATAAGCATAAATATTGCATTATATTTAAATTATTGTGTCAAATCTTGTGTAAAATCAAATCTTGTGTCTTTAAGTCTTTAATCTAATTATTCATTTATTCTATTGTTATAATTATTTTTTATGTAATTTTTTTATTTTTTTGTTTTATTTTTATTTTCATTTATTTATTTATTTATTATTTTATTTATATATATATATATATATATATATATATATATATATATATATATATATATATATATATATATATATATATATATATATATATATATATATATATATATATTTTTTTTTTTTTTTTTTTTTTTTTTGGGGGGGGGGGGGGGGGGGTGAGCTCAATTAGATACCATGTTATGTCAAAGTAGCCTATTTATACAACTTTGTTTTTGTAAATTTATGACTCAGTTCCAGTAAATGATGGGCTTTATTATGTTACATCTTTGTTAGTGAAGTTTATATTTTGTCCTTAATGTAGCTCTTGTCCTCTGCTGTACCCAAACTTTTCAAACCTTCAGTAAAAACTCCTTCTTTCAGGTGTGTTTTGTCAGTAAAGCTGTGTTTCTTTTTCCAGTCTGTATGTAAAATAACCTCTGTTTTTTTATACTGAAGTCAAATGTTACAAGTTATTTCTGTGCTCAGTTTAACAAAAACCAGTTATCTGCTCTGTCAGACTTTTAAAAACGTTGTGGTTCCACCAACATGGAGTCATGTAATTTAGACGTTCTGTTGGTCTGAAGAACCTGCAGTCAGGTTAGAACACAGATTGCCCTGTTTGCTCAGATTAGCTGGATTTTCCTCTTCTTCAAATGGTTTAAAAGTCTGCAAACCATTTTCATGAACTCCCCCTGCCCCTGCGTTAAAGCCCCTATTGTACATTTAAGACCCGCAACCCCTGACCCAAATTCTGCTGCTCTGCACTTCCATTCCTGCTCTCTGGTACTTGTACTGGGGCCCAAAATAATAAGAGGCCCAGCTAGGAGCCCTGAGGTCTGTCTGTATCTGCTGAGGTGCTGGTTGCATGGGTGAACTTTATGATGCACAAAAAAAAAATGTGGGGACAGACACAAAAGAGGAACCATTGATTTTGCTTTTAAACGCAACTTGGTTATGAGCTGGTATAATGTGAGGATGATGTTTCATTTAATTTTTTATTTTGGAAAGACAAAGATTACAAACGCTGTAAAGCTCATCTATCAACTGTGAAAATCATCAGGCCTGAGCAACTCCTCCAAAAATAGAAAACCTCAACTTTAAACCCAGATTTTCACATCTTCATTCAGGCAGAGACATACAAGCACACATATCTACAGGGAGACTACTCTAAATTAAGCCCTTGAACTGCGTTTGAGCAGATTTACTATTTTAAACTCTGCAGGGCCAAGCACTGCTGATTACAGCGCCACAGAGAGAAAAACTTCCCCAAGCTCACTTCTTCTCCTTCTTTGCTCACCATCTTTTACGGCTTACAGACAAATTCCGTTGCAGGCAGCGCGCTGTTATTTCAGCAGACATCCTCCCTGTAATAGAGGCTCTGGTTACAGAGAGCTGCCTCTGGATCACACACATAAACAAAGACACACACATCAGACATTCCTCTTTTTGTGCTCAGGGAAAGACTCAGACAGAAATGAAATCAGTAAAACTTCTGAAATTCTGAAACAATGAAATAAGAAATGTGAAATAATGAAATATTTCTTGCCTGTCCAAACTGAGTGAACACTCTGTAGGCCTCACATGCCCTTGCTGCATCCAAGGCCCTGCAGACACGAGCACTCAGGGTTTTTAAGTCAGGCAAAAATAACCATTCACCAGAGAACATCATTAGACCGACTGATGTTTTTCATCCCAACATACCTGCCTTTGAACTGCAGTTTGTGTGATATTTAAGACTTTAAGTGGAGCCATCGTGTTCTGTGAGGGGTTTTGTGTGTGTTGAGACCCTGCTCTCTGGGCTCTGCGCTGAATTACAGCTGACCCATGAAGACCCTGGGCCCCGCTGCTCCTACCTTTTGGAAACCCCCGTCATCTGGATCACATCCCGCTCAAATGGGAGGCAAAGCAGAGCCTCCTCTGTCTGACAGAAGAAGAGGAGGAGGAGGATGGTGATGGAATGGAGGTCTACTGAGGTTTCTGTGAGTTTAGTCAAAGTAGCCATTTAGGATTTTTTTTAATGTCATTTAATCTCAGTGAATTAGAGTTTTCATAAACAGTGCACGCAGAGGTAGTTTGGGGATCTGATATTCCCAGACACTGGTCAGCTCTACAAGTTATTTTCATAAGTGGGTGACCTTTGACCTTTGAATTTGACTTCCACAACATAAAAAAGAGGATTAAAAAACAATGTGCAGGGAAATGTGAAAATGTAACTCATATTGTTCCCTAATGTTATTCACTGATGTTATCTCTAATCTGATTTCTTTTTTAAATATTTAAAAGTTTTTAAAAAATTAAAACTGTATGAAATTGCACGTTTTCCATAATATCTGAAACACAAGTAAAAAATAGCTATTCTTTATCGAAGTGAAGAACTCAATAATTAAGAGGTATAGACTGAATCTTTTACAGGTAAACACACTGTTTTAACTTTAATTGAAATTCAACAAACAGAACACAAAAACTCCAGACTGAGAGGCTAACTGGGGGAAAAAAACAAAAACAAAACAGAAATCTGAGTAGGTTTTTATGTCTTAATTTTTGTATATATATATAAATAAATCAAAACAAAAAACAAACAAAAAATAATAATAATTTTAGTTTAAAAGTGAGTCACATTTAAGATAACAAAGGACAAAAATGACACCTAATTTACTTATAATGAGTTAAAAATAAATCTGCCAGTGAAGTGAGAAAACTTGATCGTTGAGTTTCTTAATATAATAAAGTATACAAAATCTTCTTCTATTTATTTTTTCTTTACTTATTTATTTTAAGAAAATGATTAATGCTTTATGGATACTTTTGAAACTGTGTTGCAAAAGAGTAACATAGCTCCTTTTTAAAGAAAATCTTTATTTTTTTCTCAAACTTTATCATCAAAGTGTTTTAATCAAGCACACCAAAACAGCTGTGTAGATGTTTCTCATCATTGACAGGAATTCATGTGGCAACATGGATCCAACCCTAATAATCAGCAGAAACCCCAATAAATCTGTAAAAGAGCTGAGACTGCACCAAACAACCAATCCTCTCACCTGAGGAGTTGCTGCCCCCTGCTGTAACACTGCATGCATGAAATATTCAGCTCTTTGCAGAGACAGATGAACATAAAGAATTCAGAATCGAACTGTGGGACTTCAACTTGTATAACAGTTTTTCATATAATAATACTATTTTAATAATGTCTTTTTACTATTTTGAATTAAATGTCAGGTCAAACCATCAGAAAAGTATCCAAACTTTTATTTTTAAATTGTGGTTTTACATATAAACTGAGAGTTGACACGGGGTGGTATTATTGTTTTACCTTTAATAATAAAAGGTCTTACATGCGGGATTCATTTCAGAAAATCTTAAAAATTACATTAATAGATTTTGAAGGAAGAAGTTCTGTTGGACTCTGCATGAGTTTAACCTCTTGCTGCAGTAATCATGCGTCTGTATGATTACTGCAATCAGGAGAGCAGAGATGTTATTTCACAGAGTGACGCTCCTGGAGCTGGCACTCCACATCACCATAGAAATAAAACAGCTTGTTATTTAGTGGCAGGTTGCAGAAAACAGGTTCTATGTTAGTGCTCTGCTGTGCTGTGGGGTTTTAACGTGGACCATCAGTCTGGGATGTGATAGACTCAGTGAATTAAAAAAAGTGTCTGGGAAATAGTTAAGAAAGGAGAAAATAAATTGTTATTACATATTTATTACAAAAGTTGTTACAAAACTACTTTTTAAGACAACTTGTGGATTAGAAATAATGTTGTAAACAGTTCAGTTAGATTTCTTCACATGCAACATGATTCAGAGATGCTAAACCAGAAACCTGGATCCCAGCCGGGCTGGGAGAGTCGTCTGATGACGATAAGTGTTTATATGGTGGAGATAGCCACATAACATGGTCATGCATACTGTCTGAACTTTGTCTTTTATATTTGCATTCATTCACACACACATACAAACACACATACACAGGCACACACTTTGTTGTACTCTCAGACACACACACACACACACACACACACACACACACACACACACACACGAGTATTGATACACAACCAGGCAGTTCGATCATGTCCTCGTAAAGTTATCATGTTAGTACATTCAAGAAGTGACGCAGCTCCACACAATCAGGGAGCTTTGCAAATGTTTCCGCTCAGCACACAGTTAGTGTTTTTAGTTAGTTGTTGTTAGATGATTAGTTTATTAGTGGGTTAGTTGGTTAGTTTGCAAAGAGCTGATAAAAGCTTCTGTGTTAGTCTCAGTTTAGACTGATGTTAGTAGGTTATTAAAGGAAAAAACTAGTCTGTTTAGCACAGCACCAACATGACAAGAGCTGTACAATTTCAGCAGCAGTGTAACATGGTTTACATCTAAGCTTTCATATGAAGTCATTTACTGTACATTATTAATACCACGTGGCATGCTTTAGTTTGTAAAGGGGTGAGAAAAGTCTGGTTTAAAAAATAAGAAAAGGCAGAGGTGTTAGTGAAAGCACAGGGAGACTCTTTCTTGTTAGTATCAACCCCAAGATAATACTTTAAGTTGGTTAACTTGTGCTTTATTTGATTTTAATGTGGGGACATCAGGCGCACATCTGCAAAGGTTGACCACACAGAGCACAAACAGAGAGAGAAACATGCCTCCAAAGATGTGAATTTAGCCCATCATGAGTCACCAATACCATTTGAAACCAATTTGTCTCTTTTTTAAGTATGTGGTCAACCCAGAGTGATCTTAGCAGCTGTATCTACTCCTCTTTTTCATCTCCAGGTTAAAAATGGCCTCCCCAATTCCTGAAACCCTTCTTAACCTTTTTTTTTTTGTTTGTTATTGATTAATCTAGGTTGGCGGTTTTCAAGCAGAAGGATTGCAGGATGATGAGAGAGGACCATGTGTGTCACACTGTGGGCGTAAAGCAGAGGGTTAGTGTGTTAGAGAGAAACAAGGCCAGCCATCAGCATTCAGGTTTCAGGTTAGTAATCATTGTCTGTTAGCACAAATTAGTATTGTTAGATATTAGTGAGGTACTGTTAGTAGAAGCCAGACCTGGATTGAAAGAAAGCTATTTTCACATGATTATTAGCGTTTGTTGTGTTTAGGTATCAGATGATGGGGGTGTGGGCGTCGGGACAGTTTAATTAGAGCCAGCAGGCATCATTATAAAACTACACACCATTAATTTCTCAAACATTTACGTGATTATCTGACTCCCCAGAATCCCCACCTTACTGTCACCTCTACAAGGTCCAAACTGATGCTAATAATCATCTGTAAATATTGTTTCTCCCCATGTCTGGTATATTTAGAGGCTAAAAGAAGAGCAAACTATGCTTCTTAACTCCATAGATCACTGATAAGCAGCTACTAGCTCCAAGACCGTTGCAAATTTCTGATTATTAAAAAGAGAAGAAAAACATGCACACACACAAAAAGACTCAACGCACATGCACACAAACACTCCCACAGAAACATACGCACCCACGCAAAACAGTATAAATACACAGGCTGAGTATTGTTTCAAGACAAACAAAAAGCATACTGTGAGGATAACACGTCGTCAAAATGTGAGAAAACTGGTCATATCTCACAGCAGATCTTTTTTTTTTTTTTAACATTACTGGCTCAAAATATCAGAGCTTTCTGGATCTGGCAGCCAAACACACGAGTTTTTGTGAGAAGCTAAGACAGCATTGGTGAAAGCTTTCTTACACAGGGAGAAGGCGTTAGACAGTAACCACAGAAACAGAGACGTGAGGTCACTGCACACAGCAGTGAAAGAAAAATGCTGCACACCATAATAACTAACTAACTATATCAGGATTGGTCACAAAACAGGGATGGACAGTTAAATCTGAACACCCTGACATGGATTTTAGAGCATTTTTAACAGCTTAAAACTTATATGAGTGACACAAAGAAGCAGCAGACAACATCTCTCTGCTGGGGGATCAATGATCATCCTCTCCTGAAGGTACAGGACCGCAAGAATGGCACCATGCATCAAACACAGCAGGAGGAACGACACAACAGCTGTTCAAGAAACAAAAGGGGAAAAAAACAGAGGTAAACTGTGATGTGATTGTTAAGATTTCTCTCCTTCCTTCCTCCTGAAACACCCTCATACAGGAATATTATCTCCTTAGTGTACTAAACATGCAAACATTTCTCAGATAATCCTGCATAATGTTGAATAATGAATCAGAAGAGCTGATTATGCTAATCTGATTTCGTCATATGGTCTTCACTTCCAGGTTGCTTTATCTCCTCTCTTTGCTCTAATCCTGCACAGTGTTGCACATAGCAGAAAATATGGCAGTGATTTAACACACAACTAATCCAGCACTGAGGCTTAGTGTGCACACACACTGACACACCAAGAGCAACGCCTACTGTAAGTGGGCAAAAAGCAGTTTATATTCATCCAGACCTCTTTAACAAGTCTCAGTGTGGAGCGTAAAGCGGGTATGAGGGAAATAAAAGTCACCGTGGTGTAAATCTACTGACGAGTCCTCTCTTTCTCTCTCTGTGAAGCAGTGCAGCAGGGGGCGATGGAGAGGTGATGCAGCTGCCGGGGTCCGGTGTGGGCCCTGATCTGCTTTTCCATCGATGTAGCTAGAGGGAAACACAACACAGAAAAAGCAGCAGGAAAAGTGGGACACAATCTAACTGTCCTCAGGACACCTTGGGGATTTTCGCCCTCCTTTTTTGAGACAAATGCAACTAAAATACACCCTCAGATATAAGTCACAGCATATAGGCTACACTGAAGTCATAAATGATTGAGTGATGCCGTTAAGACCCCATCTGTTACTGTGTAGCATTGAAACTGAGCCTCCTCAGCTTGTACACATAACCTGTCCTGCTGCTGGGTCCTCCTCGGGTCCTGGATATGTCAGCAGCTTTGGGGATGAATCCACATCGTCCACTCCACACTGAACACAAGGTCACCTGTAAAGTAAAGAAAACTGATTAAGAGTGTTACAAAACTATGTTTGGCATTGCAACATGCTTTTGCAGTATTTTCACCTACTTGAACAAGATTAAAGGCTAAGGTGTTTGACATTTTCACAGTGAGGGAGCTTAACTAAAGCAACATCCAAATATAAATGAAGTGTAATATATCTTTGTTCCTATCTTTGTAAGAAAAAATAGGCTTTTAAAATTAAAAGTACATCGAATTTGTCACAAACAGGACGTCTGAATGTGTAAATGCTACACCAGACCTTCTTTTGTGTGGAACTATGTTGAAAACAAACCGTGTGATGAACGAAGGAGAGACACTTCATGAGAACAGAAGTGGAAGCATAAGGCCATTTTTCCTACCTGTCCACAGCAGCAAACGGTGAGCGACGACCGTATCTTTATCCTCGTCTTCTTCATGTTTCGTCCATACTGAGTATCGCTCTTCGACCTGCACGTCCGCACCGTGTGTGTGTGTGTGAGCCGTGTTGGCCGCCCGCAGTGAACGGCTGCTCGCCCTCTGGACTACACGCTACGCACTAACATGAGCCGCGGAGCAGCGTCGTGTGTCTGTATGGCTGCCGAGCAAAGACCAGCAGATGTGGGAGTGCCAACCACAGCTGCGCACTGCCTGGTCCGGTCCGGGGAGAATACAGGATAAAGTGGGAGCCGGAAGCCCGGGACAAAGAGAATGGATGGGAAGTATTAAAGAGAACAGCGACGTCTTTGACGAAGCAGGAGAGCACAGAGCTGAATTAATGAGCGGCTCGGTCTCCAGCTGCTGCCACAGGTTTATACTCCTTTGTATGCGCACCCTTCATCCACCATCTGTGTTTCCCGGGCAACAGAGGACTGCCTGCAGGCTCCACCAGCAGCTGAAGCGACCACCGCCAACCATACACACACGTACCGCCACTCTCTGAGGCTATAACTTCACTCACAGGGACACACTACTCGTATTGTATAAAAATGTTAAACTACGATTACAAGCTCCAAAACATTCATTCATGCAGCAAATCTTAGTTAATGTCACTGAATACAACTCTAACTTCATCTTGTTTTTCAGTCGTGATGTTTGGTGTCTTGGCCTTTTATACGGGATGTTTTAGTTTTACAATTCATTGTGACTTTTATGAGAGATTCTGAGATGTTGAAATAACAGTGTTGTCTTGTCTGTTTTTGGGAGGGGCTCTGTAAATTTTGAATCCTGTTTGTGTGAGAAAACTATAAGAGTTTAGTAAGTGCAGTTGTTGGCCTCAGGGTGGTGACAGAGACTCCAATGGTAAAACCAGGCAGTTCAATGATTGGACCATGTTGGACACATAAATAAAGAAAAAAATAAAATAAAATAAAATAAAAACAAATAAATAAATAAGAAGTGAATACTATTTGTACCATATGCAGAAAAAGTGTTTTACTTCAAGTCTGCAAAAATCTAAGTTTATGAGATTACAGCAGTCAAACATGTTGTGATGTGTATAGTGATGTGCTGGAAATTTCAGAAATGCACAACTGTTAATTGTGATAATTTTAAAAGCAGTAGAAAAAAAATGCAGTCCTAGTTATGATTGAAGCATATTAAAAAATACTATAAATATATTTATGTACTTGTCATACTTTTTAAGGTTGTACCCCTTGATTATGTTTTACTGTTGTACTGTTTAATTGCTGTTGTTGTTGTTGTTGTTTTTGTTGTTTTAAGTTATAAAGTAGTTATTTTAAAATATTCATTATATTTGAAGTCATTTCATTAATCACATTTGACCTTAGTAAGGGGAAGATCTGAAAATTTGGGAACTAAATCGTTACCAAGAAATTTCTTTACCAATGTGTTTTTAAAGGTGTCTTATAACATGTACTAAAAGTTTGAAGTTTAACTCCTGTGGGAAACCTCTCAAAAAACTTCTCAAAATTGGGGTACTGATAACCGATTTTCAAAAAGTCAAAAGTGCTTAAATTGGACTTAAGTAACTTGTGAAGGGTCAAACTAGTGGTTTTTCATTATTCTGAGTTGATTGCTATCATTTACTTTTCACCACAACCATTCCTTAGTGGAAAGAATGACACACCCACCTTTGCATTTACATATAGAGTTGCATTTATTTCAATTAGTTGCACAATAATTACAGCAAATACTAATCCATGCTCTGAAATGCTTTAGGTGTCGATGTCTAAATCATCAAAACCATCATGAATGGCATTCTTGCAGACAATGCCTTTACAGACTCCACAAGCTAAGATGCACTTGACGCCTTCTTGCAGCTGCATCACCGGTTACTGCAAGAAGAATTGCAATTGCAGCTTGTAAACTGGAGTAGCTCTTCAGGAGCTATGGGGTCTAGAGTTGGAACTGGCTCATAACCATGAACACCTAGGGCTCTAATTTCTTGGACCAGGCGGAGACGGTCAGAGCCGCTGTCCCTGCAGCAGGAGAATGGACAGTGGGGCGCATCGGAGGACACAAAGCGCGTCACCGTGTGGGCCAGCTCTGTTCCTTTGTCATTAATAGAAGTACAAAAATAAGAGACAGTTACACAGCTGGCTTCAAATCTGCAAAAGACAGCACTTCAGGTTTGTTTCAGTGTGTTTATGTGTGAGTGTGGGTTATTGGGAGTTTTTTCACTAGGGAGTTGCCTTGCTGAAAAATAATTGTTTGCAATCAGCTCAGAATCATGAAAAATCCCTAGTTTGACCCTTCACAAGTTACTTAAGTCCAATTTCAGCACTTTTGAATTTTTGAAAATCGGTTATCAGTACCCCAACTTTGAGAAGTTTTTTGAGAGGTTTCCCACAGGAGTTAAACTTCAAACTTTTAGTACATTTTATAAGACACCTTTAAAAACACATTGGTGAAGAAATTTCTTGGTAACGATTTAGTTCCCAGATTTGTCAAATATCGGATAAAATGCCCTTACTACCTGTCATTTTAGTTTGGAAAAATACTTAATGACCGCCCCACCCGGCAGGGGGCGGCAGAGCGTGCGCTCACATAAAATTGTCCCTCATGAGTTGCCCTACAGAACATACTATGTTGTCCCGCGCTGACTGAAAGCAGCCAAACTTTACCTTAGCCTCCCTGACAGTTTCTCAGTTGTATTATTATTTTTTTTTTCACTCTTAATGCTCCAGTCGGGACTTTCGGGTCTGTCAGGCCTGTGCCGAATCACTGACCATCTTTATCTCTGTAACAGCAGAGCCGCCAGCGATTCCTCTCAGGTGTCTCGGTGCAACATTACCTGCATAGTGAACGTCACTGAAACCAGGAGCAACTGTCCTCTTCCTCCAGGAGTGGATGAGTACATCCACATCCCGTTATCTGACTCCCCCGTGTCTCCTCTCTGTGAGCACTTTGACAGGGTGGCAGATAAAATCAAGCAGACAGAGGAGCTCGGAGGCCGGACACTGGTGCACTGTAACGCCGGTGTGAGCCGCTCGGCCACCCTCTGCATGGCCTATCTACTGAAGCACCGTGGCGTGACTCTCCTTGAGGCCCACAGGTGGGTGAAGTCCTGCCGACCCATAGTGAGGCCTAATAATGGCTTCTGGAAGCAGCTCCTGAGATATGAGATGGAGCTGCGTGGGTGTAACTCTGTCCGTATGGTCCACACCCCGATAGGAGAAATACCAGACATTTATGAGGAGGAGGCCAGAAATATGATGCCACTGTGAAGACGTCTGTGCTAATCTACGGGGACAAAACTCACCAGAGGAACAGACTGTTTTTGTAACATCCCTGCTGTGATTTATGGTGTTTACTCAAAGAAAGCAACATCATGATTTGATTTGCTTCCAGGAAAGAAGTAATTACGAGCATCTATCCAGTCACGCAGTGTGCTGGTAACTTGTAAACAATGATACAGGCTTCAAATACACTGTGTTGGAGGATTGCACCAACCATTCCTCATCATTATCTGTCTGTTGTTGAGTCCAAAAGTCAGTTTAAGTTCCTTCAAATTAGTCTTAGACTAATTTTGTCTAACTAATTTAAATTAACGAACTTATTTAAACTAATTTGTAATTTCCAAAAATGTTTCTAAGTTTTACAAAAGAGAAGCTTGAAACCTAACCTAACCCTTGCCCTTATAGATTATCATGGCTCTATACCACCAGTTTGAAGTAGATAAACTGGCTCAACCTGTAACAACTAATGTAATGCTTCTCACATTGTTCATTGGGGTGAGCCATTATTATATGCACTGTCATGAAATGACTGTTTGTAAAATGAAGCAGAGGTTGTTGTTTCCAGCATCATAACTATGTTTCGTTCTCTGTCAAATAAAGGAAACAAGTGTCTGTCACAGCAACTCACAGACTTTTATGGAAAGTGTGTAATGTAACTTTTCAGTGAGTTAAAAAAGAAGCCAATCCAAGTCACCTGAAACTAAAATATACAAAAAAAGCTTTAATTTTCAAATCTCCTCCATACAGATTCAGCATCCACACATGTATTTGTGCACTCATTGATTTGTAGGACAGTGGTAGAGACAGCCATTCCTGACAAAGTCAAATGCTTATGTAGCCTTATTAAACATTTTGAACACATGCACATTCATGCTGAATTTATCCAGAAAGTATGAAAGTATAACTAGGTTCTTAAGTTCCGAAAATGTCAATTTGTTGTAAACAAAATAGAAAAATGCCAGACTTTTGTTAACATTTCACAGGAAAAATATAATTTTTAATTGATATTTTTCTGCTAGGAAACAGTTTTTGATGCAAGATCTCCCATTCTTCCTACAGAGAAGGCTCTTTACGCTTTGACTGCTACATAGTCTTAAATGAGCAAACAGGCACAAAATAAGAAACACAAATTAACTCACAGTTAAAATGTTCACAATTTGGCACAAGTCATATCTTAACACAAACACATCAACTCTACATTTAAATTATAAGTGGTAAGCCTATCCCCAGAAACACATTTTTATCTAATAGTGCACTCCCAGCAGTAAACACAGAAGCTGTGGGCTCATTTCCTCCAACAAACAGTTACTAGGTTTAAACCTGAAACATTTCAGATCAGAGTTTCAAAGCTACGTGTTGCACAGGTTGAATATGTTTATCCATCAAGAGGAGAAACTAGCCACAGAAGTGTTTGGCAGGTAAACCGTAAGGTAATCTGAACACCATTTCTACCACAGTCTTGTAGTTGGACAGTAATGCTTTAACATGTGTACCCAACACCCTAGTGAAAGTTAAAAACCCTTGAAAAAAGTTCTATCTTAATTGGACTGCTTCATCATTCATGAACTTAATGCCATCTGCTTTTTTGTTAGAGGAGTAGATAATCTGTTTACCAAGTATGAAGCTACAGGCATCAGGCAGTTAGTTTAGCTCAGCATACAAGTTCTTGATAAATAGTCACATACCTTCAAAAGCAACATGTCCTAGTCCTAACTTATTTCCTCACTTTCAGGATTCACGCTGGCAATACATACAGATATCCTATCAGCCAAACTCTTACATTTAATGAGTAAAATGGGAGTGACATAAATCTTTTCAACCAACTCCCCACAAAAGCAAATCTCTTTCATAAAAAAAACATCAAAGAAGGAAAGCATTGTGCTAAGTTGTCATTTGGAAATCAAAGGTTGTCTTTACATTCATTTTACCCACACCACATGGTTAGGAACATGAGTTGAAATCTCATTGTGATACTTCCATACACCTCGAAGGACTCTTGATCAATTTTAACATAACCAGAAAGAAATTATACAGTCAGTATTCCACAAATATTCCGATGGCTTATTAAAGTACACAGTGCAATGACTGATGTACTGCACAAACAAGTCTTATCTGCTACTGAAATATCCTGAGTCAAAACCTTTACCAGGTTTAATTGCAAGATTGCCTTCATAGTGGAAAAGAGACAAGTGCAAAACAGCATGCTTATAACAACCTCCACCGCATGTCAGTAAATCTTTCAATAAGGCAATGGTGTCATGTGCATAGTCACACAATAAGCATCTAAAGGTAAGAACTGCTATTGAATACAAGGTGGAAGCAACGCAGAGTACTCCAGAGGGGGAAGAGCAACAGCCAATATGCATTCGCTCACTTCAGTCATCAGCCCCAGTGTATCCAGCTGTTCGAGGCAATCACTTTACACGATCACATCTGGAAGAGGAAGAAAGACACACAGGAATTTAACACTTGCTGTATTTTATTTTTAAAAAGGTGGCAGTCCTTCACATCAGCAACTCACATGTTGATCAAGCATCTGATAATCTGAGGATTTTGGGCGACGTGCTGATCTGGATCGCTTTCCCTCCAACATGAAGGCAAAGATCTGGAAGAAACAGAGGGCACTGTATTTTAAGGTTGTTATTCTTAATCAGAAATCATCACATAAACCTGTTCTAGTAAAGTAATATCAGTTACAAAAAAGTGCAATGAAGATTAATACACAGACTAATTTGTAACATCTAATATCTATTTTAGCTTGCTGGATATTCTAGCATCACCTTCTTTTCTTTGCAACTTGATCCCACAAACTAAAATGGTCAACAAAAACACATTTGCAACTCAAATCTAGGACATGAAGTGGGACGAGCTGCCAAAATACACCTCATGAGTCACAAGCTCTGGTCTGATAGGTTTCGATCCAAGTTGGATAAAATGGATAAAAGCCAACTGATGGTAAAGTACCTTTCTCTTGTTGTGGTAGGTGATGTAGAGTACTGCCACCAATGCAGCCCCAGTCACAAGGTAGGCAAAGAAATGACTGCTCTCCGCATCATCTTTTATACCAGACTGGTTAAAGTTAAGCTGGCCCCCTGGTTTTCTTATGCTTGAGTCACCATTCAAGTCGTCTTCATCATCTTCCTTCTGTTCATTGATTCCTGGCTTTTCATCCAATCCTTCCTCGGCTGCTGACTCTTTGTTGGTTCCTTGGCTGATTTCTGGCTCTTCATTGTTTACTTTCGTGGTTGCTGGCTTTTCATTAATTATTTTCGTAGTTTTTGGCTTTTCATTGGCTACTTTCATAGTTTTTGGCTTTTCATTGGGTGCTTTCGTGGTTGCTGGCTTTTCATTGGGTGCTTTCGTGGTTGCTGGCTTTTCAATGGTAGCTTTCGTGGTTGCTGGCTTTTCATTGGGTGCTTTCGTGGTTGCTAGCTTTTCATTGGGTGCTTTTGTGGTTGCTGGCTTTTCAGTGGTTGCTGGCTTTTTGTCTCCTGCCTCCTTAGTTGCTGACTCACTAGTTTTTGCTGACTTTTCATGGTTTACCACCCCAGCAGCTGGCGCTTGTTTGACTCCTTGATTGGTTTCTGACTCTTTGTTTCCGTCCTCAGTTGCTCCCTTTTTTGAATCTACACTCTCACTTATTGGCAGCTGTTTGACCACTTTTGATGTCTCTTGAGGGTTTTCCTGTGCTGCTTTTCCATCTTTTTCTCCCCCTGATGGTGTCTGGACAGCCTCTTCTGCTTTATTTTTAATCTTATCGTCCACTTCTTTTTTTGGTGGCTCTACACCATCAGCTGCTGGTTTTGCATTTACACTGGTTTCGGCTGGACTCCCATTGCCCTGTGATTCACCTGGTTGGCCTTGAACCTCATTGGCTAAGCGATCCCCAGCTGGAAATCCTATAGTTCAGAAAATAAAACATAAGTGGTGGCATTCCAACAGCAGAACAAATGGAAAAGTGACATAAACAGAACAACACAGATGATACATTACCCAATATGGAACCCACAACCTATTGTCTAAATAAAAAGTGCGCACCAGGGAACAGTTTCCAAAATTTGGGGGAATCTTGCAGCCAGTGGTCAGCAATGGATGACTTATGGCCAAGGCCTTGTTTTCCATGCCCCACACACAGACTGTTTAATAAATGGACTACCGCAGCCACATTGGACTGGGGCTTAGGGTACAGCTATAGGGTGCCCGTCAGTCACGTGAGCGGAGCTATGCCACTGATTGATCCTCTAAACTGCCGAGTTAGACAGACACCCTACTGTCTGTATAATGTGTGCTAATAGTTAAATTAGTCATTCAGGCAGGAGACATTTTTTGAACCAGGCTGTACATAGGTTTATTTCTTCTGTCAAAACAGCTTTTTTTGGCTTGGTGTGCATGTGACTTCTGGTACTTCCAGAGCCAGCCTCACGCAGACACTTGAGAAACAACAGGTGAAACAAAATTCAACCCTTGGGATTTTATGCCTGTAAATTGCTCTCCATCATTTCCTGATTGAAATCCTCATTTTTTGTGTCTGTTTAAATCTCAGTTTCATTTTTAACAGCAAGCTACAGAGAGGCTTTTTTATCCACTGCAGAGACTGCTACAGTGTAACTGCTGCATGCACATTTTCACAAACAGCTTTGCCCGTGTTTTAGCCTTTAGCCCATGCTCTATCACTCTTCCTTTTAACCTTCGCCTCTGTCCTTTTTTGCTCTGACAGTTCAGCTCCAGTTTCTGCAGTTACTGTAAAATTAATCCTTTTGAGCAGAGACCAACACAGACCTCTGCTTCTTAACTTTGTCAGCTTACATGGTGTTGCCATGGGGACTTCTATGTGCTGTCAATGGATATGGTTCTGGGCTGCCCAGCAGGAGATGCCCAGAAATAGCATTAAATAACCTCTTTTGGTGCTGGTAACCTCATTTTAAATTGTGGACTACAACTAGGGATGGGTACCGAATTAGGTACTTTTATAGGTACCGACCAAATTCTGTCAAAAGTACCAGGTACAGATTCCCGTAAAATCAAAAGGTACCATGTTTAGGTACCTAAATGCATCCTTGTGACTGTGAGAGAGTGGAAGAGAAGGCAATTTTCAATGCTGGACATAATCACAGCATTGCAAGGTTATATATTGAAGAATAACTGTGTCAAATCGAAAAAATATATATGTTTTATTTTTAAAGAAATTAATATTTTTACTACATGAACACAAAAAAGTGCTGAAAATTGGTACCATTGAGTACCCATACCAATTGCCAGGTACCAGGCATCGGTACCGTATCCATAAGGTTGTATATTGAAGAATGACTGTGTCAAATTGATAAAAAAAAAAACATGTTTCATTTTTAAAAGATATTGATATTTTTACTACATAAACACAAAAAAGTACCGAAAATCGGTACCATTGAGTATTGGTACCGATTGCCAAGTACCGGGCATCTGTACCGTATCGCTTCAAATGTGAAAGGTACCCATCCCTAACTACAACCAGGCATAAATCTAGAGGTGAGACTATTTAAATATATCTAGAAAGCCCTTACACAGGCCTACAGTAGCGCGTTTGGTGACTGAGGGTCTGATCAGTTTCTATCGATGCATTCTAGGTAGTCAAAAATCTGAATGCTGATTGTCTTTGGTAAGACAGCCAAAGCACATTTTATAGCACTGTTTGAACATTTTCATCTGAGGCAGACTGTTTGCTGCACTTACCATACCGGCATCTGTTTGGAGATAATCAAATTACAATATGATTACCTCTGATGAGAGCCAGGATGTTGGTACTGCAGATTGCTCTGTTGTGCCTGAACACACCAAAGCCTGCTGATGCATGATGGGTAAATACTGTCTAGACCACAGAGAGGAATCTGAACTGTTTCCTATTGTCCTAATATAGATGTTCCTGATTGAAGGCAGTGGTTTTCAAATTGGGGGTGGGGTGATGATCATCCTCTGTCATAAAGAAAAAATAAATTAGCTGTGCAGATGTTGTCCATTGTTTCTGTTCAGTGAGGTGTTTGACTCTTGGTTCTTGCAACTTAAGCGTGGCAGGGCTGCGCACACACTGACCCTCATGGCAGAGCAGTGAGTCACAAACAATTTAATATAAACCAGAGGGGACATAAACATCCCCCCAAAATACATTGGTAGGGGAAACACTGGTAGTGGAGAGCATGTAGATGGGTTGAGGTGGGAGTAGGAGTGGGTTAAATAATCTTATCTCTACAGAGGTGCAGTAAAAAAAGTTTGGGAAACACCGAGTTCAGTCCCTACACTTTAAAGTAGAGCCTGACAACCAAACTTAAACAGATTGCGACAATACAAAGCAAAATGTCATGGAAGTTGAATAACTTATAACCCAGCTTGCTTTTTTTTTTTGAAGATTTTCTTCTTTATCTTTTATGTTTTTTCACTAATCAAACCCATAAAAGGATTTAAAATCAAATTTTGAATGCTTAAGTGACAGACTGGTCCCACTTGGTCCATCATTAAAAAAAGAACTCTGTAGATACCAGATATTAAGACTGGGAAAGGTTTTTAGCCAAACAAATCATTTTGGCTGTTTGGAAGGGAATGATGATATACAGTAGGTGGTCAACTGATGAGTCCTCTTTTACAATCTAACGCAATTCCACTGTTCACAAACGAAATATCTTTTAAAGTAGAAACTGTTCACTTCAGTCACTCTGCTAAAATAATACACAAACTGTATTATTTTGAGGATACACTCCAGTATGTATGATATTGATTTTAAAATTGCTTTCATAGATTCAAACATGAGACAGAGACGAAACAACAGGAAATGGTGGTGCTGGTGGGCAAAGCCACAGAATGGAATCTTCAAGAAATGAGAACGTCAGTACAGGGTTTTAATGTCTACAAACAAGTCAACGTCAGTGTCCCCTTCTAAAATATGTCACAGCAATGTTTATAGCGGTAGGCCATAAAGTGGCCACATAGCATGTACCATTGTACATATTATGTGACGTGAGTTCCCTCGCATCAACAGAAAACCTCTACCAAGACTTGGGTTTCAAAAATTAAACTTGACAAAAACTGATCTTAGACACCAATTTTTTGAAAAACACTTCAGAGGAAGTATGTAGACCACATTAGTTCCAACATTAATGGCAAATCATCAGGACACATTTTATATCACAGACATGTTAACTTCTCGTTTCTTCTTTATCTTTTATGATAAGTCTGTTGTTCTCAAACTCAACATATCCCCGCCTTCTGCTGTGTTTGCTCCAGTTGCATCAAGTTGACTGACATTTGAAAGACTTGTAGTGTGCTAGGTGTGTAGACATATCATTATGCTGCTATACATATATATTCAGTCGGGTACCCTGCACTTGATGTAAGATTAGAGGTGACAGGAAGCCAAAGCTCATGAAGCCGATTGTTAACAGATGAAATCAGGTTCTGCCGCTTTCACAGGTATGACTGCCACATTGTTTCAGTATCTGTCTGGTGATTTAATCAGACACAATAGATCCAGGTTTGTGTGGATGATTTTGCGGCTTTACTAAAATAACCAAAGCACACCACACATTTTGATTCACACCAGTCAGTTCTTTTTCTTTAAATTTTCTCTTTCAACTAGTGCCTATATCTATCTTGGTATTTTAGGTTTACATGTAACAGAAAAGGCATCGTTTATTTCAGATAGGTGTCAAATGGAATGATTGTATTTTTATTGAACGTTTCAGTGACCTCTCTGTTAACATCCGCCTCTCTGACAACACTTCACTTCACATGAATTAGCTTCATTAGCTCCCAGGGATTAAAACGTGTCGTTGAATGAGAGGAAAACGCAGTTAAATCAGATCAAACTTAACTCACCTCTCACCGAGCAGCAACACAAAAACAGTGTCAGTAACAAGAAAGCTGTCCTCATTGTGTGTTCAGACCGCGACGTTAAAAGCAGAAAAGCTGTCAGTTTCAGCTGCCCCCTCTTTGTGTGGACGTAGGATCGGCGTTGTCACTCGCAGGTCGACAGGTTGGATGAGGTTTACTAAGGTTTACATCACGCTCTGTTCTGCTTCCGTGTACAAATCACACGTCAGAGGCTCTTCTTCTGTGAGAGGACACACGCGAGGAGAGAGGAGCTTACTGCCCCCTAACGGAAGAATCGGAAATAACAGGGCTATGTGACCAGTCCTGCCAAGTTTTCGCATTTGTAAAATAAATATATATATATATATATATATATATATATATATATATATATATATATATATATATATATATATATATATATATATATATATATATATATATATATATATATATATACTTTACAACATTTTGGTGACACCAATTCCCCAAATCTCAAGTTATGCTGCCATTAATTCCAGGATGTAGAAAACCCCAAAGAATTAAATGGATGCTACTGTATAATGTTAAAAAATTTATCTTTGACCCTTACAAAAAGTTGCATAAATATATAGAGACTGTCTGAGAATTTTTACTTTGCTAAATTATTAATACATGATGTCTAAGTCATAATTGTAATAATAATAATAATAATAATAATAATAATAATAATAATAATAATAATAAGAAGAAGAAGAAGAAGAAGAAGAAGAAGAAGAAGAACAATACATTAAAATAGCACAGTTTATGAAATGAAAAAAAATGTGAAAAATAAATAGAATGAAAAGATGGAAAACCTAATCAAAGGGTACAACCTTAAAATGCACAGCACATGCACAGAAACCCAATTGCATGAGAAGACAGCACAGACAGCAAAAGAACCTAAAAAAATAAAGTGAGACCATGAGGAGCAAAGGTAAGAACTGGAGTAACAAAAAATTAAATAGAAATATTTAGAAAGATAAAAACAAAACAAGTGTCAAAATAAAGAAAATAAAATAAAAGCTATGATGATCATAAAAGTAAAAGTCAAAAGATGAAATACTAATAATATTTTTTAGTTTAGTAACAAAAAAAGTAAATGAGTAAACTGGTAAAAACAATAAACTATTTATCACAAAAATATAGATACAACAATAAGATAAAACAGAGTAAATCAGACTAAAAAACTTCCCAAATTTTTAGTTATTTTACCCTGATGCATTCTGATTCGGTAATAACATCATACAGCTCTCACACCATTCTGGAAAACCCCATCAAAACCTGGAACCATACAGTTTACCAATAACAGGAAGCCTTCATAATCAGATATTATCCTTTCATGTATTTATGGCCTATTAACCGCACTGATGTTCTTATTTGTTTATTCATTTGAGCTTAAAGCTACACTGTTTCACGGGCAGAATGTGAAGCCATAGAATAGATTTAAAACAACCACACAGCTACGTGTCGTGACGTACATGCCGGTGTTTACTGGTGTTTTTGTTGTTGTTGTTGTTGTTGTTTTTATTTTTTTAACAGAGATGATTTAAATTTCCTTTTTCAAGAAGCCCCCATTGTACAGCACTCTCATACCTTTTTAATCTTTTGAGCTGATAAATATTTGTGACTGCTGAACTGAGATATAGATAACAGTTAAAACAGGTGATTAAAGTAGGATAAAACTTGGCTCCTGTGGCTGCAGTATTCAGTCTTTGACTTTTAAAACATATGTCAATTTAAAAAGTTCAGTCCAGACTCAGACACAGACATAAAGTGAATCTACTTGTTGGGGTTAAACCATCTGTTCAGAGTAATTTTCTTCAATCCAAAATATTCAATTTATACCATAATGATGGTAAGACTTTAGTGCTGTTGCTGCCACCTACAGGTGAAATGCTGAATGTCACTTGGTTTGAGATGGTTGTGTCAGTGTTTAACCTCATTTTATCAGCAGATGGCAGTGTTGATTTTTAGTGCAAGCAATGAGTGAAATGTAATAAGAGCATATTCAGACACCGGGTTATTCTATCTGCATGTAATTTCATTAGCTATTAATACAGTAATTTCTTCAGAATTTGTAAATAAGCCATAAAATATTTTAATCTGGAGAATTAAACAGCATTTAGTTAAAAAGTGAACATGAAGTGACTTCATGTTGCACTGGGGCGATAAAAATCATATTTCAGATTTATCAGGACAAGAGTTGCAGATGTGCAGCAGCTTCAGAGGTGAGGTAATCACGGTAATGCTAATTGGAGGTGTTTTACATCCCAGCTGGGTGCGGGACACCTGTGGGTTCTTGTAATGAATGTGTCTTAATTGTAGCAGGCTATTTGACATTTGAAAAGTCCGATGATCCCTCTCATTCTTGAGCATCATTTGCATTTCCGTCTTTAAGGTCAAACGAGTATGAATAATACATTAAGGAGGTTCTTAAGCTCACAGCAGCCATACCTATCCACACAAAGGCACCAGCTGAGTGTTGCTAAGCCTGCTGAATGTTACCGAAACAATCAATTAATTTCACTTTGAGAAAACCACATGTGAAGCAAACACTGCATCCTGTTATTAATGGGAATATAAGGTCATGAGTCAATGGAAGACACATGGTGATGTTTATTCTACTTGGTCTGATATTATTCTTCGCGTGACAAACTGAATACTGTGAGGACATACTCAGCAACACCCTGAGTTGATGGGTTTTTAGGCTGGATAGTGTGTTTTTTCTGTTGTTACCCATAAAAATGAACCCCCTTTTTTCATTTTAATCACATGACAGCTCTCTGAGCATTATTACGCATGAGAACTACTCAAGGGTTAACCTGGAATAATTTCAAGATCAAAGGAAGGCCCAAAAAAGAACCTTGGCAAGAGATTGGAAGAATTTAATGAGCAAAAATTAACATGTATTAAATCTGACCTTGTGCTTACATGGCAGATGTTGAGTGGAGCAGCAACCAGGTAGGTTGTTCTGGATAAACAGGGGTGTATAACACTCAGAGAGGAGCATGGGAATTTTCTAGGTATCACACATGTATAGATATTTACTACAGAATAAATGTGAGGAATTTCAACAATTACATTTTGAAGAGATTTCTTTCAATTTTATGGCACTGATGGGAGATAATAAGCAGGTCAAGGTAGGGGACTGTACTTATTAAAAGAAAAACCTGTAACCAGCACATGTGAAGTCATTTGGGGACCGAGTTTCATTATTACAGTCCTGTCTGAGGAGAATCAAACGTTGCTCTGGATGTCTGGCCTTGAGGAGGCAGATTTTCAGGCTTTGCTGACAACTCATTACCTGTAATTTCTCTGACGGACCGGTGAAATAGGCAGCGGCAGCAGCAGCAGCTCAGTGTGGCGATATAGTGTGGTGGTTTGTGTCTGGAATGATGTAAGATAGATTGGCAAACAAGCAAAGGGTTAATGCGGCTAATGACTGCTGAAAACAGAGCAGGGAGAGGTGACAGAGAGTGGAGCCACAGATGCAAACACATCTTCAGTCCACCTCTGTGAAGCTGTTTTTATTCATCTGTGCTATTAATCTGATGCTCTGACAATGAAAGCAGTAAATGACCAAAGCATCTGAACAGCTTGTAGATTAACCTCAGTTCATTTTAAGGTATTGCTGTTGCTTTAAATCATGTAATTGGCAGTGTCATTTGACAGACATTGTATGCTGATGATACTGTCTATTACCTGGACTCTTGTCTGTTCAGGTTAATTCCACGATGTGATGGAAATTATAAGGCAATATTTTCCAGGTGCTTAGGGGGGGCTCGGTGGGCTCTTCCAAGCCACCCCCCCTGCCCTGATGTAATTGGTCCATCCCTGGCACCACTCCTCATCTCCAAAGCCACCAAAAACTGTAACCTACCTTGTGTATTTTTCACTAATTGAAATGCCTAATGAGGTCCCAAGGGCTCCATCCCATTACCTCTGAGTTAATTAAAGCCTAAGCCGCGTGCCAAACGGTGAATAAAGATGCAGTAAAAAGTGCAAGAGGAACAGGGAACCCGAGCAGGGTTCGGCGTGTGGGGACAAGGTTGACCTGCTTTTCTGTCATTGTTGTGGGACGCTGCACTCCGAGAGGGAGCAGATGTCTATTATTTTTTTATTTGTATTTATTTTAGGCTTCACATTTTGTTACCCTGGATCAGACGCTCATTTTCCACTGTGGTTAGCCTCATTCTGCTTTATTAATCATTAAAATCTGCCACCATCAGCAGGGCTCTAAAATGATGATCCCTGTTTTGAGTTGAAGCACAACAAGGTTTAAAGAATGAAAGGTGTGTTGTGGACTTTTTCTGTCATGTGTGTGAGGCTGTTATAAATTATAGGGCTCATTTAATCTACGATACAACGCCTACAGAAGGCAGTTATCATTTTGTTGTGCTCCGTGGTTAAAATTATGAGTACACTAACCCAAACCGCATGACCTTGTTAAAGAAGCGTTGTCTTATTAAGTGAGAAAAACAAGGTGAAAAAACAAAGAGACATTTCTTTTAAGAAACAATTCAAATGTTTATTTAACAGGTCAAAGAAGGGGCACACACTCGTGAATTGAAAAGGAGGGGCTGCAATTATTGGCCAGTACTATGACTTCAACTTAATACTAACATTAATCAGCTTTTGGCTAAAAAGAAAACATGTTTTTTGTTCCTTTTTGTGTTTTATAAAGAAACTTTATGTACAATGGTTCTTTTATACAAGAGGTTCAATGGATAAATGCATCAAAAAAAGAAACCAGTTCTGCAGTAAACTTTACAAAAAATACATTTTTGTTTTTCATTGAGAGATGTAGAAAAGGAGACGGTCAAATATTGACCAATAATATTTCTTCCTTTTCATTATTTAGAAAAAAAACTTGTTCTAATACCTATTTAAAAGAAAAGCAATATACAGCACAATAAATGAGGGAAAAAATGCCTTTGCGGTTTTATTCGGTTGGTTTGGTAACCAAGGAGAGGGGCTGCGACTGGAACAAGGCATGATGGGAGTGAAGCGCCGCCTGATGGAAGGGGGAGGGAGGGGACAGCATGGAAGGGTGCAGGGAGGTGAAGGGGATCGGCCGAGTGAGGATAGGTGTAGTCGGCTGGCTACCTGAAGTACCAATGGGGATGGAGATGGAGGGTTGAGAGGAGGATGAGGAAGAGGAGGAAGAAGAGGACGTGGATCCAGAGGCTTTCCCAGCTAAGGAGAAGTGGTGGTGCATGCGCCCCTCTGGTTTGGTGGTGAGCGATAGCGGCTGGGCCTGTTCAGAGTGGGTGGCGGCGGGAGCAGCAGGGGAGGCCAAGGCTGCTGAGGGAGTGGCGGGCGAGTCCAGCATGCTGCCATGAGACGACGCAGGACTGTCACACATCTTCTCTGAGGGCAGGTACTGCACGCACTGCTTCTTGCTTCTTATGGAGAAGTCTGTGGGAAGTGAAGGAGAGGAAGAGGCTGAATTATGGATCTGCTGCTGGATGAAAATCTGGTTCAAGTCCCTCAATGGGGCCGAGGACTGAAGTGAGCAAGTGGGTATTAAAACAGCAACAGTGATGGCGGTGAAAACTGTGAAACATGACATGCTCAAATCAACTTTGTATAATGTTACCACGGGGAGCGGGAAACAGGATGTTAAACAGATTCAGATGGTATGCAAAAACACCACACACTACATCAAAACGTGCACTGAAGTGTGGAATGCTCTCTTATTTTGGCGGATTACAATGTTCACCAAGTTGCAACACAGCAGACATACCTCCCACTATTAGCACTGAACCTCATAAGCTGCTTGTCAAAGTATAGGAGCAGGGAAAGAAGTTGTGTTAGTGAGGAAAAAGAATGCATGCAGAAAACAAAGAGAAAAAAGGAGCAGGGTCACAGTTTGAACAGAAATACAAAGCTCTCGCCACTAGTTTCAACAACTTTTCTTTCACATTCGAGTCAGTGCAGATTAAATAAACAGAGGTGGTCAGGAAGAAAAGGCCTCTTACCTTCTGGTTTGGAGTCAGGTTTATTGTCTCTCTTCCTCTTTTTCCGCTTTCCCTGCGCAGATAGAGCAAAGCCGTTAAAAATGTTTTCAAAGTGAAAGTAAACGACCCAAAAGATCGTATCATTGCTACAACAAAACCATACTGGGATGATTCATGTGGGAATTAAAGTGTTTGTATGAGATTGGATCTATGCTCATGTGTTACTCACATAGTTATCTCGTGCTGACCATCCTGGATAGAGCTGCGAGTGCAGTTGCCGCTCTTTTCTTGCCAGCTCATAGTATTTGGCTTGTTCCTCTCTTGACAGGGAATGCCACTGCAGACACAAACAGGAGACATCAAAGGATTGTCAAAGACACACACACACACACACACATGCTCAAAAATATATAGAGCAGACTCAAAAGCACATCTGTGTCTGTGCCACTTACCCGTCTTCCCAGGATCTGGTTGATGGCGGCGCTCTCTTTCAGAGTGCACTCTGCCACCACTTTGGCTCTCATCTCCTTCATATACAGCATGAAAGCATTCAGGGGTTTCTTTATATGCGGCTTCTTGTCCTCTTCTTTCTTAGGAGGAACAGGGGATTTCCTGCTAATCGGAAAGACAGAGACAATGCAGTTAATAAAGTGTGAGAAGTGCTGGTGGGTCACAGCAAACAAGGGGTAATATTGTGCACTCATTGATAGGACTATTTCAGATGTTCTTACGCATGCATCGAGGCGCTGATGTTATCACTGTGGGGCTCCTGTTTGATAGCCGGAGAGACGATGGCGGGGTGGGGAATGCCGGTCTGGTGGAGGCTGTGTGGAGGCGGAGTCACCATGTGGGGGGAGAAACGGCTGGACACCAAACTGAGAGGGCAAAGAGAGGAGATGACTTTTTAACAGAGGACGTCCATTAATCTGACAAAGCAAAGGTTCAGTTAACTCTGCACACTGCTGCCCTGCTTCACCCTCAGGCTGAAACTCACAGCGCCTGCTGCATCCGTCTAGACCAAATTCACACACACGCACAATGAAGGAAATGCTTGCTTTTAGTTCAAATAAAGACTTTTTCAAAAGCTCCTTTATTCAGACATGGCTGGAGAAAAGTGGAGTGTGTTGTTACCATGGCGATAGCATGGCCGTGACACCTGAAACCACTTTCCGTGCCACGTTCCAGACCACGGAGCCGACCGTCCACACAGAACACCTTCACAAAGTGTCTCTCTCCGTTTCCAATTGTTCACACAAAGGAGCATTGTGGCGATTGATGGGGAATGAAGCCCTTTACGCTTCTATCACAGAGCAGAGTTAATGATGGTTTAAGAAAAACAACTGCTCTAACTCTGACATGACACAGATTATCATGAGACACAGCGCTCAGTGAAGCCTTGCGCTCACATGAGGTGAGGACAGTCATCGGCTTTACCTCATGTTACACCTACGATAGAGAGTAAGTTTTCACTGCTGAAAACAGGCTGTTTTAACTGTTTATAAGCATTGAAATCATCCACATTCAACCTGATAAAGAGCTTATATGCTCTTTAAAATAGAAAATGTGAGTGAAAAACTTAAAATAAATGTGTCACTGGATAGAATCTCTTCAATTTAGCGTGCTGCTTTTTTCATTTTCTAACATGAAAAACCTCATGTTGCAAGGAGGTGCTGTTTTATGCCTTTGCATTCACTGTTTCACAACTCAGTAAATATCCAGATTAGGCTAATGAAGTACCAGCACACAGGCAGGCTTCATATATTTAACCTCCTGAGGCCTTCTGTCCATGCTCTGCCTTCACTTCTGCACGTTTCCACAAAATTTACGGATACAGGCAAAACGGAGCACTACCACCATAAACCATGCGGCGGTGTTGGTTACCACCCGGTACGTACAAAGAAGAAACAACAACGGCAGAACTTTCACATTGTATTTAACGGCCTCACCAACCACAACACTGGCTCTGTTTTTGTTTTTTAATGCAAGGGGCAACATCAGTTTTTTTTTTTAAATGAAGCCTATATGGAAGTGCTAAAAGTTGCTGTCCAATGAGGATCCGCTTAAGACTAGAAGTCAAATCAAGCCAAAAAAACTTAATTAAAATCATATTTACAGCCTGGTTCAAAAACAGCTTGGGTCTGGAACGCTGATTTCTTTATCGACACACTGTACAGTGGATGATTTTTTTCTAACTCGGTGGTTAAGAAGATATTTGTATCATTTGATTGTCCAATCAGAGACACAGCTCAGCTCACATGACTGACAGGCGCCCTATAGCTGATAGAAAGGAAACTCAAAGCCCGCATCATATCCAATATGGCCGCATCCACAGATTGGCTTCATTTCACTGTATCAGAAACAGACGGGTGATGTTGTGGAGACAACGTCCATATTTTATACAGTCTATGCCTTTAAGCAAGAGGTACATTACCAATACCTTCGCCATATTTGTTTTTGAGTTTGTTGTTGTCATTAACTTTTGACTCTGGGCTGCGCCCCCTAGGGGAAGTATTGGTAACAGCAATACCAGCGTAAAGGAAATATGTGAGCAGTGGCGGTGACATCATCTGAAAAGGACGTATACATTTTTGTACAGAAAGGGAGTAAAAATGGGCCTTTGGAGGCATTACAGTGACATTACTTTTCTGCCTCTCAGACACATAATAATTCATTCTTTAAAACTTTGACCTATTAGTCACATCTAGGGACATTGTGCATGTCGGGGGTTATATGCCAAAGACTTCTAGACTTGTAAAATAGAGAAAGGTGACAGATAAAATTCAATAACATAAACAATAAGACTGATAACTTAATAATACCACAAACAACTAACAACTTCCTCTACAATGACCAAGTTTAGTTATTATCCTATGATGTATTACTCATACCAAATAGCAAGGAGAAATAAAAAATGCACACCAGACATAAGCTCAGGTCTCAGGAGGTTAAAATAAAAGCTCCCATTAGCTTTCATGTCTTTTGGTCACATTCAAACAAACGAGGCTGGTGCCATTCTCTTTTTATCTTTCACACTCTTTATTTTTCTCTACAGAAACACAGCTTTTAAGTTAAATCTTGTTAAGTCATAAGAACAAAATGCCAATATAGAGCAGGTCTCCAATTGCATGAGACAGCAGTCAGGCCTCAGACATGAAAACGTTTCGATTTGTGAAATAGCGGATGCTTCAACTAGTGCAACAGAGCCCCTATGAGCTATGTTCCTGTGCGTGTGAGCCTGTCCCAGGACAGAGCTACACCTGCTATCGATCCCACAGAACCCTTTGAATATTTCCTCTCATCCTACCAGAGGAAGGCCAGCTACAAATCTTTTCTATTTCGAAAGAGGGCGAGAGAGTTAAGTCTGATGGGACGTGTAGGTTCAGATGAGCTTTGATTTGTCCTAATCGATTCTCGGCCCTTTCATCTCTGCATTATGTGAGCGTGTGTGTGTGTGTGTGTGTGGTTAAGAACACTGGCCTGACCACAGAAGTTTAGCTCTGAGAGAAAGACAGGAGAGCAGAGCTGAATGCCAATAATGTGTTGGTTCTGTTTAAAAAGCTGGACCTGTCAGCCGCAGACTTAGACACTGCTGATAGTCTCTGACCTCATTATGTTTTTCACAAAACACTGTGTGCGCTATTTTATGTCCAATGTTGCTTAAAAAGCTTAAAATGAGAGACAACCAACCAAAAAAAAGCGGCTTGCCAGCTTTCTATTTGATTTAAAGTCCAAGGAGTCCATTAAAGAGCAGGAAATGATGAAAAAAATAAGAGATATTGGGTGTCACCCTCTGGGAGGGTCAGGGTGTTGCTGAATTTGATATGCTCACCTGGACATGGATGCGTTCATGGCTAGCGCTGGATAGGGGTGACGGAATCCCCCCGGAGGGATGGAGTACATGGACTGACCCTGCCTGAGAGACAGAGGGAGACAGAGGAGGAGAGAGTGAGTGAAAACTGCGAGGCGAGGTGGATCAAACAAAACTGACAGCTAGCCCAGCGGCACTAATCCTCTACTCATCAACTCAAATCCCAGACTTGGGGAACAGCACGGTAATAATTAATTTACCAAAGCTGAAAAAAGCCATAAATGATCGTAAGCTCTTTCTGGTAAATGTTTGAAATTATTATTCTGCTGATGATGTGCAGGGTGCAGTTTGTGATAAAATACATCTGTAAAACGTGGGATCACGTTTTATTCAGCCTCCTTTTATGTAATGAGTTGAATTTAGCGTTATTGCCAATAGGGATGTCCTGATATTACATTTTCACTTCCGATATGATACCGATACTGCAGCATTGAGTATTGGCTGATACCGATATTAATCCGATACGATATCAGCATTAAACATGCATACTTTTGTTACTTATTTTGTAGTATGTCTGTCATGTTAGAAAAGGCTTGATTAAGTGATATTATTCAAACAAAGAACAGTAATCAGCAACAGTAGGTATGAGGAAAAACTGACCCATTTATTATTAACCAATGGGTAACAGAAATCTTAACATTAAATATAAGAATATACTAGTAATTGAATAGAATGAATAATAAATTAGAAGACACAGAAAATAACCTAAATAAATCAAATAAAAACAGCGGGAGCGGAGTCTGGAATGGACTGATTATATCGGAGATTTTAGATGCATTCCGATACCATACCGATATTTTTTTTTTTTGCTGATATTGGACCGATATCTGATATCAATATCGGACTGGGACACCTCTAATTGCCAATCAGTTTTTCTTACCAGATTTAGTTTTTTCACAAATGTAGGCTTAAAAAAAGATTTATCTTGTAATCTGGGTCGGCATTAATAAGAGTTAATATTGTAACACGCTCTTCAGTCTTAAAGCAAATAGCTGGTATGATGACATAACTGTTTGGAAAAATCAGATCAGCTGTGTGAAAATCTGAGCTTTAGAGACACTCACTGCTGCATGAACCAGCCCAGAGGGTGTGCGATGGAGCCGACGGCACCGGGAGACAGGGGGTAGTACGGGGAGAGCTCTGATGGGTGAGGCGTTCGAGGAATACCTGCAGGTGTCATGCAGAGAAAGGAAAGCAGTTATTAAAAAGTTTGTGAAGCTGACACGCTAGCACAAAATAATTCATCATAAAACATCCCTGAAAAGTTTCCTTTCATCATCTTGTTGTGCTTTTATTGCTCCATCCTTTATTTACATCTTAAGACAAGAAGCTGTATGACTCTCAAGTAGCAGAGGAGAGTCTACTTTGAAGGTTCAAAATGTGTTGTTACACTGTAATAAGTGTCTACAATTACATCCTGTAACTGATTTAACCTGCCTGGGGACACAGCTAACTTTTTTATGGGCTCTTCAGTGCTTAAATTATCAGTTTCATGATTGACTTTAAGAGATATACTGAGGTTAAAGCAAAATCCATCTAAAAGGGTTTACCTGTCTTTGGGTCGAGGATCTCAGGGGAAAGGTGTGCTGGAGGTGTTCCGGGGGAGAAGTGTTCATTGCTGTAGGTAATGAGGGGCGTCAGTGGGTGCACGTGGTGGGCGTGCTGTACCACAGGGACTTTATTGGACTGTTGGTGAAAAAGAAACAGAAAAAAACATAGATGTTAATGAGCCAGAAGTGAACAATGAGTAACAAATACAATTACATTAGGGATGCAGGATATTATCGGCACAATATCAGTATCGGCTGATAAAAGCTTAAAAACACGTTTATCGGCAGATATGAAAATTTCTGTCAATATGCACAGCCGATAAGGTGCTATTCAGTTAGGATTATTATTATTTTCCATCTGAAAAATAAGCTCCTTAAATAAAATGTAGCACTTCATTTATTTGCACTGCAGAGCTCTGTGTCTGTCACCAGGTTGTTACAGTAGCTCTAAAATAATCAAATGCAACTTGGTTATGTTTAAAAATGCATTGTACATTTAAAGTTCATGTGATCTAAAGAAATTATTTTTCTGTATTTCAATACTGAATGTCTTGAGTTTGAAAAAATAATACATTTCTTATTTATGGTAAAATCAAATGTTTTTTGTCTTGTTTTATGTGTGTTTCTTAAACAAATTAGACCGTCACAATAAGAGTAACATATAAATTCCAGTACAGGATAGACTTGGCTTTCTTTACAGTGAAATAAACAAACTTGTGATTATCGGTATCGGTATCGGCCAAAAGGGGTTTCGATATATCGGCATATCTGATATCGGCAAAAATCCATCCCTAATTTACATATACAACATAGGAATCATATATGCCTGTAAACACACACACACAGGATTTCTGACTGTCATTGTTAAGGAGAAAGGATGGCAGTAAACAGGCCCTCGTGTGTGAATGCCCTGCATGGCAAACATCACAGTCTGTGCGTGTGACCAGCCCTGTGATGCAATCTGGACCAGCACCAAGCAACACTAAAAAAGGCCTTACTGACACATGCCAAGACCATTACAGACATTTAGCCGAGGAGGGAACTGTTTGTTCAGCCCAACAAGAAAAACAACAGTGCCACCGAGTCCAAAAGTCACAGCAGAGCCACAAACAAACACAATCACACAAAGGTAAACCAGGCAGCCGTAAACAAGTGGAGACATCATCTCCCACTCTGTCTGACACACATGGATGGATTAAACCGCCATGTGTTACTACACTGCAGTACTTCTCTGCAGCTTGAGATGGATTGTATCTACCATGGTGATGATGATGATGAAGACAATAACAATAATAACCAGCGTCTCTACTTTCATTAGGCCTCGCTCAGCCTCGCAGTCATTTCCCCTGGCTGCAGCGCTGAATGGAGCACTTGTTGGCTCGACTTGTCACATGGGAGGGTCAAGGGGTGGGGGGGAGAAAGGAGTCTTGTTCCTCTAGGCTAACCTTTCTTCAATATCCCTCCCCAACCCCCTCCTCAACCTCTCGTCTCTCTCCAATGTGGTCTGCTCGGGAACAAGGTTTGCATTGAGACTTCTGTACACTCTCCTGCTTCACGCTGCTCAGAATTGTTCCAAATCGTACCTTCTTTTCCTGCCACCCATTTTTTTTTTCAAGTTAAACCCAACCTTTTCCTCCTTTCTTAAACCTTTAGCAAATTGGTTTCTCCGCGATCTAAAGCACGCTTTGATTCTGCTAATGCCAAACGGAGAGAGGGGAAAATATTTACTGGTGTTAAACATTGCTATATTAAGATCTCTTTGCGCTCTTGGTTTTCTCCAGGCTCGGAGCATACGAGGTCAAAGCGTGTGAAGATGCGCAGAAAACAGGATTGAACACAACAACACAGGAAATGCTTTGATAGAGCTTCATGGCAGGAATAGTGTTGACTTGCTGGGTTTGAAACCCCAAGTCCCTCACGTCATGTATATTTGAGTTGTGCTTTGTTGTTTGACTTGGTGTACAATATGCCTGAGTTTCTCCCTATATTGTGAGGGCTGCTCGAGACCTCTAGACCTGGGTGCCAGCACATTTTGGGAAGCACTTCAGTGAGAATTTGAAATGATGCCTATTAATTATTCATATCCTGGAATACACCAATCGTGCGCTCTCTAAACACATTTCTAAGTTTGAAGGCAGGAGTTTTGATTCAGGGCTGCCTTTCACATCAGAATGTGGAGGAAAAATGAAGTTAGCAGGTCGCACACATGCAAAACTAGTCTGAAATGGATCCTACCTGCTTGAGTTTTTCCATTAAGAACAAAGATGGCTAATTCATCAGGCAAATTCCTCTTTTTTAATGAGGACATTTGTGATTTAAATCACATTTTATCATCTTTGAGCTAATTTGGATAATAAAAAGCTCTCTGGAGCTCTGAAAGCAGAGCATGTGTTTTTTTTTTTTTTAAATCACCACTTTAAACTAAACACTCATGTGTCAATGCCGTCTTTCACTGGGCCTCATGTGTAGGGGTTATATTCCTGAGGCCCATGACGGCTTCATACGTCTGGTTTCATGAGCGTAATAAGGAAACCACAAGGAACATGAGCCGTGTTTTAAATATAAACAACATCTACGTGATAGGACAGATAAAGGGCAACCTGGAACCAGATGGTATCTCCATCCACGGACAAGAAATCATGCTCTCGACATAGACGGGCTTGTTGCAAACAGGTCTGCAGCCGTGCATAACTCTGAGCTAGCAAGTGAAAACACCCAGAGCTGGTTTTAGGGAGATTAGACGTGGTAAGAGGAAGGTTTAAAGAGGAAGAAAATACAGGAGAAAGTTGCTGAGGCGGCGCAGAGAAAAGATGTCCGTCTCTTAAGTCGGTTTGAGAGTAAAAAGGCCGAGGTGGCAGTACCTCGCCTGGCTGTCCAACTTGGAACGGCGCTAAGAAAAGCACAGTCCTTGGTCAATGTGGGTGGAGGGGTGGATTTCATTCAAGCAAACATGTTTTTGGATCCTGCACATCTGAATTGAATTACTAGGCAAACAGCCGATGGGGAAGAGAGCTTAGAACAAACTGAATAACCCCGCAGCTTTGTGTGTCTTTATGCTCGGTGATTCTGGGTGGGAGGCTCAGAGGCCTTTCAAAACTCCAGGAAAGACGGGGCTGAAAAGAATGCCTGGCATGCTGAGAAATCCAAGCCTTGTTTGTCAACGCCAACAGGAAGCGGACATGAGAGAGGGGGGACCGGCCGTGTCGTATGTCCTTAAAATCAACGGCTCTCAAAAAGTATGCCATTCATCACAGAGACAACGTGTGCTTTGCGTAAGGTCGTCGCCTCTGAAAGGCTGGATGGCGGTAATATGCTAGCTTAAAACAATACGTGGCGAAGCGGCGTCAGGTTACCGATGCGTATCCTCAGGGGTCACTGGATAAATCGGAGAAAATGAAAATTTGTGGACATAAATGTGGACAAATCTCTGCGGGATCTACTGTAAAGATGAGCATTTGCAAATAAACATGTTGAGGTTATTTTCATCTGTAATTTCACTCATTCTGCCAAGCTGGCTCTGATCGTTTCAGAGTTTCCTTATCACATTTCTGTAGAGGATCTCATCCCTGCAGTGGCCCAGCAGGGCTGCAGACCCTCAGATCAGTATTCAGTTCAGTCCTCTCAAAGCCTTTGATTTCATGATGGATCCCGGTTGTTCACTGCCTAATGCAAAGCGGGTAAATCTCACCGGACCCCCAGTCAAAGGTCTGTCGACAGAATATGGGTCGAGAGAGAGCACATGTATCGCTCAGAGAGGAGGAAAAAACAGCACATATTCAATTAACATCTCAACTTAAAGCGCCTTAAAGCTCCGAGAGCGGAGGACTGCACATGCAGGAGGACAAAAAGGCATCTGAAGAATGCTGCTCCAGACCTGAGCACTTGAATTGACTTAAACAGCTCAGTGAGTAAGTGACTTATGACAGGCTGACGGGACCAGGGCCCTCTGTGTCTCAATTAGTCCAGACGTAAACACAGTATTCAAACAAAGAGGGACGTTCATGTGAGTGAAGATCAGCACATTTCTGTGTCCTGATCTGATCAGTCTGTGACACACGGACTCTCAGGTCAGGTCTCCCTCATGAAGGAGTCTCAGCCCGGGCTTATCCGGACTAACAGTACGAGTCAGTGTGAAGTAAAGACACAGAGAACAGAGCGTCAGGAGAAATGAAGTGACTGAGCTAAGAGGAGGAAGAGAGCAGCTCTGACATCATGACCAGGAGAGTGTTAATGACTGTGAAGTGTCGTGTCCTTCAGGATGAGTCTGATTGGAGAAACAGGAGAGACACATGTACTGCCCTTACTGTCTGTTTCTTGTCTAAGGTAACATTTCTATTTCTTTCTTTCTTTCTTTCTTTCTTTCTTTCTTTCTTTCTTTCTTTCTTTCTTTCTTTCTTTCTTTCTTTCTTTCTTTCTTTTCACTGTCTCTTCTTCTCCCCTTTTACTTTAATTTTCCTTTCATGTTCTGTTTTCTTTTGGCCTCCTTTCATCTTGTCTTTTCTTTTAATTCCAATTTGTTCAATCTCTTATCCACTTATCTTATTATCCTCATATTCCCTTCCCTTTCCCCCTCTTTCATCTGTTTTCCCAACTTTTTCTCTTCCCTCTTACTCTTTTTTTTAACCTTTCTTTACTTAATTCCTCTCCTTTCCTTTGCTTCCTCCAACCCCCTTTTTCTTTACCCCCTGCTTTATTTTTCTTATCTCGTAATTGTTCCCTTTCTTTTCTCCTTTTCCTCACTCTGCTTCCCAGTCACTTCCATCCATGTGCTCTCATCTCCTTTCTTCTTTCCTTCTTTTCCTTGAACCTACAGAGTAGCTTTCTTTCTCGTTTCCTTTTCCTCTTTCATCCCCAAAAATGTTATTTACTTTCTTTCAGTTTGTTACCTTACCCATCGTTTCCTCTTCGTCCCTTTCCTCTCCTATAGTTTCTCATACTCTTTTCTCATTTCCTGTCTTTTTTCTACACACGTTACTCTTTCAGGTCTCTCCTCTCAGTTTTCCTCCAATTCTTCTCCTCTCCTCTCATTTCCTCTCCACTTCTCTCCTCACTTCTTGTTTCCTCCCCTCTCGTTTCCTCTCCTCTCCTCTCCTCTCTGGTCCAGCTCGGACACTCCTGACGGGCTGACAGGTTCCTGTGCTGGCTCACCTGGCCTGCTGCCTCTTTGATGTTTAATTCATGAAGAGGCAGACCTCTGAACATTGCAACTTATATGGGGGGTTTGGGGGTGCAGGACATGTGTGTGTCTGTGTGTGTGTGTGTGTGTGTGTGTGTGTGGAGGGCTTTGGTGTGTTCACAGGAAAGCTGAGTCCCCCCACCACACCGCCCTTACTAGCAAAAAGCAGTACCTACTGAATGCTAAACAAACCTGTCTGTTGAATAATTGAGGATCTCAGGCCGGAGCGGACTGCGATTAGCATACAGGCCTTATGGACCCAATCTGGGATGTGACACCACGGTCTTCCCCTGGACTCTCCCTATCAGCTGAATGCTCTGATTCTCTTTTTTCCAACATGCTCTTGGCCTGTTGCCAAGCTCACTTGACATGTCAAAGCCATTTTTAACTCTAATTGTGTTGATCTCTGCAGGCTAACACAGGAATGTGAGATGATATCATTCAGACACAAAAAAATCAACACGGTGTGCATGTGGTGGCTCGCCGTGGATGACTTAGGGATTCACAGAGCTGCTGAAATGAATAGGCTTCTAAATTCTATATCTGGTAAACAAACATCATGCATAGTTGACATGCATGTTACATATAAGACA
Organism: Halichoeres trimaculatus; assembly: GCF_033239565.1. Lineage (NCBI taxonomy): Eukaryota > Metazoa > Chordata > Actinopteri > Labriformes > Labridae > Halichoeres > Halichoeres trimaculatus. Next base: position 24,720,556 of record NW_027437183.1, read on the forward strand.
CACATGTGGCTACAAGCAGGTCTTGACAGATATTCCATCAGCAAAACAAAACAAAGCTGTCAGATTTTACACATGCGTGCAGAATGACTGCAGGAGCACAGGTCTGCAGCTGGAGTCCACGCTGGTGTCTCCTCTCCCTCTCTCTGGCTCCTCTTGGCCCTGGGCAGTAATCCCTGGCCCCCCGTGTGCGCCCATCCGCTCCCCCTGATCTCATTAGTGCAGTGTGGGGGCCTGGGGAGCCTGCAGGCCTGGGGAGCCAGCCTGCTGCTCCCACTCTCCCTCTCCCCACCTCCACTGGAGTAATGAGCACATAATCAGCCTGGCTCCCTGTCAGCAGCAGCACAGCAGAGGGGCATGTGGGCTCCTGGCCCAGAGTGGGGGGTAAGGCCACAGCGGGGTGTATCGCTTTCTATCCTCTGTGCACCAGAGTTCACCGTGCTCCGTATCAGAGCCTCCCAGCACACATCAAATGACCTGCTCGCACAGGTCAGCAGATCAAGCAATGCTGCTTCCTCTTTTAGTTTACATACCGAAAGCTGCTGCACTCCACATGAACTCCCCCTCCTTTAAAACGACTTAAAGATGAGACGTGAACATGAAGTGAGAATAACGTCATGTAGTATTAAGTTCTGGCGTTTTTAAGTGTTTCATTTGATGTGTTTGGCTTGTGGAGTGGAGTTGCGCAAATCAATGCTTGTCCTAGAACAAAAAGAAGTCTTGTCCAGTTAACAGCTGATCTACCGAGATATTCATCAGCTTTAATGTGCACATCAAACACAACCAGGGAAACATATGTGAGAAAAGGCCTCTTCACTTTCTCAGACTTGTACAATGTTTCTTCCCGTGTTTACTTCTCTGGTTTCATGATGTTTAAAGAGACAAAGGCAGAGCAACAACAGAAAAACACACAGCCACATGAAAAGTAGCAGCAACCAGCGAAGGACAGAACAGAAACAATCCAATACAAGAACTTAACCTCAGCCAACGTACTTTCATTTCCTTTAAATCCAACTGTACTCGTTGTTTGACCTTTCCTCTTAATTCTTCCTCCCAGGTTTTTAGTGTGACACATTCGCTGGATTAGTCAAAAACGTGTTCCCCGCAACAAAACTTCAAACAGTAGCTTCTTTGTTTTAAAGGAAGGGTCGACAACAGGTCAGCATTTCTTCTAATAAAATATCTCTAATTGGTTTCTATTGAGACTTTAGTCAGTCCTGGATTCCCATGAGCAAACTCAGTATCCTTAAACAACAAGTTCTCTTTCTGTGTGCTCAATGAGGACTTTGTCATGTGCATCACTGCGATTATGTGATCCAGCGAATCAACCACAAACTCAGAGAGCGCGTCTGGCCGGGATATGTAAGGTCAAGCAGCTGAGTCACAACAGCTCTTTTTTTTCTGCTCAAGTGTGGTGATAGTGGTTTTTCTGCTAAACAAGACTTCCTGGACCTGAAAACACTCCTGATACAATCAAACAGGTGAGATGCTAGATTAACTCTCCAGGCTTTGTGTTATCTCGTGTTTTCGATCCTGAACACACACACACATCCCTCAGCCAGAACCACAAACCAAACAGGTCCGCTGAGGCCCCGCATTGTCTAACCCCAGTGAGACACCCTGATGACTACTTCACACCTGTGTGGGAAAGTTCAGGAACGACAAGGAGGTTCAGACTTGAGAGATTTATGATGGAGACTGAGTTACTGTGGTAAAGACAGATGTAGTGTTCAGCGGTTCAGCCTGCGGGTGCTGCTGGGGTTGAGTAAGGGGGAAAGACGCGCACGCAGACAGACGAGAACCAGGGATTTTTAAATGTGCACAATGACTTCATTATCAGCAATAACCACATTATGGTGAGAGTTTGATTAATGCATTTATACGCTTTGCAGTAAACTGATTGCTTCAATAAGTTGACATGATTTGTCTGATAATTAGATGAATGTTTCGTAGGAGGAACCCCGGAGGAAACATCTTATTAGTGCTGCAAAATGAGGGAGGGAAGGCTGCTGGTGTGCTCATTCATAAATTCACTCAGCTCAAGAGTCAAGTCATTTTACGAGATGAGAATCTGACTGTACCAGTGTTTCTTCTCTTTTCCACAATGTCATCTTATGGATGCATGCAGCCAGTGAAGGAAAGAAGGAAAGAAACTAGTGTATGCACATAAAAAATCTGGTATAAAGAGGAGTATACACAGAGTTTTAGGTTTGATAAAGGATGCACTGATCCAACTTTTCTGGTCACTATACCGATACCTGACCAATCCTGATCTGATATCTGTGTTTTAATAATAACTTGCACACCCAGCAATGGGATAAGACTGGAAGACTTTTGAGTAAAAGACAAAAAATGATCACATATGGAATTACTGAAGTTGATATTTTTTTTTAACTATCGGTGTTTAAATGATTACAAGCAGTGTGGTTAAAACAATGCTTCAGGACTTTACTTTTCAATTGTAAAATTTTATACCCTGTAAACTAATTCATAAATCAGTCATGGTGTCAAGTCCAGACTGATCCTTTCCCCCCGGATACCCGATCCAGCTTTGAGGGGCTGTATTGGGACACCAGGATCGGTGCATCTCTAGGTTTGATCTAATAATTAAAAAAGATTTGATTGTTTTGAAAGAAAGAAAGTATCCACTCACTAAATGTCCTGGTGTTGGAGAACGAGAGTCTTTCAATCCTGCAGATCCGGGGACGTCCAAAAGAGGCCATTTCATCTGCAGGTACTGTGAACAAAAGAATAAGAAAGTTATTTTAAAACAGAACCAGAAAAAAAAAATCACATTGAAACTCTGAGACAGATTTGATAGTTTCAGTGACCCCTGTGATCAAAGTGGTTTCTCTTATTGCTTTCCTGTAACTTGTAAACAGAAATTAACTGTGCAGTGGGAAATGTGGGCAAAGACAATCCTGATCTGTGTCCTATAAACCACTTTAAATGAAACTTGTATGCAAAAAAAATAATAATCTTTTCCCTGTATGTTAATTTGCATCTGTAGCACATATAGAGTAATACATTTTATTTTTAGCTGAAAACTCCTCGCAGTTGGATTAAAAAGTGCATTGAAGAGAGGGACATGATATGGAGGTGATAAAAGGTCAGTCTGAGAGTCATAAAGGAGAAACATGTCTCTGAGTTTACAGTCTGAACCTTTTCCTACAGTGTGTAAACTTGGACTGAACGGTGTCAAGCCCAAACACCTGTACGAGACCCGCACTGCTGCTGGAGTCAGACAGTCAGTTTTGGCACGGGGGAGAGCAGGCAGAGCGATGTGAACACAGCGGACTGGTGGACGACTGTGAAATTGCCGTTTGTCAGGGAAAAACAAGAGGCCAGCTGTGGGCGCCCATCGCCGAGCGGGTGGGAAGAGACAGCTGGAAGGAAGCTGCATGTACAGAGCAGCTAACACCACGCTCACTCCTGTCTGTTTGTCCCCTTTAGTCTGGCCTTTTGACACCAAAAGAAACAGTCTCCTCACAGCTTTAAGTACACCATTTCTCCACATGGGTATCAAAGTTATCGTGATGGTTTGTGCAAGTGTTTGCTCTTTGCAAAGGTTTCCACCATACTCCTCCAGCTGCTCCGTGAAGCACTGCAGAGGACTTTTTTATGATTTACTACTTGATGCAACAAGCTGAGCATGTTTTTTTTTTGTCCTCCAGCGATGGAGATAGCATGAAGCCAGAGCTCCAAAAGCACGGCTCCACCATCTGGTTTATGAATCAGTTTAAATACCGGACACAGCAGCTTGTCATGCATGTGGATTTTTCTCCCTGGTGCAATTTCAAATTAATTAAAGAAGGTTTTATATCATGGGTTATGTTATGCTCATCCAGCCCCATGTTGTGCAGTTCTTTATTTAAGATGCCTTTTGGGTACGGAAGTGTGTTATGGGTTATAAATTCAGCCTGTAAGAGGCTGTTGCAGAATCTCAGCACGCATCCTCTGTTATCATTCTGCGATGTATACTCTGGTTATTTACATAGCACAAAGTGCTTATGAATTCCTGCGCACAAACACACTGAGGTCCACCAAAAGCAAATATCTGATGGAGGGAAATGACAAGACATGAGGCCTGACACTTAAAAAATGACTGAGAGAAACAGTTAAAAAATATATGCAAAGCTTTGTCCACGTTTCAGGAGCTGCAGCAGACAAATGATGACAAACAAGCAAACTGGAGGAGTCATGCATTCAGGTTGTGCTTTTTAAAACTTCATTCATCACTCCGGGTTTGTAAGGAGGAAGGAAGCCTGGACGACCGTGGGTTAAAAATGGAAAAGACATTATAGCAGGAGGGGTGAAAAGGGAGAAGGGAAGGAGGAAAAAAAAACATTTTCAGGAATGAGTTTGTCGGAGCAGGCAGAGGGTATTGTTTCCTGACAGCTGGGGTCCAACAGAGCGCCCAGGCAGGGGGAAGGGGACCCTTTTTCCCTTTCCAAAAGAGGGGGAAATTCTTGGAGTTGACATCAGCCCTCTTCATTTTCACTATACTGCTCAGGGCTGAATCGCAGGTTCCAACTAATGGGCCCGAGTCCATACAACTGTCAGGAGGCAGTTGCTTTTAGAGGCTGCTAGCTCCCTATTGAAACTTTCCTCCGCTGTGTGCAGGGTGCCTAATGAATGCTGCTCTCCGGAGAGAAAATCCAAAACAATGCAGTTTTCTCTGTCTAATCTATGTCAATCATGAGTCCTTCCACAAATGAAACAAGCGCTATTGTGAGCGTTTGGTCTTGCCCCGGCCGTGCCCACCCCGGCTCTCCCACCCGATCCGTCCCTTTTTTGACAGCTTCTGCCAGCGCGGAGGAACATACCCCCGGGCGCTTTTTTCTGAGCGCCTACTTTTCTTTTAATTGCCAGTGTGCCCTGTGGAGAAACTGTTCACACACTTTCACCCCCCCCCCCTCCTCCCTGAAACATCCAGCCAGGTAATGCCAGCCGCTCACTGTCACATTAGCTGCTCGCAGCACGCCGCTCACCAACACATGAGAGGGAGAGAGGGAGGGAGGGGGAGGGTGTTTGGGTCTGTGAGCTGTTTCAGGAAACAAAAGGCAAGGAATTGTGGGCCATGCTGCTCAGCAAAAACTTTCTCAGTGTTAAAGAGAGAAAAAAAAACACAAGGGAAGTGCGAGGGAAAAGTTTGAATGAGAGCCAGCGCTTAAAATGGAAGATTCAAACAGTTATGACATGGCTTAAGTGATACTCAGTGTTTTTAGAAGATTGAAACTGGAGATAGACTAATATCAGTGCGTCTGTCAGACATTTAGTAATGCATCACACATGCCCTTATTTCATTGGAAACAAACACAGACATATGGTTGGGCCCATTGCAATGTCTGTTTCAGTCAGGGAGCTGGGGGCTCGGCTAAATCGACTCGGACAGAGTACTGAAGGAAACCAAAGGGAAGTTAAGCTGATCCATTTTTTCATAGCTCTCTAATTGTCTTCCAGCTTTCACTGCTGCCTCCAACACTCAGAATAGACATCAGTAGATTGTGCTACTTTTACAGGACCCAGATGCGACAAAGGTGGCAGTGATGCTGCTGAAATTTTCCAAAAAGGCTACACTGGAGCCCTTTGGTTTTCTGAACACAGAGAATGCAACATATGCTCAGGGGCATGTGGCCTGCCAGAGCTGGGTTCTAATTGTTACATCGCTCTCACAGAGCGCAGGAAAACTCAGCCAAGAGTCTTTGTCATCTCTGAAGTGTGTGCTGCCATACTGCAGACCAACATCAGAGCACCGAGAAGAGACAGATGTCTGGACATTTGCTGTCAAACTAAGTCAGACACTCTGCCAAAGGGGGAGAAAAAATCCCAAAGTTTGCTAGCAACTATCTGCCGCTTTCAGGGCTGAAGTGAGAAGTCGTAAAAAGTGTCAATCAAACAAAAAGTAAAGTGAGAAGTATTACCGAGGAGAACTTTTTATATTAGGAGGAAATGTGACCTGACGGTGTTTTAAACTTTCTCAACCTGGAACACGGGTTTTTGCGCACCATGCTAAACTGATTTAGGTCAATCAATCACAGGCAAACAATCAGACAGAGTCAAACAACAAATAAAAGAGCAAGCGTGTATAAAGTGTCAGCTCACACACAGAGGCCGGACGCTTGTGCAATGGCTTCGCCCGACTTGTGGTGAATAGCAGAGCAGCAGGAATGCCTCCATGGATCGCTCCAGCAGATAATGTCAATCACCCACTGTGTGGAGAACCCCTCCCCATTGTTTTCTTTTACCCCCCAACAGAAAACAAATGGGCTGCACAGCTTGCTGCTTGGCTGAGGTGTTAATTACCGTCCCCTGCCCATATGAACAGCAGCCTCAGACAATGGCCCTGTCAGGCCCCCTGCACCACGGGCCCTCCCTGGTTTGCTCTGCTGATATCACCTGCTCATGCAGGGCCATTGACACCTCAACCTGATCTATGCATGAAACACAATTAAAGCCTCCGGGGACAAAGACAATGTGATAAGCAGTCCCCGCCTTGTCTCGGTGTTTGCATTAAGGCTCATTGTTTGCCAACATTAGAGGCAATTACAGTGACAATTCTTAAGCAAACCTCTGCAGTCATTGTGCTAATTAGTGTGTAATTGATGGGGAAACGACAAGCGGCTCAGCCGGTCAGAGCCACAATGCACTATTGGGCCACGGCAAATTTTTCTGAATGGGGACCATGTCCTATTATCCGGCCCACTATGAAGTAAGTAGATTAGTCAGGGAGGAAGTTATTAATTAAAGCTATCTAAGAAGAGTTTACAATGAGAGAAAAACGATAAAAGTATCCAAATGTTCCCACCTCTGCTGTCAAATTTATTTTTTCTTCAACATTTGAACATTTTATATGAATCCTTTCACCAGAACACCAGGCAAACAGTGAAAACCACTTTTCCCCCTCTTTCTTCTCTTCCTAAGGACGTTACAGGCTGCACTCTCCCAACGTCGTCGACATTATCTCAACCCTGAGAAGTCTGCTGGTCTTCGGTGGAGATAGCATCCTGCTAATGGCGACCACATTTGAAGTGTCCATTAGCCCGTAGAGGAATGAAGTTAAGTGACTATGACAGGGCACTCCCTCAGTTTGCCGGGCTTCTATTGTGACCTGCTTGGTCGTCCCCGCACTCTTATTCACAGCCAGTAAAAAAAACTGGGTCAAAGGTCAGACATCCAGAGTGCTGTGGTTTCTATGGCAACATGGCCTATTAAGGCCAGGCTCATTGGCCTCTTAACATGCTCTTGTACACAAAAGAACTATTAGTGCAAAGAGGGGAGAGAGGAGAGTGAAGAGGGGAGGCAGCGCAGGGGAGGTCCTAACAACACAGCGCCAAGGTTTTTCCAAGATTTCCAAGATGGTCGTCACTAAGCCAGCAGCGGCGCTAACCTCGACGAGATGTGGAAGATGTCTGGTTTCACACGTTTTGTTCACAAATCTTTGCATATGAAAAGTGAGCCTTTATTTGTGCAAAGATTTTCCTAATTCTGACCTTAAGTAAAAAAGCGATGGTATCACCTGAGGTCTTCATGAATATTCAGCCCAAGGCCGAACCAGCAATCAAATTCAGTTTATTTGAGAAGTCCTGGGAGTAAAATTAGTGCTGTTTCAGTGATAAAGCAGCATTAACAGAACACAAGGCCAGCTTCTTTAACATTCTGTCCCACTGACTGAGCTGCCGCTTCAGCAGACGTTTGCATTTCTGCAACTCAAGCAATAATTTTTATCAGGTTTATTTTTTTTAGTTCCTGTAGCATGACATGACCCTGAGTTACTGCTTCCTGTATCCACGGCTCTAAGTATGGCAGTGAAGCTTGAATGAAGACACCACTGTTCTCATTCTGTCCCTCTGACTTTTCTGCTGCTCCTGGATCGACGCAGCTGAAGGAAAAGTTCTCCTCAGTCTGGCGAAGGTTAAAGTTAGGAATAAGTGAGTAATTCTGTAACACAGCACACCAGCAGGTCATATAAAACTCACCGTATAATTAAACACACCAGAAAATAATTATGCATCTGGTGAGAGCAAGGCCATCTCATAAAGACAGAGAGGAGGGTGCGAAGCTATTCAAGTCAATTATGTGGAGTCAGTTATGTGGTTTCCCGTACCTGGGAGATCTGCTTTCAACGGCGACAGAGCGCTTGGCTTAATGTCAGCGTGATCTGATGTCAGGACGGGCTACACCTCAAATGTCAAAGATGTCGTCTTTCTGCGTGTCCTGTGGCATTGTTTGTCCAGGAACACAACTTTTTATTGTTTGGGGAGTTGCCTCGTTTCATTGAAAGTCACAGCCATAAACGTCCGTATAATTAACTCCAGAACACGAGGTGGTTTCGCAGCGCTCGGCTGGATGTTTACTGTAAAGCTCCACTTCCAAATGCAATGTGTGCGTCGAGATGTAGGTGTTCGCACATCCAAGACTACGCCAGTGACACTGGAGTGAGAGCTGAAGTTTTCATTTATGACCAAACACAAATTGACTGGACGCAGCATGGGTTACCAATATAATGCAGCGTTTCTTGCCAAGGCTTTTAGGAGGCAATAATAAGTCCAGCATGCACCCCTCGCTCCGAAGAGGGCGAATGCCACAGCGCGGTAATCACTCCTAACTTTCTGCAAGACACAAAAAAAATCTTCAACTCTTCGTTTTCCAGATAAATATTTACCCCCATCCTCCAAGAGTAAATCTGAGTGCGTCTGCTAAAAGTGTCTTTTTTTTTCTCTGACAGGGCACAGTGGCTGATTGTGTGTGTTTTTTCTTGGCTTCTCTTGGCTCTTTTTTTAAACTTCCTAAAAGCAGCTGACAGTGGCAGTGAGACATCCTGAAGGCAGAACGTCAGTTTTGAAAAACTGAGGTGGGCATAAGTGGGTGTAGCGGAGAAAGCAAGCGAGAGAGAAGAAAAAAAAAAAAGGGCCTAAATTAAACACATTTGTTTCTGCTCTCACATACCACAAGTCTTATGAAAACAGAGGCCTGATTGTGTTCTCTCTGCAAGTCCACCCCTCCTCCTCCTCTTTCTCTCTCCCTCTTCACCACCACCCAGCTCCACACCCCCACCACCCTGTCCTGAGCAGCAGCACAACCCCCCCTTCACCAACACACACTCATACACTCACACACAGCTGCCTGCAGATGCCTCCTGTGTTTGCTCTCTGAGTGCAGGCGCAAATCTCCAGGCCCCGCAGACTTCTGGGCCCTGCCTCATCTCAGATTTTACTACCTGACATCCCTATCACCCCACTGCTAACCCCGCTCACTCCACTCCCTGCCCTCCCCTCCAGCTCTGACCAAACACACTCACACACAGCCATACACACACACACTGAAAGTTTGCTTCAACTCTCTAGCCTGAAATAAAACTAGGATCAATTTTAGAAACATGAAAACATCAGATGAAAATGGTGTCATCTGCATATTGGAAGACCAAGAAAAATACACACTACACACTGCGAAACTATAACACTTCTTCATCCTAAAAATAATCTTTTTGACATATAACACTCTGTACATCACACAGGACCCTGACTGGAAAGGAAAATATTCTCAAAAGTGGTTTCAAACTTCCACCAGGTTTGACAAAGCACACAGCTTACTACCATGACATTCCCCAGGATTAGTTATGCGTATTGTCAGCGTTCTGCAGGGAGGTCTGGAGCGTCGCCAACGCATTTTTATACCTGAAACATTTGTAAAAGTCATTCCCGCTGCTATGTACAGGCTTCATTTTCATCACGCTGAGCGCGGTGATGCTGAGCCTTAAATCAGGAGAACGAGATCCTTTGGCAGAAAATTCAATTTCAGGTTTACATCAAGTGATCGTCTTTCAGGCTTGAAACTTTGTCAAGAATTAAGTTTCCAGGAGGAACCACAAAGGTTTTTTTGGGGGGGTTGGAGGAATAACAAGACGAAGATGAGGTTAGGTCATGAAGTGCTCTGCCTCATTAAGGTTCAACAGGTCTCTGAAAAGCAAAACAATGGAGTACAAACACAAGAAAGAATGTTCTTTCTGCAGAGGATGTGACTTTTTTGTTTTTAATGAATGTGTTTATGAGAAAGAGATGTTTCTTAGGATCTAGCCTTGATTTATTCAAGCTTGCCCGGTTGCAAACTGTGTAAAAAACGTCCTCTTAACACTAACCAGACGAAAACTCAAGGCTGGACGTGCTATTTAAAACAATATATACAGCTGTTGCTATCTTTCAGTTTCAATTCAGTCTAACAAGAGCGGCAAGGTGATTACGATCTTGGGGCTGCTGTAAATATCAAATTCCCAGGGACAGAGTTTAGGAGGCCCCCTTACAATTACACAGTTTTCAGGAATGCAGAGCATGAACCGCATCAACACGGAGCTGAAGACAAAATGCTCATGTCCCATTTTGGACGTTGCTCCTAAAACCACGTGACGGAGAGAGTTTACAGACAGCACTCAAAGAAGAAAACAAGAGAAGTTTATCTTTCATGAAGTTATTTGTGAGCCTCAAATCTGCCCCACAATACAACAAACTTCTGCACCATCCAATCTGCAAACTTCTGCAAACAATTAGTGTTAACCCCAGAACTGTAAGCTGCTCAGAGAGAGGCAGAGGGGAGAGAGCGGAGGGGGAGTGACTGGCGAAAGAGAGGGCTGCTTGTGCACAATTACAGCAGGGATTTATGGCCTGAGAAACAATTTATAAATCACAGCGCCTGAGCTAATGTGCTCCAGATTGTTCTCCATGCAGCTGCAATTTTGGTCCGCGTGAAACAGCATAATAAACCTGGCTGGAGGACATGTTTGGGTGGTGGTGCTGGTGGAGGTGGAGGGGCAGGGAGAAAAGTTGAGATTGTGGGTGGTGGCTGATGCAGGAGAGGTTGAGGGCTTGCAAAGTTTCTGAGGTGTTTGGAACAAAGAAAAACAGGATGGTGTTCGGTTTCACTGAGGTTTGACTTTTTGATCAGAGAAGTCACGAGAAAGATGAGAATAAGAAGGTTTTTGGAGCATAACAAATCATGCCGTTAAACCAATTTGACTATGTTTTTACAGTAGCTGGAAAGCAAAAGCTACAAAATGGCCCGTATTACTGAATAATTACACAAGTTTCCACTGAAACAATTTAGGTTCAAAACCGTAACCAACAACAGTTTTATGACCTCATCGTGAAACCGTGAGGCCGTATAATTCTTGACACAAGTGAAGATTCATTTAGGGGTACAATAAGCAAAGACTGATGTTGCAAGCTGATCCCTTCATTGTGGCGGCCGGCCGGTGAGGACGGAGGGATCGGATGTGTGGTGGGGAAGCCTGAGCTTTTGTGGCCACTCAGCCAACTGGCCCTGAACCTTGACCTCTAACCCTTCACCCTGGGGGGCAAACAAAGCTCTGAGTGACATCTGAAACTAGACACTCTGTGGGGAGAGAGTGTCTGGACAGGACTCAAATAACCCCATTAACTCTGCAGAAAAGATTTATGTCTTTTTGTTTTCCGCCCCTGCACAGAAAAAGCTAGAAAGCTGAAGAGTTGAGCCGTGCTGTCTGAAAATGTCGAGGTGTGCGCCGAGACCCGTCTTGTTTACTGAGAGCCTCCGTCTCGCACCGAGATAAGCAAACGTGTTCCATAATTAACGACTTGGAGTAGAGTTGTGATTATCACTGATACACACATCTGCCAGCGGTTAGTCTGTTTCCACTAAAGTCTTCTTAACACGATCAACATGAAGCTCATCTCCAGGCGGTTTTAAGAGAGTCACTGATGCATATTCACCAGCCCCTCTGATGGATTCTGTACAATGGATTACGTAAACAGCCCTGGCACTAGCATGGTGTAAACAAAAACAGAGAGAAAAAGTTGATGGTAAATGTGCCGCGGTTGAATGCGAGCCTCCGTCGCCAGAATGCTGAAAGCCACTGTAGTATTTAAATCAGGCGAGGAGGGAGGAAGACTCGGCCAAGCATTCTGTAGCTCAGCTGTGAGGCTCTAAGCCGTTGCCCTAGGGTCTTTGTCCTGCCTTTCAGGGCAAGTCTGAGGTAGTCAAAGACCCTATTCATGACCGGCGCTCCCCCTGCCAACACACCCATACAGCCCCAGTCAAGTCAGCCGAGAGCTATAGAGCCTTCCCATTTCACACGAGAATCAGACCTGCCCCTAAAGCCTGCTTCAGGGATTTCCAATAGCCAGCCCCTCCAACCCATGTACAAATCAAACAAAAGGGCTCCACGGCCTACTCCATGTCATATAAGGCTGATTAGATCTCTTTTTTCCTCATGTAGCGACTCTAAATTTGAAGCAAATAAGTCAGGCACATTTGTAGGGATTTGGTATGGAGCCAGTGAAACGGTGAGGTGCGAGCTGCCATCCAGCCTCGCGTCATTAATCATCTGATTCGAGAATTCAACGCAACGAGAGCAACCAAATGCCAAACCTGAGTGCATCGGGTGATAAATCTCCGTACAGAGAAACTTAATCTTGCTGCTGATCAGCTGAGTTGGGGGAATCCCGCTAACACTGAAGAGTGTCTTGTGTCTGAGGGGCACTGCGGCCATCGCTCTCCACTCAGCCACATCATTAGTTCATCGTTTTTACAGAGAAGAAGAAGAAGAAGAGGAAGAAGACAACCGTACGTCACAGTGTCAGACCATCACCGTCAGACGACTGCACTGTTTGGTCTTGCGGGATGCACAAGTCTGGTTTCAGATAAGAAGGCTACACATTTTAGATGACTCGGGCCTTTCCTGGGCTTTAATCGAGTTAGTTGCACTGCAGAACATTGTGACTTTTTAACAAGCACAATTGGTTTATGAGGGTAACTGGGGGGAAAGCAGGGGCCACCCAGAGGTGAAGTTATCATCAACATTCAGCAGCCTGATCTCATGGGAAAACTGTTAATATGCTTATGATATATAACATTTACAGACCCCGACGCCAGTCTTTGACAGACGAGTCATTTCTCAAATCTTTCTGGCAAAGGAAAAGAAAAACTCAGACTTTTTTGACAATTTTTAGAAAATAAAGCAAAGAAACAGTCTTGAAAGTAAAATTTCTCAAGTCAGTCAGTTTATAAAAGTTAAGTGACAGAAGTTATAAAGGTTAAAAAAAAGAGATCTCCCTAAGATTTGATTCAAGACACAGATAATTTTCGACACCAATCTTTACATCACCAGTTTGAGCTGTTAGACAATAAATCAGTGTTAAATCTTCTTCTTCTCATGCCGATCAGCCATTAAAGACGATCAAGCATTAATTTGTTCAAATCTGTGTGAAGGAGGTTTCACGTGTCTCCAGGTGCAATGTGTTGACTTGACATGCGTGTGTCAGGGGACACGGGTGGCCCCCAGCCGTCCACAGTTACAGGACAAACTTGGTGGGAAGCAGCCAAACTGATTTACAACTTCTGCTGGAAGAGCAGCTGCTCCGCTCGCTGTCAACTAACCTCATCCTGGACGGATATCCATCCACTTCTTAATTTAGTATGACCACTACAACCAGCCTTTACCAGACGCGTACAAGGAGGGAACACGTCTCCATGCAGACTGACGCAGAACTGGATCCCAGGCTTACATGTTCTGATGCAACATGTGCATGATCTGATAGCTTCATGTTGTGTGCTGATCGGGCTGTGACTGAGAGGGAAGAGCAAAGCATTGTGGTCCACGGTGAAGAAACCCTGCTCTGTGGGAGACAGGATCCCTCAGATAAGTGAGAGCCTCGAGGTCTGGAAGTGGGCCCACTTCGGGATAACAGGCAGAGGACTAGCAGGACCCATATCTGCCCCAGTTTGTGCTCCCACCACCACATCTCATCAACAATCTCCCTCCCTCCCTCTCTGTCTTTCTCGCTTGCTCACCCGCTGCCTGCAGAGCTTAAACTGAAAACAGCTGCTTGGAATACCAGACTGATGAAACCCTGTTTAGAGCCTTTTCTTTCTCTTCCTGCCGTACAATCACGTTTTATTAGCATGGAGAGAAGCATTTAAGGTACAATTATGGAGGGAAAACATTTCTTTATGTGCACTAAACAGTAGTGGTTATAGCTATGAGAGGGCCAGATACACTGAAACAGGACAGTCCAGTCACAGCTTCCTGTCACTCCACCTCTCTGCCTGCCTGTCTGTGGACGCACTGCAGACACAATGACGTGAAGCTTTCTGAGCAAATCAAATACAAATCAATCTAATTTAGATTTATAAATTTAAAGCTTTATGTATGATATAAAACAGCTGTAAGCTTTTTTAAAGCTCCCTTGCAGAGTTTTTTACTTGCTATGATTTTAGTTGATGCCTATATATTGAATAAAACAGAAAACAGGAAGTTTTAGGACAAGACCAGCTATATCCATATTTTTCTTTTAATGCCTAAAACTAGGGCTGTTCGCTTCCACTTTTTTCTGACGGACACCGATACAAGTATTCCTTTTCAGGGCTCAACTAGTGTTTTTGACTAAAGAATAATCAGTGCAAAATAAAACTAACAATTTTAAGAGTTTTAGTGATTTGTTTTAAATAAACTGAAGACCAAAATGAACACTAACTGAAAGTTCCTCACAGGAGCTTTAAATATTGGGAGGAGCGTGAAACAGGTTTTGTCACAAATGTTGCTGATGATCAATAAAACTTAAAAGACTTAGACAGGCACTGGGAACACGTATAAGTCTTTAAGGAATAAAAGTTCTTGTCATATCAAGGATGCAACATCTGTATCACCTTTATTTGTTTTTATTTAGTAGCTGATTCTTAATGACTGAAAAACTGACAAGTTCATGTTGAAATTTCCTGTTATTACTGTTATTGAGGATCAGTTTTTTACGGACATTAAGAGTTTATTTCAGATACCACTTGATATATGCATCCACTAAAAAGTTAAAACAAAAATCAATAAGTGTGTGGCCTTTAATTCATGAAAAACATAACGGGAATTGTCTAGTGTTTATGATATGTTCCTGTACATTTGATCAAATTTAAAAGAAATATTTTCAATCAATGAGGAGAGAATGGAGGGTACAGGTAGAACAACCTTATGGGAAATTTTAAAGGATAAATGTGAGTTGCTTAATCCAGAAGCCCAGAAATTATTCACAACATGTTTCATTCCTGTGGTCGCCTGGGAAAGAGTCTGACCCCCTTCCTCCTCCACCCTGATGCACCCAAAGGCAGACCCCTCCCCTGCCTGCCTGCACCAAGACTTCAGGTAATAACCACAGAAAATACACAACTTAGCTTGCATGACACTAATGTACCACCAGCTGAAAATTTAAAAATTTACATGTAAAAAGTTCCTGGTGTCAGTCTTAGACCCCATCCTGGGTCTCATCATACCTCACACCCAGAACTGCACAGGAACATAGAAACACAAGAAGTCTTCACATGAAGCTTCAAAAATCATGTTTTGTGTTTGTTTTTTAACTACACCAGGAGTGTTTTGTCGGCAGGATGTTGGACAGGCAACAACGAACCTTTAACAGTTCCAGCGCCATAACGAGATATTTTGAGGTGCACTCAGACATGTTACAGAGCCCACCTTTAGCTAAGTGTTTCTCACCACAAAAACACTTTACTTCTTTTTTTTACAGGAAAGAGTAACGCACCAAACTTCACAGCAGCTCTGGCCAAACATCTCAAATGAGAAAAACACATTAATTGATAAAAACACATTTGCACACATATTCATCTCGGCACATCAAAGGGATTCATTGATGTCACTGAACATGGGGAGTGTGCGGCTGGAGAGGGGAGATGCTGGTTCTCCTTTCCTCAAAGGGTGCTGAGATGCTCCTGATGGGCCCGGCGCGCGAGGAGCCAGAGAGCGCTATAAACAGAATTTCTAATGCCAGGCGGGCGAGTGGGTGGGTGGGTTTAGGTAGTGAACTAGCAGGCGAGGGGTAGCAGGAGGGATTGACGCCAGCTCATGCTTTCCACAGAGACCAGCAGAGGGAAGGAAGAAGACCAGGACTGACACCATTTCTCTCAGTTTACTACACGAGTGATGTTCAGCATCCATCACAGAGGTTATACATGCAGCTACTTCAGAATATAGTTCACTGAAAGGTTTATAAAGACACATATTATATCAGCTGAAAGGATATTAAACATCAAAATGTTATCATAAATCAATTAATTTGGTTGAATTCAAGTTAAAGTTGTCAAATAATGCTCTAAAAAATACACTTTGTGCACTTTCAGGGCCCAAAACACAACTTTCTACTTTCTAAAACTTTTTAACTCTAACCCCCCCATGCCTTCCTATGATGGCTCAGACGTGTAGATCTTTAAAAAACAAGCTCTGTTTTTCTCTTCGCCCTCATCAGGAAGTCTTCCTTCAGTTTTTGGTCTTTACCCACTTTCAAAACAAAAAAATCTCTTCAGTTGTGAAAGAGACTATCTGAAGACGCCACTTTTTCCCGCAAGGAAATTATGACAAGCATATTTCACAACTTTCTGACACTTTATCATAAACACTTAATTGATGCCAGAAAAATAATCTGCAGATGAATCAGTAACGCAAATAACCTGCAGCTGCAGCTCTAACGATGTGGAAACATAAATTAAGAGCTCAGAAAACTAGAGACAGCAGTTCGTTTGAGTTTTGATTTATGAAATCGGATGAAAAAGCTTCTATTGGAAATGAAAAAGTCAAATATCCTGCTTCTTCAACGACAAAGTCGTGATTATTGTAATATTTTGACTCTTTTCTGCCAAATTCAATTAAATATGCTCAGCGAAGTTATCACACGGCTGTAGTGTTGAGCCAGCGATGGCATTTCTGTGGCTGCCTGCGATCTGTTTTTAATTGAACAGAGCCACCAAACTGATGTCGATGTGTTTGCCTTTGAAGGAAAAAATCTTTTAAAACCTATAAACTTAGTCCAAACTGTTGGCTCTGTTGACACAGCGCTTGGCTGAGAAAATATTTGCGCGCCAACCTTCAGGAACACAACACCGAGGGTTGTCAGAATGTGAACGCAGCACACTGTTCCCTCTGTTGCAAAAGTATCCACAGAGCCTCACCTGAACGGCCCCCACCTCCCACCCCCGCCTGCCACCAGACTTTACACACACACAAACGCAGCAAGGTGAGTGAGCCACCTGATGAAAAGACGGCTCCACACACACACGCTTACACACACATGGGGTTTGCTTATGCAGGGAGAGGCCCCTTTTCTTCAGCAGGACAATGTCTGTGTTGACTTTTTCTTTGTCTGCACATTTTTAAGCACCAAAAGCTGCAGAAAGAATGGACGTCAGAGAGGCATGCACATACAGCCGCTGACATGTTCAGACTTATTCAAGCCCTCCATTCATATCTCAAACTATTCTCCACTTGACTATCATACTCAGGAGCAAGAGTTTGTCCTGAAGATAGAGATACTTGACCGTCCCCACCTCTCACACACATGAGGCATTTCTCTCTTTAGTGACGATGATGATGCACCGGCGGAGCAATGCCAAAGTGCTGATGAAGCTGACAAGTGTTGGCGTCAAGCTCGAGTGTGTGTTCACCAATTAAATCTGGCACCAGTCTGTCACTACGGGAACAATGCGGCGATAATCACTTCAATGAGTCGACAAACAATGAGCTGGATTTGTCCTGGAAAAAAAAAATCTCCCTCTCCCTCTCTGTTGCTCCCAACAAGCAGCAAGCGGGAGTGTGATGGTGGAAGGAACATCTCTGCAAACATTAAACCTCCTGCTCAACTCTCAGCGGATTACAGCAGAATGTCAGCTCGGAGCAGGCTTTAAATCAGTTATGCTCGGCCCTCAGGGGAACTCTGTGCTGATCCCATGTAGGCCTGTCTCTCATTGCTCATGAGAGGGTTGCCACATCCAAATTTGAAAGTTCAGGCCTCAAATCCTTCATCACGCAGCACATTGCAGAGTTTGATCACAGTTAAGAAACACTGAGTCTCTTATTTTTAGCACTTTGTCCCTTTACATGCTTTAAATTTATTTTACATGTGTTTTAAAAACACAGCCACTCATTTTAAGATCCAAACAAGAAGAAGTCCAATTTTTTTCTGCAAATATAGAATGCGTTGTCTGCAATTAATTTCATGATCTGTTTGCGAGGCAGAACGTAAATGTGTCCCATGTAGCACAAGAACAACCACATACCACACCACACTCATAAAACAAATCTGTCAGTCCCAGCAGGCCTTTCCAAAGACACACACTCTGATAATCAAGTGTTTGCAGGCTCTGGGGATTGTTTGTATCTGCACTCCTGAGAGGTGGCGGCCCAAACGAGGTTACCCCCATGGGCAAAATTTTTTATCTTACGAGCCAATCTGCCTGTTCCACACTGTGATTATGCAAGATAAATGTTAGCCCGGAGCTCATTAGTTAAACCAAGATGTCGACCAGACGTGGGTGCAGGCTGTTTGCAAAGATCACCCAGAAACCCTGGTCTGTAGGTCTGTACTGAACTAAACCCACAGGTGTAAACAAAGCAAACCTAGAACGCGGGGCCTCTAAAGGTACCACAACCAATAAATCAAGTGTGCGGCATCCAGGCTGAGCCATGTGCAATGCTGAGACCTTAAGACGGCTGCTAACTATGCCAGCTATTGTCTGCCTGCATGTTTTCTGCCACGCTGATGATTGACAGTGTCAGCTCGCTCTGTCCCATTGACCTCATTCTTTTTCTTTTCCTTTCAATATGGAGGATTATTCCTCTGAGTTTTAAATCCTCTCCAATTATTTGCTACTTTGCCTCGAGCAACAGGATCAGGCTTTTTTTTTTAATTTTGAACTTTGTTTTAGCTGGACAAAACACAAGGAAACAGCAGACACAAACAAAGCAGAAAGTGGGTAATAAAGTGGTGAAACAAAGAATTTTAAACATAACTTTAAAATCAGGTTAAGAATAAAAAACACTTAAAGTATGATGAAGCATTTCTATGTCTCTCTGCAAAATCAACAAGAAAACTAAAATGCAACAAGAGACGCTCTCTGCAGATATGTATCACCTAGTGCGGGCAGAGCAGCCATTTAGTTAATGAGCCCCAATGGAGACCTCCAATGAAGCCATCAGGACTGCTCAGAATAACAATAGTCAACTAACGCCTTTCTAATTGAATGGAAGGTGAAGGGAGGCGAGGGGAGTAGTGGGCCTGGAACAGTGAAAAGGGGACAGAAAGAAAGGAGGGGGAGAGGAGGTGGGGGTGAGGGGGTTGTCTTTTCAGTCAGATGCCTGCCAGGCCTTAACGAAAGTACTTGTTTTTTGGGGGGATGTGACATGAGTTGGGGGAGGGACAAACTCGAGGGGGTTGTGGGGGGGCACAGATCTCCAGCAGGGATTATTTCAAGGAAGTTTGCATAGTCCTGTACAAACTGTAACACCAAGTCCCGTTGTTTTAGTGCTTTAAATCTTGCAAATTTGTTTTTGAATCAGTATCAAAACACCCCTTTAGACAGTCAAACATCTTATCTGAGCAGAGTCTGAGCAGGGTGTGGGATTCATGTATGTGAAATCAACAATTAGACACATTATTGTCATTACTTGCTACTGATGAAACATTTCACAATCACCAAAAGCTTTACTGACTATTAAAAAAATGCAAGAGTGAAAAGATTTAAAGCAGCTTCTGCATCACAAACACCTGACTTTTTAACCCCTGCACAACAGCTGTCATGGAAATGTTATGACTGTGTACTAACTGTAGGAAATAGCTTCAGGAAAAACTTTTTTCTAAATTTACCACAGTTAGTTTTTTATTGTATTGCAAAATAAAGGCTGTGGTGAACACAAACTTCCCACCAGCAGCGTGCATGCACACTTATCCTTGGGGGGAAACTTTAAATTTCTCATAACTTTGAAACAATTCTGCACAAGATCTTAAGCCTCCATTCTGTGAACTGCAAGTCCCTGCAGGAAACTTATAGTGAAAGCACATAAATCAGCTTTGGTAAAGAGTATAATCAAGATCCAGTCTGAATGTTACAGCGTATTTTCGACATGGAGCTGCCATAAATCCTTCAAAATAACAAAGAATGACTAATGTGTCTGAACTTTGAGCCAAAATGAGAAGTTGTCAAGCACAAGCCCTGCAGAGGGTGTGTGGCAGTTAGACATGTTCGCTATATCCCCCAAAATAAGAACAAAGAAGTAGTTAGTACTCCTTGAGAGGCCACTCAGAGGGAATATGGCGGTCTGGCGGTGCACAAGGAACTTTTACGCACGGAAAAAAAGTTTTTGTAGAGTGTGACAAAATGAGAAAAGAGGAGAAAGGGCGCATTAGATGGGCCTTTACGTAGAGACACTTACTGTTCTTGCACTTGGGGACAGAGACCCGTTGGATAGGTAGGGGTTGGTGAGGTCTGGGATCATGAGAAACGGGTAGCCAGGATAGTGAGGGCTCTTAAAAAAGCCTCCATCTTGCTGCCTTCTCAGTGCTGCAAGAATAGGGAAAATGTCGAGTTAGTCAAAGCATGAACGGAGGAAGAACTGCATCTAAAAGGCAAAGATGGTGAAAGAGTTTAGAGTTATACCTTCACTGAAGTAGTCTCTTGTTTTCTCATAACTTTCTAAGTCTGGTCTGGTTCGGGGGCGCCGCTCAGCCTGCTGACACGGAGAGAAACACACACACACACACACACACACACACACACACACACGGAGGGGGAAGAAACTGTTGAAACTTTCAACACTATTTAACCGTATTTCTTCCCATGCAGTGAACTAAAGGGAACTGGCTCAATACGCTGAGTTTTCTCACCTCGGAGTCAGACGAGCTGCTGTTGTTTTCCGACTCGTTCACTAACGAGGATTTCACATCATCCAAATCCCTTTCCGCTGACACATTTTCGGATATCTTTTCCTCCTGCTCCCCTTCGTCTTTAAAAGAAATCATCTCATCATTCGCCCCCAAATCATCCCCACCGCCGCCGTTCAGCTGAGGCATTTTTGCAGAGTATTTAATATCGCTGAGAGGAAAAACAATCGCAAGAAGAATTTGCGTTTTTTGCTGGATCTGAGTAGTCCAAACGCGTCTGCGGAGTAGTAAACTAACTACAAGAAGCTGTTCATGATTCAAAACTCCATTTTCATCCACTGATCAGGGTTCCTCGGTCCATGGCGATGATAATCCACAGATAAACTGGAAAAAAAAAGAGAGAGACGCTGGGAGAAAATATCGATGAGTGTTTGGCGTCGGTGGCCGGATGCGCAGAGTTGGCAAAGTTTGTGCTCCTTCGCAGCTTGTGGACAACTTGTGGCCCCTGTGTGTGTCTCCTTGATGTGCTGCTGAGGAATGGGATCTCTCTCACCTCCTCCTACAGAGCCCGGGGACCACATACACTTCAGTCCAAGCCACCAAGAGGGTTAAAGGAGAACAAGAAACACGTCCGATTTCATCTCCTGATATCCATGTGTGAGAAACAATGGCTGGAGTCAGAAAAAAAGAAGCCAAACACAACACGAGACGGTGCGACTGCAGTTTCCTTCAACTCACTGTCTCCTGCTTTCTGCCATGTACGCGACGGTTCTCCAACACAAAAAGTTTAGCGATGATAACGGAGCATTCAGGGGGGATTAAAGTCTTCAGCTGGACGTGGTCGCCCTTTCCCTCCACATTGCTGCCGGGGAATGCGCCCTGAAAACTACTTGGTTGTTCAAGTGGAAGAAAAGCGCAGCCCGTCCGTCCGTAGGGGAGGAGTTTGCGCTGAAAACCGACACTTCATTCAGCAGCATGTAGATCAGCAAGTCTCCAGCCTCAAGCCAGCACACCATGAGACTGAAAAGAAGGGGGTCTCATGCAGAAATACTAGAAATACTGACATGGTTGTTAATAAGCAAATGATATAGTTGCTGGAAAGGAGTCACCTTTACCAGGGGTCAGCCTTAACTGTGCAGAAATAAACACAACAGCTCCAAAATGATGCATTTCCCTCATTAGAAAGACTCTAAACTTGTATTTCATCATGTGGTGTGACCAGCTGATTCCTCCAGTATTACACAGACCACACAGCCTCCATCTGTGAAAATGACAGGCCAGGCTTCAGCGAGAAAGTCATAATTACACACTGCCATGTAAATTGCACGTCTGTGTGTCCTGAACAATACGCTGGGAAACACAAAGGACAATAACACCTGGGATAAGCATGGTTCATTATGGCACAAATATAGGCATGACAGAACACCCAGGCCTCCTGTGACAGGAGAAGCACGGCTCACTTCTTTCTCTCCAGCTTCAAGTACGTCGTTGTTGTTTTGAGGAACAGGATTGAAGGCACACTTTTGGAGGAAGTCTTGAAAGAATTAGGGATGTGGTTACAATTCACAACCTGTGCATAAATCTTATCACGACCAGGATGTGCTAAAAAAAAGTTTTCCACAGAAGTAAACTTTTTACTCTTAAACTCTTGCAGCACATTTCCTTATCCACTCCTCTCTCCTCTTCTCTCAATCCAAATCCAGTGGACCTCAGACTTGTCTTTACATCTGATGCAATCGGACAGGCCTCCCCTGTTTGAGAAAAGAAGTCATTGATGTTGTCGACTGCGTGTCAGCAGGCTGAGCGTTGACTGACAATTCAGCAGGGTCTCCATGGGCCTCATTAGATCTCCACTCCTCCTGGGTGTTTGTGTGTGTGTGTGAAAGAGAGTGTGCACATCCGTGTGTGTATTTGTATTCAGTTTAAAGCAACATATATGATGGTTGCATCCTGCATTTTCTATGAATAGCTCGCAGGGTCGTTACGGAGAGAGGGTTTCTTGTACACAGCAATGCACGTTTACACACACACACACACACACAGGTGAATATTTGCCCTCAGGGTGCTGATCATTGTTTTCCTGGGCCTCAGTATGCAGAGAATGTGAGCGCTTGCTTCTTCCAAATGATGCTCCTGCAACATTTTGTTCATCCCACTTGATGATGCAACCCTTAAAACTGACACTGACCCACAGTGCATGTTTTCTCCAAGCAGAAACAGACAGAAACTTAACAAATAGTGATCATTTACTCTGAATCCATCTCATGTCAGAGACTTAATGGACTATGCATGTCCCAGCAGGTGTAATTACAATTATTCAGTGCTCATGCACCGCAGCCTCATGAATGATTAAACAAGAAATCAAATATTAAAACGAGTCAACACAATGAAACATAATAATGACATGTTTGAGCGGTTTCTGACCAGGAATACCGCTTAAATCTTGATACTTCGCACACAAGCACAACTTTCAGCTGGGTGCTATTAAACACCACCGGCATGCAGTGTGTCAAAGTAAGCTGTAACAGCAGAGTGAGAAGTTGCACATCTGTGATAAATGAAATGAACAAAATCCAGTGGATCTGGAATATTTCATCACAAAGTAAGAGCAACAATACAAGAAAACAATGATGATCAAAACCAGTTGGAAAAATAACGACCCAAGTGAGTTCTTCAAACTGCTTAACGTATCATTCACTCTAATAAAACACTGGTGAATACAGAGATATAGTTTGATGTGCAGTATCATTTGATATATTAATCAAAATGAAATTGGACTATATAAACAATACAACACATTGTGGGGTGATAAATATTACAATACAAGACCAAATGCTAAGAAACAATGTGATAAGATATGATTACCTTGAGATACATTACAATATGACAGGCTATGATATGACACTGAGATACAATTTGATACAGAAGTATTGTATAATAGAATACAACATACTACAATATACTACAGGGTATCTGCTAAAATCCTGAGGTTGATTTCAATACCTTTTTAAGACTTTTTCAAAAACCTTTAAAAAAGTTTTAAGACTTTATCGCAACTTTCAGTTGTTGTTGGCATCCACTTTTTCACAGTTGTAGTTTACATTTTTACAGAAATGATGTAAGCTAAGGAGGAATAAAGCTTAAAATAAATACCAAATGAAACTAAAGGCAGGTTTATCGACACTCCCACAACAAGAAACAGCAGTTATTCAAGGACAACTTTCTGAAGAAAATGAGAAATTATTTAATCATTTTTAAAATTTAGGACATGAGCCTGAGATAGTGTGATTTGCTTTATGGTTGTATTTAATTTCTCTTCATGAAACTAGAAATGACATTAATTTATAGTTGGTGTTTATACCGCTCACAATCCTTATTGTTGTATTTTATTGTAACTAGAGTCTATATGTATTTTTTTTTATTCTATTCTTTTTTATTTTTGTATTTTTCTACTGACTCCATCGATTTCTGCTGTTAACACAACAATTTTCCAGTTTGGGATCAATAAAGTAACTCTATTCTTTTCTATTCTATTCTATTTTAGAACTTTATTGGCCCAATCAGGGGACAGTTGCAAGGAGGAAAATAAATATTCATGGATATTTTTTGGGTCAAAGCGTGAATACCTTATAAAACCACAATTAAGGCTTTTTAATACTTTTTAAGGCCCTTAATTTTCCCAAATTTATTTTTATCAACTTTTAATACCTTTTAAGACCCCGCGGACACCCTGTACTAGGATCTAATTAACTACATAAAATACGATTCAAACAACGCAATTTGGTACCGTACAATACGATGTGATACAGTATGAGACAATATGTACAATGTGATAAGGTGCGGTACAGTACGGTACGGTACAATACAATACAATGCAATTGGGCACGGTACAATAAGGTATGACAGGTATGATCTGACGTGGTATGATGCAACATGAAATAGTAAGATACAACAAGATACAACACAGTGTAATACGGTAACTATATAATCGCTTTAAATTTGTCACACTATGATTTGTAATGATACAGCACTATATGTTTTAAAATGTTTTGTTTCACATGCTAGATCAATTGAAGAAACAATAAACCACACATTAACATGGGGGAAAAATAAGTACTGCAAACAACATGCTCGACACATTTTCAATTTTGCATGTTCCCCAAAACCTAGACTCTTTGAAATCTGAATTTAGAAGATACAGGAATCTTCTGAGTGTTTTCTTTTTTTTTCTTTCCTCCATCAGCCCCAAAACACTAATTTATTAATCAAAGAAGGTGTACTTCTCCGTCAGCCAAGCATTTGATGGTAATTAATTTCCTCAGTCCTGCAAAAAGCAAAAAAGCTTTTAATTTCCCTTCAAATTTACCTTCCCGTCCCTCCTTTCCCCTTTTTTTGCTGCCTCGTTAGAGCAGGATTGGTTTTAACTGGGAGCTGATGAGGGGTCAGGAGAGATGCGAGCAGCCACAATCTTAGCCCGCGGGCAGATCGACTGGTGGCCAGAAAATTTATTCAGAGGGTGCTGTCCCTGCATCTGCCTTACTTTGAAGTTGCTCTCTCTACTCCAGCTTGTCGTACGTGACTGTGTGTTCATTTTTTTTCTTCTCCCTCACTAAAGAGAGCCCTAAAAAAAAGCAGAGATGGAGCACTCGTGTGTGTAGATACCCATGTATGTGCTTCTGTCTCCTAGTGTCTGTGTGTTGCATTGTGCATGTACGAGTGTGTGTGTGTGTGTGTGTGTGTGTGTGTGTGAGAGGAGAGGGAGGAGAGAGGGAGAGATGCTGTGTGCCAATCCATACTCGCTTTGGAGAATTCAAGGTCATTCTTTCATGTTTTGCCAACCACCGGTCAATCAGTTCCCCAATCAAAGTGCTGCTTAATTCAGCAGTAATTCCCATCCTCCTCATCACGCTCTCGCTGCACTGTTTCCGAGGTGCACAAGCTTTTCCCTTGTCTTTCTCTCTGATCTACTGCAGTGTGTCCAACACGTCCTGCCAGGGCCAAACCCGCGCTGTCGAGCTCTCTAATAATGCTAGTTAAAGTGTGCGGAGGACATGTCAGATCACACATTGTGCTGCTGCTGCTGCTGCTTCCACCCATCTCACTCCAGAAGATGTAGGTCTCACTTGACTGTCTTTGAAGCCTACCCAAGTCATGTTCTTTTAGTCATCCAATGAAAGCTACAGAATAACGTGATTTGGGTTTTGTAGAGTGAGAACTTACAAGAAAACTGTCTGAAACAGAAATCTGGAGCAGTTATAGTGGATCTAGACCATATCTTTGTACTGATGTGTCTTTTAGACGCTTAAAATGCTTTAATTTAATTGTGTAAATCCACCGTTTTCAACTGATGTTGATTCTCTTTACATGAATCTTAAAGGAGTTTACCCCCCTCAAAAAGAAGTGGCGTAGTAGCTCAGTCCATAGGTTGTAACTGGAGGGTCTCTGGTCCAAGTCCCAGCACGAACCAAGATCAGGGATGGGGCTGATAGTTTGAGAGGTGTTGGTATAATTTCCATCGTAATGTCATGGAGCCTTTGAGCAAGGTAACGTACTCCCTAACTACTCAACGTTGTATGCTGCTCTGGACAAAAGCGTCTGCTAAGTGAAATTGTAAATTGTAAATAACCCTCACACGAGTCCATTACAGAGGGGGGAAGGCCTAAAAAATAATATAATTTTTTTTTTTACTTTTGGCGTGGTTACATAAGCCAATTACAGCACGCCCGGTGAGTAAGTGTCTTTGCCTGTTGTTAATAGCAAGTGGAAGAAGCTATCCCAGGCAGCTACAATAGTGGACGTAGCACGGAGCAAGAAAAGCACAATCAAAGTGAAACAAAACACCAAACAGATAAAACTTTTTCTGAATGAGGGTGAAGCTTGGCTCAACTTTCACTCACTTTCAGGCACTTGGAGAGCAGCTCGAGACAAAAAGCAAGACGCAAGTTAGCTTTCTACTGAGCAGGTATGTGTGAAATACCTTGATTAGCTTGTGCTAACATGCTAAGTCAGGTGCATGGCTCTCAAGTCTCTCCCAAGTAGAAACGCGATGCTACAGGTGGTTGCTGGACTAGTGGGAGTTTTCATAAAGTCATAGTCAGAGGCTGTGGGTGTGCGCTGCTGCTGGCACTGATCCAAGGAGGAGGAGCTCGGCTTGAATGTTGTGTTTACTAATAAGTAACAGAAATTCCTGCAGACCCTACCTTTAAACAGGGATATAAAGTAACAATGCTTGGTGTAAAAAAAGTCAACATGATCTTTAAACTGGTTCATGACACATTGTAGTGGTGGGCCTCAAACACCAAGGTCTGCCCATAGCTCTGCCAATAGGGAGGGGGGTCATGGAGCAGTGAGCCTTAGGGGGCGTTTACACGACGATGGTTTAAGGGTGAAACGCAAAAGTTTTGCTGCGTTTCAGCCTCGCATTTACACAGAAATGGTCGACCTAAAACGCAAACTTTTGAAAACGGCCTCCCGAGTGGGATTTTACTGAAACGCTACAGACACCGTTGCCATGTAAACAGTAAGCCAGCGTTTGTAGTGAAAACGCTAACATCACACTCCGCCTCACGCACCCGCATACAACAGGAAAACAGTACCGTCGTTACGAATCGATCGTCACGAACTACCGTGTTGTGCTTGTGCTGCTCAATCTACTGTATCTGCTGACTGTCTTCATACAAAATGTGCATCTTTTGCTCCACTTTTTAGCTTAGTATTCCCCAATACACCAGATGACCAGCTCAACTCTACTTCAGTGGAGGTCTCCCGAAGGCGGCTTCTGGACAAGACAGTTATAGCACCACCTACAGGCCTGGCATGCTTACTACAGCGTTTTGAGTCCATCGGCGTTTCCGTGTAAACGCAGATTATTTTCACAGCGTTTTCACAGCGTTTTCAGATGAAACATTGTTGTGTAAATGGGGCCTTAAAGCGACGGCAGCTGAAATGAAGGCATTTCAGACAGACACCAGTGTTAGAAAAATAGAGATTGTTTTATCTGTAAATCATGTACAGCTACTGTGGGGGGTACCAGAGGGCCAATTTAATGCCTTAAAAAAAGCACAATACCCTCTCTTTGAGTAAACATCCAACATAACAGGATGATAAACAGATGTGGAAGACCAGAAGAATCGACTATTCATTCCTCAGACCAAAGAGTTGAATCTACTGCCTCTGAACTTACACAACTCCTTTTTTTGCATCACCACATTAGCTCACCTCCTCAGTCATCACACTAAGTCTGCATGGGAGTGCCTCATGCAATCATAGATCTCGCAAAAATAACCTCATATCCGTTTTAATCCTCAGAAAGGTCCCCTTTCTAGGCTGGTATGGGCGTATATGGCATTTAAGACTGTGTGAGGATATGATTAGACGACAGTTTTTACTGCCTACAGGGTGTAACTGAAACACTAAACTGTGCAGTGAGGAGGAAAGAAAAAGAAAGTTTCAATCCTGTCTTTCTGCCTCTCGCTGGTGCTTTGTTGTATTTGTGGTATCCTTTTCAGAAGGAGGCTGCTTTCAAGGCAAGACGGGAAAAACACTCACTGTAGTCATCGTGGTTTGATTCAGCGAGTGTTGACTTTGTTCATTTCTTTATGTTCAGATTAAGAATTAAGAGAAATTTTATTCTATCATGCACTTAGCATCTCTACAATCAAATGAGAAACTGAATGAAGAGTAAAAAACACTTGATGCTGCTCATGTAAAGGATGTAACATCATGAGACCTAAAAGACATCAAACATGTCAAGGTTGTCCAATAGGAGGGTTGGTGCGAAGACGCTGCTCACGCCTCTTCACTGAATTTCATGTTGTTCTGTATTGCAGGGGATGCTTTTAAGGAGCATTATTCCTGAGAACTTCAAAGCCTGCAGAAAGCACTCTCCTCCTGGAGTGTGCAGCAGCTTGAAAATGTACTTATATTTTCCAAATGGACAGGAAGAGGCCCTCACTGGTATTGAGGTGATGCTAATGCAGTGTGCTGCTAGTTTTTCAGTGCAACTCAATTTACTGCAGAAAAATACAGCCCGTATTAAGCGCTATTAATCTTTTACAGGCTTTGGTTTGTATTAACTTTAATTTCCCGTATTTTTAATTACAAGAGGACAGTTACGCTCTTTATTTTGCTGTGTCTATATGGAAATTTAAGGTTTAAGGGGGAAAAAAAGCTCAGCCAACAATGCCAACAGGTCCTCCTGGACATTTTTGTAACAGCTCTGTGACTACCATAATTGTCCACAAAGCCTGACTCAGACTCTTTCCACACGCTGCACCCAGGCTTTTGGTTTTATTGATCCAGTTAACACTATCGCTCGCAGGGTCACAGTCTTCATCCGTCTGTGTTTTCACAGCTGAGGACGTGCTGCACCACTCCTCAGAGGGACTGGAGATTCTTTCCTGTGATGTAAACTCCCTTCGCCTGAGCGAGAGGCTGTTGTTGACTTTATTTAATACGTCCGCCAGATTTTTATGAGCATTACGCAAATGCAATGGTTTGCATTATGTGTGAACCATACATTCCGCAGAGGCATGCATGGCTGCAGACAGCTGGAAGTAACTCGAGCCACTCGGTCACTTATCAGCGCTGGCATCCCTGCCATTTCCCATAGCCATCTTCAGGCCTGAAGAATCCAGCCATTGTTTCTGACTCTGTGGGCCCTGTGTTAACTCAGCACTGCCCGCTGATTGTTCAAGAGATATTAAAGAAAATGGTAGATTTGTCTTTGTCCATATAACCCTGTCTCGTGACATCTAAGCTCTATATGCATGTGTGTGTGTGCGTGTGTGTGTGTGTGTGTGTTTCGAGGGGGTCTACTTGATGCGGTTGAAGAAAGCAGCTGCACCTGCTCTGTATGTCAACAACAGGGTCTGGAGCACACACTCAAGAAGAGAGGTGGCTTTCACACCACGGGCCTCGCTGAAGCTGCTTACTTTCCAAAGACAACAATGACCACGCTGCTCTGCGGCGCAGCAGAGCCTCTCAGGCTCTATAAGCTTGGCGCCTGGACTGTGTGGCCTCCAGATTATCTCCTCTGCATACAAGCTTATTGGACTTCCTCATGTCCTCTTGTTTTTGTGCCTCTAAAGTTTCCAGGATGCTTTTTGACTGTCTGTTTTACACATAGAGACAGGCTCCCCCGTGGGGGTTGTTAAGAGGTTACAGGGGGGTAGTAAAGGGGTCAGGGAGAAACTGTCAGTCTATTTCCTTTCTCTGGCCTTGGGAAACTTGCACCACAAGTTCTTTGCATATTTTTAGCGTCCTTGCATGGCGTTTGTCTGAGTGTATCCACAGGAGATGACAAAGTTATTCCCTGACCATGAGGGCTTTTCTTTCTCACATTAGTTACTTATTAAGGGTCTTGTTTTTTTTTGTTTTTGTTTTTTTAGGTAAACCCTCCATAGAGTGACCGTGTCCAGCAGCATCCACTCAGAATAATGCACAGCGCCTGGAAATCATCATGTTTATGTGTTGCTGCGTAAATCTCTCTAGCATAGAATAACTGCTGGTAGTTGCCTCATACTTGAGTGTGTGCAGCTGGTAGTGTGTGCACAGTTACAGGAGGAGGGGCCGCTGTGAAGGAAAAAGAGCTCATATCTGTGTTTGAAACCAAACTTGGTTCACTTTTATCAACATTTTTGGATACAAGGGGTTTACGATGCGTCTGAGCAACAATATCCTTGAAAGTAGTTGTTTCCAAATCTGTTGATGTGGGATGAAATTATACAGTCAACATCATGTGATAGGATCATTTTCAGGGCAATCAAAGTGAGCTCATGTCTTCTGTGAGACTTTGAGTATAGATCCATTTTGCTGATATTATTCAACTCAATTTCGTTTTTGCAGTTGCTCAACTGGTTGTGTACCGTTTTGATCAGCTGTACTGATAATGGATGGAAGATCCGCTTCTTTCAAACTCAATTGGACAGATTGTTGGGAAAGTGGAAGACAAATGTGCTCTCTGGTTGGGGTGAAGTAAGGTTAGCTCGAGCCCTCATGGAACTGCTGGGCAGTCAGGTTAGCTCATATAATACTGCTCACAGACATGTCTTACCTGCTGCACCACATTTCTGTCTGTCTTGTCTTCAGGTGCATCAGCACCTCTCTTACTTTTTCTCACTCGTTGCAGTGTGAATGCAGCTCAGTGTGTGGTTTTCAAAACTTCTCCTTTCTGCGTGTCTGTCTATTAACTCAAGTAATTTTAAACCACTGTACATGAGTTTACATCAGCTTAAAACCATGTCTGCTATTATCACTTATTGTGTGAGACAGGCACTATTTTTACTGTTACTCAAGCGCCTCCGTGTCATACAGTAGGTGCTGCTGCTTGTACAGTGTGTCCTCTGAAATAGACTGTGGTGTGAGAAGAGACTTGTGAAAAGCTACTGTTAAAGTCCTCAGAGTGAAGACAACCACCTTGAAGATGTTACATAAACACAAAAAGCGTTAAACCACATTAAAATGATCTCAACCGGGCTGTTGTTCTTGCTTTTTTATTCCACAATACAATTATCACCCGTTTAATGGAAAGGTACGTGCCAATAAAAATAAGTCATTTCTGTTTTTTTGCCTTGGCCCACCTCTCTGTGCTCTGCAGCTGCAGTACGCAGTGGAAAACAAACAGTGCACTGCAGCTGGGCTCCTCAAGACTGCAAAAGGGGAATTTTAATCCCCTTTTTTTCTACTTTGGCACCAGTCTGATTTATTTGGTCATAAAGAAAGGAAAAGCACCCTACCATCTGAGAAGGATTGGGAAGTGAGAACGCGAATGATGCCAGAACCCCTGTTGCAGACGCAGAAACGCAACAGGCCAGGAAATGAATCCCCGATAGGTCAAAGAGCTCAAAGCACGGAGGCGTCTAATTAGCTCAGATAGTGACACATTGATGAGATACCTGCCCGGATCACCGTCACACACACACATATACACACAGGGAACACAAAGAGCAGACAGGACATGCTGCAGCACAGGTTTCCTTTTTTTACACTGATATTATTTACAGTTACACTTTTATCACCGTGAGGCACGTACAGCCAAAAGCTAACCTCCACATGTCTCCCATCCCTTCCCTGCAGCGCAGCCTGGAAACAAACTATCTCCGAGAGCCTCAAACCATTTCCAGCTGTCACGTCTCTGCTCCGGTCTCTCACTCCTAACCTGATATGACAGGGCAAGAAGAGGTGAGGGTCAAGCCTCCAGGAAGATTCATGGCATGTAACCCAAACTATGAGCATTATATTCATAACTACCTGCGGTTTAAAGTGAAGACAGCCAAGTGCTGCACCTATTGTCTCTCAGGTTACCATTATTAAGTTCTCATGTTTCATCAGACAGGACACGTCTTCCTACAGACAATAACTAGACAACGAACAACAAGATACCACAGCCGCTCAGTGCATTTATTTTTATACTTTAACTGACAGCAAATCTGACTTAACTTCCTATAGTGTTCATATTTTTAATAGATTACACATGAACAATACAATAAATTACTGTGTTATAGTTGCTTCATTGTTATAGTAATTATTATTTGTGATTATTAGTCAATAACCAATAATACTGGGCAATAAACAGCCACAGATATGTTTCTCTGTATACCTCTAAGCAGATGGTGCATGAGATGCAGTTGAATTCTGCATCTGATAGAACTGCTAATAGGAAAACTGACGTAAATAAAGGAAAATTTTAAGTTTAATTTTCTGAATCAATAAAATAATCTTAAAACTGGGTGTCTTTTTGTTTGTAACTTCATCAATGATCAGAGCCAGCAGCAGCGTGCACCCACAGCCTCCAACCGAAGCAAAACACACGCATTTTCCCACCGGTAGCATACTGAAGTCAAGCCAGCACACAAGTAGAAACACTTGGTCAAGCCAGCCCACACGTTGTTTTGTGGTGCGCATATATGGCACATTACGGTAATAACGGTAAACGCCTCATTTCAAAGTAAAAGCAATCTGACTGATGGTACAAGACGTGCGGATTAAACTCAAATAAAAATCAGCTCATTCTGATGTGGAATTTCACAATAAAGGCCTTCTAAACTTTCATATCTCACTATATTTCCTCAATATAAAGATTTATAATATAAAATAATTAGTAACTGAACCATTCTACTTTAGTCTGATAGGGCTTGACCTCAGGATGACACTTAGAAAAAATCAGCTCATTCTGATGTGGAATTTCACAATAAAAGCCCTCTAAACTTTCAAATCTCAGTGTTTTGTCAATATTTAGATTATAATTATTAAAAACAATCTGTAGTTATAACTGGACGATTCCACTTTAGACTGATAGTACTTAACCTTAGGATGACACTCGGAAAAAAATCTGCTCATTCTGAAGTGGAATTTCAAAATAAAAGCCCTCTAAACATTCAAATATCACTGTATTTCCTCAAAATATATGGCTTTTATTGTGAAATTCCACATCAGAATGAGCTGAATTTTTCTGAGTGTCATCTTGAGGTCAAGTACTATCGGTCTTAAGTCGAATGGTCCAGTTATAACTATAGATTTATTCAAACTTATAAATCTATATATTGAGGAAACACAGTGAAATTTAAACATTTAAAGGGCTTTAATTGTGAAATTCCACATCAGAATGAGCTGATTTTTATGAGTGTAATCCTCACATCTTGTACGATCAGTCAGATTGCTTTTAATTTGAAATAAGGCGTTGGCCGCTATTACCGTAATGTGCCATATACTCGCGCACCACAAAACAACGTGTGGGCTGGCTTGACCTTGTGTTTCAACTTGTGTGCTGGCTTGACCTCGGTTGTAGCATCGCGTTGAGAGACTCGAGAGCTGTGCACGTGACTTAGCATGTTAGCAGAAGCTAATCACCAGTATTTGACACATACCTGGTTAGCAGAAAGCCAACTCGCGCCACTCTGTGTCCCCCACTTCTCTCCAAGTGCCCAAAAGTGAGTGAAGTCAAACCAAGCTTCACCATCATTCAGTAAAAAGCTTCATTTCACTTCTGTTTTGTTTTTCTTGCTCCATGCTTCCTCCACTATCATTGCCTCTCGGGATAGTTTCCTCCACTCCTAATCAACAAACAAAGTCACTTGCGCACTGGGGGCGCTGTGATTGGCTGATGTAACCACGCTGACTCTCCGCCCAGAAACGTCCAGAAACAACCAAAACGGCGACATAAAGACAGAGGAGAAGGTTCAAGCGATTCGGGACACGATTGAGCAGGATTATTTCTGTGAAAGTTGTCATGTTATTTTTTATGGAAATCTTGCAGACTCTACCTTTGAGTTTGAAGTTAAAAGAATCCTGACGGGATGAGATGGGATACAACTACCTACTTTCTTCAAACTGCAAGGACAGATTTGGATCTTCACTTGCTAAATTCTCCATTGTTTTTACTGTCTAATGGTGTCTGCTTTTTGGGTATTGAGCAGGTAAAATAAGCAGAATGTTGGAATAAAGTTACAGGTTGCAGCACTAAGACCTGTAAAACTGGGCTCATGTCATCACATCCCCCTCTTCTTGTATAACTGTGACGGGCCTGCACGCAGGTCAGATAAACACCCAAATTAAACTAAGGGTTTAAATAATTTTCAAACCACCAAAAACATGTATCAACATTATTTACAGCATCCCAGCCTTTAAGTTAAGTTGAATATTTTATCACTTTTTCCTCTGTTAATAGCTACAACACTGACTGCAATCTTCAATAATGAAACGAAAACAATGTCAGTGTCATGTTGTCCTGTGAACTTGTGCAACTGCACATGTATCAGGAAATCTGTTACCCCAAATGTGATATAAAACACAGATGAAATAAACCACATCAGCCTGGGGATGGTTACAGACATGAAGGATCACAGCTTCTTTCTTTCTGTCAGAATACCTTGGATAGCAATCCATTAGTATTAAGCAGATAAACTGCAATGCAACAAGCATCTGGAATATTGTTCAATGCTCTGGTTAGCTTAGCTCCATAAAAAAGATGAATGTGTCCCTGTGAATGTCCAGAGAATAGCATGTCTCCTCATTCCTTTCCTCCACTCTGAGGCTCAGGACAGGCTGCAGGCCCTGAAGCTCTGCATTTCAAGTGCAATAAAAAAAAATAAGGCTTTGGCTTCTCTTCAAAATCATCTACAGGGTACATGGCTCTCAAAAACTCAAAATTAAGTTTGTGTGCCTTCTCAGGAGAGGTGTGAGAAGTTTCCATATGGCAGAGCAGTGTCTCTGTTTATCATAAATGTCTGCTGCTATAACGTAACATATTTAATTGGGCTGCAAAGCAGCATTTTTATGGCTGTTTATGTGCTCTGCTGTTTAAAAGGTCAATGCAATCAGGGGGATGTATCTGCTGCATCGTCTCAGACACTGTTTAAGTTCCATCTGTG
This sequence comes from Halichoeres trimaculatus, assembly GCF_033239565.1. NCBI lineage: Eukaryota > Metazoa > Chordata > Actinopteri > Labriformes > Labridae > Halichoeres > Halichoeres trimaculatus. The sequence continues at coordinate 24,755,603 of NW_027437183.1, forward strand.
GTTAAAGTGTAACATTTGTGAGGTGAAAGCAACAACCACCTCTCTTTGGCTGGTTGTGACTGAAATGATATGTTTTACCTTGTGTTAGCAGCTATTAGATTCCAATTTTTTGTTTGTGAAAGATTGCTGGGACTTGATTTAAGATATGCAAAGAATCCAGGCAAGCAACAGAGCTCTACACATGCAGACTAAAGGCAGTCAGGACGGAATAGTGAGCTGGAGCATTGTCCTAATTTCATTTCCTGAATCTCTTGATAATGACTGAATGAAAGATGGTGACAAGAGAGGGAAAAAGCTATCTAATGTTTTGTTTTTTAAGGAGTGCAGGCGCAGAAAGAGAAGGGGGGTCTAGCTCTTTATCGGGCCTTACTATCCAACCTCTTACCTCCTCTTTTCGAGCCTTTAGGAGCATCCTGTGACCTCCGACCTCTTGGACAATAGAGGCCAGGACGTTTCCCAGTGAGCGGCGATGGAGCCAACAACAGGAACATGAGGGGTGCTCCTGGGAAACAAACTGTTTATTGTGCAGCAGGATGGACAGCCCCCCTCCCTCGCTGCCTCAGTCACTTACTTTCACACACAATCACAGACTCACTCTGCACACCTCTGCATAGTGAAATCCTGTCAAACAACAGGTGGCTGCAACCGGAACTTCTAGAGAGAGGAGTTGTCTACTTGGCTTTAGAGAAAGAAAAGGAAAGAGACCAAAATCTATTTTTTCTTTCTCTGAGCTCATAAAGTAAAACCACACACTGTTACTAAGATGAACTTCTGTACTGATTGCATCATTTCTCTTCTTTTTAAAAGCAATATAACAGCCAGTTTTACATCTGCTCTGTCTCAGGCTGCAGAATAAGTTTATATTTAGTGGGACTTTAAATTTGATAACAGCACCACTCAGTTTGTTGGTGCTGCCACTGCCTGTCTGTCTGTTTCAGAGGAAATCCCTTCTTTGTCTCTCAAGGAAGCTCAGCAAACTGGGAAAACCTGAAGTTGTCATCAGAACTCAAACAGCTGGAACGCATTTAATCACGGAGAGTCATCGCTTAAAAGTATTAGTCAACACTCCAGACTAGTTATTACCTTCGCTCTCTGGAGTCTACTCATTGCAAGAGCAGCTCAGTAAAACCGTTTCCAGAGCTGTCAATCACTGTGCCAGAACTGTGGTGCAACACAGAGACACGGGGGGCTCCGGGGGATTGCTCTTTAAGTGCTTAACCCTGAAGGATTACTGGTTCTTTATGACTATATGTGTGGTTTGTGCCTGTGCTCCACATGATGCACATCTGATAAGGGCGGATCAGAGGTGACAGTCACAGGGGACGGGATCTGAGCTCATTCTTTCTGCTCTCTCTGGGGAGACATAAACAATTAAAGAGGAATTAAAAAGAAACACATAAATCATTTTCAGGATGATAAATTCATAACTCATGTTTACTTTTTAGTTACAAAAATGTTTGGTGATTTTGATCCAAATGTGAAAAGAAAGGCAAATTTGAACGAGATCTGTAAAGTTTGGAAAATATTCTTCATCAGTACATTTCGGAGGAACTTTTCCACATTTACAATATTTACCCACTAAAGCTGTCAAATGCTTATTAGAAGAGAAGCTAAGAAACACTGATGCACTTTAGTGTAATCCAACGAATGCGAGATACTCTCTGAACATTTATACTAAAAGTATTTAGAGCTAATTTTACAGAGTTATTCTTTGTGTGTTGTAAACTAGTCCAAAAATGATATCGAGAAATAACTAATTACTCAGTCTGACATTTTTAGCTGTTTGGTCTCTAAAAACACTCAAATGTAGTATTATTTATTTTGTCCCAGGACCCCTGCCTGCAAATGAGACCCCACGTAACCAGCAATGCAATTAGAGCAATAAAACCTGCACAGCTCTCTATGGCCACAGTTAAAGCTTATAATACTGTTTAATAAGCACATCCTTCAAGCTATAAATGTTTATATGATGACATCATTCAAACCTTGTAAGCCAAAAGAAAAAACAGCCATGTACCAGCTTGTTCAAGTGTATAAACCACAAAAAAGACAAGCTGAAGCTGGGGGAAATTATTTACCACACTTTTACTAACCAATCTGAGGTTTTAAACTCAGCAGTACTGATACCCACAAAAGCAAGAGGAAGATATGAGGACTGATTCTAGGTCAGATGCCACCTTGACACTGAAAATCAAATCACGGCTAAGGAAATGAGCCATGAAACACTGATTGCTCGGTACATAAAGACCATTTTCTCCACTCGCCAGGCTGAAGAACTATTTGATTGTGTAGAGTGCTGACTTCACTGCAAACATGAGCACTGCTTGCACATATTGCATGAGTATATAATCAAATCACGGCCATTGATACAAAGGGTGAACAAATATCTCTTAGTACATGGAAACAATGGATCTTTGTTCCATAAGAGAGCTCTCAGAAAGCTAATACACTGACCCAAGGTAGGAACACCTCTAGGGACTGTGAGCCCAGCCTGCGCTCAGCATTAATTTGTGGGGCTTTTATTGGATAATTCAGACATTACCAAGATCAATTTAAGTCAATTTTGAAATTTATAGTGAGCTTGTGTGCTTTGTCATGGCAAAGCCATGGGAAAAGTGCCACAAAGAGGAGCAGACTTTAAGTCAGACGCTGCTTTGGCATAATTTAAACAATAAGCGGAATGCTTGCTGCGTTAAAATGGCTCTTCTTCTACTGATGATTCATGTGACCAAAAAACACATCTCTGGAGTTTGCTGAGTCTATGGTTTCAAATAACAGCACTATAGGCTATTTTCCTCATGAGACAGGTCAACCTCCCCCCACCCATATCATCCCAGCTGTGACACTTTCACACCTCGGCTCATACATCAATTCAGAACTCGGAGCGCCTGTCCTGTAACAAAAAACTCAACTTGTTGAAAAAAAAAAAGGTGGGAAATTCCCCACACAGGTCACTGATATGTTGCCTTGAAGAAATAAGACATTACTATCTTATTGCTTTATATGTTTACAGAGTAGCATCGTAGCTGAAGGGCTCACCAGTGTATTTGTCAACTACAAACCCTGAAGGCTTTGACAGTAGCAAGCAAACCAATGTGATTTGAGATTTCAGAGGAAACTACTGTATGGAGACTGTGGGAGGCTTTGTGAACCGAGGCTTTAAGCCAACAAAGTGTGGGCTTGACTTTGTCTGAAAACCTCATGCTGATAAATGGCCTCTCCAAGTAGACAAACTCAGACCACAAGGCCCCTGCTGCACAAGAGCCAAACTGCTACCTCTGCTGCTGCTGGCTGAATCTGATTACAGGCAGGCCCGGAGGACAGGCAGGTCATTCAGAGCACAGAGATGAGCAAACAATAAGATATTATCTGAAGGAATCTTCAGCTTTCCAAAGGAAAATGGTCCCTCTCAGTGTCACATTGACGATAGGATCCTCAACCTGACACTGAATCAGCCATTTAAGAAGAATGAACACTGCCACCCATTCATACACACTCACTAAAATAATGAGAGCTCTTTTTTCACTCTTGTTTAAGACATATAAAGGAGAGCTCATGAGGCTTTGCAGGACAAGGCTGTGCAGAAACCGGAGCACGCAGCTGACTCTGATGAATATGCCTTTACAATGACTGAGTATTGAAAGAACAATTCTATAGTCTTTTTCTTTATTCTCATGTACATGTATATAATACACGTGTTGGGCTTCATTGTACTTTGCTGCCTCATTGTTAAGCACTTTAGCACTTCAGAAAATTACAATATAAGGGGTTCCCTTCCAGTTGAATCTGGGAATATTCGAAATATAAAATGTGATAATGACACTGTGAAACTTGCAGATGAAAATAGGTTGCAGTTAAAGTTGTACACAAAACACTTTTTTCCCTGGATGTGTTTGTGTGCTTGTGCTCTTTTCAAACAGTGACATCTTGTGGACACCTGCTTGGCTATGATAAAATAAAAATCATTTATACAGTACACGGTTTGGAACCATGTATTACTCTGTTCTACAATGGCATGAACTAATCATAATCATAAATAAGGGGATCTTTATAGTAGGTATGATAGTTTTATCAATTGTTCTGTCATTTCTTACAAGATAAATGGAGAAAGAAAACAAAACTGGTCTAAATAACAAGGTTTTATAAATTGAGGAACAGAAGGAATGATAATTATAATGACGTTAAAGTTAATGAAAGGTATGAAAGTATCTAGTAATGTTGAGGAGATTGATTTTTGTTTTACAGCTGCCTGGATAAGTTGTAATTTGATAAAAACAGGTTAAGTCAAACGAAGATGTTTTATTGGAATATTCAACATAAATACCTTAATGTGTAAATGAAACTATTGGTATTTCAATTTGGTGATTTAAACAATGTTAAAATTACCAAAATGTTGGAAATGTATATTAAACTACAACAATGGACGCTCTTCCTCAGTTCACGCTTGAAACAAAAATCTCGCGATATTACCCAAAACTGTTTGCCAGGCACGAAGAGGAGTAGGGATGAGAGAGGAGAGCAAAATATCTCGGATGTTGTTCAACGTTAGCATTAGAAATACCGAAATTTATCACCCATTTGCTCTCTACGCTTGCTGTATTCATTTTAAACCCCAAGCCTTATCTATGTTACACGTTATTTGGTGATTATACGTTGTGTGAGATTCGTTAGTACGCGGCTACAGAAGCCAAATTGTATGTTTGAGGCGCTAACAGTTAGCTGACAGGCTACTTAGCATAGCCATTGATGCAATGGCGTTGAAAAGAATTCAGAAGGTGAGTGTCTATTTCTTTCATGTTTTTGTATCGTCTTCTTGGTTACGTATTTTTCTGTGTGTGGGACGCTACGTGACAGTAAAACCGCTTCGTATCTTTTTGTTGGCGCAGGTTAGGCTTACTTGGCTGCTTTTAGTACTCCTTTTTAATATAATTCAGAAACAAAGACGAGCTGACAACTGGTGGCTCAGTTGGTGCAATGCAACAGAACGCGATCAAAAACCACTCAAACGAGGCCTTTATTCTGACAGCTGACAGTGGTGTTCACTGGTATATCATTTATGTTCTTTGACTCTCTAAAGCACTTCAGCTAAGATGACTAGCGTGAACAAATAAGTCAAACAGGGTAATTTGACATAGCAGTGTTGAGCTACCTTGGATGCTTTGGTCAGATTTGATGCCTTGACATGTGCGGGGTTTGTTTTAACTTCGTAGCCCGTCAGTTGTCTTTATCCTTGTTGTTGTGCACTTACAGTAAGGCTGATGATATGTCTTATAACTGAATGACAGCTGCTTGCTGGTTGCCAAAATTGAACCCTAGTGTCAGTGTTGCCATATATGGATTGGTAAATGGGGCACTGGAGCAGGCCACGGTGTGTATTTATATAACAGAATGGATACGCCGCTATTCAGGAGATGTTAAATAACGGGCTTAATTTAAATTTAACCATCTGTTGTATTGTTGTCTTTGCTCAGTGTCATTACATGGGGAGTTTATAATGTGGTTGTCTTGGTACGAGGACCTTACTGCCACTGGCTATTTTTGCTCAGCACGTTTAGCTGTGTTATGTTGGTAACATCTGTTGGATAAACTTGAGTGATGACTGAAATGTTAATGAAGTCATCTGTCCCAAAAGCTCCATTAACATGTCAACAACTCTGGATAATAGTTGTTCAGCAAACATAGCTGCCCTAAAAAGATTCAGCCAGTCTAAAATGTGTGGTTATACCCACAAAAGTTAAGTAAGCCCTCTTTACATGAAGCCAGACATAACATGGATTAAGCCCTGGTAGAGTACCAAAGAGGCTAGTCTGTGTCTCTAAATCCCTCATGATGAGTGGAAGTCTTCTCAGTCTGAAATTATATCATCCACTGTATTTGCAGTTTAGCTCTTTTGTTTGATAGCGGCAGTAAATCCACGTGTTCCCAATATAAACAACCTTTGTATTTCAAACTAATCTAGAAATGTAATTTTAACCAACCATTTTATCTGATTGTACACTTTTTTTGTGTGGATGTCTACTTTTAGGAGCTGTCTGACCTGCAAAGGGACCCACCTGCTCAGTGCTCTGCTGGACCAGTTGGAGATGATTGTGAGTTAAAGTAATATTGAAATGTTGCCTCTAGTCTCACTTTTAGATATATCCCTGATCTTAATCCACACTTTAAAATGAGATTATCATCACCAATATAGGTTATTCCTTAATGCTACTCCTTAGCTTCCCGATTGGGCTGCACAGGACTGTTTTACAGCACCTTAAAGTCTCTATGGCAACATCACATGGGCTGACAAAGTTTAGTAGTAAGAAGAGAAGAGTGTTTTTCTCTGCTGAAAACAGTTTCCTGGATTAATTTTGGGGTAATGTTGGACACTGGAGCCTACCTGTCAGACAGAGAAGGACAGCAGAGCAGAAGAAAGCTACAGAGGAGAGTGATTCAGTCAGAGCTAAAGGCTAACACAGGGGCTACTGTTCGTGATAATGTCCATTCCAACCCACATGCAGCAGTTATTCTGCAGTGGTCTGTTTAAACATAAGAGTCTATCAATAAAATCAAGAGTGAGGTTATGTTATCTCTGCTTGGTAGATGACTGGCAGGACATACCCAGGATTCACTGACATTACATGTTATGGACACGCCTCAGAGCACCAGGTTGTGACGAGTGCTAAATATAGACAGCTAGTTTGCTTGTTGTCATGGTTCAAACAACATGGTAACTGTTGATAAACACATTACATCATTTAGTTGTATGCAGTAAAAAGTTGTCCTGAACAAAGAAAGGTAGTGTTAAAAAGATCTGCTCCCCATTCATTTTTCAAAACACACATTTTGTTAAGAGTCACGTCTTCACGATAGTGTGTGTGCAACTCCATTCAAAGGTGTCGCTGTAGTCCACTCACAGTGTTTAATCTGTGTTTTCTTAATCTTAAGTCATCATACTTTTTGCTTTCTTGTGTTCCTTATTACATCAATCAAATGACTGTACCAAGAGTTTGAATTCACATGATTACACTAATTTATTGTTCATCCTTTTTCTAGTATTTCATTGGCAGGCAACGATAATGGGTCCGGTAGGTGAAACTGTCTTAAACCAAATTGATTTTTTATAAACATTGCAATAGAGACAATAAAGTTGCGGAGTATAAACACAACTGTTTTTTTTATAGAGTGACAGCCCATATCAGAGTGGAGTGTTTTTCCTTACCATCCACTTCCCAACAGATTACCCATTCAAACCTCCAAAGGTGAGTTATGAGGCACATATTTTATCTCATTAGCTATTTCTTCATCTCGGTGTCATTGATGTATCACATATTCTTTTCTGTGTTGACACAGGTGGCATTTACAACTAAAATTTACCACCCAAATATCAACAGCAATGGAAGTATTTGTCTGGACATACTGAGATCACAATGGTCGCCTGCACTTACCGTATCGAAAGGTAAGATTTATCATCACGTACTGGGCTCATAAGTGTGTTGACATTTTATTTATTATGGCAGTTGTGAATGTTGACTCAGCAGAGACAGCATGAGGGGCCTCACCCTGCTGCAGCCTGAAGTAATGCAAGCCTCATTAATGTTTTTTTACTGCACGAAGGTTTGTTCAACCACTCTGCTCACAACAGCAACATTCAGCACTTACTCTTGGAAATAGAGATTCTAACAAAGTTATTTATCTTCAGGATCAAACTAAAAACTAAAAATAGAGTACATTATTCAGATTTTTTTAAGGATGGTGTTATTCAGATTTGACTAACCTCCTGTTGGTTTCCAGCACTTGTAATAACAACAAAAATGATCCCTAATTGCGAAATCTATAGAGAACCTTTTACTCTCACCTTCTGAGAACAAAGCTCTTCCTGAAAACAAATCCTGTTGAAATGGGGTTTTGATTTCATCCTTTCATTCATTTTTATTCAATGACTGTGCTATTTTCAACTATAATACCAAAGTCAGGCATATGGAATATAAGGGGTGGGAGAAATCATCAGTGTATTGGTGTATCAAAGTATTAGGACTTTTGGTTTATTGATTTTTATTTGTGATTCTTTTTGTTCAAATATTGCTTTTTTTTGTTTCAAATATATCTTTTATTTTTGTCTTTGTTTATAAGCTGTGTTGGAAAAAAGTTGAGTTGTCAGACCCTCTGGATAAATCCAAAAAACTGAATCACATGTGATGTCCATTAAAAAAAACAAACAAAAAAAAAACCTCCTGATATAGTCTGTAGACATTATCATAATCCAACTTTTCCACATGGTCTGGTGTTAAAAAAGAAAACTTAAAATTGGTACTATCAAAGAATCACGATTTAAATCAAATTGGCACCCCAAAGATCATGACAGAATTAAATCAGGGGAAAAGGATATTATCCCAGTCCTATAGGACAAATATTACATTTTACTCTGTCAGCTTAGGTCTGTGACATATTTAAACATCAGAGGACCTCTGAGCAAATGAAATGATATTATAACTGAAGTTTTAAATAACTTGCAATGATTTGTTATAAGTAACCAGAGGTATGAAGTTTACTGTATGTGCTGTACTCATTTTAATAAAAAAGGTTCCAGTGGTAAAACTAGATTGATGTGTTCATTCAGGTATGAAAAACTAGGGGTGTTAATCACATGTCTCATAATGTGAAACTATTAAACATATTAATTCTTCAAATTACAAAGCTGTGTTTTCCAACATCACCATTTTTGTGATGATATGGTTTTTGGATACAAGAGCCTACCTAGAAAAAATATGAGTAATAACCCAGTTCAGTTACTACTGTTGTTCTAGTAAAAAGAAAGAAATAGTCATCAATGCTTAGTCACAGCCAATTAAAAATTAAATGACGTTAACTCTGAGTTTCTACATCTAACACTTCTGATTCATTCTTCCGCAGTATTATTGTCTATCTGCTCTCTTCTTTGTGATCCAAACCCGGATGACCCTCTGGTACCGGAGATCGCCCATACGTACAAGGCTGACAGGGAAAAGTGAGTGTAGAAATCCAATTTGTCACACTATTCCTTTTTCCTCACTTTGTATCATTTATTTTTTTATTCCAATCTTTGTGTGTGTTCTGCAGGTACAACAAATTAGCAAGAGATTGGACACAGAAGTATGCAATGTGAGAATGCCAGGAAGATCAAAATACAAATGAGAACAAAAGAAACACAATTGATTTGTAACTTGAGGCAATTGAGCAACAGAGTGGGAAAAAAAACTAGACAACATCTATCTTTCGGAGGAGGAAGCGATACAGAGGTACAGTGCCACCTGGCTTTCCATGTGCTGAGCTGCTACCATGTGCTGTCCTTCATGTACGGATCTGCTGAGCAGGACCTGATGGGCTCTTTAAGCACTCCCATATGGAATACCGGAAACTCTTCACATACCGCCACTCTCAGACTTTAAACTGTTACTCCTGCTATTATGATTATCACTACCATGTTGCTATTTATCGTTTTCACTGTCCATGAGTCATATCATCAAGCTACTCAGAAGCAAACTATTTGGTTTCCTTTGGAGGTTGGCTCTCCCTTCATTTCAGAGGTACTGTCTGTGTCCCACTGGATGTCTTGTTCTTACTGTATTTCCATGTATTTAGTGGCCTTTCTGTGTTGTTACGTTTTCGGTAAATGTGCAATTGAGGCAGAATGTTCCCTGTTCAACATAAAATGGTGCAGTGCCATTACCAGCAGCTGATCTGTTGGCACATACTGTCTCTACCCCCAGACAATGTGAAAATGTTAAGAATCATCGGTCTCGATCTCCCACAACATTACAAAAGCATCAGTATTAAAGGATTCAACGACACTGGATTGCTGCTGTTACGAGCTAGCTGGCCCCTGAGTTGTTGCTGGGCTCCAGAAGGTGAATGTCAACTTCTATTTTTCTCTCATATGCAGTCATTGCTCTCATATCCCATACCAGTAACCACCCACATAGTGCACAGAATACTACTGTTGACTTGTTCATTTATGTGTAGCTATGAACACAGCTACTCTCTGGCCATCAGCCAAGCTGTGTGCCACCTCCTCAGTGCAGTGACTCAGGTATCTAACCAAATCATCAGCCTTTACACGCAGTGACCCACGGTGAGAAAAATGAGCAGGGCTGGTATCATCAGCCTTGGAAAAAAAACTGGTCCACATTAAGTGGTTTGTTCCCAGAAAACAGTCATGCTTCTCTGAAAAGGCAAAATGATCAAAGACAGATTTGCAGCCCTGAAGTTCAATATTTCTTGATGACTTGTCTCAGAAGTACTGTTGTTTTCTCTGAAAGATGTTTTTCATGAACCCGGTCCACCTCCTGTTATTTCCTTTTAATTTATCCGAACAACAGCTTTTACATGATACTACCACATCTTTGATTTCAAATAGTCACAGCAGCTGTCACTCGAAATGAGAACTCAAGAACAAACATTTTTCAGAAGCAGGTAAATTATAGGTGCAGTTTGTTATTTGAGCTGAATACAAACAGTAACCTGATGTGACAGTTCAATTTGCTTTAAATATCTGGTTATTGCATAAGCATTTTTATGTTCATATTCATTATCAGGTCTGCAGAAGTGTTTTGTTTTGGGACTAATAATCCACTCTGAAAGTTAATCCATTCTTCTGACTTGTACACCATGACCTTTGCATTGTATTTTGGAAGCTGTAGTTTTAGGCCATGTTTTCCCATTCAAATCACCAGAATTCAAAAGATGATTGTGATGTTTCATATGTATTATTAGTTTTAATATAATCCATTGTGACTGAAGTAGTTAGGAAATGCTATAATTTGTCTTTTTTAATCTTGGCTGACAATGTGCTGATGCTGCCAATATAAAGGGAACTATCTGATATTGTAAAGGAGGAATACATTTAGCTATTGAGGCATTATTGAGAGGATATATCCCGATGGTCCATAGTAAAGCATGTAATACTAGAAGCTTTAATTGTAGAATTAACACCATGGTTTAGGCGCCAAATATAGATTTTCACCACTATTAGCAGCTGTAGAGAAAAAAAAAGTTGTTCTGAAACACAGTATAAACTAAAAAGTTATGAACATATATCCTCTAAATGCAGTAAATTTTTGTTTGTGCTGCCAGACCATGACTGAAAAAGATGTGTGTAATAGTTCTAGCTCAAACTTTGTATGTATTGTTGTTTGTTCATCTGGCTAATTTATTTATTTGAAAGCTGAGTATCTTCCAAAAGTATGATTGAATGCAGCCTCAATCTGTCATGTGAGTGATGTGACATTGACTCCCTTTGTCCAGTGTGCTCAGTAGAGTTTATATAGGCAGCTTGGCATGCTTTGCACTCTGGAGAACCTCCTCACAGCCATTTGCCAGATATCAGGGATTTCGTTACAATTCATCTGCCTAACACCTCGGACTGAAATTTTAGCCTTAACCCTCATTCTGTGTATACGTAAAGAGAACGTTGTCATCAACTGTAAATTTGCTATCAGGGCTGTATCCCCGGAATGGGTGAGTCATGTCATCAGCAGAAACAGAAATCTGCTTGAACAGCACCAATATTTCTGTTAAAAATTTCAGCCTGGCTTTCTTCTGAATGCAGGACCAGCCTTCATGCATCCTTAAATCTGGAATATGTGTGCTTGAACTGCCACCATGAACGTCCTCACATAGCCTACACAAAATAACTATTGACCTTGTCATAACATATGAATAAAGTTCATCTTGGTTTACCATTGTCTGCAGTCATTTTTGTGGTACATGTAGGCAAACTTAAGTGGAGGAGGTGACTTTTCTTCAGTAATTGAGAAACACTATCAGACCTAGTGAGATTGAACAGTACCTCAAATAAGAAAGGTTAAAAAATAGAGGAGAAATGATAGTGAATAAGACTAAGTACATCCAAAAAAAGTATCTTTAAACGAAAAGTTTTCGTCTTGACATAGTTGTTCAATGTTGCACCATAAGCCAGCGAGCCATTTATTTATATGGTTTGTTGTTACTTTGACCCCCACAATCTTTTTCCCAGCAAAGGGATGGAAATAGGCCCTTATATCAAACGAAAAGTAATAATAATAATACATTTAATGTAAAATACACTTCAAATCTCAAAGTGCCGAGGGGAAGTATTTTTTTAAAAAAAACACCACAGTCAGTTAAAAGCATCTATACAAAGGAATGTCTTTGTTTTTTAAAAGCATCTAGAGCAGGGAGATCAAACAGGTGCCATGGAGGGCCAAGAGGCTGCAGGTTTTATTTCCAACCAAAAACTCCACCAGCGGATTTCACTGATTAGTCCCTGCTCTCTGCATGAAGGTGAGGTAATTAGTGAAATCAGCTGGTGGAGTTTTTGGTTGGAAAGAAAACCTGCAGCCTTTTGGCCCTCCATGGCACCAGTTTGAGACCCCTGATCTAGAGTCTGTGGGGTCTTGAGCAGGTCCTGAGGTGGCTGAGCAGGACGTGCCACAGGTGTGGTGCAGCAGTGCAAAAGGCCCAGTCCTCCATGGTTTAGAGCTCAGTCCTGGGTCAGTTGGTTAAACAGCTAGATATAATAACTCTCATATGGATAAAATGCAAGGTTCAAAGTGCTTTACAGTGATAGAAAAAATATAACAAAATAACAATATATATATATATATATATATATATATATATATATATATATATATATATATATATATATATATATATATATATATATATATATATATATATATATATATATATATATAACAAATGTAATATAATTTTAAAAATTAAGAATATACACTAATCCACACCCATAAAATTTATTAACACAGTTTAAAAGTTAGAAATAAGATATGATATAAAAATATAACTACAGTTGCAGACAGATAGAAAATAGATAAAGAACATTAAATTATCTAGCATTCATAAACTAGCAGGATATAACCACAGCACTTTGCTTGAAGTCGAGCTGGCATTGTGTATTACAAGAGCCCAGTGTAAGTCCAGTCTGAAAAGTTCTCAATGCACAGTAGCGCTGCGCTTGGTGTGTTTGATTTATAAAGCTTTTACGTGAGGCTTCCGCGGTTCATACTAAAATCTTTGTATTGAGTTGTCCTTGCTTTTTATAACACATTCTGACGTGACACTGTGTTACATTTAAATTGTTATCAGTGACTGTATCGTAGGAAATTCAAATCGAACATCAAAAACTTTGACTAGCATAAGCCCCGCTTCTCTGTGTTATCCTGGTGAGCATAACCAGGACACCTCTGCTGAAACGTAGCCCCGGGCTAAACTAGCTTCCTGTACATTGAAGGCAGCATCATCGCCACTCCTCCAGTAGGAAGGGCGCATCCCGGATAGCTAGCTGGCTAGCTGTACTCAGCAAAACGATGGCAGTTAACCTCAGCAAAAATGGACCTGTATTAACAGCTGCATTTAAAGAAGTGGTGGATGAAAAGTCCAACACGAACTGGTAAGAAGCAGCATCAATGAAACAGCGTTAGCACTGTGTAGCTGGTTACATGTTAGAGGCAATGTTGGCTAGCACTGAGGCAGCCGTCAAGTAAGTTAACGTTAACCTAATGAGAGATAAACTTAACCTTTGACAGAGTGCTGCTTTGTTAACAAAAGCTGAGATAATGCGTTTTAATTGATCAATAATGTGAGTTAAAGTCATACTTGTTTAAGTAGAGTTTATTTCACCTCTATCAAGCCCCAATGCTAAAGATGAGCACACTGAACATCGAGTAACAGTTTATTACCTGACTTCATTGTCCAATTGGAATTCATTTTATTTAATGTGTCTTAATTGTAACTCTGTCTGCACTGAAATGGACGTGAATGTGCAGCTAACCTTGCTAGCCCACTCATTTCCTGATTTGGTATTACAAGCAAAATGTGATCACATATGTGAAAGTCAAATCCAGGAACTTCCTCTCAGTGTTACTAAACACGCCTGTGCCTGCCCTTTAGATCATATTAAACCTGTAGATGACAGCTGCAGTGTGTAATGATGACCTAAAATGATTTTTTAATTAATCTCAGACAGAGATTGCATGGGGAGCTCTGCTGTCCCAGTCACACTGATAGTGTCTGTGTTATGAATGAGTGCCTCTCTGTGATCACTTTGAGATGTCTGAATTCTTACAACACAACTTTCTGCTTCTGTTGTCATTTTCTGAAGTGGTGCTGACAGAGGAAAGCATCCATGAAATAAAGATAGATTAAAGAAGTGATCAGTGACTTGTTTCAGTGTGAGCAAGTTTCCATTACAAACAGTGCATGTGATAGTTTTGACTAAATCCACTTTAGAGAAGTAGGTTTATGATCCTGTTTTTACTCTTGCCCTGCTTTAACACATGATTTAAAACTTACACCCCATGTAGAGACACAGCTGTGTATGCAGCATAAAATGTAACTAATATGTCAGTAACAAAACAATAAACTGGATCACAGTGGCACAGGCAGGTGTTAATCAGGCCTAGATATATTTGCTCTTTCTGATCAAAGGTGAACTCTTGATGCTTCTATAGTTTTTCATTGAGACAGGACTTTGAGGCCTGGGCTTCAATTTATAATCAGGTAAAAGCCTCAGTATGAGTGGCTTTAAATGACTGATTGTATCATACTCCATTATGTTCATTTGTTAGTTGTTTTGTTTTTGTCAATAGATGTGGAAAACACATCAGACAACAACACTCACCCCCAAACTCAACAATTAGTTAGTTCCACTGTATTTATATATATAATATATTTATAGTAGGGATGCACGATATTATCGGCACAATATCGGTATCGGCTGATAAAAGCTTAAAAACACGTTTATCGATATCTGCAGATATGAAAATTTCTGCTGATAGTCACAGCCAATAAGGTGCTATTCAGTTAGGATTATTATTATTTTCCATCTGAAAAATAAGCTCCTTAAATAAAATGTAGCACTTCATTTATTTGCACTGCAGAGCTCTGTGTCTGTCACCAGGTTGTTACAGTAGCTCTAAAATAATCAAATGCAACTTGGTTATGTTTAAAAATGCATTGTACATTTAAAGTTCATGTGATCTAAAGAAATTATTTTTCTGTATTTCAAAACTGAATGTCTTGAGTTTGAAAAAATAATACATTTCTTATTTATGGTAAAATCAAATGTTTTTTGTCTTGTTTTATGTGTGTTTCTTAAACAAATAAGACCGTCACAATAAGAGTAACATATAAATTCCAGTACAGGATAGACTTAGCTTTCTTTACAGTGAAAAAAACAAACAAACTTGTGATTATCGGTAAAAGGGGTTTCGATATGTCGGCATATCGGATATCGGCAAAAATCCAATATAGTGCATCCCTAATTTATAGGTATCTCACAACTTTGAGAAGGTGACAAATGTATACCCATCCTATCCCCCATAACTCAGCGTTGATTATTTAGAAAGGAAGCACAAATGTCAAGTTTCAAAACTACAGCAAATTATTAGACCTAACCTAACAAGTACTATTTTCTGGCTCAATTTAAGTGTCTTTGGTAAGTGGTCATCTTTTAGAGTGGTCATGAAAACCATTCCTCAGTATGAATTCCCTTAGTATGAAGACTTCATTTCATGTTAAAGTGATAAAAAAAAGATGGGAAATGTACCTTTACATTATATCTATCTACAAGGTGTCTGGATTGAGCTGAGTTGGGCTGAGTTTTAACAAGGCATTACATCTCTTAAAAAGCTGTCTAAATCTTAGAAGTGTGTCTGCAAACATAACAGTCATAACTGATCTGGAATGGGATCAAAGCAGCAAATCCAGGGTTTGTTTATTCTCGCTTTAGTACTTCTCCAGTAAAATGTATCATGTCGGAAAAGAGCTTTAAGGTGAAGGCTGCTAAAAAATCTGTTTACCAAACATCCTCAGTTTCTGAGCTTGAAATAACGCTCATCCACCCTCAGGATTAAACCCTCCTGTCAGCCTGAGTGACTCGTTCAGCTGGTATTGTATTTTCCTAATGTGCTGTTTTCCACAGGGCCTTGTTCACCTACGAGGGAAACAGTAATGACATCCGCCTGGCAGAAAAGGGGGGTAAGGAAGTGACTGAGTTGATCCTGTAATCAAGTTTTTATGATCTGAACTCGATATTATCAAATGCGTTGAGGAATTTCATCGTCAGCATACAGCTGCAGTACTGGAATATCAGCACAAAAGGACTGCTTGCCTTTGCTTTTGCACCCCTTCATTTGTAGGGGGAAAAAAATCTGCAGTTACAAAACCAACCACAGAAACCGTTTGACTTTTCCACATTGTTTATGTATCAGATGGAGGACTGGAGGAGCTGGTTGAGGAGCTGAACAGTGGAAAAGTGATGTACGCTTTTTGCCGGGTCCTGGATCCAAACTCTGGTCTGCCAAAATATGTCCTCATCAACTGGGTGTGTGCCACGCTGAGCTATTCCACATTTGTTTGTCCTGTTGTTGCAGCAATCGTTGAAGTTGTGGAATAATTGTTTGTTTTTCAGACTGGAGAGGGAGTGAAAGATGCCAGGAAAGGAATATGTGCAAACCATGTCAGCTCCATGGCCAACTTTCTCAAGGTAACACTGCACTCACGTTTTGAGTCTGATTTGAACACACATTTGTATTTTGTCTGTGGGAGGTTATTTGTGGGCTCATTATTAAGTTACAAAACACACACACACAAAAACACTGCACAACAAGCTTCAGGAATTCTTGGAAAAATGCAACAGCTTTCCTGGATTAGTGGGAGTCATTCACACCAGACCAGCAAACAGCAAACATCAACAAACCACTCACTGGACTGAGCATTTAAAGAGCTCTTATTTCTTGGGTCTTTCAGGGGGCCCATGTCACAATAAACGCCAGAGCAGAGGAGGACGTGGAACCTGAGGTGATCATGCAGAAGGTGGCCAAAGCCTCGGGAGCAAACTACAGCTTCCACAAAGAGTCCTCCAGCCGCTTCCAGGACAGCGGTCCTCAGGGCCCTGTGGTATGCAGGAGTGTTTGCTTACTCTTCATGCTAGGAAGATAAACAGAGGGCTGGATCTTAACAAGGCTCCTTAATCTGCTCCTTAAACAGATTTTTCTGAAATGTTTGTTTTTTCTCTTTGTCTCAAGCTTTCCATTAAGCCAGCAATTCTCCCATTGAAAACAGTTTTCAGAACAAAAAGCACAATCGGAAAAAGCCAGCCTAAAAGAATGACCTGAATTTAAAGAAGATTATCTGTTTTTAAATTTTCCTCCCATGCTTGTGGTTGATACCTGATGCTGGTTAAAATAAATAATTTGCACTTCATAAATAAAGAGCATCTTATGAATGATGACCTAACATGTGGTGTGAGATCAGATAAAGAGATGGTGTTTCCTTAATGTGATTTTTTTCTCTTAAATTGTCCCTTGTGTTTGTAGGGTTCAGTATACCAGAAGACCAACGCCATGTCAGAAATCAAAAAGACCAACAAAGACAACTTCTGGGCTCAGGCAGAGGTAGGAGCTGGAACTTGGCTGAACTTGTTTAGTATCCTCTGATTAAAGGTAAAGGTAGGGTCTGCAGGAGTTTTGGTTACAAGTTAGTAAACACAACATTCAAACTGGGCTCCTCCTCATTGGATCAGTGCCAGCAGCAGCACACACCCACAGTCTCCATTCAACTTAACACACTCACTAGCCCAGCAACCACCTGTAGCATCGTGTTTCTAGTTGGAGGAGCACAAGAGCAGTGCACCAGACTTGGCGTGTTAGCACAAGCTTATTACGGGTATTTTACACATACCATCTTGTCATTTTTTGTCCCAAACTGCTCTCCAATTTCCCGAAAGTATGTGAAAGTCAAGCCAAACTTTGCCCTCATTTAGTAAAAAGCTTTATCTGTTTGACATTTTGTTTCACCTAAGTTGTGTTTTTCTTTTTCTGTGCTATGTCCACTATCGTAGCCACTCTGATTAGCCTCCACTTGCCATCATTAACTAGTAAAGTCACTTACGCACTGAATGAGCTGTGATTGGCTGATGTAAGAGGTAGACACAGACACTGACATGTATGTATAGAGGACCGTGGGAGACAATGAAGCAGGATT
The DNA here is from genome assembly GCF_033239565.1 of Halichoeres trimaculatus. Taxonomy (NCBI): domain Eukaryota; kingdom Metazoa; phylum Chordata; class Actinopteri; order Labriformes; family Labridae; genus Halichoeres; species Halichoeres trimaculatus. The sequence continues at coordinate 24,773,606 of NW_027437183.1, forward strand.
ATTCCTGTAAAAGTTATTCCAGACCCTACTTTTAAGCTCTTGGTTTCAAGTGTCTCTTAAAAAGGTAATTTCATGAAGAGTGTATTTTTCATGTGACATGTTTTTGAATCATTCAAAATGCAAGAACTCAATCCTGAGTTAGCACTTTTAGAAAATCTGAGTCAATGTTATGCATAAAAATATGCATCTAGCAGTTTAATCACAGTCAACAAGAGCATCTGTATTTGTTCCTTTGTTTGCACTCTTTCACTCTTCATTTTTCACGATAGAATTTCAGAATTTTTGTGACTAATAAGTCCAAAAAAGATTTCCAAATCAACCCTGACTTTCTCAATCTGCTTGTCTACTAGAAAGAGGAGGAGAAGCGCCGCCAAGAGGAGCGGCGCAAGGCAGATGAGGAGCGTCAGCGGCTGGAGAAAGAGAGGAAAGACAGGGAGGCCAAAGAGACGGTGCAGAGGGACCAAAGGGACAAAGAGAGGGCCACTCAAATCGAGCAACAGAAGTAGGTTCTCAGGTTTTTGCAACACCTGTGAGGAGTTTCAAGTTACATTTCCTCTGTTTCCTCAATGGACTTTTGTTTGACAGGAAGTACCAGCAGCAGCAGGAGGCTGCGAGTAAAGAGCAGGAGAAACAGCGCTGGGTGAGTGTCTCTGTCACAATGCTTGACCCTGTGAGTGAATGGGTACCCAATGTGAAGGAATCAGACAGAGGTACAGAAAAACATGTTTCATTGAGTTAGCTTTTTCATGTACTTTGTCCTGAGCATGTTCACTAATCAAGCTGAAAGTTTACTAAGTCTAGGTAGTGCACGCTCAGGTCAGGAGGGTAGCTAATGTGAGCAGATCAAACATTAATACTGACATCATCAGGAGGAGCAGGAGGAGCACGAAGCAGCCCAGAGGAAAGTGAAGAGAGGTGAATCTGTGGAAAAGGCTAATGTGAGTTCCCCTTCCTGAACGTGCTCTCTTCTGGACAAACTGCTTTCCTTTCATTTCCCTCTCTGAAAAAAAACAAACAAGCTCTTTTCTCTTTCTTCTCAAAGATTAAACCTTCAAAGACGATCACAGAACAACTGTCGTCCAGCCATTACTGCATGATCTCTTTCTCTCCTCTCTGATTATTTACAGACATTTTTTCTGCTCTGTGGTGCTTCTCTCAGCTTCTGCATTATTTATAGCTCGTGGTTTCTAATTGTGTGTATCATTCACTTTCTTTTTCTGCAGGAGGCAGCATCGCTCATCTCTCAGCGTGCCATGAACCCCAGAGAGATGTTCAAGCAGCGAGAGAGGGGGATCACTCCCAGCGACTCAGACGTCCCATCTGCTGCACCTGCCAGCCCGCAGCCAGGTATCATCCCCGCACACACAGTGACCCCCCTCTGTAAGACCTGTCCCCTTGCTCTACTGCAAAGCTCTGTCAGCCTCTGTGTCAGGTAGCGGTAGGTGTGGTTAACACTCTCTCAGAGCTTTGACTTCCCATCAGACTGTGTGTTGGTCTCATAGTCGTACTAAACGGTGTGTCTCCATCATGTTGTCGCCTTTTCCTCTTCTTCTTCTCAACCCGTCTGCTGTGTCTTCTCTCTTTTCTCGTCCATTTGTTTTTTATCTCGGCATGTTTCGGGGTTCCATGTGTGTCTCTGCTCAGGGCGTCTGCAAAGCCCTTTTCTGTCTAAGCCAGTGTATGAGTCTGAGCGAGCCAGCTCACCTCAGCAGCGCCAAGCTTCCCCTGTGCCAGCAGGCTCCGCCTCTCCTGTCCGTGCCACAGGTGTGAGCTAACACACACACACACTCACACAAACTTCACTGTGACATGCACATAAAACAAAGTGGGTGGCGATTTCATCCTTAACTCTGATCTGCATGCTTCATTTCTCATTGTTGATCCTGTGTCATCATCTCCACAGTCCTTAAAATCACAAACATAATCATAAATCCTGCCTCCATTCAGTGTGCTTTCCACTCACAGAGAGTTTTCCCATGTTTGTGTTAAGCGTGAAGAATTCCTTAGTGGTGGTGGTTTTCTGCCTGTGTGGACTTGTTTTTGTGTCCCTGTGTGTCCATGCATGTCTGTGCTTGTGTTTTTGGGTGATAAGAGCCTGATGTAGATGATGGACAGTCCAGGTGTGAGTATGATGAGCAGGAGGTGACCCCCGAGGAGCAGCCGAAAGGTGGGGTTCATTTTACACAACACCAGCCTCAGTATTAACCCTCAGCCTCCAAGCCTTCCCATCTGCTCCTAATGCACAGCTTCCATACACATACACACATTTATCCTCTCCTGCCGACTGTGCTGTCAGGATCAGCTGCTGCCACCTGCTGGTAGATCACAGATGGTTCAGAGATGCTGTGTGAAAAAGAGTTTTGAAGCTTATTGATGGAAGTTATTAGGGTCCTCGGCCTGAGCAGAGGGCACCTTCTAGTTATGGTTAACTTTTCGGTGCACTTTAACATCTTCAAAACTAATGAGTAACAAAATAATTTAGTAGGCCTGTCACGATAACAAATTTTGCTAGATAATAAGAAGATAATTTCCAAAATATTATTGCCGATAAACGATATTATTGTCAATATTATTTTGATTTTTTTTCCCCATTTTTTTACTGATGTAATTATGATAAATGGGATAATAAAGTGAGTACACCATATCAAAAGCAAGAAACTTTAATTTCTTAAGAGTATTTAACTGTAATTAAAAGGTCAGGATCTTTTAATTAAAATAAATTAAACAAAAAAATATAATAAATTTAACAAACAAGAGAGAAAAAAAATACAATGAAAATGAAAGGGACTCTCTTAGAAAAAAATACATGTCAATGAAAATAATTAATACTAATCAAAAACAATAAAACATAGAACCTGTCTCTAAAGAAAAAACATAACTCCAAAAAAAAAACAACAACAATAAAAACTATAGCCTAAATAAAAGGGAGTTTATACAGTTGCTGAATTGTTTGTAACATGTCCTTTTTCCCAGTCAATCCGTACTGTCTGTCAAACATTTTTAACATTTCTGGCTTTCAACCGTATTGAAGGGCTGCATTTCTTTGGCAATGTAGCTGTCTTTGAGCGCCCACCATTTGGCGCTTTTATTTCTATTTACTTTGCCGACCAAAAGCCTCAGCAAGAGTGGGTTGTCAAAGAGCAAGGCTCCGCTGCACCTCCCTCTTCTTCTTCTTCGTCGCCACTATTTTCAAACAAATGTGACATATCAGCTGGTTGTTGTTCATGAGCTCACACTTTGTTCATTCTGATAAAAAACAAAATGTTCCCACACTGGGACTGAGGCAGGTGACTTAAGAACCGTATCTTTGGTGTCATCACTCATATTAGCGTGTGTTTTCTCCTTAGCCCTCAGGACGCTCGCTTCAGCTCTCTCCGTGTGTACGCGCGAGCAGCCCCGTCGCAAAAGATGCCAAAGATTGCATCAAACTTACCGAGGGCGTTTTTATTTATCGTTCGGTTAATTGATTTATTGATTATCATGACAGGCCTATAATTTAGTTTGTGCAGACAGAGAAATGAACAGTTCAGACCCAAACTGTTTTGGAACCAGGCTGTACACAGTGTTTGTTTTGCTGTAATCATGGTTTTTGCAGCATTGGTGTACGCGGCTTCACAGGAACTGCAGTTTTGAGCATTTCTGCCATGGTTTCATTTCCCAAGACCAGAGGATACAACCTGGTCTGCACACAATCTGATGTGAATCTCTCTTTTTCAGTTGAGCCACCAGCAGCCAACTCCTACGTCCAAGAAGCAGCTCATGAGGAGCCCGCTCAGGTGGTTGTTTATTCTCCTCTTTTCCCTCTTTTCTTGGTACCAATGATTTTACGACACAACTTAAAACTCTTTCCCCTCTCCAGGTGGAGGAGACAAACTCGTATGAGGTGCCTGCAGAGGAGACGGCAGACAGAGGCATCTGTGCCAGAGCTTTATACGACTACCAGGCTGGTGAGTTTGCTTGCTTCTTTTTTTAAAGGAGCAATATTCCCACAGTAATTTTCTCCATAATTGTATTTCTCAGTGTTAAAAGAATTTCCTAAGTGAAAATTAATACCGCAAGCTGGTTTAGCTCGTTTTTGCAAGAGCTTTCAAGTTATTATTTGACAGTGCACTTATTCCCTTTGATATTCAGGGATTAATGATTCATGGCGCTTTTAATATTTGATTCCTTATTAATAAAGTAAAGGCAGTTCTCAGTAGGGTCTTGATTCAGGAATTAAATGAATGCACTGAAATTAACTTTACCATCTTAGCTTTTAGGTTTATTAATAAAGTAGGCACTGCACTGCTACACCTGTGTGTTCTGATACCGTGACTTAGATCAGGGGACTCAACTCAAATTACCTGAGGTCCTCTTAGCATCCAGTGTTGTCACAAGGGGGCCACTACCGATGTTTCACAAGAAAGAAAAAAAATACATGTTTAAGTGTTTCAAAAAACTGTACTTCTCCTCATGAACTACTTCGCAGTCATGTTTGGCTTTTCTTGCTGAATGCTGCCCGACACCTGAGAGGGCTTCTGCTCAGACAGCTGGGTCACATTGTTCTGAGAGAGGTGGCAGTTGAAACTGTTGACTCTCAGCCAAACATGACAGTGATTGTCAGCTAATGAGTCACCAGTTAACAGGGTCACACTTTACACTGAAACACCAGTGACATCTGCAGCTGTTATTTTTTTATTTATTTAACCTTTATTTAACCAGGTAAAAGACCCATTGAGGTCAAGACCTCTTTCACAAGGGTGACCTTGCCAAGGGAGGCAGCAGCACATGTCACAGTAGACAAACAGAGTACAGCAACATACAACAGTTATTTCAGAACACAGGCACTGTTTGATGGATTCATTCTGTGGGTTTCTCAAGGTAGAGTGGAAGGCTTCCAAAGAAACAAATTCAGTCATTTTCAGTTCAGATTGGAGGGCATTCTAAGTAGAGGGGGCAGAGTAACTAAAAGCTTTTTTTCCTGTTTCAGTTGGAACACGAGGAACAGAGAGATACATAATGTCATTTGATGGTAAATAGGGATGGGTACCGAATTAGGTACTTTTATAGGTACCGACAGGATTCTGTCAAAAGTACTGGGTATCGATTCACGTAAAACCAAAAGGTACTATGTTTAGGTACCTAAATGCATCCTTGTGACTGTGAGGAAGTGGAAGAGTAGGTGATTTTCCATGCTGGACATGAACACAGCATTGCAAGGTTATATATTGAAGAATACATTTGTAAGATTGAATTCATTATTTAACAAATTGATATTTTTTACCACATAAACACAAAAAAGTACAGAAATTTGGTACCGTTGAGTACTGGTACCGATTGCCAGGTACCGGGCATCGGTACCGTATCGTTTCAAATGTGAAAGGTACCCATCTCTAATGGTAAAGCATACTGGCTTCCATTTCTCCCAAGAAAAGTGCTTAAATAGCAAGGATCTAGGCCAAGAAGAGCTTTATACACCGGAGTCATCCAGTGGGTATTTCGCCATATATCCAGAGAGGGCATGCTAGCTTTGGAATACAGTTCACAATGATGGGTGAGGCGACTACAACCTGTGATAAACCTCAGAGCACAGTGGTAGACAGGAGTCAAGGACTGAAGGTAGGTGGTTGAAGCAGACATATACACAACATCACCATAATCAAGAACAGGCAAAAAAGTAGCCGACACCAAAAGCTTCCCAGCTCTTGGATTCTATGCTCAAAGTGAAACTACGGTATATAATCAAACTAGTAACCAGACTTATTAGCAATTTGAAAATAAAAAACCATTGATATTCTGATATGTTTGGTGCAGTTCTCTGGATGTAGTTTTCTGGCTCCTTTATCATAACCTAGGTCTCTCAGCAGTCTGTGTGCTCTTGTTGATTTGGGAAGGTTTCTGGTTTATGGACACAGTCCATGTCTATCTTTCACAGTGTGTCAGCAGATAATACAGTCATAAGCATCAAGTGACTTGTGTGTTTCAACTCTACATTGGGGCTGGGGCTAGATTTCTCTACTAAAACTGTCTGTCCACTTGTTGATGTTTACCATTCCCTCACTGTTTTCACATGAACCTGTGAGTTGTTTACCATCCCTGGTACACATTTTGTCGTGTTAACAGCCCTTTCTTTAGCTTTGCAGCTCGCTGTGTTTGCTTATCTCCTTGGTACTTTGCATACTGCTCCACGTTTAGTTGCGTGAGGTTACACTCCTTATGGCAACTTTCTCTTTGTATATGAGACACGCGTAATTCCCCTGAAATGCAACAGAAATAATGTTTGTTGTAATAGTTTGAGACTGTTGGCAACATGCCGGATGTTTGGGTATTTTCCGCCGGTTGATGTGGTGATTGTGCTGCATTCAGGGTCAACTCAGATATTGGGCTAACTTCTCCGGTCCCAACAGCTGACCAGGCCATGAATGCAGCAGGCCAGATTTTACAATCAGTTATCAGGTGATTGGCCGTATGGAAAGACCAAGAGTCTGTGATCCCTGACTCTGAGGGTTTTCTTTTCTTTTAATGATGACATCACCATACATTTCATATGGAAAAAGTACATAACAAACAAACAACCCGGGGTGTTAGCTGAGATGTGTGGAACGTTGATGAATTTGAGGTTAAGACAAGATAACACTGATGAGTCAGTCAGGTTTCCTCCAAAACAATAATAAAAAAAAAAACAGAAGTCCTTCATCTGAAATCACAAACATGAAGTGAGATGTTTGCACTATGCTTATGTAAGTTTTTTAATGTAGTTTCATCCACAGCTCTGTGGGGATTCACAGACTCCGAAGTAGTTCCCACTGAAATCAGCTGCTCAGCTCGTAGGTGGCTGCTTCAAATCAAAGTGCTTCGATGATGTTTTCGTTCCATTTGATAGGAAGCGTAAATCACTTCTGATGTGTCAGCTGAGCCGGTTGGGAGTTTTCTGAAGTGAAAGGTGCCACTGTATGTTCTTTTCCATCTTAGCAGCCGAGGGGAGAACAGGGTGTCTGCGGGGTCTTAAAAAGTATTAAAAGTTGATAAATCAATTTTGGGAAAATTAGGGGCCTTAAAAAGTATTAATTGTGGTTTTATGAGGTATTATGTTTCATAGGTATTCAAGCTTTAACTCAAAAAATATCCATGAATATTTATTTTCCTCCTTGCAACTGTCCCCTGATTGGGCCGATAAAGTTCTAAAATAGAATAGAATAGAAAAGAATAGAGTTACTTTATTGATCCCAAACTGGAAAATTGTTGTGTTAACAGCAGAAATCGATGCAGTCAGTGGAACAATACAAAAATAAAAAAGAATAGAATAAAATAAAAAAAATACATAAAGACTAGTTTCAATAAAATACAACAATAAGGATTGTAAGCGGTATAAACAACAGCTATAAATAAACATAATTTCTAGTTTCATAAAGAGAAATTAAATACAACATTAAAGCAAATCACACTATCTCTTAAAGCCTTAAATGATTGCCTCAAATTTAATGTGAACACTGTGGTAGAACCGCTGTTTGGGGATTTAGGGTTTCATTCAGATTATAGTCCATGCATCCATGATTTTTGATTGACTAACTTTAGTTGTACTATTACTTTTTTTTTATTTTTTTTATGAACAAGTCCCAATGAGAGGATTTTAATAACTGAAAGTCATCACATAGCCTAACCAAAGTTATTTAAGTAGCTGTTGTCACCATCACAGGGTAACTTGTGACGTCTTGTTTTAGCCTTGATGAACTTTTGCAAATATTAAAAAAAAACCTTTGAGCGCAGAATTGTTTAAAATACTTTGAAAAATGTTCCCCTTAATATTATTTATTTTTAAAGGTTTATCAATTTGAAAGCATGTGTGCTCATTTTCATGATGCTCTCCTCTTCCAGCTGACGACACAGAGATCTCCTTCGACCCTGATGAAATCATCACCGGGATTGAGATGATAGACGAGGGCTGGTGGCGAGGCTACGGCCCAGACGGAAACTTTGGAATGTTCCCGGCCAACTACGTGGAGCTCATCTAGCCAGCGAGCCCCTCCAACCCCTCCACCACACCCCCAGATTATCACAGCGGCAGCCCTGTTGGAGGACGGCTGCAGCATAACAACACACAGCAGCCAGTCCTCACACACTCGTGCCCTGATGAGGCTGAACTGGAGCAAGTGATCCTCCACATCGTGGACCAATAATTGGACGGTAATCATGGGCCAGAAACTCCAAAACGTTTCCCCTCATATCAAGAAAGTGATTCGTTATTAAATTGTTGATGTTGATGTTTAGGGTTGTGTGAAGACCCCTGGACCGAGCAAAACTTCCCTCATTCCCGTTCAGACATCCATCTCTTTACCTTTAAATGTGATGCAGTACGATATCAGCCTTTTGTTGAGTCTTAAAAGAAATTGTGAGCGTTCATGGCACTTCTAGTTAGCATTCCTTACAAAGTGACTTCAGTTCTATTTCAGGTATATTTTCATGTTTTTTACTTGTAGCAAACACGCTCCTGTTCATTTCAGGACAAGAAATCAAAGACGGTGGTACCAGCTACAGTATAATCCTTTGCCTTGTTTTTGCCTTCCTTTACTGGCAGACTGAGTTATTATAAATCTTTTTTATGTGACTGAACCTACATCCTGTGTGAATTTCCAAACATGCTTTAGTGCTGATCTGACTGTGTTTGAAGTGAATATTTAAGAAAAAAAAACAGGTGACGTTTGCTGTGCTCTGGGTGGTCCGCTTGAGGGGGAATGCTTCAAACAGTTCAATCCCCTTTAACTGTGACTATTTAACGGTTTCTTTACATCTCAAGTCCTTTTCATTTCATCTGATCCAGATTATTTCAACCAGGAACCGCTGAACAGAAAGAAAATGAGATTTATTTTGTTTGAATCTCGCTGGTCTGAGGTTGAGTTTGAGTGCGTATAAGGTCTTTAACGAGCAGTGTGTGGTATTACAGTGCCGTCAAAGGGGAAGTGAATGCAGTGAGCGGTGACATTCAGATAAGAATTCCAGCACCATGTCAGCTGAATTTGAAAGCAGAATTTATGCAGCTTCCTAATTTTTATCACTGAATAAAACTGTTTCTCTTTTAATCTTTTAACCCAAGCAGAAAGACAAAATGATTTGATCCTGAATGAAAAAGAAGGGCATCGTGTATCCACTGCATTATTCACATTTGTTTTTCCAGAGTCTATTGTAATGCACATTCTTCATAATAAAAGGAACAAAGGAGCCGCTTCCTGGTGTCTTCTTTAACAGTGAAGTGTGGTATAGCGTTTCATGAGCCACATACGCTTTAGACATCAGCAGAAAAGAGCAGTCAGGGATTTTCAGAGGTCTGACAGGAACACAGGCGTTTACACACACTCGGTTTGTTCTCTTTGCTCAGTTTCCTGGAATGAGCGAACAGCTGGGGAATTCACCTCTAAAGCATAGGTTTCATTTTCACATGAAATATCTGATTTTACTCTCCCACATCCTTCAGTTCAATCTTAGTTCTGACTAACAAAAGATGCGACCTGCAAAATGAAATACCAATTGTTTTCTTTTAGCAAAAGACTTTTTCAGAAATACATCTTCAGTTAGTTTACCTCTGTCATCTTCCTGGTCATTTTCTTGTTTTTAGCTTTAATATTTGTTTTCTTATGGTCTCTGAAGATGAACTTTCTTTTACTCAGGAACTATGAAATATATATATTTCATTTCATTTATCATTTCATTATCTTACTGATTATACCGTCGGGGTCATGAGGGGCTGGAGCTTCTCAGCTATCACTAGACAAGAGGCAGGGTACGTCCTGGACAGGTTGTCAGCGTGTCACGGGGTTACATGTAAAGATAAACAGCCATCACCCACACACACACTCACCTATGAGCTGGGCTGTAAAGAGTCCTAAGCTATTCTACTGAAGTTAAAGTACTTTTACTTTCACAAAACACAACTAAATGCAACCAAAGATAGTTTAACATATTGACAGAGTAAAATACAGTGAAGACTTTTTAATAAAGGTAAAGGTCAATAAATGATAAAAAAGTGTTAATAAAATTAAAGAATTCATATTTTTGATTCCAAATCTAAAGATACTGAGTTAACAGGCATAGTGGAGGAAAGAAACTAGAAAATGTGGTTTTAGAGCAGGGGTCTGCAACCTTTGTTTTCAAATGAGCCATTTTGCCTCAGTTCACCTGGATGGAAGTCATTCCAGAGCCATGAATTCTACTTATCTTCAGGATAAAGACCACAAAGTGAATACAATTCTCAACATAGTTCTATTCTAGTGAATAATTATGTAAACAAAAAGTATTTTAATTCATAAAATTGTACATGCCGAGACTTATTTTTTAACAATTTAAATAAGTTTGCAAAAGGTTTTAAATTTTTGAAATTTCAAAAATTTGCAAAAAAAAAAAAAAAAAAATGTTCGAAAAAAATTGCAAAACATTTTTTAAAGTAAAATCTTCAAGTCTTTTCTACAGATTTGTCTTTTTGTAGATTTAGTTATCTTACCAGGGGTGTTAAATTTGAGGTTAGCCACAGGTGCATGGAAAGTTTGTGACTGTTGATGCTTAAGGAGGTGAAGACGAGAGGTGGCAGCCTTTATTGCAGGATGTTACGCAAATCTAGTTCAACAAAATGTGAAATCATGATTTTTTTTCAGTGTCAATGTCTTTAATCATCAATACCCTCTGTAAGAAAAAAAAAGTCTTTATTTCAATAATATCTTTTTAAAGCCACAAGGAGCCACAGCAAAGGAGTCAAAGAGCTGCATGAGGATCCAGAGCTGCAGGTTGCAGACCCTTGTTTTAGAGACTTAAAATTCATCTGAATGGTTGCTTGTTTATCAGTTTATAGTTACAGCTGCAAGAGCAAACGGTGAGTTTACCATTTAACAGAGAGGAAACTATATAGAAACGCTCAGCTGGGGATAGATAAAGAAAAGTGATGAAATATTTGTTCCAGATGTTGTCCAGGTGATCAAGTTGCTGTTGATTTCAGCATCTATCATCAAATTGTATCAGAAGAGAATACGCTAAGAGACATGTTATCAGACCAGAGGTGGGTTCATTTAAAATATATATTAACTCTGTATCCGGTTTCCCACTTTGAAACCAGGAGTTTGACAATGCCCACTGAACTGTCAGTCACCACCGTGATGCATTCACTTGAGCTCTGTAAATCTCAATGCTCACAGTAACTGATGTCAAAAGTGAAACACATCACCACTGTCTAACAATAAGCCAACCAGTCTGTAAAGAACCCCCTGCCTCTTTTTGTGTACACCACTGCAGGTCAGCTTTTGGTTTGATCAAAACCAGGTCGTAGCTCACATTTGACCTGACTGTGGTTGGAATGAGGTGTCAGCTTTGTGAATTTATGTTTTGCTGACGAGTTGTTGACACGGTAAGGACCAACTTCTGAAGGTATTTGTAGTGACTCAAAAGTAACGTATTTCACTTAGAATTATACTTTTCACTCAGTTTATGTTAGTCTTATAAGTCCCCAAATCATGTCTTTGAAATCATTAAAAAAAAAAAAAAAGATTTGGCATGCCTGAAAAACCTCCTTTTGCAGCCCTTGAAGTAGTTCTCAGTGGGTGTGTCTTTAAAAAGCTGACTCACTTTGGAAATCAGCTGACTCAGCTGATTTCAGCTCCTCTACCTTAGGTCACATGACCACTGGATGATAAATGTCAGCCAATCAGCCAATCAGTGGGCAGTTGCACTGTTGACTGGCAACAAGTATCCTTTCTGCTTTGACTTTATTTTTTTATATACATAATTTTTTAAAACGTAAAATGCACTTAAAGGGGCTGTTAGGAGTCTCCAATTGATCTGGAAAAAGTCTCCCTTCTAGCTATATGCCTGATTGTAATCCACATTTTGAAATAAGATTATCAGCGCCAATACAGGTTCTAAATGCTACTTCTTTGCTTCCCGATCAGGTTGAGGATGTTGGAGTCTCCATGACAACACCACACAGGCTGACTAAGTTTAGTAGTGAGAAGAGATATCTGTGTTTTTCTCTGCTGAAAACAATTTATGTGATTAATTTTGTAATGACCTTGGACACAGGAGCCAAACTGTTAGACAGAAAAAGAACAGAAGAGCAGAAAAAAGCTTAAAGTTTAGCCCTTTTGGCTAAAGGCTAAAAAGGCTAAACTGTTGGTGATAGGCTGTGTCCGAAATCACTACTTATTCACTATATAGTGAATACGTCATTTTGTAGTGCTGTCCAAAATATGAGTGAGCATGGTCATTCATTTATAGTTCACTCAAAGTATCCCACAATGCATTTTGAAAAGTACTGTATTAGCGATGCTTACTATATTAGCAATATAAATGCATTGTGATTTAAACAGAAGGAATGACTGATTACATGGTTAATGATTACTAATAACATGAAACAACATTAAAAACTGTCAGAGAATAACACCTAGCTCTCTGTTTAAATTTCGGACGAGCCCGCCTCGTAACTTGGAACAGAGAAAGAAACATCAAGGACATTAGCCGTTAAACCGTTCATCGCGGATGATGCATTAACTGGACCCTGTAATTCTCAAACACAGAATAAGTTGTTGCGCAAATATATGGGTTATTTATTTAAAAAATAACATTTAACAAATGTTTCTTTTATATTTGGCTGTTGCAGAAAATAAGCTAGGTATAATAGTAGTTATCACGGAAATAAATACCGTTTTGCAGTGTTTCAGAAAAGTTATAAGTGTAAATCCCCAGCCGTCCGTGAGCGACGCAACAGTAAATACGTCACTGTCAGCGGCTGGCGAGTGAGCGAGTAGTGTCCAAATGTTGTTTTAATTTAGCAGATTGAGTGGACAACATAGCCCATACATCTAATTCACTAAATAGTGAGTAGTGAGTAGGGAATGAGTGAATGATTTCAGACACAACCATAATGTCCGTTCCAACCCACATGGAGCAGTTATTCTGCAGTGGTCTGTTAAAACAGGAGAGTCTATCAATAAAATGAAGAGTGAGGCTAGTTAGCTCTGCTTGGTAGATGACTGACAGGACATCACCAGGATTTACATGTCTTAGAGCAGTCATTCCCAAAGTCTGGGTCCTTACCCATAGGTGGGTTGCCAGAGATTTTTTTTGGGGTCGCCAGATTAGTTTCCAGAATGTTTACATGAAATTCATGCTTTCCCTAACCAGAAGAAGTCTCCCCCTCAATGATTTGTTTGCTGATGATTGGCTCCTCCCACTGTCATATCTGTATGTATTTTGCTTATCTCTTTCACAACCACATAAAAATAGAACAGAATAGAATAGAAGTTTCTTTCTTGTCTGTCATGACTTGACTCTAACAGGCTCATTAAAACAAATACAAATTGGAGTTCTCACAAAATTGACGACAAAATACAGAAACAGACTGGATGCTGGGCTCAATACGTGAGTTGTTCTCTCATCTTGTACACATGGCTGGGTTACAATTCTGAAAAGCAAGCAGGCTAACCCGTCACAGTAAAAATGTATTTTCAGAGAGTAAGCCTAACAAAGTTGTAATGCATTCCTCAAGTTTGTCTCTTAGGCCTTTTAGCTAGTACCAAAGAAGTATGATGAGGCAGAAACATAATTAAAGAACCTTTGTTTATTTTTGCACACTTATCCTGTCAGTGGATTTACTGATTGGACATATTTTGGATTTTTTGGATTGGGTCGCCGTGGCTTATTCCTCCAAAAAAGTGGGTCACCTGAACAAAAGTTTGGGAAACACTGTCTTAGAGCACCGGGCTGCTAAATAAAGATAGCTAGTAAACTTCTATACAAACTTACGTTTACTTTTTGTCACGTTTCAAACAGTAGCACTTCGTGACTGTACCGATAAGTACCAAACCTCATTGTTGTATACTGTAAAAAGTTGTCTTGAACAAAGAAAATTTGTTTTGATCGGGTCTCCATTTAATTCCCAAACAAACACACACCTTGTTGAAATTCACATTTTTACAACAGTGTACGTGAGACTCCAGGCGGCCAGAAGGTGGTGAGGGAGTCCAATTAAAACAGATCCTCCTCCCAGCATCTTTAAGTATAATACTTCCCCAAAAATAATCAAGTACAAGTCCAATAGCTGATTTTACTGATTACTGAACAGTACTCAAAAAGCAACGTAATTACAGCATTAGGTAAATGTATTAGTTACTTCTGCACCTGACTGAATCCACCTGAGGGGCATATTTTTGGATTGTGGGAGGAAGCTGAAATACCTGAGGGGAGAGCTGATATATGCACAGGAAGAACATGCAAACCCTAATCATATCAGCCTTCCTCAAATTTATTCCAAGCTATAACTTCTCCAGGATATCGCATAAAAACTTTACAATTTCGAGTCTTTTTTGAGCTTACCTTGATCCATGTGCAATAGAACAAAGTTATTTTACTATACTTTCAGAATGGAGCGTTTAACTTCATATGTATTCCTCAAATATTCAATTCCTGCCTTTGAATTCTAAGCTATGAATGGCTGTAATTTTATTTTAATAAAGGCTTTCATGATATGACTCAGCCAGTTAATGAACCTCCTACACAGCCAGTCTCTCAAACTTTACATTTAAAAATTTTAACTCCCACTGTCATAGTTTAACACCTCAGGGATCCCTTATCGCAGCTCTACCTCTGAATTCCTGTTGTTCTGGAAAACCTTTCTCTGCTCACAGTTGGAGACTGTTTCTCACCATGACTGATATATCTGGTTGCATGTTTGTAGATTGTTCCAGAGAAAGTGACTCACTGCAGACAGGAAATCTTTTCTGTGCTGGATTCACAATATTTTCTCCTCTTGTTCTCATTTACACCCCACTGCCCTCACCTCAACCTCGGGTGTTTATGTCAGTGAAAGTCTGAGATGAATAGCTGGGGATTTTCTCAATCTCGACAACCTCTGTTTTTTCTCATCACCCTGACATCTGCAGAGAGAGGATTTCATACACGTAGTGAAAAAAAAACATTGAATCATAATAAATCAGGTAAAAACACTTACATTTAGAGCCTCATGGATGTAAAACTATATGATAAAAAAAACTATTCCAGTAAATCATGATTCAAATATTTTCTCATTTCTCAAACTATTTTTTTAACATCACATTTCCTCCTGTTCCGCAGTGAGTCTGATTTCCACTTCAAATTTTCGAATAACACAGAAAAAAAAAACTTGTTTTCTTTCTTTTGAACATAAAAAGTACCTTTGAGTGTTGGACAGTCTGTAGATATTCGGTTATTTTGACATTTAAATGTTAATCATATTGAAATGTCAGACTCTATCCGCAGCAGATGGGGAACAGGGCATCCCCTTTTTAAACAGATCAAAAACAAGCGGAGGAAATGTGGATAGGGTGGAGCGCGGCTTCTTCTTTCTTCAGAATTTTTCATCACAGTCTGTCTCGTTGTACTGAAGGTTGGACTGTGGAAAAAAGCAGTGACAAAACATCAGTGAACGGTGAAGAAATGCTGCAGTACATCTGTCCTCTTTAAGTTCTCTTTTAAGTACACCGTCACCAAATATTACTGGCATTGGATTCAAAGCTTAAGACATCTCCATCTGAGTCATTTCTGCTCTGAGAGAGAAATAGCTGACCGTTATTTTCATTATTCATTTCAAGTGGAATAAGCCGCTTCTGCAAAGTCCTGGCCTTCTATTTTTAACTGAATCCATTTAAAGAAGCTCAGTAGAAACTCTTTTCAAGAAGTGGCGCTTTTACCTCTTCCTTAAAATGTAGTTTAAAATCTCTGCAGCCACCAGCCAGTCTGAAATTCACTCAAATACATATAAGCTGTCAGAGAACGCAGTCGATAGAAAGAGCTGCATGTTTTTTTAAAACTACATGAGAGTCAGCAGGAGAGCTTTACTTTTATCAACAGTCAGAGTGGAAAGTTCTGATTTGATGTCAGGCAGCATGATGCGTGAAAAGAGCGACTTCATGTAAATACTTAACCGCCTCAGACCCTGCACACTCATAAGAGGACGTTATATTTCTGCCTCTCAGACCCATCATACTTCATTTTTTTTAAAAACTGTGACTTATTGGCCACATCAAAGGACACTACCAACGTCATCTTTTGTGATGTCACAACATTACTCACAGCAACTCTAAAAGTTAAAGAGAGAAAAGTTGAAATTATATGAGCCAATTCCATCCAGTGTGACACAAATGCATTCTGAATCAAGCCACAGGGCTGAAACTTTGTTTTTGTTTTAGGTTTTGTTTTTTAAATTTGGCCCAAAACATACATTTTGGGCCAAAGTTTGATTTCCAATTTTTGGCTTCAGTTTGATAAAATATTTGTCCCTCATCAAAGCCATCCCATCCAGTGTGATGAAAGTGTATTCTGGATTTAGCATAGGGGCTAAAACCTTTTGTTGTTGTTATTGTTGTTGTTTTTTTGTTTTAAATTGTGCCCAAAATGACCAGTCCTTAAGGAACAAACCAAAAACAAAGTTTTAGCCCTTGGACATTTTTATCACAATGGCTGTGATCAGCCTCGACTGGGGGACAAATAGTTCATCGAAATGCAGCAATAAAATGAAAAGTCAAAATTTGTCCGTTACATTTTTGGACCAAATTTTTAGTTCCCATTATTGTTCCCCATCAAAGCCAATCCCACCCAATGTGACAAAAATGTATTCTGAATAAAACTCGAGGGTTAAAATTTTATTTATTTATTTATTTATTTATTTCAAATCTGCCTAAAATGTGAGCGTGTTTTGGGCTAAATTTTGACTTTCAATTTTTGGCTGCAATTTGATGGAACCCCCCCCCCCCCCCCCCCCCCCCCCCCAATCAAAGCCAATTCCATCTAGTGTGATAAAAATCCAAAAAATTCCAAAATTGTGCCCAAAATGTCCAGGCCTTGCAAAACAAACCAAAAACAAAGTTTTAGCCCTCAGACATTTTTATCCTTAGACTGTAAAAAAAAATGACGTCGGCTTGCTCCGCTCCAAGTGAGGTCACCACAAAAACTGCTCCCCCTGGTGACTGGCTGCAGCAAAGGGTCAAAAATCCTGCTTTCCAGTCATTCCAGATGGGCTGTGGTCAAACTTTTAAAAAATGAAAAATTGCAGCAATAAAATGAAAAATCAAAATTTGGCCCCATCAAAGCCAATCCCACCCAAATGGGAAAAAAAAGTATTCTGAATAAAACCTTTGTTTTTTATTTTAATTTAAATTCTGCCTAAAATGTGAGGGCGTTTTGGGTCAGATTTTGACTTCCCATTTTTGGCTGCAATTTGATGAAAAGGTTGTCCCACTATCAGAAATCTTCTGAATTAAATCAGTACAATAACACCAAAAACTAATAGCTAATAACTTTATACTAAAATTAATATCCAATGACAAGATGCAGTTTAGTAATTATCTCCTATGAGGTCTTTCTTATCTCACATAGCAAGGAGAAATCATTAAATTCAAATCATGTTTTTAACTTTCGTCTTGTTGCAAAACGTGGAAACGTGAATAATTTCTAAATGTCTCAGACGGTAAATATTTGCTGTTGACTCATTTAGACTGAATAATCAGAGCCCTGACAAAGAAGAGCACGTTTCTCATAAAAGTCCCAAGCTGTATGTATTTCACTGATGACTTTATTTACAAGACACACTCTGAATAAATCAGAGAGATGATGCGTCCAAATAATCCGTTGTTTCTGTCTTTAGATTTTGATGTTTCTGTCTCTTTTGGGGTATATTCTGTAAAAGCCTAAATAATATCAACCCCATATTTAAACATTTTCAATCCCATTTACTCCTACATTGATGTAAAAATGTAAATTGTCAAAAATTTGGACCTGAATCAACTTTACAGTCAGTTAGTGAGGCTAGTCCTGTGAATACATAATGCTTATCAGCAACTTATCGTAAATGTATTTCTAAAATAGATTATTTCAATGCATTAATATTTGAATCATGTTGGAAATTCTTTACTTTGAGAGAACATTGCAGCTTTATTTGGACATCAGCTCAATTGTGGTTTCACTTCCTTAAATGCAGAAACTTTTTTTTTTTAATGCGAGTCCAGTCTGCACACTGAAGCTGATCAGGCCTCAGTCCTGTTTCACTATTTATCTACAAGTTTATACTAACATTATCCTCCTCTTGAGTAGAAAAAACACACAGTCTGATCTGCAGCCACACAACATGAAGACAGGTGTTGTGTGAAACAAAGAGGGTGAAACAGAGAGCAGCTCAATGTGGGGCTGAAGTGACCAAATGAAAAACAGATTCTCAGACTTAGTCGCTGCTCAGCGATCAGTCCACCAATGAAACTGCTCTGTGGAGACGACTTCCTGTTTGGTGGTGTGAAGTTGAAGAGGAGCCGCGTGAACGGCTGTCACTAAACGCTGTCAGAGCAGAGACTTGAGGACAACTTCTGGAAATGGGTGAGACTCATTTTTATCTTTATTTTCACTGCTGTAGTTTATTTTTTACTTCAGGATGTTACTGCAGGGGAAATGATGACTGATGAACCTGACTAAAGTTAATACTCAAGTTGACCTTACATTGATACATTATATTTTTTAAAAAAAAGGTAAATTGTTCTTGGTTAAATTGGAATAAATAGATAAATAAAATAATTTGAAAAATAAAACACAACATAGTGATTCAGTTCATAACTAACTACCAACTTTAAGAATAAGACGTCACAGTATTTTGACTGTTTCACTGCGATATACAAAAGATTATAATATCGGAACAGGCCCATAAAGCACAGCTGTTTGAGTGTGTTTTGAGTCATGATACAAAGTAATAAAAATACGTTTTTAGCATGTGAAATGGAGAAGTTGAGGGCCTCTAAAAGCAGAATCAAAGGTTCAAGCCACAGCTCAGGAAACAAGTGATCTGAAAAGAGAGCATGTTGGTTTGTCACAGAAATGATATCACTGTGGCTGCTGCGCTGACAGGTTTTCAGGGTCAGGGTTCGACACTGTGAAGAAGATTTTCTTCTCAAAATCACAATTTTCAGCTTACATTCAACAATTGGTTCATACAAGGCTTTTATTTGACACATTTGAGAAATATATAAGAAAAGAGTAAAAAAAACAAAAACAAAGTGAAATTATGTGCAACTTTAATTAACTTCTCTTTACCTCTGAACAGAGGAAAATATGTGTTAGTTTTACCTGACACTGTGTCCCATTGCTTCAGAGCCTCAGCTTTGCCAAATACTGTAGTTTATGTGTTACGATATCACACAGAGCAGCTTACAGGCGGTTTTAGTCTAGAGGAGGAAGTGGTTTTGCAACCTGTGGTTTTATATCAGACTCAGCGTACAATATGTCCTTCAGATTTCAGTCTGTTTTTTTTTCTTTTGTGCTGATCAATTGTGTGACAATTTCATGTATGACATAAATGATCTCTACACACGGGAATTAATTTAATCCATTTGAATTTCTCCTTTCTGCTGCAGTTGTTAGGCTTCACTTGTGTTTCTCTGAATGGGGAAGTGCTCTGCTGTTTGACTGTAGTTCTCTGAATTCAATTTCACACCACTCATTGGTGGTAAATGTCTCCTTCCTGCTGTATCTGCAGCTCCAGAAGACCAGAGTGAGACGTCACAGCAAACGGCAGCCAGTGATGAAGAGCAGAGGGAAGACAACCAGGTAGTCACCCCAGCCTGTGCTGATGAAATATCAGTTTTAATCTTTGCAGTTCTCAAGAGTTACAGTTAATCAGTGACTTCAGACATGACTCCTCGGAGGGGGATCTGCACTGCATTTTCATTTCCCTTTTTTAGAGAATTTGAGATAGTGCTGAATTTTCTGAAGTGCTGCTCGTGTGTGTGTGTGTGTGTGTGTGTGTACAGTTGTTTCATCTCAATGGCTGATTGTGAAATGACTAACAAAGATGAAGTGATTGGTATTCTGAGAGGGCTGTGAATCGCACGCACACCGACGCTCACATTGCCCAACAATATTTCATTGCGCATACAGAAACTGCAGGAGGCTCATACAGGCTCTGTTCTGGAAACTAGAGTGAGAGGTACAATATGAGAAACTCAAATCAGCTCACCAAATTTCCATGGCTGAAGATGGTTGAAAGCAGAGCGGTTTCTGCGGTGAGTCCTGGCCTGCTGATTACATCAGTCAAGCACGCCACTCACATTCATTGTGAGAGTCACAAATCAACACTTTGACATCAACATCACCCACGCAGATTTCCAAAAAAATTCTGTCGAGTGGAAATCAACTGAATGTTTCACAATGAAATTCGGTCTCTGCACAAACGGGGGCGATGGCGTGAAGCTGGAGGGTGCAGACGTTTCCTGCTGGCAGCCATTGATGCAGAAACCTCAACGTTTCATGAATCACATCTGAATCTGAAACCTGGAATTTTATGCAAAATGTACACTCAATTTTGCAAATCTTATATGTTGGCCATCTTGTTGTGATATTTAGTCAAACCAAGTCCTGATACTTGCTGATTAAGCAAATATCATGACTCATATAACAACAACAACAAAAAAAATCAGGTTGTAAAATTATAATTAATTACATACTTTGAGTTACAGCAGTTTCTTCTTGAAGCTGGGAACAGATCAGCAGTGTGGAGTTGCCAAACTGTGAGTCAGTCGGGGCTATCTTGGTTAGAGGTCTGCACCTTCACTATTACTCACCCTGGAGGCCAGCTTCTCGGAACCAGGAACCACATAGAGGAACTTGATTGAATATGAAACCACCTTGAGCCGTTATGATGTACACTGACTGCCACAGAAATAGGCTTCTGTACGAAGTGATTCAAATTTAAAACATCAACTCTGTCAACTGCGGTCTGCTCTGACATCTAATCTCTTGAAGTCGATAGAGACGGCAGAGATGTGAGATTTCTTTTTAGAAATCTGTTTTGAAATCCAGTAATCTCAAATTCCAATGCGTCAATAGAGGTTTGAATATTATCATACGGACTGAGGCAGGGTTCCCGTGTGAAAAATTGACACTAGCAGGAAAAACTGGCGTCCCTACAAAATAAAAGCTGAAAGCAAACATTGAAGATTTTGTTTGTATCAGTTTTAAAAATTAGTTTTAAAAAGCAGTTACAGTTTCTTCTTCAGTTTACCATCTCGATTTTTCATCAAATCAGCCCAACTGATGGTTTTAATCTTCAAGTCCTCTCTGTTTCATTTCTCCTTTTTTGGAAACCACAAGCTATGACATTGTCAATTTCTGACACTTAAGTTCCTTGGTTTTAACACATACCATCGCACAAAGATGTTGACACATGTTTTGCAGAAATAGGACGACCACACCGCCTATTCTTTGAAAAATTACAAAGCAGTATCTTAACCTTCCCATCAGCCACCACTGATCCAGGTCGTTTTTGACTCTGTCCTTCAGTTTATGTTTGTTTCTTGAAGGGACATCTGTGCTACCAGCGTCAGACAACCCTCAACCAAAAACCCCACAAGCCTGCTGCTTTCTCTCCAGACAGGATGTTTAGTGGTTACCTATTGAAAGTAGCGGTGAAACCCTACTCTCCGATTTTGACGTTTCATTTCAGCATATGGTGTCCCAGGAGACGATTCTGTGTTTCTTTTTAAAAAACACCTTCAACTGTAAAAGCTGTTTGCTCTGGGCTGTGACACATTTACGGGATTAGCTTGATTTTATGAGGAACAGAGTTTTTTTGTAACTAATGTATTTGTTTTCTCTCTGCTAGGCCTCTCCTTCTGTCATTGAGATTATTGACTCGTTGACTGAATGTGAGGAAGAAGCGAGGCCAGATCTGGTGCAGATGGAGGAGAAGGTTTTTATAACACGTCTGCACTCTTTCATGAAGGACAGAGCCACGCCCATAGAGAGGATCCCACATCTGGGCTTCAAACAGAGTGAGATGTTAGAATCTGGGAACAGCATTCACATGAGTTTTCACTGCAGACCGTTTGGTTCGAATGTGCATTTTTTTCAACTTTCAGTTAATCTGTGGAGGATCTTCAAAGCTGTGGAGAAACTTGGAGGATATGATTCAGTAAGAGCAAGTTTTTTGTTTTTTTCACTGATGCATTTCTTGGGTGTTTGCAAATGTCTTGTGGAAAATGCGCTATAGGTCAGGTGCTGCAGCATAGTGGTTTCAACCACACCGGTGCACTTTGCATCCATGCTCTGTTGTCTTTGATGTTGACACTTTGAGAAAGCTCTGAGAGCACAGAGTATACCAAAAAGAGGCTTTAAAGAATGGACCGCCACCATCACCTTCACCAATGTGTTAATATACTGTTGAGTGCCAAATCAGAAGTGATTCCGTATTGACAAAAGCAGACTTAATATCCAAGAGGTAATTAACTATTGTTTGCGCTATATTCAAATTTTTAATATCTACTCAATTTTGTAAACTTTTAAAAAATATTTTTGTTAATTAATTCAGACAGTAAGGTTTTAAGTTTGGGATTATATAATGTAAGTAATGAATATCACAATTCGCAAACTGCTTTTGTTTAAAATGCTGCATTTTTTTCTGGAGAGATTCCATTACTGACAAGCTAGTTAGCTTATTTCAAGAGTCTCCTAGTGGACATCACAAAATCTGCAGATCTATTGTTTAACTGTGACATTCAAGAACTTGTTTGGTGTGACACATCCCTCAGTGCAGTGAGTCATTTATTAATCGCTTAGATCCAGAACTTACCCACATGCTCAAAACAACAACAACAACAACAACATCACAGACGTCACAGAAAAAGTATTTGATGTGTGGTGAAACAATTTGTGTTGAAATCGATGTGTGGTGGAAGTCTATGGAAAAATAAAAGTGAGGAGGAGGAGGAGAAGGAGAAGTGTCAACACTTTTAGCATTGGTATCATGAGTGTGAGGGCGTCTCCCACCTTCCTGTCCAAGTGAGTGTTGCTCAGCTGTGATGTTGAATATAATATAATATAATATAATATAATATAATATAATATAATAAAACAAAATAAAATAAAATAAAATATAATATAATATAATATAATATAATATAATATAATATAATATAATAAAATAAAATATAATATAATATAACAATATAATATAATATAATATAATATAATATAATATAATATAATATAATATAAAATAGAAGTCTCACACATACCAACCTGTGGCTGTTTTGGAAAAACATTGACTACATATGACCCAGGAATGTAGTATGTAGTATGTACTGCATACTACACATTGTATACTTCCTACTGCCACAAGAAGCTGTATGTGGAATAGAGATACATGATTTGGATTTTTTGCAGATAGGCTTAAGTTTTACAGCCGATTACCGATTAAGATATTTGTCCCCACGCCTGATTGCAAAAATTATCAACTGTCTTCTGTATTAGAACGATTTTATCACATTTGTTATATAAAAAGTCATTGTGCTAAATATAAAAATTATTTAAAACTGCTTTTTTTTCATGAAAACTCATATCAAACAAAATAACGCAGAAAGGATCATCCTACTTGAACTTGGATGATGCTCTCCCTTGGAATCATAACTATCCCCTCAATCAGGGCAGATCTGGCCAATTTCCCAACTGATGTAAGTAAATACAACCTCTGCTCACAAAGAACATGTGAGAAGCAAAAATGTACAGCAATACAACCAATTAGGCCGATGGCGGAAATTTCATTTTTAAGCCAGCATCAGCTGATACTGATAGTGTGCTGATAATATTATGCATCACTAATGAGGAATACTAGTATGGCACTTCTGTTTAACATTGTTTCTTTTGTATGCTTCACTGGTTTGCATTTTTGTTGAGTGGAAGTAAACGACTTGTAGTTTGAAAATGAAAAAAATAGTGTTTGAATGGACTTAAATCATTTTTATAAAAACAATCAGTTAACTGTGAGATGTATATCACCTCTGCAACAACAGGAAGTAACAAAGCTATACACCATTTCTATCACATCACTTCACTGTACGGATCAGTTTTACTTTGGAGTGGTAGTGTTGTAACTGTGCTGGTAACTCATCCCAGTAGGTGGCAGTAGTGCATCTAAAACTGAGCGCCATAAATGGAAAAAGAAGAAAAATATATGCCATATGGCCAATGGATGCTGAGAAATTTTCCCAAATAAGTAGGACATCAGACTTTTCTCTTTTTCACAGGCTGCTTACTATGTACTCAATTTTGGCCATGTCAGCCAATCAAAACCAAGGTTATAATAGTAAACTAAAACAAAACGAAAACTAAAATTTTAAATACATTTCAGTTAACTCAAAATAATAAAAACTAGAAAGAAAACAAAAACAATAAGTAAACTAAAACTGTATCTTGTGTTCACAAAACTAACTGAAACTAACTAAAATTATAGACAAAATATCCCTAGTTATCGTTTGTGACAGTATTAATAGCCTTTAGGATTTAAATTGATCTGACACATTTTCCGAACCAATTTTACAACAATTTTAGGCAGTTGTCAGCGCCGTACAGCACCATCATAGTGATGTACTGGGACAGGCTTGTTTACTGCACTGACTGGTTGTGCTCTGTGCTGCGACCAAATGCAGCGGAGCAATGAATCAGAGCATCTGTAATAGTTTAATACCATGTGAGTCTGACTTTATTGTTACAGAGTCCAAGTTTCTAATTATTTAAGCTCATTTTATATTGTTTTATATAATTTATGTTTAGATTATTTTATATAATTTATGTTTAGATTATTTTATATAATTTATGTTTATGTTTTCATACTAAGTTTATATTATTTTCATGTGTTGAAGGCTGCAGCCAACAGTTCAGTATCAGCATTGACTGAGCAGTGAGCACTATGTTGGACTTGAAAATAAACGGTATGACAAAATATTTGCTCTGACCTTTTTGAATCCTGCACCTGGTTAATAAGGTATGAAAAAAGTAAAACTAAACTAAAACTAAACTAAAACTAAAACTAAACTAAAACTAAGCCTCGTTGCAAAAATCAAAACTAAATCAAAACTAGAATGACTGCTCTAAAACTAATTAAAACTAAACTGTAATGGAAAATAAAATGTCAAAACTAACTAAAACTAAACTAAAATAACAAATCCAAAACTATTATAACCTTGATCAAAACCATGTTTAAGGTGTGTTAAAGCCACAGTGTTTGTTTTGGGCAGCGGCTAAAGACGAAGCAACAATCATGAACATGTCTTGCACATTTTAACCACCCTGTTAACCAACAGGTGACCTCAAGGCGTCTTTGGAAGAAAGTGTACGATGAGCTGGGAGGAAGTCCGGGGAGCACCAGTGCTGCCACCTGCACACGCAGACATTATGAGAAGTGAGGATGAATCTGTTTCTAATTCATCCGTCCATTCACTGCAGAAACAGAGTCCTGATCAGATCTGTCTTTCTTTAGGCTTGTGCTGCCTTTTGAAAGGCACATGAAAGGTGAGGAAGATAAACCTCTGCCTCCAAGCAAACCACGGAAGCCGTACAAGAGGAGTTTGGACAGCAAGCTCCACAAGCCTGAGAAGAAGAGGAAACGGTCTCAGCTGGAGAGTGAGATGGATTCTGAGGTAAATATCTGCCAAAGTCTCAGGAAAAGACAAGGTTTAACTTTATTATGTATAGAAAGTGAACACCTTGTTATTTTACAGATACATGCCCAGCAAAGCCCAGAAGCTTCCTGTCAGAGCGAAGCAGTAACGCAGCCTCACCACGCCCTCTGGAGCTCTGATCCACACCATCCGGACAGCTCTCAGACAAAAAGAGCCAACAACACTACCATCTATACTCGCCTTGTCCCGGTCCCCACATCCAGCCCCTGGTCGGTTCACATTCCCTCTGCTGCCGGAGAGGTCATCTCCCCTCTGGAGAAAAAAAAGCGAATGGCTCAAGCCAGTTTGAACGTACCCCTGAGTCCCCAGAACGAGGACAAAGAAAGACCCTCTGTCATCC
This sequence comes from Halichoeres trimaculatus, assembly GCF_033239565.1. Taxonomy (NCBI): domain Eukaryota; kingdom Metazoa; phylum Chordata; class Actinopteri; order Labriformes; family Labridae; genus Halichoeres; species Halichoeres trimaculatus. The sequence goes on from NW_027437183.1 coordinate 24,799,427, forward strand.
ACTGCTCACAGTCTCCCTCTCAATCTTCTTCCAACCACAACTGCAACTCCTCTGATGGCTCTCCACTGCCTCTATCCTCCTCCTCCTCCCGAAGCCCCTCCCCATACTCCGTGTCGTCAGAGGATGGCGCTGAAGGGAGCGAGGATAAACGTGCTACCGAACAGCCCCAAAACTGTTCCAGCTCAACGAAAAATACACCCAGCAGTAGTGTAGACAACAAGTCTATTAGCTGTCTTCAGGTATGTAAAGATCCTGTAGGAAAGAGGAGAGATGTTTCACAATCCTGTGCCCAGTCCACAGACTCGATCAAAGCCCAGATTAAAGACTCAGCCTGGAGGCCAATCCATAAAGAGAGCAGCAAATATATGACTCATCCTTTCCGCCCACCTTCCTCTTATGCCGTGATGTCTGGCTGGCCAACATCTTCCTCTAGTTTTACCAAAGTTATTCCCAAATCTGTGCAGCTCTATCGGCCAGCCCCTATTCGGCCAAGTTACAAAATCCACCAGGACAGGCCGTTGCAGCACGATGACTCTCTAACTACTGCGAAGAAGCAGAGCAACATGGCTCCTTGGATTTATCACACTGAGAAGAGGGAAAAATCCAGAACAATGCTTCAAAAAGTTCCCTCCACCCAGCAGAGTGGGTCCCATTCTTCCAGCTCCAGCACACCGGCGTCAACCGCTCTGTCAAGCTATGAGAGGTCAGGGCGAGAGTCTCGGCACCAACCCCCATTACATCCGGCATTTCTCCCCAACAGAATGAGACTGTCTCAGTCTCAGCTAATGTACCGTCATCTCCCGCCTCATCCTGCTCTCATCGGGTCTGCTGTATACCCCTATCCTTACCCCATCCCTCTGTTAAACCCTCAACTTGGATACGCCCTGCCTGCCATGAGCCCCATCTATCCTCACAAGATTTGATCCTTTTATTTTATAACATCTGTTTTCAGAAACTGGGTCTAGAAAGTAGTTTGCCTAGTTGACCTTGTTGAGTTTTTCATTTAATTCTTAATGTGCAAAATGTATGCCTCATACACAGCTGTCCTCCAGTGAACTACTTTGAGAAATAAGCTGACTGACTGACATTATGGCCCTTAAGGAACAAAAGAAATACTACTGAGATTTTATGTTTAAGTGTAGCAGATGTCATCACCTAGGTGCATCAAAGGGTTGTAAAATCTTAAAAGTATGTGTTTCTTTTTACAGATATGTAAAACTTGGTATGAAACTGAGAGGAAGTAAATTATAGGAAAGAAAGACTGTGACAAATATAAGATAGATGACTTCAAACATCCAGTTATCTCACAAATGAAGTCTTTTATAGTGATAGTAGTTATTGCACATTTTTACTAACTTGCACAACTGAGGAACCCTATGTAAAAAAGAAAAGAACCATACTGTACTGTACTGTAAAGTCTGTTGTAAACTGTTGAGCATAACTCTGAATAAATATTGTACCATGCATAAGTGTTAAATATTTTCAAAATATCAGATAAAGATGTCATCATCATTGTCTCTTGCTAACTTAAATAAAGATGGACATTCATAACTGAGTGATGTTACTGTTTGGATTATACAGAAAACTTTCTCTATGAAAAATGTCACGATGCACTTGGCATGTTAGCATGCTAATCACGGATATTTGACACATACCTGGTTAGCAGAAAGCCAACTCGCATCGCTCTTTGTCCCCAGCTGTGCTCCAAGTTCCCGAAAGTGAGTGAAAGTGGAGCAAAGGAAAGGTCTGCCCAATTAGTGCCAAAGTGGAGGCCATTCTAAGTTTTGGTGTCCCGAGTTCGCGTCGTGAGCTAAAGCGTTTCCTAGGGATGGCTGGTTACTACAGGGGTTTTTGCAGGAATTTTGCATCTGTTGCTGCCCCGTTAACAAACCTGCTTAGTCCTAAAGTGCAGTTTGTCTGGACAGGGGTCTGTCAAGTCGCTTTTGAGAACTTGAAGGCTTTACTAGCAAGTGCTCCGGTTCTTGCTGCACCAGATTTTGACCGACCTTTTAAGTTGGCTGTTGATGCGAGCGACGCTGGTGTTGGGGCTGTGCTTCTGCAGGATGATTCGTCAGTTGTTGAACGTCCCTTAGCGTATTTTTCAAAAAAATTCAACGCGCATCAGAAGCATTATTCAACTATTGAAAAAGAGGCTTTAGCTCTGGTTCTTGCCCTGATTCACTTTGGTGTGTATGTGTCCTCCAGCCAGTCCCTGGTGGTCTATACAGATCACAACCCTTTGGTTTTCCTTAACAGGATGAAAAACTCAAACAGCCGCCTGATGCGATGGAGCCTGTTCCTGCAAGAGTTCAACCTCACTTTCGTGCATGTCCGGGGGAAGGACAACATTGTTGCAGACTCTCTCTCAAGGTCGTGAGTGATTCTTAACACACAAAGAAAAAGAGAAAAAGTTTGAAAATATTAGTTCAGCTCACTTAAATAATAGTTGTTTGAGTGCTACTTTATGGCTTGCCTTGGGGCAACCCATTTATGGGAGGAGGTGTTATGTGCCACTAATGTTTTGTTTCTGTTTTATCTTGAGGCCACCTTGGACCTCCATACCTGCTTCGCTCCTGATCCCTGGCACCTGTGAGCTGGCTTCAAAAGCCACTGCTTGGCTCCTCCCACACTCTCTCTCACACTGCAGCCAGGATCAGCAGCAAGGCAGCAGCTCCTCTGAATCTGTTCTGGTCTTTTCGTTCAGTTTTTTGTAATAAATGATTGTTGAAACTTCACTTAATGTCTCCTATGTTGCCTCCCCTGAGCCAGGGTCGTAACATATTGGGGGCTCGTCCGGGATAAGTAAACCTGGAGGAGTTTGTTTGATGTTTTCTCCTAGTTTGAAGAGATTTGTGTTCTTTGTTTCAGTAGTGTGCTGCTGGGTGTTAGCTGTGAGCTGCTTCATGTTTTCTCTGCTGGTGAGTACACGGTGAGTTTGTTCTAAGTGCAAATAAGTTTGGTTTGCTGGTGATCTCCCTGGTTAGAGAGGGAGTGGGCCAGCTGGGCTGATTGATTCGTCCTTCCGACAGCCCACTCATTTATTATTTTGTCTTTTTTGTTTTTGAGGTAATCCTGGGTGGAGACTTGTTCTCTGTTGGGGGTAAACTGGGCTCAGGTCCTTGGTCTTCTGACTAAGGCGAACCAAAGCCCAGTTTTGAAAGTTGCCTCGAGCCCGGCACGCCTCGGAAGATACTTAGGTTTACTCTAAACTAGGCAGGTTCCAGGGAGGTTTCCTGTTGCTTTTTGCACTTAAGGGCTTGTCACTGTGCTCTCCTGCAGCAGATTTAGTAAGTTAGGTGAGTTTGGTGGTCCCTGATTGGAGGCCATCTTGTGTTGTATTGTGTCCAGGATCCTAACTTTAGAGTGAGTAGCAGTGTTTGTCTGGTCAAGTGAATGTGTGTATTTGACTTTGGTAGGCTAGTTCGCCCTGAGAGTGTAGTTGCCTTTTGTTGTATCCATGATTACCTGCATATGTGATGTTTGTAGTGTGATGTGCTTAGGTAATGTTTTGTGCTGTGTTAGCAGACTGATGGGTAGTGACTAGGTCTACTTTTTGGTAAAGTGGTTGGGTAAGCCACTCTGTTGAGAGCATCTGATACTGCTGTTTGTGTGTTGGACACTTGGTGCATTGTGACTGTTCACCTTGTTTGAAATCCTTAAATTGTGTTTGTAGCTAACTATTAGCTGAACATTTTGTAAAGTGATCTAGCATGGCAACACTAGATGATTTTATTGTTGCCCCCTCAGAGGAGGTGCTTGAACAGTTCACTAAAGATCAACTGCTTAGGCTTGCTTCTCACTATGGAATCGAAATTCCGAGTGGTGATAAAAGTATTAAGAAAACTTTAAAAGAAACTCTTAAGTCTCTTTTGATAGAACAGGGGATTCTAGGGCCTGAACCCTCAAAAGAAACACTCAAGACTCCAGCTCCTCCTCAGCTCTCAGATGACGCTATTGAGTTGAGACTGAGGGAGTTGGCTTTGAAGGAGTTAGAGTTGGAAGAAAGACAAAAGGAGCGTATGTTAAAGGAAAAACAAATTTATTTAGAACATGAACGTTTCCTTAAAGAGCTTGAATTCAAGCAGGCATCACTGTCCCGCTCCACCGAGACGGAGCAGACTGGATTTGATGTAGCCAAAAACATAAGACTGGTACCCCCTTTTGTTGAAAAGGACGTTGAAAGATACTTTCCTCATTTCGAACGAGTGGCTACAATTTCAAGATGGCCGAAACACTCCTGGACTTTGCTTTTGCAAAGTGTCCTTGTTGGGAAAGCACAGGAAGCTTTCTCTGTCCTGAGCCTCGAAGAAAGTCAGGATTATGATAAAGTTAAAGCCACAATACTCAAGGCTTATGAACTGGTTCCTGAGGCTTATCGCCAGCGTTTCAGAAGCCTCAGCAAGCTTGACAAACAAACCTATGTTGAGTTTTCCAAAGAGAAGGAGATCCTTTTTGATAGATGGTGTGGCTCGCAGTCCGTAAAAACCAAGGAAGACCTCAGACAACTCGTTCTGCTTGAAGAATTCAAACATTGTCTGCCAAACGCTGTCTGTACTTACCTTAATGAGCAGAAGGTTGAAACTCTTGACAGAGCGGCTGTATTAGCCGATGAGTTTGTGTTGACCCACAAGCACAGCTTTGATAAAGATCAAGGTGAGCAGAGGAGAAGGGCTTTGCTTCAAAAAACTTACCCCTCTAAACAGTTTCCCTCTGCCTCTGGCTTCTCTAGGAAGAACAGCACAGGGAATGCCTCCTCAGAGAAGGTTTGTTTCTATTGCAAGAAACCTGGCCATATCATTGCAGAGTGTCCTGTTTTGGGTAAGAAGCAGAAATCTGTTAAGCCTGTAGCCTTGATTAAGACTGTCGAAAACCCCACCCTGGAGAGAGTGAAGAAGTGTCAGTCTGAAAAGGCAGAGCTTGCTGGCTCCTCATCTTTTTTAATGGATGGGTTTGTGTCATTGGATTCTGATCCTACCAGTATGCAACCAATCAAAATCTGGAGAGATACTGGAGCTTTTCAGTCCCTGATTCTGCAAGATTTCCTTTCATTCAGTAAGAAGTCCTCTCTGGGATCTTATGCCCTTGTTGAAGGTTTTGGTGGTGGTTATTTGCATTTGCCAATGCATCGCCTAAATCTACAAACTGCCCTGGTTTCCGGTAATGTTGATGTAGCCATTTGTCCGCATATTCCAATTGATGGTGTGTCCTTCATCCTTGGAAATGATTTAGCTGGAGATAGAGTTGCAGCTGCACCTCATGTAGTCCCTTCTCCTGATGTTTCTGAAACTCCTGATGAACTTGAAAAACAGTATCCAGACACTTTTCCTGTGTGTGTGACCACTCGGGCCATGTCAAAAAAAGTCAGAGACAGAGCTTGTGATTCTGAGGTTACTCTTTCAGACACTTTCTTTGCTAAGGATGTAACCCTTGGGTTCAATAAAGTGTTTCCCTCTCGTGCTGAGTTAAAATTTGAGCAGGAAAATGACCCAGACTTGTCCAAGCTTTTTGAAGAGGTGGTTGAACAGGATGCAGCAAAAGGTGTTTCATGTGGATACTTTGTTGATGAGGGAGTGTTGATGAGGAAGTGGACCCCTCCTCAGATGTCTTGTCATGATGACTGGGGTACTGTATTCCAAGTTGTTGTTCCAAGAAAGTTTCGTCCTGAAATCTTGAGTCTGGCCCATGATCACTGTCTTGCAGGACATATGGGAGTGAAGAAAACCTTGAACCGAGTTTTGAGGCACTTTTTCTGGCCGGGTATAAAATCTGATGTCACCCAGTACTGTAAAACTTGTCATGTGTGCCAGAGTGTTGGAAAACCCAACCAGAAAATACCTCCTGCTCCTTTATACCCAATTCCTGCTATTGGGGAACCATTCGAGCATGTCATGGTTGATTGTGTTGGCCCACTTCCTCGTACTAAATCTGGTAACCAGTTCTTGTTAACCATCATGTGTGCTGCTACCAGGTTTCCTGAAGCCATCCCTCTGCGGCGTATCACTGCTACAACGGTCTCCAAGGCTCTTATCAAGTTCTTCACTCTTTTTGGTCTGCCAAGGATCGTTCAGACTGATCAAGGGTCAAATTTCATGTCTCGTGTGTTCACTCAGGTACTCCAGCAGTTGTCTATCCAGCACTGCACCTCATCAGCATACCATCCGGAGTCTCAGGGAGCCTTGGAAAGGTTCCATCAGACTTTAAAGACAATGCTGCGAGCCTTCTGTCAAGAATTTGAGAAAGACTGGGATGAGGGAACTCCTCTACTCCTCTTTGCTGCCAGAGAAGTGACACAAGAGTCTCTTGGTTTCAGCCCAGCTGAACTTGTGTTTGGCCATACTGTGCGTGGTCCCTTGAAGCTCCTGAAAGAAAATTGGCTAGCTAACCAAACCTCTCCTACTAATGTCTTAGACTTTGTGTGCAATTTCAGGTCTAAGCTTAGCAGGGCATGCGAACTAGCCAAGCAAAACTTGGGGGAAGCCCAGGCGAAGATGAAGGGTTGGTATGACAGGAAGGCTAAAGATCAAGCGTTCTCTCCAGGTGATAAAGTGCTCCTGTTTTTGCCAATTCCAGGATCTGCTTTGCAGGCCAGATACAGCGGGCCTTACATTGTGGAACGTCAGGTTGGGGAGGTTGATTACTTGGTTAAAACTCCAGACAGGAAGCGTAAGGCACGCTTATGTCATATCAACCTGTTGAAACCTTACTGTGAGAGGAACCAGGCTACACCCTCTGAGGCCAAGCCTGTGGCAGTTGTAGGCCATGTTGCTCCTGTGGGTGAGAAAGAGGCAGATGGTGCAGCCATTATCTCAGAAAAATCACAGGCTAGGTTGCCGAACTCCACAATCCTCACAAATCTAGACGCCCACCTTTCTTACCTGGATTTGTCGAAGCGCTCAGGTGTCATTGAGCTGATTCAGGAATATCCTCTCCTTTTTTCTGATGTGCCTTCCTGTACCACCGTTCTGAAGCATGACATTGATGTTGGTGATGCTGCTCCTGTAAAACAACACCCTTACAGAGTGAACCCTGAGAAGCGTAAGATCTTAAGGCGAGAAGTTGATTACATGCTTCAGCATGGCATAGCAGAGCCTAGTGCTAGTTCGTGGAGCTCCCCTTGTCTGCTTGTTGATAAGTCAGATAAGACACCGCGTTTCTGTACTGACTTTCGAAAAGTTAACTCGGTAACAAAACCAGACTGTTTTCCTCTTCCTCGTTTGGAGGACTGCATTGACAGGGTAGGTTCTGCCACTTTTGTCACAAAGTTGGACCTCCTCAAAGGTTACTGGCAAGTCCCTCTTACTGATAGGGCTCGTGAAATCTCTGCTTTTGTGACCCCTGATGATTTTTGTCAGTACACTGTTATGGCATTTGGGATGCGGAATGCACCTGCAACTTTTCAGCGCTTGGTGAACAAAGTGCTGAGAGATGTGACAAGCTGTGAAGCTTATCTGGACGATGTAGTCATTTACAGCTCTGACTGGTCGCAGCATTTGTCCCAGCTTGAGGAAGTGTTCAGGAAACTTGCTGCAGCCAACTTGACATTAAATCTTGCCAAATGTGAATTCGGACAGGCAACTGTAACCTATTTAGGGAAAGTTGTTGGGTGTGGAAAGGTCTGCCCAATTAGTGCCAAAGTGGAGGCCATTCTAAGTTTTGGTGTCCCGAGTTCGCGTCGTGAGCTAAAGCGTTTCCTAGGGATGGCTGGTTACTACAGGGGTTTTTGCAGGAATTTTGCATCTGTTGCTGCCCCGTTAACAAACCTGCTTAGTCCTAAAGTGCAGTTTGTCTGGACAGGGGTCTGTCAAGTCGCTTTTGAGAACTTGAAGGCTTTACTAGCAAGTGCTCCGGTTCTTGCTGCACCAGATTTTGACCGACCTTTTAAGTTGGCTGTTGATGCGAGCGACGCTGGTGTTGGGGCTGTGCTTCTGCAGGATGATTCGTCAGTTGTTGAACGTCCCTTAGCGTATTTTTCAAAAAAATTCAACGCGCATCAGAAGCATTATTCAACTATTGAAAAAGAGGCTTTAGCTCTGGTTCTTGCCCTGATTCACTTTGGTGTGTATGTGTCCTCCAGCCAGTCCCTGGTGGTCTATACAGATCACAACCCTTTGGTTTTCCTTAACAGGATGAAAAACTCAAACAGCCGCCTGATGCGATGGAGCCTGTTCCTGCAAGAGTTCAACCTCACTTTCGTGCATGTCCGGGGGAAGGACAACATTGTTGCAGACTCTCTCTCAAGGTCGTGAGTGATTCTTAACACACAAAGAAAAAGAGAAAAAGTTTGAAAATATTAGTTCAGCTCACTTAAATAATAGTTGTTTGAGTGCTACTTTATGGCTTGCCTTGGGGCAACCCATTTATGGGAGGAGGTGTTATGTGCCACTAATGTTTTGTTTCTGTTTTATCTTGAGGCCACCTTGGACCTCCATACCTGCTTCGCTCCTGATCCCTGGCACCTGTGAGCTGGCTTCAAAAGCCACTGCTTGGCTCCTCCCACACTCTCTCTCACACTGCAGCCAGGATCAGCAGCAAGGCAGCAGCTCCTCTGAATCTGTTCTGGTCTTTTCGTTCAGTTTTTTGTAATAAATGATTGTTGAAACTTCACTTAATGTCTCCTATGTTGCCTCCCCTGAGCCAGGGTCGTAACACCCTGGTTGAGCAAAGGAGCTTAATCTGTTAGGCGTTTTGTTTCACTTTAGTTGTGTTTCTCCTGCTCCATGCTGGGATAGCCTCTTCCACTCCTAATCAACACTTAAAATGAGTGCGCTGTGATTGACTGATGTAACCACGCCTCCTCTTCCCTGGAACGTCCTAAAACAACCAAAACATCAACATAGGAGCTGAGGAGAAGTTTGAGGCAGAAAAAGACTGAATTTCATCTAAAAGGTCTGATAGGAGATGACTGAGAGGGATTATTCCTGTAAAAGTTCACATTTTATTTATTTATTAGGGAAACTACACCTTCAATCACTACTGAATGGAATTGATGTTGTTGTACATTTAAGGGCATAGAGGTTGGGATTTTGTCGCAATAATGTTACCCTAACCTAGTTTAGCGGGGAGGTTTTTTTTTTTCTTTTCCAGGGAATTTGAGGACAAACGGTTTTTAAAGGGGGGAGGATTGGGATTTATCCTATAAAACTTTTTCAAGGCTGGTTTTGAATTTGACTTTTTTTGTGTGTGTGTTTAACTGTTCTTATTTCATTTCATTTCATTTAGAGAAGTCCTGGAAAAAGTCTCTCTTTCTTTCTTCCCTTGTTTTTTTTCTTTTCTTCATTTTTTTTTTTTTTAAACTTTTTTACTTTAAATCAACCAGATTGTTTTGGAAGCATTTTTGGAATTTTTGATAATTTCTATTAGGCTCCAGGTAAACAATAAAAAATGAGTTTAAAAAAGACAAGAAGAAGGGGATATCCTATTTATGAGGTAGATTTAACAGACTTTAACTGACTCTGAATTTATCAATTAATTCTTTATTTCTTTGTACTCCTCTAAATATACTAACCGTTTTTTTCCAGCCTGTGGTAAATTGTTGACGTGTCAAGCTGCTGAAGAGTCCCTGACTTCAGACTGTCAGGAGGTCCATGCTCAAAAGTAGTGATAAAATTACGTTTAAGCAGGCCAAAAGTGAAAATTAATCTTCAAGTATTGAATTTAATACCAATATATATGTCTACTAAATCAAAGTGTTTGTTTTTAGGACCCATTACTGCCGTACATGCTCCACGATTCGTGAGGTATCGTACCTTTAAGGCAGTACGCGGGGTTTAGGGTTCTTCATACGTCTCGCGAGAATTATCCCAGTGGCGGGAAAAAATCATAAACAAGAACATCCTAATATCATGAGAGGCTGTGGTGGAGGCTTGTCGCGCTCTCTCATGTAAACTGTATCAACCTGGTCCATTTCGCCGCTTTAAGCTGTAGTTCAGAGCAGTTAAACTCGAGTTTGGCGCGTGAACAGTATTTTGTCTGTTGACGTTATAGAGAAAAATGTCGGACGCTTTGTCTGATGACGGCAGCGATGCCTACCAAGATGACAGCCAGGAGGATGTTATGACTCCAGCGGAGCTGATCGCTAAACTGGAAGAAGTGAGTGGAGCGAATTATGTCCTCAAATTTTTTTAAAGTTACAGTTTGTTAAATTAAAAATATATGTCTGTCACTCACAGGCTTGGTTGAACGAGAAGTTTTCCCCGGAGTTGCTGGAAAACAAGTCAGAGGTGGTGGAGTGTGTGATGGAGCAGCTCACTCACATGGTAATATATACAACAAGATATCTCCTTTGGCTGTGTTTAATGTGTGCTCAGAAACAAATGTTAGGTCATTCCGTTAAAACTGCACAAGGGTAGGTACACCTTAATAATTAGAAATATTAGAATACAAATCAATATTTTCAGTTAGTTATTTAAGAAAGTGAAATTTTAATTTATTCAAGACTTATAAGATAAACAGAATACGGTATTAAAGCCTAAAGTTAAAAATGTTTATAAAGTAACAATTAAAGATATTGTGAGGTTTGATTTTGTTGTTTGAGTAAATTCTCAGTCCAGCTCAGTACACATGACCACATTCATGGGTAATCTGCTAACTTGACAGTTGTCCAGGAGACAATAACCATCCACTTCCACAAGGAGGCTAAGCTAAAGGTCTGTTGCTCAAACAGTGCTGTATCCATACTGAAGGAGAGCTGACTGGGAAAGAAAAGCCTTGAGAGGATCATCCAGAAAAGTAGATCCAAGAACTCTTGAGAGCAGCACAAGGAGTGGAGTAGGGCTAGTGTCAGTGCATCAAGATCCACCATGCAAAGGCATCTTCAGGAAAGAGGTTTCAACTCCAGTACCTCTGACGTCCAACAAGGCCTTTTAAGTCCAGTGTGAAGTTTCCACAGTGTCTACCAGGAGATTGCCAAGTAGTCTTTTTTTCCCGTCTGCTGAAAAGGTTTATGATGATACCAGGTTCCTCTCCAGGATTAAGGATTAAGTGCATGCCCACAGTGCCAAAACTTATACTGAATGATCTGCTGACCATGATATCGCTGTGTTTGATTGGCTGGCCAACTCACCTGATAAGAAGCCCTTAAAAAGTAGATAGTTTTCATATCCTTTGTATTTAAAAAGTAAAAGTTAAAGGGTAAAAGAATCTGAGGAGTTGTTACTTTTTCCAGTGGGGTAATCCAATTAATTACTGCTTCAAATGTTGTAACGTCTTTACCGTTGCCAACAGTGAGAAGAGCCACGTTACTATAGTATGTATCCGACCTGGCTTGCTCAGCCAGGCACAAGAAAGGAGCTGCAAATAAAATGTGGGGAAAAGTGGCAGACGCACAAGTAATGAAGGTTATAGTCATGTTGACAGGTCTTTAACTTTAGCTTTTTTGAGGTTTGACTGTACGCCACAAAGAGCAGTGACTTGCTTTTACTTGATATTATATTAGAGATGACTGGACCATACTACAAAAAAGGTGGGTTGACAGGTCTATCCGCCTTGGCTTGTTTTGCCTGACACAGAAAAGAAGCCACAAATTTAATATGCGCAAGTTCGTAGCAGTTTGTCGGGTTAAAGTTGTGATTTTCAGGAAGTATACAGACACTACTTCAACGTCATAGATGGAAAAAGCAAGAACATACATGTGAACATTACGTCCCAGAGCAAATCCTGCTCAAAAACTGACTTCTTTTGCAAAATTGAAGGTTTTCCTAAAATAACTTTGAATTTATTTTAAAATACCCTAAATGTGTGCTTATTTTTACAAGGTGACTGTGTATTTCTGACCGTATTCTCACCTTTCTTTCGACAGGAAGCCAACTTGCAGCGAGTGAAGAAAGGTGACGCAAAAGCCAGCATCCATCGTATGGAAATCGACAGGATACGCTTCGTGCTCAGCAGCTACCTGCGCTCTCGTCTGCAGAAGGTCAGTCCAGTCAACACCGCAGCGCAGAAAATAAAGCTCTCATCACAATCAGGGGCTGCCGACTAAACATCCTTGGGTTTTTTTTTTTTGCTGTTCTGTTATCTGTAGATTGAAAAGTTTTTCCCACATGTCCTGGAGAGGGAAAGGTCCCGAGGGGAGGGAGATCCATCGCTGCTTTCGCCTGAGGAGTTTGCCTTTGCCAAAGAGTGAGTACAGAGGAGCAGAACCAAAGATGTTGATGTTTTTATGACTCTATGGTTGCAAACAAATGTTTATCTGCCTTACAGATACTATGCCAACACAGAATCCTACCTGAAGGCTGTGGCGTTAAAGCGGATGCCCCCCAACCTGCAGACAGTAGACATGCTCAAAGCAGGTAAAATTTCTTCTTTCCTCTCCAACTTCAGAAACTCTCTTTGGATTTTGTCAGCCTCCTATGATCCCTGCTGGTAATATTGCCATTAGTATGCGCTGACAGATGGTGGTATTTTCTCTGACATTTTGTGACTGTCACTCTAACTCTGATGTGTCCTTGTGTCATTTCAGTGCCGGAGCCCTGCCTGGACTCCTTTGTGTTTCTGCGGGTGAAGGAGAGGCAGGATAACATCCTCGTTGAACCTGAAACTGATGATCAGAGGTACGTCTGTTGTCACTGCTGTCACTAGGTGGCAGCTTTACAATTTACAGTCACAGCTGGTTTTTTTTGTGCATTGAAACTGAATAAAGTGCTCTCATTATGTGTCCTCTCACTTTCAGAGAGTATGTTGTGGACCTGGATGAGGGCTCTCAGCACCTAATGCGGTATCGAACTATAGCCCCGCTTGTCTCGAGTGGAGCGGTGCACTTAATTTGAATGTGGAGGTAAGATGCATCGAGTTCAACTGAGTTGTCTTTTTCATCACCTCAACACTGTCCTCACAAACCCTCTTACACTTTCATCTGCTTATTCATTTCTGCAGATCTTGCAGAAGCAGCTGCTTTGTAGTGACATCTGGATTTATTTTTAGCTCCTCTTTTGGCAGTGTTTTTTGTGTCACGGCAGCACTCAATGACTAAAAGTGCTTTAAAGAGGATGTATACTGTATGTTTAGAGTACATGGACTTTTTGTTTGGCTGCTCACTCATGAGTATTTTTATGTCACAGGTTTCTCTGTTGGTGTGGATTTCTGTTTTGGCTCCAAGAGGTCATCAAAGAGCAGTGACCTACATTTTGTAACATTTCCGTAATATGAAGCCTCATCAGCAAACACTTCTTCATCTGGGAAACCTCTCATCTTTGGCACTCTTGTTTGTGGGGTGCAAACGAAGACTTTCATGGCACCATGTCTTCGAGTCGCTGCTGGAAAGAACCAGAGCAGCGTTTGTGGTGCTCAAGTGTTATTTTTGGACCCTTTTTTTTTTCTATCATCAGTACAGTTTTGGCTTTGTAATAATACTGTCTTCTGGTGTGTTGACGTCAGTGTGACTGGTCGATACCAGGCTAACTAATCTGGTAATTTATGGTTCATCCTGCTACTTTATCCAGATGACTCGCATTGTTGGACAGTTTCCTCTGCTGCTTGATAACAAGATGCGTCAAATCGCCTGAAGGTGAAATTTCATCAGCTCCCCTGGCATCATGAGTGCCAAAGTGTACATTAATGTGTGTGTGTGTGTGTGTGTGTGTGTGTGTGTGTGTGTGTGTGTGCTGTGTTTGTTTTGCTCCTCATGTTCATATGAGATTAACACTCATGTGAAATGTTTTCAGTCATAAATTGTAAAACTTCTGCTTGATTTCAGCTCCACTGTCTCTTTCCGCATTTGCTGCTTTAGCTGCACTTCTTCCTCCAAAGACAAATTTAGCAACACAAACTTTCTTCAGGGTGAGTTTTGAGTTAAACAGACATGTAGAACATTGTCTTCAGTCTGAGTTGATTTTGTAAAGTCTTTGTTACGTAAGATGTGGAGAGGGGGAATCATTGCCCACTATTTTTGCCCTCACACAAATTGCTTAGTAATTGGAACTAATAACCAACCGAGGGAGAGTTGGTTTGGAAAGCTGAGTTTAATAGGAGCTGACTTGTACGGTGGCCCTGAAGGTCTTTTGCATAAAAATTCAATAAATGGCATTTCATGGCATGCTTAAAACAAAAATCACAGAACGAAGAAAGTATTACATAAAACTATGGCAAAATTCACAAAAGGTGAAATATTTTATCTTTTTTAAAAATATTAACAATTTTTTTCTCTGAAATTTTTTTGGTTAATTAAAAGTTATGAGTAATATCTTCTTCTTTTTTTTAAGTGTTTCTGCATTTGATAATTTTTCTGTCAGTTATTCTTGGGTTTCATGAAACATCTTTGTGTTACATGTTATATAAAAAAAAAAAATTGTTTGATTTCTCAAGTCGTGGTTGCGCAGTTGACCTTAAAATCCGTTCTACTCTTCAGCTGACCTCCACAGTACCATTGACAAAGACTGACAGCTTTACTGGGAATACACCAATCCAAGAACAAGCTAAAATAATTTAAAAAAAAAGGCCTCAAATCAAAGGTCTTCAACAGGGGATCTACAGCTCCTAGAGGCTCTGCAGAGATAGTACTGGGGGTCTGTGTCAGTTTTTGGTTGATAGGGCATTTTTGTATTTTTAAGTAATTTTTCCCAAATGTTACCATTTTTATAATAATAATAATAATAATAATAAACTTTATTTATATAGCACTTTTCAAAACAAAGTAACAAAGTGCTATACATCATAAAAGCAACCAGTAAAAAAAGAAATAAAGATTTAATGAATAGAAATTAAATGATGAAAGAGAGGTAAAAGAGAAATGTGAGGAAAAATATTAAAATATATAAAAGACTAAGAACCATCACCAATAAAAGAAAGGAAAACATCTGTAAAAATAAAAGCATTAAGGATTGAAAAAATTAAAACAACATAGGATAAAAAAAATCTAAAAGGATTAAATTACTGCCCATGATACTGTCACTTCTAAAATCTCTGATAAAAGCACATCTATAAAAATGTGTCTTTAAAAGAGGATAAAGTGTCTGCCATTCTGATCTCCTTACTCTCTGAACACCAATGGGTGTATGGAGGCCTGAGATGTTTTCTTTCAGTCAGAAATGATCACACTTAGCAGCACAGCGGCTCTCTCAGACGGCACACAGGTTCACTCAGCGCTCACTCATTCAGACAGAGGAAGACCCGCCTCTGTCACATGATTCATACTGGCTCTGTCAGATTCCCCAGAACTGAATGTACATTAAGAGGGTGTGTTTTTACATAGTATTAGGCCTTGTTCAAAATAACACACTATATATATCTTTAATGGAGTCTCTGCTACGTCTGTCTATCAGTTAGGGGGTCCTTGGTATAAAAAGCGTTGAAGACCCCTGCCTTAGATACTTTATTTAGTTGATTGGTAGAAAATTAGACTACCTTTGTGCACATATTGCATATTTCCTGAATAAATCTGCCCCAACTGATTCAGTGTTTTCCTGGATTATACACCTCTTGTGGCTTCAAAGAAATGTGGAGAAATAGATCAAACACTTTCTATTTCCATGGTTT
The DNA here is from genome assembly GCF_033239565.1 of Halichoeres trimaculatus. NCBI lineage: Eukaryota > Metazoa > Chordata > Actinopteri > Labriformes > Labridae > Halichoeres > Halichoeres trimaculatus. Next base: position 24,814,895 of record NW_027437183.1, read on the forward strand.
TATACAAAATGTAATCCATGTTTTTGTTTATAATTTTACACAACAGATTAAATATGAAATTGTAAGTAGATGTTGGTTTTGGAAGGTGTTTTGTGATTCCTCCTACCAGTGTTTCATCACCCTACTTTGGGACAACACTTACCCATGGGACCAAGAGGAAGAGGAATATGATAAAATTAAGGAGAGATTATCTAACCCGAATTAAACCCTGCATGACTGCACACATGAAACCATGCAGAGAAGCATTTAGAGTGTGTAATGGAGTATTGACAGTAAACACACAGCTCTGCAAAATGCTCAAAGTGCTGATTTGAGGAAAATCAAAATGTCTGTACAAGGCTGAAGACTTGTAAAAGCATTTATTTTATCGTTGATAAAATGCAGCACAGAACAGTTTTAAATCAGTCAGCTCTCTGGACTTTATAATCTAATAACAGATCAAACTAGAGCTCCATTTCACAGCAGATCTGAAGTGTGTAAACGTTCATGTAACGCAATGTGTTGACATGTACATGGAGCGATTCTTAAATATGATCCTCAGATCTATGACAGGCATGCTGAATGTTGTTTATAATCAGGCCGCTCTCCGTGTGTATCAAATACTGACAGGCTGTGTGGTAGCGGTCCCACCAGGACAGGAACCAGCCAGGTCTGAGAATAGAGCCTGCATGTCTGGAATAGTTTCCACAATGCAGAGCAGAGTTATACCAAGCAGGAAAACATGGAGACATCCGGACAGCACAGAGACAGATTACCTTCATTTTTAACACATTTCTGGTTCTGACATTAAATTATGAATATTAAGTTTCTGTTACTCAGAAAGGGACGTCCAGGACATCCTTAGAGGAGCACAAAACCAAAAGACTGAGCTGATTGGTCAGGAGAGGAGAGAGGGAGGAGTTAACAACATGTCATTTTAACTGAGGTAGTATAAATAGGATCCTGGGCTGAGTTCTGCTGCGGGCAAAGGGATGACTGAGACTACAGATGACAACGTGCAGCCCATGGAAGTGTGTAAGTCTGATTTTAGAGCATGGACTTCTTTTTTTGTTACATCACAGCTTCAAAGTGATGAACATAAATTGAAATTGAACGGCATTAAATCTTCCTGATGCATGCTGTTTTTCTTATTTTTTAGAACCTCATCCAAAGTTAGGATTTTATGAACACCAGTCGGCCATAATGCCTATGACCAGTGCAAGGTAAATGCACTTTCTGTCATTGCAAGGTGTTCAGTTTCTGTTGCTTGAATCTTGTCCTCAATGCTCCCAACATCCCACTCCTTTCACAGTTACGACACGTACAAATTTTTGATTTCACTTCTGTGCATCTGTTTCCTTTCCGTCCCAGTGTCCTGCCTGTGGTTGACCTCAGGTCAGCAGCTCAGTCAGCTGGACTTGCTGAGCTTGCTGTCACACTGTGCTTAAACCAGCGTAAACAACTCTGTCCTCATCTTTGGGTCCCTATCCTCAAGCCACAGCGTCCCTGCATCCGCCCCCCAGCTGCAGATCAGCTATCCTCTGACATCTTTCACCAGGCATTTCTGAACCACCTCCTGAACAACTTAGATGATGAGGATGAAGATGACGTTTGGATCCCAATCAAAAACAAACACGTTGTCTTTGCCGACTCCCGGGGTTTGTCTTTAACGGCCGTGCGAGAGTTTTCGGATGAAGAGGAGCAATCTGACCTTGACCCCCTGCCGTCCCTGCAGGATTTGGGAAGCATGACAGAGGACGGCTACAGCTGCACCGTCAGCACCTGCTGCCCGGGAACACGTCTCAAACTGGGCTTCCCACAGCCCTCGGCAGATTTCCAGGCCTTTCGAGCCAAGCTGGCAGAAAGCATGGTAATCCTGGAGAAGTGCAGCGTTACAGATCTGACCATACAAGGAACCGTCCGAGTGAGAAACACCAGCTTCCAGAAGGATGTCAGCGTTCGCATCACCTTTGACTCCTGGCAGAGTTACAGAGATGTGCCATGTACGTACCTGCAGAAACGCTTCGGGGGACCTCAGACAGACATCTTTGAATTCAACATTACCATTCCTAAAGTGCTCGATGCCAAGAGAAAGATCGAGTTCTGTTTGAGGTATTTACCAGGAGGGCAGAGAGAGCCTTTCTGGGACAACAACAACGGCCAAAATTACAGCATCACTGTGTGCGTCAGCTCACACCTCTGTTGTGGAAGAAAATCCATATGAAAGGGCCTAAATCAACTTAAAAGTGATTCCTGCTCCTTTAAAAAGATAATATACACTTTTTTTGTGGTTTTCACTCTAAATGAGTCCATGTTTGTTTAAACTTCTTGACTGTTTTGTGTAAAAACATTTCTAAAACTTGTCATCGTCTCCAGTTTTCTTTCACATTCAGTCACCTTTGTAACCATTCTCTTGTGTCTGTCACGTATGACTCTTTGGCCGCTCTCCCCCTTCCTGCATTACTGTCATACTGTCATACACCAGGGAGGGGATCCTTTCACTGTGGGCATTGCTGGGATTCCCATATAGGTCAGAGATTATTAGGCAGGGACAAACACAAGCCCCATAGCGAGAGCGGAGCTAATCTTAGCTCAGCTCTGTTTAGAGAGCAGAGGTTTGCTGTCAGAGATCATAACTCCATGTATTTTTTTCCACAAGCTTTGAGAGGCATTACAGTGTTTGACAGGAGGGTGCAGAAACACATTAATATAAGATATTTGGAGATTATACAGTCCTTTTTAAAAGACAGAACATCTGGCAGTGACTTTACGGAAAGTGCATTTAGAAAGTACAAACTGTAACACGTGGTATTACCTCTGACATTTAAAACCATTAACATATAAAAGGGGGCAAAACTGCAGCATTTGCACTCCTGGGTTGTGTCAGACAGGGAAAACAAAATCACAACAAACTATTGGTCCATCATAATGAAAACTGAAATGTAACACTTAGGAAAAAAAAAATCCCCAAATGTTTGGATAAAGTGACAGAAAACTCCACAAAAACACCAGAGTTCAGATTATCCTCCACAAATGAGGTCAACTAACACCTATCAAGTACCTACTTCAGATTTTTTTAGCAGTGGATTAATGTAAACTGTTTCTCCAGCTGTGATCATGATGAACATCTGCAGGACACACTGTCAAATCTTCTTTTAAAATACTTCTACTCTACTGGAGGCAGGACGGGAGAGGGGCAGCAGCATGCACACACCCTGACAGGTGGGCTCTTTCCACTGTGTGCTGGCCTACACATGATGGACTCTACTTCCTGTGTCCTTTATAACACCGTTTCTCTTGGTTCAGTAGGTCCAAACACATCTTTGTCTCATCCCACTTCGGCATCTCCCTCAGCGCCCCACGCTGATGTTGCACACCTTGCAGCTCGGGTCCTTCTTGGCGTTGGCAGTGGTCAGGCTCTTGAGCTGGTGGTGCCCGCTGATCTGCTCCACGCTGCCCTGATCCAAGTGGACCGGTTCTGTGAAAAGCACCTCAAGGATGACATCACTGGCATGGCAGAATAAAGGCTCCTCCCCCGGCCCCTGGGGTTCAATGTACGTTAGGAAGGGGTTGGAGCCCAAGTCCAGCATAGGCAGCCGGGTGCGGCAGAAGGTGTCTCCTGCAGAGCCAACAGGGGCCAGCACCAGTACTACGTAGTGATAGGCTGTGTACATGCAGTAGAAGTCTGCAAAGTACAGGCTGATGTTGGGGTTCAGCAGATGTCCAGCTGGGATCTGGAAACGCAGGGGGCCGTACGGAGAGTCTTTGGGAGGGAGGCCTGTATCAAACTCAGTGTTGCAGCTGAAGAACACTCCTTCCAGTTTACCGTTGATGGGCGAGCCGTGACTCCCGCTGGTGTCTTTAAGAGCTGGACGCATCAGACTCCCACATTCCCTTCTAATCCAAGATACAAAGACACATTATGAACATCACATTTATAGAAAAATCAGACTTAAAAAAAAACAACTACAAGATTTGGATTCACTACAGGTGGATACAACAGATTTCTTTCTTTTCTCGAAGAGGCTGTGAGGAGTTGCTAATTGATCTTTAAAAAGTCTCCCTTCTACATATATGCCTGGTTGCAATCCACACTTTAAAATGAGATTCTCAGCACCAATACAGGTTATTTCTAAATGCAAGTTCTTAGCTTCCAAATCGGGTTGACCAGGACCAGATTTATTTACGGCACGTCTGGGTCTCTATGGCAACACCACGCTGGCTGACAAAAGTTAATCATAATGACAAGAGAGATTCGTGTTTTTCTCCGATTAAAACAATTTCTGTGATTAATTTTGTAGTGATGGTGGCACAGGAGCCTAACTGTCAGACAGAAAATTGACAGAAGAGCAGAAGAAAGCTAAACGGGTGAGTGACACAGCCCAAGCTAAAGGCTAACACATGAGCTAAACTGTTTCACAGTCAGCAGTTATTCTGCAGTGGTCTGTTCAAACTTGAGAGTCTATCAATAAAATGAAGAGTGAAGTTACGTTAGCTCTGCTTGGTAGATGACCGGCAGGACATTACACATTACTGACATGTCTCAGAGCACCAGGCTGTCACTACCGCTAAATATGAGCAGCTACTAAACTTCTGTACAAACTGACAACGTTTGCTTGATGGTCAGGTTTCAAGCCACAGCGCTACGTAACTGTACTGATAAATACCTCACCTCGTCGAGTTGTATTTGAAAATTTGTTTTGATCCAATCTCAATTTAATTTTAAAACACACAGCTTGTTAAAAGCCATGGCTTCACAACAGTGTGTGCAAGACTCTGGGCCAAAAAGGTGGCGCTACAATCCAATTAAAAAGCATCCTCCTCACTGCACCTTTAGATAAACTTTGGCTAGCTAACACAGAGACCAGAAATGACCAGCCACTTCTGTTGGAGTTAACAGTTTTTTTTATAGCATTTTTTTAAATATATATTTCCTTTATGATCAACTTTCCCTGAGGTGATGCTTGACACATTCAGGTGTACAGTACAACAACAGGAGCACAGCACTGACCTGACATAGTTGAAGTAGTCTGGATGCTGGTTTCGATAAAACACAGAGAACTTCAGCAGCCTCCCTGCAGAGCCTTTAGCCTTGTCGAGGAGCTGCTGCAGGTGCTCCATGGCATAGTCTGCAAAGTTGATATGAGATAAGAAATCATTTCAGAGGTCTGCACTTCTTTGAAATGCAAATGACTCACGAATGCTGAGACAGAATTTCTTTTTTTGTCACTTCTGTGCTCTGCAGCTCTTTGTCCTGCTCTTGTATAACTTTGGTTGGAGCTGTCAGACTCGATATATTCCACCATCAGAGCTCCTGTATCTGTGATACTTACCCCCGGTGCAAAACTCCACCACCTGGCTCCACTCTGACACCTGGTACTCCCCGTCGGGCTGCCGGACAGCAGTTTGGACAGCAACACAGTACTCTGTCCGTGGGCTGAGGAACCAGTGTCCCCTCACTGCCATGGGGAGAGGCACAGCTTTGGCCACCAGCTTTGTCGGCACATCCTGGAGGACAAAGCAGGAAGGAGCTGGCATTAGGGACAGGATGCTGCTGTGGGTTTGATCTGCACTTCAAAGCAAATGTAAATACAATTGTTAAGCCATAAACTTTTCCTTATTAGCGCAGTATTCCAATTAGAGCACGAGCTGCGGTAACCAGGACACATCTTATCAAATCAGTGCCTTTGTTTTGACCAAGGCCTCTAAGAAGCTCGGCTAATTAACCGCCAGGCTCAGAGGCTCACACATCCATAGCAACGTCTCTGATGCAAGTTTGTTTGTGCCTCTTTCTGTATCACAGAGAGAGAGCGTGTCACCCATTCAGGAGCAACTTACTCACTCCTAACCCTGCATGACTTCACTGAAAGCTGTGAATGTCAGCTGCAATAATAGACCATAATTACAGTCAGTACTTCGCATCTGAAGCAGAGGAAGATGGGAAATGTAAGGCTCCGGCTTCTGGAGATAAATTTAGACATCAAAAAGCTGGATTGCTGAGAGTATTGAGACGTTTTTACATTTAACCAATGTAAGAAGCTAAACCCTGTCTTCTCTTTGGTTCTATAGCTCAGAGCTATGCTAACACCTGCATGCTAACATGGTAACAATTAAGATGGTGACTCATGGCAGCCAGAGCTTTTTTTGCGAACCACCAAAGACAAATAACCTACAGGGGATCACAACTGTCTGTTCAAGGAAATCCATCAAATTAGTTGTTGAGATATTTCAGCCAAGTCCAGCGTAGTGGCCATCCCTTCAGCACTGCCTGGGGTCTAAACCAGATTAGGTAAACACCAGGATGTTTTTCATGCCAGGGATGCAGATAATCTGCAGATTTCAGGACTGCAACTTGAAAGTTGCTGGGAGCTAAATGTGCCTACAAAGCGGCTCCTCTCAAAGCTTGAAAACCTAAACAGTATTAAAAAAAGATCAAGCTTTCACATTTCTTATTCATGCATTTGATGTTTGACATTTGTTAGCATGAGAAGTGTCTTTTGCTGCAGAGGAATTTGTCAGTTTTGTCCCTATAAAAGGAAACAATGTAGAAGTGAGTCACTGGCCTGAAGCCATTGACTGGACTCGTTTTCCTTTTTTTTGCTTGAATTGAATGTGACTGAGAGGGCACAACCACTGTTTTCTGTGCTCAGACTAAAGCAGAGTACCATAAAGTGGTTCGACAAATCTATTAGCCGACTAAGACTTCAACTGCACTGTTATTCTTTCAGCTTCGGGCTGCCTGCTTTTATTTTGAAAGGGTGTATGGGAATATTGTGGCAAAAAGCACAACAGGAGGAAAAGATGAATCCAGGCAAAGGTCATGGAGTGCGAGTCAAGGTGGTTTCACATTGTCTGACCCTGTGTTTGAAGCGGTTGGGGTCTCTGCTTTCTTTGCGGCTCAGGTCGATGAAGAAGTGCGAGGCTCTGGCTGTGTCCTGGGGCGTCATATCCCACATGATGCGAAAGGAGTCGCAGGTGACCTCACAGATCTGTATGTTGCAGGGGGTGGAGAGGGGGGCGTCCATTATGAGTCACCTGCCATGAAAGCAAGAGATGAAAAATGAGAGTTAGACTGAGTGTAATCTGGGACAGCAATATCAGTGATGACATCTGGTAACAGGGATTACAGTGTGGCACAAAGAGCGGAGCAAACACTCAGAGAGTTCAGAAACACCCTGACTGAACACGCCTCAGACAGAATCTAATTAACCTTTGATTTGTCTGTTTTATTCACCGTCCTGCTCTCTTCTGGCCTCCTCCCCCTTTTATTGCCCTTAACTGACATTTCCTATCATTACACAACTCAATACGCTCCCAGCTGAGTGACTGGCCTCTGCTTTCCCCGCACATTTCATAATCCACCTACAGCAGTCTCCCAGCAACCGCACGTCTGCATCCTCCCTCTGTCTCCTTGTCCTGTACAGTCCTCCTCAAGAATGGAGTCAACAATAAAAATCCCAGGTGCACCCTCAGCACTAATTTAAGCTAAAGGTAACTTTTTCCAACTCTTAGGCATCCTCATTTCTGTGCAAACCTCTCAAAAACAGCTGAGCAAGTGAGCTCCTTGCAGCTCAGGGGAAATCTACCCAGCAGATTTAATGTTGTTTGGGCAGAAAGAGGTGGTTTAAGTAGGTATCAGCTGCAGGTGATGTATGATCATATTTCCTCAGTTGCCCATCAGTGGTTCGATCCAGGTGGCTGCACACAGCCTTGAGTGCGGGGCTGGAGGTAATCTGATGGTCAGGGTGTGTTTGTGTTTGATTAGCTGTCACCTCGACTCCCATGAGCTGATGGTAAGTCTCTGCAGCGTGTGCACTTCGCTCAACCCCTTTTTTTTTGCTGTGAGATTTAATGCACACCAAGTTTGCACCTTGTTTTCATTCATCCAAATTGTTGCTGAAGCTGCCTTTGCAAGAATCTCTCACTTATCCGCTAAAAACAGCTGCTCTCTTTATGTTGCACGCTGCATTTTTCCTTTATTAGAACTGCCCTCCAACTGAGCATATGCTAAATCACAGATGCGCCTAAAAATAACCCAGCAAACAATCTTGGCATGCTCCTATTTTTTTTTCTTCTCTGTGTGATCCTGTACAGATGTCTGCTGCGGTGTCAGAGTCTCAGTCTGAGGTCTGTTAAGGTATCCTCCGTCAGTGTGATGGACAGGCTGCAGCAGCTCATTAAAGGCTGTGAACTGTGAAATTTGTGCGCTAGCTCGTTCACACAGGGGCCAGTGGGGAGAGATTGTCTGTTGCGTCACGCACGTGTGTTTCCACGCGTCTGTCTTATCCAGCTGCTGCTCTCATTTCCCACCACGGTGTCTTTTCAGATGCTGAAACTGGGGCAAAAAGGAAGGGTCCTCACAGGACAAGTCATCAAAGCCCCACGTTTCTATATGTGTCCCACTTTTTGATCAAGTAGATGTGAGCACAGTTCAGCAGCCGGTCTCCATATCATTCACACAGTCCCATCTCCCTCATGTATAAACCATCCTGTAGAGGGAAATATCAGCCAATTAAACCTGCTTGAAAACTGTCTTTGTTTCACCTAATCACGCAACTGGCTCCCACTAATAATTACAACAGAGACTCACATCATAAATCATCATTTATCAAGCAGTGTGCGAGGGCTCGGTTACAATTCTCACACCACAGAGATGTTGTTTTCTCTCTGTGAGACAGCATCATGAAAGAAGCTGCTGCTTTCATGCATATGGAGCAGGGCACAGAGAGCAACTCTGCGCTTCAAAGTCATGTTTTCTCTTCCAAGGAGAATACTTTAAAAGACATCCAAACGGCTGCGAGGGGAGGCAGAAAAAGCGCAGTTTCCTCAGCACAGTTGTAAAACTAAAGAGCTCATAAAGGCTAGTTTTACTGTATGAAACACAAAGATATATTGTTCAAAGTTTGACAAAACAAGCTGAGACATTGTGTGACTAACACAGTTTGACATGCTGCGCAACTAAACCAAGCGTGAAATATTAAGCAAAAAAAAGCACCAATCACAGCTCATAGACCAGTCAATGCTGCTGTTTTAAATGTCCTCACAGTGTCACATAAAATAGCATCAGTGGGACGTAATATATGCAGGAAATTAGCTTTGGATATCATCCCACATGAACAGCAGAACATGCAAGAAACAGTCATGCACTGATGAGACTTTTTTAATCATGCAACTTAAAAGATACTTTAAATAAAACACATCTTTTTTGCATCACATCACTCTATCTCTACAACTTCAGCGCATAAGAAAAAAGATTACACACTACATGTATTTGTAAGTCAGCTGATCTGAAGTCATTTCTTACTTATATGATGTATAGTGCAGAAGATTTGAGCCAATTTGAATCTCTTCTCCTTCTTCTTCCCCTTGTCTCCTCGCCTCCTGTGCTGCCGCTGATGATAGATCCCCCAGGAAAACTGATTAGGAGGTGAAACGAACACACAGCCTCCTTTCCCTCTCTTCTTCCCTCCGTCTGTTTCTCTCCCTCTGCCTCTCTGTGTCACACAAACACTCTAACCCTCCTCCCCTCCACCTCCCTTACGCTCTCTCCCTCACGCTCCCTCTCCCATTCTCATTTTTTGCTCTGGGCTTTGAGGATGATGTTTACTTGACTCACATGCACAGCCGCACTAGGTGAATTAAAACCTAAAAACACACACACAAATAAAATGATTTGTCCAAGTGGAGTGTGACCGAAGTGAGACCCTCAGTCAACCTTGTCGGCATCATGTTCACGCTGGTCAGTCACACACACACAACACTTGCTACTAAGTCTTCCCTTAGGGCATAGAAACCACACACTCCTAATATAGACTGAACACTTTGCTGCTCGTCACCTCTCAGATATGGAGACAGTTTGCACTTGAGAGGAAATAAATGAGGCATTTTTTACACGCTCCAGTGGCTGCAGAGGATTCAAAAGAGATTACACTGATTGATGCCCCAGTGCTTTCCATAGAGCACCATCAAGACCTCAAAAATATACATGTGCCAACTGTTATGCCATATGGACTTAACTCCATGGGCTACCTCCGCCCTCAGCCAATCCTGAGGCGAGGGAGGCCACTGTGTAAGTCCAGAGTAAGCAGATTTCCACTGGCACTCATTTTTTCAAAGCAATGTTTGTGTACTCTTTCAACCTCAGGGGGGGCAACTTCATTTAGGATTTCATTAGAGATTAAAAAGAGAGACCCCGTCCAGATAATCGCCTGTAATCTGATGATAAAACAATAGGCGTGGGCATGGACTCAAGGCAGATAACAAAGGGATAAACTCACAGTGAGAGCAGAGTCCTTTTACCAGCATGTAATATTTGAAAAATGACAAAGATATATTGCTATAATTCCTCAGACTGTGAACTGTATTGAAAAGCTTCATTTCTTTCTCGCCAGCCACAGATAAGTGATACCCTCAGAGTGTAATTAAATTGCAATCATCAATCATTAGTCATGCCATGACGCTCTGCCTCCGTCCAAATAACCCTCACAGCTCCAGAGGTGGGAATAGTCTGTGTGTTAGTAGAGCGCTGGCTGTGCCTGTTTGAAGAGGATGTTGTCCTATTTACATAAACTACTTCTGATGTGCTACAAAGGGCGATATCTGTGTGTATTTCATCTGCCCACACATTAGCATTTTTTAACATTAGACAAATTATGTGTAGACAATCCCCATGTCCCATCCATTATCAGCAGAGCCAGGCACCATCAGGGTGGAGAGGATGTCTGGCCCAGAGCAACAAAGAAGTCAGAAACAGCCAGGAGCTAAGAGATTTATTCCTCCCTCTTGTTCTGGAGGCAGCAGTCACAGGATGGGACCAGAACAAGATGAATGTACGCATCTCTATGCATACGCTTTGAATTTATTTTCCAGATTTTTCATGTTAATGCAACACAAAATGATATGATTTGAATACAAAATGAATACACACTTTGTCATATTTGGGCTTCCTGTGAAACATGTGGAGAAACACAACTGGAAAAAATATCAGCTTGAACTATTGTATTAGATAACAGTCGTTTTACAAGGGTGTTGGTGATTGGCAGCCTATGTGACCATTTTTGAATCAGTTCAAGGCCTTTCAAGTCAAGGTAAGACAGTGATTAATGTTCCTGCCTGTTCAAATACACAACACATGAATAAAACACTCACATGTGAGACCCTAAGCACCCAGATTTTGCTATAACAGTTATGTTTTTGCATATGTGCTTTGTATATTCAAAAATATCAAGTGCTTTACAAATTTTGCAAATAGATGCATTGTTAATACACCAATGCTATCAAGAGATGGAGCAAATAATTATTTTAAATTAGTAAGAAACACTTACCATCAGAATAAGTTGCACCGCACATCCATGGTGATTTTATTCAATCATACAAATATGTAAACTGATGTATAGGAGCTTGGGGTAGAATTATTCAGCCAATCTTGCCCTTTATGTATTCATTTTAAGTCTTGAGAATTTTCATAATTTAAACTGTACTGGGTCCTTAGCAAAAAGGACAAACTGTGCCAATTGCTTTTTTCAAACAAATAATACCGATTTCCTTTTTTATAAGCTCGCTTCATAGATAAAGTTGAAAAACCAGTGAAATTATCGACTAGTAAATAATTATAACGTGACAAATGTAGATTTAATGAATATGCGAGCCCTTCAGCGCAGGCTTGATGCACGTGAACACACGCGCTGATGACACTGCGGAAGTGTCATGGCGCCGTGCGTCATGCAGTGTCAGCGTCGGTAGTCTGACTAAACTCAACTTGAAATGACTCTTTTCCTACAAGTTTGGGATTGATATTCACTACGGACATCAGAGGAATCATAACGTGAGTATCGGTAGGGACGCGCTTTGTTACAAGTTATATTGGACAGTGTTTAAGCTTAACATACCAGTGCAGTACCATGTACTCGTGTTTTGATTCAGCCACGTGTTGCTGATTTTTTACTGTTGTCATAGAGAATTTATTGAATAAGTTTTGGTTACAGAGTTAAAATATATAAATCTCTCGTGTGTGAATAAAACATGGCTGCCGTTGTTTATGTCACTGATTTAAAAGCTTGGCTATGATGCAACACCAGAGGCCCATTTAAATATGGATATCGTTCATGTCTCCATTCCTCCTGAATAAAAGAGCTTTATTGATAGAGATCCAGGCAGGGCGAGTGATCAGATACTATACCTGTGTCCTCATGTGTTCTACTCTGTTTTTCTACATATACCTTAATAGATTATATCTTATTTTATCTAATAACTTATTAAAAGAAATCCCTGTACTTCTTGCATTTTGTGAACTTTGTAGCTCATGGAAAACTGTCTAATGTCTAATGCAGAGGAAAGTATATTTAAAGTCTATTGTTGTCAGCTGTTTGCCAATGCTGATAGCTACCTCTGGTCTCTGTTAGTACAGCCAAAACCATGATGTGATTAAGATAACTTAATCACACTGATTGAAACATTCATCAATCAACAGGATCATATTAATGTATAGAACAGTCTTTACTAAATCCCCTTTAATCTGTGAAATCATGCTTTCCCTCTAAATCTCAAACCATATCTAGAAGATAACTTAATTTCCAGTATTATAGTAATCTTTAATTATGAACCAGTCACACACATACAATGTCTCAGTTCATTTCCTTATATGTGTCCAGTTCAGGATGGCAGAATCCGGTTCAAATGACCCCAGTGGGCAACGTGTGCCAACCCCTGGAGGAACCAGTGTGGGGCTGCTGATGGGCCGTCGACCAGGTGGGGCCATGACACCTGGCCGTTTCCCTGCAATGAAATCCAGAGACCTCACTCTTGGGGGAGTCAAGAAGGTAATCGTAGTAAATGTTTCTCACTGCTACAGGGAGGTGCAGAAATCAAGCGTTGTTTAGAAGATGTTAAGTATGTGAATAATATTGCTTTGTATATGTTCTTAATATTTATTTTTAACATTTTTATCAGGTTTTTTTACTTTTTGATCTCTGCTGAAATTTTTTTGCATTTATTTTTTTAATTTTAGAAAACTTTCGCACCCAACATTATTGGCCGAAAAGTCAAAGATGAGTAAGTTTTGATGGTGACACAGTGCAAATATGTCAAATTAAATGTGTTTTGTTTTGTTTTGTCTGTTAGTGGCTCACTGTGCTTGTCGTTTCAGTTCAAAAGTTGAAGGTGGGCAGAGGAGAGAGAGGAGGGATGAAGGCCGAGGACGAGGCCCCAGAGACAGAGGCAGGGGCCGAGGTCGCCCAGAAGTCATCCAGTCTCACTCTATTTTTGAACAGGGGCCTGCAGAGATGAGTCTCAAAAAGAAAAGTAAGAGTTCAGCTCCATCACTTCCTACTCTGTACAGAGTACAGCTCTCTGTCCATGTCATCACACATGCATTCTGTCCCATGTGTCATTCACAGGTGGTATATATGAAGGGGAGAGAGATGCCCCAGCCATGGGACCCTCACCCATCATTAATATTAAAAAGGAGAAGAGAGAAACTGAGGAGGAGACCAAAGAGATTCTGCGCAGTTTGGAACGAGATAATGTAAGTCTGGTCCTTTGTTTTTTTTAACCCACTATGAGGTGTGAAAAGCCAGGTGAAAAGTTTTTGACCACAATGGCTGCCAAAAGTTGTTGAAAAACTATGGTTTATTTACTTTCTCTGTCTCTTGCTTTTTTTCAGTTTATCAATGACCCCTTCCTTAGGAGCGAGCAGAGCAGCTGCCCCGTCCAGCTTCCCCTGGCTGTATCAGGATGGGGGTTTCAGGAGGAATTCAGTCAGTCTCCTGTTAAAACTGAGAAGGTAGAGGAAGATGATGAACCCATGGAATGTGCAGTGGAAGGTAGTTTTTGCTTCACTTATTTTCAGTTTTATGAATATTTTGACACTTAATAAAAAACCTAAGTGTCCTGTGATAGAACACAGCTTCCAAGTCAGCAGCTTGTGTTTCCAATATTCATGATGGCTTGTGAAGGCATGTCTGAAAACCCTCTCAAAGTACTGTCCTTCCTCTTTTAGTGAAACAGGAGCCAGTGGAAGTTGATATAAAGAAGTCGGAGGCAGCATTCAGGCCCCCTCCTCTCCCTGAGCCTGAAGTTTTACATGACCTCCTACACAGGTGGAGCCTGAGCAAAGGAGATGAGCTGTTCTTCATGCAGCTGCCGGACTCGCTGCCTGGTCAGCCTCCCACCAAGGAGCACAGGCCTGTGAAAACAGAGGTGCAGTCAGAGGATGGGCAGTCTGTGCTTCTGAAAACTGAAACTCAGGTAGAAAACTTTTTAGACCAAATTTTAAATATATGGAGGTAATGAGACAATGCGTGAAAGCTTTTTTTTTAAATGAACAGGAGGAGGAAGAGGAAGAAAACAACTGCAGTCTGAAAGACCTGCGGGAGGGTCTTGTAGGAAAGATGCTGGTGCGGAAGTCTGGACGAGTCCAGCTCATACTGGGACAGGTGACCCTTGATGTGTCACTGGGAACATCATGCTCTTTCCTTCAGGTGTGATAGTTTTGTCTCTCAGTCTCCTGATTGTATCTGATGTTTTAATCTTCTTTAATTTTACTAGTGAATCAGAAATTTTAACATGATTCGCTAAACTGTCTCTTTTCTTTTCTCAGGAGCTGGTTTCTATTGGCACAGAGGGGAGAATGGGTGACTTGACTGTTTTAGGGAATGTCAAACACAAAATGGTTTGTTCCCCAGACTTTGAGGCACTACTGGAGAGCAGTGCTTGATACTCATGAAACCTGATGAGTGGATACACTTACGACAAGTGTTCACTGTTTCTATGGACTTTTTTGACCTCTGCAAACCAAACATCAGATACACATGTGAAGGCCTTTATTTTTTTTTTTTAGTTTACAAAATGGCTTAAACACAGTTAAATACACTATATATACATGAATATGACTTTCTTGAGTGAAAGTCATACTAATCAAGAATTAACTTAAAGAGTTGGGTGGTGTGCCAAGTTTCTGTTTTATTTCTCTGAAATTACTTGAAGAAACTGTACATGGATGTATATGTGTGAATAAAAAAGTTTTGTTTTTCAAATGTTAAGAGTATAAGCCTTAGACTGTATAATACTTGTAGCCTGCATTCTTCTGTGAACATTTTTTTTTCATTCAGACCAAAAGCTGCTGCATTGCGTATGTTTTGAAATGTTGGCTCACTGAACAGGAAAGAATTATATCTGGTGGCCCAATTATTAATTTCTATTTGGTTTGGTTAATGTAATAGGAAATTTCTGCCACCTAAACGGCATAATATAAATTTTAAAAAGTCCTAAGTTTCTGTTGACCAAAGTGTTTTTGAACTTTATTTACAATAAAAGCACAGAAAACTTACACTGCCCCATGCTTCATGCATAGTAATGTGACTCCCCAGCGCCCCGGTGTGGCCAAACCCTTTTACAGCCTTTATTAAACGTGTCGACGCAGT
Source organism: Halichoeres trimaculatus (assembly GCF_033239565.1). NCBI lineage: Eukaryota > Metazoa > Chordata > Actinopteri > Labriformes > Labridae > Halichoeres > Halichoeres trimaculatus. Next base: position 24,830,293 of record NW_027437183.1, read on the forward strand.
ATTTTCCTTTGGCCACCAGATGTCAATGTAGAGCAGTGTGTGTTAGTGTAGTAATAGTCCGGTCGATGGGGGCTGGTCACTCAGAATACGTATCCAGCATCGGGCCGCCCGTTGTCTGCCCATGTTGTCCGCCGGGTGGAGTTTGGCTACAGTCCGCAAGACAAAGACACGAGTGATAGAGCTGAGAGTGCCTACTGTACCGGCGTTGGACATAACGTGACTTTAGGCTAGTGAGGTTTTTTACATTAACATTTTTATCAGAGCTTTAGAGAACAACCTGTTTTATTCGAGGTTCGTGCTTTTAATACATACTTAAAACAAAAAAAGGCTGTACCAGCGTTTCATGTACACCCGGACGCTACTATCGAGGGCTGAGCGCGAGCTAGCTGGATGAGGTGGAGCACGCGAGGAAACAGAATTTAGCACAACTGTTAGCTCGGAGGCCAAAAGCTAACTTTAGACTTTTAAACGTCCGTGTGAGTGCCAGGGTCTCGAGTCTCACGACCCGAGTGCGAGATTTTGCGGTGCCTGTGATTATTTGCCAAATGTTAAAGTATACCGAGGAAGTACTGGCTGCTGTCGGTAATGATGAAGCTAGCTTACAGTGTGATGGTTGTATGCGGGATGGAGCTGCTCGTTAGCCGTCCTGCTGCATCATCAGAGGATGAGGACAGAGGGCCTCTCACTTTATCTCTGCTCAGTGCAGAGATAACAGCAGCGTTTTCATCCACGCTCATGTAGAAAATTACTGAAAGAGGTTTACAGAACCGTTCATCCTTCTTTCCTCTTATAGTGCCCGTTATTCACAGATACAGAGAGGCTAGCATCAACACCGACACCAGCATTAATAGTGCAGGTAGTTGGCAGTGAGACACGTCTGCTGTCCTGTGTTATTAGATTACCCGCTTTTTTCGGGACATGTTATTGAGACTGATCGTTTGTTTGTTCATCTTCGCAGGCCGTGTCAGACAGAGCTGCAGACCCCCGGATCTTCCACCAGTCAAACAGAACCACCTGCTGCACCCACTTTGTTTTTGTTTCATTGTTTACATTTCTGTCATCGGCGGGAGGCTTTGCTCAAACAGCAAGGGACATCTGCAACAAGGACCTGCTATTATATCATCACAGCTGCCTCAAAGACTCAGCCTCACTTTTCCTGGAACAGGAGTCAGAAAAAAGAGTTTGTGAAAATAATGAGATTCATTGACATCGCCCAATCGGGCAACATCAAGATGATCACTTGTACTCTCAGTGGCTCTCTGCTGAGTGTGAGTAGAAGCTCTATCTCATAGTGATCTTGATGAAGACTTTTTTGTGACAAAAGACAAGGGCCGTTTGGGGCCAGGAGGTGAAGGGCTGCACGTCCTCTTCTGTCTGATTTCAACTGTTAATAGATTTTGTCGCCCTCTGAACTGCAAGATGGAGCTCTTCTTTAACCCCTTCGACAACCTGATCTGCATCCTGCTGGGTATCTCCTTCACCGTGTGGTTCACCTTGCTGCTGGTGTTCATCATCGTGCCTGCCATCTTTGGGGTGTCCTTTGGCATCCGGCGTCTGTACATGAAAACCTTGTTGAAGCTCTTTGAGGTAGGCTCGCTGCTTTGTAGTCAAACACTGTTTATCTGGTAAAAAAAAAAACAACTTACAAATCTAACTTTTGTTCGAGGTTTTGTGTCTGAAAAATTCTTCAGAAAGTGAGTGGTTAGTATCTCCCGCTCCTGCTGCTGTTATTCTACAAACTATACAGTGTTCAAGTTCGCTTTATCATTCAAGTACAGCTTGTTCTTGTTACTGCTTTTCTTTCCCCCCACCCTTCCAGTCAACAGGAGGAGTTTTTGAGCTTTCCAAATTCTTGTGTTCATGACTTTTCAGGCTCATTTCAAATCAAGCTTGCTTTACATGTACCTAACAGAAGGCGTCGATCAGGTGCAGGCTTCATGCTTGTAGTGTCCAACCGGCGGCCACTGTGATCACCAGCTGATACAGATTAACATCTCAGCCACAGAGCGTCTCTCCGTGGTTATGTAACAAGAGAAAACAGTGGTACAGACCTTGTCAGTAGCTGTTATCTGTAACAGGGTTTTAACAGCCCGGGAAACTGCTCGCCGATTTCACTCTCCAGAAATGAGCAGAATCACCCGTGGCAGTATTAAAACACCAGCTTCAGTCACTGCGAGTTCAGCTAGTTTACGATTTCAATATCAGTGATTTATTGGTCACCTCCTGGAAGACTGCAGATGCAGCTATCCGGTTTCACTCCTGCTTCTATCTGTGGCATATCTTCTCTGGTGAAGCTGTCATCACTTTCCAGTATGTTCCTTTGAGAGGAGATCCTGTGCCAGAAATAACTGGACCTGTGGGAGATATGAGAGATGTTCCTAGCACATAATTCCAGCAGCAACAATTAGATTAAGAGGAAAGGTCAGAGGACCGGCACAGAGGTGCAGACGTTGTGCTCTGTGAATACAACACTACATTGTTGTTTTTTACTTTATAAGTCTTTTTCTTTTAGCTTTTGAGTTAAATGTTACATGTTATATTTGGCCTTCATTTATTTTGCACTTAGGTGGTTAAAGAATTTCATTGCTCCATTTACTCAACTGCTCTAAAGCATAAGATATCTACGGTGGCTGTTAGGTGTCATACAGTTTGCAAAAGCCACAAGGTGAATGCAAATGTGACAACATAGATAGAGCATATGGGTGTCACCTTGTGATATCCTTCATAGTTCTTATATTTTTTTATTTACCTGTAACATGTCATCTTAGATTTAGCTTTATGAATCAGTCATGACATTAAGTTAGCATTATAGCATTATAGCTATATTTATCATAGCTTGAGCTAAAAGAAAACAATCATTTACTTTCTTTCACAACTTTCCTGTGTTCTTGGGATAACTGTCTTCTTAACCTCTGTTGGGACTTTACTCCTGTAGAGTTGTGGCTTTTGCATTCACGTTTTTCCATTTGCATTTATGTTGTTTTTATTGATGCTTTAGTAAATCAGCCGGCACCCACCTGCCTAGGGATGGGTACCTTTCCCATCTGAAACGATACGGTACTGATTCCCGGTACCTGGCAATCGGTATCGGTACCCAACGGTACCAATTTTCGGTACTTTTGTGTGTTTATGTGGTAAAAAATATCAATTTGTTTCGTAATAAAATCTACCTTTTTTCATTTTAGCATATTTATTCTTCAATCTATAACCTTGCAATGCTGTGTTCATGTCCAGCATGGAGAACCGCCTACGCATCCACTCCCTCACAGTCGCAAGGATGCATTTAGGTACCTAAACATGGTACCACTTGATTTTCTGTGAATCAGTACCCGGTACTTTTGACAGATTTCGGTCGCTACCTATAAAAGTACCTAATTCGGTACCCATCCCTATACCGGCCACCATAGAAATTGCTCTAATCCTTCTCCTGTGTCACTTTTTTAGGCAACAAAAGTCAAAGCTATCCTCACTTGCTTTACCAGATCAAGTCTGTTCTTTTACTTTCACTGGAGGAGGCACATCTTTGCTTTGATCATACCCAACTAAAGAATCAGTGCCATCCTCTTGAGCTGCAGCTTCATTATTTGACTCACTCAGTAGTATATTTATCGCAGAATAATCAAAGGTAGCTTTATTATAGACTGGTAAATTAAAAGCCAACAGGACTTTTCCCTACTTGAATCAGTTTAATGAACACAGATCAGTCGTAAAGACTGAAGGATTAACTGTTCATTAACGTGAAAAGATTGGAAGAAATCATGTGTGTGTTTTTCAGCTTGACTTTTGCAGCCACGGGGATCCTTCAGGCCCTCTCACTGTGGCAATTAACATTCTTAGGAGTTTGGAGCAGGTGCCCCTGGGCTGATCCCAGTGTTGTTTGGCATGCTGTCAGAGCACTCCAGAAAAACTGATTGATGCAGACTGACCTTGGAGTTATCTCATGCTGTGGTATGAATCGAAGTGTGAGACTGCTGGCAAGTCTGGTTTCCCTAGCCTTCCTGCTCCTTTCCTTGCTGGAACACTTTGTCCTTTTCTTGCACTCTTCCAGAGCAGACCTGCTGGTTTTGTCTCAGCATGCAGCGCGCAATCAGAGTTGTACTCACTTAAGGGGGAGATGAGTGAAATACAGCGTTGGTTTCTTTGACAAAAAAGACGCGCTGCACTTACTCTAGTTTCTGGTCACAAATATTTTATTAAAATTTATTTAGCACATTTCAATAATAACAGAGTCTTGCACCTGACACTCTTTACTCACACTAAAAGACAGGGTGCTGGTTGAGATCTTGAATTGTTAGCAGTAATTACTCCATTGTAAAGAGTTTGCTTCGTTGTGTTGATAGTTTTTGAACACACAGTGTAAATTTAGAAAGGTCATTTTGACATCTGCCTGCTAATAGTGTCAGCCCGCTGTTACTTGCTTGGTGTTTTGGCTCACTTTCTCAATGTTCCATGACACTGTGTTTCAGACTCCCTCTAAGCACTGTCAATGTTGCCACATCTTTGTAAATGTTAAATGTCTTCATGATGTAACATCAAACTGCTGTTCCTTCTTTGCAGTGGGCCACTCTACGGATAGAGAGAGGAGCAAAAGAAAAGGATTACCCCCTTTACAAAACCTACTCTAATGGTAAGATTTGACCAGAGTGTGTTTTCCTGCATGTGTGTGTATACTCCATATTGCTTAGACACACTCTCTCTGTCTCTCTGCTCCAGCCATCATTGCAAAGGAGCCCACCTCTTTAGAGGAGGAGATTAAGGAGATCCGGCGGAGTGGCAGCAACAGAGACCTGGACTCAGCCTCAGAGTTTGAGATGTCTGACATCTTCTACTTTGCTCGGCGAGGAGTGGAGAGCATCATGGACGATGAGGTGACCAAGAGGTTTTCTGCTGAGGAGCTGGAGTCCTGGAATCTGCTGACTCGCAGCAACAACAACTTTCAGTACATCAGCCTGAGGCTGACCGTCCTGTGGGGACTGGGTCTGCTGATCCGCTACGGCTTTCTACTGCCTCTCAGGTATTAACCCAACCTCCAAGGCAGAGGTTTTTTAGTTTTAAAAGAGCAAACCTTTATGAACAAAGTTTTGAGGGCAACATGAACACCTCGTTAATTTATTCTCTCATCTCGGTTTCATTCCCACACAAACACTCCACTTGTGCTGGCCCTGCCTCTTTGTTTTTTCCCCGTCATTGTGTGCGTCTGCTGTGCTGACCGTCACCATCAGCACTATGTTTTGTTAAGTTGCACACAAGCAGAACTCGGGTATCATTTACATCATTTTAATTTCCTTTTCTCACAACAGCAGGTGAGCCTGAGAGAAGAGCTTGTTAATGATGTGAGGTGTGAAAATGATTAAAAACCACGTGGTAACACCTCAGGCATGAGGCAGCTGCAAATGCAAAACATTAGTTGTGTGTGTTATTCAGATGACAAAGAAAAAAACCTTTTAAAAAGGCTGAGCTGTGTTACCAGGCTGTTGATGTGCAGGATGAGATTGTGGGAAACATGGCCTCGAGAAGCCCTGCAATACAGATGTGGCCTTGTTGCATAAAAGACCATGGGAAAAATCCAGCATATCTTACATCTTTATCTTGTTCTGACAGGTATTTATATAATGACTCTTAATAACTAACCTTGCAGAGCAGATGGACCTGCCTGATTCAGTTTCTGAAATCCTGCAGATCCATCTAGCCAGGCTCCAATGACCAACGATTTCACTCGGCTAAATTCTAACCGGCCCAATCAGGGAAGAGAGGCGGGAGCTGTGGGAGCAGCGTAAGTGACTAGAAGACGTGACGTCAGCAGACTTTCGTACTTGTCAGCGTTCCTTTGATTCTAAAGTTAACTTATCAAAAACGGCAGCAGTCGTCTAACGCCATTATCACAGCTGTTTCTCGTGTTCCTGTAGTTGTCTATTGTTTCTCAGCAGTGGAGTACATAAGCTACGTCATATCGTGGCTTGATGCGGATTGGTCTGTGGTCAGTGTGTCAATCAGAACTGATTTTTTTTTGAAGGTCCTGCCTCTGAAAAAAAATCGGGAGAGCTGCTACCCAGATGGACTAGGGAAATATTTCTGTGGCGAATATATTAAACTGTCCGTATGGCGTGTCAGGTTACTTAATAACAGCAGCAACTGTAAAGAAATGTTCTCATCAGCTCAGTCATTTTCCTTTGCATGTGACTTGATTTGTCCGTGGTGTGTTGAGCAAACTAGGATGAAAAACAGTTTACTTTAAGATTTGATCGTTCAGCTGTAAAACATAGAATCTGCTGGATTTTTCCATAAAAAAATTAAATGTGCTTGTAATAATCTTGATCAATCGCCTCCTATGGGACTCTATACATGTGTGTCAGTGTCTGTGTCTGCCACAAGCCATCTCCTCTGCCTGCATTCTGGGTCGTTTTTGGGCGTTTTTAAGCGTGGTTACATCAGCCAATGACAGCGCACCCAGTGCGCAAGTGACTTTGCCTGTTAATGATTGCGAGTGGAAGAAACTATCCCGAATGACTTTGATATTGGACGTAGCACAGAGAAGGAAAAACACAACTTAAGAAAAAAAAAACACTGAAAAGATTAAGATTTTTACTAAACAAGGTTGAAGCTTGACTTTTCACTCGCTTTCGGACACTTGGAAAGCAGCTCCGGACAAAGAGCAAGTTGGCTTTCTGCTAACCAGGTATTAGTCAATTACCTGTGATTAGCTTGTGCTAACATGCTAAGTCAGGTGCACTGCTCTCAAGTCTTTCCCACGTAGAAATGTGATGCTGCAGGTGGTTGCTGGACTAGTGAGTGTGTTCACATAGTTACAGTCTGAGGCTCTAGGTGTGCGCTGCCGCTGGCACTGATCCAAGGAGGGAGAGCCCAGTTTGAATTCATGTTTATAAACACGTAACAGAAATTCTTGCCGACTCTTCCTTTAAACTTTTCATAAAGAATTTGTATCCCAGACTGTCACATACCACATATTTTCTGTGTGATCTCTAAAATATTATAACATGTTTAGTTGGAGCTGCCCAACATATGAGCCTGGCATGTTCTTTTTCTGCAGCTGCTATCCTAATTGTGGAGCCTGCTGCAAGTGGTTTTAGACTCAACATCGAATGTTGGCACACGCATTGAGTACATGAGGGACTTCCTCATTCGAGGTCAGCTTAGAGAGAGACAGAGACAGTGACTCAGTACTAAGCCTGGCTGGCCCATTTCCAATTGCCAGTGGGGAGACAAATCAGGCCACTGCCACACAGACAGACATCATACAAGTTTCCTATCCAGCTAATCGACTCTGTCATTCAGTACTTCTTCAGTTTAACATTGTAAAACATAGATGAATCTTTAACCTCTTCCACGTTTGGCTGATCTTTGCACAACTTCATCAGCATCTCTCCAAACCATGCAGGATTGGTTCATCCAGATTACAACAACCTGTTGGCTGGATTAACTAATGGCTAACATGCCCTACTGCATGTTCTGAAGGATCTATCAGTGATGGAAGAAAGCAGACATGGGTGCTTTCATTATACAGAATTAAATGTCCTCTCTTGGTTAGCATAACCCAAGACCCCATACATGTTACACAGACTTAACTGTCATGTCTAACCACCACTCTCCAGATGGTTTTAAGTTTATGAAACATTATTACACAACCTTTTCTTGTGAATGAAACATATTTTTCATGATTTGTTGTGTAGGGATTAGTATAACTTCTCTGTGTGTCTCCCTCAGGGTAACTCTTGCCTTCACGGGTGTCGGACTCCTTGTGTTCCTCACCTCTGTTGTTGGGCTGCTTCCAAACGGAAGGTAAGACAGATTTGTTTAATTCGTCAGAGTCATCGGCTCAGACACATCAATGTGATTATCTCTGATCCCTCTCGACACACGGACTTATTGTTGTGTGCTTCTCTTTGCAGGATGAAAAACTTTCTGAGTAAGAAAGTCCATTTGATGTGCTACAGAATATGTGTCAGAGCTCTGACTGCTATCATAACCTACCATGACAGGTGAGGCACCACACTGTTTTACCACAGCTCCTTCCATCACATAACTCCTTCCTGCAGTCTTATTGACACCCCCATCAGTTTGTGGGGTGAAGGCTTTGACACAGCATACTTCAGGTTGTATCAGACAAAGAGCTGTGGGTGTACCAGAGCCAATCACAGTGTACACCTGATCAGCTGTTGATAAATGTGGCGGCTGAAAACAATCGTAATTTACATAACACGCCCCTAAATATTCTATGTTCAGCTGGCCGAACCCACTGATTTTACGACATGGAGAGACTTATTATGGGAAAAAGGAAACTTCTCTATGCTGGTAATCAACAACGCCATAGCAACAGAGTTAGAGAGGAAATGACACCGCGTTGTTTGGCAGTCAGAAAAGTTGAGGGAATCAGAAAAAACTCACCTGTAGGGAGATCACTGCAGTGATTTAGCAGTGTGTGTGTGCAGTATGTGACAAACCTAAATACAGCAAAGTTTTAAACATTTAATTTACACAGCCCTTGTTTATGCCTTGACTGATTAATCTGTGATGTCTGACTGTTAGAAGCCAAAATATTATTAATTGTGTCCGTTCAGGTTTAGAAATGTGGAAAGTTGGCTTTTAAAGATGTGTTTGAGCTCTGAAAGAAGCTGCAGACTCCAGCCTGAACCTGTCACAGACTGAGGAGGGAGTGGAGCTCTGGCCCATAGCACATAGGTTGTGATCTCATGTGAATGAGCGTCCTTTGTTAGGAAATAGTCACTTTTTCGCACACAGTTCACGTTTATATGATACTACTGTGAGGAGTGAAATAATAATATTCACAATCAATCTTCACAGTCAATCCTGTTATCAATACGGCTTCCTTAAAAAAATCCAGGTTTGAGTCAGGGTCCTCTGAATGTTCTCTGCGGAGACTTTATCATGAACATGGGAGTGTATTTAAAACTGAAAACAGCCTCTCTGTTTTATTTTTCAAATAAACCGATAGAGGAAACACATTTTTTAGGGGGAGAAATCAGCTGACAGCATGCGCTGGTCTTTCATAGTATTTTATAGATTGGTGGAAGAAAAGTGAAATGTTAAAAAACATTCTCAGAACTCTGCCATGTGCGATCGAGGGCAAAGGAGAAATGGAAACACAGAACATGAAATGACATCTCATCTAGTTGAAAACATAAGTAACAAAGCCTTTTAGTCTGTTCAATGAATTAATAGAGACGATACATTGCAGCTCCAGTTTTGCCCCCACTCCAAGTTTTGAATGGGTAAATGCCGACAAAACAACAGACGACTCGCTCAGCAGCTTTACCTTTTGAGAATGACTTTTTTTCACTGCTGATCTTTTGCAGCGCCCTGGCCCAGCTAAGAGCTGGTGCTAGCTTGAGCACCTGGTGTCAGTTCTTTGTCTGTGGAAACCAAGGTTGTAATAGTTAACTAAAACAAAACTGAAAAGGAAAACTAAAATTTAAAATACATTGCAGTTAACTCAAATTAATAAAAACTAGAAAAGAAAACAAAAAGGATAATTAAATTAAAACTGTATCTTGTGTTCACAAAACTAACTGAAATTAAAGACAAAATGTCCCTAGTTATAGTTTCTGACAATGTTAATAGCCTTTAGGATTTGAATTAATCCGACACATTTTCCCAACCAATTTTAAGACAGTTTCCAGCAGTTGTCAGTGCCGTACGGCACCATCATAGCGACGTACTGGGACGTGCTTGTTTACTGAACTGACTGGCTGTGCGCTGTGCTGCGACCAAACGTAGTGGAGCAATGAATCAGAGCATCTGTAACAGTTTAATTACATGTGAGTCTGACTTTATTGTTACAGAGTCCAAGTTTCTAATTATCAAAGCCCATATCATTGTTTTATATAATTTATGTTTTCATTATTTTTATTTAATTCATGTTAACATTATTTTATATAACTGATGTATATATTTTTTATATTAAGTTTATATTATTTTCTTGTGTTTAAGGCAGCAGCCAACAGTTCAGTATCAGCATTGACCGAGCAGTGAGCACTATGTTGAACTGGAAAATAAACTGTATGACAAAATATTTACTCTGACCTTTTTGAATCCTGCACCTGGTTAATAAGGTATGGAAAAACTAAACTAAAACTAAACAAAAACGAAGCCTTGTTGCAAAAATTAAAACTAAATAAAAGCTGGGCTGCTCTGAATGCCCGCTCTAAAACTAACTAAAACTAAACTGTAATGGAAAAAAATGTCAAAACTAACTAAAACTAAACTATAATGGATAAAAAAAAATGTCAACGCTAAATAAAACTGAACTATAATGACAAATCCAAAACTATTTTAACCTTGGTGAAAACGCAAAGAACCAATGCTAGGTCAGGAAGTGGTCTGGAGCCAGCACCAGTTTGGTGTAAAAGGGGGAACACTCAGGTCGTCTAATTCAGTCACATAACTACGTTAGATAAGATACAAATGACTTGTGGAAATGAGGTCAACAGAAGTAAGAGTTTTGTTTTCCACACCCACACAGTTCTGGTAGAAACACTTCAATAAACACAGTGATGCACTTATTCTGTTAGGACACATTCCCTTTCTTTGTCATTCTCAGTGATTATGTTTATGTTTCAGAGTATTTGCTCTTTTTTCCTCCCACCAAAGATTTTTATGAACGTAGAGTTTCTCATAAATTGAAGCTTGATATTTGCTGAAGGCAGTTGATCGCTTTTCTCTTTTTTCAAACAGTTCTTCCTCAACGTCTCTGTGCAGTGTGTCAACCTTGTGGTTTATTTCTCAATTTCTTTACTGCTTCTGTTTTTGTTGAATACACCGTGAAGAAATTCAAAATGATCTTGAAGTTATCTCACTTTGATAGATGTTTGCCTATTCATAATCCACGATTAAAAATGAGATTATCGGCTCTAAAATTGGCTATTTCTAAATGCTATTTCTGAGTATCCACGGCCAGGTGGGATTTTGCTCAAAGAACACAAATCACGTTTTTCATAGATGTAAAGTTCCTTTGATGACACTGCAACAGGTGTGTTGTTGACAGTAGCACTATGCAATAAATAAATTCACAATAAAAACATCACCTTGTCACTTTGCATGCTCCATCTATTTGCTTCTGAAGCAAGTGCACGCATTGGCAAGAGTTGCGTCTTTACAACAGTGGGTGATAGTGCTCATAAGGAACAGTGTTTTTATTTCTGGCCCCAGGTGTCATTGCACACAACATCTAACCTATAATCCTCACGGAGCTTTTAAATGTATTAATTGATAAAGATTAGTGAAACTGCCGTGTTAGTAGTGTATTATCAGTCTTCTTTATGGAATCTGTAGAGTTTTGCTCAAATGTAGCTAGCCCAGTGCCGTTTATTCTGCTTTTCAGCACTGATTCAGTGCAGGTCTGCTGCTGTGACAAGAGAGGGCTATAAATAAGCTCCTATAATGGAGAACAGAAAACGGGGTGTGTGTTAGCAGTTGCAATCTGAGCACCCAAAGTGTTAGCATGACAGACAGGGTGGCTGAGGCCACACTGTCCACTCTCATGTTTATATCTGTCGGCATATGAGCCTAGGTGAAGTACAAAATGTAACTCGGCCAAACTAAGACTCTCTCTTCCTCACAGCCAGGGCCTATGCTATAAAGTTATTTAGTCATGCTGTTATTAGAGCTGATTTAGACATGTCAAATTAAGAATCCTGAGCACATTTAACACACAAAGTGAAGGAGGAAGTCAAAGATTTGTGTGTTTACCCATCAACTGTTGTCTGTAACAGCTGGTGCTGCTCTGGGTTCACTGCAGTTCACACTTGACTGAAGTTTACTTTTTACTGTACAACTGTTATCTTAGTTTGAGGGAATCCGCCAAAAGAAATAGTAAAACACTGACTGTTTGACAAAGGCTCATGTGACAAAGATCGATTATAATTTCGTGAGAGTTTCTGAGTATCTGCCATCAGATCTTGGCGTGTTACGACATGTATTGCTCTGTAGTCTGGAGCTAAAAATACTCAGTGACATAGGAAGTTGTGCTCTTGCTCTTTCTGTATTTAAGATTGTAACTCTATCTTTGGTATGTGAACTCAGTATATACACGTACTGGCTACTGGAGGGCTTCAAACCTTTAACATTTCCCCAACCGGCAGCTTTATTGCTTTGTGGTGGACCACACTGTTCCTTTCCTTTTGAAGAATGATGTTGACCTCTAGCTGCTTTGCCCTTTTCCTCGAGCGCTAAACTTGTCATGTGATTTGTCTGACAAATTCAGAACTATTCTTCTTGTTGTTTCCATTCCATGATAGCAGTAAATCATGCAAGGAGTGCCTCTGATCCCCTTTTTTACTTGCTGTCCTTATTTTTCAGTGAAAACAAACCTAAAAATGGGGGAATCTGTGTCGCCAACCATACCTCCCCCATCGATGTCATCATCTTGGCCAGTGACGGCTGCTACGCCATGGTGAGTTCACTGCTGCAGAGCAGGGGGCTACACAAGAAAAACCCACAATGATCAGTCTCTGGTTTTCTGTAGCAGCTTCTGGACTGTTGAAATGTGGTTTCTCTCTCTCAGGAATAGATTTGTTGATGTATGCTTGTGTTTGTGTTGTGTTTCAACAGGTTGGCCAAATTCATGGTGGCTTGATGGGGGTCATTCAGAGATCCATGGTGAAAGCCTGCCCACACGTTTGGTTTGAACGTTCAGAAGTCAAAGACAGACATCTAGTGGCCAAAAGGTGGGATTACAGATTAACTTTTCTGAGTTATCGTTATTTTTGTTGTTTTACATTTTCCCCTTGGGTTTTAAGAAAGAACTTTGGAAAGAAGTTAAAGCTACTTTATTAACATATTAAGTATTTCAGCACTCACATTTTGAAAGAATACTGTCCAGATGAGCTAATATTTTGACTTTTAATGATTGTTATACTTTGCTTTACACAGACTGAGCGACCATGTAGAGGACAAATCAAAACTGCCCATCCTCATTTTTCCTGAAGGTAAGTTTTTTGAGATCCATACAGATAAGACTTCATGATTATACTTAATTTATTTTACTCTTAAAAAAATCAGATGATTTATTCTTTATTTATGCTCTTAATCTACAGGTACCTGCATTAACAACACATCAGTCATGATGTTCAAGAAGGGAAGCTTTGAGATTGGTGCCACAGTCTACCCTGTGGCCATTAAGGTGTGTGTTAGTATTTCTGAACTTTAATCAGCACTCCGTTTCAAGTTAAAATATGTATTTACCGTTCACTGTGTTGGATGCACCCAGTATGATCCTCGTTTCGGGGACGCCTTCTGGAACAGCAGCAAGTTCGGGATGGTCAACTACCTGCTGCGCATGATGAGCAGCTGGGCCATCGTCTGCAGTGTGTGGTACCTTCCTCCCATGTCTCGAGAGGTGAGAAAAGTCCTGAGTTAACATGACAGTTGGAAATATCAAGTCATTTACAAAGTCAAAGCCTTGTTGAATTTAGAATTACATCTTGTCAAGAAAATATTTAGCTCAAACCTTGATTGTAAGTGAGCAGAAAGATACCAGATCACAGTCAGAGAAACTGGGATGGCAGGGATTGTGAGAAACAAAAATGATTACAATAAATTTAAAACAAAAAAAGAAAATGTAGTTTTTATTTTAAATGCAGAGCTCTCCGTATTTTTTTCCCATGAACACTTGTTAATTTGTGTTTAAACTCTGTGTACCTTTTCCAACAGGAAGGTGAGGACGCTGTTCAGTTTGCAAACCGGGTGAAAGCAGCAATTGCCAGGCAAGGTGGACTGGTTGACCTCCTGTGGTAAGAAAACTCCCACCTCAGTCATGCCACAGTCACAACTGATTTAACATGGGTATCGTGCTCCAACACATGTTACCATTCAAATGAGTCTGCTGTAATAAATAATAAACACCTTTTTCACCCCAGACACTTTGAGTGGGCATTAAAGCTGCACTGAAAGTTGAGGTGTATATTAAAACAAAAACAAAAACACAAGAACTGTATTTTTGTTTATTTCTGTGAAAAATTCAGTGAAAATGTTTTGATGTCAAGAACCCCATATTTTTTATGTATTTATTTCATACAACCCATGGTGTTAAAAATGCTCAAAGCACCTAAATAGAAGCTTAATGGGACAAAGTAAGGTGTGCAGTGAAAAGATTTTCCACCCTGTCAGATAAATTTAAATATGGCCACGTTCACTTTGAATTTTTAGTTTCAAATCCCTCATTTTGTTCCTGTTGGCCAACTGTCGCAGGAAACATTCAAAGTTCTCCTTTAAAAAAGTCGACTGTGTTGAACAGGATTCTTTTTTTTCTCTAAAAGTTGTCACTAATTTTAAACTCACTTGCAGGGACGGAGGATTGAAGCGAGGAAAGGTAAAGGATACCTTTAAAGAAGAGCAGCAGAAGCTGTACAGTAAAATGCTCGTAGGCACCCAAGAGGATCGCAGTCGCTCCTGAAGGACTTGTTAAAAAGTGGACTGCCTGAGTGACACACACGGACACCTCTGACTAAATGAGCAGCCAGCAGGCTCGTGTCTCCACTGGAGCTCCCTGACTGGAAAAGTTCCCTCTCTGAAGTCAACAGCACTCCATTAAGCTTCCTCGGTCGCTGCCTCGCTCAGCATGTTCAGTTTGTGTCGCTCTTACGGGTCATTCTGAGTCTGCTGCCCTTTGTTGGAAAAGCTTGACTGAGCCTTGCTTACGTTGCAGTGAAGTAAGGTAAGCACGTAAAAAGGAGCTAAGTCTTCCGTGGTGGCAGCATTGTTTTTTTCTCTTGAGGGAAATCTTGTTATATTGTTCATCATTGAGTTCTTTGATTGTCTAAAAAATTTTTAATTTTACTTTTATGTTTGTATCACACTGCGTTACAGATCTGATCCTAACTGGGAGAGTTACTGTAGATAATTTGTTTTTAAGCTAAACCTGTGACTGAGTTGAGGTTTTGCATGACTGGCTTGTGCCCATGTTTCTGTGCACATTACCAGATTTTGTTACATTTCAGATATTTTTATGGGCTTTTTCCAAGAGAATATAAACTTTTATTTGATGCTCTGTGTTTTACAATAAGTCTTGTGTCAAACCATGCGATAACTGTTGTTGTTATGGTGCTAACGAGCTCAGATATGTTGTCAGTTTCTGTTTTTCCATTGAATGTGAAAATCATCACATTATGAAGTGGAAATTGTGCAACTGCAGGTACGCTGATGGACTGAGGCTGTGTTGCTGTTAAAGCTGAAACTACAGCATAGTGGCAGTTGAAAAGTTTGCAGTCCAATCACTCAGAGTCTATTTGGGATGCTTTTAGCACTGCCCCTTTAAGGCCCATGAAACAGAGCAAGTGATGTAGAGTTAATGACCATAACAGTCTGTCTCCTGCCTAAAACATAGATACAATGACATTTAGCTGAGAAATATCATACTAATACACTCCACATAGGCATCGGGTTTTCACAGGCTCTCTGCTTGTGTAGCGACTATCTTGCCTAGTTTATTTTAATCAAACTGTAAAAGTTTTTGTCTTTATTTCCCCCCTCATCAACAATCTTCAAAGAGGGACAGTGTGCATCTTTAGTCTGTACTGTAGGCTGCAGCAGAGGGACACGATGGAGGGCCTCAGAGAGCAGGAACCCGAGGCTCATGTCCCCCTAGTTTGCTTCTTTCAGGGATAGTCATTTTGACCGTGTCAAATCCGTTCATGAGAATAAATGTTCAAGAATGTGACTTGACCTTTGACTTTGGATCTTTCATTGCTTCTAACACTGTTTTTTTCCCCAAATCCCTGAACAAAGCACATTAAACTTGTTCGTACAGAAGCAAAATCATCCTAAACATATCTGGACACACGTGTGGAACAAAGATCAATACTCTAAAAGAAGACTGAAAATTATTTATATTATATTTAAGCCTTTTTTCAATTCAGATTGATATCATTTTGAGTAAAACATTGACAAATTTAATGTTCAATTCAAGTACATGTAAATTTAATTACCATCAGCCTCTGTAACTGAAATAAACTGACCTCCAAAGTTTACCCTACCACTCAAACAGGGTACCCGTGGATCCTTGAAAAGTCTCAAAAGGCATTGAATTCATAATTCTAAAAAGAGGCCTGAATTGGCATTAAAAAGTCTTAAATCCAAATTTCAAAAGTCTTAAAAATTTGAACACATTTGTAAGATTTATGTTAATTTGAACTTAAAAAGATATCAAGTAACATCTATCTATTTTTTCTAAATAATTTCCGGCTTTACTTTCGTGGCAACATCGCGTAATCACAATAGTGGAACTAACAAAACGGTGATGTGGTTGCACCAGGAACTTTTAAAGCAGACGCATGTCATGGTTCTACCTAGGGTGCCCAGAGAGGGAAAAAAATGAGGAAAAATTGGCGAAGACATCCAAAAGTGACTTAGGAAAATCTGATTATGGCAGCAAAATTGAGGATTAAATTTAAAATTAAATTTCAAAAAACATGTGAAAATTCCAAAAATGGTTGTGATGATGGCCAAAAAAGATGAATGGGGACAAAATAGGCATGAAGTTGTAAAATTGGGGTTAAAAAAGGTAAAAAGTGATGTTTTATGTAAAATAAACATTGGGTTGAATTGCCGCTAACCCAGGTAATTCATGTGGTGTTTTTGTTTGTTAGTTTTGTTTGTTTCAATTGTGGTTTGTTGTCGACTTGTTTTTAAATTTGATTTCCAACGTCATTAAAAAAGTCTTAAAAAGTCTTAAATTTAACTTGCCTTGAGCTGTAGGAACCCTGTCAAGGTACTGTAATTAGCCATTGCTTTTTCTGGGCTATTCCTGGCAGACCAGCCATTTCCTGTTTGATTTATTGTCCAGTGGGCACCAAGCTGCTCCAATACCGTCTTGCCAATGCGATGAAGAGCTTTATTCTGAAGGTCACCTTTTGTATATTTCCTGGTATGCACTCAGTCTGGGGTCTAACTAACATGTCTTTCTGTGGTTGTATGTTGCTGTTTTTTTTTTCTCACAGCAGCAGCAGCTCTGTCCAAAAGCCAGGCCTCTCTCCCCCTGGCAGCAACAAGCTGCCTCTGTCTCCTTTCAGAGAGGTTTCCCCCTTTAACCATCTTTGTCTCCAGACCGGTGATGGACATGGCAGCATTCAGCATTGCAATGGTTTCAAATGCATCTGTTGATGTTGGTGAATAAAGGAAAGAGGCGGAGTAGGAGGAAGCAGGGAGCTCAAAGGGCTGGCTGTGTAAACCATGCCATGGTTGAACAGCTCACTTACAGCACTATGGAGAAGCAGAGTCAGGCCCCCAGCAGTCTTTGCTCTAGCCTGGGCTGGAACCCAGGCAGCTGGATGGCACACACCTCTTTTCTCCCAACTAGAGTTGAGTTATAGGGTGTGGTGAAGGACTAGAGCTGTGTTGAGAAATACTGTGGTAACTCTGCTGCTGTGATGACTAGAAGTTGTAGGCGGCATGCAATTCTTGAGAAATTGCAGGTTTTGTTTATTACATAAAACAAAAGTAACAAGTATTTTGATTGAAGGAGAGATGTTCAATGAGTGATGTTACATAGTTTAACAGCACTTGGACCTTTAACTTCTCAAAATTACTGCCCACCAGTGTCCCTAATACTGCTTGTCAATGTTAAAGTCAACCATCTTTGTCTAGATTGATCAATGAGACCTTTTTTTAAATCTAACCCATGGTGTAGTAGATAGAAACATAGCAAACCCTCATATTGCCTCATATTGCATAATCTTTTTTTCAAAGCATTGTCACTGATGCCATGCTGATATTCAATACAACAGCACTCCTCTACATTACTATTTCTTAATAATATATAGGCCTACACCTCAACTTCTTTTTGCAACAGTAAAGATACACCACTGATTATTATTTTATTTCTCTTTCAGGTAAACAGACTTAAAAGATTTTCAGTTTTATACCTGCTAAGAGTTTGAAGTTATTGAGGAGTAAACTGTGTGCTCATGCTCTGTGAGGATATTCCATTGAGAAAAGAGTTCCACAGAAAGAAAATGACTAACTTCCTGTTAACACAACACAGGCTGGTATGTAGACTGGTGCGCAGACACACAGACCTGTAGTTCAGTAATACTACGTTGTTTTGGGTTGATACTGTAATACATTAGTATTCGCTATTCCATAAAGTGCCTTTGAGTAATTGAGCTTTTGAGAATGTGGTGTTTGACAAATTGTTGTTTCTTAAGCACTAAAATCTAATGTAATTATTTCAGTTTCACTACAGGGTTACAGCTACAGTGACGGCTCCGCAGTGATAAACTCAACATAAGGAAGACTGTAAAATGCAGGCTGGAGGCGGAGCACCGGAGTTCATTACCCAACAACACAGACTGTAAGTGCTCGGTCCGGTTGTCTCAGCGTTTGTCAAGGCAGCAGCAGATGCGCCGTACAGGCTGGTTTAAGTCCTCTAAGAAGCTACTAGTCCAATTAACGCAGAGGAGGCGGAAATCCACCCATGTCGACGTTTAAACTAACTTACTGCTCTGCTTGGTGATGGAAATGAACACCGCTCCGGTTTATGAGAACGACCTGCAACTAAAGCCCGCCATCAACGAACAAGTTGGAGCCAAGACAACACAAAGTCACCAAAGGGATGCTGGTGTATTCTAAGCAGTTTTAGTTGCATTTGGGCTGACATAATAAGCCTTTTTAAGCTCCTGGTGAGTAACTGCCGAAGGCCTGCACGCGCGTCATTTGGCGACGCTACGGAGTTTCCTCGCGCTGTCGGTGAAGGAGGCTCGTTAACATGGAAACATACACTGATGTGCTGCTCGTCACCGCAAATGTCGGGTCACTCTTTGACAATGTAAGTAGTCTGCTAAGAGATGTATTAAAGCCACTCCAAGCTGTCATCCTGCCAGAGGATTATACTTAATGCTGTTAGGCTGATAGAGCAACAATTAGTCGATAGTGTAACATTAGAGAGGTAAGTTTGGACCTTAGATGGCTTCGGTTGCTAGCACACATCTTCAGGTATAATGATGTAACAACTGTGCTAAGCCCCTCACGCGCTAACTGCACACTCTGATGTAGGCTACGTAACGTTTAATACGTTTCCATTAACGTTATGTTGGCGACTCGTTTCTCTAAGCAGCATGTGCGCAAACGTTAATTTAAAACAAAAGTAAATTTACCCGCTATACCTGTTGGACGTGCACATTTTCACTCCGCACGTGACCTGCTTTGAGTCTAGGGGGGCGACTTAGGGACCGGTGTTACGATGAAATCTGTACCTGGTTAAATACTGTAACACTGGAGGGGTTCACCCTGAAAATATACTACATTATCCACCTTCATATAAATGGTATGACCCTGGGACAACATAAACTTGGATGCTTTATGTGACATTATTGTGCAAGGATGGTTGTCAATAAAAGAAAATGTTGGTATTTCAATAGGGAAAAAGTCAGGTAGAGAAAAGGACAGTGAACAAGTTCAGTTTTATGGAAACTTATCATTTAAGAATTTTCTTCTGGTTAAAGACAAGGATTGGTCACCTTCTACTCATAGAAATTTGACTTTATTTTCCCAAAAATCCATGATATTTAATGCAGGGGCGTACCAGAGATTATCTATGGGGTGGCCTTTACCCCCTCCCTGAAATTTGTTTGTGGTAAGAAATCCTATACCAAAATTGTGTCATGACTTGAGGAAACACTAAAAGAGAGGAGCCAGGTGCAGACCAACTAAAACAATTATTGAAAAAAAATAAAATAAACAAGAATCCAAAACTCAGACAAACTCAAAAATCTGAAAACACTTACACAAGGAGAGCATAGCTCAGGAATTTGACACAAAGATCAAACACAGACTCTAAATGTACACAGGATAAATTAAAACTGGTGTGAAACAAGGCAAAGGTGAAACAAATGAGTGAAACCAAAGCAGCAACCTCCAGTCTAATATTATAAGACAATGCTGACGTGCTAAAATCTGCTGTTTCCAGAGTGTCCACTTGTACAAAAAATGTTTTGAAGATAGTACTTAGAGGCACAACTCATCGCTCGTGACTGGCAGACCCCCTATAGCAATTACTGTATATCGACTCAAAGCCCACCTCAATTTCAATATGGCTGCCCCAACTGATATGCTTCAAAAAATCTACTTCAGAAACCGACGGGTGATGTCACGGAGGCTATGCTCAGTCATTATACAGTCTGTGAGTGAAACACGAAGTCATCAGATCATCAAGACTTCTGGTTTATAAAAGAGAACTTTCTGGTTAGTGTGCAACCATTGGCTGCGTCAAAATGAAAAACAGTATGCATAGTATGCGAAAAATGAGTATGCAAAAGTACCAGGATGATGTACTCAAATCAGCCCGGATTTTGAGTATGCAGCTGTGGACACTTCACGCACTCATTTCCTCCTCTGGCAGCATGTATAAATGTAACTTATTGATGTTGTTTTTTACACGTGTTGTTTCCACCAAGCACCATCAGCTGTTGACGTTGTGTATGTGGTGTAACTTGTTTTTGTTTGTTTTGTTCTGCGAATGATATGCTATGCCAGTGTTTCTCAAATCTGGTCCTGGGGACCCCCTGCCCTGCATGTTTTTTATGTTCCCGACTCCAACACACCTGATTCAAATGATCAGCTCATCATCAAGCTCTGCTCGAGCCTGATAACGAGCCATTCATTTGAATCAGGTGTGCTGGAGTGAGGTAACATCTAAAACATGCAGGGCAGGGGGGCCCCAGGACCAGGATTGAGAAACACTGGGCTATGTTAATGCTAGTTGAGCTAACAGCTATCTCGAATGCTAAAGCTCATTGGGCTAACAGTTACCGGGGCCCTAGCATTACCCAGTGAACCAGGTAAATAAAATAACAAGCGGGTTAGACCCTGCACAGTGAGTACATGACCAGAAGCACCACTCAGACATTTAATTTGTGGATGTATTTTAACTGCCGCAGTGCCCCGCATAGCTCTCTCGGTAGCTTCAGTCAGCTGCACCGACCCCCATTAATACACTCTACACCGCTGATCGTGTTATTAGCTGTGTTTAATATACTACTGAAAAGGCTTTGAAAATTCGCTGGCAAATAGTGGTGGTGTTTGGCGGAAACTGTCACAATTAGATGTAGAAGAAGAAGAGGTCGACATCATGTCATCATTCCCGGTAAGTATGGCGCTCGGCAGTATGCGATTTGGGACAGCACTACACCCTCAAAATTTGCACACTAAGCCAGTGAGTATGTAGTATGCTTAGTACACTCAATTTGAAAATTTTGAGTACACAGTATGGAAGTATGCGATTTGGGACACACTATCTGTCTCCTCTAGGGTTAACAGATAAATCAGTGATCGGACATACATTTGTATGACATGTCAAAGAATTTTCTTAACACATATTTTCTTTCATAACAGTTGCTTTTTTTTATTTTATTTTTTATTTTTTTTCGTTTTTCAAACAAAAATCTTACAAATAGTATATCCACATTAGTTTTACAAAATATATGAAACAACAAGGAGAAAAACGGAATAATTAGAATAAAATAAAAATAAACAATAAAATAATAATAATAACAATAATAATAATAATAATAATAATAATAATAATAATAATAATAAAACAAAAAAAGGACAAGAATAAATGTATATATAAATATTTCTAAATAATGATAAAATAGGGTAATCATAACAGTTGCTTCTGTGATGATTATGTCCAGGTGCTCATTTTTCTGAAATGTTTAGCTCTTTGCTGACCTGAATGCTCTTTGGCCTTTTAACAGAAAGTTCAGTGAGAGTTTTAGTGAGTGGAAAAGATGTAATGGTCTGCTTTAAACAAGAGAATGGGGCTACATCTTTTTAAGTCCTATGTGTCGTGAGCCAGTAAGATGTGGATCTGATGTATTATATTTTACAGTAAAAGAGTATACACTGTAATATCTGGATATTGTAAATGTCTCAATATTTTGATTTGTGTGTATCTCCTGCAAGAATCTGGCCATCCTGCTTCTATGAATCCTGTTAAAAATGTCATCCTCTGTGTAGGTAATGCTGTATTTCTCGCTTATACTCTCTTGGACGTACATAAAAACAACGTTAAGAGATGAAATAAGGTGAATATGAGGATCTTTTAGTTCCTGCTCATGCTGAGTTAACTGAACTTTCCAACATTTCAGGGAGGAGAGCTCTTACACTCATGGAAATTTGGCACAGGACCATGTTTCCGGCTGCGAGATCTGTCTCCAATGAAAACATGTTAGATCCTATTGTGGGAGTTATGTAAACAGATGAAAATCTTCTCTCATAGGACTCGAGTTTCTCGTCTAAGTTAAACTCTCCTTTTCTCCAAACAAATACTCCTAGATGTAGAACCAGCCTTCAGGATAAGAGAAAGACTGAGCATATCACTTGATAAATCATGCAGCATGGACGAGCCAAAAGTTCAGACAGAGCTGTTACTCAGTGAGGCGGTCATCTGGTTTGTACGGTACACCATAGAATAAACCTGGAGATAATACCCTTTATATAGGTGTAATGACTTCAAATTGGCTGCATTGGATGCATTTATGATCCAAAATCTTTTTTCTTAAACATCACAGATTGAGTCAGACCAGATCTATACATTTCTGGAAGAAGGTAGTATCACAGACAGACATTATGACACAGCTAAGATCAAAAAGTATTGACTGAAAAACTACCCAGGATTCTCAAAAGCTGGAGAGTTTTTATGAGAGCTCACTTTGGATGTTTCTTGTTTAACATGCCTGTTTTTTTTTCACATGACTGCTACAAGCATGCAACAAAGGGAAAGAATGTGCCCGAGTTTATAATTCTGTTTAATGTTTTTTTTTTATTCAGCCCTCAAAACTTAATCCTGGATTCAAATCTTTGTAAATTTTTCGTCCAAACACAAACTAGAGGTGATTTGAATGAATCACCGTCAGTGGAAACAGTGGGAACAGTGGCTGCTCATCCACAGTCACAGTAGGCAGTCCCAGAGGCTGAGCTGCAGCCATGTCTGTCTCACTCACTGCCATGCAAATACACTATGCAAAGCCCTTTCTCAGCGAACATGAGCCCACCTGGCCTCACAGATGATTGTTTCACTCCACTCTGCAGCTTTACTAGTAAAGAAACTCAGAAGGACTGCAGGATCAGACACTGAAGAAGCTTTAGTCAATGAACATACCATGCCTCACTGTTAGTCATACTCAATTGTAAAAATCCTTTCATGTTCAGAATTTTTTTTTAAATAAAAAGTCAGCTAAATAAGCCTTTAGCTTGATTGACAGATTACTCCTGCGTAGTTTACTCTGCTGGGGAGTGTTCATGCAAATTTGAAGTCATCATTGGAGGTGATGTATGGACCCTGACGGATACAGCTACACTTGAAGGGGTTACATCCTGGAACCAAAACAGTGAAAGCTCAGGCGATAATATCTACTGACACACTTCATTGTGTCTTTCAACCTTGTAAGAGTTCATTTTGGTGTTTCCTTTCCGAGAGTCGAAACTTTCATTTGACCTGCTGCTCAGTTAGCTTCACTTTTTAAGACTGAAGTTACAAATTTGGGGTGAGACGACAATTTTATTTACAATCCACAGCAGATGAAATAAGTATGAATGATTTGATTTAAGTCACTTATCAAGGTAAACTATGTTTAATACGAGAAGCACAGTCACTAAAGCATTAGTCAGCTTGCTAAGCTAACATTAGCTTGTGTAAGATGTGATTCTGCTGTGCATCTGTTGAGAATAAAATATGTATACTGTGAAAAGATTTTTTTGTAACAAACAAAATAGACTCAGTGATTAATAAGCCATTTTTAAATTTAGAGGATATTTTTTGTATGTTAAGACCGTCACCTGGGAGAATTTTGAAGAAGTCATCAACAGTATGCAGACCAAAGAGGCTTTGCTTTCATTTTTCCTCTGGAACTTACAGTTCTTTGATGGATAAAGTGTCAATACCTTAACTCATACAAAAATAAAATGAGTGAAATGTGTAACTTTGTTCTCTGGTCGCCAAAATTAATGCACAATAAATTTGTCTTAAAGCAAATTCAAAATCAAGCATTTCAGCCAAAAGTTACCCATGGAGTCATAGTGATCCCTCTTCCCTAATAGGAAGTTCAGAGAGTAAAAGAAAAGTGCTTTAGAAAAAAATGTCATAGGCATTTGCACCACATTGGACGTTAAACGTGTTGGGTGTCACCATGTTGTCTTTGGAGGGACAGAAATGAGCATAGTAGGATAAGAAGGTTAGCAATAAGGACAAGAGCAGAGGAGTGAAAACATAAAATGTCTATAGAGAATGTAACTGTTTTTGTGTCCAGTTGTAAACAGGAACATTTTTATTCAAGGGCTAACAGGGATTGACTTTTTTTGGAACCAGCCCCAAGTGGCCTCTGGAGGAACTGCAGTTTTTCACTTTTGCCCTGATGGTTGCTTCTATGTGTCAATAACAAAGACACACTTAAAGGAGTTGAAGTCCATTCCTTATACCAAGAAGCTCAGTATTTATTGATTTATTCAAAATTGATTTTATTTTTCACTCGACCTTTACCCTCTCACTGCAGAGTTAAGAAACAGGCCTGGAACACTGTCAGCCAACGATTTCCCCTAGATAGCAAATAGAACCAGTGGGAGATCATTACGACTGTCTGAGAATTCACCTGGGGTAGCCAACTTTGGTAGATCAGCAAGAGTAAGCATCATTTTGGAGGTATGTCACTAGGAATAGATAAAGTTTGTTTGAGATCTATGTCACAAGACCAGGGTCAGAATATAGAGAGGCTTGGGTAGGCTTTTGGACAGGAAGGTAAAATATCAAGTCATTCTGTGTTGAAATGATATGATTGGGAAACAACTTTGACAGACACATGCATTTTTTTTGTCTTTTAGGGTGTGGACTTCCCCCTGCTACCTCTGTTGTAGTTTTTCATGATGTACAGCTAAAATAAAAACACCGGTGTTTCTAAAAACCTTTGTTTCAGCTGCTGTCTGAAGCGCTACGTTGTAGCTGCTGTTTCTTTAAGGCCCCCTGCTCCACAAACCCTCTTCCCTAGGGGTGGGTACCGAATTAGGTACTTTTAAAGATACCGACCGAATTCTGTCAAAAGTACCTGGTATCGATTCATGTAAAACCAAGGGTACCATGTTTAGATACCTAAATGCATCCTTGTGACTGTGAGGGAGAGGAAGAGTAGGTGACTTTCCATGCTAGACATGAACACAGCATTGCAAGGTTATATATTGAAGAATAAATTTGTCAAATTGAATTTTTTTTATATTTCATTATTAAACAAGTTGATATTTTTTACCACTTAAACATAAAAAAGTACGGAAACTTGGTACCATTGAGTACCGGTACCAATTGCCAGGTACCGGGCATCTGTACCGTAACGTTTCAAATGTGAAAGGTACCCATCCCTACTCTTCCCTCTGATTGGCCAGCCCTCTAGAGTCCTGTCAGGGGCAGAACTATAAAGGGATTATCGATCTACGTCATCATAAAGATGTGCACACATCTTGACCTCCAAAGCAGCGTTTAGCCCCATTCATTCAGACTGGTTAGCATTTTTTAAACACTAAATTCAACCTGTTATTAGCATAAAAATGTACGGGTGTTCTGTGGTCAGTTTTTAGAAACGATACCCTACAACAGAGGCAACGTATATCAAGTTTTGACTGTTACTGAGCAACCGGTGTTTTGGAGTTAATAGAGACCATGCTAATTGGTGCCTCTTAGCCAACAGTATCAGTGATTAACAGCCGGGAGTCACCAGTTAACAGCAGTACCAGCTAACACTTTGCACTGAAACACCAGCGATGTCTGCGAGTAAATAATTAAATGTACTGTATTTTGGTATATTTGTTGACACACGTTTACATCCTGGTATGTCACAGTCTAGTAAGTGTCCACGGACAATGCAGTCATGAGCATAGTGTGACAGTTTAGTTGTGTGTTTAAATTGCTCTCTGTGAACACACCAGATTTCTCGGCTAAAAACGTCTGTCCACCCAATATCTGTCCACTTTCTGATCTCTTCTGTCCACTCACTGCTATTTCACAAACCTGAGAGCGTTTTACCATCTGTATGAGTGCTGGTATTTTGTTTACAAGTACGTTTTTTGGTGGTTAACACCTCCACGTCAGTTGACAAACCATTATACTCTACAGTGCTTTTGCACCCAAGTTGTGCGCGCATCAGGCGTTGTTGATAAACAAATAATCCCTCTATAGGCAAATCTTGGTGTTTGATGCCCACCCCTTTAACGTGTCACTAAACAGTAAGGAGATTCTATATGGTAACTTAATCATTTTAGCAAGTCTTGTAACGATCTGGTGCTGTTTTCAGGTTTTAAATTATTGCTCAAATTTAATTTGAAAATCCAGCATTGTTAATTTGTATCCATGTTTAAAACATGGGGAAGCACAAAAAATTGCATAGCGCACTTTTAATGTTTTTTTTCTTTCATTTTACAGGTGGGTGAAATTCAGAACGACTGGTTACAAGAATTATACAAGGTAAGCTTAAGACTCACACTGTTTATTCACAGCTCACATTCTTGTATTTCATCCATTACTGATATTGAAGAGTATCTTCTCCTTCATTGTGATGACAGTCCAGTGCAATTCAGACACTTTCTTACTTAGATAGGCCTTATTGTATTTGCAATAGTAGGGTGGTGACACCTACCACACACAGCAGCTCCAGCTTCCTCTGACAAACAAACACCACTGATAACATGTCACAGCAGGCCACTACAGATATTCAACAACAGAGAAACTCTTCATCCTGTCACACAGAGAAAACCCTCTTCGCTAACATTACCCTGTGATGTTAATCCAGATGACTAAGACTGGTTTTTGCATCTCCTATACAGACTATCCAAAGCTACAAGCCACAGTTCATCGCCCTGCACTTCCAGGAAGTTGGAGGGAAGGACTACATGGCCAACATGGGCTATGCTGAAAACTTCTTTTGGTAAAAAGGAAAAAAAAGTGTGCTTTATATTGGATGGAAGCTTGTAGATAATTTTTGCAGCTCATTTTTTGTTCTTAGAGTTGTAAACTTATACAATAACAGTCACAGTTGTTTAAGGCCAATAAATTACACGTTTCGTGAACTAAAAACTCCAAAACCACTGTGTTAAAAAATCTAATTCAATTTAGGAAAGCCTTGCCAGTAGATGTCCTGTTCAGTTTCTAATTAATTAACTAACTGACCTCTTCAGCTCTGCATTAAAGGGATTGAGTTTATTCTCTTACCTGACAAAAGCCCTGACGTTCTCTCCACTTGTTTGCAGGAGCATTGAGTCCAGTGAGGAAATGAAGGATTATGACAGGGCCTGCATCTATGTGGACAACCATTTCCAAGTAGAAGACAGCTTCACGGTGAGAAAACACTCAGACTGCTCACTCAGATTAGTTCACGTGACCGTCCACTAGATGGAGTCCTCGTCTTTGTTAGTGCTCAGTGGTAGCAGGAGGTCCTCCGTGCTCTCTGAGCACAGCTGGTTGCAGGTAAAGTCTACTGACAAAGCCGCTGATGTCTGACAAAGTTGCATTAGAAAAAATAAACCAGCTGCCTGCTTTTATGTAAATAAGCATGAGTTTTTGCATCACATTAGATCTGTATTGTTTTTTCATTTTGTAGTTTTGCAGTTAATGTTACCGTTACCATTTGATTCTCCTGATACAAAAATGACCTCTACATGCCTTCAGGAAGGTCGTTTGTTAGTCCATCACAGTTTCTTTGTATAAATTGAGATTTTAAACTGAGGTCATAAAACTTGCGACCCATGGTCTGATGACATCAAAGATAATGTGTCCAGAAGTCTGTGACGAGGAGCTTGAAATCTGAAACTGATTTGAGATTTTTTTTCTCCCTCAGAGCCTGACTTAATGGGTGGTATTAGTTTTTCACAACAGTACAGAAAATGCTTTTGATAGAGCCGTAGTGTATGTATTGTATTGATTAGATTATTTTTATATGGAACTTAAAATTGAATTTATATATTTTGTAGCTGCTAGATGCAACTGTTAAGGAATCAGTGAAAAAGACAGTAGGACCTCGGACACCGTGATGTTAGCTGAGAGTTCATCATTTATTCAGACCCAAGCATTACAGTTCAGTGCTGTATAATTTAATGCAGGATCTTTTTTAAATTTGAAGTGGAAATAATTTGTAATATATAACTTTAATAGCAGACAGGGTGTCCGCGGGGTCTTAAAAAGTATTAAAAGTTGATAAATCAGCTGTGGGAAAATTGAGGCCCTTAAAAAGTATTAAAAAGTCTTAA
The DNA here is from genome assembly GCF_033239565.1 of Halichoeres trimaculatus. Classification (NCBI taxonomy): domain Eukaryota; kingdom Metazoa; phylum Chordata; class Actinopteri; order Labriformes; family Labridae; genus Halichoeres; species Halichoeres trimaculatus. Next base: position 24,858,544 of record NW_027437183.1, read on the forward strand.
TTGTAATGCTGTGAGGCATTAAATTTTATTGGTATTCAAGCTTTGACTCCAAAAGTATCCATGAATATTTATTTTCCTCCTTGCAACTAGGGCTGCATGATTATCGCAATCACAATCGCAATGTCAGCACATGCAATTCAGATTTTTCTCCATGATAACCAAGCAAGTCTGTAGACTCATCATGACACAACTTTTTTTTAATTGCAAGCGCAATCGCAATATTGTCCATCTAATCGCAAATCGCACCTTTACCCCAAATCGTGCAGCACTACTTGCAACTGTTACAAACTAACCTGACACGCCTGACAGACAGCTCCATATATCCACCACAGAAATAGTCCATCTGGTTCAAAAATGTTTTCAGGGTCTGAACCTTCAAAGATAACCACACCTGGTGATTGGACGATCATTCTGCTCGTCACACTCATCACAGACCAGCATGTGTTTGTTTTGGAACAAATTTTCTTTGTTCAAATCAACTTTTTCACCAGATGCAACTCAATGAAATAAGGTATTTATTAATACAGTTACGTAGCACTGTTGTTTGAGACGTGACAACAAGCAAAGTTGTAATTTTGTGAGGCGTGGGTTATACGTAGCGCTAGCAGCCCAACATATCCGTAGGCTAATGTGACAACAAACTCAGTTTGTACAGTAGTTTAGTAGCCGTCTGTATGTAGCACTGATGGAAAGCAAACAACACAATCTCAAGCACATGTCCTACATTTTAACAATGATGAAATAAAGTTCTTGTTTTTTTCTGCAAGTTGGCCTTGTATAACAGCTGTTACTTTTTGTGGTAATGGGAACGTCAGTTAATCTGCCTCAAGTTTCATTTATTCTTTCAAGCTTCATTCCTTCTCAGCTTACCTCATTTATGTTAAAAAGCAAACTACAACTGTCAAAGATCGGTTGCTAACGACAGCTTTATGTCACGATAAGGTCTTAAGACTTTTTGAAAGGTTTTTAAAAAGTCTTAAAAAGGTATTTAATTTAACCTCAGGATTTCAGCATATACCCTGAGCAGATCCATGCAGGAAGATCACATGAGCTGTGTGATCAGATGGCATGTGAGGTCTGTTCAGTATCAGCCAATAAGGATAAGAATCTGCATTAAGAGGCAAAAAACGTGCCCTGCCATAGGTGTGCATATTTGTAGCACTTACTGTTATCTTGTTTTTGATGTATGTGTGTATTGTTAGTCCTGTTTGGGTTTACACACATCACGTTTCATGGCAGAATCTCACAGCCTGGTATGTTTGCATCGTCGATCTGTTAGATGTAGCGTGAAACAATGCTGTTGTAGTTTCACAGTGTAGGCACAGGCTGAGGGCATGTCCTTAACGACAAGTCAGTCTGGCTTCTGTCTACTTATCTTATCACTATCCATCTCTGAACCTGGAAGGCCTCTGCAGGCACCTGCTGTGAAATATTTTACTGAGTTCTTCTTTTATGACCCGCGAGAGAAGCATGAGCAAGAATTCCTCCCTTTTCTCCCATAACAGGTTTGTCAGCGTAAGTTTGTCTAAAAATTTGCACTGTTTGTGCGTAAGATCCCTCTGCACCTGAGAAAAGTGTCAGTTTACTTCCAGCTATTAACCCTCACTCCTCCCATGTGAAAGCCTCACACTGTGCAGATGTCAGAAAGGGTCAGGAGCTGCATTTGTAGAGCAGAGGTGTGCGAAGTAAAACAGGGAAAGTCAATGGCCAGGTGTTGGGGAGACAGGCCAAAGTCAATACATTTAACTCTAGATTAAAACTATTGATCCCAGCCTATTTGTGCACGATAAATAAAGTGTGAGGGGGGAGTAAAAGACAGCTGGGACTAAGTTTCCCCTGCGCTCAAGTGTTCGCACCCTCCACTGTTTGCCCTGAGAGCCCCCTCCCACTCCCACCTCTCCTAATGCCTCATTCTCATTTCGTCTGTGCCACCTGCATTGATTTTCAATTTGTTTCCCCTTGGCTGTGGATCATCAGTTATGTGGCCAAGAGAGAGTTTGGGGGTTTCTCCTTTCAGAGGGGCTGCAGCGGCAGAGGGGGCAGACTTGCATGCATTCCCAGTACAAATGGTGTTTTGATAAAAAATCACTTGTAAGTCAATATTTTTTTATTAAACTGTGCACAAACCTGATTGATGAAGATAGGTGTTTGGCAGAGTATGTGAGGGAGAATGTGTGTTGGAGTGTGTGTTTGGACTTTCCAGACTGTTTAAACGGGGAATTGTTACAGATCGACCAAAATGAGACCAGTTTATCTGAGACTGTAACAAAATTAAAAGTCTGAAGAAATAACTTGATGAAACTGTGAACTTAAATACAATAAAACTTTTATTAATGTGTTTTCACATCCATATTCTTTAGTCAGCTCGTACTATTGGCATCAAGCTAACAACTTTTATCAGCTCTGCTCAAGTCACTCCTAACACTGAGTTTGGACAGGATGTTTGCTAATTTTCCTTCACTGTACCACGAGACCCTTCAGTTTTCTTAAATGAGGGCGACTTTGGCTCTGAAGATAAATGATCTCTTCAGGGAGAGATCTCTCATGCTCCTGCTGGATGTGCGTAAGTGTGTGCGTCTGTGTGTGTATTTAGGGGGGTTGCACATTGGGCCGTCACGCCCCAAGCCCTCGGAGCGCCAGCTGATTTTTCTTCAGCCCCCAGCCACAGAGGCAGCGTTGGCAGACAGCAGGCCTACTGCTTAATACCTTTTAAATTGTTTTAATTTTCTGTCTTTATTGATCTCTCGGGGCATGATTAATCAGATCAGTGGAGCAGGCAGTTAGTACATTAAAAATTGTCAGCCACGTGTCAGGGATGATTGGGTGCTGAAGTGTGAGCACGAGAGGTAATGTGTGTGGATGTGCTGGGTGGTTGTGTGTCCACTTTGAACGTCTCTATTCTTTAAAGTTTCATGTGTCTTTGGGAGAGTAACAATATACTGTGTGTCAGACTGGATCATTCAATACAAAACCCACAATTCAGCTCACATAATGATGAAATGAACAGTTTCATTCATCACGTCAGAGGTTGAGTTGAGATGATTTCTGCTGTTTTTGTCGCCATTTATAGATATTTAGTTTCATTGTGGAGTACGTCCGGAAAACTGTTCAGGGTGAGCAACTCCAAGCTCTGTTTTTCCAGTCCACATCTTAAACTTTGAGGTTTTTAAGGTGGAATGTTGCAGTGTATGGAGAAAATCCAGCACATTTTGGCCTTCTTGAAGGAGGTCAGGCAAAGGTTTGAGCCAATTTTTACTCTCATCGTTGAATAAATGCACATATTTTATTTTATCTATATTATTTTCTGATTGGATTCCTATCGGAATGTGTTTCACATTTTTTAAACCGCACATTTAATTGATTTTTTCTTTTACTCTGATGTTGTGACACTTTGAAAGATGTACCAAAGGCTGCTTTAATATTATATTTATGACTATACATATTGTTTGATAAAGGTCACACCTGTCTTTTCCTAACTGGTCATCTAATATCTGATATAGACATCAAAGACTCCCAGATCATTGTTATTATTATTATTATTATAATTTATTTATTTATTTTTTTTTTATTTATTTATTTATGTATTTTTATATTTAATTAATTTATTTTTTGGTCTGTCTGTCTGTTATGCATTAATTTGTCTTGTTTTGATTTTGATTTTAACTGTATATCTGCTGTATCTGTCCTTATATCAGTGTACTGTAAAAATACTACAGCAAGATGTAGTTAATTTTTTACTTTTGCTTTGCACTATAAAAGTTCAATAAAAATGCGTTTGAAAAAAAAAAAAAAGGTCACACCTGTGCTGTCCTATTTTGGTCTTGCCTTGGATGTTGGGTTCATCTTTTGCTGCAGCAAACTGAAAAAATGCTGTTGAGTAATTTTGTGTTCTTTGTCCAAGTTTGCCGTAAAGTTCTTCACTTTTTGAATAATTTACTTTAAAAAAGTGGTCCGATTAATTTAATTTTGCTCTCTTCGCTCATTCATCAGTTTTTCTTCTGTTTGTCTCTCTGTTCAGGCTTTGGGCAGCATGTACTTCATCCACAAGACGCTGGAAAACATCCAGCAGTTTGACTTTAACGGTAAGCTCTTCTCCTCCTGCTTGATGTTTGAATTGGCTCGTATCACTTTAATGTTTGTCAGCTGCTGATTGATTTGTAAATCTGCCCTTTACTGAGAAACGTGACAAGTTTCATCCTCCACATAAAGCCCTCCCCTAACATCTCCCCCTGGTTAGGTAATGGCTCATAAATGGCTCATAACATCAATGTTGCATAAGATTGGCAAGTTTTTTAACATCAGACATGTCTGGACATCTCTCTGTATAATGACACTTTGATGGCCAACATTTTCCACCTTATATTTGCAAAGCGCCTGAATTTAAAGTGGTGTTATTTTGCTGCTGCATAGTCCAGTCACGTTAGGCGTGAAAAAGCTCCTCAGAAAAGCTTATGGAAGAACCATAAACATCCTGCAGCTGCCACCGGCCGTGCAGCCCAAACCGATTGTTGTTCACCAAACACAATCTAATGGCTCGCTTATGGATCCTCTCATCACGTATGCCGCTCTGATGAGGTTAACACCAGTTTATTGATTGCTGTTTGCATGTTTTCTCACTCTTTTACATGTCACCCCTCTCCCCCCTCCTCTCCCCTCTCTTACAGTTAAAGATTTCAAAGCAGTGTCAGGGCAGAACAAGCATGTGGGCTCTCTGGACGGTGTCACCACGGTGGAAAAAGAAAAATTCCCAAAGAATTTCTGGCCTGATGTGAGTATGTATGCAAGAGGGGGCATCTGTGTATGCCTGCATTTTTATGTGTTTGTGTGGGTGTGAGTGTGTGTGTGTGTCCAGGTGTGGGGAGGGGGCCGTGAGGGCCAAAGGGAGATGATGGGACAAATGAGTCTACTGGGGCTTTGGTGGGCTGTCTGCCTTCTCTGACAGGGAGATGAGACAAATTATGTGAAAGAATCAATAATTATCAGTTTGTCCCTTCAAAGACACGGCTCGCTGCTGTTTAGTGACTCACTCTCATCTGTCTCTGTTACAGTTCAAGTGGTCCAGGAAGGGCTTCATGAGGACCCGCTGGATAATACACAACCAGTACGTAAACTCACCCTGAGAAAGAAAGTTCAGCCCACGTTTCCCTTCCCATTCTGGTTGTTGACTTTTTGTCCACTTAAAGGAGTGTGTGTCCTCTTTTAACTGCTTCATGTCACAGTGGACTCTGTTTACCTTTCTGTTTCCACCAGCCCAGGGGACGGCTGAGTTTGTAAGCGAAACCAAAAAGTGCAGACACAATACTTTACAGATTTACTTTTTGACCCCCTACTCTTCTGCAGAGCTGTTGCAGTGTTCCTGTTTTGCACAATTCCAGCTCAGTTTTAAACAACAGAGAAGCATTCAGAGCATTTTAAGCAGATGAAAAGGCAGATTTTTCTCAGTGTAAAGAGCTAAAGGGTAAATTCCAGACATCACAGAGCAATCAGAAACACCAATACAAATCAAAGCTAATGCTGCTTTTTATCTGTGTTGTATAAATCAAGTCCACTATTTCAGTTGAGCTAGGTCATAAAGACAGTGTTGTGCATCCAGTTTTATTCTGCAACCCACTCGAAGCTAAAAAACTGTTTTGAACGGTTTATCTCTAAAGCTAACCAGAGATTGTCTCCTACAAAATCTAGGTAATTTAAACAGCACACATCTGTGCAAGCAATGATCAGTGTATGAACTATTTTTATCTGAGCCTCTCCTCAGTGTTATTTTCCTCTGTTTGAAAAAGAATCTGCTGTAGGGGCTAAAAAACTTGTTCTGTTTACTCTTCTTTGCAAAGGACACGTGTTGCTGTACGCTTTGCTGGAAACCCGTTTTTTTACGTTTTGGGTTTTTTGAAGATTGTAGCCTTCCTTTGTAAGTCAACACGGCAAGTAGGTTGGAGCAAAAACTGTTCCCAATGAGAGCTGTAGAAAAGGAGTGAGCACAGAAGACAAGTGTGGTCATGCGGTCAGTGTTAACACCACCTCAGCCACGTATAAGAAGCTCCACAAACACACACACACACCCTTCACAGGCCTGGCCAGTGCTGTAGAAGAGATTTGATTCCTCTTTTCCCTGCTACGTACCAACATAATGTGTCTGCTTGTGTTCCTCACAGAGGTCTGGACCTGGTCAACGTTCACCTGTTCCACGATGCCTCCAACCTCATTGCCTGCAACTCCAGTCCATCCATTTACTCAGCCAATCGCAAAAATGCTCTCAGATATGTCATCAACAGGTCAGATTTTAATAAAGTTGTATAATTTGAAAAAAAGAAAGTACATTACACACTTTTCTTTTTGCTTTCACACAGCTTTAAATTGTTAACTTGGCATTCTTATTACCAAAAAGTCAGAGCTTTATGGTATAACCAATGGTATGACCACATCAGAAAAAAGAAAGGCTGAGATATGGCTTTTATTTCTGACAGTGCTTTGTGTTTCTCTCTAGAATATCAGACAGCGGATTCACTCCTCTGCCTTTCTTCGTATTTGGAGATTTCAATTTCCGTCTGGACGCTCAGAGTCTGGTACAGGTATGAAACTAATTTCTTCCAAAGTCGTATGAATATTCTTGAGGTGTGTATTCCCTTCGGGGATGAATCAAGTATTTTATCTATCTATCTATCTATCTATCTATCTATCTATCTATCTATCTATCTATCTATCTATCTATCTATCTATCTATCTATCTATCTATCTATCTATCTATCTATCTATCTATCTATCTATCTATTAAGTACGTCTTTCTCTGTTTGTGTGTCTGTGTGCAGCATCTGTCCACTTCAGCAGATGTTCAGACCGTAAAGAAAGACAGCAGTAACGAAGTGGAGAAGATCATCTGTGAAGAAAAAGACAACGACCGTCAGGTGATCAAAACTTGGCAGGTTAAGACAGCAACTGACTTTTTTTTTTTTTTGGAGCCGCATTTGTTTACCTGCCCTCTATTCACTCCCAGGTGCTGCTCCACATCGAGGAGAAGTTGTTTGCTTACCTGCACCAGGCAGTTTTCAGAGAGGATGATGGCAGAGCAGTAAGAAAACATTTTTTTACCACACTGATAATGTCAGCACCTCAGCACACTCACTGTTTCTTTTTTGGCAGTTTTTCAACAACCCAGCATGTTATTGTGACCCTGAGGCCATATCCTGTCAGTAGATCTGACCCAAATTCTCAGTTTGGTTGATAAAACGATTAGAGAGGACAAACCAAAAGCTTCATATAAATTTGGCATGGCGCTTGATCAGTGCCCTAGTTTCTCTCACTTTTTTTTAAAATGTTGAAACTACTTGCAATCCCCGCTGATGAGTCATTGTCTGCATCCTGCAGCTTTTGAAATACGACAAAGAAGTTGCAGCCTTTCACGATGTCGTTAGAGAAGAGGAAATCAAGTTTCCCCCCAGGTAAGACTCATGTCATATTGAAATAAACTCACGACTTGTTTGATTTTTCTAAAATAACCTCTCTGTCTCTCAGTTATCCCTACAGTGAAGAAAACACTAAACCCACCCAGTACATGAACACTCGCTGTCCTGCCTGGTGTGACCGTATCCTCATGTCACATACCGCTCAAGAGTTCATCCACAGGGTGGGTCATTTTTAAGGCTACAAATCAAACTTTCTGTAACTCTGCTGCAGTATGATCTAAATTACAGCTCATTTTAGTCGTTCAGACAGAAATTTAAATTTAACCCACTTGTCCAAAGGTTGGAAAAATCACCAAAAGAGGCCATATTCTATTTAGAGCAACCAAAGTAGGATCAACGTTAGTATCTAAAAAATATCAAATTGTTAAGCTGAGTGTGGCTAACATTAGCTAACCACTCAGTCCTCCCTGCAGGTCAACATACACCTGCATTCACCTGTTATTACTTCATGTTTTTATAAATTAAAACACTGCTGAACTGCACCAATATGAGAAACTATCGGTCGTCTGTGCTTGGTTACATCTGAATAATATGGCACTGTAGCGTTATGGCATGCTTTGGGGACCAGAGCTACTTCCTCAGCTCGTGGGTGGTGGCGGTACTACAGCGTACACACAAAACATGAAGATGTTGAAGGTGTAGTGAAAGTTATTATGTCACTTCTGGATTGACGGCTCCAGTACCGAGTATAAAATTAGGTATTGTCACGTCATCCTAAGGTCCAGTTGTGTCAGCTTAAACAGTAAAATATTGAGGAGACGTTAAAGTGGTATTATTTACTTGAAAGTAGAGATAGACATGTTACACTTTCTTTGGAACTTGTCCGGCTGATAAAATTGATTTTGTCTTCTCAGAGTGATGATGATAAGATGATGGTGGTTTACAACACAGTGGGTCCTAATGTCTGTATGGGAGACCATAAGGTAACAGTCTAGTGTCATGTGTGTACTGTTGAGACTAACAAACCAGACATGTAGAGTAACTCTGGTGTGCTCTTGTGATTTTCTTGCAGCCTGTCTTCCTGTTCTTCAGCCTGAAGACAAATGAACATTGACAGAGATCTCTCTCAGAGGTAAGTGCATGTGTGTAGTGTATAAGATGCAGTTTTCTGTGTGTCTCTGTAGTAACTCCAGAGGGGGGATTCAGTGTGTTAGAGTGATCACAGTAATCTCACACTGCTCCCCTGAGAGCCATAACCACGGCTGGCCCATTGGAGCCTGGATATGAACTAAGATGAAGTGCCTGCGGGACACAAGCACTCCTTTGTGTCCAGTGTAGTCGGACCACAGGCGATCAGCACCTTTCACTGATCTATGTCTATTGAATCCTCTCCTCTGTCAGTGTGGATACTTGCACTAAGTGCACCTCAGGCCCACTCTTCATTAATTACCATCTTGATGATCGTCCAGAGAGACATGTATTCAACCCGACAGCACATTGGCATTTTTACAGTCATGATTTTGTTTTGCTGCCGTTTAAATTTATTTTTTTAAGGATGGACTGCTTTTTCATGAGGGTTCTTCTTTGGAGGGCTGCAAAATGATGAGAGCAACGCTGCTAAGACTTTGAAGATGCAATGACCAACTTTCTTGTGGTTTGATGTTCCACAAGATTCGAAACTCAGATATCCTGAAATAGTTTGGAGAAGGTGTTGTCTGTGTGTATACCTTTGAGAGTAATTTGATATAATGACTCTCATAATGGTCCACACCCACTGAATCATTCTTTCGTTTTCACTTCTGTTAACATGTGATTTACAAACTGTGTCCGTGTTTGTGTTTGCGTCTACAGCAGGTCCATAGCTGCACCATCCTAAGAGCTCTGCCACAGTTTCAGCACCAGAGGCTCATCTGCCAGCTGTGGGTCTGGACACAGGAGAAACCCCATCCACAAATCCTCCGTGTCTTACATCTGATCCCACAAACATCACAATCTGCATCATAATGGAAGAAGGATGGTACTTTAAGACACTGTCATTAAACCCATCATGCATTTTAATCACTTCCTTAATTCTTTTGAAGCTCTCCGGTCTGTGAGGAGAAAACAATAAGGGTTAGCTTTAACACTTTAGAAAATAGTTAAATCAACCAGTTAGAAATCAGTATTTTGAAATTGTTGCATTAATAACTCTTAGGAGGAATATAAAGGTTAAACTGGGGACTAAATAGGATCAACTGAACGTTTTTAACATGAAGTGTCCCCTTCACAGCAATTGAACTGTGTCACTTATCTTTTTCACGTTGATTTTTTTTTTTAAAGAAAAAATTTTTATTGGTTAATTTCAGGATTGAGAAGATAGAAAAATAACCCTAGACAGTTAACAGTTTAACGCAGCAACGCGTCTATAGCAGTGAAGTCTGTATGATGTGGTAAGAGTTCAGTTATGTAAAATAGCATCAGTGTTTCACCCTGTTCAATAAAGTAGCAGTCTTTATTTGTTTTGGTTTTCCCCAATGAATGATCTGTATGTCAATACCAAGTGCTTTATTCCAGAGGGTTGCACCCAGCAGTTTTTTTGTTTGTTTTTGTTGTTCCTGTCGTCACTCAGAGACAGTTATCTGTTCTGTTATCTGAAGAAATCTCTCCGTTCTTATCCTGGTTGGCATCAACCTTATTTCATTGCCAAAATAATGACAACATTGGCTGCATGTGTTTACTTTGAACTTTAGGATGTGTCTGTCACATGACCTCTTTTTAACTTGATAGAATATGTATTCATATAGCATACACGTGTGTGTGTGTGTGTGTGTGCGTGCGTGCGTGTGTGTGTGTGCGTGCGTGCGTGCGTGCGTGCGTGCGTGCGTGCGTGCGTGTGTGTGTGTGTGTGTGGGGGCACCGCACATGTATCCCAGGATACAGAGGGCACAGTTTTTGTTTGGATTTCTTTGATCTGGTCTTTCATGGCTTTGATTAATAGTTTTATACTGTAGCACCAGTGATATATTTTTGATGTGTGTAAAGAGTTAGATGATCTGTATCAGTCTTTATTAACGACTAAATGAAGGATTTTAATATTTTATTTGTTGGTTTCATCAATTCATCTAACCTGGAGGATTACAGTGAGTGGCAGCTGATGTGTGTTTTGAGGTTTGTGTTTCCTTTAAAGTTGAACTTCTTCTGTCTGACTTTCTCAGTGGATCACAGGATTTTACTTTCGGACTGTCGGCTGTTTTTGTACAGTTAATTTGGACACTTGCCACATAACAAGATTAAGTTACAAATCATGTCTGTTTCATCTTCAAACAGCTCAACATTAACCACTCCTGAGTGGGGTGTGTTGTAAAAAGGCCAGTATTACCTTTTGATTAACTCTGGTCAAACACTACATCACTGTAATATTTCTCTTTTGTGAATAAACCACACCCTCAAAAATAAGTTTTGTTTTTATTGTCCATGCCAAACTGAACAGAATGTAGCTTCTGTCTGGATTTTTGTAAGTGTTTGCTTTTGTTTCTGGGACGAAGAGCCGTCATTACTTGAACATAGGCACGTTTTAGACACACCTGTTTTGAAAATACAGCGATGTATTTACAGTCACAGCTGACAAACCTGAAAGGTTGGTTAAAGTACCACATGCCAAAACTCTTACACCTTCCTAGATGCTGCTGCTGCTTTCCCAGAGCCAGAAACAAAAATAAAAGGAGTGTGAAAATTGAATGCACTCTGTTACATTGACAAAAGAAAAAAAAATCTGACTATTGTGTCAGTGGTATTGACAAAATGTAGCCCACTTTCATGCAAAATTAAAAAAATATATATCTTGAACTTACTTGAACTTTGCCTAACTTCAGTTTTCATGGCGAGACAATTTATCTGCCGGGTTGAGCTGTGCTTATTTTGTAGGACAGGAAAAATTAGACCTTAAACAGAGGAGCTGGAATTGGATGTTTAGTGCTTTCTGTTCAGATTGAAAATCTTTAAGTTTCAACACATCAAGAGACCGATCCCTACTGTAATTGCATCTAATTCTTTTGTGCTGATTCAACGGAGAGAAAATCTTAAAAGATCATTTTAATAAATAATCTTTGTGCATGGATCTGAAAATAATTGATTTAAAATGGAGCTTTTGTTGCATGATGTTAATATTATTACAAGTTTGGCACTGTCCATTTCATCATGTCTGCTGTGAGCAATCCAAGCAGAAGTGTCCCTGCAGCATTCCTCAGTCTGTCCTCTGACAGTCCCCCTGCCTGATGTCGGCCCTCTGAACCATATGGAGTCTAAATCACTGAGCCTAAATGGTGAATGAGCCACTCTGTTTATATTGATTTTACGCTGAGGTGGGTGGTGGGGGACATTGTCTTCAATTAAACCTCACCACACAGTAAATCACACTCGATCAGACCTTTGACCTCTGCACTTCTCTTCTGTGTTTGAGTTTTTTTGTTTGCAGTTCAACTGTCACTTTATGTCTAATTCAGCAGCAGGATTTGAGTTATTGTGGCTACATCATGCACAATGATTTACATTGTCAGTTAACTACCTGTTAAATAACAAAGTCACAATAATTTATTTGTTTCAGAATTGTATAACACTATTCACTTTAATAGTTTTACAATGTATTTCAAAAGCATGTATACAGTAATAGAAAAAAAAATCTGCACTGTAAACTCCATGAACATGATCAGTAACAGTGAAATTAAATATATATTTCAATTACCTTACCCACAAATTTATCAGTTTTCCAATTCTGAATGCATGGCTAAAGCCTTAACAGAGATATTTGCCATTCACTCACCATTTTTTCTTCTCAGGGTGTAAAATATTTAATATTTACAGAATTTTCTGTGGTAGACTCTGTGGCAACTACGTAGCATGTGGCATTTCTGTAGTTTATGACTGCAATTTGGAGTTGAAAGCACACATTTAGGCTAACAAAGCCCTAAAATGTAAAACAACAAAACATTAGTAACTTCAAACTCCTTACTTGTACCACCAAAAGCCCCATGCAGTTTTTTTTTTTTTTAATGTAATTTTCTTTTTTATTTTTACAAAACGCTTCCGGTGACACAGTCATGTCAACTCGCCTGAAATGAGCAGTAACTTATAAAAGTAAACGTGTGTTAGCTTAATTTTTACAGCCCGTCTATCTGTTAAACCGTCTCTTTAAATGACCTCTACTGCTATGTGCTCGTTTATTAAATTTCGATGTCGACATGAACTCATTATCACAACATGCAGGAAATGCTGAGTGAGGCGCGCGCGCGCGTGTGTGTAATTGTGTGTACGAGCGCGTGAGTGACCGTTGAGGAGGACGAAGCGCATCAAACATGGTGGGGCCCCAGGCGGAGGACGGAGAAGGCCCTGCGGTGTTTGCGAAGCAGCAGTCGAATCTTGTCGTCGTCAGAGTCCGGGTCCAGAGGCTTGTTGTACTCCTCGTCCTCCACCTCGTTCTCCGAGGCCTCCCCGCCTTGCCCTGCGAGGCTAGCCTGCGTGGAGCTCGGCTCCGAGGCGCTCTTCTTTCGCCACTTGGTGCGACGGTTCTGAAACCAAACCTGAACACGACACGGGAAACTGGTCTGAGTTAACTGGGAAAACTTGTTAGCTCCACACGTTTAGCTACGAAGTGTTCCTCTGTGATGAAGGCCTGAACGCCTGATAATAATCATCCTACTCATATGATACACTAATGAAGTTTTAAACTTTCTCATGTTGGTTTTAGTGTTTTATTTCAAAACAAGAGCTCAAGTTGTTTGACACTTGCACCTAAAACCAAATCTTCATGGATGCTGAAAGAAAGAAAAAAGAAAGGATGGCAAAAAAATAGTGCTTTACCATATGTAAAATGGAAATTTTACTAGCTTTAATGTTTAATGTTGCCATGCTGTCATCTTTACCTTGACCTGTGACTCAGTCATGCCCAGTGAATAAGCCAGCCGGGCTCTCTCAGGCCCAGCCAGGTACTTTGTCTGCTCAAATGTTTTCTCCAGAGCGAATATCTGGTGTCCGCTGAATGTGGGTCTGGTGTGTTTCTTCCTGCCTGACATCTCTGCAAGAGGACCATTACCTGCAAATAACAGAAAAACAAACAGGCTGATCAAAAACCAACCACCGCAGCATTTAAAATTTGATTGGAATATGGTGACAGTGGATGTCAAAAGGGAAAAAAAAAAGTTACTGGGTCTTTGACAAGTGTATTGTCACCCCTTATAAATATGAATATAAATTAGTATAAGAACATTGCAACAATGTAAATCACAACAGCATCGTCATCTTATGTTAAAGGGCAGTTTTATAGATACTGTGTCATTTCCCAAAAAATGCTGGGTAAACACATCATGGTCCATTAAATTTAGCTTTCTTTGGGGTATGGATAGAAAATTTTATCGTATGTATTTACAAGCACAACAGTTTTTAGAACTATATAAATGCAAGCCCAAATTTACCTCAGTCATCATACTTTTAGGCTGATTAAGATGATTTTATAGAATTAAAATAATAAACATTCAGCAAACCATAAACTTCTAAATGGTCAGAGACAGAGAGATATGGTGAAGTTGTAGCGCGATGTCTGCAGTGTGGGGACTCACTGTTGGTGCACTGCTGTCTCCCTCCTCTCCACTCACAGCCGCTCTCAGCCCAGCAGCTCACACTGCGACCCTTCATGTGGCATTCAGGGCTGGGCTTCGAGAAGCCGCCCAGGTTGGTGTTGTAGTCCCGGTTGTAGTACACAGACGTGCTGGTGACAGAGGGGCCGAAGCCCCCCATGGTGGAGTATCCAGACAGCAGGGTGGTGGTGCCCGTGGAGCCCATCCCCACCATGGAGCGGCTCAGGATGTCGCTGATGCCGTGCGGGGTCCCTGCTTGCAGCTGGCTGTTCAGGCCCGGGTTGAGCTTGTAGAAGGAGTTGGGCACAGAGTACTGGCACACTGGGGCCTTCAGGTCTGAGGGGAACTGGTTCAGACTGTTGTTGAAGAGGAAAGACCCCTGGATGTTTGGATCCATGGGGAGATCTGTAACTCTGCTTCCAGGTCTCAGTAATACATCCAGTAAGATCCAGGTGGAGAGAAAGCTCTGAGGGGCCCACGAGGAGTTCTCTTTCTTGATGTCTGGATTTAGGGCCACACTTTTTTTCACTTGATATTCAGAAAAATTAAAGCAACAGTCGAAATTTTCAGTCCTCAACGTTTCCTAAAGTTTACACAACAGCAAATGAAAGTGAAGCAGCAGATTAACTCCTTACACTTGCCCTGCACCCTCCTCTCAGCCACAATGTAATCTGTGATAATCCCATATCTGAACTCTTGTATGAGCCCTCCGGACACAGATTTTCCCAAAGAAGAGTTCCCTGCAGCTGGCTGTCCTCTCAGAAATCATAAATAAGCAGTATGTGGAAATGGAGGGGCACCTTGATAAAGATAGGACACATTAGAATTCAGCCCAGGATTGGCCGGGGTCTCGCAGCTTTAATGTCTTTCTATTGGCTCCTCACTGAGAGCTGAGCCTTTTATTGGACGGGAGCAGATTAATAGTGTTTTGAACAGGTGGAGTGGGAACAAGTTGATTTTTTGATGGCCTGCCATGTCTGACTAAGTGTGGTGGGGGGGAGGCAGCTGAGCCCTGAGTGCAGACTGGAGGAGGAGAGGCTTCACCCTGTTTCCCCATTCAAAACTGTCAAAATTAGTAAAGAACGTTATTTCTTTGTTATCAGCATAACCCAAACCTGAGAACACCTACATGTTTACGCCTTGTAAAAACAGTGCACAGGAATAAATCCTAATTTAAAAAGATATCGTACCAATACTTTTTTGCCTTGCTTGTATTTTCTATCTCTATTTGTTGTCTAGTGTTACTTCTACATTTAAGGTTGGGCCTCTTTGCATCTAATACACATTTTTTCATTAACTACGTCACATTTTGTTTCACTTGTAGTAGATGCTCTTCTTTTGTTTCACCCATAGTTTTTGAGCAATCCAGCACCATTTTTTAAAATTTATTTCTAAAGAGGGGGTATTGTGCTTTTTTGGCTTCATACCATCCCTCTTGTACCCTGTAGTAGTTTTACATGATTGAACAGCTGAAAAAAGCCCAAACTATCTTCACACACTAGTGTTTTAGTAAAACCTTATGCTTGCCTCTGTCTGAAACACTTTGTTTAAGCTACTGTCTCTTTAAGGCTCCCTGCTCCACAACCCCCTTCCCTCCAATTGGAATTTCTACAACTTATTATTAAGTAGAGGTTTGAAAATCAGCACAAGTTTAGTTTGAACGTCCAGCATTGTTACTTTCAATCCATGTTTATAACATAGAAATGCTTAATACCACCTCTTTAAATGTTTCCTTCAGTCAGCAAGCTTTGACCACTTTTTGCCAGCAGCTAAAACATACAGTATTCTGCTTGTATGTACTCTCTTGCAAACCCTTAAAAGTTAATAAGATACCAAAATTACAGATTAAGGTTTTGAAGAATTCTATCAAATTCATCAAAAGCTTTTTTTTTATAGTTATCCACAAATCACCATTATTGGGTTATTTCCTAAAAACTGAGATAAATCAAGAACAACTCTTTCATGCCCATGTTTGCCACATCAAAAAGCCCAATAAAATCTGGAAACCAATTCTTGTCAGGAGCATCAGAATTACAGTTACAGTTACATAAGTGAATAATTAACTCATGGCATGTAAGTGTTTCTGGTAAACCTCTCACGTTTGTAGGATGAGACTCACGTCTATGTTTCATTATGTGTTGGCAGATTAATGGCCTCTGTTTCCTGTTATAAACCTGATTTGAGGTTGACACTAAGCCAAACACCTGAGATCGAAACTGATTTTTCTCTTCTCAATAGGGTTTGGTAATTAGGAAGTGATGACATGCTAAAGTTTACTTAAAAAAAGTTTACAACCTCTTTAAATGTAAATGACCCCTCTGCACACTCCAAACAAGACTACATCAATGTTAAAATCCACAGGTCCTTATTCAGGTATTCAGCTCTGATAAAGAAAATATGCAGTCTATTAAGACATAGTAATTAAAATAGTAGTTTGTTATTGCTTATTATAAAATGGTGAAGGGGATTAATTGAACTGATAAAAACTCAGCAAGAGACACTGTCTGCTTAAATATTTATTAACGATTGTAATCAGAAAATCATTTCTTTTTGAGAATGACAATAAAGAGAGGTAAATTATATTTCCTCAGAGCTTTCATCATCAGAGTCATCTTTTTGCTTGTCTCTCTGCTCCATGTTTGAGATAAAATTCAACCCGCCAAAGAGGCCAGTGTTACCAGCCACTGCCGAAATCAACGCATTTGGCTGGTTGGCAGGTGTTAATGTCAAGCCCTATATATATATATATATATATATATATATATATATATATATATATATATATATATATATATATATATATATATATATATATTTTATTATTTATATATATAATAGTATCATATTGTTCATAGCATTATCAGCTTTGCTTTATGTGCTGGTATGATTCGTCTCACTTATGTGCTGTTTATATGATGGGGATGAAATTTTCAATGATGATTTAAGATTAAATAATGGTTAAAACTAGTTAAAATCAATACCCTGAGTCTAACACTTTGTTTGAATTCTTGATACAATATATTTTTTTATAAGTCTTAAGCACATGTAACAGGTCCATTTCCAGCCTCAAAACAGACATCTGTCTGTTATGTCTGTCCATGTGGAGGGGATTTTAGGAAAAGTCATGTGATTTCACCCGCAGCTGCTGAAAATCTAGTAACTTTCCAAGAGCAGTGATGTCATGCTGGAATTTCAGACTCATTTACATCCCGTCACATGACCAGGAAAACCCAATAAGGACTACAAGAAAGATGGCGCGTGATTCCTGTAGAGGGCGACAGAGTGACTTTATCTATGACTGCTGGGCAGAAGCCAGTGAAGGTATGAAGTTAATCATCGCAGAGTCATCAAATGCTCTCATTTTCACAACACTGCAGCACGTATGAAGATCCTTGAAAACCACAGGACTATTCAGGGAAGTGGAGGAGAACATTTTGGTATTTTTCCATCATGTTTTAATCACATGATACATGTTTGTCGCTCTATTGCTGTGATGAAAGGACTCTTTCTGGGTCAGGGGCTTCAAATATTAGTTTATGAACGTTAGATGACCTGAAGTTACATAAAGGTATAAAGTATCTTACCAATCATATCAAACATGACACAGAATAGTGAAGTCTTAAAACTTATTTAGTTGACAAATGTTCTGTAACTGCTATGTTACTGGTATATTTTGTGAAAACACGTGTCCACAAAAGTGTGCCTCATTTTTGTGTGTTTTAAAGAACCAGAGGACGATAAATTAGCGCTTAACACGAGTTGACAACAACTCTTGATTCAGCGTCAAATACTTGTGGCACACAGAAACCAAAATCACAAGATAGTAGATAATTAGTAAGCAATGGCCATGTGATATCACAGAATAAAAAGTGTGTCAACTGAAAGAAAAAGGAGCATTCTCCTTGTTTTATTCACACAGTTAAAAAGATAACTTTTGTGCACAGAAATACGGGTGAATATCCTCATAAAGTGTGACAGGCGACGCCATGTGATAAAAGTTTAACTTGTCCACATGTGTAGGTAATTCTCGTGTCTCCCGTTTGAATTGTATGTCTGCTTTTCCGCTCTAAAGGTCATTAACTGTAGATAAACAGAAAAAAATGTTGGCTCCATGCCCTTCCCTGCCCTGAAGTATCTTTTCGAAAAATTTCCAAACTCTGGTCCCTCCCTGTCTCTCTGCAGTGACCCGCCTCTTTCACTTTCTTCCTGTTGATTGTTGATGTTGTAAAGCAGCACGTGCTCTGTTTAAAAGCTGGCGGCTCTCCCTCATCATGTCAGTTGAAGCAACACAGACCAGAGAAAACTCTGAAGACACGGAGAGACACAGAGAGACACGCTGACAGTCTATTTAAGATGACAGAGAGCACCAACGAGAGCACTGGTGAGTCTTATTGTTTATATTTTGTATAGTATATGGATAACCTCATGTTCTATTTTTAAATACTCATTTAATATCAAGTTAAAACTTAAGATTAGTTTACTTTTTCCTAATACATGTATTATTACCCATACTTTTCATTTTATTATTATTATTATTATGTCAGTTACAGAAATCTTAAGTCAAAATTTTATTGTTAATATTTATTTATTTATTTATTCATTTATTCATAATAAATTTGTGACATATTCAAGTCCATTTACCTTATTTTGAAAATGTACAGTCAGTTTTTAAAGCAACGTCCCCCCCACTCTTGTTTTGTTAAACTGCTGAAATAATTAGGTCAGAATCTAACTGTGGTGAGTTGTTTGTGATTTTTTTTCTTATATCCGACAAAGCCCTGCAAACAGGAAGATGCCTTGAAACAAACAAGGACTGAGTATTATCTTTACTACTCTGCAAAATAAATGAGATAAGACTTTACTAGAAGCCGTAGACTTGAAGGGAAACAGTCTGAGCGGGGTTTCCACTCATAAAGCAAATGGGTTGCTTCACTTGTTTGAATGACATGTGTGAATTTCAGCAAGTGGGTTAACAAAAAACTTTGCTCACCTTTGGATAACAACTGAGTGTACAGATAGTTAGCTATAATGCCTTATCTTTGCAAAACAGTACAGCTGCATGTGATCTGCAAAAATGAAAGTATCTTTTAGTTTCATTATTACTTGTTTACATGGTTATCTGCTCTTTGAGAAGCAGACCCCCATCTCTTATCTCAGTTTAACAACCTTTATCTCTAAAGTGAGGGCGAGGTAGCAACTCCTTTATTTGGATGTTTTGACAAAACTGTCATTTATTAACAAATTGGCACTACCAAGTGAATTAAATTGATAGATATTTTAAATCAGCAAGAAAATAATCTCAGGAACTGGAAAAATTCATGAAATTCATTCATTGTCATTTCATGTACTGTGTAAGTTTGCAATAAATAAGTTGTCTTTGTTTATTTTCAGATGCTGTGCACAAGTGTAGCTGGTCCTGCCTGGGTCCTTTGACCTTCCACAGTCAGGCAACAGGCAGCAAGGTCTCCCTGAGCCATGGCAGCTACTGCGCACACCGAGTGAAGGAGACGTTCAAGAACGGAATTGTGTTCAGCAGCCGCGCAGTAAAGCACAACGAGAGGATTCGTCTGCGGGTGGAGAAAGACCTGATGAACTGGCACGGAGGTCTGCGTCTGGGTTTCACAAATGTCCGTCCATCATCCATGTCTCTGCCTCTACCTCCTATGGCCATCCCGAACCTCACCGACCGCCCGGGGTACTGGGCAGCCCCTGCACCGGAGAGCCTCTGTGGGAAGGGCTCAGAGCTGGAGTTCTGGGTCTCCTCTGGAGGCTCCATCTACGCAGAGGGACACAACAGCACTAAATGCAAACTGGCGACGGGGGTAGACCTCAGCAAGCCGCTGTGGGCCATGATCGACATCTATGGCAATACATTCTCCATCCGCCTCCTAGGTGAGTTTACAGCATGACAGGGTTTCTTTGTTTTGGCACAACTGGTTTTTCCTCAATCTGTGCTCTTTAAGCTGACAAGTTTTTCTTGTTGCTTCAATGTTTGTATTCTTTGCTGCAGGCTCAAAGAAAGTGACCTGGACAGTCACCAAAACCTCCTGTCCCGTCCCTGAGCCCCTCACCTCTTCTATTATCAACACACAGAATCTGTCAAACAGTGACATGAGGCGAAATGGAGGCACCAAAGAAACCATCTCTGCTTTTGAAAGAGAAAACAAAACAGGTAAGACAGTTGTTCAAGCTTGGCTGACTATCTTTACTTTTCACTTTAAAAACGAAAGAGGAGGAGGTGGGTCAACTTAACATCTGTCTTTTTTTGTGATTCTCTGTCATTAGGTAGTGAACGATGTGTGGTGTGCTTGGAAAGCAGCGCCAGAATAACTCTGCCCTGTGGCCACAGGTGTCTCTGTACCTGCTGCTCCCCCAGGATCCTCCAGGATTTTGGAAGTTGCCCACTGTGCCGACATCAAATCTTTGCTCCGTAAGAGGAGGGGAGACGCTAGCGCCACCAGGACACAAGCTACACTGAATGACTGTGATAAGAAAACACAATAAACTGGAACTACTGAATGTATCCTGGCTGCTGTTCGCCAAAGTGACCAGGTTTTAAAAAAAATGCTGTCATATGGTATTAAACTGTGGCTTTGTTAATGTGTAAATGTTGTACAGGAGGTGTGAGATAATACATGCTGAGGTGTTAATGTGATGGTGAACAGTAAGCTCTGATTATGTGAACATAGTGAATGAAACAGGAAAATGAAGATAAATGCACTTTAACTGTCATTGTGAATCAAGGACAAAAACTTTGAGGGAAAAAAACAGAAAGCTTATTTAGACTCAGCATAATGTAAATGAGATTGTATTTTTAACTGTAAGATGTATATTGAGCTTTCTCTAACATATTTTTATATTTCTGTCAAAAACTGCTGTGTAAATAAACATTTTATTTATCAACTGATTCTCGTTGTGTGTGTCATATAAATTCATGAAACTACTGAATAAACTTAGAAAGAAAAAGTTGATGAAGTCAAAGTTTTCATTCATCACTCTTGGTGTAAGGGTGGTTGGATAAGGACATCTGAAAGGACAAGCTACCTTCTATTATGTTAGCTAATATTAAAAGAAGCTTTTCATACAATTTAATAGTCATGCTCTATTTCTATTTTGTGTAAACTCATCTTTTTATTAGAAAAAAAAGTTGCTGATATTAAAATATCTCCTTTTGTGACTTGTTCATCACAGGCAGGAGCACAGTGAAAACAGTTCTCACAAAGAAACTGTAGACATACAATCATAATATACTGTGCTCATCATGTTATTGACATCAAATTATTTTTATGATATCTATGTACAACAAAAAACTCCTTAAACTTCTATCCTTATTGCGTTATAAAGATAAAGTGAGTCCAAATCAGCTGTTTTTTGCATTAAGGTCAAATCATGGTCCAACCACCTGCTTGTTTGTTGTTGACCTTAAAGGCTGATTATTTATCCCCTCTCTTTTATAAGTTGGGTCAGGATTAAATGTTAACAATATGAGCTTACTTTCTACCCAGTTTGTGTCAAAAATCTAAACATTTAAAAAAAAAAAAAAACATTTGTATTTTTTAAAGATTAATTGAGATAAATGTAGAGCCAAAGGTCATGGTGGCACAAAGACCTTGAGCAACAACGAAAGCACATCTTTATTATTTTATTTTTGGCACACATTACAATATTGATGATAAGCAAGTTTCATTTTGACTTTTTATGTTTTTAGCACTTGTCCAATGTACAAGCGTCAAAACTGAAGCTTCAACCTGCATATTCTGGGCTTGTGATTAATGGTTTATTGGGACTGTAATGATTGACAAAGCTGAATAAAAAGGCGTTGTGTAGCCTGGCCTTGTGGATCCAAAGTGTCTGATGGTGCAGGAAATTAGCACCATCAGCGCTATCAGTACTAAAAGCGTTTGTCACTCATTTACATTTTCACTACCTTATCATTGCAGATCTAAACGCTCCAAAAAACAAGCGTCAGAGTTTGTTGGTTGGTGGATTTTCTTCCTGTGGGTAAAAGTTCTTGGACATCAAATCTCACGTTCTGTCACAGATACAATCAACTTGTGTGACAGAGGAAGAGGGTAAAAATGCAAACATGTTTTGTCATTGCTGTCGAATGTGACCCCTACAGACGAGGAATATGCAGATCATCAGATTAATAATAAGGGCTCACCTCATCCACCTGTAAAGATCACAGTTTGTATCAAAACATGGCACGCTCTTCAAGCAGGTTTTTTTAGGTCATTTCCTGAAAATTGCACAAGCTCTCTCTGCTTCCTCTGTCCACTTACAGACCTGTAATTTAAGATTTAAGAACAAGAAAACAAAGTGATCATGGCATGACAACATGGTAAACAGTTCAAACCTGTTATTTGGGTCAAATAAATTCCTCGTTTGGGCCTCCAAAACTTAAATCCTGCGAAGTGTTTTTCTTATTTTCAGTAGAAAACATCTTTTTAGACTTAATATGAGCCACACTCACCTGACCAGTCCATATAACTGTATTGTTTTGAGTTATTTAAAGACAGAAATGCAGTCTTATGCTTGCAACAAGTAAATAACATCTGCCAATGGAACAAGAGAAAAGTTACTTGTATGAAGACATTAAGCAGATTTCAAGCAAGTTTTTCTATTCCATTGGCAGATTTTTTTTTTACTTGATACAATCAATTCGGACCCAATTTTTCTCTTCAAATGACTTAAAACAAGACATTTTTCTGGACTGATCAGCTGAATTAGGCTCATATTGGGTATAACAAGACATTTTTACTTAAAACAAGACAAAAACACTTGATAAGATTTCAGTGTTACTAACAGTGGGAAGGTTTGGCTGCAAAGGCAATTTCAAAGGAACTAAGAAACCTTCTTAGGAGTCTTTTAAACAAGTTTGATAAGGAATTAAAAAAGGAACTATATATAATAACTTCCAACACATGAACACATAGAATAATACAACGGTGGAAGTATTGTATACCTGGAGTGAGTCTGTGTTTCTGTCTCTGTCTCTGATTGGTTATCTCTTTATAACACCACCTGTCAGTAGTGGATGGGCTATGTTAGGCCATAAGTGCATATTGTCCTTAAAGCAGGAAAACTGCTCATTTCTGAAGAAATCCAGCCTGTGGTGGTTAGATGACTGGGTCAGAGCATTCATAAATCTGCAGTTCTTCTGGGTTCTCCCCAGTCTGCAGAGATCAGTATCTATCAAAAGGGGTTAATCTGAGACAGAGTCTTAGGAGGCCACGGCTCACTGATGTGTGTGAGGAGGTAACCTGGCCTGTAGCTACTGGAGCTGAAAAAGCCAATGCTGGATCTGAACCTGAGTCCAACATGTAAGTGATTTCTTAGAATAAAAGACCTTCTTAGAAAAAAAAACTATCTCCTCTCAGATGCTAAAGTGAAACAGAAGCAGTCATTTACATTCATTTTATACCTTACACTTAGCACAAACATCCCACTCATCTCTGCCCTGCACAATTTCACTCCTAAAGATGCGTCTTGTATTTCTACACACATCATGACATTCAGCAGTACTTCTTTCAAACTGTGCTAACTTTCCTAAAGACTGGGAGGCAGTTTCTTCTCTCAAAGAGAAAACAGAGATTCCTATAAAAGAGTCTGAGGTCATCAAACCTGACCGGTGAAGTCTTGGTATTTCTGTGGGCCTGACCTCAGGTCCTAATCTGCATGTAAAAGGTTTGGTTTGCTCTTCCTTGAATTATTTACTCAGGCTTGTCGTGTTCAAAGCTGAGCTGGGGAGAATTGTTCATGCCTTCGTTTCATCTCAGAAACCTTTCTTTGAAACAAGCTGCTCAGCCGATGACTCAACTGTCTACAGGGTTTCACATTTAACCCGTCCTCAGATTTCTGTATGTAACACTCATGATGACGCAGAGACTGATGAATGATCAAGCAGCTGCTTATGTTATAGAGCTGCTGAAGCCATGAGACTCCAGCTGGACTCTGAGGTCCTCTGGTTTTCTGTCTGTTCTTCAGACCAGACTTAAACCTATTGGACTATACCAATCAGGTTTTGGCTCCTAAACCTTCATGGAAATCTTCTGAAGCTCTATTTGTGCAAACTTATCATTGTTTGATTTGGCAGCTCGAAACCAACCTAAGCAATGAGCATTTGTGCTTTGAATCACTGTCTGCTGATTGTTGCTGACATGTCTGTGACTCTGGCGACATCTGTCTGTGACAGTGAAAATAACAAAACTTCTGCGTGCAGTTCTGCTTGAAGCCACTAGATGACAGTGTAGTAATATTTATCATGTGAGCATCCTCTTCCTAACAAAGTCTGTCAAAATTTGTAATGATCTTGCAAACCCAAGCCCCATTTGCCTCCAGATAAGATTTACATGGAAATTGCAGGTAATCTGGTGCCTTCAGGTCTGTGATTGAATAAAACATGGCAATTTTTCTACAGGCATTCATGTTGAGTGTGCCACTGGGTCTTAACTAAATGTTTCCTGTTACTCCTGGTACTTTTATTCCTGAAATCTAACATGTCTTTGAGTTTCATAGTGATCATTTCCAGGACCTGACTTGAAGATGGACTCCAAACAGGCAGATCTGACCTTTGTGTGCCAATCATGAAGCCAGTCTGTTTGATATTTATCTTGGATGGAGGAGCTGTGAGCCTCTGTTGGAGTGTGCCTGATCCCAGCAGGCATCTGTAGACTCAAAAACTGTCTGAACAGAGTCTTTTTCTCTTTACTCTTGTCCAAGACTTTCAGTTGATCTGACCCTGCTGGATTTAAAGGTCCCATATTGTGCTCCTTTTCTGCAGTTTAATCTGGATCATTGATGTCTTCATGAAATGGTAGTAAAATGTTTTGGTCAAAAAAAGCCAATAAATGAAGCACAGCAGCATTGTTTCCAGGCTCTCATAGCCCCTCTGTTCAGAACGGTCTGATTTAGTGGGCGTGGCCTTCATATGTAAATGAGCCACCGCTGATACCGCCCTGCTCTTCTGCGTCACTGCAAGCGGCGCCACTGCAGAATGTTTAGAAAACAGCGAAGCTTGTTTAATGTAACATTACAGGCTAAAACAACAGGCTAACCGCAGCTAAAGTTAGCATCCTGAAGCTAACACAGAGACAGGGGGGGCACTGAGGAAAAGTTCTTACATCTGCTCCACAGCAAACAGCATTTAAAATACTCACATTTCCAGGGTCCGAGGTTTGTTGGTGGATGGTTGGTAATGCGCCTGGATTTAAGACCAGTCTATTTGCTAGCCCTCTGTTGTACTGTCCAAAGTTGGAAAAGCAGTCAGCCATGAAGTGACTAGCACACACATGCTCAGTTTTACTGAGTGTAGCTGGCACATTTCCTTGATAAATGAACTCTAGCCACTTAGTCTTGTCTTCTTCCGAGATGAAAAGCTTGTGCATGGAACTATTTGGCTGTTTACAGCTAAAAACAGAGCAGTCCTCTCTCTAGCAGTGGGGAAAAGAGTGGGTGGGGAGGAGGTTTGGGGATATCTGCTCAGGTGGACCAATCAGGTCAGACTTGCTCCTGATTGGTCAAAAAAGGGAATCGCTGACATCAGCAAATCCCCTAAATCCAAACAGCTCGTTTAAGGTCAGGACTTCACATTCACAAGCAATAGGAAGTACAGGTTTTGTCATTAAATATCACATTTTGTGGGCTGGGAGGAAAGCCAAAGACCCACAAATTTCACTAAAAGACTTAATAGAGTGATTTTTGCACAATATGGGACCTTAAAAGAAAGGACATCAGTGTCTGTAATCCTCATGGCTTTGCGGCAACGTTTTCCTCATACTGGGTGAGTCTGGTGCTGGAACAGGACATGGAAACACTGAAACGTCTGTCACTAGTTTGTGTAAGTGTGTGGGTGTTATAGCAGCATGTGTGTGTGTGTGCCTATCACTTATAAAACTCTGGCTGAATGTACAAAGTGACAGGTGAGCAGCACAACTGAACAACCTGGAGTTTTAAAAATGCTCCTGACTGTTTTTGTGCATGATGTAAAAAACATTAGACACAACATAAAAAAGATTCATGACAGTGAAAACAAAGTGCTACTTTATTAAAGCTGCTATAAGGGTCATTCATTGAAACGTCCATGGAAATCGCCTCCTCGTCGTAGCACGTTAGACACTGGAAGGCGGTGCCACCGAGCCCCCGCCTGTATGGGAATCTCTATTATTTCCAGCTGTGGATGGAAACTATTACTGAGTGCCTTCTCCCTGATGAGAGTGGGAGTGCACACACACTCACACACACATGCATAACACACGCCTACAGAGCAGCAGTCAAACATTCAGACCCACGCTGAATCATTGAGCAGAGATAAAAGACACCCTGTTGGTCTGAGACACAGAGAGAGAGAGGAGATCAGCAGAGGATCCCTCCTTCTCTTCATTCACTTCCTCCCTCCTTCTCCAGAGGATCACCTCACGGCTCAGACTGTAAGTACTACACAACTTCTGCTGCTTCAAACTCAGACGTTCGTTCTCTCCAATCAGAAGGCATTTCTGTGTCTATCCTGTTATCATTTCATTCTTCTTGTGCTTCTCCTCTACACTATCTGGTTTCATGTTTTCCTCCATCTCTCAGTTTATCTCCAGAAACCACACAGACAAACAAGACAGCGTGTTTATCACTGCTCTGTCATTGTTGTGACACGTTCTGTCGTTTGTCTCAGCACATGTTGAGCCACAGTTGAGCGGTTGTATGGAAAAGGGCGGTCTTTATCACAACAGATGCCAATCATTTTCAGAGGATGGTTGTGATCAAACCTCTGTCAGCGAGCAGACTCCTGTTTTGGCTTTGAGCCGTTGTTTTGGTCTGAAGTATCTGTTTGGAAATACATTTTATTTGTGTCTCTGTTTGTGTTCTTCATCAGACCTCTCAAAATAAGCGTCCTCGGGGGTCCAGTGATGGTTATGATGTGAGATGTTTGTTCTCAAGTTCAAACTCAGAACTCAGAAAAAACTTTGTTTACAGCTAAAATAAACTGATGTATTTGTGTTTGTCTCAGAGGAATTCCTACCTCAGAGCTAAACCTCCACCATGAATGACATATAAGGACTGTATAATGTCCAGAGCTCCTCGTATCTCCTCCTCTCTTAGAGCTCACCTGTGAAGTGATATATCTGCATTTGATTTATCGTGATTGTGCCATGTTTGAGACATGCTGTCTTGTATCCTGAGAAAGCCTGGGGCTGTAGTCATGAAATTATAGATTATATAACAGCTTTATGTCAGCGATTGTTCATTCACTGGAATCTTTGGCGGTTAGGATTTCAATGAGCCTCTGTACAGACATGCTAAAGGACAACAGTGTCACAAAGAAAGCTGTTTTTTCATCAGGGCTGTCAAAGGATTAACTTTCTCAAACTGTGATTGATTGCTGAGTTTTAATGCTAAATCATGATTTATTATGGAACAATTCTAACCAGTGTCTTGATGTGAAGAAATTTTGACTTTTAGTTTCATTATTTTCAATATTATGAGTGTTCTAGGTCAGCGGTTCTCATCTGGTCTTGCTTCAGGACCCACCATCCTTTAATGACATCAGTGACCTAAAATCTACATCTCATGTAGGCATTGACATACTGTCATTAGCACATAAAACAAACTTTGCAGCTCTTCTTCCACTCTAGAAAATTCCAGGTGGCAATAAGCATTATAAGGCATTAAGGCTCCTACTTTTAAAGATGGAGAATATATGGCACTCTACTGCAAAAAAGTACCTTTCAAAATAAAAGCAAGGATTTAAAAAAAAAACTTTTATTTATTTATTTATTTATTTATTTATTTATTTATTTACGCAGTTAGTTGCTGAGTTAGTCAGTTAGTTATTTTATGCAAAAGCCCACGACCCACTGGTCGAGAATCACTGTTCTAGGTCACTGTCGTCTGAAATGTCTGAAACCACAAACTCAGCATAAGAGACACTTTCAAAAAGCGTCCTCTTTGAATTTTAGAGTTCATTCATAGTTTTTGTCTAAGGAGGGAAGTGTCCAATGTGGAAAGAATTTTGATCACTTTGTCCCGTCCAGTCATCCCTGGTTAATGGGACAGCGTTTGCACTCTTCAGGAGTTCCACTTAAGTTGCCTCATCTGTTACAAACACGTCCTGCAGAGGTAAAATTATTGTCCTATTTGACTGGTCACAACATACCAACATACCAACGTAGGGATGTCCCTTAGATCAGAGTCTTAGACACAAATGATGGTCCAGTAGTCAGCTGCTATTCATTGAGCAAGTGCTGTTAACTCTGATTCAGCTTCATCCACAGGTCTGTGTGGATTCACACATTACAAATAATACTGCTGCTACTCTATCAGTTACCAAAGAAAAACATGCTGATAGTCAGTGGGTACTCTGTATTTTACTCTGTCTTGTTAAGCTGTTAAAGGTTATCCAAGATACAATTGAGGATATCGACTGGGTTTATTTACTTTATTTGGTTGGTATCTAAAATTGTTTTAACCTTGTCTTGATGCCAAGTGTTGAGTTCCATTAGAATTTTTGTAACAGTGCAATTTGTGGATGTTGAAAAAAAAAATAACATGATGAATATCAGGATTTGACCCAAAACAAGTACATGGGGCACCCACTCTACCAAATGAGCTCAAACAAGGCTCTAAAAGTGATCATCTGGATAGGAGACTGTCATTACAGGTGAATAAAATGCTCATTTAGACTTGAAGACCTGAATCAAAGAAAGTTTTGGTGCAATCCAGTCTGGCTATTATGTGTAAAAACAGCTTCCTATAAAGTTATACCTAAATAACGTAGTAAACTATGTCTGTCTCAAAGGTAGTGAGGTAGTGACGTCTTCTCAGCTCTAACAATGTTTCCTCTGACGCTGCCACTTGTGCAGCCTTGTGTTTGTTTTAGCTGAGATACCGACACAAACTGAACAAGGATACAGTGTGTAAAGAGGTGTCACATCTCGGGCCAAAACCTCACATCGCCTCTTGCGTGATTACCTCATTACACTGCAGAGTGACAGGGTGTCAGATAAGCTCACAGCGGGGTGAAAGTCTGCTGTTGGCAGGACACAGATAATGAAGGGTGCCTTTCTGCTCTGCCCTGCAGCTTTCTCTGCTCTGCCCTGCCTGGCCTGAAGGCCTCTGAAGGTTTAGCAGCTCAACTCTTTGGCAAAAACAGGCTTGCTAGGAGAGCGGGGCTCAGTAAACGGATCTCTGCACCCAGCTCTGCTTTGCCAAGCCAGACCACTGAATTATTAAGAAAGAGCTGAGTCCTTGGGTTTCAAGCCAGAACTGGCCTCACACAAACACACAGGCACGACCCTGTGCGACGCTTTTCTTTGCTCTGTGAAAGTTTATTGCCTTAGCCCAAAGTACGTATCAGTTTAACAGGTGACTGCATCTGTTAGCAGGTGACTTGCTCTACCTCTCACCTGCTTTGTGGACCTTGTCTCTTGGTTTATCTTTCTTTCTCACATTTATCTATTCAATTCTCAAACACAGGACGCAGAAGTCTAACATGCTGCTGAAAAAATAATAATAGATGGACATTTCAAGCTTGGTAGCCATCTGACTGGAGAGTAGAAAGTCATTTTCACATGATAAAACTGAGTTTATTCTAATGAAATTACACAAGTGTTGCAAACTTGTGATTGAAATTGTATTAAATTTATTAAAAATCTTTTATCTTACAAAGCCAGATACCTTATTTGATGACTTTAATCTTTTGTTTAAAAGGAATGAAAAATCTGCAGATGCTAATTTCTTTGAGTTAAAGCCAACATTTTCATGACAGCAAAGTTTTTTGTCTTTTATTATAATTATCTCATTTACATGCTGTAGACTCAAAGAGCACAAACCAGCCTCTTATCACGTTACATATTTCATGTTCAGAACTGTTTGTCTCTTTTGGCGAGACCTGCGGTCAGACTGGAAATCCTTGTTTTATTTGCTCTGGTATTTAATGAGGAAAAACAGAGCAGTGAACTTGAAAAATAGGCTTCATTCCTTTGTAAATGCTCATTTCTGTGGTTTGTACAACCATTAAAGAGGAATTTGAATGCTGTTGAAGTTATCTGAGGGCTCACAGCATCACCTGATTTGACTAGTTTGAACAGCGCTCAGTTTTCCTGCCATTATCTATGACGTATTACAGTAAAGCTAATCTTTATATGCTGTATGTGTGTGTTTTTGTGTTTGTCTTTATACACTTGTAAGGACCAAACGTTTTTTTTTAACAATATTTGCAAAGTCTAAGAAAAAAAAAAAAAACTGAGCTACTTTTTATTCTGAAGTAATACTTTAACAATCTAATCTTTCTGAGCCATTAAAGCCACGCTGGAAATGGTCGTCCCCACAAAGACCTTAAAAAGATGTTGTCCTCACAACATACTGAATACGTGTATGTGTGTGTGTGGGATCCTGTCAGACGTGGGCTACACAGAGCAGAGTAATGACTCTGAAACACTTCCAGAGCTACTGGAACAGAAACAGCTCCTTGTCGCTCTTCGTGCCTTTGGTGAGCCAGAGACCTGGCCTTTGCTCTCACACACACACACAGATATAAACACACACAAAAGCAGAGGGGGAGGCGTGGGTGAGATAAAGTTAAGGAGAGTTTGAAGGAGGGTGGGTGTCACAGAGTGACTGTTAAGGGTCTGGGAGGTGGAGGTGATGAACTATTTGTGGTTAACCCTGCGCTGTGAAATATCACCTTATCACAACAATGGGTCCGGCGAGCCAAGAGCAGGGTGCCTTTTGAAACAGGGGGCCGAATGAAGTGAGGGTTGTCATGGCGATGCCTGTCAACCGGGAAGTCCTCCTCAGTTAGAGGCAGGGCAGAGAGGGAGAGGAGGAGAGGGAAGGACAGAGAGCCCTGGCTGGCATTAGAGTGAGAGCGAGATCAGGGAGGGTGTGCAGTGTTGTTGACGTGCAGGCTAACAGAGCAGAGGTGTGAGTTCACTTGTGGGTGCTACTTTTTAAGGTGAGTACACTCTTCTTTCCCATGGGAGCACAGATTTAAATCACAGGGTGTGATCTTAAACATGGAGGGACTTAAGTCGTTCTTCTTCTTCTAAAGGTTGAGTAACCTGTCTGACAGCTCAGGCCTCCAGAGGATTAGTGCTGCAGAATTACCCAAGAGCAGCGTCTTAAAACAGTGATGCGTGCGTGGATCACCTGTAAACAAGTTGACCAATGTGGTGTGTGTAGTTTGGACACCTGTGGGAATAAAGACTGAGCTTTGGGGCATGAGAACGACAGAGAGGGAGAGGGAGGGAGGGAAGGAGGGCACAGTGGGTAGTGTTTTCCAACATGTCATGCCTCGTTGCTCTGCCCGGTGTGTTCACTGACACTCCAGAGAGTCAGAGGAAATCATTCCCACTGTCAGACCATCCCTTTTCAGCTTCCAAAAGCTGTAACAGTCTGAAATCAGGACGGTGCAGTCATCACTGGTGGCTCCCCTTACTGTCAGGGTGATTTCCACAGCCGGCTCTGATTCCCTTTGTGATATAACTGAGGGGTCCTGCTGCCAGACCTCATATCCACAGGCTGCTCTCAGCTTTGAAGATGTAGGGTGACAGGCGTGGGGTTGTGGGATATTTCTCTGCAGTTTGTGCGAGTGTTTTCTCATGCTTTGTCTCACAGTTTAACCTTTAAAAGTCAGTGAAAATAAGAGTTTGGAGGAATATGTGTTCCTTGTTGGAGTACATCTGATAAAACTCTTGGCCACAGAGAGAGAGAGGGGGTCCTTGATTTATCACCCTGCTGTTCCTCCTGGGAATGTATCCTCATTGACAAGAAGCACTCAGGCCAGAGGAGCACCATACAAGGAGGTGAAACACTTCCCTCCCTGATAAATGTGTGTATCCCCCAATAACCGCATATCATAAACTCACGGCTGCAGGACCTTGTATGGGCTGCTTCTGCACATCTGCTAAGATGCAAAAGGCCACATAGCTGCAGAGTGACTCATTTTTAATGTGTTTACAGAAAAAAATGCCTGCTTTATTTATTCACTAAACGTGCTTGTAATTTCCGTCAGTCAGACAACTTTTTTCAAGGCGGCATTTCTTTGGTTTTACGAGCCGATTATGTAACTTGTTGGTCAGCTGTAACACTGTGTACGTGAGACTGGATGATAAGACTTGTATCTTTTGTCTGTCATGTTGTTCTGACTGAATAAGGCATGGTTGTAAAAAGTAATCTGACTGGATGAGAGGTAATGGATTGGATCAAAAATGTGTCATGATAAAAAATAAAGTTAAAAATCAGATCAGTTCAGGTAATGTAATCTTTTTTTTTTTTTTTTTTTTTTTTACTAAAATAAAACCTCCAGTTTGTGTTGTTTAAAATAACTGGTTCAAAAAATATCTGAATTATCACCACCCCAGTTGAGAGGTTTCAACCTAGATTACAGGAATACAGGATGGGGTAAAATTGGAAGGGAATTCAAAACATTTTCAAAGCATTTTTGGTTCACTCTTGATTTGCTGAACCACTACCATGTGACACGGCCTAAACCAATAAAAAAGAAGTATTAATCTCAAAACATTCAATATTTTATCAGTTCACCCCAAGATCTTCCTTTGTGTTTGGGTTACGATGCCCCCTGTGGACAAAGTATAGACAGCTCATTTGAAGCGTTGGTAACCTTTCAAAGTGTACACCTGAGAAGAGTTAATCCACTTCTGATTCTGAGAAGTTAGCACAACTTTCTAGCTGTGGACAGCAAAAGTGTTGACTCCAATATTTGGATCATTGTGATCAAGATAAAACCTTTGAACAAAAGGGCCTCTGCACTGCATGAGATGATGAAAATCTCTGTAATCTTGGGGCTAGCATAGCAGTTGAGGTCACGCCCCATGAGGTTCAGGGGGGGCGTGGCCTCTTTCCTGTGTGTCATACCCCACTTTCACTATGTCTTTCTCTAACCGCAATCCTGTCCTCTGATTTAAGGCAGAAAATCTTTAAAAATGAATAAAAATTTAAAAATGATTAAATAAAAATCAGTGTTAGCTTGTTAAAGAATGTACAATAAGAAGGTTTTCGATCAACTATATTCAAGTTAACAGTAAATTCAAGCTAAAGTTCCACGGTTTGCAAATTTTGAACTTTCATTTTGATGGCTTGTTAGAGCCTAAAATGTAACAATGATCCTAAATTTAATTAAAAATTGGAATGAAGCCTGAAATGTAGAAACTGATCAATAATTTAACAAAGTTGCTGAGCCCGAAATGTTATAAAAAATATTGTCAAGTTGTCACATTTTTGACAAAAAGTCATTACATTTTGGATTGTGTTACATTTTTTGTGTAATATTTCAGGTCGTTGGTCCATTATGTGTTGTTGTTACATTTCAGGCTCTAACAAGGCTTTCCTGGTAATGTCTGTAAACAGGATTTAGATCCGTGCATGAAGCAAACCGTGTGCTGAAGTTCCCACCTTAAGGAGTCAATGATTAACTTTCCACTCGGCAGCGTCTGCACAGAGAACAACACTCGTGCTAATGAATGAAGATCCATTCACTTCTGACGCCTTTATTTGTTTTATGTAAAGTCGGGAGCGCTCGTCATTGTCCCTGACACATCCTCCATCTTCACTTGTTGTATAGACAAAGTGACCACAAATCACTGGGTCACTGATGGTGCACTCACACACCACAGAAGTTCATGGGTCACCGCTGGGACAGTTGTTCATTAGGCTGTGTGTGTATGTGTGTGTGTGTGTGTGTGTGTGTGTGTGTGTGTGTGTGTGTGTGTGTGTGTGGTCACCTTGACAGCCTTGTATTAAGGTGAACAATGCAAGAAACTCTGCATGAGGTGGAGGAGGAGGTCACCAGAGGTCAAGGGATTCTCAGAAAGACCTGGGTGAATCTTTTTTTGGAAGAATGTTAGATGCAGGAAATTTGATGTATAATGAGTGAGCAATACTGACCTCACAGGAAATTCACTTATGAAGCTCGCCTTGCCTAAATAAGAGCTGTGATGTGAATGACTGAGTCTTTTTTTCTCTTTCTGTAGTACTCTCACTATTGTGTTACTCTTGTGTTGGCCAGCTGCGGAAACCTCCCATAGTATTTGACAGGAATCACAGGGGTGTGGTGAGTTCACTGACCTCATATCTGCTGAGCAGGTCTGCTCTGCCTCAGCAGCTTCAGATAAAAGTCTGGTTCCTCATCCGCTCCTTGAGTGTCAGAAAAAAAAGGAAACGAGAGGAGATAAACCTTGGTGCTTTGCAAATGTAGCTTGTTTTTTCATCCCAAAGATGTCAGTGGAAATGTTTGACTTCTGTTTTGAGTATCAGTTTACAGAGTCTAATAACATCTGGTCTGATGCGTCCAGAGACCGGATAAGTTTCCTGGGGGCAGAGGAAGAAATTTCCATACTCAAATCCCCCGACTCTCATTTCGAATGTCCTCAGTTAGCCTGCAACTAAATAAATGTGAGCATGGGTCAAAAGCCTCGAGAGATACTCTGCAATTTCCCTAAACTGAAAGTTAAAATATTGATGATTTGAAAGTCTAAAACAAGACATGAGGTCAGCTTCAGCTGAGCTGCACATGGGCCTTTTACGGGCTGTGTTTTTCCTGATCCTGTGGAGATAATGAACCTTTCACCTGGCAGGGGTTTAACTTGTAAAAATGTGGACTGTTGAGTTCATACATTTTAAACAGACAGCATAATAAGGCACTCACACACTACCAGGCTCCGTGTGCAGCTAACGTCTGCCTCCTCTGCAGGGTCTCAGTCATTTTGTAAGAATGCACAGAGAGGGAACCCAGAGAGAGCCAGACCTCTGCACAGGGATTTTCTTCAACAGATATCAACACTCGTTCTTCCTTTTTAGGAAGGATCGTGTTTGCTGCTCTCAAAGAGGGAATGCATGCAACTCTGGGGAATTTCTCTGTCGGGTTGAACTCCCTAAGAGAAATGAGACACACAGGCTCTGTTATGACATGAGCTTACTCATCAGGATGCTGGATGGATGAGGCTTTTTCAGTATGAGGATGTCTGAGAGCAGAGAACATGAGCTTTGTTAAAAAAAATAAAACATAGTCAAAACAAAGGGTAAGGCTTGAGATTGAACATCTAAAGATGAATCAGAATTATATCACTATATTTACACAGAAGCAACAGTTCAGTCCAACAAAGATGGCTTTAAATTGTCCCTCTGGTACCCCTGTAGTAGCTTTAGATGATTTCCGTCTGAATGTTTTTGTTTTGGTTGCGGTCTTTTTAAGGCTCCTTACTCCACAAACCCTCTGGCCTCTGATTGGCCAGCTCTCTGGAGGCCTGTCAAGGGCAGACTTATGTGCAGACCTTGGTGTTTGAGGCCTGCCCCCCCAAAGTGTCATGAAACAGTATCAGACTCTAATGCAATGGCTTTGTCTTGTGAAGATCTTGTGCAATTGTTTTAAGAAATGACTGCTTTAAACAGTTTACAGACAGATTTAGTTTTTTTTTTTTAAATAAAATACAAATATATAATGATTCAAGAATCACAAAAAGTATTTATTTATATTCATGTTGAAAAAATATGGCAAAAAATAATACCCCCTCTTTAAAGTTTGAACTCACCTTGGGTTATAATTCAATTAAAGAAAAACTATACTTTTTTACCTACAGAATGCCTTCCTGAAATTTTCTTGAAAATTTCAGGAGCTTTGACCCACGGACATGTGATGAGCACGACACAGATCTGTGGAGTCATCTATGTTGTAAATGGGCAGAGGGGAGCTGAGTCTCTTTGGTAGGGCAAGAAATTGGGAGCATGCTGCTGGAGTCCCACTGCGATGCTTGAAATGTGACGACAGATGAGGAATGTAGACTGACGTTGTGATGATAGTTTCCCCTGTATGTACAAATGATATGTGTGAACAAATGGGTGTACATCTTTCGATGTCCGCTATGTTCTCTCTCTTGGAAATATGTTTTCCTTCTTCAACCTCACGGTCAATTTTCAGGGATACTTCCTGCTGAGTTCTTCTGACAACTGCTCACAACAAGTCCATGGAGTTTTGTGCAAATCTGATCACAATTTTAGATACAGACTGCAGAGCAAAATGGGCCTAAAAGATCTGCTATTTTATATTTATATATATATATATATATATATATATATATATATATATATATATATATATATATATATATATATATATATATAAAAATATATATATATATATATATATATATATATATATATATATATATATATAGAGAGAGAGAGAGAGAGAGAGAGAGAGAGAGAGAGAGAGAGATACAAACACACAAGTATTACACCATAGCAGGATTATTGTTGTATACAATAAGACATGATGACACTAGAGCTTTGTTATTGCTCTGTCAAGGGCTAAAGCCTGTGAAAAGGGTCTGAGGTCTTTGGTATTTATGAGAGATGATGAAAGCTTAGTTAAACTTGATATGTTTTTCCATCCTGACATGGCATTTAATCAATGAAATCTTCAAAGCTATGTTGTAACTATTGTTAAACACATGACAACATGTTGTGGCGAGCCAGCAACTCCAAGTCACAGCTGGTTTCCAGGTGTAAGAACAGATAGGCTCATGTTGTCTGCTGGAGATAGCTAGTAGTAGCATCTGTGGCTCAAGCTCCACCTTGTTTATGTCTGTGAGTGAGGCTCTCTGAAGCACTCATGTAGGTCTGACACTATTGCTCTCCCTACTCCACAGAACAATAACTGAGCCTGGTAAATAAGTTCACATATACAGCTATCGTTAAGGAGGCAGGGAGTCGGATTCAAATAGATTCTCTTGAGATGCATTATGGGAAAAATAGGATCCAGTGCTTGGTCTCATGTCCCAAAAGTAATCAAATAATGAAGTCAGATTTCTGTGGCTTCAACTTTTCTTTCAACATGTCTGATATGAGTCTGTCAACTTTCTGGGCGTCTCCTGTCTCAGTTTAAATCCTAGTTTTATAAGGACATTTATTTTTAGGGGAGACCGGGATAGTTGTAGCATTTTTGACATTTCTGTCTCTAACTTTGAGCTCTTTCAACCTAGTGTCTCACCAATGGGGGTATGGCACTCCTGGGGTGCAAGCTTCATGGGCCCACTGATGACATGTCATCACTAAACCCATTTTTTTGAATATTACAACATACTCCGAGCAAGTTTGATACACTTGTCCCTTTATGCATTAGCGATGAGCTAGCTTGGCTTACAACTAATAGCTAAAACATGACCACAATCTATCTGAAAGAAGCCAAAAAGACACATGATCAACATGATGTGTGTTTGATGAGTTCAGCTGGGTGATCACAAAAGTAATGTGAGGGGGGAAAAAACAACCTTATTACCTCAAAATGATGTTTTCCCTCACAAATTTATCTTCAGGGTACTACTTCTTCACATATGGACTAAGGACTAAAAATGTGCTTGTTCAGAGTGCATCAGGTGAATACTTACTTGTTCCTGATTGGAGCAATTGTTCCAACTGTCCTGTCTTCCCTAGTCTTAAAGAAACCAAACCAATGTTGAAGTATGTTAGGACACTGAGGTGGACTGAAGTAATCGATACCTGATTGGACGCCATGTCTCCTTGTCCAGATGTCTGCACCCTGATGTGTTAATTGTAATAGTTTGAATGCCAAAGCTCTACTCTTCCAGTTACCTCATCATGAGTGTAATAGGACCTCCAAAGTGAATGGCAGCCTGCTGAGAGAAGATCTGGTGTAAAGACGACCCAGCCTGTCAAACACATTGTAAAAAGGATTACTTTAAGCTGGTGTTTGTGAGCGTACCTTGTTTGCAGTGTTTCCTCATGTCAGACGGATAATGAACTGGCTGTGATTGCTCGGGGCTGTAATAGGTCATCCATCATGCCTGAGCTGTAATGGTATTGTTGATGACACAATCCCATATTTTTCCTCTTATGTAATGCAGTTTATTAGAGGACGGTGACTCAGATTGAGTGTCATCATTGTCTGGAAGCAGGAACACTGATTCTATCACTGCTTTCTGTTCACCCAGTGCACATAGTGAGTTCAGTTTCCTCGGTCCTCACCACAATGATTAGAGACTCTAATGTTTAGCTGAAAATGCCAGACGGAAAACTCATCAGGACGATTGTGTTGGACATCTCCGCCTGTAGTAACCTGGTCCGTTATTACTTTCTTACCAAGCTGTAGAGCCACAGTCCAAACCACAACAGAAATGATAACCTAATCCTAAATCTTCCTGATTGTTTTGCAGGCATGTTTTTCTTAGCTAAAACAACACACATTGTGGCCCAAGTCTTTCAAACTCAGAATGGAGGCAGGGTCTAACGCTTCAAGATGCAGGGCTCCAACAGCAGCTGTGGTTTCCATGCTAACTCAGTCATTATAAGCCATTTAGCCACTGTAAATGAGAGCTGCCTGCCTCATACAGGAGCGGAAACAGTCCCCCTCCTCTTCCTCCCCATGTCTTTGATGTCAAACAGCAGGCCTAATCTGTCTTCTGAGGTGCAATTGATTAGTGGCTGGTCTTCACTTTCAGTCGCAGACCTCCTCCATCATACACACCCATTAAAGCTTGGACCATTGCAGAACTGTATCACTGGTAAAGGTGGAGGGGGCATGTGAGTCACACTTGTTGTTTTGGGTGGGTTTTTCCTCCTTGGAAACAAGTGAGTGACACTGACTTTCCCTCTTTTAATGGGATGGGATCATGCAGCTGCTGTCAAGTCTGCTGCGGATGTAAAATGTGATTTATGGCCTGTGTGGGACCCCACACGACAAATCCCGAAAAGTTTGAATTAAAAGATTTAGACTGGAGAATAAGAGACAGAATTGTGCATAGTGCTGATTGTTTAGCCACAGTTAGACACATTTGTTCTGTTTCACATGGAGGATTTCAGACTTTGGGTCTGTGCTCTACATCCTGGTTTGAAGCTCTATTTATGGCTCTGTCGGAAAAAAAGGTGATGTCATGTTTTCAGCCCTTTCTGCGGTTCCAGTTGTGGGATTATTACCAACACAGAGGCAAAAGTAGAGGCTGGATTTTTGAGTTTGAATCTTAATACTGTTATTTTTGGATTTACTTTTAGAAAGTGACAAGGGCAGCAGGTTTACTTTCATATGAAAATGTCTCTACAGATACTTTTGATGCTGGGAACACAAATCTGACGTCTGCGACACCAGGACTACAGCAGACCACATGCAGTCTCAGGTAAAGTCATTTACAATCATATTAAAGATCCTATTAGCAGTTTTTGGTCTTTCATGAAATGACAACTGATGCTTCCTCATGACCAACAAAAGCTGAGAAAAAAAAATGTTTGCATTCAAGTTTTAATGCCAGAAAAATTCTGCTTACACACATGTAGGATGAATTAACAGAGATAACAGCTGACACAAACCAAACGTTCACAGAAGCAAAAATCAGACAGATGAGTTAAATCCAGAGATAACTGTTTAGCATTAGCACTTAGCACAGGGTCTTTCCCATGACCCCTGGCTTCCACATTAAGGGGACCTAAGCACCTGATTCACACACAGAAGAGCTGGACTCGCAATCCTGGGTAGGGGGGAGTAAAAAAGATCACCATGGAGACCACAAGACCACTGCTAACCCTGTTGGACTTTGAGGTCGACATCCTTGGCCCCTTCCCCACCTCTTGGCCCCAGCTCCGCCCCCCCTGGCTGCAGAACAGGCAGACCGGCTGAATGGGGAGTTAATGGGCTCATAATGGTCCTCTCCTGTTTCAGAGCCCCCTCCATGCACCTTGAATGAGGCCTTTCTGCAGTTGTGGCAAGAGAGATGATGAAGTGGGAGGAAAATCACATCCCACTGCTCCTGCTTTAAATAAATTAGGGGCCTTTTCATCAGAGACCCCCTCCCTACTGAGGCCAGTTATTCTCTGGAGAATAGCAGGGCAGCTAACAAGTTCACATGACCTCCCCCTAGAGAGCAGTGTTTACGCAGGCCGACAGGACGACATGACGGGAGCAAAGTGCACACATTGTTTTTGTTCATCCATATTTCTCATTTCCTCCGTGTTCAGCACCGCACGGAACAGGTCGGGGATCAAAATGGCTCGGGGATTATCCTCTCCAGGGAGCCTGAAGTTTCCTCTGATCAGCAGCAGATCCTGACGTCTCCAGAGTTGACCCATGAAGTGGTCATCTCACCTGGGCTGCCCACACCTCCTCTCAGCCCTTTTCGCTCTACAGGGCTGCCATACACAGAGATGAAGGTATGCACAGTGACAGCCAGCAGGCTGGGTTTGTTACAGGGCTGAGGCAGAGGAGGAGTTTAGAAAACAAGTGCTCCTCCTTGTGGAAGAATGAGGAATCACAGGCTTTAAAGAGGTGTTTGGAAGTATCTGTTTCAGGTGATGATGTATGATTGTTCTTTTCTCAAGGTGACTGACGTGAATGGAAGTGGACCAACACCTCTGAGCTTTGGATCTTACTATGGCCCCTCTCAAACTCCAGGTAAGTTCACAGTCGTTTTATAATTAAATCTTAAAAAGATTCAATTTTTTTTAATTAATTGCTCTTCTTCGTGCCTTTTAATCGTGTTTTAATTATGTTTTTTTTTTTTTTAATCTTTTTTTTGTTGAATTTTACATGGAGTGTTTCTTGTGTCTCATGCTGGTCATGTAATTCATTTTAATTTGATTATTTAATTTCTCTGTACAGAACTTTGTGCGAGTGTATGCTTTTTAAGGGCTTAACAAATAAATTTGGATTAGATTGGATTGGATTGGATAAAAATGAAACAACAATGAAAAAGGTGCAAAAAGACAAAGAAAGACAAAGAAAAAAGAGAGGGAGCAAAGAACAACAACAAAAAAAATCCCCCTGAAAAGGTAAAATTGAAGTCAGAGAAGTAGTTAAAAGCTGAAGCAGTCTTCAAAAGTTGTCTCTGTAAATGTGTTTTATTGGGTAAGTGCCAGAAGATTAAATAAAAGTGTGAAAAATCTTTGAAATCGAAGCATTTGAATGAATGCATGTGGTGAACTGAAGAGAATGACAACGTTTAATGAAATAAACAAAAATCAGCTCATGCATGTAATTTATGAGGCTTCAGCTCATGTATGAGCATCTGTGTTAAAGGTTTAGGGGAGCTAATAATTATTATAGCAAGAATCCCCCAGATGTGTCTCTGTTCCCCTCCGCTCCATCAAGGCACCAGATCAGTCAGGTTTCCAGTCCAGTCAATAGCTGTGTCTCAAGTCACTCACTCCCATAAGTAAACTTACATGAAGCACACTGCGTTTAATCTTCAATTATCAATTATCACCCTGGTAGGTTGGAGCTTATACTCGACAATCCTACTTTTGATGGATACCAGAGCTGTGATGCATAAATTCACAATTAGGGCAGATCGAGCAGGACAGGAAGTCGTGCATGGAAACTGCCAAAAAACACAAACTGAGATTCAGAAGAAAACACAAGTGTCAAAAACAGATCATACAACCATGACTACAACCATACACGGACATAATGAGCTCAGCAAGCCAGGAGCCAACAGGTTTGAGGTTTTACAGTCAAACTTGAGTGAGGAAAAGCAAAGTGCTGGACTGACCGAGCATCTGGTGTGAGTTGACGAAAGAAGTTGACATGTGACAGAGTGGAGTGAGAGTGAATATTTTGACCATAAAGGTGTAAAAACGCCAAGAAAACATTCAAACTAGAGCATAATTATTACACAAGCTGGTGCTACAGCTCCTGCTAGTGGTTGGTGTCTGCACTACAATTTAGGCTCAGCATGTGACAAGCATCTGGGGTCAGTTGTAACCAAAATATTGAAAAAAGGTTAAATTAACCCACTACAAGCCTGGGTCAGGATGTTTAATTAAGCCCATCCTTGTATGGAGCCAGCACTTTGATTCTCAGCAGTTCCAGTAAAATAACGAACATTTTTTGGATGAAGTTTACCAAAACAAAACTTGCGACAGTATTTCAAATGCTGGTCAGTGTGTAATACTAGAGCAAGTACACAGTTGCCGTCAGTTATTTTGTCACCTCTTAGTGAAATTAAAATGGTTGTTTTTGTTTTATAGTGACGTAAGAGATTAAACTAAAATTTGGTCTAATTTGTGATGCATGTGTTATTTTTTTTAGTACATTCGTGTCAGACAACCGCATTTAATAAAAGCAGTAAATCATTAATGATTCTGTATGACTGTGTTGTCTATTAGCAGGAAGACTATCCAATGGCATCCAAAGCTCTTCCACGTTACCCCGCAGCTGGACCCCCAGCAGAGAGGAGCGGCTCATCAAGTTCTCAGGAATCGGCCCTGTGGATGAAACTGGGATGCCCATCGCCTCCAGATCAGTAAGACAACGTCACTGAAAGACTTCTTTCACCTTACAGAGCCTGTGCCTTACACTGATGTGAGTTGACGTTTTGATCTTCTCGCTACACCCAGTGAGCTGTTCTCACAAAGATCTGTTTACCTCCTGCACCCTGCCCTCTTTTTCTTTAACCAGAGTGTGAACAAACCCAGGGACTGGTACAAGAGCATGTTCAGACAGATCCACAAGAAGCCAGAGGGTAAGCACGCTCCTCCTCCTCCTCCTCTCCTTACAAACACACAGCAGCAGAGAGAATTCCTCTGTCAGCGTAAGGTACCTCTGAGGTGATCCAGCAAACAGATTATTGCAGGGGGAAAATAAGACATGATGAAAGAGCCCTTAAGTCTTATGTCATGTCTACTTAATAGCTCTGACTATAATCCAGCCTCTTATCTCAGCCCCTCAATCCTAAATCTAGCTCCTTATTTGTCTCCATCACGTGTTGCGTAATAGGCAAACATTCCCTGTTATTTGAGTTGTTAATGACACCGTCAGAGACAGCAGGTTTCAGTGGATTGTTCTGGATCCGTTTTATTTTCTTGAAATACCTGAAATTCTTTGCGAGTGATGTGACTTCTTAGGAGATGTTTCACAGCTATGTAATTTCCTGAGGTGCTGATAATAATCTACAGAGGAACAAAGACAGGGTTTTAATGGTTCTGAGGAATCCTACATTTAGTTACAGTAACATGAATAATACTATAATGTCAATTCAATAAAGCAATTTGATAACTTCTGGATTATTATCCATGATCTGTTAACATAGTGGAAGGAAGCAATTCTTAACAGTCTTTCTTCTTTCTTTCTTTCTTTCTTTCTTTCTTTCTTTCTTTCTTTCTTTCTTTTTTTCTTTTAAACCTGATGATATCAGTATGTGAATCCACAGTTGTTTCTTTAAAGCTATTGTTAGAAGTTTTGTACGTTAAGAAACAGATGAATTATAATAACATCCCTTTAAGACTAACATAAGTAAACCAGACTATCAGCAATAAGAATACGATTTGTAAAAGCACATTTTGAAGTCTGTATCAGACAGTTTAAAGTTGGTAGGATGATTTTTGTCAGCAAATCATACTTACACATATGCGGGACAAGAGAAGACAAGGGATAAAGCTTTGTGGGGTCCCTGGGTTCAACACAAAATATATGTATTACTGTGACTTTTTAAAAAAAGAAAAGAAATAAGAAAAAGGACAAAAATGTCTAAAATTGCCACAACAAAACCAGTGCAAACTATATAGAAAATAATACTTCAACCCACACATACAACAAGAAAGATTTAGTGTTTTCTTAAAAAAAAAAAAAAAAAAAAAAAAGGATACATCAGTGATAAAGTCTGACAGTTTGTCTGTTGTGTTTTTCGTTTACCAGAGCTAGAGGAGGATTCAGAGCGGTGGTCATCTGAACGTAAGTTATTTTACCAACCTCTACACTACTCTCCTGTCCAGTTACATAACCAGACTGTACCTAAGACTGATCTACTCTGACCTGTAGGACTCCAGTTATCCGCCAACACAGAAGAAAATAATGAAGCAGACAAGAATCTGTTCAGACTGACACCCTACGGAGCTCTGCCCGACTGGTGAGTTGTGTTTGATGTTTCTGTTTCAGGGTCAGGAGGGTTACTTTGATTACACCAGCCTGCACACATCCAGCTGCCAGGCACATACAGGCAGATTTATGATTTATCACTTTTACACCTCTAGGCCATTTAATAAAGTCGTGAATCAACACGAGCTGCATTTTTTTCCACTTTGGTAAGAAGATTAATGTAACAGACATTTATCGTGAACATACACACACAGTGAGGAAGGTACGCGTTTTGCTTCAAGCAGAGTCTCACCTCTGTGTTATCTTATAAAGTTACTACAGCAGGCACCCAGTTAGCTTGTTTTAGCACAAGTAGTGAAAACAGGGTAAATGAGTTTGATTATGCCTCAAATATCTAATACACAAGATTAAAGGTGTAAATTAATGAGTTTGACAGTTTATACTTACCTGAGCTGTTTCCTTCTGTCTTCACCAAACAAAATTAAGCTAGCAGTAATTTTCTGGCTTTCTGGATCGATTTTTTCCGTCTTTTCAGTTAAAATGTACATATTTTCTAATTTTATATAAAGTTTTGAGAGCTTCTGAGCAGTCAACTGTCTGTTTTTCATGCTTGGAGAAGCTAGCTGTAGTGTTGTGTTTATTAGCATAAGTTAATCAGTGACAGTTAGCTTAGTTTAAACGAAGCTAGCTGTCTCTAGCTTTATTTGTAGGCAGTTTGGCTTTAAACTTTATAATCTTACTCTCTACAAATACAGTTGATTCTTAGGGTAAATGTAAAATGTAATAAGCCTTGAAGTGTATTTTTGTTTCACAATTTTGGTGAGTTTTTGGACAGCACTGGCTGCCCTTACAAAAAAGAAGCATACTTCAAGTTCATTTTATTAAGTATTCTGAAGTAGAGGTAAAGTGTATTTTT
The DNA here is from genome assembly GCF_033239565.1 of Halichoeres trimaculatus. Lineage (NCBI taxonomy): Eukaryota > Metazoa > Chordata > Actinopteri > Labriformes > Labridae > Halichoeres > Halichoeres trimaculatus. The sequence goes on from NW_027437183.1 coordinate 24,903,292, forward strand.
TACAGCAAATGTACTAATATTAATACATTAGTAGTTTATTTACCAGTGTATTTTTTCAATACTTATTGGGACTAAATTGGCCCATTATAGTTTAAAAAAGTATACTATGAGTATTTTTTTAGGTTAAAAGAGGTAAACTTCGAGTACACTACTAGTTTGTATTCAAGTTTTATCGTGTACTGCAAGTATACTACAACGAAACTCACACATATACTTTAAATTTACTAGTTATATACTTCTAGCACACTTTTCAGTCTATGAAAGTTTACTGTGAAGTGTACTGCTGGTACGCTTTAAGTCCACTAATTATATGATAGTAGTCTACTTTTAGTTCATAAAAGTATACTTAGAGAATACTAAAAGTATGTTGTCAAGTTAAGAGTAGTAAACTTTGAGTACACAGCTAGGTCATATTAAAGTTTTATTTGGTACTGCAACAATACTACAAGTATTCTGCAAGTATACAATTTATAAACTTCCAAACTACTTTGTAGTCTATGAAACTGCACTCTTAAGTATACTTCAAGTCTCAATATAGTAGAAAAAAAAAAAAAATCAATACGCTGCTAGTTTAAAAGTTTTTAAACTGTAAGTATACTCTGAAGTTCTTCTTAAGTGAATTTAACATCATACTTATATTTGAGGGTTTTTTTAATTGTTTTCAAACCTAAAAATAAAAGAATAGAATAAGCACAGAATAGAAGAGGCACAGCTACAACCCAAATTCACTTGAACGTTAGGCATGTAAGTTTGAGTACTTACTATACTTTTCCTTTGTATGTCTTGATCAAAAGGTTAAGTATATGCCAAATACACAGACTTTTCCTTATACTTCTTAGTTAAAGCCAAGTATACTTAGACTTCCTTTATACTTTTAACTATAGGCTAAGTATACTTAGACTTTTAAATATACTTTTAAGTATAACCTAAGTATGCTTACGCATTACTTTGTTAAGTATACCTGGGATAAGTACATCGAAAGTAAACTGAAAGTGTACTGTCTTGAAAATAAGTATACTAATATCATACTTTAATAAACTTCTTTTTTGTAAGGGTGCTGTCCCTCATATGCAGTAAAAGAAGCTAGCTATAAACATGCCAGCTCAATGTATGCTGTATAAAATAAAATTTAATTAACTGTAGTTTCATTTCATTTAGTAGCCTAGTAAAAGCCAGGTAAAAAACAAAATAAGAAAAAATCAAATAAGACCAGACATTAATTCTTGATAGGAAAGTTCATCTTCAATACATGGCAAAGGTAGGCAGATAAAAAGTTAATGTTTTTCTCTTGCCTTGATTATGTCATCAGATAAGCTTTGCAGCTGATGTCTGAAGTGAATACCAACCCAAACTGCAGGCCAAGAGCAGCCCAGGGAAAACTTGTGGCACAGACAAGTTAGGATTTGTTGCTACAGGCTCTCACAATGAAACCATGATTAAGTTGCTGTCCGTGGTGTCTGTGTCTGTGTGCTTTGTGTGTGTGTGCTGGGGTGTTGTGTTTCAGGAGTGAGGATGTAGATAAGCTATCAGACCCAGGAAAGCAGCAGCCTCAACCCAAAAGCATATTCGACTTTGAGCCTGGAAAGAGCAGCACTTCAGAGAGCCACAGCCAGGTACGAGCTCACAACGACACAAAACTAGGCTGTGATTTCACTCTGATACCTGCAGAAATAAATGTTCCTGCAGGATTCTTTAACCTCCACATTCGACCAGTACTGCTGTCGGCTCTAATCTCTGGGATTCCTCGTGTTGTCTTGCACTGTTTTCCCATAGCAGGTCTTAAGAACAGGTTTGAGGATAGGCACCTTTTCTTCGAGGATTAGCATCATGTTTCACCTTCTCACGCGAGGACACTTATGAATGTGGTCTTTCTGCTGCTTCCCACCACAATTGCTCACTTTTCTCTCATTCAGAGGATCCAGAAAGGCTTCGAGCTTTTATATATTACCCTTTTCAGACAAGAAAAGGCAGGATTTAACTGTTTGTGTTGGTGTTTAACAGAGATTCAATGATTTACAAGCCTGTGTAGCTGACACTTGACTCCTGTTTATTTATCCCAGGGGCTGTGATTTATTGTCTTGTGTATTACTTACTTTCCAGCAGCTTTTATAACAGAGTGTGCAGTCGTTTGTATGTGTCTCTGTGTTTAAAAGCCCCTGGTGTGTTACGTGGTGTCGCCTCTAAGTTGTTTTCATTTTCAGCGGCTCTTGTAACAATGTCCCAGATCTGGTGCAAATTGTGTCTTATGTCTGCGCCTGTAAAGAAAAGGAATCTTTGTTTCCACTCCCCCATGGGAGCAGAGGTGTCTTGTGATCCGTATTATGGTCTTAACCTCTTGTGGTGTTTAATGGCTCACAGCATGCAGACTTATTTTATTTCCTCTACATGACAGCAGCCTATGTTGGATCCTCTAGACGGAGTTTGGAAAAGCAGCACATAGACCATATCAGGTGCTCTGCTTCCTCTCAGTGACAGTACAGTCTGGGATTGTAGTGAGGAAGACTCCCAGCTGAGGGGACGGATTTGGCGTTCACAGAGACACTTCCAGCCAAGGTTACACAGACAAAAATGCAAAAAGGGACAGGGTGCCTGAGGTTCCCACAAGCAGCGCCTTATAAAGCAATGCTGGATAGAATCAGCTGTTTGTGAGGTGTTTTGTTTCTGTAAGGAGAAGTTGAAAGCAGCATTACTGGCTAATGCAATCAGTTGCTCTAATATGGATGAAAGAAACATCCAGAGATGAAAGAGACATCCAGCCTGTGTCCAGCTTCTGTTTGACAAGCTGTTGTTGTAGTATTGATAACATGAACAAAATCAACATGAAGGCTATAAAACAAACTTTAGTTGTGTGTTTCTTTCCTTCACCAGGCTCATTTACCACAGAAGAAACAACCTGAGAAACCAAAGTCTTCGATCGAGGTAAGCTACCCTGACATTTTTTCATTCCTTACCCCTTTCACATCACTGAGGTCAAGAAAACAAGCAGTACTAATGGACACCGTTAGTTCCAAAAGTCAAGTTTTTAGTCCACTGTTTTAATTTTGCCCTTCATACTCCACCGCGGCTCAACCTCAGGCCAGTCTGGTCTCTGAGCTGAGCCAGTTTGAGGCCGAGCTTGACTCGGACATCCAGGGTCTGGAGAGGAAACTTTCCCAGAAGAAGCAGCATCGAGGCCGGGGTGAGGTACTGAGCCCCCGTCTTGACTGTGTCTGCCCAAGCATCCCCCCCCCTCCCTTCCTCTTCACAGAGACGTAGCAGAATCCTCACCCACCCTCACCCTTTCACCTTTACTGAAATCTGAGTGAGAACCCCCCCTGCTTGCTAGCTTTAACCTCGAATGTTCCTCTGTGAGGTAGATGAAGTCCTGGAATCTTCCACCTGCATGGCACTTTGGATTGATCTGTTGTTATACACCTGCCTGCAAACTCCTCCCCCACACCAGGAAATGCTCATTTTGCTGTAAAAAAAAAAAAAAAAAGTTTTGTGATCATTTTTCTCCAAATCAGTTTTTTTGATTATGCTGATGTGCAGTCCCACAGTGCTTGTGTCACCTGAATAACATCCTGTGAAATATGTGATTGAGTCTCCTCTCCTGCCTGGTTCTTGTGTTAAATCTGCTTCATCTCCTATGATTTGTCTGAAATCACTGACAGCTCAGACAGACCGTGAGTGGTGCTGTTGTTTGTTTTGTAGCCTGAGGAGGATAGGACCCTGGGGATTTCTTGCTCCTTTGGGAGTGGTCAGCACCTCCACTTTGTCTGAGTTGTTGTGAGATTTCCTCTGAGCTGTGAGATACAGTGAGCTGCAGGGAGCAAACTGTGTGTAACTGCTCACTCTGCTTTCAGGAGGCCAGGAGCAGGGAAACAGTGAGTGCTGCAAGGACTGGGACTACAAATTACAGGTCAGTGACTACAAAGAGAGCAATGAGGGACATGAAATGAAAGATGGCAATTTTTACTGACCATACAAGTTCGATTTACACTCGTAGATGATTTGCTGCAAGAATTTTCAAAGTGATATTCCTAACAATTAGAATATCCCTCAAACATACTAATTCACTGAAAATAGATGGTTTCTAGCCTTTAATAACTTCTACGACAAATCTGTTGCACTGTTTTCTTTTCATAACAGCGATCTTGTTGTTCAGCAGGACTTAAAGTGACCTGATGTGTGGACCGCAGAGGTTAATGTAGGGTCAGTCATCACGTAACAGACCTCCTCTGAGCCCAACACCCAGCCTCTTAATCCACTTTTATCTTGCTTCATCAAGTGGGAGTAACTTTACGACATTTCTTCCTGCTGTCGTTTTTTTTCATTCAGTAAAATGCAGTGCTGTGATTGGACAGCACAGCCATTAAAACTCTGCATGGTACCTTTTCTGAATCCCACTCAGGTCACTCTCTGTTAGGAAGCTGTTGAACTTTAACAAGCTGAGGTCCAGGCTGCGTTCCACATTTCTCATCGTGTGTGTCACTCTCTCCAGCAGGATAGGAGGATTCTCACCGTTGTTTGCTAAGCTGAGTTCACAGGTTTTGACCTTTCCTGGCAGGGTGGGATGAGGGGCTTTCTTTTAAAGAGCCTGTTGCTAAGGACGGGTGGAATCAAACAGCAAAATAGACTTTTTTTCTCACTACAGCTTCCTGTTATGTCGACTAGCTGTTATATGTACTCCAGCTGTAACTGCTGGAATACGACCAACTCTGACTGGAAATATGCAAATGAGTTCAGAGGAAGTAGACAGATTTTTCTGGATAATTGTAGCTTTAAACTTTATCAAAACCAGATTTTCAGCTCAAGGATAACACCATGAGGTATGCAGTCATGATCGGTTTGTCCATTTAGTGGTCACATTAACTGTCTCATCACTGTCTGGTGTTTGAAGCACTTACAAGCTGCTGTGTCCGGATGTGTTGCACTGTAAATCTGCAGGAAAAAGCCACATATACACACATAAACAAGGGCCAAAGCATTGTTTGCATTACACAGTGTGTGTTTTATAGTCTTTTGATGTCATTAGAGCAGTAATGTTCAACCTGTGAGCTGTGCCCCCCCGGTGAGCTGTGCCCCCCCGGTGGGCTGCGAAGGTATTGCGAGTGGGTCACCAAATAATTTCCTAAATAGTATGTTTTTTGTGAGGGTGTGTGTATGTTAACCTTGGAGAGCAGACGGACCTGCCTGATTCAGTTTCTGAACTCCTGCAGGTCCATCTTGCCAGGCTCCAATGACCAACGATTTCACTCGGCTAAATTCAAACCGGCCCAATCAGGGAAGAGAGGCGGGAGCTGTGGGAGCAGACGTGACGTCAGCAGACTTTCGTACTTGTCAGCGTTCCTTTGATTCTTAAGTTAAATTTATAAAAACGGAAGCTGTCGTCTAACGCCTTTTTCACAGCTGTTTCACGTGATTCAGTAGTTGTTCATCTATTGTTTCTGATGCATCGGCTCACATAAGCTACGTCATACCGTGGCTCGATGTGGATTGGTCCGTGGTGAGTGTGTTAATCAGAACGGTCGTCCAATCACCAGCTGCTGATTTTTTTTAAAGTCCCGCCTCTGAAAACAAATCGGAAGAGCTGCTACCCAGATGGACTTGTGAAATATTTCCGTGGCGGATATATGAAACTGTTCGTCTGGCGTGTCAGGTTATGCGTGTGTACCGGGTGCGGGAATATACTGCCCTATCAGCTGTCCAACAAAATTCGAGACTCTTCAAAAAGACACAGGGCTCGCTTTTTCTGAACTTAACTTGAGGTTAAACCATAGACTGTATAATTAATGGACTTAGTCTCCCGAGTTGTCACTCGTCTGTTCACTGAAATGGACTTTTGAAACAAATCGGCTATAGCGACCATATTAGAGATGACGGGGGGCTTCAAGTACAGCCATAGGGCGCTCGTCAATCACATGGGCTGAGCTGTGCCTCTGATTGGTTGAGCTTGGGATCGTAATATCCTTTAAACTATCGATAGATAGAAAAAAATTCCTTCCCGTTCAGTGTGTGCCGACAGTGGAATTAGTGACTCAGACAGGAGACGTTTTTTGAACCAGGCTGTAAATAGGTTAATTTCTGCTTTGTAAACATTTTTTGTGGCTTGGTGTGTATGCGACTTTTGGTACTTCCGGTCCCCAAGTGGACACTCGAGAAACAGCAGATTTTAACACTTCCACATTGTCTCTTTTTCTTAGACTGGAGGTTGCCTCTTCTGTTGAACAAATCACTGTAAAACTGAGAAATTAATAAGAAACAAATTAGTACAAAGCACTAACTACCCATGTGAATGTAAAAAGTTATAATAACAAAATAAAAGAAACTTCTGTTGAAATGTGCATTTACTGACAGACAATAGGACTCACGAAAAGACACATTATTAATTCACGTGAAGTACTCTGTGTAGCATTCTCTGAAGAGAAGCAAACACAAGACCAAGCAAGCAGACACGTCAAAGATTGCCTATTGAAAGGAGAGCGTTAAGAGTGCTCACTAACACACTACTTGTGAAAACCAAAACGAATAAAGAGTGGTCACTCTGACACTTTTTCTGAACCAAACTGAAAAATGCTTCAAAGTTGGCACAGGGAGTGTATTTATAAAAAAATAAAAATATAAAGCACAATCTTTTAATTGTTAAAACTCAGTTATGTCTAAAATGTCCAACTTTTTAGCTTTGAACTTTTATATGACCATACCACTCTGCAATGGGACAGCATATCAGAATTCAGTCCTTTATGGTCAATCTTAAATTTAAAAAAGTGCTCTGAGAATTAACTGTACAGCCTCTGTAATTATGGGATCAGAGGTGGGCTGCTAAATTTTTGAGACTTTAAAGTGGGCTCTGAGTTGGAAAAGGTTGGGAACCACTGCTTTAGGGACGATTATGCCTGGTCATGAGGCACTGTGAAGAAATTAAAGTGTGTAAATGAATAAAAAAGAGCAATGTAAGAGTGAGAACAGCCTGTGCAACAAATGTGAAAGAGGGTAGGATAGTGTATACACACTTTTGTGTCTAACCTACTCATCTACTGCTCTGTTCATACATTTCATGGCTATTATGGATAAGGAAATAACATGTATACTTTCTTGTTTTCAGCAGTCCAGCTCCGAAGCAGCCTGTCCATCACTTTACTGGCACCTCACCCTCCACCTTTGCTCCCACATATGGTAAGCATGGATTTCCTGCACCTACAGCACAAATGAACTTAATGTATTTCCCCCCATTTTCCTCTGTCTCCATCAGTAACCTCTCTATAAGCTGATTGTGCTTCCCACTGAGAATAAATCTGCTCTCGGTGAGCAGGCTGCTCATTGAGTCAGCCTTGGTACTTTTGATGGTAGCTGTTAGTAATCTAATATATTCTGAAGGTCTCATGATTCTCTTTCATTCAGCTCTGGTATTTCATTTCAAAAGAGGCTGCCGGTGTGAACATGGAGAGCTTTCACAGCTTTTTTTTTCCTCCAGCGGGATCAGCTGGAGATGGGTGGGGAGGAAGCCCACAAAAAAAGGAAGTGGAGCTCGGAAGACCTGATTAAAGATTAGCTTCATCCAATTGTTTTCCTGGAAATTAGTGCAGCGAGCCAGCACGAAACACTTAAAGACACTTTTTATGTTCAGGCTTTAATTGCTTTTTCCATTGCACACAAAAAAACATGCTGAACAAAAGAGTGCATGTTTCAGACTCCATACAAATTGTTTTGCCTTTTCTTTCTTTCACAGTAGAACGTCTTTCGCCTGCAAATGAAACCATGGAGCTCCCGCCTAAGAAAGAAGAGAAAAAGGTACGTTTCTTTGACTCTTTTTACCTAATAAGGCTGCAAAATTGTTTCCCAACCCATTTTGTAATGTGGTTTTGAGTGCTGGCATGTTTCTTTAGTTGTCTAAGTTCATTTGGAATCACATAATAGCTGAATCTGTGCAAAATCTCCTCAAAACTGAATGGCATGTTGGTTTTTCCCCAGATGAAAGCAGCACGTGCCAAGTTTAACTTCCAGGCTCAGTCCCCAAAGTGAGTTACGGTGTGAGCTAATATAATAAATATGCCATTCCTTTGCTTGAGTTCTAACAATTCAACAAGTTACATTAATGTACTTTTTAACATCATTCTGAAACATTGGAAACATGTGTCTTCATTATCAGCTCAGCTTTCTCTACCTGTCTAAATTATCCTACTTTTCCTTTTCTCCAGGGAGCTAACGCTGCAGAAAGGTGACATTGTGTACATCCACAGGCAGGTGGATGCAAACTGGTTTGAAGGAGAACATCATGGTAGAGCTGGGATTTTCCCCACAACCTATGTGGAGGTAAATTCCTCCTTTGTCTGATATTTGATGCTCTTTCTTTCTACATTTTTGCTCCTTGTTTCACAATATTTCATATTGCTTCAAAACTTTGGTTTTTGTCCTTCACAGATCCTGCCTCCCACGGAGAAGCCGACACCGATTAAGTCTCCTACTTTACAGGTTTTAGACTACGGAGAAGCTGTGGCATTGTTCAACTTCAACGCTGACTTACCTGTTGAGCTTTCTTTTCGTAAAGTGAGTGCTGAGTGTGGTTGGTTCCTCTTTTATTTTTTTTAGCTAACATACACTTAGTTTTTTGTTTCGAAAATGCATCAGTTTGTTGTCTGGTACCACACCCCTGTCTAAAAACTGTCTAAGAAGCAACCAGCAGCTGGTCGGTTTAGCTTAGCACGAAGGTAAAAAAAAAATAAAATAAAATAAAAAAGGTATCAAAAGGCAGAAAAAGTTTACTAAGGTATGTTGATGTTAACACATATACAAATCCAAGCTACAAAAAAATAAAAAACTTGAACAAAAGACTCTTGAGATATGAGTTAAGAGATAGAACAATTAGTTAATAAGATCATACTAAAAAAGAAAGAAATTTCTCTGTTAAGACCCATTTAAGTTCCCCTTACGTGCAAAAACGTGTCTGTCGTTTTCAGACGGTTACCTACCATTAATGCTCTCATACTTCCATGTGCCATTTACGTTGGTATTGCTGTCAACCAATACATCCACCAGGGGGCAGCCCAGAGTCAAAGGTTTATGACAACAGCAAACTCAAAAAACAAACACAGTGACAGTGGAGGAGGTATTGCTAATGTACCGCTTGCATAAAAGACAGAAACAGAGGCAGCGTGTGAGAGGTGGTTGTTGGTGAAGCAGTTAAGTCCCGAAACATAAAGTTCTGGAAACGTGCAGAAACACGGACAACATGAACACAAAGCACAGGCAGTAAGTTCTGTGCGCATCAGGATTGGTATCTATCGTTGAGCATAAATGGGCCTTTAAAGTTACTTAGAAACATTAAAACAGATTATAATCACGAACTTTAGAGTGTGACAACCGCAATATTACTTTTTTATTTATTTAATTTATTTTATTTTTTAGTTGTTTTATTTATATGTATTTATTTATTATTATTATTATTATTATTATTATTATTATTATTATTATTATTATTATTTTCCTTGCATATGATTGATTTTATCTTTTATTTATTTATTTATTCTTTATTTATTGTTATTAGTATTATTTTTATATATATTTATATATTATTTATTTATGTATTATCTTATTTTAGTGTTTCTAGTTTGTTTTTGTTTTTTGTTTTTTTTTATATTCATGTTTATGTTGTTTAAGAGAAAATGTTTGTTCTTTTATTTAACGTATTCACCCTGTTTTTCTGTTGAAAATTAATAAAAACATTGTTCAAAAAAAAAGTAAAAAAAACAGATTATAATCCCTATTTGCTGTTTGTATGCAGTTAAAAGAAGTTCACACACTCCTCATATTGTTTCAGGAGAACTAACAAATAACGTCTTAATAACATTTATTAATCTCTGTAACAATAACTGTTGAGCTTTACTTTCTCATTTTTCCTCTTCAGGGTGAGGTCATCAATATCACCCGGCGTGTTGACGAGAAGTGGTTAGAGGGACGGATCACAGGGACCAGCCGAAGCGGCATCTTTCCAGCCAGCTACGTCCAGGTCAACAAGATGCCCCGCACCAAATACTCCACAGACGACTACTCACCTGGCCCCTTGTCTCCTGTTTCCCCTGGACCCCAGAGTCCAGGACGTCCTCTCCACTCACCCTGCCCTCGCTCACCACTCTCCCCCTTCACCCCCACCTCCCTGAGCCCCAAACCCGGTCACTCCCCACAAAACCCGTCCTCACCTGTACCTTTCAGCGTCCCAGCTTCACAGTCACGCTCCCCTACCCAGACACCTGTATCCAAAGAACCAGCCAATCGGTGGCCTCACAGCACCTCCAAAACTGTTTCACCCACCAACCTGAACAGCCACTGGGCAGGGACACACTCCGCTAACCCCAGCTCCAACAATCGTGTGGTTTCACCGTCCAGTCAGGCGTCAGCAACTGCACACAAAGCTGGAGCGTCCACAGCCAACACCCCCAGATACACTGACCCTGCTCAGGTCTGCTCTCACTTCCTGTCTGCTCTGTCCTCACTGTGCAGACACTGTTTGTGTAGAGAGGAGGGTCATTCATCATTCTTGATTTCATAACGTCTGACATGAGGTTTTCCTTCTCCTCCAGGGTGCAATACCAAACCAGTCTGCTCCACACGTCAACTCCCTGCCACACACAGCAGCGCCAAACAGCCCCGGATCTGTGGCGCAGCACCAACCGTACGTCTGAGTGTTTTGATTTGTTCACATTGCTGCAGTGCAGACAAAGATTTGGTAAACCTGTGGCTCAGACTGTTTGTTATTCTGTTTTAGATATAAAGCTGTTTACAACTACAAACCACAGAATTCAGACGAGCTGGAGCTCAGAGAAGGAGACATTGTTCAAGTGATGGAGAAATGTGATGACGGCTGGTTTGTAGGTAAGATATAAATAATTTATTTCACAATTATGCTTTATTTATCTTTGCTGCAGATGGTTCTATAAAGTGTTTTTTCTTTCTGTGGTGAAATCATGATCCAAAACACTTATTGTGTCTGTTAAAAGGATGTTATATCAATCTCAATTATTTTCATACTTTAAGGTGGTGATTTACTTTTTTTTCCACACTTATCAAAACATTCAGGTAGCCCACTGTCCTTCATTACAATTACATCTAGTTACTTTCTGAGAGCTAGCTACTGATAATAAATCAGAATTCACAAAGTTTTGTGATGAGTCTAGTTTAATATTTTTCATAACTACAGAGTGGTACATTACCTCATCACTCTGACTCCTCCAAAAAGTTTCCAGAAAAGAGAAACAAAGTGTATAATGGAAGCGCATCTCCATCTTTATCACACTGGATGAGGCCTCATGGGAAATGCATTTTTAATCCTTGAAAAAGCTCCACTTTCATCTTCAGAGGTCTCCAGAAACAACACATAAACATGAAAACTCCTCATTGTGTCTTGAAAGGATCCATGATTTTGAAGTGTATCCTGAAAGTGAAGTTTAGAGTCTTAATGACCATCCCAGACTGCACAGCATAAAACAATTATTTTACAACATTTCATCCAACAAAACAACATTTTTGAGGTGACAAAAGTATTTCCTTTTGCTTGTGGCGATACCTCAACATTCAGCTGTGTTAGTCCCCCCTCTGGTGGACACCATGCTTCATTGCAGATGCAGTTTTTTTTTAGTTTAAGCATCTCTACGTCTGATTGGTTGTCCCTGCATTATATGAAGTGTGGTCTTTTCTCTTCTGCAGGTACGTCAGAACGGACTCGTGCTTTTGGAACGTTTCCAGGGAATTACGTGGCACCAGTTTGACCTCCTCACTTCCTGCCTGCCCACAAACACCTGGACTCACAAGAGACCAAACAGTCACTTAAAATCACTCCAACAGACCCTGCACTGACACCGCAGCATTTCCTCATCACGTCCACCCACTACACTCTGAAGTGAATTAGCCAGATAGCATGTTCATGGGTGAAGGCAGGGACATGGAAGTGGTTTTTCACCTCACCTCCCTGCATGAAAGCATGAGTGTGCGTCTTCCACTGAGAGCTGTGGAGAGTGTTTTCACACACACCACATTAAAGGAAGGAATGAATGCTGATGATACTGTTTCAGATGCAAAGAATGGGCTGTTTTGTTCCACAACTGTTTGCAGATGTTGGAAATTTGCATTCCTTCCCAGTGAACCGCTCAAATCCTAAGTGATACAGTGTGATCCTTTATTCGTTTTTTTTTTTTTTTTTTTACCACCACAAAACCACTGCTGACAGTTTTTGAATTAAAATGGCACATTTTTTCCTGGCATTTCAATGGATTAACATTTTCTTCAACTATCTTCCTCAGATTTTCTTTCAGATCTGTGAAAATACTCCAGACAAGTTTGAGGAGGCAACATGAACATCTGTAGAAATGTGCTGAAAGTGAAGCACATTGAGGGCTCAAACATGTCAGGTTAAGTTTACTGCCTTTTATTAGACTATACAGAAAAGGAGCAAAAGTAATGAATGCATGTCGTGTTTTTTAAAGCTTTTTTTTTTTGATTATTTGTCCCGTTAAAGCCATGAAGTGAAACGCCAAAGGTGAAAGAAAATGTCCTGCTGTATTATAAAATGCTTTGATCTGATTTTACAACTTCTGTCAATCTGATCTGATAAATGTCTCAACGGCCAATATTCAGTATCTGAATCATGTTTGAAAGTATTTGAAGTTCTGCTGTATGTGCCAAATTAAACATTTTTGTGCAATCTGATCTTTAAAATCCTCCACTGAACAAAAACACCTGACTTTATATCAGCTATATTTGCTACTACTGCTTTAACCATGTTTTCTCTGTGCACCTGATTAACACTTTAACAGTATTTCTAAAACCACTGAAATGTTTTTCTGCTTTAGTTCAGCTCTTATCAGCTGTGGCATTTCTAAGTCTGATAATGAAACTCCTATCATGAAGTCTTCATGCAATTTCATAGTATATATCTACGTTTTCGCTGTAAAAATGAATCGTAGTAGACATAGGAGATGATTGTACAGATTGTAACCTTTTAAAATTGAAAGTATAATATATATTTGCTTACAAAACAATGTATCTTATGTATGGTACGCATTTTTTTAAAGCAATTAAACTTTACAGAGTGAGTCTGAGGGAGTTGTGTGTTCCTGTCTTCTTTTGTTGAATGCTTTTCAGATTTTATGTCAGTAAGCAGGGTGATAATATCTTCGGTTTGACTTCAGCTGACTGGTATTTTCTCTGAATCTGGCAAATTTTCACACTTATAAAAATGGTTCGTAACAATTAAATGAATAAAATAAAACACAATCTTATGGAAACCAATATATATATATTTTAAATTCTAAACAAATGTAAAAATTAAATCTTTTTTATCAGTTTAAAAAAGAAGAAGAAATGTATAAGTTTTAGACACATTACAACTTTAACTGAAGGTTTCAGACTGTTTTCCAATTTCATCCTTTATTATGTAGGCCTGCCACTCAAAACTTTAAGCAAAAAAAAATCAAAGAACCAAGATACAAGTCTTTTTTTTAGATTATTTTAGTAAATTTTCAAATTTTCTATTATAGTGAAGACAATACATTTTTTCAAGATGTTGTTATTCTTTGAGATGCATAATTAGCTCCTCTTTCTATACATCTGAAACAATCTGTTACAACAGCCCTACACGACACTTGATGATAAATAGTTTTTCTCGAGCCTTTTCTAACGTATCTATTGCTACACAGGAAAGGTACAGTACTAAATAACATTACATGTGTTGATTATCTATCTATTTACAAACCTGAAGGGCAGGGTGTTATTAAAAACCTCTCTGAACATATTTTAGTCCAGTGAAACACAAGCATGTTCAGTTCAGGAGCAGTTTTCTAAAATATGAATGTATATGGTTATACATATCTACTAGAATATATTAAACTTTACAGGTATAGTTTGTAAAGCAGAAACAAGTAACGTAGAGTTTAGGTTTGTCACACAAATGTTTCAATGATCCAGTGTTTAAAATTTGAAACAAACAATTTTTCATCATCTTATATTTGACGTCACATGGTGGATAAAACACACCTGCTATTATTCCACTCAGCCATGTTTCTTTTTCAAAACCCACACAACAAGAAAATCTATTAAAAGAAGATTAGTCAGAAGAGATGCAGTGAGTCACTAAAGTCATTGATGTCATGGGAGTGTCAGGACAACATTTTGTAATTTTCCTTCATTGTGAAATCTCATGTTGTTTTAAGAGGTTGATCCGGTCACGTGAAAAGTCAGCAGGTCTTAATTTAAGGTAAAGGTTCAGAAACTCTGAAACATGAGCCTTTTATGATATTCTACATTATTTGGAGGGAGAAACTCTTCCAGGGCTTTTTTAAAGAAGAGATCAATTCATAAACAATGAAGCAGTTGATCTCTCTAGTCTTTTGTCCTTAAGTGGAATAATTTGTTGTATTTGTTTTGGATAATTTAAATCTAATTGGTTTAGCTCTGTTTTTTATACATACTTTATTCATTACAAGGCATACAAGTTGTGGATGTGTCTGCATACAGTCAGAGGAATTAACATTATTGAGAGGGAGAGAAGAAAAAGACAATGTTTTTATGCCAGGCCCAGGAGGAAGAAGACAAAATTTACATAAAGTTTTTTTTTTTTTTTTTTTTTTTTTTTTTTTTAAACATATTAAGGGCTGTTACAGTTTTGATCTGATTTTAAGATAATTCAACTGAATGGATGTTTATCTGAGCTCATTACTGAATGTTATGAAGTTTTTTTTCCTGTAGATTTACATTCATGGGTATTTCGAATTGTGCCTTTATTTAAAAAAAAAGAAACAACAAATTTTTCTTTGTATGTTAATCTATGCCAAACTTCCAGGTAAATAAAATCTGTGGATGAGCTGGCTCTCACAGCTCTTCCTCGCGCTGCCAGGAGGTGGCGCGCGCACCTAAAACCCCATGCAGCTCGTGCTGGGATAAATGGCTCAATTATCGCCGCTGCACCCTCTTCTTCTCCTCCCTCCTCCCCCTCTCTGATGCATGCGACACGCCCCGTGCTGCTGGCTCTGTCAAAAGCTTTTATTTTGGTAATAGCACATGGCAGCGCGAGCCCATTTCAGTGATAGCAGTGCGCGCGAAGCCGCAGGTAGTGTCCATCCGTGACCCTAAACACACCTGAAACAACAAGAGAAAGGACTAACAGCTCCTAAATATCGCTTAAGTGTTTCTGTTCTGGTGGACAGGGGTCGAAAACAGCTTTTTGGGCAGTTTTTGGTCAGTGAAGTGTTACCTGCTGACTCCTGGGTGTGTGCTCCGCGCTCTGTCGAGGAGAGATTAAACAGGTGAAGACACCTTAAACCAACCTGCACTAACCTTGGTAAGTAAAAAAGTTTTTATACAGTGTTTCCACGTGCATGAACTGACTTTGTTGACTGATAAAGAAGTTAGTTGGAGCTGATAAATCTATCTCAGCTCTTGTGGTTTAGTATGTTTGTTTATCTGCGGAGTAAAGCACATTCTTTTAGCTCTTTGATTTTTGTTAAATCTCATTGTCATATTTGTGTTTGAAACTGGTCTGTTGAGTTGTTTTATGGCAGTTTATGTGATTTATTAAAGGTTTATTGTTGTCTCTAAACCCTGGAGACTCCTAACTGTTCATAAACTGTGTGGGAACGTCAGAGAAAGCTGTTGGGCTTTGTTAGATTATGATTGATGCCAAGTATGTGAGCAGTTAAAGAGTGCAGCTCCCACATATAAGCTGTTTTGGCTAATGGTGCGTGGACCAGTGGAAATTGAAAGTCAGACTAACTGAGTAGAGACTTTCAGCCCACACAGAGAGACGGTTTCCACCCTGACAGTGTATCTGCAGTGAGGAGGGCAGGTATTTTGCACATTAAAGCAGTCAAGGTGATTTGTGGAGGGGCTGGACCAGGTGCGACCTCAGGAAGTGTTCAGTGTTTCTGTGGCCGGGCTGTTATCTTCTCTCCTCCCCTTGTTAAGGGTGATGACTGTAAATTAGCAGGTCTGTTTGAGTTCAGGTTCAAACCAGCTCTCCAGTAACTCTGACCTCGTCTGGGGTGTCTAGACATGATCTTTCCTCTGCTCTTCTCAAACCAAATGCTCATTCATAAATAGATGTGGCTCGTGAGCTCAGCAGGTGGGAAAGCACTTAAAGGTGTTTCTCAGAGTTTATGTAACCAGAACAGTCCCAGTGTACCCCCCCACCGCCTGCTGTTTGTGTACCTTTCCCATTGTGACCGGGCCTTTCATGTGCCGACTCCCAACCCTCCTCTCACTTGATATTGTGTTTATTTCCTGACTGTTTTCCTCTTTTTTGACAGGGAACACTTTGCCGTTCCTCAGTACAAACCATCAAGGAGCCAAAAACACACCACTGTAATTTAGGAAAGAGTGAAGTGGTTATCTTTTTAAGAAAACAGGGAAAAAGCCAGAGTCGTAACTTTCCAAGTCAGGGCTGGAATTTTTTTTGTTTGTTTTACACTTGCACTGAGGTTTTCACTGAAGAACATTTCAGCCTAGCTTTGCAAAATACCGCTGTTTCTTTTTAGCTCAGTGCCTAAAACAGGCAGCTGTGATGAGCATGTGCACGGTTACACAGGAAGTCAGCAGGTCTGTTTTGTCTGAATGATGAAAGTGGGTTTTTGGCTCTTTTTTTAGAAGCCTGCTTTTCAGATTTAGCTAAAGCAGAGGCGTCACACAAGATGCTTCTGTTTACTTCTTTCACGATGAGTTTGTTACGTTGAAGAAGTGTCAAACTGAAGAGAAAGTTGTTCCTGACCATCTTGTTTCTCTAAGGACAGAGTTGCGTGAGTGTGGATGTCATGAACAAAGTGCAGATCAGTATCTTTTTGTAAGGAGGAGTGAACGGTGCAGACACAGAGGATGTGGTTAGCGGCTCTGATTTGAGCAGCACAGTGCACTTAGTGTTGGTGCAGGGAAATGGGTGAAGCTGGTACCACAGAGTTCTTGTCTTCTTTCAAAACTTACCACCAGCTCACAGCGGTAACACTGCTGCAAAGTGGGGAAGTAGAAATCGAGACAGTATCGTGTTAAGCACGATACCACTCAAAGCACCTTTTGACACCATGTTCATGCACTGATAGAGGAGGCTGCTACGTGAGGTGCCTTTCAGTGTTAGTTAATCCTTACACACTGCTGGCACAGCTGACAGAAGGAAGTTTTGGTGCCTGGAGTTTTCAATCTATAGACAGCAAGATCCTCCAACCTTTGTGATTGACAGAAACCTGCCGCTACCTCTGAGCTAACTGAAAGAAAGATTATCTAACAGTTAGTGTGGCATGTGGAGATGCAAATTTCACTCTGAAAATCAGAAAAACCATGGCTAGCTTTGGATAGCCCTATATTATCTGTTAGCATAAAGAATGTCCCAACCGGCATTTTTTTTTCCCAATAACAATCTGATTTTTTAGTATGAAATATCTGCTGATCCCGACTCCCAATCGATACAAAGAGATACACTTTGATAAAGAGGTAAGAAAGTGAAGCAACACAGCACACTGATTTTTGTTTTCTATTTGTAATGAATTTAAAAAAAATTTAGCTTAAGTATGTCTTGAGGTTATTAATTCTGTCAAATTCAGCCCACTATCTCTTGATTTTTACCCTTTAACTATTTAAATGTTGATTTTACCCCAAATGCAGGACAAACGTGTTGTCAAACTGATCACATCATGTTTAGATCTTGTCACATGTCGCCACTAGGGATTGGTACCTGTCACATTTGAAACAATACGATACTGATGCCCTGTACCTGTGACTTGGTACTGGTGCTCAAGGGTACAAGTTTTTGGAACTTTTGTCAATAATAATTTATTTAATGATAAAATCTCAGAGTTTTTTCAATTTAACATATTTATTTCTCAGTTCATAAAGTTGCAATGCTGTGTTCAAGTCCAGTATGGAAAATCGCCTACTCTTCCACTCCCTCACAGTCACAAGGATGTGTTTAGGTATCGAAACATAGTACTGTTTAATTATATGTGACTTGGTACTCTGGCACACTAGACGGACAGTTTAATATATCCGCCACAGAAATATTTCACTAGTCCATCTGGGTAGCAGCTCTTCCGATTTGTTTTTTGGAGGCGGGACCTTCAAAAAAAATCAGCAGCTGGTGACTGGACCGTTCTGATTGACACTCTCGCCACTGACCAATCCGCATCAAGCCACGGTATGACGTAGTTTATGTTTGCTGCTGCTGAGAAACAATAGATGAAGAACTCCAGGAACATGAGAAACAGCTGTGATAATGGCGTTGGACAACTGCTGCCATTTTTGTAAAGTTAACTTTAGAATCAAAGGAACGAAAGTCTGCTGACGTCACGTCTTCTCGTCACTTACCCTGCTCCCACAGCTCTCGCCTCTCTTCCCTGATTGGGCCGGATGGAATTTAGCCGAGTGAAATCGTTGGTCATTGGAGCCTGGCAAGATGGATGTGCAGGATTTCAGAAACTGAATCAGGCAGGTCCGTCTGCTCTGCAAGGTTAACGGTACTCAATCAGTTCTACAGACAGAATTTGGTCAGTACCTATAAAAGTACCTAATTCAGTAGTAATCAGGATTTTTTGTTTGAAAATATTAAAATTGGTATTCTTTGTCAAAAAAAGATTTTCTTTTCAAATTCAAATTCTTCATTTCAGTCATTTTTTATCAACTAGATTGGAAAAACATTACCACTGTCTCCAGCAGAGGGTGAAATGTTTCTCTCTGACTCATGCGATGTGCATTTTATGGGAAAATATGGCAACATATTTATTGTTCAATACCTTGCAATGCTGTGTTCATGTCCAGCCTGGAAAATCGCCTATTCTTCCACTCCCTCACAGTTACAAAGATGGGTTTAGGTACCTAAGCATGATGCCTCTCAATTTCACATGAATCAGTACCCGGCACTTTTGACAGAATTTGGTGGGTACCTATAAAAGTACCTAACTTGGTCCCTAATCAGCACCCCAAAAATCGTAATAGAATTGAATTGCCAGAATAGCATATTGTCTCAGCCTTATCTGGTACCCATCCCTAGTGGTCACAGACTGTACCGTTCAGCTGCAGTGAGGCAGGATGTGAAACCAAGTGTCTGAACGGCAGGATGCACTGTGTGGAGACAGCACACCTTCTTCACAGAGGTCTTTGGACGTTCTTTGTCTCTGGATATTAATCCATTCTTCTAAAGTCCTCAAACAGTGCTGCAGTCTGTCCTCGGTTAGTGAACTACACTGTGAGTTGTTTTAGGAAGTCTTGGTCGTGTTGAACACCAAAAGGTCATGGTGCACAATCTACACCTGCCCTCTGTAATAAAGAAAAGTGTTGTTGCTGTGCCACATCAGTGAACCAAACCTTTTATTATTCTCTCGTCAACTTTACCTGGCTGGGAAAACTCAGAGCGATCTGTTACACTGAGGCATTAGTGTTTGACGGCAGATTGTGCTCAGGTAACATAAATGATGGATTGAGAGGATTGGCTAAAATGCAGATCACTGATCAGTTAGTAAATGCCAAATTCCACCCTGATCTGAAACTATGGATTGGACATCCCTTGTCAGCATCATGTGTTTGTTATTGTGTCTCAGTATTTGGTCATAGTATCAGTCAGACTGAGGTCTAACCGTTTGGTATCAGAGAAACTCTGGCAGTTCAGCAGGTTAATGGGTGAGGTGACAGGATGTAGGTGTGAGGTCTGATAATCTTTTGTGATCAGCGGCAACCCGTTCAGTGACACAGAGTGTGAGCTGAAACACACAGAGACACTTCCTAACGCTGGTGTAAACTGCTTTTAAAAACCCAAACTGCTTTATTTAGTTTTTTACTGGTTTAACTTCTCAAGTCTGTTTATTCTGAAGAGGAGTCGGCCTCAGAGGATACTCTGTGTGTGTGTAAGCGTGGAGATAATTTACCTGACTCTATCCTGAGGTTTCTTAAGGCTTTACTTTTTGTTTGCAGATTTCACACTCAGATAATATTAATATTAGTCAGGATAGTAAAATGTTGTGATCTTATATTTTATCACGCCTCATGGTGCTTTATATCAGTCGTAGGACTGTGTCGCAGCACGTCAAAGCCTTCAGGTGCAGCATCAATGTTTTCTCACTAAGTAGGGAGTAACCTCAAAAATGACAGGTATGCCTCCATCCATAATTATCTTGTTGACACATAAGCGATTAGTGATGTATGTAATGATACAGAACCTATTAGCCAACGCCTTTTTTGACATCATGTGTTGTTGTTTGATATTTTCTCATCTCCCTGGTGACTGCAGCCGCGTCTGACCATGTGGGTGTGATTTGGAGAATGCTGTGAATTTTATTTCACTGTACTCAATCCAGGGAGAGGCCTGCTGCTGCCGCCGCATTCTTCTCCTTTTTACTCAGAGGGTGTGTGTCCAGGTAGGTGCCGACCTGTCAGGGCGCTGCGTGACACACAGGGCAGAGTCACACTGCATCACTTGCTGAGAGCAGCGGAAAGTTCACAGTGGTGTGTGGCCAGCAGCGAGAGACCTGACAGGTGTGATTCACGCCAGGAATATTCCCCCCACAGCCACAACAGTGATCTGAGAGCATGTGTGTGTGTGCATCAAAGCGTCCAGCTGAATGTTTTTAAGCCTGTTTCACTCATCAGCCATTCTTTCAGTGTTAGCACGTAGCACCACGCTCCGTGCTTGTTCACTCCAGTCCAGTGGATGTTGGCCCAGAGTTCAAGGAGAAGACAAACACTCTCAGTCCTGATCTGCAGTCGTTCAGGGACAAAGTGAAGAGCTGCTGCTCAGGTGTGGCTGCCAAACATCATATTGCACAAAGGTTTAGTCAGCTCCCCACTTAGCTCATTTCATTCCCTTACTCTGCAGGTCATGTGGCAGAAACGTGTCTCACCAAATGCTTCATTCCTTTCAATAAATGTGGTGTTAATTCTTCGGATTAGTTCTTTTAACAGATGAAGGGTGAAGGATTTTCTGTGATGCACACACTTATTGTTCGTCCGTCACACTCTGTTCTCACCTCATGGCTTTTTTCAGTCTACAATCTGAACCTAACCGTCGACACGTGAATTGGTTGCTATAGTTGTGTTGTGAGGACATGATCAGAGTTAATGACTCATAAGAGGTGAGTCATCATAGTATTTGACACACTCCAGCAAATTACACACACAAAGACACACAAACAGGCTTGTGTTAGCAGGTTTTAGTCATTGAGTTTAAAGTACTTCTCAGTAGATTACATGCTAAATTAAAGATTGTACATAGAATAGAATAGAATAGAATAGAATAAAACTTTATTGTCATTGTAACAAGTACAACAAAATTGAAGTCACAGCAGCATTCAAGAAAACAAAAGTAAGAAAGTGTATAGAAAGTGCAAAAAGGTCCAAGAAAACAGATGATGACAGCTTGTCCATCATTCTCCAGTTCAGCCAGCCTCCACCTCCACAGGGTCCAGGACTGAGCTTCTTCAGTCATGCTCCATCTCTGTCTCCTAGCTTCGTTCGCATGATGCTACTCTGCCCTCTGGTATTCCCTCTGTTGCTGGGTTAGCACAGCTAGCTCGTCCATTTTATTGGAGGTAGATCTTACGTTCCCAATAACAATGGATGGAAGGACAGGTCCATGTCGTCACTTCTTAGCAGCACATTGTCCTCACCTGCTTCTCCTCACCTTGTGGGAAGACATCAGGCCTTACACCAGTTAGCATTGATATGCTACAGGCTGCTAACAGCTGAGTTAATATGTAAACAATGCAGCCATGGTTACATGTAGGATCTCACGACAAACAGAGGAGAAAAAGTAGTAAAAATATCACTGAAGCCACAAAAAGTTTGGTGTGGACAGCCAAGTTCACCGCCTCTGACCACGACTGAGGAGCTCTAAGTCTTGTGGTAAACGCAGATGAAAAGCTGCTTTACATTCATTTGATGCTGCATAAACACAGTGAATCTTTAATTCACTTTCATTTTATAGTATAAATAAGCAACACAAACTGTTTACAGAAATGTCAGCATAGCATCATATATTCTCTATCATTTATGTTTAGCTTCTGAATTTCAATCAATATACCATAAATTTTGACACAGATGTAATCAATCCTTTTTGTTTTCACCGTGAACCCAACATGTGTTATTGAGAACCTTTCCTAATGAAACCCCTCCGGCTGTCTGCGTGTTGGAGCAGCGAGTCTTGAGTCTTGTCTTGGGAAAGGCCTGTTCTTCACCTTCATACCTCCACTTTCTCTCCTGCCTGTAGGGACGATCTCTTACTGATGTGACAAGTGCAAAAAGGCCTCCAACCTTCAGAGTATCTACATGAAAGACTTCAGTCTCCTCACAGAGAGCAGAAAATATCAGAGAAGAATCTGATACACAGCCTGAACTTTACTCTCCAATACCTCTTCTTTGAGACATTGAGTGACATGATCAGCACTCAGAGCACCAGCACTGAAAACGTATTTGTTCAACATCCCAAATCTTGACAGTTTGTGTTAAAGAGGTAATTTCTGATCATTTATCAGTTTATGTTTTAATATTTGATTCAGTGACATTCACTGAAGTCCATCTTGTGCTGGTAAACACAACCAGAAACAAACAATATCTCTCTAAAGACCCTGAAACCATGACAAGAGAAGCTAAAAGAGAAGCAAAAACATTAATAAACTAAATATGTTCCTCTTTTATCAAAGCCGGAGAGTTTCAGATCATTCACCTCAACAGCTCAGCCTTTAATTTGTACCCAATCAAATCACATCTTTCATGCAGTAATGAATGAACCTGTCTGGGATTTAGATGCTGCCTCTTGTAGCCTGTCAAACTCGACATGTTACTTGATGTTGGTATGTGCTGGAGGAATGCACAGAAGTCATGAACCTGTCCATTGTGTCAGAAGTGAGAGTGTTCCTCTACACCTACTTTACCTGTTCCCATCTCCTCCAGCTCTCCTCCGGCTGGGCGGCGGATGCTGAACAGTGAGCCATAGAAATTACAGCATGACTGGAATTCTTCTCTTTGTGTTGGGTGTGCTCAATTGTGATCTCAAATCGGCGTGGCAGCAAGAAGTCACCAGAAATCAGCAGCTTCCCATCAGGGCTTTTATCCTCCGTGGGGCAGGTTTCATCGATGTGTTATCAGCAGCGGTTTGTTTGCAAAGTAGCCTTCAAACCTTTTCATCGGCTAATTAAGCTCAGACCGTGGGTGCCACTTCCCCTCACCGGCACAATGTGCTGTTTGTCAGCTCTGCCGCCTACTTTCACTCTGACATTATCCTCCACTAATGTTTTCACGATGTGAACGCTGAACGTTCACGCAGAGGACGAGCGGGGTGCCTGTGTGATAATGGGTGCTGTTTTAGAGACGCTGCAGAGGCTCATGTAACTAATTGACGCCCCCAAAGGCTGGGAAAGTTGGGGCGGCTGCTCCCTGTCATTATCACAACTGCACTCACTTCTGGAGGCCACAGCAATTCAGAGAGCCTAATGATGGTGAGCCCAGTAACCCTGCTAATTGGCTCAGACTGGTAATGAGTAAGTGGGCCTGCACTGCATGTCCCAAACACTCGAGGAATGTGGGGCTGATTAAATGGGCTGCTGTTTGGAGGGACTGAGGGAGGGTGATGTCTCAGATCCACTTTAAGCTTTGCTTGCTTTTCATACTTCAAGATCATCTGATAACTGTATTATGCAATGATATTAATCTTTGACTTTTATTGCTTTATTTACTGGCATGAGATCATAATTTACATTCCACTGCTGGCCACAGATTGCTGCTCTGTCTTCACTTCTGATGGTAAACTTTGAACTGGGATCAACAGATATTAACCAGTGATTATCTGACGCACACAAAGCGCTGAGAGGTGTTAAACATGGCAGGGCTGTAATTACATCAGAACTAAAGACATAGCTTCTCTGATTGATAATCTTACAGTATGTGTCTGCATTACTTTATCTCCAAGGCAAGAAATGATTAAAAAAATCAGAAATCTAAACAAATGTGAAGATCAGTGGAATAAATGTGTAACACTTACAGAAAACAACACATAACTATCAGGTGTAAGTTCAGCTTAAACTTTGGCATGTTGGTGAAAGTCAAGGCTATGTTTACGTTATGAGTGAAGCAGTCTCATGTCAAAATGTTTGGGTGTGGGCATAATTTTCCAAGAAGCAGTCTGTATTTAAGAGAGGTCTCACAGTCTGCACGCACCTATATGTTACAATTTACACACATGACTGTGACATTTCTGTCTGTGTGTTACATGTGCAGGCGTTGATGTGTTAACAAACCTTTTAATTCAAAGCCCATTACCAGCTGCCACAGAGCCCTGAGTGTCTACATGCTGTCTAAAAACAGACCCTGTGGTAGTATGTCTATAAACATTAGCTTAACTCTTCTCCTCAATAAAATAGGACCAATTTTTTAAAGATGATTTTAAATGCTTTTTACCCCCTATTGACATAAAAAAAGCAAAATATTTAAGAATGTATTTAACAGGCTTTTCTTTATTTGAAACACTAGTGTTAGGTTTTACAGTCCTTTAAAATCTACAGACCTAAAGTGTTGAAGGGACATTATCATCATCTCCACATTTGTCTTCAACAACTGCCGCTCTAAAAATATGAGGCAATGCAGTGAAGTGCTAAAATCTGAAGTTCATTGAGTGTCTCCTAAGTGAAGTCATTTTTACAGCCGTTATAAACATGTTTACAGCCTGGTACAAAAAAATGTCTCCTGTCTCTGAATCACTCATATCTCTATTGGTCCACACTGTACGGGGGTAAACATTTTTCTAACTCAGCAGTTTAGGAGATATTAAGATAAGTTTGCCCAATCAGAATTAGCTGATTGACAGGCAGGTGTCCGATTATTTGAGTATGGTGCCTTGCTAAAAGGCACCTCAGCGATGCTCAGGAAATTATGTTTGTACTTCTCCAGAAATCAGCCCAATCGCCATTTTTAGTCCATGCTGGGACTTGAACCAGCAATCCTCTGGTTACAAAGCCAAGTTCCATATAGCATTACCGGCTGAATAGGAACTTGAACCTGGACCCTCAGATTAAAGTCTGATGTGCTGCCAATTGAGCTATCCAGGCTGTCCTATAGCTCCTAGGCTCAAAACCCACCTCATTTCCAATATGGCGCCCCGTCGACGATTTACGTTACAGAAACAGACAGGTGACTACGTCTATTCATTATACAGTCTATATCAAGTACATTTACAGCGACATATATGATAGTAGGGATTGGAATCGAAAACCGGTTCCTGTTAAGAATCGATAAGAAATGTTTCAATCCATCAATACCGTTAGCCTTTGTGCTTAACAATTCTTTGCATTGTGCCGGAGCCGCCAGGCTTTACGTCGACCAGTCTGCTGCAGCTATCTTAGCTGACATAACGTTTCCCAAGAAAACTCTGATTCAGGATTTTCAGCTTAGAGTTTTACTGAAGGACTGACTTCATAAAGAAATGTACATTACTCTCTCTCAGGAGATTCATATTCAGTGCATTTTAAATGGTATAAATCACCTTATTTGCCAAAATAACAACATAGCGCAAGCTTGATGCTAACGTATATGGGAAACTGCACTATTATGCTAGCAGTTAGCATACATCAGTATATTTCAACTTTCATCACAGAAACATGTCACATCAACTCTTTGAAAAAAATACTGAGAATTTCAAATGTCAAAAGCTAACAGGCTAATGAAAGGCTCATGGCTGACTTCATAACTACGGAAAGCTTCCAAACAATTTAAACCATTGCTATAACCACTTTGAGACACTAGATGGCCTACTTGAATCATTAACTTATTACAACACAGTACATCAACGTCACATTGCGTGCAATTTTTGCCTGTTTCTGTATAATTATGTCCAGAAATATCCAGACTCAGGGACAAATTACATTTTTATCACTTACAGTATAAACTCAATTAAATGTTGTTGACACAGAAAACCTGTAAAGCTACTTTTTGTACCAAGAAAATTCACAACAGGAATTGATAAGGGAATCGATAAAGAATCAGATCGTTAAGCAGAATGAATAAATGCACCGGTATTGACAAAATCTTATCAACTCCCATCCCTGTATGATAACAAGACAAACACCAACAACTCAAACAGTGACACTGACAGCAGCTTTAACACAAGCACCAACATTTCCAAGAACGCTAAGTAAAAACTCTGGAAACCCTAACAATGATACACTGAAAAACTTTCGACAAACCCCACGGAAGAAAAACACAAACAACAGTAACACAGATATCAACAAAGTTAGCAACAACGCTTAGAATAGCAATTGCAGTCAAAATAACACTAAGAACTACAGTAATGGTTATAATAACAGTAAGAAGTAAACAACACTTACAGCAACATCTACATTATAAAAAGGACTTACAACCACACTTCTAACAAATATTCCATCAACAAAACGGGAACTGTCAGAACACTAACAAAGCTTTAAACTCATCTTGCAGCATTCACTGTAACAACATCAATAACTATCTCTCAAAATAAGACACACAGTATGAATAATACCTGTGATACTATTAACAAACACAGAAATGACAACATCACCAATAATCATTATACTTCATGACATATTTTAAAAGTTTAACACACAGCAGAAGTAAGACATCTGCATCTGTTATATTTATATTAAGTCGTCAAGCTATGCAGACTTGTGGTGACTAAAAATTAGATATTCAAAAAAAAACAGGCAGTAAACTGCCAAGTTATCATTCAGATGAAGGGATTTGTGATTTATGTGAAATAGTCTAAAACCTGCAGAATGATTGACTTTTATTAAAATGCCATTCCTGAAAATATGTCTACCAAAGAAATCAAATCACCAACTTCATATGGTTTTGATGCATGTTGGTGTCTCCAATGACCTGATTTAAAAGATTTACAGTCTCAAGATTCACAAATTTAGAACAGCCTTTGTGGAAAGTGAAATCCGTAAATTTTCATGCCAGCTAAACCATACAAGCTCAAAATACCCTGAAGGAGCAGCGCTACGAAACACTGAAGCAGTTTATTTATGCAGCTCCTTCATATAAACATGACTTTAAAGGCATCCAAACGACATGTCGTGCATCATTCACCACTTGTATACTATGGAGATATACATTACGCTCGATGCTCACAGCAAAACACAACAGAGCACACATTGTGCTTTTAGGACTTTTGTTTTTGTTTGTTTCACTTGTCTCCATTTGGGTTTAATGAAACTCTTTGAAGGCGCTGTAGTAATGTCGGTCATGTGTCTTTGGTTCAAATTCTTCCCATTCTTTTTTGATGTGGTTACACAATCCACGTCAAGGGGTCTTAGGCCAGTGGAGGAGAAGCTTTGCCGAAGATGAAAGGCGACTTTGGCAAATGTTCATTATCTTCACCTGCTGATCTGGTATTAATCCTTCGCTGCGGGAACACGTGACTCTGATTCAGATATGAACATGTTGGATTTCCACATAATATCCACACTAATGTGAACTTTCTCTCTGTTTTTCAGGGTTTCGACAAAGAAAGTGTGTTGGACGGATACCCAAATGGCGCTGACAGTGAACCTAATCGGCCCGTCACCGTGGGGCTTCAGGATATACGGAGGGAGGGATTTCAAGAAGGCCATAACTGTGTCTAAGGTACTCATCAAATCTCTTCAAACCTTATCAAACCATATCCTCTGTTTTTGTGAAAACTTAGCCTGCGATGGCATGTCACGCAAAGTCAACTTCCCCCTCACTGCATCTCTCTTCTTGTCTTTGTTTTTGTCCGTCGGCTGTTTCATACCTATTTCCTTAACTACTGAACCCGTCAGAGAAGAATGGAAGCAGATTACATTAGAAGGAAACCACTGATTACAGTAACAGTGGAAGCTGAGGTGGGAGTTGAGGGGTTCCTGATCTCACAGTGCAGTGTGTGTGAGTGTGTGTGAGTTAGGGTTTGTTTTCTTTGTGCTTATGTGCATGTACTCCCACGTGCATCAGTGTAATAGCACTTTGAGCACATGTTTTTGTTGTTACAGACCAAGTTTTTTGGAGTCATTGTTTAAAAAGTGAAAGATAGAAAAGAAAAAGTGGAAACCTTCCCGCGGTGAGCAGACAGCGCAGTAAACACCACCAGGAAAACTTGCCCAGATTAACTTCTGCATACCAGAGACACCCAGCTCTGCCCGCCGCACATCCTGCTACTACATCATCGTCTCACTCAGCCTGGATGTTTCCAGAGTCATACCCAGGAGCTCCTCAAAGCCATGAATAAAAAATTATGACTCAGCCATGGCAGGGCACCCATGCTTCACATCGACTTCAAAAGCACTTACTGTTTGCACCCTCTTAACATCTTGAGCTAGAAAAACAACTTTCCTTCCTGATTGATAGTCTCCTGCTCTGATTTTGTTACTGCGCCCAGTAAACAGCACCAGCGTGTTTGCTTGTCTCAAATATCAAACGGATCCTCTGAAGTGACAGAGATTCCTGCAGAGAGGGAGAAACTTCACCGCTGAGATCAGTTTGTAAAGCCCAGAGTGAGAAACGCCTCGTCTCATCCCCCCTCAGCCACAGGGTTGGACCATCTGAAGTGCTTGGTGCTTGGCAGAGACACAACATGGATGCCCTCCTTCTTTTATTCTTGTTGTTCTCGAAGATAACTGGCCTCTGATTCACTTGGGCACAAGCCTTGGAGAAGAGCCCCCAACTGCTCGCTGTGTTTATGTGAAACCAGGCGTGTCCTGATCAGAAAAGGCACACACCATTGTGGGTCACCACAGCAACGCTTAATTGCCTCTGGAGTGGACCCACAGACATGGCACCTCTGCCCTCAGGCCTGCCAAAACAGACACACAATCAGTCCTCTGGCATTCTGTTTGCATCCATTTATATCCTCTATTTTGACTCCTATCTCCTGCTCTGTTTTCATGTTTTGCTTTACATTCTTTCTTTTATTGCTCTTTTCTGTTTTGGATTATGAGGCGAAAAATGTTTGTGGCAAATGTCGGTCCTCTCTCAGAAGTTTACCCAGCATCACCCTCAGGATTGTGCCCTTTGTTTTTAGTATGCCTGTGTGTCTGGATGAACATGCTGAAGCTGACAGTGGCGGCTAAAGCGTTGTGTCTCGGCCCATTACTGTGGAATTCCCTCTGATGTGAGTGTGTAGCATTGGCTTTGACGTGGAGTACGGCTGGATGCAAAGGTCAGCCTCAGTCAAACCATCGAGCAGTGTCACACTGATGACTTGTCCCTCAGGGTGTCATGAATCTGTCTGCTGCTGACCAACACTTCCTCGTTCCATGTGTGTGAAGTGCTTCAGCGTCTGTTGGTATTCACTCTTGACGATTATGAGTTATTATGAGAGACAATTACTTCAGGAGTGCGGCAGTGTGAAGCAATTGTCTGCACCTTGTTTGGATGTCAGCCACTGACAAATTATCTGCACTGCCATGAGAAACCGAGCTGTCCACGCTTGCCACATAGATGACACTTAGTAAAAGTTATGTTCAGAGCACGACCCTGAGGCCAGTAGGACCTAACTGAGGCTCATTCATCTGTCTGACAGGTCAACGGGGGCAGCAAAGCAGAGAAAGCTGCCCTGCAACCTGGTGACATTATCTTGGAGATCAATGGTGAAAACACGGCTGACATGCTCAACGTGGAGGCGCAGAACAAGATCAAGAACTCCAAGACTCAGCTGCAGCTGCTGGTGGAGAGGTAACCTACTATACAAAGTATATCTTGTATCCTTGATTGTATCATTAAAAAGTGCATATACAAACATACGAAAGTCACGTTCATGTGCAGTGAAGTTGCTGCAGCTTCTAAACTTCTAAAATGTCCCAGATATTTACTTCCTGCAGAGAGTGCAGCAGCTTCCAGCTTTCTTTTACACTGTTTTTAACTTTATCATGTGAGCACTGTACAAACAACACCAGTGATTGTAATCAGGGGAAATGCCAGCATGTATGAGAGCTGCACTGTTCCCTTCCCTCGTCCCCCTTAATAAACTGTGTTTTGAGATTTGCCAAGACTGCGTTTGGATGAACGCGAGCTGGCTCCTGAAAGAAGGTTATTTTAAGCCATGGCTGCTCTTGGCTGGCATTTTGATTAAAGGTCCTCCCTAAATTCTCATTTCTTGTCACTACTAGCCTATCTCTTTTTTTCAAGCCTTGTTTTTTATGCAAACAGACTCTCACACACCAGCGTGTACATACACACTCTCTCACGCACGTGCACTTTCACATATTTCCTCCTTGGATGTCCTAGGTCCATGTGAGTGAATTTTTCCCTTCTGACCTCATGTCTCCAACCAAGCCAGAAACAACACCAGTGCTCCTTCCCCGCACAGGACAATGCCACACTGCCATGTCTCTGATCCCACTCTGTGTAAACTCCCCACGGTTTAAAAAAAGCCCAAAAACTTCTGTCTCAGTCCTCTATCTGAGTTTACTTTACATCCATCACATGATTGACAATTGGGATTCTCATGAGTTCATGTTTAATTTGTTCTTGTTTAGTTGAGTTTGCTCCTTTTTTCCAGCTCCACATCTGGTTAGTGGGCACTGCCAGTCTGCACACAGACCGTGCTGCCCAGCAGAAGAAAAGCTTGCATCAGCTCCTCTTCAGAGTCGAGGAGCGTTGTTTGAGGCGTGTCTCCTGCAGCACACAGTAGTAGCAGTTTTATTTTAGTGCAACCAGCATTTGAAAACTGTTTATTTTGATATGACAAAGCAACCACACCATCACTGGCCTCTTTTTTTCCTCTTTTGCATCTCAGTCTGGATTTTTTTGCAGCTTTTGTTTGGACCCAGTTGTTCACTGATGCCTTGCCTGTGATGTAACACGGATTACTAAAGTGTTTGTCTCTCTGTGTGATCCCGTCCCTCCCTCTAATAAAGTAACTAGCACTGTTAAGCAATACATTTTTTATAAACAGCAATTAATCACTAAATTTAATGAATTATGATTTAGTGCATTTAATATTATGTCCAAAGTTCGTTTGTTATGCAGTTTAAAACTGTTTAAAACATTCGCACATTTTACAAATTTAACTTTGATTGTTCTCTTGTATTTTTTGTGAAACTGTATCAAGCTGCTGTTGATAAACAGTGAAGTAATGACTGGTCACAGCACGCCAACCTGGATGACCTGCTGTAAGTTGTCCTCCATTTAGCAGGTGCTGCAGTCGACGCCTTCAATTTAGTTTAAGACATCTCCCTGGCAATTTGCACATTCCAGTGCTCTGATGGTTTTTGTGATGCTGACATCAGTATGATTAGCTGCACCTGTACGCTTCGTTCATAAGTGTAGCCCAAATTTAAAGTGATATTTAAATTCTGTTTAAAACAAAGTGCATATTACTTATGAGAACAGGTCAGTCAATGAGTTTTTTAAACAGGGGATATTTTGCTTTTTCTTATTTTAACATAGAAATAAAGTAACATTGATGCATTTTCATAACAAACCTGTGAAAATTTTCAAACTGCTCATTATTGCTCACAAATCCCTGAATCTGTCTTTAAACTGCTCACAAGACCTTCAAGTTGTTGAAGTTATGAGGTCATCACATGAGGACCTCCTAATTGGTTAATGACTTATTTGAGGGGCGGGCCTCAAACACCAAGGTCTACCCTGACAGGCTTCCAGAGAGCTGACCAATCAGAGGGAAGGGGGTTTGTGGAGTGGGGAGCCTTAAAGAGACATAAGCTTAAACAAAGTGTTTCAAACAGTGGCTGAAGCAAGAGTTTTGTACGACACCTGAGTGAGGAAAAACATGTTTCTTTAGTCATGAAAAGCTACAACAGGGGCCTCAGAGGGACAGTATAATACTTTAAAAAAGGACATTATCCCCTCTTTAAAGTGAAATCTCTTATTATGCCTTCCTGCATTTTATTATGTTAATAATTCAAAAACTTAGGCTAATAAAGCGATGTCTGTCCTTGTCATGTGAAGGTATTAAAGCTTGATAAGTATTAACACTTTTTTTATTGTTAGAAACTGTAAGCTTTGAGCTCTCTGGTCAGTGTTTTAGTTTTCAGTGTGTATAGGTAAAGTTTATTTGGAGAGTCTGCCCTCAGGTGTGTTTACTCGAGTCGTCTTGTTGACAGCCTGAAATCGCATGTTTGCGTCCCTGTGGTATAAAACCCCACTTAGGCTGTCACCAGAAGAAAAAATATTTGTCATTAACAGAGACAATGAAACTGGTCTGTACGCTAACCTAAAATACCCCTCACTGACCTCGTCATCCGGTGCTGGACACACGGTAGAAAGTGGAAGTGTGAAATGCAAGAAGTGCATTTTTACGCTGTGTTCTTCTTTATTTATTACTTTGTCAGGGCTGCAAACATCAGTGTCTCTCCTGTGGGAAGAAATGTCTTACAGCCCCTGTATCAGTTTTAGTCTTCCTGCCATCTCTTTCTTGTGCACTGTACAGGGAGCGCAGGCCACGAGAGGTGTGTTTCTGGGTGATTTACCACAGGCATCCAGGCCTTCCTGTGTGCCTCATTACCCCGGGCTGAGCTGAAAGCCAGTCAGCCTCTGGCCCTGCAGCTGGGTGGGGGGGCATGATGTGTTTGCATTGGCGCCTATACTGCCCATATTCCCCATGTTCCCCATCCAAGTCCAGTGATGGAGTCACTCACAGAATATGTTTCCTATTTCAGAAAGTCAAACAAAAGTGACTGGAAAGACGAGATCCATCGAGGGGATGTTTGAAAGGGGACAAAATGTGCTTTAGTCTTTTAGTCTTTGTCTGCAGAAATCTGAAGGATTCATGGGAACAAACTGATGCATGCTGGCCAGGACAGTTTAAAAGAGATGTCAAAAACTGATTCTCAGCAGAGGAGTACTCTGAATTATGACCTTTCAGGAAATGTATCGTTTTTCCTTCACTCAGCATTTTTCTTGCTAGTTCCTGAATGAATTTCAAACTTTGAGAACATGGACTTTTCCAGTTATTTGGACCAATTTAAAGAAAGAAACTGATTAGCATGACCCGGGGAATTCAATTTTTCCTTTTTTTCCTTTTTTTTTTAAGTTTCAGCTCTGTTTGGATCAGACTTTTTCTCTACCCTGGAGTAAAAATGTGATTATTCAGATATCACTGCTGACATTAAGTTGACCTCTGTTGGTTTCTCTCTTTGCAGACCTGAGCCTGCTGGACCCGGACAGACCAACGGCATCAGCACCCCTGAGCAGCTCACTGGACGCTTCCAGGTCAGTGCTGCAGCTCTGCTTAAATTACTCCGATCACTGGAAATTAAGTTACAAATTGATGTCTTGAACTTTTTCGTAATGATCTGCCTGATTTATTTGGAAAATGTGCGTTTGACTCCTCAGTTTATGCTCCTTCATCTCTACATGTTCATGCACTTCACATCTGTTTTATACATACGGGCTCATTGTCAAGATGGACGCTGTACAAGTGGTGTTTCTATTTTTATTGAGAGCATGATGAGTCCCACATCAGCGACTCTAACACACTGTGATGCTGAATACAGAGTCTGTAAAACTGTTTATGGCTAAAATCCAGTTATCCCTACATGCACGAGGAGACATCCTCACAGGTCTCCATTACACCAGTAGATGAATACTTTCAGTCTTTGTGTCATCGAAAGTCAGCAGCAAAGACCACGTTTGGTTTAGTCAGTACCTGTGCTGTAATGTTTACTCTGATGATATCTTTTTTAAACAGTTTTTATTGAGTTTTCAATTAGATACATAACCGGACATTTGTTTGCAGCATATTGGAATGAAGTGAATGTTGTCCAGATGTTGCACATAAATATTGGATTTGTATTTGTTGTAAACTTAAATGTATCTGATAATTTGTGCTAGAGATTTCTGTACAGTTTTGATTGAATAATTAACATCCCCACGTGGTATCTTTTGAAGGAGGCAGTAATCGTGAGTCGAGATGAGAATCAGAACTACAGAGAGTACATCTCCAGCCCTGCGTCGCTGTCACCAGGACCTTATTCACCGAATCCTCCAGCCAGTCCTGACGGAAAGAGAGAGAGACTGACTCCCACCAACAAGAGGTATCTTATATTACCAAAGAAATACAAAAATTACAAAGTGGATCTGGATTTTGTGGCATTTGTCATGAATTTCAGTTACAATAGTCTGCTACATCACATAATTTATGACACACAAGTTTTTAAGACGGATACCAATCCAATTCAATCCACTTTATTTATATAGCACATTAAAAAAACATTAAAGTTTAAAGTCCTGCACAGTTAAAATAACATATAAGAACATCAATAAAAGAAATAGAATCAACATAGAAACAAATAAGAGTCATAAATTAAAAAAAAACAAAGGGGTTAAGACCATAAAAGACATAAAGAGACACGGATCACACAGCTCTCATGCTGAATAAAAAGCCAAAGAATAAAAGTGAGTTTTAAGATGTGATTTAAAAGTCGTTAGAGTAGGGATGTTTTAATTTTGATTGGCAGATCATTCCACAACTTGGGAGCCACCACCAAAAAGGCTCCATCACCTCGGGTCTTTAAACGGGTTTTTGGGACCACGAGAAAGTGATCAGCAGACCTCAGGGACTGAGAGGGAGTGTAAATATTTAAAAGGTCAGAGATGTACTGAGGTGCTGATCCTTGAAAAGATTTAAAAACAAACAATAAAGTTTTAAAATGAATCCTAAAATGAACGGGAAGCCAATGGAGAGACTCCAGGGTCGGGGGTGATGTGTTCATGCTTTCGTGCTCCTGTTAAAAGACGAGCAGCTGCATTTTAGATAAATGTAAGCGCGCAAGGGAAGCCTGATTTACACCAACGTACAGAGCATTACAGTAGTCTAGTCGTGTAGAAATAAAGTTTGAATTACCCGCTCAAAGTTATTAAAAGATGAAACCGATTTAATTTTGGATAAAAGCCTGAGGTGATAAAAACTGGATTTTACAACTGAATGTATTTGTTGATCCAATTTAAAATCATACCATCTTCACCTTATTGCTCAGTAATGTGAGAAATACTCAGGACCTCAAAATATTTAGAAATATGTTATAAAAATAAATAAAACAGAAAAAAATAAGCAGAATGTCTCAACTACATTTTTTTTGTTATATTTGAAGTTGTTGGGCTAACACTGTACCCTCTGTAACTAAAGGAAAGGATTAACCCGTCTGCAGTCAAACTCATTCGATCTGGTTACATGTAAATAACATCTGGGACAATCAGACTGAAACTTTAGATTTAAAGGAATTCTTCCAGCATGAACAGGGTCTAAGATAAAGTCTAAAGACATTTCAGAGTCCGACATTTCACCTGGACAGCCGAGTCTTTTACAGGAACCCGTCCATTCACTGCTCAAACAGGCTTAAACGGGACAAAAGGTTGCAACAAGTGCTCTCTTGACTCCACAACAGACCCACAGTCAATAGGTTTGGGAATAACAGACAGAAAGTGGAGCCATGGGATTGTACTGTAGTAACAAAGGATATGCACAGGATATCACATTCCAGCGTTTGCATTCAGGTCGACAAAAGACAGAATGTGGAACGTTCACCGCGCTGCCTCTGTGAGCGTTCGTCTGACTCTCCCGACAACTTTTACTGGGTCGTAGGTCGACCCCAAATTTAAAGACTCATCTGGACTGATGGAACGGCTTGTTTGTAAATGAAATGCTAAAAAGTCTTTTTACTATCATTAATGATTATTTAACTGAACAAAACCAACAAAAATCTGTTGTCAGTTTAACTGTGCTAGAAAATTTTCAGTTTCTTTTTCTTTATAGTCTTCTTTAAGGTTAAAGTTTACTGGTGAACATGCAGAACTATATCATTAAAAATGAATCAGACATGGAAAATATAATGTAAAATGGGATGGGAAAGTTTACAGTCAATAAATACAACATCAGAGCTGCAACTAAGTATTTCTGCTCGTGTGTTTTGATTCTTTCATTTGTTTTTACAATTACACCAAGAACAAAAATGCTGATCAAAGTTTTGTCCCTGTATTATTCTCTACCAGCAGGAATAATTTTATTTTGACGGGGATTCAGAATCCAGGAAATTTCACAGGTGTAGAGGTTTAATCAATGCTTTAACTGATTAATAGATTTTAAAAGTATGTTAAAATTTGCAGCTTAATGAGAACCTATTTTGTCTTTGCTCCTCTGACTGGGCTCACACTGCTTTTAGTCAAATGATTAATGAAGAAAATGACCTGACAGAGATGATTTTTTATGCTGATTAAACAGATATCAGAAAACTTTGAGTACTTAAATAAATGACAATATAAATCTGTTGTTTTCATGTGACAGCGTCCAGATGCGTTCATGGTCCCCAGAGGAGAAGAGGCTGTCCAGACCAGTTTCACAGGTTGGTTTCTATTGTTTCCTTATAGTTATCCTTTAGAAGCAAGTTTCCAGCTCCCCAGGCTCTTTCTTTGATAATAACTGAGTGGATTACTATCTGTACTGCAGAAGAAAAGTAGATGACAACACATTGTAAAATACCTTTAACAGGGCACTGGGTGAGTCCATTGTTTGTAAAGTCTGCACCATAAACAGCAGCTGAGTCGCAGAGTGCACTCACTCACTTATCTCTAAACTTCCAGGTCTTATTCAGTTATACATTCGAGGCAAAGCATAAACCTGAGGGTATCTTAAAATATCTTTAATGTGACAGGGTAATGGGTTCTTAGTGAATAAAGAATCTTCATCTCCTCCTAGGGATGGGTGCCGAATTGGGTACTTTTATAGGTACCAACGACTGATTCACATAAAATCAAATGGTGACATGTTTCGGTACCTTAACGCATCCTTGCAACTGTGAGGGAGTGAAAGAGCAGGCGATGCTGGACATGAACACAGCATTGCAAGTTTGTATATTGAGGAGTGAATGTGTTGAATTAAAAAGCTTTGAGATTTTATTAATAAACAAATTAATTAGGGCTGTCACTTTAACATTTTGATAAGATTAATTAATTACACCGAAAATTAATACGTAAAAAAAATTCACACAAGATTAACTCATTGGCTCCCAGCCATTTTTAGGGCATCTTTAATGATCTTTCAAGACCCAAATATTATCGTTTTCTATGACTATGTAAACACCAGAACTACACAAGAAGAGTGGACTCTCTTCTTTAATGTCTCTCTTTCTGTTTTTGATCCAAAAAACAGACAAAATGTACTTTTTTTAATCACGTTCATCTTGGGTGTTTCCATCCTTTGATCCTCTCCATGATCTCCGTCGATAACGCTGCTCTTTCTCTCTGAACTGCTGCGACACATCCTGACATCCTATCATTTCACATCTTCTCATATCAATGCTGATCTCTTATCCACACAGTAGTTTATGAGCATGATTTTGATTGACAAGCTCCACCAGACCCCGCCTCCCCCTTCTGTAAAACATAATTTACTTCAGCTCAGCCTGGGGTATCTAGACACAGTAAACGGTTGCACAACGTCAATGGCAGTGAACACGGACATTTTAACAGTGGCCAGTTGATAAAAATGTGAATTGAGAAATCTTCTCTTCTTCATGTATTCATTTAATTAGTCATGCACTACAAGTTTGTAATCTCCTAGAATTCAAATTCCTTATATGTGAGATTAAAATGCGATTAATTCGATTAATTAATTACAAATCCTGTAATTAAATAGATTATTTTTTTTAATCGCCTGACAGTACTAAATTTAATATTTATTACCACATTAACACACAAAAGTACCGAAAATTTGTGCCGTTGAGTACTGACACTGATTGCCAGGCACTGGGCATCGGTACCGTATTGTTTCAAACGTGAAAGGTACCCATCACTATCTCCTCCAGCTGTCTGGTGGAGCTGCTGTGAATTAATGACTTGTACCTGTGGTGGTTTAATGATGATTAGACACACACGGCACATATGCTGGTTTATAATTCAGAGGTTGTCATTCACTTGGTCAGAGAGTAAGTCTAACAACAACTTATCATCCGCCTCAAACGTCTGCCAGAAGCTTTGCAGACCCCACAGTAATGTTCTCAGCCTTCACACTACAGGCTGTGTCAAGAGAGGTGGTCTGACATTTTTACAGTAGGGAGTGTATAAACTTCAAAGGTCAGCCATCAAAAATATCTGACATTCAGCTGAACAGCAACAGTCTGCAGCAGTTTCATTCAGAGCCGTCTCAAAGAAAAAATGATTTCCGTTTGTCCAAACAATGACCCTAACCTTTGCTTATCTTAATAGAGACTCATTTGTCTTTGTAAGCTGTAAAATATGGTCTGTTGTAAAACCCAGACTGGGGGTTATCATGAGACTGTAGCTAAAATATGCTCTGCTTATTTACCATTCCAACAACAAAACCAAAAAGGGTAACAAGGGTGTCTGGAAAGACTTCAGTGACTTAGGGAGAAAATGTTGTGGGAAAGTTCGTCACCAGCTATTCCAGCTATGTCTTGAGCGTGGGTCCCACTGAAGATACAACATGTGAGATGATGGAGCAGGAAAAAACATACGAGACCTTTTGTGATGGCACGAGGAATCCTAGCTGTATTTATAACTCTGGACGTTACACAAAGTTAGAAAAATATGCAGAGGTTTGAACTTCAAAACATTTGAGCATTCCTTCAGAGAGGCAGCTGGCTCCGAGGGTCCATTTTTAACATTTCTCTCCCAGTTTGGGATTCTTTGTGTTGTTTACATGTTGAATGAAAATCAGATGCAATGTCAGTCACAGCAGAATCCAGCCTCTGAGAGAAGTTTTCATCTCTCTCACTGCTTGAAGGTTGGACGATAAACCAAAGACGGATTGTTTAATCTGCACATTTGTGTCAGTATTTTATCAAATAATGTGCTCTAGTCATGAAATCTGGTGCAAGACAAATAAAGTCTTCAGGAATGTTTATGCAGAGTCACTCCTAATAACTGATTTGATGTGACTGCAAAGCCGCACGGCACGTTGTCTCCTTCCAAGTTGTTTTAGGGCAGGGAGGGTGTGTAGGAAGTCTGTGTGCAGACATGAATCAGCTCTCAGACCGGCTCACTCTTCAGGCACATTCTGCTGACATGAGTGTGATATGTGGTGTTCATTTGGAGGATGGACGCCTGGGGCAGACAACTGGACGAACAGGAGATGATGGAGTTGTCTAGCCTCGAATAGTTATTAACTTTTTTTAGTGGGCGGGAATCCTTATGGCTAAAAAAGACATCTTGGTAAATTACTGCTTGGTTTGACACTTCTTCAGGGGAACCCTGCTGATGTTTTAAGAGGGGATTGCTTTACCTGCAAAAAAACGCTTTGTAATCTTCTGAGGCTTCTTAAAATCTTCAGATGAGTTCATCAGTGTTATTTTGAGCTGAAGGGATAAGTTTAGGGTTGTTAAAAAAAACTTTGGTACCCTTTTAAGACACTGGTGGCATTTAGCAGAACAAATGAGTTAAAACAAAGAATATATTTTTTACCATTCCTCATTGCCACAACTCTAAAGAAGCAAAGGATGGACCAACTGGTAACATGTCCAAAAAGCTTCATGTGGCCTGTCACTGTGTAATGTAGTAAATGTTTGAAATAATATAGTTGAGCAAACCTCTATAAATCAGCCGACAGACAAGTCACAACAACACCATGCGACTCTTCTGTTGGAAGTTTGTAGTCTAAACGTATCAAACTGTCTAACTGAAGTAACATACTTGTTTTGTATTTAGTGAGTGTCTGCAGAAAATGCACAGGTAGGAGACTGAAGAAGAAAAGTTCACATTCCTGCTCAAACCTCCAGGAATGTGCTGGATTTCTTTTAAAGTGCTAAAGCCTTACTTCATCCTGCCAGCTGTGTCTCTGAGTGCTCCGTCTTCCTTCACACCTGCAGCTTTTATACAGCAGAGAAAACTCTCACTCAGAGGTTGGAAGAAATCGAGACTTTGTAACGACCCTATGGCATCCCTTACAAGCACACACATATCATTTGGTGTCTGATTCAGGCAAAAAGTTGGGGAGAGAGACATAAATATGTTTTCTTTAAGTACAGCCCTATAAAATGTTTGTTGGGATGTAACTCTGCTAACATGTCCTGGTTGTAAAATTGTGGCATTTTGAGTGAAGTTTGGTAGACAAGAGCACACACCAAGCTGTCCTGATCTGCACTGAAAACACTGAAATCAAATGCCAATATAACTGCCTCTTGTGTCAAGTTGGGGTGTCCCAATCAGATATTGATATTGGGTATCAGTCTGATAACAGAAAAAAAACTTAGTATCAGGTTGTATCAGATTGTGACGGATTGTATCTAAGCAGCCTCTGCTCCAGCACTTCTATCCATCGTACCGAGCCCATGTGATCACAATAACAGTGTGTGCTAAGGCCCCGTTTACACGACGACGTTTCATCTGAAAATGAAGTGAAAGAAATCTGCGTTAACACGGAAATGCTGATGGACTGAAAATGCTGTAGTAAGCATGCCAAGCCTGTAGGTGGTGCTATAACTGTCTTGTCCAGAAGCCACTTTTGGGAGATCTCCACCGAAGTAGAGTTGAGCTGATCATCTGGTGTATTGGGGAATACTAAGTTAAAAAGTGAAGCAAAAGTTGCACATTTTGTTGAAAGACAGTCAGCAGATACAGCAGATTGAGCAGCACAACACGGTAGTTCACGAGGATCGTAACAACGGTACTGTTGTCCTGTTGAATGTGCGCGCAAGGTGGAGTGTGAAGTCAAAAACGGCGGCTTACTGTTTACACGGCAACAGTGTTTGGAGCGTTTCAGAAAAATCCCACTCTGGAGGCCGTTTTCAAAAGTTTGCGTCTAAGGTCGGCTGAAACGCCGTTTCCGTGTAAACGCGAGGCTGAAACGCAACAAAACTTTTGCATTTCACCCTAAAACCGTTGTCGTGTGAACGGCCCCTAAGTTGCAAACAAAGTAGCAAGGAGTAGGAGTGATGTCAGTATTTTTCATCAAAGTCCAAAAAAAATTGTTGCAGCTAAGTGCAAAACCTGTTATGCACAAGTTTCTCATGGTGAACATAGACTGTATAAAAAATGGACGTAGTCTCCCCGACGTCTGTTTCTGAAACAGACAATGAAAGCACATCTGCTATAGCGGCCATATTGGTAGTGGCGAGGGCTTTGCGTACAGCTATAGGGCACCTGTTGGTCAGGTGACCCTGAGCTGTGCTTCTAATTGGGCGAGCTCTAGATCTTAATATCATCTGATTTCTAGTTTCTAGTTGGATAAACCCCCCCGTACAGTGGGTGCCGATAGTAAAATAAGCGACTCAGATCAAAGTTTTTTGAACCAGACTGTAAATAGGTTAATTTCTGCTCTGAAAACAGCTTGTTTTGGCTTGGTGAGTATGTGACTTCTGGTACTTTTGGAGCCAGCCTCAAGTGGACACTTGAGAAACAGCAGATTTTAGCGCTTCCGCATTGTCTCATATTCTTAGACTGGAGGTTGCCTCTTGGTGGTGAAACAAAACTAGGGAGTTTTAATAGGACCAACGTCATTAAGTTTGAGTAATAACACTTTATCAAGCCTTTGTAAATCTTCCACACTACCAAATAAGTGATAAAAGTATGTATGATCTCTGATATGGGTATCTTATTGGAAGTGAAATTGTTGTATTGGGACACCCTTAGTTTCTTTTGTAAAATCTTATCAGACTCTGTATGAGCCACAGTTACCTGACAAGTCCAGAAAAGAATACTGAATTCAAGATATTAAAAGACCAGTATGACACCTGACACCTTTTTCTTACCCCATTGGCAGATTTTATTTTACTTATAGAAATTCAGACTTTATTTTTGTCTCCATCTTGAAATTATAGCATTTTCAGAACTCGTCTGGTTGAATGTGGCCATCACTGAGTCTGTTTGGATGTTTTTTGCAAAAAAAATTTCAACACTTAATAGTTTTTGCGGTGTTTGAATTATTGTGTTTAATATTTTTTCAAGTGGATATCACAGAGTTCATGTGTTTTTAATTTATCAGGAAGCTTTCTTTGTTTTGCTATGTTTTGTTTTCATGAGAGTGAAAAATCAAAAGACTTTCTCAGTTGCTTAAATCAAGTTTGAGCAAATTCTCAGATTAACTCTTTACCCTTCTTTAAGCCTACTAATGTTTCATTTTAGGGTTTATCATTGTGTCATATCTCAGAGCAGTCACTGTGAGCCTCTGTCAGAAACAGATTTGGGTGTTTACAGCATCAATCCAAACCACATTCACAAACCCACTCTGGAGTTACAGTGGAGCTGTGGCAGAAAACCATCGTGGGGCAAACTTCTGTATTGGCCGACCAGAAAAACACACGAGAGCTGTGTTGTGGTTTGGAGCTCAATCAGCGAGCCCTTAAGAATGACCATACGTCTGTCATGGCTGCTCACAGTCTGCCCAAGACGGCATCGCATGTTTGTGGTCTTCATGGAGTCGCCTGTTCTCGTTACTGTTAAAACTTGAACCTTTTCTCTCATTTTTTTTTTTTTGTTGGAATCCATATCGACTCGTATCCTCTGGGAGAAATAACATTCCTCTTTCTGCTCCTGTTCCAGTATAAACTTGGCCCTCTTCTGGCTTTTTATGACCGCTCATTTTGTATCTTTGAATTAATATCAAGTTGTATGATTTGTAAAGGCTGCAATTTGAGATGCTTAATCACTGCCTTTTCCACCCTTTTTTAAATGTTCCTGGTTTTAAAGCTGATTTGGATTGCCGGCTCTACTGTCTATGCCTGACGTCCACAGTGTTTACCATTATCCAGCCTGGTGGATGAGAATTCTGGGTTTTGGCTGACCCCGTCCTCCCAGGCATGGCTACCCTGGTTTTAAAGTGGTGACGAGCCTCCCGCCGCAGAGCTGTGATTAGTGAGTGGAGTTCTTTCAGAGTGCTCGGTGGGGAAAAGGCTGGGAAGAGGCCTGCTCTGGGCACACTGTGCATTATGCTGCTCAGGCTGGCAGGAGCACACTGAGTGCTAAGATGTGGAGCCCCCATGACAAGGGCCTCTGTCCTGTCTGAGAGGTGCAGAGCTCTGCTGTATCAGGTGATCACCCTCTTTGAAAAGCTCCTAAAAGGCTTTTCCACCCCTGTTTTGGCTCCTTCAGTGAGGAGAGTGGGATGCGCAACAGGATCCCCCATTTTCTAGGGTGTTGGATGTCCTGAGAAAAAGCCTGCATACAATAGTTTCTGTGATTGCAGAGGCTGTGGAAGGCTGGTGCTGCTTTTCCCCTCAAGTCACAAGGCCTGTCGTTGTGTGATGAGAGCTAGAGGAGACGGGCCGGGGTGGAGCGGAGCATACACCAGGGAGCCTGCTGACATTCCCAAACTGTACTTAAGCAATCACAGCGCTTTGCTCAGCCAAGAAGCTGCAGAAAACGCAGATATTTCCTTTGCCCCTTGTCATTGGGACCAAAAACAGAACACACATTGATGATAACACGCTAAATTTAAATTGCATGTTAAAAAAATGACAAATGACTGTCAGGCAGAAAGTTGACTTGAAATGTTCTTTATTCTTTGAGAGTGCGGTCAAAGAGATTTTCTTTTGTTTGCAGTTAGTGCAAACATTTGCTGGTCTAAATTTTTTTACCATACCAAACTTGACTTCCCCCCTGATGTTAGAGTCTCTGCACTGACCTTTATATCTTCCATGGCATAAACATTTGACCACATGATGGAGGAAGCTGTACTGAACATCTTGATCCAACTCTAAAGGGTAGTGGACTGAATCAAAGGAAAGTGACATTTTTAACAAAACATGTGTGTTTAGGTTTTTGTAGGAAGCTTTTGTCCTGCTGAACACTACAAAAAACTGAAATCTTATCAAGTGTTTTTGTCTTTTTTTAAGTTAAAACTGTATTATTATTCTCGATATGAGCCACTTTCAACTTATCAATCCAGAAAAATGTCTTGTTTCAAGTTATCAGAGTACAAAAATGAGGTTTGAATCGCTTGTAACCAGTAAAAAATCTGCCAATGGAACAAGAAAAAATTGCTTGAAAATTTCCTTGAGACTAG
Source organism: Halichoeres trimaculatus (assembly GCF_033239565.1). NCBI lineage: Eukaryota > Metazoa > Chordata > Actinopteri > Labriformes > Labridae > Halichoeres > Halichoeres trimaculatus. The sequence goes on from NW_027437183.1 coordinate 24,947,186, forward strand.
AATAATGTCTTAACACAAGGAACTTTTCTTTTGTTCCATTCGCAGATTTTTTTACTGGTTACAAGCAATTCAGACCTCATTTTTGTCCTTAAATAACTTTAAACAAGACATTTTTCTGGATTGGTCATGTGAATTTGGCTCATATTGAGTTGAGTTGAATTTTCTACTGAAAATAAGACAAAAACACTTGATAAGATTTCAGTTTTTGCAGTGAAGTCACAGCCGCTCAGCTTACACCGACCTCTGATCTGAAGAGAAAAGTGCTAAATGCAAAAAAAAAAAAAAAAAAGCCTGAAGATTCAAAATGCATCACTGTTTTGTCATGCCTTGATGCATTTGTCTTTGTGAACAGATTTTAATATCTTCTAGCTAGCCCCATACCCATACCAAGAGGAGAAAAAGCATCCTCGTTTCCTGGCAGCCAAGCATGAGATAGTATCTGGGCTACCGTCATGATTCAGAGCATCTGTTTATATCATCATGAAACGACCACAACGAGATCACTGTTGCGATGAGCAGGGCCAAACCCAAAATGCTTTGACCCGTCACTCGGCCATTAGGACCGGGCTCCGTGTCTGCGTTTGCAGTTGCTGCACTTTGAGGTTCCTGAGGGTTTCCTTAGTGGGCTGCCTGGTCCTGGCTTGGAGAGCTTGTCTTCTTTTTATAGATACATATATATACACGCACACATATATAACTTAAGATGTCCAGCTTGTTGTGCCAGATTTGAAGTAGTGGCCTTGGCAGACTGACGTGTGTCTCTAAGCTTTTCATTCAGAGCAGGCAGGCGAAGCATCCCACTGTACGTCCTCCTTCCTATAAACGCCTGTGTCCATCGTTCTCCTGCATGCCAGCTGCTGGCTCTGTCCTGCCTATTCTGGGGGTTGTGGTGGACTGGAGTGCAAAGCTGCGGCCATCACACTGGAGCAGAAATGGATACTTGGCATGGAGGAATAGAACTTGAGGTTAATGTTTTTAAATGAGTCACATGTTAAATTTTGAACTGCATGCACGCCTGCTAGAAGATTGAATCATCAGAGAGGGTTTATCTTTAGATCTGGAGACTTTCGAGTGGTGTGCCAGGTTAGAGCCCCCACTTGAAGCTGCTCCTTCTCCACCTTTAAATGCATTTCTTCTCTACGTTTTGGTGCGTGTCTTCCTTGACGTTGATGGCTTGGAATGATGTTCTATTTCAGGTCTGACATGAGTGGGGCTGTTGTTTGGTTTGGCTAGCCGGCTCAGCGCTGGGCCAGGCCAGTGGCAGGGGAGCGGTGCTGGCTGTGGCCACTGTGGAGGGATGTTTTCTTCTTCTCTCTCTCTGCACACTGGGCTCTGTGACTGGGCAGTGTGAGGGCTTTTCATGTGGACCCGTAGCCGTTGGGCTCGGGGTCCATTGTGGCCTCTGCCTGGGGAGCATGCCTCTCCTCATCCCTCCTGATTGATCAGCTCGTCTGTTTTTCTTTCCCCTGGAGTGGAAAAGCAAACTGGGGCACTTTTGATTCCCCGTGCTTTCCAGACCCCCAGGCGCACTCATGGGGACACTCTGCCCTGAAATTTTTATGGGGAAACGCTGGCTGGGAGAGATGGGTCTTTTTACTGGTTGGTGCTGTTTACGAAGGCAGTTCAGCGGTATGTCAACATTCCTAAAGTTGTTGTTAAGGGAACGACGTGTATAACTGCCCCTCAGTGTATTCATGCCAGCAAAAATAGACATGTCAGCATATATTCCCCAGTTTTACACCAGACATCACCTTCCTTTAAGAGTAACCATTACAATGGCTGTGTTTGTGGCTCATAAATCATAACTGTAAAGCCGGTAAAAAGACATCTTCTGTTAACACTGAGGAGTAACTCTGCTCCACTGACACCATAAAATGCAGGCTCTTCTGACAATTTGGATTTATGATTTAGCCATTCACGGAAATTCCTGCAGAAATATGAGCGAAAGGCTGTCCTACACCTTTATGTATTGAGTTATAAGTCAGGGTGCCATGTTTTACAGTAGAGAAACTGTACCTCTGTGTGAAACCAGAGAGACACATACCAGATGGTCTAATCGCTGTCAGGCTCATTTACCAGCAGAGCTCTGTCACCTCTATGGAGGGATTTTCTCTGATGAGCTGTTAAACGCGGCTCCACAGTGAGACCTCCCTCCTCATGATGACAGTGTTGTTTCTCACACTTTGTTAAACTTTTTCTGCTATTGTCCCTTTTTGATACATGTATAAAAAGAGGCTTCCACATGACCATAAATGAAAGTCCAGCAATTTTTGTCCGACCAAAATGAACTCCAGATGTCTAATGGGCTTGATATGCTGCTCCAGTTGGAGCCTTGTGGGGAATTTAATAGGGATGAAAAATGTGTTGCGTTTAGCACCCTTTGTATATAAATAAACGCTTAGCCTCACATTCATTCCTTGTGTTTCTGACTATTGGTGGCTGTGTGTGTGTGTGTGTGTGTGTGTGTGTGTGTGTGTGTGTGTGTGTGTGTGTGTGGGGACTGCCTCCCTCAGACCACCTACAGTACATTTTGATCACATGAGACGGCTTTGGCTGGACACAGGGCTCTCAAAGAATCCACTCTGGCATTACTGTTCACACACAATCAGGTTTATTTAGTATGTGATGAGTTTTGGGAGTTGTTGGCGTTACACTGAAAAAAAAAACATTGCTTCTTCAATTTTTCAAAGAACCAATACAACAACTCATCAGTGTATCAATTCGTCAGTTTGCTCTGATTTTGAATCGAAACTGAAAGCAAGAATTGTTCGTATAATTGGCACAAAGTTGCATAAAAATGCAGCTCTCATTCTGCTGACGGTAAAAGTCTTGCATGGATTAAATTACAGTTTACTCACAGTCATCCCGTTGTCTTCGTCTCTGTGCTGCTCATTTGGTCTCTAATCTTGTACATATGGTTTATATCTGGAGCAGTTTGATGGTGTGTGGCCATGCTGGATGAATGGAGGGGGAGGTATTAGCTTTGGCATCATGACGATCTGTCACTTTATTCCATCTTATTGAATGCTGTGCTCTGTAATCCCGAGCCAAGTATTTATATGTCGAAAGCATTAAAGAGGATTGAGAAGATTGAGCTCGGCTTCTGGAGCTTACAGAAATGACTGCAGCATGAACTGGGTATTGTATGTCCAAAGTCACTGTTTGACTTAAAGTTGCACTAAACATGCTCTGAAGTTAAAAGTGTAGATTTTCCTCACAGCTTGGATTTATTCAGTTTTGCATTTAATAAAATAAAGTTCATTGGCTTATTGTGTGTAGGATAGTCGGTAGAAGTTGTCAATTTGCACCCATCATCCCATAATAAATTGATGAATAAGCCAATCAATCATCTAGTTTAACCAAGGGGCAACATCTGGTTTAGAAAAATGAAGTCTATGTGGAAGTCCTGAAAGTTGCTGTTCATCGAGAATCCACTTGAGGCTGGCTCCAGAAAGACCGGAAACCACGTACACACTAAGCCATAAAAACAGACCTTTACAGCATTAAAATACCTTTTTACAGCCTTGTTTAAAAAAAAAAGAAGCTTGGGTCTGACTGTAATTTCGCTATTGGGACATGCTGTACGGGCAGTTTGGGAGATATTAGCATTGTTTGATTCTCCAATCAGAGACACAGCTCAGCTTACGACTGACAGGTGCCCGATGGCTGTTATAGAAAAGAAGCTCAAAGCCCAACGTGGCTGTGTCTGTGGATTGGCTTTATTTTACGGTATCAGGAACAGACTGGTGACATCTCAGAGACAACGTCCATGTTTATACAGTCTATGAGTTTACCATGAGATGTGATACTTTGGTGGTTGCTAGCCAGAGTCGCTTATTTCTTTTTACTTTATAAGTGAATAAAGCATTCAATCCAAACACACCTGCCCATAGCTCACCTGCAGTTATAACAAAGGGAAAGTAAACGCAAGCTGAGACTAAGCAGAATATACCACCATGTGTTGTGGCAACTAGAGATGTTCCAAAGCAACTGATTCCTTTTTTTTAACAGAAGATTTGAATACTGAACGCATACGTAGTATAAAGGTAAGAAAACACTGGTAAGTGTGACCAAACACAGGATCTCAAAGTTTGTCAGATGCAGAGTAAACAATGGCAAACTGGTTTGAGTGTGGCTATTGTTTGCTGGGCTAGCACCACTAGCCTATGGTTATCCTTGTGGGTTACTGTTAACACGCCTGCGGTGTTTACAATTTACTCCATTGAGTAGTTTTATGTCCATGCAACCTGAAACAGCCTATATATAACTTTATCTCTATTTACTGAAACAAAGTACTGTCGCATCACAAGCTTTCATCTGTGCATGGTTACATATGGGTGGTAGAGCATGGTAGCTTTATGGCTGTAGCCATTAACCAGAGAACAGGTAGTGAATGGCTGTGCTACAGCCTACATGCTACAGCCTATATGCTAAGTTGTATGATATGTGTAAGAAGTTCTCGCAAAAGGCCTCGCTTAGTGACCTGATAATCTGACTCACTTTTGGGGCCAGCCTCAAGTGGCCTTTTTGTTCAACTGTAGTTTTTGGTGCCGCCTTGTTTTTTTGAAGCCTTTGAGGTCGTTGCCTGGTCTGTTCATAATTTCAATCATTATTTTTCGATGAAGACCTTCAATGAAGCTGCTGTGGCGGGATATGAAGCAATAACAAAAGGTCAAGAATGTTAATGGGGTGAGTTTTGATATAAAACGATGCACTACGTTCAGTCTTATGTTGTGTTTCATTCTTTCACAGAACATGGAGGCAGTAATACACCCTCACTCAGACGAAATTACAGGGCAGTGTTCATCAGTGACAGTGGATAACAAGCGGGTTAGCGTCCGCCTTGGGTCTTTGCTCAGGACCTCCACCAACGCACACTGCAGGATAGGAAACACTGCACACAGCTCTGATTATTACCTAGTCCAGGATGTCTGCTTCCCCCCCCCCCTCATTGTAGTGCAGCAGTCCTGTCTGTGGTGGAGACGGTGAATGAGCAGTTGGAGCACTTTCTTACTGCAGCACTCAGCTTCCTTAAAGAAAAAAAGCTCCTCTGGGCACTGCCCCTGTGTGCTGCTGGCCTTTAGCCTATAATTGAAGCTGCAGGGTGGTAATGATGATGATGACGATGATGATGCAGAGCGGCTTGCTCGGAGCCAGATTGAAGGCTTCTCCACTGTCACTGTCTTCGCCTTCTCCCATGGGCCTTGATCTGAAAAGTCGGCGCTCTTCTCACTTCACCATACCCTGCTTGTTTGTGCCTTGAAGTGGCCAATCATAAACCGAGGCTTGCTTTCAGTTTGAAGTGATTCTCTTTCATTTTTTAAAGTCGGGCTGAAATTTCTCCCACCATCCCTGAGCCTTTACTCAAACATAAACCACTCACGCACGGTCTTTCATTCACTTTATTCAGACCTCAAAATTTAAGTTTAGTCTTCCAAAAGTGCTTTTAAGAGTCTTAAGGCTTGACTTGAAAATAAATTATTAATATCAATGCTAAACATAACGCTACCACTGAGAAATCCTGTTGGAAACTGTGGTGTAGACTATTTGGAAACACAAGTTTGCAAAACTTTTGAACGTCTGAGACATTTGCTCACAATGGTCTGTCAGGTCACACCTGTTGACACCAAACCAAAGCGCTCCAAAAGCGGCACATTTCATGTTTGGGTTGTTACTTGTTGGAATATTGAGTTGATTGTCAGTAATGTCACATTTTGCTGACACAGAGGGATGAACTGTGTCTCTTCCCTAACACATGCTGGGAAGGACTCCAGCCCTACTTGTGCCTGCCAGGGATAAAGCTGGTATAGAAAACGGATGGGTGGATGATGAGTCAAATAAACAGCAAGCACCAACCCAACCTTCCACGACCAGTTTGCCATCTTTGCAGCAGATGTCTAATCTAGGCAGAAGGGAACAGGAAGATTGAAATTTCGGTTTTAAAATTCCCTGAAAGCTCAAGACTAGATTTTCACGATTAAAGAGAAACATATATCCATCAGTGAATCCAAGTAATCAAAATAACTTTCTGCTTTCATAAGTCAAAGGTCTGTTTTATCAAGACTGTGAAGGCTTTGTTAAACCTCATCGCACAAAATAAGTCTAAATTCCTACTGAGCCTGGCTCACTTAAAACTCATCATTTGATGCATTCAACCTTTTCAACTTTTGCAGAAAGTGTTCAGATTTCCAGCAGTATTGTTGCATCCACCAGCCAGCTCAGTATTCCAGTGACTTGCCTTAATGATCCTCGGTTTGTTGACTATGAGCTCCTAATTACAGTACAGTGCATCTTTAATCAGAGCTTCCTCCTCTCTGCAGCCACAGGAACCTGGAAGAATCTGCCAAAGACTTTCTCCAGTGGTCTCATGCTCCCTGCCTAGACAAAATAATAGGCCTTCCTCCACCCGCCCGTGCCCCTCCCTGAGTTTGTTGATCGTGAGACAGAGGGGCAGCGTTGGCAGAGCCGTGGTACAGTTTACATTGCAGCTCTGAGACTAGCCGTGTGTCATGGTTTGATGTCTAACAATAAAGCAGGATGATTTTAGAACAAAGATGTTTGGGGAGCCCAGTTTCAGGCCGTTGCCAGCTGTGCCATGGTAACAGCTATAAAGGGCTGGCATCGTAGACTGCAGGAAGAATGATCGTGATGGATGACCAGCTCTGGTGGTGCAGACAAAGTTTTTTGAACTCTCTAAGGTCAGCCTTGTGTCACAGAGGAGCTCCTGTGTTTATCTCCTTTTGTTTCCTTTTCTTCATTGCATTCCTCTTTAGTCATATAGATCTGAGTTGTAACTCTCTGCCCGTCAGGGAGCATGAAGATCCACATCCAGTAGCCAGACGCTTACATAACATCGGCTTTGTTCGCATTAGAGTAGATTGATATGCACATACTGTGTGGCTACACTGGCTCCTCATGACAGAATCCCTAAAGCATGCATGTCTGTCAGGTATATGCCCCTCAGACAATTTCACAGCAGGAGAGAGCAGAGGCGCTCTGATAATATGGAATATGTGATCCCATTGGCCTGCAGTTATTATGCCAGGTTTATCCTGGGAGGAATAGCAGCAAGACATCCCGATGATTACTTCTGGTAAAGGCTTCCTGGCACGCACCACTAATCTGCCCACTCACTGAGGAGAGAGGAGGAAAATTGGACTGAATTGAGAACAGAGGCATTGTTCAAAGAGTTGCCGAATTGGAAGCGGGTGCTGGCACTGGACGCACGAACCTCTAACTCCGCCGGTGCCACTGTGTCAGCATCCAGCTCCAGCATCAGCTTCAGCTGGACTCTCACTTGTGCCTTGGTTCAAAAAAACTGGGTGGAGATGATTCCTCTCTGGATGGAGCCTGTGTGACACAGATGCCAGCTGGTGTCAGTTGAGGGGGGAAAAAGTCGGTGAGCCTTATTGTGAAACTCTGTGGGCTTTCTGTGCACAGTCAAAGTTTTCCTGGACTGTGCACAGACTTAAAATGGAGTAATGACTCTGTTTCCCAGGCACATCGGGGAGTTGTGAAACAGTTTGAAGACTGCTTCTTAAAAACAAACAGTCATTTTCTAAGTTTGCATATTGAGCAGGGCAGTGCTCTCTGTGGTCAGTGAGTGGTCAGTCACAGAGGAGCACATGCTTAAACACCAGACAGTGTTGTGGTGCACAACAATTTGTTTGTTGAGATTCCTGACAGTAAAAGTGTCTGTGTTGAGTTATGTGGTGTGCAGACTTGGTCCAGGTGTGCTGAAGGTTTAGTGCAAACACGTGCATGAAGTCTGCTCCAAGTAGCGGCAAACCAAACTCTCTGATGACACAATCAAAGTTCAGGAAGGTAGACTTTGTTCATAAAGTGCGGCGGCTGCCTTTCATTTCTCAAGATACCAGCAACATTTAAAAAAAAAAAAAAAATCATTGACACATCTGCTGAGTTCTGAGCTCTGGAGTTTCTCACAGATATGTGGCGCCCTCTGCTGTTTAAAGATGAAAACTTAACTGTCTGAATCACAGTTTGGCTTGTGCAGAAAGTATTCAGTCTCACTCAAAGACATATCTTCTCTGATTTCATGATGTGGGACGGTGTTTATAACCTCCATCAATAATTATGAGATTAAAACTGCATCTGGAACTGATGGAAGTACACGCCGGCTTTTTCCCACCAGACCAGCTCTGTAGTCAGTGCCAGACATCTGTTGCTATGCTATCTATCACCTTTCAGCTGACGGCTGAAATACAGCGCTGATAGAACGAGTAATCGAGATAAAACATGTTGATTCAAACTGCTGTGATCATTGAGGAATGATCGACCTGACTCATGTAATAGAAACTTTGTTTATCTCAGAGCACAGGGCGTCACACTCAATCCATCATAAATCTTTTTTTTTATATCACGCTCCAAACTGCACAACAGGTTTCAGTCAGACGGCGCTGAATGTGATAGGTCTACAGTGTCCTCTCTGTGCTGTCTCCACACATGGAGCTCATCCATCCTGACGAACCTCTCCTGTTTTGATCTTGACTGAATATATCCTACATGTCAGTCCGTCAGACATGCTTTGTTCCAGGTTGTCATGCAGCACAGTCTGCTCAGATTTAGAGCTTCCTGAAACTAGGACTCTACATTTGTTCAGTGCCAATATGTGAAGCACTAATCCAGAAATACTGCAGCTGAATTCCTGCCTCCGCACTGAACACAGCTCTTTGTGTGACTTTTTTACAGTAACATTGCATCATGGTCTAAGAACTTGCACGCTTTCTCAATAGATTCCTCAGCTCTGTTTCAGCTGCTGCAGGGGGTTTCATGTTGGTTCACTCTATCCTGTTGTGTCCTCTTTCCTCTTAGGAGTTCTCGCCTTCAGACTACAGGAGTAACTCTGTGTCCAGCAGAACCCCGACTCCACCAGGACGCTACTCACCTCAGAGCCCCACTGAGCGCGATGTGCCCATGTCCCCTCGTCGCAGGTAAACACCAGTTCATTGATGCACTTCAAAACACCAAATGAAAAAGTGACTGACAGCTTTGAATCTTCTAATCCAGTCAGGATCAAAATCTGTTTTTAATCGGTCAGGTGTGTGTGAATGTGAGTCTCTTCTTGCACAGACACAAGTACGTAGGGCAGGGGGCGCTATTTTGGCACCTAGATTAAATATTCAGGCCACATGGTTTTACTTCATGAACTTTATCTGTAGGCATTACAATAACACAATCAGTTATCAATCCTGTGTCTTATGGTTACCATAAAACACTGAGGGGCAAATTCACCAAGAATGTATTGTTCCAGATAATGCCACCAAGAATCGTAGCTTGGTACACAGCCTTTTATGAAACAAAGCTTAATTGTTTTTTTTGTTTTTTTTTGGTAATAAAGAGACACACGGGAATCACCCAGAAGAGAAATTGCTGGATGTCTTCTATGGTTGCTCTTTGTTTGCCATGTCGTCTTTTTCTTCTTTGTTGGATTTATTAGCGAGGTACACTGTGTCACATTATTACATAGCTGACACAGCTATTGGCATCTGGCTTAAACGCTGCCTACTAGGAGGGGGCACAGTTGGCCATGGAAACGTAAACAGGATCAGGCTTTACCGATCCAACCCGTACCAGACTGTACTGATCCAAACTGGACTGCTTGGTGGAAATGGGGCTTTATTTTCCCCCTGCTTTAGACTCCCTCTCAGGGTCAAATTCACAATGCAGATTTCTCTAATAATATTCATTCGTTTGAAAAGAAAAAACTCCAAAAGATTCTGCTTCTCTGTGATTGCTCCATGATTGCTCTAGTTAACTCTGTGATCTCATCCTGATGGAGCTAAACTCTATCTACAGATATAAAATGAGTTGGATGAAGGGGGGAGTCTCTCATTGTTTATCTAGTAATATTAACAGCCATAATGTTCATATTGAATCACTGTTTTGGTCACTGAAACCTTAAAGCTATTAGCAGACGGTGAATATTTCACTCTAGCTGTGCAGGGCTGTTCCCACCAGTATCAGTGAATTCTGTGTTATTTACAACAAGGTCCACTGGAATAGAAAAGGGTCTGTTTCACTCAGAATGAATGTGTATTGGCTCATCTAAATGCATGCAAACAACACTGGTGCACAGTGACACTGTTTGGCCTGCAGAATGTGGAACATTTAACCCTTTGCATGTGCTTTGGCTCATTTTGTGCTTCAAAACTTATCGGGTGTGAAAGTTGCTTGGTCCTTTAGTCAGTCTGCCCCTGGGGGCAAATTTGATCACAACTTTAGGATCCAGCAGCTTTTTAATCAACTTTAGAAAAATCTGCTTTTGATGGAATTCGGTTTATTGGTCAATTGGGAAATAAGGTTTTTAAGACACTCAAAATACAGAACAACACATCATACATTTTTTAAATGTTTAAGTAAAAAAACAAAACTTTTTTTTTTATTATTATTATTTTTATTTAGCTTACAAAAAACATTAATATTCTCTTCAAGAATTAAAATTTGCATTTTTTTTCGGCTACAATATTTGTTACTTGACAGTGTTATAAATTATGATGACCTAGTACATATTTCATATTCCAGATCTTAGTATCCAGAATATTGCCAGGATTTGGATCGTACCTTTACATTTGTCAGAAATTATCATGACCTGATCTTGTATTCTTTTGCTAAACAATCTGACCATTTAATGTAGAGTTATATACACATATGGTGAAAACGGGCCCTACCTCACAATGATAAAGAATCCTTTAAAAAAATCCTGGATCCAGACGGTGATTTGGATCACCTCCAAAATTTAATCACGTCTTCCTTATCCCATTTTGAACATTTCCTGAAAGTTTCATCAAGATCTGTTGGTTAATTTTTGAGTTATATTGATCACAGATAGTTAGACAAACTCTCCCAAAAACATAACCTCTTTGGCAGAGGTAATTATGTCCTCTTAAACAAACTAAAGCATGATAAGTAGACAGCTGTTCAGCGTCATCTGTGGGCAAATACAGCTGTTTCCTGATAATTAAAGATTTGTAGTAAGCATGATGTTAGCTCACAGTTATGTCTCATTTAAAAGAAACATTAAAAACTTTCAGAATTAGCTCCTGACACCTGTTGTTATTTCCTGTGAATGTATATTTTTATGACCTTTTAACAGGCGTGAGGAGACCCTGAACATGTAGTTGTCTCCTGTGCTCAGTCACACACTTTTTAACACAGACTTGTCACCTTTGCTCAGCTGAGCAGCTGCTGAAGTTGTTTTCCAGCTGTGCGCCGAGCTGACCGTTCTCTAATGAATCTTGAGCCTTTGGGAAAAACTATCTCCTGTCAGCCACCTGCACTGCAGTTAGCTTTTCCTGTCCGCTCCCTCTGATGAGGTGCTGCAGCTGTATTTTGACTCATTCATAGTGTGCAGGTGCTGCCTTCACTTTGACTCACTTATGCTGTCTGTGCCAGCAGAAAATCTTCTTTCAGTGTCTTCATGATCCTTTGTGTGCTGTGTCTCAGCTGGAGAACTGCTGGTGTTTTCACAGCGCAGGATGGTTGACTTTGACCCTCGTGCCCCTCGGGTAACCGGGGCCAGAGATATGACGTGTCAGCCACAGCAGTCAAACCAAAACGCTTGTGTTCCCAAAAAACGGTCTGATTTAACTCCCCCTGATCGGCCCCCCGTCTGCAGCCCCCAGCCTGCTCACAAAGCCTCTCCCTGCTGCTCCCAGCCAATCACACACTCAGTGACACCCACGCTCCCTCCCCTTTGTGTCGCATGGCCAATGAGTTTGAGCCTGGAGGCACACCTTTCGGTCGAACTCTTGTTTGTCTGTCTGCTCTGGTTCGGGTAGAGGTGTGTGTTCTGCATCCGCATGTCTGTGCCTCTTCTCCTTCTCTATGTGAGTTTGAGCTGCAGAGTCAGAGAAACAGGGACAGTAACGGGAAAAAACAGTTGAGCTCTCTTTCTTTGTTCCCTCTTTCTCTCTTTGAGGTGAGTCTTGTCATTTTGACTTTTGTCACTTGTTTTTCTCTCGTCTGGAAACATAAGTTCCTTACTCCTCTGCACTGCTTTGACAAATGTGTGTGTAACTTCGCCTTGTAATCCTGGACATGTTATGGCTACATTCATGTGCTTTGACTAGATGATAATCTTGGTTCCCCTAAGCTGAGTCTGACTTCAGAAAGCAGCACACACTGGTTGTATGGATGGGAGAAGATTTTAAAAAGCAGAAAACAGAGAGGAGGAACCTTCTTTTGTGAAATCTTTGCTCTTTCAGCAGGAGTCTGCACACACTGCCTGTTCAGATCACTGTTCCCTCTCACCCTCTCCTCTGTTATTTGTTTCCCTCCCGTTTGACCTCGACTTTCCATTTGTTTTGAGATTGCAATTTCAGCAGGGTCGGGGAGTGAAGCGGAGAAGGGGGAAATGGACCGAGGGTGGAGCTGAGCATGTGGAGAACTTGGAGGGTGTTCTTTAGAGGTCTGGTTTCAATTTGAACCACGCTCCGGGATGCAGAGGAAAAAAGTCTGAGCGTTTGCTTTAGCCGCGTATTTGTTGTCTTGTCTGTTTGCTATCTCTTGTTCCAGCCATGATTGTTTAGCAAAAGGCCTAAACCCTCGGCTGCAAAACATGTATAAAACCATAAAAACAGGCATGATTGTTCCATGTTAAACCTTCATGATCATTTTCCTCATCAGGTTGGATTTAAAAGTACAGTGAGTGTCCATGATTTTTTGCAAGGTTTAAGTCCTGCAGTGATCCAAAACCCTCCTCTAACTTAAGTCTTTCATAAGGAACAGCTAAATGTTTTGGCTGACCGAGTCTGTCACCTGACCTCAGCCAGCTGAGCATGTGTTTCCCAGACCTGAGAGCAAAACCCTTCAATGTGCACGACTCGAATCACCAAGGAAGAACGCCAGCATGTAGGGATATTTGGGGTTTATAAAAACTGCAGACTGCAAAGCATAAAAACAAGTGGTGGGACTTGATTAAAAAATTAATCAAATTAATTAGGCCATTTGTAATTAATTAATCGTAATTAATCGCATTTTAATCACATCAATATCCAACATCAGAAGCAACACTTTTCAATTCAAACAGATTTTGGTAGAACACTAAATCATTGAATATTCTCATACACAAGTTTAAACAAAAAAATCTTGTTTATTTTGTTCAGAAGATGTTTTTCTGTAGACACTACTTTCAAGTACATACATCAGCTGTTGTGTGGTAAATAGTGCTGTCAGGGGATTAAAAAATAGTTTAATTAATTACGTATTTGTAATTAATTGATCTAATTGACGCGTTAAAGTTACAGCCCTAATAAAAACGCATCTCCATGTTGTTGTGTTGGAGGCTTGGGTCGTTGTCTCAGAGCACATCCTCTGCATCACAGGTGTTGGTTAGAGAGTAAATATTTGGGCAGATTTGTTACAAGTGCCGACTGATGGGACAGTCGTTCAGGTTAAGTTGCCTGAGACGGGCTGACAGAGAGGCTACAGGTGGAAAGAATCAAACCACACCTGGCCTGTGTATTGTGTACCAACCGGTTCCTGCTGACAGCAAACACTCTCCAGCTCCCTGCAGATGAATACGCAGAAACACACTTTGTGCTGTGCATTATTTGATCCTGAATCTGTCACGCACAGTGGGGAAGGATCTGTTTCCAACATCACATTAAGTGTGGAAGAAGTAGTAAAAATAAAATCTCTCCTTCACACCAGGGGTAAAGAATTTGCTTGTAAAATGAGCTACTGTTCTTTCTTCTAATGTCTTAATGAGCTGACAGCGTGAACTACCTGAAGGTGAAAGCTTCCCGTCTCCACCCTCCTCCTCCTCCTCAGGAAACACCCACAAGATGAAAGTTAGAAGTTGTTTTGTGGATGTTCATACAAATAAGGTTTAACCTAATAGCTCTGCCCTACAAATTCTCCCTCAGAGGCTCCACAGTTCCTGTTTTCTGTGTTTTTTTTTACCTTAAGGCTGTTTTTTAAGTCCGATCAGTCTCTCTGGTAAGAGGATATGCCAGAGTCTGTTGATCTGTACATGTGATTAAACCATGTTTTGGCCTCTTGCCTGTGGTGAGCAATCTAGACGTCATGGTCAAAGGTCAAAGCCTCAGAGGCAGCTGCTGCCCTCTCCTTCATTTCCTCTGGATTTAGTTGAACCAGACTCACGAGTCTTTCATAAACGTACACTTCCTCCTGAACGCATCACCAGGAGATCAGCGTAGCATTTCTGAAAGTGTGACAACTTGTGGTCTCTTCCCTCTACAGCAGTTCAAGCTCTGAGTTTGCCATGCAGAGATTCGACAAGGAGTCAGAGGTGTACAAGATGATCCAGGAGAACAAGGAGTCACGCACAGCGCCTCGTCAGTCTAACACCTTCAAAATGCTGCAGGAGGTCCTGGAGGCTGATGAGAAGGGTAAGAGTCAAAAAACAGTGTGCACAGTTTAAAGGAGGAGTAACTACTGCCTTTTCCCACATGCAGCTGTCAAAAGTCTCTATTTCAAACACGATCTGGAAAAACTCTTAAAGATTAAAGTGATGCTTTCATTGATAACCACTCAGCTCTTATATTAACTAGAAAATCAATCATTATCAAGCTGTTTCATTTGATTTGTATACATTTTTTTTAGATTTATGCTGTGGGTTTATACCTTTGACCCCTCACACGGATGGTTTACCTTTAATCATCCCTGGTGTATTGTGCAGAGCAAACCAGTGTCAGATCTGTCCATCTGGTCCTCACCTGTGCTGGGTGTGAATAGCTCCCCGCTGAGCCCTTCATGTTATGAACAGCACATCATAGAAACTATCTGTCTTCCTCTTGCCCCCTTTGGTTTGATAAACGTCAGGGTAAATTAATCCAGATTGTGATCAAATTCTTTCATGACGTGGTAATGACCAATGTGTGCAAACCCATGACATTAAGCGTGTCCCGTGGGTGATGAGCTGTGATCACAAACACAAACATGCTCCACTGATAGACAAACATGGTACTGATGTGATGAACAGAGAAGTGCAGACCTGTTGGAACAGCACAGTGAGCAGCTGTGTTCATTTGGTGTGTATTTGTGTGTGTGTGTGTGTGTGTGTGTGTGTGTGTGTGTGTGTGTGTGTGTGTGTGTGTGTGTGTGTGTGTGTGTGTGTGTGTGCTCCAGAGGCAGCCCTGCGGTTCCCTGGGAAACTCTCTCCAAACCCCCCCCAAACGAGCCCGGCAGTGGGAGGAATCCGGAAAAACCACACCTGTGAGAAGTGTGGCACCAGCATTCTGTAAGTCCGCCGTCGCCTGCAGTGACACGTTCACTGGATCAACAGAGGTGTGTCAGTTCAGTTCAGTGAGGGTTCGGCCTGCAGGGGAAGATGTTCCTCCAGCATCCAGCAGACCTGTGTCAGCCTCAACTGTAGATATAACTATTATTGATCACTCTCAGTCCAAACTTACAGTTGGTTAAACTCACCATGCATTCATAAATAAATGTGCTGGAAAGACCTGCCTCACTCATTGGTATTTAAGTTTAATCACAGATATTTTTTATTCTAGTATTACTGATTTAATAAAAAATGCATTTGCATATTTTCCTTTGTCTTCCATGAAAAAACAGATATTAATTAGCATTTCTTTATTAAAACCAAGGTGTTGCTTAATCTATCACACAGAAATGCTTCTTGGAACAATAAGTGAGGAAAGGACCCCTGATTGTTTTTGATTGGCTTGAACAGTGAGTGAGCAATGAAGACCTGTAACTGTGAAGCTAGCTAACCTGAGTTATAATAACAATTATATTAAAAATAATTATAATAATGCATTACATACACTCAAGACACTGTTTAAGTAATTAAAAAAATATAGAAAGCAACAGAATAATAATAAAAAAGAATAGCGTAGGCCCCTTGTGTCATAAATGTCAGAAAACTTTTTTTATCCAACAAAAATTTGGCTACACCCTGCAATGTAGAAAGAGTAATTAGTATTATTTACAAGGCTCAGATAGTAGGGCTGGGATGATAGGCTGTTCTCCTGATTTGATTCTTTTACGATTTTTGGGACGCCGATTCCATTTAAATCATGATTCTTCGATATTTCTGATTTTTGGGATATTGTGGTTTGCTTTTTTTAACACCAGACCAAGTGAAAAGTTAACTGATGATGATGATCATGTCTACAAAGTATATCAGGAGTAGGTATGGGCATTGCTAAGATTTTATTTATATCAATTCTCTTATCAACTGTTTTTTTTCAAGTGAATAAATATGCAATTGGTCACTGGATCTGGAAATCTCCCGGCGTAAATATAAATGAATAAGTAAAAATTGCACGTCATATGATGGTGATGTACAGTTTTGTAATATGTTATTGACTCAAGTAAGCCATCTACTGTCTTGAAGTGGTTATAGCGTTAATTTAAGTTGTTTAGAACCTTGCTGTAGCTATGAAACCAACCATGAGCCTAACTTTTCTTTCACTTGCTTGAAAGTATTTTGACATTTGGAGTTCTCAGAATTGTTTAAAAAGAGTAACTGTGACATGCCTCTGTGATGAAAGTTGAAATTCTACTCTGAAGCCACAGTTATACCGATGTTTGCTAACCGCTAGCATATCAAAGGTCAAAGGTCAAAGGTTTCTTTATTTATACCTTGCGGTAAATTTGGTTTGCAGGCAGGAACTCAGCAGTCCAGACAAAACACACAGATAAACAACAATACAACAATCAAGTACAATACGAAACAAAAAATGCAATGTATCAATGCAATTTATCGTTTACATTAGCATCAAGCTAGAGCTATTTTGTTAATATTGTTTTTGGTAAATAAGGAGATTTTTAACATGTTGAATGTATTGAATAGAAATCTCCTGTGAGAGAGTGATGTAGATTCCTTTGTGTCTTCAGTTTGTCAGTAAAACTTTAAGCTAGAAATCCTTGGACAGGGATTTCTTGGGAAGCTTTACCTAACTGCTAAACTAAGAAAGCTGCAGACTAGTCACATAAGGTCCTGTAGCTCTGGCATAGTGTTAAGAATGGATAAGAGAATCATTAAGCACAAAGGTTGTCGATGGATTGAAACATTTCTTATCAATTCTCAACAGGAACCAGTTTTTCGATTCCCAACCCTAATCGGGAGCCATATTTTTCCCAAAAATTCATGACATCTGAGTCAGATTTAGGATTTCCAGGAAATCCAAATACTCCGATACATCTATTTTTTTACTTCTACCCCTAAAAAGTATGATGGAGATAGTGTCTGAAATCATCCTTCTATATCTATCTCTTCACTAAATGGAGAGCATGTGAGTGGGTGTTTTTTTTATATGTATATTTGTGCAAAGTGTCAGTTGTAAAAGACTGTTAGACTAAGTATCTTTCTAATGCGTATTTCTGGTTTCAAGGTGCTGCAGAACAAAACAATGAGTTTGCACCTGTTAAACTCTATGTGTGATGTTTTGATACCAGGGGCTGCTATGTTTCAATTTTTATTCTCTGTGAGGATTTTTTTGGTAAAATACATTCCAAATATTTTTTTTTAAAATGGCTCCATGATGAGGTCAACCACATATTGGAGAAAAACTCTACTTTCAAGATAAACTAATTACAGTTTTAGTGTTGCGTATTTAGGAACTAGAAATGCAAACTAGCTGAGGCTGTAGATATTGTATTGTGTAATATTTCAGAAAATGTTAGGATACCGTGAAAATTTTAAGCCAAACTAAACTGAGATGATTCTCCGTGATGACTGGAGCTCTTAACTTGTTCTCATTGGAGATGAGGAAATAACTTCTCTTCTTGATGGAGTTTATCTTAACCGTCTGACCACATCCATGTCTCCACAGCACGCTGGCTGTACGCATCACAGATGATATCTACCGCCACCCAGAGTGCTACACCTGTACAGATTGCGGCCTTAACCTCAGGATGAGAGGTCACTTCTGGTTTGGAGACGAGATGTACTGTGAGAAGCACGCCAATCACAGGCACCAAAACCAAGTGAACAACCCTCAAGCCACCGTGTCCCCCCGCTATTAGGTCCGCCTGCCCCACCTGCTCTGCTCTGGATGTAGAGTGCTGCGTGTCTACCTGGAGCTCCACCTCTTCTGACTCAGTTACAGACCTTTATAACGGGAGTGGAGGTGGACACTGGTCAACAACACAGCACAGGATATGCTTTTGTGATCACATTTAACCACATTTTGCAATACAATGATCCACTCCCTTGCTTTTCCTCCATTTTTATGAGAATTGGGGCTTTTTTTCTAGATAACCAAACTGCCACGGTCTCTTTAGGTCTGTTCTTAGCTCTAATGATGCACAGCTACTGTGGGCTCCAGCCACATTACATTAACACACGGCCAGTTTTATAAACTCAAACGTTTTAGACAAACTCATCAGGAGCATCTCTCTGACTCTGAGGATCTGGACTCTCAGCTGAACCTCCTGCTGACACAAAGGGACCAAAATCTCACCCACACCGCATGCCAACTTCAAGATGTACTGTACACCAATAGTGCTGTGTGGGTTCATGCTTTCACTTGCAGGAGTGCAGTGGCTTCTGCTCAACTTTCCTCTGTGTGAGACTGTGTGTGTGTGTTTGTGAGTGTGTGTGTGAGTATGTGAGAGAAAGACAAGGAAGGTCTGAGGTGTTACAGACACAAAGCAGTTTGTGATTTTTTTGCTAGAGTCAGGCCAAAAGCCCGCAAGTGTTTTCTATATTTCTTTTGTAAGAAGAATTTATGAGTAGAAATGATGAAAAAAAAAAACATATTTACTGGCTTGTTTTGCTGTTTTGTTTCTTATGAGGGATTATAGATTCATATAATAGACAAATATTTTGATGTTTTGTGATTGAACTGTATTCTATGATATAGAGCATTTAGAGAGCATGATGTATGCACAGAACATTTAGTGTGGAAAGAGTTGATGGTGATATTACACTTGTCAAGTTACAGCAGTACTCAGAGATACACTATGTTTCCATTTCATGTGGCACTTAATAAAATCGCACAACCTGAGCTTCCTCACTGATGATGATGATGATGATGATGCCTTATCATGCGTTATTTAAACAAAGTGAGAGCTTAACTTACTTTTTTTTTCTTCTTTTTCCCTTGATTTTATGACAGATCACTTTCCATCATCCGGCTCTGACTGTAGTTATCTTCTTATTAACAGGTTTTGTTAGATGATGTTTCATTTATAAAGTTTTAACTGCCAACAGTAACTCTAGTTTGAGATGCACCAGTGGGTGTGGTTTATAAAGGGGGTCTATGGGGATTATCAGTCTACGTCATCATAAAGCTACGCACGCATCTTGGCTGCAGAAGCCGCGTTTAGCTCCATTCATTCAGACAAATTAGCGCTTTTTAAACACTAAATTCAACCTGTTCACAGCATTAAAATGTACGGTTATTCTGTGGTCAGTTTTTAGAAACGATACTACACAACAGAGGCAACGTCTATCAAGTTTTGACCGTCAGAGAACAACTGGTGTTCTGGAGTTAATAGCGGCCATGCTAACTGAAGACTCTCGACCAACGGTATAAGTGATTAACGGCTGAGAGTCACCAGTTGACAGGGTCACACTTTACACTGAAACACCAGCAACGAATGTGGTTAAAAAATTAACTCTGGACATAGTTTCTGGTTCTTTTATCATGAACTGGGTCTCAGACTCTGCAGTCTGTGTGCTCTTTTGGTTTGGGAGGAATTCTTAATCATTGACACACGTTTACGTCCTGGTCTGTCACGGTTAGGCTAAGTGTCCGTGGATATTAGCATCCAGTGACAGTTGTGTGTTTAAATTAAACCTGCTGAAAGCAATATCTTTGATTAATCTTGTAGTGATGGTGGACACTGGAGCTAAACTTGCAAAAAGGAATAGAAGAGCAGAGGAAAGATTTACAGGAGAGTAAAAAATCATGAGTTAAAGGCTAAAACTGAGGCTAAACTTTTGTAATGTTTATTCCAACCCACATGTAGCAGTTGCACTAAAGTGGTCTGTTAGCACTAAATACAATACAGCTGGCTTCTCAACTACAGTACAATCTGAGTTTACAAAATTCGCTTGTTGACATTTTTCAAACAATAGTGTTATGTAACTGTTAATAAAAACATTACCTTGTTGCTTTTCTTGAACAAAGAAAGGTAGTGTAAAAAAGATCTGATCTCCATTTATCTGCTCCAAAACAAACACAGGCCTTATCAAGAGTCACATCCTCACAACAGTTGGTGCAAGTGCTCATGGGAAACGGAGTCTTTATCCAAGAAATACACACGCTTTCCCAGGTAGGCCTCACAGTCCTTAAAATGATGATTTATATGATGAAGATTTACTGAATGTCTTGCTTGTGTCTGTTCTGGTAACATAGCTAACTAAGCACATGAAAGACCTCAGAGCGATTACACACAGCCCAATATTCCAGCAACATCTCACCCTGATATTTTACTTTAAGACCAGTTTTACAGTGAGTAACTAATCTGATTCTTGTTCAAACTCCCAGCTCACCATTCACTCCTCCAGACTGCTAATAAATGGGGCGCGGACATATCCCTGTTCTGGGAGGACAGGTTTGTCAAGTAGGGTGTCACTAAAGTTTGACAGAACAGCAGCACAGAAATGCAGCTTTCCTCAGGATGGGTTATCACTTAAGTCACTCTGTGGGAACTTTGGAGGTTGAACTTGAATAAAACAAAGATTGATTTGGGTTTTCTAAGCATACTTTTAGTATTTTCACTAAGAAAGGTTGTAACAAAGCAAAAAGAAAAACTTGGAAGGATGTTTTAAGAATATGTCAATTCACTCTGCTTACCAGAAGAGGGCAGCATTGGTTCAGATTCAGATACACCTGAGCCTTTTGGAAAAACTGGGTGAAAAATGCTTACTTAAAGGTATAAAAATGAATGAATACATCAATATTTTCAGAACATGTTGTATTCAAATATTAGATTTTGTTTCAGTATTATTCCAAAGACTAAAACAAGACAATGTTGGCATAAGGTTCTCATTTAGTTCCAGATACAGATGTCTGCAAACTATGAATTATGTACAAAAAAAATTTGTATAAGCATGCAGAAATATATTGAGTTTTTTTTAATTAATGATCAAACTTTAACTTGTTCAAAAATGGGCAATGATAACATCATAAGGCTGATGCTTTATAAATAAGCTGTCCATAGTGTATTAAATGCTACTGTTCCCAGGTCTGCCGCCAGTTATAACTCTTAATGATGGACAAAGGTATTTAGTGCCAAAATATGGCTCCACATTATGATTTGATAACCTCATAAACTGCTGAACCAGCAGCTTTAATGCCCCCATAAACCCTTAATGAAAACCATTCATGCAGGAAGTGGAAAGACTGGTTAGCCTGACAGACGGGGCGGGGCGTGTGTGTGCTGCACGTCACACCACTAGATGTCATGGCCTCCTCAAGAGAGGACTGACAGCCTTGGAGAAGGTCTGCTGTTTGCTCCCCGGCTTTCTTTTGTTTATTCTCTGGCAGAAGCTTGAAGTATGCCTCAATCTGAGCCGTCAGTCGCTCTGGTTCACATCCCTGATTGCATGGAGAGAGAAAAAAAACATATTGTTTCGAGGCATGACCATAGGAACATGTCCATTCATCATTCACCTCATGTATGGTCTGTCTCATATCTCAAAAGCTTGCTTAACTTCCTCCAAACTGTCCCTGAAGACATTATCTCAGCTCTCCTTGTTGAGCCTGGGAGCTGCTCTGCGTTCCACCTTTCCTCTCCGACGTTCTCCCATTTCTCAACACCCCACCTGGAATGGAGTCCAGATGTGGAGCATGGAGACGGAGAGATTGCTTTGCTTTGCTATAAGGAGCAAGGGAGGGCTGGAGAGAAAATGTTGGAACGACATTAAAGTTTGTCTGGATGCCATTAAGTACAATTTGATGTAATGTGCAGTTTGGGACGTGACATTTTAAATGGAAACTGTGCTCACCAGATGAGAGAGATTTGGGCTTTTTAGAGTCAGAGGGGGGTGTTGTACTTGAAGCTTTATTTAACAGCTTGGATAAACAGCCCTCTGTTTCAGGCGCCCGCCCGCTCCTTGTGCTTTATTTCAGTAATCACACAGGCTTTCCAGAGTACAGTATCATATACAGGAATAACAAACCGGGGTCCACCGTGCGGGTCAGAGCACAGTGCACCATTATACTGGAGGCCGTGCTCGCATGACTGAGGTGCCTGCAGTCTGGATTTGTCAGCGAATACATGTCAAGCCCAATTGCAGAAGGTTTCTGTTCAAAAGCTTTCCTGCTTCACCTTCTCATATTTTCAAACTCTCTCCAGATTTGAATCGCTGGACTCACCGTCCTCCTGGGTCTCTTGGATATCAAACAGTATTTTGAAAAGAGAAATGTATTTCAGGAACTTTCCACACACAAAGGCAAAACTGTGAAAAGCAGACCTTGAGGAAGTTTATGATCCTGTGTAGTTTTTGGAACCAAGGCTGAATTCTTTCGGGAGGAAACTTCATATTTATTTTAAAACACTCATTCTTTCAACATAAGACTTGAGTCATTAGAATGGTTTTCTTGCAGAGTATCTCTAAATCTAAGAGTTTAATCAAGATGCTGGAGCCCTGCCAGTCCATAGATCTATTTTAAAACAATCACAACTAAAGTATGCATAAAAACAACACTCACTTTCACTCTGACTGTCTGTCTCCAGTTCTCATCAGTGTTCACCAGATCAGTTGAAACTCTGGCTGCAATTACAGCTGAGCTCCTGTGGCAATCCCATACAGTATTTATTGGCAGCTTTATGTTGTCAGTGACCTCCAAGTAGATGTAAAATAAATGCTTTTTGGTGTAGAAAAACAGGCACTAACTCACCTCTAATATGTGCTACGTCTACAAAAAGACAGCCGAGTCTCATTTCACTTTCTGCTGCATTTTATTTTCTTACTGTTGACCTCCACTGTGACTCTTTCTGCAACAACAATACAGAGATTTGCTGAAGTGTATCTGAAAAACTTTTTGCTTCCTCTCCTTCCTGCTGCTTGAATGAAAGTCCTTTGATCGACTCTCTCTCACACACAATACACCAGAGACTCCCAGCATCCATTCATAACTTTAATTTGAAACCAAGACCTTCCTGCTTGCTACGGTCTGGATGGATGCAGACATTTCTAATCAATCCACTGCTTTTCAAACATCAGTGGCCTGTGTTATAACCTCATAAAGTGCATGTTTTCTTCTTCTAAGGACTATTATCTTTCTGTTTTACCTGAAGGTCACTAAAAGGTTTAGAAGTGGTCTCTCAAAATCTTGAATATGCATTTGACTTAATATGCAATTCCCTAAAATTTACCCAAAAGTTGGGAATACGTTATCAGGAATAGGTCTGCAACATTTGTGTTCTGTAGTCTCAGAAACCTTAACTTAACCTCCTGAGTTGTGTGATGAAGGTGTGCATGCTGCCTTCAGGTGCGTCCCCACTCTGCTTTCATGGAAAAACCTCTGTCTCTGTCCAAGCTGAATGCGCTAGGACCGCGGGGACCAGTGCGCAGGCGCAGACGGAACAGGCGCACTTGGGGTTGTAACTAAGTGAGTTTGAGTGTGACAGAGGCAAGCAGGCAAAAACCGCTAGATTTGGGGAATTACACAGGAGCCGATCTAGATCAGCACACGTCTCGTCGGAAGTTTTTAACCACGTTTGAACGTGTTCAGCGTTTCTCTGGAGGAGTATCCAAGGACACCCTCAGGATCCGGGAGAGGCGCGGAGGAAAACTTTCAAAAGAACAGCGGTACAACTGAGAAAAGTTTGAGTTACACTTTTTTTCCTCAACTTTTTCTAATAGATGACAGCGAGTCTGTGGCTGTGACTTCTTGGTGTCCCACTAACCTCTGGATTAACTCTCGGAGAGGAAGATAGCGGTAATCTGGACACTCCCAAGTCTCCTAACAGTGATGTAAACCTCTCGAGGTAATTAATGCGGACACCAACTTTTTGAAGACAGAAAGTTGCGCATGTGTGTAGGTGTGTAAGGCGTCAGGATGGACGCACACTTCCTTTGAATTCATATTGAGCAGTGTGAGCTGTGCGCCCGGGCTGCCTTGACATAACGGGACAGTGCTTGAAAATCAGGGCTGCTGATTTTTTTTTTTTTAATGACGGAGTGAGTGGACCGTCAACTTAACCAACTCTTTCAAGATCCACAGTAAGGTAACTCATATTCCTCTCGTCCCCCTCACCCACCCCGCCTTGAGAGCTTCATGCTGGAGATATGGGATGACTGGAGGCGGGGGTGCAGCTGAGGTGAGCTCCAGCCGAAGGACAATGTTTGCGCCCAGCGTTGGCATCCCTCCGCTGCCGGGGCGTCTGGTACTGATGCTGCTCCTGCTGTGCGCCTCCAAGCCCGGGCTCTCCACGGCCTGTCCCGGGCTGCTTTCCTCCACCAGTGGCTGCAGCTGCACGGATGAGCGAGGGAAAACGCACGGCGTCCAGGGCCAGGCTGTGGGGAGGAGGGTCAGCTGCAACAAGGAGGAGCTGAGTGAACCTCCGGATGGCAGCCTGCTGCCCAACAGGACCGTCACCCTGTGAGTGTGAACACTCTGACAAGTTCATTACAAGCTCTAAACTGTAGTATGATCAGCATGCTGGGGTCACAGGATGATGCCTCCAGTTCATATATTTTTCTATAGCAATGATTCGTTCAAACCTCATTTCTGAGGATTTGTAGTGTTTTTGTTTTAATGTCTGGAAATGAACTGGCTTCCTTTTTCTTAGCTTTGGTGAAATATTAAAACTGTGTTCATGTATTTATGGACACATGAGTGATGTTACGTGTCCCTTAAGGCCCACACACCCATGCCTCTGAACCCATGACCTCAGGTTTAACTGTATTGAGGCCTAGCTGCAGTAATAAGGCTTATTAGGTCAGAAGTTTACATCTTGATCTAGTTTAACTCTGCAGCGGAGGGCTGAGCATCGCCTCTCTGTCAAGCATTTAGGGAAGATCAGCGAGAGGGCAGGCTGACTGTAACACCCATCAAGGCCCTGCCTCTTTGACACGTCTGTCACTTAGAGTTTGACTCAGACTACTCCTTCTCTCCACACCAACACCCTGTTAACATAGTGTGTCTGACTCGGCTCTGTGGAACCAGAGTTAACAGAAACACATTTTATTTTGTGTATTTTATATCAGAAAACACCCAGAGCATTTGGTGGGAATTAGACAGAAACAGTTCTTGGCTTGGTTTGGTATTTTTTAATTAAGAAAAAGTTATTTGTGTGGTATCTTTGGACTGAACTTGTAAGGCCCACACTGTGCGCCAAAACACACTATCTCTTAAGATGGATGCACCACTAATCTATCAGTGACACATATTTCTGGGGTGTAATGTTGTCGAAAGCTTTTTTTCCCACAGCTGCTCAGACTTTCTGTAGACGCTCCTTATTCCCACAGTGCGTTACCGTCTCTGTTCTCTGACCCAGTGGGGGAAATGTTAGCTACACATGGGCACGATGTTAAAAAACAGGTTGGGCTGCCTCTCTGCAGCGAGCATGTGAGGTAAAGTGAGGGGATTTATGCCCCAGGAGAGCTGAAACAAGCCAGCAGTCCATTTATAGGCCCTTATGTTTCTTGCTTAATAAAGGAAGGATAAACATCTGGAGAACACATTTCTGGAAACCAGAGGGGGGAACAGAGTTGGGTGGCAGTGGTCGAGGTGATTGAAGATAATCTTCCGTCTTTGCGTCTACTAATTTGGGTTGAGCTGTTTTTGAGCGCATGTCTAAGCATTCTGCGACACATTTATGACGCTGTGTACGCAGAGCAAACATTTCCGCCCTCTTTACCTTTAGCTCTGGTGTCTGGAAAGTTCATTTTCCCCAAGACTGGTTTGGTTCCTCAAGCGCCCTACTCCAGTCCTTGCTCATGACATTAACTCCAGATGTGGAATGTGAGAACTTGTGTTGATATTCGTGTTATTCCTGACATTCCTCAGCCCTGCTCACAGACTACAGACTGTATCCCAGGTGCAGCAGGGGAGCCTTGTCTGTGCCTTACGCCGCCTGAGTCCCTCCCTCGTCGGACGGCCTGACAGCCGGCTGCCCGTGCCGCCCTCTCTTTCCTGGAGGAATCTCTTCTCCATGCTGAGCGGGCGAAGGCTGGAGGACACCAGGCTTGGGGCTTCCGGGGCCGGCTGCTATGTGTAATGCACAACAGCTGGCCCCCGTGAAACATTCCAGCTGAGGCCCCTCAGCCTCATGGGAAATCCCAACGGGGATTTGTTTATTAAAACTATTAGTTGGCTGTTTGTTGTTCCTGCCAGCCGTAAAGAAGCAACCAGTCAGCCTGACATTATCACCTCCTCCCTTGGCTTTCAAAGCCTGAGCTGCTCTGTGATAACAGATTTTACATTTATCCATTTATCTGAACACGCGCTTATCGCTGCTTTAAAACGCATCCTGCTACTCTCAGCCATCCGCCATCTTTTATCCCACTTTCCCTCTTTTTCTTTATCTCCAGCTCCCTGTTTCTCTCCCCTTCCCACCCCCTTCTATCATGAGTTCATCCACACGCAGTAACTCTCAACCTAAATATTTAGCCGTCCTGGTAGGAAACTGCCATGTCTAAACTCCTTCCAGATGTGAGCCTGTGCAGCCTTGTGTTTAGGCCTAATTATGCACGGCTGCAGAGGAGCTGGAGCACTGCGAGAGGAAGAGGAGCGGAAGGGGAGAGAAAGGGAAATAGATAAGAGTGTGAAACAGAAATAAAGTGCTGTTGTTGAAGGGGAAAGTGGGGAAAATGAGGAAAGTTGAGCGTGAGGAGGAGCAGAAGAAGAGGGGAACAAAGAGGGTGAGCAGAGAGGGAGAGGATGGAGGAGGGAGAGGAGAAGCTTGGCAGGCGGTTCAGAGGGATGTGCCCCTGGAGACTGAAAACTCCCCAGCCCCTGACTAACAGATCTTCGACACTGGGGTGAAAGGGAGGAGGAGAAGACCTCCTTGATGCATCAGCATTGCTCCAAGTCTCTGTTATTATCAGTCTCCTCTGTATGAAAGAGGAACTTCTGTTATTTTGACAGTGAAAAGAGTCCAAGCATGCTGATGGATGTATAGCATGCACACTTGTGGTATAGAAAAAGAGCAGCACCTCCTCTGTGTGCTGGCAGCTGTGCTTGTTTTAATGTTTTAATGGAGAACAGACAAATGAGGAGCGCGTACAGTGGCAGGCTATGTGTGAAATGTGCTGGTGCTTCATAGCTTGTGGTTTCCACCCGGTTCTAAACTCTGCTCCTCCCTCGGCGTATTTTGCTGTCATCGTCCTCAGTGACTGATGGCTTCTGCTCAGCTGGTGCCAGCTTGGGCACACATGCTCAGGGTGGGGGGTCAGGGTGCCCGTCCTTGGCCTGATGCCCCCTAACACAAGACAGCTGCAGTACACCACAGCTGTTGTCTGCACAGTTGCACTTGAGCCCAATTTATCAGTGTTGCCGGCTGGCATTCAGAAGATAGAGATAAAAATATTACTTTCGTGGTAGTAAAATTTGTTTCTAGCGCGAAAGGTCAGGGATGTTAAAGTAACAGTTTATCCTTTGGCATGTGTGGCTAAACAATGGCCTTGTTCTTATTAAGGCAACACTAAGTGGGTCGAGTGACTGTTTAGCTAAAGTCACAGACAAAGACTGACACCACTCCATAAGTCATACATGCACTGCAAACTATTTGGCACTTGCAAAGATTTAAATACTTTTATTGAGACATGTTAAATAAATAACCTTGTTTAAAAATATTTTACTTTTTATTTTTAAGTTTATGGTTTGATATCAAATTGAGCCTGAAAATGTCTTTTTTCATCTCTTTTCTGTCCCAATTAGTCAGGGGAATGGCTAAATGGCTAGGACTTGTACAAACACATCTAGAAACAATGTGGAAGAAACACCATACAGAGCAAAACACAACTACTGATACAGTGAAACATCCTAAGACCCATTTTATATGCAATAATATACGCCAATGTCATATTTTTAGCATGAACACATTTTCTTTAAAACTTAAAGCCACCTAAATCATGGCTTTCTAATACAGATATTTTGAAATCTAGATCAGTGATATTTTTCTCATCTTTTGGCATTCATGTTGGAAAATTAAGAATACAAAAAAAAAGAATTTAGATTTTTTGCCTGTATTCAGTATACTTTATTTTTGGGGCACCTATTAACTGTTTTAATGTAAAAAAGAGTGCATTTCTTTTTGTTGTAAACTTGGGAAAACTTATAAAGGTCCATTTGTTTCTAGATTTAATTTTTTATTTGAGTTTTTTTTAATCATCAGATTTTGTGCTTTAATCTAATACTTTCAGCAGTGCAAAGGGGTATTTTTCCTGACCAAATGTTGTACTGATGCCTTAAACCAACCTTCTCTTTCACCTGGTTTGTGTTGGTGTACACTCAAGCTGGTTTACTAACCACAGATGACATAAGGATAAAGAAAATCCCTGTCTAAGACCTGACAGTAAGAAACAGTCACAAGATTTTAAATATTTAGTAAAATACATTAAAAATAACTAAATTTGATAATACATCGGAGGAGTAAGGTCATTAGATGTTTATTCTTCCTAAGTGCCTTGGTACCTGCTGTGTTAGTTGTTGCTGTGTGGAGTTGTTGCGTTAACCTAGCTTACAGACCTGGGAAACAGTAAGCTAACACAGTCCAAGGCTAACTCAGGACACGTCACACTGGCTTTGGCACGCTTCGGAGAGGTGCTGGCTGGGCACGGTTTACTTCATGCACGAGCACAAGCACGCGGACAGCGCGTGTGATCCATGACGTATGATCACCGCGAGCGCATCTCTCGACAATCATTTTAAACGAAGCGGGGTGATACAGGGCTGTGTCGGGCCAAAACGACCTACTATGAGTTTAAACGTCCCCAAAAGTAATAGCAGTGCTCTCTGTGTCTCATTGTGCTGACTCCGATGAGATCGCGCTTCATATACAGACGCTTCTCGATGACGTAGGCGCGGCATGCGCATGTGTGATACCCGCTAAAGCCTGGTTCATAAAGGGGTAGCGCGTGACCGCTGGCCGTACTCTCCAGCTGGGAAACAGCGCTGCGGGGGCCAATCGTGTTTAAGCACGGCACGGTTTGGATCAGTGTGACCACGCCCTCAGCCTGCTTTTAGGCAAACATTAACCTCATTAGATGTTCTTTCATCATGTTACACTGAAAAACGTGAGTTCTTGCCCTTATTACATTTTTTTAAATTAGCTAGGCTAAGGTGAGCAGTCACTAGCTTGTCAGCCAATGGACAGAGATTGTTTTCTGCATCACTGAAGTGCATGGGGGGTTGTAACTAAGTGAGTTACACTGCACGAAGTGTCGTGAATAACTGAAAACATGATAATTTGTGCCAACATGTGATTTAAAGAGCAAAAATATATTACCTCATGTTTCCTCAGTTCAGCTTTATGTGGTTTTTGTGTTTGTTGAAAGCAGAAACTGTGTTAAGAGACAGAGACAGTTAAAGCTAGCAGCAGAGAAGGTTTAAAGAAATGAAACTCTCCTTGATACTTAAAAGTATAACTTGACTGAAACATCTGATTTACATCCTCAGCAGTAGTTTAACACTTTGGGTATTGCTTACCCTCCTGTTACTCTTATACAGGACATATCTTGTTTTCTGTTGTTTTAAGTAATGTGTTTAGCTAAGCTTATTAGCTCATGTAAGCAGCATTTACCAGAGTGAAGTAAAAGAGGTGTCAGCCTTCACACTTCTCACTTCTTAAGAAGATGTTTTTTATTCATATTTAGGTGACTAAAAACAGATGAGCAGTATGGTGAAGCTTTATTCTAGCTTTAAAGTTTGTCGAAATAATCCTGTGACACTACAAATGAAAGCAGTCTGTCACTGGAAATGTTTGGGAGTTTTATGCGCTTATTTAAGACATCCTGCCATGAGCTTTTGGTGGGGTGGAGAGCCTTGTTTTTACAGTTAACCCCACATTTGTCTGGTTTCTCTTTATCTAATTAAAACAGTCTGTCACAGTTCAGAGCTTTTGATGAGTCCCCGGCGTGTCCGTTCACTCAAAGTCAACTCAGCCCCTCAGAGGTTATCTCCTGGCTACAGTATTAATCTGCGTCTTATAACCACCATTTTACCTCCTGAGTCACAGCGTAGGTTTCTTACTTGTGGCCCACGTGTGGACTGCAACCAAAAGGGCTTGCAGATGTGTTGGTGGTTTGTGTCGCGTCTATGAGTCATTGTGCTTTGAGACGGCAGTATGAAGTATCTTGAAGAGTGGAGTTATCATTGAGGAGGGTTTTAATAGCACAGCGAGTGCTGGTCCCCAGGCATTCCTGCAGCGAGAGGGTTTATTTATGTGGGGAAAGGTGTTGAGAGAAGGGGGAGTGGGCTCCCTTCCACACATGTTAGATGGGGCAGTGGTCAGCAGTAAATCAAAAAAGCAAACAAAAAGTCTGACACTGGATACCCAGCCTCAGCACCTGCCAATGCCACACAACCCCTCGGTTTATTGTGGCCTTACAGGTCAAAGTTACAGCAGTGAAACAGGACAAATCCACTCTCCTACTGCGCTGCTCTGTAGCTGCCAGCCTGTGTGAATGATAAATGTGTATTTCACTTATCGCCTCATTGTGTTTGATGATTAAAACGTTGCAGTATTTCAAAATCTGGCAGAAACAGAGAGCTATGTTGTCATAGTAATCTCATACTCCCGAGTGGCTTTTTGTTATTTTAGTTTTTCCTTTCGCCGCTCTCTCTTCTTATCTTACTCCAAAAAATGCTTGACTTTGACTTTTCTCTGCCAGTGCTAACTTCCCTCTCCCCGTGTCCGACCACAGCGGCCCCCAAAGTTCCTGCTCGGGGTCGACAGCACATGGATACAGACGGAGATAATGGATGTGTATAGTGGGAATGCCTGTGGCTGCTGTGTGTTAGTGTTTCTGATCCGCTTTCTCTTGAGAACAGACGATGACAAAAGAACAAGTCATGCAGTGGGTTTTAAGAATTCACTGATGTAGTTTGAGGGCTTTTTTATTGCACCAAGGTGAAACAGATCTTCCCCAAGTATATACCTTTGATAACTCATCTATGCCTTTCAATATGAAGATAAACAAACAGCTGACCAAAGGGCAGGACATTATTCAAAATATGACAATAAAATGAGATTTTGAAGCCCCAGTGAGGAGTTGATCTGGTCATGTAACGGCCTGAAATTAACACAGATGTCTTTTTATGATCTAGTGTAGCAACAAGACGGCAAATTTCACGGAAGGATACATGACCAGTTAGTTAGGTCCAGATAAATGTTTATATTTCCGAAGACTTAATGCACTTAAAAATATTTTATATAGCGTACTCTTAAACTATGGTATTACTTCTTGATTCTAGCTCTTGTAGGAAGAGAAAATAGCCTTTGAATCTGGTCGATTACAGTCTGTGTCTTACTGAGGCAGAGGAGACAACTTGTATGTATCTAACCTGTATCTAATGTCCTTAGTGGTCACATAGAGCTCATACAACCCCACTTCAAAAAAAACTGAACTGTCCCTTTAAGGGTGAAGTCTGCAGAATTTTCTTAAAAAATAAAATGTCAACTTTTACAGGAATAGTCCTGCTCAATCCTGCTTGGTTACCTCAGCCAATTACAGCATGCCCAGTGTGAAGGTGACTTTGTGTGTTGCCTAGCGAGTGGAAGATAGTGGATAGTGGATAGTGGACGAGAAAAAAAAACACAGCCAAGGCAAAACAAAACTCATATAAAGCTTTCCTAATTGGGGGAAGCTGGGTATGACTTTCCCTCACTTTCGAAGACTTAGAGAGCAGCATGGGATGAAGAGCGACACAAGTTGGCTTTCTGCTAACCAGGTGTGTGCTAACATGCTAAGTCAAGTGCACAGCTTTCAAGTCTCACCTGTATAGAAACACGATGCTACGGGTGGTTGCTGGGCTAGTGATTGTGTTCACGAAGCACGGTTGGAGGCTGTGGGTGTGACTCTACCTGAAAAATAGGAAAAGGGACCTTATGTATGCTGAAATTTAAAATCTGTAGGATTCAAGGATTACCATGCACACAAACAGCAGCTTCAAAATCAACACCAAAGCCTCCACCCTGCAGTGAGCAAACTGTCCTGAGAGGCCATCTGAAGACAGCAGCAGTGACTTGTTATTCAACTTCATTATGTTTGAAGCACTTTTCTGTTTCTGTGGTCTGTGCTAGTATTCTTAGTTAACAGTATGAATGTCAAAACAAAGGAGATCTACAGACAATTAAATATATAAAAAAGGACAACTTAAAGTATAAAAAATTTTACTTAAAGATGCATTTAAACTGTCAAATATGGGAATTAATCTTCAGCCTGAAAAACTGTGATGTTTATTTTTTAATTCTTTATGTTGCAGTAAGATTCAATATGCTTTTATTTTATATTCTATATTATTTAAATGCTTCAATATTCAGTAAGAAGTACAAATACAAAAAACAATTAGAGTTTCCTTTGACAATTTTTAAATATTTATCTCCATACCCATGTTGTATGCCACCTCATGTTTTTGAGCAATAAAACAACCCAAGTGTCAGACTTAAAAGTTAAAGGAGCTGGCTTTGAGCTGCTGCTGCTGCCTGCTTTGGATGCTGTTTGGTTGTTGTTTTGTCAACTCGAATAACACACACAGTGCCCCCAACTGGCCAGGAGGTTAATCGAATCAGAGGATTTGCAGCATCAATATTGAATTGGTCGGGAAAATATTGCGATGCTTTGATTAATCAGTATTTTTTCTCATCT
Source organism: Halichoeres trimaculatus (assembly GCF_033239565.1). NCBI lineage: Eukaryota > Metazoa > Chordata > Actinopteri > Labriformes > Labridae > Halichoeres > Halichoeres trimaculatus. Next base: position 24,979,908 of record NW_027437183.1, read on the forward strand.
CCATTCAACACCATTTGTTGCAATTAGTGCCACAAGTGTTTATAACTGTCGGTTATTTTCACTGTTTTTGAACATTAGCTCTTGCAAATATAAAACATTTAGAACATGTCTGAGCCATAGACTATATGATACATGGACGTAGTCTCTGTGACATTGCCCATTTCTGTCTGATACAGAGTTTTGAAGCCTGTTGTCCAAAGGGGGTAATGCTGAACCCAACCTACCTTTATTCAGGTTTGGGTGAGGCAAAGAGGCAGGCCTTTACCCTCTGTGCAGACAGCTTCAGGGCGTCCACCTGACAGTCCAGTCAACCTTTAAAGGGCTTTTTTTGTCAAGGATTAAAACATGTTGAGTTTTGCTGTAATATCTGTTTTTTTGTCTTGGGGTGTTTGTGGTTTCATGTTTTTCTGCAGCCGACCTTGTGTGGAATCTCAGGGGCTGTTTACACGAAAAAGGTTTTGGGGTGAAACGCAAAAGTATTGTTGCGTTTCGACCTCACACTTTAACAGAAACTGCGTTTTTGGGCGGCCTAAAATGCAAACTTTTGAAAACCGCCTCCAGAGTGGATTTTTTCTGAAACGCTGCTGACAGCCTTGCCTTGTAAACAGTAAACCTGCGTTTTCAGAGGACACGCTCCACTTCGCGCAAGCGCATACAACAGTACCATTGTTACTATTGTTGTGGACTACTGTGTTGTGCTTGTGCTGCTCAATCTACTGACTGTCTTTTAACAAACTGAGCATCTGTTGCACCACTTCTGTACTTAGTATTCGTCAATGCACTAGATGATCGACTCAGCTCTACTTCAGTGGAGATCTACCAAAAGCGTCTCCTGGACAAGACAACTGTAGCGCCGACTACAGGCCTGGCATGCTTACTACAACATTTACAGTAAACACAGTTTTTTTTTCCACTGGGTTTTAGCGTTTTCAGATGAAACATTGTTTGGTAAATGGGAACTCAAAGAACCACAGTTTTTAGCTCTTCTGCATAGGCTTCATATTTTAAGACTGAAAGTTGCTGCTTGGTCTGAACTTACCATGGCCCTTTGGCCAGCACTGTATTTGACGTTATTCACGTTGTCATCGAAGACTTGTGGGGAAAAAGGGCTTTTGAAGTTAGTTGATGGTAGAAATGTGATATTCCAGAGTAAATTAATTGAACCACAGCTAACTTACTGTTCTGAATTCAATGAGCAGAGACATTTTTCATGTCATTTGTACTTCAAAATGCTTTAGTCCCGGTTTGAATCTTTTATGATTTTTGGGGTGACGATTAGGGTTGGGTACCTTTCACATTTGAAACGATACGGTACTGATCCCCGTTACCTGGCAATCGGTACCGGTACTCATCGGTACCAATTTTCTTTACTTTTTTGTATTCATGTGGTAAAAAATATAAATTTGTTTAATCATAAGAAATATACATTTTTTCAATTAAACATATTTGTTCTTTAATATATAACCTTGCAATGCCGTGTTCATGTCCGGCATGTAAAATCGCCTACTCTTCCGCTCCCTCACAGTCACAAGGATGCATTTAGGTACCTAAACATGGTACCTTTTGATTTCACATGAATCGATACCTGATACTTTTAACAGAATTCGGTCGGTACCCATCCCTAGTGACGATTTTATTTAAATTGTGATTCTTTGATATTTCAGATTTTGCAACTTTTTAGTTTGCTTTTTTAACACCAGACCAAGTAAAAAAGTTTAATGACAATGATGCTGATGTCCACAAACTATATCAGGAGCCATGATTTCCCCCCAAAATACACATCATATATGAGTCAATTTCTAAAATTTATTCAGGCAATCTGACATCTCAACTTTTCCCCACCCAGCTTATGAACAAACACTAAAAAGAAGAATTTAAATTTGAGAAAAAAAATGTTTGTAAAAAACAAACAAACAAACAAACAAACACTATTTAAAATTGTTTAACAAAAAAATCCTAAAGTACAATACATCAAATTTTTTCTCTCACCCCTAATTTCCGGTGGTGTTTTCTGCCTTGATTTTGATATGAAATCTTTTGGCAATTTTGTGTAGCATGAGCAGTTTCATGTAGTATTTGTGGATTTCTGTTTGGTCTTTAAAAGTACATTATATTTTCTTCCCATCGCGAGGGCTGCTAAACAAATGCACTACTTGAGTTTGAGAAATTTCCATGAGGAACTATTTTGTTTCATATTGTAGTATGTCAGTATACGGCAGCTAAACATAAAGATGTATTATCATGTTCATATGGACAAATTCTGAGTTCTTCTTTGGTTTCTGTGTTTTAAGGCTTTAAACAATCAAAAATGGATGTCAGCAGTGAGCAGACGTCACATTTTTCAGTCTGTAGTTGATCAAAAAAGATCATGTCCACTTCTTTTTTCCTCTTTTCATTTCTCTCTCACTGCTCCAAACCATCTCAATGCGTACTATGCTATTACTGTAACATAAAACCACATAATATTAAAAACATGTCAACTGGATTCTTCTTTCCATCGCTCCTTCTGTAAATACGAGCTGGTTTACACCCACAATTAAAGGCACCGAGGCATGATGAAATAAAACTGGAGGCTTTATTAAATTCTCAGTTGATGGAATAAACCACTATTTAAAGATACAGTATGACCGTGCATTCCTGCAGCTGAAATCCAATCACTCTCTGGAAAGCATGTTGGTCTACCATGGTGTAATAGCACATACTTCATGATTATTCAATACATTCTTGTGTCAAAGCTAATTGATGCAGAGTAATTAGGATGGGGGTGATGTAAACACTGATTGTGATACTCTGTGGTCACACAGAAAAGAGAAAAGAACAACAAAACAAAGACACAACCTTCCCTCCAAAGAAACGGTGAGAGTATCTGGAGCAGAAAGATTTTAGTCGACTCTTTGTAAAAGCAGCCTGATTTTTCCCAGCAGTCTTTGCTCAGGAGCAGAAAACAGAGGCTGGTTATGAGACAGAACAATGAGACAATGTTAGCCAGGCATCCACCACATTCCTGTCTCCGTCTGAAAAGACTAAATTCACTAAATTGCCTCATTAAAAGTGTAAAAACACTTTAGACGGCGATTAAACTGACTATTGTGTTCCTGCTCTGCGGCCGTAAACTTTCCAATTTGGTTTGTCTTGACTTGTCTTTGACTCCAAATATTATAATAAGTAATTGCAGCTTCACAGCGAGGCGACAGGGTTTGAACTTGTGATCTCGGGCTGTTAATATTTATCGCAGCTACTTGTTTACATCTTTAAAGTCCAGCTTCAGTAAACAGTGCATCGACAGCACAAGAAGCACACTTCAGGGACGGTTCCTGTGAGCCAAACTCGATGAATTGTCTAATAAGACGTCCTCTGAGTGGGGGACCTTCCTCTCCAGAGTGGGGATTGTGTATGCGTGTGTGTATGTGTTAGTCTGTTTGCCTGTGCACACATATGGGAAGGGCGTGCACGGCCGCAGCTCTCAAAATAGTCTGCAGTCCTCCTCTCTCTAATTAGAGACATTTCAAAAACCCAGATTTTAATTTTAGACTGCGAGCTTTCGGACCACTTATGCACACACACATCGGGTTAAACATACACACTTCCCGTATAAATAAATCTGATAGGTCACACACTTGTGCATCTAAATCTGCACACACACGGAGCCACAAACCACAAAGCCGTACTACCAGGCGCAGGCGGGTAACCCAAGCACAATGCAGTATGCTCTATAATAAGTGGTTGCACATATCAAATGCAGGAGCGCTCTCTCCGTACGGAGCCTCGAGGCAGGAAAGTATGATAATAAAGTTGAGAAACACAAGATGCTCCTCTTACTTTAAATCATCAGACTCGTTTATCACTCCAACATGTACGACAGGAATCTGTCCCAGCCTCTCATGTGGCTTTCTTTGCCCTCCTCGCACTGTTTGATGACTGAATTAGTCAATTAAAAAAAATGATTTCACAAAAATATTTGGCATGCAATTACATGGATGCTCCTTTCCATGACAGGGCAGTAAATGGAGCTTGAAGCTTGGCAGCGTTCCCTGGTGGCCACTCTGAGCCCCTCTTGAGGGTCGGGCACAATGGGCACATTCACATCTTGACATGCATTTGCTGCTAAAGTGCCTGTTGTGCTGGAGGGCATTTAGTCTCTCTGTTATATTCAGAGCTGTGACTCTGTGAGGACAGGACCAGGGTGCAGGGGGCTCCAGGGGACCACTGGCTTAGGTGGCTCTCCATCTTTTAACGACGAAAGGGTTAAGCTTTTTTGGACGGACGCAGGCGCTGAATAGTCAGCGCAGTCTGGAGGCCTCTTATGAAGTACTTATTGTAACAAAGATGACACAGCCAACTCCCAGCCTGAGAGATGGCTCTGCTTATGCCCCTCTTTTATCCCTCCTCCCTCCACCTTCCTCTTCTTGTCTCTGCAGAAGTGTCCATTAGTAAAGAGGGACGGAGAGATGAGAGTTTGGCTCAGCTGATGCAGCTTTTTGAAGCCTGTCACAAAAACCGACAGTCTGTATAAGCAGACCCTGTCAATGCAATCACATTTTACTGCTTTTATTCCAACAAATGAACTTTAATAATCATAATTTATCCTGCCCTGCACACCCTGAACGGTAGCAAATGTACCTAAATGTAATCAAAACATCTGCACCATATTCATTTTACAGGGTTGGCTGACCCGGTCTAGCCAATATGAAACTTTTACTGTTTTATTTTTTTTTTCCACAGCCCACTTACACACGTTTCCTGAATTACAATTTACTTTTCCCAAAACTATAAATGTGAAAAAGAAGCCACACTTAGTCTGGCCAAACCTCAGACATTGGAGACAAAATTAAACTCTTTATTCAAAACATGTTATCTTCCACCTAAATTAAACTGCAGATTACTTCCTGACTTTGGAGGACACACAGGAGCTGCCAAATACTGAAAAACCACACAAGTAAGTGAAAAACTGCTGTCATGAATCCAGACGGGCAATTTTAAACAAAAACGTGAGATTCCATAAATACTGGACCTAAATTATCAGGGCTTAAGGGGAGACAGGCGGCAGGAGAAGACAGCAAACAGACGACACACTGCAGTCTTATGATTTACGAACTACTTGATTTTCATCTCTTATTTCTTCTTGATGAACGTTCAGATTAAAACAGTCGCAATGAAAGCAACCAGGAACATTGTGTACTTCAATGAATACAGAGAACCAAGATCACCATAAAACACACCCAGTGAGAATCAATACCCGATCTATAACTAGGGATGTCCCGATTCGATCATGTGATCGAGATCGGGGCATTTTTTTAACAATCAGAGATCGGGAAGAGGGAATAGGAAAAGCCTGGGGTCTTAGTTCTTGTTTTTGATTAAAATGTGTATAATAGCCCATCATCATTCATTTTAAAATAGAACTTTATTTGTCATTTTAACAAGTACAACGAAATTGCAAACAAGAAATTGCAACCTTATTGTCACACACATACAAGGTAATCTTGTGGTGCACCACTGAGAAGCTTTGTTTTTATTTTGTTGATCCAATGCTGCACTAAGTGGAGAAAAAAAGCTATATCTATGTTGGCTAGAATGATACCTTCATTTAAATAAAATAAAAAAAAACTCAAAGGGCATCTTGTAGGAGTTTTTTTTTCTTTTCTTTTTTCCTAATGCATTGCTGAAAGATCGGATCGGGAAATATCGGGATTGGCAGGTACTCAAAATAAAAAAATCGAAATCGGATCGGGAGCAAAAAAAAAGGTGATCGGGACATCATTAACTCATCATTATGAGCACAAATATTGTTAGCTTAAAAATGATCTTTCAGCTCAATAGCAAATGATGCTTTTTGTGTAAAAATTAAACATGTATTTTCATCTTTGTATGGTTTTTTACCATCATTAGATGGTATTTTACATTTCGCAACACTAAAAGCACAATCGTTAACAGAGCTATTGTAAAAGTCAGCAGCAGCGCCAGCTGTGCAGAAAAGTGTGAATAATGCACCCTGATGTGTTGAAAGTCAGCCTTTAATCACTGTGAATAAATCTATCACAGGTATGCACCATACCGGCAAGAGCACAGTTTGCACCAGTGACACACACTCAGCCATAGGACTACACACACACACACACACACACACACACACACACACACACACACACACACACACACACACACACACACACACACACACACACACACACACACAGTGACATGTCATGACCAGGAATTCTCAGCCGCTAATGAAAGTCCGCGCCAATTACTGCTGCGGGTATGTCCCTATAGGAGCTCCAGCACAGCAAGGGGCAGTGTGTACGTGCCTGTGTGTGTGTGTGTGTGTGTGTGTGTGTGTGTGTGTGTGTGTGTGTGTGTGTGTGTGTGTGTGTGTGTGTGTGTAAATGTACACAAATGACAAAAGTCATAGATTGCTTCATTAAATTAAATTAGGAGCAGATACGATGAATTAATTATCTGCAGAACATCAGTGTCATGCTCTATACAAAAGATTTTGTGGCATATTCTCTCACGGGTTAAAATGAAATTCAAAACTTTAAAGAGAGGGTATCATGCTTTCCAATATCTTAAACATGGATGTAAAGTAATGCTGGTTGTTCTAAACATTAAATTAGGCCTTGTTTACACAACGTTTCATCTGAAAACGCTAAAAAGCAGCGAAAATGCAGTGAAAAAAAATCTGTTTACACAGAAACGCAGAGAGACTGAAAACGCTGTACTAAGCATGCCAGGCCTGCAGGTGGTGCTATAACTGTCTTGTCCAGAAGCAGCTTCGTAGAGATCTCCACCGAAGTAGAGTTGAGCCGGTCATCTGGTGTATTGGGGAATACTAAGGTAAAAAGTGGAGCAACAGATTCACATTTTGTTGAAAGACAGTCAGCAGATACAGCAGATTTAGCAACACAAGCACAACATGGTAGTTTGTGACGATCATAACAACGGTACTGTTGTAATGTTATATGCGCTCGCACAAGGCGGAGTGTGATGTCAGCGTTTCCACTGAAAATGCCGGCTTACTGTTTACACAGCAATGGTGTCAGGAGTTTTTCAGATAAATCCCACTCTGGAGGCAGTTTTCAAAAGTTTGTGTTTAAGGTCGGCTGAAACGCAGTTTCCGTGTTAACGCGAGGCTGAAACGCAATGAAACTTTTGCATTTCACCCTAAAACCATTGTCGTGTAAACGGCCCCTTAGTTAAAATCCACTAGATGTAGATTTTTAACCACTTCTCGTCTATATGTCATAAAAAAAAACCTACATCTGACCTGTCAACTGATGTGGAGGGAGGCTTCAAACATCAAGGTCTACCCATAGCTCTGCCCAGGGAGCCTTAAAGAGACAGTAGCTTAAAGTAGCAGGCTGAAGTAAGGGTTTTCTAAATATACCAGCTTGAAAAAAATGGGGATGTTTTTTTAAAGCTGTGAATCACTTGAAGCTCCTACAGGGGTACCAGAGCAACAGAATAAAGCCTAAAATAAGTCACGATACCCCTCTTTAAAGAAGGTGAACACAAATATGCATTAACTCCTTAATGCTGCAGGTTAGAGTCAGGCAGATTTTTTAAAACATTGATCTCCAAACTTGGGAAAATGGGACATAATTTTTGTTCAGACTTAAGTTATCACTGCAAGAGTAGCTAATATGGTCCTGCTCAGTGTGAGTAGTAAGTTTTCAGAGACCAGGATGTAGCCACCCTGACTTCAGCTACTAGTTTGTAAACCGTTGTTTGAAGCCAAAGTCCAGCGTTAACGTATCAGAGTTACACAGATGTATTGTATGGGATGAAACAACAGCTCATGTATTAGACACAAAGTGTTGAGAGAGCTGGTCTAACGTGGCCAACTCACAGGTTGCAGGGACGTCAGCAACTTGGAGCTGCACTCACACCAGCTCTGTGCTCTTGGATTGCAGGACAGGATGTTGCTCCACTTTCCTCTCTCACAGATGTTTGGGGTCCAGTAGCTCCTGGGGCTGCGCTCACATCTGGTGATCTGGTGATCATTATCCCCGTGCTCTCACGACCAGCCTGAGACGCACACTGAAGGTTTTTGTCATGACTCAGGATGACAACAGGTACAGTGCCACAGAGTCAACAGTCAGATGTGAAATGTGCCAGACTCTTTAAAGCAGACAGATGTGAGATTTGTGGTCAGATTAGCCCAGATGTTGAGGATTATTCACTGTTGTAAAGCAAGGTTTGGACCAATCAGAATCAAGTATTGAACAACAATAGGCTTCAACTCCCCAAGTTAGCTCGACAATGGTACCTCAAGTCCTGCAGTTGTATTTTTTCTGATATCCTAGAATGAGATTTGATGCCTCTGAAAATAGGTCATTGCCATTTGGCCGCGAGATTTCGACCGTTGTGACGGCATGAGGTACCTTTCTTTTTATTGGAGTAATCTGATAAAGCAGCTCCTCCTCTGTGATGTCAGTTAGTCACACAACCGCCACCGAGGGATACACCCACCAAGAGCCCAGTATAAATAAAGCTCCCTACTAGCTCTGGCTAACTTGACTGAGTGCTGGATGCAGGGACTCTGCTCTGCTTAACAGTTCGGCTTTACATGGTGAATTAGCAGTTAAAACACTGTAGTTTTAGCAGACGTCGTAATACTTGTGAGACTGTGATATTTGCATGCTTGTTCTGACATGCACTGTGAACCTGGACCACAATAATGCTGCGGTAATAACATAGTGATGAACTGATGGTAGAGGCGATCTTTAGACTACACTTTCAGCATGATGGATAAAACAGACAGAGAAAAGTGAAGGAGCAGGATGGAGCCCTGTTATAGAAATAGTTTATTGGTGAAGTCTGCCTATATTTCCACGTATAAACTATACATGTTACAGTACCGGTTTGACTCACCACACTGAAGCGTCCTGAGATGATTTGTGTCGAGGTGGATTTTCTTCCTCCTGAGCTGCAGAACCGTCCGGGTCTGACTCGGGGTCTAATACAAAAGGACGTATCCTACACTCTGCCATTTTATTAGTGCTATCAATGCCTTACGGTGAAGTTTTGGCAAACAGCAAACTCGCTCGGTCTGCTCCATTCAATGTGGCGATTTTGTAAATACTGCCATGCTGCAAAAACCGTCCCCTGGCTCTACTCCCTCCGCCCCTCTGTTAGAACTGACCAATCAGAGCACAAAGGGCTGTGACGTTGCGAGGTTACTGGAGGTCATTCTTCAAACGGAGCGTTTCAACGAGATCTTCAGAATGGCCTAAACTGGGGATATTGAGAACGCTATTGTGGGGCAATGAAGGAACTAAATGACTTGTACTGAGGGCAGAAATGCTTGACAGGCATCCTAGTCTGGCATAGTGAGAAGGAGAAACAAGCATGATATGTCCCCTTTAATTTCACAACAGTGAGTTGTGTTAATCTGAGAGGCTTTGTATTTTATTGTGCTGTACTGTGTTGGCTGTATTATGCATATGATAATGAAAGTGTCTTTCTTTATATCCAGCCGTTGTCAAAAAGTTTATTTCCCCCAATTTGCCAAATCATGCCTCCAACTCAACCAGAATTTTTAGTGACACAGAGAAATGATCCTCGTATCCTTTTTATAGACACAATCTAGTTCATAAAGGACTTTGAACTGAGCCCGCTCCATGTCTTTGAGGTTAGTCGTCAGTCTTATGTCATTTGGGTTTGGATCCATTAAGCGTGGCGCTTGGACCGAGTCAGCAACCTCAGAAAAACCTGCTAACAGCCAAATTAAGTAAAACAGTTTTTAATCCATCTTTTGGTTCAACCGCAATATTTCTGTTGATCCACCACGTCTGTCCTCATTACTCAGAGTTCAGTGTGTGTGACGTGTATACAGAAAGATGATGCCATGTTCACTCAGCTCTCCTTTGTGAACTGCCAGCACGCCATACTTTAAATTCAACCCTGGCAAGCTGAAGCAAATGGAAAGCAAAGAGGGAAAATGCAGTAAAACACATGGATGGTTTTGTATAGAGTGTTCTCAGCTGTAACATACACAGTTAAAGTGCTCACACAGTGAAGCGCTGTAAGTGTAAAAGTGGATAATCGTGTTGCTTTGAGCAGAATTTAATTACCTCCATGGAAAATTCCCACAAGGCGAAATTATTACTTCTTTCTTTATTTATACATTATAAATTTAAGCACTGCTGTGACACAAACCAGTGTGTGCATCATGGAGTCAGCGTGCTAATTAAAGCAGGCTTAATTCAATAATGACGCTCTGAGACTCTGATTGAAAATCGCTCTCATTATCTGGCTCCTGTTGGTCTCCGCATTAGGACGGGATTTATGGCACGTTACCAATCTCTTTCAAGGGTTCTTGTCTTTCACCTCGCGTGTGGTCCTCGAGGGTAAGAGACCTTTGCAGAGTTAAATGATGTTTACACAGAGGCCTGTTGGGTTGTTTTGACTCCCTTTATCAGGCTGAACCTGTGTTTCTCACTCTGCTTTGGGAGTGTTGGATAAACTCAAAGTGACCAACATCCAGACACGCTGCAGCAGGAGCTTCAGGTGGATGCTGCTGAACTGTGCTGTGTTCAAAATAAAGGAAATATGACTTAGAGTCATTGATTATAAAAAGTAATGAGAGCAGGCAGCTTAGCCTGCAGATGAAATCTTATTAAATCTAAATCCCTTCCTAAGACTCTTTTTCTGTTTGTGGTTTGCTGTAGAGGCCTGCAGCTACACAGAGCTCACTGTCTAAGTCCAGGGTACATAAATATTTAGAGGGCACCACGGGCCAATCAGAATCAGCGCTCTTCTCTCAAATGCATCTCAATCATGTCCCCGACTGAAGGCCAAACCAGAATGGAGCATTTCCTGTCAACTCTTTCCATTCATAGTAAAAAAGATTTCAGTGTGTCTAAGAGGAAGGCAGGATGAGAGTGCAAATATATTGACACCAAACACTCAGTGGTAACAGACTGCAAACAGGACATCCTGTTGAGTTTGAGTTTATAGCGTCCAAGAAGGATGTGTTTTCTCTCGCTGTTCCTCTGCACCAAGTTGTGATCTGGAAAAGCTGAAAGGACTCTGTTCACAACACTGCGAGCTTTCAGCTCCGGCACAGAGACGAGTCCTCTGTGGGATGATTGGCTGACAATGCCTCCAAACCAAAAGCAGCTGTAGGAAGCATGCATAGGTACACACACATACACAAGTGTACACACACACACACACACACACACACACACACACACACACACACACACACACACACACACACACACACACACACACACACACACACATTAGACCCTCTGACAGTCCTGAGGCAGTATCTTACACAGAGAGAAGACGAGCAGAAGTAAATCAGTGAGCAAATAGGATTTGCGACATGCTGTCATGCCCCTGTGTGGCCCTCAAAGGCTTTGTGGGTTTAGGAAGCAAATTGAGCAAACCAACAAAGTGAGTGGCATGGTGCAGGGAGGAGCTGCTGCGGTTTACTAGACAAGACTCTTTATATTCTTTCTACTTCTTCACACTCAGTCACGCATCGAGGAAACCCTGAACTATCAGTGAACTAGCACTTGCTGAGGGACATTAAACACAGTGGAAGTAGGCATCCTTTGTAGCTTATTAACCCAGTGATACATGGAAAATACAGTCTTTTAATTCTATATAACTTCGATCATGTTGATGTTGTTTGTTTACATCTGATAAAACAAATTGAACATCCATCATTTCATGTTTGAACTCAAATAGACACATAGTCATCTCTGCTAGTGACATGTTTTAGATTTCTCATTGAATCATAGAATATAAACCTACACTGAGTTATGCTTTAGACAAAGAAAGCTGGTGTTTTAAGAAGCAATATGAAGCTTCTTTTTTCTTAACTCTGAAAATATGATGTGATGTCATTTATGGTGTTAAAATGTTATCAACTAGAAAAGGATCATGGGAAAATCGGCAGATAAAAAATGGAGAACCAGTATATTTACAGCAGAATGCAGAATAGCAAAATAGAATAGAATAGAATAGAATAGAACTTTATTGTCATTGTAACAAGTACAACAAAATTGAAGTCACAGCAGCAATCAAGAAAACAAAAGTAAGAAAGTGTATAGAAAATGCAAAAGGTCCATAAGAAAATAGATGATGACAGCTTGTCCATCATTGTCCAGTTCAGCCAGCGTCCACCTCCACAGGGTCCAGGACTGAGCTTCTTCAGTCATGCTCCATCTCTGTCTCCTGGATCCTGTCTGCTCACAGCAGGTGAAGCTCTTCCAATGTGGCGTTTGTGTCTGATGTTAGCTCAGTTAGCCATGTCTGTAAATAGCATGATGCTAGTCTGCCCTCTGGAATTCCCTCTGTTGCTGGGTTAGCACAGCTAGCTTGTTCATTTTATTGGAGATAAATCTTACGTTCCCAATAACGATGGATGGAAGGACAGGTCCATGTCGTCACTTCTTAGTTCACACCTGAGAACCAGCACGCTGTCCTCACCTTCTTCTCCTCACCTTGTGGGAAGACATCAGGCCTTGCACCAGTTAGCATTGACATGCTACAGGCTGCTTACAGCTGAGTTCACATGTAAACAATGCAGCCATGGTTACATGTAGGATCTCCAGACAAACACAGGAGAAAAAGTAGTAAAAATATCACTGAAGCCACAAAAAGTTTGGTGTCCATGACCAACAAATGAGCCATACAAAGTAATGATCCACTCCAAATACAAGGATTACGAAAAAGAGACAAAAAATAACAAGAAACTGACAAAGAAGAGGGAGCTGCTGCAAAAGGCAGCCATAGCCATCAGGGTGGTGCTTAGCCAAATGGACTTGAAGGAAACCGTGTACAATTCATGATGGCATCCACACTGACCAGACTGCCTGCAGTGTCCGCAGACATTATTCTGTAATTTTTTAACAGGCCGTGAATCAGCCCCTCTGAGCAGACAACCAATCTGTTAGTCTACACTTGTTATGAATAAAGTCTGCCTTTGGATTTGATGTTTCTGTGGATGAACTTTTTGGTCGAGAGGAATCTTTCACATCATAAATTCAACAATTTTTCCACAGTTTGAGCCATTTTATGTTCAGTCATTGCAGTTGTGCCCCATTTTTTCTTACAGGATTACCTTTTGGCAGACCTGAGAGCTATTTTACTTTTATATTCTGCTACTATTCATCTTTGAGTTTTAACCTTTTTTTTACAGAGACCAAAAGTTATTCAGAAATATGTTGTAGAGCTCAATTAAATAAATTCGACCTATTATGGAAATTGTGGTCTGTAATTACAGCAATCGAGTAAATGGTTTGAAAATGTTTGCAAAAATGAGCCGTTTGGATGCATGTGTAGTGCTGGGATAGCCACTTTGAAATTGTTTGAACAATATTTACATCACAAATATGACAAGTTGTGAGTTCTTCGCTCAGACTGACAGAGGCTGACTTCTTCAGACACCTGCTTTGATACATGAAATGTTTTTCAGATTTTAAGCTGACACAAAGGTTTTCTTGTGTCTTGTCATGTCAGACAACTCCTGAATAAAACAGAAGGTTATCGTAAAGTTGGTAGTTACATGTATGTGCATGTTTCACAGCTGTTTCCCTGACCCTGTTTAACCCCTCTGTCATGTGTACTCCACACATGAGCAGGGCTGGTGTCTGTGTTTCTGTTTGACCTGCCTCTTTCCATATGACCCCCTGCTTTTTGATCTTCATGTAAATGAATTAGATGAAATGGCTGAATGGGACTCTGGAGCCCGACATGTGGCCTTGTTTTTTTTTCAAACATGGATTAGAGATGGATTCAATTAGCCTGTGTGATTTCTCAAAGGCTTTTGTGGTCTGAAAGGGTTAAGTGGATGAGAGATACCATCCATAGTCTGGACTTGGTTAACACACTGTCAGTGCACTGACTGTTTAGTGCTCTTGAAAGCAGATTAACTCAATCTGCCATCTGATCTGTCACTTAAAACGAGGGGAGAGAAGCCACTCGTGTACAGAAAGGCCTCAGTGAGAGGATGTCAGGCCTCATAGCAGACTGGACGCCTGTAATTAAGAAGCTTCTCTTAACCTTTGTGTACTGCACTGATGAAGGATGCACCGTCGTCTGCCTCAGCTGTCACCTGCCTCCACACACTGCTGCGTCTGTCTGCAGGAAGTGCTCTCTCCACAACCTCTGACCTCTGAAACCGGGTTCTGAATAAACAGCTAATTGGCTGGGTTTCCTGTTTAGCCTGATGGGAACGTGGACTATTTCTGTCTGTTTACAGAGCTCTGCCTTGCTCTCTCTCAGAGTTGTACTCTCTGTATTGTTTAGGGAAAGAACAATGTCCTTCACTACGATTCTGCTCCAAACATCAGGCTTTTGCAGGATTATACAGTAGTGAGCGGCCTCTGCAGCTCCCCCCCAGGTTCCTGGAAATCTGCCCCTTTTGTTGTCTGTGGGAGGGTTTCAGTTAAGTCATTTGTGGTTTTTGTTTATTTGTAAAAGTAACCTTTCAAGTCCTGTTGCACAAAGTAGCAAAGATAATTGAAATATCATGTGTGGAAATATCTTAACATGAGATGAACGAGAATTTCTTTGATAGGATGACACATGCGAACCCAATTTTTATTCCAAACATGCACACAAATAAACACATCTGTGCAGGTTTTAAGCAAGGAAATGAGCAAATCATATATTTTTCTGTCATGGAAATAGTTGCACAGTGAAGATCCAAACACACAGAGACTCAGGGACACCAAACCAAACATGTGCACAGCTCCCTTACAAGTAGTTAAGTTACTGCATGGTAAGCAGACTCAAATAGGCATTATCTGAATCTAAACTGTCTGTGTTGAATTAAATGGCTTGCTTCTTTGCCAGATGTGACTTTCTCCTCTCATATCTGTATTGAATTATTCAGGCAGTTCCGGATCTTCTGCAGCTTTCATCTCAGGTCTGCATCCAGTTATGAGAGAGGTACTGTGCCCAGAGTGAAGGGAGAGACCTTAAGGTCCTGGAGTCATGGGTTCAAATCCAGGCTAAACCCTGAGACCCGGACTCTACGCTCATCTGACAATAACTTTAAAAAACGTCTTGACTCAATGACTCAGATTTATTTACACTGTTGATTTGTTGACATGATGCAGTTTTTCCAAAGCAAGAAATGAACCTCTGATCTTGGACGATGTTTTTCAGGCTTTACTGAAAAGTGCATTTTTACTGAACAGCCAAAAATATCAGATAATGTTAAATGAGAGGTGAATCAGCTGGTTTCAGTGTCATCATCTGTGAAGTAGATGACCAGTTTAAATTCATATCTCTGGTTTCTGATTGTAGAAGATGATTGTTGCGAGACGTTGAAGGAGGAGAAACTGATTTCTTTTCTGTTACCTTTATATTTTGTGGCTTTCTGAACAAACATCTCTGTCCTCATTGTGTTAATGCTGGTGAAATAAGTGAAACAAACAAGCCAGATTTCTCTCTGTCTACAGACCGTGGATATTTGAATCTGCTTATTAACTAAGTTGGAAGGTGCAGAGCTGAAGGCGGTATTTTTATTGATGTGGCAGGAAACAGGGGGGTGGGGTAGGGTGGAGGGACTGCTGCTACTGCTGAATCTGTAAATTTCACAGAGCGTTTGCAGTCCGCTCCCACTTTTAAAGACGCTCACACAGCTCCACTCTCTCGATTAAGAACATACTTGATGTTGCCCACAGCCCATTAAGCACCATGTGGTAGCAGCAAGGATGATGTGAAGCTGAAGGGTGGGTTAATGATGGCGAGCTGTCGCCAGAGCGTGGCCTCAAACCTGCTGCACCGTGAGCTCCTGCTGAGGGGACGTGGGTCTGTTGAGTCACAGCTCTGATCGCAGCTTTGTAGAAACACTGACTCTTGTCTCCTCATATTAAAGTCCTTCACAGAAAACCGAAGGGATAAAAACGGGATATACGGTATTAAAAGGGTTAACCTTGACACAAGATGCATGGGTTTTAAATATTATGAGGAAAAATTAAATCAGATTCAAACTCTACTTTTGTCATATTAGCCTAAATTTAACCCAAATTACACAATCCAATTACTGCTTCCTCAAACCAAAGCTTTGTGCCTTGTACTTAACCAGCCATCCATCATGATCTACCTCGTCATTTGCAAGATATAATAAAACTACGCCACTTCCTCCAAAGACATCTCAACTGATGTAAAAAGGGTGTTTTTCAGGAAGAGCCATACACTTCCTGTACAGTTGTGATTTAAGAGAATTGTGATTGTGGAGGGACAAACAACGATGATGCCAAAAGAAAGAGCAAGAGTCTGTATTTGCTTCTATAGCATTAACAGATAACTTTCTAAATCAGGGTCAGTAAAATAGTCAGGATACTTCAGCTGTCAGCAGAACTGCAGCACTGGCACAAATTTATAAAGCAGATTCATTTAACATCATTAAGACACAATGACGCACTGCTTCTGTAGGCTAGGAGCTGCTAGCTTTTGCAAGTTAACATTAGCAAAAGGCATACAGACTGTAATCTTTCACCTAATCTTAGCATGTTTAATGTGACTCTGTAATGTGAACAATTTGAATTAGAAGAGACATCTTTAAGGCAAACAATAGACAAGTGCAAAAACAAATCTATAAGCCTAGTTTACTTAAAACCTTACAGAGTCAGAGTTTAGGAGGGGTTTTAGTTTTCTGTCCAATAGCTTCAGCACACCCACCTATCTGTGAACTAAATTCTATTTATGCAAACTAATGTGTATCTTTCAAGGTAGGGTGTGAAGGAATTTTTGTCACTTGTTAGTTCACATGACATTAAAACTGGGCTCCTCCTCCCTGGCTCAGTGCCAGCAGCAGCACACACCCGCAGCCTCTTGACAGTTGCTACGTGAACACATTCACTAGCCCTGAGCTGCTCTCCAAGTGCTCGCAAGTGTGAAGAGTGAAAGTTGAGCCACGCTTCACCTCATTTAGGAAAAATCATTATCTGTTTGGCATTTCGTCTCACTTTGGTTGGGTTTTTCTTTCTCCGCGCTACGTCCACTAGCGTAGCTTCCCAAGATTGCTTCTTAAACTCATAAAGTCACTTGCTCACTGGCTGCGCTGTCATTGGCTGAGGTAACCCCGCTTACTCTCCCAGAAATCTCCCTAAGCAACCAAAACATCAACCTACAGGCTGAGGAAAGGTTAAGGTAGACACAGAAACTGACACACATGTATAGAGGCAGAAATGTCAATTGAGCAGGATTATTCCTGTAAAAGTTAACATTTTATTTTTTAGCAAAATCCTGCTGACCCTACCTTTAAAGGAGCTAAAATGTATTTGAACCATCCTGTTAACATGTCAAATGTATTTCTTCTGGTGTTTTTTTATGGGGCCTAACAGGAATCTTTTTACTTATATAGGCCAAGCTAAGCTAAGCTACGCTAAGCACACAAAGGCTTTTACAAAAGACGGTCAGTAAGGATCACCCCACACCAAAAAATCTAAACAACAACAACAAAAAAGCACCATTCTTTGTCTTAAAGTTCATTGTAGAGTCTGTGGCCCTTTAGAAGTGTTACTGGGAATAACAATTTCCCATGATACCTGTCAGGCGAACTCACTTTCAGTTTGTTCTCTGGTTGGATAAGAGTCCAGCAAGGAAGGGGCTAATTAACATAGCCTGTGCCACCATTCGTTTGATGTGGAGAGACATCCTTTTGATGTTAAAATGTATGCGAAATGGTTATCAAGATTACAGTTTCCGTCCTAATCTTGATGTCCTATCCCGTCTTTTAGCATTAATTGGAAACATCTTGAGCTAACATTTCTGGTCAGGCTAATCTCCTGACCGCGCTGCAAGTGGACCTTTCAGTTGGCTCTCATCTTTTCCTTGTGATCTTAACAATCTGCATTTGATCTGACCTGCACCCATCCTTAGCACTGAAGCTGATGTCCAGCATAGTAATTGGGCATAGCTGATGTTGTATGTATCATCATTTGCTTCATTTTGTTGCTCCTGAAATGTTTCTAAAATGCTGTGGTGTTTCTTTCTTTAGGATACTGAGTCACAACAAGATCAGAGTCCTAAAAAATGGATCCTTCAGTGGACTTTTTTCTTTGGAGAAACTGTGAGTAGTTATCCTAACTTATCATTTTGGTTTTACTCTGTTATGATTATTTAAATGCATGATGTATGCATTCCTGTCCTGTTATTCTAGCTCACCTTTGAGCATCAGTATAGAAACACAGACTGGATATCGCTGGGATCTGAGTAACACTGTGTACCTCTATTGAGTAATGGGCTTTGGTCCAGCAGGGAGGATGATACACTCAGACTGGCTATCACAGAATTATGTTGAAGAGTTCACATAATTACACTTCAGCCCTGTATTATCAGTTAAGCCTTACACCACTGGACAAGATAAGAAAGATCTCTGGAAGGAGGTGCTTGTTGGCAGCTTCGCCTGTGCTCTCCAGTCAGAGCAGATTTTCATAGTAGCAGTGTTATCTCTCTAAATGGAGTGTTAGACAGGTGATAGACAAGATTATATAGAGGGGAATAAAATTTAATGGCTATTCCTGAATGATATGGTGGTGCCCTGACATTCATTTAGCAGCACTTTAAAATGAAATCTAAGAGATTTTTGTAACTCAACAGCTAAAGGATTGACTGCTATGACAGCTGGCACAACCATTGTCCCCTAGAGGATGAATCATAATAAGGATGATTTATGAGAACCCATCAGTCCTATATGCACATTAAAGGAGTTGTAAAGAGTTTCTAAGTGATCTTCAAAAACGTCTCCCTTCTAGATACATGTCTGATTGTAATCCAAATGAATGGCAGGATATAACCAAGATTCACTAACATTATACATTATGGACACGTCTCCCAGCTGTCAGTAGCACTACATATGGATGGCGACTGAACTGCTGTACAAACAGATAAAGTTTGCTTGATGTCATATTTCAAACAGGGTGTCCACCGGGTCTTAAAAAGTATTAAAAGTTGATAAATCAACTGTGGGAAAATTAAGGCCTTTAAAAAGTATTAAAAAGTCTTAATCATAATGTTATGAGGTATTAAATTTCACTGATATTCAAGCTTTGACTCCAAAAGTATCCATGGATATTTATTTTCCTCCTTGCGAATGTTATAAACTTATCTGACACGCCAGACAGACAGTTCCATATATCCACCATGGAAATAGTCCATCTGATTTGGAAATGTTTTTAGGGTCTGAATCTTCAAAAATAACCACACCTGGTGATTGGACGATCTTTCTGCTCGTCACACTCATCACAGACCAGCGTGAGGATCTAGAAAAAGCTTTAGCGTCTCAAAATATTTCACTCCAGATCACAAGAGTTTCTCAAGCCTCCTGAGAAAATTTCTCTGACTTTTGATGACCTGGGATTTTAGATTCTTACGATTTATAGAAAGCTTCCTCTGATCTCAGTTGTTTTGGAACAAATTTTCTTTGTTCAAATCACCTTTTTACTGGAAACAACGCAATGAGATAAGGTATTTATCAATACAGTTACGTAGCGCTGTTGTTTGAGACATGACAACAAGCAGAGTTGTAATTTTGTGAGGCGCGGGCTATATATATCGCTTGCAGCCCAACATATCCGTAGGCTAATGTGACAACAAACTCAGTTTGTACAGTAGTTTAGTAGCCATCCGTATGTATTTTATGCAAGTTGGCCTCAAATAACTGTTATTTGTTGTGGGAATAGGAATGTCAATTAACCTGCCTTTAGTTTCATTTATTCTTTCAAGCTTACCTAAGGGCGTTGTATCGGGTAAAAAGTTGTCTTGAACATAGAAAAATTGTTCCAAAACAAACACACACCAGGTTAAAGGTCACATCTTTATGACAGTGTGCATGAGATGCCAGACTAGAAGGTGGCGAGGCAGTCCAATTAAAACAGACCCTCTTCATAGCATCTATAATTTTTTATTTTGTCTCAAATGTATTTTTCCCATTTTTATATTAATCTATAGTTAGTGGTAGTTAGCTAATGTTAGCCAGGATGGTAAATTTGGTAAGCATCAACACATTTGTATCAGTATTGTTGCTAGCATGCTAATGTTAGTCTGTATGGGGTCCAAACAAGTCTCTGTCACTTTTGACTGATATCACGTTTAAATGTTATCAAACGAGATATTGATTGCTAGCAGCATGTTGTGAAAGTTAAGCATGAAATACTTTCTGGTCAACAAAATAATAGCACTTAAAGTCAAAACTAGCTTTTAGCACCTTCTGGCTACAGCCCCTGACTCTTTCAATGTTCAGATGTGAGAATTACATCTAGTGTGTGTTTTTCCCACCAGAAGGTGTTCAGTTTTACAGAGCATGCCAGTAAAGCTTTATTAGCATCCTGGTAGCTTACAACCCATATGGGGCGGCTTCAGTCTGGATACTGTAGGCAGATACACATACTTATTTTGTCGGAGAGGGGGAGATGGGTATTTTGAAGGTATATTGGTTCCACATGCCACTCCTAGCTGCCACCCATGAAGCTAACAAGCGTTTAAAAATGCCAAAAGAGAGAATATATGGTAATTTGCTGCAGTTGTTAGCTTGTTAGTAGCTACCTGCTGGAGCTGACACCAGATGAGCCGCTCGAGAACAAAGGCTAAATTTGCTGAATTGCTCTTTGTATGTCTGGTATGTGAACACCCTGGGTGGATAATTCTATCATCCCCGGTTCTCACCTGAACTTTTTTGTTTCTTAGAGTCTCACTGAGCTTTTTACAAGAAGACATCAAACTAAGAGCCTGTGAATAAAACTATTATGAAGAGAACAAAGCTAAAGTAGATCTCTAGGTTAAAGTTTTTGATGTAAAATGACCCGCTGTTGCTTGTTTTTCTAAGTGCGGACAAGGCCCCCTGTAGCGCCGTGGGGTCGGTGGGTCGGGTAACCTGAGCTCACCCACTAACTTGCCCTTGTAGCTGGAGCAGTGATAAAACTAGCAGGGGGCAATAGGGTGGAGCTTTTCAAGAGTTTCATAACCAAAAGACCTGGGAAAAACAGAAAAAGTAGACAACACACACACACACACACACACACACACAGAGTAATTCGCTCCACACACACACACAGAGGGATGTGGGCGTCTGTTGTAAGGACGGGACATAACGTAAATCATCCAGACCTCATTTCACTCCTCTGCCTCAACCTCTGCTGGCTCTCTGACACACAGCGGTGGAGGTCTGCTCGCTCATTCTGACGTCTCCAACCTTTAATTGAGCCTTACACAGCTTATAATTACATCTGAGCTCATGGTTAAATTCCTGTCTGATGTAAAAAAAAAAAAGCAAATTGAAATTCACAGTGAAGGAAGAGTTTGAAGGGAGTGAAAACAGAATTGAGTTTACAAGTAAAGTTTTGGAGTTTTTGCCTCTGTTGCGATGTGATTTCAGTTTTGCTCTGTCTCGTCAGCCCACCATTGCTCTCCAGGTCCTCTCATTGTTTCCAGTGTGTCGTCTACATGTGCTTGTCATTTGCAGCAGTAGTGAGCAGTTACTCATATTCTGTGGTCAGCGCTATAATCAAAGGCCGGCCCACTAGGGCTGAGTAAACACACATCAGGGAATTACACTGCATTTCTTCCCCTATGTGCTGAGGATAAACACTGCTCCCTGGCTGCACACACTCTCACTCCTTGTCCGTTAGTCGGTCCGTCGTCCTGCCTGTGCTCTGTTACTCTCAGTGTGTTTCCTAGTATAGGGACCTTTGCGTCTTGTCTCGCCACTTCCAGGTCTGGTAACTCTCTCAGCAGACACACACTCACACCCTCAGACATCTCTTTAGTGCTGAATGTAGTCTGATCTGCTGTTGTTTGGGGAGAATACGGCTCCCACCCTCCTCCTGGCCTGAGCCAGACAGTGCAGAGATCTACACAGTTAGCCCTTTCATTGGGACAAACCTCCTCAAAGCCACTGTTGCCTTCATAACCTGCCAAACCACCCAAGTGCAGAGGAGCAATTTAGCCTTGTTTGTTTTGCCCTCTTACTGGACTACTGTGTTTTTGCAGCCCGTTTAAACAGGCTTTGCCCTCCAACAGCTACATTTAGATCTTGGAATCGCTCACTTTGCTCCAGCTCTTTGGGGTTGGAACACCAGCTGAATCATACCTGGCTTAATGCAAAAGGAGACACCTTCAAGCACAGCGTTAGGCCTTGGATCTTAGACTGGTGCACCTATTTGAGTACCTCCACCTCTGTTCTTGCCCTTTCTGATGGGAGTGGACGCTGGCAGCCCCGCTAACGAGCCAGGACCTTTATGAGTTGTGGACAGATCCCAGCAGCCTGTCCTGTGCTGATTTGAGGCGAGGTAATGAGAATAATGAGCAAAGAGGGCTGAGGCAGTCTGGCTCTTGTCCAACTGGGCCCCACTGCACCATGGGACACGGGACAGGCAGGCAGGCAAGCAGGCAAGCAGGGCACAAGGGGCCCTCATTACCAGGTCTGCTCACCCTACAGGGAGAGAGGGAGCGTGGAGCAGAGAGGGGAGAGCAGAGGGCGGTGATGCTGATGGATGAGGGAGCAGCGGGGGCTCGCAGTGGACAGGTCTGAAGGCAGGAGTGAGGCTTGTGGTTTGAGGCTCAAGGTGTTGGCAGGGTGATAGACTTTGTCAACAAGAGGGCCTGAAATGATCCCTACAGTACCTGGGACATGAGAGCTGTGCCTCTGATACGGCATCAAATAAGGTTTTGCGTTCAGGTGTATGCTCGTCAATGCAATGATACAATACTCTAATCAACGAGCATCCAGAAGTCAACAGGTCCTCTCTGTTAAAGTGTGTCCTGACCTGGACAAATAACAGTATCGACCCATCAAAGTGAATATGAGCAAACTGTGTTTTTCCAGCACAAGTATGCACCATTGACTAAAAAATAATAATGGCATCTTCTTCAGCTCAATGTGAGGTCACCAAAAAAACTGCTCCCCCTGGTGACTGGCTGCAGTAAAGGTCAACAAATTCGGCTCCCCAGTCAGTCCAGATGAGCTGTGGTTAAACTTAAAGGTGCCATATTATGCAAAAATCACTTTAAGTCTTTCAGTGAAATTTGTGGGTCTTTGGCTTTTCTCCCAGCCCACAAACTGTGATCTTAAACGACAAAACCTGTATTTAGTAGTGCTTGTGAATGTAAAATCCTGACCGAAAATGACCTGTTTGGATTTTGGGGATTTGCCGATGTCAGCGATTCCCTTTTTTGACCAATCAGGAGCAAGTCTGACCTGATTGGTCCACCGGAGCAGATACCCCCGAACCCCCTCCTCGCCCACTCCCCTCCCCACTGCTGAAGAGAAATCTCTCGAGCAGCGGGGAGGAGACTGCTAAAGTTGAAGCGCCATCACTACTCTGTTTTTGGCTGTAAACAGTCAGATAGTTTCATGCAAAAGCTTCTCATCTCGCGAGAAGACAAGACTAAGTGGCTAGAGGTCATTTATCAAGGAAATGTGCCAGCTACACTCAGTAAAAATGTGCATGTGTGTGCTAGTCACTTCACGGCCGACTGCTTTTCCAACTTTGGACAGTACAACAGAGGGCTAGCGAATAGACTGGTCCTGAATCCAGGCACATTACCAACCATCCACCAACAAACCACGGACCCTGGAAATGTGAGTATTTTAAATGCTGTGTGCTGTGGAGCAGATGTAAGAGCTTTTCCTCAGTGTCCCCCCTGTCTCTGTGTTAGCTTCGGGATGCTAACTTTAGCTGCGGTCAGCCTGTTGTTTTAGCCTGTAATGTTACAGTAAACAAGCTTTGCTGTTTTCTAAACATTGTGCACTCGGAGCTCGTGGCGCTGCTCTCAGTGACATGTAAGAGCAGGGCGGTATCAGTGGTGGCTCATTTACATATGAAGGCCACGCCCACTAAATCAGAGCGTTCTGAACAGAGGGGCTATGAGAGCCTGGAAACAATGCTGCTGTGCTTGATTTATTGGCTTTTTGGACCAAAACATGTTACTACCATTTAATGAAGACATCAATGATCCATATTAAACTGCAGAAAAGGAGCAGAATATGGGACCTTTAAAAAATAAATAGAAATGTTTCTCGCACCCATTTGCTGTGGTGATATGAAGATATTATTGGGCTGTATTATGTTCAAATCCTCTTTTGTTCAGAAAAGTTTCTGTTTTTTAACTTATAAGACGTTAAAATGAGGTTTTACGTTAAGTTTAACTATGGTTGACAGTTGCTGTCCATGTGTAGCAAATAAGTATATTACTTAATTAGTAAAGTACATCAGGAGGGAGGGCAAAAAAAAAGATTAGACTCTTGAAAGAAAA
The DNA here is from genome assembly GCF_033239565.1 of Halichoeres trimaculatus. Classification (NCBI taxonomy): domain Eukaryota; kingdom Metazoa; phylum Chordata; class Actinopteri; order Labriformes; family Labridae; genus Halichoeres; species Halichoeres trimaculatus. The sequence goes on from NW_027437183.1 coordinate 25,004,139, forward strand.
AAAAAGTTTATCTTTGTCACCCTCTTTGTTACAAAGCACAATCAAGCCTTGCTTAAGAGAAGGCTGTGTGCCACAAGGGGTAATACAGCAGCTGTCGCACAGTAAGTGACGATTCTTTCGACCAATCAAGGGACTGCAGTGTTGAAGCTCCACCTTTGGGGTCAGATCGGTTTAGTCTGGCACCCCAACTGAAGGGAATCTGTACAATTATAAATGATGGAGCCACGTTGTCCATTCTACATACAGTCTATGTCATGCCCCTACTTGCTGCACAAGCATTGATGGTTAAACAGGTTAAAACACTAAAAGAAAAAACTATCCAAAAGAGGTAGCAGAACATGTCTGCATGTATGAATCACCTCTTTGTCTCACTAAATACAAACAGTGTGCAATGCAAAATCATCCTTAAAATCTTCCTTTAAGAGCAGGACTTTTGGAGCTTCTTGTGCTTCACAACCTGTTCCTAATAACTCACACAGGGCGAGAGAATGTGAACATGTTTAGGAAAATGTCTGCGTGATAGAAAACGTATATACTATCATCACATTATGGTTGAGAAAGCCAAGGCCAATTCATTACTTTTTGACCTGATAATATCTGTTTTGCAAAACACCAGGGGGGAAACAGACCACTCAGCTTTTGCCTGAGCCTCAATGAAACCAACCTTGAAAACGCCGCTGCCATTCTGAGCAGCTGGGGTTAGGAAATAGTCCAACTTAAACAACTTTACCATCTGACACAGGGGAAATGGAGCCGAGATGGCTAAAGATGGTATGATGGCTGCTGAGAGGGAGAAAGAGGGAAAGAGAGGAAGAAGGAGGGAGGGGGAATGAAGGAAAGCACTCTCCTGCAGTTTGTCTTAAATAAATCTGAGGTTGTTTTTCTTGGTGGGAGATTAACAATATTTCCACACAGGCTAAGCAATTTACTCTGAGCAGAGGGAACAAAGCAGAGGTGGGCAGCACTTTAGCATGTAAAAACAGTGGAGAGATGTTAGCATGGCAAGGAGCCCTCCAGTCTAGACCAGTCTGGGTACAACAGGGCTCAGATTGTAGCAGCCAGCTGTGGAGGTTACAAACTGTAGAAAAAAATATCATTTGTGTTTGTATTTCTCCCTGCACACGCCATCGAGCGGCCCCCAGTTAGGGTCATCTAATGAGAGAGCATGACATGAAGGGGTGGAGCGGGTGAGGAAGGGGTTAAGCGTGCTGGAGAGTGGAAACAGAAAGGGGGGTGCTGCAGGAGTTGATAGACTCCAGATGTGTCTTTCAGATAAACTGAAGGAACGGGGTGTGTTTGTATTGCAAGCCTAGCTCAGTCATGGCTCTGGGGGTTTATTGAAACAGCGAGTGAGCCCCCTCATAAGCCCATTACCAAATCGTACGCTTTATATGCTGGTAACTCTCACTCGCACACCCATTCTGCAAACTTGATATGGTTTCAATGGTGGAGGAACTTGAGCTTTCTCCGGAGCTACTTCCCCCCACTTCCGTCTGTGTGTCTCTACTTTATTTTTGCATCTCCCCTCTTTTTTCCCAGCTCTCTGGGTCTCTTTCTGTTCCTCCCCCTTCCCCACTCTCGACATGCTGTAGTCCACCTACTGGCTGAAATCTCAATCACGGACATGACGCTCACTATTCACTGATAATTTGAATGAAAGGCGTTTGTCGCAGTTTCCTTCCCACTTGTGCTGTTGTTACTGCTGCTTCAGTCCTACGACTCTGTTACTTCTGCTAACTTCTCAGTAAAGATGTCCATGTGACATCTGAGACTTCTGGAGCTTGTAAAACAAATGTCTGTGCAGTAAAACTATAACATTAGACATACTGTCAGGAGCAGTGATGGTAAAATGGGGGTAAAAAAGCAAGTTTATGTATTCTATGTGTCTATCCTTTAGGAGCCTGTTAAGTCTTACCTTGACCCTCTCTGCACTGCACATTGATATCATAAAGTTCACTACATCATCTGATACTTAGGGATGTTCAATACCACTTTTTTCAGACAGATACCAGTACCAGAACTCCTTAAGTACTCACTGATACTGAGCATTAGTACCACTAGTACTTTTGATACATAAAAATTCTAACAGTGACAGATCATTTTGAACAAATACAGCACACTCACTCTGCCATCAACTCCAACAAAAAACACAAACAACTTTCTCTGAGTTTACAATTTATATTTAAAATTATCAACAAAAGTGCAAAATAAAACTGTCAGTTTCAGTAATTTTCTGAAACAAATTGAGTGCAAAATAAAACAGTTTAACGTTCAATTTCTCTGGTTCAGTCATGTTGTCTAAACAGTTCTCGACCATAGACTGTATATAGAGTGAACAGCGTGGCTCCGCCAGTTACCATTTTACAGTTTTTAAGCCAAAATTCCCCCGTCACAGGCACAGCCATTGGTAGCAGTTGTGCAGCCAGTCTGGTCAGCAGAGGCGATGAGGGATTCTGGGAGAATCTGAGTAGAGCCGGGTGACAAAAATATTTTTTTTTTTGTCTTTCGCGAGTCTAATCACTTCTTGACTCTACCTCCCAACAAATTTTACAGCCCCCGAAATAAATACCCAAGAAGCAGCTGTCAATCATAGTTGAACGTGACGTAAAACCTCCTTTTATAACTAAAAAAAAAGGGAATTTTCAGAAAAAATGCAAAAAAAAAAAATACTAGACAGCTAAATGATATCTTCAAATCACCACATCAATCGGATGTGAGAAACATTTCTACCTGATGTATTAATTTTTTGAACACAGCCCATCTGGAATGACTGGAGAGCTGGATTTTTTTACCTATACTGCAGCCAGCCACCAGGGGGAGCAGTTTATGTGGCGACCTTACTTCGAACCGAGCAAGACGATGTCCTTTTTTTTTCACAGTCTATGTTACCGACACACATTTGCTGTTGTGTCAAAATGCAACAAGGTGCACCAACTACTGGTGAGGAGGACTTCCTCAACGTAAGATTTCTTTGCCTGGAGTACTGGATGAAATAAGGGGGGGAAAGGGGATGCTAATGTATCTCCCATTAAAAGAAACAGAGATACAAAAACAAGCATCACCAGCTTCGCTTTAAAAGCCCGACCTAAAGTCAGTGATAGTCTATTTTTCCTCCTGCAAACTACAGGAACACATAACTAGCACAGGAGATTTTACACTCCAGATAAAAGGTTTATTGCTATTTCTGTTCAAGTCTGTGCAGCTTGATCCAAGGTTAATAATGTCATGAGCAGATCTTTGGACTCTGTTTGTTTAAATCATCGTGCAGTAACAGGAGTCATTGATCAGGAGGGGGCTGTAAAAGTTTGAATGGAAACATCTCTAACATGTTTCCAGTTATGATCCAGTTTGAAGCCGTTTTATTAAAACAACAGTAAGAAATGTCCTTCGTAAGCTTCATGGCTGCAGTACAGCAGCTCCACAGGAGAACATGAACAAAAGCTTGATTAGGTATATCCAATCTGAGAGGAACCAGCAAAAAATAAAGACAATAATCTGGGGAAGGGGCAGCAAAGCAGGAAATTAGAAGAAAAACAAGAGCTCTGCAGATCCCGGTTTCCTGTTTTGGGGGGAAAGGCAGAAGTACGTTAGGGGCCGGTGTTACAGAGCCCCCATTGTGAGCAAGTGTGTTGAGGAGTAGGGAGGTGGGGTCTGCGGGGCCATACACAGGGACGATTCTGCTCAGCACTGAATCCCCTAACCCACCTGCCCCTCCCTACAGGGGAAAGCTAGCTTGTAAAAAAAGGAGAAAAAGGAAACTGTAAAAATAAACGAGCAAGGGCCTCTGCTAGAGACGCCAAACCAGACAGGAAATGACACGCGGCACAAAAATGGTCTCCAGTGACCTGTCAGGAACCAAGGTGCCAGCAGCCCCCCTTTGCTTTCTGTCTCCAACAAGCTTTCATCCATCTGTGGACTTAAATGTTTGTTTTTTGTCTTCAGGCAGTTTCTTATACTGCTCCGCATCAAGAGACAAATCAGAGTGAGTTGGCCCCGTAATGCCACGTCTTTCCATTAAGAAATTCCAGGAACAGGAAATTCTTGATTCCAGTCTGGCGATAATGAGTGGCCATTCCCCAGCTTCAGTCATTTTCCCAGCTCCCTCTGGGGCCAAGGCCTAAACAATGTCAGTGGAGCACTCCAGACCTGGCCGCTGTGCTCCTGATAATGGAGCACTCCACGTCTGGAGCGCTGTACAGACCATGTCTTCATTATTACCCTCACGCCGCCCTATGAGCACGTCGCTCCTCTCCACCCTGCATGGGGCCCAGGTGCTCATCCCCTGGACCCGCAGAGAAATGACTCTCTAGAATGGCAGCTCAGCAGCCCCATTGATCAGGAGGAGGTTTTTCTGAGGAGAAAAGACGTTCTTAATGGCAGCTGCTGGTGTTAGGCCCCTGTGGCAGCAGACAATGGCCCCTCCTGGTCAAGGAGTGAGCTTGAGTCTGTCACACAGGCTCCGTGTGGCGAATGGGATAAAGCAGAGCTCTCTCAAGGTTGCAAAGACAAAACAATGATGTGTCACCTTCAATGTAGCTTTTTAAAAAAGTACTCTCTGCTCCTGAAGAAAATAAAAAGCCATAGCTACAAGTTGCAGCTTCTAACCTTTGTGTCTGTGATATTTCCACACTCATGCCCTCTTTGAAGAATTTCTCATCTCGGCTCTGATCCTCTGGCTCGGTGACAGCTGTTGTCATCAGTGCGAAGGCCGCTGAGCTGTGAAGCTGTTGTCAGGCAGGGCGCTGTCTCCTCCAGGGGGCACACACACAAGTCATCGCCTGAGTGTGAGGCCTGCTGTTCAAACTGAAGGTTTGCAGTAAAGCTGCAAATAAATCTGAGGGTTGGAGGAAGTGGGAAAGCAAGGGGCAGCAGTGGGGAGTGAGCCGCGGGTACAGTTATAGACAATATCTGATGTTTGGGCTGAATGCTGACCTCATGTCCTGATGACTTCATGTGGTGAGCGCTTCACATTCCCCAGGTTGGTGATAAGAGAGTGTATCAGTGTATGTAATGGACTGCAGATACTCCTCAGGTCGCACAGCACTGTGCCCTCTAAGGCAGGCTGTGGAGGAGCACAGAGGAAATACAGATGGTGTATTTTTATATCTGACTGATGATAGTTTTTTTTACTCTGAGAAAAAAAGTTAGAATTTAAGCTGCTGGTAACAAATACCTCTTCGTTGTGCATCAGGGGAGTGTTTCAGGTTTGAAGGTTTTTTTTGTTTTTCTTTAATGAATCGTGCTCAAGCACGGCACACTGGCCAAATGAACTGGACTTTAGGGTTGAAGTGTGCTTAAGCACGGTACAGTTTGACGGAGTGACCAAACCCTTAGGGAGCGGTCACACTGGCCATCCAAACCGTGCCATGCTTAAACACGATTACCCCCCCCCCCCCCCGCAGCGCTTATGGTAAGTCGTTTTGGCCCGACACAGCCCTCTAACACCCCCGCTTTGTTTAAAATGATTGTCGAGAGATGCGCTCGTGGCGATAATAGATCGCACAAGCTGTCGATGTGCTTGTGCTCGTGCATGAAGTAAACCGTGCCGAAGCCCACCTCTCCGAAGCGTGCCAAAGCACGGCACAGTTGCGGTCACACTGGCCTTTCCAAACGCGCTTTAGGGCTGAAGCATGCTTAGGCACGGCACGGTTTGGATGGCCGGTGTTACCACATCCTTAGAAACTCCTCACAGACCCTTTATGTCCTTAATGAAAGCAAAAAATATCTCAAGCACAACAGACAAGGTACAGAAAACAGACTTCTAAGAGCATGCATGCAGGTGGCTGTGTTAGAGCCACACAACAGCAAAAAGTTCTCAAACTGACTTGCACATAGCCTTATATTTGATGTTTCTGTTCTTTAATACAAAACTGCTTTAAAGTTACTCCTGTTTTTTTTAGGTTTTTTTTTTGCTTTTATACTTTCTGGAAGTGATGCAGCATTAACGCTTTTAACACTTATGATAAGCAAATATTGCGCCTTGAACTGATGTCACTAACTGATATGTATATGTTGTGTAACATCAATTTCATGCTAGTGTAATAAAACATTTAACAGAGAGGGTTTTTCTGGTTGGACTGTATAAGTCGCTTGTTTAACACACTCTGACATGACAGAATAGATAAACTGTGTGGTTTATTTTTATGGTCGAATGTCAAAGAAAAAACTTCAGCCGTGTGGAGGTATCAGACCATCTCTGTGAAAGATCGGTGTCATGCGGTTTATGAGACGTGTTACAGTGATAACTCAAGTGGAAAGACTAAAGTTTGATACATCAAATTTCCTAGCTCATTTGAAAACAGAATTATTAGAATTTAGTATAAAAGGAACGTTAAGATTAGCTGACTTAGTTATCTTTCTATTGGCAGTAGTTTTGGTTTTCACTCTAATTTTCACTACCAGGGGCTTTTCTGTTTCAAACATGTTAGAGGGCACATTATTGTGTTCAGGACAGCAGAGACAGAGCTTCTGATCTGATAAATGCTTTTCCTGATCAGGAACTTGTGTTTCCAGAGGTTCTTAAAGGACTGTCTCAACCCACAATATTCTAGAGGAGGTCAGTGTTACACAGCAAATTCACGTGTGTTTGAGTGTGAAAAGGACAGACAGGAGGGAGGGAGGGTCATTGGAGAGAGGAAATGGTGGGCAGTGCCTCGCCTTTCATCGCTTCACTAATGAGGCCTACGACACAGACTAGAAACAGCAGCATTGTTCTCCCCCTCGCCCTGTTCAGCAAGTCCTACACAGCTACTGATGCACAGAAACACATGTAGCTACAGTCAGAGCGACACGAAAGATACAACGATTAGCACAGATATTATCACAGGCCCATTTTTGTCATTTTCTCACACGCAAAGACATTTTTTATTTGCAGGATGATTTTATGTTCATGCAACAAAGCTCTTTTTCAAACTGCTTGTCAGTCAGAATCAGAGAGGCTGAAAAAATCTCCACCATCTTAAAAACCTGTGAAGTTGTTGCAAAGTGTTTCAGCTAACAAGCTGGCACACAATCAAAGATCTCCACTGAGCAGTCCAAAACTGTCTGCTTTGAGACAAACACAACAGACCTCAGCCCTTTGGTCTCAGGCCAGAGACTTCTGCTCCATCATTATAACCTGTCTCCTGTCTATAATCCAGATATGAGAGATGGCTCAGCCAGAGCTTGGACCAACAGCAAAACCCCTGATCTCTGACTCTATCTCAGCCATACCGCATAGTGAAGTTTTTTTTTTCAGGGAAGCAGTTTTCTAAAATGTTTTTCCTGCCCTAGTTTGATCAAAATAGCTCATCTCTTGGAAAGAGAACAGCACAATGGTTGAGGAGATGCCTGAGGTTGAGCATGGTGTGAGGCAACGCGGTGGAGAGCAGCGGTGATGGATAATCTTTGAGGCAGAAAGGACAAAAAAATTCCCTGAGGTCTGCCTACCACAGTGACATCTTGGGTTGAAGTAAAACAGACAAAAATGAAGGCAGGGAGATGCTGCTTTTGTGCTCCTGTGAGGAAATCTTTTTCTGTGGAAGGTCCTATGGGAGAAGGCGTTTCTGTGCTGCATGAATACAGATACCATTCTCACCCACATCAGCCATGTCCTACTGATAATCATCTCCTGACCTTTTTAAACCCTCTTTTCCCGTTTGGCTATTAAAAAACGTCTTGTTTCCAAGATTTAATGCAGATGGAGAGGAGCATCTGGCTGAAGAGTGTGACAAATGGATGTGTTTGTGTGTGTGTGTGTGTGTGTGTGTGTTGAAAGGGAAGAGGGTGGAAAAGGAGCTGGATTAAAGTTCAATCTTCAAAGGAGCTATAGAAATTAATATTTATGGCTTTTAAGATTATCATTGGATGAATCATATAAAAAACTAACATAATGACGAAACTTTTTCTGGACAGTTTGGTTTACACTAATATTTTTCTTTGGTTCAAAATTTACATCTTGCTAGCCTCAAACCCAGGTGGCTGATGGGATAAGATTTCCTATCTGCGCTCAGAAAAACCCTGCTGTGTCCCTGTGGATGAGCCAGGCTTAAAGAAATATGTCTCCTTTCCTTTCAGCCCTCAGTGCTGAGGACGCATCATCCACAGACCTCTCTCATGTCTGAGCACGAGGCTACGGCTAGCAGCTGGTTAGCTTAGATCGGCATGACAAATGAAAGCGGGAATAACAGCTAGCTTTGCTTACTTTTGATGAATACACCATATGTTCCAGTATTTATCCCAACACAAATCACAGATTATCAGCGCCAATATTCAGCATTTTGAGGCATCAGCCTTGACTGACGATAAGAAACACTTTGAAACTGAAAAGGCGCCTCTTGGCCTGCAGGTACTACTTTGTCTCAGCATTATCCCACACACAGTACCATCTGATTGGTTACATGCAGAGCCATGGCCCTGATAACAGCCAGTCAGCAGTAGAAGCTGTGCAGGCCTCTTTGCTGTGCAAAATGTTTTTCTGAGTGGAGAAGCTCTGGAAATCAGATTTATGTTTTGAAGGCAAGTTTACATCCAGTTTTTTTAAGTTTTCGTTTAACGTTATTAAGCATGGTGCTGAGCCTGGAAGCTGTTTCATAAACATTTGAACAAAGATAAGTGTTGGAGTGATTCGAAATTTTGACGACAATATTTTTACAGGGTGTCCGCCAGGTCTTAAAAAGTATTAAAAGTTGATAAATCAATTGTGGGTAAATTAAGGCCCTTAAAAAGTATTAAAAAGTCCTAATTCTAATGTTATGAGGTATTAAATTTTATTTGTATTCAAGCTTTGACTCCAAACGTATCCATGAATATTTATTTCCCTCCTTGTGTCTTTTACAAACTAACCTGACACGCCAGACATACAGTTCCATATATCCGCCACAGAAATAGTCCATCTGTTTCAAAAATGTTTTCAGGGTCTGAATCTTCAAAAATAACCACACCTGGTGGTTGGACAATCATTCTGCTTGCCACACTCATCACAGACCAGCATGAGGATCTGGACAAAGCTTTTGCGTCTCAAAATATTTCACTCTAGATCATAAGAGTTTCTCAAGCCTCCTGAAAACATTTCTCGGACTTTTGATGACCTGGGATTTTGGATTCTTACGATTTAGAGAAAGCTTCCCCTGATCTCAGTTGTTTTGGAACAAATTTTCTTTGTTCAAATCACCTTTTTACTGGATACTACGCGATGAGATAAGGTATTCATCAATACAGTTATGTAGCACTGTTGTTTGAGACGTGACAACAAGCAAAGTTGTAATTTTGTGAGGCGCGGGCTATACGTAGCGCTAGCAGCCCAACATATCCGTAGGCTAATGTGACAACAAACTCAGTTCGTACAGTAGTTTAGTTGCCATCCATATGCATTTTATGCAAGTTGGCCTTAAATAACTGTTACTTGTTGTGGTAACGGGAATGTCAATTAACCTGCCTTTAGTTTCATTTATACTTTCAAGCTTTATTCCTTCTCAGCTTATCTAATTTATATTAAAATGAAAACTACAATCATCAAAGATCGGTTGCTAATAGCAGCTTAAAGTTGCAGTAAGGTCTGAAGACTCTTTGAAAGGTTTTTTAAAAAGTCCTAAAAAGGTATTGAATTTAACCTCAGGATTTCAGCATATACCCTGTTTTACTTTTACTTCAAATGAATATCAGCTCCAAATATTGGTTATCGGCCTACAACTAATATTTGTTATCGGTATCATCCCTGAGAGAAACAACTCAATCTCTACTGCAGACTAATCCTTCAAAGTGTAATTTGCTTATCAGTAAACTGAAAGGTAGGGTCTGCAGGAATTTTCTGCTACTTATCTGCCAACACAACATTTAAACTGGGCTCCTCCTCCTTGGATCAGTGCCACCGGCCACAGCCTCCAACTGTGTGAACACGTTCACTAGCCAAGCAACCCCCTGTAGCATTGCATTTCTATGTGGTAAACTCAAGAGCCAAGCACCAGATTTGACATGTTAGCACAAGCTTATCACTGGTATTTGACACATACCTGGTTAGCAGAAAGCCAACTCGCATCACTCTTCGTCCCTTGTGCTCTCCAAGTTCCTGAAAGTGAGTGAAAATCAAGCCAAGCTTCACTCTCGTTTAGGGATAATCTTAGCCTGTTTACTGTAGCTGCTCTAATAAGCTTCCACTCGCAATCATCAACATGCAAAGTCACTTGCGCACTGGGCGCGCTGTGATGGCTAAAGAAACCACGCTTACTGTCCGCTCAGAAACGTCCCAACACAACCAGAACATCAACATACAGGCAGAGGAGGGGGTTGGAGCAGACACAGACACTGACACACAAGGAGCGGCCCGTAGGAGATGATTGAGCAGGATTATTTATATAAAAGTTGAATTTTTTTTAAGGAAATCCTGCAGTCTCTACCTTTAAAAAACATTGTTCAGTTCGTTTCATTATGTTAGTTTTATCAGAGCAGGGCTGGTGGGTAAGCTATGTTAGCTTAATGTTAGCTTAGCAACAATTATTTAAAAAAAAGATGAAGTCAGGAATAACATTCTCTTCTTACTCTCTATAAGTGGAAACAAACAACCCTGTGTCTGAAAATGTAAGACTATTTACCTAAGACATGTGGACATTATTTTCTCATTGACCTAATAGTTTCTGTCTCCACAGGGACCTCAAGCACAACTTAATCAGCACCATCATGCCCGGAGCCTTCCAGGGCCTGTCTGAGCTTCGGAAACTGTAAGTAGACATTAGCATGAACCACATTCTTTTGGTGTTAACAGCAGCAAACATATTAATAAAGCCAAGCATGGAAATAGTGAATTTTGTATTGTGGTCTGAGAATAAATGATGGATCCAGGGTGGTTTGCCCTAGCAGCTATGTGAACAGACCAGCAGCACATCCTTTCACATTTATCTTGAGAGGATTCTGTTTTGGCTGCTCATGTTAGATGTTATATTGAGCTCCTGGTGTTTCTGGGACAATAAAGGCCTCCTTTAAGAGAGCAGTGTTTATGCCGATCTTTGCGGGAGCCTTGAGATGTCATCTTTCGGGCTCCGCTCCACCACTGGTGAAACCTCAGGGCCAGGCAGAGGCTGCTCACCGACGCTGGATGTGACAGGACGGCTGTTTGCAGCCACTTGCTGCTGGCTCATTGTGTTTTCGGACTCTGACGTCTGGTTGTGGCGTGGGTCAGACTTAGTCGTCTGTGCTGCCCCGCGTGACTCCCCATCCCTCCTCCCCCTTCTTGTGTTTTCCCTGCGAGGTCTGGGGCTTCTCAAAACAAACAGGGGGAGATAAACACATGCTCTGGACGGCTCTCTGCTGGGTAATGTCAGAGGAGCAACAGAGCAGATCCCTCTCTGGCTGCGGCTATACATCACACTCAGAGGTGGACGGCAGAACAGGGGCCCTGTGTTTACCCCTTTGCTGATAAAACCTTCACTGGCGTCCCATTGAGGAGAGATAAGGGAAAGTGTTGGGGACTGTGGTCATGCTTATTTAGATGTTTAACTATCTAGGCTTTCCTTCACGGAAAACAAGGAAGACAAAGAAAAACCTTTATCACTAGTTTATCATGTACAAGAGATTTGGTCCAGTTTATCCTGAATGTTGGACGCTGAGTGGTTTCCCAAAAACAACACGGGCACTGAAAGAGTAATGATATCACTACTTGAAACAGAAATGGGTTCTCTTGTTTCAGAAATATCCATCACATTCCTTTGTTTTTTTCCCTTTCAGTGACCTCTCCAACAACCGCATTGGCTGCCTGACTGCTGACATGTTCCAGGGGTTGACCAACCTCACGAAACTGTAAGAAAAAGATAAATAGGTGTACCAAGTTTTGTACATTTCACAATAAGTGGGAAAGCTATTAAGTTAACTTTTTTTGGACATTGTGTGCTGCTAGAAACCTCTCTGGCAACATCATATCCACCCTGGATCCAGGGGTGTTTCAGGAGCTGCCGTCTCTCAAGCTCGTGTGAGTATTGGACACAGTCGGCGCTCCGACTCCACACACTGGCTCAGCATACCATTCCATATCTGAATAAAACAATAAATATTCAAGACAAAGATAACATTTCTTTTCTGCTCCTGTTTATTTATACCTCTGGTTACTAACTGTGTTTCACAATAACGGTCAAGAAAGCTAAATAAGCATTGAGAATTTATTTGAGGAGTATTTATTTGAATTAGGACACATTCATCTTTGTGGTGCATGGAGATGAAACACATATTTAAACACAGGCTATCATAAATCAGTAGTCTGAACTGTTTAAAAACAATTTTAAACCAACAAAAGTTCATTCTTTTGGAGAACTGCTTGTTCTTGCAAATTACAGTACTCTTTTTTTATGAGTGAAAAAAATATTGACAGTATTAGTGGGATCTGTAAGTCTTTTCTCACGTAATTAAAGGCCATCTTTCTCCACAGGAACTTCAACTCTGAATACCTGTCGTGTGACTGCGGCCTCCGGTGGGTTCCTGGTTTCTTCCGCAGCACTTCTGCCCGGTTAGGAGAGGAAACTCTGTGTGCCTATCCAAGAAGCCTGAAGGGAAAACCCCTGCGAGGACTGAGGGAGAGCCAGCTGAGCTGTGGTGAGAACTGTGCGAGAATGGGACACATGAATGAGGCGGTTCACCGCTTTGTTGCAGAGACCGTTGACTTGTGGATGACAAAGACAGTGCACTCATTACCGTGTTCAGAATCATTCATATTTCCGAGATTCAGTAAACCAGCAGTGCCGAAACAGATCCAAAAAAGCAGCTAGGCAGAAACATGCTTCTAAAAGTGTCATGGAGTTATGCTGACGAGTTATCCTGTGGGTTGAATTTACCAATTTGCTTCTGCCTGCATTTAATCTGCTCTGAAGCTGCAGACTCATAAGAGCTTCTGTGGAAATATTCAGCTGAGGTTGAGTAATGAGTGTGGAGGAGTAATAACTCATCATGACTTTTCTCATCTGTGCCCTTTCCTTCGCCATGCTGCTCAGATGGTCCTCTAGAGCTGCACACCCTGTCACTGCTTCCATCGCAGCGTCAGGTGGTGTTTAAAGGCGACCGCCTGCCTTTCCACTGCACCGCCGCCATGGTGGACAAGATCACCACATTACACTGGCGTCACAATGGTCAGTTGGTGACCTCTGACCCTGAGATGGGTGTCCAGCTGGAGAGCAATGTGTTGCATGACTGCACTTTTATTACCAGGTACATGATGGCAATCAAACCTTTTATTTATCATTTATAAACATTAAGACGAATATTCAACTGCTTCACACTCACATTTGAGTAGGTGTTGGTTTTGTGTTTTAATGAATGTCTCTGCTCTCTCTTTCCAGTGAGCTTATGCTGTTCAACGTACGCGCGGAGGCCAGAGGAGAGTGGGAGTGTGTGGTTTCCACAGGGCGGGGCAACATCTCTCGCAGTGTTGAAATACTGGTGCTGGAGAACAACGCCTCCTTCTGTCCAGAGGATAAAGTTGTCAACAATCGTGGGGAGTTCAGGTTGGTATCGGTTTAAGTGAGTATGATTGAGACCTGAAGATGCAAATAGTCCTCTTCTCATTCAGTTTTTGAATCCTCAGGTGGCCGAGGACTTTGGCAGGGATCACCTCTCATCAGTACTGCCTACAGATGCGATACTCTTCTGTGTCTATGGAGGGAGGTATTGAGCAGAAAAAGGCCTCCAGACTCTGTGATGAAAATGGAAAGTGGCGGGAAGCTAACTATTCAGACTGTCACTACACTAATGGCATCACCCGGGTCCTGCACACTTTCATCCTGGTAAAAACAACACCACAATCTTTCCTCATGTTTAATTGTGTGTGTAGTAGTGCTGCACGATTTGGGGAAAAGGTGTGATTGGCGATTAGGTGGACAATATTGCGATTGCGATTGTGCTTGCGATTTAATTAAAAAAAAGTTGTGTCATGAGTCTACAGACTTGCTTGGTTATCATGGAAAAAATCAAGAAAAAAGCAGAGATGGATTACTGAGGATTTTAATTGTGTAATAATTCTCAAAATATCCAAACTTACTGTTTACTAACAACAATGTACAGCACAACAGTACTGTTTTGTTTGTATTCAAAATAGCACATTTATGCCACTTTTGCTTTGCACGTTTTGAAAATTACATCTTTTTGCTGTGTCATTCAACCGGTGACCAAAATAACACCAAATAACAGAGGTAGAGTTTCTTTTCGCCTTGAGCGCCTCACTTACTTTTTTGTGCTCCATCTTGTCTGATTAAACTGCTGTACCAGGGGGGCAGGTAGTCACATGACCAGTTGAAACAGTGACTGATTAGTCATCTCACGCTCGCTCTCTTACTCAGTCACACACACACACACACAGACACACACATCACTCACACAAACACGCTCATTTTTTAAAAATAATTGCACAATCGCACCTCTTTTGCGATTACGTAATTGCATGTGCTGACATTGCGAATGCGATAATCTTGCAGCACTAGTGTGTAGTTTTATCAGGATCACACCTTCCCCTTCATTGATTTTTGCTTTTGCTCTCCAGAGGCCGATCAACGTGTCCAATGCTGTGACTCTGGCACATCAGGTGCGCACATACACCCTGGAGGCTGCAGGCTTCACTGACTCAGTGGACGTGTTGTATGTGGCCCAAATGATGGAGAAGTTTATGGAATATGTCAAGCAGCTGAGAGAGGTGAGACAGAGAAGAGTAAACATTTAAAAACAGTGTGTATGGTGTTTTCTCCTGCCTTCACTCTGAGTTTTGTGTGTTTTTATTCAAGCTGTCAGAGGTGTTGGTGGAGATGGGCAGTAACTTGATGCAGGTGGATGATCAGCTCCTTGCCCTGGCACAAAGAGAGAAGAGGGCTTGCAGCTCAATAGTTTACTCTCTAGAGACCCTGGCCTGGCCTCAGCTACATAGTCATGCTCAGGACTTCTCAATGGTACAAACTATTGACTTGATCTGTGTTTGTTAACATCTTTTTCTGTTGTTCCCTAACCCAATGAAAAGAATGATGTAGTTATTTATATGATGTTGTAGATTTAGGTGGACTTTGTATTGTAGCAGATCTACGACTTAAAGGGTAGTTTTCTTTTTGGAAATGAACTAATGTTTGAATGTCGCCTGTATTTAATCACACAGGTGTCGAGGAACATAGTGATGGAAGCCCACTTTATTCGCCCTGCCCACTTCACAGGCATAACCTGCACTGCCTATCAGCGTCGGGATGTTTCATCAAGCAGCATGGGGGCAGAAATGGCAGAGCCCGCTCATGAGCAGCAGCTCCGGTTTCGCTGCAGCACCGGCTCTCATAACACCTCCCTCAACAGCTTCCCTCTAAAGGTAAGACATGAGCAGCCCCATCATCTCTGTCTCAACAGAAACACATTTCTGGGTTTTTCCTTATGTGTCTGTTTTTCTACAGAATTCAGTCGCCCTGGCTTCAGTGACCCTCCCAGTGACTCTGTTCCCTCCTGATGCTCCTGCAGACTGTAAGCTGCAGTTTGTAGCCTTCAGAACCGGCAGCTTCTTCCCTCTGTTAGGGAACTCAAGCAATAGCGGAGAGCACTCACGCAGACGCAGCGTTAACACTCCTGTCATCTTTGTTGGCCTTGGTAAGGAATGATCTCAGGTCTGATTGTAAAACCTCGGTCTCTCACCTCTGAAAAATGTTCTGTAATGGGCCTAGAAGGACGAGTAGCACACCTGGGGCTTTTTGTTGTACTTGTCCTTGTTGAAGAAATGCCTCAGTACAAATAACTAAGAAGACAGTTTTCCTACCAGCAGCAGGAATCATTGAGTCTTAAGAATTTTTCATTTGAAGTAAAAGTCTGAAAGACTGTACATTATGTGTTTTCTTTGAGCAACATTTAACTGAACATAGAAACACTGTGAGTTGCAGAACCTTGGCATGCAGTGTTAAAGCCCATGGTACAAACAGAGAATGTAGAAAACAGAACCATGACATATTTTTCAATTAGATGCACAGTAAACATTTTAGTCACAGTATTTAGTAGAGCATTTCTTGAAATCCTCCCACTGTTTGTGACAGATGGCTGTAGTATGTGGAACCACTCTGAGCCCATCTGGGTGTCGCTGCGCCACTTGTCCCCCGGTTCTGATGCTGTGGCCGCCCAGTGGAGCCTGAAAGCGCTGGAGAAACAGGGAAGCTGGAGCCAGGAGGGCTGTCAGCTGGTCCACAGTGACAGCAGCACCTCAACCATGCGCTGCTCTCTGCTCAGCAACTATGCTGTGCTGCAGGTTTGACAGCTTTCCCATTAAACTCATCGTCTAAAAAGCCATCAAGGATCTAAAAGGTTGACCAAGGTCTCTGTTTTTCTTTTCTAGGAGGTGCCAGACTTCCCCAACTCTTCACCCATCTCTGTGAGGGTGCTCCACCCGGTGGTGTATGCCAGCACTGCACTGCTCCTCCTCTGCCTCTTCACCATCATCATCACGCACATACTGCATCACAGGTACTGAAGTGGAAGTGCACAAAGGGGCTTTTTGCAGCAC
Organism: Halichoeres trimaculatus; assembly: GCF_033239565.1. Taxonomy (NCBI): domain Eukaryota; kingdom Metazoa; phylum Chordata; class Actinopteri; order Labriformes; family Labridae; genus Halichoeres; species Halichoeres trimaculatus. Next base: position 25,020,604 of record NW_027437183.1, read on the forward strand.
CTTTCTATACCTGTTTCATCCCTCATTGTGTTGCTCTGTGCCCTCTGCAGCACCATTCATATATCAAGAAAGAGCTGGCACACTTTACTGAATACCTGCTTCCACATTGCCATGACAACCGCCATCTATGCAGGAGGCATAAGCTTAACCAGCTACCCAGTGGTTTGCCAAGCTGTAAGTCCTTATCCCACACCATGTGCTCATGTTGATGTGTGGAGTATAAACCTGCGGTCTAATCAAAGTGCACCATGTGACAGGTGGGCATCGCCCTGCATTACTCCTCTCTGTCAACCCTGCTGTGGATCGGAGTCAGTGCCAGGGTCCTCTACAAAGAGGCTGTGTGGAGAACGCCGCGGCAAACTGAAGGAGAGCCTCCTGCTCCTCCTACTCAGCGACCTATGCTCAGGTCAGTGAGCACAACACACCTTCTCTCACTTCTGCACTGGGAGATTGTTGTTAGCTGTCAATCTGAAATATGTTGCGGACAGATGTGGGTGTTCTTCTGCGTGACCACCCAGACTGCACGGCATCAAAGTGGGCCATTGTGCCCCACCACCAAAGTCCCTCTGTTATAAAGGAAAACTTGGAGGGACATGACAGAGTATTGCGTTGAGGCACAAAAATGCTGCAAGCCAGTATGGACCAAGAAAGAAGGAGGCAAGGAATGTATGAAACCAATATAGCAGAGGCAGGGGGGGTCATCATAAATCTGAGCAGGGTAGTTGAAGGGGGGCACTGTCTTTCCAAATCTTCCCCTTCTATTTTTCCTCCCCCTGCTCCTGTGATTCTGAAGCTGTGGTCATACACTGTGCTGCTGACCTCACTGGCCTCCTCACCATCCCTTTGTTGCCTACTCGGCCTCATGGGAAGGCTGAGTAGGCAATAAATCAGACTTCTGGAGCCCGTACTGACCCTTGTAACACTCTTCCTGCTAAGGGAGTGAAGGATCTCACAGATTGTAGACAGACTGAGAGACATACAAACCCAAAGAGGAAAATAACACCTCCGTGCACTTTTTAAAAAAAAACATCACTGGAGCCAAAGGTCAAACACCATCATGTAGAACAAAGAAGAGTTTCTTTTCTTTTTAAATCTGCTGCTGGGAAATGTGTTTACCATGTTTCTTTTGTTTTTCAAGGTTTTATCTGATAGCTGGTGGAGTTCCTCTTATCATTTGTGGGATCACTGCAGCTGTCAATGTCAACAACTACGGAGACAACAGCCCTTAGTGAGTACCTCCTCTTTAAGTCTTCAACCATCTGAACTCTTGACTTTGTCTTTGTTTGGTGAAGTGAATACCTCTGTGTGATAAGTTGATAAGTCCAATTCACAGACACCCCCTTGTTTTGCTCTGACTCTGACTTTTTTTCTGCTTCTTGCAGCTGCTGGCTGTTGTGGCGCCCCAGTCTAGGGTCTTTCTTTGTCCCTGCTGGCCTGGTGGTGTTGGTGACCTGGATCTATTTCCTGTGCACAGGGATCCGCCTGAGGCACAGGGTAGCCAAAGAATGCACAGGAACCACCCTGTCCACCCCTGTGACTGAAAGCCAGCCTGCGCTGGCAGGAAGCACCAGCCTCCTCTCCACAGACTCAGTGGTGGGGCCCATAAATCCTGTTGTTGCCCCAGAGGACCAGTACTCCCTAAAGACGCAGTTCTTGGTGCTGGTAGCAACTCACTTCCTGTTTGTGGTTCTGTGGTGTTGTGGAGCTATGGCGATGTGGCTGACAGGACGCACCAGCTTGTTGTTCAGCTGTCTGTATGGGATAGCTGCTACAGTTCTGGGGGTGTTTCTTGTGGTGCATCACTGCTTCAGACGTCTGGATGTGCAAGCGTCATGGCTCGCATGTTGTCCGGGTTATCATCCCTCCCAACCTATGTCTACCTACACACACACCTGCACCACTGGGAGTGGAGTGCAGACCTCTGAGCAGGGATCACAGCTTTTTATTAACTGCCATCCACCTGCTGAATCTCATAACTCCTCGTCAGCTCGGTCATCGTCCACACCAAGTGGAATCAGCAGTGTGGGTCCCGGGCCCTGCAAGCTCACCAATCTTCTGCAGGTGTCACAAGACAATCCAAACAACACAACCCGTCCTTCTGCAGGCAACAACACCAGCACCAGTACAGACAACAACATCCCCAAGCCGACAAACAATGTCTTACCCACCATTAACTCTGCAGCCCCTGTGCACCCCCAGAGGCGAAAAGTGGGGAGCAGAACTAAACAAGGGAGTGGCCAGTATCACCATCGAGGTGAGGGCAGGGGTCACTATCGACTTAAAGCTCTGAGAACTGCAGGGGGAGGGGGCAGCCTGGGAGCTTTGGGACCCTCTGGCTTAGACCACCTCAGTTCTTCACATGCTGTTTACAAACAGGCCACAAGTGAAAATGGTAGCATACACCACAGCCTTTCAGAGACCCAGACCAGCCCGCTGACCAATGGGAAGCGTGTTGGGGAATCAGTGGCAACAAGCCCCTCTGAGGGTAGTGATGGGGGCAGCAGTGGGAGCCGCAAACCTTTCCCGCTGCTGCCCTCTATGGCCAGCAGAGCGGCCATGCACGGTGCTCAGAGACGATGTGCAAGCAGAGACAATTTGAAACTTGCAGCTGCAGCAGAGCGAGAAACAAAGCGCTGCTCTTACCCTTTGAACAGTGTAACCACCACTGTGCCAGGGGCTGCAGCCCCAAACGGCACCTTGAAAAAGTCTGTGCTGGAGCTGGAGCAGGACATGAGTGGCACAGACCAATCACAGAGCTCTGTTGGGATGAAGAGTGGTTTGTGGAAAAGTGAAACCACAGTGTAACCCATACTTATATGTGAACTTCTATGCATGACCTTAATGGACTCTTTAAATGACTGGGTTATGTCGTAATGGTTTCTTGATTATTATAATTAAATAATTTAAGATGTAAAATCGTGGAGGCATCCAGGACCCTAAAGTGGTACTTTTGCCTCTGTGACATTGTAAAAGCTTGATGTGAAAAAAAATAACAAGGCAGGTTTTTTATTGTCATTTTCAAACACTAGATACTCATTTATTTTATTCATTTTGCAAAAAAATGTACAATATATCTCTGAATAAGCATATGAGGTTGATTTTGGATGTCTGTTGAAAGCTTTACTTTTGTATTAGCAGTTTTGTTTCTATGCATATCAACCATAGCTTGAAATGGTAAGTGAGATGGTCCATTTGAAGAGTTCAACTTTATGCAGTTACCCTGTAGACAACTTTCCACCTTTAAATTTGCCTTATGTAATTGTTTGAGTGTGCTGATGTTTGCTTTTGTTTGTTCTGTGTATGTGTGGGTGTGTCCTTTGTGTGTGTGTGTGTGTGTGTGTGTGTGTGTGTGTGTGTGTGTGTGTGTGTGTGTGTGTGTGTGTGTGTGTGTGTGTGTGTGTGTGTGTGTGTGTGTGTGTGTTTGTGTTTGTGTGTGTATTTGTCACATGTATGCAAATACATTTGGAGTGTTTTTACTTCATTGTGGCTGTACAAAGCCCAGAGTGGATTAAAGAAGCTATGTGAGACTTGTGGAAACACAAGTGATCAGTGAATCAGTTTTTATGTTTTCTGCATGGCACTGAAAGAACCCATTTCATCAAACAAGTTAAGAAAGAATGTAAGAATGACAAAAGAGACAAAAACAACCAAGCAGTCATTTGATCCAGTCCTTGCAAATTACTCCCCCCTCCTGGTTGATGGTGGAACTGATGGGTCTTTTTAGGGATCTCAAAAATGTTGCAAGTCAAATAAAAGCCACAGGTAACAAGAATAAACTCATTTCAACAATACTGACTTAACAGCATGAAACCCTCTCTCAAAAATTTATTTGATGTTAATTATTTTGTTTAAGACAAATAATACAAATTCTGCTTTCATTATCATTCCATCCATAGCCATAGAGATCAGACTTCCTTTTATGGACAATTATATACACATGCAATTTAGGAAATAACGTTAACAGGAAATTGTGTTTGCAGTTCATTGTCATGGCTCTTTCCATTGTTCTTCAAGAGGAAGTCTTGATGAAACCCAGAGAAATACAAACTGTGTACTGTAACTCTGTGCTTTTTTAATACCTTCAGTCTGTTGTGCCAGCAGCTGATGTTTCCTGTGGGCACTGTTTGGGCTTCTTGAAATGCTCCAAATATTGTGTATTTAGGATGTAAAACTGAAAAGATTTATGAACAGTTCTCCATAATCTATGGAACTTCTAATTGAAAAGAAATATAAACACTGAGATATACCTTTCTTCATCATAAGTGAATTTCAAGATTGTTATGATCAGGGGCTTCATATATCCAATGATGGTACTGTTCTCAGAGGAAATCCAGCTTCATCTTAATTGTAATTTGAGAAACCAGGGGTTTATTTATAGAATTCAGATGTTGGTGCGATCCCAATGACATTTAAAGACATTTAAAAAATAATTTACAAACTGTTTAAAACTGCTCTAATGTGAACCAAAAACCCTTCCCCTGCTATGTGCTTTTGAAATGATTTACATTTCTGGCTATGAACAAAATTTCAAATACTTAAGTATTTGAAATTTTCACATTGAATTGTACGTGTTTCATATCACACAAGCCTACACACCCATGAAAGCATCTGAATATGAAACTGTTGTGAACCAGACCTCAGTATTAACCAACTACTAATATAACAAGTTTCAAATGAATTATATGATGGGGGTCATGTTCACTTAGACATTCAGCATTCTTACATGCACTTAACATATTTTCATCTGCCTCTATCTGAAGTCATGGTTTATTTAGAGTACTTGATACAACATCTCATGAGATATTTACTTCTGGAATATCAGCTTCATGCATTGGTGCGATATTATTTTAAATCATATCTTTACTTGAGTTAAATACACTTTTAGGGAACCTAAAGTGTTTTGCAACTTGTGACTCCACACAGAGGATGAATGAGATGAAATTTCGGTTTCTAGTTAAGGCCAATAGAGCACCACTGACCCCAGTTTAGCATTGATTATTATCTCATCTATGCCTTCAGTGACTTTTGCCCCGGTAAACTGATTCCTGACCAGTGACTGTCAGTGCTGCTTAACGGTCCACACCAGCTCAACGCCTTCCCTTTCACTGTCCAATCAATGAGCAGTGTTTTTTAACTGACAGAGATTTGAGCCAATCACAGAGCGCTATGTAGAGTATGGGTTGGAACTGGAAACATCAGGGAAGTAAATTGTTTTACTAAGCGGAGCCAAGGCAATGGGAATCTTCTGAAGCTCTTCAAAGGACTTTGTCTCAACGTACCTTTATTTTGGTCGGTTTATAGGGCTAGAAGTCGCTTCGTTATTTTTTTCCGAGTTGAATCCTATTTTAAGTGTTGATAGAGGCCTGAAGTCATCGTAACGAAGAGGAGGGAGAAGCATTACGACATCAACCTGAGCTTCCTGAACAGAAGTCGGACAAGGTAGTCTGAACCACCAACCGCAGAGGCCGCCGGAGAAGGACAAAAACAAGAGAGAGGTTAACCAAAAGCCGAAACACAGTCAGCTGTTTGATAGCGACAACTAGGGTAAACTTTTGGGTACGCTTTACGGACTTTCGCCATGTCTCTGGCTAATCAGAGCCAGCAGTGGTTTCCTACGAGTGTCCAGGTAACGGTTCATCAGGCTCGTAACCTCCGCGCAAAGGGCAAGAATGGCACCAACGACGCCTACGCCATCATACAAATGGCCAAAGACAAGTTCTCGACCTCCGTGGCTGAGAAATGTGTGGCTCCTGTGTGGAAAGAGGAGGCTTCCTTTGACCTGCCACTCTTCCACCCAGGAAACGCTGAACGCTGTACCCTGTATATCATAGTGATGCACCGGGCTCATGTGGGGCTTGATAAGTTTCTGGGTCAGGCTGTGGTGAACCTACTGGACCTACATGGGGACAAATCCCGCAAAAAGACAGAGTAAGTACACCGATATGTAGGCCACATTCAGAATCACTCAGAGCACCCACAGGGTGTTTTGCAGAATGCTGCGAGTTCAGTCTTTTCCTCTTTGAGGTTATATGTTGGACTTTACATCCACTCTAACTCAGGCCAGAGTTTAGCATCATATATCTGAGTTTCTTCACAGTCTTGAATTATGATTCAATACTGCTTGGAAGCATCTGTAAACTTTAAGAGGATGAAAACATGTCTCCCACATGCTCAGCATCAGTCCAGCATCACTCACCTAAATGTGTGACTTTGAGCTGCATTATTATGGTGAAACCTGTTTGACCCTCCTCAGCACACCTGGGTGTTGATGGCTGTGAACCCCTGCTTGAGAACTGCCCGTTAGATTCATGTCACTGTCACTGACAGAGAAAGTATATCTTCAAATTGTTGAAGTATCTCAACTCTTTGGTAAAGTTTATATTTCAGGTTGAACTACCTTACACTCTAAGTCACAGTGACTTAAAGTTCACTTTACATGTAAAACTTTTAAAACACCTTAGGACAAAAATTAGCTTAGAGGAAACTTTCTTATTTACCTGTTCTAAAAGTTATTACATATACAATCTGGATTTTTTTTTTAAATGGTGGATTGGATCCCTTGTGTAATGTCTATACACTAACTGTAATGTCTTTACCATGATTGACCTATGACCTCAACTTAAACTCAGCAACAACAGTGCCTTCAATATAGATTTTTTTTTTGTGTAACTGTATTCAGTCAGGTCATACACAATATAGTTAAAAAGAAATCCCTGCATCCAAACTCTGAAAAGTTTTCAATCAGTCCTTAAATCAATCTTCATTAAATTAGTTGTTAGAAGTGAGGTTAACATGTGACTAAAATTCATGTTTACACAAATGAATCACACATTCTTTTCAGCTAATCTTTGTGTAAATAGCTTACCTCAACACAGAGTATTTTAGATAAGCCACTAAAGGGAAGTGAAAAAAAGAAGCTATTAACCTTGAAATGTTCACACAGAGCTAGAATCTCTTCCACTCCCTTCTTTTTATCAGCGTCAGAGACGAAAAACAGAAACTTTGAGGATTGTGGGAAAACAGACTTATCTCACACTATTGGATGAGTTGTCTCAACCTTAGCACAGGACTCACACCTTAACTTCATTAAAACAACAACAACACTGTGTCTCTACCAGCTTTGGAGCTGATGCCTATTGATGAATTATTTTCCCACATTGGTGATGTTAATCCAGTGTATAATGGACTACAACATGTCTGCCGTCACACCCAGCTGTGTTTAATGAGTCACAGTGACATGTGTTGGTTTTGAGTAGAATGGGTGTGACGCGGTGTACCAAGCACCAAAATAAAACACTGAAGTAGAATTCTATCTGTGTTTACACACCCTCTTATGTAAGTAGGATTTTTAGAATAAATAAAGCTTAAAGAACTGTTTTCCTCTACTGGTAAAAATGTCCTAAAGTGGCCTTTTTAAAAAAATGACCTTCTCAGGGCTTGCTCCACGCAGCCTGAAAAGCTCAGTATGACCTCATTAACTTCTTTATTGCCCCATCATATCTGAAATGTTATCTTGTGTTTGCTCAGGACATTTTTACTGTACTTTTTAATGGCAAAGTTCATTCCTTTCATTCTCTTATCCACTCCTGAATGCCAGCTCCCTCCTTATTGTCCCCCGGCCTCCTCCTCCCTCTGCCCCCTTCAGGACCCAGTTATCAGGCTGGGTATTGGATGTTGCTGTTGCGGCATTCAAGCGTGGGGTATTGGATAACAATCCTGGAGGCTAGAGGAGCTGATGCAAGCTGTGACATTGAGAACTTTGTTTTCCTGCTGAAAGGGGGCTCTGCTGTTGCTCTTACTCAGAAAAGCTGCTTTAAGATGAATCTGAGTTTATTTCCCAGCTCAACACAATAGAGACAATTTACTGTCAGAGTGAAACAGACATTTTATAAGAGTACCTATAGACTATTTACTATTAAAGAAATCCTTGTTTTTAATTAACACTGAAGTGGTTATAAGAGTTTTATTGGAGTGCAAACTTTAAAAGAGGAATTTCTAAGTGCTTTACCTGTTGTGGACTATTTGTATGGTTGCTAGGAAAATATTTCTCTTATAACTGATCAATTTACTGCTTATTTGAAGATATCTGTTTAGTCTAAAAATGACAGAAAATTTTAAAATTAACTTTCTTCAATGTCTCAGTTTCCTGAAACCATTGGTGACATTTGAAAGCCCAAAGATCCTCCTTAAACATTTTACATGAGCCTTAAAAATATACTCTGACTCTACTGTATAAATATTAGGAAAAGCCTTTTTTAGGCCTGCATATTTGGTTACAGTCTTTAGTTCCAGCTGTTAAGCCAGCGTGAGTAAGACTCAGTGTGTCGAGATACCTGAGCCATTATATTTTGTAAACAAAAAGCCCAGCCATGAAACTGACACTGGATAGCTGCCATCATAACACCCTCTGTCTCTTTTTTCTCTCTCTTTCATATTTTGCATCAATGGTTCTTGAAAATCTTTGAAAAAGCTGTAAAAAAACGAGTACCACTTCTGAGTGAGTGGGTTTTGTGGACGGTGAATACTTCACAGCACATAGCTGCTTTCACATATTCTGTCTTCCTCTCAGGATAAATACACACTCACTCGTTAATCATTACACCTGAGACTAGAGGAGTGCCCTTGACGGTTAACTGAGGGAACCTGCCCAGCAGGACCAATGACAGCAGGGCACGGCTCTTTAATTCTGCACCAACAGAACACAACGTGTACACCCTGAACGCATTCTGTTCAAATGCTTTGTCTTTGTGCAGTTAAGTGAGCTGCAAGACAAGAAGAACCAGCGTTGTCTTTGTGTCTTATAAGGGTTGATGTCTGTGTTGTTGAGCTCAGCCTTAAGTTAGTGATTGTTTGACTTGGCAGGCATGGCTGGCTTTAGGGAGGGAAATGAGGAATGTTTGAATTAGGCCCAGACTAGCTCTCATTACATCACGGTGAACAGATCCTCCCGAATGTTTGAAAGTGTTTGAGGAATGTTGGTTCACTCCCATGCTTCTTTTCCTGACTTGTTATCCTCTAGAGAGTCTGTCTGCATGTCTGCGCTGTGTGGGACTCTCTTATGGTTAACGAAAGTACACTTCAGTGTAGATAACAGACAGGTTAATGACACAGTATGTTTGGTGTTAAAAGTCAGAGCCAGATATCATTACTGTGTCTCAGATTGGTTCTAAAATATTAGACTTTGCTTTTGTAGAGCCATGATTTAATGCCACAAAATGCTTTGATATGAAATTAACGCAGATTTTTCTAAAGCTCATTGCACATATTTCTCAACACAGAATTACTCTTACAAAACTTCTCACATTTAGAAAACTAAGTCGGTGTCTGTAGATGTTTTGAAACGGTGATGCATTCAGTGGCCACATCTATATTGTAACTTAAAAACTTAATCACTATCCAAAGAAGTAGTAGTGTTTATGTTTATCTGTGTGATTATTAAGCTTTAAAAACTAATTCGCATTCATCAAGATCCTAAAATTCCTTAGGCACATCAAACACTTATTCCTCCAACCAGGACGGTACACGTACAGTGTGTGTTTGTGTCTTTTTGCGAGCCTTGTGCAGGGCTGATTTAAGGCTTCACGGCTCCTTTCTAGCCACAGAAGTGATTTACATCCCATCCCAAGATGATGTCACGTTTTTTTCCACCTCACTGTCCATTCCTCAATCCTATTAGAGGATTCTTTCTTCACAGAGGTGGGAATTTTATGACAGTCACTTGTCACATGAATGGAAGCCCTTGCTTGGCACAGGAATGTTGGATCTCTGGAAATATCAGCAGGAGATTCTCGTGAGAGGATGAATCCCTTTGGGAATTGCAGTTGTTATGTGTTATAGTGATCAAATTCTGCAGAAAATCACAGGGTGAACTTGCAAAGTTGTATTCATATCTGTGTCCCTAATGTACATAGATTTAACAGAAATATTTTGCTCATTTTGCACTTGAAGCATTTCTGTGACATATTCTCTCATGTCACATGTAAGTGAAGAGTGGATCTGTTTCTGTCACAGTGGAACTTTGTTTGGAGGTGAGTAAACAACACTTAGTACAAAAAGAATAATAGAGAGGAATATGTTTTGCAGATCCACCCACCCTCATGTTGTTTTGTGTCATTATAATGTGTGACTAAGTGTTACTATTTGGAGACAAGTGTTGTCAGTGTCAGTACTTGATCCTGAGGTGTGTCAGTTTTGTTTTGGTAGCAGTGGTGTTCTTTAGATGCTACAGTAAGTGTTGTGCTGTCTGAACAGGGCCTGAAAAAGTGAACCCTGGTCACCTCAGTGTGTCTGAAAAATGAGTAAGTGGAACAGTTGTAGAGCTCTGCCGGGGGAACAAAAGAGTTCAAAAGGGGAAAAGCTTGTCATAATGGGCACTTCTGCTGCAGTATTAGTCCTGCTAATAATAGCAAGGCTTTAGTTCAAGCAGGAAGCGTCTGCATGTAATGGCTCTAATTGGCTGTTTTGGCTTTGGTTTTAGAAAGGACTCTCCAGAACACTCCCACTTTTCCCTTGCAGACAATAAGAGCTGATCCTGTTCGACAGAGAGGACATGAGGGGGCAGCCAAACAAAGCTGTGATTGTTTGGGTTTATCTGCGGTCGCAGAGCTCCAAACAGGAACTGGAACAAGCTGTGTGCTGGTTAATGACACCTGTCAGTCTCAGGTTTAACAAGACAGACTATTAACAGGGCTGAGTATTTACAGTCAGAGCCATTACAGACTATTATACAGGAATTCTGTGTAGCATGTAGTTGTTTTTTTAATATTAAACTTGTAGGTAACCCCACCCACTGTGTAACTCTTTATTAACATGGTAGGGCTAACCCCAAAAACTCCAAGATATAAATAGGACTTGGTTATTATCATGTAGCAGTTAAAAGTTAACTTTGTGTGGACCCTGACTTCAGTTTGAATTGAAGGGCCTGCTGGATCAGTCGTCATTCTATGACAATCTCTACATAAATTTCAATTTTCTTTTTAATTTATTGAAAAATGCATTCATTGAAGGAGTACTACAAACTAGGGGGTAAAGGTCATCAGTTAAACAAAGCTAACAGTGATGTCTTTGTATCGCTCTCTCAGTTAGCCAGACTGTTTGACCTCAAAAGATATTCAAATCATGATAATGTATAATCTAACAGTTATGCTGCTAATACTTGTGAGAGGAAAGAAAGAAGGTTCATGTTTTCTTTTTGACACTTTTTGCATTTTAATGTTTACCCCCCTTATGCAGAAGTTCCCAAACTTTTAGGACCTCAACCCCCAAAATAATGGTGCAGGAGACCAGTGACCTCTGCACCATTTGACTGATTGGTTGAAAATTAGACTACCTATGTGCAGACATTTCTGGAAGTCCTAACTTGACCTGCTGCTCTGATCTTGAGGGTCTTGTGGCACCAAAGAAATGTGGAAAACAGATCAGACACTTTATTTGCATGATTTTGGATTAGTTTTTACAGTAAAGGATGAAACATGCAGATGTAAATTGCATTTGATTTTGGAAGTTTTTTTTTTCTGCAAAACTCTTAAATCGCATTTGAGCAAAAGGAAATTGTATATCTTCAACTTAATCCTCATTATTGTCCTCCTGCGTGTCATACACCTTGTGTCCCCTGGGGTCAAAACCACCCCATCTGGTGACAGTAAAAAAAAAAAAAATCATTCCTGTTTTACACCTTAAGTCTTATTTCAGTCCAACTCATTACCATGATTTATTTTCCCCCTTTTTGCGTTTAGGGTCAATAGACCTCATATACAAAAGGGAATACTCTGTTTTTGGATGGCAAAGGGTTTCCATGGGGTCAAAGTGGCCCCAGGAAAACAGAAGGGTCCTTATCACAAATAAATTATGACATTTTGTTCTATGCTCTACACATAATCAATTTTTCGCTTGTCTGTATGTTGTCAAAAATATAAAAGTTTTTCACTATTCTGCTCTTAAAATAAAGCAGATCAGAAAAAGTTAAGTATTAAGGGTTTAACTTTCACAGGAGAAGGAAATGGTAGCAGTTTGATATCTCTACTTGGTATATTGAAGACAGTTTATCCAAAAAATGGTATTAATATAAAACTCTAAGGTGTAACGTACAAGAAATCTCAATAAAATTATATGAATGACTTCCCTCTAAAGAAAATAACTTAATCATCTGGATCATGTTTTCTTTTATTTGCAGTTGGTACAAGCTGGTTGACAAAACTGGAAAAGAGGACAAGGCGCGGGGAGAGGTGCTGCTGGACATCGTATTTATGAGAAACAACATGTCAGCCAGCATGTTTGACCTCTCTATGCAGGACAAACCACGCTCCCGCATCTCCAAACTGAAGGACAAAGTCCGAGGGAAGAAAAAGGATGGCTTCTCTGACTCTGCTTCAGCTATTGTTCCCTCGGTCAGCCAGGTCCTCACCGACAGTGAAGGAGAGCCGGATGCACAGTCACTCAATCAGTTCCCGGGAACCAAAAAGAAATCAAAGCTGAAAACACTCTTTGGACCCAAATCAAACCTGCAGCGCAACATCTCACAGTCCATGTCCACGCTGGGGGCTCTTCCAGAGAAGAATTCATCTCTCACTGGCAGCCGCTCATCTGGGCTGAATGTAGACTCTCCTGAAGGTAACTTTACCCCCCCTCACACCAGGCACTCTGCTCTGCGTGCATTGTATGTTTACAGTTCTGTGTTTCCTTCGCAGCACTGTACAGGTTAAATAATGGTGTTTTGCATGACAACAATTTTGATATGCTTCACTGTTTCTCCTCCCTCAGGAAAAAAGAAATTCAAATTCCTGGGACACAAGCGATCTGGCAGCTCTGACAGCAAGGTCTCACAGGGTCCTTTCTCCTTACTGGGTCGCAACAAACAGAGCAACAGTGACCTGAACAACCTGTGCATCAACGGCAGCCATGTTTACACAGAGGAAGAGTCAAAGAGTGGATCTACTCTCAGTCTGAACAGCTCAGGCCCAGGATCTGTGGAGGACGTCCGCAAACACAGCTCTGAGGTCTCCGTAGACACCTTTAGGAGTGTTCCAGTTCCTTCTCCACTGGTAGAGTCCACAGACAGGTCAATGTTGGAGCAACAGCACCATCTAGAGGAGGAGGAGAGGAGACAGGCAGAGGAAAAGCGCATAGCAGAGGCAAAAAGGCAGGAGGAAGAGGAGAAGTACAGGGCAGCTGCCAAGAGACTTCAGGAAGAAGAAGAGCAGAGAATAAAGGAAGAACAGGAGAGGAAGAGGCGCTTCCTCGAGGATGAAGCCAGGCGGAAGAAACAAGAGGAAGAGGAAGAGAGGAGAAAACAAGAGGAAGAGCTCAAAATGCGCGAAGCCACAGAAAGACAGCGGTTTGAGGAAGAGCGACGTAAAGCTGAGGAGCAGAAACGTCAGGAAGAAGCCTCCATGAGCGACCGACTGTCCTCTCTGTTTGGAATCATCAAAAAGAAGGAGGAGAAGAAGGAGGAAGCTCCAGTAGCCATCAAAGAGGAGCTGCCACCAACCCCTCTGTCCAACTCAAAGGAGCCTGATCTAACAGCCTCCCACCGTTCCTCTAACCCGTTTGAGGACATCTCCCTCCGCTCAGATCCACGAGGCAGCAGCAATGAAAGCCCAGCTGATCAGCAGAAATCCAGCTTTAACCCACAACCCCCCTCTGCTGTGGGCTTCCTCAACCGCAGTGCTAAAGTGTCTGCAGTCAAACCAAGGTGGGTTTCTTCTCCTTTAATTATCACTCTCACAACATTTGCTCCACACTTACTGAATAATTCACTGCTGTAGTCTAAAACTATTTGCACACTGTTTTTAGACTTGCTTGGCTGTAATTTGCCTGCTGCCCACTATGGGTTTAGAGGAGAAACTGCACTCCGTGTCTGCGTATCAAAAACAGGCTTTACAGAAAATGCAGAGGAAAGGGTTGCTCTTTGTTTTCTGTGTCATCCGTGTACAAACAAAAGGCACGAGACACACAAGATGTTCAAGAGATGCTCCTCATTGGGTGTCACCTTCCACCGTGTCTGCTGAAACTGAAACTTTGGAATTTTACAACTTTCTCTCCTGTTTCTGTTCATTCTGACACCAACATGTGACAGCCTCGAATTACAAAAACTTCAAATTCAACACAACGGTCATTGATGGTCCGGTCAGACCGGTTTGGCGCCTGTGCAGACGGGAGTCTGGGTGGGGCTTATGCTTGCGAGGATGTTGTGGAACAGGTCGTGTGCTGAGCAGGGCTCATAAGGAGTGACTGTGCTGTGTTGTTTCTTTCCTTGAGGACTTCTTTGGTGATCGGCATTGGTTTTGGGGATTTTTTAATCATTAATTTTGACTTTTTTCTTGTGTTTGCATCATAATGGTAAGAGGCTTGTACTTACTGTTGTCACTGATGTTACAGTCTGTGATTTTCAAGATTGTTGAAAAAAAGCAGATCAGGTGTTTAAAATCAATTCATCTTTTTATTTTCATATTTCTTACATTTTGATTTGATGATAATTTAATAATTAAGATGTTAAAGCATTTAAGCAGGAATGTAACCTTGTCATCGTGTCACGTTTGAGAGTCACATGTGGGCGGACCAAAGCTAAATTTAGAGCCAGTAACTGTCGCACATGTGATTTTAGGATGTGTCCTCTTTAGGTTGATGTTAATCCAGCTTTAAGAAGTTCAGGTTTGTTTTAGTTGTGAAGTTAGGTACAAGTTAAAGCCTCCATGTTTTATGTTGTAGCTATGATTTTAACAGTTTATGATGACATATGTGATTCAAGTTAATTGGTGATGGGTTGTGCATTGATGGAAATGACCTCAGATGATGGTCATACTGATCTATAGGCATCTGTTTTCACTCTCTGGCAGATCGACTCAGTCTGTGGAGTCTGAACCCGCTGACTCCCAATCCCCCAGTCAGTCCCCAACCCCCCTAGAGCCCCCCTCTAGTGCCGCATCAAACAGTTTGTCCAACCTCCACTTGTCTTTGGCTCAATCCAATTTAAGTAAAAGCCCATCCAGCTCTCCTTGTGGCAGCTCAGAGGATTTGTCCTCTGTGGGATCTTCTTCATCCACCATGGCGGAAAAGAAGAAAAGAGCCCCTCTGCCACCCTCTCATCCAGCACTTGTAGGAAATCACCATCCGGTCAGAGAGCTCCAGAATCCTGCGTACGTTGATGTAGACGTGCCTCAGCTAGAAAACAAACCACCTCTACCACTTCCTGATTATGAGACCCTTTTCCCTCAAAGGAGACACGGAGTGCAAGGCTATGCCAAATGGGACAGCATAATTGCCGAGGTCAACCTGAGAAGCAGAGACCCTTTACCTGAACTTATTGGCCCAGAGATGAGTGTAGATGGCCCAGAAGAACCTGAATCCCTTCGTAGGTCTTCGTACACACAGGAGAGTCCTGCTCTGACTTATTATCAACCACATGCTCAGGAGACCAAACCTGTGTCTTCAAAAAAAGTAGCAGCCCCACCGCCCCCTAAGTCCGTGGCACCTGCACCCCCTCGATCTGTCGCAGATTTCAACCAAGGACTAAGCCAGAAAACTGCTCTCCAGCCTCCCGTGAGATCCAGTCCATCTCCACTTCCAGGACCTGCAACCACTGATGTCTTAAGCAGAGAAAATCCCACAGTGAAGCCTCGAGATGATGGGAGGAGGGTGTTGCGCCCATCAGCTGCAGCATTGAATTCAACCAGACCAACCAGCCAAACAGACACAGACTCAACGCCAATAGATGATCAAAGACAAACCCAAGTTGTAGCTAACAAAGAGCCACCCACAGCCAAACCCAGACAGAAAGCTAATGGTAATGACCCAACAAGGCAAAACGATCCTGATTTAGCACCAAGAATTTTTGACCAGCATCTGAGCAGTGATGTCCAAAGAAGCTTTGATGGTCAACCAGACAGGAGCTCCAAGGACAGCTTTGTCGGATTTGACCCATTTCCTAGTGCTGAGCTTCTCTCCAAAGATCCATGGGCACAGCCAAAGCAGAACAAAGAAGATCTGTTTGCAGGCAGTGTCAAAAAAGACTCAAAACTGGAAGATCAAGGTATGACAGCAGAGGATCTTGATAACATTTTCAGAAAAGAAAAGCCAGCAGATCCATTCGCTAGTTTAAATGGCAGCAGTTCAAAAGGGGGAAAAGATGACGTCAGTCCTGCTTTTCTGAGAAGGAACTCCAGCAGAAGAAAACAGCCTCCACAGCCCACATCTTATTTGGATGACAACAAGTCTAAATCTCTGCAAGACCCCACACACAAAGAAGAAACAAACGCATCAGCGAATGGAGGCCTCTCTTCAAAGGATGAGTCGGTCACACCAAAGCTCCAAGCTGATGTAAAAACACCGAGCTCTCATTACAGGGGAGAGGATGCATTTGGAGACGAACCTTTTAACCCAGCCTCCTCACACCCCCTCCCTGTTGTAATTGAGGAGCCAGCGTCTCAGACAGGAGGTGTCTCTGGGGGCAAAGCACCAGTGAGAGCGTGGGTCTCTCCCTCTGAGGTTCAGCCTGTCAGTGCTCAGAATAGCAATGGAGGTGGGCTAGCCTTGTCTGCACGCAGGTGAGATTGAACAGGCTGCTTACAGAGTATACATTTGTGGACTGTTTATGTAGACTTTGCATATGGAGAAAGGGCTGCGGCTGCTGTTGAATCGGGAGGTAGATGGTGGTGTTGGTATTAACCCTGGGTGTGACTTCTTTGGAAGCTTGTGATTTCTTGGAAACCTGCTTTTTGAGTTGTATTCTGAACATGGCTTTTGGATCACGGTGGGCTAACTTGGAAAATTTGTCAAGCAGGAGACAAAATGTTTTTATGTCTCTCTGCTGCTTCTCATACATATATAATCATTCTCTTTAAGGTGTCTGTGCATATTGCTGTTCATGTAGGGCTCCCTTTGAGAATTTTATGATGATGTATGCTCTTTTCTTATAGGCCTCATCCCGTGAAGCCCATGAGCTCCTCAGACAGCCAGAATCCCTTCGGCAGCCCAGCTGTGAAAGAGATGAGGGCTCGTGACGGTACACCGGGGAAGATTCAGGTAGAAGACCTGTTTACATGCCACATCACAGCACGTTGTTCATATTTTCTTATAAGATGATTTATGAGACACATAATGTGACATTTCCCTACCACCCTCTCTCATGAGGGACATTTTCCCTCTCAGATTTAACCTTTGTATCTGGCTGTTGAATAATTCCTGCCACAGATGGCAGCTTCAGAGTGAATGAGTACGTTCGTCTATTTGTCAGCTGACTAAAGTAATGTCAGCAGAATTTGGTGTCTGGCATTGAAAAGAGCAGAGAATACGTTCCCTTTAAAAGGTCAACCAACATTTTTTTCCCACTTAGCATTTTTTTCCTGAGTTGCACACAGTGAATCAAAAATCAGTCCTTTAAAGAAGTCTTTGTGCTGTGAATAGCTAATGGAAATATGAAGTCAGGGTAAGAGGTGAAATCATTTTCTTGCCTTTTTTCTCAAAGATAAAAAGTCTTCTAGCATCTACAGAAAGCTCTCCCCTAAGTATTTTCCTTTGAAACTAACAAAAAGGCCTGAAGAGATGGATATGTACTGAATTCCACCCGCCTGTATGTTCTCATGAGGATATACTTATTGTATTCCTAGGTTGGAGACTCTGGAGAAAGCGGACCGTACACCCAACTGACACAGGAGGAGCTGATCACAATGGTGGTGAAGCAGCAGACCGACTTGTCCAGGAAGGACGCTAAGATCGTAGAGCTGGAGGAGTACATCGACAACCTGCTGGTCCGCGTCATCGAGGAGAAACCAACAATCCTTCAGTCACTTAACTCAAAGCCAGTGTGAGGGAGGACCGTCCCACTTCAGCACAATGGTACTGGTGTCACTGTGTGTTGAGAGATCTATAAAGGTCTTAGAGCAAAAGCACTTTTTCTTATCTTCAGAGTCATGTTGTTTGGAGTGAGCAGAGGAAGATTTGGTGATTACTTCAAAACAAGCAATACACAAGCAGGTGAATGTATTTGTTCTGACACTATGGTACTGGATTTTTTTTTTTTTCTTTTTAAGGTTATGCAAAGATGTTTTTATCTTCTCAATGTGTATACCGTTTTTGTTAAACTTGGGTTTGGCTTTATTTAATTAACCAATGATGTAGAGGAAATATTTGTTATTTAAAACCATTAGCAGGCCTTTCTCACCTTTAACATAGTAACTTATTTCTGTGTGACACACGATCACTTACACAGCCTTAAAAACTGTTCTGAATTCATGCATCATGTAATAAAAATAATTCTCTTTTATATAATCTATTGCAATAAATTGATGGATTACCTTGTACAGCGTGTCTGCAGGCTTTAACTATTTAACTATGACCTCATGAGCTGAGGCAAACTTAAAGTCCTTTATCCAAGTGCACAGTGACTTTTCCCTCCCTTTTTAAAGTCTTATTTTTCATGTTCCTTCTGCAGCTTAAAAGCTGGCATGTATTACTTTGAATGACTAATTCTCCCACAATAGTTGAATGTCAACCGGTCCTCCACTCCTGTTCCCTTTCCAGCTGTGCCTATTCCATGAAACAGGTGTTCTTTAGAAAACCAGCAATAGAAAATGCAAGCAGCTACTATGTACTGTACATAACTTGATTTGCACAGTAGAAACTGTTTCTCTTCCATGGTATCTATTTGCAGCTTGTGCACATACTTTGAAATGTTATGCAGGTAAAGCAAACTTTTGTAATCATAATGAAAAATTGTTTGATCCCCTGTAATTTTGTGTTGTCTTTATAAAATGAAACTAAGAGATAATCAATGATTGATGATAATCAATGATTGATGATAATCAACGAATGAATAATAGACTGTTAGTCTTTACCAACCAGCCTTGTGTTTGTATTTAAGCTACACTAATGAGTGAACACAGCATCCATGCCTTTCTATCACACTATTGTTTTATGTCTTGAACATGTCTCTCCAGAATGTACATACCTGTGCCTTCCTAACCTTTTCCATGACTTTTCTGTCTGATCTACTGAATGTACAGTCGTTGGCTACCTCTCTTCTTTTTTCTGGAAAGAGCACTCGCAGAAAGTGCAGCCTGATGTTGTGTGTTTTTATTCCACTACTATTGATGAAAAACAACAGAAAGAAGTGATGCTGAGCAAAAATGCTGTTTATTTGAAATAAAGACACTAACTGTACAACCAGTTTGTTGTACCAGCTTTTTTTTTTTTTTTTTTTACAATAATTGTATGCCTCCACTGAAGAAAACTGAACCAACAGCGACAAATAACATATTGTCCGTTTCATTTCAAGCTGTGTTACACAAACTTTGCTCTTTGCTGTAAAAACAAGCACAGTTTGCCATGGGAACACAAATACCATGTTTTGTTTTAGACGCAAAGACGCTACAGACACATTGTAAATGGGATCATCTACTTTCACAAATGAGATAAGAGGTAGGAGTGTTCTGACACAGAAATCCAAAGGAACATAAAACTAAAGAAGGAGCCACATAACAAACACAGAGAGCACAGGCCTGGCATGTTTTTCTGTTTCCTCTAACAACTACCTGTTTTAAAACATCTGTGAGGCTCACAGTTACACTGCATGACATGATCACTCATTATTCTCAGCAGGGGTACTGTCGTTTTTCCCAATCAATCCACTTGGCATCTTGCCTGCTGCTGTACCGACTACAGCAAACAGTTACCAACATTTTCAATTCTCCACCGGCTGAGTAACAGTGTCTGGCAAATTGAAACATTTCTTTTTTCCTCGCTTTTGAAAATTGAAAGAGTTCTTTTCAAACTTAACAGAGAACTCCAGCAGATCAGCAGATCAAAGTTTGATTACTAGTTCTGCAGTCTGCTGCAGTCTGCCGCTGCTGCTTAATGATAGAAAGCAGAAAAAAAACCTTTTTGTTGTGATATAGTTTTTATAGTTTTTTTTTTTTTTTTTTGGGGGGGGGGGGGGGGGGGGGGGGGGGTCAAAAAATGTCTGGTAACCGATTAATCAGCTGAATAATTTGAAAAAATAAAAATAAATTATATATATATATATATATATATATATATATATATATATATATATATATATATATATATATATATATATATATATATATATATATATAAAATAACATTCATTTAAGAATACAGGCAGAACATTGCACTATTTTACAATTCTTTGTCAACTTTATGTCAGACAACTCATTGCAATGGTTTGAGTTGTCTGAAACCTTCAGCTTGCCGTAGTTTATCTTCCTGCTTGGAAAACACTTGCCTATTAGTATTTCCAAATATGGAGTTCTCAGTATTGTTTATAAAGAGTAAATGTGATATGTTTCTTGAAATTTCAAGTTCTGCACAAAGTTTTATCCATCTATGCTAACATTAGCATACCAATGCAGTTTCCCTCATATGTTAGCATCAAGCAGAGCTGCATTGAATAAGAATCCCTTTAAGAGAGTAATGTGCATTTCCCTGTTTGTTCAGTTCCACAGACAGGGAGTAACTTAAGCTAGGTTAGCACAACTTTAGCAGTGTAGCATAAATAAAAAGCATGATCTATGCAATGCAGCATGCGTCACTTATTTTGACAAAGAGAGTTAAACTGACACAGGAGACATGTTGAGTCACTATAAATTTTACAGCTTTGTTATAAATTTACCCGCTAGCCGGTAAGCTCCTAATGTTGCCTGGCTGTAGCTCACTCCTGTACGTTACTGAGAAGAAAGAAGTGGAGAATGAGGATTGAATGGACTCAGACACTTAGCATCATTTTCTGTCTTATGAGCAAAACTTTACAGTAATAGAGGATGTGGAATAAACAGATAGATCTGGTCTTTCTGCTGCTGATGAAATCATTTTTTGTTTGGTGTTGAAACAAAAACCAGAACTTCACAGTGCACGGTAAGAGTACTCTATAAGGTCTTCGTGAACAACAGTATTTTTGTCTTCAGGCTTCAAACTGATAGTATCAACAATGTGGTTTCTTTGAGTCAAAGCTCAATGAGCTGTTTTTGTTCTTAAAGCTTTTAAAGCTTTTATTTTTGTTTGTTGATTTTTTTTGCTCTGTAATCATAAACTCCAGTCTGCCGTCTAGTTCTTGTTTTTAACTGACAAATAGTAGAGCTTCAGAGGAACTGCCATGCTGAGGAGCAGAGTTATATTTCACAGTCACTTCAGTGTGTAATTATCTTCCACGCTCCACGTCCTGCTGCTCTCTCTTTGTGCATCTTCTTTTTTTTTTTTCAAATTAAATATGAGACAGGTGGAGGGAGCTACAGAGAGAGGGAGAGAGTGATGGCAGTGTCTCTGTACTTCGTTCAAAAGGTGCTTGTGTCAGATCACTCAGTCTGGTTCTTTAACCCCCTACTACTAGGAATTGTGCAGAGGCAGGGCTGGAGAAGCAGAGATCCTGATGTGACATTGTATCGAGTGGTGTTGGGAAAAACATAACGTAACAAACAAAACAACACAAAAACATAGATCTAAGTAGCATAACTGAAAGGGACTGTTTATCCTCAGTGACCTAATGTCATATAAATATCAAAGCAGTTATATATTCTCTCTTAGCTGCTATTCTAAGACAAAGTTTGGATTTAATATTGTGACCAATATTGTTTGTGCTCCCTCCAAGTTGGGAATATCTGAAGATTCATCAAATCATTAATCTGTGATAAAAAGCCAAAGCTTTAGGGGCTGTGTCCATTAAAGCCTTTAATTTTAATGCTTTTCAAATTGAATCCTGCTCAGCATCTTAGGCCCCAAAACCCCCAAAGCAGCAGCTGATGTCTGTACCACCTCTCTGCTTTTGAGTGTCGCTTCTTGTTCATCAGCCAATCAAACACAAGAAGAGGCGGGACTTCTGAGATCAAGCTTGTCACCACAGTGGCTGAGGTTCATACAGACAAGAAAATAACCACACCCACTTTTTTCCCAGGTCAAGAGCTCCAGCACACTCTGAAACATGATCTCAACCTTTTGTTTTTAATGAAAGGTGATTGAGTGAAGGTAAATTGGAGCATGCAGAGCATTATAAAACAGACCTAATGGGAGGCATAAGTAGAAGTGCCACCGGACAACTTTGTAACCTAGCAACAGCAAAGAGCTGATGACAAGCACCCTGAAATTGAGGTCAGGCTTTAGGGACATCAAGCATTAAAGGACACAAGACCTTACCACAACATTCACAAATATCACTGCTGTAAGGCTTACTCCAGAGATCCTGCATTAAAAAGCTCTAACTTTAATGGAAGGTGCTTCTGAGATTTATTGGTTCCTGTCCTAAGAAAGCAGAGTCCCTCAGAAGTCCCTGGTCCAGAGACAAATCTTGTGTTGTTAACACAGCTTGACAAACCTACACCTCTCTATTTCTGTATGAACATCAGCAGAATGACAGGAGTGTAAACACAAAGAAGTAGACAAACCAAGACAACACAGCTTCACAGAACCACGCTGGCTGTGGCGCAATTGTTGGCGGAGATTCCGATGCGACGGCGGCATGTGAACATTTTACGCAACTCGGCACGAAAGCGGTCATGCAGCCAGGCATAGAGGAATGGATTACAGCAGGAGGAGCTCATTGCACACAGGTGACAGAGCAGCTGAATGAGCAGGAAGTAGCGTTTATCAATGAGGTCAATGTCAATGTCTCGCAGAACGTTGAACACACTGATGGGCATCCAGCACACACCAAACGCCGCCACCACCAGGCTCACCAGCCGGAAGGTCTTGCGTTTTCTCATGCGCTGGGCCTCAGCCTGGCTCTGGGTGTGGTGTCCGGGAACGACACAGTTCCTCAGTTTGACAGAGATGCACAGGTAGGAGATGCAGAGCGCTGACAGGGGCAGGACATACGTGATGAAGAGGGTGCTGTACGCATAGGCCAGACGCTCCCTCTCCTGACCCATCCAGAACTCCTCACAGATGGTGAAGCCCTCAGTCTTAAACTCCACATGATAGGTGTGAGCCACGGCGGGGGCCACCAGACCACAGGACAGCAGCCAGATCCCAGACAGGAGGTAAGTGCACGCCAAGACAGAGATCCGCTTTTTCAGAGGATGAACCGTGGCATAGTATCTACACAGGAACAGGAAGTGTCAGCTTCATCAGATAATACTGTATGTGTGTATCAAACTGTTTCTAATGATGAGAAGAGGGCAAACTAGAGACGATTGTACAGGAAAAAAATGACAGCACCTTTAAGGCATTGCTTGCCAACAATGGTCACCAACAGAGAACACAACTGTTGGGTGCCACAAATAATTAAGCCAGTGAATAAAGCCAATGCTAAATAGACAGCAGCCAACAAAAAAGGATGCTTTTAGTTACAGAAAAATCTAATTCAGCTCTGCCATTGCATGCAAGGTTGAAGCACAAAGCTCGGTATTCAGACATGAATCCTTAGAGTCTTGCAAAAACACTTTGGTAGTCTAATTAGAACCTATACGTTCTTTATCCGGCCTGCATCACACTGAGAAAAACTGAAAGGGCTCGGTGTAAAGAGCTGAGGAAGATCTACTTTGCAGCCTTCTGAACCCTCTTTTCATAAAGTTATACAATGCTAAAGTTTCTTTTGACGCCCTGTGAAAGGAGAAAATTAGTTAACAGCTGTTATGTCTGATAAATCTGAACATCAGTGCAGCACATGTAACCAGAGTTATTCACTATGATGGTGGTTGCTCAGCAGAATTCCTAAGGCGGTCAGTCAATCAAGTGTTTGCATCACATCATTATTTGCTCATCAACACCTACCTGTCCACTCCAATAGCAGTGAGAGTGAAGACCGACACGTACACGGTCACAGGCTGAATCAGGTACACCAGGTAGCACATGAAGCGGCCGAACACCCACCCATGAGGGTTGAAGGCATATGCCAGCGTGAAGGGCACACACGTGGCGCACATTAGCATGTCCGAGAAGGCCAGATTCCCGATGAAGAAGTTGGTAACGTTGTGCATCTTGCGGGTGCGACAGATGACGTAAAGGAGCAGGTAGTTACCGAAGACGCCCACCAGAGCCACAAGGGTGTAGCAGGGGATGATGAGCAGCTTGAAGGACTGGAGCAGCTCCACGCCGACAAACTGAGGGCTGCTGCGCTTGGAGGAGCCGTTCTGCAGAGCCACCTCAAAGACCTGATCGCTGTTGTTCATGTTCAGCTCGTTCAGAACCACGCAGGGAGGGGTGAGCTCAGCTTGCCAGCCACTGCCTGTACCCTCCATGTCCTGGTGGCTGATATCAACCTGGAAAAACCATGGAAAAAATTATCAGACCACCTTTGTTTTCTTCAATTTCTTGTTCATTTTAGTGTCTGGTACCACTAAAGGTATATTACCTGAAGAATAAAAATGAACATGACAAAAATACCTAATATTTTATGCTCTATTTGACATGCTTAAGCTTAGGCTATATAAGAGGCCATTTCATATTATAAGAAGCACTGCACATGCAAAGGCTAAGAGTGCTTTCCTGCTTACATTCAAGCTGTAGCACATCTCAGAAGTTGTCAGCTCTCACATGACGCCTAAAGCAAAACAATTATTCAAAGCCACATGGGCAGTTATCCTGGCACTGCTAGAAATTGGCATGAGTGGGAGACAGGTAGCCATTAAAGTGAAGGTCTCTCAGACAGCCCTTTATTATGCAGAGAAAAAGCAAGCTGAACAGGGTACTCCCAAATTTCTAGCTGGTAGAGGCAGAAAACCCCTCGAAAACTTTCTACCCCTCGAGATGAGTGTGCACTGATCCGTTCCTGTGTCAGGAATCGTCGTCAGACCCCCGGGAACCTTAAAAATGAGTGGGCACTGTCGAGAAGTGCCACTCATTCAGCAAGGATGGTTTGAAACCGACTTTTTGAAGCTGATCTGAAGTGGCACAGGGCATGGAAGAAGCCCTTCATGAACGAGAGGCAGAGGAAAGCCTGGTTACACTGAGCTAGAGATCACAAGGATTGAAGGAGTGTCAGCTACACTAGACTATACTGTATGTGTGTACCAAACTGTTTCTAATAATGAGAAGCAGGCAAACTAGAGATTGTAAGAGGGACAAATGACAGCACCTTTAAGACATTGCTTGCCAACAATGGTCACCAACAGAGAACGCATCTGTTGGGTGCCACAAATAATTAAGCCAGTGAATAAAGCCAATGCTAAACAGACAGCAGCCAACAAAAAATGATGCTTTTAGCAACAGAAAAATCTATGGAAGGCGCCCTTCATGAACAAGAGGCAGAGGAAAATCTGGTTACTCTGTGCTTGATGTCACAAGGATTGAACTGTTGATGATTGGGAGAAGGTGCTTTTCAGTGATGAATCCAATTTGAGTTGATGTCCAACTTAAAAGCTTGGGGGACCAGACTGTCTTGCCCCCACAGTAAAACATGGGGTTGTTTCAGTGTGGGTGGAACTGGACAAATGCAGTTGTGTGAAGAGTGAATGAACCAGGTCGCGCACTGGGCTAGTCTTGAAAACAGTCATTTCCATCAGCTGGGAAACTCATTTCTGCTCAAATAACTGGATTTTTCAACAAAACAATGCCCCTTGTCACAAGGCAAGATCATTTAAAGCCTGGATGGAGAACCAGAACATTCAAACCTAGCTAACTCGATCACCAGATCTTGATCCAATCGAAAACCTGTGGAACATCATCAAACTCAAAATGGAGAGCCACAAGCCCAAAAGATCAGATCTGTTTGATTTTTTTTGCAGCAGGGATGGACTGCTGTGACAGCACAACAGTGTCAGAAGCTGGTGGAGATGCATGGCTGCAGTCATCAAAACACCGGTTATGCAATCAAGTGCTAACTTCTGTGTGTTTTATGTGACTAAAACAGACAGAAATAAAAGCATGGAAAGCCTGAAAGCACTGTTTTTGACTGTACAATGCCTTTGCTGGTAAAGTAAGATGACTTAAGTGATTTTGGTTATTAAGAAAACCACAGAAAATGGCAAGGTATCAGCCCTTGAATCAAGCTCTTGGGAGCTATTTTTGTAATGATTATATTTGTATAAACAAATGGGCCGTATGTTGTTCCAGACATCAAATGAACAAGAAATTGAAGATAATTTTTTTCCATGACTGTATGTGTTTAGAAACATGCGTCACTCCCTAATCAACACCTATATACAAACCCAGCATAGCTAATGAACATATGTCACCAACCATGCTTTCCACTCTAATAAGTTTCTTGGTGACTGATCACACAGTTTCAACAAGAATGCTTTACTTGTAATGAATTCACTCTATTTATATAGCAGTATGAATCAGATCTACTCTGTTCTTATCTGTCTGCACACAGTTCATGTTTGCGCCACTGGAGGTGTTGGATCAATCTAATTCAATTCAGTCAGTTCAATTTCTATACTTAGCCCAATGGAGGCAGCATCCTCAATGCTGAATACAGTAGCTGTATAACATCATACTAAGTGAAATTAAAAGCTGACACAGCAATGACAAATCCACTCAGTGGGAACGCTTTTTGAACGCTTTTTTTGCACTTTGAATGTACTTTTCAGATTTGATGGTGAATGTAGAAACCTGCTAAAATATTCATGTAGAAATTAAATACATCTAAAAGGGTATTTTTTCTGAGAGGTGTTGATCAGTAAGAACACAGTAATAGAAAATAATCTCATTGAAAAAACACCTGCTAGAAATCAGGATAACCAAAAAATCTGCAATCTGCTCCAGATTCAACCACAATGTCCATTAATGTTTCAGTCCTTTTGAGTTATGCCTTAGCTACCAGTCCAAGAGTATGACACCAATATGGAAGAGTTAAAAAAAATGAATTCAAACACACACACACACACACACACACACACACACACACACACACACACACACACACACACACACACACACACACACACACACCAAGCTAAAACCGATGATTTTTACAGCAGAAATAAATGTGAATGCAGCCTGGTTCTTGGGTCCAAATGGCTCATTCCTTCTCAGCACACACTCTACAGGGGGATGAGGTTTTTTTCATAACCTATTATTTCAGTTATTTAACGAATGAGTTAGCTAGAGGGGCATTATTTGCTATTACCAAGCAGCAACTTCTGTTTAAAGAATTAAGACAGTGCTGAAGTTCTAAGAACTGCTGTTTCTTGAGTGTCTACTTGAGGCTGGCTTCAGAAGTACCAGAAGTCACACACACACACCAAGCCAAAAAAAAAGCCATTTTCACTGCAGAAATTAATCTATTTACAGCCTGGTACAAAACACATCTCCCATCTGAATTGCTAATTTCGCTATTGGCACATTTTCAAGGTTTTTTTTTTTTTTTTTTTTTTTTAACCCAGTAGTGTAGAAGATCCTCCTTTCCCATCCCACATGTGCAAGTCTTGGAGTTTTGTTATATTGGTTCATGATGTGCTTATGTGCTGGGGTGTTTGTTCCTAACCCCACACTGTGCCCCCTCTACAGAAGTCTAGTCTCGTTTTTGCTTTTCCCCCCCTCTCCTGCCCTCTTGTGTTTCAGCTGTTTTTCACATCTAATTAAACGGGGCGCTGTGCATGCTGGTGCCCCCCAGTCCTACCACCTACCCCTCCTGTCCCCTTTATATGTCACTGTCTTTTTATGTTTCTTGGATGGGATGAAACTGAAATGAAATTTTGTTGCTCTGAAACATGTGCAATGGCAAGTAAAGTGTTCTTGATTCTTGAGAAGATATAAAGATCATGAGTTTTCCCAATCAGAGTCACAGCTCAGCTCACATGACTGACAGCTGTCGTGTAGCTGTTAGAAAGGAGCTCATGTCACTTCCAATATGGCCACTCCAGCTGATTTGCTTTAAAAAAAAATTTTTTTGGAAACAAACCAGTGATGTTGCAAACACTACATCCATTAATTATACAGTCTGTGGTTATAAACCTTCTCAGGTTAGGTAATGTGTGTAATGCTGGCCACCACTGCAAAAGTTTGTGCTCCAATTCGGCCACCCCTGTTCAAACAGTCTAGCTTCGCCACTGCTCTGGATGTCAGTTGATTAAACCCTTATCACCCAGAGGAACTGGAATATGGGGCTTGGAATAAATAAAAAGTTGATCAAACTTCCTTGCCTTCCGAAGCCGTCTAATATATATATATTTTTTAGACCAATGTCGTCCATCACTGCGGTATAAATGGTGAATATTGTGAATTTTTTGACAAGATCTTACATCTCAACGGGATGGTAAATCGGGGATTTTTCGCTGACGAGTCGAAATCTAACACTAAGAGATTTGTCTTAAAATCGCAGAACTACTGACTGACAGCTCCGAGTCACAGTTTCTGATGTTTTCGTCAGGGAGTGATCACAAATGTGTCCTTCAGTCCGAGCAGGTGTCTAAAATAAACTGGTTATATCACCACTGTATTCCTTCTGCCGTGGACACCTGAGACTCTGACCGCTTGGTTACACACCCATCACTCAAGGTATAAGGACAGTTCTCACAGCGTCTGCAGACGCTGAATATAATCGGATGAAAACTGCAGATGTATGAAAAGACACACCAAGGACACATGTGGAAAAAGCTTAAATCATCATTACTCCAGTGTAATCATTAAAAAAACAACAACTTTGCAGAAAAATATTTGCAAAAATGTTTACAATCAGATCTGATACATCTGTTTGCGTCTCTACATTTGCTGCACCAAGATTCTGAAAATATCTGAAAATATTAAAGACTGTTTATTCATCCACCGAGAAATCCTCTTAAATTTCAGTCCCTGAATAGTGAAGGAGTCACACACTCACCGCGCCTTGATGAATCTTCAGTGTCCAGACACAGAATGCGCGCTCAGAGCAGATCCAGCGCGGAGTCCCGTGCGCCTCTGGAGAGTTACGTGCCGCTCACACACATTTACGCAGGAGTGCATCCGCGTGTCCAGCCGCTCCTCGGCGCTGTGGTATTTCAATTATACCCCCGCAGAGTATTGATTTTCAGAGTAATAACTTCTGTTACCACTGAGTTGAAGCTTCAGGAGATTGTTGCCAGACAATCAACAGGTGCGGTCGAACTAACGCGCGCGGTTTGTGCTTTCATCTTGTTACTTGAATAACGAGTGAAGGAGCTCCGGACGCACGAGAATCGCTGGAGAACAGTTTCACCTGCTGTTTTAAATTAAGAAATATATCATATCTTCTCTCGCATACTATAACGCTCCCTGCAGCTTTTCATACAGCAGGATACAGAGGAACAATAAAAATGTCGTTTCTGCTATTTCGTGCATTTGTTAATGCGCAAAGGTCAAACTGCTGCCCTCCTCTCTGTAATGCGTCAGAGGTCAGTCCCTCAGTGTCTCTCATGTTTGATCTGTCTGACAAATATTTAGAGAGAGGAGAGAGGTCCAGGCTGATAACAGGCGAGGTGATGTGATGTCTGGGTGTTGGGTTGCCTTTGTCAAGCGCGCAGTGTGGATGCTGTTTTTCACTGGAGCAAACTGACTCCCAGCTCCCTTACTCCAGCATGAAAGTAGAGCACACAGCTGTGGCCACGTGCAGCCTAACGAGCATTGATTCTGCGTGAACAGCCCAGTATGCTGCAGCTGAATGGGAGATGCTGATGAGACCTTGATGGCAGAGGTTCTGCTCAGAGTGGTGGAAGCTCTGGGTCGGTCATCTGAAGCTTCAAAGCCTTTCTTGTAATCAATTGAGGGTTAATGGCTTTCTCTCCTCTTCCAACATGCAGCCAGTCTTAGCTCTGCAGGATCTGTTTTTGACTGTGAGCCACAGACTGTAGCTGGGGTTATTCTCTGGAAAGTTCAGCATTGAAAAATACAAAAAAAAAAAAAAAAAAAAAAAAAAAGTTGGGCCAAAATTGAAAAATGATTGTTTGTTCCCACTTGTTTTGCAAGAGTGTTTCATTTGTGTCTCTAAATATACAGCTCAGACTGAACAGCAGGGGAGCCAACTTCTCTTTGAAAGCTTGGATGAGTGAGGAGAACAAAAGAGTCTTATTCTGATGCAGAGGTAGTTCAAACCATAAAGTCATAGATCACACAGGCCAGAAAAGACTTTGACAAACTGTATCATTATCTAACAGGCAGTTTAATCTGTCCCTGAGTTTTAAACACAGCAGACATCTTTTTTTTTTTTTTTTTTCGTTCAATCAAAATCAGGCACTTAAGCTGAGGTTGCATCTAAACGAGTTTGCTCCTTTGTCCTCTGTGGTTCTGAAATGTGTCTGGCTCTACTGGTGTTTTAGAGGAGACTGTCGTGTGGAACACTCTAATTATTTTGTGCAGCACAGAGAAAAATATCTTTTGTTGAAACAGAGGAACAGCATTTTCTCACTCAGTGGCACTGCTGCAGACAACCACATTTATTTGTTTAGTCTGTGTAAACATGTTTACTGTGTTTTCCTATGAGGCTCTAAGAAGTGTTGAATTTCAGAAAGGAGATGCACAATGATAGATGTCTGCACTAATGATGTCACCAGGGCGCATGACCTCCAAGTTCTGCATGAACTTATGCAAGCTTTAGATTTTAGCACTTCTGCATAGGCTTCTTATTTTGTGGACGATAATTTTTACACCATTTTTGTTCATTATAGTCTTTATGTAAAGTTGAAAATGAATACATTACCTCATTACTGCATCCTGCAAAAAGTTATCCAAGGAACTTAGTGTTTAAAGAAAAAACGGAAATTAGAATCCGCAACAAGTGCACTCATGCTTGTTGTCAAGAGATGCTGGTGTTCATGGAAAATGAAGTCTCCTTTCTTGAAAAGTCTGTCCATACAGTGGGGAAAACAAGTATTGAACGCGTCAAACATCAACTGGGCAAGAGCAAATTGATGGTCCAATTACAAAGGTTGTTTTTTCACCAAGCAGTTAAATACAACACACCTCATGATGGGTAAAGGCAAAGAGCTCTCTGAAGACATTCACAACCTGATTGTTGCTCAGCATCAGGATGGAACTGGTTACAGACTTCTATCAAAGCACCTGAATATTCCAGTCAGCACCGTCAGGGCCATTATTAACAAGTGGAAGAAGCACCACCTTACCATCAACAGGCCATGCGCAGGAGCTCCTCTCAACCAGGGAGTCAGAAAGATAGTCAGAAGAGTACTCAACGAGCCAAGGACCACCCTGAAAGTGCTCCAGAAAGACTTGGAGGCAGCAGGTACAATTGTTACAGAGAAAACAATAGGCAATGCACTCCACTGCCATGGCCTCTATGAACGCTCAGCCTGCAAGACTCCATTCCTCAAGAAAAGGCATGCTGAAGCTGGTTTAAAGTTTGTTAAACAGCATCTTGACAAGCCTGTAGAATACTGGGAGAACGTTGTCTGGTCAGATGAGACCAAAATTGAACTTTTGGGCTGTCATACTACAAACCATGTTTGGAGGAGAAATGGCACTGCACATCACCCAAAAAATACTGAACCAACAGTGAAGTTTGGAGGTGGAAGCATCATGGCATGGGGTTGTTTCTCATCTCATGGTGTTGGCAAACTTCATATAATTAACAGAGCAATGAATGGAGCCATTGATGGGGAAATTCTTGATATGAATCTGCTGCCATCCACCAGGATGATGAAGATGAGACGTGTCTGGACCTTCCAGCAGGACAACGATCCAAAGCACACGGCAAAGTTGACTCTCAAATGGTTTAAAAAAAAAGAAAATCAATGTGTTAAAATGGCCTAGTCAATCACCTGACTTAAATCCAAATGAACATTTGTGGAAAGAACTAAAGAAAAGGGTTCACCAGAGGGCACCGAAGAATATTCAAGATTTAAAGACAATCTGTGCAGAGGAATGGGCCAAAATCACACCTGAGCAGTGTGGGCCATTAGTTAAAACATACAAGAAGCGTCTGGAAGCTGTCATCGCAAACAAAGGCTTCTGCACTAAGTATAAGATGAGTCTCAGTTAGTGTGTTCAATACTTTTCTCCTGTGTTATCGCACTTAATTCCACATAATCATTATTTATGGACCTGAAAAAGGTTGACATGTTCAATACTTATTTTCCCCACTGTATGTGTTATATCCCAAGATTCTTTTCACCCGCATCCAAAATGGTTCCATGTCAATCCTGCCCAGACCTGATATAACGCCCCGCTGTAGGCCTAAGTCTCCCTCTTTCCCTCCAAACCTCAGTAGGCAGACAGAGGAAGCAGATGTGTGTGAATCTGGACAATATGAACTTTAATTTGACCTAAAACAGACATGCACTGAATCATTGAGATTGTTCAGTTCTGATAAAATGTTTGTTTACTCTTAGAAATTACCTGACCAAATATAAGTTCTTTAGATTTACCAGATGGATCAGTGCATTAATTAAGGTGAAGGACACTTGTTGATGATTATTTCTCCAAACAGTCCGATGATTTGTAAAATTTCCTTCATACTTTGTTAAGATAAAATCATCTGAATTTATCCACTAAACCTGCCCAGATCTTACTCCAATAAAACCTATGGAAATGGTGTTGAAATGTGCACATCATCATCATATGTTCAATGTACCAAGGCCCATCCCTGGAGTATAGGGTTTTTCACTATGGGTCACCAGAATCAACAAACTTCTCACTAAGCTAATCAAATGTGGGTTTAAAAAACAAAAAAACACTGGATGTGACTCTTGATTGTTTTTTTAAAAAAAACAAAGAGCAGCTGCTTTGTGAGTTTATCCAAGGGCAGAAAAGTCAGTAGTTTTACAAGGTAACAGAAAATAACAGAGAGATCCTTACAAAGATCTCTCTCCAAAATGTCAAGCCAGTGAACAAATACTTCATACTAAGCTTTTGTCAGGGTAACTGTTCAACACTTAGGCAGAGTTGAGGCTGATTGCACCTTGCTGTGTCAAAGCTTTTGTCTAAAATGTGTGAACAAGAACACCTCGACTTGACTTTGAACAGAGAAGTGCAACCTTTCGGAGAGTTTGATGGACAAAATAGCCGTAAGACACAGAGCGATACGTGAACTGCACACAATAATTTGTGGTCACAAACTGTAACCCACTCGCTTTCCTGTGTGTGTTTCCGACAAGCTCTTGTCTGAAAGGCTGTTCAGACGCAGCATCGCTGGCATTTAAAGCTACCTCTAAGTGTCAGATGGTTCCCAGTATTCTGGGAGCACTTGCCTGAAGGTTGAACAGTAAGGAGTCATTTTGATTTTGCAGACAGTCATACACTGAAGTGGAAAAAGTCAGGTGCACAGTCCTCGAGATAACCGAGAAGAGATAGGGGAGGAATGGAAATCTGTTTTCTGGTTTAATCGCTCATCCTGCATCCGTAGTACATTTTGACACAGCCCATTCAAATGACTCATGTCAGTCTGATAGATACACCCTGCTGCTTTCATGAAAGCTAGCTCTTGACATCCTGATCCTTCAGATTGAAAAGACAGATAGTGTGAGGCATCTGTTCACTCCTACCAGCATTTTTCTTCTTCCTTTTTTAAACTTTCACGTTATTTCAAGTAGGTCTGACCTCCAGAAACTGCTGCACTCAAATACGGGTTACAGTTGTGTTTTGTAAATACGAAAGGTCACTGATGAGCCAAAAGGATGTCATGTAAACTCTGATGGCCTTTGATACTTAAAAAAAATCCTAGCAAATCTGAGAATGACTCAGCTGTTTTAATCACATCTGCAAAAAATGCACTGCTGAAAAAATAAAGGAACCACATAATCATAACAATGTAACTCTAGGTTAATCACACTTCTAGGAGATCAATCTGTCCAATAAGGAGGCAACATGGGTTCTGTTTCAGTTTCACCTGCTGTTGTGCAAATGGAACAGACAAGAGGTGGGAATGAGAGGAAATTAGTGAAACAACCTCCTCAAAGGAATGATTCTGCAGGTGGTGGCCTCAGACCATTTCCTTTTCCACATCTTTTCTGGCTGATTTTTGGTCACTTTTGCAATTTGCCAGTGCCCTAACTACCATCAAATTTAAATTTAGTCTTAGTCTTTTAAATAACACACCATTTGGTTTTATTCATAATTAAGTCTTCTAAAACCTTGAAGTCTTAGACAATAAATACCACAAGAATGTCAGTCTTAGTCTAGTTTTAGTCGACCAAATATTATCAGATTTTAGTCAAATATAATGTAAACAACTTAACTGTTGTGAAAACATCCTGCAAACAGTGTGAAGTTCTGTAAACTTTTATTTCTCCTCTTGTGTAACCGCTGCTGCTGCTGAGGGGCTGTAGAGAAGACTTTTAAGTGTTACAGGGCAACTCCGGTTTTTTGACACCTGGACCTTATTTATAGGTGTGTGCATGCTCATACACTCACTCAGACAAACATTATGCAGCTCGGAGTCCTTCAGAAGTTATTTAGATCCAGCTGATTTTAGCTGCACTTAGCGGGGGCCACGGCAAGGGAGCTTCAGCGCGGGACATAATCTCTGCAAAATCGCTTATTTCAGCTATATTTTTTCACACAAAAACACCGCTAAATAAGGCTCTAGTTCTCATCGTGTCTTTTCGTCCTGGCAGACTACCTGCATTTGTTTATATCTGGCACGTCGCGCGCGCGGACTGATACACTGAGCAGCGAGCGCCCCATAGCCAGCTGTGGCTCTGCAGCGGAGGTAGTGCCGTTTTACGACACGAAAGTAACACGCTGAAAATTCTCTAAATAAAGTGTGAATGCAGACCCATATCAGATTTTTCCGGTGGGAGTCCGTTTATTTGTGTTTTTGGTCTAGTAAAAATTGGTCCCGTCTGAGTGCAGAGGAAACCGGCAGAGGAGCAGGGAGGGGGTGTTTAGTGCGAGCGCTCTGGGCTTCTGCTGCACAAAAACACTGCTGTAGGGGTAATTTCTGCCCTAAACCTTGTGATAGGACCCAACTTGTTCCATACCAGAGTATCACTTTAAGAGGACAACAACTCAGCAGCAGGAAGAGGAGGCCCTCAAATAATGACCTCAAGCAGGCCACTAATGTGCATGTTTTAGCTCAAATTGTGAAGGTGGTATGAGGCCCTTAGTAACCATAAGTGGGGCCTGTGCTCACATCCCAACACCATGTAGGCTGAATGGCGTTTGCTGGAGAACACCAGGATTGTCAGATCTGCCACTGGCACCCTGTGCCCTTCTCAGAAGAGAGCTGGTTGCCATGGAGAATGTTCTGCTGCCTGTAACATCCCCCAGCATGACTGGTTTGGCAGAGGGTCAGTGTTGTTTTGGGCAGGGACTCCATGGGCTGGCCAGAGGTATTCTGACTGCCATTGGGTACTGGAATGAGATCCTCAGTCCCATTGTTAGACCACATGCTTGTGTAGTAGGCCATGGGTTCCTTCTGATGCAGGACAATGCTAGACTTCATGTGGCTGGAGTGTGACAGCAGATCCTGCATGATGAAGAGATTGATGCTATGGACTGACCTGCCTGTTCCACAGACCTGAACAGCTTAACACCTCCGGGACACCATGTCTCAATCCATCCACTGACGCCACATCACTACACAGACCAGGAGTGCATGAGTTGATTGATGCACTGATCCAGGTCTGGGAGGAGATCCCATTGGCAAACATAATAATACAGGCACGTGAAGGCCATACATGCTGCTGGGCCTCATTTATCTTGAGGGATGTCCACAGAAGTTGGATCATGATCTGGTTTTTCCACTTTCATTTTGATTCTGAATCCAGACCTTCAGAGGGTACGGCTTTTGATGTCCATTGGTGATGTTTATGTTATTGTTTCCTCAACCCATTCCACTGTGACATGAATACAAATTTTTAACTGGAATATTTCATTCACCGAGCTCCAGGTTGTATTGTTTCATTTTTCCCTTTTTTTATTTATTTATTTATTAGCTGTACAGTTTGGGGGCTGGAAATCACTCAAACACTCGTTGAAAATAACGCACAGATGACATATCCAGTGTCTAAACTGAAGGATTTTGCTTCTTTCTTTAGATAAATGCTAATGTAAAGTCAAAGCACTGAAAATAAATCCCTACTTCTTTGGTTTACAGGTCAGTAACATGGGTGTAAATTGGTTTTCCAGACAAGTGTTGCCAAAGTTCACACCAAAAATGAGTTAACTCCAACTGGAGTACGTGCAGATTTAGAAGAAAAAAAAAGCTAGTTCATGTTCAATGGTTTAAATCCCAAGTTGGAACAGATCATATTCTTATTTTTTAGCCGTATCCAAATGCTTTCTTATTCAGTAAAGCCTTCATTGCTTCCATCTCTCAGCTTCATTTATTGGTATTTCCTTAACTGAATTATTATTGTTCTTTACGATAGAATGAAAAGCTAATACTAAGTTTAAATTTTAAGAAAAGCACAAATTCTCTATGTTGTTTAATTTATTTACCACTCAGTGTGGGTTTTAATAACTTGCAAACCTCCCGGTTTTAATTACGTTAACGTTTTGAGCATTTTCTCAGCTCGTTTCAGAAATGGATGTGTATTTGCGTTATGTGACAGACTAAGGTCACAGACTTCAAAGTAGCTGCTTGAATTAAATAGACTGAAAGAGGATCGTTTAGTTGAGAGAAAGAGAAAAAAACAGCTTTATGCAATTTCCTGTAAGTATGCAAAGGACAATCTTTGAGCACATTTTTAAAATCAGCAGCATGTTGTGAGCCCTGGCAGGAGAGCAACATGAGCTTTGAAAATACAGAATAACATATTATATTCATATCATATTATTATATAAATGTCGCTAACAGAAATGATAAATGTACTTATGGATCATCAAAGGCAGACCCACAATAACGCACTAACATTAGGGCCAGTCAAGAGAAGGAAAAATCAAAATTTCAGGAATGAGTATTTCAGGGCTCATAATGTTATGGATTTCTCACATAGCTCAGTAAATCACCTGGTGGAGGAAACGTGTCTGGAATAACTGCTCTGCTTCCAGCTGGTCATGACTCACAGGAACAGAGTTTGATTATCTGTTAGTTTTGATCAGTGGCATGATAGCTGAGGAGGCACATCAACCGCCCCTATCGACCTTCATCGTTTTGTCTGTCTGTCTGTGCCCAGTTTCACAGTTTACAGCAAGTAGACTAGAGTTAAACAGTAGTTTCTTACAGAAGAAGTATCCATTAACAAAATCTAACTCTGATTTGACAGCCATCAACAGGATACCCAAACAGCTATTTGGCTCTTTGATTACAGACTTTTACTTTCAGATAAAGTCTGTTATTTGCTCTGCGTGACATCAGCTCCATTTGAAATGCAAAAATAAACAATAGTGATTTGAGTTAATAACTGTATTTGGGTATCCTTTTGAGCTTCAAACACTGAAAAGCTTTGAAGGACAGTTTTTGATGTAACTATCATTAAGCTTTCACTTCACAGCAAAAAAAAAAACTACTGACCCTTAAATAAAGGGTGTGTAAATGAGTGAGCTGCAAACATCAGAGGAGTCTGCTTTGTCGCATGATGTTCTGACCTTTATGTGTGTGTCCTCGACAAAAGCTCTGTGACCTGTAGCTTGATCAAACAGTCGCCCAGGTTTTACCTCTTAAATTCCTTTTTAAAGTTATTTTTTTGAGCTTTTATGCCTTTAATCAGAGAGCATAGGGTTGTGGTCAGAGCAGGAAACAGGGCGAGAGTGGGCGAGGAAGTTGCCACGGGGTGAGCTTTGCTTCATGGGGCAAATAACCCAGACCACTAGGGTATACCAGCGCCCAATCTGTAAGGTTCAAAACCAGAAAAAGTGCTTTCAAAGTTTCATTCCATCAGCATCAGTTCAGTCACTGTATGTTTGAAAGAGGTATTCATCATTCCATGTGAAAAAGAGGATTCAGCCTTAACCCAAGCTTGGTTCACTTAATATGAGTGGCAAAAGGGAAAAAAAAATTTCATCGTGTCCAACATGCCCTTGATTTCGTTATTTAGCAATTTTTATTCAGTCTTCCATGAGGTCCCACTGATTGTTCTGTGGTCAGGATGTTAACTGGCTAAACAGTATGCGCTTCATTACCTGTATTTACATAGTTAGATAGTACTCTTTGGTTTTAAATTTGGTATCTATGCAGTGTAATTTGTTGCTTATCTCAAAGACTCCTGAAAATGCTGATGTGAACTTGAGGGTTTAGTGATCGTCTCAACCCCCTTTACTTATTTACAGGCTGAGTTAGTTCAGTTTCCATGGTAATAACTGTACTGAGGCTGTTCTCTTAACGTATGTGCGCAGAAATACAAGAATATATATAAAGCACAAGAACACTTGAGAGAAAATTATTCTTACACACGTGCACATTAGGATGCTCAAATGAAAATCAAAGAACTCAGAATTTGAGGCTCAGCCTATAATTTAGATTATAAATAATACCCAGTATTAAGCCGAGGCCACAAGAATGAAAAAAAATCAGCACACCACCTCCATTAAATGCCTTGCAGCAACCTGTTTTTCTGTGCTAAAGAGCATCAAAATTGCCACGTCTCCCAAATGAAAACAGGGCTCCTAAATAGATAAAGTTCATTGCATAAAAGCTGCACATTTTTTCCTAAAAAAATAAAAGTTTGCTGTGATAAATAAGAAAAGAAGACGAAATGAAAACTGTTGGTCCATTACGCCCACACGTAGATGCCTAATCTAATACAAGGCTGTGAGACTCATTGATGTGTCAAGCTCAGAATGCGTTTTGGTGAAATAAATTCCCAGCACTGACTCTTTGTTGCAGATGAAAGGGTGCATAAGACTTTCTTTAAACTGTGTGACAATAAATCTCCAAAATATTCAAGTGCAAATACAGTTCTAATCATAAAAAGAGCCACTCTGTGTGAAGTACCAAGCCTCAACATCAAGTGTTTTTTTTTTCATGAAAAATAAAAGTGAATAAAAATACAAGTTGTCCTCTAACCTGAGAAGGAAAATGAATGTGATAACCGTCACATCCCAAAACCAGGAAAGAAAAGCATCAAGCCTGT
Organism: Halichoeres trimaculatus; assembly: GCF_033239565.1. Taxonomy (NCBI): domain Eukaryota; kingdom Metazoa; phylum Chordata; class Actinopteri; order Labriformes; family Labridae; genus Halichoeres; species Halichoeres trimaculatus. Next base: position 25,059,411 of record NW_027437183.1, read on the forward strand.
GTGGGAAAACATGGTGGGATCAAACAAAGATATATTACACAATGTTACAGCTAAGGTTGTTTATTAGATGACCCTAGAAGACTTACACAGACAGATAGGACGTGCTATGTGCACAACATGTGTTTTCATAACATGTGACATTTATATGGTCTGCTTACATGAGCTTTATGGCTTTCTGATGGATGAAGATCATTCATGTTTTCGAAAGGCATGCAATGTAGTGTACTGTATATCTGCTCATCCAAGGCGTATCTTCAGAAAATTTAGCTTTACAACATCAATATGGAATATATTCCTCTTATGAAAGATACTACTGCTAACTGAAAAAGGAGAGAAAGGTATTTATAGATACAAAAAGGCAAGCAGAAACAAAGACAAAGTAGCTACGGACCAGGATTGATTCAAACACAAAAAGACCTTTGTACAGTGTTATCCCTTATAAAAAGAACTGTTAGTTGTGTCACCTAAAGAGTGGGTCTTCTGCTTTCCCATATTCTAAACCTGGATGTTTATACTAAAAGTGTGCTCATTTCAAAACCACTACATATTTATATGTTATAAAAACCCCAGAATCTGTCTTAAAACTGCTCATAAAGTTGTGCTTTGAAAATATTGTAAGATCTCTTAACAACACTTGCTGAAATGATGAGGTCATCACATAAGGATACCCTAACTGGGTCATGACACGTTGGAGGAGCGGGCCTCAAACACCAAAGTCTGTCATAGTTTCATACTCAACAGGCAACAAGAGGGCTGCCCAATCAGAGGGAAGGGGGTTAGTGGAGCAGGGAGCCTTAAAGAGATGGCAGCTAACATGAAGTACTACAGACAGAAGCTGGAATTCAGTTTTCTAAAACACAAGTGTGAGAAAGGTGAAGACCTGCTAATGTTTTATTATTAACGATGACCATGTATCAAGACAAGATCAGGAGTCTTAACCGATCTGAACCACATATTTATATTTATAACACACAAGTCCAATACCCCATCTTTAAAACTGGTTAAGACAGACGGTTTATGATTACATTTGCTGAGTCAAATAGTCAACATAAAAATATTTATATTAGATTTTTCAGCACAGCATTTTATATGTATTATTAGAAACAAAAATGTAACTTTCACTCATCCATCTGGGTAATTTGAGAGAGATCAAAAAGACATATGCTCTGTTCTCACAAAGAGCAATACAAAGTGAAGTACAATGAGTTTTGAAAATCTCTATTTCAACATAATATGTATACATTGGAAATTCATGTCCCTGCGTATTAAACTCAGTCTCAGTTCTGAATGATGCCCACTATTTCACGCTGTGTCTCTCGTATCCATGTGCACTACAAGACAGCAGGGGTAATTTAAAAGACATTAAACATAACCACTTATTTCTGCTGAGAGTCATATAAGAAGTCTATATTTGTACACAGAATATGAAAACACAACAACAGCCTGGACTCAGTCACAATCATTAAAAGTTGGACCTTTGTCCAAGTCAACAGCATTATAAAAAGCCTCATTAGAAATCTACATTTTGTCTGCATATTTATCAGGATTGCACTTGCACTAGCTGCCACAGTAATAACAGTACAGAGTTTCAAAGTGACACATGAGGGCCTTGGATGGGCTGAGAGGACTGTTGGATGCTGAAACCACATCTTGATCAAAAGCCACACGGTCAAAGTGAACTGCTCACAGCCAGGTGGATTGACTCGGCTATGTAGTCTAAGTTACGGCCGTTGATTGCACTCACATTTAGACAGCCACTGGGGAGCAGGTATATGTGTCTCCTGTTTGACAAAAACTCCAACTGCTGCCCTAAAATAGACACAAAAAAAACAATGGTAATCAGGTTGAAATATGATAACAATATGGGCCTATTTAATTTCTAAAAAAGAATAATGTATTTAAATGTTTTGCCCTCTTTTGATGTTTTTCATTATGCCTGTCTAATAATTATGAAGAATATTCTCAATAAATAAGTATTTAGATATACTGGAAAAGTGTCTTCCATCCCTTTAAATAAATATAAGAGCACTAAAACATGCACTCTTCAACCACAGACATCCTAGACTGTATGAGAAGATGGATGACACAGCAGCTTGAATGAAGAGATATTTTTTATAGCTCCCCCTGTTGACTAGCTGCTGTACAGGTAATTGAGCCCACACCTCAACCTAATCCAGGAGTGGCCAACGTGTGCTGATCAATCTAAAATATTGATATATTCATGCCTACATTGGGATCAGTATTGATCAATACTTGGGTGATGAGATTGATACTTAAGTTTCGGTTTCTCATCTCTACATACTCTTAATTGCTCATGTGCTCATAGCTATCTAGATAGAAAGGTGGAAATATATTACTTTTCATTTTATGTGATTTTGTTTGTGTGTGAGGAATTGTGTCTGTGAGACCAAGTGTGTGATGTGGCTCTTTGTTGCACCATGGTAACTTGTGTGGCTCTTAGTCTCTGACTGGTTGGCCACCCCTGACCTTATCAAATGGCCTATGGGTTATAGAAGGAAAGTACACGTAATGCATCATGGAAAGCAGTTTTTTTCTTTCAATAAAATTTTCCTCATGACAGTCACCGTTATATTGATTGATTTGGCAGTGTTCATGTTTTCAGTGAAGTTTAGAATTAGAAATCTGATGTCAAAAAGGGGGGAGCTTTCTCTGTTTTTCTGTCAACTCTGTTGCCAAAGGTGGGCCTATAGTATTTACAGGATTAGCATAATGGAGGGAGAAAAAGGTTACAACCACTTGCACAAGGATAATTTTTACTTAGTCCACCATCATAAGTATGAAGACAGCAGAGCTTTAACAGTGTTTCAGCTTGAGAACGAGCCCGCTGATAAATGGCTTTCAGCAGTACGCATCCTTCTCTAACAGCTTTATATCATCATTAAATACTTACTAATGGGGATATTATGAAACTGAAATGTATATCAAACCAAACTAAGATGCATTTCCAAGGATTCTTCTGTGTTTCAACAGCTGCTACAAACTCTGTTTTCACTGACATGTTCAGATAAAAGTCTTCAGGGTCACTCTTTAAACTGTAACACTGGGAGCTGACAGAGACACATGATCAGGCTCCAAGGAGACGATTGTTCAGGAGCTAATAAGCCAAGTCAAAGTCAAAGATGGGGCCATTTTCAGGAGTAGATTTATGCCCCAGACCTTAATTTCTACCCTGGTCCTGACAGTAAAAATGCACGTAGTTCCTGGGGTAAAGCGTTAGTTCCTGGGGATGGTTCCTATGTTTGAAATGCAGCTTGTGTAAAGTGGTATTTTGACTTCACTTCTTACAACCGAAAGAAATGAAGGTGCACCACCCATTTCTATATGCATTCACTGATGATCACAGATTCAATTTCAAGACATGTTATTGTGGCAAAATAAACCAAACACTTTTCTCAACAACATCTAAAGGTTCAAACAGAGCCAGACTCAATAATCTCTAGCATAGTACCTTCAATTCCAGTCATCAAAGTACTGTTCAGTAAAAGGCTCATTCTATGGGACACAGCCCATGAGGAATCACAACCTGGTGTGGACCTTAGGATTATTTGCCCTGTATTTTGCTCTCTCCCAACAAAGCGTGAGTTTAGTCGTGTTTAGCTCACCATTCAATCCAGTACAGCAGTATAGTCCACCTTGTTGTGTCAGGTGGTCCCAGGAACCTGGAGTTCCCAAAAGCCTCAGCCTTTGCCTCAGAATTTCTCTGATCAGCTTACACCTCTCCACAAGGTGCTTCACTTCTCCCTGCCTGCAAGCACACAGAAAGAAAAACATAAACGTAGAAAATGAACATCTTTTTCACACCTATCTGCTAATGAGACTGCAAGTTTAACATCCTATTATCATGAACAATCACTGATACTTTGGGGATGCTGCTGCCTCTGGAGCCACATTCTTCACAGATCAGATTGTTCTGAGAGCAGAGCGTGACTTACCATTCAACAACATGGGCTGGATTACTGAGCACAGTCGCAACGACACGTGCTCCTGTATCAGATGGCTGTGCCCAGAGTGACCTGACTAACTTGTCAGCTTGAGACTGCACAGATAAGAGGAGGGAGTTCTGCTTCAGGACGCAGACAAGGTGTCCCACAGCCTCACCTGGTTAGGAGAAAACATGGTGGTATAAAAAAAAAAGACGTTCCAGTTGTGGCAACATACAGAGTAATGCTCACACAAAATTCTGCTTTGAAAGCTGAGATGAAAAGAGGCACTTCTGAATCACGAAATGGAATACACCACCCAGCTCTTGCTAAATGAACACATGTTCTGCCTCACAATAAGATAACTGATTTTCATATAAAACCTACTAGATAGTGAAATTTGCAGGCCACAGAAAGCGTGACAGTCACTCCAAAGCTACAATGATCATGAATTTTGGGTAAGAATGGGTAAAACATGAATACAAAGTACCCTTCTCTGCCATTTCACTGTTCAGAGGGAAATGAAAATGGAATTCAAATTGACTTGCAGTGTTTTTTATTACTAGAACAGCAGTCTGGAAGGCATTTTGCATCGATTCAACACCATATCTAACAGTTTCATTTTTAAGAAAGGACCCATTGGACAATTGAAGTCCCTTTTCTTGAAATCATTTTCTCACCGTACAGTCCAAAGCAATGGGAGACTGACTGAGCACAAAGGAGCTCCATTCCCTGTGATGCACAGTACTGCACAGGCCAGGCATCTCGCTCTAAATCACCATGACAAAGGCCCTGCACAGGCAGCAACAGGAAAGGGAAAAGCCGACGCCTCTGTTGGGATGGATTCAAGAGAGCAAATGATGATCACAGTGGGAGTGAGGAGCAACTTGTCTTACGTAAATACTCAAAAATGCTGACAAAGCACAAGCTTAAACATCATTTACCATCAAAAGCTCTGTGACTGAAACCCACTGACTCTGAGAGAGATCAGCTCCTGTTGGGCAGTGGGCAGAAGCTGACAGAACAACAACACTGTGCTCTGGAGCATCCTCCAGATCCTCCAGAAGCTTCTCCAAACAAATGACTCGTTTCTTATCATCCCAGTAACGATACGGACGGATGTCTTGGACCCCTGCTGCCCTGAAGATATCAGCTAATGAGTCTGCAAGGAGGGAAAAGACAAAGCATCATAACTCCAAAGAAGATGTAACTTTTTAAAAAGAAATGTACAATTACTTTGTCACCTGATAACAGGCTTTCAATACAAAGTTCTGCAAATACTATGTGTTTAATGTTAAATATTGTTAGTACACTATGCTGTTCATCCAAGCAGATACTTTTTTATTTATCAAATTAACTTTAACTGGGGAAGAAATTGCTTCTGGTGAACTTTACCCTCTCCAATCAAAAAAAAAAAACGTCAAAATTGCTCCACTGGCACACAGCACCTTGTCCACCCCCATACAAGAGTTCAGGCAGTCAAACTTAAACAGGCAAATAAGAATATAACAGTATATCACGCCTCACAGTCAGTAATTAGTTTTTATTGAATCAAACCTCAGTATGTGAAGGCCTCGCATGACAAATGTGAAACATCTAAAGCACTTTTTAAATAAGACATCTCATCTTTCAAGGCCAATATAGATTTTCATTAAACTTTTATGGCCTTCACTCTTGACTGTTGTGGGCTGTGGCTCTCTGACAGAATCAATGCAACGCTCGCTTGAAGGAGTTATGACTTAACTGTCGATACCTTTGCATTAGAAAACCTTTCATGAGGTATCCTTTTTATGTCATCGTCTATGACTCTAGAGTTTTTTTTCAGTAGAGATAAAAGCAGCAGATGATCAACATCGGAATATGTGCAGAAGTCAACTCTGCACACAGTCCTTTGTACTTTTTGACTATGCCTTTACTTATACCATTATCGGTCTTATTGATTTATTGAATTTTACTTCAGTCTGACTTTTAATTGTGTGAGGTCAGCCTGAATTCTTAGTGTTTTTCAAGCCAAGGTAACTTATGACAAACATACGGCTGAAAGACCCTGTTTTTCTTATTAACTTGCATGTTCTTTGTTTAGTGTGCTTTCCCCAAGTTTGTTACATGATCTATCATCCATTATCCCTAACAGACTGGTGGACAATCATACAACCCTGAATTTTCTAATTCATCTGGAGGCTTTCAAGCTTTCAAGTTTGGTCTTCACAGCTCCTCCTCCTTCACACTGAGCACCAGCTCCCTCAGGGTTGTTTCATATGCACTCATGACTACACCCCCATCTAGCTCTACAAAAAGTTTTCTAAGTCTGCAGACGACGCCTCACTGGTCAGTCTCATTTCTGGAGGTGATGAGCCAAAAAGAATAACCCAGGGGAACAGACATCCAGGACACAAACTGTTTGCTCTTCTGCTCTCTTGGAGCCACTTTTGAAGCTTCAAAAGAAGAACAAATAGACTTGAAAACAGTTTCCTTCCTCCGGCGGTCAGAACTTTGCATACAACTGCTTAATGTTTTTCCACACCAAAATCTGATGCTGGTTAACTGTGTCAAATAAACTACTATTGTTCTTTTTTTTTTGTTTAATATAATTTTCTGGTGCTCTTAATGTTTGGCACTGTTATTTAGAGTTAGCATCTTTTCATTGTGTTGTACTGTGAACAATGACAGTGATAGCATTCTACTCTATATGCTCTAATTTATCCATTATCTCATTTTCCTCCTCCAGGGTATATGCTAAAATCCTGAGGTTGATTTCAATACCTTTTTAAGACTTTTTCAAAAACCTTTAAAAAAGTTTTAAGACTTAATCGCAACTTTCAGTTGTTGTTGGCATCCACTTTCTAACAGTTGTAGTTTACATTTTTACAGAAATGATGTAAGCTAAGGAGGAATAAAGCTTGAAAGACCAAATGAAACTAAAGGCAGGTTTATCCACACTCCCACAACAAGATACAGCAGTTATTCAAGGCCAACTTGCTGAAGAAAATGAGAAATTATTTAATCATTTTTAAAATTTAGGACATGTGCCGGAGATTGTGTGATTTGCTCTAATGCTGTATTTAATTTCTCTTTATGAAACTAGAAATGACGTTAATTTATAGCTGGTGTTTATACCGCTCACAATCCTTATTGTTGTATTTTATTGTAACTAGAGTCTTTATGTATTTTTTTATGTTATTCTTTTTTCTTTTTGTATTTTTATACTGACTCCATTAATTTCTGCTGTTAACACAACAATTTTCCAGTTTGGGATCAATAAAGTAACTCTATTCTTTTCTATTCTCTTCTATTTTAGAACTTTATCGGCTGAATGTTTAACGTCCCAATCAGGGGACAGTTGCATTTTTTGGGTCAAAGCTTGAATACCTATGAAACTTAATACCTCATAAAACCACAATTAAGACTTTTTAATACTTTTAAGGCCCTTAATTTTCCCAAAATTGATTTATCAACTTTTAATACTTTTTAAGACCCCGCGGACACCCTGTCCTCTCTCCTAGGTTTGCAGGGGCTGGAGCTTATTGCAGCTTTCATTAGGCATTGTAAAGTTAAAGAAGGGAGCATATATAATCATACATGTATTTAACCAACACACTTGAAATCAGTTCTCAAAAGACAAGGTTTGGCTGTATTTACCATCACAAGGTGAAGAGAGGTAGACTGGTCCAGACCAATCAGCACTGACAAGCCAGTGTCTAAAAAGTTCAGCCCCAAGACGCACAGCAGCAGTAAATCCAGGAGTCTGTACACTTAAAACCTATAACACATTTCAGAAAACACAAAGAGTTCAGTTTTAATATGACTGATTTTGAGACTATTCACCTTTTATCTGGGTTGTCTGCTATTCAGCTGTTGCGATGTACTGGTGTCAAAAACTGTACTAGAAACACTATATATCTGCATTATACCTCCTGTCAGTGCCAATGTAAAGTGATTACCCGGTTTTCTACAACAGCCCGACAGCTCTTTCCAAACGTGACCTCCGTGACTTGCTGGGTGAATCCCGTCAGACCGAGAGACGGTGGATACTCAGGGCAAATAGTGGGATCACCGCAGAACTGTTGCTTTATTTTTCCAACAAGATGCAGCTCAAAAGTCTTCCCTTCCTCACTGTAATACTCTGTAAAAAAAAAAAAAAAGGAGACTTTCTAAAAATAAAAAGTAGCCTTTGTAAATATATACTGAAATCAACAAGATATCAAAGTAAATGGGATAGAAAATAATTGTCACAAGAAAGAGAGATTCTGAGAAAGAACAAAAAAAGGATCACAGCATCTGACTTTACTGCTGCACAGATGATAACTCTTTGGTCCCCGAGCTGTATGTTGAAACACCTAGGTATGTATATATATATATATATATATATATATATATATATATATATATATATATATATATATATATTTATATATATATATATATATATATATATATATATATATATATATATATATATATATATATATATATATATATATATGTATGTATGTATGTATATATATATATATAATATCACAGCTCAGCAGTTTGACTTGTGCACAAGTTTCATTGATAGTGATACGAAAGGAGTTACTGCTGTGAGTATTTGGTAATTATGTAGGCTAAAGAAAAAAGGTGGCTAAGCTTCAGTAATTTTGTATTTTTGTCCAAGGTTTTTTTTTTTGTACCTTTAAAATTTGTGCAGAAGGGTTTTCTCTGTTGGTTTTCTCAGTAGGACATGAAAATTGTAGGCTAAAAGAATTTTCTCAGGTGTTTTAAGTGTGTGTTAAAAAAAAACTAGCTTAGTGGCGTTTAGACAACAAACATGACGTCATTTTAATTAATTAGGCGGGAAAGTCTATATCCGTCTCCCCGCAAACTCCCATGTCAATCTGAAACTTGAGAACTACACGGATTGAACGCTGCTGACTCACCTTTCCCTGCCAGGTACAGCTTCCTGTTGTGAGTGTCTGTCTTGAAAGAGGACAGCAGTCTTGCTTCAGGAGTCACCGCTGCGCCCTGTGTGTCGGTAAGCACCGAGTTACTACACGTAGCGTCTCCATTTTGTTCGACCCCTGTTTCATTAAGGCAGCTGCCGGGTCGGCTCATCTTGAACCAAGGCAGGTAAATCGGCCCGCGAGCTGCTAGCCTATTGTTTACCACCTGTTGCCATGATACGGCACGTATCTGGCCACTGTCACCCTGGCAACGATGATGGATGAGTTTGTCACAACCTAATTTGAGGGTCTGGTTAGTTTTCTTCCGCCACTGTAGAGGGTTATCATCAAATAAGCTAGCGGCTGTGTGGAAATGAAAGGGGGCTGCTGTGGGGACATGGAAACAAGCTGTGTGTGTGTGTGTGTGTGTGTGTGTGTGTGTGTGTGTGTGTGTGTGTGTGTGTGTGTGTGTGTGTGTGTGTGTGTGTCAGTTCAAGCTTTTAACACCGAAAACAAATCAGTTCAAGAGGACTTCTGGCGCTCAAATCATTTGTTTTGATAATGCCCCACAAATTGTACAGATTCATTGGTCTTGACAGCAGCTAAAGAGGTTGCGATTAATCAGGCTGTCTTGTGTGTTCAATTAGTGTGAAAAACACATGACCTGGAGGCCATTTTTCATAATTTTAGACAGGAAATCTCGTTTCAACTCACTCAGAGGCGTCATCTTTATCAAGAATCAGGTCTCATGAGGTCTCATCAGGTCTCATTGAGAAATCAAGCTGTAGGAATGGGAATTAATTAGGAAGAGTGCTGCTGTTGAACACCCTCAAATCAGACATAGTAAAAACCAAAGACTTGTAAAATGCTTTTTATAATTTTGTTCTTGTGTTTGACTGGTAGTGGGAATTTATGATGCTTGTAATCTGGCTTGCAGCAGGTGAGAGTATTGAATCAGAACACAATGAGGTCATTTGAGATGTTAGAATAGAATAGACGGCACTTTATTAATCCCCAAAGGGTAATTCAGAGTCACATCAGCTAACAAGAAAGTATAGAGTGCAAATTATTCAAGAATGTACGGATAAGTCAACTAGACAAAAAAAAAAAAAACAGATTGTTCATCAGCTTTTTATGTTGCTCAATCCATTTTTATCCACAGACCGTACTGAAAACCCTCAACGTAACTTCACAATCATCTCTGTGCTGTTTGCACACTTGACTTAATAGATTTGTTAAACTTATATATGAAAGTGTTTGTTTTTGAAAAATAATCTAAAATCAGGATCAGTCGTTAATTACTTATTTTTAATAACACCTGCTATTTAATGACATTGAAAACTAGTTACTATGCTGTAAAAGTGGCATCATAATACAGACTGACTTTCCCTTAGCACCCCCACTCCTGTCCAGCACCACTGATTTTTCCTTTTATAATCCAGATTTACAAAAATGAGGCAGATATGTCCCTACGCAAGTGCAAAAGAGACTTACGGTTCCCTCTCAGTGAAAGTCTCATCAAAGTAAAACACCATGAATGATGCTGCGAAAGGCATCTTAGAAAAGGAGTTTTTCTTCTGGGCAGAAAATGTAAAAAGCAGAGCCTTAAAAAAAGCAGGATGAAGGTTATGAAGCTGTTATACAGAAGAGAAAATATGGTAGCCAGGCTGTTTGGCTCAATCTAATGAGGCTGGTAGTCACAAATAAGTGCACTAGATGGCAGTAGATTGCCAAACCAGGCAGTCAGGATGTCAATTAGGTGAAAGGGGTAATTTGGGAACAGGCTCCCAGAGGCTTTTTCTTAGTCTTGATTCAAAGTTTGTCAGAAAAGTAAAAGTGGAATTAGAGGGTTATATCATTTCATGACAGGGCCTAATAGTCTGTGGTAGTGAGACAGGATATCAGCAGGCGTATTTGTAGCTTTGCCCTCCTGTGATGGATTCTTCTCCAGGTGAATATTAATGTCAGGACAGAACAGAGAGCTGAAAAAGTGTTTTTGTGTCACTCAGACAACAAAACATTCACCTTTGACTTTGTGTACTGTATTCCCCCCTCCCTCTCACAGGACAGGAGCTTCAGTTAAATATCTGTGTGATATCAGGTTATCTGTGTTTGCCCAGCTGTCTGTGGGAATAAGGCAGCGTCACAGTTGGAAAACAAATAGAAACAGAAAAGCCTCTGTTAACGCTGCCTGTCAAAGCTGGTGAGTGTCACGGAAAAAGACTTTCCTTGATTTTTTTCTTTAAGGTTTTATAGGTGAGGAGGATGCAGTGGAAGGTCGAGTTTTCCATGTCACCAGGCCAAAGCTACAGCTACTTATCAAAATGAAGCTTTATTGACCCAATTGAATTGAAGGAATCCTAATTGAAGGTCTGAGGTTTGAGCTTGGCATTACATGACCTTTTTTAGTGTCTTTTTGTGTCACGCTCTACTTCCTCCATCGCCTTCATCCTTTCTGCATGTGGTGAATGTTTCGCATTTGTTCAACCACATATGTAAAACTGCATATGTAAAACCAAGTAGTCTCTTATTTACATTCCTTTGGATGCTCTTCTCCCCCTGTGTATATTCTCTGACCACATAGCCCCATCTTACCTTGTGTGGTGACTTCTTTCTTTTCCCAAAAAGATGTGTTGACTTTATACAGTCAAATCGGATTTAGAAAAAAAACAACAGTAATAGGAATCAGCAGACAGGATCACGGAGTCCACTCAGACTTGGCATTGCTTTTGGTTGGAGCTTGTTTCAGTTGTCACAAAGCCTGCTTGGCAGTGTTCAAACCTAACGCTGGGTTAGGTTTGTTTTCTAATGTCCTGCATTCAGCTCGTGGTTTATTTGCTAAAGCTTTAAATTACTCCCATAAGATAAGGACAGTGTTGTGTGAGCTCAAACAGTTACAGTGCCTGATGTTTAAGGAGACTGAATTTAATTGTCCGAGGACCTCACATCAAAATATTTTTATTTTACCCTGCTCTGCGTTCATGAAAGAGTTCTCAGTTGCCACCTATACATGGACTCAAATATTCTGCTTGCTTTCAGTTTATTTGCTTGAATGGAAAGAATTTGACCTTTGTAAACACCTCATTCCAAAGGAAAAGTGCCAATCCGAATGGACATTTAAACGGTTTCACAGGGGTGGAATATTTCTTTCCCCAAACCGATTCAGGTATCATGTATCCACTCAAATAGAAAGTTGTCAAGGTACGTTCTTTCAGCGCATGCTCAGATATGACGTAAGACGCAACTTTGTTTACGTTTGTTTGCACATGCCCTGTTGACTATTCTGTTTGATTATAGTGGCACATGTAGACCAGAGATTGGAATATTCCTTTCCATGTATATTATTGTTTTCGGAAAAGTCTTTCAGAAAGATTCCATTCGGAAAGACGAAAAACTCCTCATGTAACCGTGGCTAGTGTCGGGGTCTGGACCCCTCAAGCGATCCTCTGTTAAATCTGTTGGATCACGAGATGAATACCAAGTTGTAAAGCTGCCTTCAAATTATACTTTTTGAAGTTTTCTTCTCTTGTCCATTGGACAGACATGATACTGAACGTGATCAACTGCTCTTCCCTATCATTCTATCATTTTTTACTTTGTCAGTATATTATTTGAAGGGGAAGACCGGGAGAGCAGCAACTTTTCAGAACTAGAAAAAGGATTGTGGAGCATCACGGTCACTTCAGCACCCTGTCAAGTATCAAAATTTTAACCAATGCAGACGACTGAGTCTGCTGTGATGATGGGGTGATCACCTTCAGGGATTAACTATAACTTTAACAAATTCTTTCTTGTCTTTATACAACACTACTCCTATGGATTTGTGAGGTTTTCTTCTTTGGACTATAACCATTTGTTTTTGTGAATTTATCACTTTGAAATCCAATTTTGTTAATCTTAATGTGAACATAATGCCCTCGTTGTGAAGTAATGTAGCAGTAAACCTTGGTGCTTTTTTAAAGTTACTTTATGGGGGGGAGTTGTCTTTAATTGGAAAGATGGGGACAGTGGACAGAGTAGGAAATAAGGCGCGAATGGGGTGCAACAGCTGGGAAGGAAGCCACAGGCTGGATTTGAACCCTGGCCATCCACATGAGAGCAAACCTCATGGGGCATGATCTAGACTACCACGCCATCTGCACTCCAACCCTGATGCTCTTACGTTGGGCTGTGTACAATGTCGATAAACACTAGTAAAGACAGAGTTTCAAATTTCTAACCGACTTCAGTAAAGTCCTTCCTTCGTCACAACACCCATGTTGAGTTTGCACACAGAGCACACATGGTCCATGTTACACAGTTTTATTGATTCTTTATTTCCTAATGCAACAGATGACATCATGTAAGAAATAATGGACAACAATGCAGTTCAGAATAACAGAATAATGAAAGGCATGGAGGGGATGCCCCCCAGTTTGGACATTGTTTTAATGACTCTTTATGTCTCCTTTTTGTTTTTTTAAATCATTACCATGACCCTTTTCCTCTTTTGCTACAAAATACCAGGGTGTTTACCAGTGACAGAAGAGTTTGCTAAATCTTGAACTTTGATTTTTACTGATGATTTAACTCAGACCCTCTAGGATTCTGCAAAGTGATTCTGGCGTATTCAACTGTATGTAACTGAATGTGATGACTGTGACCCCCTGAGAATTAAAAAACACAAGGGAAAAAAAAACTGGTGTTACAAGAACCAATATTTTAAAAGTCAAAAAAGTGTATTTGATGGCATGCAGGTGAGGAGCTAAGAAGCTGCAGAGATTGGTGAAGGATGCACTTTATAAAAAAGGTGAGGGTTTTGTTGAATTAGCATTAATTGTCTGAAATTGTCACTAATCATCACAATTTCCTGGAGGGACTGTATAATTGTTGACAGGAATTTAGTTGAGGTTTCCTGTTTTACGATATAAACAGCCAGCCAATCAGGAATGAACACTTCTTTGGTCATGGTATGAGTGAGTAGACTGGAGGAAGGCGCGAGTCAAGGTCAAACAGGGATCTTTGGATCATGCTAAAAACCTTGAATAAAAGCTATCCTTTAGGTTAGCTCATATTAAAACTCTTTGCCATGAACATTTCCATATCTTATCTGAACAATGAAGAAAGCTTTGTCACTTATAAGTTAGACAATGTTTGGATTTTGCCACAGATTTGATGTGTGTCATAAATAGATAACTTACCAGACATTAAAAGTCAGTTTCAAACTGAAGGCCACGCACACTGTGACCAAAGTTTTGCTGGAATGCTCCAAACCTTATTTTAAGTATTATCCTATCTGTGCATGCTGAGTCTTCAAACAGTTTGTAGACGACATCAATATGTTGAACCCTGACCTCTGACAGGATCGTATTGCAGCGATTGTGGCTCTTCAAAAGTGACAATCACAGTGTTTCAGCACAGATCAACCCAGCTGTCTGCTTGTGTCTCCTGTGTCATCCTCTTGTGGGTGTTTGCTGCAGCAGTGGTGGATCACTTCATTAGATAGTCAGTGCTGTTTGGTCCCAGACTTTGCAGGCATCATCGTAACATGTGGAGGATGATGTTTCTTTCAGTAGGTCAGAATTTTACAGCTCATCCGTCTTTCTCCTGCAATGTGAAGCTGATAAGAGAAAGAGAAAACCCATGAGTACTCCTCACATTACCGAGTGTATTCAACAGAAAATACAGATCCATAGTACTTTTTTATCCTCTCATCTTCTCCTAGGCTGATAACAGCCCTCTCATCATAGCCCTTATTATACCTTTGACCTGATGTGCCGCTATGTGAAATGTGAGTTGCTACGCTTTCATTTTATTTCCCATCTGATAAAGCCACAAGTTGACAGCAACAGTGTATCTTTGAGGCAATTTGATTATTGGTCGTTTTTTTCAGAAAACATCATCAATCATCGCTGCATCTGTTCCCTTTTTATCCACCGTTTTGCTTTAACCCAAACATATGCAAATAAGTCCCAGTCTATTTTTGCCCTGGCATACTTTATTCCCCTTGACAGAGCAGGAATTCTGATGCTATCACCTCCAGCGTGCATGTCTCCACAGGAAGACATAAACCACCTGAACCTGTAAGCCTCACAGAAAAGTGAATGCATGTGGGAGAAAAATATGCAGGAAACCATTAACAATGTGGCTTTAACAGAACTCCCAACGTGCTGTAAAGACTTTTTTACAGTTGGTACAGTAAATCACGAGAGGCTTTGGTCTGTTTTACGCGTGTCGGATGGTGAAGAGTCATTTAAGTTGATGCAGTTGAATGATTAATGGAAAAGACCTCCAGGAATAATACTGCGTTGTACATTCTATTAAATCTGATACTCACTCATGATTTATAGTTTATTTTAAATCACAAAACGAGGACATAGTTTGCGTACATTTGTAGTTTCCAGTGAAGAATTTCAGTTGATAAAAGAAAAGGAGACCTCATCCATCATTTGAATTTCAGAGAAAAATTCATGACATGATTTGATTACGCTGCCGGTTTATTAGATTGTACGCCTAATTAGAGCTAACAGCCCGAGACTTCAGGTCTTGTGTGAGTAAAATGTTGCATTATGACAGTTGTGATGTCTAATTGTGTTTTAAAGCCATATAGTGGTTGAGAAGCTTTAAATCTGGCAGCTGTAAGACTGTATTATGATAGTTTACTGATTTTTCAGTCTTTATTTCAGTCTGTTGAACAACTGAATGGAGCTTAAGTATGAGTAAGGGGTGGAAAATCACTGATTTATTAATTCGTGAAGTTATGCTGTTTGGTGTTCATAGCTAGCTGATGTTAGCAATAAACTGTTGGCAGCTACCCTCACACTGTCTATGATCCTCTGACTGTGCTCTACTGGCTGATCCAAGGTCTAGATTCAAGACGAAGGGTAATAGAGTTTTCTCGAGAGCCCTTAGACTTGGTAACGACCTGCCAGAGGAGCTCAGACTTGTACAATCAGTCCCCTGTTTTATTTTACTACTGAAGGCCTATTTTTTATTTTTTTATTTTTTTTTACAAAAAAAACTAAGTAAAACTAATTTTACTTTGATTTTCTTGGTTTTACTTCTCTTGATTTATTTCATTACTTGGCTGCTTGTCTTATTTGTTTTTATTTTTTTTTACTGTCTGCAGTTCATTTTTATCTATTTATTGTGAAGTAGGTTGTTACTTGTGTTGGAAATTGCTATATAAATAAAGTATTATTTATTCATGTATGTATATTATTATTATTATTATTATTATTATTATTATTATTATTATTATTATTATTATTGATGATGTTCAGTACCACTTTTTATGTAGACCGATACCAGTACGAGTACTCCCTATTGAGTACTCACCGATACTGAGCACTGATGCTACTAGTAGTTTTGATACATAAAATTTAAATTCACAGTGACAGATCATTTTGATCAAAGACAGCACAGTCACTCTGCCAGTAAGTCCAAATAAAACACTGAGGTGGGAATTTTTTTGATAAATATTAAACAAAAAATAATAAAAGTGCACAATAAAACTAGCAACTGTCAGAGTTAAAGTATTTTTAAAGTAAACTGTGCAAAATAAAACAGTTTAACAGATAACTCTCCCTGGTTCATTCATGTTGTCTGAACAGGACCTGGCGCACATTTGCTGTGGTGTTGAACCGCAGCAATTAGCAGCAACTAGTGGTGAGGAGGACTTGCACGACGAAAGATTTTCTTGCCTAGAGTATCTGCTACTGGTATCTGCAGCCTTCACGAGTACCGATACCTTAAAAAAGGCTGGTATCGGCCCGATACCGATACCTGGTAGCAGTACTCATTTATCCCTAATTATTATCTGAAATGTTCAGTTAAAAGAGTTGACTGTTGCAGACAGTTTGCAGCACCCACTCAAAAAGCTTTGCCCTTAATAATGGACAACTTTAGAGTGGCAGTAAGCAACCCGAACATTTCCAAACCTACTACCTCCACCTCTGTTATCTCACATCCCTCTCCTGAGCCCCCTGCCCTGCCTCCAAATGAAGACCGAACATGTACGCCAACTATTCTCTCTGCAAATGGTCTAATGCACTCAGACAGCTCTGATAGGCTCAGAGGACAGGAGGAGGGACAGCTGATCAGTCAGTCATGCTGCACATTTACTTTGCTGTCAGCGCTATAGAGGCAGGAGAGAGTGAGAGAAGAGTGACAGGAGTGAGAGCTGTCAGTGCAAGTCTTGTGGATGCTAGATTAATCAGGTTCTCACAAAGTTGCAGTCATTGGTTTGTTGTATGTAAGCTAACCTGGACTGGAAGGTTTTTCATTATATAAATGAATAAAGCCCAAGAGGCAGAAATTTACAGGGCTGTGAGTTTCTGCCCTGTACTAAATTTTAAGATGCTAATATGGAGCCTGATGGGTTTTGACTTGCTTTTGGTACCAGCCTCTGGTGGCCACTTGAGGAACTGCAGTTTCTATAACCTCTGCATTCACCCAAGTGGCTGCCTCTGGTCTAAAAATATGATGCTAAGTAGGGCTGGGTGATTATGGTAAAAATAAGAATCCCGATTATTTTAAGTGATATTGAAATCACAATTAATATACACAATTATTCATTTATTCAAAAACTTCAGTACTGATTTAAACACAACTTTAAAGAACCAGCGAGTGGCACATACAGTATTATTGATACACATAAGTCACACACACTCGCTGTGGCTGCACATGGAACATAGAAGAGCTATGAAGCACAGGAACTTGCATACATCTACACTGTGTGGCACATTAATAGTTTTTCTTCAATTATATTGTTTTTTATGATTGTCAGATGGCAAAATTGAAATCACGATAAAATCCCATTTATTGTCCAGCCCTAATGCTAAGGTGCTAAAAACTGTTATTCTCTAGACTCTGCTTGAGGCTGGCTGCAGAAACACTGGAACACTGAATTTCACAGCAAAAGTCAAAATGTTTACAGTCTGGTTTAAAAAATGGTCTGGGTAATTGGACCAGAGTCCTGCACGGGTCCAATTTTCAAGATCCACCCCAACCCAGGGACGTACAAACCCACACCCGAACCACAAACCCGCGCATCAGCCTGATTAGTACCGCAACCCGATCCGACCCGTTGAAACAGGACCCGCAGCCCGACCCTTAACCTTATTAGGAGTAATCATTTTGGGTCACATTGTCTGAAAATTGAACGATATTTCGCCATAGTTCAGATGCCAGTGAGTAAACAACGCACCTGAAAGAAGCAACTCTTCCAATAAAAGCCTGACTTCAGCTCCATCATCAACCCTCTGTGATCTTCTCACATACAAATGTAAAATTACTCGTTTTTTTTTCTTTAATGCTTTTAAACTTTTAATCTCTTAAAAAGACCTTTACACGTGTAATAGACTTACTTTCTGTCCAGACTTAAGCGACGCTCAGCAGGTATGAGCCGTGATCATGTCACAACCATGGATGTATTATAGGAACTGGATAGCGTGGCTATATGGTCACAGCCTTACAACCAGCTTACAACTTACGTTTTTATTTTATTGTATTTATTATTATTTTATATTAATTTTGATGTGTCAAACTAAAACCCGCGACCCGACCCGCATGTTGTTTTTTCCAACCAGATCTGAACCCGGAAAAAAAAAGTTTTTAGAAACACCCCTAAATCAGCTGTTTTTGCGTGTACCCGATGGGTACCCGATGGGTACCCGACCCAGTGCAGGACTCTGAATTGGAGTTCAAAACTCTCATCAGACACAAGTGGGTGATGTTATAGACACTATATCTGTGTAGTATCTAGTCTATGGTTTTGATTAGCTTTTGGAACCAGCACCCAGTGGCCACTCTGGGAACTGAAACTTTTCAACCTCTTCATATAACTTGTATTTATGTTCCTGAGGTTATTGTTTGATGGTGACATACCAAGAAATGTCTCTAACCAATAACATTTTCGAACACCTACTGCTGTTGTTAAGCACACACATAATACTTCATGTCAGAGTTGTGTTGGGTTGTTTTTAACTTCTGTTGTACATAGATAAAGCTTTCCTGACTTTTTTCTGTCCAGCCTTATCAATTTGGTCTCAAACAGTTGTCAGGTGTTTTCCAAACTCCCAGATGCCTCCATTTAAAGAGCGTGCTGCAGTGTGATTGTTGCTGATAGCAGGCAGGCTTGAAAAGGGAGAGTGGAGGTTTTCCACAGGTCAATACCACCATGTTTTGCTTTACCCTGCTCCTTGTTTCATGCTGCCTTGTGCCTGATTCACCCTAAGCTGACTAAATGCACATTATAACTGAAAGAAGCTAACAAAATAGATCAGAGCACACCAGCCTTTCTAAAAATACATCATACTATCTAAATATGTGCCAAATGAAATGCTCAGGCTGCTTGGGGTTACAATGAGGTGTGAGCTATCTCACATTAGGAGCTTGATGAAGTAAAGAGCTTGTCAATCACACTCCAGCTTTAGTTCTTATTTTCCACGACTAAGGTAGCGCAGTACATGATGAACGAGAAAGGTCTACACATCTCTGACATTAGCTTTCCACATTTATTCAGCAATAACACAGAGTCTGTTATTAAGCTCTTGGAGGGAACAGCACTCTTGGGTGGGAAACACAATTATATCCAATGACACAGTTTATTCCTGTAACACCTCCGTCCCAGAGATGCCCGCTGTTTAAACACCGTGTTCTTTTAGGTTTGCCCTTATGGGATGTCAAACAACACGTCTGACGTATTTACGCCATCAGTTAGACGAATGAGTCACTAACGGTGAATTTGGTGAGTCAGTATTTACACTACGAATGGTATACTCCACCATCAGTCTGTGTTTTATGTTGTTAGTGATTGCTCCCTGTAGCTCAGCTGAAAGTTCACACGCTGAGAACGTGAACATGTACCCGGATATGTTATTGAAATAAAGGCGTTTTAATGCTGTGAGCAGGTTTTATTTGGATTAAGCCAACAAGAAAAAGTCCATAAAATCCTCTCCAGACAGTAAGTCAGAGAGATCCTGCATGGCTAGTCACGCATCAGATGTTCCTGTAGAGAGAAATCCATACCAATCCCTCTGCCATGTTTTTGTTTTCTTTTTCGTATAGCTACTGCTCTTCATCCTTCTATAGTGTCTTTAGGAATGCATTCTGTGAGCATATGCTGCCTTTTTTATCACTTTACATAGACTTTTTTTTTTCTCCGTTTTTGAGCAGCGTGTCAACAAGAATCTCCCACGTTTGTTTTTAAGATGCACAAGCTTCAAATAACAAATGACACATTCCCTAAAGATGATGCTCTCTATAACTACAGGATGGCTCAGTGCTCTCACATCCCTGTATTGTTGTGTAGAATATAGATGTTTGACTCTATTTTAGTTAAATTTGATTGTTTTCAATCGTTGACACCAATGATGATACAAAACTGAATGC
The DNA here is from genome assembly GCF_033239565.1 of Halichoeres trimaculatus. NCBI lineage: Eukaryota > Metazoa > Chordata > Actinopteri > Labriformes > Labridae > Halichoeres > Halichoeres trimaculatus. Next base: position 25,079,644 of record NW_027437183.1, read on the forward strand.
ACTACCTCACATATTTGCTCCTACTTCAACTTTTGATGACCAAATTATTAGGGATGCACGATATTATCGGCACAATATCGGTATCGGCTGATAAAAGCTTAAAAACACGTTTATCGGTATCTGCAGATATGAAAATTTCTGCTGATAGGCACAGCCGATAAGGTGCTATTCAGTTAGGATTATTATTATTTTCCATCTGAAAAATAAGCTCCTTAAATAAAATGTAGCACTTCATTTATTTGCACTGCAGAGCTCTGTGTCTGTCACCAGGTTGTTACAGTAGCTCTAAAATAATCAAATGCAACTTGGTTATGTTTAAAAATGCATTGTACATCTAAAGTTCATGTGATCTAAAGAAATTATTTTTCTGTATTTCAACACTGAATGTCTTGAGTTTGAAAAAATAATACATTTCTTATTTATGGTAAAATCAAATGTTTTTTGTCTTGTTTTATGTGTGTTTCTTAAACAAATAAGACCGTCACAATAAGAGTAACATATAAATTCCAGTACAGGATAGACTTAGCTTTCTTTACAGTCACAAAAACAAACAAACTTGAGATTATTGGTATCGGTATCGGCCGAAAGGGGTCTCGATATATCGGCATATCGGCAAAAATCCAATATCGTGCATCCCTACAAATTCTGTTTCAATCAGTCACTGTGAAAGATAGCTCTGAAGCACATTTATCCAGAAGATCTGTGAAAAAGTACATGTGACGGAGCAAAGTGCATACGTGACACAGGCTGGAGGCTGCAGTGGATGTTGATAAGGGCAGCAGTGATATGCCTGCATGTACTTCTGTGAAAACAAAGTTACTATTGATGATGGTCGTTTGGCACAATGTGAGGCTGTGCAGACACTTTTCCCAGGTAGTTACTCAGAGCAGTGGCTGTGACCCCTTTTTGTTCCTGCTGTTTTGATCGCAGGGTTTAAAGTATGCTGCTTAATTGGTTTGTTGTTCTCAGTGAATAGATGTTTAGTGCTGTCAGAGTTCAGAGGCTCTTTCAGGTGCCACTCTTGGGATTTTAACAACAGCTACCCACTAAGCAGCTCAGTCTCCTGAGACCTGAAACATCTTATTTTCTGTAAAACCTGAGCAGTGGCTCTGCCAGAGTCACTCCCAAACAGCTGGTCTCACTTATGATTGTAATCCAGTTCATATCAGCATAGCAGGGTGAGTCTGCTGAGCCTTTCCTCTGGGGCTGATTTACAACACAACACTCCAGGCTCCTTTTAAGGAAGACTTTTATATACACCCCTAAATGCTTCACCTTTCACTGTCCCATTGATTTTGTCTGTTAAAATACCACCAAGAGGATGTCATTTAGCAGCGTACTAAGTGATATATCAAGTATAAACTAAATATTTGAAACCAAACTTCCTGCTGTAAGAAAAAAGGATCACTTCTGGGTATTCACACGGTGTTGGGAGGGCGGCTGTGTGAGACTTTTCCTGCTTGTCTAATGAAATTTAAGTGAAAGGTAAATTAAAATTCAACTCAAGAGTTCAGATTGAATTTTCAGTATTAATTTAAAAAAGAATGAGGTACACACATCCTTATTTTTTTAAATCAATATTAGCTTGAAAACTTCACTTTTGTTAAAATGATAATGATGATACAAGAGGAGGGTTCCTGTTAATTTTACCCTGAATTAAATAATGTTTTTCTTGTTGAAACAATTTTCACCTGAACAATGATAAATTCAAATCAAAAGCAAATACTGTGAAAAGTAAAGACATAATCCCTAGCAAATTAATTTCAACAAACAATCAGTATTAGACTTAAGATTAGACCCTAATACACCCACTGAATATTCAATAATAATCATTAGGTTGGGTCTTCCCAGGCTCTGTTCTGTATCTACAATCAATTTGTTCCTGACTGTGACAATGACCTAAATGTTAAGCTGGCCAGTCCCACTTAACCTCCTTTAAGAGGATGCTCTCATTGGCTGTCAGAGCAGTAAACAGCCTCTCAGTTTAGAGGAAAGTCTTGTGCGTGAGTGATAAAGATTTATCAGCTGCAGGGGGTGTTGGGCAGGGCACACAGAGGCCCACTGAGGCACAGAGACACATTAATATCTAGAAATGTGCTGAGTGGTTCCCAGAAACAGGCTTTGACACAGCACACAGTGGTTTTACAGAAAGCACAGTCATATCTTTTAACTGTTCAACATAAAAGCTTGTCATAAAAGTTTTTCTGTACGATGAAATATTAATGAGTTTTCATTTTTGTGGGAAACTCTCCAAACACAGCTTCATTGACTGTTCTGTGGAACATTACACCACGTGAAATAATAGACTGATAACAGGTGAACATACAGAATAGAACAGAAGTAACTGATAAAAGTCAAAGCTTTTTTTTTTCTAAAAATTTTAACTTAAAGATGTTGTGTAGATTACCTTTAAGTATTTATTTTGGAATAGTAGGAGCAGATGTTAAAGTTTCTTAATCAAGTGTTTTTGTGTTATTCCTAACAACAATTGTCTTACCAAAAATAATATGAGCCTCATTCAATGACAAGACCAGAAAAATGTCTTATTTCAAGACATAAAAAGACAAAATGATACCTAAATTGTTAGCTGAATCGTAGGAAGTACAAATATCTACCAGGGTTGTAAGACAATATTGCTCTCAATTAAAGAAACTAAACAAGTAAACTTAAGCTGCCCTTTAAGCAATTCAAGCCTCATTTTTTACTTGAATACCTTGAAATAAGACACTTCTGGACTTGTCAGGTAAAGTGGCTCATATAAAGTCTGTTGAGACATTTTCTACTATAAATAAAACAAAAACATGTTTGAATTTTTGCAGTGCTCAGCTGATATTCACATTGTCTTGTTCATGTCTTTAATATAGATATACTGTGTACTCAGCAGGATAAGATGCCAGATGCCAAAAATATGGAATGATATACTGAGTTAACCTAAACAGGGTTAGAGTTACGCCATAGTTAAGATCAAATAATAAAAAAATACTTGTAAAATGTTAAAAAATAATTAGAAAATTGAAAATTTGCCAAGGTCTTTGAACCTTCAAAGCTACATTTTGTGTTTTAATTATTCATAATCATAATCTCATTTTTATAAGGCATATCCAGTTTTCTGATAGCTTTCTTATTATCGTACCTATGTTTTTTTTTCTTTTTAAACATACCATTAGCTGTGTGTTTTTAGAGACTTGTGCATTAATCTAAAGGTCTTAAAACTCAGTGAAAGATCAGTCAGTAACGAAAGTCGCTTCACCTTGAAAATTATTTAAAAGTCTTTACACCTCTGCTTAACAGAGCAAATGATCTGTTCATATGTCAGATAGGCGGCAGACGCTCTTCTTACTTTGATTAATGACAAACAAAGATCTCATAGAAAGATAATTACAGGTGAGACCACCAATCAACTCAGTTCCAAAGATATTTGTTCTGGAGACTTGGTTTCAGCTATTAATGAGTTTACCATGTAAAAAAATGACATTGTTTAGAAAAAGTAAGTTATAGATACTTACAATGTGGTTTCTGGTTCTGATAAGTCGCTGAACTGTGCGCTGCCATTGGACTGCAGAGGACCGGATGAAACCTCCTCACTTCTGCTGCTTCCCTGAGTGCTATTCAGGCTCTCGTTGCCCTCCATCATACTTGTTGGAGTTTTCTGAAAAGAGCCGGCTGTGCCTGAATCAGCCTGCCATTGAAAGCAGGAGCAGCGAGTCCTCAGCTCTTTGTAGAAAGAGTTTAACTGGAGGGCGGACAGCCACGGGCAGCCCAACAGGTTCTTGAAAGCCGTACGAAACTCTGGACTCCTGCAGTAGATGATGGGGTTGAGGCCAGAGTTGATGTATCCCAGCCAGTTTAAGAGTCTGAAGATCCTCTCTGAGGGGACCGTTTTGTCAAAGGCATTGATGATGTTGGCGACAAAAAAAGGAAGCCAGCACACGGTGAAGGTCCCCATGATGATACCCAGAGTTTTGAGGGCCTTGTGCTCTTTGACAAGCATGAGCCGCGACGGCCTTCGCTTGGAGCCCTTTCTCCGCTCTACGTTGTTGCAGTTGTTGGACCCTATGCATGCTGTCGGCAGGATGTTGTTGAGGTGCGGGGAATTTTGTATTCTCCCTGTCAGACACTCATGCTGGAAACGCTTTCGGTTCTTATCTATGAGTTGTACCTGCCGCGTGGCTATTAAGAAGACTTGAGCATACACAAATATCATTATGAGCAGGGGAATGTAAAACGAAACAGTGGAAGATATTATTGCGAAGGCCCTGTTGGTCACAAAGTCACAGCATTTAGGGTCATCATAGCAACTCTTTGCCGCTACGTCCTCCTCATCACGCCAGTACCCCTTCATAATTGGTACAAAGGAAATTAGAGCGGACACGACCCAAACTAAACAAACTATTACTCTTGAACGCCGCTTATTGAGGAGGACCTTGTGTCGGAGCGGCCTTGTAATTGCTATATACCGATCCACGGCTATGACACAAAGGGTCTCGATGCTCGCCGTCACACACAGGACGTCCACTGAAGTCCAAATATCACAGCACGTTCCACTGAGCTGCCAGTTTCCCGTCATCACTATTGTGGCCCCAAGAGGCACCACCAGGACCCCCATGATGAGGTCAGCGCACGCCAGCGACATAATGAAAATGTTTGTCGTGGTTTGTAGCAGTGAAGTTCGCGTTACAGCAATGATGATCAACAGGTTTCCTACCACTATGGTCAGAATGATGGGGACCAGTATAACCAGGCTCCAGGGTCCCAGTGCAGGGTGGTAGGGTGCTGTTGATGAGTTCGACACATTCGAATCGCTCAGGTAGCCTTCCATTATTCACCTGCTCAACTCAACACAAGGTAAACAGAGGTGGGTTTGTAAAGTCTGAGTCAACAAAGGTAAAAATTCTAATAAGCATCATAACTGTGTGCAAATAGTAAGTTAATATTCATTCTTCACTCCTCTGACATTTCACATCCCAGGAAGTTTTTGGTAAGTTTTCGAAAGGGAAACTTCCTCTCCATGTTTCAGAGACGTGGTTGTTGTTTCTGGACGTTCTTCCAGAGTAGCCATGATTTCCAAAATATAGTATCCAAACTGTCCAAAAAGCCAAAAGAATGTTAGTTCACAGAGTTACAGAACTCTCAAGACTCCAGGAAATTGTGGTTAAAATAAAAACAAAAACAAAAAGTTTCCCAGAAGAACTCTCAGCTTTGTCCATTTTGAGTCGTCCACTGGGATCAGAGTAGTTTACAGTGTTTTCACCCAGTCCTGCATGAGCTACAATGCCACAGCTGGACTGTTGAAGATCAAGCAACAGTGACACTGCTGCAAGAACCACCAGAGAGCACCAGAGGGGCTGCCCCCTCTTTCTCTCTCCCTCTCTCTTTCTCTCTTGTTCAGGTCGCCCAAGATTGTATTGGCTGTAATCACACCCTGGCTGGAGGCGGAGGGGAGGAGTCAAAAAGTGTGCCTGTGTGTTAAAGCCGTATAGGGATCAGTACCCTAATAGAGCCACACACACACACACACACACACACACACACACACACACACACACACACACACACACACACACACACACACACACACACACACACACACACACACACACTTGCATAAATCTGTAGGCAAAGATACTGAACAAGAGCAAGTCTAGTGCGTAACGTCATATCTCTGCCATAGCATGACACACTGTTTTGTTTTTAAGTTTAAACATATGTGATGACCTTCAGCTCTTTGTTCTTGTGTCAGTGAAGTTGTGTTGGCTGTAGCAGGGACACTAAACTTGTTAAAACTTGAACTGTCTGTCACCTGACTGTGACAAGCTGGTCTCACAACCAGCTTCTGTTGTCATTGTGAATTTTCACCATTTATCTCAACACAAGCTTTTCAAGAAACACCAAAAATCATTCTGCCAAGTTTAGCTCTTTAACTGTAATTATGCCTTATTATCTGCCCCGAATGCTAAGAGTCCAAAGGTCTCCTAAGGTTTGTTTGTGATACTGTTTGTGGTCCACTTTGCAGACCACAAGGCACGCGGCACCCCTGACTGTAAGGAACAGGAAACAAGTGCCCTTCCTCTGACTCAAAGTGGTAAAAGAAAATAATTGATAGTTATCTCAGTGTTACTCGAGCTTGTGCACTGAAGAAGAACAATCAGGCGAATGCCTTGGATGCGATCAACTTCAGATATTCAGAGCTCGGCAGCGATGCTGGGCTCTCTTGTCACTGGGCAGGTCCTTCTTTGGTCTGATCGACTCCACAACTGCAGCTGTGATTACTCTGCTTTTATTCTCACCTTATAGTTCACCCCTACTTACTGTGACCTTAGAAAGGGAAACCTTGTTGGTACTTACAAGCCTCACATGATGATTTAAAGGCTTATGTCCCAAACTCTAATTCATAACCTAATATTTATTGTTTTACATGAGTACTCAGGCTGTAGTAATGTGCAGGTATTGACGATATCCGTCTCTAATGTTGCTCCCCCCGATTGTGGAGCAGTCTTCCTCTGCACATTAGAGAGGCTCCTTCACTGTCCACTCTTAAAAACCGTCTTAAACACATTTTTATTCTTTGGCTTTTGACCTCAGCGAGACTTAGTTTCTTTGCCTAGTCTTATTCCCTTTTATCTGCTTTTATTAGCTTTTAATTGTTTTTCTGTGTTTTCCTTTATGTGTCTGTTTTTATCCTTTTAATTTAATCTACCTGTACAGCACTTTGTTTACAACTGTGGTTGTTTTTAAAAGTGCTTTATAAATAAAGTTGGTATGGTATGGTATATCCATCTGAAAATAAGAACTTATTGTTGCGTTATAATTAACTTACTCAGTTTTTATGGGTATTAATGGTTGTTCTGCTGGTTACCACCCACCAGAAAAAAACAGACAGCAGAATAAGCCTCAGTCACCAGCTAGCTAGGTAGTCTACACAGCAGTTGTTGGCTACTACTGCAGCGCAGGGCTGGGCATTTCCAGCCAAAATAAGATTTGACAGTTACTAACATCTAACCTACATTTAGGCCGCCCTTTGTAACTATTTGATGCAGTTAATGTTCTGGTTTCTCCTTTTATTAAATGAGATTAGTAAACAGCTCAGCCACACTCTACAGCCACCCTGTGGCAGGAATACCATATTACAACCAGGCATGGGTAAAAACCACGAAAAATAGTAGTTTTACAATGAGTCAAAATTTCTGATGATTATTATGTTAAAAAAAATATTGTTTTGTTGAGTTTTTTTTTTTTTTTGTAAATTATAAGTGATGCATTACTCCACTCTTGTCTTGTCTTTCCTTACTTTGTACGTTTGTGTTTTTCCCCAAGTTTCTATGAATATTGCCATAGTGTTTTTTTTTTTTTCTCGTCATGCTCTTTGCCAAGTTAAAGTCTGGTAGTTTACTTAAAGGTAGGGTCTGCAGGAATTTTCGTTACTTGTTAGTAGACATGCACTGATCAGTTCCCTGGCTGACCGATCTGTGTCAATTTCTTAATTTTGGGGGATTGGTTATCAGAGATCAGCGATCAGCCCATCCCTACATATGAAACTGATCTTATATACCTCCAGGAAGGTCTAACAGCCAGCCAATGTTGCTTTTTACTTTAAGACCTAAAACTCAGGACACTTTATTGGTTGTTTAAGTGAAAACATAAAGATTTTATTGTTTCAAAGGTACTGTTCAATGATTTTTAATAAAATAAGATTGTAAAATTGAAGGCATATGCTGTCAGTTATATTGGCGTTGGTCCAAATTGTATCGGTAAGTCAGGCTTTTTAAAGATTCGTGATCAGTAAATGGCCACAAAATTGTGATTGGTGCACCCCTACTTGTTAGTGGATACAAATTCAAACTGGGCCAGAGCATGTGAGCAGAATGGAGCAGTGAGAATTTCCGCTCTTCGCTACCCGAGGTGCCCACCCCCATATCTCCATGCTTTAAGTCCCACCATGCTGCTCCGCCCATGACTGCTCAGCGCTCAACCAAGATTACTTTTACGCCACACATTCGCTTTGCGCTCGCTTCAAAAATATGTGCATTCATACTTTACTCGTCTTTAACTGAAGCCCTAGACCCCAAATAGATGGGAGGTAAAAAGATATTTGTACTCTGATACTGCTCCTAAATGGAAACCCACATTTAAAAAAAAAGCTTGATCTGTTAAGCGTTTGTTTTACTTTGGATTTGTTTTTCTTTCTCTGTGTTATGTCCACTTTTGTAGCCACTCTGAATGGCTTCTTCCACTCACCAAACAACATGCAAAGTCACTTGCACACTGGGCGTGCTGTGATTGGCTGAGGTAACCATGCTTCCTCTCCGCCCAGAAACGTCCCGACACAACCAAAACATCAACATACAGGCTGAGGAGAGGGTTCAAGACACAGGCACTGGCACATATAGAGAAGTGACGACTGAGCAGGATTATTCCTGTGAAAGTTGACGTTTTGTTTTTTAGGAAAACCCTGCAGGCCCACCTTTGATTAGTTCTATCAATGTTTTCATGCCACCAAGTTAGCATCCAAATGTGCTCTTCAGTATTTCTTCTTTAAGCCTTGCTGTGAGTTTCAGCCTATTGTTTTCCAGCTCGGCCCCCAACTTTACTTTTTTGGCTCAGTCCCATCACTCCTCTGTGCTTTCACATCTCAAACAAACAGCTGTTATAAGTCTCTGCTCACATACCGACCATTTCTTATTTCTGGATAAAAGCGAGAAGTAAAAGTAAGAATCAGACTTAATTGCACCATGTTGTCCAAAGTATAACTCAGGATCGATGATAAAGTGATGTGTGAATAGCAACTGTTTGCAATCATGTTGCATTCATACATCTTGTATTACATATTTTAACGTTCAGATTCAGCACTGAAAGCTTTTTCAAACTTCTGTCGGCACATAATAATTTATCACTCAAATAGTTTTGAGGAGAGCTTGACAGTCACACAATGTCTCCCTTCCCTTCCGCCTCCTTAACGTTAACATTTTTTTCTTTTTCTGTCTGCATCACTTTTGTCACTCATCGTGCAGGAAGTTATGGAGCTGTGAGTGCATTTATAAAGGGGAAGAAGCGGGCGAAAGCAAAACACAGACGTCTCTTTAGAGCTGATGACCAGGAGGCCCCATCTGACGGCATTTGTGCTGATGAAGGTCACTGCGGTGCAGCTGACAGCTTGATGGATGGTCATTTGTCATTGCGTGAGAAGATGCCATTGGTGGATCTGGACCTGGTCCTAGTCTTGTCAAGCGTGACAGCTGGCACAAGCTGGGTTGTTGATACTAAAATCAGCTCTGACAGCTTTCTCACAATCAGAGCCATGTAATTGTTTCATGATTATACAGAGCATGCAGTGAATTTTATTACTTAATACAACACTTATATCAAAAGCTTTTTACTTTATTTTAAAGAACTGAAAAGACTTGAATTTGTTGTTGATTGTCGATAGAGTTCAGGATTCTTCTGTTATGTAATGTACCCATTTGGATCACATGGGGGAAATCTCGCCAAGACATCAGCACTATCATGTTTCACTATGTGCCAATGTTTGATAAACAAACCCTCTGCTGAACCTGAGCTCATCATGGACCATGTGTCATTTCTAGCGAGGAAAGATGGCATGACATGGACCATTCTTTGAGTCGAGCCCAAAAGGAACTAAATGCTAGTTTTATTGCCCACTAAAGCTCCTGCATGTATAATTATTCACAACATACCTCAGCTCAGTTTGATATTGATCTGTACCAGCTCAATCATATCACAAAGTGACACGTTGGATCAGACCTTGTAGCTGTGTGGGAGATTTAAATATACACAAAATGCTTGGGATATAAATAATTAGCAAAACAAGTGACACCCACCTTCTCCACAAGAGTCTCTAGCAAAAGAAAGGGGTCTGTAAACCAACTGAAAAAGTACCTGTAAACAACTAGGGATGGGTACCTTTTACATTTGAAACGATACGGTACCTATGCCCGGTACTTGGCAATCGGTACCTGTAATCAACGATACCAACTCTTGATACTTCTTTGTGTTTATATGGTAAAAAATGTACATTTTATTTTTGAAATAAAATCTCAAAGTTTTTCAATTTAACATATTTACTCTTCAATATATAACCTTGCAATGCTGTGTTCATGTCCAGCATGAAAAATCCCCTACTCTTCCACTCTCTTACAGTCACAAAGATGCATTTAGGTACCTAAACATGGTACCTTTTGATTTTACGTGAATTGGAACCCGGTACTTTTGACTGAATTCGGTCAATACCTATAAAAGTACCTAAGTCGGTGCCCATCCCTATAAACAACTAAAGACGTTATGCAATGGTAAGTCTCACAAATGTATTTAATGCGACTTTAAAAACGCATATACATATTCCTTAACTTTATAATTTGCTGTGGACAAACATTTGGCTGCTCACCTTCTTGGCCAAAAACATACCTCTCCCCCTGCAGCACCATTCCCTCACTGGAGAGTATGGCTTGTGGTCACACTACTCAAAATTTAAGGCAGACTTAAAGTGATACTCCGGGATGGAACAAGTTGGGTCCTATCACAAGGTTTAGGGCATCGTGTCGTAAAACAGCGCTGCAGAGCCACAGCTGGCTACGAGGCGCTCACCGCTTAGTGTATCAGTCCGCGCGCACGGCGTGCCAGATATAAACAAACGCAGGTAGTCTGCCAGGACAAAGAGACATGATGAGGACTAGAGCCTTATTTAGCGGTGTTTTTGTGTGAAAGTAACGCGCTGAAAATTCTCTAAATAAAGCGTGAATACAGACCGATATCATACTTTTTTGGTGGGAGTCCGTTTATTTGTGTTTTTGGTCAAGTAAAATAGGTCCCTGTCTGAGTGCAGAGGAAACCTGCGGAGGAGCAGGGAGGGGGTGTTTAGTGCGTTCGCTCTGGGCTTCTGCTGCACAAAAACACTGCTGTAGGGGTAATTTCTGCCCTAAACCTTGTGATAGGACCCAACTTGTTCCATCCCGGAGTATCACTTTAAGGCACATGCATGGCCTGCCTACGTCATCATCAAGCATCTGTTTACACAAAGTGCGATCTCATCAGTCGGTACAATGAGGAAAAAATGTTGTTTTGGCCCTCTAACACCCCTGCTGTTGTTTAAAATGATTGTCAAGAGGAGCAGTCGCAGCAAACTTCCATCATAGATCATACCTAGATGAAGTGAAGCCCAACGCTCTGAAGCTCTGTGCCAAAGTAAAGAAGTTAACTGTGCTCAAGCGCGGCTTGATCGTGGTCCCACTGGCAGAACAAACCGGACTTTAGGGTTAAAATGTACTTAAGCACAATATGGTTTGCCATTGTGAGCGCGCCCTTAAAGTCTGCAAAACAGTTTGGGATTTGTGGGGTTCAAGATTTCAGGCTATACATCATCAGCTCAGTCGTAAGCCTGTAGAAAGCCTGTTTATTACACACTGACATCCCACATAAAGTTTATCATGGGAATGTTTCCCTCCTCTCCATGGAAACCTTAAAGACGATCTGCTCCAATCAGCATGCATTAAAAAAATACGTCTGGTATTTCCCTGCTAACAGCATATAGGCAAGGCATGATGCGTGGCAGCCATCTGGGCTTTACAAGCTTACATTTCAACTCACATCGCAATCCATCTGGTCCGTACCAACCCTCCCATGCTTGGAAAAGTGCATGCAGTCTTTCCTGAATACACTTGATAAAGCCTGGGGGTGTAAATCATGTCAACATCGGAGTTTGCTCAGTATATCTTTTTAAGATGTGGACTTTTTAATCCTCAAGATAGTGTTTGCATCTTCAAAAGTGCTGCCCATTACTTTTCCAGGAGGAGACAAAAGATAAGTTTAATGTGTTCTTCCTGTCAAATAAAAGCTGAAAAGAGGCCGGCAGCAGGATTACTATCTAACAATGCCAAGGGATCAAACTGTTCCCATTTTATTAACGTGTGTATGATTTCATTTTCAGGACTCTAGGAAAGGACTGAAAAGATTAAAAAAAGTATCATCAGTGTATCAAAAGTGTCATTTTAGTTGAAATCTGTTTCATACCACATTTAACTGCAGATTTAGTTGGTGCAACTTTTCTGTACAATTTTAGAAACCCCTCATGTGAGTTTGTTTTGTGTTTTAACAGGAAATTCTACATTAGCTGGAGCAGCTAATCATGACCAGAGGGTGTGGCTGCAAGTCCAAAACAGAAAACCTTCAGAAAGCTAATACTGCCTCAGCCTTAGCCTGTAAAGGACACCTAACACAGTTTAATGATAGACCTGATGTGGGGACCGGCTTCCCAGAAAAGTCAGTAAAAAATGAATGCCCCCAGAACATTTCCTCTTTACGTGTGAATCCTGTGAGTGTTTGAGCCTGGAAGTAGTTCCTGTGCCAGCAAAATATGAAGCACGACACTGTGTGTTGAGATGACTTGGTTTGTTTAATGACCGAGCCGCTCAGACCACCACAACCATCATGTCGTGGGTAAATCATACTCATTATGCTCTGAGTGGAACCACATGCTGAGTGTCTGCTGGGGACTGCAAACAGGAAATACTGTGAGTTTAAGACATTAATGTTTCTTCATAGACTCTCAGGAGAGACAGCTGAAATCACTGTCAGACCACAACTGGTGTCATCAAACTGAACATTTCTCTAAATGCAAAGACATGCTTCAACCCCAAGCTTGGGTTTATTTAGCTAATCCTCTTCCTCTTAATCCTTTTTTATATACAAAACAACTACTGATGCACATAATTGGATGCAGAAGCAAAAAATAAAGGAATAATGTATGTTTTCTTTTAATGATGATAAAACTGAGAGGATTCTGAGCTCTTGAAGTTGACAGGCAGTATGAAGTTACAGTGACTTCGCTCAGCTCAGCACTGCTCTCCTCACACCTGAAAACAGCAAAGCTTTATTTTATACTTTTTCTGCAAAAATTAGGCGAATAAATGCCAGCAGATAAATGTAATATTACTGGACAGGGCTCATTGAGTCATTATGTTAATAATGATTATAGAATAGAATAGAATAGAATAGAATAGAATAGAATAGAATAGAATAGAATAGAATAGAAAAGAATAGAATAGAACTTTATGTCACTGTAACGAGTACAACAAAATTGAAGTCACAGCAGCAATAAGCAAGTGTATAGAAAGTGCAAAAAGGTCTATAAGAAAATAGATGATGACAGCTTGTCCTTCATTCTCCAGTTCAGCCAGCCTCCACCTCCACAGGGTCCAGGACTGAGCTTCTTCAGTCATGCTCCATCTCTGTCTCCTGAATCCTGTCTGCTCACAGCAGGTGAAGCTCTTCTAACATGGGGTTGGTGTCTGGTGTTAGCTCTGTTAGCCATGTCTGTGAATAGCATGATGCTACTCTGCCCTCTGGTATTCCCTCTGTTGCTGGGTTAGCACAGCTAGCTCATCCATCTTATTGGAGATAGATCTTATGTTACCAATAACAATGGATGGAAGGACAGGTCCATGTTGTCACTTCTTAGCTCACACCTGAGAACCAGCACGTCCTCCTCACCTCCTTCTTCTCACCCTGTGAGAAGACATCAGGCGTTACACCAGTTAGCATTGACATGCTACAGACTGCTAACAGCTGAGTTCACATGTAAACAATGCAGCCATGGTTACATGTAGGATCTCCAGACAAACACAGGAGAAAAAGTAGTAAAACTATCACTGAAGCCACAAAAAGTTTGGTGTCCGTGACCAACAAATGAGCCATACAAAGTAATGACCCACTCCAAATACAAAGATTACGAAAAAGAGACGAAAAAATTACAAGAAATGGACAAAGAAGAGAGAGCTCTCAGGCACTATGCGCATTTAATACACATTCTGTGGTTTATACACATTACACTTAGAAAAAAAAAACAAGCTAGCTTGCTGTAGCTTAATTATATGGACAAGGGCATGTTAAGTGTCTCCCAATGAACCCCTGGCCAAGGAGCAACAAGCAAAATATTTAGCTAGCTAGCTTGCTAACTAGCTAACTAGGGGCTAACCATCCCCCCCAAAATTTCAAAGCTCCTGTTAAAGGCATACTTACATTAAACTCATTGTAACTGTAACTAGTATATAGTCATTAAAGTAAGAAAACATGTTGGTTTGTTTGATGTTGGAAGGACTGCACTTAGTATTGGCTAAGCAGGCAAAGGGGTCCGAGGAGTTTTTATTAAAAAATTGACCTCTTGATCTGACACTGAATGGGTCACAGTGCAGATCATTAATCTGTTCATTGATAAATGAATTTGCTTTAATACACCAATGCAAACTTTAAGTTAAGTGTTTACTAGAAACACATGATTGCATTTTTCAAATAAAGTTTGGAGTTAAGTTTGCCGTAACATTTAGGTGTAAGCTATTTGTGAGTTAAAAATATGGTCATATCGTGTTAGCAGGCTCCATTTTATGTCCTGAGTCCTGTGAAAATTAGCCCACAGGCTTTCATGGAGCAATAAAACAACATCATATGAACAATTTACACGGTGGTAGTTTGAGAAATATTCAAACTTAACAGGCTTATAGTTTCTTAAATGAAGGAAATAGTGTATTTTCAGCTTGTTTCAGCTTTAGTTTTCCTACCAGCTAAACTCTGATGAGGGTCACAGCAAAGAGCTTTTTCTCATCCTTGATTTTTTTTTTTAAACTTAGCTTTGATAACTTTCCCCCAGCAGTTATTTTCTATATCTGAAATAGCTGTAAACTTTATGTAAGGATCATTCATTAAACACATTTCCTCCATCAGTGTGAGGAAGAGGTTCGTGACTCCATGTCAGAAATCTCTCCACAGCAGAATGAGAACACAGTGTCTCTCCTCATGGGCACCGTGTTAATTAAATGTCCCTTCAATGTGGAGGAAGCATTGCTTGTGTTTTCTTTGGGAGGAGTATGCATACATGACCAAGCTTCTAATGAGCCTGATCTACTTCCAGCACAACACACATGCAGAGATCACATGCTACAGGCAGCTGGTTTCAAAGCAAAGCTCCATCACGACACATTATGAACAGTAACCTTGGTGGTGTTTCACTTTTATAAAACGCTAGAATAGAAATAAATGAACCCTTCGACGAGGAGGAGCAGGTCGATACCAAGCTGTAAATCCTCAGGATTGTTGCTGATGGCCATTACAGCATGATATTAAAAATCCATACAGCCACAAGGTCTGCCAGTGTTGCTCAAAGGCAAACAGTAAATTTGAGTCAGAGGTTGACGTTGGCTTTATCCCTTAATGAAAGAAGTGGTTTGCTTCTGATCATCCTCTGCATCACTGTCACTGTGAGGAAGGGTGCAGGCGCCGGAGGGGCTCTGGTTCAGCTCCTCTTTGCTCCTGGGGGGATTGATGACTGCAGCTAGCGTCAGCAGCATTTTGTTCCTCTGAGGCTCTCCTGAGTTTCTTTGACATTAATCATCGTAATTACTCATTAGCACCTGTGATCTCACTGAATTATTGATGGCAGTCGAAGTGAGACTCAGCAGTAGGTGTGATCCCTGGTCAGGTAAACATGCCAAAAAAGCTTTTTCACACATGGTATCAGGATGGCTGGAGTCATGTCTTGTCAACAGAGAAATGTCAGACCAAACAACTCACAGTTAATGAAGCACAGAAAAGCAAAATAGGGGTATGAGATTAGCCAGACACAAACATGGGAAGGCAGACTTCAGAAATTACTGAAAAGAAAACACAGCATGTGTTATCATGAGCCTCTTATGCGACTGTTGGTGTGATCTTTATACTCCTGCGGTTTTCATCACAGGGTTAGTGGTTTGAGATCTCAAAGACCAACAATTCATCTTTTGTCATTGCTTTTTATCCTGACATATAACAGCATTTGTAGACAGGTGCATGGGGATATTTCTCTCAGATAACTGTCTTTTATAATAAAAAAAAAAATGGACATCACTAAATATTTTATCCAAGCTATACTTTTAATTTGTTCATTTATGATCTATGATATTAATTTGGTATATTTGAGAATGGCCCTAACTTAAATTTTCTTCAATTTTTTGTGATGCTACTCAATTTCTTACATGTCACTTAAACTTAATATTGTTGCACAGATAAATACTGATTAGCCATCATGAAATATGAGGAAACTAAAACTGTTTTTTTTTCCTGTACTGAGGAGGATTAGGCCCACTTTTTAATAGTCATATTATTATGATTATGATTATTATGTGAAAAATTCAGAATTCCAAAATTACAGTCAGAATTGTGACTTTTTTCTCCAGATTTTGAGAAAATCAAAGCATCAGAAAAAAGTCAAAACTTTTAGAAAAAAAAATCCAAATTATGATTATAATCTCAGAATTAAAATTAAAAAGTGGACCACACTTTTTCTTTTTTTTTTTTTCAGAAATAAAAAGGTCAGAAAGTCGGACCAATCTCTCAGGCTTTAAGGGGCCGTTTACACGACAACGGTTTTGTTGCGTTTTAGCCTCGCGTTTACATGGAAACAGTGTTTTAGCCGACCCGAAACACAAACTTTTGAAAACAGCCTCCAGAGTGAGATTTTTCTGATACCCAGCTGACACCGTTGCCGTGTAAACAGTAAGCCGGCGTTTTCAGTGGAAACGATGATGTCACACTCCGCTCCATGCTTTTGCATACAACAGGACAACAATACCGTTGTTACAATCGTGGCGAACTACCGTGTTGTGCTTGTGCTGCTCAATCTGCTGTATCTGCTGACAGTCTTTTGACCAAATGTGCATCTGTTGCTCCACTCTTGAACTTAATATTCCCCAATTCACCAGACGACCTGCTCAACTCTACTTCCGTGGAGATCTCCCAAAAACGGCTTCTGGACAAGACAGTTATAGCACCACCTACAGGCCTGGCATGCTTACTACAGCGTTTTCAGTCCGTCAGCGTTTCCGTGTAAACGCAGATTTTTTTCACTGTGCTTTAGCGTTTTCAGATGAAATGTTGTCGTGGTAACGGGGTGTTAATCTCAGAAAAATAATCGTACAATATCTAAATCTGTACCTCTTCCGTAGCTCTTTATCTAAAAGATGGATTGTGAAGATTTGTGGAGCATAATGTTGACTGTGACTCTACATGTCCTAATGAGCATTTTTTTAAACCTCATATATCGGGAAAGCCTTAAGAAAGATCAAAGCTGACACTGTTTTCTCTTGTTCCATGCAATTACAGTACTGGGCAGTGAATCCTTGAGGATTCATATAATACAGGTGATGATAAAAGCCTCCACAAAGCCATATGACTGTCTTGTATCTCCAGTGCAGAGGGTAAAGGCAGCACCCATTAGTCCAATATCAGAGCTGGAAATAAGTTGGATTGAACCAATCAAAGCACATACTGCACCAGAGGTGAAGCACACCCAGGTCATAACAAGGGCGACACGCACAGAGGAGCGGTCTCTGTTCTGACCAATTTAAGCTTCACATTTCATGTGTTGCTTTGAAATCTAAAAGGCCTTTCTGCACAGATATTTTCAGACTGGTGTTGCTTGAACACACATCCTATGAATGCAACACTAACTTCATGTCCCTTCATTACAGCGCTCCCACTGTCAGTCTGTGCATTGTTAGTTGATGGCTTTTAACAGATTTGACTTTACAAGCATCATGTTCAAGATGGCACAATTGGAACAGTCCTAAGAACCACCTTGTGCGTCAGTCTTCCTTATTTTTTTTTTTCAAACTTAAGACAAAGGGCAGTTTTATGTAAAATCAAGACCAAATATATATTGTTTCTGTTTCAGTCTGTTTATACCACTTTTCTCAGGGGTGTTTAAATTCTTCTAAGAAGCTGCCTTTGTACCCGTCTGCAGCAGTAAAGTGATATCTTCATTACAAAAATGTGTGTGATAAGTGCAACATTGTAGAGTTTACCTGGAGTAACATATTGACAAACTCAAAAACACATTTGAAAACAGCAACAATGGACGGAAAATAAATAAATGCTTATTTCTCAGAATAGTGACGATCCAGTGTACGTGAGCAGTCTGAGCCCTGCTCAGTACAAACAAGCTGTTCCACCTATTTTCTGTGGCTGCATCAACTCCACCACAGAGTAATTAAAACAGAGAAGTCCGTTTATCAGCAGTAAGATTTTTTTATTTTTACTAAGGGCATAAACAATCCTAAGTTGGGTGCTCAAAGCCTCTTTTGACCTCCTGGAGACTAAATGTTTCCACTAACTTGTCATGAACGTTCACTGAGTTTGAAGGCAGGCCATTGTATCTCGCTTTGCCCTACACCACCCACATTAAGTGGCCTCATTAGAGATCAAGTCATTTATTGTGCTTAAAAGTCAGACTGAAAGCTTTCTGAAATCTTTCTGAGATCATTCTGATTTTTGTTGCCACGGTATGTCTGATGAAGCCACAGATGATGTGACCTGTGACCTCAACTTTCTTCTTTACAGGTAATCTGCTGTAACCCACCTGAGCAAACAGATGAAACAAACTGCACCCACTCGCACCAGTACACACAGATGTTTGTTCTGTGGGAAAATGAGGGGACATTACCCCCATTTCTTTTGACCCATAATCTCTGACCTGAGTCTGAACCAGTATCTTTTAACCTATATACTCACGCTAACCCACTTCACATACATTCCTACAGGTTTGTTCCTACAACAAAGACATACGGACTTACATACATCAGAACAAAAGCAGTATGTGTGTAAACATTTCCTTGTACAGATGACTGGGCATGTATGAGAAAACCACAATAGAGAGATAGGGGATCACCATCTCACGTGTGTGGGGGAGGGCTGGAACTGAACTGTGCTATATTTTTTCTTGTTTCCAAAGACAATTTTATATGTCATCACAACAAAGAGACCATTTTTTTAAAATCGTGATAGAGTTAGACCAAGATTTAAGCAATCTAGTGAGGCCTACAAAAAATACCGACAAGTGTTCAAAATCTACCAGCTGAGACTAACTCTCAGAGCAAACGTCAGCAAAAGCTCAAAGGGACGAGGAAAACACACGGGAAAGAGCAGAGATGCTCTGAAAAAAGGGCAGGGAAGGTAAATTAGAAAGCATCAACCAATGGCACCTGCGTCTTTACCATGAGCTTATAGGGACCCCACTTGATCTGAAAATGAGATCATGATTGACACCATGAGAGATGACAACCTCAGCCTGTTGTATCAGACCATCAGTCCCAGCCACTGACTAAACATCACAGTGTGAGTCAAAAAATAAGAAATAGGAAGTGTCCTTCGTCAAAGAGGTATGTGTAGTTTACATAAAAACAGTTTTGGGATTAAATGCAATATTCGGCCTGTCAGAAACTGTGTTTTAGCCAGCCTCAAACGGATACTTTTGAAGAAGTGGAATTTTTCTGAAACGCCGCTGCCACAGTTACCGTGTAAACAGCAAGCCCATGTTTTCAGTGGAAACGCTGGCGTCACGCTCCGCTTTAGGCGTTTGGGCGTTTGGGCGTTGGTGTTTCCTTGTGGTAACCAAGAGGCAACCTCCAGTCTAAGAATATGAGACAATGCGGAAATGCTAAAATCTGCTGTTTCTCGAGTGTCCACTTGAGGCTGGCTCCGGAAGTGCTTAAAGTCACACACACACCAAGCAAAAAAAAGCTGTTTTCACAGCAGAAATTAACCTATTTACAGCCTGGTTCAAAAACGTCTCCTGTCTGAGTCGCTAATTTACTATCAGCACATACTGTAAGGGAGGCGAATTTTTTTCTAACTTGGTCGTCCAGAGGATATTAAGATCGCAAGCTCACCCAATCAGAGGCACAGCTCAGGGTCACGTGACCAACAGGCACCCTATAGCTGCACACAAAGCCCTTGCCACTACCAATATGGCTGCGATAGCCGATGTACTTTATTTTCCGTTTCAAAAACAGATTGGTGACGTCGGGGAGACTATGTCTATGTTCTATACAGTCCATGGTGACAACTTAGACTGCTATGCGTGAACCGGACAACGACCACAGTAACAATGGCAGACTACCGTGTTGTGTTGGTGCTGCTAAATCTGGTGACTACAGGGGTTTGTCTCTACAGTTATATAGCTGACTACAGGCCTGGCATGCATACTTCAGTGTTTCAGTCCCTCTGTGTTTCCGTTTAAATCCTTTTTTTTTTTTTCCAACTGCGTTTTGTGTTGTGTTTTCAGGTGAAAATGTTGTTGTGGACTTTATAGGTGATGTGGTGAAGAGGAACAGCAGCCATCAAAACAAGAACAGGTGCGTGTCAACACTTCTTTGACTTAAGTGGCCCAAATGGAGAATCAACTTTTATGGCGATGGCAGAAGTATGTCTGCACAAAACAATGAGAAGCATTCCTTTAGCATTTCTATCTCCAATTATTGCATCTCAAGATTCATTACCTAGATGACTGAGGACCATGAAATTATAGTATGATGTAGTCTTTCAGCTTTAATGTGTGTTCAGAGCCTCTGCATTTCTGTGATGTGGTGGTTCTTATCTAACATATGTATCTGGAAATTATCAACTCATGAACTGCAACTTAAACATCATTTACATCTGTGTCCACGTCTCTCTCCTGTACTGACCATAGAACAGCATGACTTATGAATCTGAGGGCTATGCATTATTAGGCCTCAACCATCTGTGGTATATGAAGCATATGTTTTCAGGAATTTGTTAATTCATTCCTTTAAAATGACCGCTACTCTGTTGTTTTGTTTTGCTCCTAAAGCTCATGTTTGGTTTGTGTTCATTTCCCTTATGTATCCTTCTAAGGCATTACATTTTGAGCTGTAATTGCTTTACCCTCAGACTATCAGCACCTCATCCAACAGTGCAATATTACAGCTGAAACATGTTCCTACCAGCAGTCCTAAGACCCTGCTGACACTGTTTCATGCCACGTTCAAGGTTTTTTTTTTTTTTTTTTTTTTTGAACCCTGTTGGGTTGTATAAAAAAAGCTGAATAGTTTCCTCTGAGTCATTTTGTGTTAGATGTCCAGGTTGAGTATGTACTAGCTGTAACATTGTCATCTATTTCTGCTCATGAATCATTCAAAAAAAAAAAAAAAAAATCAAGTTCTTGTGTGAATAAGTTGCTTATTTCTCTCTCTGAGCTCACAGTGTCCTCCTGATTGGCTGGAGTTGCAAGTGCTCACAGTTAAAGCCATTTTCAAAGAAAGTGAGTGAGTGGGAAAGCAATTACCAATGGGCACACAGTGTGACTACATCTTTAAGACTTTGTGAGAGGGCACAGCCCCTGGCGCCATGTGGAGCATATTGTAACAAGGCCTAACATGCTGATGGGAGATAAAGCTGGGAAAAGGAAATGTAGAGGAAGGGGAACTGGATCGTGTAATCTTCTACTGAATGATCCCTCATTGAGAATGCCAACATGCTGTATGAGATCTACTTGATTTTCTGGATTTTGCTTTTAGATTAAATAAATAATCAGTTAAACCTCTCTAGAAGCGTCAAGACAGGTTCCCTATTTGCTCTGTTGGTGATCCCAAGAGGTTTAAGAGATAAAAGGACAAGAGGCTAGCAGGGGAAAGGCGGCATCTGTCTCCTTTTGTTCTTAAATTCCTGCGCTGCACGCAAGTCCCTAGACATGCTCACCTCGTTGCTGCCAGCCAGACTAAGACCAGAAAGACACACCTCAAACCTACTACACCACATGACCTGTTTACCTGTTTGTCCACAAGAATCTGGACTGGCCACTTTATGCTTCAGTTGCACTGGGGAGACAGAGCCAAAGAGCGCGCTAAAAGATAACCGTGAATGTCAGAACGCGTGGGTGGAGGAGGGAGGATAGGTAGGAGAGGTTTAGGACCTGAGACAGCAGAGCGACTCGAATGGCATGACAATACAAGTGCGCACCCTTCGATAGCATCTCTTCAGCCGGCTTCCTTTTGCTTTGGAACATTGCTGGCATTGCTAATGGTATATGTAGGCAGCCAACGAGCTTAGACCTGTTCCTCTGACTTTTAAAATAGACCAGCCAGTCCCTGTGTTTGGTTTTTCTCTACAGCAAGGCCAGCCGAGTACCAGCGTAAGAATGCAAACAGGACATCTCATTGCTCAGGGGAAAACAATCCTCATTATGTGGAGGGGAAAAAAAACAACACGGCTAAAGAAACATGCTTCGTTATCCTCAGACATCAGAGATACAGTCCAGTCAGGGAGCCAAATGCAGTAAATGCTGTCTAAGAAAAAACAAAATAACAACAAAAACTTTGCTGGCAACGCTTTTTAGGCAAGCACTCCCACACTTCAGTGAAACCAGATGAAGTGCAGAATGCGGAAGATTCTATACCCAGTTATACCAGGAAATCAACCCTCTGTTTGCTGCAGTTTGCTTAAGATTGATGAAAAAGTGCAGCTCCACATGTCACTTATTTCAAGTCAGTCAGCCAAGCTGGCTTAATGCAAACTGTGTCAACAAGGTCAGCCAAAGGGTAGAGAAGTGGGCGATGAAACCATGATTACACCGTGTTGATTACAGACTAGAGCAGAGTCCTAATAGAATTACATGTCATTGAGACTTTGATTGCTCCTGTAATTATCCGCTTATCAGCAGCAGGCTAATCGTGCTGTGCTCAGGTGCGTAGGACTACTTTAATGCCCCAGTGTGCATTTCTCTTTGGCTGTTGAGAATCAAAAGATTGTTATGTATGATACTGAATGAAACAGAAATGTTAATCTGATCTCTTAGATTCTTCATCAGGCAGCACTCTCTGTTCTGACAAAATGACAACCCAGAGCTCTTTGATTAATGGGCTTCACTTGAGTTTGATAGGGACTGCAGTCACACGGATGAGGACTAGCAAAAGTTAATCTGGTTCTGGAAACATGAGACATGTTATTTTCAAATAAGCCAGCCTCGTGAAGATCTTGAAGAGCTACATCATTTATGTATTTTGCATTAAATAAACTATAACACAGATTTCACAAAGTTTAAAAAGTGACACCTTACAGTGCCCTCATATGTTTTCATGATTAGAGGTAGAGTTCGCAGGATTTCCACAAAAAATAAATGTCAACTTTTACAGGAATAATCCTGCTCGATTATATTCTACAGGCCTCTTTATGTGCATGTTAGTGTCTGTGTCTGCCTCAACCCCCCTCCTCAGCCTGTATGTTGATGTTTTGGTTGTGTTAGGACATTTCATCTTGGCGGAGATTATACGTTGGCTACCTCAGCCAAGCATAGCACACACGTGACTTTGCGTTTCATCAATAGCTAGTGGAAGAGGTTATCCTGGGCAGCTACAATAGAAAAACACAACCAAATTGAAATGAGACACCAAACAAATTAAGCTTTCTACTAAACAAGGATGAAGCCTGACATTACTTCCAATCGCTTTCAGGCACTTAAACAGCAGCACAGGATAAAAAGAGACGCGACTTGGCTTAATGCTAACCAGGTATGTGTCAAACAACGCAGTCATTGGCTCTTGCTAACATGCCAAGTCAGATGCACGGCTCTCCAGTCTTTCCTACGGAGAAAGGAGATGCTACAGGTGGTTGCCGGGCTAGTGAGTCTGTTCATGTTTTCAAGGTTGGAGGCTGTGGGTGTGCTGCTGCTGGCACTGAGCCAAGAAGGAGGAGCCCAGTTGGAATGTTGTGTTTACTAAAAAGTAACAAAAACTCCTGCAGACCCTGCCTTTATGCAAACTACCAGATTCTAACAGAGATGAAGAGGGCAACAGAGATGAAATTTTTCATTCATCCAGTAACCCATTTATTTACGAACCTGCCAGATATTGAGTAACATCTGGATCATAGACTGAATAGAATATGGACAGTCTCTGCTTTAAAGTCTGTTTTTTGGCTTGGTGTGTACATGGTTTCCGGATTTTGCCCCTTGATCTGGATTTTGAATCAGGTAGTCATTGTCAGTTCAAAGGTCACTACCTTTGTCCTTGTTTTGGTCATGATCACTTTGCAGGGCTAATACCTGTTGTATCAAAGTAACCTTGAAACCCACTGACAGCGCCGTTACATCCCCCTGCTCGTTGATACTGTCTCACCCCATAAAACTTCTATTAGTACCTTGAGTGCTGGACCAGCAGTGGTATGACTGCTGATCCTTCAAGCACATACCTCTGTGACATTTATGTGAAGGCTAGATGTTCAGGCAAAAAATATAGCATCTTGAACTTTCAACGGTAAACTCAACTGACCACTCAAAGCACTCTCACACTGCCAGTCACATTCACCCATTTACCCTCTGATGGCTGATATAATAAGAGCCTATCAGTAGCTAATCTCATTCAAACACTTAGCAGAACAACAGAGGGAGAAATCTAGGTTTCAGTATGTTTTGTATGTATCTGCAGGAACTTAGCTCGAATATTAGAATACGATTTTCCTCTATTTGCACTGGCATTGTTAAAGGTCCCATATTTTGCAAAAATCACTTTTAGTCTTTAAGTGAAATTTGTGGGTCTTTGCGCTTCTCCCAGCCCAAAAAAATGTTATATTTAATGATAAAACCTGTACTTAGTAGTGCTTGTGAATGTAAAATCCTGACCTTAAACGAGCTGTTTGGAATTTCTGGGATTTGCCGACATCAACGATTCCCTTTTTTGACCAATCAGGAGCAAGTCTGACCTGATTGGTCCACCGGAGCAGATACCCCCGAACCCTATCTGCGCCCACTCCTCTTCTCGCTGCTGGAGAGCAAGTCATCACTGCTCTGTTTTTGGCTGTAAACAGCCACATAGTTCTATGAACAAGCTTCCCATCTCAGAAGAAGACAAGACGAAGTGGCTAGAGTTCATTTATCAAGGAAATGTTCCAGCTACACTCAGTAAAACTGTGCATGTGTGTGCTAGTCACTTTACGGCCAACTGCTTTTCCAACTTTGGACAGTACAACAGAGGGCTAGCCAATAGACTGGTCCTGAATCCAGGCGCATTACCAACCAGAGCGGTGGCTCATTTACATATGAAGGTCACGCCCACTAAATCAGAGCGTTCTGAACAGAGGGGCTATGAGAGCCTGGAAACAATGCTGCTGTGCTTGATTTGTTGGCTTTTTGGACCAAAACATGTTACTACCATTTCATGAAGACATCAATGATCCATATTAAACTGCAGAAAAAGAGCAGAATATGGGACCTTTGAAATGTGACTTTTGAATAACTTCAGCGGGAACGGAGTTGATTTTGAGAGGCTAAGGCTAAGATCAGGCTTTCGCTCGCAGGTGTCTGGTTGTCAACACCCATGAAGAAAGTCATCGTTAACTACATGACTTATTGCGTTACTGCAGATTTCACTCAGCCCTTTTTGCTCTTCACAAAGACTGCTTTCATGCAAACAGACTACACATGTTTAAATGCATGTAGACTACTTCATTTGAACGGACATCTGAACACCTTAATCCCGTTGCCTACCTGTTCCTTGTATTTTTTGCAGAACCCGTCAAAAGAGATTAGCTACATGGTGATCCATGAGGATTTATCAGGGTGGATTTGAAAAATGTCTTTTTTAATTGATTTCAGCTGCTTCCCAAACAGACATGGATGAAACACATGCCGACTAAGTTAAACAGTGATGTTTCTGGTTTGCAGAACCAAAGACATGTACATACTCAAATGCATCATTTTATTTGGAAGTGTAGCTCTCTTATAAACATTTGATATCTTTTTTGGGGGTGACTTAGAAACATTATCTAACTCAGCTTTGCATGAAGCACAGTTTCAGTATGTTGAGCCTGTTAACCCTCCTTCAGTGTGTCTCCCTGTCCCTCACTGACCATGTAAGACATCTACACCTGACATTGAAGCTGCAGTTTGAATATGAAGAAATGACAGAGAAAGAAAGAGCAGCAGAGCCAAGTCAAATGGTCACCTAATGACTCA
Organism: Halichoeres trimaculatus; assembly: GCF_033239565.1. Classification (NCBI taxonomy): domain Eukaryota; kingdom Metazoa; phylum Chordata; class Actinopteri; order Labriformes; family Labridae; genus Halichoeres; species Halichoeres trimaculatus. Next base: position 25,105,424 of record NW_027437183.1, read on the forward strand.
GGGGAAATGGTTTCCTGAGATATGAAAACAACTGTTCTGTTTTGTGACTCCTACATTAACTCATACTATCAGCTCTGAAAATAGTTTCATGTTTACATTTTTTTCATGTAATTGTGGATCAAACACTGAAAAATCAAGAGATTTTTCTTTTCAGTGTTTATGCCACCAGCGTTTTGCATTCCTGCCATTAGAGACTTATCCTGTTATCCCCCATTTAGTGCTGTTGTTTTTGAAACCTTCCATGAGAAAACTGTTTTGGTTGTCGAATGGCCTTTAAAGGACAGACTGGAGCTCAATTAACCTAATGGGTGTTATTCAAGACCTGAGAAATAATAGTGACAACCATGAGGACAACAACAGGGCAGATTATTGCTGCCAGGTTTCACACTGTGAGTCACAACCCATGTAATGTTCCTGACAAAACTAACATTTGTGATTTTAAAAGTCTTATTTGCATTTAGGTTGTTTAACTATTGCATTACCAGCCGTAAGTCTCTGGTTTAAAAACTGTCAATGTTCATAAATCCTCTTGTTTGTTCTCCTTTTATTTCTAACATTGCAACAGCCAACTCTATGACACAGAATTTAGTATGTAGTCTCATTTAGTTGTGACAGCTTCACACAAACTGAGTGACAAACTTTTCTGCTCGAGTATCAGTTTAAGAAGTTACAGTTACAGTTTAAAACACACAGACCCTCATTTTATTGGTGTCTGGAGTTATCAGACTCTGTATGCATGCTAATGACTTTTTATTTCCATCCAAAACTGTGAACAGACTGTTCAGATCACAGCAACTTCAGTCTCTCAGTGTGACCCAGTAACAAAAAAACAGCAGGAGGAGCAGTGCTGCCCCTGCCTGCTGGCAAAGCCACATAGCAAAGGCTTTTCTTGAGTGGGTCGAGTTTAGTGTGGGGTTTCTTCCTGCCTCCTCTTTTAGTTTTTCCAATGAGAGATCCCTGATTTTTGCTATCACTGTAGAAAACAGGGTTAAAATGAGTATGTAAAACAATTTTCATGGACTGCTTGTACTTGGCATTAAAAGTAGACAACATCATACATTCTTATGTTGGATATACATCACTTCAGGTGAGTGGTTATGTTCCAGTTTAACTTGTGGACTGTATATAGACGGACCGTCATTATCGGGAGCCATACTGGAAATGTAACTATGAACTTAACTTAGCTGTTCAGATTAGCTGTGCCTCTGATTGGGAAAACTCATACACATCTGAATATCTTCAACTTGTTGCGTTCTAAATAAAATAAATAAATAAATAAAATGACCCCATGCAGTGTGTAATGGCATAGAAATAAGTTTTCAGACTGAAGTGTTGTTTTTTTTTTTTTTTTTTTTTTTTAACAATTTGAAAACTCAACCTTCCTGTAGGTGGTTTGTTTGTTGTTTATGGTACTTACAGAGGTAGCCTTTAGCGGAAACTTATCAAATTCCAAATCCAGCCATAGACTGTAAAAAAATGGACGTCCGCTTGCTTGGCTCGAAGTGAGGTCTCCACAAAAACTGCTCCCCCTGGTGGCTGGCTGCTGTATAGGTTAAAAAATCCAGCTTTCCAGTCATTCCAGATGGGCTGTGGTCAAACTTTAAGAATGAATACACCTCGTAGAAATGTTTCTCACGTCTGATTGTTGTGGTGATTTGAAGATATTATTTGGCTGTTTTGTATTCAAGTCTCCTTTTTTCTGAGACGTTTCGTTTTCATTTGTTATACTAGGTTAAAAACGAGGCTTTACGTCACACTTAACGATGATTAACAGCTGCCATTCTCATGTATTTTTTTCGGGGATTGTTAAATATGTCGGGAGGTAGAGTCAAGAAGTGATTAGACTCTTAAAGAAAAAATAGTTGTTTTTTTTGTCACCAGCTCCGCTCAGATTCTCCCAGAATCCCTCACAGTCTCTGCTGCGCAGACTCTGGCTGCACAACTGCTACAATAGCTGCACCTGTGATGGGGTATTTTGGCTTTTAAGCCTGCAAACTTCTTGATCTTGCGACTCCAGCTGCCTGTCAGTCATGCAGCTAGTTGGACTGAACATGCAGCCGGTGTGAGTTGACAAATGCAGCCAACATGCAATGTAACGGAGTCTGACTACAGACATGTCAAGTTGTATTTGAGGCATAATAGCAAACTGTGTGATGCCTTCCATTTGAATGTACCTGTGTATGTTTAGCTTATAAAGTATTATGGCAGTGTGGCCTTAAACCAGAGAAACAGTCCCAGCTAATGGTGAATGGCAGTACTACAGCTTAGGTACAGTTTTCGACTTGCTTTGACAATCAAATATATGACTAATGCTTTGAACAGATCGGCCTGTCATTAAGGATAACACGTTTTAGTTGTTTAGTCAACTAACTCAACGCCTGGTAACTGGTGAAATGTGTTCAAAAACTACGCAGAGATAAGGTGGCTGTTTGGAACTTGACCTAAAATAAAAAAAAAAGTAAGAAAAGATAACTAAGATAAAAAAAAAAACAGGTAACAATTATTATTTTGAACTGAAGATAGGTTGTTTTTCCTCTTCTCCTAAATCCTGAGCGCTCAGGCCAGAACAGCCTCAGGTCAGAGACTGATCTGTGTGGAAGATCTCATGAGCATCCATGCACAGTGTTGTCCATTACCTTCAATGCTGTGCATGTTTGTATTCTAGCTCTTCCGTGTAACTGGATGCATATGTCTGTGTTGCCAAAGCGCAGCTGCAAAATCCTATATGCAATGTTTGTTGTCCCACTGTGTGCCAAGTCAGATATGTCTATAGGGGCAGCTTAATGAAGGATGTAAGAGGTGAGAGTAAAATGTGAATTCACTGACCTCTTCTCCCACAGTGTGTTGACATAAAGCAAAAAAAATAAAGGATACACAGAAGAAAGCAAAGCTTGTTACTTCTCCTGAAAGTGGAGTATTTTTGCTCTGATGAATTTCCCACAGAGAGAAATTATGCCAAGAGTGTGAAGTGTAAACTTAATAAAGTTATCTAATTACCCCATCTATTGTCACAAGCCTCTTAGCTGTATTAGAGTGCACAGCAGGGTACATGCTGATGTTTTAGAGAAAGTGCATTAGAAAAGATGAGTTCAGCAAGAGTTAAGACCACATATAAAGTTCATTTAGTGTGCCTCAGTGATTTCTTATGCATTTTTGGAACACCCACAGCTCTTCCTGTGAGGAGAGATAATGAGATCTACAGAGAGCCATGAGAAACCAACAGAGGTTTTATTCTAGAGGCTGAGTGTCTTAAACAGATACAACTGAATGAAATTATCTCAGTGTGTGGATCTAAAGGCGGAGTTTGCAAACTAACAACCAAACAGTCATCATTCTGTGAAATTTTGTCATTGAAGAACAGAAAAGCTTCTCACATCTTTAGAGTAGTGTGTGTTAAATCAAAACTCCCTCTTTTACTCTGTCTTTAAAGCTCACAGATTGTCTTTTAAATAAATTCCTGGTTTATCTCAGAGTAAAATCATGCTTCCCTCTTGAGTTAGTTTCCTGGGTTGTTGCCTGTTTGGTTTTCTCCAGCTTTTTTAAAACATGAAGGAACCAGGATCATCCAGATCCAGGATAGTGCACATGGACTAAAGATAATCAAATGCTTTATTGTTAAGCAGAGTGTCAGTTGTATGCAGCATGTGCCAAATATTTTTGGTGCTTCAATTTCATTGGAGTTTATTTGGCCTACATTGTCTGTGTGCCTAAGCCAGACAGCATAGTTTCTGTCTGCAGCAGAATACCTGCATTTTTACATTCTTTTACAGATGTGATGTTAATCTCTCTGGAGATTGCACCCTGTCTCTGTTTCTATCATCCATCAAAAAAAAGATATGTTTTAGGACATTTACTGATTATTACAGCCTGTTCAGAGATCTCCCTGCACAGTGCATCAAACAGTGTGTTCATTTGAAACAGGTGCACACTCTCAGGCTGCTCATTGACGATCTCCAGGAACACAGTGAACACAGCGAATCGAGTTTCCTCTCCAGGCTTTTTTTAACCTTCAGTACATTGGTGCTACAGAGGAAATTTCCAGCGCTGCTTGTCAGCCTGTTGAATGAATGGTGTCGCCGTGTGTGCTGTGTAAACCCGGCTTCCATCAGTGGTCCCTTAAAGCGGGGAGTGCCCAGATGGTTTGATTACAACTGACCACACTTTGACCCCAAAGTTGTTTAACGACAGCCTCACAGCTCCAGGAATAAAAGGAAGTATTTCAAGGTGCATGAAAGCCACATTAAAGGTGACTGATTGTTTTTCACTGCGTGTGTATCACTTTTCTGTTCCTCAAGGGGTTAGATGAGAGATGAGACCAACAAGCTGCTCAGCTCGGGATTGTGATTCTCAGGCTTTTCTTTGAGAAGAGATCCTGAGATAAAAATGGTTTCTTCAACACATCAAGCACTTCCCTCCAATCCCCTGATTTCTGATTGGCCACTTAGCAAACAATGATCGTCTCTCTTCCATTTTTGAGCTTTATTTTTAAAAGCAGTTTGTAGTTCCTGTGTTTTTTCCATATCCTAGCTACACGGTAGTTGTTGACACTGTCATGAGGGATTTAATGTGCAGTCGATTCCTAAGTGTGTTTCAGGCATAGACTGTATATAGAGTGGACAGCGTGGCTCTGCCATTTATCATCGTACGGTTTTGAAGCCAAAGGAGAATCTGAGTGGAGATGGGTGACAAAATTTTTTTTTTTCTTTTTTCGAGAGCGTAATCACTTTTTGACTCTACCTCTCAACATATTTTACAATCCCCGAAAAAAATACATGAGAACAGCAGCTGTCAATCATTAAATGTGACGTAAAGCCTTGTTTTTAACCTCGTATAACTAATGAAAATGAAACTTTTCAGAAAAAAAAGAGGACTTGAATATAAGACAGCCAAATGATATCTTCAGATCACCACAACAATCAGACGTGAGAAACATTTCTACGAGGTGTATTGATTTTTTAAAGTTTGACCACAGCCCATCTGGACTGGCTGGAAAGCCAGATTTTCTAACCTATACTGCAGCCAGCCACCAGGGGGAGCAGTTTTTGTGGAGAACTCACTTCGAGCCGAGCAAGCGGACTTCCATTTTTTTTACAGTCTATGGTTTCAGGTTACGTGTGTAGGCTTTTGTGTAGGTGTGTAGGACTAAGGACCTCAGGCTGAAACATAAAGTCATGACAGAACCAGGCTTATGGCTGCAGGCAGCATTGGTGCTGTTGCACTGCAGCACCATCTCCTTTTTTTTTTACTCTGACCTTTGTGACCGTAGTTTTTGAGTCCCCTCCAAGGGGCAACATCAGGTTTTAAAAAATGAGGCCTATGCAGAAGTGCAAAACATTGCTGTTGGTCAAAAATCCGCTTGAGGCTGGCTGCAGAAAGAAACAACTTACAGACCAAGCCAAATCTGACTTTTACAGCATTAACAAACATATTTCTAGCCTGGTTCAGATAATGGCTTAGGTCTGAAACGTTAATTTCCCTATCGGCACACACTGGACAGAGGGTAAATTTTTTTTCTAATTTAGCAATAAAAGATACACTCTATGAGAGAGGCTCAAAGCCCACATTATATGTTATATATATGTTTTAAACAGTCCATGCCCCCCTCTCCAAAACTTACTAAAATAAACTAAAACTATAAAGAAAATGCCCTTAGTTTTTGTCTTTGTCAATTTCATGCATAAATTCACTATTTTGGTATGGAACCATAAAGATTCAAAATTAAAAAAACAACAACAACATTTTACAATAAATACTATTTAGATAGATAACAGACAAATATACAATACGGCAATTAAATTGTAAAATATGGTAACATTATTAGATGTGTTTTAATATACGACAACATTTAATTATTATAATTAAATATTTTATACACATTATTTTAACAATTTTCACACTTTTTTTAAAATGATAAAATAATTAATTTATTTTCAGGGCTTTAATATAAAAAATGTAGTTTTCTAGAATGTGCTTTTTATTTCATAATGTTGTTTTTTAGCATAATGACTTGGTATAATAAAAAAAAGACTAAAGCTAATAAAAACTAAACTAAAATAGAAAACTTTCCATAAAAACTGAACTGGATCTGAAAGCAAAAATTGAAACCAAATAAAAAAACACTAAAGTAAAATGCAAAACTATGACAACCTTGGCGCACCACCACCCCGGTTGGACCGCCTAGAAGCTCAGGACGTGCCCACAGCAGATAGAGAACATGTTGTGCTCTTTACGACTGAGTGAGCAGAAATATTCTTTGATCATGGGACAGAGAACCTGCCTTGAAAAATAAAACAGCTGTAGCTTTCAGTGTGTGGTCTGAGAATGAGCCTCTCCCTTTAACTCTGTATTGTTTTTACTCTCACTGTATGTGTCAACTCTCTGGGCTTTAGGGAGTGACCTACGTCTGTGGGACGGTATGTCACTTCAGTGAGGCGCCGTTTGTAAATCCAGACACGTTACGTCACACTATCAGATTCCTTATGGCATTTGTTCTACATCAGATCAACCTGAATTTTACCTTTGACCTTTGTCCTTGAACATTCTCCTGTTTTCCAGTTTGTTTGTTTTCATCCCAGCCCTAATCACAAAAAAAGAGTCAGCAACAGAGAAAATGTGAGCTGTTTGAGCATCATGACTCACCGTGGTGCCATGTGCTTATCAGTGCATGAATTCTGAAACTCAAAAAATATGATGAATGTCTGATTTCTGTGATTTCAGCGATGCAATAAGAAACCTCATTGGTTTAAATGGATCCCTGGGAGAACAGGTTTGTTTGTTGAAGCTTTCACTCAGTTTCACTTTGATAGTGTTGATAGTGTGTGTACAGGGGGCTTTTATGGTGAATTAAGACCCCACAAAAGCTGAACAAACAGTGCTGCATTTTTGAAACTGGTGTAATCAGCAATCCAGGAGACGACACAGTCTGTTTTTACTGGACTGGACAACTGGAAGTGAAGACTTTTTCTGACGATTAGGAGAAATTAAGAGTTGTGATACATGAGACAATGTAGAAAAGAAAGAATAGGAAAAAAGTCTGGATTTCTTCATGCTAGCAGAACTATACACACACACACACACACACACACACACAAAGGCACAGGCCAGTGCAAGATATGGGAACTTTACATGGGAATCCTCGTTACAAATACATTCTTTAAAGACATTTTCCCTTGAGACAAAAGGTATATGTTTAAAATGAGAAAACAAGAGATAGTTGCATAAACCTTTATATTTATAATGACAGTGTCTCGGGGGGTTATTTTGGGGCCTGGATGGAGCTTTTTTAAAGTCACTGTGAATCTCCACATTGACATTCCAGTCTTGTTCTCAGGCCCTCATGCTGCTCTCCACATTGACATTTGCTTGGGTCAATCCCGGCCACTTAAATCCAGACCTGCTATTCACTGTTCCAGCATTAAGACAATAGTACAGTAATAATTGAATAGAAGCTCTACATTTGTTTAACAACATGCTATAAAAATAACTTAGAAACAGTACCAAAAAGCTAAGTGAGACTGAAATGTACCCAAGCTGTGCTTTAAAATGATGTGTTTGTAGTTTCAGTGTCTGGGGAGCAGATCATGAGGCTGTTTTATACTCCTCTGTGCTCTCCAGTGTGACCTTTTGCACTCTCTGTCATGCAATAAATAAATAAAGTGTGCCCCCATTTTTCACATTGCAAACTTTTGCACAGCTGTGTCCAGGAGAGACAGCCAGGGAATCAGCTTGGATCATTTACTCTGCAGCTTGACTCTGCCCTTCACCTACACACAACTATCCAGGCTGCTGTTTAGTGAAAAGTGAAAAGTGAAAATTGAAAGCGATGCTCTGTAAACTGTAGGGCAAGGAGAAAAGAAGAATGATGTATCGTGGTATCATTTTGTATATAACCCTTTTTTTTTTCTTTACAAATCTAAGTCCTTCATTTGGTCTTTGTAGAAATGCTGGGTTGAAAAAAAGTTGGGATGTCAGATCCCCTGAATAAATCCTAAAAACGGACTCACATGTGGTGTTCATTGTTTGGTAAAGTATGACTCCTGATATAGTCTGTAGACATAGTTATTATCATTAAACTTTTGCACATGATTTGGTGTTCAAAAAGTAAACTAAAAATTGCAAAAATCTGAGATATTGAAGAATCGTAATTTATATTGAATCAACACTCCAAGAATCCTGCAAGAATTGAATCAAGAGAACCATATCGTTACAGCCCTTGTAAACAGATTACTGGTCACTTAGTGTCTCTTTTTCTAAAAGAACCTGATCAGAGTTTGAGGGAATACTGACATGTTTAGAACTGTTTAGCTACTAAAGCTAATTCACTCAATTCATTGAAACATTGTTACTGCAAGCTAATGTTAGTTCGCTCATGCAACATGGCAAGAGTAGAATAGAATAGAACTTTATTGTCATTGTAATAAGTAAAACAAAATTGAAGTCACAGCAGCAATCAAGAAAACAAAACTAAGAAAGTGTACAGAAAGTGCAAAAAGTTCCATAAGAAAATAGATGATGACAGCATGTCCATCATTGTCCAGTTCAGCCAGCCTCCACCTCCACAGGGTCCAGGAGTGAGCTTCTTCAGTCATGCTCCATCTCTGTCTCCTGGATCCTGTCTGCTCACAGCAGGTGAAGCTCTTCCAATGTGACGTTGGTGTCTGATGTTAGCTCTGTTAGCCATGTCTGTGAATAGCATGATGCTACTCTGCCCTCTGGTATTCCCTCTGTTGCTGGTTAGCACAGCTAGCTCATCCATCTTATTGGAGATAGATCTTAAGTTCCCAATAACAATGGATGGAAGGACAGGTCCATGTTGTCACTTCTTAGCTCACACCTGAGAACCAGCACGTCGTCTTCACCTCCTTCTTCTCACCTTGAGGGAAGACATCAGGCCTTACACCAGTTAGCATTGACATGCTACAGGCTGCTAACAGCTGAGTTCACATGTAAACAATGCAACCATGGTTACATGTAGGATCTCCAGACAAACACAGGAGAAAAAGTAGTAAAAATATCACTGAAGCCACAAAAAGTTTGGTGAATTACAAGTAAGGGACAAAAAAGAGAGAGCTGCTGCAAAAGGCTGCCATATCCAACAGGGCAGTGCCTAGCAACTACTACTACTACTACTACTACTACTACTACTAACTACCAACTACTTCTACTGAGGCCTAGTTTACATGACGTTTCATCTGAAAACGCTGAAATGCAGTGAAAAAAATCTGTGTTTACATGGACACTGTGAGAGACTAAAAACGCTGTAGTAAGGCTTGTAGTTAGCGCTCTAACTGTTTTGTCCAGAAAACGCCAGTTTACTGTTTACACAGCAACAGTGCTGGAAGCTTTTCAGAAAATTCCACTTTTGAGGCCATTTTAAAAAGTTTGCATGTTGGGTCGGCTAAAGGCTGAAAAGCAAGCAGTACGCTTGCGCTTCACCCTAAAACCATTGTTGTGTTCACAGCCCCTGAGCCCCTTTCTGTATGGACACACTGATTTTGTATAAGGAATGTTTCAATCATTGAAAGAAATGCTGACCAGCCAAATGTTTTAGTCTTTTACTGTTTCATGTTTATATGAGGGTTAACGAGTACACGTGTCAGCTGTGTTGCTTCAGATCATCTTTACTTCACTTTCTTAATCTTTTTCGAGATTATTTTTTGGGCAGTTTTGCTTTAAAAAAAGCGATGACAGCTGAGAAAACACTGGGAAAGCAGGAGGGAGTGAGAGCGGGAGGGAGATTCATGCAGCAAAGTCCTGCTGTGAGTAGGGCTCATCTCCAAATGGTACACGCTCCACTCCAGAAGTGCTGTGATTTCACAATGTTTTTGCTATTAAACCATTACAGCCATATTCAGGCTGCTGTGTTTGTGTTTTAGACCCCACTGAGTGGTGTACTTCTCTGATTTTTGCAGTAATTCCCTATGTTGTGTAAGACATAGAGTGAGAGCTCTGTAACATAATGCTTCAGACCCGATGTGCTGTGCCTGTAATGGGGAGTCATTTAAGTATGATAAAGTCTCTGGAGAAAGCCCATTAATGGATTTGAGGTCACCACCAGGACCTGTGTGGGCAGCAACATATTGGCTCTGGGTGTCATGTCTTCCCTCATGATAACTCTCATGATGACAGGACATGTTGGACACCCCTGGTGACATTAGTAATTGGAGCACTGAGGACACAGAATTGCTCTGTTTAGGTTCTATTATCAGTAGCTCTGGAAAAAAAATGTTCATCATGTACTTCTTGCTGCTGAGGGAGGCCAATTTTCACCCTCAGTTATCCAACGTTAGCGCTGTGTTGATGTGTTATGTTGACCCAAAGGTTAGAGGCTGGCAGACACACTGGGATGAAATGGTTGTGGTATTATGCAGTGATGTGAACTTCTTAGTGCTCTGGCACCTGCTTGCTTTTGACACACAGCTCCTTTAATCTTTCTTCAGTCTGATAACAGTAGAGAGGGTTGAGCCAGGCTGGAATAACCCTGAAAAGGTCGTGTCCTATCAAGCTTCTTCTACTTCGAGTGTTTCTTTGAAGGGAAACTCATGGAAGAGGGTGAGGAAGGGGCAACAGCTGAAAAACTGACTTAACTAACCAAAGATCATCTATTATTTGATGGCTGCTCACAGGTTGTGGTGGTTGTGACTTTCATCAGAACTTTTTATCAAAGTCGGTGAGCGTTCTTACACATTTCCTCGTGACAGACCTTATGTTTCCTGATGATGAACATCGCTTAAATAAGAGAGTGAGAGAGCGTTTAGGGAGACGCACACTGACTTTCAAAGACTCAAGTTCAGCCAGACACTGAGGTAATGACTTTCCCACAACAACAGACTTTGTTTTTTGTTGGTAGATCACAATCATTAGTGCTTAGACATTACAATAACATTTTTTTAATGACAGCTAATGTTCGTATTATAAAGTATTATTCCAGTTGATTACACGTGGTCCCATTTTGTAGTTTCGGACATAGTTTCTCTCAGTCGTGGAACCATAGTCACCAAAGTAATCACTGCGATCTGGAACGAACAAACACTGCTATCAAAAAGTCTGATGTGATACAAAACATTGAGCCATCAGCTGATACAAGAGTTATGTTAAATAATACATAAACCTCCTAATTCAAAGATAAAATCCTGAATGTTGGTGATAACTCACCATTTCACAGGAAATCTATGCTTAGTCTCATAAATCCAGTTTGTACCAGGGCATTTTTTCTTGAATTTTTTTTATAGTGACTGCCCACACTTTAAATCTTATACTACAAGAGAACATCAAAATAAAGAAATTAGTAAAGAATGGGGTTTTTCTCCACACTAGACCTTCTGTGTTATTAAAAACCATTCCAGTCAATATAGGACTTTTTTTTTTTTTTTTAGGACTTTCTTTTTTAAGGTTTATTTGTGTTATTAACAACCATTCCAGTCATTATAGGAATTTTAGGACTTTCTTTATAAAAAATTTATTCAAAGCAAAACTGAAACACGTTTTGCAGCTAGGCAAAGTACTGAATCATTTTCTTTTGGTATATTGGTGTTTGTAAATAAATCAGAACGATGTTGTTTACATTTTATATGCATGCCTATGTCCATGCCTACAAAGATAAATATCTGCTCATGTACTAACCTTCAGTCCTAATCTGGCAAATTGGTAAAACAGTGAAGAATGCAAATTGGCTTAAATTAAAAGTACTTTTGTGTAGATATATATCCAAGTTTGTAGTTTAAATTATCACATCAACTGGTTAGAAAGCCAATGAATTAAAGTACAGTCTCAGAGGGAAAAAAAAGATTACTAGATTATGTAATTATAAAAATTACTTTTTTTGGCTTTGTGTGTGTGTGTGGCACACGTCACCCAGCTGTTAATCTTGCTTCTCTGGCTTCCAGTAGCAGCTTGAATCCAATTCAAAGCTCTTCCTCTTGCTTACAAAACATTGACAAGAATGGCTCCTTCCTACCTGGGGTCCCTCATCCAGGTCTACACTCTTTCTCGCCCACTACGCTCTACTTGTGAAAGACGCCTGGTGCTCCCGGCCCAGCGTGGCTCCAAATCTCAAGCCAGACTCTTCTCCTCTGTTGTGTCCAAAAGGTGGAATGAATTACCTAACTCTATACAATCCACAGAGTCCCTTTCTATTTTTAAGACATGTCTGAAAACTCATCTGTTCAGGGAACACTTTAGCACTTAAAACCTTCTCCTCCAGGTGTAGGATGAGTCAGTAGGTCTAAGACTCAGCTCTTGTGATTTTTAAAGCACTACTACTGAAAGTTGTTGGAGTTTGAAGTATACTGTTGCAGCAATGAATTGTGGTTTGTTGGCTTGTTGATTATCACAATTGACAATCTGATAAACTCATTGCGAAGAAGATGTGTTGCACTGCATGAGGCAAATGGTGGTCACGTCAGATACTGACTGGTATTGAGTCCCCAGACCCCCAATAAAGCAAAAAAGTTTGATTCTTATTGGAGTTTTGACCAATAAGAATCAAATATTCAACACAGCTGGGTAGCAACATAGTGCAACAACCTGAATCGTAACGTCTTTTTTATGCTGGAAACCTGTTGCTTTTTACCACAAAAGAGTCAGCTTATATGAAAATGTGCACAGAAAGGGTTCCTGCGATCAGACTCAAAGCAGGAGAAACCCTCCTCCTCAGCCTCCTCCTTCTGCTTGGCTCGTTTCTTCAACCTGGACGACCCTGCCTGACAAAGATCTGCACGTGACTTTGATTAACAGCTCAGATCCCTTAGACTCAAAGCCAGACCATAATGAAGCGAACAATTTTTCTAATGCCTCAGTGCTTCAGCCATCTGATCACTTAGACTGATCCTTCAGGTATAAAACTTTGTTAAACATAAAAATATAAAACTTGATTAATAAGAAACACTGATGTCTGTGAATAGCATGATGCTACTCTGCCCTCTCGTATCCCCTCTGTTGCTGGGTTAGCACAGCTAGCTCGTCCATCTTATTAGAGATAGATCTTACGTTCCGAATAACGATGAGTGGAAGGACAGGTCCATGTCCTCACTTCTTAGCTCACACCTGAGAACCAGCACGTCATCCTCACCTCCTTCTCCTCACCTTGTGGGAAGACATCAGGCCTTACACCAGTTAGCATTGACATGCTACAGGCTGCAAACAGCTGAGTTCACATGTAAACAATGCAGCCATGGTTACATGTAGGATCTCCAGACAAACACAGGAGAAAAAGTAGTAAAAATATCACTGAATCCACAAAAAGTTTGGTGTCCATGAGCAACAAATGAGCCATACAAAGTAATGATCCACTCCAAATACAAAGATTACAAAAAAAGAGATGAAAATATTACAAGAACAACATAACTTCTCTGTCCCATAAATTCATTAATTCTGTCCCAGTTAACAAACTTTATGGACTAGCTATAAGAAACTGATAAAACTGTTACACTGTAACACAAATTCGGCCAAAAAATAGTTAAAATTTATCACACTAAAAAAACAAACTGCATTTTCTTTTTTATGTGAAAAATTGAGGTCTTTAGCTGCATCTCATAAAGTGACATTTAAAAAAAAAAAATCTGACTCTACGTTGCGTAAATCATGCAGTTATACCAGTCTGAAATGGTCAATGAAATAAACATTATTTTTCAGGAACAGCAGCAGATCTGCCAATCTCCTGTCATCTCAGGAGATAAAACCAATGTTCTCTAATCATAACCCTGTGGTAGTTCCATCTTTTTATAGCATTCTCATTTCTCTTTGTTTGTTGATCTCCCTGTCTTACGTGCTGAAAAGGAGCGCCATGCTTTTTATAATCACTGTGAAATTTATGTGGTTCTCTGAAGCACACGTACCTGAATGGTTTTCTTTATTTTCTAAGAAGGACAAAACACAAAAAGTATATAATTGGTTTGGCTCAGAAAACTGTGATTAAAACCATGCATTTCATCTTAAAGGGTGAAATCACAACTGTCTGTCTACTCTCAGCACATGCTGTACAGTTTGTAGTCTCAGTCTCTATTTGAACATCTTAAAGTAAAAACAATATGTTCCTGATGTTTTGAAAGTTTCCTCTCAGCTATCTTGCTGTTGTTACTGCTGCCCTGTAGCCTCTGGAGAGCTTGAGGTCAAGCCTGTAGATTCATTAGTGTGGTTTTACAATGCACCAGGGGTTTTCTGTACATTCAATGAATGCTGTCAGCTGTACTTGGATGTGACAGTATCTGTCACTCACCGTAACAAGCTCTCGGAGTACTTTATATAGAAAGAGGTGTCAAAGCTTCAAGAAGCAAGAAGAAAAGGAAAATGTATCTATGTCTTTTTTTTAAAGATTTCATGGGTTTAATTTGATGTGACAGAGTAAACTTAAGTAATGTAATGGCAAAACAAGGACATTTTATTGGAAATAAACCAAATACAACTGATTAAATTATTTGTTTCCTTAACCATGCGCTAAAAAATGCATTTCTAGCTTCCAACAGCAAACCACAAACATCTGCTATTCATGACTGTATCAGTATCAGACCACATTCACTGGAGCTGCTGTGGGGAATTCTCAGGGTATGCACTAATTGAAAATGGTATTAGTATTATTAATGGTATGTTATTGTATGAGAAGCTTCATTAGACAGAAGTCCTTATTTTGACTGGTCCTCCCCAGGGGCAGTGATCTCAGGGTCGTTTTCATAAACCCAGAGGATCTTGGGGATGGTCTTCATTTTCTCATTGTGTTTCAGTCTGTTATCTCTTGATAACCAAAGGCTGGTGTCTGTCCCAGCTGTGGGGTGCACTCTGAACAGGTCATCAGCCTATCACGGGGCTAACAGGTAGAAATAGGGAACCATTCACATGCACTCACATCTCCAGACATCTCCAACCAGCCTGACGAGCATGTTTTTGGACTGTTGGGGGACCAAGAAAAATGCAGGAAAGCAAAAAGTACTGCTGTACTCATTGTGCTGTCCTCTCTAAATAAAGGCATAAAAAAGCCCACAAGGTAAAAACAGCTGCTCAGACGTGGAATCTAACCAGGAACCTTTTCGCTGTAAGACAACAGGCCTAATTCTTCAATCAGACATCAAAAACTGAACCAGATAACACAAACATATTGTTTGTGGTGCATTGAAACATTTCAAACAAGCTAAAAAAAGACAGTTGGCTTTCTCTTTTGACTTCTAAAAAAAATAAAACAATTAATTTCGCATTTCTTTGTATATATATTCATCCAGCTGAGATGTTGTCCCTGAAGTTGTTTTTGCTGTTAAGGAAGATTCACCATTAATGTGAGGTTTTGGATAATCAGACTTGAATCAATAAACACAGCAGGGTAAAGAATATTGACGTAAGGTGTTTTGAAACATCTCAAATTAATCCACTGACTAACCACGATTTGAAGCTTCAGTGTGCTGTGAAATGGAAAGAAAGGGGTCACCTGACATGAGCCCAGAAGTGATGGCTTTTTTTTATTTTTTTTTTGCAGCAATCACTCAACACAAACATAACGAGGTCATTTCCTCATTGCTGAAAAAGTCTTATCTTCAGAAACCAATGTCTGTGTTTACTAACAAAAGGAAGTATTCCTTCTTGGTGTACTGTGACCATAAATATTCAGAAAAAAAAAAAAAAAAAAAAAAGACAGGAGGGTAAGATGCTCCTCTCCTGTCTGTTAGCAGGACTCCACCCTTTAGTGAAGAAGAGAGAAGAGAGTTACATTCCTCAGGAAGTTTACCCATAGCCTCTTCCCTTCATCCATCGCTCTTCCTGCCTCATCTGAGCTTCACTGATCTCTATCGGCTGGGTGGGCCGATAACTGATGGTAATGAGGAGAGGAGACCCTGGGACATTTCGTAGTGTGAAACTTTTACACTCGCAGTGGACCTATACACTGATTACTGGAATCACATTAAGGTTTTTTGTCAGAGGGATGTCCTAAAATATTATTATTACGAGGGTATTCGTAAGTGTGTAGCCCTTACCTGGTTGAATTAACTGAGGCCCAATTAAAAACGACAACATTTCACCCCAAAACACAAATACAAAGTGAAAAAAATCAGCGTTTACATGGAAACACTAAGAGACAGAAATTGCTGTAGTAAGAATGCCAGGCCTGTAGTTGGCGCTATAACTTTCTTGTCTTGCCAAGAAGCGGCTTTTAGTATCTCTCCTGCAGTACAGTTGGGCTGATAATCTGGCGTATTGGTACTAAATATGGAAGCTGTGCAACAGATGCACATTTTGTTGAAAGACAATCAGCAGATTTAGCAGCACAAGCACAACATGGCAGTCTGCACCCATGGTAACGACAGAACTGTTGTACTGTTGTACGTGCATGCAGGCTATTTAAAAAAAAAAAATGTTTTAGGTCAGCTAAGACGCAGTTTCCTGTGAATAACAGGCTGAAACTTAACATTACTTTTGCGTTTCATCCTAAAACTGTTGCTGTAAAAATGGGCCCTGAGAGGTCACCAACTGGTTAGCTAAAAATAAAGACCAAGAAGTGAACAAAACTGCAGTACCTGAAGTGTCCAATTGGGGTGTCTCTGAAAGCACAGAAGACCCAACTGAGACTCGTGTTCCTACATGTTTGCAGCCTGGTACAGTTCACTGTTTTGGTCTGAAGAGCTCATTTCTCTTTGTTCACGCACACTGCAAAGAGAGGTACATGTTTTCATCACTTGTCTGTTTTGAAGATGATATGGACTGTTCTTGTACTTGCACAATCATGGGAGAGGCTGGATTGAGCATGATGCAGCTTTTTGCTCGGAAGCTTAAGTCTTACCTCTACTGCAACTTTATGCCCGATTCAAGGTTCACCAACAGTCAGATTTGTTATGACATGGTTTCATATGCAACCTTTAGAAACCAATGTGTGACTTCACTAAGAGGGATATATTTAAACTTCTGGGATACAAATTTTCTGCTGATACTTCTTGTCAAAATTACTATATGAAAAGAAGTAATTACAAAAGTACTTAAAGAGGCCAATGAAAGAGTGCTTCAACTGTAAAATATGGGGGAGGGGGGAACATGACAGCTTTGCAAAAGTTAGATTAAAACATACAGAGCTCCTCTTGGTAGTAGGAGCTCCCCCTTTCAAATGTAAACAGGTAAGAGATATGCCAAAGGATAGATATGTGCTTTTCTTCTGTATGGTTGAGAGATTTTTATATGTTTACGTACATTTTGTTCAGATGGATTTCAGTCTGCAGCCACAGAGTGTCTGACTCCATCCAAGGGTCATAGTTATGATATGATTTTCTGACAAATGCAGACGCTGCTGAGGCAGCTGCATTAACTCCCATCAGATAGCGCTCCCGACAGGTCGGCCGCTTGTCGCCTCTGCCGTCAACACTGTCATCGTGGCCAGCACACCTGCTGCTGCCGTAATCAGAGCACTAATCCAAAAGCTGCGGCTGCATTGTTTGTGGCTGACAGAAACATTGCCAGTCAACAAAGTGCTGTGACAAGAGGCACGTCCCAGTACAACAAATTCTACTGGTGCATCAAGTACTTTGTGCTTTTTGTGTCGTCCATGACACAAACATGTTCAGATCAGAGACAGCACTGCTTCATGCTTTCCTCTGCTGAATTCATGAATGTCCTCCTGATGGGTGTATGTGCATGATGGCCTGAATGTGAGTGTGATAGCACGACAGCTAGTTGCATCTTAGACGAGGTTTGAGTCAGGATTGGGAAGATGTCATGTTCAGAGTACAGATGGGAAAGAATCTCATTCAGAAAGTTAACCAAAAGCTTTATTTTCAAACTCAAACAAACTTTTTTTAAAGATAGATTTACAGATCTGGAATTCACTGTTTAAACATGAAATACTGACTTTAACATATTTGTTTTTAAATACTACACCACTTCTACACTTCTACCATTGTAACTCACCCTATGTGACACTTAACTCTGTAATAATGAGTGAATGTAAAATTACTGATATAAATTAATTAGACCTGTTGCCCATAGTCTTGTTTGCTGTTGTGGGGCACATATGGATCTACATCATAACCACTTAAAAACCCTTCCTTCTTAATGTGATAAGTTTTCTACAAGTCATTCCTGTAGTTTTTAACTGTTAAAACATCTCTTTTTCCATAGCGTCTGAAGTAAATTCAATTTTTTCAACCACCCATATGGAAGATTAGAAAAGGAATTGATTGTGTTGGCTGGCATTAAAGCATCATCGTATGAAGCGCACACACTCACCCCAGCCAAACTCAGAACACCAATAAACAATAGGCAAATCTATTTTCAATTTTCTGCAGAGTTTATTTTCTCTTAAATGAATTTCGTGAAGCTTTTGGGGAATATGAAGTGAGAAATGGGCGCATTCAGTAAAAACTTTCAACACACTGAAAAAGACCCCAGCTGTGTTGCGTGATGGTGGAATATTTTGAAATTGAGTTGAATAAATAGTTTTCCCTCCAGTGCCGGGTCTGCCGACTCTGATGAATTTAGCACATGGGGACTGAAGCAAAGAATAAAGAGACCCACTCTGTTTACAGTTTGGGATATAGGCAATATTCTGTGTCGTGAGCCAATATATGCACCAGGCTATGATATGAAGGAAATCTTATTGTTTTGTTTTCTTCTGATACTCATGATGCAGTGTTAGTCTTCATTAAATAGACTCAAAATGTGCCCGTTAAGCTTCCCTTCCACAGAAATAAACGCCATCAGACTTAAAAGAAACCTTGACTCACTAATTTCTGAAAAACTGATGCACGACGCAGAACTTAAAACTGTTCTTGAAGTTTTCCTTTGAACTTTTATGAATCATTAGAAATTACATGATTTTCTGCTTGTGATTGGGACATTTCTCCTTATCTCACGTGCGTGTTATCCATGTTGGGGGTGCCATTAAAAATCCTGTCACTATTATGGCAAAAAATACACTTATATTTGCTTCCCATTTCCAAATTAACTCGACATCAGATGACAATTAGAAACCATTTGTGACAGTCAGATGAGAGCAGCAGCCTGGGAGATGTCACCCTGAGAACTAAAATAAAGGTCATTTCAAGCGTAAAAAGGTCAATTGATGACATAACTACCTGAAGTTATGGAGATAAAGGTCAGGCTACAACACAGACGGTAAGTGCTTCATTTTCTGAAACATGCAAAGAAAAAAAAAGTCACTGCATTTATCCTTAATCGAGATGACTCAGTCACTGAAGTAGAAGTCACGGCACTTCGTTTTATCCTTGTTAGATTGGCAGTTTGTCAAAACTCAAACAAGTGCTATTTCATGCTAAAAACCACAAGGCATCAGGCAACAGAGAAAACTCTGCAGTCATGTTGTTTTGAAGGCTTATTTTGAATTATTTGAATCTTTAATGCTAATATGTCAAAGGGTTTGATAAGACCACACGTGCGTCCAGAGTTACAATCTGTCAATCAACAGTTTGCATGCTTTAGTATTTAACTGTTGCTAATGTATTTTTGACAATTAGATTGTGTGCTGCAGTTGCTTATGTCTTTAAATAAATTGATTCCTGCCCTCCCTACATGTCTCATAAAATCACCACCATCATAACCATTCTTTGCCACCACCGCCGCATGTTGTTGGACTGTGGGAGGAAGAACTCAGAGAGAACCCACGCATGAACAGGGAAAACATGCAAACTCCACACAGAAACACCCACCTTGACAAGCCAGGTGACATTGAACAGCTGACCTTCTTGCTGTAAAGGAAAAAGCACTCTTTCACTAGCATAAATTGATTTTGTCTTTAATATTTCAAAATATTAAAAACTGCTGCTCTGCTCAGTCACACACACACACACACACACACACACACACACACACACACACACACACACTGTGCTTATACTTGTTGCTATGCATTCATCATGCATGTTTTACGGTATTCTGGCTTTCCACATTAGACGTCCAAGTTCAGACACCAAATTTTAAGACTGCTTTGGTTCTCAGGGGGCCACACAAGATGAGAACAAACTGTGTCTCAGCTTTTGGATCAGCAGAAACCTAACATACTGGAGATGAACGTAGGCACCAGAGCGCCATCATTTATCACCAGAGCACTAACAACCCAGCAGCTTCAATAGCTTAATGGCTCAATTATTTTAGCAAAATGGTCCCCACATGTTCCAAAGAGCTGCTTTATTTGTGCCAAGGCATTAGCTTTGCCAGAACAAATTTCCTGCACATGGTAAACAAATACTTATCCATACATGCACTGACAGAGAAAGATTGGAGTGCATTACATGAATCAACAGGCATGTTTTTTCAGCAGTTACTTTATGTCCTGAGTATGTAAACTTCTGAGTATAAATGTTAAACACATGAACTCTGAGCTGTGAGCTGTGCTACAAACACTTCAGGTGGCAAGATGAATGAGGGAAATAGCTTCTGTAAGAATCACATATAGAAGAGCAAAAAATAATATTTTTCCCCAAAGTAGATTATCACAAGTTCAAACGCAAAAAAAAAATCATCTCTATTTTTCCAGATATTATATAAATCTCATTGGTTTAACTGTTGAATAAGGTTTTAAAGCTGGAGGAGAGGTGGACACTAGGAGAAAACTTGCAGACACAGTCACATTCATAAATGATGAAACAGTACCCCCTGCAGGAGATGTAGAGTTTCATTAAGACGCTTCAAACCCATGCAGGCCTGTTAATCAATTCAAAACTAACTCTAACAAAGAAAATGTTTCAACGGTTTTAATTTGCTTGGCATATTTTTTTTTTTTATCTTTGTGATTGTAATAATTATTGATTAAGACTTTCAATAAGAGTTTGAATGCTTTAATGTTGAAGTGGTCTGCACATACAAAACCAAAATTTGCTTAGGGCGCTGTTAAGATGCATCATTTCTATAACAGTGGTTATAATTCTGAGGACAGTGTGTAACTACTTAGACTTTTGGATCAGAGAAAATTAAAGGTGTCGACCCCCTGGTTGACATTTGATCATGTAAAAATAATCCAAACCAGTGCCTGTTTATGTGTGAACAGTATATGAACTTGCACCCATATTCACACAAAATGGTCCAAGTGCTGGGTAACTATCTGGATGGCACAGAAAGCAGCTGCGCCAGAGACCAACATTCTTGAGCCTGTATTTCACCATGGTTAAACATTAAACTTCCTTCAGCATGTGGCCAATCTGGTGTTTTTGGGTTCTGCCTCATTCAAGAGGGAATCTCTGTGCAATGGCCGTTCTAACCTCAAAAATATGTGTTACAAAAATTTCAGAAACTTCCTTTTTTCAACTACTTTTTGTCCATTCATAAAATTCAGGGAACCATTTTTAGTTTCAGTGGCTGTGTCCCCAGGAGTTGAAGACAATAACATTTTTAATACTACTATTAGGGCCATCAAAGTTCAGTAAGGCTCCTTGAAAACTTAGAGAACCTAAAATTGCCATTGAGAATGAATAAGTTTAAATAATTTCATATCAAACCTTATTTCAGTGTCTTAATAACTTGTTTTAAAAGCTGCACACGTCTACCTTTTATTCCAGGCCAAACAAAAGAATCTCAATAAAAGTAATATTTATCTTTTGTTTACAATAATTTGAATAAAAAAATGAATCATGTGCAATATTCAATGACTCTCAGTTAAAAAAGACGAAGAGGAAAGAATTTAGAAGTTAGACAAATAAATAAGAATAAGGGTGGTCCCTGAGACCATTCCCATAGGTTTTTATTACTTTTGACAGAAAAAAAAACTACCAGTCAGCAATAGTGTATTGACAACAAAAGGGAGTAGTCCATAGCCATCATGCCTTGTAAACTAAAAATGTTGTAGGATGTTGCATCAGGCTGTAAATAGCTGATTTTGCTGATGTTACACTGTATTTGGTGATATGCTTAAGTCATTGTTTTGTGTTGTTTGTCTGTAACTCTGTTCTATGGCGTGCTGCTATCTTGACCTAGACACTCTTCTAAAACATCTTTTAGTATTCTCAGTCTTTATTTTTCCTTTTTCAATGTACTGTACTTAGGTCACTTAGTTCTTTAGGTGTTATTGTCACAGAGTTCAGGCTAAGTTGTTTTTAATTACTATTTGCACACAAGGACAACAAAGCCTGGGCTCAGAGGAGACTGACAGGAAGTTGGTGTTAATTTGACCAATCACATCCAGAGAGGTCCAGCAGGACGGAGTCACCCAGCGGAGAGGGGACTCCTCTCACTAGCATCCACACTGTTTGTAGCTACGTTAGCCCTGCCACTGAGGTTGATGACCAGCCTTCTTACAGGCTGCTGGACGCACTAGCCAAGAGGGGGTCTGTCTTTTTACAGACATACTGACGAGTGGAGCAGCAGGTGGACACACTCAAAGCTCGGGCAGAAGATACCAGTGGAGATGTGTAATAACTTACATTGGGAAACAAGGACCTACCTGGCTGCGAGGCGTCCAGCTGACAGCTGTCACCGCACCTAGCTGCCTAGCTCGCTGGCTAGGTGAGCTAACGGCTAACGGCTGTTTTTTTCGGGGTTATAGCCGAGCTAATTTAGCCAGCCAGTGCTCGGCTCGGCTCAGCGGTGACTTCCACATGAAAGCTCTGCATTATTATGATAACTTTCTGTCTCGGCTCCTTTCAGTGTTGACAGCACGAGTTGGCCACGGAGCGTTGGATACTAAAATTCGGGATATTTTCAGGTTCAACTAGTTAGCCAGCATTTATCACCAAGCTAGCTCGCTGCATTCATTCAATTATTGAAAAACTACAACGTCAACACCAGCACCTCAGCGCACGGGGACTGGCTGTGTTCACATTTTTATTTCAAAAGTAGCACACTTTGGTCCTGCCTGTGCTTTGAGTTACCTCGGAGAGAAATGAAGAAATTTTTTGATACTCGTCGGGAGTTGGTGAGCTCTGGGCCTGGACCAGGAGCCGGGGGAGGAGGCGCTGGTTCCGGCGGTGGTGGCAGCTTCATTGGACGGGTCTTCACCATTGGTCGATATCAAGTGACCGTCGAGGAAATAGTCGCAGAAGGTGATTTATGTTGCTTCACACATTTCACACTTACACGCTGGTACCTGGGCTGAGCTGTGCCACAGTGTCGTGAAGATGGACTGTTGGGTAACTTTAGTTAAAATGAGAGGGGTGCCTGTTTTTGATAAAACACCAGCCTTATCACACACCACCACTTTGAATATGCTCTCCAAATAGGAACTGCAGTGTTAATGTGGATGACCAAGTTGTACCAGCCATTCCCTATTTCTTAGGTTTTAGTTTGCAAGCATCATTGTAATAATAAATATACTGAAACAAACAATCATTACTGAAGTGTAACTTCTGAGGAGGGTTGGAGGGTGTCCCACAGATGTGATTTCCTCAGATTGACTCCTTTTCAGATTATTACATGAATAACCTGAAGGCTGGGAGGAACTTTGTGTAACTGGAATTTCTACTGTGTTGTTAAGACCAAAGCCATGCTGAGTCATCTGTCTTGATATTTGCAGAGGGTGTAACATATCCCAAATGTAGATTTTGAGAGTCCCGGTTAACTCTGTCCTGTTCGAGGGAGATAAAGCTTTTTAGTGATGTAGCATGATGATCTCACTTTGTGTTTCTACAGTCTTTATGTTGATCTAGGTGCATTAAAGCCAACTGAAACCAAAAGGTAGACTTATGCTATACTTGTTTTAACTTTTGAGGTAATCTCTACCAGAAGAAGGTTTTTAACTAGCTCTCTAGCATTTTGGAGGTTTCCACTCATTTGTTTTTGCAGTGAGAGGCTGCTATGCTCTGTTAGCTAAGAGCACCTGTTACTAAATAATAGATGACAGTAGACTGATTAATTCATCAGTAGTATAGATGGGTTCCATCTGTTTGGTCACATTGTGATTTTATGAATGAGTTGGACATCTAACCTCAGTTCTTACCTGCTCTGAGATGTCAGTGGAAATTTTTCACATCATTTCTTTTTTTTCTGTGAATGAGGACCCATGTAGTTTCCTTATCATTTCTGAGAAACTTTGGACTCGGTGACGACATTCACTTGAGAGAGTCAGTAGTGACATTAGTATCTGTTTGTCATACAAAGAGGATGTTAACAAAGAAATGATAGAAAAGGTTATTTCCCCATGATTCAAGTCTTTTACTAATTTGAATCTTTTCCTTGCTCAAGCAGTGCACCCATTGCTCGAATGTGACTCCCTCCGGTGTCAGTACACCTCTTTATTCACATGGTTTTGGATCTATTCTGGGCTGGCTTTTAGTTTCTATTTGTAAGCTGCTCCATTTGGGAAATGTTCCTCCTCCCTGTCCACTTTCTTTGTTGTCAGCTCTGCTGCCTGTGGCTAAAGAAAACAAAACAAAACGTCATATGGACAAAAGCAGTGACGAGGACTCGCTGGGTTATGTCGTTTGGGGCCTAAGGGGGCATCTTTTGAAGCTTCAATTTTAGACATTTGACCTTTAGGCAGGTGTCTGTGATTTATTGACAGCGAGAAGTCTGAGAAATTTTTCTTCTCTCTGTTGAGCTGCAGCTGAAGCCACAAGACTGATTCTGAGAATTTGCTTCCAAGAAAGAAAAGAGCGTGATACCTAACCTAAACAGTGGTTATGTCCGTTTTTTCAGCCATGGTAACTTTTGACTAAACACTGTAACAAACCAGTTTACTTTTCATCAGAGAGCTCATTGGTATACTTTTTGTGTGTGTCTGTTTAAGCCCATAACAACAGGGGTATAATCCTGACAGTCTGTTTACGTCAAGAGGCAGTGGCTATTTGTAGCTGTACTTACAATTATTTGTTCACACTGTCCACTTGGATTGTAGTCCACTGCTAAATGTTGCTTAAGAAGGCTGCTAATCCTTCTAATTTCTCGCTGGCATCTCAGATTAGACTGTGCGAGACGCAGCAGGGGTTCAACTGTCTGAACTCATACACACCAAACACGGGCAAACACAATCCAAAGGCTCTCCCTTTCTCTGTTGTGTTTCAGAGGAGGGTTTTGCTACTTTTGTATTGTCTGTTTTTGAAAAACACTTTACAAGCACAGACCTTTTCTTTCTACTAAAAAAAAATCAACTACTCAGCCACTACCAAGCTCTCTGTCAGTACATGTCTGCAGATTTTCACGTCATTGTGAAATTATAAAAGTAAAGAATGTATTGCTGATGGCGGTCAGAAGAAGCACAGAATAACATTTGATTCAATAACAGTCTGAGGGTTTTTGTTCATTATTCTGGTTCTTTGCCCCACCTCATGGTTTTGTACCCCATTAACCTCTTGAATGATACAGCTTCCATAGTGCTTGATGCATCTCCATCAAAAGACAGACAGAGCAGTCACGTGGAGCTGTCCTTGGGCTTAGTGATGCTGGCGTGATGAGTCAGTTCATGGCATTAACACAAGCTGTGAGGAAAAAACTAACTGTAAAGGAAAAAAGCTGCAGCAATAACAAAATCAAACCTTTACTGTGAATAGGCCTGTCATGATAACAAATTTTGCTAGACGATAATTTTCGAAAATATTATTGCTGATAAACGATTATATTGTCAATATTATTTTGATTTTTTTTTCCCATTTTTTCATTGATGTAATTATGATAAATGGGATAATAAGTGAGTTCACCATATCAAAAGCAAAAAACGTTGAATTCTCAAGAGCATTTAACTGTAATTAAAAGGTCAGGATCTTTTAAATAAAATAAATTAAACAAAAAATATAATACATTTAACAAACAAGAAAGAGAAATAAAATACAATGAAAATGAAATGGACTCTCTTTTAGAAAAAAATACATGTCAATGAAAATAATTAACACTAATCAAAAACAATAAAACATAGACCCTGTCTCTAAAGAAAAAAATGAAACTCCAAAAAAAATCAAAACAAAAACTATAGCCTAAATAGTTGTTGTAAATAGTTTGTACGGTTCCTGAATTGTTTGTAACATGTACTTTTTCCCAGTCAATCCGTACTGTCTGTCAAACATTTTTAACATTTCTGGCTTTCAATCGTATCGAAGGGCTGCATTTCTTTGGCAATGTAGCTGTCTTTGAGCGCCCACCATTTGGCGCTTTTATTTCTTTTTACTTTGCTGACCAAAAGCCTCAGTAAGAGCTAATTGTCAAAGAACAAGGCTCTGCTGCACCTCCCCTTCTTCTTCTTCGTCGCCACTATTTTCAAACAAATGCGACATATCAGCTCGTTGGTGTTCATGAGCTCACACTTTGTTCATTCTGATAAAAAACAAAATATTCCCACACTGGGACCGTGGCAGGCGGCTTAAGAACCGTATCTTTCGTGCCATCACTCATATTAGCGCGTGTTTCCTCCTTACTCCTCAGGACGCTCGCTTCAGCTCTCTCCGTGTGTACGCACGAGCAGCCCAAGTACTAATGGCTACGACCCAGTGATCGCATTTTTGACAGATGCTCACTCCGCTATAAATCCGCTAAATCCGCTATAGAACCTATGCACCACGATGTTAGGAAAGATAGACGTAGTGAGCCATCTTCTCATTCAGCCTCTTTGGTGGAAAGAGAGGAGGAAAACAAACATGCAGCACGTGTCAGTTTATCGAGGCTGGCAAACTTACCGAGGACGTTTTTATTTATCGTTCAGTTAATCGATTTATTGATTGTCGTGACAGGCTTAACCGTGAATCTGCAACACAAGTGAAAGATAAGATCCAGTGTGAAGCACATTTAAGACACACTTCAAGAAGTCTTTAATAACACAATGCTACTAACCTACAATTCACAGTTCGGTGTAAAAAAGCAAGAAGCTTTTGTTTTCTGACTCATTTTCTACAAAAAATCAGTTTGAGTAAAATGTGTGAAAGGTAAATTTATTCATTTTAGTGTTTCTGGTTGAATCATCTGTGGGTTTTGGTGGTTCAGTGTTTCTTCATATGAACACAGTCATCCTGTGTTCTTTCCCTTTGTGTCAGCATCCCCGTGAATGGTGGGATGATGAATTCTCTCACTTCCTGT
Source organism: Halichoeres trimaculatus (assembly GCF_033239565.1). Taxonomy (NCBI): domain Eukaryota; kingdom Metazoa; phylum Chordata; class Actinopteri; order Labriformes; family Labridae; genus Halichoeres; species Halichoeres trimaculatus. The sequence goes on from NW_027437183.1 coordinate 25,132,334, forward strand.
ATCATCTCTCACTGTTGTCTGCTTTTTGCATTCTTCCTTCAGCACATCTGCTGACTCACACAGTGACGTTTAAAGCTGCTTTTAGCAGTCAGCCAGTGATTCAGCCAAGCACTCATCAGTATTTTCTTTAATCACTCCTTCCCTCACTAATTAACAAGAACACATGAAGTACATTTATAAACATTACTCCACTGTTTGTCAGCCGGTCTCATTAGCTGTCAGGATAAAGGGATGTCTAAGGAGTGAGGGTCAGAGCTCAGTTTAAAGATTATTCATCCTGTCATATGTTGCATACAAACACTGAAGCACTCATAGGCTTGTGTTATAAACAGGGCACTTTGAAATGGTTAATCAAATATCTTTGTTGGTTTCAGATACTTAATTTATTATCATTCTTTCTCTGCTTGTTTCTCTCTCTTTTCACTCACAGGAGGATTTGCCATAGTGTTTTTGGTGCGCACTCATCAAGGCGTGCGTTGCGCTCTAAAGCGAATGTACGTCAACAACGAACATGATCTGCAGATCTGCAAACTTGAGATCCAGATAATGGTGAGTACAGCCGTCTGGTTATTAACTGATGGAGTGCTGACAACTCATCTGAGTCATCTGAGCTGATGTTTCATTACACTAATGATCATCTCTGTGGTATAAATGTTACTTTCCTTGAATGCCTAAGGTCCTATTTACTTCAAACACTGCAAGTGTGCAGTAAAATCATTTTGTAGACAGAAATGAGAAAGTTGGGTCACACTTCAACAACCATCATTTATCAGTTTCATGGCTATAGCCTCAACTAACCAGTTGCTGCAGCCACACCCTTGGCAGCATGACGATCACCTGATGATTATCATCTTTTCCTACAGACTTTAAGCTTAGACTTGTAGACTCAGTCTATCTCTGAAGACAAAAATATGGGGAACAGCTACAAACTAGAGCCCGACCGATCAATCTGGCCAATTATGCCTGTCACCGATAAATCAACATTGGCCAAAATGTAGCCGATTATAAAAATTTTGCTCCACGGAGATTCTGTGGCTCCTGTTCCTGTGCATCTGTGTTGGGCTGCATACTGCCCGAGTGCCCACCCCCTCTGTCCACCATTATCTAATGTAAGACTATAGAGTGACATTTTAACGTCGTGTTAGTTGCTTTTTTGTGAGATAAACAGAGATAAATGGTACTGTTATTTCACACGTCCACCATTACCTAATGTAAGACTATAATGCGGCGTTTTAACGTCATTTAAGTTGCTCATTGTGTGTTTACATTTTAATTTTTTTTATACTTGCTGTGTTTAAAGTTTGACTTACGTATTAAAGGTGTATACAGTTTGACTTCTTTATTTATTATTGTGTTTACAGCTTGTTCTTCTTTATCATTGGTTTACACCACAGTTCTTATGTTTACAGTTTTAAAATTAAAGTTCCTTTTTTTAATTTAATAGTGTTCTGTCTCTGTCTTGAATCATATGGGTATTAAAATGATTTGTGATTATATACAGTATATATCCTGTGTATATCAATGAATTTATTATATATCAGCCGATATATTGGATATCGGCTTTTTTTTGCCCCCAGTATCCGTATCGGCATCGGCCCCAAAAATCCCATATCGGTCGGGCTCTACTACAAACATCAACATGTTAAGTCGGTTCCATGTTACAATACTGTGAAACACTCATCTATTGTTTTTCATTGTTGCTTTCTCTTTATTTGCTTGTACAGAGGGACCTTGTGGGAAACAAAAACATAGTTGGTTTCCTGGACTCCAGCATAGCTGCAGTTGGAGCTGGTGATGTGTGGGAAGTCTTAATCTTAATGGACTTCTGTCGAGGTAAATCAGCCAAACGTCCCTTTCATTCTTTTGTCTCATGTGAATCGAAATGTCCATTCATTTAATCCTGTGTTATACATTTATATTAAGTAGATTGATAACTGAGTGTGGTAATTTGCCTAAAGTATTAAAATGTGATTGCAATGTGAAGCTTCTGTAGGTTTAATTTATCAGTTCTGAGTAATGTGTCAGAACTTCTTTTAAAATTTATTGTAAATTTCTTCCATAGCTTAAGATAAAAATACTGGCACAAGAGCTTATTGGAAAATATTGAAACTTTCAAACATTTATTTTCCTTGTTTTTTGTTGTTTTTGATTTCTGATTTTATTCATAATGTTTGCTGCTTTACAGACAGCTATGATGGTGTTGTCCTGTTGTTTTAAAATTTGTCTGAAACAAACTGGTTAATTCACAATCCTGCAAATCAGCTATTTTGGAAACATAAATTGATTATTTGATTAGTGTGTGGTATAGATTTAAACCCTATAATATAAAAGAGGGGCACTCTCTCAGTTTAAATGTATTATTTACAGGTATAAAGAGTGTCTGAAATATGCCCTGATCACCACTGTGTCTGTTCTCTGTAGGTGGGCAGGTGGTTAACCTGATGAACCAGCGGTTACAAACAGGCTTCACTGAGGCAGAGGTCTTACAGATCTTTTGTGACACGTGTGAGGCAGTCGCTCGCCTCCACCAGTGCAAGACTCCAATCATTCATCGAGATCTCAAGGCAAGATAAATTCAGTGCCTAATAATCAAATGATTGAGATTGAAAGGTTAGCTAACTGATAGCCAAACTAATCCTGGAGGTCATTTGTAATGACTGTTGTTTACCTCATGCACTCTGACATGTCCAATCCTGTCTTCCTCATGTAGGTGGAAAATATTCTTCTGCATGACCGGGGACATTACGTGCTGTGTGATTTTGGGAGCGCCACTAACCGCTTCCAAAACCCTCAGACAGAGGGGGTTCCTGTGGTGGAGGAGGAAATCAAAAAGTATGTGGTTCTCCAGCACTCTAGACCTTTTTTCTTCCTTTTCTCTGTTTGTCAGCTTCTTATTGGTCTGCTCTAAACTCCAGGTACACCACTCTGTCATACCGCGCTCCTGAGATGGTGAACCTCTATGGTGGAAAAGTCATCACAACAAAAGCAGATATTTGGGTGAGAGAGGCTGTGTCCTGTGTTATGTTATCATGTATGATTATGTTAAACCACTATGATGTGACATTTGCATCAGTGTGTAATGACATAACAGACCCAACCTTGTATTTGTTGTTTCCGTTCACAGGCCATGGGTTGTCTCCTGTATAAGCTGTGCTACTTCACCCTTCCTTTTGGAGAGAGCCAAGTGGCCATCTGTGATGGAAGTTTCACCATCCCTGACAACTCACGCTACTCCCAGGACATGCACTGTCTCATCAGTGAGTAACTGGTCCTTACATTTGCCTGAAACTACTCTGTTTGTGTGAAGTGACTGAGTGTGCACATACATTTATTTAATTCTTAAAAAAACTAAAGTCTTCTTTGTGTTAATATCTCAGGATACATGCTGGAACCTGACCCGGAAAAGAGACCGGACATTTACCAAGTATCCTACTTTGCCTTCAAACTGGCTCGACGAGAGTGTCCAGTCCAAAATGTACATGTAAGTCACCACACAAAGAGAGACACACATTTAACATTTGAATAATCTGTTACATTTTCTAACACTAAGAAATTTGACAGCTCTCTTTTTTTTTTTAAATAATACATGACTTTGGGGTTTCTCATATCCAGCTATTTGAATTATCTTGGATGTTAGGGACATTATGAAAACTATAATTCAGGCAGAAGTTTGTGACCTTTCTGAGATTTTATTAAACTGTGTAATAATGGTGCTTTCATGTTGGATACAATGTCCTCCAAAGTGAAATCAAGTAAATATTATAAATTTCACGACTGTTGTAGAATTCCCCAATTCCTACAAAACTCCCTGAGCCTATTCGAGCCAGTGAAGCAGTGGCCAAAAAGAGTCAAACCAAAGCCAGGTGAGTAAAAAGCAAAGTGTTTTTAGTGGAATCCCTGTAAGAAATATTTTCACTTACAGTCCATTCTTTCCATCAGGCTCACAGACCCTGTTCCTACTCTGGAAACATCAATCGCACCTCGGCAACGCCCCAAAGCCGGACAGGCTCAGCCTCAGCCAATATCCGGCATTCTCCCTATCCAGCCAGCTCTCACCCCACGCAAGAGACCGAGTGTGGCTGGCGGGGCGCCCCAGGCCATAGGTATCAGTTTTATTTACATCTGTGTGTCAGAGCAAAGGACACTTGTACCAGATAACAGGGGCCTTGTAGGCTTATTGCAACAGATATCCTGTAGAGCAGTATGCACTAAGTGACATCCTCTGTTGTATAATACTGATTGTATAACGTAATGCACAGTAGTATATATTTATTAAGCTAATTGGAAGCTTGATCCTGATTATACTTCAAATTATTTTTGAGCACTTCCTTTTTGCTCAGCAGTGTCAAAGGCTGCACTGACCCTCATATTGCTAGTTACTGTAAGGTGTTACTTTGACCTACAAATATACAAGTGCTGGCAGTGTGTCAGGATTTTGTGCACCAAAAAGCTGCTTGAAAACGAGAATCAAAGGTTGCTATTAGAGTTGTATTTTAAACAATATCTAACAGGTGTACCCTCCTTTTTTCTCCACCCTAGGTGTTGGTATGAATGTCCAGCCTCCAGCTGCAGCTGCTGTCCAGCCTCCTCAGCAGACACCTGCTGCACCACAGCAGGCTCAGATAGCAAACATGCAGGCACAGGCTTCACAGCAGCACCAGCAGCTTCTCATGAAGCAGCAACAGTCCTTCTTAAGCCCACAGAGCAACCAACAGGTAGGCAGAAGATCAGCCATGTTGAATGTGTTCAACTGTCACTCTTCAGGGATTAGAGGGCTGAGTAGTAGCACACAAGTTGCAGCATTAAGCCATTATCTAAAACAAACACGTGCTTTGGCCCTGAACGTGTGTTTGACCCTGACAGTGTTGTGAAAATGTGATATACTGTGCTATCCATTCTGTGTTTATCAGAAAGCATCTGTGCTCTTAAAAGCAAAGGGCCTCTTTACTTCTGCACTCCATCCTCTCAACTTGTGTTTTGTAAATGAACTTTAAAAGTTTGCTCTAAAATGATCTGCAGTTGTCAAAGAGCTATAAACCATAACAGAGTGGGCCGTCCTCATGCTTGGCTGTGATATTTCTGTGTAGCACCAACTGGTACAGAACCTCCAGCAGCAACATCAAACAGCTTCTCAGGTGTCTACCAAGCTTCAGTCCAAAGCTAAGCCAGTTTCTTCAGTCATTAACCTGCAAGTGAAACACCATCATATAGCCCCCGTACATGAAACGGCAGCTTCTCATCTGACCCCAATCCCCGAGTCTGCTGTGGTTGACCCAGAGGCCGTGGTAACATCCTTCTCCTGCTGCCGTCTGTCGCTCTTTTGGGCCACAGACTTGATTACCAGCACCTCTCCAACCAATCACATTCAGATTTACTCCTTCCTGCCTTCAGAGCACAGGGATGATAAGATTGCTTCCGTATTGTCTCTTCTCCATTAGAAACTCATTGTTAGAGTGTAGAAATCATCTAATCCACTCATTTTTATCGTATTCTGAGCTGCTTCTTTAACCTGGTTTTCATACATCTCTGAACTTCTCTGAGCATAGGTTTAGCACTTTGTCAGTGGTGCTTCCATTCATGGGGTCAACCTGTTCCTGGGTCGCCTCTTTGAATACTTTCTGTTCTGTTTGATAACAGTTATTCCCTTTCTCGGTGCTGTCATGCCTTTCCAGGAATTTAAAATCCATCTTGTTTTTCAGCTTTGGCAGATCTTTGGTGCTTGATTCTTCTGTTTGGGCTTCTGATTTATCTGTTTCCAATTGAAACTTATGGAAATCGTTCCTCACGTTTCCCCGTGTCTCTTTTTTTCCCAACTAACAGACGTCAGGCAGAGGGTTGCACAAAGTGGGCTCCCTCACACCTCCTTCTTCTCCCAAGATGGCCCCTAAGAGTGGCCACAGACGCATCCTGAGTGACGTAACCCACAGCGCTGTGTTTGGAGTTCCAGTAAGCAAGTCCACCCAGCTCCTCCAGGCAGCCGCAGCTGAAGCCAGCCTCAACAAGTCCAAGTGAGCAGAATTAACTCCTCTTAGTGATCTGAGGATGAACTGTCCTTTCATAGCACTGAGTGTGATGAGGAGGGCAATAGACAGTCCATTCATATGAGAAGCCCCAAAGGAGGATAAATAACGCTTTTACACCTCAGAGAATCCAACTTGAGAAGAATCGCCCAATTCAGTCTTTAAATAACTCTTATTTGCATCACTGTCCGCCAGTGTCCACAGACTTCACTCTTGCTATCAAGTTTCACTCTTGTTTGTGTTTTTCTGCAGATCAGCTAGCACTACTCCTTCTGGCTCCCCCTGCTCATCCCAGCAGAGTGTTTATCATCCAGGCGACGGTGACACCCAGTCATCTCTCATCACACACAACTCAACACCTAGCTGGAACCCCTTTGGTGATGATAACTTCTCTAAGCTAACAGCAGAGGAGCTGCTAAACAAAGACTTTGCAAAGCTAGCTGAGAGTGAGTAATTACTTCTCTGCACATGTGAACCTGCAGCTTTGTCGTTCGGTGTCATAATAATTGCTGTTTGTGCACAGCTGCAGCACCAGGAGAGAAGGTCACAGGCTCGAGTGAAAACCTCATTCCAGGGCTCAGTGCTTTCCCAGGTAAGGCTTTTTTTAACAAGTGAATTATTCTGTTTATTGCTTTGATATTTTTATATTTGGTTTATTACTGGGCTTTTCCAAAATCCCTTCAATGCCAGCACACTACTACTGTACACGCAACTATTACATGATGATTTTGTGATAACCAGTTGGGGAATTCCACTGCAATAGGTTACTGTTTGAACATTTTCAAAAAAAGCATGCACATCCAGCCTATTTCCTTTTTTGCTTCTTTATGTTCTCACTGTTCTTCATTTACTCTCCTCTGTTCTTATTTATCATGCAATGTTAAGCCAAAAGACCTGCCTACACCATGTCTGCAGGCTCAGCATTTTGACAGTCCAGGACCCTTTTAACCCCCCCCCCCCCCTCTGACACCACAAGTAATTTTATTGTAACAGCATTGCCCAGAACCAGCTGTGCTTGTTTTCTGTATTTATTTAGTTTCCTGGATATCACATCTCCCAGAGGTTAGCTTATGAGCTCTGAGTTTGTGGTTGGGATTTGTACACAGTCTCCTCTTGTTGACATTGCACACAGCTTCACAGTGACTCCTTGTCAGCTGCCATGAATAGAGGGAGGCCGTAGCTACTGCTAGATCACATCTCATTTGCAGACCTGTGCTTCTGCTGTTGCCTGGTAACATGAAGGACAAATTCTCCTTTGTTAATTGGATTGCCTTCCTGCTGGACGAGCCTGCTTCCTGGGGCCGCTAAGAACAAGAGAAAGTTAAGCGAGCTGTCCTGTCAAAACACTGACACAAGCTCTTAAGTTCTTCTCTGTTTAGCCTCTAGCTCTTGTGTAGGTTCCTGCGTCTTAGCTGTGTCAGCTCCTTTGTGTAGTTACTGTTAAAGGGCTGAACTGAAAGGATAAAAATGTTGAGGCCATTACATAATGAGGGTGTGGTTAATCTTCTTCTCTGAACCTAAGCTGTCTATTTGACACTGTGCGTCGCTCACTCAGATTGGACGCACAGAAGCAGTCTGACTTTAGCTGTGAGGCAGACAGCTCCAGCTAAGCTCTGCTTGGGGAGTCAGCCTCTTTGGAGTAAAAATACAGCATAAACCATTTCTATATTGACGTGACATGGAAAATTAGCTTTTTGACACTTTGTGATTTGTGAGAAAGCTTCTCATCACTGTTGGACTCTTTCCATAGTGAAAGGGGCAAAAGGTCACATTTGCTGTGCCGTTTTCTGAGCCAGCATCCCCTGTCAAGGACCTCCCCATCCCCATCCAAATTTGCCCCATAGCAGTTTCCTGTAAGTATGAGCTGAGGGCAAAAATCTGTGATTTGTGGTTACATGCATGGCTTGAGTTTCATTTTAACCCAGTCCACATTCATAATAACATTACAGTAGCATCACCTGATAAAACTATGAGGATCTCTCCACTTTATGGAGATGTCATCTTCTCAATTGTCTGCTGTGGTTGCAGAGCATTTGGGTGGATCTTTAAAGGCTATAAAGAAACTGAGTGATAGCTGAGCTTTCTGTGACACAGTTAGGGGTTCACAAACTTTTCAGCTTGTAATTAGGGATGCACGATATTGGATTTTTGCCGATATCCGATATGCCGATATATCAAAACACCTTTTGGCCGATACCGATACCGATACCGATAATCTCAAGTTTGTTTGTTTTTTTCACTGTAAAGAAAGCTAAGTCTATCCTGTACTGGAATTTATATGTTACTCTTATTGTGACGGTCTTATTTGTTTAAGAAACACACATAAAACAAGACAAAAAAACATTTGATTTTACCATAAATAAGAAATGTATTATTTTTTCAAACTCAAGACATTCAGTATTGAAATACAGAAAAATCATTTCTTTAGATCACATGAACTTTAAATGTACAATGCATTTTTAAACATAACCAAGTTGCATTTGATTATTTTAGAGCTACTGTAACAACCTGGTGACAGACACAGAGCTCTGCAGTGCAAATAAATGAAGTGCTACATTTTATTTAAGGAGCTTATTTTTCAACTGGAAAATAATAATAATCCTAACTGAAAAGCACCTTATCGGCTGTGACTATCGGCAGAAATTGTCATATCTGCAGATACCGATAAACGTGTTTTTAAGCTTTTATCAGCCAATACTGATATTGTGCCGATAATATTGTACATCCCTACTTGTGATACCCAGAATAACGGTGTTGAAGACTGGCAGCCCTCTGCTGTTGGAATACATGAATAGGACAATCCAAATACAGACACGAACAACAAAAAAGTACACTTCATTCAACTGATCAGCAGAAAATTAGACTACACAAGTGCATATGTTGCTGTCACCTCAGAGGTCTTCAACAAAGTCCTGTGAAAAACAGGTCATGCACTTTCTGTTTGCATGGTTTGATAAATTAACCCCATTTTGTTGATATTTCTACAATAAGGGATTAAATATGTGAATGAAAATGGTTTTTGATTTTCAAAGACCTCCCCATGAAGAAGTCCCGACCCCAGCTCGTGGAACCACTGTTGTAATCAGTGCTTTCTGGTAATTGTTTGGTTTGATACCTGTCGATGAAGGTCTAATTGAGTTGTGTCCTTTAAATGCATGGGATATCACCCTGATTGGTGGTGGAGTGTGTGGCCTTTGATTGCAGAACTAAATACACCAACAAGAAAAATAATTTTCCTCTTCCAGAAGTGATCCTTACATTGCAGGTAAACTTATTTTTGCGTCATATAGATTTAAAATTGCATTGAATTCTTTATGTGCAGTCATCTTTCTATTGTTGTTTTGTTTTTGTCTGATTTTTCTTACATCTCTATTTTTCTGTATATATTTTCCCAAAATGTTGGCAAGTCAGAGGCCCAAACCTCCATACTATTGATATTTTTTCACATACTACACTTTTTTTGTTTTTGTTTGTTTTTTTTACAAACGTCTCTTTTAGATGCATCCGTTCTTTGCCTTTGTCTGTGGTTTCTCTTTGGCTCACTCCCAGAGAAGCTGATTCAGGGACTGAGATTCCCCTGACCCTCTAACCTAGTCAGCCCCTTCAATAGCTCTGTAGCTAGCTCCACTAACGGTACCAGCTCTGTTTTTCTTCACCTGTCTTTCCCTGGAATATCTTGCCTGTCTGACATGCTTCAGCTCACTGCGTTTTTCTTTCACTTCCATGGTTTTAGTGACAGAAAGACCTTGTGAAAAAAAGAAGTAAACCAGGTGTTGATTGTTTTGACCCCCCACTGAGCTTATCTCTGTTCTTCAAGGCTTCTAATAATCTCTGTGCTGTCTTCTCTCCTGCTTGCTGTGTCTGTGTAGTAAGGGCAGAGGTGTGTGTGGATTCACTGATCCCTGGGTTGGAAGCCCCGCAGGCCCAGAGACATTCAGGCCAGCCTGAGCTCATCCCTGCCAGCATGCCAGGTTAGCATCCTGGACCACAGAAAAGGAAAACATATTATCATACTTTGCAGGATTTTCAACTAGACTTGCATGGTCTCCGTTTTTGATCCTGCTCCTTTTAAGTGTTAAAAAGTTCTTGCCTCAGATGTTGTGCACCCTCCTTTAGACTCTTTTATGCTTTCAAGGATGAATCATTTAGCTGTCTTTACTAACAAACATATTTTTCTTTGCTTCTAAGCTAACAGTCTGTTCTTCTTTTGACCTCTTGTCCCTCTGGCTTTGCTTGAACCTGTCCCAGACTCTCTCACTGGGGAGGACTCTCTGCTGGGTTGCAATCTGTTATCTCACACTTCTCATGGAAACCAGTCTGTCTCTGCTCTCGCCTCCTCCTGCCCCTCTGCTCCTCCTGGCTTTGGCTCTGGATCCTGTTTGGAGGAGCTGCAGTCTGCTCACACAGCTCCTGGTAAGATCTTTTCTTTGCTGCACCCCTCAGCTAGTTTTGTTCCTGCTGTAAAACTCCCACAGAGGACTCGTCCTTCAGAAAGCAGTCCAAAGAGAAGAATCGTGATATAGAAATCAGTTGCAGGATGTCAAACAACAGTGCCACAGACCCTCGACTCATTCACAGACGAGCTGACGCTACCTCAAATGCATGGCTTTAATTACTGCCGTCCTCATCTGTTTTAATCTACTTGCATCTTTCTTTCGTTTTGCTCTTTTCTTTGGCTGATTTAACTTCTTTTCCCCCTCTCCATCGTTCCTCCACTTCCTCTTCCTCTATCGCAGACTCTACTTTCCTCATGTCATGTGTGGAGAAGGGCAATGACGACGAGTTTGACCCTATCCCTGTGCTCATCTCCAAAAACACAAATCAAGGTAAGGGTGACCAAATCTTGGGATGAGCACTCTCACCTGCTGAACCCCAGACCGCTGTAAGCCGCAAAGATGAATGACTTAGCCCCTTTAATTCAGCTCTCACTGCTGGTTCTGGCTGATGTGAGAAGTCTTGTATGGGTGGGCATGTTACATCAAGACTTTTAATCCCATCAAGCTCTTACATGAGTCATCTTTCTCAAAGCTAGTGATGCTCCACCCTGAAGTGTTTGGCTCTTTGTAGTTTACCTTCAAAGCCTCCTCATGTTAGAAAAGCATTCCCTGACTCTCCTCTGTAATGATGCAGCTGTGTAAAAAAGATGATCCCAGCTCACACTCTGCTTCTGTTTCTCTTTCTGCCCCCGTCATTCATGCAACTTTCTGCTCTGCCATCATTTCACTCTCATCTCCCCTTTGCTCTTTATTTTTCCCATACATTCCTCTGTTAATATTACTTATTCTTTGGCTTGTTTTCACACTCTCCCTTGGCTCTTCCATGTCCATCTCTGTCTCTTTCTCTCTCTCTTCTCTGGCATGTTTCAGGTGGTCACTCGCGCAGCAACAGTGGCAGTTCAGAGTCCAGCATCCCCAACTTGGCCCGCTCCCTTCTGCTGGTGGATCAGCTCATCGACCTCTAGGGGGGGGTGGGAGAGGTCGAAGGGGCAGTGTGCAATCCTAACAAAGGGATGTGGAGAGGGCAGGAGATAGAGATGGGGAAGCAGAGGCACTAAATGTAGCACCTTATTAAGTCAAACAGAGGAGCTGGCATTGATAGGTTCACAGGAACCTTTGTTTAATGTGCCTCCTTGGCCTCAGCTCCATCTCCAGTTGCCTGTAAGCTGGTCTCATATATCTCTGCTGGCTGTGAGCATTCCCACGCTGGTCGAACAAACCTCCTCATTAACGCCTGAGCATATCGTCTGCTTCTGTCCAGCTACACCATGGTACTCCTCATGCTTTCCCTGCATTAATATCCCTCATTGAGTGCACTGCCATGGGAATCAGCTGCAATCATACACACATAACTAAACTGCTTGATCACAGCTTAAATGTGTGTTTGGTTAAGAATGGAAGCTAAATTAAAAAAAGGCACCTTAAGGACACCCCCTCCACTCCTTCCACTCCTTGTGTTTAAAAAGAGGGAAGTCAAAATGCTGCAGACCTCCAGGAGAGTGTGGTGAAGTTTGAGCCAAACTCTTTGCTAAACAAATCAAGACACAATCTGAGGGAACATCTGAGAGAGAGATGTTTGAACCAGTTCATAAGAAAATAGCTTTGGGCTGATTTCTTTGTGGTTTACTGATGAGCAGGGAGGATGCTTCTTCCAAACATTTCACTTTGATTATCCCAACACTCAGTCACATAGAGTCTGTGCTGTCTTTGGAAGTCGGTATAACTCTGCTACTTGACTCTTATAGGTCTGTAGCAGTATTGTCAAATGGTGTGTATCTATGCTTACTTGGTCTGTATGATCAGATCTGCACCTTCGTCTCTACTGCATACTGTAATATCTTTTTAGAAGCAAAGCAGGACACAATTTCCCCTTAGATTACAAACCTGCAAACATCTGTGAGCCTATCTGTCATGATGATTGTTTAAAATTTTAAAACCAGGGATGTCTGCTAAATCAGCTGATCCAGTTTGCACTGTTGTCATGGCAGGATGCTTCCATACTGGATTTTAAATGCCAGGCTTTGTAAGACCTGTAATGGTACGTGTGTATTACAGCTCATAAATCCACCAGGATAAGCACCCTAGAGACACAAGGGAACCACATATTGGACCTGTAGCCATGCCAAAGCTTTAGCATAGATTTTCTTATTATGATGTTTGCTGTGTGTCAGTCTGCTGTCAAGGCCGTTAAAGACGAGCAGATTTTTTTAACTTCACACAGTGTCGATTACACTGGGTCGTTGTGAAATCTCCGTTCACGACTGACATCCCCTCTGTCTTATCAAGCCATTTTTTATTTCATTCAGACTCATTTCAGATAGAGCAGAATCACTGAAAACCTTGGTGTGTACATAAAAGTCACTGTTTTGTTTAATTTTTACTCTTGTCAGCACTGGTAGAGGATTTTTTCTTTTATAGTGTGTCATATATACCGGCATTTCATCTATCTTGGTATGAACAATGTGACTATTATAGCTAGGTCTTTCTGATGAATGTTTGAATTTATTGTAAAGTATGTAAAATATCTGAGGATATATAGATAAAGACTATTTGTGTATGAAGCTGTAATTAAGAGTGTAAAGCTGTCGGTCCTCTGCTCTGTCCAAAGTCCAGCTGTTTTCCTCCCCAATCATGCCAAGTATCCAGTCATAGCGTGTTTCTTGAAGATGTCTTTGCAGATACATGACACAAAGTGCTTATGACTTACCTGATAGGTTAGCTTTTTCTTCTTTGCTGCAGTTCTTCACATGGTACTTCCAAGGTGCTGCATGCACAATGGTGCGTTCCATTTACACTGGAACTGGGAAGTGGAGAGGGAATGACGTCCTCTCCGAGTTAAAAGAGTTCCATTTGCCAAGTCGGAAAAACTTGCTGTAACAGCAGTATTTCTATGCATCAAAATTGAATAATACTATGTATATGGCTGATTTAGTGCCACGAACACTAGTCAGAAATTCTAAAATAAACAGAATATTACAGGAGCTTGATTACTGTTGACACCCAGGGCAGCCATCCTTGGTTGTAAACTCAGGGGTGGTGTGGAACTGTTAAAGGGGACATATCGTGCTGATCCCTGATTTAATACTTACATAAAATATAATAAATTTGAAAACAAGACCTTTCACCCCCTGAATTTTCAAAAAGTGAGATATTGTATTTTTTCTGATATCCTAGAACAAGATTTGATGCCTCTGAAAATAGGTCATTGACATTTGGCCGCGAGATTTCGAACGTCTTGACGACACAAGGATCCTTTCTTTTTATTGGAGTAATCTGATAAAGCAGCTCCTCCTCTGTGATGTCAGTTAGTCACACAACTGCCACCGAGGGATACACCCACCAAGAGCCGAGTATAAACGTATAAACTATACATGTTACAGTACTCACCACATTGAAGTGTCCTGAGATGATCTGTGTCGAGGTGGATTTTCTTCCTCCTGAGCTGCAGAACCGTCCGGGTCTGACTCGGGGTCCAATACAAAAGGACGTATCCTACACTCTGCCATTTTATTAGTGCTATCAATGCCTTACGGTGAAGTTTTGGCAAACAGCAAACTCGCTCGGTTTGCCCCATTCAATATGGCGATTTTGTAAATACTGCCATGCAGCAAAAACCGTCCCCTGGCTCTACCCCCTCCGCCCCTCTGATAGAACTGACCAATCAGAGCACAAAGGGCTGTGACGTTGCGAGGTTACTGGAGGTCATTCTGGAAATGGAGCGTTTCAACAAGATCTTCAGAATGGCCTATATGAGGATATTGAGAACGCTATTGTGGGGCAATGAAGGAACTAAATGACTTGTACTGAGGGCAGAAATGCTTTACAGGCATCCTAGTCTGGCATAGTGAAAAGGAGAAACAAGCATGATATGTCCACTTTAACATCCCAGTAGGAAATTCCGACATCAAGGCCTGTTCCAGTTGAAATTTTCCACTCAGAACTCATAATTCCTGACTTCTGAGTACAAATGGACCGCACCATAGGTGTAGCAGATTGGATCTAACAGGCAGTGATACAGAGCTAATGATGGGATTCATTTCCTGATATCTCTGTAGCTCCTTTCCCTTCTGATTACTTTTATATTAATCAGACGATGATTAAAACTACACTTTCATTACATGTCAAAATTCCACAAAGTATTCATCTTACCTCCACCATCACATATGCAAAGTCTGTTTGATGACATCATATCACATGAAACAGTAAAAACAGAAAACAGTACAGTTTATTTCACATGCCATCACTGGTGAGTCTTAGAAATCAACAATGCTGTAAGAGCTCATAAGTACGCTACATGTCCATCTTTTCCTTCAGTGTTGTTCAGTTAAGTCACTTGCATCTTTGTGGTTAATCTATGCAATCTTCCAGTACTGCTCCTTGCCAATCAGACCCGACCGTGCTGTTTCCTGTAGAGCTCTAGCCCTGGCCTGTAGAGTTGACTTGTGCTGCTGTGTGAAACTGATGTACTCATTGTGCCGGCTGGCTTGATACAGTGGCAGGTGTAAAAAGTACTTTGATTATATCATAGACTTTGACATGATGTGGCTGAAGTTCATGTGTCAAAGCAAGGACCGTAATGAAGTGTGTGCATATATTTTTATGAATTAAGGTTCAAAATGAGAGACGCTAAATAAAATTCATTGATGTGAATGTAAATTGACTCATGGGGCTGCGTTATTTGATTTTTGCACAGCTGAGAGATCCATCTGTGGGCCTTGGTGACAGAGCGAAGATTTATTCCTCCACTTTCACTGTTTTAATTAGCTGCAGATCAGATTTTCCTGTGGGACTGAAATTAGATTACAGATTCTGTAATGTAACTTGTGGGAAACATTGAGGCCTTTTATGCTGAGGTTTCAACATTACACCATCATTCAATTTGTCTTGAAATATGCCTGCACATCTCTGCACAAACACCATCACACTGTCAGAAATGTATGCAGTTGTTCATTGTGTGGCTCTGTAGTTTTTCCTCTCTGTCCTCTTAAAATTAACCACTTGCTTCAAAGATGTTCTTTGAATCGTGGATGTTTGGAGACAAGTATTTTGAGCCCACTCTTCTGCTCTCCGCTGTGTAGACTCAAAGTTAAGGGCTTTCGACACGAGAAGTGTTTGTTGTTTTGATAGTCAGCTCTGAGGCTTGTTTTCAGTTTGAGTAAACATGATGCTGAGCTGATTATAAGAGTTAAGAGATTCTTTTTCCTTGAGTGGATGCAACTAACATCTCTGCAAGAGCTGCTAATTAACAGCTGCTGCCAGCCCTGCCGAGGTAAGACTGATCTGACTGCTCATCTGTCTGTCCCTAATGACCTCTACTTTTGCTATGAAGGCTCTTTTTTGTCCTTGTTTCCACAGACCTTCTGACTTTTCACCTCCTTAACACTTTCAACTCTCATTAGAAGCCTGTGTGCTCTGTTAGTTTCCCCTCCGACGTGGGGCGTGTTTTTAGAGGTTGTGGATACTGCGGCTGTGCTAAAACTAATTTGTGGAAACAAGGTTTCATGTTATTGTCATGGTAGCGCTGGTTAGTTTTGTCCGTCTCATCTTGTCGGAGTAGAATGTGTGTTGTACCCCTGTGCCAGTTGTCACTGTGGACTCTTTACATGGTTACAGATGTTATAAGTGATCCATCGCTCACATAGTGTGTCATGTGCTTAGAGTTTGATAGTGTTGTGCAGCTGTAGCTGTGGTAAAAACTGTCACTGTCACACAGTTTGGTTCCAGTGCTGAAATGTTTCTCTCTCTGCTCCCTGATCCAGATGTGCCAGGTGAGAGCAATGGCTACTCAGCTCTCGATGAGAGGCAGGAGACTGAACCCCCTGAAGGTGATCCTCCAACAAATGATGCATGTGTGCACTCCAGTGAAGAGGACGAGGAGAAGGGACCCCATCAGCATGAGCAGCAGGACGAGAGAAGCACAGAGGGTCATGTAGCAGCTCATGACTGCAGCGGCTCCAGACCTCTTCTGATGGACTCTGAGGAAGAAGAGGAACAAGGATCTCACCTCGAGCTCCACTCATCAGCTGAACCAACACAACCATCTGCTACCTATCATCAGCCTGCTCCCAGCACCTTTTCTCAGAATAATTCCCAGCACGTACAAGATGCAGCAAATGCAGCTGAAATTGCTGCAGACGTCTTCTCAAAGGCCCCCTTTCGGATTGGACAGGATGATGCTAGCGATGTGTTCGCCAATGCCCCGTTTCCCCGTGCCCACCTGAACGCCCAGCAGCAGCTCGACGTTTTCTCTCAGGCTCCCTTTGGCAAGAGAAAGGATGCTGCAGGAGGAGCCCCTGAGTGCAGGGGCTACAGCATGAACACAGGAGGCATTCACGCTGTAACCCCTGATCAGGGTTCATTGGGACAAGTAGCCCAGCAACCGTTCCGCCCACAAGCTCTGGCCAAATACTCACGACACTTTGAGGGACCCCTGCCCCAGCAGCCAGTAGCAGCTCACAGAGTGGTGTCCAACGTGAGCAGGCAGGCTGCTGTAGCATCAGTCCCCGTCGGACCTCGTCACTCATGGACCTCAGACGCAAGTCCTGTAGACCCTTTCGTCTCTGCACCCTTCCACCTCAAGGCCCCGCAGGAAAAGCCTTGAACGCACACTCAGAGGGGAGGACAGTGGGTGGAAGCGCCACTGAATTATGCAAATGTAACAGCCACGCTGCATGCTGTCACCAGCGCTGCAGCTGGACTGCAGACCTGCATGGATCTCATTCTTAACTGGCTCCAAGTAGATTTGATAGTGCAAGGTCATCTTCACACTTGAATTCTTTAGCGTAAGAAAACTGGCAACAGTTCAGACTCATTGTATCATTAGAGTGTCTTTTAGTTTTATCTGTCATGTCCTTTATGAATTCTTCTCAATCCTTTTGGTACGTACATCTACACAAAGACAACACGGTGGTCAAGTATTTGATTGTTTTCTGGCCTACCTCAGTTACATTCTCTGCCAGTGCAGTGATACCACACAGTAAGAGGTATCTGCAGCTTTGGCAGCTTAGTTTCCTGTACATTTAAGCTTTAATGTGAAATTATGATCAGACAATTCTTTCTTCCTCCATTGTATTAGTGTCAAGGTCATTACTTCACAGGAGCTCTGAAAAGAAGAAGACACTGTACCACATCAGCAGGTCCTCAACACTATTTTTGTTAGGAGATGTGTCTGGTCTGACATCAGACAGGAAATGTATCTTGCCTTATAATTATGCCCTCAAATTCAATATTCTGGGCTGCTGGATGCTGGATAAAGATGCATTACACTCTGAGGTCAACATTTGTTGATTGGAAGTGTAACTCTTTTGTTGTGTTCCTATGTGTAAATCATGTGTATCATGCTTGTGGTTACTGCCTTGTTTCAAAAAGGTGGAGTCCAAGTGTTTTATACCATGATACAAAAGAACCATATCTACTATTAGGTCTATTAAATTCATTATCGTAGTTTCTTTATCTTAAAGTAGCTGATTCGCGTTTATTTGTTTTTCTATAAGCTTCCATCTTGGAAGCCTTACACCCTCACAGTACTTCCTTCCTAACGCATCAAACAGCATTGAATCACTTTTGCCTTTTTATGCCCTTCAAAACAACCTGCTGCATCAACATTATTTTATTGCACTCACATTCATGTATGACTTCCTAGTTTGCTCTCTGCACAAAAATGTTTATTTGCTCTGTGATGCCTTTCAGGAATATACATCTCTTAAAAATCAAAATGAGTATTACCAGTGACTCCCAATAACTGCACAACTTACACTGCAACTTTAAGAAATGCTCGACAGCAGAAGTATTCACAGCAGTTTTCCAGGCAGTAATTGTATAAATATTGTCTTGCCAGGTCTGGAATGGGGACTAGTTGGTGACATTCCTTTATTCCCATTATTTTATTGTTTTTTTTTTTTTGCTTTGTCCAATCCTGGGACACTTTTGATTCCAACCATGGCACTTTTTAAACCTGTTCAACCCAAAAATGAAAGATTAATTTGTATCTTTGTTGCAGTTTAGAATTATGTTTTCTTTGGTCTTGAGCAGTACAATCTTGTATACATGCTCTTTTTTGTTGTTTCACCTGATTTGTAAACATGAAGGCTGCACATCGTCCCTGACACACATCAGGGCCCCCCGAGAATATGTGTTTGGGTGTAACACAGCTGTAAAATGTATTTTGACCTGGTGTTGACGAGGAAACCTCCAGAGGATTTGACAACTGAAGATACTGTTGGACAAGAAGCACTCAAAATACTCATTTTGCTGCACAATCTGCCTTTTAAAATTATGTTGTAAGTCATAAAAAACTATTAAATGAATGTAAATTAACATGATGTTATGTTGTATTTTTTTATGTGAAACGTGACCATGGATCTAAATAGGCATGTGGTGCTTAAGTATTGCACATGAGTGCATTTAGAAGTACTCCTAAACTCTTTAGTTTAATAGTAAACATATTAAGGCTATACTACAGCACATACCAGTGTGAAACATTCTGAACACTCATCAAAAGCTGCTAACTTTTACACCTATTAGGATGATCAAAACCAAGTGCACTGTTTGAAATCTGATATAGCTTTAATATGTGACGGCAGTCAAATACACACAAATACACCATTAAAAAACAAACAAACCCTGCATCCAAAGACGACATAAGTGTCATCTTCATACCCACTTTTTAGTCATAACTGTGAACAGGAAACAGTAGTTAAATCTAACAACTACTACTACTACTACTACTACTACAACTATGTTATAATGCATTGAGTAGGGATGTCCCGATCATGTTTTTTTTGCTCCCGATCCGATTCTGATTTTTTATTTTGAGTACCTGCAAATCCCGATATTTCCCGATCTGATCTTTCAGCAATGCGTTAAGAAAAAAGAAAAGAAAAAAAAAAAACTCCTTCAAGTTGCCCTTTGAGTTTTATTTAATGTGATTTAAATGAAGGTATCATTCTAGCCAACATGGATATAGCTTTTTTTCTCCACTTAGTGCAGGATTGGATCAACAAAATAAAAATAAAGCTTCTCAGTGGTGCACCACAAGATAACCTTGTATGTGTGTGACAATAAGGTTGCAATTTCTTGTTTGCAATTTTGTTGTACTTGTTATAATGACAAATAAAGTTCTTTTCTAAAATGAATGATGATGGGCTATTATACACATTTTAATTAAAAACAAGAACTAAGGCCCCGGGCCTTTTCCGATTCCCTCTCCCCCGATCTCCGATCATTAAAAAATGCCCCGATCAGCCCCGATTCCGATCACGATCGGATTGGGACATCCCTAATTGTGAGGAATTTGTAACTGAAAGAGGACAGGTAATTTGTGGTCTCATGTGAGAAAGAAATGTATGCTTTGGTATTATCAACATTCTACAGAAAGAGTCAAAAAGTGTTACAAAATATTATTTCAGTACCTCACCCAAACACAAACAAGCTAATAGAATCTATTATATATATATATATTTATTTTCTTTTTATTTTGAGTGTTGGTATTAGATATTCTGGTCCATACACCTTAGCAGTAGGTGGCGGAAATGCACCATTTCGTTGTTTGCCAACCGCCAGATAAACCCCATAAAGTAGAAGGAAAAGAAGCGCTTCCACAAGGGGGCGGTGATTCATTGACAAACCGGAAGTTCGTTACTTTTCATCAACAAACGAAGAAGACGACAGGCGAACGTTCTTGTATACATTAGCAACCGTTTTTACGAGCTATGGAGATTAATTAAGTGATGTATTTTACATAAACTGTAATGTAATAAATCTGGGTTTTATCACAGTTGTGTGACCCACTTAAGGCTTTTCTGTTTGTTCTAATTAGTTCCCGCTCGCACGCGTCGTCTTACACTACCAACGTTCGCTTGCTCCTCGGTCGTGAATGGGATTTTTTTCTTCATTAGACTTTCATTTCATCCCCTGAAAGCGTGGCACTATCTTTACCTAGTATAAACAGGTACGTTGCTTTGCTTTCCTGAGCACGATGGCGACTCAGAGAGTGCTCCCTCAGAGCAAGGAGACTCTGCTGCAGAACTACAACAAAAGACTGAAAGATGACATCCGGTCCATCATGGACAACTTCACAGAAATCATCAAAACAGCGAAGGTACACAAGAAGTATCGTTACTGTCTTTTTTGTTTTTCACCAAACATTGTGTCTCTTTGACTTCCAAATATATGTATGCATGCAAAATTTCAGTATGTTTACATACACACTCCTGTTTTCCCATCTACAGATAGAGGAGGAGACACAGGTTTCCAGAGCAACCCAAGCAGAGCAAGACCATTATGAGATGCACGTCAGAGCAGCTAACATAGTGAGACATCCAGTTTACATAAAACACTCTTTACACTTGTTTTCTGAATGTTTTTCCATTTTATTGTATTGTATTTTATGAAGTATTTTCTTAGCGTTTAAATTAGAAATTGTTGTTTATTGTTTCAAATAACTTAAATTGAACAGTAATAATAATAATAATAATAATAAATCATCCCTTAAAGTAACCATTTCAGAGTCAGCATATTTTGGCCCCTTTTTTACACAAAGCTGTCTGTTAGACCAGAAATGTAATTTTGTTCAGACAGTGCTTCATGCAACTTATTTTTGATGTTATCAATCCAACTCTTTGGTTGATGATTGTGATGAGGACAAAAATTAGGTTTTAATAAGATTTGAATGTGCACTAACATCTCAATTTTCTCAGTTGCAGGAAAGTATAACTGCACTCTATTCATTTTGAGTGAATACGTTTTTTTTTTTTAACTTATGCCTGTTACAGTCACTAAAAGTTAAATATTTAAATCTCACTTTAATCTCCTTTCATCACGACAGGTTCGAGCTGGTGAATCCTTGATGAAGCTGGTCTCCGATTTGAAGCAGTTCCTCATTCTGAATGATTTCCCCTCCGTAAACGACGCCATCAGCCTACAGAACCAGCAGCTTCGCTCGCTGCAGGAAGAGTGTGACAAGAAGCTGACTTCTCTTCGCGATGAGATCGCCATCGACCTGTATGAGCTAGAGGAAGAATATTACTCCTCCAGGTACAAGTAGGCTCATACTTGCCCCCATCCCACCGCCCCTCTGTTGCCACATGCCCAGCACCATTTATTGTCCCACCTTTACCATTCACTGCTGAGCCTGAGGTGGGCCTACTTCTTCAAACATCCAATCATTACCCTTTTTGGGTAGAGTTTTCCTCATCTTCATACCCAAACGGCAGCATTCATCAGTACAAAGCATCACCATACTCATCTCACTACGTGAAGTTGAATCTTTATTGATAAGGAAGTGCCTTGAGTGTTTTTTTCTATAACATGAAAATGCCAAAGTAGAGTAGACTGCAGCATTGAAGTGGTTTACAGATGAGTACCAGTGTAAATGAACTATGTTAGTATGTTTTTAAATGGACTGAATGCAGTATGAACAACAGTCTTAGAGGGGACACGGATCCATTTCACCTTGGTGTTGATCTCCTGTTATGCTTATTTATACATGATCAGGTCTTTGGTTACCTGATGTGCTACATCTTAAAGGCTTTAGAGAGGTTCTAGAAAATGTTGTTAGGTACTTGGTAAGATGCAATGATACAATTAATTATAACCAATGAAGCCTTTTTTCTTTGATATTCAAGCAAAGTGTATTTGAAAAGTAATGACCTCATTAAATGTTTGGTCTCACTTTTAAAAGAATTGTTCAGTGGTTTTTAAGGGAGTCCTAGAAACACCACATTTGAACTCCTCTTAGAAAGTTTGTACAGTTAAAGAACCGTCAATTTATCAGAGAATAGATTTAATAGATGTTAAATTCAAATAAGATAATTTATCATAACATTTATTTCTTGTATGATGAAAGGTTTTAATGACCTGTTGATGAAAAAGTAGTGAAGACTGTAAAGCTTGACTCTTTGCTGTTATTTGAGGTAAAGTACAAATTTTTTTCTCACACAAAGTTAAGTGTCTGTGATTCCTCCAGTGACACCTGCTGTAACCACACAGGTGAAGTCAATCACACAAGGTGTGTTACTACTTTATGTGTACGAGTTTGTTCCAGTGACTCAGAATATCTTGAGTAATAAAGCAGAGTCAAAATACTGCAGTAGTTTGTCATGTTTTCTGCAAGAAAGTATCCAGAAGTGTTTGTTAGTCCTGTTTGGAGCATGCTGGTTGTGGGCCTTCCTTCTTCACTGCACTTGCTCTGCTTTCTCCCTCAGCAACTAATCGCACCTTATGCTGAGCTTCAAGTCGCTACGTTTCACCCACAGTAACTAGTGAATAATCAGCAGTTTGTTGCATTGATTCGGTTTCCACTGCTACTGCATAACCCCCATGCTTTTTTTAATCATATGTTCACCTTCACGTGCTCCTCTGTGTGACTGTGCTTATTCTGACCTGCCGCTCTTGTCTGCTCCTCTCTTTCTGTGCTGCGCTGATTCTGTCTCCGGTTTCTGCTCCGCAAAGCTACAGTCAGTGGGACAGCACTGATCTGCCGCTGTGCGAGGCCTATCGCCGCAGAGACAGTTGGGCTTCCCCGGGGAGCAGCTGCAGCTCCACACAGGGGGAACGAGAGGAAATGGAGGGACCTCCTTTGCAGGAGATGAACCCACAACACCACATCAATGGACATGGGACGTCCTCCATAGAGAAACCCTGAAGAAGAACAGGGACAAAGACTGAAATACATGTGTTTAGTTTGTACTTAAGTCTGACTTGTGCTAGTGTCTGTGGCTGTAATGCATTTTGTGTTGGAGGATAAAGCTTAAATTCTTTGTGAATAAAGACTGGAGGCCCACACATTGATGTTTCAACAACTGCACTGATGAATGCTTTGATTAATATGCAGCGTGTCCACAGCAGATATATTTTTATACTTGACTCAGTATTAACAATAGATGCATGGTTTATTGTAAATTGTAAGTTCTTTTGTACTGTTTTCCTCCTTTTTGTACCTCTGAAGCATCACCCAAATTAAAGAACAAAATAAAAGCATGCGGTTTTCTGGTTTTAATTTGACCTGAAAGCTCTAAAACACTACTCAACAAAGAGTTGAAATTCAGGGCAGGATTATAAAAAACTGCTCTGTCCACATACACATATGATAAAGCAAATGTATTCAGATGGCCAAAGGGCATAACTACAATATTTACAAAGTTCAACAACGTCCTCACTGAATCCTCTGTTCGTCGAGAAAAAAACTTTCAGCAAGCTATCCTTACGGTGGTAACAATACTTGAAAGGATGGGCATACAGTTGAGTAATTTCTTTCTTAAAAACAAAAGTATCCTTAATATCGTCGATTCATCTTCTTGAACTTCTCGTAATGGTAATCATCTGTGGCCTTTTCATTATTTGGACGTTTGCGGTAGTTTGGTGGTGATGTTGCTGCAGAAAAATAGAAGTTTATTTTAAAAAAGTGCAAAGTAGTCACCAAATGTTGAGTATACTAATGTACTTGAAAGTAAACTGCAGACAAATTAAGCAGAACAGCTTTACAATACACACACACACTCTCACACGTGTGGAGTGTCTTACCTTCTGGTCCTGGTTTCTCAGTGTCTCCTACACGTAGTGGCCTTGCTTTTGGCTCCTCTCTGTGTCTGTGGTGCCTCTGCGGTGCATTTACGTCCTCATGATAGACTTAAAAAAAAAAAACAATCTCAAATCAGACCAACATTTCATCGCTCAACAGCAGCTGACCAGTCATGTTAGTACCAACAGAACTCACAGCGGTTGTGTTGGACGTAGTTGACTGCAATGTTGGTGGGAACAAAAGATGTCCCATGGTCTTTTTTCTTGTTCCTTTGTTCAGCCAGAAGCTTCGCCTTTGCTTCTTCTGTTGAAATTATGTTCTTGATCTTTGCACTGGAGAAGGGGAAAGAAGACAGCATCATCAGCATTAACTCAATGCATGATTATGTTCTTGCTAGATAGCAGAAAAGTCAACAAATAATTAGTGAACATTATGCTTTTGAGAATTTTCAACACATACTCAATGCCAAGATCAACTTCAGGGATCCCACTCAGCATCTGATTGGATAACATTTCCTCGGTTTTCTTGGCAGAGTTCACACGAATGTTCTCTGGCAGCTCGTACAGGTGATCCTCTGCATTCTTCACCTTAACCTTCTGTTCCTCAGCTTCCACCAACCCTTTCTTTTTTTTCAGCTCTGTCTCAATATATTTCATCCTTTAGAAAAAAACAAGAAAAACTTTTTTTTTTTCCTCTTCGTAAATAACTGAGCAAGTACACATAATCATGTCAACATAATAATTTATAATGCCACAGAGAGAGGGAGACTGTTTCAGGATGGGTTGAATAAAGCATAGCAGAAAAATTAGACATACATGTCTGCATCCTCATCTCTCCTGTTTGTTTCTGCAGAGAAGGATGTGCCAAGGTTCAGGTCTGTCTCTTCTTCTGTCCTACATGAGGGAAAGAGATAATAGTCATACCAATCAGGTCACGTGATGACACAGCATCCGTTTTGTACTGACATAGCAACACCAACATGTGAAATGTACTGGAATAATAATGTTCATGACTGGCTTGATGAATGACTTACATGTCCCTATTTCTGTCTTTGACTTTCTTCATGTCCACAACCCCTCCAGTCTTCAGCTTAAAGGGATCATTCTATGAGAGATAGTTCAATTAATAAATAAGTTTTATATAGATATCCAAACCAGTAATGTAGATAAATACAAAACAATTTCCAAATAGATGCTTACATCAATTTCAGCCTCTGGTGGCAGCTTCTCCCCCACCAATAAGGCGGTCACACTACGTAGAAGTGAAAACACGTTTTAATATTTCTTTCTTTTTTCTTTCTTTCTTTTTTTTTCTTTTTTTTTTAATAGAGTATCGCGATCAATTATGGAAAGGAGCTGAAAGTGGTATATGTACCTGACTCCGGTTTGTCGTTTCCGCAGACTCTGAAGCTCTTTGGCCTCTTCGACTTTTGATCTTCACCAAGAAAAAATAAAAAAGATAAAAAGATAACACACATTAAATGATGTATTTTAAATTTAAAGTAAATAAACAATTGTCACATAGACGTGTCTTACTACCTCATCTTCAATAGACTATACGGACGCGTTAGCCAACCACGTACCGTTTATTTCTTCATGTTACCGAGTTTGAAAAGTATGTTACCTGACTTCTTGGGCTGTCTCATCTTCCTCTGCATCCGATGAATCCCTCCTTCTCCTAAAGTTTTTCCCACAAGGCATTTTAAATGCTGCTTATTTCAACCTTTTTAGCAGCAAGAAGATAGCACCCAACGACAGCAGATGGGTAAAAACTTAAAGGGGAAAGTTTTCGTGAACGTACAACAATACTACGTCACCTCCGTTACCCACTTCCGTTCATCGGTCTTGTTAAATCACAACAATCATGGCGGCCTACGGACAGGTCAGCAGGTTGCTCGGCATTTCAGCCAGACTTTCACGTCTGTAAGTGCTCTGGTTTGCTCGGTGTTTGTTTGCTGTGTATTATAGTTGTGCTTCTGAATGGTTGTACCGATGCACGGACCCTCCAATGTGAAGAGTCCGTCCTAGGTTTATCATTAGCGAGTGTGTAGCTGATAGCAGTGTTGCAGACTTTGTGACGCAGGTTGAATCAAACTTCTCAAAAAAGAATGAGGGTGTGAATATGGCTTTAATAAATTATATTTCTAAAATTCGCTAAGCTTTGACAGATTGTGTTGTCACTCACCAAACAATCTCACGATTTCGAAACATTAACTATGACAATGCATCTAATCTACAATGCAAAGAGACGTTATAGCTCCACAAGCCAATAACACATCGAGTTTATCTCCCTTTTTTGCACGTTATAGTCTCATAAATATATAAATAACTACAAACAACAGTTTTCATCCATTCAGTGCCTTTGGATGTCTAAATGAAATTGTCGACGTTTGATATTTAAATGGCACTAAATAAATAATACACCCTCTCGTAACTTCCAGCTTGGCTTGAGTTCTTTTAAAGCTTTTGTAATGTTACATGTTGTTTTTATCCTGCTTTTCCCAGTATTCAATCCAGTGACTATTTGCTCTTTTGAAAGTATCAAATTCCCAGTGACCAGACAGATTTTTGGCTGTAGTGTATTATTTTCTTTTATCATTGTTCAGGACAACCATAGTCCAATAAATAGTAAAAGCATAAAGTTCAACCGTATCCAAATTCTAATTAAAATGTTGATTTGAAACCTCCTGTCTCAAAGAAACAACATAATATGACAAGAACACCATACTGTGAGGTTACATTTCAGTTAGGCAAGATGTCATATTGATCCACAATACAAAGGGAGTAAGTATACAATAGTTAACTTAGCAGTATAACCGAACCAGTTCTTCTCAACTGTGGTGGACAAAAAAGAGTTATCTTGTTGGTGGATTATGATTCATACAGTAATAAACATTAATAGAAGCTTTGACTTGAGGCACCTTAATCACTAAGCACTACCAAGTATAAAACAATAAACAAATCATAATGTTTTTCTATTTTTTCATTTGAGAGGAACAGAAATTCAACACTGTGACTGATAATGTAATAACTTTATTTTCTCTCTGTGGTATCTGTCTCTCCAGCAGTGGATATCAGTGCGCCCAATTTCATTGGCCTTCACATAACACAGGAATCTCTAACAGATGGCCACAAAACCCCCACTGGGTTGTTCCAGGTTTGTATACCTGCAGCGTCCATGTGGTTGTGTAATTTGGATAGAGAACTCTAAAGTAATTAACGTCATGCTCTTGGTCCTTCTCTCTTTTTTTTTTTCCCCCAGGAAGGACAATGTTTGTGCAGACACAGGACACGCCAAATCCAAACAGCTTAAAGTTTCTACCCGGTCGCGTAGTTCTTGAATCGGGAACAATGAACTTTGCTGGCCCTCGTGATGCACACTGCTCGCCCTTAGCCAGGTATAAGACTGCCAGATATATGATCTGCATTATCAGGGGCACACAGTGTTACACTGCGACAATAATAGCTACCATGTCACATAATTCTGACCTTGATGGAATAAATCCATTTCTTTGTGAGTAACACCTGTGCTTTGAAGGTCAGCAGCATTTGCAATGATGCCTGAGAACCATTGTTATGTCTGCACTTACAACAGAAGTTTTAATTCTTGTCTGGCACAGATAATGCAATAAGAGTTCTCTGTGTCCCTCATGTCCTTGAGTCTGCAGTCAGAGTTTTTAAAGCTGCACACACTGTTCTTCTGCCCCAGCTCATAGTACATATTTGTGAAATGCAATGCAAGCGTCTTACCATGTCTTCACTGATTTCATGCTGCGGTTGCGTGTGTGGGTGTTGGATCATTTAATTTTAACAGCTCTGAATGGAAATCTTGTACTCTAATAAATAACTTAAATTAGCGTGCAAGTTGCAAATATGCACAATACGTGCATCCAAACGTAGTGTTTAAGAAACTTGATGATTGTCTTGTGAGCCTTACTCTTTTAAGATAATTAAAAACACATTTCATCATGTCAGTCTAACAAAATTAATTGTCATCTTCAGACAGCTGTTTAGAATTGATGGAGTCAAGAGTGTCTTCCTTGGCCCTGATTTTATAACCATATCAAAGGTAAATGCAAATATTTGGGCACCACGCCACATTGAATACCTGTAAGTCTAGCATAAGTTATTGCCTTTGCTTTGAAGAGCTTATTCTCTTTCTTTCTTTCAAGGCGGATGATTCTATGGAATGGAAAGTAATCAAGCCTGACGTGTTTGCGGCCATCATGGACTTTTTTACTACAGGTCTTCCTGTTGTAAATGAAGACAGCCAGCCTAACGCAGATACAGGTTGGTATCTCTACCTGCAGATCAGAGTAAGACAGCAGCACCTTGACTGCAAGATTTTTGTGATGCAGAGCAATCCCTTGTCTTTTCAGCACCTTCTGATGATGATGATGAAGTTGTTGCCATGATCAAGGAGCTGCTGGACACTAGAATAAGGTAGCTGTATTTAAACGTGTTCTGTTACACTATGAGTGGTTGTGGCTTATTTGTCTGACTGGTCTTTGTTACCGTCTTGTTGATGTTTTTTTTCTTGCAGACCTACTGTGCAAGAGGATGGAGGGGACGTTCTGTATCGGGGGTTTGAGGATGGTGTTGTTAAACTAAAGCTGCAAGGCTCTTGCACGAGTTGCCCCAGTTCCATTATCACTTTAAAGAGTGGAATCCAAAACATGCTGCAGTTTTACGTCCCTGAGGTTGAATCAGTGGAACAGGTTTGTTTACCTATCAGAAGATGTATATTGTTAACATGCTGCCCAACATAGTAATGTTAATGCATGCTTCTTATAGCTGACTTCCTTACTAGCCTAATCCTTTAAATTTGTCACAAAACCTTTCTTTTTCTTCCGCAGGTGAAGGATGAGGAGGAGGAGGAGTCTGCACAAGTTTGATCACCAACCAGAAGGACATTTACACATTCCTCCCTCCACTCCAACACCTCCCTTTCATAATATAGCTTCATTAAAATGAGCAGCTAAAGCCAAGCTATGTGAAAAAGGCGCTTCATCATCAATAATCCAGATGTTATCAGTGAAGCCGAATATACTCTCTGTACACTGAAAGTATTGAGCATGTAGGACAAAAGAAGCCTGCAATAGAAATTAAGGACTGTTGATCTGAAATAAATCCTATTTATTATTTCACTTTGTTACATCTCTTTTGCTTAGGATGCTTTTCAAAAACAGCCCCCCAGGCTGGAATACAAATACTGTATTTATATGAATAAAAATGTGGTATTTTATGAATACAATGCCTCATTCTTTACTGAACTACATGATTGGATAATTAAGTTGATTAATTTCTTTTTACAAGCATCTGCCAGGGCAAGCAGATTAGTGCAGATATCAGTAATAGATTTACCATTTCTATATGTTGTGTCCTTGGACCCTATGTATATGAATAAATGTGAACATAAGCATTTTAAATCAGTCTTGAAAAAAAGTCTTGTTTTTTTCTTTTGGTTACTCAGTCTCTAAAATAGTATATCAAACACTACCCAGACCGTACATTAACGGCGCTACGTAATTTTTTTTTATCTGTGGGTTATTATATGACTCAACTAGTTACAGAGTCGTTTCATCACATTTTATATTCGCGGACTAAGCGTTGTCTTTGTGCAATGGTGTTGACTTAGGTGTGTGCTGAACAGCAGCCGCAGACGGTTTCGCTGCTGACGGTCTTGCCTCCACGGATCTGCATCCTGATGCCACGTCAGGAGTGCTTACGTCAGAGGTACAACTTGACTGACAGGTTCCTCGACCAATCAGAGGGTGACATGGAAGAAGGCGGTTGGCTGTGATTCAGTGAACCCGAAGGGGGGCGAAGCTTATGTGACAGGCGTTCCCAGCTACCCGAGTAGCTGTTACTGGCACCCAAACTGTAGACATGTGTGGTGAGTACTGAATAAATTCTACGTTTACAGTATTAAGTGGTGAATTTAATGGATTTCTAATAACTAGAGCGTTGGGTTACAGAAATATAAAAAACAGCTAGCATCGTTAGTCAAGGCTAAATATGCAAGTTAGTTGAAATTAGCTAAAGGTTGCTATGCTGAGTTAGCGACTAAGAGGTGCTGCTGCTGATGCTGTTAGCTCTTCATGTATCAGGAAATCTTTTTGTGTCCGCTTTCTCTGTAATTGGATTAAATAAGGGATTTAATAGCCAGCCGACATCCACGATCACTCATAATGATGTCCTGTATATGGGTTAGACAGGCTACGTGTTCTGCTGTCACAGTACGCCCAATGCGTAACTTTCAACGGAAAATGTGTAAATGCTCTAATTCGACTTGTCATAGGTTACTGAGATTATCATATTATAACCTGGGTCCTTCAGACCGGATTATTCTCAAAGATGGAAACTTAATGAGAAGTGACATGGTCGCTGTTACTATATCATGCTGCTAAACTTTTATGAGAAAGTAGTATCAGGGAATAATCCTGATCACATCTGGTTAAAGCAGATGTGTAAACTGTCCCCAAATGGTCTGTCTCATCCTCTCACACACTTGTGACCGATAACTGATGCCCTCCTGCCTCTCATCACAATCACCACAATCTGAGTGCACCAATCAGACCAGACGGACGAGCTGCTGTTCTACGCACTCAAAATAAATGTCACTATTAATATCATTTGACACAGTTAGGCGTCACTCACTTTGTCCCATTTGTTTTCTGCTCCCGTTAAACCTGTTTCTAAAGTAGAGGTTGGTTTTGTGGGGTTTCCTTCTTTGTTGGCATTTTGCCCCTCACTCACTACCGTCCTCCAGCACTTGCTGATCTGAATGAAAGCTCTGTTGAACGAAGCAGCCATCCTGGCTCTACATTTGCATTTTTTCTGTCAGTGCTAAGCTGTAAAACAGGGCAGTATTTCATGCCTCCCCAGGGCCAGTCAGGGTGAAACTCCTCTCAGTGTGTGTAAGATGCTTTATGGAAACTGGACTAGATATGGATGCTGGAAGGGTTGATGATTATTACTGCAGTTTCTCTGTTTGCTGAACTTCAGATGACTGTATGTGAGCTTGTAAACATGTTAAGCTGCTGTCACAGCAAATTACTTTTATAAGTCTGGTTCAGTTCAAGATGTCTGTCTAACACGAGTCTGGTTCAGTTCAAGATTTCTGCCAGTTAAAAGGAAGTTTTTTTGGTGACTTGTTAAGTGCGACAAAGTGCTCTGCTCCTGGTGGGTTAAGATAAGATAGGACTCCTTATCCTGTTGATGTTGAGCCTTTGTTACTAATATAAGCAAGGCCCTAGATCTGCCCTGTAAGGCATCCTGAGATAGAATCTGTTGTGATTTGGTTCTGTGTGACTAGAGACTGATCAATTAATCCCAGGAACAAAACATCTTTAATGATACTCCTGCGCTACTTCGCAGTTACTTGTTTTCCCACATTTCATCTCAGCAGGTTTTATCACGTTACGTAACCCCAGGTCAATAGATTCACCCCATTGTCTTTGAGCAGGTCTACCCAGAAAGAGAGACGTGTTCGTTCACTAAATACTCCTGTAAGACTGGTTCCTCAGGCGCTCCACCACATATGATGTTGAAACAGCATTATAGTGACGTGTTTCTCACTTGGTCATGTTCTAAGGATTTATACATTGCTTTGGTCCCAGCAGCAGTGTTGTCATTTTTCTCATTGTTGATGTGGGCAAAACATTTAGGATGTTTTTTGTTTTTTGTTTTTAAAAAAAAACCTCATTGGTGCATATTTTTTGTCCCAATAAAACCATGATCCAACCCCAAACATCTGTTTCAATACAGATTTTCTATGGCTGAAGAATTTTATTTTGGGAAGGGGCACATATGTTTATGCTTTTACACACAGTTGGTAAACCAAACAAGCATTGAGTTAAAAAGATATCTTGTGAAACTTATTTTTCATCTTACAGTACAGGGACACACATTTGGGTATTACCAATGCAGAGCTTCAACAGTTACTCAAGAAGTCTTATCATACAGATGTCTGAATCTCAGATGTATTTTAATAGTAATAGTATTAAGTATCAGTCTGTACTTTTCTGCTGCACTTCCAATCCACTTTTCTGTTTTTGTAAATGAACTGAACTCTAAGTGGGCTGCAGCACTGCATCTTCTTATTTTGTTCCCATCCCCAGGAATCTTTGCCTATCTCAACTACCATGTGCCAAGGACTCGGCGTGAGATCCTTGAAATCCTCCTGAAAGGTCTCCAACGCCTGGAGTACAGAGGCTACGACTCAGCGGGTAGGAGTTGGGAAAGGCTCAACACACAATTTCTTTTTTGGGGGGGATGGGGGGCTTAGTCATGAAACTCAAGAGAAGAAAGTTTATGTAGGTTGTTGTTTATTTTTTAAGTTCAACATAAGATGATTTAGTCTATAAAAAAGGTTACAAGTGCTTTCTTCATCATTTGAGATAAGTGCATTCTTTTATTTCTCTTAGGCGTGGGAATTGATGGCGGCAATGGCAAAGACTGGGAGTCAAATGCCAAGTCAATCCAACTGATCAAGCAGCGTGGAAAAGTGAAGGCCCTTGATGAAGAGATCCACAGTGAGTTGTTAACTTCAAGAAGTATCAATCATTGGCATATGAGGCAATGACTTGTCATCTGTTGCACAGGTGGAATATAAAACAATGTTTGTGTTGGGTTGTGTTTGTTTGACCTGTAGAGCAGCAGGATATTGACCTGGATGTGGAGTTTGATGTTCATGTCGGCATCGCCCACACTCGCTGGGCCACCCATGGTGTGCCAAGCCCAGTCAACAGCCATCCACACAGATCTGACAAGACAAATGGTCAGTTGTGCTTATTCACTCCACACATGTTACAGCTAATTTGCTAATAAACTCACAATTAAAGTGTGTCTTTTTTGTCTGCAGAGTTTATCGTCATTCACAATGGAATTATTACAAACTACAAAGACCTGAGGAAGTTCTTGGTGAGTGTTTATCCCTCATTAAAAGTATTCTTGATGTACTCTCAGCACACCTGCAGGAAGCAGAACTAACTTTGATTCTTTTCACCCACAAAGGAAAGCAAAGGCTACGAGTTTGAGTCTGAGACTGACACAGAAACCATCGCTAAGCTGGTGAAGTACATGTACGACAACAGGGAGAGTGACGACATCAACTTTGCCACACTGGTGGAGCGGGTGACCCAGCAGCTGGTAAGGCCCTGCTCAAGCACATAGAGGAGGTGCTTCTGAAGTGATCAGCAGTTCATTAGCGTGACTAATTGTATCCTCTTCCGTCTGTAAGGAGGGAGCGTTTGCCCTGGTCTTTAAGAGTGTCCACTACCCTGGGGAGGCAGTTGGCACGAGGTACACTCTCACTCTTGTGCATCAAACTGTTGTTACTGATTGCAAGTGAAGGTGGTTTGTGCTTATAAAAGTGTCCCTGCACAGGAGGGGAAGCCCCTTGCTAATGGGAGTGAGGAGTGATCATAAACTGTCTGCAGATCATATTCCTGTGCTCTACCGCTCCTGTGAGTTTAAATTTCAGTTTTGAGTCTAATCTCTCCACATGTGATTGCATAACTGTGACTGAGACCCAGTTTTTCCTTATTTCTCCAGCTAAAGAGAAGAAGGGCTCTGGTCTTCTACCCAGGACAGACCAGGACACCTGCCTGTTCCCTGTGGATGAAAAAGCAGTGGAGTATTACTTCGCTTCTGATGCAAGGTAAAACAGACACTTTGTTTTTTTTCCAATTTATAACAACCTCAAAAGATCATCTATGAGACGGTCTGCTCCGCTTGTTCTGTGAACTGAATATTTAATGTCTCTGATCACTACAGCGCAGTGATCGAGCACACAAACCGGGTGATATTCCTGGAGGATGATGATGTGGCTGCTGTGATGGAAGGCCGACTGTCCATTCACAGGATCAAGCGCAGGGCTGGGGACTATCCAGCTCGTGCCATCCAGACCCTGCAGATGGAGCTGCAGCAGATCATGAAAGGTGAGTTGAATGACCTCCTTTGTTCTGTTCAAGGCTCCTCACCATGTCTGCTAATAAATCATTTGAGTACTAGCTTGTAATTATGCCCTGAACCCTGTCATTATTGGTACACTATACTCCAGCAGGCTTTTAACATCCAACCCCAGAGCTATCTTTTCATTCTCAGCCAGCTGTTAACAGCCCTGCTGGATTAGTTCCCCTTCAGGGGTGTAGCTGCTGCTAAAATAACCTCTGAGTTACAGGAATGTATCACCTTTTTCTCCTCTAGTGAGCCTGAATGGCAGTTCCTACATTTAGATCAAATAACAGTCATGTAGATATCTACCAGCTAAAGCTGTGTGATTGATTTTTCTGTTTATCTTTCCCCAAAAAACATGGTAGGAAACTAGGACTCACCGTTTAATGACGCTTTTGATTATTTCTTGTTTATTTAGTCTAAGCCAGAACAATCACGGACTGCAGGGAGTTACTTGTCCTTGGAAAGAAGTGATCCAGCAAGTAACACCCAGTAAAACCTCAAATTGAACATTTTACACCTAATTCCTTTTTGCAGACTAGACAAACAAGATAAAATGTGTAAATTGGTGTTGGAAGCTGAGTTTTGCTTACAAAATAAAGCTGGGGTGCTCAAATCAAAAACTTCTCATTTTCACTGAGTGCTAACTCGAGTATAGAAGCCCGAAGATATCAGCACTGGAAATAAAGTGTGTTGACTGAAGAATAACAGCAGCTATAGAAACAAAACAGCATTTTTTAATTCAAGGCTTTTTTCAATATTTCATCAACAAAAACAAACATGACCATAAATTTATTCCAAAGATGACAAAGCACAGAATACATTATGTGATCTGTAATTGATTTCTCCTCACTGTTTCTATTCAGGCCTTGCCAAAGTGTTGCAGTATGATCTGGTTACATTTCTGTGTCAGTTTGTTTAGTTGTTTTTCCAGTGGTTTGACAACTAACTCACAATCCGCTCTCTTGATACGCTGATGAAAACATTTGGTTAAAGTGTTTGTTTCTTTGGCTGCTGTTGACCTTTATAGTTAAGAGTGGTATGCTTTAGTGTCAGTAGGAATGGAAACCTTTCACATTTAAAATGATACCAATGCCCGATACCTGGCAATCAGTATCGGTACTCGATGGTACCAATTTTTGGTACTTTTGTGTGTGTTAGTGAGGTGATATATATTAATTTGTTTAATAATAAGATCTTAGAGTTTTTCATTTTAACATATTTATTTCTCAACATATAACCTTGCGATGCTGTGTTCATGTCCAGCATGGAAAATCGCCTACACTCCCACTCCCTCACAGTCACAAGGATACGTTTAAGTACCAAAACATGGTGTCGTTTGATTTTATTTGACTTGGTACTGTGGACAGACTTCAGTTAATTCCTATAAAAGAATCTAATTCTGTACCCTTCACTAATTGTGAGTGCTGACATCTTTATGTTCAAGGTAAAAAACAAGACAAATTTCAGCATGTACCTTCCAGCTTGCCGCTACCGCTAATCTGCAGTACTTCCTCAAATAATCATTAATCTGTTAAGCAAAAAAACAAAGTAATGACACTTCCAACTGATGGATTTACTTGCTATAACTGGCTATCAACCAGCAGACCATTACAAACATCTTATCTCCACATTTTGCATTTTCTCTGGACTAATAACTCGATTGTATTTTCTGAAAGAGTTTTTTTTTTTCCAACTCTAAACGGGGCTGAAATGTTAGAAATGTGACCACTATAGTCCTGAGTTTTTTTGTGTGTTGTTCTCCCCCTGATACTCCCTCAGTCCTCCAGCAGAGGGCGAAAGTGATCTGGTATTGGCTGGTCCTCACATTCCTTTGTGGTCCAGTCATAACTCAGCCTCTCTCCTCTGTTTCAGTTTCTGGAGCCTTTCTGCTGAATAACCTAATTCGCATGACCCAAATTACTGTCAGAGGAAGGCTGACAAACGCCTGCATATTTCACTGTCACAGTTTATTATTGATGGAAAAACACCATCTCCCCTATGTTTGTTTTTCCTTCAGTTAAGGGGTGACCTATCTTGTACCTCTGAATATGTTAATAAGTAAAACTTAAGGCACCCTACATTTCCTGCCCTCAGTTAAACATTAGACAGTGTTTTGTTGCTCCTCAGGGAAGCTGTGGTTTGCGTTTTCAGGTACTTAATCTAAGTCAGTATGACCTTGTCTGATGGTCTCATGTGGGCTCACACTTTATAAAAAAGTCATCACTGTGCTCGTAAGTGGCATTTACCTTTTATTTTTTACTGATGTTGGCAATGATTCCCTGTTTTCTGATCCTCCCATCACAGGCAACTACAGCTCCTTCATGCAGAAAGAGATCTTCGAGCAGCCAGAGTCTGTGGTAAACACCATGAGAGGGAGGGTCAACTTTGACGACAACACAGGTCAGGGTGCTGTCTGATGTGTCCTCTCTGTGGAGCAATGATGCAATCACTTCCCTGCAAATAAGCCTTTTCTAAACTCTCTGTCTGTGGAGCATTTCTCAGATAAAGACAAAAAACATACATTGTGCAAAACATGTTCATTTATAAAAGTGGTGTTCTTTGTAGTTACTGTCTGGGGCTCTTTTGTGGTCTCTCTAATGAGGTGGAAAATGAAAGATTAACTGGTGCCTTTCTTTTCAGTGACACTGGGTGGACTGAAGGACCACATCAAAGAGATCCAGAGGTGTCGGCGACTTATCCTTATTGCCTGTGGCACCAGCTACCATGCTGGAGTAGCGGTGAGTAGCCCTCAACCGAAACCTCTTCTTCTTTGGTACTGAAGCACATAATGGAAACATGTCTGTCCTGCTGTTCATGTCGAGTCCAGCAGACCTGTTGGAAATGTGAGGTCTGTGTTGTGGACACAGGTGTGAGGGTTGTGTGCTGGCACTGTCTTCGCCCTGAGCTCCACTGGCTTGTTTTAACAGAATGACGCTGAGCGGTGCTCTGTTGCTCTGTTGCTTTTGCAGACCCGTCAGGTGCTGGAGGAGCTCACCGAGCTGCCTGTCATGGTGGAACTGGCCAGCGACTTCCTGGACAGGAACACTCCTGTCTTCCGAGACGACGTTTGCTTCTTTATCAGTCAGTCAGGTGGGAGGCCGCTGCCATCTGGACTTGATTGCACACACATTCCCCAGTTGTCCTCCTCTTTCCATCCCTGGAAGGCACTCTGCTTCTTCCTGGTTTATCTTTCCTGTGCTCAGTTGAACTTGTGCTTTACACTTGATTTTTCTGTATCTGCACTTTACTTCTCCGCTGTAGCGCTTTATGAATGTTTGTATTTGTGTATATTTCATGATTATTTTGCAAGATATGAGTGTTATTCTGTTGATTTTTTTTCCTTGTCAAGCTGTTTCAAATCATTGTGTGGTGCAAAAGCTTTTCCCTAACAAACTAATAAATCAGCACAATTTTACTGTCAGTGCTGTAACATTGCATAAACTGTTATTGTTTTGCTTTCCTTACAATCCTCCAGGAGAAACAGCTGACAGCCTCATGGCCCTGCGCTACTGTAAAGAGAGGGGAGCTTTGACTGTGGGCATCACGAACACAGTGGGCAGCTCCATCTCCAGGGAAACAGACTGTGGAGTCCACATTAATGCTGGGCCTGAGATTGGAGTAGCCAGCACCAAGGTGAGCCAACAAGTTTATAATGTTTTTTAGGGGCCATTTACACGACAACAGTTTTAGGGTGAAACGCCAAAGTTGTGTTGCGTGTCAGCCTCGCGTTTACACGGAAACGTCGTTTCAGCCGACGTTGTACGCACAGTTTTGAGAACGGCCTCCAGAGTGGGTTTTCTCTGAAACGCTACCGACACCGTTGCCGCGTAAACAGTTAGCCGGCGTTTCCAGTGGAAACGCTGACGTCACACTCCGCCTCGCGCGCGCATACGACAGGACAACAGTACCGTTGTTACGATCCTCGCGAACTACCGTGTTGTGCTGCTCAATCTGCTGTATCTGCTGACTGTCTTTCAACAAAATGTGCATCTTTTGCTTCACTTTTTAGCTTAGTATTCCCCAATATACCAGATGACCGGCTCAACTCTACTTCGGTGGAGGTCTCCCAAAAGCGGCCTCTGGACAAGACGGTTAAAGCACCATCTACAGGCCTGGCATGATTACTACAGCGTTTTTAGTCCATCAGCGTTTCCGTGTTTACAAACAAGCATTTATTTCAGTTAGTTATGTTGCACAGTTCTCAAAATGATCCTGAATTGCAGGTTTTATGTAGTCATTACAAACATCAGCTCTCTAAAGATGCCATCATTGTATATTATTCAAAGATGATTTTTTCAATATCTAAACACACTTCATGGAGCAAAAGCTCAGTTGCAGCCATGACTTTAATTGACGTTCCCTGCCAAGTGCACGACAGACAAGCTGGTGGATTTTCAAGACCGTGTAAATATGTAGCCAAGATTTATACGAGTGTACTTCACATAAAATGACACAATAAATACCCGAGTTAGAAAATGCAGGATTTTACACTGTACACAGATTTGTTGCATTATCTCATAAATGAACTCAGCACCCACCAACACTCAATGAAACCCAGATGAAAACTCCACTGTGAGTGTGTCCCCGCCCCTTGGAAGCTGACATTTCCCCCAGCCTCATCCCACTGGGAATTGAAGAAACCCTGAAAATCTCATCTCAACACATGTAAAGCTCCGAGCCTGGTTTTTTGCCTCCCCCCACCCGCTTCTCTAAAGGATTTGCCAGTTGCGACTGAGCGGAGCAGAGGAGCGTTTCAGCTCCAGCTAATGTGTAGAGAAAGAGGGAGAGACAGAGGAGCAGGTCCCTCCCTTGCCCAGCCCTTCGGCTTGGCTCGGTGTCTCTTGCGCTGCTCCAAAGTCCCAAAGCACGCCTCAGAGACGCCATCATTTACTGCCTGGCTGGCTGGGCCCCATCCCCACACCCAACCCAACCTAATGCTGCACAACCCAGCTCATCAAATCAACTGAGAACGTGTTTAACACCCAACTGCTAGATGACTTGAAACTCTTGCGTGGTCTTCTGTTTCTCTGCTTCATGCTAATTTAAGTTTTTGGTGAACCAGGAAGGAAAAAAAGATTTTTTCCAGTCACTTTGATCATATTCAAGATTTATAGAGGATGTAAAGATTAAAGAAACTTTGATGCTTTTTAAAAAAAATCCACCTGGCAAGTCAGCTGAGAGTAAATAAAAGAGGACATCCTTTTTGAATCCTCTGGTTTACGAGCTGAATGTTTGTTTCTATGTAGGACAAACATGCTCATGTTTCAGCTGTATGTAAAAATGCTCACCTATTTGTTCTGCAAGAAAGAAATCTGAACAAGAACAGAAAACACACCACAGTTTACAATGTGGACTAATGATATTGCCACAGCTGACCCTACAGTGCAGGCTGTCAGGGTTGTGAGGGACGTTGGTTTGGTTGCTGTCAGGGAGGAAAGTACAGTGTAAAAGTTTTACACATATTTTTTGGCTTTTGATGCTGGCGTTTCTGAGTCTGGAGGGCCCTGTGAAATGACTTGGCTTCTCTCGAGCACTGATTAAATCCCCCAAATGGGCATGGACGACCTCCAAAGTAGTCAAAAAGCACAGAGAGAAAGAGAAGTATGGGTGGAGGGGTGTATGTGGAGTGATCAGAGAGTGTGCTCTCTGCTGTTGGGTTGTGTTTTAACATCATTTTCCAGGATGAGTAGCTTGACTGAGCTCAGCTGCACGCTTTTTAATGCTGCTTTGCGTGCGTTTAACCCTCCTCTCCTTCCATCGCTCATCTGGTGCAGATTATGAACTGGAGACAGAGCTCCCTATCAAAACCAAGAGACAAGAAGCACAGGCTTAAAGAGCTCCTAAAACAGCATTTCATTTCTGCTCCTCAGTATTCAGTGCTGTGCTGCAGAACAGGAAACTATTATACCTTCAATAAATGGGTCACAAACAGCAGAGCAGCACAGTGCTGTGGCCTTTTTTACATTCACATATGACTGGTCTGACAGCTGTGGTCCCTATAAATCAGCAGATGAGGCAATTAAATATGACCTGTTTATTACAGTGACTAACCCTCTACACCTTGTTGTTCTACCTCTGTCCTCCACAGGCCTACACCAGCCAGTTTGTGGCCCTGATCATGTTTGCACTCCTGATGTGCGATGACAGGATCTCCATGCAGCCCAGACGCCGTGAGATAATCCAGGGCCTGAGAGTGCTCCCAGGTAACTCACGCCACAAGTTCGCTGGTTCAGTCGAGGATACTCTGATCATGTGCGAGACTGAAACGAATATGGAAACACAGCTCTCACAGCAAAGATTAACTACATCCAGAACCTGTTTCGTTTTTAAGTTGTTTGTTCAAACAATCCCCCCGCTCAAAGACGCTAATGAAGAAGGAAAGCTCAGTGGAAGCTCGAGCTTTTCTCTTCAGGCCCTCGCATGCTTCTTGCGATCTAAAGCATATGATGCCATGCCTCTAATGGTAAACTAATCAGGAATGTCTGGCTCCCCTGCCAGTCCCTGCCCAACATTGTGAGCTTTTGTGACAGCAGAGTGTGTTGACACATTTAACATATTGGTTTTTTTTTAGATTTATTGCTGAATCTTCAAACACATCTGTTCTTTTTTCTTCTCGCTCTTTGTTAGATTTGATCAAGGAAGTCCTCAGTTTGGATGATGAGATCCAGAAGCTGGCAACAGAGCTGTACCAGCAGAAGAGTGTGCTAATCATGGGCAGAGGCTACCACTATGCTACTTGCCTGGAAGGAGCACTGGTGAGAGAGTGTACCTCCTTCTGTATTCCACCAGATTCTCTCCTTTTTTTGTTTTTAATCTTTTTAATTGAGGCACCAAGAAAACTTTTTTTAGTTTACGCCCAAGAAATGAGCAGAATCTTTCTAGAGGGCTAAATGAAAACACACCAAGCTGAAGAAATGTTGATTTCTTTACTTTGAAACAGAGTCTAACCATTCCTAGTGATGTATGAAATCATATCTGTGCTTTGTCTTTTTTTCATCCTGTGTAGAAAATCAAGGAAATTACATACATGCACTCAGAGGGGATCCTGGCTGGAGAGCTAAAACATGGTCCACTGGCTCTGGTGGATAAACTCATGCCTGTCATCATGATCATCATGAGAGATCACACCTATGTCAAATGTCAAAACGCCCTGCAGCAAGTTGTCGCACGCTCGGTAAGGCCCAAA
Source organism: Halichoeres trimaculatus (assembly GCF_033239565.1). NCBI lineage: Eukaryota > Metazoa > Chordata > Actinopteri > Labriformes > Labridae > Halichoeres > Halichoeres trimaculatus. The sequence goes on from NW_027437183.1 coordinate 25,173,517, forward strand.
CGTGCACCCTTGATCCAGTCTTAAAAATCAGAATGGAGCAGATTTTTCATTCACTCAAGAAATGATTTGAGGAAATCTCTCACACGAGACCAGGTCATCTTTGATCTTTAAATTTATACATAGAACAAATAAGAACCAGCACATCTAACGTTTAACTTCATATTTTAAAGGTTTGATAAAAACAACACACTGTGAATGTTAGGTTAATTTGCACGGCCATGTCTCCGCCACACCTCTGATCCTTCACCTCAATAAACAAGAGGGAGGGGTCACTCCAGCGTGACATCATTACTGCTGGTAATCTGCTGCAGATGTCTGTTTAAGAGGTGTGAAAATCAGCAAAGTTAGAGAGGGATGGAAAACAGGTATTTTTCAGAGTTAACGTTTTGTGACTCGTGTCCAGGTTTGGAAAGCACTGATAGATTATTCGCTTTGTTTGATTTTCCAGGGCCGCCCCATCGTGATCTGTGACAGAGACGATTATGAGACTATAAAGAACTGCAGCCGCACCATCAAAGTGCCTCACTGTGTGGACTGTCTGCAGGGAGTGCTGAGCGTCATCCCACTGCAGCTGCTGTCCTTCCACCTGGCTGTCCTCAGAGGTTTTGACGTAAGTGCAGTCAGGAGTAACCGATGATCCCGACTGTTTTGATCAATGAAACTAATTACCTCATCCGTAACTTCTTAAAAACGATCCATTATCACTTTTTCAATCCCCAATTTTCCATCCAAAACTCAAAATGATCACTTCTGTGCTGATTTTAAGATGGTGCTTTGCATCTGTGAAATAGTGATAATGTGAGAAAACAAGTTTAGAACTATTATTTTGACAGAAAGAGGTACATTTTCCAAAATATGTGGACCTCATTATAAGAGAATCCTGGATTTTTTAGGTCAGTGTCCCTAAATAACCCGACTGGAGCCCTTGGTTGCTCTTTAAGCACCAAATCTGTGGTTTGTATAGTTCCCTCGTTCACATATTGGGCCAAAGGTGATGGTGACTTAAGCTGACACAATGAGGCAGTTGTTGAAGTAATACCTCAATCAGTGCATTAATAATGACTTTTAATGGTTTATTTTAAGCTGCAAACTGACACAGTTATTAGTGTTTCTGCTTTGGATTGTCTCCCCACATTTTGGACATAGCATTTGTGCCTTTGTATACTTTGACCTTTCACATGCAGTAATACAGCAAAGCCAGTAAAGTAAATAGCTGAAGTGTAACTTTTAAATAAAGGCTTTGCTGATGCTGTTTTCGGCTCACAACCGTGTAGCTCTGCTGTTCAGGAAACGATGCCAACGTTTATTCGAGCACGGCTCCGTCGCACGCACCTCTTTTCTTCACGTCCGAGTATTTAAAGGATCTGACAATTTTCCGCCACATTTCTGGCTCACACTTTGATGTTTGTTTTCGTTGGGATCATCACAAGCCATTTCCCCCTAAATAGTAAACGATCCCTTCCATTTGATTTCAGGTGGACTGTCCAAGAAACCTCGCCAAGTCTGTGACCGTAGAGTGAAGTGCACCGTTCATCACAGCTAAAGCCTGCGAGACACAAACACGCATGCAGACGAGGAGGGAGGGTCTGTACGCAGAAACCAACAGAAGATTATGTTCTGTGTATGTTTCAAGGCTCTTTTTAATGCAATCTTTTACTCAACAGTCGTGTATCTCACTGTTGTATATTCTCTGTATCTCAACGTCTATGTTTTTCCTCATCATTGTCGTATTATTGTTAGAGAAGTTGGTCTGTCCTTGGTGGTAAGGTCTGGGCTGGAACTGATGTGTAGTCCCTTCACTCTGTGGGTGTGTGAAGCTGTAGCAACTGACATAGACTCTTAACGTCACAAGAACTCACATGAGCAAATAGTTTAGATGTGGTGTTTAATCTCTCTGGAAGTGTAAAATCGATGCTGTTAACTGACAAAAGAGGGACTTTTAAGACCTTACTGGCTGATTTTTCTTCTTTAGTGCAATGATTTGTAGTTTAGCTGGGATATTTTTCTTTGGCAGCTAATCATTCAAAGTGTCTTTACTCCACAGTTAAAGTAAGCAGCAGTCTCAAACCATTCCAAGCCACAGGTCAGCTCTTCATAATTGCAGCGCACTTTGCCAGTTTTGACTCAGTTTCTCTGTTGGACTCTGATCTGAGGACGCACAAGTTTACAGCAGGAGCTGCATCACAAGTGAGATGACAGGGAAGCTTGTGACTACACCGCTGTGTAAAAACTTGTTCCCCTGCATAAAACAAGAATATCAGATTTCAAAGCACAGTTTGATTTTGCTGTGCTACTGAAGCATTATTCTGCTTACCAAATATTCTGACTCCAAAGCTACATGTGCCCCATTTAGTTTTCCGATGTAAGACTCTGTTGCCTCACGACAAAAGAAAGAACATTATTGCTAACTTGAGGTTTAAAGTTTACATTTAAATTACAAACTGAAGTAAATCCAGTTAGATGAAGTAACAAACCTGAAGGCGGCCAGCCCACGCCCTGCCACCAGGACTGCTGCAATATTGGGACCATTTGAAGCATTTTCTTTTTGTTACATTTGTTTCATTTTCTTTGTTTGAAAAAGGAATTTTATATCATTGAAGTTAGACTTTGATCTGAAATGTGAATGTTACTGTCATAGAAAAGGTCCTGTCAAACCAAAAAATCTCTACGATGGCGTTGGCAGTTGTAAACCAAAACATATATTTTTTTATATGTTCTATTATTTTGTAGCCAAACATGTACTGATGCTGGTACTGTAGACTGTGTGGTGTGACGGCACTGTGAGACGTGTACAAGGCATGAACATGGTTTTACAGCAGTGTGTTTGTCAGACTGAAGATGTTTGGATGGAGTCAAATATCAGCTGTATGCGCCCACGTCTGTTTCAAAGCCAAGAAAAGAGAGTGATGTACACAAAACTGTGTAATGAAGTAATAGGAGCTGCTTTTTTTAACTCATCACATTTTTGGTTTAAAGATAATTTATTTTGCTTTTACAATCAAGCCTTAACTTTATTTTTCCATTTCATTTTTTCCCCCAACATTGAGCTTCTTCTGAGCCGGTGGATGGGTTTGAAAACTGGACAATGTTACTGGTACTTTTGTAACCCTACATAGATGAGCAGACTCTAATTTGGTAGACTGGATAAAATGACATGAAAACACTGCACTGATCCTAAAACGTGTTAGAAGTTCATGGGTAGCTGAGGGTGTGGGGACACTTATTATCAGTGAACTGATGCAATAAAGTGTCGAGTACTTCCCCTTTTATTTGTCTGAGCTCTTTTAATTAATCATGTTTGCATCTAAAATAATCAGAAATTTTTTCACAAATATTTAATTCAATTTAAAACCTGAAAACTTTTTTGGAGCAATGTTAAAAGTTTAAAAGCCCATATTGTTTTCGTAGTTCCATGCACATTACACACAAAAACCTTCATTAAAACCAGTCGCTTGGGCTGCTTATGAGTGTTGACAGATCCTGAATGATTCCAAGTACCTGTGTGGAGAAGCCAGTCACAGTCTGTAAGGCAGACAGTAATCTTCTAGTGCATCCAAAGAGAGTTTTCATAGTTGTGTTTCCAGGTCTGCAGTCAATGCATAGAGCAGTGGAGGAAAATAGTGCTGCATGGATGAAGGTCGTGATTAACATGCACATAGAAAGCGAATGTCGGCAGAGTGCAGGCACAGTTTTCAGCATCATCTTTAAACACATGGCAGCTCTTCCTCTTCCCCCCTGACCCTGGCTGGAGCAGCTGCTGTTCCTGAAGGTGTGTGATGAAAGCCAGGTGGAGCAGCTTGAGTGTCCATGTTTGTCTCCCTCCTCCTCCAGCGAGGAGAGCAGCCGTGCCAGCGCTGACCTCACGGATGCGTTCAGCCGCAGCATGGCTGAAAGGTAAAAAGCTAAACTGTTGGTGAAAACTAGAGCGATACTCAGGAGGATTTCACTGCACTGACTGACCACAACAATGGCTTCAAGTGCAGCTGCAGAGTAACTACAAATGACAGATGCAGCTCTGGAAAACGACAGTCTCCATTCTCTAAGCACAGGGAGCATTGTGGGTAGTTTTGTGGAAGGAGCACCAGCTGAAGCAGTTCTGTTAACGTCCTCTGCTGTACCTGCATCGACAACCAATCACAGCTGCTTTGAGGTAACGAGTGTTATTGAATGAGTGTTAGCAGGTGCTGTCACCACTCGGGCACTAATTAATTGTTCAACTGCTTGAAGGTAGTCTGTTTTACTCGAGCTACTACCCCTGGTTTGAAAATATGACAGTGCGGAAGTGCTAAAATCTGCTGTATCTCGAGTATCCGCTTGAGGCTGGCTCCGGAAGTGCTGAAAGTCACAATCACACCAAGCCAAAAAAAAAAAAAGCAATTTTCACAGCAGAGAAAAGAAAGGCATAGTTAAACCCTGTTACAAAAACGTTTCTGAATCGCCAGTTTCACTATGGATGGAATAGTGACATCGCTGGGGTTGATTTTTTTTTTCTAACGGCAGTTCAGGAGACCGCGAGTTCGCCCAATCAGAGGCCCAGCTCAGCCCACGTGACTGATTGGCGCAGTGCCAACAGATTAGCATAAAAAAAAACCGTTTTAGAAACAGTCAGCGACTGTTTCCATGGTTCTACTTAACCATAGCCTATGTAGCTCTCATTCTGGACACTACAACATTAATTTGAACATAGAGTGAGCTTTCACACAGAAAAGTACAAGTTTAAAGGCTGACACTATCAATAGCTCTGTTGGATTAGCATGTCCTAATTAGCAATGTCATTAAACCACTAATCCAAACAGGATCAACAAATAGGGTCAAAGACAGAGTTTGTGCTGCAAACCACACCTTTAACCTAAACAATAAGCCAAATGTGAGCTGTAAAACTTTCCTATGGGAGAGAGCTTCATGGTCTCCAGCTGGATTTACTGGAAGATTTCCCTGGACAAAGTTTTATAATGAAAGCAACATTTTTTGCTGTCACTTCTGATTTGAGACATCGGCCTACTGTCTTTTAGTGGCGCATTGCTAGTGAACTCAATATAAAGTTCTGCAAAGGCTTTTTTTTTAATATCTGATTCTTTACACATCTTTAGTTTCATTGAAGATCAGGATCCTGCTTAAAGAAATATCTGCATTCTCAGTAGCAAATTCATCTTTAACGGTTGTTTTGTTGACATAATGTCAACAGTATTGAAACTCTGTTAGTATAGACTTAATCAAGATCATGAGCAGTTTCTGATTGAAGTAAACACACATTCACATATCAGCTTCAGGTTGATGTATGATCTCATCCTTGAGGAACACATGAGCTGATTTCTTATCTACCACTAAAGTTTAAGAGTTGACTGAAGTTTGTTTAACATAAAGCCAGCCTCACTTAGTGCTGACAAAGTCTGGAGCTGACTTTTTAATGAGCTGTCAGTCATTCGTTAGTGCTCTGGGGTTCATCATACTGGAAGAATTACTAGAAAGTGGACAACGACTGACATTTTACCTGCGCCAAATGTTGAATTTAATCATATGGAAGAGTCTGTGTCATTAATGTAATCTGTGATGCTATGTTTATGTATGCATATGTTAGACAGCTGTGCTGCAAGAGTTCAGACTCAGTGGAAACTAGACCTGGCAGCAGCCATGGGACATCTTGCACCGAGTTTGTTTGACATAGAAAAAAATCCACTGAAAGCTGCCTTAGAGAAAATGTGTTAGCATGTGGACCACCTTCAGATGACTCACTGAAATGTCAGGTACCAATCACAGCCACTTTCTTGCAGACACTTGGGACCTTTAGCTCCTCATTCAACTCTGTCCTGTCCGTTGCCCCTAAATTATGTCACATATGATCAGTGCCAGACTAACTTCTCTTCAGCCTGTCCACATTTCCCGAGGATTAAATGTGTCTAATATTTTCCAAGATCCATTTGTGCATGTGACATAATGCAACATATGAACATCTGGGGTGCATTAACTATCCTCTGCATACGCTTTATCCATCTGAGTGGGCGAGGGAGGTCCTCTGTGCTTTTTGCAAACTGAGACTCTGCTCTGTCATCCTGGTGTCAAATCAGTGGACTGAGTGACCGTCAGAAGAGAGGACGGAGAATGAAAAGTTTTGCACTCAATATGAGTCCTGCAGAAAATTGTTCTAGTCATACAAATTGAGTAAAAGTGTGCTACACAATGAAGTATGAACCATTAAAGTCTTAACAAGCATTTGAAAAGCTTTAAGTAACTCTTTGTAATGCTGTTAGTGTAAATCTTAAAAGTTTACAGGTTAAAAAAATATACAGAACAAGAGTCCAGTTTAATACATTTAAAATGTTTACTTTCATTAAGAATGAAAAAAGGTGTGTACAGTCTTTTTTTGGTGGAAAGTAACTAAGATTTAAAACTGCACTGCATCAGCTGATATTAACCACTTCACATGATTTTTGTACATAAAACCAAATGCTTCTGTGAAAACTGATATATCAGGCATCATGTCAGTCTGCTGAGGAGCTGGCTGTCGAAAACACACACTTATTGCATAGTAATCTTTCTTTCAAACACTGGCACAGACACACAAGTAAATCAAAATTAGTATTTACATAGAAGTTAAGGCTGTAGTTTGATGAACAAGAACATGTGCAAAACTTTTCCCCTGGCTGTAACTTTCCCCCCACGTACTGTCAGACTATGTAACACTTGACTTGGCTGCAGTCTTTTTTATCAAGTCTGGTATGAAAATAAAGCTAATTCAGGTCTAAATCAAAGTTTATTGTGAATCTGAAGTGCACAAAAATAGGCCAGCTATGATGTTGCAAATTTGTGCATTGCTGTTTCAACATGCTTACTGCACATGTTCATCAACAATGACTGTTTTTCTAAACCTATCAGAATTAAAACTCTAAAAATGCATTTCTTAGCACTAAAGTATAAAAAATATTCATGTGTTATGAAACAAAGTTGAAGATCCATAAAAAAAGGCTGACTCAAACACATTTGCATGCAGTTGCTCAACAAGAGCACTAAATGTACAAAAGGAGTTTTCAGATTTGTCTTTATCTGTGTGTGAACAGTCTCATATCTCTCATCAGTAAAACTGGAAGCAGAACACACAAATTCAGGACCATTTTTCATCTGTCATGACCAATTTGAAGGTGTCTGTGCTCCTTGTTGAGGGCTTGTGAAGAGTTCAGTCTGTTTTTCTCTCCTTAGTCAAGATTCATTCAATCTTTTGCTCACAGAGGGAATGACATGGCTTTAAGCAGCTCTGAAGACCATCAACACAAATGTTTTTGACCTCATTTGAAGGGAACGTCTGTAATTCAAGCATTAGAACAATTGCACTCTTGGGCTAAATGTGTACAAAAGTCACTGTAGACAAATAGCAGAAAAGAAGTCCTCACTGCACCACATCACAAGGCAGGAAGGCTGCAGAGCACATCGTGACGGCTGTGCTCGCTCGCAGGTACAATCGAGGATGGTCATGTGCTGACTGAGTTTCCTTTTTAAATCGTGTCACCGCCTCCCCGTCTGCTGAGGCTCTACAGGCCGGGTCGAGGCGGAGGACGAGCAGGAGGGGGGGCTCGACAGGGAGGAGGTCCCTGTGGCGGAGGTGGCAGAGGACCAGTCGGGGAGCAGGAAGGTGGAGGAGTTGGGGGAAAGGATGGAGGGGCAGGTATGTGCAGGTTGTTTGGAGGAAGAGCCCGGTTAGGAGGTGGTGTGTAAGGAGGAGGTGTGATGGAAGGAGAGGGAGTGTTGGAGCTGGGTGGAGGTGTGGGAGGCAGCGGTGGCAGGGTGGAGAAGGTGTATGATGGGCATGATGAGGGGCTGCTGGGAGTCGGTGGAAGGCTGCCTTGAGGGGCAGGTGGAGGCTTGTAGATGGGAGATGAGTGATGATTGTAGGGCAGGTACTGAGGAGGTGGAGATTTGGTCCGGGTGAAGTTCATGCATCTGCCCTGAAAAATTTAAGACAAGGGCAGAGGTCAAATAAAGTTATATTAATGGTACACAATAATAAACATCAAACTCTATTTGACTCACCACATATCCGGTTGAACAGGTGTTTAATGAGATGGGCATATCAGCGTGTATCTGGTGCAGTGTGGCTAGCTAGCTCAATGAAAACACGTGCACTTTCTGAACAGCTGACACTAACAAGAAAGCATCCCTTTACCATTTTTTCCCCCACGTTTTACAGAACATTAAGTTATATAGTCTACCAAGCAGGGCTGAGATCCAAAAATGGCTTATGGTATGCCACTGATTGCTCAGTGCTACGTGCACATCGCTCAATGACACCTGCCAATTGCTTAGCAACATGTGTCAATCTCTCATCAACATCTGCCAATCATTTAGCGACATGTACGGATCCATCAGCGATACCTGCCAGTCTCTAAGATTAGGCCCATGTGCAGTTAGAGCTCTGTAGCGCATGCGCAACTTAACGTTTTACCTCTGTTAGTGCATGCACAAAAATAATCTCAGTTTTTTTTAGCTAATTAAAACCCTTAAATTTTCTTAAGAAGTAATGAGTGGTTGAGGAATTGACCGTAAGAGACGATGACAGCGTTAACCTTTGTGACAAAGAATGTTAGCTAGTTTATTTTTGGGGTTAGCCAGCTGGAATGGTGACATTAATTTTTTATTAATTTGTTTTGTCAGTGGATTATGAGGATAAAAAAAAGATCAAAAGAAGTTGGTAGAACAAAAGTTAGCTTAAGATTTCATTTCTACTTTATTATATTTTACAAAATCATATGAATGTGTTGATAGAATTGAGCATTTTTGAAATAAAAAGAAGTATGTTAAGCATTTTCTGAAAAGTTTTTTTGGGCATGTTTCATGATTTTTCAATCATATTATCTTCTTGAAAAGCTCCTTTGCTTCTCATTATGCTGCTTTTGTCATCACACTCATTTCAAAGCCTGGCTCTCTTAAATTACAGTACAAAAAAGAAATTCCCAAACCCTCATTTCTTTCATAAACGATACAGATTCCCTCCTTTGACAGCTAAATCAGTCATGGATATAACACTGTTTCTTGTTGTTCTTTGTTATAAATCACAGATGCTGCTGCTCCCCCTGATGTTCCCTGCCTTTTGTTGGGACATGTCTACATGATTGTGTTTTAATTCTCCATCCTAGCTTAAGTTGTGGGCAATTATGCATTTTTCTCTTCTCAGCTGGACAAAATAAGATGCTCTCACTCTCCCTCACTTCATACCAAAGTGAGGTCATGGTGGAGAGACTCTCATATTCCAGAAACAAACTACACCCCAGGAGCAGCTGCACTGAGGGGATCACGGAGGTTCAGTGGACTGATAATGGATGACAGCGCTCTGTGCCTCTCAATTATCAGATGAGCAAAATGACCTCTGAGACAAAACCAGGAGAACGTTACATGTCGTACATAAAACCCAGGAACAATGAGATTTCAATGTGACTTTGTTTCTTGCTTGTATCATAAAGTCAGTTTCCATAAAAATCACCAAATGCTTTAAAAAAAAAGTACTGTACCATGAAGTGTTTTTCAAGATGTGTAGTGATGAGAGTTTACTGCCGCGATGTTCCCTGTGTTTGGTTTCATTATAAATGACCAAAACCAGAGGCTCAGACATCTTTGACACGTAACAGGAACCTGACTTGTGTTTCTGTCTGGCAGGCAGTAGGATCAACATGCCTCCTCCCTCCCACCGCTGCATTCATTTAGGGGAAGTTATAAAAGCAAGGCTTTGACAAGAGGCTCTTAATTGCAACCAGAACAAGCTTGTTTACTGCATATCATGAAGGATACTAGAGCCAAGCGTTTTCTCCAGCACTCTAATGAAGAGCTTTAAAGTGAGGAGGACTAACTTGTGCACTTCTAATTACAGAACAGTGTGTTTGAACTGTGGTGACTGCACTGTAATATAATCACAAGGGATGGAGACATTGTAGTGAGTCTGCTTTGAAGACTGCTTTACATTCAAGGACCAAGTTTCCTGGAGGTCCAGGGTTTAGTTTGTCACACTCCCCTACATAAAGTGAGCATGTGAGCACGACTGCACATGGTTTTCAGTATGAAAACTGCTGACAACATTGAAAAAAAAGAAAAAAATAAATTCATCAAGTTTAAAAAATGCTCAAGTTTACATCAGTATTTTTTTATTGCAATAACTTGTAATTTAAGACCACATTAGAGCTGCTGTTTTTGCATGGCGGAGCAAGTTTAGAACAAACATTATTTCCAAAAAAATGCCTTCTTGAACATTTCCTACGGCTATGATTCATTAAAATTCATCGGAACCAAAAGGTCCTCACAGTAGCTTTGACAATATGCTGTGATACATAACAGACTGAGTACACTGCCTGAATTTAATAACTCTATAAAATGATTTATGATTGTATATTACTGTGTTGGCAGCATATTCAAACCCTTTCTCATGATGGATGCTAATTTCTGCATGAAGGTTATAAACTTTTTCAGGCCAGAATTGAAAAGATTTTTTTCCAGTAAGATCGTGTTAATGTGTTTGTTGGCTGGGCAGTCATTAAAATGATACACTGTGCATGGTGTGTGATGTGTTTTAGCACTTTGGCTTCAATAATGACACCCTGGTCGTGGAGTTTGTTGACTGAAAAATGAAGCTTCTTAAAAACACAGATTTTACAGCATTCTGTGAAATCATCTCCATCACTTGGATCGATATCAGAGGTATTCAACAGGGGGTCCGCGGCTCCTGAGGGGTCTGTGGAGGTGCTGCAGAGGGGCTGTGACATTTTTGGCTGATTAGGCTAATTTTTCTGTATTTTCAAGGAATTATTCCCAAATATTTCAACTTTTACTCATGTTATTGTCTTTGAACACACATCAGATAGATACATGAAGGCCAAAGATGTTATCTTTCAGTCAGAAATGAACACATTCAACAACACACCAGCTGTCTCAAACTGCACACAGGTCCACTCAGCATTCACTTTTAGCTCCTCAAGACAGAGGAAGCTTAATACTGAATGCACTCCAACAGGGAACATCAGTAAGGGGGTTATTGGTCTAAAAAATGTTGGAGACCCCTAATCTGTATAATTAAATAGCTGCTCTTTAGGCTTTAAAAGCTATTTCTGCATGATCAGCTTAATGTTGTGTTGCTGGTCTCGTTTCAAAAAGAAGTTGTGCTCTGGGCCTGGGCCTCTCTTATTCCCTCTCTGCCCTTGTTCCTGTCTGCTGAAACGGCAGCACTCAATAGCATCCTTAAATCACAGCCTCATGAGCAGCTATAAATTCCTGGAGGACTGAACTGTTAAAACAGCTGTTTGCCATCCTACACACCCTGAAGAAGATAACCAGACTGTCCTCAGATGTATACAATAGGCTGTCTTTAAGAGCAACACTGCCTGAACTTCTATTATTGCACAGTAACTTGTGAACTGACAATGTTTTATAACCAGAAAATCACTGATGTGATGTCATTCTGACTGGAAATAATGTAAATTATGTTAAAGAAGGCAGAAGTTTCTGATCTCTATCACATCTCTGGTTGAAGCTCCTGTCTGCATAAATCACCATTTGTTACACGCTGAAAGTAAAGCATTAGCCTTTAAACTCTTGAGGGAAAGGATTATTGCATACAGATCCCCTCAAGCTCCTTTTTTCAGCACTTGTTGATCCCTCAGTCTCAGACTTCATGTTAGCTGCCAACTATAGAGGTCATCACACTGTTACCCCCCCTCCTTACACACACACACACACACACACACACACACACACACACACACACACACACACACACACACACACACACACACACACACACACACACACACACACACACACACACACACACAACAGCAGCCCTTTAAGGAATTACATTTGCCTGTCCATGATGACTTTTCCAGACGCCTTTACGTTGCCGTGTACTGCTGCCAGACTCTGCAGACTGAATCCCAACTCACCACAGATTTTCCCATGAGTCACTCTGTGCACACTTCATCGCTCACAGCTGGTCTATTTTCTCAACATTTTCAAGATAGAGACAAATCTTCGCCAGAATGCAGAATGCATACTCAGTTCCTTACGTCAGGATGATTGTAGCCATTTTTTGTCAATCTTTTCTGCATCTTTTCAGTTTTTCTTACCTTGTCTCCAGGATGAGGTCTCATTACAGACACACGGTCATAGCCTTTTCTTAAAAGGACCCACAATGCATCCAGTTTTCCCTATGGAAACAGAGAGCAAACCAAATTTTCAAGCCAAGCCAAGAATGTTGAATTATCTACACCTAATCAGGTTTCTTGTATCTCCTTCAGAACACGGCACTTAATGGATTAGTTTTATCACATTCCTGCAGTTCTTTCATCGTGAGAAGCAGCTACAATTTCAGCTCAATATGCGCTGGCTCCTCATAGTTTTCAAACAGCAAATATTTGTAGGATAAGGCAGGAAATGCAGCTGTTTTTCTTCACAAAACTGCTGGCTGTGCAGTCCAGATCCCTGGAGGTCAATCTTACAGAAGTCTGGTTTCTATTAGGGATCCCCCCGCTGACTGGGAAGGGTTTGGAGTGACTTCTTTAACCCCATGCTGGCTCTGGAGGAAATGACTGTGTGCCAGTAGTCACCTAAACAACATTACCATGACACATTTAATACCTCTGTCACTGCAACAATTTCATACAGCCAAGGATCTGTTTTAACAGATGTCGTACTTCATAGACACCACATGCTAACAACTGAAGAAAAGAGGAGCTTTGTAACAGCCATGACTGCTTTCATTAATTAAATATAAGCTGAGAAATACTCACAGATTAGTTGGACAAATATCTGACAACTCATCCTTTTTTCCTTTCTCCAGCAGTTCAAATCTGTATTTTTTGTTGCAGCTAAGACTTCAGCAGACCAGACACACTTTACAAACAACACAGCAGCTCTTCCTGGCTGCTGTATTCACTGTGTACCTTGATGGGTGAGTACCACTTGCGAGGCCCCGGGGGTTTGTGCATGCCGTTGTTGAGAACTCGCATGGGTGGCAGGTCATACTCCTGCTCAGGCATCTTCACTTTGGCATTTTTAGCCTTTTCCAGCTTTGCCCCTTCTTCAGTGGAGCCTTTCTCACCCCAGCGGACCTAAAAATGAAGACTGCAATATTTATAAAAGTGATACACCCTACCTATGTGGTTTTACAACATCTGTAAACAGAAGAATAAAGGGTCAGGACTTTCTTATTGTGTCCATGTTATGCCTGGTCTCCGTAGATGATGAGTGATGTGTGGCTATTAGAGGCCAAGAGGCCCCTCTGTGCGGAGTGTGTTTTTGTGGATTCATTGGCCCCAGTTGTGTGTAGTCCCTACAGAGCCTATTGGGTTAATTGATGACTCAAAAATTCATGTAGGAGTCAATGTGTCTGGTTGTTGTTTTTCCATGCTAGCCCTATGATCGACTAGTGACCGTTCAAGGGGGTATTTCACCTCTTGCACAAATGACAGCTGGCTCCAGTGGCTTCCAAAGACCCTGAAAATGATAAGCAGTAGCCTATAGATCAGGGGTCTCAAACTCAATTTACCTTATTCCACATAGCTTGAACAGCTGCTCTTCTCAGCATGAATTATTTCACGGTTATATTTGACTTTTCCTGCCAAATGAGACTGGACACCTGAGAGAGCTTCTTTTCACATCACTAAGTCTTTACCTGTTCTTTGATTTGCCTTCTTTCTTTCTCTCTGGAATACATTTTGTTGCACTGACAGCTCTTTCTTTGGCTGTGCAGCTCTTTGTGTCCACTCACCTCCCTGGTACTCTGCATACTGCTCCGCAAGTTAAGTTTAATAATGCTGCATGAGGTTACTCTCCTGACTCTCCTGTGCCTGACATTAACCTTTCTTTTTGGTCCTTGAAAGACATGTCTTGCTTTAAAAAAAGTTTTAAGGATCTTGGCAGCGTACCAAATGTTTGTTTTTTGGATTGGGTTCATGGATGATTATGCTGCATTCAGGGCCAACCTGGGCATTGGATATTTCTGTTCTGGTCCCAACAGCAGTGAACACGGCGGGCCAGATTTCACTATAAACTGATATTAAGGGGGTGAGCTGTATGAAATGGTCTCAAGGGCAGTGAGTTTGAGACCCAAGCTATAGACAATGGGTGGGTGCCAGAGCTGGCACGCAAGGCTATGTATGTTGGCACGCAAAGAATACTTACAATGAGACAGGACAAAATTAATTAATCAGGAAGATGATAAAACTATTGCGTTGTAACAATTAACAATAAATTTAGCACACTATAAATGTTCTTATGTAAAAATTTTATACATAACTTTAAATAATAGATTTAAACGATTGAAGTTACAAGTGTCAGAACGTGTCTTGCAAGTGCATCTCTTGGGACGTCAGTCTGCTAGCTCACATTCGCATTTATTTAGCGGCAAAACAGTGTTAGCAAAGTATGCGAAACAAAGCAACACATTCAAAACTTTCTGTACTGTTAAAAACAAGGCAACAGAGGGAAGTTATAGCTAATCTCACATGAATAGCTAAGCATGGAAAAAACATTCAAGGAGACTTTCTTATCGACTGTCAATGATTTTATGAAAAGAGTAAGTCTTGGCACTTTGGGCATCAGTGTATTTTAAAGTGGCACGAGTCGTGGAAAAGGTTGCCTACCCCTGCCATAAAGCCTACTTTTTTATTTAATTTTATTTGTTTATTTGACAGGGACGATACATACCACATTGCCACAATGGGAAAATGTGAACATATATAAGACGTCTAGCTCCAGCTAATTTGCAGTCCTTGTCCCTGGTCAGGATTTACAGTACAATGAGTTATACAAAATACAGATACAATTATACAAATAGAGTAATACAGTGAATACAGTCAATAAATACCATAAATAAATAGACACAGTTGTAGTAAATTAGAGCTAAAACACAGGTTACATTTAACATCAAAAATTATTAAAATAGTTTACTGTTAGTTACTTGTGAGAAATTAGTGTTCACATTTCTGCTGCTGTTTAAGCCACTGTTTAACTTCTGCACTGAACTTTTTGAGTTCAGATGGTAAGGAATTCCACAGGTGTATGCCTTGCACTGAGAGCGATGACTGCCCAAATGTTGTCCTGCATCTTTGGATTTTACAGTTTTGTTGTGTTCTGTTCCTCGTTATACTTCACTTTCAAATAAACCCCAAAAATAGTTAAGAAAACTTGATCTCACCTCCATCCTTTTGATTCCTCCGACTCCTCTCCCTCCATAATATGATGCATCTACAGTCGGCCATTTCTTCTTGGGGGTTTCAAAGTCTTCATCATCCTTTGGGATAGTGACAGGAAGTGGGTTTTAGTATGATGTTCTTGACTTTTGACTTTTTACACAAATGCAGCTGCTCCTGTTGGCTCACAGGCAGCAACTGGCACTGAAATTATCTCACATGAACTGTGGGTCATTCTCACGATCACCTGACAAAAATACCTCTCCAATCTACTGGTTTGTCTGGTCCAGACTCTCTGCTCTGTCTCTAAACCACCATTAAACCAACTTAATCTGAGTTGTCTGACTGAAATATATCTCACTCCCACATCTAAAAAAAAAGCCCTTTTGCTGGTCACCAGGAAATTTCACGTCTGCCCTCCCCCACCATGCTCTAAATTTGTTCCCTCTGTGATGTCTGTCACATCAGAGGAAATTAAAAAGCCCACTGGCCAAACTGTGATTTTTCAGCTCTTTAATTCACCCTGTTTGACTTAAGAGATACCTGGATGTCAGAGGAATCCACAATCAAGACTGACAGAGTGTTTGAGGCCATGTTAGAGTGAATTTACCAGTTAATCCCAAATGTAATTTACCTGGTGCACATGAATGCATCATGATGTGTTTACAGTCCAAAGTAAATGTACTGTTTTGCACCAGGATTCTGGATATTCAGTCAAATAAGATGTTGATCAAAGTCATGTGAGATAATCTGATTGGTCAGTTAGATTATTGTTTCATCCCACACGATTTTCCACAAGGATCCAAAAGTGATGAAAAACATGAATTAAAGAAAAAAAAAAGGGGAAGACAAAAGAAAATAGTCAAAGTCAGCATTTCACTGTTATTGCATGAGGGCGTTAGCTCACATCACACTTCATGAATTACTAAATGGGTGAAATCATAAATGAATGCCAGGCGGCCAGAGATTGACTCTGCATAGCCATTGAAGGTTTAAAATGCCAGAATAAACAGAATAATTATACAACTTAAACACCGGCAGCTGACTGATTGTTAAATAATTGGAGACTTTGGAAACAAATGAAATGCAGCTCCTACCGAACTCTCCTCCACAGGTGGCGGTGGCGGCTCATGGATGATCTGAGGAGAGGGGAAAAAACAGGATTGCATGTGAAGATAAAGAAGTGAGGGGACAACAAAAGTTACACACAAGCATCTTAAAATAGATTTTTATAAATTCTGCGTATCAGAGGAATGTTTTCACTGTGTGCAACAAGATAAAAACAGAGTAACACATGGTGGGGAACCGTGCTTTTTCTCCAAGTCTCTACCCCTTTACAAGAGCCATCGATGTGCTGACCTAGAAATCTGCTCTCCAGATTTTTTGGCCTGACGTTGTTGATTAGGAAGAGGGAGGAGTACCCGGCTCTTAAACTCTGAAATATTTGCCTGGACAGTCTGTATGGAGCATGCTTATCATTAGACTTTAATATATTCATTCTTTCTGTTTGTTATATTAATTTGATTAATACTCTTTATCCTTTAAGCTCAAGTTTCAGAGCAGGGTGTAAAGCTGGCAAATGTCATCACAGCACATTTCGCTCCGTACACTCGGACGTATGTCTGAACTTTTGTTGCGTCACATTTGTTGGCAAATTCAGTGACACTGATTCAGTTTTGTCAACTTTCCTTCGTGCTTCACTAAATGCTGGACCTCCACAAGATTCCCCATGGTAACAGAGCATCACTTTCCTAAACAGACTCTCCGCTCACACACACGCCAAAATTTGCAACTTAATGGACACGAACAGAAAAAGTAAAGGGAGGAACAGCCGTGTTGTAAAAGCTGAGATCTCTCTCTCTTCCTGGCAGGTCTTGTTTCCAGCACTGGAAACATCAGATTTGGATCTTCATTTGAAAGGAGACAGAGAGATTTTGTGAAGGAGTGGCTGCTATCAAGAGAGTTCGATGACTTATAATGATGCTGGTGGTTTGACCACTGTCTAAATAATGGCAGTGACAAGTATCCACAGCAGACTGCTGCCATAAAACTTTCCTTTTCTGGTGAATTATCTGTCTTCTAAAACCTAAAATCCAAACAGTTGATTTCAGTTTTTGTTTCCTCACCACTTGATGGAAAATCCCAAAACTCAGCCCTGGTTACTGGTGGAAGAGTTTACTGAGTCTTACTGGTGGAGTTGTCCAGTTATTAGCTGTGCTACTCAAAGGTCACCTGCTGTGACCTCCTGGAAACTCAGATTATTTCTACAGCAGCATAATTACTTTCACACACGTTAACCTGGTGACCTTGACCTCTTCTGTTTGTGGACCAAAATCAGCTGCAAAATTACCAAATGCCTTTATTGACTCACATACCCTGACCTCCTGTGCAGGAGTGTGTTGTTAGGGTTAATAAGATGCCATATGAGGGCGCTACCCAGACAAAACACACCTGCAAAACACATTTCTCTTTCTGTCTCATCCACAAACAATACGACTCTATCCCCAAAGTGTTTGAAGCTGCCTTAAGACAAAAAAGAGTCCTTTAGATGCTTTCTGCAAAGCTGCATGGATGCATGTTTGGACTGTATTAGTGTTTGAGGAAAAAACTCACCACAGTGCAGCAGAGAGGCCAGAACCACCAGAGGAGAGCCAAGACCAGGAGCAGCATGAGGATGAGCAGAGCGATGGCCAGGATGGTCCCATCAGACTGCAACAGAGACAGACACGTCAACACAGACTGTCTGAATATGTGGTGCACTAAAAAGATGTAAACCACTTCTTCAGAGAGGCTCTTTGGGTTTGATATTCTGTGGTTGGTGACTTATAAGTTTATCTGATGTTTAACTAGCCGTTTATTTCTTTTGCCATTTTAATGCATCATAAAAATAAAAAAAACTGTTAATGTGTGGTCTCAACTCGGTACTTACACAGCCCACGGTGGTAATCGTGACGGAACTGGAGATGAAACTGAGCCCTTCGTTCATACTGACGTAAAGATTTGCTGCCCTGGGATAGAAAAAGGAAAAATGTCTCAGCTGTTTAGCTGTCATTGATGCATTGTCTTACAGAAACAAAAAAAAAAACGAAAATAAAAAAGCGTCACATTCCTTTTGATAAATGAAAAGACTCACATCCCCTCATCTTGGAGCACTGGTGCAGGACACAGAAGGTATGTATCCTCCACAACTAAAGGCTTCACCACTGTGGAAAGAAGGAGAAAAGAGTCATGAACAACAGCCAAAAATGAAAAGGCAGCAAAACATTCCAGTGTTGCCTCCGAGATACAATTCAATAGTTTCCAGTAAGGACTGAATCCTGACTTTGATCACCTCTCAGTTTATATCATTAGTCAGCCAAAATGCGGTCAGATTACCGTATTAACTCAAAAGATGGGCATGAGTTAAAAGTGTGACATCTCTCACTGTAACCTGATGGGAATTTTCTCCCAAACAACTGTTTTGTGGTCTGCTGTCTCATGACATGTGTCTCTTCTCTCAGAAACACCAACACAACTGTTTCAACACAGCTTTTGTTTTTCAGGCTAATCTAGATTCCCCCCCTCCTATCCAGCTGGCCTTTAACAGACTGGTTCCAGCTAGCATCGTCACCCAAGCCTGTGTTTATCTTGGCAGGGGGAGAGCATACCCCAGAATTGAGGGAATCAACACAAGCAGCCGTATGGGTTGTGGCTGATCTTCTCTAGAAACACGGTGCAAGCCAGAGAAGAGGAGGGGAGGAGACAAAGTTTGAGCAACTCTGCCAAAAAACATTCAAAGCCAATATAAACTGGCCCAGATCTGGAGTTCATCTCTGTATCCACCTTGCACTCAGAGTGGCCTTACCCTAGTCAAGCATGATAAGAAAGGACTCCAAATTTGCTGTACAACAAATTGCAATAAAGTTCAGTGAGGACCTGGTAGGACCTGTGTGCAGATTTCCACAGAACAGATCCCCTGAGGATCAAGCTGCTGGCAAACATCCTGAGTCCATGTCTGATTGTTTTATGTGAGCTGTCTACTCCCCAAACACACAGAGAGGTCATGTTTTACCATGAAGGGCAGACACGTGATCAGAGTTCAAGTTTGACTTGTAAATTACTTGGATTTACAACTTGAGATGATGGCTAATGCACAGTTTAAGAGAAAGGCTCAACATAGCCAGAAGCCTCTAACACTTGAATCAGTGAAGGCAGGGAAAGCATCCTGATGGAACAGCTTGTTTTCTTCTTGCCAATAATTTCTTGTGAGGATCAATATCCACCACTTGGAAAATATGAAAATACAGCCTGGAGCTAGTTAGCTTAACACAGCCCCAAAACTATCAAACTATCCAAGGGCATTAAAATCCAAAAAAACCGGGACCTCCAAAGTTTAAAGTAGATTTCATTACTTCTTGTTTGTTTTGTTCATACACAGGCTTTAGAAGAAGATGGAGGGCAGAACCTTTCCAAAAAGTGAAGCCAAAACACTCCTCTGGTGCCTGGACATAGTACAGGACATAAAACCAAAGTGCATCAAAATACACATTAAATACATTTTTCCAAACATGTGTTCTGTCACAGCAGATACTTTTTATCATGATGATTGATTTTAGAGCTTTAGCGCTCAAAAAAGTGCAGTTTCAAAAAGTCAAGTGATTAAAAGGGAAGGATGATTTATCATGACTGACTAAGCTCTGCTGGCAAATGTTAAGGCCTCCAACATTCTTTACCCAATACAAAGACTTGAACAGGAACTGAGTGAAAACCATAGACTGTACAATATATGAATGTAGTCTCCATGATGTCACCCATCTGTGTCTGAAAGAGTTTTGAAGCAAATTTTCTACGGAGGCCATATTGGAAATAGGGTGTGCTTTAAGCCTCCACACTAACATTGATGGAGCGCCTGACTGTCAATCAGCTAAGCTGGGTCTCTGATTGGGTGAACTTGTGATTGTAATATCTTCAAAGCAGCTGAGTTTAAAAAATCAATACGTGTGTGCTGTTAAAGTGATATCAGCATCTAAAGTCATATTTTGTAAATATGTTTAATTCTGCCTTTTTGGCTAGGTGTGTATTTGGTTTCTGGTACTTCCAGAGCCAGCCTAAAACAGACACTTTAAAAACTGCAGATTTTAGCACTTCCACATTGCATCACATTTTTAGAATGGATGTTTCCATTTGGTCAAAACTTGACAAATAGTGACAAAGCAGTCATTGAACTATGTGTGAAGACTAGGTGTGTTTTAAATCCTTCAGCTCCACCAATCAGGGCCTGTCTTTGAGCATGCCTTTGCTACAAAATGCACCAAAGTATTTACCACTAAAGACTGTTTAATGTCTGAAAATGGTCTCCATGATGTGACACTTCTGCTTGCATTTTGCATTTTCTTTATTTTAGCACTTTTTGAATGGAAGTAGCTGTAAAAAAAAAAAAAAGAATTTTCCAAAGGGGATCAATAAAGTATTTCTGATGATGTCACCCATACATTTCTAATTCAGAGTTTTGAAGCCCACCATTACAGCACGTATTGGAAATGCTGAGCTTTGCCTGGTACCATTGAAGTTGGATGGGACAAAGAAGTGGAACTTTAGCCTCTTTGCAGACAACCACAGGGTGCTCGTCTGTCAGTCAAGTCATCTAATGTCTGCCAATAGAGAAAGAAGTTATTCAGACCCAAATGGTTTTGATACGTAAATACTTATTTTTGCTGTAAAAATGTACTATTTTGTTTTGGTGTGCATGTGGTATTCGAGGTTTCTGCAGCCAACCACAAGTGGACTTAAGCATTAGCTTCATAAGTTTAGATCAGTGGTTGCTGCTTGGTTACCACCCATCATGGTAATATTTTGGCCTCGCTGTGTACAACTGGAGGAGATAGAGGCACGTATGCCCATATTTACGTACAATATATGAACTCATACAAGAAAAGTATTAAGAAACAAATAAGGGGCGTAGACTGAGCTCAGCAGTTACAATGCATGCTCCACGTACAAAGTTAGAGTCCTCAAAATGTATGCCAAAGGGGTAGGCTTCATTTGCTTTTCTTCCCTGTGTCCCACACTATCCACCTCTGTGTTGTAAAGAAAGAGGTAAAAGTCCACAAAAGAACTGTAAATGAACAAAAAAAGGTTAAATTCAGTGTTTTTGTCTCACCTTTGCTTGGAGATTTGTCATTGATAATCAGCCTGCTGATTCAACTGCTATTTTTAATCACTCACAAAACAATCACGACCCCTTCTCACTACATTTTAACATGACTAGCTTTTCATCCATCTTTGCTACATCAAAGCTGCAAACACTTTGCAATGCTGCTTACAAATCACCACCCCCGCCTTTTCTCCTTTTCTCTTTCCTTTCTCGCCAAAAGCTTGTTTTGATTTAGCCTTTCACTTCTTGGACAAGCACGGCATGCTGCTGGCCAGGCTGAGGAGAATCCTGATATCAGTGCCACGTACAACTGTATCTCTGTAAAATTCATGAAGAGACTGCACCTGGCTGAACAGATTTGAGGAGATGAGGAGGATTTTGTTACCTCTGGATGGAGCTAGCTTGGAGCTTCCTGCTGTTTGAGTCTTTTTGCCAATAATTCATAATAGACCACAGGGTGTTGTGTCATATTTAGCATGTTAACCTGAATGTAGTTTCCAATTTCTTTCCATACTCTCAGCAAGAAAACAGATGAAAGCATTTCCAAAAATATCCTGAATTACTTCTTGTCTTGTCTCAGATTATTCACACCGTTCAGTTGAAGCTGCACGGTCGCAACATCTGTCACTGAAGCAATGCGTAATTTAGAGAAGTACCTGCCAAATTGCAGTTGCTTGACTGTCTTGAAATTTCCTGGAGACACAACTTAAACATTAATTCATCTGCTCAACATGTGCCGTTACATATTGCTGCTTTCCTTTGTACGCTTCTACTGCATCTGTTAGGCAGGCAGAGGGATGAGGAAAACGCACCATCGAGAGTAAAGAAAGATGTGTTGGAGGGTAGAGAAAGGTTTTTTTTTAAGTAATGTATTTATCTCAAAGAGGGCCAACAATGGCCTTATTATTTAAAGTCCCCCCCGCTGTGAAGTAAATAACTTCCAGAGGATTTATTATGTGTAAACCTTTAGAGAAGTGAGTGACTCTGGGGGAGGAGTTAACAAGTAGAAGGGGATTGACGTAAGTAGATAATTTTACTCTTAATTGTTTCCATGTCTGCAGTATGTCTGTAGGAAGTTGGGATGATGTATCACCCTGAAACAGTGATCATTGGAACAAAATTTCAACAATCGGTTGTTTCTTGAAGGACTTTTACAGTACTTTTTACAGAGTTTTCTTCAGAGACAGAGTTTTATGTGCTGAAACTTCATGGCATCACCAAAGTAAACACAATTAAACTGTAGAAAACTCTCTCTGTAGAGACTTAATAAGTAAAGCATGTGTGATTTCATGCATGCTGTATTGGTAAGAAAAAGAAGAAAAAGATGGTAAACATGCAACGTGGAACTTAGACCACAACAAGCCTTTTGGAAAGAAGCTAACCCAGAGAAAACAATAACTACCACTCCTGTGTTAGAGGAGCAGACATTTTGTTTGTGTCCTGGTGCTTGTGAATGCCTTGGTTTGTAATTAGCCCAGCACCTCCTGCAGCTACCATGGCATGCCTGGTAGGAAGTGGTTTTGAAGGATGCTGTAGTAGCTACCAGTAAAAGCTGTCAGGAAACAGCTTATATCCTCAAGGCATTTTTTTTCTTCTCCTGCTTTGTGTGTGGTACTTATTCTCCTTTATCTTTAGTTTCTAGCTCATTACAAGGCTGTAAAATTATCCAATATGTTGCTGGGATACTGGTAACACCAGCATGGCTGATTGTTTGATGCCAGAGGACTCCAGATGTGAGGTTGACCTGCTGTTTCACTTTTGGGAAGCTCAGCTAGGTGTTAAGTTAAAGGGATTTAACAACACATTGTGGTGTTATACAGTCTCCATGTAGTGTAGTTAGCAACCATCCTTTGAGTCAGTTTATACGTAGCTAAAGGGATGAAACCAGTCCTAAGAAGAGGTCTCTTGATGTTTCACTCACTCTTTGTTAGGGTGTCATTGATGCGGAAGCTGCACAGGACCTTATCCACATTGCGGGCATGTAGAAATCCATTTCCTCTCACCACGACTTGGAAGGACTCTGAACAAAGAGGAGAAAATGTCATTCAATTTGTCATTCTTGTCCCTGTTCCACTAACTCAAAATGCTTTAAGGGGCAGATTTTATTGTGAGAGGTACTGGATGCTTGGATAATTGTATATATTGCTCAACCCATGCCACAATAGAACTTTATCACAATTATCACAATGGTAATATGTGTAAAACACAGTATCCTGAAAAACATTTGTTAAAAACAGGAAGTTTCTGGTGCCATGTTGACATTATGACAATAAACCCTCATCTGAGCCTTTTTAAAAGGGTTCAACATTGCTCTGTTCTCTTTAATTCTTAATCATTATTTTAGAAGTACCTCTAAATTTCTATTTGATCATTTTATATTGATGACCTGTGTCAGAGGTCTGTGTCTAGAAAGGGTCATTTCCACTTATTAGGGACTTGAGAATTTGTATGCTCAATGTCTGTGTTCTGGGATTTTTCAACAGCCTATGCAAGTCATTAAACCCAGGGTTTTCCCTCTAAGCGGTTTGATTGACCTAAAACAGGATTTGCAAGAATTACACCATGTACTTTTCTTTTTTCTGCATTTATATGATATTTTCCTCAAAATATTTCCTGAGTGGGTGCACAAACAATGTCATCCATGAATCTAATTAACATTTTTGGTGAAGGAAAACTTCACTACTTTTTGAGAGATTGTATTTAAATGACAAATTCAAATTACAACTTTTAAAAATGAAGCTGAATAAAATTCTGACAGTGAAAATTTTGGGAAATATATTTTTTAATAGCTTCCTTCTTAAACAGTTAGATTTGCTATCTCTGCCATCACATATGCAGTGCACAACGTCTATGTTAAAATGTTTAATAGTTAAAGCCAAGGTGTTCCACAAGGATCTTTTCTTGGACCTTATTAAGTTAGCTACAATTCCAAAAGAAAGCATTTTTTAAACCAATTAACATCTTTAAGGAAAAACAGTATGTTATTTTCTGTTCTTAAAACTTTCTCCTTAGACAAACCAGAATTCATTTTTCTGCCTTATACTAGAGTTTAACACCAACATCACAGATTTCCTGCTTATTCCACAGCAATGATTGTCAGTCACCAGTAGTCAGACATGGTAAACCAAACGTGGAATTATTCCCAGCACATTATCAAGATCAAAACTCTCATTGGTTTTATGGTCATTTGAAGAAAATGACCTCATCCACTGCTGTAAATCAGGCAAACCACATAGATTTTCTTGTTTTGAAAGATTTGGTTGATTGTGTTAAGTTAAAGAGCTTCTGTAAAACATTACAGTCTTTTTTTTTATTATTCCACAGGGCCGATAAAGATGAACAGTGGGTCAGTCTTCCTCATCTTACCTCCTGCACAGATACTGGAAGGCTCTGCTGCCAGGATCTCGATACAAGACTTCTTCAGGATCTGAGGAGACGAAGAGGAGAGAAGAAAGGGGAGCACAGAGCTTAACAATAAAAGTCTACTGAGTGTGCAACTGCTAAGAAGAGCTACGCATTTAAATTTTAGGATTGTGATTTGGTGCTGCTTTTCTTTTTTGTTTATCTCCACCAGATTGAGGCTGTCTCTTTCCTCTTTACTGAACGCCTGGTTGAAATTTGTCACGGCAGTCTGTTGGTATGAAGTAGCATTTATTCTCATGTCTGCCCTGCACATGAATCAGTACCTGCTGCTCTCTAAGAATATACCTTTAGTTTTCCCGAAGACATACAGAACTGATTCATGACCCACTCAAATGAATCTGAAGTGACAGTGTTTAAGTTTGCTAATGTGCTCCAGATGACAGGCTGCTGCTTGACCCTTAACTCGGCTCAATAATTGTATCTTAAAGACAACAGTGCCTTCATGACAAACTGTTTTTCACTTCTCAAGTACAGCAGTCTTTGTCAACAAAACACTGAGATGAGTATTTAAAAACTCAGCCCACGCTTTGATCATGTTTTGAAAGCTTTGAGTCGGATGAATAAGCTCAGGAAAGTCGGTGTCACAGCAGGTTTTCCTTGAATTACTCAGCACTGGCCACGATCCATGGACTACATAACTTGTGGTGCTTTAAATCTGTTTTGCCCTACATTCTGTTGCTGTTTAGCTGTGTGTATACAGATTGAGGTTTAGGTGACTAGTACTGACAGACAAATTTCTGTGGACATATTTGAAATTAGCATGTTCAGTGCTCCATGTTTTTCTGCATGCAGTACACAAGTGCTTGTTTGAACACAACTTTGGGCAGAAATGAAACTTCAACTTACCGAGTCAATGACCCCCTGCAAAGCCTCAAATCCATCGTTGACTGGGAAGACATGATCCTTGCTGTCAGCAATCTTTGCAAGCTAGAGTGAAAAAAAAGGTTTTACTGCAACAAAATGCACAACTGAATGCATTCAAGATACAGATGCATTTGCTTCCAGCATGGCTGAGGTTGGCTTCTGATTCTGATCAGAATCAGGAATTTAATCATGCTGCCTTAATATAGAGGGCTAGGAAAAATGTTTCTTGCTGCACAATGTTGTTTTTAAGCTCCTAGGTTGTGCTGTAAGAACACACATTTACATCTTAATCTTAAGACATAAAGGTAAAGACTTGAGGAGACTTAAAAAAGAAGCACACCTGTGTCTCATTGAAGTCCTTCACCCCCACACAGTAGACAGATGCACCCAGACTTCGAGAGCGATTGGCCTGTCAGGTGTGCAAAGATTGAAAACAAAAACAGGAAAATGCTCAGCACCTGGGCTCAGTTACATTCTACATTTCGTAACATCATTCAAAACAAAGACAGAGGAACTGTGTTTGCCTAACCTCTACAACAAGAATCTATGAGAAGCTGGGAAACACTGTGTTCCTGTTGGATAATAACTCAAATGTCATTAAACAATAGAAATGTGTCAAAGATGACCAAATGCTAAACAGATCACACAAGTCAGACACTTGATTTCTTAGCGGTGATGTTAGTGGAGTTTTGTGTTGATTGTCAACCTATGCCCTCCCACAGCTGTCAAGAGGAAAGTTTTTCTGCTACTGGGAGGCTCAACTCCCTCATACATGCTGTCAACATGTGTCTATTAAGCACTCCAAGCTCATTGAAGCCTTATGAGCAGAGTCTGTACAGTCACATTAATTTAGGATCTCAGTGCAGATGTCAGGAAGAAGATTGGCCTCGGATGTTAAAATCTGGCAGACCAACTGACCCAGTTTCTTCAGACTATATAGGAGGAGGATCAAAGTGGGAATGCATAGGCTGGCTAGTGTTTGATGTGGTCCATCACGTGCTGACTCAAATGTCTCACCTGGATATCATTTGTGTGACCTATCTATCAGAACTTTTTCAAGTCTCTCACCTCTCTCTCTGCGTAGTAGAAGAGATCTTCATGTAGCTCTCCATCTGTGAGCGCAATGATCACACTGGCAGTGCGATAACCTGAAGACAGGAAGGACTTGGTCACTACTGTTGCAATGTCACTCATCTCTCACCTTGTTCCTCATCTCAGCCATTAATGTATCAACATGTTGTGTACTAGACAGTTCCTATTATTTCATTTCTCTTTGATGAATCATAATAAACTTTACCCTGTAAAGCCTGACCCTTTAAAAATTGCCAGAAAATTCTAATTTTTGGAACTGAGATATTTATTGACCCTTTTAACAAAGCATCCCCCACTCACACACAAAAAAAATATTGCTATTTAATTTATAATTTAGCTAATGATATATATTTTGTATAATATTGGACACAAGGGGCGGCTATAACAACTTTTTTTTGTAAAGTTTTTAGCAAATATGCATTGTTTCAAGGCAGAAAATACTTTTTGAAAATTGTTAAGGATTTTCATGGGGATGATTTCTTGAGAGCAGCCATTTTCAAAAGGGCTAAAGTACAGCTTCAGCTGCCTGCCAGCATTGGAATGATAGTCCTCAAGGGGTAGAATACTTGTTTCTGTTTGTTTGTTTGATTTTTTAACAGGTTTTTAAGGCAACTTACATGGTTACATGGATGAGATAAATTCATGCATGTTGGGTAATGTTGGGTGAAATATTGAGGGTAATCTACTCATACTTCATGTCAAACAGTATACTTACTTATCAGTTACTTACTCAAAGTTGACAGATGACGCTTGCATTCATGAAGTAGATAACATTTTTTACACTTTACAGATATCCTAACATGTAGCCTACTGAGGGTGGGATAAAATAGAAATACAGTAATTTGTCATTGTCTCAACTCGGAGTATGAAATCATTGTATCCCTGCCCTGGTGTAAAATATTGATATCATAGTTTAAAAATGCGACAGCAAAAAAAAGTCTCCCATACAGCTTGTCTAAGTTACCCTCTACTTTTTGACTACTTATGGTCACCACACTGTTTCTTCACTTACCTTTCTTTACCTACGCTGTCCTGATATGAACTGTACTGGGTAAGTCTACTGTATTGTTTTGTGTATATTATTGAATTTTTTTCGTACTCTGTCGTACTGTCTATGGTGGTGTCCTAGAGCATCGTGTATTAAACCGACTGTACAATTAATTGCCGCCGTCTCCCCAACGTTACCTGTCTGTTTCTGTCACAGGCTTGTGAAGCAAGTCGGCTGTAGCGGCCATATTGGAAGTGACGTGAACTTCGAGTCTCCATAACGACAGTTACAGGGCGCCCGTCAGTCACGTGAGCTGAGTTGTGCATCTAAATGGGTCAACTCGCGATCTTAAAATTCTCTAAACTGCCGAGTCAGAAAAAGTTCACACCCCTAACGGTACCGATAATGAAATTAGAGATTCAGACGGGAGATGTTTTGGTACCAGGCTGTAAATAGGTTAATTTCTGCTGTTAAAAAAGCTTGTTTTGCTTTTGTGTGTATGTGACTTCCAGTACTTCCGGAGCCAGCTTCAAGTGGACAATTACAAACGGCCATTCTTAGCTACTTAGCATCCTGGGTTAAATGCTTGGTAGCTATCTCGTGAGAAGCTGAATGTTAATGTTGGTTTTTAAAGTAGGCGATCAGTCATCTTGACCAGAATTTTTTCAGTATTTTTAAACTTCTATGTCTTCTCTGTCTCTGGAAGTTGTGATGTGAATGATGAGAAACCTTTAATGACTGTCAACTTGAACTACTCACCCATATAGCTTGATCTCAGTGAAAACTGGCTAACGGTCAAATTTGATCAGTTGCAAATGTTTACCCTATAACATTTGTAATGATATAAGATCTACTATAAAAAAGTTTTGATGACATAGTTTAAATGCAATTGAAAAATATAAACCACTACTTCCTTTTTTGCCCATAACAAAGAAATGGGAAAACCAACCTTCAGTGTTTCCGTAGTAGATCTGTTCACTGGCCTGAGGAAAGAAAAAAAGATCTGTTTTCGAACAGTAGATGATCAGACTGGTAGCATGCACCTCATCTGTTTGGATCACAAAATGTATTTAGCTCTTTGGACTCTGTTTTATGGAGCCCCTCCAGAGATGTGAGAGAAAAAAAACCAATTATCAATGAAATAGTAGTCTAGTGTGGCCACTAATTACAATTCTTTTTCTACAGAATATCTCAGAGGGAGCTCTCTAGGTGTAATGATTACCCTGGAGCCAGAGCAAAAAGCCAGTGCTCACCCTCAGGATGCCCTCATGCATGAAGGTGTCCCCTCCAGGAAGAACCCCCTCCAACTCCTCCAGACCTTTACGGATGCGTTCCCTGAGTAGACATACAGGAGAAGAGGTAATCAAGTTATCTGGTAATCTCATTTAGTTTGAAAATATTTGTTTTGTCAGACACATTTGTGAACATACTTTTGACCAAAGCCAGACACTTCGAGGCGTGGTAACAGAGTAATAGATCCCATAAGGGCGGCAGAAAATACCAGCAATGTGCAACAGATGAGTGAATTGAAACAGTAATGGTGTGTGTTGGCTTGAGAAACTGTAACACAGAGAGGCAAGTGATGAGCCCTTTGTAGAATAAGATGTGAGGAAGCAGGGAAACTGAAAAGATTTTGTGGCTTTGGGGAAAATGAACTGAAAAAAGACAAGACACACAAGCCGCCCACAACGTGTCAAAAAGTACACAGAGAAGTATTTGTCCAGGCTGACGACAACACAGAGAGATCACAGAGAGGAGAAGTGTCCGGCAGGAATTTGTTCATGGTCATAAATATCAGAGAGATCACACTGTAACTGTGTGTGACCAAATCTGGTAATACACTCATTCCTTTCAGCTGCATGAGAGAAAAGCAAAGGATTAAAAGTGTTTCTCGGGAGATCTGCACCCACCTGTCCTCTGTCAGGCTCATTAGGATCCTTCCCTCTGTGGAAAACACAATGAAGGACATCCGCAACTGTGGACTAAATCAAGAAACACAGACAGTTATTCTCTGTTAGATCGGTTAAATATCCCTGTTTTGCAGTTTTTCCCACAGTGGCTTGATGACACCTTTTTTTTCGTACCTGATGAATTTATGAGCCAGATGTTCAACAAAGCGGTATATTTCAGTCCAGTGATTCTGCACACTCCCAGATCTGAGAAGATGAATAAAGAAACAAATAAAGAGATTGTAAGCTTTAAAACACATTACCTTGTACTTTTTTTGTTTTATTGTTATCAAATTAACACATCACAAAAGGAATGAACCATATCAGAAATCTATAATTTTGTCCATATTGCTCATTTACTTTTGCCTGTGATGCATTTATCAGTGAACTTCTTAAGTCAAAGAAAGAAACTGCAGGGTGGTTTTTGCCTGAGTGTGGTCTTTGAGTGGCACAGATGGTTTACTGTGAGGAGAAGCAGTGATGTTATACTCCTCTGGTTTTGTTAACATCTTTATAACACACCTGTAATTTCACTATGTATACATGTTTTCCAGCTCTTTGAATACCACCCGGTCTGTGTGGATGTTTATGTCTTGCTCTCTATGCTGTCTGTGCTAATCAACTCAACACTGAGCTATTGCTTTTCACATTGTTTCTTGATGCTTTTATTGGATTAATAGCAACTTAAATGGTAAGATTAATCCCTGGCAGCGGGAGAGAAGCTACTCAGTAGGGTTGTCTAATCTGGTTATGTAATCATCTTTAGATAAACAATGGTATCAAATTAAAAAGGAACACACTGGGAGCTTGAATGTTTCAGTATTAGAACACCTTTTTTCTATTTCTCCGAGCCTCCTCTGACATTTCTCTAAACACCTATTTTTCCAGTGTTACCATGACAAGAGTCCCACCACAAACAGCCCAGCCAACAGACTCAAGCACGAGAACATCTGGAGGTAATGGACAAGAGGGCACTGAACACACAGAGGAAAGAGATCAAGCAGACACTGTAAGAAGACGGAGGGACAGGTGGAGGACATCACTCTTAAAGTGCAGAGAAAGTTAAGATCAAGTAAGATAAAAGAAACAGCTGATACATAGAAGTAAAGTTTGATAAGAAATGCTGTCCATGCACATGTGTAATATAAAGCTGTGTTGTTAAAACATGGTTCACACCATGACAATGACAATTACACTCTATTACATACAGTTGCCTTATTTCCTCTCGGGAAACACCAGTGTGCCTTGGCACTTAAATTTACTGTATGTCAACTGGAAAATCCATCAGCAACTCTGGAGGGAGAGCACCAGATTGTGATTCTTCAATCCAGTTCTCAGGATAAGAAAAATGCTGAAAGGAATGAGATGAGGGGTGAATTTCATGTTGACCTAGTTGGCTATTGCAAATGCTCATGGTTAAAAAAAAAAGAAGAAAAAAAAAAGTGGTTTGGAGCCAGGTTTGCCGAGCACAAATGTCACAGGCTAAGTATTTGCTGCAGTCCAAAGGAAACAGTCTGGCTAAGTTCATTGTCAGTGCCAGAGCAGCTTTGTGTGCAGTTATCAATGGTAAAAAATGCTCTCCTTACAGGTTCCAGTCTGGAAAATGCAGGTACAACTGCTCATGTGAGAAACACATTTTGGGAACTCTTTTCACATAAGAGAGGTGATTGCCTTAGCAAAGTATGGAAATCAAAGTTTTAGTCACCAATTCACTCAAAAAACTACAAAAATGCAAAGAAATGAAAAGAGCTAAATCCTGCCTCATTAAGTTGTTATTGATGGAAGTAAGAAAAGGGTCAAAGTTGTTGTTTAAATGAGATGTCTATGTTGCATGTCTTACAGGAAATACAGAGATCAACAAAAACCAGGTTAGATAAACACAGAACCTCTTTCCAAATCCAGACCAGTGTATCCACATGACTCTGCAAGGATGCCAAAACATCCTGTTTCTTACTTCAGGATGCAGGTCACTCATGCACATAGAAGCAATTCTGGCTCATGTCTGTCCACATTGTATATTTGATGCTAATGAGGATAAACACCAGACTCAACAGTAGGTCTGCTGCACCCTGCAGCTGGCTGAAGAACAAAGAAACAGCGACACACAGCTTAGCATCAAACAGAGCAATGTATCATCAGTCCATACATCTATTTTTCTGTGTGAGATGACACCAGGGGGCGTGATAATGACAAAAGATAGTGATGACATTATGTTGATATTTTTGCAGACGATGATGAAAGAAGCATGAGGACGGTAAAAATGCATTCATAGTTGAGTTATGCTTTCACATTAATGCATACATTACTACATTGTGAGACTTTTATATAGAGACAAGCACCCTTATTGACTTAAGCATGAATTACATTTACTTGTCAACAGAGACCATTCTGCTAATCCATCCTCTGTAAGTGTGTCAGATAATGTGCATCAGGTCACTCACTTGTCTAAAACAAAGTAGAGATCAAAGCCTCCAAAGCACGAGGAAGATCCAGCCTGCCTCCTGTTCTGGTTTGGTTCAGCATTTCCAGCAGTCAGAACAACCAGCACAGCACCAAATAACACTGGAAACCAGGAGCCTCTGCAGCACGGAGGCATTATTCCAGCAGGAGAAGCTCTGAGACAGATGGGATTATAAATCAAACCAACTTCAGCGAGGGAAAAGTTTGGGATGAAAAAGAGGAAAAATGTTGCAGAGTATTTCCACTTTGTAGTTCCTCTTTCTGTCCTCCTCAAGCGTCTTCAGCATCAAAGCAGTAATCCAAAGAAAAGCAGAAAGAGTAACAGAGGTGCAGGAGGGAGAGAGAGCATGAGTGTTGTTGGGACCCTCTCATCATCTCGGGTCTGAGACAGCATGCACACAGAAGAGAGGAGCTCCACAGCCTCCTACAGCTTACTGTTCATGACAAGGACATGCAACACAGAAATCATTAGACCCTGAATGTCCAAGAGTCTTTGCAAAACTCTCCTTGTTTTTTAAATCTCTCTCTCTCTCTCTCTCTCTCTCTCTCTCTCTCTCTCCCTCTCCCTCTCTCTCTCTCTCTCTCTCTCTCTCTCTCCCTCTCCCTCTCTCTCTCTCTCTCTCTCTCTCTCCCTCTCTCTCTCTTGAGAGGAAGAAAGTGATGAAGAGTATATCAAGTTGAAACGCTTAAGTCTGCTGTCTTTTCCTGCCACCTAGTGGTTGTAAGGGGCTGATCTTACAGTTATGTAGACCATTATAAATATGAACTCGGTGACCCTAAAACTGCCGACATAATGTAAAAAAATCTAATTTAAAATTATAACTGTTTGTTTGTTTATTTCTAATGAGAACAGAAGACTACAGACATGGGGATCACATGACTGGGAGTTCATACATACATCATCTTTCTTGGATTGGAGGTGAGAGCCTCCTAGTCATCGGCCATTCACACACAGTCCCAGAGGCACATTCATACTCAAGGTGACCAGTCAGTGAGTATGGTTTTGTCAGTGAGTAGAGACAGTACAGGTCAAAAACCACAGGCACTGAGTAAACACACATTCCACACAGGAAGGCTTAAGCAGGGGTTTAAAACAGGCACGTCGGTGCTTGATAGTGGTACCACATCTTTGCTGCTGCTCCACAGAGGTACCTGACAAACTTAAGTTCTTTCATGCTTAGCTGTTTGTGTGTTGCTTATGAAGTTGTGAAACCTCCAGCACATTGTTTTCACATTTTAAGAAAAAGTACTGTAATACAATTTATTTTTCTTCTGTTTATAACCGGGTTTTTTGGTGTTATTTTGACTCTGCTGTGCATCAGCCTTTGAATTTTGAGCTTCCTTCCTCACCTGGATCCCAGTTTTGGGCAAGGTGAGCCTTTCTGTGTGAGGGTGTGGAGCTTGCATGGTTTCCCTGTGCGTGCATGGGTTCTCTCCAAATACTCCAGATATTGTGTGTGTGAAAGGTTGTCTGTGTCTGTGTGTAAGCCTTGTGATTGACTGGCAGCCAGAACAGGGTATCCCAGACTGGTTGCAAAGAAAAATTCAGGTTAGTTTGTGTCAGAAGTTTTAATACGCCTTGTACAGTCTGTTTTAAAGGCTTTTTATTTGAAAGTTTTGGGTGGACAGAGTACTATTAACCAGTACTTTTAATACCACAAAAATAGTTTTAGTATGTCACCAAATACGTTGTCTACTACTCTTGCTTAAGTTATGTGGAGACACAAACTTAATCATGGAGAAATTCATATGCTTTGGCGAAAAAGGTTTAGTTTATCAGTTACTTTGACAGTTAAAAAAATTATGAATTAGTATTTCATTATCATGACTCAAAATCAGATATCTCTACTATGATTAATTTTCACATTAGTCATTATTTTGACTTACTCATTATTGTGATTTAGTGTATCATTATAATGTTCAGGGTTCAAAGTTCAATGTTTCTTTACTATCACAAAGGGACTATTAACGACTGACATTTTTTTTACATGGTATTTGATTGTGTATTGTTTATCTGTGTGTCTTGTCTGGACTACTGAGTTCCTTCCCGCGAACCAAATTTACCGCAAGGTATAAATAAAGAAACCTTTGACCTTTGACCTTTGACTATTTGTTTTTCAGTCAGCAGTGGGCGACAAACAAAACAGTTTTAGTAAAGCATTTTTAACTCACAACATTAAAACATTCAGAACAGCAAAGACATAAAACATTTGCATTATGGCATATTTCAGCTGGCCGTTTTCTATAATAAGTATATCATAATGATGTCCTTGCCTTAAATTGCTATAACTTAACAATCCTTTTTCATGAAAATCATTTTTTACTGGCAATAAAGGGCTTCCATACATGTGCATTATTCAGTGAAAAAAGAAAAGGTTGTTTAAGAAACAAAACCATCCTAAACTTGTCATTTTGAAGTTCTGATATGATGCATGTATGACAAAATAATTTGTATTTTATTTTAACTTTAGTTAAACATGCTACAAGGTCATAGTGTTTGCATGTTTGTGCCCTGTGACGGCTCGCCCCGAAGCCTTGGCCACGCCCTGATCGGTTTTAGTTCTTTGGCATTCCCTGCGCCTGCGCGGTGTGGTGACTTCCCCTGTTGCGTTTTGTTTTGCAATTTGCAAGGCAAGGCATTGTTTGACATTTCGCCTAAAGATATGTGCTTTTCTGTCTCTCAACTATGACTTGTAGCTCTGATTAACAGCGTGGAAATATTTGCGTTTGTACAAGTAGAGATTCTTGTCACGGAGCTGTTTATGTTTTGACTTTTCTCGCAACTCAACGATGTTTCAGCAGACGTTCAAGGACTTCATCATCAACATCAACCCTTTAAATGAGAGGAACACTGTTTCCAGTGGTGATTTGGTGACAGGGCACATCTCTTTTGAGCTGTCAAAGGAGACGAAAATCACGTCGATAACGATGACACTGAAAGGAAACGCTAATGTTCACTGGTCGAGAAGTGCAGGAAAGGGAAAGAGGAGACACTACTCGGCCAGACTGGATTTCTTTAAACTGAAAAGCGCCATCTTGCAAGAAAATAGCAGTATGCCAACTTGTAATTTTTTATGAATTTATGATCAGAAACAAAGTTAATCCGTTGTTCAATTGTATTGCATGTCTGTTTTCTTCTTGTAGTTTCTGGAGCGGGAACACGACTACAGCCTGGCAGACACATGTTCCCTTTTACATGTCAGCTGCCAGAGGGGTGAGTATGGGAACTTCTCTGTTTTGATGGGACTGTGTCACCTTTCGGAAAACGCATGACACAACATTATTTTTTTGCTTTAAAAAAAAATCTGTTTCAAGCCACATTACAGCAAAACTAATTTTGCATTAATATTGCTATGGACCAGTTTCAGGGTCTTTGGATAAGCCTATGTCACTTCCTTGAACCTTGATGCCAGTTTCTCCAAAACCTCCCATTCTTGTTTTGCGGGTTTTAATCGAAATTATCATTTCATATCAATACAGAGACTTCCCAACCAGCTTTAAAGCAGTTCATGGACGAATCAACTACATCTTGACAGTAAGCATTCACAGGCCCTGGCACCTGTCAAAGGACTATGCTGCTGAGCTGAACTTTGTAAACCACATTGATACCAACCAACCAGTGTTATGGGTGAGTGCACCTTTGCATTTCATTGTACTGTAAATTAATGGACCACATTGACTTCATCATGTACTCTGCTCACACAGTCCTCTGCCTCTGCAGGCTCCTCTCTCAGGATCCAACACTACAACTCTGTGCTGCCTTTGCTGTGCCTCTGGCCCCATTACTATGACTGTCTCAACAGAAAAGAAAGCTTTCACCCCAGGTACTGTATTCATCCATCAACATGGGGCACGAGGTAAACAATATATGTTTCAAGACTGATAAGTAACATCACCTGGTAATGCAATCACTTTGAAAAGGGTTTGTGCTTCTAGGTACAAAGGTTGTCAAGTAAAGTGACTCTGAAATCATCACAATTAACATAATGTAGCCTTTTTGTTTTACAATCATTGGGTAATTATTTACCACATTTACCTCTTTCAGCCCCTTTCATTTCACTTCACTCCTTCACTCCCAAAAAATAGTTACTCCCTTCTCCTTCAGCTTACTCTATCCTTGTTGTTCGAGCAAGTGTGTACCCCCAGGGCATCCATAGCTGCATCCATTACACCTTTTCACAAAATAAAAGTGGTATTTCTGAAGTGTCGATAAAGTACAATTGCGCCTTGCTGGTGTTTCCACTATGACTAAAATTGCGCACAACATGAGTAAAATAACATAGAGCGTCCGTTGGGACACTGCGCTGCTGATGATGCAGATTTGTGAACATTAGTGTTTTTATTCACTGGTCAAACTGTAAGCTGACAACGTGACATATTTTTGCAAAAAAAGGGGTTTCCATTGCACTTTTGCAATAAACTTTAATAATGAAAATTCTAAAAAAAATAACACCTAATGAGATCTTAAAAAAGCATCAAAATTTGGCATTTTTTTTTTTTAATTTTGGTGTACCCATTACAATTTTATTGAATATTTAGGTATAATATTATTATATTATTTAGCATTATATTATTATAATAATATAGCATTATATTCTTGTTATAATATAATGTTTAGGTGCACAATTATAGATGTAATGGAAATGCAGCTTTTCTATTGAAGGAAAAGAACTGCACACTTATTGATTGTTGTATTTCCCAGCCCTATGTGAGTCCATCCATCCACTGTTAGTGATGTGCAACGTCATAATGTTAGGTATTAAAGAATCATCAGTGTAACTTTATCCAAATTTTTCTGCTTTTCTTCCAGGGGAAACTGTGAAAATAATTTGTGACTTCAGCAACTCCTCATCACGGGTAGTTACACCAAAGATCAAACTGAAACATAAACAGGTTTGCTACACCCAAAGCAGGGCCAATCAAATCATTTACATGAAGGACTTGGTGAATGTAACCGGAGATCTCATCAGTCCTTTCACTTGTGATGTGCACTCTGAGATCATGGTGACTATCCCCTCATCTGCACCGTTCTCAATCTCCAACTGCAGCATCCTGGAAGTTGAATACTTCATTATGGTTTGTAACTCTTTGACTGACTTGTTGAGCAAACAATTTTTATACATGTATTTTCTACTTAGAATGTAACTGAATTTGATGTCCTTCTTATCATTTAACATTTTCATGAGATGAAAATTGAATCATTAATGGAAACAGTCCTGTAATGAATTTCACGTCTGTTTCATATTTTCTCTCTTTGTCTCCTTTAGGTGAGCCTCAGTGCCAGCTTTTCCTCCGACCTCACCGTGCTGATTCCTATCATCTTGTGCGACACTTCAGCAAACACTGAACCTCCTCCTTATTTGTGAGTGACTGTGTAAATCTCTCATTGTTTCACACAGATCCTCCTGACTTTGGGGGTTTTAGGCCGGCGGTGCCAGAAAAGTTACCTTGTGTCTGTATCTAACATTGCATTATTGTGGATTTTTTATTTTCTGTTTGAAACACACTTTGTCATTCTGACCTGGTGATGGGAGAGAAGTGTTACTCAGGGATGACCACTGCCACTTAAAAAAACATCACAGAGTGACTTTCTCAGTTGATTGTTTTACACTACCATTGGAACTGTTTTTTGCACGTTTGTTCCGATTTTAATGTTCTTTTGTTCTCTGTTGTTTGTATTGGCCCTCCTAAACTCCTAAAAGTTTATTTTCCTTTTACCCAGTGAGCATTTTTTCACCAAAATAATGTTTGAAAGACATCTAAATTGGTTCAAAAGTGAAAGTTTGTTAGACAACTTAAAACCTTATATCACCAGGAGATTTATTCATGATTCATCACACATTCACACATATCAAGGCTGACTTAGAAGCCATGTCTTATAAAAGAAGCGACTTGGATGGTCATGAGTATGATGGCATTGCAAACTGTTTTAGACACGACCTTAAAAGGCACACATATGCACTTATTACTCCCTGCTACTGGGATTTGTATAAGTGGCGTTCACGTTACATTTCACTTAAGAGGCAACATCCTGTTTTGAAAAATGAAGCCCATCCGGAAGTGCTAAAAGTTGTTGTTCATTAAGGATCCCCTTGAGGCTGGCTGCAGAATTACTGGAAGTCACGTACACACCAAGCCATAAAAACAGACTTTTATGGCATTGAAAAGCATATGTACAACCTAGTTCAAAAAATGGCTTGGGTCTGGAATGCTGATTTCTCTATCAGCACACGCCCTACAATGGGTGAACTTTTTTCAAACTCGCCAGTTAAGAAGATACTATGATCATCTGATTGTCCAATCAGAGACACAATTCAGCTTACGTGACTGATAGGCGCTCTGTATCTGTTAGAAAGGAAGCTCACAGCTGGCGTCATGACCAATGTGGCCGCGTCCGTGGATTGGCTTCATTTCACATACCAGGAACCACCATCGCCGAGACTACACCCATGTTTTATTCAGTCTTTGAGTTCACCAAGCTAAGGGATAAGTGCTAGGAAGAACAATGTTATTTAAATTACAGGACAACATGTGCTGAGAAACACATTCATGTTTTAACAGCATTTTTTACAGGCTGAAAATGGTTTTGATCAGCTCTGAGACGTCCAAACGTTATTTCAACTCCTTTTCAGCCAAATTTTAGCCAAACGTTATAATGTTGGTTAGTGCTCACTGGGTACGGTCTTTGTTACTGAGCTTTAATGGGATGTCACTGTTACTGCTGCAGCTTTTGTCTTCACTATTTCTAATCTTTTAAAGTCTGTGGTATGTTTTCAGGGAGATTTTTATATTTTTCTATTGCATTTCAGATCTTTTATGCAAACTGTTTACAAACCTGCTTGAATTTATTACCAGTGCCTGTTGTCAGGAGATATCACTGTTATATTGACAGTATAACGTCAAAGTTATTCACACCACAATACTATTATTCCAAAGACACAAAGTTTGCCTTTTGAAACTGCCTTTTAGCATCATACTGCTGTTAGACCAACAGTCTGATAGCTTGTAAATGAGTGTTTTTGAGCCAATTCAAAAATGTATTGATGCCTTTTTTTGATGTAGCATATGACTGAGTTCATTACAGTATGAAGGGAAGATGTATACTTAAATGTTTCAAGCCAATAATAGCCATATTTGTATGTTTAAAAACATGTTACATCTAGTATCCTCTGCCATATTTCTGTTTGTGAAGTGAAATATATTCCTTTGGAAGAAATAGTAGCCAAACTCACAAAGAATGTTTTTTAAATAACATAAAAAAGGTCACACTCTAATATTTTGTTGGACCACCTTTAGCTTTGGTTGCAGCACACATACACTGTGGCATTGCTCTGATAAGCCTCTGCAATGTCACAAGATTTATTTCCATCTAGTGTTGTATTAATTTTTCACCAGTATCTTGCATTGATGATGGTAGAGTCTGACTGCTGTCAGTCAGCCATCAGTGAGGCTAACCGGAAAAAAAGGCTTTAATTTTCTAAAAAATGGACTCCGGAGCAATGGAAGAAGGTCATATGGTCTGATGAGTCCAGATTGACTCTGCTCCAGAGTGATGGTCACATTAGGGTAAGAAGAGAGGCAGATGAAGTGATCACCCATCATACCTAGTGCCTACTGTACAAACCTGTTGGGGCAGTGCTATGATCTGGGGTTGCTGCAGTTGGTCAGGTCTGGGTTCAGCAACAGTCTGTGCTCAAAGAATGAGGTCAGCTGACTACCTGAATATACTGAATGACCAGGTTATTCCATCAGTGGATTTTTTCTTCCCTGATGGCTCGGCCATATTCCAAGATGACAATGCCAGGATTCATCAGGCTCAAATTGTTAAAGAGTGGTTTAGAGAGCATGAGACATCATTTTCACACATGGATTGGCCTCCACAGAGTCCAGACCTTAACTCCATCGAGAATCTTTGGAATGTGCTGGAGAAGGCTTTGCCCAGCGGTCAAACTCTACCACCATCAATGAAAGATTTTGGAGAAAAATTGATGCAACACTAGACAATGCCATGACAAATGGGCACCGTAATCAAAGCTAAAGGCGGTTCAATCAAATATTAGAGTGTGTGACCTTTTTTGGTGGTGACTTTTTTAGCCAGGCAGTGTCTATGCATATGTATTGTGTATTTATGTATTACTGTTGTACTATAAATGTACTATTAAACATAAATTATGATGAT
This sequence comes from Halichoeres trimaculatus, assembly GCF_033239565.1. Taxonomy (NCBI): domain Eukaryota; kingdom Metazoa; phylum Chordata; class Actinopteri; order Labriformes; family Labridae; genus Halichoeres; species Halichoeres trimaculatus. The sequence continues at coordinate 25,213,766 of NW_027437183.1, forward strand.
TTATGCATTTATGCTTGACATAATGTTACTTTTCTTCTCTAACTTCATATATGTAAACATTAGCAGTTGCCAGGTCAACATATTGTATGTACTTTGATATATAACCAATAATTGCCAAGTGCATTGTGCAAAAAAGTAGTATACTAGTTTATAAAATGTTGAACCTGTTTTCCCCTGTGTGATGTATAAGAACTTCTGTACCTGCTAACACACAAAGCATTTCATCTTTCTCAATCAGTGCTTCCATTGGTGTAGGAGGATCCTTTTAAAGGAGTGCTCCATATCTAATCAACATATTTTGCAGCTCTTATTAGCTTTCAAGTGTCCTTGTTTTCGGAAGGAAAGAGTCCTTAAAATGTATATTTTTTCAAGGATTTAAAAGAGTTTTAACACATTATTTTTCTTATTTTTAAATTCTGTATATTGCACTGAAGCAAATAAAACCCCATGACAGTATTAAACTTTATACATTATTGATACATACGTTTTAAAATCCTCCTCCTCACCCACAAAGCCCTCCATAACCAGGCCCCTTCCTACCTTTCCAGCCTGCTTCACCACTTCACCCCTTCCTGTCACCCCCGACCCTCTGAAGCCCACCTCCTCTCTCTAACACCTAACACCAAGCACCAACCCTGGGGGGAACAGAGCTTTGTCTGTCGCCGCCCCAACCCTGTAAAATACTCTACCACTTCCCATCTGTAACCGTCCAAACCTCTCCACTTTCAAAACAATCACTAAAACTCACTTAAAAAATACTTTAATCTATAATTTCCTTTGAATGTACATTGTTGTTCTTATTTTTAATTCAGGTTTTGTTATTGTGTGTTGTTTTATGTGAAAATTGTATCCTCTGTAAAATGTCTTTTAGTGTCTGATAAAGCTTTATAAATATAATTTATTATTATTATTATTATTATTATTATTATTATTATTATTATTATTAAATCATTCACTTTTAGCTTTGGCGTTGACAGACATCTCTATTGAGCACTCTGATAGTTTATGCTTAAAAGGAAAAATGTTTCTAGTAAGTGTAGTTAAATTAAGTATTTTGCATGACATCGTGTTTCATCCGTTATCCCTGTTTGCATGCAGTGCCTTTTTTTTTTTTACTCCAGTAGGGGGCAAAAGCACTGATGGTGGCAGTGAGAGGAGCAGCTGCCTTAAAGAAAGTTTTTGCACCAAAAACTCACACTGCTCATTGCTCACACTTTGATGTTATACTTTCCTCTTTAACCAATAAAATGTCTCACAGGAAGAGACTAGAATTTCACATCAAGATTGATTTTACATACAGAAATACTCATTGAAAAGACAAGCTCTTGTTTTGCTGTCATGTCACAGACTTGATATTAGTTTTTAATCATCATGTTTGACCACATACTCAGTCAGGATGTGGTCAGGTAGAGTCTGATATAACTGGGTCAAAGATTTTTAATTTAAATGAACCTTTTGTGTTGTAGTCTGTGATACACCTAACTGGAATAAAGTATAAGTAACAAAATGTTTGTACCCTATAAATCTTTTTTTCTTCATGAATCAATATTTCCTCATAGCTATAGGTTCTCTCCAAGTGTGGTGATGCACTTTTTCCTGGCTTCTGTTGACTCATTGATTCTTATGGAACATATTATACAAACATGATAACCTGTTATGATTAGCTTCACAGGTGATGACTGTGCCCACATGAGTGGCAGCTGTGGTCATATTTGCTGGCAGAACTATGGTCTGTTATCAGCACACTCAATAAGTGTGATCATGAGCAACCACAATACAAGATTTTTTTTTTTTATATATGTAAAACTTTCCACGGGTCATTTTCCAGAGTTTACCCTTTACTAGTCAAGTGTGTGAAGAGGTGAGCCTGATTTATAGCCCCTAGTTTAATAATTACCTAAACCAGAGCAGTTATCTTTTTAGACACACCTCACAATATACATGAACTTAGTCCTGTTGCATTTGCCACTTGCTTTGTGGCCACACAGTTTGTCATGTCCAGTGACATTAATATTTCGGTAGGGTATAATCCCTCAAACAAAAACAATATTTTTTTTAGTGGGGATTATATCACTGGGGAAATTACTTTGGATTTGGCGAAAGAATGCAAAGTCGAGTCACTGAGTGTGAAGCTTAAAGGAAAAGCAGAAGTAAAATGGACAGAGCATTACGGGAGAACAACGGTTACCTATCACAACAAAGAGAAGTACTTCAGTATCAGACAAGATGTAATCCAGGTAAACCAAGGTAAGTGAGCTGCTTTAAACAGATTTTATTGTTTTCACTATAAAAACAGCTCTAAAGATAAGTTTGAGATGAGTGTTTTGTTCAGTCTTTATCTCTGTCCGTACAGTTTGCTCCATTTGAACTGTGTGATTTTTTTTTCTTTACCAATCTGTCCAAAGTTAAGTTAATGATAATGTTATTAATGACTCAAATGTATGTATACCTGCTCTTTACACCATGACCCAACAAGGTAACCTTTGTGGTAATTATACACTCTATGATGTGCAGTGTGTATTTCTGACCCACTAAACAGATCTCTCTCCAGTGGTAATTGAGGCATCATTATGTAACTTTACTGCCTTTTAGGTAGCACCACTATTGGCCAGGGCCACCATGTCTATCCATTCACCTTCCAGATCCCCGCACAGTGAGTTTACTTAATGTTACTTCATGTAAACAGCCCTTCATGACTACCACAGACTATCCATACTGCTTCTGAAAGGCATCATAAAAATTGTCATGTCCTACAGAGACTTGCCTTCCTCCTTCAGAGGATCACATGGAAAGATCCGGTACACTCTGGAGGCAAATCTGAGCAGGTCCATGAGACTGGACAGCAAGGCCAAGGCAGAGTTCACCGTGATCTACAATGGGAGCTTAAACAGGGATGAATCATTGATGGTACCTACCTGACCACACGCACACACACACACACACACACACACACACACACACACACACACACACACACACACACACACACACACACACACACACACACACACACACACACACACACACACACACACACACTTGACATGCCCTCTATATGATTTTTTCAGGTTTCGCAGCAACAGGCCACTGATAAGAAAATGAAACTGTTCACATCAGGAACAGTGGGGTTGGATGTAAATATCCCACGGACAGGATTTTATCAAGGTATTTTCCAGCAAGTGTGATTAAAAATAATACATCACCTTTGCAGATAACCTTAAGGTTGAGTTGCAGTGAAAGATAAAGTTTCAACATGCATCTCAAAGTCTCTTTTCTCATGTGCTTTGATAGACACTAGTGATGAGACACGGGTAGGATTGATGTGGCAAAATTGACAAAGGGATAGGGATGGGTACTAAATTAGGTACTTTTATAGGTACCGACTGAATTCTGTCAAAAGTACCTGGTATTGATTCAGGTAAAACCAAAAGGTTCCATGTTTAGGTATCTACATGCATCCTAGTGACTGTGAGGGAGTGATAGAGTAAGTGATTTTACATGCTGGACAGGAACACAGCATTTCAAGGTTATATATTGAAGAATAAATTTGTTAAATTGATTTTTTTTATATTTCATTATAAAACAAATTGATATTTTTTACCACATAAACACAAAAAAATACTGAAACTTGGTACCTTTGAGTACCAGTACCGATTGCCAGGTACCGTGAATCGGTACCGTATCGTCCCAAATGTGAAAGGTACCCATCCCTACAAAGTGATCGTCAAAATAAGTTAAATGAGCATAGGCAATTTCAATTTCAAAAGCATTGTCATCGTTCTCCTCCTTTGACATACCTTTAAAAATGAATTAACCTGTTTTGATCTTTGTCCAGCAGTGTGAACAGCAACATGAATGAGTCATTGGATGTATGATGTAATAATATAAGGAAAAGTTCAAGTGCTCTGCATTATGATACATGCTCTGGTTTTCAGGTGAAGGTATCAAGGTGGTGGCCTCCATCCAGAACAGATCATCACGTGAGATCAAACCCAAGTACTGTCTGTATAGGAAATACAGTTACTTTGCTAAAGGAGGAAAGAGGAAAGTGGAAACCAAAGATATCTTGAAAGAAGTGGGTGAGCCAATCCCACCCTCTGCTGGTCAGACTGTCACCAGGACCATCACTATCCCACCTGAGACATGTGTGTCTGTCTTAAACTGCCAAATCATCAAAGCAGAGTACAGGCTCAGGGTGTGTACCTCCACAAAGTGTCTGTTTGCATTTACAAGCCTGCATTGCACGTATGATAAATGCTTTTTGTTTCTCCATGATAGGTCTACCTAGATGTCAAATATGCATCAGACCCTGAGATCAAGTTTCCCATAATCATCCTTCCAGTTTTACCGGGAACCAATGCTGAGGAACAGGCTGCATATCCTGCATATGGATTTGGTGCATATGCAAGCTTGGACATGCACGGAGGCACCAGTTTCCCACACATCCCACCAACTACAGGCCCTTCTGCTCCTCCTCCACCCTATGGGGCACACCAGATGTACCCCTCATTGGCTGGTTTTGAAGGAAAATGAGTCTGTTTAAATCTCAGTGTGATGAAGAAGTTTTAGGAACTAATGCAAGAAAGAGTTGAACAAGATTAACTTGGTCAGAGTTATTTAGAAACAAGTATAGCACTCCCTAGTTTATTTTGTAAGATATAAACAATGATAAGATCCTCACTTTTAGAGAAAACGAGCAGTAAATCTGCTTCTGCGGTCTCAAGAATCTAGTTTTTACTTTGCTTTTTTGTTTTAAATACACAATAAAACATGCAAGCATAATGATCCTTAATGAAATAACTTTTTTTTTTTCTCAGCCTGCACCATAAACATAGATACTTTGACTTAGACATGCAAGTTTTGAAGTTTGCCCCAATCTTGTATGCGATGACAGTACATGGACATTGACTAAGTGTCTTTGAAATCCTTGATCTGAGACACTGTCTTGAATGATTTCAGCTAATGTCGCTTTAAATAGCTCTTCAGGAGCATCCTCCACTGTTATCATCCCTGAGCAGATTGCACAGGGCTAACACGTAGACAGCCGTTCATGCACACACTCCCACTTACAGGCAATCGAGAGTGATCAGTTCAACTGACAAGCATGAACAACAACTTCAGCTTCAAAGATAAGAGCAGCACACACTGTTTACTCATTATCATATTATCATGCCCTGTTAAAGAGGACCACAGTATGTGAAGTTTCAAACTGAGAAAATCGCATGCCCTGTAGAAGCCAGTTCCTTGGTTACATGTTTGTTTATTTATTTAATTATAATTAGACCTTGCAGTGTGCACAGTCTTGATTAAAAAAGTTTTATCTACAGTTTCTGTCTTTGAACATTTAAAACCCAAATGTCAAATAAACGTCATTCTTTACTTTTGAACCCCATCATCTGGACATTCCATCATTTTACCAGCAACCACAAGCGTCTATAGCAATAGTCAGCCCAGGAGTGATTCACACAAAGGTTTAAAACAAAAGGACTCTACATGCCCCGCCCCCTTTACTTTCCTGTGACTTTTTGAAAACGCCTTTCATAGGGCGTCTTCATGACAGCTTCAGCCCTCCCCCTTTTAAAGAAGAGTTTCCTATAGTCTGCTTCAATATCCCAGTAGTCAGTGACCTTCTGTGGCTTTACCTTACTCTACTATACTACTATTGCAATCACTTTTTTTCCCACTGATGCTACTAATAAGACTTCCACTATCTTGAGTTTTAATACTGCTACTACTTCTACTTTTTATTTATTTAACCTTCATCTAACCAGATAAAAACCCACTGAGAACAGATCTCTTTTCCAAGGGTGACCTGGCCAAGTGGTCAGCAGCACACGTTATAATAAATATATCGCTCATTGCAGTGATAAAAAGAGTAATTCAAAACAACAGTACTTTGGTAGTAAATCACAGATAAAGTGTGGAGTATTAATCACGATACAAGTTCATAAACACAGGCAGTAGTCAATAGTCAAGCATCTGTCGGTTAGTATGAAACAAGGGCTCCAAGAGAAATGAATTTGTACAGATTAAGATCCAACTGTGGAGCCTTAAATGCAGAAGGAAGAAGGAAGAAGCCAAATGTTTTTTTCTCATTTCAGGCCTGACATGATGAGCAGGCGAACAAATAATGTCCCTAGAGTGCAAGGTATAAAAGCTTTCAGTTCTTTGAAGGAGAGTGCATAGGTATGAAGTAGGGATGTCCCGATACCAGGTTTTGGTATCGGGCCAATACCAGCCTTTTTTCATAGTATTTGTACTCGTGAAGGCTGCAGATACTAGCAGCAGATAGGTACTCAAAGAAAAAAGTCTTACATCGAGCAAGTCCTCCTTGCCACTAGATGCTGCTAATTGCTGCGGTTTAACACCATGGCAAATGTACGCCAGGTCCTTCTCAGACAATATGAATGAACCAGGAAGAGTTAACAGTTCATCTTTTTTTATTTTGTACTTTAGTTTACTTAAAAAAAAAACTTAAAATCTGACAGTTGTTAGTTTTATTGTGCATTTTTAACATATATGTTTTTAATATTGATCAAAAAAGTTCTAAAGTCAGAGAGAGTTTGTGTTTTACTAGGACTTAATGGCAGAGTGACTGTGCTGTCTTTGATCAAAATGATCTGTCACTGTTAATTGAAATTTTATGTATCAAACGTACTAGTGGTATCGGTACTCGGTATAGGTGAGTACTCAAGAAGGAGTACTCGCACTGGTATCGGTCTGCATAAGAAGTGGTGTCCAACATCCCTAGTATGAAGGAATCAAGCCACAAAGAGCCTTGATAATAAGAGTCAGCAAGTGAGTAACTTCTTCTACTTCTACTCCTTCAAGTACTTTTACAAATTGTTCTATAACTTGAACTATAACTTCTACATCTACTTCTACTTCTACTTCTACTTCAACTTTTTCTTCATGTACTTCTTCTACTACAACTTCTTATTCTCTTTGTCCTTTGATTCAAGCTTTATTTCACTGCTTTCAACAGTTTTATTTCGAGTGTTCAGTTTAAGCCTTCAGCCTCAGCATTTCAACACATTTATTGCAAGGAAATGCAATTTCTCTTGTTCATGTTGAGCGTTGGCCTTGACAGACATCTCCGCTGAGCATACTGATATTTTTTGTGGAAAAGAACAAATATTTTGTTGGATTGGAAAAAAAAATAATGTTTTGCAATAAGATGTGTTCATCTTTATTTACAGCACATATTGTCTTTCATTAATGATGCTATGAGGAGGATCTGTTTAATTGGACTGCCTTCCCCCCTTCTGGCCTGGAGTCTCATGCAAACTGTAGTGAAGACATGACTTTTAACCAGGCGTGTTTGTTATGGAACAAATTTTTCTTGTTCAAGACAACTTTTTACTTGATCGACGTGATGAGGTAAGACATTTATCAGTACAGTTACATAAAGTTTGAAACGTCACAAGAAGCAAACGTAAGTTTGTACTGTACGTCAGTAGCTGGCTATATGTAGCACTATTAGACGCCCGTTGCTACGATGTATCCGTAGGCTATTGTGACAACAAGTAAACTGTCAGTTTGTACATTAATTTAGTAGCTGTCAATATGTAGTGCTACTGACAGCCTGGTGCTCTAAGACTTGTTGTTAGTGAATCCTAGTTACATCTTGCCACTCATCTACCAAGTAGAGCTAATGTAACCTCACTCTATATTTTATTGATAGACTCTCAGGTTTGAACAGACCACTGCACAATAACTGCTGACTGTGGGTTGGAATGAACATTATCACAAACAACTTAGTCCTTGCTGCAGCTTGGGCTGTATCACTATCCTGTTTATCTTTCTTCTGCTCTTCTGTCCTTTTTGTGTCTGACAGTTTGGCTCCTGTGTCCACCATCACTACAAAATTAATCACAGAAATTGTTTACAGTAGAGAAAAACACAGACCTCTCCTCTCACTATTAAACTTCGTCAGCTGGTGTGGTGTTGTCATACAGACCCAGACCTGCCATAAATCAATCAGGTCTTGCTTGACCTGATCAGGAAGCTAAGAAGTAGCATTTCAAAATAACCCATATTGGCACTCATAATCTCATTTTAAAGTGTGGATTACGATGGTGACTGTGAGAGGAGCAACCTCCTGAAAGAAAGCATATAGTCTTTGCTCCATGTTCCTTGTCTTTCTCACACTTTGATGTTATATTTTCCTCTTTAACCAATAAAATGTCTCACAGAAAAAGCCTAAAATTTCATATCGAGCTTGTTTTGGGTTTCACACATAGAAATACTCTCTTAAAACAAGCTCTTGTCTTTGTGTCATGTGACAGACTGATAGCAGTTTTTAATCATAATGTTTGACCACATACTCAGTCAGGATGTGGTCAGGTAGAGTCTGATATAACTGGGTCCAAAAACTTTATTTTAACCTGTTGTGTTGTAGTCTGTGATACACTTAACTGGAATAAAGTATAAGTAATAAATGTTTGTACCTTATAACTGTTCTTTTTTTCATGGATTATTTTTTCCTCACAGCTTTGGATTCTCTCCAAGTGTTGTGATGCACTTTCTGGCTTCTGTTGACTCATTACTTCTCATGAAACATATTACGGTCACCTGATACCCTGTTATGATAAGCTTCACAGGTGATGACTGTGCCCACATGAGCGGCAGCTGTGGTCATATTTGTTGTCAGCACAATCATTAAGTATGATCATACTTTACATTAAGTATTTAACCCTTCACTTGTTAAGCAACCAGGTACCTACCTGACCACACACACACACACACACACACACACACACACACACACACACACACACACACACACACACACACACACACGCACACACACACACACACACACACGCACACACACACACACACACCTGACATGCCCTCTATATGATTTTTTCAGGTTTCGCAGCAACAGGCCACTGATAAGAAAATGAAACTGTTCACATCAGGAACAGTGGGGTTGGATGTAAATATCCCACGGACAGGATTTTATCAAGGTATTTTCTAACAAGTGTGATTAAAAATAATACATCACCTTTGCAGATAACCTTAAGGTTGAGTTGCAGTGAAAGATAAAGTTTCTTCATGCATCTCAAAGTCTCTTTTCTCATGTGATTTGATAGACACTAGTGATGAGACACGGTTGGGATTGATGTAGCAAAATTGACAAAGGGACAGGGATGGGTACTAAATTAGGTACTTTTATAGGTACCGACCGAATTCTGTCAAAAGTACCTGGTATTGATTCAGGTAAAATCAAAAGGTTCCATGTTTAGGTATCTACATGCATCCTAGTGACTGTGAGGGAGTGATAGAGTAAGTGATTTTACATGCTGGACATGAACACAGCGTTTCAAGGTTATATATTGAAGAATAAATTTGTTGAAATTGATTTTTTTGTTTATATTTCATAATTAAACAAATTGATATTTTTTACCACATAAACACAAAAAAGTACCGAAACTTGGTACCTTTGAGTACCAGTACCGATTGCCAGGTACCGTGCATCAGTACCGTATCGTCCCAAATGTGAAAGGTACCCATCCCTACAAAGGGATCATCAAAATAAGTTATATGAGCATAGGCAATTTCAATTCCAAAAGCATTGTCATTGTTCTCCTCCTTTGACATACCTTTGAAAACGAATTAATTTTCTAAATCTTTGTCCAGCAGTGTGAACAGCAACATGAATGAGTCATTGGATGTATGATGTAATAATATAAAGAAAAGTTCAAGTGCTCTGCATTATGATACATGCTCTGGTTTTCAGGTGAAGGTATCAAGGTGGTGGCCTCCATCCAGAACAGATCATCACGTGAGATCAAGCCCAAGTACTGTCTGTATAGGAAATACAGTTACTTTGCTAAAGGAGGAAAGAGGAAAGTGGAAACCAAAGATATCTTGAAAGAAGTGGGTGAGCCAATCCCACCCTCTGCTGGTCAGACAGTCACCAGGACCATCACTATTCCACCTGAGACATGTGTGTCTGTCTTAAACTGCCAAATCATCAAAGCTGAGTACAGGCTCAGGGTGTGTACCTCCACAAAGCGTCTGTTTGCATTTACAAGCCTGCATTGCACGTATGATAAATGCTTTTTGTTTCTCCATGATAGGTCTACCTAGATGTCAAATATGCATCAGACCCTGAGATCAAGTTTCCCATAATCATCCTTCCAGTTTTACCTGGAACCAATGCTGAGGAACAGGCTGCATATCCTGCATATGGATTTGGTGCATATGCAAGCTTGGACATGCACGGAGGCACCAGCTTCCCACACATCCCACAAACTACAGGCCCTTCTGCTCCTCCTCCACCCTATGGGGCACACCAGATGTACCCCTCATTGGCTGGTTTTGAAGGAAAATGAGTCTGTTTAAATCTCAGTGTGATGAAGAAGTTCAAGGAACTAATGCAAGAAAGAATTAATCAAGTTTCACTTGGTCAGAGTTACTTACAAAGATTTTAACACCCTTAAATTCCTCACTTTTAGATCAAACTGACCGTAAATCAACTCCTGTGTGACTGAAAAATATGGTTTTATTCTGCTTATTTATGAGAAAACAGTAAAAACATTCAGGCATAATGCTGTTTAATGAAATAACTGATTTCTAAGTCTGTACCATAAAAGTTAATGATAACAAAAAGGCCTTTTTATTTTGTTCTTCAATTTTAGCATCAGATGTACAAGTTTTTAAGTTTGCCCAAATTTTGCATTCGATTACAACACATGAACATTTACTATGTGAAAAACTTTACATCAGACTGGAATCATAGAAATCTTTAATCTGAAACACATTATTTCAGCTACTGTCTCTTTAAAGGCCTTCCAGAGGCTTCTTCCACTGTTAGCGTCCCTTGAGCAGGTTGTGGGCTAACACATCGACATCCACTCTCCAGCTTCTTTTAAGAGGTCTCTCGTTTTCTCCTGCCATCTGCAAAACAGCTGTGCTTTTCTTACACACTTGGGCTTGGTCTCATGAGACTCATTCTGCGGTGTCTGAAAGAAGATGAGCTTAAGTAACAGAGTACCACTGAAGGAAAAACAAAACAAAATGTAAATAATACATTTAAAGATTTGAATATCAACCTCCAGTGTCTGGAGAACTTAATGAGCTGGGCCCGAACATGCATCCATTCAATACACAAACAGGACCTTTAATGTACCGTTATAGAACAATCCATTGGACCAAAACGTTAGTAGTATGCTTGACTGCGAAATCTGGTCAATTAACTAATTGCACCATGAAAGCAGGCAGGTGGGTGAAATACGTGGTTAGTTGGTGTATGGTGAATGTCTTTTGGGGTAACAAATGGTTCCCATAAAACTCTCAAAGAAAATAACCAATAATATGATTTCAGCGGTATACTACTATCACTCATTTAATCAATGAAATTCAAACTGATTTTAAACTTACTGACTCAAAAATAGAGAGAAAACATTGATGACTACAGCATACTGACTTGCTCAGTTCAACAAAAACTAACAAATTTAGAGATGAAATATAAATATCCTTTGAGAACAGTTGTCACAGAAAATAACTTCTTAATCTGTTGAACAGTTTTGACTATTTTGTGAGAATTTTCTTATTTTTAGTCAGAATTTCAATTTCAATTTAAACCACCAAGAAATTAGCTACTTGGGGGATAGAGTTACAATGGGACTGGATAAAATACACAGCACTTGTTACTGGCATACCTGGTTTTATATCCAGTATTCATCCGTATTTGAGTGGTGATAATTAAATGTCCTTCCTTCACACCAACACCAACCCTTATTTGTCACTCTCCCAGGTGCAGAACATCATTACTTCCTGGAAAACCCTTGTCCAACAAATTTGAGCTGTGAATGCATACTCTGCATTAACAGTGAAAAATCACCTATCATCTTTAAAACAGCCTAACAGGTGCAATAATCCTGCTTTTAGCACCTGTAATGATGGGGTCTACCTCCATTGGCCTTGATATGAACAGTGGACAATTCAAACAGTGTGTCTCAAATCGCATACTTCCATACTGTGTTCTCAAAATTTTCAAATTGAGTGTACTAAGCATACTACATACTCACTGGTTTAGTGCACGAATTTTGAGGGTGTAGTGCTGTCTCAAATCGCATACTGCCGAGCGCCGTACTTACCGTAAATGACGACATGATGTCGACCTCTTCTTTTTCTACATCTAATTGTGACCGGCTTCCAGCGCATTTCCGCCAAATACCGCCACTATTTGCCTTTGAATTTTCAAAACCTTTTCAGTAGTTTGTTAAACACAGCTAATAACACGATCAAACTATCAAGATCTTACCATCTTTCATTGTAATTACTAGGGATGCACGATATTGGATTTTTGCCGATATCCAATATGCCGTTATATCTAAATCCCTTTTGGCCGATACCAATACTGATACAGATAATCACAAGTTTGTTTGTTTTTTTCACTGTAAAGAAAGCTAAGTCTTTCCTGTACTGGAATTTATATGTTACTCTTATTGTGACTGTCTTATTTGTTTGAGAAACACACATAAAACAAGACAAAAAAACATTTGATTTTACCATAAATAAGAAATGTATTATTTTTTCAAACTCAAGACATTCAGTATTGAAATACAGAAAAATAATTTCTTTAGATCACATGAACTTTAAACGTACAATGCATTTTTAAACATAACCAAGTTGCGTTTGATTATTTTAGAGCTACTGTAACAACCTGGTGACAGACACAGAGCTCTGTAGTGCAAATAAATGAAGTGCTACATTTTATTTAAGGAGCTTATTTTTCAGATGGAAAATAATAATAATCCTAACTGAATAGCACCTTATCGGCTGTGCATATCGGCAGAAATTTTCATATCTGCAGATACCGATAAACGTGTTTTTAAGCTTTTATCAGCCGATACCGAAATTGTGCCGATAGTATCATGCATCCCTAGTATTACAATGAATTTCAATCCCGCTTTGCTACGCTGTAATCGGAGCTACCAACATCTCCTCCTCCTCCTACTGGCTGAAGATTTCCCGGTATGTATTGTTTATTTGTATTTTTACCGTGCTGAGCGAACGGTCACAGCTCTCTTCCGCCATTGCTGCCAGAGGAGGAAATGAGTGCGTTGAGTGTCCACAGCTAAATACTCAAAATTAGGGCCGATTTGAGCACATCATCCTTGTACTTTTGCAGACTCATTTTTCGCATACTATGCATATTGTTTTTCATTTTGACGCAGTATACTCAAAATTTTGAGTATTTGAGTATGGAAGTATGCGAGTTTGGGGTGTTAACCTGGCTCAAGGATACTGTTTTTTTTTTGCACCTTTGGTATAAACAATCAATTTTAATTCCTAATGGCTGGGTCTATGGATGGGCCCTGGTCATAACTACAGTGGCTCTGAATGCAAAATGTAACAAAAAGCTAACCAACTGTTTTTTTTTTTCCTATTTTTTTTATTATTATTTTTATTATGAATATTATTATTGATATGTGTGTGTTTGTCTTGTTTTGCACGTCAGAGCCACCGTACATTATCATGAAGCGATGAACACTTACATAAGAGCAGAGGGAAACATTAGAGGGGTATGAGAGGCAGTTCACCCTCTTCATTCCAGACTGGGACACGCCCATCCAGGGAGTTCAGGGTGGTGCGTTGTCGACTTCTGCAGATCTCAAACTTCTTCTTGTCAACTGTGCAGCATGTCGTCGACCGTGAAGAGCATCAAAATCACCTATAATCCCATCAACGAGAAAAACACGTTCACGGGTGGGGACTTGGTTACCGGTCAGGTCACGCTGGAGGTGGTCAAAGACTGCCACATTGACTCCCTGCTCGTGCAGTTCAAGGGGAAAGCCGAGGTGTCGTGGTCCGAGAGGCACGGCCAAACTACTGTTACATACCACTCCAAGGACAAGTACTTCAGCATCAAACATTACTTTGTTCGAGACAAAGATACTAAAGGTAAGTCGATAGGTAACTGCAGAGCAAAGCCTGCGTGCTTTCTTTGTTTTTCACTTGTTTTCTAAAGCTCTCAGGAGTTCTGGTAATGTTCAGGAGGATTTGTTTGGAATGTATTCGATAGAGAGAGAAAGGCTGGAGGCTACAAGCTCCTCCTCCTGCTGCTCCCCTGAGTTTGAGTTCAGCTAAGTTAACACACTATTTACATTGCAAAGTAAAACCATACGTGTTCGGCATTGACTTCAAAACCATCAAATCAACACACAAACATGTATAGTCTTACAGGACATTACAGTCATTTCTGTGAGCGTCCCATCTCCTCAGGGGTTTCCAACTATAATGCCTTTGTTTACAGTCGTCTGATACTTTTGAGAACAAATCTTAAAAAAACTCCAGAAATGCCCTTTAAATCATGTTCTGATATTCTCTCTAGATGATGAAAACGAATCATTTCTCACAAACCAAAATGGAGAAACATGTAAGTATTGTGACAAATGGAGAACAACGAGAAAGATACAGTTGGTCAATTGTTTTAACAGTTCTACAATTTCTTGCTGCTATTTAGACAGCAACGTTGTCGCTCCAGGATGCCATGTTTACCCCTTCTCCTTTCAGGTCCCTAGCCAGTGAGTCATATTTTCTTATCGTTTTCAGCATTGTTCTCTCTCTCTCTTTTTGTTTTTGTCAAACTGCTTTGGTTGCTTCCTGTCCGTCCTTATTTGTGTCTGTCCTTCTGCTCTTGTGCAACAGGCACATGCCCTCTTCCTTTACTGGTTCAGTTGGGAAAATTGACTACACTCTGAGAACCAAGCTGAGCAGATCCATGAGATTTCCCCAGAAAGATAAAGTCAGGATCAACTACGTGACAAATGAACCCCCAAGCAGTGAACCTGGGATCATGGTATGTGAAGGACTGTATATTATTCCTGTTAATGACTGAGAAACCTGTCCCCATGGCTCATTTACAGGTGTTTAGTGGCTGAAGTGTAGTACCTGTAACATGTTAACGCACCCCAGATTCCTCCAGGTAAACAGTGTTTTTGTCCGTTATTTGTTTCCAAAACACCCAAGGCAGTAGCTTGTATAAATATTGGACATATGTCTGGTTACACTTGTTGGATTAGCTCATTTAGTTCACCGGACACTCAAGATCTTGTTTGAATGAATTATTTACATGTTGCTGTTTTTGTTCAATTGTACTGCATCACTTTATCTAATTTTCTTCCAGACACCACAGCATGAGTCCAAGGATAAGAAGATGAAGTTTTTTACATCAGGATCTGTAGCCATGGATGTTAGACTGGAGAAAACAGGCTACTGTCAAGGTAAGTGATGTGAAAGTATTGACATTTTCAAGTGTGATACCAAGAGTTGCTTATAATTTACTGTTCATTTTGCAGGAGAGGGGTTAAAAGTTATTGCCTGCATTGAGAACAACTCATCTCGTGAGATCAAGCCCAAGTACTGTGTGTACAGAAAGCACAGCTTCTTTGCAGAAGGCAAAAGAAAGCTCAGTACAAAAGACCTCTTAAAAGAAGTCGGGCAACCCATCCTTCCATCCTCGAACGTGAATGTGACACATGTCATCACCATCCCCCATGATGCTGAGCCCTCCATCCTTAATTGCAGCAACATCAAAGTAGAGCACAGACTCAGGGTGAGTGTGACTTCTTTTCTAAGCAGCATTTTACTCTTTTTGTTAATTTATTTTTTAGACAGTATGTATTCTATGTATTCTGTTCAATCGTCTCCTACAGGCCTCTTTACATGAGTGTCAGTGTCTGTCTCAATCCCCTCCTCTGCCTGAATGTTGATGTTTTGGTTGTATCAGGACATTCCTGGAGGGAAAGTAAGCGAAGTTACATCAGTCAATTACAGTGTGCCCAGTATGCAAGTGACTTTGCGTGTCAATGATTGCGAGTGGAAGCTAATCTAGGCAGCTATGATAGTGGGAGGAAAAAAGTCACAGCCAAAGTGAAATGAAACGCCAAACAGATCAAGCGTTTTCCTCAACAAGGATGAAACTTGGCTCGACTTTCACACAGGTCGGTGTGTGACAAAAACCAGTGACTAGCTTATGCTAACGTGCTAAGTCAGGTAAATGGCTCTTGAGTCTCTCCTACATAAAAACATGATGCTACAGGTGGTTGCCGGGCTAGGAAGGTTGTATGTATATTGTGTTTACTACAAGTAATGAAAAATCCTGCAGATCCAACCTTTAAAATCACAGAACAAGTCTTATGAGACTTTGCAAGGAAGTGACTTGAATGAGAAACCAAAAGCCATGTTTTTAAAACTTTAATTTCCCATTTATGTAACAGCACATTAGGAACAGAAAGTGATGCAATAACAAACCCAAATGTCTCCATAATTTTCCTAGCTATACATAGCCAATATACCTGCATATCTTTTTATGTTTACTTGCCTTCTGACCTCTTACTGCACAGACGGAAAAAAGCAGTTTCTTTGTATCTTACTCCTAAAGCTATTAAACAAACATAAAGGCTTTGGCCCAGACATCTCTCCCTGTTTGCCAAATGAGTCAGCTGAGCTTAAAGTGTGTGTATGACTGTTGTGAAAATTCTGGTTGTATTATTAAGAGCGTATGCTTTGCAGGTCTACCTTGATGTTAAATACGCCACTGATCCAGAGATCAAATTCCCCATTGTCATCCTACCGGCCTCTCATGTTCCTGCTTCAGCACCACCTGCCTTTGCTTCAGCCTTTGGATTTGGTTCATTTGGAAACACAAACCCACCACAATGGGGCGGTGTCCCGCTGCAACCGTCAGCACCTTCACAGTACACAGATCCTCCACCTCCTTATGGAGCACATGGGGTGTACCCATCTTTGATGGATTTTGGTCATAAAAATTGACTGAATGAACCAGATTACCAAATATTTTGAGTTCTTTGAGTGTGAGGAATGCCTGCCCTCCTCACTTTAAGGTGCCACTTTGAACTTTTGTCATTTAAGTAGTTAGCACATATTAACCCTGGGAAAAACAGCAATAATGTATTTTATAGTAATGAATATTTCTGAGTCATATCTCAGGTTCTCAAGACTCACTGTGGAGTAGTTGAAGTCACTTTAAAGATGTGGTTAAAGTCTTATGGAAGCTGCTGCTCAATTTCCTCAATGGAATTAGGAAGCCAAGTACATTTCAAGCTCATCTCACCTTAGGGGCTGAAGGTCAAAATCTCAAGATCCCCGCAGCTTGTGACTATTTTATGAGTATGTGCACGTTTATAGTAATCAAATATATAACTGGATTGAAGCTAGATACCAAAGTGCTTTGAAGAAAAGCGTCTTGAGTTATTTTTTTTTACAGATTTAAAATATATTTTTCATGTACTGCAATAAAAAATGTTATTCTTTTTGTGTAGCATGTAACAACCAGATTTACTTTATTTTTCTGAGAGATGAATATAAATCATCTGTGGAATATGAATTCTCTGATATGTAATCTTTGTAATCTTGTTTTGTGCTGAGTTAGTTGTTGTTACTGAAAACAGCCAACCTCGTCTGTTACATTTCTTTTTTGTGTCTTGGAAATATATTTTTGTACAAGTTGTTTAAGTGTCTGATATTCAAGTGCTTGCTCCCTTTTATTTCAAGCTGCATTGAGAGTAGGTTAGTGTTTCAGACCACACAAAGTAAATGAAAGTACAGGAAATGTAGAGCAGTGACTGTGGTTAACAGTCCAGATCGAACTGGCTCATTGTTATTTACTGTTAGAGGGTCTGTGAGAAGAAGATAAGCAGGTGATGAAAGACCAGTCCCTCTCCCTAATGCATTGTTTGTGTGCTCTTCTTTGACATGCCTTGGAAAATGTACTTTTTTTTATATTACCTCTGTGCTGAAATAAAAATAAACCAGTTATCATCTATAAACAGCTTGATTTACATGGTTCTTTGATTAAAAGATTTGGCAATAAGTCGCTCTCAAATCAATGAGATGTAGCTCATTAGAATTTTATGCCACCTGCTGGCACAACCCAGACTCATGGTTTCCCTAAGACATTCTCTTCATGGTTTAGTCTGCAGATTATCTTGGGTACCTGCAACATTTTTTTTTTTTGAGTTCAGACACGTTGCTGACTTGTTGAAAGCATGAGGGTTTGCTTATATTTCCTCTCCCCTTCTGCATTCTTTCTTCAGCTGTAAAATTCCATTACGTCAAATAGCATGTTGCCTTATTGAAATGTATGTAGGTATGGTTGAAGATACTTGACGTGATATGTTGGGGAAGTTCAGCATGTGACACTTGTGAACTAAAATCTGCATAATGAGCACATTACTATATCTCCACCCTCTCAGCTGGATGTAGTGTAAACATTTTACAACAGCAGTTTAAGCTACTTCCTCATTTTGTAAGAGCTGTGGTTGGCTTTCAGGAGCTAGTTAAGTCACTCTTTTTCACAGTATTTATTTTGCTCACCTTTGCCTTAGCCAAGAGATCAGAAAAAACAGGTTCCACAGGATTTGCATGCATGAGACGGCATAAAGCAGATCCGAATTGCTGTTCAGGGTTCACTTGGTGTGAGTTTGCTCTGGGCGTTAAGGAGAACTTGATTTACAACTGAATATATCTGCGTGGGGGGAAATAATGACTATCAAAAATTTCTCTATTGAATATGACTCTATCAACAGCAGGAATACCTTTACAAATGGAGATACCATCAATGGAAGAATCATCATGGAGGTCTCAAAGGACACAAAAGTCCAGCAGCTTATTTTCATAGCAAAAGGAAAAGCTACTGTGTGCTGGAGTGAACATTATGGGCAGTATCATCATCACGTGTACAGGTCTACTGAGAAATATTATGAAGTCAAACATCACATCCTGAGAGAGTCAAGACAAGATGGTAATGTATGCAATCAACATCATTCATAACTTGAATTTGAAACAGCGAGCCAGGTCTGATTCACAGCTTAAAGACAGCATTTCTTCCCCCAGGCACTGAAGTTGTTAAAAAAGGAAGACATGTCTTTCCTTTCGCCTTTACAATCCCTGACAGGTGACCATTCTTTACTTATACTTTATTTAAGAAATGTTTTTTCTTCATTTGAGTTAACATTGAATAACTGTATTTTCAGAAAAATCCCATCAACATTCTCTACCTCCATTGGAAAAATCGTTCACAAAGTGAAGGCAGAGCTGAAGCAGTCCATGAAGCTGACAAAAAAGACCAAATCACACTTCACATTTGTGTCCAAAGCAGACATGGACATTCCAGGACTTATGGTAAGAGATTATTACTGTTAAAAAAAAAGGAGAGAAAGCAAACCTCACATCGCCATACGTGAGCCTTACTTTACATCTCTTTTCAGGAACCTCAGTACGGTTGCAAGGATAAATCCGTGAAGGTTTTCGGCTCTGGAAGTGTTTCAATGGACGTTCACACGAAGCGAATGGGATACATGCAAGGTAAAAATGAAGTTTGAAAGAAGTTAACCCGAACATGAATGACTGTGCCCCGCTGTTGCTCTCTCTGTGAGGACACAGCTCTCTGACTTTGATGAGCAGGTATATCAGGTTTGACTGATGACATAACACCGCTTGACAAAGAAAAATCTGGCTTGGGGACCCTTCACTCCTTTAACCTGAGGCACAGCCTTTCAGCCTGTCAGCCTTTCAGCCTGTCAGCCTTTCAGCCTGTCAGCCTACAGGAAAAGTGGGATGTTTTTCCCTAAAAGAGGACAGACAGGCAGCACCAAAGTGTTGTTATGTAGTGAGACTGTGTGTAAAACAGGATGCTTTTTGCAGCACAGTGTTGGTAGGGTTAGTTGCCTTGATTAGGAAGGACCCTGAGCTTTATTGGGAGTGTAGAGGGGGTGGAAATTGGTGATTCCCCCCATAAGGTTGAGCAATTTTTTTTATATCATATCAAATCAAAATTAATTCAAAGAGCACATTTCATATATTAAAAATGTAGGACAAAATGCTTTATATGGTTAAAAACAACCCCTACCCACTCCAATTCCCCTCTCCCAACCTCCATTTCCCATCTCCCACCCCCATCCTAGCACATTCACACACACACACAAGCTCAGACACGCACAAACACATGCACAGTCAAAGATAATGTGGTTTAGAAATGTGTGTTTGAGTACAGGAGAGCCAGGTCAGGAAACACACTCACAGGAGGCCATCCGCACTGGGTGTCGCTCACCCAGAGGCCAGGACGCCTCCACTCAGGCACCCACCTTGCTACAGTCCAGTGAGGGGCCCACTGCAGCAAAGCACTACCGCAGATCCCTCACCTGCCCAAACTGATGTCTACAATGAGACAGAGACATCCCAGCCAGAGCCGATTTCAGCTCCCTGTGCAGAGAGCCCCCTGCTGAGGAAACACTGGAGATATGGATTAAAACATAAAACTACTGGAGATATAAAGTAAAAAAATAAATGACATAATCCAAGAAAAAAAAAAGTTAAGAAAAGGGCTGAAATATAAATTAAGGCTGAGAAAAGCTAAGAAATATTCCATCCATCCATTTTCTTAACCGCTTATCTGGTTCAGGGTCGTGGGTGGCTGGAGCCTATTCCAGCTGTCATTGGGCGAGAGGCGGGGTACACCCTAGACTGGTCGCCCGCCATCGAACCGGTGACCTTCTTGCTGTGAGGCTGCAGCGCTAACCGTTGCACCATTGTGCAGCTCCCACTAAGAAATGTTCTAAAATATAGATTGAATAAATAAATAATAAATATAAAGTAAAATAGAATAAAATGAATTAAAATAAAAATAAGACATGAGTTAAAAGCCAAACAAAATAAGTGGGTCTTTAGCCTGCTTCTAAAAATATGAATGTTTTCTGCGGCCCTCTGATCCTCTGGCAGGCTAATCCACAGACAGGGGCCAGTGTAGTATGTGCCCGCCTTCTTTTGGGTTATTTTCTTAGTTTCTTAATTCTGACTTTATATCTTGTATTAAAATAAATTGTGGAGACAGATGGTAGATGGTACAAATGTAAACTCTGCCACCCCTGTCTGTACTCCAATTTGGCCACACATTCCCAAAAAGTCAGGACATGCTCCTGCCTTCAAGTTGGATGTGATGTAAAGTGCAGGGCTTGAGACACACATTTCTTTGAGGGTTGGGAGGAGGATTTATATCTTATGGTGTCCAGGATTGCTAAAGGGTCAAGAGAAAGATGTCAGGAGAAGGCTGCATTAAAGTTGTGTGGTGACTGTTATCTGTTCTGGCAAGAATAGCAGCCTTGAAACAAATTTGTTGAGCTTTATCTGGTGGGGAGAGTTTCATAAAGATGAATGTGAAAGTGTTTCTCAAAGAAAGAAAGGGAGAGAGCAGGTGATCATTTTTTAAATCAGCCCAAGTGTATAGTGTCAAGCTTGAAATGGTGAAAGGGAAAGGGCAGGTGGTTGATGGTGGGAAGGTCAGCTGGGCCACAATCTTATTAAGAGAGAAGAATACTACAGAAGAGTGTTTAAACTGAAGAGTGTGTATCATATCTTTTTAACAAAGAGTCATTTCTGCTTTCCCACTGAAGCTGGTTTCCGTGTCTTCATTTTACAGGTGAGGCTATCCAGGTCATCGCTGAAATCAGCAACCGCTCATCTCGTTCAGTGAAGCCCAAATTCAGTCTCTATGAGAAGAAGAGCTTCTTTGCACAGGGTCGCAGGAGAGTTCACACAAATGAGATCCTTAAGGACAAGTTGGAGGCTATTGCTTCTTCTGGCAAAGAGAGTGTGACCAAGGTGATAACCATCCCCAGGGAACTACCAACCTCCATCACCAACTGCTCCATCATCAAGCTGGAGTACAGACTGAAGGTAAAGTTCACAGACAGAAGCAGCAGTTCCACTCTTTGGATTTCCTGTTTTCTTTTCTTCTTTCTCTTCTTCTTTTCTTTTTTCACAATGCCTTTTTTCTACTTTTGATTTTGAAAGTACTCATGACAACAAACCACCTCAAGAAAAGGCTTCATTACTACTGCTGTTCCATCAAGAGACATATTTAAAAAACCACAAGCATTTTCTGTACTCAATGCTGATCAGATTACCATGCATGTAATTGATTTACAATGAGAAACGTTTAGAGCGTGGATTAATAGCCTTCAAAAGTGAACTATTGGTGACCTCTAGTGGCCAAAATTGCAATATACAGTGCAACATGAGACGTGGATTGAACCAGGCTAAACAGGCTAATACTATTGTCCCAACTATGATTTGTTTCAATTTGGAGACTTTGGTACTGTCTAGCTTTGATTGCTTATGCCAAAACATGTTTTCCGTGGCTGCAGAATGTAAATATTGATGCAGACCTGTTTAGTATATATTGGTAATTCTGATGAAGAAGAAAAACTATAAAATTCCTCTAAAAAAAAAAAAAATCACTTTTTCACAGATCTATCTGGACATCAAATGTGCTACAGACCCAGAGATCAAATTTCCAATAGTCGTCATGCCTGCCTCTGAAGCTTCTACGGTGAAAAAAAAGCCTCCTTCAGATGCTATTGGATTTGATGCTTTTGGGAACTCAAACTCATCCTTTGGGAACCCAAACCCATCCTTTGGGAACCCAAACCCATCCTTTGGGAACCCTAACCCAGCTTTTGGAAACCCAAACCCATCCTTTGGGAACCCTAACCCAGCTTTTGGAAACCCAAACCCATCCTTTGGGAACCCAAACCCAGCTTTTGGGAACCCAAACCCGGCACCCTGGGGCACGACACCATCTCCACAACAAGTAGCTTCCAGATCTGTGGATCCCCCTCCTCCATATGGAGCAGCAGCAGTGTACCCCTCTTTGAATACTTATGACCAGTATAAGAGTACATTGTAAACACAACCCTGATTTATCATTGCACAAATATAGTGTGCAGGGAATGAATGGCATTACTAAGCTTTGGTGCGTTTATCTTTTGAATGCATCTCACACCTACTGTCTCGAGTATGTTAACCTTTGTAATAAGTTCCAATGAAAGTCTTCACAGATAATGGATGGATAACCAAAGTTTTTGATTTCTTTTTATTACTAATCTTTGCTCATGTAGCTGAAAAACGTGATGTTATTTTTTTTCTTTTTTAACTTTTTTTCCAGTAATTTCCACAGATTTTAAATTTTGTTATCTCTCCAGTGTAAATACCAATCAAATAATATCATGTTGTTTTTATTCATGGTGAGAGTCTCCTTTTTAAAATAATTTATCATGCAACATGTCCTTCCATATCTCTTTATAAAATCAATTTTTATTTCATTAGAGGAGACTGAGGTTTGTTGTGACCTTTTTTACTTTTACAAGTAAATGACTTCTGATCAATCTGTCGTACAGTGGTCATTCCTTTAACATGTAACAAAGTGCAAAAGAACTTCCATTAACTGCAACCAAATTCATTAGGTTAGCTCCTGGTAGCAGGGGAGGGAAGTATAAGCTTCTGCTGCGTGTTAAAGGGGCTGTGAGGAGTTTCACAGTGATCTTGAAAAAGTCTCACTTCTGGATATATGCCTGACTATAATCCACACTTTAAAATGAGATTATCGGCACCAGTATTACAGGGTACAGGTTATTTTAAATTGATACTTCTTAGCTTCCCGATTCGGTCAAGTGGCTCTGGATTGATTTACAGCACGTCTAGGTCTCAATGACAACACTAGTTCAGCTGACAAAGTTTAGTGAGAAGGTATGAGAAGGTAAATTGTGTTTTTCTCTGCTGAAAACGATTACTGTGATTAATTTTGTAGTGATGGTGGACACAGGAGTCTAACTGTCAGACAGAAAAAGGACAGAAGAGCAGAAGAAAGCTAAAGAGGCCAGTGATACACTTAGCTAAAGGCTAACACAGGAGTTAAGCTGTTTGTGCAAAACCCACAGTCAGCAGTTATTCTGCCGTGGTCTGTAAAAACTTGAGAGTCTATCAATAAAATGAAGAGTGAGGTTACTGACTGGCAGGACGTAACCAGGATTTACTAACCTTACACATTTTGGACATGTCTTAGAGCACTGAGCTGGCAGCTGCGCTAAATATAGACAGCTACTAAACTACATACAAACTGTCAGTGTTTACTTGTTTTAACGTTAGCCTACAGATATGTCGGAGCACAGGGCCACTGTTAGCACTAAATATAGCTGGCTACTACTTGCTTGATGTCATGTTTCAAACTGTAACAACTTAACTACTGATAAATACCTCACTTTGGTGCGTTGTATCCAGTAAAAGTTGTCTTGAAAAAAAAAAAAAGATTGTTTGGATCCAATCTCCATTTAATTCCAAAAAAAAAACCCACATGCCATGCTAAAAGTAATTTATGACAGCGTACGTGAGACTCCAGGTCAGAAGGTGGCGAGGGAGTTCAATTAAAACAGATCCTCCTCATAGCAGCTATGAGATGGTGGGAGGACAAAGGGCAAGGTAAAGGAACCTCTTCAGTCTCTCATGCTAACAACTGTAAGCTAACCAGCTTGTGAGCTTGACGCAGTGTTTGGATGGTTGCTCATCTTAGTTAACAAGTCTATCTGTGAGAAATTATAGAGAGTTTGCACCGTCAAGATGTCAAGATTTGGGTTGTTACCCGGATGTGCAGCCACATTGGAGGTACACAAATGTAAACATTGAATGGATGGAGATAGAAGTACGTGGTAAAATATGGTTTTTAGATGTCTAATCTGCTAACAAATGTGGAAAAATGCACAGAGCTCACTAAAACCTAACATGAAGGACTTGGCCAAAAATAAAAAGAAAGACATTTTGAAAAATTGTGCCTAATATACAGGGGAGACCCATATAAGGAGCTAGCAGCTTCATCATTATCTACCCAAAGATTTGAAAACATAGACGTTATTTTTCAACGGAAAGGAGGTCCACAGAATAAATTATCTTTGAGAGAGGCTCACTTTAAATATTTATTGGCATAAATTACCTCTCAATCAAAGTAAAACTCTATCATAATATATATTTACTGTTACTAAAGTGTGATTTTAAGATGCCATTGAAGGAACATACGACCAGCCTGATTAGAAATGCTGTGAACACGCCAGAACGTTGTACAGTTAGAAGTCCTAGTGAAGCTTACCTAGCCCCTATCTTGGGCATTCTTCGGATAATTGTTTGCACTCCTCATCCTTGGTCGTTAAAAGTGTATGAGATGTTTTTCTCTGTCTAACAGATTAATGCAGCAAAAGATGCAGCAATAATCCTATACACTGGTACCTGCCTCCACCATGGTCAATCTTGAGTTGATGACGTCACGTGAACGTTACTCTACTCTTTTTCTGAGTTTGTATTCATAAAGCCTCTGTAACATGTAGTGAGTAATACTACACATATGACTGAGTGTTGTCATTAATTTTACAACTGATCATTTAATACTCAAGAAAATGTAAGCATCACCATTTTAAAATTTTTTAAAGATTCTTACTGAAGGAGTTTAGGTCATTTTCTATGAAACACAGTGGTATAAGTCTCTGCCATGGTGCATCTTTTGTAGGCCTCACTATAGTCAGCCTAATATAGCTTGTCAGGTTCCCGGCTAGAGTTACCTGTGTGAAAGTGACACCTCACGCACGAGTCACCTGACCATGTGTGTCACAGATACAGGTGATTCTGGAGAAGTCTATGGCTACGGATGAGCGTAGATGGCCTCTCTTCATACCAGCAGTACTCATTTTAAACACGCTCTCTGTTGATTTACTGGATATATTTTGCACCTCAGTGGTTCATCCTTGTGGCTGCACTTCAGGATCCTTGTAAAGGTTATTTGATGTTGCCTCGTCATGACTGTGAAGCATCTTTCAGTGGATTACAACAAGGTGAATGACCAAGGCACCTTCTCTCCTGGGGACACCATCTCTGGAAGAGTGACAGTGGTGACCAGCAAGGAGACGAAAGTGCAGTGTTTTGTTGTCAAAGCCAAAGGAAAAGCTAAGGTGGCATGGCCTGAACAAAAAGGACAAGTTACAGAGGTTTTCAGTAACAAGAAGAAATACTTTTACTTTGAACATATTATCCTTCAGGATAAAAACAAAGGAGATGGTGAGTCTAGGCTCTCTTGTACTAAAACTGATGTTAATTTAAGGAATGAGTGTTACAGATAAATTGACATACATTTTGTATCTTTTTAAGGTTCAGAAATCATGGGGCAAGGGAGAAATGTGTTTCCATTCAGCTTTGAGATCCCAAATGTGTGCGTGCTTAACAAGTCATACAATTAATATGGATTTACTACTTCCTCAAAACACCTGTTACTGCTCATAGAATATCCTAAATATGTTTCTACCCTTATTGTTTTCCTGCAGAGATATGCCTTCGTCCTATGAAGGGAAGTGGGGCAAAATTACATACAGCCTGAGAGCAACACTAACTCTGTCGATCTGGAGTGTCCACAAAGCCAAGACTGTGTTCCCTTTTCTGACCAAGTCTGAGTTCCCGTTTGCCTCCAAATCAGAGATGATAATCATGGAACTCAAGGTGTGGGGTGGATTTTTCTACATACTCAAATTTGGTTAAAGCATTTATTTGTGCATCAAACCCAATTGGTTGAGCTTAATCAACAATATCAACCAGCTAATAACTGCTGCATAATGCTAAACTTTCCTGACTTGGTATGTCTTGGTATATCAGGAGCAACAAAATGCAACCAGGATTTCTTTTTATGGTTCTGAGAAAGTAACCATGAACGTTACCTCTGAGAAAATGGGAGTCAAGCAAGGTAAACAGATTCACTTTGAAAAGATTTTTTTAGCCTTAAAAACAATATTAATGAACTTTTTTCCCCGTTCTATAAACAGGTGAGGCACTTGGGGTCTCTGTAGAAGTGATCAATGAAACAGCGCGCTCAGTAACTCCTAAACTCTTCCTGTGTGAGAAGCAGACCTTCGCTGCTCAGTCAAAGAGAGCAGTACACACAGATGAGACCATGTTTGGGACTGGGGACACTGTTCCTGCTGGGGCGAGTCAGACTGTGACTAAGGTTCTCAGTGTGCCCCCTCAGCTTCACCCAACCTTCTTCAACTGTGGCATGATGAAGCTGGAGTACAGGCTCAAGGTATTTCTGTATTTTTTTTTTTTACAAATAATTAAAAAGATAAGTTGTTAATAGCATAAATGACTCGTTACTTCATGCGAGTACAATATCTGTGGAAGAGGACGTCAGCCTGAGTTAGAGACTACATTATGACAACAGTGCCACCCAGTGGCCAAGTGTAAAGTGGAGGGTTGGGGGGGAGGCAGTTGAAAGCAGCAGTCTTTATGGCTTGTTTACACACCACACCAGTAAAGGTTGATGCTGGAGAAGGTTTCACATTACAGCCCAACCTGCTCTGTGATACCATCAACTTAAAGGCGTCATCCAGGATTTTTAGGTAAACTGGGATCATGACAGAGCCAGGTGAGGAACTCAGGTGTATTGAGGTAACATTTGTTGTATATTGGTGCTGAATGGTTAAAGATGGATTGATTGAAGGAATCAATCTGATTTAATGAGATATTTTTTATTAATGTTATATAACAATGAGATTTTTTGTAGCCTTTTTGTTTGAATGTATGAAAAAAAAAGAATAACTAGATTTGAAGTTTCCCCTCAAGCTCATAACAAATATTAACAGTCTTGTTTTGCGGTTACAGGTCACTCTTGATAATTTTCCTGCAAGGGCTCCAGAGATCAAACTTCCTCTTGTCATTTTGCTGGGTCTGCCAAAACCACATCAACAGAAACCAAAAAGATCCATCTGGTTCAGAAAGCTCCCCGGATAAGAGACGATTCAGATGTAGAGCCAGTAATGTGTGTGCAGTGAAGGGAAAAGATTTAAAAGCAGACATAAAAAGGCTCATTGTTATTTTTTAAGCTGTTGCATATAAAGAAAGTTCAAATCTCTTAACTATGTCTGATTTCATTTTTTTGGAATACTCTGATTTGTTTTTTCAATATTTGGGGGTTTAACATTTTGGTGTCCTAAAAAGTTGACCTGAAGGGACTTTGAATGAAGTCTAGAGGAAACTGTCTCCTTTGTGTATCTGCAAACAGTTAGAAAAAGAGATCCACCATAAGTCTGTGTGATTATATGTTTATAAGAACTTAGAATGATTTGCATGGCATTGATTTTATCGAAACACTTGTCTTGTTATTGTTTCCTAAACAGTTACTGATAATTTAAATGTAGTAGTGAGCACACATTTCCTTTCAAATTGTGTAATTGAAATAGTGCAGGATGAAATGTTGTAGTTCAACACCTAAATTATTTACTGCACTGTGTACGTCACCGATCACACAACCGTACAGATAACGTGAAGCCAGATTGTGCCAGACTTTGTAATTTAAGGAAAGACGTCTTTTTGAAATACACAATGTAATTGGTTACAATACAGAAACTCTGATCATCTTTTCAGTTTTTATTCATCATCTTCCCTCAGTCATGACTGCTGGGAATGGATGTTCAAAAATCCCAGCAGAGAGAAAAACAATGAATCAGAAAGAGCAGAGAATTAGATGTTTGGCAATTCTCACGCTCATCTCTGTCCACAGGCTCATTTTGCAACAGAGGGAAGCATTGAACAAAGGCACATTCATGAATCTAACAGTACATGTGTTGCCCAACCAGTGGTTCTTAAGTGAAACCAGGCCCATGTTCTTGTCAGAGAGTCAGAGATTTCTCACTGCCCAGGAGGGAAACATGTTGAGAGCAGAGCAGTTTATGGTTGGGATCCATCCTGGAAACATTAGATCTGGCTGTTGTGACACCAACGAGCACACCCACCTACCCAGAGAAAGACAGAGAGGTGTTTGGATCTGATGCAAATTCAGGCCGCACGATATTCATCCTTGAAGATGCAGAACAAATACTCTGGTTTTGAATGAGAAAACAAAGCCACAAATGCAAAAGAAACAGGATTCAGATTCATCTGTTCTGCTGCACATGTCCTAGGCTGTTGGCGCTGCGTGGGAAGTTTGAAATTAAACTCATACTTTAGCTCACATCTGCTGCAATTGACTTGTCATCATGTGTCACTTGAGCCTGTGCGGAAATGTATTAATATTTGACTGGAAGCACATAAAATGTAACACAAATAATATGCTTGGAAACAGCCTGTGATGTATCAATTACTGTAATCACTTTGATAGCATAATGACTGTGTGGGTAAAGGAAGATTGACAGTCGTGACATAACTGAGCACATGTTGGAAATGGAGGGTCTCATTGCTGTGTGACTGAGCAAAGCAGGACAGACATTTGCAGAGTGGTTTCATGCGGCAGAGTACACTGTGCATATTTAGCTCGTTCTGCCTCCTACACCTGCATAAAGATATCTGCAAAGCTGCAGTGGGATTCATGTTCTCCAGTAGGAACTTCCAGTGTGATCCGGTGTGATGCAGGAGGAATGTGACAGATTCCTCTCCTCCCTGAACCTCACACCTGCATGACGACGTCTCTGAAGCAGCACTTTCTCGTCCATCTCTTCATTCCTGTCCTCGTCCTGGCTGTGCTAATGCAAAGCCTGCCTGGTAACCAGTCTGGCTCCATGTACAGTGTGCAGGCTGTCAACCAGCCAGCTCTCCCCAGAAACACACACACACACACACACACACACACACACACACACACACACACACACACACACACACACACACACACACACCACAGCCTTGCCTGGTTTTGGAGAAGGGGTAGGGAGGTGTGGCCTCTGGCACCTCCTACCTCCGTAGCCAGAGCGAGTACCATGACAACCATGCGGGCCTGCTGGCGACTCCCTGTCTTCATCGGCCACGGTTGCCATGGTAACTCCCCAAAGGGGCTCCCGCAGATCAGCGGGACGGCCGTCCAGTTGACTAACCCTCTCCCAGCTGGGGAACGGCTGAGGAAAAGGGAGAGAGCAGAGTGGAGGGGAAGGGAGGGTGTGTGTGTAGTATGTGTCTGCGTGTGCGTGCCTCTGTGTGTGTGTGTGTTAGGATGTGTAGGATGGCACAGCAGAGCCTGAGGGGAACGAGAGAGATTGACAGCGTGCTAAAGAGGGAGCGAGGAAGGCGAGAGACCTCAGGAGGAGACACAGTAGTCTGACCTCCTGAAGCGGCCTATCTCTGCCTACATGCTGCCGCTAGCTTGCTGCTCTGATAACCGTGTGGACAGGAGAGCTCTGAGGAAACACACATACTGTCCAAACTAACAGCAGATTTCTTACTCATAGTGCTGCGCTCTGGGGTTTAACTAATTGTGCAAATACTTAGTGACTCAATTCAAATAGTTGTGCGAACCCTTTACCAATAAGGCACACGGTTCCACTCCAAAGTGTGTTTGTGCCATCTTTCTTCTGTTTTCCAATCATGTCAGTAACAAGTACCACTTTTTGGGGGTTTGGACTGAGTGTAGCAGAGCCACAGATGGCTGTGGCTCTGTGGTGTGGTTGGAGAAAGAGATGGCATCACTAGGTCCGCTGGCTGCAGAGTACTGAGGGGCTTTTTCTGCTCTCTAATTACTCCAAGCTGTGTCCCCTTCAAGGCCCAGAGAAGCACAGATTTTCATGGATGTGAGGAAACAGGGCCATCCAAAGCTGAGCCCGTTCTCCAACTAAATTTACTCAATGTTCAGAATTTGCTTTCACGATACATAAAGATACATGAGATTTGGATAAGTACATCATACAGAAGTTTTTATTTTGGAAAAAGGAGAGAGATAAACTTTCCCATAGTAAACATTTTCAGTTCTACTTTAAGTGCAGAAAAAATGGATTTCTTCTTTTTCATATAAAAGCCTTCTTATTATTTTAAATGTATAAAAAGTGACACAAGGCATTTCTGTCAGTGTTACAGTAGGCAAGTTGCCGAGACATTCTACACTAATTCAAATGTTCTACAGTCTCTTTTTTATTTTCTCTATTATGCGTGCAATAATACTTCTACCTAAAACTATCTCTACATAAAGTGAGTGACTATATTGTGCACTTGTAGTGGTAACCTTTGGAATTACAAATAGTTTTACTGTTTAAAAAAATCCCTCAGCACAAGTTGTTCAGTTACACAAAGGATATTTTAAAAAAATCAGTTCATTTTTATTTATGAAACTCAGAGAAGCATCCTCCCCTGCATAGGTGGACGTTGCATATCTTGCATCCAAAGACGCTCTCGTGCCTCAGTCCCTTGTTGGTGCAGTTCCTGCAGCGACGGGAGCGCTCTGACATGCGCTCCAGGCGGTGTCCGTACTCTATGGGTGAATCTGCGTGTCTTTTGCGTGCTGCTCGCTCCATTCCTCTTGCCCCTTGGTAGTCTCCGATCAGCTGCTGTGCCAGGCGCACACGAAAGTGGCGTTGGGTGAACTGCTTGCCGTTGAAGCCTGCTGGTGGTGTTCCCCCTCTGCTCTCCCTTTGGATGATGTAGGCGTTGACGATGCACAGATTTACGTAAAACCACAGGAAGTAGCGCCACCACTTCTTACAGGGCCTGCCAACCTGGTAGCACTCCCTCAGCTGGTCACACAGGTCGACACCCCTCATGTTCTCCTGGTACAGCAGCAAGGGCAAAGGTCGAGGAACACCGAAAGACAAACCTGAGGCCTCCATGCTTTCACTCTCACTCTCTCCATCTGTTTCACGCTGCTGCTGGCCTGGGCTGATACCCACAATCCCTGGGGCGGAGTTGGTGGAGAGGCAGCTTACCACTCTGACATCTCTTGTCACTGTAGCAACCAGGTTCCCACGCTGGCACTGGTAAAACTCACCTTGGGCCAGCTTCCCGACATTACAAGGGCGTAGGACTTCTGGGTAACCTTTTCGTCCTGGCTGGGTGGGCCCGCAGGCGTAGAGTCCGTCCCTTAGCAGCCGCTGCATGAGGGGCACCGAAGTGAAAAAGCTGTCCATGAAAAGGTGGTGGTACTGACCCTCCAGGCCACGCACCAGAGAGGCCACGACCCTGTAGCCCAGGATGGCCGCTGCCTCATCCTCACTGGGCTTTCCTACAAAGATTTTGGCTCTGTGGCAGTAACCAGAGCGGGAGTCACACAGCATCCACACTGTCAGCCCCTTCCTGAGGGGCTTGGAGGGCATATACTGGGTGGGGGAGAAGCGTCCTTTTCTCCCGATGGCACACTTGTCTATAGTCAAACAGCGATTGGGTGTGTATGAATCCCACATAGTGTTCTCCACCACATCAAGGAGAGGCCTGACTTTGAACAGGGCGTCGTACCCCCGCTCTCCTCGCACAGGCTCAGACTCACGGTCACACAGCTGCAGGTACTGAGTGAGTTTTTCAAAGCGCCTGGCTGTCATAGTTTTTTTGAAGCCTGCATTTCCTATGAAAATGTCACTGGCCCAGTACATGCCAGTGTCTGGAAGCTGATTGATGCCCATAAGAATGTTCAGACCTACATATGCTTTCATCTCCCTCACATCAGTGGGGTGCCAATGGGGGTCTGATTTCCCACTTCTCCTCTGCCGATAGAGGGCGTATTTGTTTGTTTGTTCCACCATGTGTTCAAAAAGAGAATCTGGGAAGAGTATCCGGAAATAGTCACGGGTGTCAGCATCGTCCCCCAGCGAGTGCTGAGGGCCGCTGACAGCAGAGAAAGGCTCGATCGAGATTACCTGGTCAGGCTCGCCCCAGAAGTCCGGAGAAGTGCAGTCCTCGTCCAAGTCTTCTTCAAAGCTGAAAAAACTCCTGCGCTCCTCCTCCTCCAAATCGGAGAAATCAATATCCGAGTCGTTTGAGTTGCTATCGGAGCAGTTAGTGGAGGTAGAATAATAACAGTCCTCTGCGTACTCCTCCTCGTCGTGCTTGAGCCCATTACTCCCAGTCACCAGAATTATGTTGCAGCCTCCTCCTGCGATGAAGCTGGCCGCGTCTGCAGCCTCCGCCGCGGCTGCTGCTGTGCTCGTGAATCCATTCTCCCCCTCGCCGTCCTCCTCCTCCTCCTCCTCTTCCCGCACTCCGTCTTCCTCGTCCGAGTCTGGCTTTCTGTACGGAATTTCAAACCACTTCACATCGGCTGAAAGATTAAGTGGAGTGTCTTGACTGTCGCACACCGTTGTACTTTCTGTGTCCGCGCTAGTTTCCAAAATAGTAAAAAGCTCTCTCCCTTTTCTTGCCGTCGCCATGTCGGGGTATTAAAGTGCCCCTGCATGAGTCTTTTTATGTATATTTTTCCAACGTGGGGGAGTAATCGCACAAACCGGTCATCCGAAATGAACTGATGTGCACTTAAAGGCAGCCTCCTCTCCAAAAACTTGCTGGTCGCGGACCTATGCGGCGTCTATAAGCCTGATTCTCATTGTTTCCGCTCCTGGGTTTTCTGGGCTTTGTAGCGCAGTGTGGCCGCAGACGTCAGAAGCTGCATGCATGTCCTGCTTTGTAGGGCGTTTTGCGACTGCAGCTGGTGGGGTTGCTAGTTCGCTAGGCTGGCAGATGGCCGCTTGCTGTTCTAATGCCCGCTGGCATTCACCACTATCAATAAGCCGGATACCCATCTCTGAGGCCGCGGAGATATAGAAACCACTGCGTAAAATCCAAACATCAAAACCATGGACTGTCAATCAAGTGTCTCACTGACACAGTGGGGTGTGTGAAAACTTTCACTCTCCACTGGGCACATCTCCCAAAGTGTTAATTACCCCCTTTCATCCTGGTAAATGTTTTGATGAAGTTTATGAACACTTTGATTTATGTATAGATAATGAGGAGATGCGTAAAAGGCACACACGAGATGATTAAAACACACTGACAGATGTTTCCACATCACGCTGGACTCCCTATTCTCCCCTTTAACTTAACACACTTCACACTGAACTCAGGCTTGTTCATTCATAAACATGCTTCTTCCCTCTGACAGGTTCCTACATGAATCTGAAGCCCTATAGGCTATTGTGGAATTAGGGACCTCCCTCTATTTTCTGAATGTGGGCTGATACTTTCTTCTTCTTTTTTTTCTTTTTTCCCAGAATAGATGGGATGAAGAGATTTTCTTGATGAACCTGATGTATCATCTGCTGGCTGGTCCTGCACACCATAAAAATGCAGCAGTTTTTGTGTGCTCCAGCATAGTTTAAACACATACAAGAAAAAAAAACACACAACTTTTCCCAGAGAGAGTGTTTTGTGACCTTAGTAAAAAATAACACTGTTGCCAATCATTCAGTATAGCTTAATAATACACACGTATTAAAGGGTGTTTAGTTCAGTTTGTATCATCAATGGCCTTACTTATATATATATATATATATATATTTGATTAATTTATGGCAGATTAAAAATAACAATGTTTATTTCCTGACCTCGTCTTATAAATTCTACCTCAGGTGATCTCTGAGACGACCTAAAAAGCCTCTGGTAAGTGACGTTTTAATAAATTCTACAAACCTGCATTTTGAAAGAATTTCATGTTGAATATGATACAGTACAGGTGATTGATTGACACAGTTTAATAATCACACATAAAGAGCTTATTCAGCCTGTTTAATGACAACACTTGGTGTGAAACACAAGACATGATCTCTGGGCTTGACTCATAAACCACAGGACCTTGGTAGTGGTTTCCTTGCTTGCTTGCTTGGGTGGAGACTGGTTAAGTCATGTCTTCTCATATGGGGGGATGGGCTACAGGAAGGGTCCCTTCCAAATTCTTTTAGCTGTGGCCTGAGACTACATGGCTGGCTGAGCACTGGTTTGCTGCCCCTGGGCCCGGCAGCCGAGACACAATTTATGCGTCCTTCCTCACAAGCTTATTGCACAGATCCCCGTTGTCTCAGTGGTATCATATTGCATCTCAGAGCTTCAGGCCTTATTGCAGTTTGCATCTGCAGAGCTGTGTTAGGAGCGTACACTGGGAACCAGTTTGTTCTTAAAGCAGTGGAAAATGAGGGAGGCTGTGGACCTCCGATATCCAGCCCAAAAATAGAAGTAAGAGGGAAAAAATGGCTCACTCCAGCGTTTCCAGGCCCCTGGAGCAGAGTGCTGCAGCAGACCCCTTTGAGACTCCCGCGGTGGGGTGGAGAGACGCCGACCAATGGGGGCTCAGGCGTTCAGTGTGTGTATGTGTGTGTGTATTTGTGTGGGTGTGCGTCTGTGCGGCTAACTCAGCTCCTCCACAGCTCAGATCCGTTTTCTCATGGATGAGCTCAGAGATGGCTTCTCTCTGGATGTGTGTGTGTGTGTGTGTGTGTGTGTGTGTGTGTGTGTGTCTGCCAGCATGTGAGCAAATGGTGCAACCACTGCAGCCCCTGCTAAAGACAGACCAGCCCTTGTTTTTGTCAGTCAGTCCCTAAGATATTGTACACTGTGTGTGAGAGTGTGTGTGTGTGCATGTGTGTGAGTGTGTGTCTTATTAATAGTGATGTCTCCTTCCACTGCTGATAGCATCCTTAGTCTCAGGCTGATGGGATTAGAATTGAGAATGCAAATCACAGGCAGTCTTGTGGATGTATTAGCTTGCCTGCCTATTTTAATCTGAAGAGTTGATCTGATCTTTCAGATAATTGGTTAAAAGTGACTCCTGGACATTTGAAGTTTGCACTTTTCCCTCCAGAATATATTTTTTTTATTGAAGCAGGTGCTGAACTGAGTCTAAGTTAACACTCAGAGTACTGTGTAATATGGATAAAAGATCCTTTCGATTAATAAAACTGACCTTGAGAATCCCTCACCTTGTTGCCCTCTTAGTGGAGGCAAAAGGGGCACACTGCCCCCTTGTGGTGCTTTTAGAGCACTAATGACTCATTAACACAAAGTTAAAGCAAAAATGCTCATACATTGAAATGGTGAGAGTTTTATTCTCAGTGTCAAATTTCAGGTCCAGTTTGTGCTGAATGAGGTCATAACATAGGAGACCATGTTCAGGGATGTCTTCATCCTAAAGCTTGAGTGCTACATTATTTGCATTATGCTGCAATAAAAGCTAGAGTTGGTAGTGATAGCATTAGCTCATCTGTGTTCTTTTTTGTGTCAATTATTGGCTCATACTTTGTTGAATGTTGTATGTTTCTCAAAGAAATAGAGGTTGTGATTTAACATCCAGTTTTTAAGTGTTTGTCTGACTTCATTGTTTTAACCTTCATATCATAAGAACCCTAACCCTTTAAAACAAACGATCAAGCTGATTAGTGACCCTACAACAGATCAGTCATTACTTCACAGAGAGCAACAGGTTATACTGGAGAAGCTGCTCACAAAAATGTGTGTTTGCTGTTAACCACTAGATGGAGATAGAACCCAAAATAAGAAGTCAGGATCTCAGAATCCACCTAAGTTTGACCAAACATCAAATCTATACTTTTTGTAAGCACAAAGTTGTCCTGACAGAGCAAGAGGAGCAGGCTGTTTTACAAAACAGTATTTCTCCTTGTTTCTGCTTTCCGAACACTACCCTGTGATCGGACTTGGCTCCTGGTTGTCACACAATGTGTTCTCCATTAGTCTCTGGACCAGGACTGACAGACCAGGTCAGTGAGAGGCCCTGGTCTTGGCACACTTTTGGTTTCTCTGCTGGTTCTGGTCTAAGTCAGATCAATCTGTGACATTCCCTTGTTATTGTTACAGCAGTTTGTGTACTTTAAAGGTACAGTGTGTAGGATTTAGAGATGTTTTGAGGAGCAGGGCTGTGATGCCATGTTTCTACGGTAACACAGAATGGACAAACTATATAAGATACAAATTCTTAGTTATTGAGAACCTTACTCAACAGCTGCTGTCGAGTAAGGTTCTCAATAACAATTACAATTGAGCTTCATATATTGTCAATTTACTTCAGTATGGGATAATTACACAACAGCATACACAATTCATGCTTCAGATTACAGCCACTTCACTGCTCTCTTAGTGTAACTGGATCTACTTTTTCTCCACCTGTGCAGTGATACATTAGGTAACAAAACACCAGAGCTGCGGAAAAAAAATGGATAAAAAAAAAACATGAATGAATTTTTTTAACAGTAATATTTGGCCAATTAAAGGTCTTTACTCATGCATTGCATGGGCTCTGTGTTTTCAAAGGCCTCTATTGCTTCACTAAAGAGGGGACACTTAACTCTCTGGCAGCCTTATATTGTAAAATATGTCTTTATTTTAAAATATTCTTTTTTTTTTCTTTTTTTTTACACAAACTGTACCTTAAACTCAGAATACGGCCTTTAGCTGCCATTTATGTACCGCTATCTACAATTTATTGTTCATTCAAAGTGAAGAAGAATCTTTAATGGGTAAATTGGTGGTTATAAAAACTGTATGTAAAGCACAGTCCTTCATCTAATGATGTTTTACTGTCTTGTGTTGAATGAGTTGAACTGCTCTTTGTCACCATGTTGACTGAATCTGTCATGGACTCATAAACATATACAAGTGAAGCCCTATCATGGCTGTTACACATCTCTGATTTAGAAGTCTACTGCTGGACGCAACATGTCATCCTTTTGTTATCCCTGTAGAAAACCAAAGCTGCAGATGCTGGTGATGAGAGTACATAGATGATCAGGACAAAAACGTGTGCTTTGCTTTTTTACTTGTAAAATATTAGAAAAGCATGTTTAAACTCTGCTATCATATCAGGTCTTAGTTATTGTTTCTATGATCACATTAACTTTACAGCCGGTCTTCCATTTGAAACTAATTGTCCTTGTCATCATTGTTCAGAGTTGAGAAGTCTGCGATACTTATCCTTCAAGATGTTTGTCTTCACTGTCATTACTTTCTGTGATTTAAGGCTTACATCTGGTTAAAGGCTGACATGTTTTGTTAAGGCACATGTGATTATTTTGGTTTTAATCTTTATGCCTTCTACAGCAATAACACAGACATCATGGTGTCTCCTAGATACCATCTTATCAATACCAAATAAAAAGCCTCCAGAGACCATGGAGAGAAGTTATTTAACTGAAGTTTTATAGAAGGTAATTACTGGTTTGAGAGTTGTGTATTTTTCCCCATTGTGAAATGTGTCCCATTGCAGGAATAAAGTTTTTATGTTCCCAAGTGTCAAGAAATCGAAACTTGGAGAACCCCATTCTGCCATCTACCTCCGTCTGAGCATATGGGTGTTATTATTTCTGTCATGTGATAGATACCCATACTGACACATCAAAGGCCAAGAAATGTAGCACATTTGGGGATTGCGCAAAGTGTTTTGTCTGCTGCATACACAAAATTGACCGGAACCCTCCTCAGATTGCAATAAACAAAGGCAATAATTGTTTTGAAGAATGTGTCGCTCACTTTCCGACACATTCTTCCCTCCACCCATTGTATGCATTCATGGAAAACATAATGAATGATTCCTATGGAGGGATAGCTAATGCAAAGTGCTGATCATTGGCTCATCCCTTTCAGTTCAACGCTCTGCTGTGATTTTATTATTAGCAGTAAATCATCTGTTTGTGTCAGAGTCTTTCAGAACTGTTTACATGTTGCCTTTAATTACATCCAAATGGCCTGGATGGGAAAAGATTGTGGGTGTGTGCACAATTTATCAGTGCTGTATGAAACAAACAATACATTTATTTCTTATGTAAATTACATGAAAGATCTACAGTGTTTAGATCCTCACCAGTAACTCTTAACATCACAAAACACAAAGACAGCTGCATGGAAGCTGCAGCATTAAAGCTACTTTGAGCAGTATTTAGATGGCCTTTGAACTTCCTGCAATAAAAACTGATAACTATACACCTATATGTACCTTTTTTTTTTGAAAGCCAAAGATTCAGTGCAAGTTGAATTAAAAAAAGGAAAACGGTTTTAGGTTTTGATCAGAAACACAAGCAAATTCAGGACATGAAACATCCACATGGTAGTGCCAAAACATATGGTACTCACAGGAACTTGGAATCTGAAATTACTATTTTTTTTTTTTCAGGCTGAGACACCTTCAAGTATTTCTTCATAAATGTATGACTAAATAAACACGACTCCTCCAGATGTAATGGATAACCTGATACCTGAGAATTTTAAGGAACCATATTTCCCGTGAATTTCAAAAAACAGCACAGTTTTCTCAGTGACGAATTGATTTCCTAACACTGCTTACCTACGCGTGTGAGGCTTTGATTCAAATCTTTTGTCAAAGTTTGTTACTCTCCTTCTTGAATTCTGAATCTGGCTGAAACCTGATGAAAAACACTTTGATTGCATTTACGTATGTTGCTGCAACAAGCATGATCAGAGGCTGTGCTGCCAGGAACAAGCTAATCCATGCAGATGACTAACACTCAACATCTTGAAGAAAGTAGAACAGTGAGAGTGTGTTTGGCAGCTCATCGCGATGTCCTCTTTTAAAATTCACAGTTTCATCTTAAGTGTGGTATCATTGTTTTGTTCAGACATGATTCAGGTTCAGTTTCTCCAAAAAGCTAATTACTGCTTATAAAACTGATCATGGGCAGTGAAACGCTTTCAGGTCTGCAGCTTCATGTACAACCCAGTGTCAAAGAAAGTTATTGTGCAAGGAAGCTTGTAAGTCTTTTTTGTGTCTTTCTTCTTCCTCTCAAGTGTAAATCAATGGATTCTGTGGTCCAGTTAATACTGCCCCCTCATGTTAGAAGACTAAAGGAAGGAAGTGACCACATATGGACCTTATTACCATCCCTTGAAGCACATTTTAGGTCACAGAGTGAGAGGGTGTGTGGGCCTGTGTGAGTGTGTGTGTGAGTGGTTTGTTAGTGGTGGACACTACAAATCTCTGAAGTCTACATATACAACTACCACTGCAGTTTTTTTCAAG
The DNA here is from genome assembly GCF_033239565.1 of Halichoeres trimaculatus. Lineage (NCBI taxonomy): Eukaryota > Metazoa > Chordata > Actinopteri > Labriformes > Labridae > Halichoeres > Halichoeres trimaculatus. The sequence goes on from NW_027437183.1 coordinate 25,253,328, forward strand.
GTACTAATTTTTTCTTATAACAGTTTTCAGTCTACACTGGGCTGCTTCAAGAGGTGGGTACACAAAGGTAAAGAAGACCGGCTCCTATACTTCAAAGATTAATGATCAGACCAATAAATCTGAAGCTCGTCACAACTTGAGCAAACAAAGAAAGGAAACGTCAAAGTAAAGAAGCTTGAAAAACAACAACAAAACATTTCTTAAACCTGTAGTGAATCAAAGGTATCATGAGGGCAACGTTCAACATGATTATAAACAGCTGCTATATATCATATTATATTTATGATGGGTCTCCTTATTTTCAATACGATGACTTTTAAATACTTACATTTGAATTATGTTTCCTGTCTCAGTGTTAGTCTATCTAATGTGTGATGAAATCAGTACATTTCAAAGGCTATAAACGGTGCTGATAAAAACTTAGCCCTATTGCAAGAGACACCTAATTGTGACTGTCCAGACAAAAGGTGATGTTATTTCAAGCTTGGCTCTATAGAAAAAAATATTTTTACTTTTTTTGTTGGATTAAAAAAAAAACCCACAACTGTTTTTTATTTATTTATTTTTCAATATATTTTTTTAACAGTCAAGCACTGTCATACAACCTTCTTTTCAAGAACTCAACATTTTAACATGCATTAATCATTGTTGGTTTATTTTTTGTTTTTATTTTATAATCAATTGATTTGTTTTTGATTGATGTCATTACTTTTTTTTTTTTTTTTGATTATATGTGTTTGATTGTTATGTTTTCTTGATCTTTTTATTTGTACATTTACTTTGGCAACATGTTAAAATGAAATTAATAAATAAATAAAATAAAATAAGATAAAATAAAATAAAATAAAATAAAATACAATAAATAATAATAATAATAATAATAATAATAATAATAATAATAATAATAAAAATCCTTTTTGCCATTAAAGCTTATTTTAAATTTGAATGTTAGGACTGAATGTTAAATGTTTCATCTAGGTTAGGGGTTTCTCAATTTGTAGAGGCCTTGTCTTCTTTGTTATAAAGAGTGGGAGCACTTAAACAAATGAATTACACATCTGCATGTGGCACTGTTTCAAACATCAAGAAACACCTCCAAAGTAGACAAATGACTGCACATGATGTCTTTAGTGCTTGTTCCTAAGCAAAACGTTTTAAGAGCTTACTAAAAGTAATATCATGAGGTCAATAGGGCTGCTTCTTTGACATCTTAATCAATTTATCTTCACTTTCTGTAAAATGGTGCCACAAAATTTGTGTTGACTAAAAGAGACAAAAAGTGTGAGCTGTTCGCTCTTTGATGAACATGACTCAAGTTCAGACAGACCTACTCCTTTACTGCGAGCAGTAAGAGCAGAGGGCAGGGAGGCCTGTTTCTGCGAGACATCATCTCCCTCTCTCCGCCTGACTCATGTCTGAGAGACCAGGAGGAGACAGAGGGGTCTTTGTAGCACTCTCAGTTCCCACATCTGAAAAACTTGTCTCATCTGGGCAAAAATATTTTTCTCCTCACTTGAGTACATGCAGTGTGAGATGAACTGTTCTCCTAAACAACTAGTGTGGGCTTTACAGACACAAAGGTGACAACTCCTCTGTTGTGACGTCCTATGTCATTAAGAAAGACATGGAGAGGAGAGAAATATAGAGTTTGAACTTATTACCGCTGTGATCCGTTGTGACCAACTACTTTGTTATGGATTTTCCTCCTCACTCAGCAGTTCAAACCCCTTTGTCGTCATTACATGACATACCAGTCCCACCCATGACATAAAATATAATGGTGGTTAGGAGATTCCCAGAGCAACTGGGATATTAGACACAAACAAATTAGGTCATTGCCGTTAGGCAACAGAACTAACCTCTTAGACCACTGTTTCCCAAACTGTGGTATGTAGATGCATCTCCAGGGGTGTCAGACAATATGGGGAAATTTGTGGCAGTAAAGCGGAGGCGCTCAATGTTGTGTTTATAAAATCCCCAACGACAACCCTGCCGACAACTTTTTCATCTTAAGACAGAAATATGATATGAAGCTCTTTCTAAAAGTGAAAAATGGCCACTGTCTGGACAATCAGATCCTTTTCAGACAGAAATGATATACATTCAACTTTATTGTACTTTAACAAATGTCACATAATCATGAAACTGATTTAATTCTCTTCAAACTTTCTGTTAAACCTCATCAAGTGGGAGAACTTGAACAAACACCAGACTGGGAATGTTTGCAACTGTAACTAGTTTAATCTGTTTAAGCCAGTTGAATTATGGTAAATAAATCCATATAACATCAATCACTTCTTATCTCTAAGCAATTGCACATTGATGGTTTTATTTTTCTGCCATCTTCCAAAGTACAAACATGTTTCAACACTCACAACCGAATCAAAGGATGTTGACATATTTGGCTCTGGATGAAAGAAAGAAAACTAAACCAAATTAAACTAAACTAAACTACACAACCTTCGCTGTATGTGTGATGGATATCATCTTTGCTGAAGCTGAGTTTGTTTGGCAGAATGGTGGGGGATAAATCTGCATTCTGGTACTGGAAAATTATTTTAAGAAAAATCGATAGGCAAGAAAAAAAGAAGAAAAAAAAGGAGAGATAAATGTAAATTTGAGGGTTAGCTCATCCTGTTGCTTGTGTGACCTGAATGGGATGTGTTTACAGGTTGTTTAGACATCATTCGTTCAGTGAATCTGTTCTGCACAGATAAACAGTTCAAAGAAAGGAGTTGACAGAGAGTGAGTGAAACTTTCTTTGTGGATTGATGGGATCCATTTGTGATAATGTTGTTTTCTGTGAGCAGCCTTTAAGAAGTGTGATGTTTCTTTTATTGGGCTAGATTACTGTAATTCCCCTACTATTGCCAAGAGACGTGTTAAATTGAGCAGAGAGACACTTTATTAAGATCGTGTGATATTTCATATCCATTCCCTTTCAGTGCCGGCCAGTGACTCGCAGGTGGTGAGTCAATAAGTTGACTCATTGTCTGCCTATTCACAATAACACCCAGCCATATTTCAGCCTATGGATCCAGCCTCTGTGCTCAGCCTCTGGTGACACTGCTTCAGTGTTATCCATCTGACATCTTCAGACGGTTCCAGGTGTGACAAAATACTACAATGTGTTGTTCAAGTGTCTGAAGTAATGACAAAGATCAAGGGTGCTGCCCTTTTAACTTTCTGTGCTACAGATGTTGGCTACAAGCCTTAAACCAGCAAAAGTATTCTACAAACTAAACCACTGTTATAGGATTCTGATCAAGACAACTCAAGTCAACTTAATTCATGTAGATTTGGAAATAACAAAAGGTAACCAAAGTGACGAGTTACAAACTCCACTCAGGGAGACACCTGCCCACATAGGGATTCAAGGTGTGGTGAAGGCGCTAACCACTGCATCACAGTGCCACAAATAAGAAAATAATAATACACAATACATCATTTTAAAAAAGTATGACCTGTTGTGAATTAATTAGACTCTAACCATGTAGAAATGTAGTTAAATTAGGTGTTGCCCATCCTGTAGTGGCCCTCAGGTTAAACCACACATTTTAGATTCTGATTGGAAACCAGTGCAGAGAGTAGCACAGGTGTAATGGGGTCTCTTTTTTTCCAAGTCAGAAGACAAACAGCAGTGTTTTAAACAAGCTGCAGGCACTAAATAGATAGCTGCTTGCAGTGTGCATGCAAAGAATTACAATAGTCAGGAGGTGACGATATAAAGGCATGCATCATCCTTTTCAAAGGTCCCATATCATGCTCCTTTTCTGCAGTTTAATAAGGATCATTGATGTCTTCATGAAATGGTAGTAACATGTTTTGGTCCAAAAAGCCAATAAATCAATCACAGCAGCATTGTTTCCAGGCTCTCATAGCCCCTCTGTTCAGAACGCTCTGATTTAGTGGGCGTGACCTTCATATGTAAATGAGCCACCGCTGATACCGCCCTGCTCTTCCACGTCACTGAGAGCAGCGCCACGAGCTCCGAGCGTACAATGTTTCGAAAACAGCGAAATTCGTTTACCATAACATTACAGGCTAAAACAACACGCTAACCGTAGCTAAAGTTAGCATCCTGAAGCTAACACAGAGACAGGGGGGACACTGAGGAAAAGCTCTTACATCTGCTCCACAGCACACAGCATTTAAAATACTCACATTTCCAGGGTCTGAGGTTTGTTGGCGGATGGTTGGTAATGCGCGTGGATTCAGGACCAGTCTATTCTCTATCCCTCTGTTGTACTGTCCAAAGTTGGAAAAGCAGTTGGCAGTGAAGTGACTAGCACACACATGCACAGTTTTACTGAGTGTAGCTGTCACATTTCCTTGATAACTGAACTCTAGCCACTGAGTCTTGTCTTCTTCTGAGATGGGAAGCTTGTGCATGAAACTATGTGGCTGTTTACAGCCAAAAACAGAGCAGTGATGGCTCTGCAACTTTGGCAGTGGGCAGGGAGGGGGTTCAGGGGTATCTGCTCCGGTGGACCAATCAGGTCAGACTTGCTCCTGATTGGTCAAAAAAGGGAATTGCTGACATCTGCAAACCCCCAAAATCCAAACAGCTTGTTTTAGGTCAGGATTTTACATTCACAAGCACTACTAAGTATAATTTTTTTTCCATTAAATTTCACATTTTGTGGGCTGGGAGGAAAGCCAAAGACCCACAAATTTCACTAAAAGACTTAGTAAAGTGATTTTTGCATAATATGGGACTGTTAAATCTTAAGGTCTAACCTATGAAGCTGGACAATGAAAGGTCAAATGTTTGTCAAATTAGAAACAAATTCAGTTAGGCACCAAAAGTGGATACAAGTGAATCCAGAGTGCTCTCATCTGACCGCTCAGTGGTCAGATGACCTCAGTCTTTTTTTTTTTCAAGGGGAGGAAGTTGAAGCTTAACCATGATTTAATGTCTCTAAGAAATTTAAGCAAGGGCTGCAGTGATCCCTTTTCAGTTTCGAAGGCCAGTATATTTGAGCATCATTGGTGGGGCAGTGGGACGAGACATGTTTTTGAAAAATAAGCCCTCGGGACAGCATTGAAAAAGAATATAGGATCAAGCCTAGAACAGACCCTCAGGGGATGCCACAAGTAAGAGGGGCTGTCTCAAAGAAATAATCACACCACTCTTATCTGTTCAGTAGGACTGTAACGCTTTTGATTCAAACTTGACTGGAGGTTATTATGATCAACAGTGTCAAAGGCAGCTGAAGTGCCAGGATGGTTAATATCAGATCATTAGACTCTCACAAGAGTAGTTTCAGCACTATGATAAACAGAATCTTTAAAAAGGAGAGCGTTTTCCATCTGTCGTTGTCTCAGCTGCAGAGAGATGAAAAAAGCATGCTGGCTTCGCCTAAAATTCTGGACTGGACTGATGATCTACAAACCATTAAGTTGAGTACGTCAAATCAATGATTGAATAATGTTTGAGTAACTTTTTCCCATTCTGTCTTCAGAAAACAAACCCCCTGAAAAATCAGCCCATTGTTACTCAACAGTGAGGAGTGTTATTTTCATTTCACAGCACCAAATCCTGTGGTCAGTCGGGTGTGAAAATCTGCCTGTTTGTGGCCCCGTACAACGTCACTGTTTGTTGCAGCACTGCTGTTTCCATCAATCAGACAGGGAACATTCACTGTCGACTGAACAAGAGCGCCAACATATGGTTTGCCCAAACAAAACAAATAAAGAATATAAAGGATTCTTAGATTGATGAGAAGCTTGTCTTATGTGTTAAAGTTTTCATTTGTCATCTTAAGATGTTTACGCTCTGAATCCCTGCAGACCTGCTGCGCTGTGTGCAGTCTGGACTATCACTGATTATACTTGTTATTATTTCTCAGTTTGAGGTTACACCCATGAGTGTGACTCGGAGATGGGCATCTGACAGAATTTCTAAACTAATGACTTCAAGCTAGTTGGCATGTTCACGTTGGCCAAGTGTGCCTGCCACAGCGCTGTGAGAAGCCCTGCTGTCATACGTGTTTTTCTGCCAGGACGCGCCTGGTGAAGTCTACGAACTGTAGCTGTGCTGTGCATCACTCCAACATGAGTGTAGACCAGTCCAGTACTTTTTATTACCCTGCACTGCCTCTGTGTTTATAAAGACGAGTGAAAACAGATGAAACACCACAAGTTCTTCAAAGTCAGAGCAGCAGAAGATTGAGAGAGACATTCCCCTGCAGAGAAGATCACAGACTAATAAAGGGAGTTATGGTAATGAGAGAGAGTCATGATAAATCAAATGCAGTTACAGAGGGAGGCTTCCTCTGGAATGGGAAAAAAAGAAAATTGCACTCTGCAAACTCTGCCTGTGACAGAGTCTCTGAGGAGATGCATGGTTAGAGGATTTATTTGGTGCAGGATCCAGGATTTATAAAGCCTCTTAAAATCCATGATTATTAAATTATGAGACCTAATTTCCACATAACTAAGGCCTGGATTGCTCAAAATCTTCTGCAGAAATCAGACAAAAATGTATATCATGATTTAGTCAGGACAAACTGATATATGATGACCACATGACTCTCACCCAAGCGGCAACAACCGGTGCAGAAAAATGAAGCCTATGTGGAAGTGCTGAAAGTTGCTCTACATTGAGGATCCACTTGAGGCTGGCTGCAGAAAAAACGGACGTCACGTAAACACCCAGACAGGAACACAGACTTTTGCAGCATTAAAAAGCACATTTACAGCCTGGTTCAAAAAGAAGCTTGGGTCTGAAATGTTGATTTTGCTATCGGCACACACTGTGTGAGTGGTGAATTTTTTCTAACTCAGCGGTTAAGACGATACAAGCATCGTCTGATTGTCCAATCAGAGACACAGCTCAGCTCAGCAACTGACAGGTGCCCTGTAGCTGTTAGGAAGGAAGCTCAAAGCCCAGGTCATATCCAATATAGCTGTACCCTCAGATTGCCTTAATTTGCAGAATCAGGGACACACAGATAATGTGAACTACATCCATGTTTTTTACAGCCTATGCTCCGACCCAGGACTTTAAAATGACATTTCACCTACTATCTAATGTAAAAAAAAAAATGCTTAAAGGCTGAAAGAAATCAGGTTGTGATGGCTTTGTCCTTATGTTTGCAAAAGAATCTTTGATCTTGAATTTTCTTCATTTAAACCAGTCTTTTTTATATCTGCAAGAGCAAATATGATTTCATCCTGGAAAGTAGTTTAAGGTCCCATATTGTGGAGTATCTGCTCCGGTGGACCAATCAGGTCAGACTTGCTCCTGATTGGTCTAAAAAGGGAATTGCTGACGTCAGCAATTCCTCAAAATCCAAAGCTCGTTTTAGGTCAGGATTTTACATTAACAAGCACTACTAAGAACAGGTTTTGTCATTAAATATCACATTTTGTGGGCTGGGAGAAAAGGCAAGACCCACAAATTTCACTAAAGACTTAAGCAAGTGATTTTTGCAAAATATGGGACCTTTAAATCTGCTGTATTTAGAAAACATTTAACAACATTCAAATTGTGGATGCACAATGAAACCTCTGTTTTTGTTCTGAGGATGTCTTTCCTTGTACTGTTTTCTAATGTATTAATATATTACCATGCACGTTCAGGAAAAACTGGGCTTTTCTTTGGCTGTTGAGAACTCCAGGATGAAGCAGTCTGGGAGGATTTCTCTTGGCCTGAAAAGGAAAAGTTAATAAATTGTTCAGCATTCTAGTGACAGTAGTGGGGTTGGACCTTCATGCACAGGTGCTCAAGGGTCGGATGTTTGGTCTTTTATGACTGTATCTCATCCCAAGGCTTCACTCAGCTGCACAAGTGTGAGCTGTTACAGTATGTATGCTGGTCCAACATCTGCACGGTTCATGTGGCCGCTCTAAGAAATGAAGTAGAGAAGAAGCACGTCCCAGCTTATGTCTGGAAACCTGCCTGCTGCACTCGGGAGGCCGTTTGAGCAGCCAAAGTGGAAACAGTCCTCAGTCTTCCTGGAAGTGATAGAGGAACTCAAAATTCTGGTAGTCAGAGGCACTTCCCACAACAGAGGCACATATGGACGCTAAAATGTAGAGCTTGCAGAGAAGACACTAATTACAGAAATTTAGTATAGGGTTGTTAAAGATACACCGACTAATGTCACAAAGGAGACGGAATTAAAAGGTTCAGATCAAAGAAGGGTCAAATGAATTTTTATTATTTGTTTTCATACCACAGGGGTGTTTTCACTGTCTGTGTTTTTTTCACCACAAAAACGCCTGTTTTGTTTTTCAAAGCCGAATGTACAGACATTTGGTCTAGTTAACTAAATTTACTGGTGTGTTTGTGTTCATCTGACAGCTGAGACGTAAAATAATCTGGAGAATTTCAGTTAATCTTTTCTCATTATTCCTTTCATTGTGCTCACACAGGTTCAAAAAATAAAATACAGTAAATAATTACACTGAAGAGATGATAGTGTAGACTCCTGTACTGTAAAAATGTAAACGTAGACATCATGAGGCCACTTCCTTGTTTGAGTCTTGAAGCTTTTGGTCTTGTTTTAAAGCCATCTCAATGTTTCAGAACAAGGTGTGACATGTGAATGACAAAGACTAATTCATTTTTCAACTCGTTTAGAGGGGAGCTTTTTAAACACGATAAGATTTGTGGTAGAATCTTAATAGGTAAATTTATTTTTTAGAACTAACATACTAAGAGAGATTGTTGAATTTTGCATGTGTGGTTGTGAGGGTCAACAGAAAAAAATGAGTTACTTGCAGAAAAAAAGTTGATGTCACCAGGATGGCTCATCTTCTTTATGAGAAAAAAAACATGCTGCCATATAAAAAAAAAAAATAATAAAAAAAAAAAAAAAACAGAAAATTTTGGATTCAGTGTAAATTGCTGTGTTAAAATTTGTCTCAGGCTAAGGATTTTGCACACATCACTGTCTCTTATATAACAAAGCAGACCTCCTGAGGCAACAGAAGAATGGAGGATTAATTCAACTTTCTTTATAAGGCCTGACTCCCAAAGTTGTTAGTGGCTGTAACATCTGGTATCATCAGCAAATTTTGTTTGTTACTCCTCAGACTCACTTCATTTTGATAGAAGTGCTTCTAATGTTTTTGTTCCCTCACGCTGGTCTGAGCTACAAAGCCTCCTTCAATTGGATTATTTTATTTGTTTACAGCTGGATTCTGCCAATGTATTTATTAATGTAATGATTACTTGATATCATCTGTTTCCTTCGTCATATAAAATGTTTTTTTAATCAGAATAGAAATATAAAGTAAAATAAATAAAGCACCAGTGCAATATACACAGAGACTTTATTTGCATATTGTTGAAAACAAGATTTTTTGGAGATGGTCTCTTTTAGCCAGCCTCAAGTGGCCAAATAAAGAACTGTGATTATTTGCACTTGTGCAGTGGGCTCAATTTTCAACAGCTTCAGGTGACTGATGAGTAAGACTGGCACCTTCAAAGAAGCCAGAACCAACTCTGAGGTTTCAAATGTGCTTTTATTGCAAAATCACACGTTTCTTTCCGAGCTCTCCACACTTTCCCACAGAGTTGTGTGTCAACCTTTGATGTTATCAAGAAACTGTGACGTCTATAAGAACATGTACAAACCCAGGGTGGCTTAATCGACAATGAGTAAGTACAAACCCATTATTCAGTAGCAAGATTTCCCATCAGAACACCTGAGGCATTAAAAGTGTTTTTTTTTTTTTTTTTTCTGGGTTTGTTTTTTGTTCTTGGAGAATTTCAGAGTTAAAGCTAGTCTTTGCACTTGTGTTTATATAAGGATAAAACTGTCACAGTTACATCTAAACAGCCAAATTTAGTTGAACCTTTTGAATTACTTCCATTTCAGAGATCTGTTTTTTAATGTGTGTGAAATGACTGCTTCTTTTTTGACCCACATATTTCATGAACAGTTTTTATGGTATAAAATGAGAATTATAAATTTGAAAGACGTTAACTTTGCTCATGTTCAGTATTTTTGTTGATCATTGTCCTGTCTTGTGTTTTCTGTCATAATAAAAAAGAAATCAGCCCCAATGATTACTTTCTTCAAAGAACAAAACAAATGAAAAAACATGCTTGAGTTAGTTTCTCATTCAAAAACAAAGACATGAATGCAAAATAATTTTGAGGAAATTATCCAGTCCAATCCACTTTATTTATGAAGCACATTTTAAAAACAATAAAGTTTACCGAAGTGCTGCACAGTAAAAACAAATAAAAATAAAAACATCAATAAAGCAAATTAAATACATTCGTCGACAACAGGAGAAGCATGAAAAGTGAACAGCAGATAATGGTAATTTGATAAAAGCTTATTGAAGGTACCATTTTTTTTTTAGTTTTAACCCCTTGTGTCTTATTTGAAGTCAAGACTCAAAACTTCCACTTTTCTCCAGCCTCATGGTTATTTCAGATCACTGTGACTTCATATCTCTTCCTACCACAGATAAATCCCTGCTGGCACAGACCTTGGGCTTTTCAGCTTTGTGGGACCGCCTTGTTACACAGAGACGACTCGTGCCTCGGGCTAATGAGCATGGAGTGAGTTGTCCTCTGAACAAACTGCAAATGCCACCTTCAAAGGAGACGTGCAGTGCCCCAGTTTCAGTGGCCACAGGGAGCTGTCTGCCACCATGCAGTTTAAAAATTTCTCTTGTTACCATAAAATATCTGGTAAAGATTACACGTGGAAGGAGTTAGGGTGACCTAGAAGGCCTGGTTTGGAGGTTAGAGATGTAGAAACTCATGTAAATGTTAATGCTTACAGTGTGTTTTATCACACTAACTTACACACTCTGTATACTGGCGAGCTAACCCAGAACTTTTGAGGATATTGGTTTCTTTCAGCTGGCAACTTTGTTCCTGTAATTTCTTCCTGAAAGACAGAAGACAGAGCTTACACACTCCTAATGAGGAAGTGAGGACAGAACAAAGGCTTTACCGTATGAATGTGATGTCAGGCACTTTGAATCTCTCATACTGCGCCCTTTGTAAGCCCCTGTGCTTTAAGAGGAGTTTGAGTCACAAGAGAGGACTTGCTCTGCTCTGTAACTGAGCAGCCGCGAGCTTTTGGATAAATAAATAATCAAGGAGCAAAGCACGGGGTCATCGGGAGGCTGATCTCTGAGATATTCAAGTGGGATAATAATAATGGCTGTTCCATCATATTCACAGAGTTTTCAGCCTGCCTTCTCAATCTACTTCTTAATATTTCCCTTGAGGCATCTTTTCTGCAGTTGTCTTTCCCTCCATTCATCTTTCATTCCCTCCTAGAGCAGCAGCCTATGTTGTGATTCACTCAGGCTCCACTGATCATTTTAAAGGTCAAGGTCTGTTTGTCCACTTCTGGTCCGCTCAGCAGGAGATGCTAGAGACTTTATTAGCCTGATTGCCTTTGAAGTCCTCAAACGGCTGCAAGAAACTCAACCTCCTGATCAAAGGAGCGAAAGAGAGGGACAAGGAAATAGGAATGATGTGCTTTGGCTTCTCCTCTGCTGGATATCTGCAAATGATGATGTTCTGAGTTGAGTTTATGAAGGAATATCACACATCTCATATCATCAAAAAACATATCAGGGGTATATGATTTCACCTCAGTGGAAAAATCAGGATCATTCATCTGAGAACAATTTTCTACTTTCACAGGAGGATGAAATACAAACGGTATTAATGTGGAAATGAAACTAAATGAGGTCAGTACAGTGCCAATCAGCTGGATTAATATGACCCCTGACTACTTTCATCAATCACACACAGCCTGTAACAACACAGCTGACATTTGCTGCGATTGTCCTTGTGAATTGATGTCGTATGAGACACCACGCCCTGTTTAATGAGCTGTTTTGGATAAGATGTCCACTTTTTATGCCACTTCATGCTGTCACGTTTTTTGGCTGCTCTTTCAATCCCTGGAATACAAGGTAAGACGGGAGATGAAGAAATTTCCTCTGGTGAGTGTCACGTCCTTTAATTAAATTAAAGGCTAAACCCTTCTCTGCCAAACAAGGTTTATTACTTTAATGTGTTAAATCCTGAGTTTTGAGGATGTTTCCAAAGCCTTTGAATTCAATTTTGGTGGAAAAACACAAAACATTTGATTACTAATTCAGATTTTAAGAAACACATAAAGCTCCGTGTGTTTCTACCAACCTTGCCCTGAGACCCAAGAAACAAAAACTTTGACGATGACGTCAACATTTGCATATAAAGCTGAGTTCTGACACAATAAGGTCCCTAAGCCATTTGGCAACCTCATGAGTAAACCTTGATCCGCCAACTCAAACACAGAAATCAGGGATTGCATTAAGTCATTTAGAAACAACAGAGACCTTCCAAATGTTGTTTTCATTTGGTGTCCGGTCACTGATTCGCTGCCAGATATTGTTCTTAGTTGTCTCTACTGTGCCCACAATTTAAGGGCGATTAAGAGTAATCATTTTGATTTGAAAAGTAAAATAGAAGAATGGCTCGACTCTGTCCTTAAAAGGCCTGAAGCCAGTCCCAGGAACCATCTGTTGACTTTCTTGATGCTAGTAAAGTTATTACAAGCGACTGCTCACTCTCCTCATAGGTTTGTGTTGAATCGCTGGAATGGGACTGATAATGATCCAGCTGCCATCACCGGCTGGAGTCAGGGACTTCAGGTCCTTCATATCGTGCTCCTTTCATCATCACCCAGGACATTAGTTCGGCTCATTGACCCAGTGATGTCTCTCCAGTATCTCTTTTTCCCAAGATAGGAGAGGATGACTGAGAGCCTCCTGCTCCTCTGTGTCTCCTGTATCTGCGTCACTGCCTGATAATCATGACTTTACCGGCAGCCTTCACTTGATGCGTTATCTCAGCTGGGGTGTGCCAAAACGGATGCGCACCAATATGGGATCCATGCTTCCTAACAAGGGTCTGTGCATGGAGGCGTTGGGATCTGGACACTCAACACTGATCCGAGTATCAAAGGTGAGTGTGTCAGCAAGTCTCCTCCTTCAGTGTAATCCTCAGTACCACCAAGAGGAGAGACTGTGGGTGGGAGGCGTCATTTCCAATCCATCAGAACTAACTTTAGATTTATACACCCAAACCTAATAAAATTATTCTTTTTCCTTAAGATTTTTAAGGGTTTTATATATTAGTCTTTGGTTATTTTCATTTCTGACAGCATAAATTATGTCAAGAATAAAGTCAAACTATTTGGAATTTATTTGCTCTGCTTGTGCTGTCATGCTGCCACAACTCACAGATGAAATTTAATGGATCAGTCGTCTAAGTCAGCACAAAAACACGGTCGTAACTTTTCCCAAAACATTCAGAATATCCTCTGGAGTCTTCATAATTTCATCCAATATCTTGAAGCAAAACATCAAGGAATTTCTTTAAAGATTATTTCAGTGTGACTTTATTTTGATACTTTTTACACTAAAACATGTCTGAAATTAAACATTGGACAGATGTTTTACTTCACGGTGTTGTGTGGAGCGATCAGCTGACAGCTCTATGCAGTGAACCCTGTGAAGACGAGTGCTGACTGAAGGGTTATGGAGCAGGTTATCGCAAACTCTTCACTGTTCATCCCGAGCACTGCACTTTAGATGTGAACTACTGGTCATAGTTTCCTCTCAACCAAGCCTTTTTTTTTGTCTCTGTAGTTGCTGCAATAACAACATTCTTCAACACAAAGTGTGCTATTAAACTTCTCCTTACCAAGAAGACATAGATAAAGGGTTTACAGATCCATCAAACTGTATGTAGCAAGTTTGAAGACATGAATAATCACTGCAGACATAAACATGTGTCAGCCGTTTTAAACAGTTGGTTTTAAATGACAAATCAGCCTTCTTCAATTTTCAAAAATGGTTCTTTAATAAATAGCAAAATCCTGACTGATTTTAAAAACATCAGCAGCTCTTTGAGACAAACCTGTATGATCATGAGACACCTATCAATTTGTTCAATGTGAGATCTAGTCACCAAGCAGGGTGCATGTTACAAAACACTGAGATGATACAAAGCTCTTTTTACCTCAGTTTACAGAAATGTCCCTCTGGGTATGACAGGTGAGACTTGAGAAGAGGCAATCAACGAAGGTTCTTTTGGTGAAGAATTTGATGAAACAGTGACAAACTCAAAAGGGGGAGAAGTGTATTTGAAATGCTGGACAAACAATGTATCATTTGATCCCAGAAACGATGCCACAATCTGACTCCCTTCCTTCAGACTAAGTGTCAGATAACAGAAAGCATTGGCCCCCCACACACATACATCCGGAGTAAACATTCCATATAAGCAAACACAGGGACAGACTTCGGGAGTCCAAGGAGGGATCACGCCACACTCCAGGGGCTATCAGCTAACCCTTCCCCCCCTGAGCCGACACGTTTTCTTTCTCCATGGCTTCAGTGAGTGATGACGGCTCTCTGTTTTTACATTATCAAAGTGACAACCACTGGAGCTCCTGTTGTGCTTCAAGGATCGTACTGTCCATGTTTTGTTGTCCATTCATTCCTCCAATGTTTCCATGAGTGGTTCACTTTGGACTGCTACTGTAGAAACAGTATACTAAAAGCCATGATGACACAACAGGCCGCCACCCAGGGACTCTTCCGCTCACCTGAAGAAGACAAATATGCACATGTAAGTTCATTGCACCATATCTTTCTGATACTACACTTCATATTTGCTTTAGCATTACAGCTATCACAGACATACCTATTCTTGCACACTTCCAGAATATTCCTAGAAGCCTGGGAAAGACACAATAAAAAAAGTTAAAACAGCTGTATGCCTTCATTTTTCCCTAATCGTCACACCACTTTCAAATTTGCATGAGAACTGAGAAAAGTGCTCCACAAAACCCAGGGAGTCATCAGATGACCATGTAAGGAGTGTGCTAAGTGGAAGAAATGGGGACAGCAGGCAGGTCTTATTATCTCTGGTGACAGCTGAGGAAAATGTGGCATCCCAGACCTTCACTTTTCTGCTGCGTCTGTCGGCCTGGGTGAGGGCTTGTGATAGTTGTGATAGATACGAAGCTCTCAAAGTGACCAGATGGTGTCAGCATCCCATTGGGAATTATATTTTTATTGACCTTGACTAACCCTTGTTCAAAGTTATATATCAACACGATGGGCAAATTTATATTCTCAAATAATGTCGCCATGTTTTCCTGTGAGAATCACACACTCTCAGAATTCGCCTGGAGTCATTATTCTCCTCAGATTGAAGGCACATCCCCACCGCACAAACAAACCAAATCAACAGAAATTATGCCTCATGCTCAGTCAACAAATCAATCAAGAGGGAAAAAGTATTAAATCATCCCATCTGCCATCCTCAGTCTCATGTGTTTGTCTGGAGAGGATGTCCCTCCCTGCCCTGATGGAGTGTGTGTGCGAAATGTGTGTGAGCAAGTGTGTGAGAATGTGTGCAGCATTTCCAGGGCTGTGCCAGACTTGTTAAAAGTGAATCAGAGTTTGTACATCCAAGAATAATAATGATCCACTAACTGATGAAAATGTAGGCTATTTCACTTGCTTAAAGGAAGAGCATCTTATAAAAATATAAAATCAGAATGTTTCGTATTGTAGCATAAAGCTAAAGGAGAAAGATGCACACACTGACTGAACATTTTAGAGAAACAGGTTTAGCTGTGAGATTGTTAATGTCCTGTTTGCACCTGAAGCTTCCAGACAAAAAACCCCAATAACTTAATATCTAAATGCAAAATGGATAAAATCAAAATAATGAGCTTTACATCAAGTTTATTAACTAAAAGTAATACTTATGGAAGTTTGACATTAAAAGTATTTCCTAAAATTATTGAAACAGCTGATTGTTTTTTGCTTCCATGTCCATGTAATGATGTATTCAGCACAGCATGCTGCTGATTCAGAGTGTGGTCTTCTAGTTTTGTTACAAATAATATTCACAATAAATAAAAGAGAAAGAGGCATTTTGGGAGACTATTATCACTTAAAGCTCTTAAAACAGCATCATTCTTTAAATACCATGAGTGGGGTCAGCTCTTACCCGGTCTTGTTCTTGTCCAGCAGGCTGGGAGCCATTGCTCTGATATAGGCACAGGTACAGATCAGAAGGAGGATCACTGTCAGCAGTGACTGGAAGTTGAAAATGGCCGACTACAAGACAAAAAAAAAAAATGAGTACAAGCATGAGTTTGTGCTTCTCATCACTGTTAATTCTTGCAAATAAGAAAGAGTGATTTTACAGTAGTTTATTTTCAGCAAACAGTTATGTTCAGAAACTTGTACTATGTAATGCTGTTGTACCAGCTGGTCTCTCTCAGTTTGGAAAAAAGTCTGTTTGCCTTGACCTAGATTAAGTTGCATGGTTGTCAGAGGGCTTTATGCCAAATTAGAAGGATGATATTCATATTCAGACTTGTAGCCAAGTTGTCATCTTATCTCAAGTGTTTACATTAAGGCTCATACATGAGTATACAAGCTACAGCAAAAGTATGCAGCACAGCAAAAGTTACGTGTATAGGTATATTTCAAACCATAGTGCCCCTCCACCGAAAAATCCAAGCCTCATTGGCTTCAAGCTAAGTACTTGATGCCAAAACAAAAATTGGGACCTCATATCACTTCACTTACAATAAGTCATAGCATGTCAAAGGGGATGTATTTTAGTGTTTAAGGACATAAATTTCAGCTTTAAACCACAGTGTGTGTCTGCTAATGCTTGTGACACAGTTAGCACTTAAAATGAAGATGAAAATGAGCCACAGTTCTCCTGTAGGATAGGATGAGTTAGCTGTTCTCTGTCTGGGTTTAAATAAGCAGGTTGGTTGTTTACCAGACATGTTGAGGGAACTTAGGGAAATGCCAAAAACAGCAAACTTAAACTGTGGCTTAGCTGGCTGGTACAGTCTGGAATAGTCTCATTAGCAACTTGGGTACACCACAAAAAAGTACAACTAAGCAGCCTTGTGCTGTGAAAAACTAACCCTAACCTAATGATTTAAATCCATGCAAAACATCAACTGGCTTCGATAACATGTAATAGAATGAGAATTGCACAAAACAATAGATGTTAAAATAGATTGGTGTATTCAATAAAAATCAATAACAACAGCCATATGAGAAAAAAACAAACAAACAAAAAAATACTATACCAGCTTTATAATTGGGCAATCATTCATCAGGTCATCCACTAACCTGCTTTGACATAAGCTGTTGAAAATCTATACTAAACCAAGATAATTTACATCTAAAATGATTCAAATATAGCCTAGCAACAATTAACATTATCATATCATCTAAGAAATAGCAGAGACATGGTAAATTTTGCACTTGAAACATTTAGCCATTAGTTGATCTTGTATTTAGGGCACCAACACTGACACTTCTGACTGACAAAGTAGTTCGAATAAACTAGGGCAGTCAGGAAATTAAGTAAACAATTTAAAATTTAAATCTACACATTGGATTACATTATCACATTAATAAAGGACAAGTTCTGCCTGTATCCTCAGCAACTCTTCTCAGCTGAGTTTACAGTGTGCACATTCTTTGATTAAGATGAGGTCAATTGAACACTTTCATTTATTTTTTAATTCTGATTTAAACTATTAACTCTTGACTTAGTGGATGACCTTCTTGCGAGTTTACGGTTTGTGATATAATCTGAATGGCATACCACTACATCCTGTGGGCAGTATATAAATATATCAGCCATGTGGCTCATTCACACCTATGAATGCACGCTCCTTGAACTACGGGGCAGCTACGTGGCACACACCCCAAAACATTGCGATTCTTGCAGCGATCGTGATCCGCACCCCGTGATACCACTTCTGATTGAGGTCAAACGTCTGCTACTAATGAATAAACGCGACTAACAGTTGAAGAGCTTCAGAATTCAGTCACATTTATAACAGTAACTTAATGTTCAGACAGAACTGGCTAAACTTTTAGCCCGTAAGAGCTAGTTAATGCTAGCTTTGTAGCGTAGCATTCCTTTTACGTCATTCCTTACGCAGCGATGAGATTATATGTTATTCCAGTATGCTACCAACGAAGATTACTCGCATAACGCATGCTAATATCACACTTAAACACACTGTACACCCGTACAATCGCCATATGAGGAAAACCTTACCATTATTGTTGTGAGTCAAAGCCACATCACACTTCCTGCTCTCTGGAACTTACGTTACGTACCCAATGACGTTTACAAAACGTAAGCACGCACTGCGCTTCCAAATCTCGTGTGCTGATTGGTTCAGGAGCTCCGGAGTTGAAAGTTGAATCGTCTGTCAGGAAACCTGTCAGCAGAGAGCGGCAATGATTTGAGTGTCAAACAAAATAACACGTCGTCCGATCAACGCGGTAGTTTGCCTGTGCAATACCGTAAGTCTTTTAAAGAGATTACAGATGTAAATTGTTGTATCCTTTCTAAAGCAGAAATGTATGGAGACCGCTTGTGGTAAGAGGACACTGTTATATGTGGGCTGGGCCGACACACAGCTGTAGCACGCCCAAGAGTCGTCTTGCAGAAACCTACAAGCACAAGGATAGCTAATAAGCTAGTCATATAGCTCCTCCAGAAAGGACGGATTGATGAAATCTGTCTCAGTTGGGCTGCGAACAGTGCTTAAACCTTAGGTATTGTGGGCTAGAGAAGGATAAAAACATGTCTTTATTGGAGTAAACACGTCATTATGAATGAGATCAGGTAAAATATGTTGATGAAAGGATATACCATAGCTTTAAAAATGAGAAAACTTAAATAACCACTGAGATATCACCTAAAAAACTACATTGCCTTCAGTGTTGGTCAGATTATGCAAAACGTTCAATGATTGGCAAGGCATTTGTCCACTTTTCATATGTATTTCAGACTTAAAAACTAACAATATTATCAATAATGCATTACTCAATTCTGTACATCCTGCAGTGAACTGTTACTAATCTGTCAATAGTCAAATGGGTCCTCTCCTGTTTGTGTGATGTAAGATAAACATTTTTGTGGTCCACTTCTCTCTCAGAGTTTTCACAATGAAGTCCCCTCCCTCCAACCAGCCACGGCAGCATCTTGATTGCATTTAAACCATGTTACAGAAATCCCCGTCGACCCTTCCTTCCCAGACGCTCCAAGCGAGCCCTTCATGTAAGAAGAAATCTGTCACATTGTAAACCACACATAAATAATGTTCTGCATATTTTATTACATGAGAGTGGGTAGAAACTTGGTGTAAATAAACAGGTCTCGGGAGAAGAGTCTAGTTCCAAACAGCAAAAGAAGAGTGGATGATAGACACATATTTAACTTAATGGAATGAATTTGAGGAAATTTGGCTCACTGACCCATTAAGGCTTCTTTTTGCATGTCTAATCCTTAAGATAGGTCTTGTTTGTACTTTAGTTGAACATCTTATGGACAGTAAAGCAATGCCAAATGAACTGCAATGACAGGTTACTTGTTTTAGTGCTATTTTGACGCTTACAGAACTGATTCTAATTGTACATTCAGATTTGTGCTGCCACTGGTTGAAATGTGCTGAGGTTTCAATGTTCTCTATTCAGACAGTAGTAACTCTCCCAGCATGGATAGTGTGCAAAAAAAATGACCTGTTATTGTGCTGCTAATTTCAGTTAGCAAGATGTTATGGACAAAATCATAAAGAAGCGATAAAGGCAGTTGGAAAAGCTGAAGAAGTCATCTGATTTAAAAAGATTTAAAAATAAAAAAAACCTTTAAAGTGTTTAAAAATGCTGTAACACCCCTGTCTCCTCCGGGAGCAGGATTCTAAGGGTGAAAAGTGTGAACTGCTTCTCAGCTGTGGCCTTTCAAACCTTGTTTTAATGCCAAGGCCAGTATCTGTCAAGTTATGCTGACACAACTTATTTTTCCTCTGACGTGATGTTGGTATAAGTTAAGACAGATTGTCTGGCCTTGAGGCCTTTCTTTATTGATGCATGAGTTGTAATTTGTTCCTATTTGTCAAGTAGTCTGAGATAGACATTACTTTGAATGAATAATGAATGGATGGCTGTGGCAGAGCCTGCTGCTGTTAAGTGAGTGACACTGAAATTCCCAGAGAGTTTGATCTTGAGGTGCAGAGTTGGAGAGAGCATGAGGAGAAAGTCCAGAGAAAGGACAGTGAGTAGACTGGCCTAATTGCCAGGGCCTATTAGAGAAATGGTTAATTGCCCTTCTCTGTATGAAGTCTCCTTTTAAGAACCTACATCCATAATTATAGACTCCCTTTGTGACTAACTTGTATAGAATGGCCTTCACACAGTAATGTTATACGGTTTTATTCACATCAGCTTGAAGAGATGACAATGAAAAGGTTGTGTAAGAATACAGAGGGAGTTAAAAGAGAGGATGAAGCTGTGTGGCTGCTGTAGTGGTGCTTTGCTTGGTGATTTAAGCCTGTGATTGATTCTGCTGATCAAGTGACTGAACGGGAAGACTTCTGAAGGTTGTTCACAGCTCTCCATTCCTGAAAGACAGCAATGTTCATTTAATTGGATGGTTCTTCTCTCAGTACCAGAGGGTCATCGTCCCTGCACAACAGATGTTACAGTTACTAATGAGTAGCTGGGCTAACTTTATGAGGTTAAAGTTGAACCCTTCTGCCCCCTCATCTTGCTTGGCCCCTTCGTCCAGCCACGCCCTTGCTTAAAACACAAAGGTTCACCTTTAATACTCTGCAAGGCTCTTTGTGCACGTGCGCATCTGTGGAGAGGGCTGTCTTTCAGATTTCTGCTGTATGTCTTATTTTCAATGACCTTGACCACCTGTTCTGTCAATACCAAGAAGGAGCACACAAAAAAGTTCTGTCACATTCTGACTTATAGCACTGTGTCCGAAGGCCGTCATTTTCATTTTTTCAACATGTCCAGTTTGGCTAACTGCCAATTTAGCTGTCCTTTTCCCTCCATCTCCACACACTTTGCCCTGTAGTTAAGCAGGGGAGATATCCAACTCACCTCTCACTTCACGTGGAAGCAGTAATCATACGTTCTGGCCTGGACATCCGTAATCAAGTAAAAGTTTCTCAAGGCCCAAAAGGAAAGATAGAAAACCATTTGTAGCTAGTTAACCTAAATAGCCTTTCATATTGTAATCCTTACATCAACATCTTTTGTAACTGATCTGTTGAATGGAGACTCTTTTTGGCAGCAGACTAAACTTCAACTGCAGCAGTGAGTGAGTCATTTAACCAAGACATTCGCCTGAGGGCAAGGCGACATTACCAGATATCTTTCTCAGCTCAACCACAGAAAAGTGTCATTTTGGCAAAACATGATTTTGTCTCCTGGGTTAAAGTGATTCTGACAGCCTGAAACCTACAGGGTTTTCCTATTTATTGTGGTCTGGCCTTGACTGAAGCAGTTTTAAGTGTTAGGCTGTAGCAGTAAGTGATTGATAACTCTTTTTTAAACCATAGGGCTCTCATCATCGCTGGCTTCCTATTTTCAAATATTGTGGCTGTTCTTGCTTCTTTTTGTCAACTTTTTTACAAACTGTCCTCCATCAAAAATCTGGATTAGTATGAGATGAGGAATTGGACACATGGCTGCAGAACCAGAGATAAATTAAAAATTTAAACTTTCTTTAAAACTTCTTCTCCTTTTTAAAACTCTTAACATAGACTTACACATGACACTCAGACATGCACTAAGAAACAAATGTATTGTTAATCTTGGACAAGATGTAGAGACTGGAGAAACTAGTCAACAACCGAGGCTGTTTGGTAATGTTCTTGTATTATCTTTAACAGCGTGTAATTACCTTGCTGGTGGTCGAGAGGCCACATTTCCTCACAAAAACCTGTCAAAACCTGTTAATCTCTTTGTGGCTCCACTGACTCAGAGAGACCCCCATTAGAGACACTCACTGGGGTGTTTATTACCAAATCCAAGCAGTGAAACTACGAGGCACGTTGATGAAAGTGGAAGATCCACACAGCTTTACTACACCCAACTGGATCAGCTGGAAAGGGTTCTGTTAAAGGCAAAATAAATAGTATTGGCACTTAAGAAGCTATATGTTTGTTTTTCTGCAGATCATGAGTGGGACAGTCCAACAGATTACTCTAACCACTGATCCAGACACTCCCTACTTCCTGCGAGTGGACTGGGCTGAAGACCTGGGTGCTGGTTTCACTGTGGCTCTCACTGATGGCGACTCGGCATGGATTGGAGAGGGTAAATATTCTGAAACATGAAAACAAATGAGCCAAACAAAGAGCCTTTTCCATCATTCATAACCTATTATTTGAGGCAATATTCATAACTTGATACTGTCTTACAAAATCCAACATCTTTGACCCCATATGAGGCAGGTTGGTCATCAGCTCTACCATCAGACTCCAAACTGTGTAGGCACCTGGCTGAACCCCCCCTCATTATATGATAACTGTTGGTCCTTTAACCAGAGGGACAGCAGTGACCTTGTTCTACTGTTGCTACTGTGCTGCAGCTTACAGGTGTATTACGTAGATTAGATTCGACAAGGCTTGTCTTTGTATGCACTTGTCAGTGTGTAGTGTGTGTAGTGTGTGTATGTGTGTGTGTGTGACATATGCACATGAGCCCATTTACCTGGAAGGACACCTGGAACATAACAGCTCCTTAGTTTTCTATTGCTGTCCATCTGCACAGCTGACAGGCAGAGATGAGGCTGTGACAGCTATGTGCGGGCTTCTGGGTCGTCAGTGTTCCTGTGTTTGATGTGCTAATTGGGACCCTCAACCGGTGTTAGCAGCTGTGCAACAGCTGATGACATTCCCCTTGGTTTCTCTGCATGCTTGCTTTTAAATCAGCTGTCACATGCATCCATACATTACTACTAAATTAATGTTTGTGTTTTTTTCTCTGCCATCACCTCCTTTATGTTTCACTCAGCTGTGCAATTAAAAATGGTTCAGAAATTATAAAAATGCCCTCTTTGTGTCCAGTTTCAGAAGACGAGGTGATGAAGGAGGCAAATGATTTGGGAGTCACCAGAGAAAAATATGTGGAGGATCTTCTTCGAGTGCTAACAGGAGATAAAGGAGTTAGAGGAGAAGGAAGGAAAGAAGGTGACAAGGATGCATGTTCTTTCAGCCTCACTCCAGATCACTGCCATCTCTCGTACCAGAAGATCTGTAATGATATCTGGGTGAGCTAAAGATTTCAGCTGACTATATTTTTGTGTTAACTGTAGGAAAATCTTTGTTTCCATTCATATCAAAGGAACATAATCATAGTTTGTTTATATTTAAAGACAATTAAATCAAATTTTAATTGTAGCACAAGCAGACAATAACAGTAGAAACAAAATATGACCCAGTCTTTAATTGTAAAAGGACACAAAACAAGTTGATCCTGGCACAACTTTTAATGTAAGTTTGTGCAACACCAACCAGTCAAACCAGTGACACCAAAGCACATATTTTATACATTTATGGTAAAATCATAATCTGAAAGTCATATTTCTTTTTTTCCACAATTTTCAAGTTTTATCATAAAAGATAAACAAATGAAGGCAAATGATAACATACATAAAAAAACATAGATCAAAATACTAACATCAACACACACCTATTCACACCAAGTACATTTGCACCAAATGACATAAATACCTTATATATTTATATTTATCATCTTGGCACTTAGTTCATGTATCAGGAATATCACTTGACATATGATAGAGTTTTTCAGGGGTTTTATAAAACCTAATTAACCATTTATACTGTAGGAACTTAAGTTGTGTTTTATGGTTTGTTTTTGGGCTTCAGACAGGCCTTATTCCAGTCTATTTCATCGATGTCTTGCTGCACATCGTGTCTCCATACGTTTCAGTGTATGTATTGCCAAATCCTTTGACATAATCAGATTATAGTTTTTAGACAGTAGGCCTTTCTCTTCCTGAAAGTCATATTTCTTGTGTGCCATTGTTGTCACAGAGGATTAGCATGCTCCTGAAAGTTTTGCTGTTTGAAAAAAACTTTAAACTCAGGAATGTCTTCTTCAGACCAGTCAGATTGTATTTAATCACCTTACTTGGGCTAAACAATTTTGGAAAATAATCTAATAGTGTTTTTTTTTCTTGCCAGTATTGAAATTGCAATTGAGCATGCGGTTTTTGAGGGGGGTGTTTATCTTTTTCATTGTTCACTGAACACAAGCAATAAACCGTTTAATAGTATGACCAACACAACAAAGGATACTGTCAACATATAAACAATTCTTTCCTGTCGGCCAGGCCTACGTGTCGTGATGAAATGAGATGGATTGAAGTATGAATTGATAGGAGTAACATATCTTTATTTAACTATTAAGTTCATGGTATCATATTGACTGATTGATTTAACTTCAAGCCTTGTAGATGTGTAATGTATCTTTCATTAATTACTTCGATAAAATCAGAGATAATGAGAGAAATATGTCAAAATGTGGAATGCACTTTTTTGTAAAATGAAAAAGAAACACTGGTGAGCAAAAATATCAATACTAATAGTATGAAAGTCTTACTGATCTTTTATCAGTAACGAAACAGAAACTAGAATAATTGTACTTCAAAATTTCTTTCTTTTTTTTTTTTTTTAAATGCAGCCCTTGGGATTTGAAAATTGCATTATATTGCATTGCGATGCCTGTTTTAATTCGATTAATGGTTCAGCCCTACACCTTACTGTAAATTGAAGCACATGAACGTGTTGACCAGTTTGCCATTATATTACACATATATTTGAGAAACCTAACACAAACTAGAGGTGTCCCAGTCCGATATTGATATTGGATATCGGTCCGATATCAGCAAAAAAACAAGTATCGTATCAGAATGCATCTAAAATCTCAGATATAAGCAGTTTCTGTTACCCATTGGTTAATAATAAATGGGTCAGTTTTTCCTCATACCTTCTGTTGCTGATTACTGTTCTTTGTTAGAATAATATCACTTAATCAAGCCTTTTCTAACATGACAGACATACTACAAAATAAGTAATAAAAGTATGCATGTTTAATGCTGATATCATATTGGATTGATATTGGTATCGGCCAATACTCAATGCTGCAGTATCGGTATCATATCGGAAGTGAAAATGTAATATCGGGACATCCCTATCACAAACATAAACTGAAACAGGGCAGTCACACAAATATAAAAACTGTTGTTTCATTGTTGTAGGACAAGAAAATGAACCTTAAAAACCAAACTTCCAAACTAGATAGATTTTTTTTAATGAGGAATTTTTTCAAGGTTGAGTTTTTTAGTTGTCAGTAACCATACATCAGTGGTTCATACATGAATGTTGCTCTTCTCTTAGGTCGCTGTCCCCTGAGGATGGATCCATCTAACAACATACACACAAATAAAAAGGAAGTCTTATATTTTACAGGGGGCTGTTTAGCAGATAAGCTTTATAGTCTCCTTACATTATAGCAGAATTCAAAAGCCTCAGGTGCCCTAAGGCTGCTTGAGATAGGAATCATTGCTAACCTGTCATCTAATAGCTACAGCAAAAGGTATTTGTTCAGAGGCCACGGCTCGTAAACACTTTGGGAAAAAGTTTTCCTTCTGGGTAAGAAGGAGATTGCTTGTGTTAATGCTAACAATCACTTTTACCTTGGTGTATTGCATTATTACCACAGTGATGTACACAAACTACAAACGTTGAGATGCAAATGTGTTTGAAACACGCTGTACTCGGCTTTTCTCACATAGTTTACCACAGCTGACAGGTTTGATGGAGTGTAGTGCTTTGAGTGGATTATGGTGTTATTCCTTAACTAATGGAGGATGCTGTTGCCTCCAGGGAGCAGGTCACTTGAGGTCCTGGGACTGCTGACCAGGTAGAGGAGACCAGAGGGAGAAGGCCAGAGGGTTAGGATCACTTTGGAGACAATAAAACTAGATTTATGGACAAGACCTTTCCCATCTTAAAATGCTAAACAACAGCTGATTAGAGCCTTCCCTTTCTTTTCCCACTTTGTCTCACCAGCTCTTCCTTTGCCTGTGTGTGTGTGTGTGTATGTGTGTGTGTATCAGTGTCAGGACTCATGAAGACAAACTCTTGAGTTTAGAGGCTATGAGTTATTGGTGCTGTAAATGAAGATTTGTTTTGACACACTGTCTTATGTGGCTTCTTTCAGTATAATTATGATGATAACTAATATAGAAAGAACATAAACTTCATAGGACACATTGCGAATTAAGTCTATCAGGTATCTGACACTGGCATAGAAACTTTCACTAAACCTGACTCTGAGTCATTGCGTCATTCAAGAATAAACTGCAACAAATACAAGGATAGACACGGCATTCTTTATTTGTCAAACACTATTTTTTTTTTTTTTTTGCGAAGGCGGCGTTTGACTTGTTTTGTATTTTGTGCATCCAGAAGTGTTAGCCTGAGGGAGAGCATAGACCACACATATTGATTGACAGTGGTCCAATATGTCGAGACCCAAGAGTGCATTTCGAAAACTCGGTCCATTCTCGCACTGTGGCTGACAGTGTTCATCAGTCTGTGCTCTGCACTCTGTGTGTGTGGTAGAAACAAATCTCATGATCCTCTGGGACTTTTTACAAGAAGTGCAGATTTCCACACTTGTCTAACACCTGCTTCTTTTCTTTTTTCTCCTTTTCTTTTTTTTTTTTTGCTCTTCTTTCTTTTCCTCCAGCATGTCACAAAGGTTAAGAAGTGGAACATATTTTCTCTGAGGGATAATTTAAGGGTGCAGAAATGAGCAAATATGAGGCAGGTTTCCTTCTGGAGTAGGAGAAAGGAGGCTGGTGACAAAACAGGTGTTGAACTTAACCTGACATTCATATTTTATGAATATGACCCCAGAAGTTGTAATGATGGTTGTAATTTTCATCTTTATTGTAAAAAGAAATTACTAAGCAGGTGTCTTACATGGCTGAGTCAAGGATTATCTCCACCTTAATGTCTGTTTAAGTACCAATCTGTCAACAGCAGAATGAAAGGTAAATTTCAGTATGGGCACGTGTCAGGGAAGACACTTCTTGTTCTTGAAGAGGAGCAGTGGTGTGTTTAGGAGCATTGGTTTTAGGGTTGCAGCATGAGATTATTTTTTCCAACAATCAAAAAATCTTGCAGATAGTCTTTCATTGTAACGCCATTCATATTTATTTTTGTTCACTGTCAAATAATAAAAATGCTAATCAAACACTTCCTGAATCCAAAGTGAAGTCTTTAAATGTCTGACATTATCACAGCAGCAGTCCATTTTTAAGACTCTTTACTCCATGTAAAAAACAATAAATAAATGATTCAGATTCTCACATTAAGAGCGCCAATTCTGTTATTTTAAAGATTTTCACATTTCAAATACCCTAAAACCATGAATCAATTGGCAAAAGCAGTCTCTATTTTGATAACTAAGAGACACTTGTTGTGGTCTGTTCATGACTACTACAAGCTGACCCACGTTTTAAACTAGTTTTTTCAGTCAAAAGACCTAAATGAAAGCAGGAAATGTTATTTCACTGTCTTCTCTGATTTGTAGATTTGTACAACCAAATTTGAGGTAAATCAATCACTGCCTTTGTTGCCATTCATTCCTTTTTATTAAATTCTTGAATGCAGCAGATGTGGACTGAGTGTGTCTCTATTTCCAGAAACTTAGAAGTGCATTTTGCGTTAAGGATGGCCAGCTTTGTTCCTTCACTGATTTCAAGCGTAAAGGTCACACCAAAATTGAATTTCCCCTTTGCTCGGAAGCGGCCAATAAGATTGAGATCTGTTGAGAGAAAAACAAGCAACCCAGAAATTTTTTTCCTCTTGATAATGAACTGTGATGGGTTTAGCCAGAACTTTCTCTAGCACTGGTTCTGGCTAGGTGAGACCAGTTATCCAGAGACTTTTTCACATTTTATACCAATCTGTGTTTGAATTGCTCTCATGGCTCAGTTCTGTCTTCAGACCAGGGAGATTGAGGCTCTGATTTCAGACAGTTGTGGTTAAAGAAACCATGGGATACTGGATGAGACTTGGTGGATTAATGTGACACTGATTGTTTCCAGGTTTTTTGTTGCCAAAATGAACCGGTGTTATCGGTCACTGGGGTTTTCAGCTGCGCACTGTGACGCCAGCCGCAAATTTCACTGGAGTAGTTCATGTTTTCTTTTTTAGATTAAATCATCGCAAGTTTTGAAGCATGAAATTTCACTATGTTCTAAAAGTAATATTTGAGAAACATGGAAAAATAAATTAAAGTGGGAGGAGTTTCGGACTTTAAATAAAACGCATGAGTGAATACTTTGACTAAAGCCCAAAACGTAAGACCTGGAATGATGCCAACAAACATTTATAATTCATTGGCCTGTTATTGTCTCTATCCTCTCAGGGAAGCAAAGCTGTGTTGTTTTATCCGTGTTTGACTTAATTTTTAGTCCACATCTGTTTGAATAAAAAGAGAGAACTCTCTCTTTATCTGGGTCTTCCCACCTCAGAGTGTGGGGTCCATCTCAAGGCTTTGCTGAACAGGCTTCAGTTCTAATTTTTGATCTTATTTTCATGCAACCAACAACTTCTGACAGTTGATCATTTCTTTCTGGGCCATGTTTAGTGATCACATATCAAATGTTACATTGGTTGTACAAACTCATAATACACAATTCAAAACTTAATTCAGGCCATATGTGGACTTGGAGTAAAACATGACTATTGTTAATATACGATGTAGTGTATTGTTTCAGCAGTTACTCTGGTATTGTGGTAAAAGTTTGGTCTCTGTTTAGCTGTAGTTGAGGCTGATGAAAAAAAGATGGGACAAGAGGTGAAAAGTGTTTAAGTAGGGAAGAGCATTTAAAAAAAAATTGTGGAGATAGTGTGATGTCACTCATTTGTTTCTCATACAGAGTTTTAAAGACTATAGTAATCATGTGCCGCATTAGTTTGAGTTTGGATGAAGCAAAGAGGTGGGCCCTGAAGCTTCGCAGACACTTACTGGGTGCCCACCTGTCAATCAAGTCAGCCATGCCCTAAATGCTAGACATAATTATTTTTGCGGTAAAATAGGCTTTTATACTTAATTTGTATGCGGTTTCCAGGGTTTTTGCAGCCAGCAGCAGAATCTTGGGGGACTGTGGTTTATACCTCTTCTGTACAGACTTACATTTTTTGACCAGGGGGTTGTTGCTCGGTAGAAATGCTCTTCAGAAGTCACTGGGAACTAGTCCACTTTTTTTTTTTAAATGGTCTCTTGCAATAGCTCTTCTTCTGGTGGGTACCTGGTTATCCGTACATCAGTTTTTCCAAACTCATGACAGTTTGACCAGATTACACTTGTATTTTATCTGAGTCTAGGGATGGGTACCGAATTAGGTACATTTATTGACCGAATTCTGTCAAAAGTACCAGGTATCGATTCATTTAAGATCAAAAGATACCATCTTTAGGAACTTAAATACATCCTTGTGACTGGGAGGAAGTGAAAGTGTGGGCGATTTTCCATGCTGAATGTGAACACAGCATAACACAGTATAGGTAGACTGAAGAATAAATATATTCAATTGAAAAAAATAATTACATTTTATTATTAAACAAATTGACATTTTTGCCTCATAGAGACAAAAAAGTACCGAAAATTGGTACCGTTGAGTACCGATACTGATTGCCAGTTACTGGGCGTTGGTACCGTATCATTTCAAATGTGAAACGACCAATCCCTATCTGAGTCTGGTTGAATTTTTCCAAAACTGTTCCTCTCAGATCCCTTTGACACATGCCGATGTACAGTTTCCTTCAGTCCCATATGTCACAGTACCACAGCTGTGTCACCCTCACATGGCAGTCATGCTGTCTGTATTCAAACAGCTTTGAAGTGGGTGACTGTTTCACTGAATCTTGTCTACCTGTGGCTTCCTGCGAGCTGTTTTGCATGAGCAGCTTTCAAAGAAGGTAGTAACAATGTGAGAGTGCTCCCTCTGCAGTGTTTAAAACATGCATAAAGACATAACCAGCTAATTGATCATAATGAAGTTCATCAAAAATTAATTTTGGACACGAGTGTTAAACAATCACTAACTGTTATCACCTGATTCCAAAGCTCACTGCATGCAAGAGACTCACCTATCTCGAGATTTTCAATTGTTCATTTATCATAGTAGTTTCTTTAAGGTCAAAAAAAGATTGCCTGAAACACTGTAACATATATTTTGGTGATTTATTTGATGAGATTTCAGAGAAAGCTGCTCTTCATTCAGACTTTGAAGAAAAATGACAGAAGTTGAATACAAGTTTCCCTTCAGCTGTGCTAATGTAGTACACTTGTTTTGCTGTTAGTGTCTGGAAAATTGTTGCACAACTGGCTGCCAGATTTTCTCATTCTGACCGCGTTAAAGAGTTTTATACACCAACGTGTTTCTCCTGCTGTCATCACCTACATGTTCAAGCACAGAGCAGCTTCTTATTGAGCCAGTGTTTACCTTTCTGGTGGATGTTTGCTAGACTAATCTGAATTTCTTACTGCCTTGTTTTCAAACCTCTGAATTTATCAATCACAACTTCTACTTAAATCCATTTTCTAGCTCCCTGTCTTCATCTGCCCTTAAGTTGCTTCTGTGTCCCATGTGGATGTATGTTTATGGGAACGTTCATGTTATCAGAGAGACTCTTTGCAGTCGCCTCTCACTTCCTGCTCTTTATCTGGCCTCACGCCTCTGCATGGCGGACCCAAGGGCTGATGCCACAAGCTGATCCCTGCACAGTGCCCACACTTCCCATAAGGAGGGACCTTGCCTTCCCTTGAACACTGTCTCTTTGTTGTAGTGCGCACACTGCTCCCTAAACCACTTCCCTGACACAACAATCACCTGAGTTGAAAAAGTTAAATAAATGTCACAAGTATGTTTAATTTAACTATCGATCACTGCCCACAGTTAAATGAGACTCGTCACCTAAACTGCAGGAGTGGACTGGGGGTTTGATCTACAGCGATGTGTCAAAGGAGGCTTTTGTGTCATATGAACCCCTGCAGTAATGTCAAACAAACTTAAATGGACACCAAGATTTTAAACCCACATTTTGCTTCCTGGTGATGCTACATGACGCTGTATAGACCATCTTTTTCTTTTTTTTTTTTAAGTTTATGAACTCTCTTTCAGAAGACAAAGAGCTGATTGAAGAATCTCAGCTCCTTTACTTCCTCCTCTTTGTCTTTTAATGTCATGATCGCTGCTTTGATCTTTTTAATTGTTTAACTAAACCAATCCGGTCATATGAAAATCATTTGACTGCCGTTTGAAGAAAAAAGAGATATAAACAGTTTGCTGGTTTTATTTCTCTTTTAGACAAGTCAGATAGAAAAATGTGGAAGTGGGTTGAGCACCACAGACAAACAGTCTGACCTCCCACACCTTGGCAAAGGCTGGCAGACGTTTGGAGGCTGACCTTTCACTTTATCTCTGAGTCTCAGGAGGGAAACAGAAGCTCAAGAAAATCCAGCTTTTTCAACTTTTACAGCAGTTGGAAATAGTCGTCGACTGTTTGAATTCTTCAATTTATATCTTGTTTAGCATGTCCTTCCTCTTTCCATGCTGCGCTGTAAAGTAAATGTAAACTTTTGGTGAGCTGGAATTTATATGTTTACTGCAGCGAGTCTTCTCAGAAACTGTGAAAGTAAAGACGGTGAAACACACCAACTTATAAAAGTGGGAGTAGCAGAAATAAACAGCTGCAGGGTGTCATTTCCAACACTGATCCAGTAAATAACGGTTGTCTCCTCAGCTCTTGGGATCACTGGTTTTTGAACCGGTGCTCAGGATGAATTATGGTGTCAAACGAGTCAGCAGGTAAAATATTCATGTCAAAGTCTTGGTCATTAAAATGGGTCGAAACCTGTGGGGCAAATGTTCAAGGTTTTATTCTTTAAAGTGTGCAAATATTAGTGTAGTCTTTATCGTCTGCATGTCAAGAGTGTCAACAAGAGTGCCTTCATATTATACTCCCTCACATGGCTGATTTATTGCTGGAGGACTTTCCTGTGGGAGAACAGAGGTGACTTTGGCACAGAAAAGTAAGAGAAGAGTTTTTAGGAAGACATCAAAGCTTTTACACTTAACACACCATCATTGTTTAACTCTCCACGTGTGCAAACAGATAAAAACGTGCATTTTACTACCTTGTACGTTTGTATGATGGCCAAGCCGAGCATCATCCATTCTTGCTTAACTCTGCCTATAGGCTAGTCCCACTAATGGAGTGACGCATGCAAGCTAGTTTAGGCAACTTGAGGTGGCCCACTTCCCGATTTGCAATGTCTCCTTGTTACAATCACCTGACAAAGTTTCCTCCCAATTAGGTGTTCTTTTAAAGCTGCAGGATTTCCAGTCTCTCCCTTTGCCTTACCAGTGCCACTGCTTAGGGATGGGTACTGAATTAGGTTCTTTTACAGGCACCGACCAAATTCTGTCTGTGGTACTGAGTACCAGTTCATGTAAAATCAAACAGTACCATGTTTCAATACCTAAATGCATCCTTGTGACTGTGAGGGAGTGGAAGAGAAGGCGATTTTCCATACTGGACATGAACACAGCATTGCAAGTTTATATGTTGAGAAATAAATATGTTAAATTAAAAAATAGATTTTATTATTATACAAATGAATATTTATTACCTCATAAACACACACAAAGTTATAAAAAATTGGTACCGTTGAGTACCGATACTGGTTGCCAGGTACCAGCGTCATTACCGTATCATTTTAAATGTGAAAGGTACCCATCCCTAGCACTGCTGCCTTGCATAAGTGCTGTGCTCCCCGGTATCCACCTATAGGCTGTGACTACTTTCTACATTGTACTATTGTAAGTGCCTTAAGTATTTAGATTAGTCTATTATCATAGTTGTATCTTCCTCTATCCCACTCATACCCTGACTTGGTCCCAGCAGATGTCTGATCTTGATCAAATTTTCTGCCCGTTAGAAGAAAGTCTTTGTGCTTAATGCTGCCAAGTGCTCTGTTATGATAGTTCAAGATAAAATAAGACACATTATCTTGATTTGATGTTGGGACTTCGTTGGTGATTTAACATTAGGCAGTCAAGGTGTGTTAATGGTTTTTGTAGAGCACTTTTTAAAGGCCAATTGATGAAAGGGGTTTAAGATAATGTCATCACTCCTCGCTCTTTGTAAAGTAGTAGTTAGATAGTAGTAAGAACATTTGGGGTAAAGATGTTGACAGTGATGTTATACTGCTAAAATAAAGTGATCAACTCGACATGAGCTGACTGACGGAAATGTCTTTATGAATGGTGGGCTGTCTTACCTAAACAACCAACTACACCATTGTCAACTCGTCAGTGACTTACGTGGCTCAGTGTCCCTTAAAATCCACAAGACAAGCCTGCACTGTATCACTGTGACATCCTAATTGTTGCTTTGGACTTTTATGAGTTCTCAGGAAACTCATCCTCTTTGTATTCAGGGTGGTCCTCTCTGTGTCTTAATGCTGTGAAGTGGACTTTTGTTTAATCGTCAATTTCCGTGCTGTGATCCAGTTCAGAGCTATCAGCAGCACTGACACTGATTTTCCAAAATTGT
Source organism: Halichoeres trimaculatus (assembly GCF_033239565.1). NCBI lineage: Eukaryota > Metazoa > Chordata > Actinopteri > Labriformes > Labridae > Halichoeres > Halichoeres trimaculatus. Next base: position 25,286,843 of record NW_027437183.1, read on the forward strand.
TTTTGTAATGTTTGAATGATGCTGGATGGTGTCGTAATCTCTAAAAGGGTGATCACAGATTTATCGGTCAGGTCTTTGATGACTCGTACTTAAAAAAGTGGGAGAGCAGAATTTGAAACGAGAGAAAGAGGACTGTAAAGAAGAGAGGATTGATGGAAACAGACGGACAGGCTGAGGCAGTCAGCTGTGGGAGTGATGTGAAGCGAATGTCCGCTCATTGAAACATGCTCAGGTTCACCAGAGGAAGAAACAGCTGTGTGGCCTGCCAGGACAGCATCAGCCTCGGCCAAAAATGACAAGTATTTTATGAGAGCTTTTGAAGATGGCGGCTTTATTACAGTGGGTCTGTGACCTCTGAGAAGGCCAGTGAAGATTTAGCACCACATCACCTTCTGGTTTCCCAGTGTATTAGAGCACAGTACCTGCATGCTTGTGTGTGTGTTAGTGTGTGAGTGCGTGTAGTCTCCCAGGCAACATGCAAACAAAGATTGTCCTGTTTTTGGAAATATGTTTGGTGTGACAGCTCTGATAAGCAAACACACACTCAAGGTTGAAAGGTGTTTTCTGCTTTCTCGTGTTTTGTATTTCTGTGTTGTTGTTTGCTGAAGATGGAGTCTTGTGATCCTTGAAGGGTTTATGGTGGGACTTTGAAAATTTTACACATAAGTTTAATATCAGTAGAAAGTCTTCTGTTTTGTGTTATCTACTGCCTGCCTCAGGTTTTCTCAGTAGTTTTCTGCCAAAGTACAAACCGAGTGAGGAATGTTTAATCACACCTGAAGCCTGCTTGTGATTCCAAAAAGTCACAGACCAGAAGCAACAAGGAGGAAACTGTGTGCTCACCTGCATAGTTTACTGGTGACCAATGAATTTATCCCGTTTGGCATCTACAAAGAAAAAGTCTCCTGCTTCAAAGAAGATATGATGTAATAAAGTTGCACCTATACACTGCAGAGTTCAGGGGCTGAAGTGGAGGTGTGAAATCTTACTCATTATTTACTGAAAACGGGTTTAGAGAAAAGTGGTTGAGAGCTGAGTTTTGACTCATTACCTTTGGTATTGTACCAATTTCCTTGCTCCTTAGTCATGTCTGCTTTTTAAGAGGATCTCAAGGTACTCTTGGGGCAGCTAGAACGTGTTTTTTCCCTGGTATGTCAAGCTCAAAGGAAAGCACCCAGAAGCTATGCTGTCATGAACCAACTGTCATCTGTCATATCACTTGGTTCCTCAAATGATGATAAGATGTAACTTTATTTATCCTGAGAGCAGGTGATGAGCAGTTGCATTGCCAAGAAGAAGAGAGAGCAAATGTAGAAGTATAACATGTTAAATCAAAATCCACTCATGATCAGATTGCTGTGGTTTCACACATGCTATTTCATGGTACACCTCATTATTTCATATAATTTCATGTGATTCAGCAACCAGAGACATGGATCCTGAGGATATGAGATCAGATATGAAAAACAAGGGCACCTTTTCCTCTACTGTTGATCTCTAGGCATGAGGTGAATGAGTCACAAAGTTTGCATCAAAAAAAAAAAAAAAATCATGCCTTTCTCTGCTGCACTGCGACCATGGTTAACATATTTTGAAGCTAGCCAGTCTACAGATAAAACCTTAGTCCACCAAGCATAGCCCCTCTTCATCCCTGAATCTGCTCATTTCTTTTTCTGCTCTCTTTCTCCCCCTCCTCCTTTCTTCTTCAGGTGCATTTGGGTTCTGTGGTGCTCCAGCCAGCTCCAGACTCTTTACAGCTGAACCAGGAGATGATTGGCCAGTCCCTGAAGCACAGCGCAAAGCTAGAGTCGGATAACTGCCAGCTGCTGGAGGAGAATCGTCGACTGAAACGGGAGCACAAGAGGATTCTTAGAGAGTAAGAATGAGGGAGGACACCCGCCCTGTGTTTTGTTCAGATGGATCATAATCTGTGTTTAGGAAAAAAAACATGTGGCAGGGAGCAAATGTCAAGTTCCTACGGAAAATACCTCGATGGGATTTAATTATTTCCTCAAGATGTTTAGCGCTGTTTTTTGTTTGTTGATCATCTTGTTTGCATGCAAACTCTCTTTGCGTTTAAGTTGCGCTGCCAGCTGTTTATATGCTCAGCAGTCACCCAGTATGACATCACCACTGGTCTGAGAGTTTTCAGGGTTCCACCCAGTGTTGCAAAGTAGGCTTGTGATTTCTGAGAACTAACATCAGATGCTTTGCTTCCATGTCTTTCATTTTATACATCCCTGATGCTTGGCCTCCGTCTGAACAGGATTGTTCGTCCATGTCTAATGAATGGTGCTTGGCAAGAGACTGAGGAGGAGGAGGGTGACTGTAGTTTGCGCAGGGTGGAGGCTTCAGCATCATTCTCAGCAATTTACTCCGAGAAGAGAAAGCAAACAAGAACATAGTGTTTAAAGCATTTTCAACATTTTTACAGGATTTGTCTCTATGTTGTGTTGTCTGCGTGCATGTCTGTGTTTAAGTGTCTGTATACTGTAGTCCTTTGCCCTACCTGTGTATGCTTCACTCACTGTTGTGTTTTTCTCTCCAGGTTGGAGCAGCAGGTTCAGGAGAAGGAGGCACTGGAAAGAGAGCTTTACTCACGCTTTGTCAAAGTTCTGAATGAGAAGAAGTCCAAAATCAGAGGCCTGCAGGACACCCTCCAGCACCTCCGACAAGCTGATGGCTTACAGGAGGGAGGACGAAGGTCAGACACTGACCTGAAAAGCCTCATCAAATGCTGTCATGCTTTGGCATGATGTGTTAAACTTGCTTGTTTTTAGCTGCAACTATGGGAAAATTTCTTATCATACACAAAGTTGATGAAATACATTGCCTGCCCCCCCAAAAAAGTCACCGCCAAAAAAAAGGTCAAGCACTGTTATCTTTCATTGGAGCAACTGTTTCAATAAGCTTCTGCAATGTCACAAGATTTTTTTTCATCCAGTGTTGCATTAATTTTTCTCCAAGACCTTGCATTGATGATGGTAGAGTTTGACCGCTGAGCAAAGCCTTCTCCAGCACATCCCAAAGATTCTCAATGGGGTTAAGGTCTGGACTCTGTGGAGGCCAATCCATGTGTGAAAATGATGTCTTGTGCTCCCTAAACCACTGTTTTTACAATTTGAGCCTAATGAACCCTGGCATGGAATATGGCCGTGCCATATTGGCAGTTATTCCATCCATTGATGGAATAACCTGGTCATTCAGTATCTTCAGGTAGTCAGCTGACCTCATTCTTTGAGCACAGACTGTTGCTGAACCTAGACCTGACCAACTGCAGCAACCCCAGATCATAGCACTGCCCCCACAGGCTTGGACAGTAGGCACTAGGTATGATGGGTGATCACTTCATCTGCCTCTCTTCTTACCCTGATAGCCCATCACTCTGGAACAGGGTCAATCTGGACTCATCAGACCACATGACCTTCTTCCATTGCTCCAGAGTCCATTTTTTAGAAAATTGAAGCCTTTTTTTCTGGTTAGCCTCACTGATGGCTGACTGACAGCGGTCAGACTCTACCATCATCAATGCAAGATCTTTGTGAAAAATGAATGCAACACTGGATGGAAACAAATCTTGTGACATTGGAGAGGCTTATCGGAGCAATGCCCCAGTGAATACATGCCCCAACAAAGCTAAAGGTGGTCCAACAAAATATTAGAGTGTGTGACCTTTTTTTTGGCCGGCAGTGTATGTGTGGTCATAACAAGAACTTCTTGGTCTGGTGGAACGGGTTATGATATTGACATCAACAGTATATTCCCTTTGAAATGACTTCTGCCTCACGATGAATCTGATTAAACTTAACGTTCTTCACACACTGATTTTCTGCATCAAATGCTCTGTCCCTTCAGTGACAATGATCCTGATGAGGATGAGGACAGAGCAGCAGCGTCAGCTGAGAGAATTCATCCATCTCTGGAGGAGACTGTCCTCATCACAGGTCTGTATGTTAAGGTATTTGGGGGAGCTGCTTTTTTATATTCTGTGTTTCATGAGAGTTAAACCACTAAAATTCAAACCTATTTAAAAGACATAAAATAAATAATTTGGAAAAACAAAGGAACAATGCAAAAAGAGGAGTAAGGGTTTTCATCCTGCCTAGCTGATATGTTGCAACAGCAATATTAGTTATAAAAACCAGATTGAAACATCCATAATTTCGCAGAATAAAATAACAAAGGATTTTCTCCAGAGGGAAGGCAGGACCCAACAACGGGCTTCAAAAGATAATGAGAATTGGCAGCTAGCTCTGTATTGCTGAGTTAACCAAACAAATGTGTGTGATTTTGATGGTGGTGTAAGCTTCAGTTTCACTCTAGTATTCCTGTATATGAGTTACAAACACATACATCACTCTACTTCCATGCATATGCTACACGTTTTAGAGGAGTAGGGTGTGAATGCATTGAATCTGGCAAATTTTCGCCCATTCCTGGTACTCCTGGTGACTTCATAGGTCAAGATGTGACTCAGTATTGATGCAGACTCTTAAGTGTAACCCTTAAGTTCTAGCTTTCCTTGAACTGATTTTACTGTCTAATAAAGCTGACAGTTGAATGTAATTGATTATGTAAGCAGGGGGTTCAAACATCAACTTTAAAAGCACTCACAAGCAGAGTGTATACCCTCGGGTAGCCAGGTTCTGGGAAACACTTGTGTGAGTCATAAACCCACCCTGAGACGTCTGCTGTGATTGCTTCAGCACGGCCGTCCATGAGGTGGTCTTCTTTTCCTGCGTTATGCAGAGCAGGCGTGATGTCACATCTGCTGAGTAATAGCAATCTGCAATCTGCTGGGGTAACCCACCGGTCGCTCGCTCAACAGTCCTGTTTGTGTTCACAGCCAAGCTCAAGACCCCCGGATAGAATAATACAGTTGCCGAACACGTTGCAGTGGCTTCATCAGGCTCTCTGGTTTGGCTCTGGACATCTGCACTTTCTCTGTTCTTCTCTATCACACACACACACACCCTGCCCTCCGTGCTCCCATCCTGGCCCCAGTGAAGATGGATGAAAGTTGTAGATTGCTCAGTGCGAGTCCTGGCTCACACCTCACTGTTTGCAGCCCAGGAGAGTTTTACAGCGCTTTATTGTGTTTTAAAGCCTGCATGAAAATCACCTGGCACACATCTCTTATCGTCAGGCCTTGATGAATTTCTCCCATGTGTCCTCCATATTCTAAGCCTCCAAACACGATAGGTGTGTTTTCCAAAGTTGTTGTATTTACTCACTGAGTCATCTAACACACAGAAAGTCCTGGTGGTTTCTAAGAACAAGCCTGATGTCTCTGGCTGTTATCATAATCTAATGGATCATTACTCCTTCTTATTTATGTTATGCAGCTTTAGCTTTGTAACCCTAGCAACTAATTAACTTATATCCACTTTCACATCAGAAAGACATTAAACATGCAGAAAATCTTGGTGTTTGGACGTTCAGTAAACACATACAGGAACCAAATCAAGTTAACCCCAGTGTATCGTAGGCCTCGCTGACATGTATTGTCTTCATTTCCAGTCCACACCCGTTTGACTTTTACGAAGTTTGACCCTTTTCAGAAACTGTGTCCGCACAACAAATTGAGTTTTATTTGCATGTAGAAATCATTCCAATCTCTCCTCACGCTGCAGGTTTACTCAATCCCCCTTTGACATGCTTAGCCCCAGTTAACCCTCGTGCCTTAGGGTGTGTTTTCATAGAGAGTAGGCTTGATAAGGAAGAGTAATGACAGAGAGGAATCAAAGACAAAAGAAGAAACTCTCTTTCTGGACCCCCCCTTCCCCCAGCGGTTTTCCACCTGATTGTAAAAAGGAAGCAGATCAGTCACTGGGGGATGACAAGATAAGAGACTGAATTTCAGGGGTGTTTGGTTGATAATCAATCAGTCAGAGAAAACTGGCATTTTAATCCCCCAAATGATCACACCATCAGGCCCACTTTACGTCATTTCAGTGTTATTGTGGTTATCAGTGTTAGAGTTAATGTAGCATCTGCCTTGGAAATGTTATCTCCTTATCATACAGCTAATCAGGTATTTACTGCATCTGCTCAATCTTTAGATCTTTGAATTGAAAGAGGTTAGCAGCAGTGTTAAAGGGCAAACAGGTGTGTAAGTTCACCTGTCTGTGCGTAATCGATTGTATCCGAGGGGAAAAGGCCTGCGTGGAATGTAAGATCAGTACTCGCGATAAAGCGTACAGGACTTATGGTGTGGAGGTGTCAGGTTAGCAAAGGTTATCTCAGGCAGCTCCAGGACTGACACAAGTGTGTCACAACTGACACTGATGGAGAATTGTGTCTTCTTTAATGAAACCACTAAAAGAGCCCAAACATTTGGGAACAGGCAAAAATCTGGGATGTGTGGAGGTGCCTGCAGGCATTTGAGGGACTTGTCCAACATTCAGAGGTTGCTGTTTAGGACAGGAACAATCATCTGGTTCCTTTGAGTAACAGAGCACCAGTTATTTTGTGAACACATTTTTATGGATCAAGAGTATCAGAGGAGGTTTTATTGACAGTTCTGTGTTTGTGTTTACCTCTGTCCGTGCATGTGAACCATCTGGGGTGCAGGTCGTAACCTAGTGTGCCAGGGCATCTCTCTGGACCGCACCTTTTCTGATGATGAAGATGAACAGCCAAGAAGGAAGCAGAGGTTTACCCACACACCAAGCTTGGAGCCTTCTTCTATACCACAGTGACATCACAGGTTAGTCATATAAACAGAGCAATCCTCACATCGCCATATTTGGTATTACTTATATTTTTCAAATCATGAGGCTTTTTAGTGGAGCCTGTCTTCACATGCAGAATCGATATAAGAACAAAACAAGAAAAAGTTGTTTATAAGGAGCCCGTAATAAACTAGTGTCAACAAAAACACTGCTCCATGCAGATGTGAATCATGGTTCCACACCATGTAAAAAATCATTCAAAGATCAGTTTTATGACCCTGGCAAACACTTTTTACAAACTTTCATTCATTAGTTTTGTACTGCACTCAGCAGTAACAGATGTGGGGCTCCCCAATAAATGTTTCCTCTCCTGCCCCCATCAAAGAAGGTTGTTTTCATCAGTTTTTATTGCACAGATATTGTTTTTATTTCTGTTACATCTCTCAGTAAAAGAAAAGATCAGCTTCTGTTCATGTTTGGCTTTGCAGAGGTGTGTCCTGAGCATCTGGCTCAAACATACGATGTGACGTTCAGCAGCTGCACGAGTTTTCATGACTCACTGAAATGGGCTCAGACTTTCACAGCATCTTGTTTTAATGCTGGTTCTGCAACAAGAGCCCACAGAGCAACATTTATCAAACTGTGCTGCATCTTAGTATCTTTTAAAACCTCTGCCAGGAATAACATGTGTAGTTTGACTGGAGGCATCGTGATGGTATCATCCACCTTCAGATGTCATCATGTTTGATCACCTCTCCTACATTTGTTGAAGTGACACTTCCTTTGAATCTTAAAACATCATAACATCATCCCACGGCTCACATCTTGGTGTTGGTTGTTGAATAAACAAAACTGGAAATGTCTGCAGTCCCTCTGTCCAAATGAGTAAAAAAGATATTTTTTTATTGCACGAATGCATTATAACTAAACTTGATTTTGTTCTGGCTAACAGATTTATTGCTCTGTGTTATTAAGATTTAGTTTGCACATCCATTTCTTAAACAATATATAAGTTTATTTCTAGACATAAGATAGGACATATGATAAGAAATGAAGCTAAAGTTTATAAAACTGTTATCTTTTTGAACCCTCTTCACTCCACTGTCTGTTTGCTTATTTCTGTTTTTGCTTCTTGTCGTCTTGTCTTGTCTCTATCCTCCTCCTCAGTGGATAGATGACATCCTTCATTGTGATGTTCATGATTAGAGCCCTAAATTGTAGGCTCTTAGGATGAACAGGGTTTGTTTTTTCAGATTCTCTACAGCTGTGTGGCAAACTTCTTTCAGCTTGTCAACCCTCACCTCCACACACAACATCATAACAGTGACAACCAGGCAACAGAGTCCTGGAGGGGTCGGCAGATTGGATGCCAGATTTTGTTCCAGATTGTGAAAACAATTTCCAGAAAGCTGGAGCAAGTTGGTGCCTTCTGTTTTGTTTTAACTGTGATAATTACCTGCAAGAGCCACAATAAGAGCCTCGCTGCTTTTCTCTCATGTTTGATGAATAAACAGAGTTTGATGATGCTTTTTTCCTCAGACACTGCAGCAAAGATGCTGCAGCCAAAATTTTGCTGTGGTTATGTGGTTATGGGGTGGCTCTTAACACTCTGCAGTTCTTCCTCATGATCTGATGTTATTGCTGTTGATGACTATGGGATCACTGTAGAGGATCTGAATCAGGGGGAATTTGCTCTTTTTGCGACATTAAAAAGTAAAATCTACTGAAAGACGACAGGTTACACCCAGAAAAAAGGGTGTCACCACCAGAGAACTGAAATCGCTCAGTTGCTGCTTACTCATCATGTCTTTCTTGTGTTTTCCTCACTCTTTTCATTATGAATACAAACTAAAGGCTGCTATTTCATCCCCGCTTTCTAAACAGGCATTTTTGTACAATCATTTGACTTCCCTTGTTGTTCCTTACTTTTGGCTGTCCTTTTATTTTGTAGATGTTCTGTGGACCAAACCACCCGAGGGGTGTTTCACACGGGGTTAATAGGATTGCGTCTTCACCTCCTCACCTCTTCCTCTACCTCTGCTACCACTTTTAGGTCCTGAGGTCATCACAGTGTGTCTTCACACTGACAGTAATGAACCCATGGAGACCTATTCAGGCTCCTCATCTGACCATTCTACCTTTGACTTCTGGACCTTCCTGCTGTCTTGTATGATTTTGATGATACCTGTATGTCTGCTGAGGACCACGGGTGGCTGCCAGGATAATCCCACAACACGCGCTTGCTGGTTTAGTAATCCCCACAGGAATGTCACACGTTCTCTTTTACACAAGACATTTTTAAAGGGACAACAGGAGTCATCTCACGAGATAGTTTACAGACAAGTGCATGGCAACAAGTGATGGATGAAGAGACCAACTGTGTGAGACGAGGCGTCAATACTGAGCATGACAGAACATTCTACAGCTTACCTGTTTGTGTTTTTATATTTTATTTAGAATGAAACGTGATTATATTTTCTTATTTTAGAGGCACTTAAATGTCTTAACCTCCAGTAGGTTGATGCTAATGTAATGACACAGACGTTTTTGTGAATGAAATTGGTTTAATTTGTTGCTAAATGTTAAACATGTTGGCAAAAATGTATTTTAAATACATGGAAAAGAAAACAATAATTTATTTAAGAAAAATTAAAATGGCTGTTTTTTGTTAAATGCCTTTGAGGCAGTCACGTTACATTCATCTTGACTCATAAAACATTATACGTTTAAATCTGTGTTTTTTTTCTATCTTTTTGCATCAAGCCTTTCTATTTTTACTAACATCAAACAAACAAACAAACAAACAAACAAACAAACAAACTTAAAAGCACTTATTCTGGCAATAAGAATTGGATAAATGATAAGTGACTGTAACATGGATCAACAATTTTTCACATTATATGACTCTGTAGCTGAAGGTCTGGCACCACTGGAAAATATTAAGTCATTAAAGGAAATTAAGATGAGAGAAGGAAATTTCTGTATCTTTCACAAGCCAAACAGTTGACACCTTAGATCAATAAAATCTGAATATACACTTAAGTCAGTTTATTTTTAATTCTTTACTGTATAAGGATCAAATCTCCAGCAAGGCAAGAATTCATTTTAGTTTAATAGCTGGTTAAGTTTTAATATGATTTTTGTCAACTTTAATCAACAGTTTTGCTCTTGCTTGTTAAATCCGATTTCTCTGTTGAATTCCTCAATATTTTCACTCAAGCTGGGAAGTTTCCTTCATGGGGTCTCGATCACCTGGATGTGAAGCAGCCTTTGCATCTGGAAGGGTCAATACCTGCTTGTGAGAGAGCGTTGATGGCTGAGCCTGAATGAAATTAAATGTTCAGTCACTTGCTAATCATCGTCATTCACTTACTACCTGCACCTGTAGAGTTCCCATCATGGAGGGAAATGACAGGAGTCTTCCTGCTTTCCCGCTGCAGAGCTGCTGGGAGATAGAGTGGTCTTTGTGTGATGTTTGGCTGGGCTCTGCTCTCTATGCTCTCCATCTTTTACTGTAATGGCTGAAAACTAAGGATTTTAACTTTATAATTCAACTCATGAAGCATCCTTTAATGTGTGATGCTTTACCCACAATCTTTCTCTGTGAACCAACCAAAGTTTGGGATGCTGTAACCTCGCATTATGATCAGTGGTGCAAAAAGCATCTTCTATTACCTATACAGGGAGTACCAGACTTTATGGAAGGGGCTGCACACATGTAGAAGTAAAGCAGTGAGAAGGCTATAAGTCACTCAGGAAACATATTTAAGAGTCCAAAACCAGCAAGTCCTCCCACAGCACTCATCGAGTTTCTGCTCTGTTTGAACCTTGTGTGTCAGAAAACAAGGAATCGAAAAATTGGCAAACACGTCCACACATATGGCTTTAGCACAGCGTCGATTGTATGCACTCCTGATCAAAATTGTAAGACCAATTGAAAAATAGCACAAACTTTAATTTTGCACTATTGGATCTTGGGAAGGTTCTAAGTGATGCTTCAAAATGCAAAGTGCAAAAGGGACAATTGCTCACCCTTTTTTAAAATTTAATTTTATTTATTTATGTTAATTGTTGCAAACAATTATTAGGCTGAAACAGATCATATGTTTAAGACCACAGCCTTTAAAAGTCAAAACTGCACAAAATTGTGGATTTAATGTCATTTTCTGTCAGGTATTCACACTGGCATGACCTCCTGATGGCAAAGAGCTTCATAAGCAAGGCCTCTCAACGCACCATTGCTGCTCAGTTGGATGCAGTCAGACAATGATTTGGCGTTTTTTAAGATCCTTGGGGTTATACAACAAAATCCTTAAGTGGTAGACCCCCCCAAAATTCGCCAGCGCTGAGTCAGAGGATCTGATTGTCCGTCAAAACATGGGACAATTCTTTACCCAAATTTAGGCTGTTTTTGCTGCTGACTGCAGACCATTAACAAAGAGAAGGGCTATCATAACAGAAAATGTCTTCAAAGGCCTCGTCTCCTTCAAGGTCATAAAATAATGGGACTTTACAAGAGAGCACCAAACATGGGGCATTGAAAAAAGGAAGAAAGTTAAATTCTCTGATGGAAAGAAAGAAACTTTTGACTGTCCTGATGGCTTCCAATGTTTCTATCAGGAGCTGGAGATCCCATTTGTGATATGGGATCATGTAGAATCATGATCTGGGGCTTTTTCCTTCAAAGAAACAATGGAGCTTCAGGTTATGCAGGGGCATCAGCTAGTGGCTGGCTGTTTGAAGATGCTGCAGAGAGCATCCATCATGACTGAGGGCCCTCGTCTCTGTGGTTTGAAGCTCTACTTAGAACTTTTTAAAGATCCAACAGTGCAAAAAGGGAATTCTTGCAATTTATCAACAGGTCCTTAAATTTTGATCAGTTTTCTAAGTATATAGACTAAAAGCCATTTCTTGTTTTTAAAGACATCAAAGTTTTAGATGCTGGGTCTTCCTTGGTGGTGTTAAAAAACAGTGTTAAGAGCTTACAGAGATATCAGTTCTTCTTTGTAGGAGATGATTTTACTGCAGCCGTATACTGTCAGCCATAACAGACCAACAACAAAACAAGAAAACTACAATCACCACTTTACAACCACTCCACATTTACTGCTGTCTAGTCATGGGGCCTTGTCTGCAAATTTTGCCAGTGGCAAAGAGTATGCGCTTTGTTTCAGACCAGTCATTAAAACAACCGTTTGATCGCCATGAATAATCTGTGGTTTCTCTTTGAGATGCTGCTGTGAAACTAATTAGCCTTGTTATTTGGTTTAAAGCAAATGCCCTGCAGATTTTTAAGGGGTAGACAGAACAGTAACTGTGTGATAATGATGACCTACTGCACACTGGCTGCAACGAAACTTTCTATTTCTTTTTAATTTCCAGGAGAAATTTATCATTAATCCCTTTCTCATAGTTACTCACCAGTGGGTTAGTGTATTTAAAAAGATTTGATAACAGTGTTTTCAATTGTAATTAGTCCATTTCAGTACAAGAGAGTTGAAACTTAACATTCAGGCTTGGTAACATGATCTTAACGAGTGTGTTGGCTTGTGCCACTTTGTCATGTTTCGTGCTTTAACGCGACTAGAAAAGCTGCCGAACTGAAAGATAATGTACAGTAGCCACCCTCCAACTGTAGAAGCTGAGTGTGCCACCCAAGCATCTTGATGGATGACCAAAGAAGAATTTTAATGCAGAAACATCATTTATAATGGTAATTGGAACCAAAGAAACCAAAATGACTTTCTACAGTTGACTTGACTTTCTCCCATGTCTGGGAATGTGTAACGTGATTATCTGGACTTCCTCTTGGTCAGAGACCAAAGAATCAGCGAGCTGTCCACATTTCTGTCTGCTGTGTTGGCCTCATAGTTGAGAGGCTTGATAACTGACTGTCCCACACCCATTTTGGTTGAATTACAGTGAGGAGGCATGACTCTCTTGGGAATTGTGCTATAGGAAATAAATGAAATGTGTCATTTATGTCACTTACCCAGACCAAATTTGAAATATTGCCATTCAGCCCCCAGAGGTCATGTATAGGCTGGTTACAGAATGAAATGCTTCCCACAATCAAGCAATTGGCAAAGCTCTGTGACGTGGGATCTGTCTGTTTCTGGTTATCAAACCAGTTTCTCCCCCTCTCTCTCACTCACTTCCTCCGTCTTTGTTCCTTTGCCATTCTCTCGGATTAAAGTGGTTTTCAAGAAGGTGGCCAAGCAGTGATTCATAAAGTTACCACTGGAAGTAGATCCTGAAGCAAGGGCTTTGACGCCAAGGTTTGGACAAATTACAGTCTGATGAAATCTTGTAATCAATGGGACCATGTGCAAGTTTTACAGAACATGTCTTCACATAACATTACATTAAGAATCAGAGAGTCATTGTCATTAAAATAAAAAATCTGCTCAATAAATTACTCATGATACCTGCTTCTTTTAAACTGACCTGCAGACACAGATGGAGACACTTGATAACTTGCATTGTGATCCTCAGCTGGATCCAGCATGCTTTCTCTTGAGATCCGTAGTATAAGAGACATCCTTTTGTCAAAGGAAGACTTCAAATTAAAAAGACAGAAGTGAGAAAGAAAAAAAGCGGCACTCTGTGAATTATGACATAACTAAGGCATGTTGATGGCTCTCAGTAGAGGCACCAATTAAGAGACGGCAGAGCAAACTCCTGCGGTGACTGACAGTCCACCAGATGTCACTGCCATGACTGACAGCTGCCTGTAGGTTGACACCTGGTGCCTACCTGATTGACACCTGGGACTGAGGTCCTCAGACAATCCTGCCACTGGTCCACACTGCTTTGCAATGACAGTGGGAAATTTTTCTTTCTTTCTTTTTTTCTTTGTTTTTTTTCTGTCTTTCTGGTTCCTTCCAATTATTTTTATGCTCTTCGGAAGTCATAGAAACAAATGCATGGTTTGGCTGGGAAACCATGCTGCTGCTGCTGCTGCTTGTGTTTTTGTCCTGCAAGACTGCATCCAAAACACTTACTTTGATTTACAAAAATAACTACACTCACATCACAAAACATCAGAACAATAACCACTTTACTGAGAAACTCATATATTTAAACATGTTTTACAACCAAATTCCAACTTTATTTGACACTTTACATGGTGTGAGATATTCATCAAATGGGTTTTGATGGTTTTCAAATTAGTTAATCCTTAAATTTAATTGCAAATTGTGTAAATATGACATGCAAAATGTGGAACACTCAAAATATTTAAAATTGCATTGTTTTATGAAAAGAATAAGGTTATTTTAAACTTGTCAGCAAAAGGTTTTAAAACATAGGGACAGCAGAGGAGTTATGTACTGATAAACAGAACAACAACCAATCAAACTAAGAAAAACTAGGAGGGACATCTTCTAGCTAATTAGGTTAACTTGCAACAGGTTATGCAACATGATTGGGTATAAAAATGCACTCCAGAGAGGCTGAGGTTCCCAGCAGTAAACAAGGGAAGAGGTTCACCACGATTCACCATGATTCTGCATAAGCATCCAGTTCGACACTCTCAGGGTAATGTTTTCCACAGCATCAAATTACCAGGAATTTAGGGATGTCATCAACCTCTGTAAATTATATTATCAAGAGATTAAGGGAATCTGAAGACATCTCAATACAAGGTGGACAAGTCTGTAAAAAAAATAATGTATGACGATGATTGGGCCCTCAGGCTGTACTGCATTAAAACACACATAGATCTGTAGTAGAACTCACTGCTCTGCTTAAAAACACACCTCTGTGAAATGGTTTGTTGCTGCATCTCCTAATGCAGTTTAAAAGTCTACCATGCAAAGGGGAGAATGAACAAGATCCAGGAAGACACTACCTCATCACTGCATATATTACAATCGCATAGTTATGTAGTTAAAAAAGGCTGGGTGCCAAACTGGCCCGTCTGCGGTCTGAGCGCTTCGCTCATGTAGAACATTTGATTCATTATGACAAAAACCACAAAAAAGGAGATCTCAGCTTGAAGTGGTTAAAACCAAATATTAGTCAAGAATGGAGGAACGCTTCTCTTTCAAATTCTGAAAAATAGTGCTATTAGACAATGTGATGGGTTAATATTTCCTACAACAATGAAATGCTATAGTTTCAGCATTTTATACATTTGATATGTTTTGCAATATTTAAACCAAACAAAGGGTTAAATGATTTGCAAACCACCAGTTTTTGTTTTTACACATTTAAACTGCCTCCCAACATTTTTATAACCAGTTAACTTTCAAAATGTTCCAATCATTTTTACATTATAACAGCGTTTATCATATGTGTGTGGTTTATTATTTCACTGTCAAGTTTTTCCTGCTGTTAACCATTCAGTTATAGATAACTGTGTAATGAATGTAAGTGCTGAATGCCAGAAATGTGACACAAATTGATAAAGGATTGTACTAATGATGTATTAATTTACCCTGAACACCTGAAGCATATGCAACCTTCTTGTTTCTTTATACAGTATGTCTGTTTATGTTCTATATAAAACAAGTGAATTATGCATTAACCTTGTTTAAGTCTGCACAAACGTAATAAAACTTTGTTTCTGTGTTGTTATTTACCTCTCATGACCTCTTGCTAACAGGGATCAGCTTCGGTGGTTTAGAGCATCCATGCTGGGCCCCAAAGGAGATTCATGTCTGTCTGGTGGGGATGTCTTTGGTTTTTTTCTCATAGTCTCTACATTAAACAAAGAAGATCTCTAAGAAACATGTACTCCAAATTAAAGTGTTATTTTACCAAGGCCATAAAGATATTTTTTGAAAATATGCTTGTTCTTACTTACTGGATGTTGTCTATGAGTGTGTTAGAGTGCCTGGGTTTCTACAGGATAGATCCCTTGAGGTCAAAGAAATTCAACACCTGTTTTACGTTGTCTGAGGTGGCATGGGTCCGGAGGTAGACCCCCTTTATAGGTCATGTGATACGTGGATCATCTTGGGGCCTGCACAGCAGATCACCAGGATCAAACGCTCTTTGACTGGTTCTTTGACTCACTGATTTATGGGCACTGAAAGGCAGCATGACCTCCACAGTTACATATACAGTACAAACATTTTACACAGCAGTCAGTGACTTACAACTTTTAACATAATGATGACTCAGTTTAGAAGGTTAAGCACCAAAATGATTTTACATTTCCCAAATCTCTACAACCCAGTTGTTAATTTTTTTGGGGGTCAGGTGGCCTCCAGAATCGGGTCAGTGTGAACTCTTTGTCAAACTTTTCAGTGAAATCAGAGTTTCGACATGTGATTTGTCTTTGTCTATTATTGACTGCAGCACATGAATTTTCCTCTTTATGCTCAGAGTTTGAACATAAAACCAGAATGGTAATGCTGGAGATCATGCTTTCAAATAATGTTTGTTTTTCTTTAAGTTCTCTTCAATACAAGCCAACTGATGGGTTACACTTGTGAAAAGGAAACAAGTAAATTTTGGCTTTCCATGTCCTTCTAATCTTTGCTTTTCCACTTTGTCTCTCTCTCAGAGTCTGGCTGTCCAGGCCAGTCCAGCCTTGCAGAGGAAAGATGCACTGTGGGTAAGGGGTGCTGAAGCCTGAAATGATAACAGCGCATGCAGGTAGGGAAAAGGCACCTCTATTTTTTTTTACAAGGGTCCTCGGGCTTCATGGGCAATCTCCTCTGTCAGAGGCTTATCATCTCTGCTCCTGCTCTCAGCTGGTGCAAGGAGGAAACACCATGATCTTACAACAATTAGCCTGGCCAACTAGAGTCAGCAACCAGACCTACCTGTCAGCTCTGATTTATGTGAAGACACTTGTCTTTCAAGGGCTATCTTCAAAGAATGCTCTGAACGTAGTAAAAAAAAAAAATCTTTCATTTCAAGTATGATAAGGAAAAGAGATATTCTGTGTAGCTTGAAGAGATGTTTCACATGAACCAACATCACAAGCTCCCCTGAAATAGCTTTCTTTCAAAATGAAGAAAATATCAGAGGCCTAAATGGGATTCCCTTTGCAGAGACCAAACCCTATCCCTGGCTACAAGTAAATCATAGTGGCTCCACCCCTCAGGATGTATACTGTCCAATGTAACCCACAAAAAGTAATTTAAGTTTTCAGCATATCACATTTTATGTTAAGTGTATTGCACATATTCAGATAACTTGGTGTCCTGTTAACACAAATCGAAAGACATGTGTCCTATCCCACACAACTGGGAGTTATAATCACTGCCAGACAGAAGATTACCAGCCCCACCACAGACAGCCAGAGGCGCGCACACACACACAGGCACACACACAACTCCAGCTCACAAGGCTTAACCCTCCTTCCTATCTGACAGTAGCCAATCTTGGTGATTATTAGTAGAGAGCTGATAAAGTGATCCAGCCTCCCTCCACTGTGGAAAAGCTCAGCACAGAGGTCCCAGTTGTCCCCTGTTAGAAGATTCCCTTCCTCTGCATTAATGAGTCATTTTTTTAATTAAAGACATAAAATTTTAAGATGACATGGCCCATTACCTAAGGTTGTTTATGAGATTTTCCTCTAAACACAGACTTTATATTAAAAGCACAAATCACACTGCATTAAGAATATAACTAAAATAAAAGAAGCTTATTCTCTCTAAGGTAAGAATTATTATTTTTTTTGTCTGCCCGACAGGAGATCAAATCAGGATAAGACCTGAAACTCCAATAATGGTCTGAGAAAGGGAACTCCCCCACAATATTAACAGAGCTGTGCTGTTGGAACAAACAGAAGGTTGTGACTCAAAATCTCAACCAGAGACATATTTGCACCACCCCGTTTCCATTGCGCACCCTTGGAAATGTCTGGTGCGCTCTCCACAGGGCATCAACTAGAAACTCAAAAGGATAGTTGATTATAAACGTTGCCATAGTGAGTGAGGTAATATCACACACCTGACGTAAACGTTTTGATTTTTCTCTAAATATATTTTTGGTTGGTGTATGCTTACAACTGCTCCCTAGACTTGGCGCTCAGAGGTGCAGCTGCACTCACACCGAACGGACAGATGTGTTACCTGTACGAACGACTCACGTGGTTGTAGGACAGTCTGATTGGAGGAGGATGTACCTCTCAGGCACAGGGCCAAATTGAAAATTTCTCCTCCTCCCCAAGGTGTCTCATTCACTTTTCGGATGGGCACTCTGCCCCTCCTCTCTCACACTGACGGAATAACAGGGTGCGTTAGGCAAAATTGAAATTATTGCTTGCCAGCACTTCGCTGTTTCTGTCGTCCTCTCCAGAGCCAGGACCATCCCGGAGTGGGACTCTGCAACTCTGGAGCATCAAAGAGGGGAAGGTGCATCGGGGAGATAAGCGCTCCCGTGCCGATTTGGAGAGGGCATATTAGGGCACTTTTTACGCACGCATGATACGCACTGGGACTACTTGGAGTTAAGAACTCAAATCGACTTTTGTGCATTTGATGGACTAAAACAACTATAAATGTAAGTATTTTGTCTTTTTTATGTTGAACAGTTCACAATATTCTCACAAAATTGCTCCCAATCGGATGTTTGTTGATGCAGATTTTCTCTCTCTCTTTTTTTTAACAATAGCGCACATTTATGGATACAAAGTAAGAAACTGTCAGAGTTTTAAGAAATTTGTTGAAACTTCTCAGTCTGCGAGCTGTTTAACTCGAACGCACCCAGACAGTGATGCCGCGTTGTCCTCAGATAACCTACTCTGTGTCCCGCTCCCGAGCGGGGCAAGTGAATTTTAAAGCCAGAATTCAGAATCAGAGTTAACTTCACTTCAACCCACGGTTTTTAAGTTGAAATGACAAAAACATAAGTTTACGATATTTTTTCGGAAGACATTTGTCGAACAATCATAAGCAACAGGTGTTTTGTGTCAAATAACAGAAACTTCACCGAAACGATTTCCCTCTGAAAATATCAGATTTAGGCGGTAGATTAGGTGTTATCATGAGCACGGGGCATCTTTTTAACTGCTCAGATGAAAATTTTGTTCAATAAGAAGAATTCCCCAGAAATTAAACGCTTGTTTGAAGTGCAAGTGTTTTTTTTTTCCCCAAAATTCCTCGAAACCCTTCCACGACTGCTCATCTACGCTACTCATATATTTGAAACCTGTGTTCAAAGCAGTTCGAAATATTGAGTCCTCGGATTATTTCTCCCTCTGACTCCTCAAAGTTTCATTAGTTTCCACTGGGGTGGGTCAGTTGAGGATGAATTTTGGGAGTGTTGGCATTAAGTCACGATTAAATCCACCCTGATATATTCCGGACGAAGACCTCTTTTCTTTGCCAATTCCCATTAAAAAATGAGTGTGTCGTTTTTATAGAGTGCAATTTGCTGCTCCCACGGTGACCCACCACTTGTGTTTATACAGCAGGTTGGACATGAGGACAGAGGGCTCACTGCTGCTGTCTGTCTCTGAAAACCCCCAGGAAGCTTTTTTATCTCAGCTCTGCCCCCCAAACAGTTCAAAGAAAACAGATGACTTGTTTGTTGAAAGTTTTTATTATTTACTTTCATGCTCTATCTATCAGAAACAATTTTAAGTGTGTCCAAAGTGTCAAAATAGGATGTCATGTTGCTGCTGTCTGGATACTTTATGCATGTTTACTGAATAATGCTTGATTATCTTATCTATTTGTAAGTGAAAATAGATTTTACTTTAAAATCATGAGCATCTGAGACCCATACATGATTAACGTAAAGTTATCCTCTGTATCTGAGCCAATACATGACCCCCCAGAAATTGTGGATATGTTGAAAAACTTTGATGATGATGCACTTTTTTGTCCAACAGATGATTCTAAATATAAAGCACATCCTGTGGTTATACTGTCTCTGTGAAGCTGCGACTGCAACAAGTAAGTTTGAATGAGGAAACACTTTAACCTCTTTATCTTCCCTCCTTTGTACTTCTTTCCCATGTTTCAACCTTCAACCTTTTTTTTCATTATCTCACTTTCTCCCTGCCTTGCGCTCCTCTCTTCCTCTGTTCATCCTTCTGCGCTGCGGCCATTCACAACTTCTCTAAGTATTCACATTTAACTGGTGTCTGTTCTCTCAAGCTTATCAGCAGCAAACTGACTCATATGTCAGTGGTGCCTCACAGCATTAAGTCTTCACACTGCTCTGAAAGTAGCAAACTGTGATAAGAACCTTCCAGCTTCCACCTTTACTCAATGGTGAAGGTAACAGTGTTGCCCCCTCTCCCCTCCCCTTTGGGCCCCTCCAGCCCCCGGCGCTCCTGGCCCCAGGCTCTCCCGGCCCCTTGTCCCTTGGCCTTGTCTCTGGGTATGGATGGACACCTTTCAATTAGTCAGGAAACAACAGCTGGTTTCACCCCTCATCCTAATAAGGTCCTCTGTGAAAGCACAACCACTCATGCCTCTGGGGCTGTCCCACCACTGTTTCCAGAGCATTCCCCACATTGTTCCCTGTGAACCCCTACCCCCATACCCACTCCCCTACACACACACAAACGCAGAAAAAGGACAAACGCTTAATCATCTTCCTCTCCACAAGAGCTACATGTGATTCAGCCTGTTGAAATTCATTTGTGTCTGGCAACCTGTCTGATCCTACTTTTCTTTGCATGTGAAGTGAAGCAAACAAACTACAACAGTCGGCCCTTTCTGATTGGGTTTTGATGTTTTCTGTTTTCTCTTTCAAGATGTAAGAATATGTAAAATACTGCTACACTGCACTTCAATTTAAGTGTGAAACATTCAGAGAATAGAGTCAGACATGCAGCTGCTGATAAAGTATTTATGCTCACACATTAGTCTCTTTTTTTTAACCTGTCACCATCACTTAGGTGGATGTAGGTAAGGTAGAGATCATTTTAAAGGGGAAAAACAGCATGCATATAGGCAGGTGTGTGAAGTAATGCAACCCATGACTACAGTTTATGCAATTATCTTTAACTCACATACACTACATTCAGTGTGGAATATGTTCCCTCACCCAGCGTTTTAAACATAAGGTTTGACTTTCCAAGAGCTGTTTTGAGGCTGTAATGCATGTTATTTTTTATTAGGCTGGTTGTAGTTGTCACACCCTGTCAATGTAAATGAGGCAGACAGTTTAGAGCAGGGGTGGCCAACCTGTGGCTCACGAGCCTCATGTGGCTCTTTGATCCATTCCTAAAAAAATATATATATTTATAGATCTATATATTGTTATGAGTAGTGGTGTGCTGGTCAATCTAAAATATTGATATATTGATGCCTACATTTGGATCAGTATTAATCAAAACTTGGGTGATGAGATGTATACTTAAGTTTCGGTTTCTCTTCTCTTCTCTACATGTGCTCCTCTCAATTATAGCTCATAGCTATCTATCTAGATAAATAGACAGATAGGTAAATGGGAATTTTGATTTTCTTTTTATGTCGTTTTTTTTTTTTTTTTTATCTGTGAGAGGAAGTGAGTTTGCAAGACCACGTGTGATGTAACTCTTTGTAGTACCACAGTAATTTTTGTGGGTCTTGGTCTCTGACTGGTTGGCCACCCCTCATTTAGAGTGTCTACAGGGACAACATGTTTCTGTGTAGAATGATAAAACCACAAAAAAAAAAAAAAAAAAAAATCAAAATTAGCATAGATTAATTATGCATTAAATCTTTCTGTTTTGCCTTTCAGCCCTCAACTCATTATCAATAATCAAACCAGTCACTGGATCCCTCTCAGGGAAGGCAAACCTTCCCTGCTTCTTCTCCATCATCCCAACCTCTGCACCAGCCATCAGTCCCAGTGGGGACTACTTGAGGATCAAATGGACCAAAATAGTGGGAGGAGTTGAATCCACAGTGCTGGTGGCACAGAATGGAGTTATCAAGATAGGCTCAAGCTACAGGAATCGAGTATCAGTGCCCAGTCACCCTGAGGATGTGGGCGACGCCTCACTGACGATGGTGAAGCTGCGTGCCAGTGATGCTGGCACTTATCGCTGTGAAGTCATGTATGGCATCGATGCAACCAAAGATACAGTTAACCTTGATGTCAATGGTAAGAGACATCTCTGGGTGTAGAGGGGGCTGGTGCATGGACTTAATAACAGTGAAATGTAACACAAGTGGTGATAGAAATGTAAACTGTATAAGAGCGCTTTGGGTGCCTTTCTGCTCACTTTGTAGTTATGCAGACTAACCACAGGCCTTTAAAAAGAGTCACATGTGACTTAAGGTCCTGTCCATACCATCTTCTGCAATGAGGTAGTTTGGCTGTTCTTTAATCTAACTTTGTCTACCATTAGAGCCAAAACAAAGATGGTGTTCCTGCATTAGTGTAGACAAAACAAATTTATGTTGTAACCTCATCCATCACTGTCATCTAAGGTGCCACCTTGTCAGTGGGGATTTTTCTATTGGTAGGTCACTCCGAGGTTACCATCAACTTATGTCCTACTTTCTGTCAACAGTGTTCCCCAACAGCCTTCATCAGATGTACACAAGTGCTAAACTCTGTGTCTGAAAATGCAAATTACCTCTGAACTTCCCAGGCCGAAAGTTATAGTCTCCTTGGGGGGTGGGTTTGGGAGATGTTTCACTTGGGAAGTATTCTGGGAGCTATAACTCATGTTTTGGGGATGTAGAAAACATGGGTGGGGTGGGGGGATGCTGGGATAGTTTTGGTTTTCTCTAGTTTACAATCTGCACAACCTCTTTTCCAACTATCTGCAATGTTAATTACAACCATCAATCATGTCCTCTGCGTATGTTTACTGTCCACAAATATGGAGATTCAAGGGCCATGGCATCATCTGCAGTTATCTTGTTCTTTTGCGGTGAGCTGCATTGAGTATTTCGTTTATCCTTTGGGTTTATTGCAAAGTTCATCCTTCCCAAAGAAGCTGAGAGACCCAATTAGTCAGTCATGGTGTGTGCTTTATAAGACATTTGCGGTAATTTATAACTCTGAAATTACACTGATGAGTCCCAGATAAGTGTGTTCATGATTAGATACTGAACTTTGTTATGTTTGGATGGTCATTTTTCCCCCTAATATTTGTTTGCTTGTTGTCCAGGTGTGGTTTTCCATTACCGGGCGAAAACAAGCAGGTATACTCTTGACTACCAGAAGGCCGTCCAGACTTGCCAAAGTATTGACGCCTCCATTGCTACATCGGATCAGCTGAAAGCGGCCTATGAAGATGGCTTTGATCAATGTGATGCTGGCTGGATTGCAGATCAGACTGTGAGGTGAGGCTGGGTGTTATTCTCCTGAAACAGAAACACAGGGATACATACTGCATTTATAACAATATAATATGACTTACATAACAGCTCTTTGTCTGTTTGCACAGATACCCAATCACAAGGCCAAGGCAGGGCTGCTTTGGCAACCTTAAGAGCAAACCTGGCGTAAGGTCGTATGGGACCAGGAAACCCACAGACACCTATGATGTTTACTGTTATGTAGACAGACTGGATGGTAAGTCAGCCACAAAATTAGGCTCTGCTAGTTCTAAGTAATGAGGTGTCATTTAGAAGGCACACCCTTTGGCTGAAATGATGAAACCTCCAAATTATTGCAGTGCCCAGAGCAAATTGCTTTTGCAGCTTTTAACGCAACTGTGAAAATGCACTCACTGTTTTATTGAACACTGTTATGGTGACAATGTGTGATCTTTTTTTGTTCCATAAAACAGTTTCTGGAGTTGTAGACAGGATTTGAAGGCAAGAAGTCAATCTGAGAATTTTGACACTGACGCAGGAATCAAAATTCATCCTCATTCTCGTGGTTTTTGAAGAAGTAGCCAAAAAAAATGTGATAATTGGGGTTTAAATGTCTCTGGCATAGCTTTTAGGAAATCCTCCACTTTGAGCCAGTAGCCTGTCTGTTTTCTATTCAGGCTTTTATTGCAGATAGGCTCCACTTTACTTGGTGTTTTATGAGCAATAATGTCCCTCTTGACATCCTAACTTCAGTTAGCTCTATAGAGTTACCCCTATCATGGCTTTATTTGAGAATGGTTTTAATTACAGTACATCACCTCATCTTGTAGAAGTACACCTGTTATATTAAAGCATATAAACACAATTCACATCGTAGCTGTTAATGTAATTGGCTTGTTTGTGCATATAGTATGCATATAGCTTTTTAGTATGGAAGGGCGAGTTCTGGTACTGGTATCAGGTTGCTATCCAGCCTTATTTCAAGGTATCAGTATTTCTGAAGGCTGCTAAGACTTAAGGCAAAAAAATCTTACATGGAGGAAGTCCTCCTCACCAGTAATTGGGGCTATATTGCTGCATTTTGACTCCATGACAAATGTGAATCAGGACTTTTTTTCAGACAACATGAATGAACCAGGGAGAGTTAACAGTTTAACTGTTTTATTTTGCACTTCAGTTTGTTTTAAAGAAACAAATAAAACTCTGACAGTTGTTAGTTTTATTTTGCATTTTTGTTCATTTATCATACAAACCATAAACTCAGAGAGATCTTTGTGTTTTATTTTGGACTTAATAGCAGAGTGACTGAGCTGTCTTTGCTCAAAATTATCTGTCACTGTTAATTGAAATGTTATGTATAAAAAGTACTAGTGGTATCGGTACTTGGTATCGGTGAGTAGTTAAGAGAGAGTACTTGTACAGGTATAAGTCTGAAAAAAGTGGTATCTCTACTTTTCAGCGATCTATAATTGAATTATTGGCACATATCATTGGTATGTTTTGGCATATACAAATGCAGAGTCCAGAGAAGTGTGAGCTGTTGGTACAAAAAATAAACAACATTTATATAAACTTGATTGATTACGAATAAAAAAAATGTTGTTAATATTGGTTTATTTCAAATAGCTGAACTCTCCAGATGAAAATACCATGTAAATTAGGGAATTTCAGTGGTTGCAAGTGGCTGACCTTGTCATTGAACTGGGTGGAAAGTATCTCCTCATCTAAATGTCATAGTTAATCAATTGGATCAAACCAGCATGGGATACATGAAACGTTACGCCCAAGCCTAAGTGAAAACATGCAGTCAGTCACTCATTCTCTTTTTGATTTGTTTGTATGGTTTTAGTTAGGATCATTCTCTGTGTCCTTTTCAGTCACATTCCCCCGTACACAAATACAAATGGTCTTAGCTGTGATCTTGCTGTAACCTTTTCTGATGGTAAGTTCCTTCAGGAACAAAATGATGGAGGAAATGCAGAAGGTATAATCTAGCTTGAGGGAAAAGAACAGACACATTTATTGACTGCTCAGGCACATTGTCTGCATTGCTATCCCACCTCAGGATAAGAAAATGAATGAACTACTGTTGTCCTAAATATGACTGGTGGGAGATGATTTGGGTCTGAGCCTTGCACAGCTGTGACTTTTGTCAGCTGGTTATGTGCCAAGCATTTTGTGAAAGGTCAAAATGATGTACAAATCTGCTTAAGATTACACCAAATGACAGGCTGTTTAGATCATCTTTCAGGGCAAATCATTTAAAATGGAATGTGTTGTGACCATCCATCTGTTAGAGATCTAACATCAACTCATGCCAGTGCTTCGGAATTGGCTAACACGGGTACTGAACCCTCTGTGACGTGTAATATTTTTATTCACCATGGAAACTGATACCTGTGCATATTGTTAAGTGGTTGCTGCTCTTTGTGTTTCAGGTGAGGTGTTCTATGCTCCTGTGACCCACAAGATGACTTTTGAGGAGGCAGGTGAAGAGTGTAAGAAGAGGGGGGCAGTCCTGGCAAGCCCAGGTCAGCTCCATGCTGCTTGGCGACTTGGTTTGGACAAGTGTGACTATGGGTGGCTCTCAGATGGCAGTGTGCGACATCCTGTAGCAGTTCCAAGAATGCAGTGTGGTGGAGGCCTGATAGGTGTCAGGACCATGTATCGTTTCAGAAACCAG
Organism: Halichoeres trimaculatus; assembly: GCF_033239565.1. Lineage (NCBI taxonomy): Eukaryota > Metazoa > Chordata > Actinopteri > Labriformes > Labridae > Halichoeres > Halichoeres trimaculatus. Next base: position 25,312,375 of record NW_027437183.1, read on the forward strand.
ACCGGTTTCCCAGAGCCAACTAAGAAGCTTGGAGCTTACTGCTTTAAAGGTAAGTTCATAGCACAGTACTGCAGGGGCTAGCTGCATACAGCATGCTGTAACAGTAAATACTGTATGTTTATAAATTGGTTTGAAAGTTTCAGATGTGAATTGAAGACTCAGACTAATCCCTGTCAAACCCAGGGCTTTTCTGGAAAGAGCAATGATCTCATCATCTATTCCCCTCGGCTCCTCCGCCCTTTGATTTTCTACTTTTTAACTCCATTGTACTCACTACCTACACGTGAACCTGAGCTGTATTTTAAATGTTTACAACCTGTCCTATCTTTGTCCATTTTTGTGTTTACTTTGTGTCTGTTGTTGGCTTCTTGATTGCATATTTTCAATGACAAAAACAACACAAGTCAAGCAGAGGAATAATTATCTTGTTAGTAGTGTATGTTGTGTGTTGGAAAAGTCAAATTGATTGCAGCATCTATGGCTCACCTCACTGAGTTACCCACCCTTTTCTGTGGCAACACAATTAGCCAAAAGGAGAGAAAAAATAAAAGTGGTAAACTCTGTTTACTTTGAAAGTAATGGGCATGGCAGATCTTAGTCTAATGGGGAGATTAACGACCAAAGTTGCTGGACAGTTTGTGAACTGTCAGTATCTGTGTTATTTTCCTCTTTATTACTAACAGCTGGGCTAATTATGGCTCCTTAAGATGTATCCTCATTCAACCTCAGTTTTGATGTGAAACTAAAACAGTTTATAAACTTGAGAGCAGTTCAAAATTTCCAGGTTTATCATTCTAGATTATATAAATATTCATCATTTTTAATAATCCCAAGTTGAAAAGGTGTTAGGGTTGTTTAAAACTGATCATTTCTTTCATCTGCATTCATCCTGCAAACTTTCAACACAAGTATGCATGAGATGTGCATTGGAGAGACTCTTCATTGCCAATCATGCTGATCACTGTTAAAAGTAAGAAAGCAAAAACAGAGCTTTGGATCCTTCAAATCGTGACGCTTCATGCTTGACTTGGAGTCAGTAGAATTAGTCTAATCCTTAAAAATGTGAATGTTCTTAACCAATCAATGTGCAAAGGGCAAAACCATCTGACAGTTGACAGTTGCCATTTAGAGAAGCAGCGAAAGTAGCTAATACCACACCTGTCAGCCTTTTTGGTCTCACTATCTAACTCTCTTTTCCTTTCACATCTAATTTCCGCCGCCAGAGTTTGCCCTCTGTCATTCTCACTTGTACTTATCAGAGCAGACGTTTGGATAATGGACAAAGCTACTGCTGGACTTCTAAATCAGTCATCCTTTCTGACCTCTGACCTGGCCTTTCCATCTTCACAAATGAGGGGTTGGACTGATAAGCCAGCCCCTGACTGGCCATTTACTGCCCCTGAGCAATGCTAACTCTCGCAGTGATAAGTCCACATGGAGTTCAAAGGCCACACAAACAGGCCACCCTCACCTCCTGCTCTGTGTAATCCATGTCAGCTCTCTTAGTCCTGTTGTATTTACATCCATGTCTAAGTGCCTTTTAAGTACCCTGATTTGTTTGAGCTTAATCCATCTTATTTGGATTTCTGACTCCTCCTCTCTAGTGCAAAATACAGTAAAATAAACTGCACAGAAATAAAGGAAGACAGGAAGTTGATGCAAGGGGAAAAGAGGGGTCATTGGTTTCTGATGGTCTCTGATTTGGCCTGAAGGAAACAAGGCTTTGGTACCAGCAGCAGCTCAAACCCATCAGAGAGACAATACTCCCTCTGAGTGCAGGACCTACTTTTCCTGTTTGAAAAAAAAAAAAAAGACATGTGCAACACCTCACATCAGAGGTAGTTTCATGAAGATTGAGGGTTAGCGCGTAATGGTCAGCAGCTGGCTTTAAACAATCTATTTGCAGCAGTGAGGAGAGCGTGCTGCTTTTTATGGGTGTGAGTAAAAGTGAGTCATGTGAGGACAGAGGGGCGGGGATGAAAAGGCACATTCAAGAGAAAACCTAACACACTTTGAAGGGATTAATTTATTAATGAAAAATTAGGGAGAACTTCATCAGAAGGCGTTCAAAGGCCACCACTGACATATTACATGATAAAACCAGGGGCTGCTGCTCTTAGGGATGGGTACTTTTCACATTTTAAACAATATGGTACAGCTGCCTGGTACCTGGCAATCGTTATTGGTACTTAAACGGTACCAATTTTTAGTACCTTTGTGTGTGTCTGTGTGGTAATAAATATCAATTTGTTTAACAATAAAACCTCAAAGCTTTCAATTTTACATACAGTTTCTCCATACTGTATATAAACTTTCTATGCTGTATTCAAGTCCAGCATGGAATATCACCTACTCTTCCACTCCCTCACAGTCACAAGGATGCGTTTAGGTATTGAAACATGGTGCCGTTTGATTTTATGTGAACCGGTACTCAGTACTACAGATGACACTCGGTCAATGCCAATAAAATTACCTAATTCGGTACACGTCCCTAGCTGCTTTGGACAGAGGACAAGTTAGTGCTCAGGAGAGCTATGAGATGAAAGACTTTACTTAGAGTACAGGAGAGATCAGACATTGTCAGGGCAGCTCTCAAAGAAATAGCACGAAGGGTCGAGGAGCACTTTGTTTTAATACAAACGAAAATACAGCCTTTTTATAATTACCATTAGCATATGGCTAGATATTCACTCAACTGTATCAAACTTGTGTTTTCATAAAAGGTTGACACAACTAAGTGAAATATATAGCAGATGAACATGATTTTAATGCTTGTGCTTTTATATTCATCCTAGGAAGAAGCTGGACATTCAATCAGACTTCATTCATTGATGTGTCCATGGCAGAAACGACTACCACCACCATCATCAGATCCACTACCTCCATCCCACTGCTGGAGAGTAGCACTACTGTGCTCAGCCCAACACTGAGAGCAGAATCAGAGGCAGAAGACTCTCCAGACTCTCCAGATTCCTCAGTTTCATCCATGTTTTCTACCAGTATGGCTCCACCACGTCCCACTCCCACAGGCCAGGAAGAAGAATTAATCACCACAGTTGCACCCACCATCAAAGAGGAACACGAGGATGTTGATGATGTCACAGCTACTCCAGACTTAGACATTGATGACTTTGTAAATGCAAATGTAACTGATATGGAAGTTTTTCGCGGTGACACATTTCCAAAACCCCAAAGTACAACAGAAAGCAGCTATCCCACAGAGCCTGTGTCCAAGTCTGACGTCGAGGAGCCAGACGATCACTCTGTAATTGAGATCAACACAATCCAACCTGATGTCCCCAAACCAGATGAGTCTGTCATTACGGAGCCAATGTTTGCCGAGGGGAAGACAGAGGAAACTATTCCTGGTTCTGGGAATACCACAGAAATGGCCTCTGACTTCACTGACACACCAACAGAATCAACTGAACTAACCAGCGAGGAAGTGTTCAGCTCCTCAGAGCTCACACCCTTACCGACTGACCTATTTCCTGGCTATGATTCCAACATTGATGATATTGACATTGATTATAAGTTAGAGGCTCTGCCACCTTCTCCGCCTTTTGAACGAGACCTTTTACCAAGAACCACAGACAGCACGGATTTTACTGAGGTAGCTGAAACCACCTTTATGTTGGACACCCAGCCTGGCAGTGAGGTGGGGATAACTACCACAGGACTACCAAGGAATATCAGTATGACGGCAAAAACCACACCTCAGATGCAAGCTGTTGAGATAGCAATGACCACCGCACTGGTTGACAGTGAAACCTCATCTGAAGATTTGACATCATCAACAAGTGCACACGTCTTTGACGAGTCCGCCACTCAGCTGCCAATGCATGGTATGGATAACCTGACAGAGGAAACCACCACAGCAGAAAAAGGAAAAGAGTACTTCACATCTGCTCCTGGGATTTCAACTGTGACTAAAAAGACCACTGCTACAGGAACAAGGGGACCAGATACAATGTCAATGGAGGGGACGACTGTGATTGCAGCACAAAATGCATCAGGTAAGAAAAAAAAATTATACTTCAGATTTTTGAAGATCATGTGATATCTTTTATAAGATGCAGAAAAGCAAATGTAAATATGATACTGGAAATAGGAAGAGCCAGTTCTAGATTTGATGTGGTTGCTGCATTAAAAGGAAATAGGTGTGAGAGATGTCATGATAGTTGTTTTGTAAACACTCAGATGCTTAAGTTTTAAGTTGGTTTATGTTGAGTTTGAAAGTAGAGCCATATAAGTTGAGGGGGAAGGAGGTGCTATCCAGGGTGCTGAAGTGATTTGAAAAAGAGATTTTGAGCCGCTGCCAACAACAATGTAGAGCTGTGGAAGTTAATGGACATATGTTAGACTCTTGAATTTTTTTTAGTGGTGTGTATGAATCCAAACAAGTGTTTTTCAACTCAACTTTACACTGACTCATTGCTGCTAGTCCTCTGGTAAAGTTCCTGCTATAAGCTGGTGTGAGCCTATATGTGAATGTAGGGGGTAAAATTCATAGGTATAATCAGCACAATCAAAGATGTAGGCTGATGAGGTGTATATATTATGAAAACAGTACAATCCCTTTGCATGTTTTACCAACACAATCTTTTTTGAAATGTCTGTTGTTACAATGAATGCAAGTTACACATAGCGATGATATAGGAACTCATCTTCCCATCAAACTGTCAGACTCTCTTTCCCCTGCTATCTTGAGTTTCTTGTTTTAAAAACTGACATGTTCAGCTTTGCTTTAATGTCAACTTGGCCTCCTTTAAAACCCTTCCATCCCATAAAAAGGGACAAATTAATGCTGTGAGATTTATGATTAAGCGCTTTGCAAACAGCAGACTGCTTTCTCAAGTGCATTTGTCAAAGTGGTAAATGTAAGCAATTCATTGCACCTTTTTCTGGTGTCATTTCTTAAAATGTACATCCAGACAGCCCACACCAGGTGTTAAAACACCATTGTTCCTCAGCTGTTTAAATCTGTGTTAAGATGAGATGGCTGGCTTTCAAAGTGAATATGATATTAAGTAACTATCTAATTTTTATAGAAACAAGCTGAGACTTTGTGAGACTGCTAGTGTATACATGTAGAGTCATTTGTAAAGGTCCTCCACAATGAAGCAAATTTGAGTGATTCATCTTCCTGTTCCCTGCGGCCTGTGTTTGTGTGTGTTCTGTGTATGAACTGATGCTGAAAGACTTATTTGCCTTGGGGCCTCCTCAGTCAGTCCAGCTGAGCAGATGTCCTTAAAGTGACTGCAGAGTTTTCATACTCTAAGTTAATGTGGAACTAAAGATGAGCACTTGAAGCAAATGTTGTTCTTTCAAATTACACAAAGACAAAGCTTTCTTCCAAAGCTTTGAATCACAGGCTGTTGATACAATCAGGCATTAAGACCAGTACAGTTAGAGTGATATTTGTTTAAGAATTTAGTTTTAGATTTATCCCCTAATGAACACTGTCGGAGCTGAGAGCTGCAGCTCATAACTTCTCTGTGAAGACAGACTCATGACGGAGCGGGAATTTGATAAGATACTTATGTGTACAAATGTCATTTTGCAGCTTTTTAATGTTGTCTGACTCTTGTTAGGCATTTCAGATGATGAGAACTAAAACTATAGGTGTTGATCAGCGTTTATTATTATGTTGTGTGTTGTGTGTATTGTGTTTGTGTTCACATCAGCCACAACGTTTGTAGAATAGACAGCTGTACAAAATCACTGTTTCTTTGTATATGGCATATGTTTCTTCTGCAAATCCCTCTTCATTAGAACTATTCCTCTCCTTGTGTGTGTGCCTGCACCAGCTTACTGACAGCCAGGCTGGCAATAAAAGAGTTATGTTGGCAGACGACCTGAGTAAGCATGGCTGTGTTCAGCATAGACTGGACACCACCTCAAACAGTGATGTCATTTCTAACACAAAGTCTCCCCTCACTGTGAGGACAGCTGGAGGCTGCCTGACTGAAGTGAGTGATTATAGCTACTTTTACTGCTACATCATGGGATGTGGCTCAGCTGAGACACCTGGGTCTCTTTTTGTCCTTCCAGCTTGTGTGGGTCGAGTACGTGAAAATTATAGTAGAGCAGACAGTAGAGTAAAAGTAGAGCAGAGAGTAGAGTGTTTGTCTGCATTGCAAAACAATGCAGAATAAGAGGATGACTAAAAACCTCTTAGTCACATGTTGCTGATTAAAACATTTACATTCACTTTTCACAAACTGTTTATAAAACCTGATGTTTTTATTTAAATTTGACTTGAAATTTTCAGCTGTGTCCACAAAAAATCTCACAGAACCAGCAACAATACATTACTGCTATCAAAATACTTTTGTTGAACATTTATTTTACTGAAGCTTTATGGTTACTTGATGGCATAGTTGACATTGTTGAAACTACAACCACCAACTTTCAAACTTGTTAAATTGAAAAAGGAGTCAACAACTAGGCATCGTCAATGAACTGAACCATTATTTCAATTTTTGATATACAAAAGGATATCCAATTTTTTAACAGTGGGTGGAAAAAGCCTATTACTGCAAATGTATGCACCCAGTATTGGGTTAAGTCATAAATAAATAAACTTACATAAGCTTAGACTAGCCTTTCTGCTTTACTTTGTTTATTGGAATCTTGTTTAATTTGACTTCAAGACTTTTAAGACAGCCAAACAACCACAAAAAAGACGACCTGCATGGGCAGAGTAATTATGTTTGAGAGGAAGAGAGATAGAGAGAAAGAGAGATGAACTAATGCTGGAGTTTGGACTGTGGTTTAGTCAGATGGGGTCCATGTATTGCTGGAGTTCCCATGCAGGGCTTGGGGTTGAAACAGATGTCTTTCTACACAGCTGAGCTAGTGCAGGTGTTCCTATTTGTAACCAATAATCTTTCCAGATCACCGTTTGTGGGAAACACAGAGAAAAAGGAACAAGTGGTGAAGAAGGAGGAAAGAGAGAGGTGCACAATGGACCAAACAGTTTATCTTCAAAACAACTTTTTGCACTTTTCTTTGGTTTATATTCCTTATACATTAGCTTGATGATATGGCTCAATATTAATACTTTTAATAACAAAGGCAAAAAGAAAAATAAATTGCATGTTGTGGGGACTGGCCTTGCATGAGTCTGTGGAAGAGAGGGAAAAAGAGTGTTGTTTTGGATGATGAAGGTTTGTTCTTCTGTCAGTCTAAAATGATCTTTTACTTTTTGAAACTCTGTTGTGCTTGGTACTTATCAGAGTTTAGCAGTTTACCATGCCAGCCTTTACCTTATCTTCAGTGGTTATGGAATTTTACCATTTTGTCAGAATCATTCATTTTTATCTGCTTGATGTTTGATCTTTCATATACGCCATTGTTATCAAAATAGAAATCATATAAATGCAAAGATATTTTTTCTATTAATAAGAAACTGCAGCTTGCAGATTCTGGTTGCATGTGATGGAAGGAGGACTTTTAACTGTTTAAAATATCCTGTCGAGAAAGGACTGTAAGCAGGGTGAAGCAGTCGAAAAATAAATATGTGAACACAGCATACATCTTAATTGATATTGATACACTTTGAGAGAACCGCATTTAAGCAGCCAAATTACAATGCCCTGCCTATGCATCCACAGTGCTCAACTTAAAATAATGCCAGTAATCCTGTGTTGTCTGGCATGTACTACAGGCAATAAACCAATAATATCGGAAGACTGTATGTTGCTAAAGAAAATAAAATCTACTTTTGTCTGACTAAAAGGCAGACAGATGCCAGTATCTGAAACAAGTTAGACATGTACTCAAATATTCTGGAGAAAATGTACAACAATGGTGGTCTGTGAATGTGTGAAAGGAGTGCACTCACATTTTGCCGAGCAGTGACGTGAATGGCTCCATTTTCAACTCATGAATGAGAATGTGAGGGTGGGTCACCTCAGAGACAGTGAATGAATTCTGTATTGTGTGCTGTCTTTTACAGCAGCCAAAGTTGGCATACTGAGCGGACAGCATTGGCCATGCCACCAATTGAAGTAAACATATTTGCCACATTATTACCAATTTGATTTTAACAGACAAAAGCATTTTTACTAAGTGTTTACTAAGTTGAAGCTGATGAAAGATGTATTTTGGCCGCAGTGTCATTATGCACAGATGCAGTATGCTCAATTGATCCCAGTATTATGTTTGCTGATGTGTGTTAATCTCATTTGTTATTGCTGTATAACTATTGCGATTCAAATATTTCACATTTAAAACAATGTAATAGCCGCCAAGCTACTTTGGAGATGAAAATCATTGTGGTATCTTATTTTTTTAAGTTAATTTTGAGGCTTGTATGCCTCTTTGGAAAGGTTAAGACAGTAATTTGAGTCGGAAACTGGGGCAAAAGAGATGGTAATGACATGGTCAAGGTCAAGGGCCAAAGGTAAGATTGGACCTGCGAGGCCTTCTACAAAGACTTTAGCCTCTGTGGATGGGATGTGCTATTTTAAACACTTGGCCCAACTGGTGCCCATTTTCTAGTGTTTGGAATTGATATGGTGTTTTGAATTTGTTGAAGTATAAATCTTGTACATCAGGATATGGTCTTCAATTGCTAGGAGTGTTAACCCTTCAAATCCTTTAAATTCGAAAGTCCTCCCATTGGGGGACTTTGCGGTCGTTCCACAACAAAAGGCAAAGAAAAACAAAACAAAAACTTGAGTTATTATTCTGAGCCTGTGACATAAACACCAATACTGACATCGTTGAACAAAATTTCTGAGTGTTCCCTTAATTATGACACCAGAGAAACCTTGTAGATACAGAGATGTATTTTTAATTTTGGGTTTGTCATTTTTCAAGCAGAGACCCACATAAGAGGCCTGGGCTTAAAGAGTGAATACGATACACTGTCACTTGTTATTCACATGAAAACACTTTGTTGCTGACATGTCAATGTACTGTAGAGTACTTGATGTTTAAATGCTAAAATGTGTTATTTTTAAACATAAACAACACCATTTCCACATGGCTGCTCTTTTGAGCTATTAAAATAATGTTTATAAGAGATTGCTTTTAGCATATAGCAATTTCCGTTCTTGAGAACTATTTTCGATTAAGCATTTTTAAATGAACTTGCATGTACTGTTTAGAACTGTGAATCTTCTTCATGATGCATCAGCTCTTTGTGTACCACAAAAAATATCACACAGATATCTAATGGCTTCAGTATATGGATTATTGTTTTGCAATCCAATTACAGTGTTTAATTTATTTTATTTTATTTTATTATTTTTTCTTTTCAGTTGAACAACTTCCACAAGTTTCCCAGACTTCTACCACACCAGTTGATGATTCAGTTCCCTCCAAAGCTGATGGGCCAATCCTGCATAGCAGAGACCCAGATGTGTACTCCCAAACTGCTGCAACTATCACCCCAAATGTTAGCTTTATTAATGCTACAAGTGAGATCATACTGGAGCCAAAGAGTCTTGATGATAAGGAGGTCCAAGGTACACAGATTTTGATAAATGTGACTGCATTGGGAGCAAGTAATGAAACAACTACAGTCATTGATTATAGTTTTACAAATCTTCCTGTTGTTAGCCCCACTGAAACAATGGATACTATGACATCTACAGAAAGCCCAGATGTTGATGAATATGAGACAGATATGATTCGAATTGTTGAATCCACTCCTCACTTTGCTCCTGAGGTAGATGAGCTGACCACAAAAAGCCCAACACAGAAAGACATAACCCCTGTATCAACTTCACGAATGGAGGCTACTGATGCTGGTCTAATTGCTGATTCAACTAAGAGGGTGAGTGATATCACTGCTTCAGCTGACTTTGTTCGTACTGCTACTCCAGCTGGGCCAAAGATGACAAAATCTACCACAGAAACCCAAACAAAAGAAACTAAGGAAACTACCACTTTCATAAGCACATCTGTACAAGAAGAGGTAAGCGAGTCAGAGAAGACTCCCACATATGAAGAAAGTGAGTCAGAAGTGACTCAGACAAATTTGGCTGAGGACCAATCCCCTGTTACTTTTTCAACCAAACTTTACTCAGACAGAGATGAGGTTGAAACCACAGGGGAAGCAAAGAGCACATCTGCTACTCCAGCTGCTGAAGATAGCACTTTGTCTATGTTACAGACTAAGTACCCTCCCTCCTCTGATGACGCTGATGGGAAAACAGCTACAGCAACAGCAAGTGACTCACAGAGCGTCACTCAAGATTTAGAGGGGAGGAAAGAGACCCAAGACCCAAAAGAACTACCCTTCGGTACAACAGCTCCTTCGGTATCAAGTGTTTCTTTCTCTGCAGAAACAACAAAAGAGACTAAAGTAACCCTAGCTATAGATGAGGGCAGCACTGAATCAGTAACATCTAAAGCATTTACCACATTAGAAAGTTCAGATGCAACAGTCGTAAGTCATAAAGATGATACAGAAGGACAATTGCCATCCATATTACCAACAGAGGATGTCATAACTGATGATACCACTACAACTAAGGAGGAGACTTCAGCTGCTCAGACAATGAATATAATGACCAGCCCTCGATCATATACAACTGAAGGGACTGAGGAATCGAGAACAAAATTGATGGTAACAGATACAGCTACATCAGAGAGCGACATTGAAATTCACACCAATAGAAGTATCCAAAAACAAACAACAACAAAACCTGAACATGATTTAACATCAACTTTAAAAGAGGAAAAAAAAGAGAAAATGACTGTTTTTTATGATTCGATTTCAACAACTGCCTCTCCTTTATACAGTGCAATTGAAAAGATAAAAACTACAATGTCATCATTCACTGAATACTTCAGTCATATTTCTGTTGTGATGACAACAGCATTGACCTCAGATAGTGATGTCCTGACCAAGGCCAGCATAGGTCCTACTGCCTCCTCACTGGTTAGCACAGAGAAACCTACAACATTGCCAGTCACTGAACTAGACAGCACTGTCACAGAGGGTTCACAAGGTTCCTCCACATCACCCTTGACTGGCAAAGCGGAGCCAAGTTATCTCCTGACTCCAGCAGAGGAAGAAGGCTCAGGGCTCCAGACCCAAACCATGTTCACTGAAACCCCCCCTGTCACAGCTGAATCATCAGTCTCCAGCACAAGCAAAGCAGCTACAACAGTGTCCCCAGGGGCTTCATCCACTGCTTCAGATGATGATGTTAGAAGTGTCAGTGGGGAAACTGAAACAGTGCAGACCAGTGCTTCATTCAGTGAGTCCAGCACAAGAGCTGAAGGTACATCTTTCCCCATGACAGATGATTTGGATGATTCCACAGACAGCACTTCTGATATCACTGATGAGTCGCTTATCCCAGCAAGTGCTGGTGCAGTGAGTGCAAGCACAGAGTCACCCTCAGTCACAGGTTCACTTGAAACTGAAGCAAGTGAGTCTCCAAAGACAGCAGCAACAGCAGCTTCCTCACTCTACAGTACGGAGAAACCAACCTCAGCATCAACTGGAACAGACAAGACTGCAAGCACAAGTGAGGAAGAGATTTTCCCATCTACACAAATGGCAAGTTCAGCTTCACCTCCAGCAGAAGAGGATAGGACTGGAGGGCAGACAACAGAAGTCCTGACCAAGGCCAGCATAGGTCCTACTGCCTCCTCACTGGTTAGCACAGAGAAACCTACAACATTGCCAGTCACTGAACTAGACAGCACTGTCACAGAGGGTACACAAGGTTCCTCCACATCACCCTTGACTGGCAAAGCGGAGCCAAGTTATCTCCTGACTCCAGCAGAGGAAGAAGGCTCAGGGCTCCAGACCCAAACCATGTTCACTGAAACCCCCCCTGTCACAGCTGAATCATCAGTCTCCAGCACAAGCAAAGCAGCTACAACAGTGTCCCCAGGGGCTTCATCCACTGCTTCAGATGATGATGTTAGAAGTGTCAGTGGGGAAACTGAAACAGTGCAGACCAGTGCTTCATTCAGTGAGTCCAGCACAAGAGCTGAAGGTACATCTTTCCCCATGACAGATGATTTGGATGATTCCACAGACAGCACTTCTGATATCACTGATGAGTCGCTTATCCCAGCAAGTGCTGGTGCAGTGAGTGCAAGCACAGAGTCACCCTCAGTCACAGGTTCACTTGAAACTGAAGCAAGTGAGTCTCCAAAGACAGCAGCAACAGCAGCTTCCTCACTCTACAGTACCGGGAAACCAACCTCAGCATCAACTGGAACAGACAAGACTGCAAGCACAAGTGAGGAAGAGATTTTCCCATCTACACAAATGGCAAGTTCAGCTTCACCTCCAGCAGAAGAGGATAGGACTGGAGGGCAGACAACAGAAGTCCTGACCAAGGCCAGCATAGGTCCTACTGCCTCCTCACTGGTTAGCACAGAGAAACCTACAACATTGCCAGTCACTGAACTAGACAGCACTGTCACAGAGGGTACACAAGGTTCCTCCACATCACCCTTGACTGGCAAAGCGGAGCCAAGTTATCTCCTGACTCCAGCAGAGGAAGAAGGCTCAGGGCTCCAGACCCAAACCATGTTCACTGAAACCCCCCCTGTCACAGCTGAATCATCAGTCTCCAGCACAAGCAAAGCAGCTACAACAGTGTCCCCAGGGGCTTTATCCACTGCTTCAGATGATGATGTTAGAAGTGTCAGTGGGGAAACTGAAACAGTGCAGACCAGTGCTTCATTCAGTGAGTCCAGCACAAGAGCTGAAGGTACATCTTTCCCCATGACAGATGATTTGGATGATTCCACAGACAGCACTTCTGATATCACTGATGAGTCGCTTATCCCAGCAAGTGCTGGTGCAGTGAGTGCAAGCACAGAGTCACCCTCAGTCACAGGTTCACTTGAAACTGAAGCAAGTGAGTCTCCAAAGACAGCAGCAACAGCAGCTTCCTCACTCTACAGTACCGAGAAACCAACCTCAGCATCAACTGGAACAGACAAGACTGCAAGCACAAGTGAGGAAGAGATTTTCCCATCTACACAAATGGCAAGTTCAGCTTCACCTCCAGCAGAAGAGGATAGGACTGGAGGGCAGACAACAGAAGTCCTGACCAAGGCCAGCATAGGTCCTACTGCCTCCTCACTGGTTAGCACAGAGAAACCTACAACATTGCCAGTCACTGAACTAGACAGCACTGTCACAGAGGGTACACAAGGTTCCTCCACATCACCCTTGACTGGCAAAGCGGAGCCAAGTTATCTCCTGACTCCAGCAGAAGAAGAAAGCTCAGGGCTCCAGACCCAAACCATGTTCACTGAACCCCCCCCTGTCACAGCTGAATCATCAGTCTCCAGCACAAGCAAAGCAGCTACAACAGTGTCCCCAGGGGCTTTATCCACTGCTTCAGATGATGATGTTAGAAGTGTCAGTGGGGAAACTGAAACAGTGCAGACCAGTGCTTCATTCAGTGAGTCCAGCACAAGAGCTGAAGGTACATCTTTCCCCATGACAGATGATTTGGATGATTCCACAGACAGCACTTCTGATATCACTGATGAGTCGCTTATCCCAGCAAGTGCTGGTGCAGTGAGTGCAAGCACAGAGTCACCCTCAGTCACAGGTTCACTTGAAACTGAAGCAAGTGAGTCTCCAAAGACAGCAGCAACAGCAGCTTCCTCACTCTACAGTACCGAGAAACTAACCTCAGCATCAACTGGAACAGACAAGACTGCAAGCACAAGCGAGGAAGAGATTTTCCCATCTACACAAATGGCAAGTTCAGCTTCACCTCCAGCAGAGGAGGATAGGACTGGAGGGCAGACAACAGAAGTCCTGACCAAGGCCAGCATAGGTCCTACTGCCTCCTCACTGGTTAGCACAGAGAAACCTACAACATTGCCAGTCACTGAACTAGACAGCACTGTCACAGAGGGTACACAAGGTTCCTCCACATCACCCTTGACTGGCAAAGCGGAGCCAAGTTATCTCCTGACTCCAGCAGAGGAAGAAGGCTCAGGGCTCCAGACCCAAACCATGTTCACTGAAACCCCCCCTGTCACAGCTGAATCATCAGTCTCCAGCACAAGCAAAGCAGCTACAACAGTGTCCCCAGGGGCTTCATCCACTGCTTCAGATGATGATGTTAGAAGTGTCAGTGGGGAAACTGAAACAGTGCAGACCAGTGCTTCATTCAGTGAGTCCAGCACAAGAGCTGAAGGTACATCTTTCCCCATGACAGATGATTTGGATGATTCCACAGACAGCACTTCTGATATCACTGATGAGTCGCTTATCCCAGCAAGTGCTGGTGCAGTGAGTGCAAGCACAGAGTCACCCTCAGTCACAGGTTCACTTGAAACTGAAGCAAGTGAGTCTCCAAAGACAGCAGCAACAGCAGCTTCCTCACTCTACAGTACCGAGAAACCAACCTCAGCGTCAACTGGAACAGACAAGACTGCAAGCACAAGCGAGGAAGAGATTTTCCCATTTACACAAATGGCAAGTTCAGCTTCACCTCCAGCACAAGAGGATAGGACTGGAGGGCAGACAACAGAAGTCCTGACCAAGGCCAGCATAGGTCCTACTGCCTCCTCACTGGTTAGCACAGAGAAACCTACAACATTGCCAGTCACTGAACTAGACAGCACTGTCACAGAGGGTACACAAGGTTCCTCCACATCACCCTTGACTGGCAAAGCGGAGCCAAGTTATCTCCTGACTCCAGCAGAGGAAGAAGGCTCAGGGCTCCAGACCCAAACCATGTTCACTGAAACCCCCCCTGTCACAGCTGAATCATCAGTCTCCAGCACAAGCAAAGCAGCTACAACAGTGTCCCCAGGGGCTTCATCCACTGCTTCAGATGATGATGTTAGAAGTGTCAGTGGGGAAACTGAAACAGTGCAGACCAGTGCTTCATTCAGTGAGTCCAGCACAAGAGCTGAAGGTACATCTTTCCCCATGACAGATGATTTGGATGATTCCACAGACAGCACTTCTGATATCACTGATGAGTCGCTTATCCCAGCAAGTGCTGGTGCAGTGAGTGCAAGCACAGAGTCACCCTCAGTCACAGGTTCACTTGAAACTGAAGCAAGTGAGTCTCCAAAGACAGCAGCAACAGCAGCTTCCTCACTCTACAGTACCGAGAAACCAACCTCAGCGTCAACTGGAACAGACAAGACTGCAAGCACAAGCGAGGAAGAGATTTTCCCATTTACACAAATGGCAAGTTCAGCTTCACCTCCAGCAGAAGAGGATAGGACTGGAGGGCAGACAACAGAAGTCCTGACCAAGGCCAGCATAGGTCCTACTGCCTCCTCACTGGTTAGCACAGAGAAACCTACAACATTGCCAGTCACTGAACTAGACAGCACTGTCACAGAGGGTACACAAGGTTCCTCCACATCACCCTTGACTGGCAAAGCGGAGCCAAGTTATCTCCTGACTCCAGCAGAGGAAGAAGGCTCAGGGCTCCAGACCCAAACCATGTTCACTGAAACCCCCCCTGTCACAGCTGAATCATCAGTCTCCAGCACAAGCAAAGCAGCTACAACAGTGTCCCCAGGGGCTTCATCCACTGCTTCAGATGATGATGTTAGAAGTGTCAGTGGGGAAACTGAAACAGTGCAGACCAGTGCTTCATTCAGTGAGTCCAGCACAAGAGCTGAAGGTACATCTTTCCCCATGACAGATGATTTGGATGATTCCACAGACAGCACTTCTGATATCACTGATGAGTCGCTTATCCCAGCAAGTGCTGGTGCAGTGAGTGCAAGCACAGAGTCACCCTCAGTCACAGGTTCACTTGAAACTGAAGCAAGTGAGTCTCCAAAGACAGCAGCAACAGCAGCTTCCTCACTCTACAGTACGGAGAAACCAACCTCAGCATCAACTGGAACAGACAAGACTGCAAGCACAAGCGAGGAAGAGATTTTCCCATCTACACAAATGGCAAGTTCAGCTTCACCTCCAGCAGAAGAGGATAGGACTGGAGGGCAGACAACAGAAGTCCTGACCAAGGCCAGCATAGGTCCTACTGCCTCCTCACTGGTTAGCACAGAGAAACCTACAACATTGCCAGTCACTGAACTAGACAGCACTGTCACAGAGGGTACACAAGGTTCCTCCACATCACCCTTGACTGGCAAAGCGGAGCCAAGTTATCTCCTGACACCCGCAGAGGAAGAAGGCTCAGGGCTCCAGACCCAAACCATGTTCACTGAAACCCCCCCTGTCACAGCTGAATCATCAGTCTCCAGCACAAGCAAAGCAGCTACAACAGTGTCCCCAGGGGCTTCATCCACTGCTTCAGATGATGATGTTAGAAGTGTCAGTGGGGAAACTGAAACAGTGCAGACCAGTGCTTCATTCAGTGAGTCCAGCACAAGAGCTGAAGGTACATCTTTCCCCATGACAGATGATTTGGATGATTCCACAGACAGCACTTCTGATATCACTGATGAGTCGCTTATCCCAGCAAGTGCTGGTGCAGTGAGTGCAAGCACAGAGTCACCCTCAGTCACAGGTTCACTTGAAACTGAAGCAAGTGAGTCTCCAAAGACAGCAGCAACAGCAGCTTCCTCACTCTACAGTACCGAGAAACCAACCTCAGCGTCAACTGGAACAGACAAGACTGCAAGCACAAGCGAGGAAGAGATTTTCCCATCTACACAAATGGCAAGTTCAGCTTCACCTCCAGCAGAAGAGGATAGGACTGGAGGGCAGACAACAGAAGTCCTGACCAAGGCCAGCATAGGTCCTACTGCCTCCTCACTGGTTAGCACAGAGAAACCTACAACATTGCCAGTCACTGAACTAGACAGCACTGTCACAGAGGGTACACAAGGTTCCTCCACATCACCCTTGACTGGCAAAGCGGAGCCAAGTTATCTCCTGACTCCAGCAGAGGAAGAAGGCTCAGGGCTCCAGACCCAAACCATGTTCACTGAAACCCCCCCTGTCACAGCTGAATCATCAGTCTCCAGCACAAGCAAAGCAGCTACAACAGTGTCCCCAGGGGCTTCATCCACTGCTTCAGATGATGATGTTAGAAGTGTCAGTGGGGAAACTGAAACAGTGCAGACCAGTGCTTCATTCAGTGAGTCCAGCACAAGAGCTGAAGGTACATCTTTCCCCATGACAGATGATTTGGATGATTCCACAGACAGCACTTCTGATATCACTGATGAGTCGCTTATCCCAGCAAGTGCTGGTGCAGTGAGTGCAAGCACAGAGTCACCCTCAGTCACAGGTTCACTTGAAACTGAAGCAAGTGAGTCTCCAAAGACAGCAGCAACAGCAGCTTCCTCACTCTACAGCACGGAGAAACCAACCTCAGCATCAACTGGAACAGACAAGACTGCAAGCACAAGCGAGGAAGAGATTTTCCCATCTACACAAATGGCAAGTTCAGCTTCACCTCCAGCAGAAGAGGATAGGACTGGAGGGCAGACAACAGAAGTCCTGACCAAGGCCAGCATAGGTCCTACTGCCTCCTCACTGGTTAGCACAGAGAAACCTACAACATTGCCAGTCACTGAACTAGACAGCACTGTCACAGAGGGTACACAAGGTTCCTCCACATCACCCTTGACTGGCAAAGCGGAGCCAAGTTATCTCCTGACTCCAGCAGAGGAAGAAGGCTCAGGGCTCCAGACCCAAACCATGTTCACTGAAACCCCCCCTGTCACAGCTGAATCATCAGTCTCCAGCACAAGCAAAGCAGCTACAACAGTGTCCCCAGGGGCTTCATCCACTGCTTCAGATGATGATGTTAGAAGTGTCAGTGGGGAAACTGAAACAGTGCAGACCAGTGCTTCATTCAGTGAGTCCAGCACAAGAGCTGAAGGTACATCTTTCCCCATGACAGATGATTTGGATGATTCCACAGACAGCACTTCTGATATCACTGATGAGTCGCTTATCCCAGCAAGTGCTGGTGCAGTGAGTGCAAGCACAGAGTCACCCTCAGTCACAGGTTCACTTGAAACTGAAGCAAGTGAGTCTCCAAAGACAGCAGCAACAGCAGCTTCCTCACTCTACAGTACCGAGAAACCAACCTCAGCATCAACTGGAACAGACAAGACTGCAAGCACAAGTGAGGAAGAGATTTTCCCATCTACACAAATGGCAAGTTCAGCTTCACCTCCAGCAGAAGAGGATAGGACTGGAGGGCAGACAACAGAAGTCCTGACCAAGGCCAGCATAGGTCCTACTGCCTCCTCACTGGTTAGCACAGAGAAACCTACAACATTGCCAGTCACTGAACTAGACAGCACTGTCACAGAGGGTACACAAGGTTCCTCCACATCACCCTTGACTGGCAAAGCGGAGCCAAGTTATCTCCTGACTCCAGCAGAGGAAGAAGGCTCAGGGCTCCAGACCCAAACCATGTTCACTGAAACCCCCCCTGTCACAGCTGAATCATCAGTCTCCAGCACAAGCAAAGCAGCTACAACAGTGTCCCCAGGGGCTTCATCCACTGCTTCAGATGATGATGTTAGAAGTGTCAGTGGGGAAACTGAAACAGTGCAGACCAGTGCTTCATTCAGTGAGTCCAGCACAAGAGCTGAAGGTACATCTTTCCCCATGACAGATGATTTGGATGATTCCACAGACAGCACTTCTGATATCACTGATGAGTCGCTTATCCCAGCAAGTGCTGGTGCAGTGAGTGCAAGCACAGAGTCACCCTCAGTCACAGGTTCACTTGAAACTGAAGCAAGTGAGTCTCCAAAGACAGCAGCAACAGCAGCTTCCTCACTCTACAGTACCGAGAAACTAACCTCAGCATCAACTGGAACAGACAAGACTGCAAGCACAAGCGAGGAAGAGATTTTCCCATCTACACAAATGGCAAGTTCAGCTTCACCTCCAGCAGAAGAGGATAGGACTGGAGGGCAGACAACAGAAGTCCTGACCAAGGCCAGCATAGGTCCTACTGCCTCCTCACTGGTTAGCACAGAGAAACCTACAACATTGCCAGTCACTGAACTAGACAGCACTGTCACAGAGGGTACACAAGGTTCCTCCACATCACCCTTGACTGGCAAAGCGGAGCCAAGTTATCTCCTGACTCCAGCAGAGGAAGAAGGCTCAGGGCTCCAGACCCAAACCATGTTCACTGAAACCCCCCCTGTCACAGCTGAATCATCAGTCTCCAGCACAAGCAAAGCAGCTACAACAGTGTCCCCAGGGGCTTCATCCACTGCTTCAGATGATGATGTTAGAAGTGTCAGTGGGGAAACTGAAACAGTGCAGACCAGTGCTTCATTCAGTGAGTCCAGCACAAGAGCTGAAGGTACATCTTTCCCCATGACAGATGATTTGGATGATTCCACAGACAGCACTTCTGATATCACTGATGAGTCGCTTATCCCAGCAAGTGCTGGTGCAGTGAGTGCAAGCACAGAGTCACCCTCAGTCACAGGTTCACTTGAAACTGAAGCAAGTGAGTCTCCAAAGACAGCAGCAACAGCAGCTTCCTCACTCTACAGTACCGAGAAACCAACCTCAGCGTCAACTGGAACAGACAAGACTGCAAGCACAAGCGAGGAAGAGATTTTCCCATTTACACAAATGGCAAGTTCAGCTTCACCTCCAGCAGAAGAGGATAGGACTGGAGGGCAGACAACAGAAGTCCTGACCAAGGCCAGCATAGGTCCTACTGCCTCCTCACTGGTTAGCACAGAGAAACCTACAACATTGCCAGTCACTGAACTAGACAGCACTGTCACAGAGGGTACACAAGGTTCCTCCACATCACCCTTGACTGGCAAAGCGGAGCCAAGTTATCTCCTGACTCCAGCAGAGGAAGAAGGCTCAGGGCTCCAGACCCAAACCATGTTCACTGAAACCCCCCCTGTCACAGCTGAATCATCAGTCTCCAGCACAAGCAAAGCAGCTACAACAGTGTCCCCAGGGGCTTCATCCACTGCTTCAGATGATGATGTTAGAAGTGTCAGTGGGGAAACTGAAACAGTGCAGACCAGTGCTTCATTCAGTGAGTCCAGCACAAGAGCTGAAGGTACATCTTTCCCCATGACAGATGATTTGGATGATTCCACAGACAGCACTTCTGATATCACTGATGAGTCGCTTATCCCAGCAAGTGCTGGTGCAGTGAGTGCAAGCACAGAGTCACCCTCAGTCACAGGTTCACTTGAAACTGAAGCAAGTGAGTCTCCAAAGACAGCAGCAACAGCAGCTTCCTCACTCTACAGTACGGAGAAACCAACCTCAGCATCAACTGGAACAGACAAGACTGCAAGCACAAGCGAGGAAGAGATTTTCCCATTTACACAAATGGCAAGTTCAGCTTCACCTCCAGCAGAAGAGGATAGGACTGGAGGGCAGACAACAGAAGTCCTGACCAAGGCCAGCATAGGTCCTACTGCCTCCTCACTGGTTAGCACAGAGAAACCTACAACATTGCCAGTCACTGAACTAGACAGCACTGTCACAGAGGGTACACAAGGTTCCTCCACATCACCCTTGACTGGCAAAGCGGAGCCAAGTTATCTCCTGACTCCAGCAGAGGAAGAAGGCTCAGGGCTCCAGACCCAAACCATGTTCACTGAAACCCCCCCTGTCACAGCTGAATCATCAGTCTCCAGCACAAGCAAAGCAGCTACAACAGTGTCCCCAGGGGCTTCATCCACTGCTTCAGATGATGATGTTAGAAGTGTCAGTGGGGAAACTGAAACAGTGCAGACCAGTGCTTCATTCAGTGAGTCCAGCACAAGAGCTGAAGGTACATCTTTCCCCATGACAGATGATTTGGATGATTCCACAGACAGCACTTCTGATATCACTGATGAGTCGCTTATCCCAGCAAGTGCTGGTGCAGTGAGTGCAAGCACAGAGTCACCCTCAGTCACAGGTTCACTTGAAACTGAAGCAAGTGAGTCTCCAAAGACAGCAGCAACAGCAGCTTCCTCACTCTACAGTACGGAGAAACCAACCTCAGCATCAACTGGAACAGACAAGACTGCAAGCACAAGCGAGGAAGAGATTTTCCCATTTACACAAATGGCAAGTTCAGCTTCACCTCCAGCAGAAGAGGATAGGACTGGAGGGCAGACAACAGAAGTCCTGACCAAGGCCAGCATAGGTCCTACTGCCTCCTCACTGGTTAGCACAGAGAAACCTACAACATTGCCAGTCACTGAACTAGACAGCACTGTCACAGAGGGTACACAAGGTTCCTCCACATCACCCTTGACTGGCAAAGCGGAGCCAAGTTATCTCCTGACTCCAGCAGAGGAAGAAGGCTCAGGGCTCCAGACCCAAACCATGTTCACTGAAACCCCCCCTGTCACAGCTGAATCATCAGTCTCCAGCACAAGCAAAGCAGCTACAACAGTGTCCCCAGGGGCTTCATCCACTGCTTCAGATGATGATGTTAGAAGTGTCAGTGGGGAAACTGAAACAGTGCAGACCAGTGCTTCATTCAGTGAGTCCAGCACAAGAGCTGAAGGTACATCTTTCCCCATGACAGATGATTTGGATGATTCCACAGACAGCACTTCTGATATCACTGATGAGTCGCTTATCCCAGCAAGTGCTGGTGCAGTGAGTGCAAGCACAGAGTCACCCTCAGTCACAGGTTCACTTGAAACTGAAGCAAGTGAGTCTCCAAAGACAGCAGCAACAGCAGCTTCCTCACTCTACAGTACCGAGAAACCAACCTCAGCATCAACTGGAACAGACAAGACTGCAAGCACAAGCGAGGAAGAGATTTTCCCATCTACACAAATGGCAAGTTCAGCTTCACCTCCAGCAGAAGAGGATAGGACTGGAGGGCAGACAACAGAAGTCCTGACCAAGGCCAGCATAGGTCCTACTGCCTCCTCACTGGTTAGCACAGAGAAACCTACAACATTGCCAGTCACTGAACTAGACAGCACTGTCACAGAGGGTACACAAGGTTCCTCCACATCACCCTTGACTGGCAAAGCGGAGCCAAGTTATCTCCTGACTCCAGCAGAGGAAGAAGGCTCAGGGCTCCAGACCCAAACCATGTTCACTGAAACCCCCCCTGTCACAGCTGAATCATCAGTCTCCAGCACAAGCAAAGCAGCTACAACAGTGTCCCCAGGGGCTTCATCCACTGCTTCAGATGATGATGTTAGAAGTGTCAGTGGGGAAACTGAAACAGTGCAGACCAGTGCTTCATTCAGTGAGTCCAGCACAAGAGCTGAAGGTACATCTTTCCCCATGACAGATGATTTGGATGATTCCACAGACAGCACTTCTGATATCACTGATGAGTCGCTTATCCCAGCAAGTGCTGGTGCAGTGAGTGCAAGCACAGAGTCACCCTCAGTCACAGGTTCACTTGAAACTGAAGCAAGTGAGTCTCCAAAGACAGCAGCAACAGCAGCTTCCTCACTCTACAGTACGGAGAAACCAACCTCAGCGTCAACTGGAACAGACAAGACTGCAAGCACAAGCGAGGAAGAGATTTTCCCATTTACACAAATGGCAAGTTCAGCTTCACCTCCAGCAGAGGAGGATAGGACTGGAGGGCAGACAACAGAAGTCCTGACCAAGGCCAGCATAGGTCCTACTGCCTCCTCACTGGTTAGCACAGAGAAACCTACAACATTGCCAGTCACTGAACTAGACAGCACTGTCACAGAGGGTACACAAGGTTCCTCCACATCACCCTTGACTGGCAAAGCGGAGCCAAGTTATCTCCTGACTCCAGCAGAGGAAGAAGGCTCAGGGCTCCAGACCCAAACCATGTTCACTGAAACCCCCCCTGTCACAGCTGAATCATCAGTCTCCAGCACAAGCAAAGCAGCTACAACAGTGTCCCCAGGGGCTTCATCCACTGCTTCAGATGATGATGTTAGAAGTGTCAGTGGGGAAACTGAAACAGTGCAGACCAGTGCTTCATTCAGTGAGTCCAGCACAAGAGCTGAAGGTACATCTTTCCCCATGACAGATGATTTGGATGATTCCACAGACAGCACTTCTGATATCACTGATGAGTCGCTTATCCCAGCAAGTGCTGGTGCAGTGAGTGCAAGCACAGAGTCACCCTCAGTCACAGGTTCACTTGAAACTGAAGCAAGTGAGTCTCCAAAGACAGCAGCAACAGCAGCTTCCTCACTCTACAGTACGGAGAAACCAACCTCAGCATCAACTGGAACAGACAAGACTGCAAGCACAAGCGAGGAAGAGATTTTCCCATCTACACAAATGGCAAGTTCAGCTTCACCTCCAGCAGAAGAGGATAGGACTGGAGGGCAGACAACAGAAGTCCTGACCAAGGCCAGCATAGGTCCTACTGCCTCCTCACTGGTTAGCACAGAGAAACCTACAACATTGCCAGTCACTGAACTAGACAGCACTGTCACAGAGGGTACACAAGGTTCCTCCACATCACCCTTGACTGGCAAAGCGGAGCCAAGTTATCTCCTGACTCCAGCAGAGGAAGAAGGCTCAGGGCTCCAGACCCAAACCATGTTCACTGAAACCCCCCCTGTCACAGCTGAATCATCAGTCTCCAGCACAAGCAAAGCAGCTACAACAGTGTCCCCAGGGGCTTCATCCACTGCTTCAGATGATGATGTTAGAAGTGTCAGTGGGGAAACTGAAACAGTGCAGACCAGTGCTTCATTCAGTGAGTCCAGCACAAGAGCTGAAGGTACATCTTTCCCCATGACAGATGATTTGGATGATTCCACAGACAGCACTTCTGATATCACTGATGAGTCGCTTATCCCAGCAAGTGCTGGTGCAGTGAGTGCAAGCACAGAGTCACCCTCAGTCACAGGTTCACTTGAAACTGAAGCAAGTGAGTCTCCAAAGACAGCAGCAACAGCAGCTTCCTCACTCTACAGTACCGAGAAACCAACCTCAGCATCAACTGGAACAGACAAGACTGCAAGCACAAGTGAGGAAGAGATTTTCCCATCTACACAAATGGCAAGTTCAGCTTCACCTCCAGCAGAAGAGGATAGGACTGGAGGGCAGACAACAGAAGTCCTGACCAAGGCCAGCATAGGTCCTACTGCCTCCTCACTGGTTAGCACAGAGAAACCTACAACATTGCCAGTCACTGAACTAGACAGCACTGTCACAGAGGGTACACAAGGTTCCTCCACATCACCCTTGACTGGCAAAGCGGAGCCAAGTTATCTCCTGACTCCAGCAGAGGAAGAAGGCTCAGGGCTCCAGACCCAAACCATGTTCACTGAAACCCCCCCTGTCACAGCTGAATCATCAGTCTCCAGCACAAGCAAAGCAGCTACAACAGTGTCCCCAGGGGCTTCATCCACTGCTTCAGATGATGATGTTAGAAGTGTCAGTGGGGAAACTGAAACAGTGCAGACCAGTGCTTCATTCAGTGAGTCCAGCACAAGAGCTGAAGGTACATCTTTCCCCATGACAGATGATTTGGATGATTCCACAGACAGCACTTCTGATATCACTGATGAGTCGCTTATCCCAGCAAGTGCTGGTGCAGTGAGTGCAAGCACAGAGTCACCCTCAGTCACAGGTTCACTTGAAACTGAAGCAAGTGAGTCTCCAAAGACAGCAGCAACAGCAGCTTCCTCACTCTACAGTACCGAGAAACCAACCTCAGCATCAACTGGAACAGACAAGACTGCAAGCACAAGTGAGGAAGAGATTTTCCCATCTACACAAATGACAAGTTCAGCTTCACCTCCAGCAGAGGAGGATAGGACTGGAGGGCAGACAACAGAAGTCCTGACCAAGGCCAGCATAGGTCCTACTGCCTCCTCACTGGTTAGCACAGAGAAACCTACAACATTGCCAGTCACTGAACTAGACAGCACTGTCACAGAGGGTACACAAGGTTCCTCCACATCACCCTTGACTGGCAAAGCGGAGCCAAGTTATCTCCTGACTCCAGCAGAGGAAGAAGGCTCAGGGCTCCAGACCCAAACCATGTTCACTGAAACCCCCCCTGTCACAGCTGAATCATCAGTCTCCAGCACAAGCAAAGCAGCTACAACAGTGTCCCCAGGGGCTTCATCCACTGCTTCAGATGATGATGTTAGAAGTGTCAGTGGGGAAACTGAAACAGTGCAGACCAGTGCTTCATTCAGTGAGTCCAGCACAAGAGCTGAAGGTACATCTTTCCCCATGACAGATGATTTGGATGATTCCACAGACAGCACTTCTGATATCACTGATGAGTCGCTTATCCCAGCAAGTGCTGGTGCAGTGAGTGCAAGCACAGAGTCACCCTCAGTCACAGGTTCACTTGAAACTGAAGCAAGTGAGTCTCCAAAGACAGCAGCAACAGCAGCTTCCTCACTCTACAGTACCGAGAAACCAACCTCAGCGTCAACTGGAACAGACAAGACTGCAAGCACAAGCGAGGAAGAGATTTTCCCATCTACACAAATGGCAAGTTCAGCTTCACCTCCAGCAGAAGAGGATAGGACTGGAGGGCAGACAACAGAAGTCCTGACCAAGGCCAGCATAGGTCCTACTGCCTCCTCACTGGTTAGCACAGAGAAACCTACAACATTGCCAGTCACTGAACTAGACAGCACTGTCACAGAGGGTACACAAGGTTCCTCCACATCACCCTTGACTGGCAAAGCGGAGCCAAGTTATCTCCTGACTCCAGCAGAGGAAGAAGGCTCAGGGCTCCAGACCCAAACCATGTTCACTGAAACCCCCCCTGTCACAGCTGAATCATCAGTCTCCAGCACAAGCAAAGCAGCTACAACAGTGTCCCCAGGGGCTTCATCCACTGCTTCAGATGATGATGTTAGAAGTGTCAGTGGGGAAACTGAAACAGTGCAGACCAGTGCTTCATTCAGTGAGTCCAGCACAAGAGCTGAAGTTACATCTTTCCCCATGACAGATGATTTGGATGATTCCACAGACAGCACTTCTGATATCACTGATGAGTCGCTTATCCCAGCAAGTGCTGGTGCAGTGAGTGCAAGCACAGAGTCACCCTCAGTCACAGGTTCACTTGAAACTGAAGCAAGTGAGTCTCCAAAGACAGCAGCAACAGCAGCTTCCTCACTCTACAGTACCGAGAAACCAACCTCAGCATCAACTGGAACAGACAAGACTGCAAGCACAAGCGAGGAAGAGATTTTCCCATCTACACAAATGGCAAGTTCAGCTTCACCTCCAGCAGAGGAGGATAGGACTGGAGGGCAGACAACAGAAGTCCTGACCAAGGCCAGCATAGGTCCTACTGCCTCCTCACTGGTTAGCACAGAGAAACCTACAACATTGCCAGTCACTGAACTAGACAGCACTGTCACAGAGGGTACACAAGGTTCCTCCACATCACCCTTGACTGGCAAAGCGGAGCCAAGTTATCTCCTGACTCCAGCAGAGGAAGAAGGCTCAGGGCTCCAGACCCAAACCATGTTCACTGAAACCCCCCCTGTCACAGCTGAATCATCAGTCTCCAGCACAAGCAAAGCAGCTACAACAGTGTCCCCAGGGGCTTCATCCACTGCTTCAGATGATGATGTTAGAAGTGTCAGTGGGGAAACTGAAACAGTGCAGACCAGTGCTTCATTCAGTGAGTCCAGCACAAGAGCTGAAGGTACATCTTTCCCCATGACAGATGATTTGGATGATTCCACAGACAGCACTTCTGATATCACTGATGAGTCGCTTATCCCAGCAAGTGCTGGTGCAGTGAGTGCAAGCACAGAGTCACCCTCAGTCACAGGTTCACTTGAAACTGAAGCAAGTGAGTCTCCAAAGACAGCAGCAACAGCAGCTTCCTCACTCTACAGTACCGAGAAACTAACCTCAGCATCATCTGGAACAGACAAGACTGCAAGCACAAGTGAGGAAGAGATTTTCCCATCTACACAAATGACAAGTTCAGCTTCACCTCCAGCAGAGGAGGATAGGACTGGAGGGCAGACAACAGAAGTCCTGACCAAGGCCAGCATAGGTCCTACTGCCTCCTCACTGGTTAGCACAGAGAAACCTACAACATTGCCAGTCACTGAACTAGACAGCACTGTCACAGAGGGTACACAAGGTTCCTCCACATCACCCTTGACTGGCAAAGCGGAGCCAAGTTATCTCCTGACTCCAGCAGAGGAAGAAGGCTCAGGGCTCCAGACCCAAACCATGTTCACTGAAACCCCCCCTGTCACAGCTGAATCATCAGTCTCCAGCACAAGCAAAGCAGCTACAACAGTGTCCCCAGGGGCTTCATCCACTGCTTCAGATGATGATGTTAGAAGTGTCAGTGGGGAAACTGAAACAGTGCAGACCAGTGCTTCATTCAGTGAGTCCAGCACAAGAGCTGAAGGTACATCTTTCCCCATGACAGATGATTTGGATGATTCCACAGACAGCACTTCTGATATCACTGATGAGTCGCTTATCCCAGCAAGTGCTGGTGCAGTGAGTGCAAGCACAGAGTCACCCTCAGTCACAGGTTCACTTGAAACTGAAGCAAGTGAGTCTCCAAAGACAGCAGCAACAGCAGCTTCCTCACTCTACAGTACCGAGAAACCAACCTCAGCATCAACTGGAACAGACAAGACTGCAAGCACAAGCGAGGAAGAGATTTTCCCATCTACACAAATGGCAAGTTCAGCTTCACCTCCAGCAGAAGAGGATAGGACTGGAGGGCAGACAACAGAAGTCCTGACCAAGGCCAGCATAGGTCCTACTGCCTCCTCACTGGTTAGCACAGAGAAACCTACAACATTGCCAGTCACTGAACTAGACAGCACTGTCACAGAGGGTACACAAGGTTCCTCCACATCACCCTTGACTGGCAAAGCGGAGCCAAGTTATCTCCTGACTCCAGCAGAGGAAGAAGGCTCAGGGCTCCAGACCCAAACCATGTTCACTGAAACCCCCCCTGTCACAGCTGAATCATCAGTCTCCAGCACAAGCAAAGCAGCTACAACAGTGTCCCCAGGGGCTTCATCCACTGCTTCAGATGATGATGTTAGAAGTGTCAGTGGGGAAACTGAAACAGTGCAGACCAGTGCTTCATTCAGTGAGTCCAGCACAAGAGCTGAAGGTACATCTTTCCCCATGACAGATGATTTGGATGATTCCACAGACAGCACTTCTGATATCACTGATGAGTCGCTTATCCCAGCAAGTGCTGGTGCAGTGAGTGCAAGCACAGAGTCACCCTCAGTCACAGGTTCACTTGAAACTGAAGCAAGTGAGTCTCCAAAGACAGCAGCAACAGCAGCTTCCTCACTCTACAGTACGGAGAAACCAACCTCAGCATCAACTGGAACAGACAAGACTGCAAGCACAAGTGAGGAAGAGATTTTCCCATCTACACAAATGGCAAGTTCAGCTTCACCTCCAGCAGAAGAGGATAGGACTGGAGGGCAGACATTAGAAGTCCTGACCAAGGCCAGCATAGGTCCTACTGCCTCCTCACTGGTTAGCACAGAGAAACCTACAACATTGCCAGTCACTGAACTAGACAGCACTGTCACAGAGGGTACACAAGGTTCCTCCACATCACCCTTGACTGGCAAAGCGGAGCCAAGTTATCTCCTGACTCCAGCAGAGGAAGAAGGCTCAGGGCTCCAGACCCAAACCATGTTCACTGAAACCCCCCCTGTCACAGCTGAATCATCAGTCTCCAGCACAAGCAAAGCAGCTACAACAGTGTCCCCAGGGGCTTCATCCACTGCTTCAGATGATAATGTTAGAAGTGTCAGTGGGGAAACTGAAACAGTGCAGACCAGTGCTTCATTCAGTGAGTCCAGCACAAGAGCTGAAGGTACATCTTTCCCCATGACAGATGATTTGGATGATTCCACAGACAGCACTTCTGATATCACTGATGAGTTGCTTATCCCAGCAAGTGCTGGTGCAGTGAGTGCAAGCACAGAGTCACCCTCAGTCACAGGTTCACTTGAAACTGAAGCAAGTGAGTCTCCAAAGACAGCAGCAACAGCAGCTTCCTCACTCTACAGTACGGAGAAACCAACCTCAGCATCAACTGGAACAGACAAGACTGCAAGCACAAGCGAGGAAGAGATTTTCCCATCTACACAAATGGCAAGTTCAGCTTCACCTCCAGCAGAAGAGGATAGGACTGGAGGGCAGACAACAGAAGTCCTGACCAAGGCCAGCATAGGTCCTACTGCCTCCTCACTGGTTAGCACAGAGAAACCTACAACATTGCCAGTCACTGAACTAGACAGCACTGTCACAGAGGGTACACAAGGTTCCTCCACATCACCCTTGACTGGCAAAGCGGAGCCAAGTTATCTCCTGACTCCAGCAGAGGAAGAAGGCTCAGGGCTCCGGACCCAAACCATGTTCACTGAAACCCCCCCTGTCACAGCTGAATCATCAGTCTCCAGCACAAGCAAAGCAGCTACAACAGTGTCCCCAGGGGCTTCATCCACTGCTTCAGATGATGATGTTAGAAGTGTCAGTGGGGAAACTGAAACAGTGCAGACCAGTGCTTCATTCAGTGAGTCCAGCACAAGAGCTGAAGGTACATCTTTCCCCATGACAGATGATTTGGATGATTCCACAGACAGCACTTCTGATATCACTGATGAGTCGCTTATCCCAGCAAGTGCTGGTGCAGTGAGTGCAAGCACAGAGTCACCCTCAGTCACAGGTTCACTTGAAACTGAAGCAAGTGAGTCTCCAAAGACAGCAGCAACAGCAGCTTCCTCACTCTACAGTACGGAGAAACCAACCTCAGCATCAACTGGAACAGACAAGACTGCAAGCACAAGTGAGGAAGAGATTTTCCCATCTACACAAATGGCAAGTTCAGCTTCACCTCCAGCAGAAGAGGATAGGACTGGAGGGCAGACAACAGAAGTCCTGACCAAGGCCAGCATAGGTCCTACTGCCTCCTCACTGGTTAGCACAGAGAAACCTACAACATTGCCAGTCACTGAACTAGACAGCACTGTCACAGAGGGTACACAAGGTTCCTCCACATCACCCTTGACTGGCAAAGCGGAGCCAAGTTATCTCCTGACTCCAGCAGAGGAAGAAGGCTCAGGGCTCCAGACCCAAACCATGTTCACTGAAACCCCCCCTGTCACAGCTGAATCATCAGTCTCCAGCACTAGCAAAGCAGCTACAACAGTGTCCCCAGGGGCTTCATCCACTGCTTCAGATGATGATGTTAGAAGTGTCAGTGGGGAAACTGAAACAGTGCAGACCAGTGCTTCATTCAGTGAGTCCAGCACAAGAGCTGAAGGTACATCTTTCCCCATGACAGATGATTTGGATGATTCCACAGACAGCACTTCTGATATCACTGATGAGTCGCTTATCCCAGCAAGTGCTGGTGCAGTGAGTGCAAGCACAGAGTCACCCTCAGTCACAGGTTCACTTGAAACTGAAGCAAGTGAGTCTCCAAAGACAGCAGCAACAGCAGCTTCCTCACTCTACAGCACGGAGAAACCAACCTCAGCATCAACTGGAACAGACAAGACTGCAAGCACAAGTGAGGAAGAGATTTTCCCATCTACACAAATGACAAGTTCAGCTTCACCTCCAGCAGAGGAGGATAGGACTGGAGGGCAGACAACAGAAGTCCTGACCAAGGCCAGCATAGGTCCTACTGCCTCCTCACTGGTTAGCACAGAGAAACCTACAACATTGCCAGTCACTGAACTAGACAGCACTGTCACAGAGGGTACACAAGGTTCCTCCACATCACCCTTGACTGGCAAAGCGGAGCCAAGTTATCTCCTGACTCCAGCAGAGGAAGAAGGCTCAGGGCTCCAGACCCAAACCATGTTCACTGAAACCCCCCCTGTCACAGCTGAATCATCAGTCTCCAGCACTAGCAAAGCAGCTACAACAGTGGCCCCAGGGGCTTCATCCACTGCTTCAGATGATGATGTTAGAAGTGTCAGTGGGGAAACTGAAACAGTGCAGACCAGTGCTTCATTCAGTGAGTCCAGCACAAGAGCTGAAGGTACATCTTTCCCCATGACAGATGATTTGGATGATTCCACAGACAGCACTTCTGATATCACTGATGAGTCGCTTATCCCAGCAAGTGCTGGTGCAGTGAGTGCAAGCACAGAGTCACCCTCAGTCACAGGTTCACTTGAAACTGAAGCAAGTGAGTCTCCAAAGACAGCAGCAACAGCAGCTTCCTCACTCTACAGTACGGAGAAACCAACCTCAGCATCAACTGGAACAGACAAGACTGCAAGCACAAGTGAGGAAGAGATTTTCCCATCTACACAAATGGCAAGTTCAGCTTCACCTCCAGCAGAAGAGGATCGGACTGGAGGGCAGACAACAGAAGTCCTGACCAAGGCCAGCATAGGTCCTACTGCCTCCTCACTGGTTAGCACAGAGAAACCTACAACATTGCCAGTCACTGAACTAGACAGCACTGTCACAGAGGGTACACAAGGTTCCTCCACATCACCCTTGACTGGCAAAGCGGAGCCAAGTTATCTCCTGACTCCAGCAGAGGAAGAAGGCTCAGGGCTCCAGACCCAAACCATGTTCACTGAAACCCCCCCTGTCACAGCTGAATCATCAGTCTCCAGCACTAGCAAACCAGCTACAACAGTGTCCCAAGGGGTATCATCTACTGGGTCCACTTTCACTACTTCTTACTTTCATATGTCTTCACCCCTGAACATTCCTAGTGTAGCTTATATTTCTCCAAAGGATGATTCAACCTACATTGACATGGAAGGTTCTGGTTCTTCAAGCAATGAAAATGATTTGGAGTCAAGTTCAGATGGATCTGGTTTTGAAGGATCAACTGAATTTAGTCGCACTTCTTCAGGTGAATTCACTTCTTTCACAGACGAGACTGAAATAGATGACTCCTTTAGATCAATTGATACTCTTAGCACTGTATTTTCGACTCCGTCAAGTACAGTTTTTACTGAGCAATATATCATCCCATCTCAAACACCACAGGGCAGTGGGGCCTTCAAGGACGATGGAACGGTTGACGATGATGATGTTAAAATTGATTCTCAGTCATCCTCATCTTCATTTTTTCCAGTCACAAGTTCTCCCATCATAACCAGCACTTTACCAGCAACAACAAAAATAAACTTTGATTCTACTAATGAAACATCAACAACACGACCAGCCCCTACATTCACAGAGGACAAACTTTCTGGTCACTCAACCGCTGAGATGACTACCTCAAAACCACCAGGGATTGAGAGTACCTCTTTTGGAGAGGCAACAGGTGAAACAGAAACTTTTGTTTCAAATACACCAACCTTGGATATTATTTCCTCTCAAGAGGTTGAAAGTTCTATCCACACAGAAAGCCCTACCATTGATGAATCCACAGAGACTCCTGATTTGAAACCTGCTGATACTATTGTTACTGTGGCTGAGCACATAATGGAATCTTCCCATACCGAGGTATCCCCCCTTTCAACTGAAGCATCAGTTGGACAACACACTACAGGAGACTTTGTCACAACAAGTTCCAGTAGTAAACAAAAAAGTGACGATTTCATGACACTGCCAACCCCCTTTCCCTCAATTCTTTATCATAGTGTAACAGACCAACAGGTTGTGATTGTCACTTCGAGTGGTAGCCAAGCAAATACGGACTTAACTGAACTTACACCTACGATGGTCCTACACACTTCTAAGCCATCAACAAGCAAAACAATTATATTTACAGAGGAAACAAACAATGAAGATGACCTGTTTTCTACAGTTACAGAAAGTTTAAGGGAAGGTGGCTCCACCACAGAGCTTCTCATTAAAGACAACACTATTATTGATGTAGATACCATCTCTATGGTATCCTCTTCTTCCTTTTACCCAACTATCCAGACAGAGGAAGCTGGAGGCGCCACAGCAGTTACAATGACACAAAATTTTGTAGTGACAGAAGATTTAGAGGGGTCAGGGACAGATGGTGCGACATCTTCCCCATTGACTTTGAATGCAACCTCAGCCAAAGATTTATCATTAGCGCCAACATTAACACCAGCATCCCCTTATTACTTTTCCACCTCAAAAACATCCACTCTTGAAGGTACATCTGGTAGAGGGACATCCAGTGAAGAACCAGTCACACCAGAGGCCGCCCTAGCAACTGCTGTGTCCACTAAGTCAAGCTCTGAAAATTTATATTATTCTACTACACTGCATACGCTCTTTCCCATTGAGACTAGTACCAAAACAACTCCAGATCTCATTGGAGATGATTTATCAGGTGAGGACACTGATGCTGTTGAAAAGTCTGCTGATGAGCTCACCACTTCCTCATCTTTCCCATCTGAAACATTGACTGCAAAATCTGATACAAGCTCAGTCACTCTGGTGTCCAGTGAGGAGTACATGGTCAGCACAGCTAAGGAAAAAGGAGAAACCACCTTCTCTCCAATTACAGCCGATAAGTCCACAGGTTATAGTACAACAGAGGAAAACTTAGGTGTAATTATTTCCACCCAATCTACTGTACCTCCAGCGTCTGTCACATCACAATACCTTGAGCCAACTCAACCTGTCAAAGTGAAACCAACTGATGATGAAAGCTCTGTCATTGAAATCACAGAGAACATCTCAGTTTTATCTTCAGATGAATGGACGGAAACTGGAAAACAAGTAACAACTACTGTTTCTTCAATCTTAAGTTCTGTGAGCCCTACTATTGCCCATGAAAAAGCAATAACCTCAGAGGTACAGAATGCATCATTGACTGTAACAGTTTCATCACTTACCGATGAAGAAACCTCAGCCTCTGCACATGAAATTAACACTAGAGATCACATCAAATCCATGTCTCCACAAATATACACTTTTACATCACCAGTGCCTCCTGTACAAAGTACAATGAAGCCTGGAGTCATGGTCAAGTTTGTCACCACCTCTGTTCCAGAGCCAGATACAACGCCATCTGATTTGTCGTTTCAGCAGGCCAGATCAGAGATTACATTCACTCATCATCCCAACGCTGACATCTCTGAGAAAACTGTCTTGTCAACAACCAGCCCAATGTTACCTGGAGAGGAAATAACTAAACACATGGATTCTGATGAGCTGACAACCTCGATTGGAGTTGGTACCTTGCCACAAGAAAAAAAGACAGAGATATTACCAGGCCAATCAGCTATAATGATAGAAGTTACAACTCATGCTTTAAGTTCCCACAAGACAGATGAATCAGAGTTCTCCACAGGGACACAGCATCCCGGGGCTCAAAACACAACTCCAAAATTCGAGGCTTTCGACTCTTCAAGATCTGGAGAAGAACAGACTGCTGCTGTTGTGACTGAATCCCCAGCAGATAGTTCATTTGAACCAACTCCGGTAACAACAACTTCATTTTCAATGCAAACAAAAAAAAATCCAACTCCAGTTGAGTCTTCACTGTTCAGCACTGGAAGCCCAGTGATGAATTTCACTACAGATGCAAGCTCATCTGGAACCGAAACTATATCAGAGGAAGATGGAAAAGATAAGCCCAGGGTTGATCAGACACCAAGTGGCGAGAAGACTGAACCAACTCCAGATACAGAAATGGAGTATAGAGATTATGGTACAGATTATCCCCCAGATTATGATGCACTAAACCCTAAAGTGGTAGAAGGAGCTCCACAACTCATTGAAAGTACAACACTGAAAGGAGTGACTATTTTCACAACAATACCACCTGCTGCTTCTTCAACATCTGAGGGTCATCCTGCTGACTCAGTGAGCAGTGGTGAGAGTAGCTCAGAAGAAAATAAAACAGTGTTGCCTGAAGTGTCAAGAGAAGCTATCACTGTCTTGCCCTCTCCCTCCGCTCCTTTCGATGTCACATCCTCTAGTTCTGACAGGGGTTTAGATAGCATTAGCAGCTCAGAAGAAAGCACGTCCACTGTTGGCACTGTTAAACTCCATGGTGATGAGGTTGAGAACACAACTTCTGAACATTTATCTGTTACAACTAAGTCACCACTCATTATGAGCACCAAGGGTGAAAATGGATCCATCAGCTCTGAGAGTGAGTCTGTCAGCTCTGAAAGTTTGTCTGGAGAAACAACATCTTCAGAGGAATCACATTTCAGTGGCATAGAGAATCAGTCCCTTGCCCTGGATGAAATCAAGACTGTGTACAAGGTAGATACTACCACAGCTTCGAAAATAGAGTCTGTTAGTATGGAAGATGGTTCTCCTCCCCCTGTGTTACCTGTAAGGGACCATACAGAGTTCACTACGACAACAACCCAGGAACACGACCAGCCAGTGTTTGTTACAACCACAGCTCCTACTGTGTCATCACTTCCTGAGGAGAATACTAAACCCGGCGACTTATCTACACTTCAACCATTTACTGAAGGAGAAACATCACAGAAGGCAGATGAAACAACTGTGCTTCCCAGCTTAGACTTTGGTCACACTATCATTGGCGAGGCTGTTGAAATTCCAGGTACTTTTCTTTGAAATGCTTTGATAAGAATACTACCAATTAAGAAGGCGTAAGAGTATTTTAGTCCTAAAAAATATATTTTTTTTTCTTTCTGTATTATTTTTGTTTATATACAGAAGGTAACCCATGTACAGAAAACATTTGTCTGAACGGAGGATCTTGCTACCAGAGAGGAAGCCTCTATAAATGTAAATGTGCTCCTGGGTACAGTGGCGATCGCTGTGAAACAGGTAGGCCACTGTGTTATAAGATATCCTAATGAAATCTCTCTAGTTTTATTGCACTTCCATTTAATTAATTCTGACTTCTCTTTTTTTTTTTTTTTTACAGATATTGATGAGTGTCAGTCAAATCCTTGCCGCAATGGAGGTACATGTGTTGATGGGCTGGCTTCCATCACATGTGTGTGTCTTCCAAGCTATGCTGGGGTGTACTGTGAGGAGGGTAAGTTTGTGATTTATGTCTCAAATTCTTCATTATTTTTTCTAAGTTTCTGAACATCAGATTGACTAATACTTTTAATTTCATTCATGTTGTTACTTGCACAGTGCACTTATAAATACCACTCTTTAGTCGTCTCATTGTGTTAGGTAAGGATTATGCTAAATAGTGACAGTAGTTATAGGACAGCAGTATTAAGAACCATCAAACATTAGCACTCATGGGCTGGATGACATAATGTTACCACAGTAGAAGCTGAGACTTCAACGTTGACATGACGTTTCATGTAATCACTCACCTGAACCCCTTGGATGTCATCTTTAATGCTGTGTTACTTAAAACATACTCCTCTTTTAATTTAAATGAGTTAAAGACACAGAGACAGTCACATATTTTTCATGTGAACTGTTTTAGACAATCAGTTATTCACAACATATATGCCAGACTGTAAATCACTTTTTATCTTGAGCACAGAAAAGTAGAGAACACAAAGGTATTCCAAAGCAATGTGTTTTTATTTAGGGCTCTCCAAGTATAAATATATACATTTCTTCACAAGCCCCCATACGCCTGTGCTTTAACCCAAGTTTCCCTCTTGTGCCACATTTTCAGTCCAATTGTTGTGAAGCCAGGCATCACGTTTCTGGGAGGATTTCTTATGAACAATGTCTACACCCTAAATTTGGTCAGGATCACTCATGGGTGAATCACACCCAGATTGTGTACTTAGACTCAGCTGCTGTCTTCAAAATGATGCCAGAAGAGAGAAAGGAAAAGTAGCTGAAAGAGGCTCAGCATGGGGAGTGGGAGTCATTTTTTCTGTTCATTTCAGAAGCTAAGTGGGAGTCAAATGAGAGTCAATGATGTTACAAAACAAAAAATAATACTTGAGTTCAGATGTATGGAATCCCAAAATATTCATGATTAAATAAATCAAAAATTTTTTTGAAATAAATACCATTTTGGTAAATAATAGACAAAAATATCGTATGGCAACTAAATTGAAAATAAGGCAATATGATTATGAAATACTTTTTATTACTCTTTAATATCTACTTATTATAATTAATAATTTAATAATAATCAATTAAACTATTTTATACTTTTAAAAATATTTTCTTTTTTTAATCTACATGCTTTTTAAAAATGTAAATAAATAAATAACATTTTTCACAAAGTCAGTTTTTATTTCATGATGACCTTTTCAACAATGGCCTTTTTATTTCATCAGAATGAATTGGTCTATCAATCAATTAGTTTAAGGGGGGTCTAACTACAGACCGTCACTCTCAGCTGCTTGAAGAGCAACTCTGAAACTGACTTCTCTCCTGCAGCCATTCTGTCTCAAATGTGTCACGCCTGTTTTCAGCTTTTTCAGTTTTCTTAGCATTAGTGATAAGTCTCCATGTCTGAATCAATACTGCAAGTGCTGCTGCAATGTCTGTGTGAAGGATAAGCTACTCACCCAACTGGCTCCTCCTTTAAGCTTTGGTTGACAGACCAAAATATAATGCTGAAAAAAATAAAATGAAAATAAAATTGGAAAAGGACAGCATGGAATAAAAACTGACTTTATGAATCTTTATAAATAAATAAATATATATATATATATATATATATATATATATATATATATATATATATATATATATATATATATATATATATATATATATATATATATATATATATATATATAAGAAGTCATTTTTCAAAAAGTGTGGAATTATTAAATTAATCATTATGAACATTTAATAATGATTTGATACTAAAGAAAACTTAAATATATTTGATAGGATTATTGACATATTTGCTGCGGATGTGGCTTGAATTATTATTTGACCAAAATACCTCACCAACGCCTCTTTTCAACTGCCACCATCTCTTTTATCAAGAGATTTGAATTTGTATTTTCTTTTTACAGCTGCAAGGCTGCATCTCATTGATGCCTCAAAAGCTGATAAAAAGACAAGTAACACAGAAAACAGAAGTCAGCTTAGCAGGAAATTAGCAGATTTAAGTTGTTCTTGGGGTTTTCACCCAATGTCTCATTGTTTACCTCCACATTTCTAAAGTGCTGGGGTGACTTCTTCTCCATAATAAATCAATTACTTGTTGTTAGTTTATCTTGTGCATTGTCATTGGTCAGAGATAAAAACAGGCCTGAATGGGTGATACAGTCAGATTGTAAATTAAAGTTTATTGTGCGATTAGGATGTCATTAATGAAATAAATACATCATAATTTATTTATTTTTTTAGTTTCCAATCATTTGATTTGTCTTGTGTTTCTGTTCCATCAGATACAGAGACATGCGACTATGGCTGGCACAAGTTTCAGGGCCACTGCTACAAGCATTTCCCTCATCGAAAGAACTGGGACTCAGCAGAGAGAGAGTGCCGCATCCATGGGGCTCATCTCACCAGCATTCTCTCCCATGAGGAGCAACAGTTTGTTAACCGTAAGTTAGACTTGTAGAAAGTCAATCTTAAGAGTGGGAGTGTGTTGTAAGTAGTATTGATTTCCAGAAATGAGTCTCTCTGTTTTCATCTTGCACTTTCTTTAGCAGAACTTAAAAAGGACACATGACAATAGAGAAACTTGATTTGTTATGTTTCACTCTGCTTGGTAGGTCTTGGACAGGATTACCAGTGGATCGGCCTGAATGACAAGATGTACGATAGTGATTTCCGCTGGACTGATGGCAAGCCCATGGTAAGATAGGTTGCTTTGTCCTACATTTTTATCTTGACAAATATGGCAAAGATATAAAAATATTCATAAAGAGATGCAGTTTACAAACAAGGTCATTCAGGGAGAGTGATTCTTTTCCTGCCTGTAGTGACTTTCACATGACGTACTAACCCTACCTCATATCCCTACACCCTAGTGAATGACTGCTCTGGTCATAAATTTGATAGGGAACATACTTTTCAGTCATTAGCAGATTAAGACAAAAAACATCAACAGGCTCGGTACAATACACGTATTGTATCATTCTGTTAAATTCAGTTTGAAAAACAGCGCAGAAGTCAACCTTTGTGTGATATAGTGATTGTCTGCTTGAGAGCTTCCTCACTTGACAAAAGTGGCAAATTCTGACCATGTGCTATACAACTGTGTGTTGTGAAGTCTGATATCCTCACATCATAGATAACACACCAGGAGCAGAGATAAGGGTAAGTTATAAAGACTGCCAGAGGGTTGGAGACCCCTGCTTCTCTAGGAGCTTGAGCGTGGATGATTGTTTGAGTGACACTTTGTTGAGGGGACAGGCGTAGACAGGTATGATCCTCTGACCACCCCCACAAGTACCACAGAGTCCAGCCAGCAGGGCCACCCGGGGGGGGGGGGGGGGGGGGGGGGGGCAGGGCCACCAGGCAGGCTGACACACAGATGGACAACACCTGTGCTTTGAAAAAATGTTGATAGAAGAAGCTGAGCAGGCCTGAGTGGGTGGTCACCTCCAGTGAATTAAGATGTAGCAATAATTTTTTAATTACTTAATGAAACTATTTTTAACAACTATGAAACATTTACCTTTTGAATTTTTCTAAGAAAAACTGTTAAAACTAATCACATCAGGGCACTGAAACACAGAAGTTGTGTTTTGGATTTTGTGTTGGCGATCAAAGTTGGTTTGATTATTTTGAGGAGGATGCAGACCTGCTGTGTAGTTGAAAGGTCACTCATTTGTTAACTTGGAGTCAGCAGGAAGTAGTTGTGTATTTGTTAACCATAATGACAGAGTAGCAGGGCCTTGGGGCATGATTGGTTGAGTGAAGGGGGGGGGTCACAGCTTTGAAGCGCCTGTTTGAACCAAGAGTGCGCTGAAAGACTGCAGGTAGCATCAGTTCCTGGTCAAAAGCCCCACAGCAGGACAGCTGTGTGTATACAATGTGTAAATCTGCATTTTTGTGTAAACAGATTTTTGTGCTTGAACAACTTCATGTTTTTGCTAGGGATAAAGACCAATAGTATTAAACTTCTGACATAAAGTCTTCTGGTCTAGAATTTGTAATACTTACAAGCGTTTTACCAATTATGAGTGAAGAAATCAAAAGTAAGTGTGTCATCCATAATGATCAATGGCAGGGTGATTTAACACCTTGCTAAAATGAACTTGGTGGCTACAGTATTGCTTGTGCTCCCTTTTAATTCATCACGTTAATCAGAGTAAAGTGATTCAGGGTCTTAGATCACCTCTTCAGAAGGCTGTATGTTGTGGTAACAATACCTGTGTTGACTCAGTAAGTCTTACATTCATAACCAGTGTGAGATCAGGCACAAAACAATTACTTGCGATGTTAGTAAGCTACTACTGTACTAGTATTTCGTTTCCCAAAAAACAACTTTTCTGAAGGTGAGAAAGCACAATGAAAACATACCCCTTTTCGACAGAGTTGGTGCAAGTGCTGGCTCCAGGCCAGAGCCTGACTTATCACTGGTTCTTTGTGTTTTCACCGACAAAGCACCAGTTCCAGATGCCAAAAACTGCTGGGCAAGAGTCTAGCCCCAAATACATCAGGGGCCAGGGGCAGGGTTATACTGTGACTAATGATTGGGGGTAAAAAAAAAACAGCCATTAAAAAAACAACAACTGCTAAGCAAGTTGTATGTTATTGTCTTGGAGTTTTTCGTTCAAAACTTAAGTTGTCGGCAAAATTGAGGCAGCAGTGCATGCATTCATTGAGCTCCTTCGTTATTGCTTTGTGGACTTCTGTATGGTATGTTTCAAACTCCAACTTGGTTCCTTGCCAACAGAAAACAAAAGTGGTTCTTAGGAAGAACAAGGTTAGAACCAACTAAGCGCTAGCACTAGCACTGAAAGAGCACCTGGTTGTTTTGATGGAGAAAGGGGTATCAGACAACATTGTGTTTAACACGGCTAAAAACAGGACCACAGAGTTTGTGAGGAAGCAATGTTAGTTTTGCCAAGTGTGAAAACATGAGCAGAGCTGGCACCATCTGCCTTGGTCCTCCTTATAGTTTAACGTGTTTTAAGTGCTCATTTCACATTGTTGTAATATCGCATTTTGTGTTTTGTTTTTTTAAAATATATTTTTAAAGATGCACATTTATTTTAAAGACAAATATCTTCGTAAGATTGCAAAATCCATCATGATGTCTTCCTCTGCTCTCATTTCAGCAATATGAAAACTGGAGGCCCAGCCAGCCTGACAGCTTCTTCTCCTCTGGCGAGGACTGTGTAGTGATGATTTGGCATGAAGATGGTCAATGGAATGACGTTCCTTGCAACTACCATCTCACCTACACCTGCAAGAAGGGCACAAGTAAAAAAAAACAGCTTGTTTCTTACAAAATTTCATGCATGTATTTCAGGGAAAAACTACACATGTGAAAGAATTTTCTGTTACCAGAGAAATTCTCACTCTTGTGTTATTATCACTTCTTTTTTCCAGTTGCCTGTAGCCAGCCCCCTCTGGTGGAGAATGCACGCACATTTGGAAAGATGCGTGAGAGATATGAGATCAACTCACTGGTGAGATACCAGTGCCGGACAGGCTTCATTCAAAGGCATGTCCCAACTATCCGTTGTCGCGGGAATGGACAATGGGACGTTCCTAAAATAAGCTGCTTGAACCGTAAGTACACAAACACTTTGATCATCCCCATCCTCTGCCTTAAACAGCAACATTGCTGTTATAAATCTAATGGCTGATTTTTCTTTAACAGCATCAAATTATCAGAGGACCTTTTTGAGACGACATCAACACAACAGTCTCTACAGCATCAACAACTTCAAGAGATGGCCGAATGAGGCCTTCCGCTTACAGCTTTACAGGTCAAGGAGAGACAGGACTGGACATAAGTGGAAAAGAAAGTGATTGCCGAACAAGGCAAAACTTCTCTGCGTCGCGGACACATAGTTAATGTGTGTTTGGAGAGATGAAAAGGATTCACAGGAAGGCACAAGAGGAAACTTGTGAAAGAAATCAAGAGGATAACCTGCATTTTTCTTGCATTTTGGACAACGATGGAGCCTTATGAAGTGCCTTTGAGTAGAGATTTATAAATAAATGACTTTTATTACCAAAGGGCGCTGTTTTTTTTATAACAATGCCAAGGAAGATCAGATACTTTCAGCTGGCTACTGGAAAATGAAAGAAATACACAAATTGCTCTTTTTAACTGCAGAAAGGCTTCTTTTCTGTCCTTAGCTTGATGGATAATTCACTCATGACTGTTGTCTCATGCCCTTCTGCACTGAATGTGCTATTTTCAAATCACCGTAAGTGTCCCTTATTCTAGAGAGAAAAAAAAATTAAATTAAAGCGCTTATGTTGATGTTGTCCTGTTTCTTTCAGTTGGACTTTGATATCATACAAGTGATGAAGTCCTCAAATATCTTACTGATAACTCTGTCAAGATATTCAAAATTAGCTTACTGGAGCACAGGCCGGGCATCATTGGTAAAAATGGATAAAAAAAAAAAAAAAAAAAACGTTTACATTTATGCCTTTGAAAATGATCCTTCAAATCTTTCTCTAGTCTTCAAGCCTAATCAGCAAAAATACAAGTCGCCTTCAAGAAACGCCTTCATCTAATTGCCTGTGTTTACTAAAGCAGATTGCTCTTGTGGTGGCAGCTCTCAAAGTATAGATAACTTCATAAGCTCCAGCTGTCACTGGATCTTTGATGTCTTGTTAGGTACAGTTGTTGCTTGTGGATAAACTCACTTTATTTACCTATGGAGAACTGAAAAAAAAAGATATAGTTTTATATACCATAGAGAATTTTGTTATAAGAGAGCTTTCCAAGCATTGACAGGCTTTTATCCGCTGATGGACTCGGATATCTGTCATTTTTAAATGAAAGAAGGGATGCGCTGCATGTCATGTGGTCTGTAGTTTCTGCTTATGTGTTTTTTTTTTTTTTTTTTTAATTGCATAACCTTCAACAACATACTACAGCATGTTTACAATAACTGTAATGCTGTACATAGCAACAAACCAAAGACTTTTGCTTTTAATGTGCTTTCGCTGTAGCCTAAGATGATTTCCTGTCCTCTGTAAACTTTAGGTACCTGTTGTTCCAGTCAATTGGAATCAAGCAATGAGAGAATGTATTTTATGAAACAAAATGACTTGAACGTAAGGAAGAGATGCATATAATTTATTTTCAAGCTGCTCTTGATC
Source organism: Halichoeres trimaculatus (assembly GCF_033239565.1). NCBI lineage: Eukaryota > Metazoa > Chordata > Actinopteri > Labriformes > Labridae > Halichoeres > Halichoeres trimaculatus. The sequence goes on from NW_027437183.1 coordinate 25,355,264, forward strand.
TACTCACTTGGTTTATACTTACATGTTAAATATGATGCTGACGACTAGCCCAGCAGTGCTCTACATGTTTTTATTGTGTGTAAAACAAGAGACAGGCCACAGTCACAAACTGTTTAAAAGGGAAGATGAGACAATGATAAGTGGGGTTACACACCTTCAATGCTAACAGTGGACCAAAGAACATTGAGCTGCAATAACAGCCCGTAACTTTAACATTTTTGTTTTTGACATGTGGATGGTTTTGTGTGTCTCCGGCATGTTTTAAATGGAAAAATGTGCTCTGTCTGTCTGTCTGTCTGTCTGTCTGTCTGTGTTTTGCCTCAATGTGCATAAAGTATCTTTTTATATTTATAACAGTTTGTTTTAATTTTACAATGTGAATGTCTGGGATGTTTTTTTAATGAGATCAAACTGTATTTTCCTGCTTTAAACCACCAAAGAAATAAAATAAATATATTGATATTACATAGAAACAGGATTTGCATTTGTTACAGAGAAGTTTTACAAAAAGCATCGAAAACACTAAAAGGTATTTGGTTTTTGAGCATATTATTTATTTATTTTTGTATATTTATTTATTTATTTACTTAATTTTATTTGTATTCATTTAATTATTTATTTATTTATTTTATTTTATTTTATTTTATTTTATTTATTTATTTATTTATTTATTTATTTATTTATTTATTTATTTATTTATTTATTTTTTTTTTTTGGGGGGGGGGGGGGGGGGGGGGGGGGTGTCCAGTAACAAGCATATCCTTATTGCATGCTCTGTAAGTATCCCCTCCCATACGAGAAGTGATTTTGTACCCAGGAGGTAGTGCAGTAGTTTGTCCAGCAGGTTGTGCTATCAGACTATAAACTATGAGCCAGACTTCTCTGCCTGCTTAAGCAGGGTACGGGGTTTAGGGGTTTAGGGGTTTAGGGGTTTATTTTCCTCTGCACATAATGCACAGACTTACATGCTTTACTGTTATTCATCATATAAACATCTACATTTTTTGAAGTGACTCACTGTGTGGTACATAAATCAGACCTCTAAAACTCATATCAGACCAGCTTTACCAGTGTTGGCAGACAAACGTTTTATTCAGGAGGAGCAGATAGGGAATGGTAATGTGAATCACAGTAAGCACTGAGCCCACGATCCAGGAGGAGGGGAAAGTGATGCATATGCTGAAACGGCTGATGCTGCATTAGTATACCGCTCTACCGTTTGTTTGGTTTATTGCAGAGCTGCAGGTGGCTTCTTTTGAATGTCAAATACTTTTTAGCCTGCATGGCTGTACCAATAAAAGAAACACACAGACTCCTCTAGTGCATTAAATCTCTACAATTCCCAGCAGGCCTCTGTATGTTGGTGACTTGAAGTTTGCATTGACTTGGTCTAATATCACAAAGCACCATTATCAGGGTAATAACAACAAGTTTGTCTATGCAATCTTTATGGAGGCAAGGGTTGATGTGGTTTTCACTTTGACTGCCCACTCTGTCATTACAAAAGACTTGGCTTGTGATGAGAGGCAGCCTCTGGATGCCCCTGTGAGAGTAAAACCTAAGTTTTTGTCTCATGAAATTCAGATGTCTCCTTGGTAATCAGCAGAAAAACCTAGACCACTCCACCGGTGGATTTAACAAGCTTTCTATGGTTTGTTTTGGAAATGAAAGGCACCCTGTCTCTTCCTGATAGCTTCTTGGGCTTGACAGGCACCTCAGACTCCATGTAGTCTGCACAATGTGTCTATCATTCAGCCTTTACCCTGCTATTTCCTTGTCAAGTAACTCAATCTGGATCCTTGTGAGTGGCAGGTTTATGGGATGTAGCGTCATTAGACTTGCGAGAAGTCAGCTCAGCTTTTCAGTGGTTAAGAAGGAGCAGCCAACTGAAGTGAATGTTTATCATCACATATGCAAAATTGATAATTCCTACAGCAGTGGTCATCCACTCAAGCAACTGCATGTTTACTTTTGCTTCAGTTTCACTAAACCCAGAAACAAACCACAGATTTGGTAAAATATATACGTTTTTCAGCTTACCTCAAGTTTATAATTGTATAGTGTTCTACCCAGATTTTCCCTACAGTTATATTTCATGGTCTATGTTGAACAAAGTACAAAATGTCCTGTGCAGCCTCTCCTTTTCTCTTTTAGGTCGAAAGGGTTCCTGTTCACAGACACCCTGCATCAAAGGACGTTTCACTATCACAGACATTTACATTCATCTACCACTGCACTGCTACATCACCCTACATCTGACCCAATTCCCATGCATTCCTACAAGCACCCTTAAAGACTGGGGCACTGTTCCCTTTTGTCCAACTGGGTAGTGGGCTGGCAGCCTGGTATTAGGCTGAAAAAAAGGCTGTGAATAAATAAACTGGGTGGGAGTCCAATCTTAAATCCCCTCAGCAGAATGCCAGACACATGCCCACCCCCCCCCCCCCCACCCCCCCCCCCCCCCCGCCCCCCCCCCCCCCCCCCCCCCCGCCACGGCAGCTTAAACAATACAATTTAAATACCGCTGTAAACCTCTTCACATGTTTTTTTTCATCATAGATAAAACATAGTGAGGATGAAACATGCAAAATTTATTCAAAAGATGTATTTTTTATTTCAAACTGCTTGTTGAAAAAGGTACACGGCAACAGGATACAAAAATACCTTCACCTTTTTTCATGCACAAGTGTGTACAAATGCACAAATATAACAGACGTTTTTTTTTTTAAGTTTTGCTTTTACAAACAATGCATCATCATGTTACCACATGTTGCCTGCAGTAAATATCGTTGTCAGTGCCAAGGGTTAGGAAAAGTAAAAATAAGGGACTATGTCTTTTCTGCTCTGTTGTTATGTTTTCCAACATACACCTAAGTGGCTGTGGTCTTCCTGTTTTGGCATGTTTGACAACAGTCATTCTGATCCCTTCACTACACCTCGACTGTTGGTTAATCTTTATGTGGAAGTGGAAGTGATTATAAGCATTCCTCTGGTCTTTTAAAAAAATGAAAGTGTATCACCTCCAGGGATTGGTGCTCGTTCTGCGCTGACCTCTTGAGTAGCTGTTGTTTTTAATATGTGCCTGTTATAAGTTTTTCCAAAAAAACACTTAATTAGCAGAACCTGTTGTCTGAAAAATAAAGAAAAAATATTAACATGTAGAAAATAAAGACACTATCTATTTGTCAAAAATAAAAAAGAAGGTTAAAACTAACACTAAAGAATTTCATAATGATGTTGGGAGTTCGACTAATGGTGCAGAATAAAGTCACAGCCCAGTGAGCCATTTACATTCATTTTCTTATTAAATGTTAGATTTGATCACAGCTACCCAGGTTGAACAAACTCTCTGCATCCTACTTTCTTCTTCAAGAGGTGAAAAATTATTTCACCGGTGCCTGAGAAAGCAATTGAGTAGAAAACCAATGGCAGTTTCAAACCCAAAGCTTGACAGTGGGAGTTAAGCTTTGTTCATGACTTGAATCATCCCAAGGTCTTGATTCCCAAGCAACAAATTTTATCTGCACATGAGCGAAAAATACTCCCAACCCTGAACTTCACATGTCTAATTATTCTGTGGACAAACCAAACTTACATGGTGTTCAACAACCATCAAGTTCTTGTCTCTGTCATGTCACTCACACATTGGCACTGATGCCTTTTCCTCAACAGTCTTTCTTTAAAATTAATGGATGCACAGTTAGTGAAAAACAAAACTTAATAGCTACAAAATACTTTGTCATTCATTGCGTATGGGTGTAAGATGTACAGTATTGGCTTTTTAGGAGTTACAATGGTTATCACAGTTTCAGGAAAGTATGGAGTTCATGCTAGTTACGATCCAAAGCTTGTAAGCTTTATAGCTGATGTTACTGGATGTGTTTGCTGGAGCTCTTTGGTGGTTATGGTTTCCCTACCTCTAACTACCCCCTCACTGCTCGTCTTTGTAGCAGTAGACACCAAAAGACTTGACGTCTTTGTCAGGGAATCCGTGGAAGCGCACTGCAGCTTCTGTTGGGCTGCAATTCTTGCGAGGCCTGTTGATTGGGTAACGAACACTTCCATCGGCCACCCATCCAGCGTCGCAGCGGTCATAGCCCTCTAACTTCCAGGCGGCATACATGTGGCCCACCTTGGCGATCTCTGCACCATCATCTACGCAAGCTTGAACAGCCTCATCAAAGGTCAGCCTGTCAGGTTGAACCAGCCAATAGAAACGTCCTACCAATAAAAAAAAATGAAACAGACTGTCAACTGATGTTTCTGGTGATGGAAATTCAAGATGCATTTGGTATATTCATTTTTTTTTCACAAAATCAATCCATCTTTCTTTTTTTTTTACTTAACATCATTCACATGTTATACTCACCTTGAAGTGCAGAAGCAAAGCAGAACACATCAAAGCGGCCCAGTAATTTGTCACGGATGCCATAGTTTCTAACTCCAGGCACACTGTTGGCTCCGCCACAAGGACCTCTGGGCTTGATGATGGGATACTGCACTGTGCCATCAGCCAGCCAGCCAGCATTGCACCAGTCTAGACCGTTCCTCCAGGCTTCGTGAAGCTGTTCGTGGGTGGCAATAGTAGCATTTTGATCTTCACAGGCCTGGACAGCCTCAGCGTAGTTCAGGCTGTAACGGCCACCATTGGGGGAGTATGGGAACACAACACCTGTGTCAGGCAGAAAAGATGGCATGGATATGACGGTATGTTGACCTTCTTATCAGTAAATGGTCAGTACAATGTTAGTTAAATAGGCCTAATAGTCTTGGTAATGTGTGTGATCCATTCTTAAAACTGAACATGAACGTCAGTGTGATGTTATTCAGGGCCAGTATGTCCGTGATGGCTAAGTATTTATCAGACAAGCTCTGCTGGTTAAAATACTCCTAGATTTAATACATCGTTAACTGTTTTTTAGAATTACAAAGGAGTTTTGGAAGCTCTATCAGTGGCAGAGGAGGATTTTGTCTACACTGCTTTCCTCTAAAACTGCATTGGAGTGTCCAGGTGAGCCGTCACATGTGAAAAAGAACCAGTCAAAGTGGATGGGCACTGCCCCTGGGCTGAAAAAGAGCTACTCAAATGTCACCGATTCATTGTGTTATCGTGCAAGGTTTAAGACATTTGTGTTTGTTAATCTCTCATAGAAGTAGACAGGTTAAACATTATTATTCTGATATGTAAGTCTGGGGTTTCAGGATATAGGCCAGAAAAGAAGAAAGAAGTGTTTCTGCTCTTTTTTTTTTTTAGCCTTGATCAAAGTTCAAATATAGTCATGACTGAGTCATCACAGTGGTTTAGATAAATCAGCACAAGCTGTCTGCTTTCCCTTTTCTTTTAATCCGCTAAAAAGGAAATGTGAATGCTTTCAATAACTAGAGACAAGAAAAGTGCCATGGGAGATGATCAACTGTGCATGTTTTCAATCCCGAGAAAGGAAATATTAAATTCCTGGTGTGAAGGCTCCAATGCGATCCACACTCACATTGTAGCTTTCACTTTTTGGCCCATCCCTAAGCTACGCCTGTAACACATGTAAAGAAAAGGATTTACCATCATTGAAAATAGCTCCAACTTCTAAGTCTACGTCTTGCACGATGTCTTCCTCCCCATTGATGATCTCACAGCGGTATTTTCCTGTGTCCTCCTTGGAAACTTCAGTGATTATCAGAGAGGCATCTTCAGGGTCTTGCTCCTGCAGAAAAACTCGGTCTGAGAAGCTCCCATAGGTCATCTTGTGGAAGCCCATCGACTTCAACACGTCTTCATTCTGGGACTCGTCATCTGCCACCTTTGTCCATTTGACTTTGAAACCAGTGTTACCGAAGGGTGAATCCTGCTTGATCGAGAACCGACAGGGCAGGGTGACATTGGCGCCAATGTCAGCTATGACCTTAACTGGAAAAAAGGGAAACAAGATACAACTTAACAGGGGCTTGGTGGTGAATTGTTTATAAGTGTTTCAAAGTTGCACATACTAGTATGGTACTGAAAGTACTGATCCCATAGAAAGCAAAGTGAGGCAGTTTAAGATAAAACCAAAAATGGAAGAGTACCCACTTTCTGCTTTTTGTTCCCACGGTTTGGCCTTACATATTTGTATGTTTGCTTCACAGTTTGTTCTGGCATGCGTGTAATGCATGTACTTCACATATGCAATTCTGGTGAAAGCATTTGGTCACAGATGCTATCAAAGAGTCTGGGTGTATCCTGTTTGGTTTATTAGATACAGCTTTGGACAACAGCCAGCCTTAAGCCCCCAGAGCCAGTCTGCCTTTTCAGTCTCCTTCCTGCTCCTCTCACCGCTGGCACTTCATACCATCAATTCAACAGCATTTAACCTCAAAATAAAGTACTTATCTCTCATCTGCTCCATCTGATTTTTATTAGGTATGTCATGCACCAAGTGGATAACAGGAAAGTAATCATAAAGCAGTGTTAATGACAAACAGGGTTCAGCTGTTGTCATTATTTTTTTTCTTTTGTGTATTTGCTCTGTGCACTTTCATTCTATCCTTTCTGTCTAAGCTGGACCACCCTTTAAATCAAAACAGCAGGTCATTTGTGTCTCGCCGTGGGTTCCCACAATCTCCTTGACCCTTATGTTTAGACCTCACAGGGCTTGCTTAGTTAAGAAGACCCTGGCCAGCGAGGGGTGGCCTGTGCCAAGCAATAATAAGCACCAGATGGACGGATGGACGTGATCTCTGACACCCATCCCCCCACAGGTAGGGCTTGGAAAAACCAACCTTGGAAGTCGACTCAGATTATGCTGTGCACAGGAGTTGTAAGATAATATAGTTATTACACCAATGAGCATAGATTAGTCAGCAGACAGAAATGACAGTGTTATGCAACCAAGCAGTTTTTGGCTTGATTTTGATTTAGTCTCTTGAGTTTCTGTTGGCATTTCCATGGTCAGTAAGAACCCCTGAGCTGCTCATTTTCAGATTTATTCATACCCTCTTGCTCAATGTGAATAATCTGTCCAAACCAGTCAGTCTATAAATAAAAATAGTGTGTTCATTTTTGCAGTCCTACACAATGACAGCATAGAAGTACAGTAAAAATTTTTTTTAAAAAAGCAGCCACTGGTCTGCTGGATTTCACTTTAATCAACCCATAACCTGCCCCTGAACCCAGAAGTACCCCCCAACTTTTATCAAACTGTCAGTGTTAACACTGTCCCAGTCCTCCAGTCTAAACCCACAGCAGAAGCCTGCCTGGGCTCTGTTCAGCATTGCACAGATCATTAATATTGAGCTTTCCTTCAGAGGGATTTAATTAGCAGAAGCACTGCTGACAGACCTAATCTACCCTTCAGTCTAACATCATGCCAGTTTTTTCTTCCATCTTTTTTTTAGACTGCAGTACTTCTGCAGTCCAATGTGGCAAAGACTACCTCTATTACCCAATCGTGCCACCCAGTAGCTTCACTTGCCTGTTGGCTGGTCAATAAGTTGCCAGGTATTTTATGTGCTGAGAAACACCCTATTACCACTGCTAGTTATGTCCTCGAAAGCAGCCGCAATTCCTCAATGCCAGTTCTGTCACAGAAGAATGACTCACAGCTCCCTGTGCCTCATAAACTCTCAGCATGGGTAGCAGTTGGATAAAGTGTGATTGAACCTGAGGGGTCCAGAATGATTAAACTGCTCATCAAATGTCCTGGCAAAGGAGAGGGCGACAGTGACGTCAATGTTAGCTCACTGGATGGCATACCACCCAACACTGACGCCCAGCATCTTTCCTTGAAACCAGAATAAAAGTGCATTGTGCGGTCTTATGGAAACAATTTTTATGTAAGATGTAAGGAAGCAACTGATGAGTCATTACAGCATAACGCCTTCAAACTATCTTTAGATGAACTACTGTATTCAACAGGGATTTCCAAAGTAAATAATTTTCTTGTCATTTGAACAGAAATCTAATAATCTAATAATAAGTCTAAAAATAAGAAATTGTCAAAACCGAATACAACTCATTAAAAGTGGGATCACTGAGTCTTGGGGTAAGCCATGCTGATTTGGCCTGTTGCGTGTTGCTAATGTTAGCTAAGCTGATATGACCAGCTTCCCATACTTCTTGTAACAACCACATGACTATGGTGGGTATTATTCAGTTGAGTGTTTAACCATGTACAGCCTAATTACAACTTTAGTTCCATGTTCTTGCTTAAATTACTGCCAAACTGCACGCTGTCATCTGTTGTCTGTGCTTTTCTACATCTGGGTAGTAGAGCATTTTGGCATTATGCCAGTAACCATCAAAGGTCCATTTATGCTCATTGCTCAATGAGGATCTGGATCTGGACAGAGCCTTCTGTCCATGCTCTGCATAAGGCTTTCAGATACGAGCCAAACAGAACAGTACCACCAAAAACCATGGGAAGTGTTGCTTTTACTACTCAATACGTGGGTCTAGTGAGACACTTACAAGAAATAACAATGGAAAAGCTTTTTGAAGAAAAACTTTGCGAGTCACAGCCTCACTGACCACCATCTCTGTTTTAGTCTTCTAAGCTAGAGGAACATTAACAATACCTCCTCCACAGCCGCCATGTTTGTTTTTGAGTTTGCTGTTGTCATAAACTTTTGACTCTTGGCTGCCCCCTAGTGGATCTATTGGTTAAAAGTAAGGTTGTTCAGTGTCACTTTTTTCAGTCCAATAACAGTATGAGTGTTCCTTCTTAAGTACTCACCAATACCAAGTATCAATACCACTGGTACTTTTGATACATTTTAGTGAACAGTGCCAGATCATTTTGAAAAAAGACAGCACAGTCACTCCGCAATTAAATCATTTGCGGAATTAAACTAACAACTGTCAGAGTTTTAGTAATTTTTAAAATAAACTGAAGAGCAAAATAAAACTGTTTAACCGTTAACGCTCCTCTGACTCATTCATGTTATCTGAATGGGACCTGACACACATTTGCTGTGGTGTTAAACCACAGCAATATAGTGCCACCTACTGGCGAGGAAGACTAACAGGATGTAAGATTTTTTTGTCTTAAGTATCAGCTGCTGGTATCGCAGTCATTGCAAGTACCAAAACCTTAAGATAATTAGCCCAATACCTAATGCCAATACAAGTAATTGCCCGTCACTAATTAACAACAATGCCAATGTAAGGATGCATGGAAATATGTGAGCAGTGACAGTAACATCATTTTAAAACAAACATATACATTTTTTGAATATGAAGGGAGTATAAATGGGCCCAAAGTGGAACTACAGCCCCAGCTAGTGGCAATAGCTGCGCTACAACTTCAACACAACATATAACTGGCATTTCTTGCCCACAATACTAAGAATATTAATAATTATTTAAGCTGACTAACATATCTAGTGCTGATTTGCAAAAGTGATGTTTAACTGCTTAATAGGCTTTATGTCACAAGTGTGTTCTAACTTACACTACGTAAACCCCAACACAAAAACCTCTGCAGACCTATGTTGTACTCTGGAAGACATTAAAGGTAATCATAGCTGTGAGACGGTAGTCGCAGACAGAGGAACAGGCATGTTGAAAGTAATTCCACACTCTCTTCCTGCTGCTGCAGACATATGTCCCACAGGAGAATGTGGCCCCAACCGTGTGGGGCTCTCTACACTCATAAAGTAACAGCCTGTTGTGTGTACTTAGCCTTTGAGGAAGAGAAGGAAGCCTTTCTTTTCTTTGTCACACCTCACACCACATCCTATTTATGTAAGACTCCCTGAGGTCAAAGGTGGTCCTAAATTGATGCGTTTTGCATAAAAATGGCTCATCAGATCAATCTGAATGGTTTCTATCTGAATTTTTTACTGCAGCAAATACGTAAATGAACACATGTGCATGACAATAAAAAACTCTGCATCTCAAGCCAAGACCTACTGCAATTTTATGACCAAGCACAATCCTCTTTCACTCTCCTAAGAGTTGTGCTGGGGAGTGATTGGAACCATCTGCTCCTTTGCAACACTGAATTGTAAATTAACAACAATACAGTGGTCCAAGTCTGCTCAGTGACCTACATTTTCTAAAACTACACGAGTCTAATTATGCTCTTAAATCCCTAGGTGTAATTTGCGCTTTAGGTTATTGAAAAAGCAAAATGCTGGTGAACTGACTCACATCCCTCTTCCATAAAATTATACAAGTAAGCAAAGCACTCACTGCATGCTTTTAGCCAGCTTGTGCACATTATGCCACACCCTTTTACAGAGCAGCCTGAGATGATGCTTTTCCATATCCCATAGCTGTATTTTCTTCTTCTGCTGCTGGCCTGCTTGTGTCAGTCTGGAGGAGGAATTAACAAGCACAGCTGGGACAAAGGCAGCCAGCCAGCCCTCCATGCTGATCCCTCTGATCTCTTTTATTTTACATTTCTGTCATACAATACAAGCACAAACAGCAAAGGATGTGTGTATCTTTCAGATGGGTATATTTAATAGAGAATTCCTGGCAAAAAAAAAAATCAGTGATTGTGAATCCACATATATGAAATCGTAACACAGCATCTTTTGGCCTAAATACTTTTAAACTCAGCCCCCAACCTCATTTTCAGTCAAGCTCTCTTTCCCACCCAGCCCTTAGCAACCAGGGCAAGCTTCAGTAACCAACAACCACAGTGGGCATTAGACTGAACAGACTATTACCTCACAGGGAAAAATAGAGTCATTTGGCCAGTGTACAGCATGGGGCTCTATATGTTTGGCTGCGGGTCGTTAATCTTAACTTTGCTCCTGTCAGGCTGCCTGTTACCATGGCAGATGTCCAAAATCTCTCAGTGCCAGGGTGAGTCAGTAGGTATAAGGACAGCCCACGCCCAAAGAACAGACAGAGAATACACTCCACATATGGCTATTAAAAGATATACTGTATGGAACAATGATTAGGCTGAGCCAAAGCTTTTACGTAACGCAGACAGTGAGGTCATATATAAACATACGTATAGAGTATACACAAAAACACGTGTGGCTTCACCGGCCAATAGGATGAAACTTTGTGTTTTGATTAAAAAAAAGACTTCCCCCACTCACAGTGAATGTTTCTCCCCTAACTCTGAGCTACTTTCTCTCCTCTCAGACGCAATAGGGCTGAGAAATCCCTAATTTGACATCTAATGAGTCCGCCTTCAAGGCTGCTGAAAGCACATCAAATATCACTCGTACAGCATGAGAGCTTCCTCTGCAGCTGGATGATTTTTTTTGCCTTTCACCACAGCAGAAAAAACGTGCTATTTCAGTGTTTCATGCTGATGCAGGTGTGATTTCGAATTTTACAGGCTCGTGATGGAGTACAGGTGCCTTTAGATAGGGAATCTTTTTATGTTTCAATTTTCTGCTTCAGAAAGAAGACGACAGAGAGCTGATTAAAAAAAAAAAACTCAGAACAAAAATACAAAGGCCAAAGTCTTAACCGTGTGAAGTTCTTGACCATTATTGTACCCATGTTAGACTTAATTTTTACAAAGTTGAAAACTCTGCTGTCCCAGTGTTATATATTGAGTTTATTTTTAAGGGTAAAACCAGAAGCACCAGTGGTGTGCCATCATTCAGTACAGTTGGCTGTGTGAGCCCCAGTGAATGACAGGATGATTTAGAGTTTTCAACAGCCAGTCAATGCTGTGCTGGTCTGTATGCAGCGGGTCAGTGAGTCAGTGGTGACTCACTGTCTGTGTGTGTGTTTGTCTATGTATGTGTGTGTGCGTGCATGTGTGTGTGTGTTTTACCCCTGAGACAACTATGTTACCCACTTCTACAATTACCCTGTTGTTACAGAGCCCTGAGCAATGGTTACACTTTTAAAACACCTAATTTTAATAAGCTTCTTTTCCCTCATGCACAGTCACATTATATGCATCTACAAAATAAGATAGCATGCACATACCTCTAGACATTCAATCTATTTTTGCATAAATGTAATCTTACCTGATAGTGAGAAGGGAGGGTTCATCGACATGCTGTATGCACTGCCAGCAACAGTCAGCATGAATATTGTGATGCACAGCAGACTTGTCATTTTCTCTTTTTTTCACACACACGGGGCCCTCTTTAAAAAGTGGAAATATAAAACTTGAAGAACTATGTAATCAAAGTTTTAAATAATAATTCAGAAGAGCTAAATTTTAGTTTTGAACAAACTGAATTTTCTATCAAGTTTTATTCATCAAGCTGTCCTTTCTTCTGTCTTTGTGCAGCAACCGCCGGTGGTGCTACTGGAAAGTTTGGGCTCTTCAGTGGTCCAGACAAGTGCCTTTTATTGAAGCTTAGCACGGTTCAGACCACTCCCCCTCCCCTCATCACCATGCATAGCTCTATACTGGCTCCCCTCTGCCACATTATCTTGAAAAACTCCCTCCTCTCTCTTGGGAGAATGTATGATGGAGTTACACTCCAGGCAATTAGCTTGCAGATATTTTTTCTGGAAAAAAAAATCAGACTGAATTAAAACTGCGATGACTAATGTTAAGAGGATGGTAAAAGATGACACAACTTTTGATAAAACTTTAATCAATCAGTTTTACCTTTATTCTTAATGAAGGCTGTGACTGATATATGATCTTAACTTGAATAAATCAAATTGCATGACACTCATCATCTTCTGTTTCATGGCTTAAGGAATTTCTCATTCTCCAACATGTATTTTGGTTTAACAACCTATAACTTGTCTTTTTTATGGTCTCCGCTCCAGTTGTCAGAATAAAAAATAAAAAACAAAAACAAAAAAAAAAAAAATACACTCATCATTAAATCTTTCTATAGTACATAAAACCAAATTCCCAAGTAGTATGAACTCTTTTTGCCATCCACACACACCCACAACTGCACTCACTCTGCAGCCTTGTTGGCTTAAACATGTGTTTGATGTAATGCCATTACATATATATAAGGGTCATAAAAATGATGTATATAGAGAGTCTGCCTTCAGGTTGTACAGCAGCTTGTACTTCTTTGCTTCTTTTATTTATTACTCTGCTCCTTTTCTCCTTTATCCCCCACAGCATTTGTTCTCCTCATACAATTTTGTTCTCATCTTATTCGAACATTCTCAACATCTGTAACCGAGTCAGCATAACCCCACCCTCCCCATCCTTTCCACAGCTTGATTCTTGCAGAGTCACCGTAAACTGGGCGTGCACGTTACTCACTGTCTTTCTTCATTCTGTGACAGAGCTCAGATAGAGGAGTAGATCTGGGGGATTGGGACATGTATGTGCGACCAGTTATGAGCAGAGGGGGCCTGTGTGGTCTCCTCTAAACGTTTTCTCAGCCGTCCCCGTTGTCTTTGAAGGATAGCAAGTCAGGGAGTGCAGAGACAAGCTGCAGATGCTGCCCTGGACCACTCCATCACTGAAGTTATTGCAGCTGGGAAAACCCAAACAGTTTTCTTGCTCTCTGTCTCTCCCTTTCCTTCCCTACCCTGTCTATCAATCCCTCAAACCCTGCAGAGATTACATGGTGGGCCCCTGTTGTATACTCTAAAGTCCCAGCTTGAAACGGGTACATCCCCTCTACCCCTTCCCCTCAAACCCCCCAACCCTCTGGAGATCTGAAAACTATTGCATAAGATGGTACAAAGGCTAAAATTATAAAAATGCATGGCCCCGGTGTGAGGGCACGGAGCCTCCTGACACGGACTGTGAGTTTAAACCGTTCACCTACTGCATCATGGCAGCATCTGTGAGGTACTCTGAGCATTTCAAAGGCAATTGTAGCAATTTAACTGTTAACGCCAAGATTGCTGCATCAAAGCAGACGCTTCCTTCCTTCCCAGCAACCAGTCATTTGTGCAAACAGAAAAATCTGGTAAACATGTGTTTGAAGAAAACTACCTTTGTGGAACAATATTCCCATGCAGACCTGCTTGACAACCAAAGTCAAAAAAGAAAAGGACAGGGTGCAGAAGCTTAAGATGAGCTGTCTAAGATTGGTTAAGACTTAAAAGAAACCAGGCTTTAAACAAAGAGTATCACATGACCACACTGGTCTCAAATCTATCTGTAGGTATCGAATTACAAAAGTCTAAATATTTATTTAGGCAACACGACTGGATCTCAAAGAGCTTGGCAGTTTACATGAGAAGAACGGTGCAACTATGGAGAGAATACAAGGCTCATACTCAATGTGAGATTGCAGCTCAACATAAAACTCCTCCCCAGAGTTCTCTGCTCAGTGTGAATGATGAAATCTTACGTAATTATTGTAATTAACAGCTGCATGAAGGGATACTCCCACAGCACTAACAGCAGTGTGACTGTATCACAAGAGTTCATTTCAGATAGATAGATAGATAGATAGATAGATCGATAGATAGATCGATAGATAGATAGATAGATAGATAGATAGATAGATAGATAGATAGATAGATAGATAGATAGATAGAGGGATGATTAGGGGGAGAGCAGGTCCTTCTCTTCTTTTCGTGTCCTTGCTTGATCAGAATCATGTAAGGACACATCATGCTCAGAAGCCAAGTCATGTTTTGTAAGCATGACATGATACTACTGACTCACATAATGGAGTTCGGTTGTTGTCTGGAGAACTTACGTTTTATGCCTTTGCCAACTAAAAATTACCCTGAATTTGAAACGCAGACCAAAGTTGAAGCACATTTTAACTGACATTGTAAAAGGAAAACAAATTTACTTGCAGTTTTATTTTGTTCTGTTTTGCAAGTACAAAGGGTTGGTTCATGGAGATAAGCAGCTGGTGTCCCTGTTCTCAATTTGGAGATAGTGGAGTAAGCCAATAGCTTGTACATTGAGGGGACACATGTTGAATTTAAAATGGAAAAAGGTTAAGAATTAAAAGTCCATACATTCATCTTACACTGCTTATCCAGGTCCGGGTCATGGGGATAGCAACGCCATCAGCAATGACCAGTGGCCCCTGTCCCTGGCCACTTCCGCCAGCTCCTCTGAGGGGATACCAAGGTCTTCCTAGGCCAGCCGAGAGATATAATCTCTCCATCATGTCCTGGGTCTACCCTGGGTCTCCTTTCAGCTGGGCATGCCTGAAACACCTCCCCAGAGAGGAGTTGGGGAGGCATCCTTACCAGATGCATGGACCACCTCATCTGACTCCTTTCGATGCAGAAGTGCCACGGCTCCACTCTGAGCCTTCCCCGGATGTTTGAACCCTATCTCTTAGGCTGAGCCCAGGCACCCCGGGGGGAAAGCTCATTTCAGCTGCTTGTATTAACAATCTTGTCCTTTTGGTCACAACCCACAGGCCATAGGTGGCCATAGGTGAAAAAAGAAATCATTATTATAGACGTATATTTCATAGTCTTTACAGAAAGTTGATGCCTTCTATGAAGTTACCCGAGGTTTCAATGGTCTTGAAAGTTTATTCTTGTCACTTCCTGATTCATTTTGAAACTGTTTTCCATGTTGTTTCCTGCCCTATGTGTCAAAGCCAGCCTAATTGCGTAGACTAACTTGTGTCTCATTGATCTTAATTGAATCTATGTGACGTTCTTCCAGTCAGTTTTTTCTGTATTCTTTAAAAAAAAAAAAAAAAAAAAGTTTTCCATGTTTAATAATTGCTTGTCTTCTGACTCTTGATGGGCCAAAACTATCTGTGTGCTGCATTTATGGTCCACCACCGGTTATTCCATTATGTCAAGGACAGTCATCCCTTTGCCCAACCCAGTGATCTGAAACTTTCAGAGGGCCTTAAAGTCAGTCACTTCCTGTCTCTGAGCCAAGCATTAAACAAGTCCTCTGTGTTCTTTGGTACTTTTATTTCTTATTTTCTGTGTTTCTGTTTTATACGTGCAAATTAAAATACGCATAAAACAGCTGGGTGCAAAAACACACCTACTGTGACTCAAAGGTCAAATGGGAAACAGATTTGAATGCCTGCATTTTGTAACAGGCAAACTAAGTAACTCTACAACAGATAGACAAAGGCCTTGAATAAAACATATTTACTTCACAGAAATTCTTTTAAACACTAAAATTTCTTGAGACATAGTTCCACTATGTCTCCTTTAGATGAGGCTCCAGTGTGAGAAAGTGGTTATAGGAAACCAAAAGTCTACACTCCCAGCAGCTCTGGAGATTAGCACTGGCATCTCCACTTTTCCGGTATTGGCAAAGTTACTGAATTATCCTCTGTTTGTATTCAACACACATCCCTTTTGTGAACATTTGTGTGTTCGTTTTGCATATTTCTTAATGCTGCATAATCGTATGCATCTGTATACGTGCACGTTTGGGAGTACAGAATGTACTGGCCTGTATGGATGTATATTGGATGTCTTGAGCCTGAGAGGAGTCCACCCAGGGTCCCCCTCACGTGTCTGAGCCAAGTCTCAGGGCCATGAGCACATTCACAGCTGGCTCTCTGCAGGCTCGGCTCCCAGCTCTTGGATGGGTGTTACGATCTCTGTTAACATGTAGCAGCTCTCAGGGTCCCGCCCATCTGAGGAACAAGGGGCAGCGTAGCATCCGAAAAGTGACGGTGACCTTTGGAAGTCTCTTACGTAAACCTTTCCATGAGGCAGGAGAGGAAGGGGTCGGGGCTGAACAAGCATAAGTTTTCCCGTGTAAGCAAGGTTCACATTAGCCACCGCCAAACATGTGTTTGTCATTATCTGCACCAGAAGAACATGTGATTAGGCTAGAAACATAGCAGAAGATGACACTCCTGCTAATGAGGTATTGATACGACAGGGAGTTGAGAGTCTGGGGCTTTCAACGTCCTGGGTGGAATGAGTAAGCAAATATATTGCATGGGTATACGTGAGTAAAGCGTCACTGACGCCCCACAGCTGCTGTAATAATCCTCCTCCATATCAGATCATAGAGTGACTAAACAGGCTTGTTTTGTTTTGCTTTGTTGTTGGTTTTCTCTGTCGTCATACCCTGATTAGAGGTGGCTCCACACACGGTGGCCTAGGCTGGTGATTGGTTTCTCAAGTTGTTCTGTTTGCCATCAATGAGCAATGGCTGAGTGGAGGCCAGAGTATCAGTAAAAGCAGCAAAGCTAAACTGTGCCAGAGTGTTCAGCCATGTCAAACATCTGTTTTGCTTCAGGGGAAAAATTACAATGCATCAGTTATGAAATGCAAGAGGTTCAAATTACCCTTCACACCCAAGAGGATAAAAAGATCAAAAACCACTCAAATGCAACATGACATTTAACTTCATAGATGTCTAATACTGAGCCCAGGATTGATTCTTTTACAATAATTATTTTTAAGTCTGATGTAAAGATATGCTTTCTTTTGACTGGCAGGTTATCTGTGATATCACTGATTTATTTCTAATTGACAGTGACATAGGAACATGTTATACAAGACCACTGATAAAAAGCTCTATACAATATGAAAACTTTAACTTAAGGGGCTTGTAAATCTTACACCCAAATGAAATATAGGATTACCATTGTATAACATTAGAAGTTACAATAAAGATCAAGTCCAAAAAGTGCAGGATTACATTTTGATAAATTTGAGCTAATAAATAAGATGGTTGTTAGATTAAGCTAAATGCTGATGTCACAGCATTTGTACAGTCCAATAATATAAGAACATTGAAATGAACTCAACTATTTAGCACATCTTACTGAGCCTGGTTACCTAGCATATCATTTTTTACAGACATCGATTTCTGTGCGGGTGTTTAGATTACTGTTGAGAGCAGATATCAAGCTGTGAAGATGAGTAAACTGGTTGCATAATGTTGCTCTTTATCTCCACATTTAGATCCTACATGATGCAGAATCTGTCTTTTAGTTCTCTTATCAGAGGAGCACCATCCACTGAAGTTATAAAGACCTTTGGCATATCACTGGAGAACACACTGGGTAGACATTAAAGGGGTGGATGCAAACAAACAAAATGCAAACCTGAAGCCCATTGGCAGTTATCTCTTGATGATTCAGCTTTAATTTGTGTCTGTGTACAAATGTCTGCCTCCGAGCACATCTCATAATCGACTCTAAGATGTTACTTTTGGGTGCCTGTCTCTCTTCTAGACTTGTGTGTGGGACTTTAAACTATTACAGAGCACGAAAGATAATGCTTGCTAGAAAACTACTCTATGACCAACTGCTTATTGCAAAGAAAGCCAAAACTAACTGGTCAGTATGGAATCTGTACACAGAGGTGCTGGCAGCAGGTGACACAGTTTATGGTGTTAAGAGTTATTCTGGTGTATGTTTAAAGTCTGAATTTATCTCACTGGAAGTGATCTGATGACTTCCAAAGGTTTTACTGTCATCAGATAGACAACAGTTTTCCAGATTGTTTACTGCTACTTGACAGGATCCTTGAGAGATCCTCGTTCCAGTACGTCCCAGATAAAATAATTTTTACAAACAGAATCAATTTATGTTCAACTTGCAACATTTACAGACTGTTCTTTTAGATTTTTGGCATGACTATATAACAGAAGCCACCTAAAAATCATCCAGACTTTGTGCGAATCTAGAAATTTAGGCTAAGCTTCACTTAACAACTCTTCCAGATGCAACATGAGGGTTATTATATATTTTTTTAGACTCTATCCAAGTTCCAGTTATGCTGATACAGCACTTAAAACTTCTGTTTTACTATATAAATATGTTCAATATATAGCACATGTAATGCTTTACACCACATGAAAATGTTGGAGTAATTTTACTGCTGTGTCATATGCAGACATTTGTTTCTGCTTTTCACTCTGAGACTTTTTGTCCTGTTTCCGTATGATAGTTTGCCTGCAACTGGCTGCCAAGCTCTCACCAGGGGGCACGTGGGTGTATGGGTCTCTGTTAGCCACAGCTGCAGCAGACGGTGGGAGAGGCTCTGCTGTAACACATCTTGAGCAATTACAGCAGTTACGTCAGCATGCAACATTTTTATGTTGACAGGGTTGTTTTATACCTATTGGTGCAAGAGGACTGATAGAGAGATTTCATTGTCATCAACCATTTTTGACAAATACCATACAGTTATTTCATCTGTTCGAATAAGGATAACAGGATGCAATTTGCGCATTTCCGAAGAACACATTTTATCACCATAGTTTTGTAATTAGTGAAGATGAGAGTGGTCCAGTGGTTTGTAATGGAAAAAGTAAGTCTTAACCTCTTGTGGAACATCACTGGCTGTAAAATCTTCACAAGTGAGAGTGTGTAGCTGACACACACCCATCCACACACACACACACACACACACACACACACACACACACACACACACACACACACACACACACACACACACACACACACACACACACACAGAAAGTACCTGACTCGTCTATGACTCAGAGCAGCACATGTATATCTGAGTCATGCCTCACAAAACCAACGGCGCATGGTCTGGACTTATAGTGGGGCACAACTGGAAACAGCAGCTGGATTCATTTGACCTGTGTTTGAGGTGAGCTAATGCAGTCCTTGTAGCTACAACACAAGTGAGTAACACCCAGAGATTTCCATGCTACTGTCATAAAGAGCAAGGCTCGTATAAAATCTCAATCATTTACAGGAATCAGTGAGGGGGAAAAGATGAGAAGGTCTTAGTCAAACGTGTACATAAACAGATGACTAAGGCTCAGTCCCATTTCTAAATTAAACACCTACTCCTTGTTTTTCAGGTGGTCTTTTGCCTGCTACAAATGAGTTAAAAACAGGACAACCCTTCAAGACCCTGATATGTCATGAGTACAGGATAATGGGATGGACATGTACAGATGCAGGGTTAACCCACTACCTAGATACACAGAGGTAATAGCATACTTCCATTTTATGACTGCTTGTTCTGAAGAAAAAGACTATAGTTAACTGAAATAACATTCAACTTAGACAATGAAATAGTAATTTTCGTATCTTGCTAATGAAGAAAAACCATTGCGCAAGACTGTTGTTACTTTTTGAAGTTATCACCCCAGAAACTCGTAACACTGTGTGGAGTGTGCCAGTGACAAATCTCCATTTGAAGGACTGTTACACTCTGTCCTGCCCCTCCATCTCAACTAGAATCAAGACACCCTGACCCTAGACATATGAAACATTGGGTTCAGGCTCATGGAATGTATAAAACATCAAAGCAGTCAAAGGCCTGTCCATATATATGAGGATATATTACAAACAGTTTTATTTGTCTTCATTCTACCACTTCAAAATGATGTTTTGGAAAACGCCTTCGGAGGTGGACATTTAAAAAAACTCAGTCTTGCTATTTTTGTTGGGACATCTGAAATAGAAGATTTGGTAAAGGCTGACATCATTACCACAACTTGCACATGGTAACTGTTGTTTACACTGGATGTACTTATGTCTATACTACATGTCCCAAGATGGCAGGCTACTGGTTTGTTTATGTCCACTCAGTTCTTTAAATCTAGTTGAATGTTCACAAGAACAACCAGCTGTTCTTCACCATTGTTCTTTGGCGCAGAGACAAACTGATAAATTATGCTCACACTGTACACAGTTCAAAGAGTTCAGATACAGATGTTGCTCACACAAGACAACACCAGAAAGCATACCTGCAGTTTTCTTTAATGGTCTCAACACAACCTGTAGGTTTGTCTTATCTGGCTGTTTTTGCCTTTTTGTGGAGATTGAATATTCAGACATCTCTGATGTGGACAAGAAGCCAGTGAGGTCAGCTGGGCATAAAAAGTTGCGTTTCCACCAAGCAGACTGCTTCAGTTTGTCTCGGTACAGCGCGCATTTTGTGGTGTTCCCACTGACTAATCCCGGGATCCCAAAAAAACGAGACGAGCCGACCTACTTTTTTGGGACCCTTCCGTCTGGGTGCCAGACTGAACTGATCTGCTCTCGGGAGGTGAAGCAACACACTGCAGACTGTTGATTGGTCAAAAGAATCGTCACTTACCCCGACAGCGGCTGCATTTCTCCTGGCGGCACACAGACTTCTCTGAAACAAAGCTGGATTGCACTTTGTATCAAAGAGCTACATGCCAATCACAGAGAGGACGAAATGCTGCATGCCTTCCATTGTTGCTCTTTGTTTACTGTGTCGCATTTTTCTTCTTCATTGGATTTATTTGCGTGGTAAACTGTGTCGCGCTGCTACGGTGTCACACAATTGTTTAACAGCTGCAGCTTTGGGCATCCGGCTTACACACTGCCTACCACAAGAGGGCACAGTTAGCTGTGGAAACGCAAACAGGATCAGGCTTAACTGTACCAAACCATGCCAAACTGTACTGAACTGAACCAGACTGCTTGATGGAAACCCGGCTAAAGCCTACCAACCACTGTTACCATGTTACCATGCTAACTCAGCCTATCTTCACATCGACCTAGCATAGGACAATGAAGTGGAGTTGAAGTTAGCCTTTAGCCTCCATGCTAACAGCTACAATGTGCCTGCCTGGCAGTCAAGTCACTTGCACCCCTGAACAAACAGAAACTATAAAAATGTTGATATTCTAAAATAATGAGTTAAACACACACACACACACACACACACACACATACACACACACACACACACACACACACACACACACACACACACACACACACACACACACACACACACACACACAATCTTCAATCAATCTTGTCTTATCAGGTTTCTGCATAGCAGGACTAAATGGTAATGACACATAATAAATTAAAATTAGGCTTACGTGACCATGATTCTAAAGCTTATGAACTACAAGTTCTGAGAAGTGATACATCAAATGCAAAAGTAAAGTGCTCCAATCAAAGGCTTGTCAAACTGTTCTCTGAACAGCCTCGCCCTCTCACTCCAAACATCAAAAATCTCCAAGATATTAAACTTCATCTCAGATGACTTCCATTTGCTGCACTAAAACTTCAAAATAATATCTTTCTTTAATAAATATGGTTAAAATTAGTCCATCATATGTGACTGGGTGTTATGTTTCTGCCCTTTTGTGATGAAGTGTTCAAAGAAGGGTTTAATCGGCTGAACCACATCATCAAACAATTCACCAGTAGAGTTCCAAGAGTGTGAGTAGGCTCAACTAAATAATAATTTACAGTCTGTATGCACTATGCTTGGAAGCAAGTGCTCGCAGGAACCTGAGGTGTGGTATACATGGATGGTACAATACAAACCACCTAAAGAAATAACAGTTGGTCTCTTTACATGTTGTAAATTCCATACGGTGTTAAGATAAACAGAACAGAGCCATGGAAACTTTAATGTAATTACAGTATCTGTCAAAGCTTACACATTTCTCTCTTGGTTACATTCACAGACCACACGGGCACAGCTAGAGAATTTAAAGCTGCACAGGGAAATGAGCACATGCAGTTCAGACCTCACTCATAGGTATGTTCATTCACTTTTTTCTTTCAGGTAAAACTGTTCAAGTGAAAGCTGTGACTCGTAATGTGTCACCTTTAAACGATCACCAGCTCAACACTTTTTACTGCGTCCTGCAAACTACTTTCTTTCTTATTACCCATCTGTGCATTGGACTGCCCCTCCCAAACTATAAGCTAGAGCCGTTGAAATGTCTGGAAATGCTGCATAGTTATGGTTACAGTTGTGAAAATAAAAGGGGAATGTTTGATAATGCAGGTGTTTATGAAAAACTGATCTTTTTCTTGGAAATTCATCATTCCTTCTTTCAGTTTCCCTTTTATCACAATGAATTCATTAGCAGCCAGTTGAATGTACTTTAAAAGATCTACTTTTTAAAGAAACACAAAGAATTCCTAATACTTTATGGAGAAAAGCTGAGGACGTATGCCAAACTGTGGCTGAAAATGGCTTTAGGTGTGAGACGGTTTCAACATCAAATAAAAACTCAAAATCTGGAGTTAAGGGAGATAGTTTGGGTGGATTCATAGCAAATAATTGCATCCTCAACAATTTAATGAATAACACAGGAGCCAACACTGCAGCCACATGTGCTTTTCTTCAGGATTGATTTAGAGACCCAATAAAAAGTCATACAATCCACACAGACTTCAGAGACCCAATCGGAGGTCTGGCCAAGGACACAGGCAGGATCACACGGCCACCTGGCTCTGTGAATGAAAGACAGACCTCACCTTCAATCAGTTCTCTGGCATGATGTTTAGATTGTGTTTTCAACAGGGAAAAAAAGTGGGCTGTTAGCATCCGTTTGCTAATTGAAAACAGATGGTGTCCAAACCCAAAGTGCTGCATGATCAAAAGTAAAATATGTTTACAAAATAGTCAGAAAAGATGAAACTCCTCTGAATCAGGGGAATCACACACACTCAAGTAGAAAGAGATGAAAACTGTCAGTTGAGCAGAGGATCTTTAGAGAGATTTTCACAGCACAGCTGGACAGCCAAGTGATACTTTAAGTGAAACAGCGTCAATCTCTCCCAAGCCGGTAGTATGGTTCGGTTATTAATACCATATGTTGTCAGGGGCTAATGTTTAGGACTTGAAGGAACATCTCACATGAATGAGAAATGGCCATAAGATAAACTGTATGATTTGTTTACAGGCCTTTGTTTAACAAAGAGCAGTAATTACTCCAAAGCTTTTCCTTCATTTATAATCGATTAGACATAAAACCCATTTAGTGAGCCAAACAGAGGAAACGCTGACGAGAGTGGTGGGCCTCCAGAGGTCCGTCGCAGAGTGCCTCTGCACATGTTTAGAAGAGTTTCTCACTTATTAGCACTCACTTATGGCTAATGCTGTGAAAAGGCAATGCCAAAACACACAAGTCTCAAGCTCCAAAAAGGAAGGACCTAAATACACTCATAAACTTAAATCCAGTAATTAAAAAGAAAAAAAAAAGTTAGAAATGTGGCACACACAGTTTCAATTTTCTGCTGATCATGCTGAGAGTGGGGAGCTCAAAGCTGTTATAATGCCATAATGATTTGTCTTTTGTGGTGAAGTTAGATGAGATGATACTTCATTGATCACCAGAGGGATCTCAAGACAACTGGGGCAAATAGAATAGGATAGAATAGAATAGAATAGAATAGAATAGAATAGAATAGAATAGAATAGAACTTTATTGTCATTGTAACAAATACAACAAAATTGAAGTCACAGCAGCATTCAAGAAAACAAAAGTGAGAAAGTGTATAGAAAGTGCAAAAAGGTCCATAAGAAAATAGATGATGACAGCTTGTCCATCATTGTCCAGTTCAGCCAGCCTCCACCTCCACAGGGTCCAGGACTGAGCTTCTTCAGCATTCTGTTTAGTCTCTGTCTCCTGGATCCTGTCTGCTCACAGCAGGTGAAGCTCTTCCAACTCTCTTAGTGTCTTATGTTAGCTCCGTTAGCCATGTCTGTGAATAGCATGATGCTACTCTGCCCTATGGTATTCCCTCTGTTGGTGGGTAAGCACAGCTAGCTCGTCCATCTTATTGGAGATAGATCTTATGTTCCCAATAACAATGGATGGAAGGACAGGTCCATGTCGTCACTTCTTAGCTCACATCTGAGAACCAGCATGTTGTCCTCACCTCCTTATCCTCACCTTGTGGGGAAACATCAGGCCTTACACCAGTTAGCATTGACATGCTACATCAATTTAACATAAATATAAGATATACACAAAAATACATAAATATATACATAAATATAAACAAATATAACATAAATGTGACAGACACAGATAAGTGAAAATAAAAAGTTTATTACCTTAATGAAACTGGTACAAAGAGGAGTAAAACTGTACAAAACAACTGTGATGTGTTTAATGAATGACGAGTAAAAGTGACAGTTGTTGGATAAAGTGACAGTTTGATAAGATAAAAAGCAGCAGGTTTCCACCAGGTGGGGTAAATTGTGAAGTGAAGTATAAGAACAACTATAATAACTTGTGTCCGAGACTATACAAATCACATGACATCACATTCCTGTTGGTATTAAAAGTCAAAGGCAGCGAGAGAATACATCTTTTAACATGTCTGATAATCTCAGTCTGACAACAGAAAATGTTAGTGACTTCAGTCACTTGTAACTTACATCTCATCAGTTAGCTAGGATGCAGCCGCAAGCTATCACCATTTGTTCTCCATGCTTGTAAAGGTATGTACTGAAGGTAGTGTTAACAAGGAAGTGGAATTTAGACCTTCTGGTCTAAGAAACAAGAGAAACTACTCTGAGTAGGGTATAAGGACGTGTTCTTGTTGGCTTGTTTGATGCTGGTGTTGCTGTGTGTAATAAACGTTTTACTTTGCAAACAAGCCAGTGTCTTGAAATTCTTTCAACATCAACACATCACAGGCGGTCAGATATGTCATGGTCAAATGCCAACAATCGCTATGTTTTGCTGTTATTGTTTTCCAGTAACAGGTGATCTAATGAATTACTTTTCCAAACGCTACAACGATGTATCCTGTATGGATGGGGAAATGTGGTTGTTGCAAATAGAATGTGTTTTGTTTTTTTTCCTGACTGTCCTTCTTTGGTGAGAGTTCAGATGAGTGGGTGTTGTTCTTACAGACCTCGACGCGCTGCAAGCAGCCACACAAGAGCACTGGATGCAACAATGGAGATTGTCCGGTGTGGTGTGTTTTCAGGATGGAAGTACAGGCTTTGCTTCAGCGTCATTGATGTAAGACATAAGAACTGCGTGGAAATCCAAACTCTTTTACATATTTTTTTTTTACAGCTTTTTTTTTTTTTTTCAAAACGTAATGAAGAAGTAATTTCTGTTACTAGTTCAATTACTTTTTTTATAATGAGTAACTAGTGATGGTGAGATGAAGCCTCATGAAGCATCGAACCACTTGAGCCAAGTGGTTCGAGAAAGGGTTCATCTCGCGAAGCTTCATTTGCTCACAAAACCACCTGCTGGTCAGGCACATAATCACAGGCAATTATAGCTTAACCACATAATGTGTGATTCATTGAACTTCTGTGCCTGTTTTTGCTCTTGGGAACGACTGTTAATTACAAAAATGAAAATAAAAAAATGTTCAACCAAATAAATTCTCTACATAAATGAACACATATCCATATAAAACAGCATTTTTTTAATATTCTGTGTGTAAATTTCCCATAAATGATAGTATCAATGATATGGCAGGTTGTGTAATAATGTTTTTCTGTTGCTTTAGGAAAATTGCATGAGCTCAAACAGGCAGAGCACAGTGAAAGTGTGGAACTAGGGAGCACTGAATATGCTTATATATGGGCAATATAATATAATATACAGTACAGGGGAGATTTCATTTTCATTTTGAACTAATGGTTCTTCAACTGTTTCAAACTATTTTCAAACTAAAAATGCTTTCCCAAGTTTAGTATCAACACTATCAGTGACTGATCAACTCTATCAAAAGCCTACATTTTGAATGGAGCTGATGCTGCTGTCAAACCTCGCGGTAAGCTCTGAACCACTTTCCGAAGCAGTCACGTGGTACAGTCGGGCAATGAGGCTTCGGACGTCATCATTTTTGGCTCCTCCTCGTAATGAAGCACGCCTCGATACGCGCTTCACGGGAACGCCCCCTCCATTACCCGATACAAGCTTTGAAGCCTCGGCACATCTTGTAACATCACTATGAGTAACCACTAATCATTTTTAAAGTAATTTGCCCAACACCGGCTGACGGATTATTGTTTTTTTTCCTCACAAAAGCAGCCTGATGTCTGTTAGGATTTTCAATTTTCATTGTTTTTTCAATAATAATCAGCCAAGAAGCCCTGAAATCATAATATTCTGCCATGTTTCCTAGTACTATATAACATGGACCACAGACTTCATGCCCTTTGAACTTTTCCATACCAAGCATAACAGCACAGGGAAATGGCAGCAATGATAACATGATGCACAGGCTGACAATAAATGAGAAAACTTGATAATATAGTCGCATAAGACTGAATGACAGCTGCACAAAAAGCTGACAATAATGGTGAGTAACATGCGTTGGCGCGGAAAAAACAGCTTCCAGAGTGTATTATAACGCTGACCTGAGTAGAATAGATAAAACGAAAAAGCCTTAGCAATGTATCATAAATACTGTTTTCCCTTTAGGTTTGAAGGTCGTGTTTATTTAACAGTCTACAAAAGGGCATTTCTCTGTTATATCGTTAAAATGAGAAAATTCTCTGTCTGACGGCTTTGCTTTGCATTTGTTTGCTTCAGAATGACACATCTGTGTGGGCAGAATGGATATTGATAAATTAAATGTTTAGCACACAGCCATCCAACACAGCTTCCCCCACTTAACCCCAACACAACACCCCCCACCCCCCTGCCACACACCATCTCTTCTCACAGAGGATCCTTTGTGTAACAGGAAGCAGTGTGAAAAGAGGGAAGAAATGGGAGAGGAATGAATTCGTTCCATCGTCTCCTCTTGTCGATCCTGCTGAACAGACCTCTGTTTGACAGGAAATAATTCTGTGGATGGAGGGATGCTTGTAAACTCTATTAATCCCTCAACATGGCTGGTGTAACCATTACAGGTCCTGTCTCTGACCGTGGCTCTTCGTTTTCCTGCCGTGAATTACATTCCCATGTAAGGTACAATCTTCTGCATGGGTCAGCCCCCCCTTTTTTCACAATTCTCCACCAGCCTTTGAGATTTTGTGAAAAGGAGGAAACAAAGAAAAAGGGAAAATAAAACCAAGAATACGAGCGTGCTAATGAAAAGAACAAGGTAGGCTGAAAACAAAGATTATCACTGTTAAAAGCCCCCCTACGCTGGTATTTAACTTTCGCTCATTACTGGTTTTATAGCAATGCTGGAGATTTCCCAGCTTTCTAGGAGGCATAGGCCCTGCTGCTGTGGATTGTGTACAAGATCTGTGAGGCTGTGATCACACTCCAAGGTCAAATACGATGGCTTAGGTTCAATGATTCATAGAGACTTTGACGTAACATAACAGACTATAAAGTCTTAGTAAACAGATCTGAAGACTTTGAATAATAGAATAATCCTCAGACTTTAACGAGGGTGCCTTAAATTACCCCACCCACCCAAATGGATGACTAAACAGGGATTGGGACTGATTTTTTTTTTTTTTTTCTGTGGGTCTCAACCACTGAATTCCCTTAGTGTTTGGGAGTATCCGTATATGTTCCATCCCTGCACTTACTAAACAGGATGTATCTTACTCTTGTTTGCTCCTTATGCTGCTGTGTAAACAAAGCTTAAAAGAAGTGCAAGGAACATTCGGGTGGGCCAAGGGAGTTGGAGGTTTCTGGACCACCCTACAAATCTACAGCCCTTGTATAGACAGAGAGACCAACCCCCAAACCTCAAAAGGGCGCAGGGACAGTATTATGACACAGTGCCCAGCTGTGCTTATTTTCCACAGGGAAAAGGAACAACTGGAAAAACGTGTGGCTAAAATTAAGAGTTTTATATAGGTAGCAGTAATCTGCAGCTGTGACATAACAGAGAATAATGGCCCTTTGTTTCTCCATTTAAAGCAGTTATTCAAGGTTATGTTTTTCTACTTTAACTGCTTTTGTGGCCAGCTCAAAGATCACAGATGGACCCCTTAGTGTGCAGGATATGTTCTTTCTGACAAGAAAGAGATGTAGTCCTCCTGGTGTAGTGAAAAATAAAGCTATGATCCAGAATTTCTTTAAGTTTGATCTAAGAGCGTTCAGATTTCAGCCGAGGCTTTCCAACTCTGGTGTGTTCTGGGCAAAGTAAACTCTCTTTTATAGCAGGGCGGTGTAATGCTCTATTCATGCCCATTCCTTTTCTTTCTTCCTTTCTTTCCCTCTTCTCACAGTTTGTTTCCCCTCCACTCTTAATCCTTTACAACTCCTTTCTTCTCATTTCTTTTTCCTCATTAAGCCAACACCCTCTCAAACGTTCCTCCTTCTTTGCCCATTAGATGGATTTAACTGTACAAAACAGTGTCATTTCATAATAAAAAAAGGACTATGAGCCACAAGGATCACCTATAGAACATATAGTACAAGAGCCAGAATATACATGGGAGATTAAAATTAGATACATGACTCACAGTCTTGGATACAGCAGTCCTTTTATTCACTCCTGTTCTGAGCCTACAACAGTTTTACAGCTTGTTGGAGTGTATCTCTGCTCTGCATCAGCATTTGGAGCAACGTTTTAACCATGATGTGCTGCTTCCATGTTCTGTTCTACACGGCAACATGAAAATCGCTTCCACATGTATGCTACAGAAGAGAGGGTAGGACACTGAAGGGTGAAGAGCAGGAGAGGCAGGGGGAGTTATTCGATCTCATTGGAGAGAACTGATAGTGAAGAAAAGTTTTTTTTTATGTTTAACAGAGTAATCAACAAGGATGAAATGATTTTCAAATTCAGAGTATCATGAGTGTCCAATTATTATTGTGTTGGTTGTTGTGTGGGCTTTCAGGCAAACATGGCAAATATTACTGCAAACTCTTGGGTCATTACCATGTCTTACCTGATCCTTTCTGATAAACACAAGAAAATCCTTGAGAGTACATATAAAATTGTGTTAATCATAGTTTAATCCTGCAGCACAATCCATATTTTTGCTTCAGTTTTATGCCGACTCAGCAGAGGCGGCTGCAAGGGAAAGTCACTGGGGTGCCCATGCCCTCTCACCACACCTCCTGAGCATAGATAAGCAACCCTAGTGGCCATCCCAAAATCCTCAACCTTGACTGGCTCACTGTCCTTAGGGGTGGGACTTACTAGGAAAAAAATACTGTGTAAATAAAGGTTGATGGTAGTTTTACCTTGAGATTAAATATGTTTGTTTTTTTTCTTTTGTCAGTACTGTAGCCTGAGACATGGGTCATAAGCCGTTGTCTTGTGTCCTTTTTGAGTTGAGTGGATTTACATATAACTTTTTATGTGTGTGCAACCAATTGTTATAGCATCAATTCTGTTTATTTCTTTACTTAGCTAAAATATATTGCATGACTTAGGAGCCGATGTGTGTTCATACACTTTTAACGCAGGTTGTGACGCAGTGCTTGAGTTTGGCCATGCTGGTTCAACTAGTCATGTTTCTGTCCATTTTCGTGTGTTGCTACCATTGTTATGTGACCAAATTAACTACGCATGACAAATATGAGAAAAGAGGTCACCTAATTGATGCAAATAATTATCTGTGGACCATTGTTATTATATTTCATGTGGTGCCTAAAATATAATTAAAAGCAAAAATAGTGAAATAATGTGCAGAATGTAATTCAGGGGAACCCCTCTCTTTATCTTGCTGAAACCATCAAAAGCAGCTGTGAACCAGCAGCACGTTCCACTTCACCTGCTCTCTTAATGAGAAAAACATGTAGAACCAATCAAGAACCTGTGAGAGGAACAGTGATGTTCTTTGTGTGGTGCTGGTTACAAGAGCATAAAAGAGCATTTCACTTCAAAGAGCTGCTGTGAAACCATGACATTTCTTGAGTAGAGATGGGTGGAGATTGGTTTTGTTGCTCAAAAGTTGATTTCAATAATCTCTCATCTGTCTTGTAAAATAAACCAGATGCTGTGGCTGAAAAACACAAGGCACACCAATCTGACAATCGAGGCGGTTACAGGAAGACGTTATGAAAATCATTAAGCTATCCCTCATGTACTGGGGTAAAGCCTGCCTCTGAAAGAAAGAAGGTAAAAGCCTTCATGTTGATATGATTATCCTCCTCTATGGGGTCCACAATTTATAGAGAATAAATCTCCTAAACTGGACCATGTGTATACTTTATCCCCTGTTGGGCAATAAACTGCACTGGCTACTGAACGCTGAGATGTTTCTAATCTCTTTCTCTGCCTTTCCCACCAGCAGGTAGTCATGCGACATGAATGCAAAGCCTGTGCATGATCCATGTTAAATGCATTAATGGTGAGGTTCAGAAGTTGATAGAAACAGATAAAGAGCCTGGTTATGTCATCTGCCTTTTTTCACTGTTAGTCATACTGATATTCAGCAACTTATGGGAGTTTTTTCTTCATTTTGAGCTTTTTGATCCAAAATGGACACTCTTAAAAGCCTAATAAAGACCTGTGGGAACATACAGTAAAGTACATATCCAAAGTACTCACATAGAAGCTGGGGCATGCAACAATGTGAGCAAGTACTGCATCAAAATGTCTTCAGCCTCTTAAAATCAGGCTTTCTAGTCCCACACATCCTTAAAGAAGTGCAGATTTATTATCCACAATCACATTTGATAATGTTATTTTTCCTGTATCATCCTTCTTTTGCGTGTGTTTGCTTATGTTATTTTGGAATCAAGGTATGGGCTGAAGTTATATGACTTGTGTTTTTCTTTTCTCTAACAAACTTCTCCCATGACACAAGGCACTCATTAAACTAACCTAAAAAAAAAAAAAAGTTTGAGACCGCTCATATCTGGACACACTACAGCAGAATAATCATTTGTGCTGGTTTGAATCACACACTCATGGTTATGGAAAGTGAAGTGATTCTTGTTTCTCTTGTTTTGGTGGTGATTTGTCCCCCTCTTCTCTGTCAACTCAGTCAACAACACATCAGGGGTCACTTGTGAACATGATTTCATATCTCTCTGTTTATGCATTGTCTAAATGAATAAGAAACATCAAACACTCGCTCATAAATTATTGAATGTTGTAACAAATAGCATGTCTGTGACAATTTGACGTGTTTTAATTTCATACATGTAATCAGAAGGAGCTGCAAAAGTTTTGACTTCACTTTTGGGGGGCGGTTGTGCTGTCCATCTTCTAATACAGCCCATGCTACCAGCAAGTACCTCAAACGACCACATGACCCCACCTCTTTGGCACATTGGGACTTTTCCTTTAATGTGCCTTCATTCCCCTTAATAACTCAGCTCAACATGCAGCACAGTGTTTGGTTTTAGCACACATGGTTAGGTCTATTTTATGTAAAATACCTCCTTTATAGTTCTCATGTCACCACTTAGACTCTACAGGCTTTTTCCAGGGGTTCCCTTCACCTACATGTGCTAGCATTATGTAAGAGTTGTTTAACTTGATGTATGTGAAATGGCCTGGAGGTGAGTGCATGGCAGCCAGCACAGAGGCCCAGAAGTGGCACTATGTCACCAATACTAATGGAAATATGAAACAATAAAACATCAGGGGCAATTTCCTGTTTCAGCTGGATGTATCATTTGGAAGTTTTTACAGTGGCTGTGTGTGAGCGCTCAGGCTTGTTTCTTTTGAGAGTTTGCATTAAGGTTAACCTCATTTAGTGTAAATAATGTAGTTATATAAGCCCCATGCAGTGTAGAGGTGAGTTCCTCTGCTTGCCACCAACTCCATGGGAAACAGCCAGTCACAATGTTGGCTGCTCTGTGATCCTGAGAGTTATACGGACCCCCCAAAAATGTAAAGAAATAGCATGTCAACGAGGGTTTAACCAAACAGAAACACAGCGCAGTGAGCACAGTGGTGTTTGATTGATTCCACATCTACCTCTGCAGAGATTGTCAAAAACCTGTGTGCACAGCAGGTGACAGCAGGAAAAGGATTACAGTATCCTAAGTGCAACAAAAAGCTGATTCAGCAGAGACAGAGGTCATAGCTGTGTCAGTCTTTTCTGACTCACTCTCAGCAGGAGCTGCTGGGCTTTGAGGGGGGCCCTGATTTGCTTTCAGTTGAGGATCCCAGCAGGCCTCAGGAAGATTACCTAACTCAGTAGTCCTGCCAACTACTAAACCGTCAGGACTATAATGTGCAACTGCTGTATGCAGTTAGCTGCTGTGCTGGGAGTTCAATAGGTAACATATGTATAGAAATGCATAAAGAGCATTCCCTGAATAACCTTAAAGATGTGCTGAAGATGACAGAGTGTGGTAAATGGTATCCAAGTCATTTCTTAATAATGGAAAGCCTGTGATGGGCTTTTCCCCCTCCATAGATTTGGAATGAAATCAATAAATAAGCATGACATAACTAAAGTGGTGGAAACATAAATATATGATTTACTGTACATTTTGTCTGTTGCATATGGTTTGAATGTTCTGGAAGCCCAATGATGCAAACGTATCGATGATGGGGGGCCTGTAGCTTTAGAGATTTGTTGGCTTAAACCACAGCTTTAGAAACAGTGTACTCTGCCGTTGCTGCGAATGATTCAGCTCAACACTGATCCATTGTTGCAAAAAACAGAGAAGAAAAAAGACATTTGGTTCCACTTAGCTCTGAGGAGTCCCATATGTTTCCTTTAGCTTTAAAGGCGGCTATGTGGGACACCTGAGACTTGTCCTTATCTGATAATGCTCTATCTGATTCCTTTATGGAGGCACAAAGGTCAAGAACAAAAAGAGCCACACTGTTTTACCAATTCATTTCCCTCAGACGAAAAACTTAAGCAGCAATCATCAGGAAGCTTTCCTGTAAATTCACTCTAACAAGGTAACGACAGCTCCTCCTGGCTCACTGCCTGTCAATGCCCACAAATGGCTTCTGTCCTGTGCCGCGGTACGTACACATCACTAGTGTGCAATGCACATTGACAACAGACTCTCTGTATATATCCATGTTATCTGACGAACTGTTCCTGTACCTTAATGTTGTGGTTGCTGACATGCTGTGGTTTTCTCTCCTCCTGGAGTTTACTGTAAGAAATCACTGACCCATATACTGGAAACTATTAACACACTTGGTCTGGTGGTCTTTCGGAACACTGAATATTCCAGTAATCCAGGATATGTTATGGTACTATGAATGGTGACAGGATTCAAAACGTACATATGGCTCAAAAACAATAATATTGTTCATTCAGGGACATACAACTATTATGGTTTCAGTGTGCAGATGTTCGAATGGACATTATGTTTTGTATTTAACAGGGTTGTGTGAGGTATCTGTCAGTTGTAATTGTGTTGTCCTCAACAGATGAGAGTCTACTTGGCCTCTTTGCTGGGAAACGGACAGGAGCACAGGAATGGGTGCTAGGCTGTTAACTGAGCTCTGCTAAGTTTTTACAAACTCCTACAAACTAAACTTAAGTCTGGGTGTAACTTTGCATTGACAGATTTTTATTTTTTTATTTTTTTGCTATTTTGCACTTCAGTTTGACGTATGTTTTGGCAACAAATTTTGAATATCATCTAGCTCTACTCATTTTTTTATTTTTTGTTAAGATTAACATTTTGTGCTTACAATGGGTTGTGTCATTTTTCAATATAAGAACAGTCAGACTTTCACACTTAATTCAAAGACAGCCTTCCATTCGGCTTTTCTAGTTTTCTGATCTTACTTCGAAAATTGAGGAAGGTTGAGAAAATTGTGAAAATAACTGTGGCGGACTCCAGCTGTTTTTATTGATGCTCCTTTCACTATATAAAACATAAAGGCTTGAATGGATTTTTACTTTTCAACATGATAATAAAGAAACTAAGGATCATCACTGTCTTGTTAAACTGCACCAAGTACAGTTCCACAGGCAGGAGCCCTTGTCTCTTGAATCTTGGGGAAAAGGGTTTCACCTTTACACGGCAAATCTTTGGACTGTGCAGTTTAATCCTTACACAGATTTATAAAACATGTAATCAAATTAATGGACTTTTACTGTTAGGTGACAGTTTCCACAAATATAAAGTATAATACAGGAAATTAATACATATGTGGGGTTGAGTCAGCGCAGAGTGCACATGCAGAGCGCTCTGAGTCACCAGTTAAACCTGGAATGACAGGCCAATGACTAACAGTAATCATATGTTTAATTAAATATCTCAAAAATATCCTCTCACAACATACAAACATCCATTAATGTGCCCTGGCCTCTGCTGGCTTAATAGGGGCACAACACTTCATTAGCAAACTCACAGGTTAGTCAACAACACGACTTCCCTAATGGACTGCTCCATAAATTATCATTAAAGCGCTGACTATGACTGATGTTAAAGAGGTTTTTCTGGCATGGCTCAATCTTGGCTTATGTTAATCCCACTTACAAATCCTGCTGTATTAACAGCCTGTTGCCTGTATCTAAAACACAGAAAACGGTTTCTCCTTTAACTCTCCCTTCTCGTTGGCAATGTTATGAAATGCATAAAGATTCTCGAATGCTTATAAAACTCAGGACTCACACACAAGATGTTTTTTGTTAATTATAAACCCATGAGCAAAGTGAAAATAATAACAAACCGCAGGGCTTCAGATTCTAATGACTGAATAAATCTACAACAGATTGAAAACATAAAGCCAGTCATTAGCCTGTTAGCTTGGCTGGTTCCAGTGCCAGATGAAAAGGAGACTGAATGGGTAATAGGTTACAGTAACAGGCTGGCATATTAAAACACAGGGAAATAGTTGTATGTGTATTTAATAATAAAATCTGACTTGCAAATTTCAAAATTGCTGCTATTAAGACAGTTGGTACTGGTTCTGAAAGGCTGCCATTAAGACTGTATGCTCAGGACATGTTACTGTTACTGTACAGAACTTTTTACTTTTTATAAATGAGATTTATGGGAGTCATTCAGCAGGAAAATTATGTAAAATATTAAAAGATTGTTTTTAATTCATGTGCAATAAAGATAATAGAAACTGTGTGATTTGTTAACTTAGAATAAACTCCTTTATCTACAATGGAAGCCGATCCTATTCCATGTAGTCCCCCCTATGCTGAACAGCAGCATGTTTCTACGGAAGCCCATAACAGACAAACCAAACAATTCTTCAAGGTTGGCCTTCTGCATGGGAACATTTGAGAACTGATTATATCTTAGACTTTCAAACTGATAAAACAGACACAATTGTATAATACTGACTTTTTATGGCCAAGAAAAGCAAACAAGACCATCAAAATGATGACTGGATATTTTTCGAAGTTATTTTTCATGACAAAGCAGCTTTTGGGGGGTAGACATTGGTGAACTACTGGGTTCTACCTGAACAGGGCTTTTTCAACTCAAGGGCAAATTTTGTGAATGAGAAATCGATGTGGATGAGATTTTTGCTGTTTGTTTGTTTTTGTTTTGTTTTACAAAAACCAACTTTATCCACAGGAGGTGCCAAAGTTTCCTCAGAGAGAAAATTCCTCACGGAGCTTTAACAGGTCTTTGCTTTATGAAGACATAAATGGCCTCTGATAGTAAACATGCCCTGATTGTTTGGTAAAATTTCTCTGAATGGACAGTTAAAAGACTATGATGTAACTCCTTCAAGCAGCCCTGCCCGGGGGTTTCCTTATGCATATGGCAGGGCCCCTGTTGGGTAATTTCCTGGTGAATTATTATTTTTTTCTCTCCAGTGTATACACTTTAGTGCTCCAAATGGCCCTCATGGTCACTAGCAGCCAGGTCAGCGTAAGTAGCAAAGCCACAAACAAACCATGTATCATAGCAGTGCTGACAGATTTCAGCAACATGCTCATTACCGCTCTGATCGTTGTTTTATATTCTACCATTTCTACTCCGTAACTCACACAGTGACTGTCTCTACAAGTCTTTATCCCAGCTGTCAGCTCATAGGGCTTCCTGCCTTGCTTAATGGCTGAATGATGCAGTAATGGCTGATATCATTAAACTAACAGTGTGTATTAACACAGCTGACGCTGTGCTACGCTGATAAAGAGCCACGGTGATTACTGCAGACTCTCTGAGGACCCTGTAACATGTTGTATATGTGACACAATATAGATGGCGTAACATTATATAATCAATGTAATGCTAATAGCTAGTTGTCTTTGGAGAGCAGCATGACTCAACTGCTGATAGAAACCATACGTGAAAATAAAATGTGGCCGTGGGATTGGCAGTGTTCATCTTTCCATAAGTTGAGGAAACGATGACATATTGCTCTTGGTCAGAGGTCCCACTGTATGTGCTGTCACATAAGATGCATTGCTAACCCCAGCAGCGCAGGAGCATCATATAGCTGGCAGTTAAATGCTTGCAGCTGTGCTCTTTATCAATGTCTTCTTCTGTTCTGCATCTCTTGTAATTATGCCAACGCTGTAACTCACACAGTGGAGTGTCCAGACCAATACTTGCCTCTGTCCTGTGAAACACTTTCCTGAATGCATAATGTAAAAGAGAAAGGACTGATATGAAGTCAGGAATAAGTGAGGATCCATAAAGAGATAATAAACTTGAACCTGAAGCATAAAAAGTGGATCGTTTTAATGGTGATAAAGCTTCTTTGCTGACATTTTTAGTGTAACTGTGGAGCAAATCCTGTCTTCTTCCTTGTTCTGTGAGAGTGAAGCTGCTGTTGGACAGGAAGGAGGTATGTTAAACATATGGTATAGCAGCACATGACTCCTGTCCCGTAAACTTTGGGTGCTTGTCATGGGAAACAGAAACTGTCTTTGCTGTGCTCATTTTGTCACAAACTGTTAAAATCTGAAAAGATGAAAACTTTTTTTTTTAGGTGTTTGGAGAAGTAAATAGGACATAAAGCAAGTAGCACGTTTACTTTGGCTGACTGACTGACTACTTCAGCAGTAAAAAACATAAATGAAAGCGTCTTGAAAAGAATTAACATTTTGGATGAATTCTGTATTGCACTATTGAAACACAACATTTTGATGCCAGATCCAGGCTGAAACCTAACTGTAATTCCATGAGTGAATTCCCTGTGAAGCTTGCAGGAGAATCAGCAGCTGGACGGGGAGAAAAGATGGATCGCCTGAGTGACAGCCAGCAAAACACCCACAGTACAGCTCAGCATGGCTTCCTGACTGCACAGACAGGCTGCAGGGCAAACACTGACATGCACACTGCGATACAAAGCCAGTGACACATTCATGCGAGGGCTTAACATGTGTGTGCCTCTGGAGGGAGACTACCCTCTGATATATAATGCATGTTCACACTTCCCACTTTATCCTTCGCTTGGAATTAAAATCCATCTTAAAGCAAACATTCTTTTGGAAAAGTGAACACTGACACTAACTCGCTTTTTTCCCATGAAGCCCTTTGTTTTGTGCAAGTTTGGTGTTTATTAAGAGTAAAACTCGCCAGTCTTACAACTCTGTATGCACTCAAACATGCTCAGAGCACACGTGAGTGGTGTTTAACTGTGTGACGCAAGCACAGCCCATAAAGTCTGTGTGTATTCAGCTGTGTGCCAATTCGGCAGAATACTCACAGCGCACTTTTATTAGCGATGAGAGGTTTCAACCCAAGAGTAACGCCCATCAAACAGAGATAGCACGTGTGCTGCTGTTTGAAGTTGTCAAATCTGCCTTCAATTTGTAAGCATGGTTATCATGAAATAATGGGCTGTTTTGAGTGTTTTCAAAGCAGTTTCTGTGCATGCCTGAGAATAAATGTGATCTAGTTTTTGTCTGAAGACGAAAATCTGAAAAAACACCCAACAACAACAAAATGGACTCCTAAACGAATGAGCCCCAGCTTTGACAGTGTGTGACATGTTCAAATTAAAAGCCAAATGTTACCCTGAGGAAGTGACTTAATAATGATAATTGGAAGCAAACTTCAAAACAAAATGCACAGAGTTCAAAAAGAGACCCTCCCCTGCTTCCTCTGTGAATGTAATGACTCTCCTTCACACTCCTCGGGCACAATGCGACATTCATACCAATCAGTTTTCTTTCTTTCACCCCGTTCCCCCATGCATGCTTATGCATTTTTATTTTGTATATCTACTGGTTTTCAAAAGGAGTCAGCTTGAAAAGAAACATTTCAGTCCCTATAGGAAAAAAAAAATCAATAAGTAATTTTTTTTCATGTTCTCTTTACGTAACTATCAGTTCGTGGAATTAATAACATGTAGTAAAAGAGCTAACCCATGTATTGCTGTATTGTTGATGGATCTGAGAACATAGGACAGAATCCATGGGAAAACAATCCCCGAAGGCTAAAAGGTTGTTTCTCAACATGACAGCGAAACACAGCATCAGCAACAACAGTTTATGGTGAAGCGCAGAAAAAATGACACTGCTGTAAGTTGTGCCTGCGCTGTGCAGTAGAGTCATGACAAATGAGGGGACATTGAGAGGAATCCAGGTGACATTCTTTGGCTGACTGCCTTTTCTCTGCCCACCCAGGGGAGTAATTTCACACTGTTGAGAGGCTCCTGCACACATTTTTCAAACGCAGGGAGGAAGAAGCTGCAACGGATGGTAGCTTTTGATTTCCCATGTGTGCACCTGATGATAGGTCCGGTTTCTGAGAAGTTTCATGGATTTAGAGAATGAAGGTTTTTCAAAATGTCTTCACAAGGTGAAATGAACTCTCTGTAGGCCCAAACGCAGGCAGAGAACACATTTGGAATGTTAGCTTAGAAATAAAACTCCAAAGCACTTTTGTTTTTGCTCTTTCTTTCTGCTCGTCCTCCTTTTTTTTCCTTCTTCTCTCAGATGCTGCGGGGAAACGCGGGGAGAAGACGACAGAAAACGCTGCAGAAGTCTCTGATATGGGGACGACACCAGCCCTATCTTTTTTTCTGGGTGAATTCTCATAAGGATTATCTGTGGTTATTCTTCTATTTTTTGACAGGTCGATTGAACAGCGCAAGCTTGTTTTCTCTCCAAAGATAGGACCAGGAGCAATGGAAAATACTTTGTCTGCTATCATCAAAGACCACAATAATCCCCTGTGCTGAAATATATATATATAACCACTGTCACAAAGAAAGAAAAGGAAAAGCAAGTGGACATGAGAGGAATACACAAAGAAGCTGAATTTAAAGCTTCTTAGGGTGGCTAACAACAGCGTGTGCTGAACGCTCAGATTATTGGTCATGCTTTAACAACATACATAACAACTTCTATATGATCAAAGCTCAGGCTTTAAAATATACACTGCAAGAATATAATTTGTTGCTAGCATTGCAGTTTGTAGACTGTAAAGTAGCCCCCCTGAGCTCTTCTGGACATTACCACCCGTCATATGGAGAAATGCCCCGGGCAGAGAGACTGCTGAAAATGAGCCGGTGTCAGAATCCTTTAAACTTTGTTTTAACCACCGCTACGGTGTTTGGCTCTGTGTGTTTGCTCCCACACTAATTTATATCTGTCAGCGTGCAGGCTAATAGAGCAGAGGAGAAATACCAGGGGTATGACGAGAGGCAGGTTCAGTGAATGAGCCTCTTCTTTTCATATTTGCTCAGGGTCAAAGGTCAGACACAAGTATTTTCAACATGCATGTTGCATGCGAGCAAAGTGGTGTGCCATGATAAGAAACAAGCAAAGTGAGCTGAGGGAAATAGCACACAATTACTCTTACCCAACAGGTCATTATGGAAATCCAAACGCTATGAGAGTACTTTGAAGACGCCAATTTGCATACTTTTTGCAGTTTTCTCAAAATGACCAAACATTATGCAGTACATCTCTGGTCTCTGCAGTAGTTTTATTTGTTAAGCTCACACCATTTATATAAATCTAAATAATATTTCACATCTGTTTGAACTATTTCTTTTCTCTTTCCCATCTTTTATTCCATGCATTGGATCTGCAGACTGTATCACTGATGTAAAACACCTGAGAAAACTAAATTCCACAATCATCAGAGTCTGAGACAGTGCAAACAAAGTGTAAGCCAGGTCAAAGGTCAAAGACAATCCCCGTCTTTCAGTGAAGGTGACAGAGCAGGAAGCTCGGGTCAATATTGACCCTCTCTGTGTACCAACATTCCTCCTTCTGGGAGACCTGAGGCAGACAATACAAGGACATAAGATATCTCTGGACTTTTAGCCCCTTCTTAGAGTGAGAAAAAAGAGACGAGTGTGTTTTTTAAGTGTAAAAAAAGCTCTCAAAAAAAGCAGTATAAGTAAACCAGCTTGAGTGAGTTTCTTTTATAAAACAGGAATCCTTGTCACTTAGAAGAATTACTTTTAGGAGCAGCCTTTCACGGTGTAGACAGCCTCTTTACACAGAGCAAACGTCAGGTCCTGTTCTTTCTGGTTTGTGATGGGTGTGTTTGAACAAGCAAATGACAGCACAAGGAAATCACAGGCATCCTGTGAGTTACATGCAACATAACAGCTGGAAGCAGGCAGCTGTGAGAGCGCAGGTAGAGCTTTGTTTTATCCCACATCCACCACAGATTCCTACAGATACAGGACTTAAAATAGGACAGAGACACCATTTTCAATTGCAACAGGTCCCAACATGAGTATAACCACCATATAAATTAAACTGTTACACCCTGACAACCTCCATTTTCCGCCCACATAGGATCTGGTCGGATACGTTCCTGCTGTGCGTTGGCCTTATTGAGCTATGATTGGCTGGTCACATTGACCTCAGCACTTCATCAATCACTACCGCCTCCAGGTGCCCCAGTTTTTTTCCTCCCTTATTAGGCTCTCATGGGCCAGTGCCATGATGGATATCACCACGGGGATATCGTTCATCTCATGGGGGCTGCTAATGGGATGAGACCACCCCCACTTTTAGGTCCAAAGATATAACATAACATGAGGAATGTGTGGAGAACGAAGAGCAGGGGAAGAGGGGTTAAAAATGGAAACGTTTAGAGCTGTTTGTGTTCTGATACACCTGGGATTAACGATCCACGGATAGATGTTTGCTGGCCTGGGCAACCAGGATCACTCTATTCTGGGATTATTACACTCATCTGACAGAACTATAAGGCTTTTAAAGGCTCCAGAAAAAAAGAAAAGAGAAAGATGGATGCATTGGAGTCACTGAAGACAAGATATCTACTCTGCCCCATTTGTTGTTCAACCAGCACCTTAACAAAGGTGTTGTGGATAACAAATGAAGTTTAAACAGCAGGTGGAGCTGTCTGTACAGTTAATGGACCCAGAATAAAGCAAAGGCGAATAATCATGAGTGAACTTTTTGTATTCCTCTAGAAAAACATCTTGTTATAACATATACAGCTTTAATGCACTGTCTTTATTTTCATGAGTGATGATAAAATGCTTTTTGTGTGTATATGTTCTCACATATTTCAAAGTTAGACACAGTGAGGTGTTTCCACTGGGGAAATTGGGCTATTGACACAAAAGATGATGTCAGTATTTTTCACAGTGGAGTTTGCAATCAACATTGGAGCACTAGATGTACAATTTTTTATAAGGAAGAAGAAAAAAAATGAACGTGTATCTGTGCGGCAAAACAAGAAGCATTATGCATTTTACAACTCTCTTAAAAATAAATGTTAAGGAAATATACATTTCTTTTAGATATGATAATTTTTATCACATGAAACACACAGAATCTCGTTTTTTTTGCTAAATATTTAGCATTATAAGTGCAGTGCTGTGATTAGTTGCAGTGTGACACAGTGAACAGCAGATAGCACCATTGCACACTTCATGCTCCACCTCTTCTCCCCCCCTCTGGATACAAATGGGCTTTAGGAAGGAGGTGGGTTGGAAGAGGTAGGTGGATTAAATCACAGCCTGTGTCTGTGCGTGTGCTCATAATGTACATTCAGCAGTCTCCCTCCTGACCTTTTACATCTTAACATCACATTTTCTGTTCAGGATCCACGTCCTTTGAAAAACACTAGATATCATAATTTGTGTTTTCTGAGCAGATCTTTTGATAAGCGTAGTTCAAGCTTGTTCTCACAGGAATGCAATTTAAAACACATCAAAGAAACATGAACATAATTGAGGGCAGGGTGTAGTGGAGGGACATCTCATCTGAGGCAGCATACTGGAAAACACCCACTATGCAGAGCGTTGCATAATCTTACACTGGGGTGTCTCATCGCATAAATACGTGTGTGTTGTAACAATGCTGCAAGAAGGTCACACAGTGAAAGCATAAAGATGTACACCATAAAGGTATCAGATTGTTTAGATCCAGCAGAAGCTCAAGCATTTTACTTGTGCAGCCCGGAAATGTAGATTTTTGTTTCCTACTCACATTTCCTTGCTGTCTTCAACTCTAACTGAGAGCTGTGGACTCTGTGGACATTTTCCCAAAGCCATTGAAGACCTTTTTTTTAGACCAGCTTCTGATTGACTAGTCTGCTTTTGTGCTGCTTGCTTTCAATATTATTATCCGAAGCACTTTGTGTCAGCTGCTCTTCTTGAAACTTGCTTTACTTACTTAAGACACAAACTCTTGTACTTCTGTTTAAGTCTTCGATTCACACTGAACACTAAACAAGAAAAAAAATCACTGCGGTATAAAAAGCTCTTACCTGACTTCACATTATTGCTGTCAAGGACAAAACAAGGTCGCTGCAACACTCTGTACTCTTTGTCTGTGGGACTCTGAGTCTATTAAGAAGAGCGGTGCTAAACTGTGGCTTTTGAGTTGGAGACAGAAGTTTTCTTTGTATTCTTCCATTTGATAATTTGGGCTGTTGAAAGGGAAGGGTTGGCTGGCACACTCGGGAGTTGAATATTGGGTTATTGAGTCTAAAGTTCTAAAAGTGCTACAATAAAGTCTGAAAACCTACCCTTGATTTTTTTCTTTTTCTGTTTCTCATCTCTCTGGAGAAAGATAATGATTCTATTTGAAAAGGGGAAAAAAAACAACTTAAACGGCGATGGACTTTATAATAGTGATG
This sequence comes from Halichoeres trimaculatus, assembly GCF_033239565.1. Classification (NCBI taxonomy): domain Eukaryota; kingdom Metazoa; phylum Chordata; class Actinopteri; order Labriformes; family Labridae; genus Halichoeres; species Halichoeres trimaculatus. Next base: position 25,398,562 of record NW_027437183.1, read on the forward strand.
GGACGAAAAGGTAAAGGAGAATGAGCAGCAACTTTTGGTAGATGTCAACAGTATTTCAAGTATTTAAAATCAAAGTTTTCTTTCAATTGAGCCAATGCTGAGCTGACAATAGAGTGAATCCAAATAGCCTGGGTATGACGTTTCCCTCTCATGAGATGGATCAGAAAGCAGTGGGTGATTTTTGGTGCCCTGCTTCTTCCAAACACAACACTTTATTGATAACACAAAATAACAGCTTCTAACAACCCCTTGATGGTGATGCTTTTTTCATGGCACTCCCCGTCCACTCTAAAATCATCCAAAACAACCCCAGTCTACTATCTCTGTTTGAGCCAGGTGATTATAAATTCCATTAGAGGTTTTCTGCTGTGAAAATACGACCTAATGGTAGTGATTGGGCCCTGTGGGTCTTTGGTCAGTTTAGAGAGCATCAGGCCATGCTCAGTGTAAGCACTCTCCCCACAAAGTCCCCCTGCTGCTCCGTCCAGCTGTGAGGTCAGTGAGCTCTAGATAAACCTCAGATGGTCCAGAGAGAGGAAATTACAGTTTTTCAGACCATGATATTAAATTTACACCTTTGGTCTGATTTTAACAGCACCTTTATGGACTTTTTCTATCAGACAGTAGAGTAAACACTCGCAGAGGAAAATAAGCTTAAGGTGGAGTCTCAGGTTTATCTTTCTTTTGGACCTTAAGGCTTCCCCTATCCTCATGTTGTCTTTGCCCTGACCCTGTTAAGATCCCCTGTTCTCCTGCCTGATCCTTCAACCTCTCACTTTGTTTACTAAGGCGGATGTGAAGTGGTATTGAGGAACAGCATTAACTCACCTCCACAACAAACAACGACCACTGCTGCTGCTGCTGCTGCCTTCTGGCCCTGCATTATTGAACACGCTGCAGCACGGCCCGGAGGCTCAGCAGCAGGTCGGGGTCACAGATTCAGAATCAGCTGTAGTGGACAAGCTATATTTAAATCAGGGTCAGCGCTGCTCTGACACGAGCATGCGACAAAATTACCATTTGTTAATAATCTGTGAATGGATCGTTTCTGTGTTTTAACATTATTGATGTTGAGATCAGGGGCCCTAATCCCTATCAACAAGAGTTAATGGAAAAGTGGATGCAAAGAAACACACACAAATTAAAGAACTGATGCAGCTTCTCCTCCCCCTCGAATCATCAACGCTATTGGTAAAAAAAAGGGAAAAGATCAGGGACCTTTTTCAAAGCAAGACTGGTTCATTCTCCTAAAAGAAACCTGGCTTGATGATTCATTCCTCCAACCTCATGTTATAAGTCAGGGTCATTCAAGCCCAGAAAGAAATGTCTGTTTCTTTCAACAGTGCTGCTGCCAGGATAAACTTCAGACCTACAAGACGTGGATCATCAAGCATTTCCCCTAAAGCCCCCAGAGCTCTCCTTTATTTTCACACATGAGTAGGCAAAGCATCCAATATCCTGCACGGGGCAGAAATCTGAAGTATCTGCGCTGCGCAGGTCAGCTAATGTCATACTGTAGCTCTCCTGATGTCTAATTTCTCTCAACTCTTTCCTCCGTCTGAGTGTTTTTTTCCGGGGGTTCCATCTTTCCTGATCATGACTTTCCAGTGGAGTGTGTGATGCACATACTTAAAGAACTTTAAGGTGGAGGAGGGATCACTAGGAATGCCAAGGCAATTAATCCCGTGACCTGTTGGAGGTCAGAGGGAGACGTACATGGGCAGAATTTCATCACTTCAAGGGAAAATGGGCCAGAAGAGAAAACCACCACAAGTCTTTTATCTTTTGTAGTAAATCTTTCTATTTGACATACTTCATGTATGAGTTAGATTTTTATTTTTTATTCTTTAGATTGGCAACTTTCCATGAAAAAATCGATCCTTAAGAAGCTGAAATAAATGTGGATGTGTCATCTGTAAAACTTGGATCATTGGCCTCTGTTGGAAAGCAGACACAAAAATAGGCTTCACTGGGTTAAATTTACCCAGAACCTCTCGCTTTGAGAAGCCAGTGTGAAAATCGTGGACCAAAGTGGCCAAAATATTCAACCGTTCAACAGATGAGTCACTGTCCGATTGATCTAACACCATGATCAGAGTTTTCTTGTGGTGAAATAGAGAACTCTGAGCTGGAAAGCTGTTGCATTAAGTTATCTGGTGTATTTCTCTGTGTGGTGATATCAGTAACAGCGTGCTGTACTGACTGACTGAAAGACCAGCTGGAGCTCGAGATCAGATGTCTGGCTTTCAAGTTTTTTTTTTCCCTTTTTCTCCTCAGGTGCTGTACCAGCATCGATGAGGACACTTTGACTCTTTTTTTTTTTTTTTCGTGACAGCCAAGCTGCCTGCAGTCTGCTTTGCATCTGCCATCCTTGACTATCTGATGAGGGAAGAAATGGAAACTAAGGAAGTTCTGCTAAAAAACATTAAAAACAAAAACAAAAACCTGTGACTCAGGCTCATATGGTAGGACGGTGAACAGAGAGTTAATTTAACACTTTTTAGTGGTTGAAGATATTTTGTCATTTTGAGAGTTTTTGTGTTTAGTTCAAATTCTCTTTCTCAATAAACAAAACCTAAAAGATTAAATTTCATGTCAACACCTCGAGCATTATGTACAATGGGAAAACTTAACTTTATCTCCTTCAAACCTCAGAGTAGCAGGGTTTGAGAGACAAGCTGAAGTTTCATGGCCACAGATGCTGAGAGCTCTGATAGGGCAGCGTCCTCAGTCTCATTTGTGGACATACAGAATTATGGCTGCAGGCTTTGACAATCCAGCTGTTATCGATGCGTGCTGGTAGACTTTGGTTAAAAGTGTACATTTGAGTGCAGAGCAGCGTGTGAGAAACAGGCTCAGGCTGTGCTGTCAGCAATTTCACTGACAGGACACAAACTATTCAGAGCACTGTGTTTTCAATAACACATGAGTTCTAATTTAATATAAATAATATATTTACATTGTTGGGCAGGTTATATGAAAGCATCAGGCTCAACAGTTATCTTAGCTACAACAAAACATTTTGTAGGCCTGTTTAGTCCTTCTCTGGTTTACAGTTTATGGAGCTGGCCAAGGGTTTCTAGTAGACTTCCTTCTTTTATTGTCTTTTTGCATTTTGTTGTGACAGTTGTTTTACTTACAACCAAATATCCTGTTAAATATGAATGTGAATATGAATGTTTTCTCTGGATTTTTTTTTTTAAGTTTAAAGGTAGAGTCTGCACAATTTTCCTAAAAATAAAATGTCATCTTCTATAAATTGAGTGGGAATAATCCCACTCAATTGTCACTTCTAGGCCTCTATACATGTATGTCAGTGTCAGTGTCTGCCTCAACCCTCTCCTCTGCCTGTATGTTAATGTTTTAGTTTGATTTGGGACGTTTCTGGGCTTGGAGCAAGCACAGTTACATCGACCAATCACAGTGTACCCAGTGTGCAAGTGACTTTTTGAGCTACTTAGCAAGTGGATTGGTTAGTATCCCGAGCGGCTAGTGGACGCAGCATGAAGAAAGAAATGAAACGCCAAACAGATAAAGCTTTTCACTAAATAAGGGTGAAAACTTTCACTTTCACTCAAGCACTTGGAGAGCAGCACATGACTAAGAGTGACGCAAGCTGGTATGTGTCAAATACTCATGATTAGCTTGTACTAACATGCCAAGTCAGGTGCTCAGCGCTTGAGTCTTTCCTACAAAGAAACTCAACACTACAGGTGGTTGCTGGACTAATGAGTGTGTTCATGTAGTCACAGTTGGAGGCTGTGAGTGTGCACTGCCACTGGCACTGGTCCAAGGAGGAGGAGCCCTGTTTGACTTTGTGTTTGTCAACAAGTAACAGAAATTTCCACTGATCCTACCTTTAAATATACATATAAATATAAGTTATAGTTGGATATAATGAACATATTTTAAATAGAAAAAGAAAAAACTATAAATAAATAATAGTAAAAATTACAGCTTTACTTAAATGATTAGCACACTTTTTTGCCGTGTCCACCAGGTACATAAGCCCAAGTGTACTGGCTCTTTAAGGCTCTGTGCAGCCATGTAGATAGTAATTGTGCATAATCAAACACTCACAAGTGATTCATAGCTGGGGCGTGTTCGTGTTTTCTCAATCAGTGTGATAAAACTATCAAAATAAATACAAATAGGGTTTGCACCACCTGCCAGCCGGAAGGTAAAGTAAAGACCAGACAAAAAAAGAACAAGAGCTTTCTTCTTTTTTTTTCTTCTTTAGATTAGTGAAGAATTCAAACAAATACCATGTAGCCTCTGCATCGCTGTTTGTGTAACTTGTGTTTGTGCTACAAGTTTTGAAAAAAAAAAAAGTCCTCTGCAGGTCAGAAAACTGTTTGATACTGTGAGAGTTAGTGGCTCAGACAGAGCACAGGTGACAGATATGAATAAAGCATGAGAGAGGAAGAGGAGGCTGGATATAAAAAGCACACTCAGATATTCACAGCTACAGTTCAGCAGAGCCGTACTGTACTGTTACTTGTGTAACTTTGTTAAAACAGAACTAGACAAGTGCAGCTAGTACCAGTTCAAGCACATTAACACGAGACAATGAACAGGTATAAATAGAGAGTGTCTATAAGGTACCCACGCATGTTGGTGCGAGTCGTTGTGCGTGTAGAAACAGCCCTCAGCTCACCCCCACTGTAGCTAACTTCATGCTGCCTCTCCCTCAGGCTCAGAGGCAGTCTGAGGCTGCACTTTAGTGCCTAACAGTGGAGAACAGCTTTAAAAGGAAAGTCTCAGGTCTCTCCATCTGTTGTTCTGTTCTAGGCCAGGCAGCAAGAACTGCAGTAAAACCGCTTCAGTGATCAAAAATTACAAACCTGATGTCAGCAGCAGCACGGTATACCCAGCAGTCAGCTGCTTACGTCTCCACAGAGGACTGCTCACTGGTTTACATTTGTCCTCCTTTGCTGTTGTGATTGATGCTGCAGGTAGAGCGCATTAGCTACCCTCACTCTGTACAGGTGTTGTCTAATTAGCTGCAGAAGATTAATGGTGTGGATTAAACGGTGGTGAGAATTTGTACTTGCACCTCTGTGTTAAAGTTAATCTTATAGAAATAAAGGTGATATAAAAAAGTTCTCTCACATAACCTTAAATTTACATGTTCTAAATCACTCACACCATTGACTCTGTAAGAAGTTGAAATATACTAAAATGAATAATGGGGAAGCTGCAATATCTTTTACTTCAATTCTACTTGTAACACCAGCAAAATCAGTTGTTGCAGATGGCCTGACCATCTGATCTGCGCCTTGGTTCAAATCCAGCCCGTGGCCCGTTTCCTGCACGTCTTTCCTCACCCTCACCTTGTTTTCTACCCTGTCAACTGTCCTATCTGCTTTAATTAAAGCTGAAAAAAAAAGCCTGAAAAATTACTTTAAAAACAAATAGTTGCTTTTGTGATCACATTAAAAAAAACATGTCTTCAAGCTAAACTCCACTGACAGGAGGACTTTACTGTCTCCTGGTGTTTTTTGGTTTCAGCAGGAGCTAGCAATGCTTTAAGAAGTAGAAGAGTTGCACTTTTTCTGAGCAGTCAGTAAAGATCAGTACAGGTGGAAAAAAGCAACATGGTTGCCAAAACTGTTTTCCAAATTAAGACCAACTGCCCAGTGAATTAATCCTTATCTGCATTTTTTCAGGATCTGTTAACATCAACTCATGTCAACTAAATAACGTAGAAACATTTCAGTGTTTTGTTTTTCTGCACATCAGTCAGGAGTGCTATGTCATAGATTCAAACCATATATTGCCAAATGGAAATACAGTTATATTTTGCGTTAGAGCTCTGCTTTTGTAAGTACTCCCTAGGTTAGCCAAGCAGCCTGCTTAGGCTTTACAGGAAGTTCATTAGACTATCCCCCACAGGGGTTACATACAATACATATAAACAGACTTAACAAAATACAAACATGGAGACTTCGTAGAAGCAGGTGATGCTTCAGGATGCTTCATTCAGCAAAGTGTGGTTAGCATGGGAGTAGCAGGGCTTGGTGAGAGCAGATAGGTATTTTGATACACCACCTTATGGCTGTATACCACGAGCTGTGATTGGTTGAGTGGGGTAAGGAAAAGTGATTTGATCATCAACCTGTCAGCTGATAGCATCTGGGCGTAGGACTTCCATGTCCTGTATGAACTTACACAAACTTCATTTAGTTCCTAATTTTCTATACAAAACCAAAGCTGCTCAGCGTTTCAGCTTTTAGTGCCCTAAGCATAAACAATGCTTTCCGTATCCGCTGTTTGCTGCATACTGTTGCACAAACGGCGCTCAAAGCTGAGAACAGTTGTGCCCTTCAGTGTCACTTCTCCTTCAACGACCAAACAAATCAAGACTGACCTGGACCTCCAGTATCAAGTTGTAAACAGAAAAGGCAAAAGAAAACCTGATCAATTTTCAGCCGTGAGCTGCTGCTTGTGCCTGAACAGTTCCTTTCCATTTTTTTCAGTTAAGTTGAAAAGCTTGAAAAAGCTTAACAGGCATTTTAAATCAGTCTTGATAGGGAATAGAAGTGACATAAGCAAACTTTTGTGTTGAAGCAACAGTGAGCACCGTGGAGAAGGTTGTGGGCGATGTATACTAGCACAAACAGTTTGACTGGACACTCATCCTACCAGAAAACATTGTGATACTTAAAGCTATACTTCTATTTGGCTTTTCTCACGATGCTTACTCTAGCTTTGCCTTTTCTTATTGCCTAAAAAAGTTATTTTTCATTTCAAGACACCACAAATATGCTAACATGGACCTGAACTTGCTCAGGTCTGAATAAATTTGATGTGATTATGACTCGGTGTTTGCCAACTAAAATAATGAACGGTCTTTAGTAGAGGATGAGTGGAGCTGAGTAACTGTGTAATGCCATGCGGGGTGAAAACAGCTGACATGAGAAACTGATGAAGAAAGAGGCTTAGCAAAGAGAAGACTAAAGAGTAAACAGAGAAAGGGCCAAGTAATACACACACACGCACACACATGCACGATAGAAACACAAGTAGACAAACTCCCGGCTGTATCTGCGAGATGCTACCTACAGAAGTTAGTAAGTGCGCAGAGTGCCTCATAATTAGTCTTTCAACAGGCTCGACGTTGTTAATCTTAATCTGTCTCTTATCTCTGGTTCCAGACGAGGGGAATTAGCGGCCTTCACCCTGCCACTTGGCTTCTCTTCACGCCTCAGCCATTTCTCCTCATTATGGCATCACAGGACCATGTGGCACAACGCGATACCACAGCAGACCATAGCTAGCTCATTAGCTCTATTCTCATTTCGCCTGATGAATGATATGTAACCTCTGCAGCATCGTCCTCTTTGGAGACGTTAATTTTGCAACTGGAAAGGTTCTTTAATCACGCTAGAATTATAACGAAGTGCTTATTGTGCTCTTGTAGTGCACATAAGCATGAATGTACTCTTGCATTCACACTGAGACAAGGGCATTTACTCAAAATGAAAACACTCAGGGGATGTTGATTTTTGTATGCTGAATCACCCCCCCAAACACCCCAAAAGCTAGGTGTGCATTATAATTCCTAAGGTGTGTTTTCCATTGGCATTATCTAGATTTACCTTGGAACTTCTTGAAAATGAACATTCCCAACTTATCATTTGCATCTAGCGTCTACTCTCACCATCTGGGTAAAGCTAATTAATATATATAAACAGAACAACACATCTATCGTCTACTGAGGACCACTTCCTGCCTGCATTGATTCACATGTTTACATTAGTCTCTATAGCTTCTGGGTGAAAATCTCTCTTAGCATCAGATAGCAGTTCATAGGCATTCCATACACATTGAGGTAATCCCAGAACAGGCTTTGCCAAAAACAAGAGATAAATAAGTAATGAAAGTGAGTGCAGAGAAAAACATCAGCTAGAATGGAAGACAATATGAGTACATGGAGTAAAAAAAGACAAAAGCTCTTGTGCAGCTTATCTATGAGATGTTTTATCCCCCTTTCCTTTTTCAATTAAAGATACAGCCCTGTCTTGTCTCAGGAGAATGACACTCTCAGCACGGCCCTGCCCCATCTGATTGCTATTTCACTAATGTTATTTTTATGCAAATGTGGATTTTTCAACATCCTCTTTTTCATGTCTTAATGAAATGTCTGTTATGCTGGCAGCATTGCCATCTCTGGCTACACGGAGACAAATCAGCTGCTACACGTCCAAACACTTCAGAGCGGTGTTTCTACTTCCCTGGTGCTGTAGAGGAGATGAGCTGGATGCACTTAGGCTGAAGCTGCTCAGATCATATTTTTCCATTAGATACCTAAAAATAATTACAATATAAACATCACAACAGGGGAATTAGAAAAAAAAAATCTGGCAAGTTTTAATTACTTGCTTTTATCAAATAGCTAAGTGTCATTGATGTAACGAAAGTGTGTTTCAGCTTCTGAAAACACAACACAAAACCAAGTCCTGCTTAATTCTCACCACAAGTTAACAAACCAGGTGTTTATGTGTTTGATACATATAATTTATTCTCTTCCTCAAGATGTCAAACATGCCAGCTTTATCATTGACCCCAAGCTTAAAAATCATGTTCCTGTGTCTTCTTATCAAGTAAGCAATCACAAAAATAGACTCCTAAGCAAGTTGGGGATAGTGAGTATTGAGTAGTATAGTACTCAACCAACAAAACAAAACTAAGAAAGTGTACAGAAAGTGCAAAAAGCTCCATAAGAAAATAGATGATGACAGCTTGTCCATCATTGTCCAGTTCAGCCAGCCTCCACCTCCACAGGGTCCAGGACTGAGCTTCTTCAGTCATGCTCCATCTCTGTCTCCTGGATCCTGCCTGCTCACAGCAGGTGAAGCTCGTCCAACATGGCGTTGGTGTCTGATGTTAGCTCCGTTAGCCATGTCTGTGAATAGCATGATACTACGCTGCCTTCTGGTATTGCCTCTGTTGCTGGGTTAGCACAGCTAGCTCGTCCATCTTATTGGAGATAGATCTTACGTTCCCAATAACGATGGATGGAAGGACAGGTCCATGTCGTCACTTCTTAGCTCACACCTGAGAACCAGCACATTGTCCTCACCTCCTTCTCCTCACCTTGTGGGAAGACATCAGGCCTTACACCAGTTAGCATTGACATGCTACAGGCTGCTAACAGCTGAGTTCACATGTAAACAATGCAGCCATGGTTACATGTAGGATCTCCAGACAAACAGGAGAAACAAAATATCACTGAAGCCACAAAAAGTTTGGTGTCCTTGACCAACAATGAGCCATACAAAGTCATGACCCACTCTAAATACAAAGATTACGAAAAAGAGACAAAAAAAATTACAAGAAATGGACAAAGAAGAGAGAGCTGCTGCAACAGGCAGCCTTAGCCAACAGGGTGGCGCCTAGCAACTATCAGTCTACTAGCATCTTATTATCTGAAGAAAGATCACTGTCTTAGATTTTACATTTACAAATCAATAATCAAAGCAGGGTGCACCAAAATGACTCAGTTTGGGTGGGCAAAGATCCCAAAGTTCAATCAGTCTTATAAACATAATGAAACATTGTGCATCACAAAAACAATGTGCAGTGAGTGAAGAAATTATCATGTTTCTTTACAAGAGTGCATCATAAGCCACATCTCAGAAAAAGCCACCAATTACTAAATTTAGCTCTCACACTAATTACACTCTGCTTTCCTTAATGAAGGTTTTGTTTTTTTGACCCATGCTCGACCCCTCACTGAACCTCGCTGGTGTTTATGTTGAACATAATGAACCTGAGGTGAGCAGAGGCTAGGTCATGATCCTACCCAGGCAATTAATTCAAATGACTTAGTCATCTTCATTTACTTTTATATTTATTTTTGGCCTGTACTGCCATCGACAGTTTCACTCATTTTTATAGATGAAATTGGAGAGTAATAATGTTGAATTTGACGCAGATTTTACCTGTAAACCAGTAGGAAATAACAATTCCCATATGAATCCAGACTTTTACAGCAATGCTTTAAGAAGAGGAAGAAGAGCTGCACTTCTTCTGAGCAGTCATTAGAGATCGGCACAGGTGGAAAAAAAAAACCCACATGGTTGCTAAAACTGTTTTCCAAATGAAGACCAACTGCCAGTGAATTAATACATAGATTTACATTTTTTAAGGATCTCTTACCACCGACTCATGTCAACATAGAGACATTTCAGTGTTTCATTTTTTTTCACTTCAGTCAGGAGCGTCATAGATTCAAACCATTTATTACCAAATGGCAATGAAAGGGTGTGTGAGTCATGAAGTGTAAAAGTGCTCTGAGTGGTCTTCAAGAATAGAAAGGTACATAAGTACAGTCCATTTGTCATATTCTCTTTAAAGAGAGCATCGGAAATGCAAAACTTTTTCACACTCTACAACCTTAATTACATATCATGAAATACACAGGAGGAGTGCCTTTTAGCACCCAAATAGCTTAAAGTCTTCAGGTTAAAGCACCCAAAGGAGAGCGTGAAAAAACCACAGGGAGCCACTTTACATGTGATACACTGAAACAAGCTGACATAGTCACAGCAAGTGGCAACAGAAGAGATGAGAAAGTTAAACTCAATATTTTTCACCAACTAGGGAAAACTTTAATAACACGCTTTCAACACCTCTTATCAGAAATCTGCACTTTCACATCCTGGATGAGAAACAAACAACTCTTTTCCACACCTGTTTTAATTAACATACTGTAGTTTGTATGTGCTATGAATGACGGTGCTGCAAGCCAGAGTGTGAAAGCACAAGTTACATGATGTGTGACAACAAGTGATAGCATTCACATGTCAGAGCTGTAAAGATAAAGAGTCACCAAGGACGCCAAATCCTGCTGATCTCAATCTAGCAAAATTATGATTTATTTGAGTAATTAATTAATTAATTAATTTGATTTATTATTTTATCATTTAGTATTTTTTATGTGTTGTGGCAAACTGGAAATAAGCATTTATGTTTGTGAATTTGTTTCATTTTTTTTCCTGTAAGGAAGAAATAATGGAAAGTTAAAAGGCATGGTGGCTGATTTTGCATTATGTGTTTATTTAATGTTTTGTAAGAGAAGGGGCAGTTATGATATGATACTTTCTCTTTCTGCTCCTTTTCTTCTGTTTGAAGTTTTTTTTTAAATATTGAATGTATATTTTTATGCTTATATGAATAAAATAAAGACCAACTAAACTAAACTTGAGATCATGTTGTTACAGTTGTCAGTTGTCACCGTGATTAACATCATCATAGCATGGGAACATAGCACCATGTATTGTTGTCTTTTATGGGACACAGGGGCTGCAAAGATAGGCCGAGCTGCTGTCAGAGCCCTAAAGGTTATTTTACTGTCCTTGTTATAAAACAAAGACAGAGGGTCCAAATGGCTCCATAATTAAAATGTCATTAATTTGTGGTCTCTTATCAGACCTCACAGACAGCTCTTAATGCAGGCCTGCAAGGAAGATAGAGCCCCGTGTTCCCACACAGCACCACATGCTGCTTCCTCTTGCACATCTCAATAACGAAACACATGACATCATTTTCTGCAACAGACTAACTGCATGCCAATTAGCCAATTACATATCATCTGGCTGATACTGGGATTGGTTTGCAGGAATATTCACGTTGTGCAAATATCTCATTAAAAAGGAAATGAGGTTTCATGATCACTGGCTATGATGATTTAAAACCACATGTCTTCACACACACTGGGCGACACGAGCACGAGGTCCATGCATGTGTACATTTCTTATCAGAGTCACAGCAAGCGAGCAAGGCCAGCATATTCATTTACAGGCAGGCATTTCCTTATCAGTGCAAGAGATGAGACCAGAGTTATTCCCTCAATAATTGGGTATGTGTCATACGAATTAACATCTATACATCCCTCACTGCTACCTCAGTTCTTCTGGGTTTTCACTTTAGGCATAAATGAAACAACAGAAGACGAAATGGGACTGAGCACGCTCCTCGATTTTCTATGTGTCAAATTTATTCTTTAAATCTAAGACAAAGACAATTGTCCCTTTTTAAAAAAATTGTGTGACATTAAAAACCTGAAAAGTAGTTTGTCTTAGTAGCAAGCAACTCATATTATCACTAAGACCAAACAAAACAACAATATTGCAAATCAGTGTCCAGTTTTTTACTTTCCCGGCTGTTCTTGATTCTGATTGGTCAAAACCTTAGAAAAATAGTGATACATTCTCAAACAAGCAGCGTCCTCAAGTTTTAAAATAAGAATCAAATTCAGGAGCGCTGATTTGACAGACAGCCAGGCAAATTATTGTTGTCAAAGAAAAGGCACTAACACTTTAATAATAAATAGACATGTCAATGGCGTGTTGGAAGCAGGAGAATTTGCTGGTGACACACTGAAAGTGGGATTCTTCCTTCACAGAGCAGATCATCATCTCCTCTTCTCAACTTAAATCTTCTCAGCCGGCTCAAGAATTTAATTTCTAAAGGGAAATCACTGAAGCTGATAAAATGTGACACTAGAAAAGGAAACTCTGAAAAAGAAGAATAAATGTAGAATGAGTGGACTGTGCAAATGAATGAAGTACATTTAGGGTCTGTATCCTTTTCTACATAATATAATGCAGACAGTGTTTATTTTTGTATAATATTTCAATATTGCATCTTATTTTTGACACTTAAGTTCTGCAGCCCCCTACATTTTAGGGATTTATTTTAATTTATTTATCTATTTTTTCACAGCAGAGTAATTGTTAGTTTATATAAGTTATCATACAGTATAACATGCAGCCAGTGTTTATCTTTCTAAATGCTAATGTGCCTTTAAATATAAAGTTTTTAAAACTGCATTTGGGTTTTGCCACCAGCATTGAAGCACTTTACATTTGAGGGACTTTTTAAATTGACTGCAGAGAAATTGTCAGTTTATATTAAGTGTTGTTTTGTTAAACCAGGGTTTATACAGAAATTGGTACCTTTTCTTTTTATAAATACAACAAATCACACATTCAGTTTTTGTGTTGTGTCTGTTTCCTTATTCTGTTAAATAAACATCTGACTTCTGGGTTGTAAGCATAGACTGTATAAAACATGAACGTAGTCTCGCCAACGTCACCCGTCTGTTTCTGAAACGGAAAATGAAGCACATCGGCTATAGCGGCCAAATTGGTAGTGGCAAGGACTTTGGGTACAGCCATAGGGCGCCTGTCGGTCAAGTGACCCTCAGCTGTGCCTCTTATTGGGGGAGCTTGCGATCTTAATTTCCTCTGATCAGCCGAGTTAGAAAAAAAATCACCCCCGTACAGTGGGTGCCGATAGTAAAATTAGAGATCCAGACAGAAGACATTTTTTGAATCAGGCTGTAAATAGGTTAATTTCTGCTTTGAAAATTGCTTTTTTTCACTTGGTGTGTGTGTGACTTCCGGAGCCAGCCTCCAGCAAACACTCGAGAAACAGCAGATTTCAACACTTCCGCATTGTCTCATATTCTTAGACCGGAGGTTGCCGCTTGGTTGTAAGGTGCTTCTGGTGTTAAACCTTATTAATAAATATTTTATAAAAGACAATAAACAAGAGTAACAACAGTCTTTTGTTACTACATGTTAGAATCACAATCTGTGAATGGTTAACAACTGGTTCATAATGACCATAACAGCTCATTTCATTAATCAGTAATAACACATTTAGAACTGTTTGTACATGAAATACCAATGAGTATTGAACAATGCTGTACAGATGACAAGTTTAGTATTAACTATTACTGAACTGTGTCATTAATGCTAAAACGTGAGTTATTATAAAGCGTTGCAGAAAAGGCTTAAGACCAGACTGAACTCTTCTTCTTCGTCTCATCCCAACATGAATGAAGTTGGGTTGAGTCCGTTTTTAAATATGCCAGCTGTTCACGATGATTATAGCTGCATTAGAAACAGAAAATGACTGAAGTCTCGACAAAAGCTGAACTGGCACAAACTGATGACACAGGTCCCAACAAATCGATTCATGGAAAATGTCGTCGTCGAAATGACATCTTGGATATTGATGAATAAGTACAATAAATGAGCAGAATCTTTGATAGTTTTTTTAATATCATAAATAATGAAACAGTCAAAATAAAAGACTGTGACTGACGATAAAATGTGTTTCAGTGACAAGATTTGAGTTGGTGGATTGAAATGTGAGGTTGCATGTTTAACCAGTAAACATGAGCTGATGTCCTGTGACTGAAAAGGTCACTTTATCCCCCTTTATCTCTTCTCTCTTTATTCACTGAAATAAGCTGTCACAGACATTAAAGTGAATCAGAAACTTTGCTCAAAGGATACGAGTCGTATATTGATTTAGGGGAATGACTTTCCTGCTTGAAGCAGTCAGAATATTGACACTGACAAAACTGAATATTGAATATTTTCACACGTTTTCAAAGTTCAGACATTTTTGTCTCTACCTTGTACCAAACCATGGCTCCTGTGTTCAAATGTTTTGGAAACAAGAAATAAAAAGCAATAGAGCTAGAGTGGAATCACATGTTTGACAAAGGGTGAAACAGAAAACAGAGAACATCGCTTACAAGATGAATGCTAAACCTATCCAAAAGCAGAAACTCTGAGATAATCAACCTTGTTTGACTTATCAGCCGAATGTCATTCCCTCACCGTTACCATCTGTTTGACCCCTGTAAGAGTTGAGCTGCTGGAGCTTGAGCTGTCGCCTGCTGCTGAGCCAAGCTGGCTGAAGGTGCCGTGTTACTCGGGGGGCTCATGATGGAGATCAAACAGCCTGAGTGATAGCAGGACGCAGCCAAACCTGCTCACCTGTCCTCGCACCCGAACAACCGGCAGCATCAGTCCTGCTGATGTCTGAGCCCGGAGCCAGCCTAGAGAGGTCGCGGCGGGTGGCCTGACCAGAGCGCGTGGGAGCACAAACGAGGACAGCTGCCGGGAACAGATGCCACCATTTGGAGAGCAATAGTGGGTTTTAACCGTGCGTGTTATGAGGCTGGGTCCCTCAGAGAGGAGCCACTGCTCAGTCAGCTACCGTACACTGTTTTCCAACCCTGACAATACAGACTCACTTGTTTTGCCTCAACAGGCTGCTTTATTAAACTCCTTCTATTTTTTTTGTGAAGGAAGGAAGGAAGGAAGGAAACAAGTATGTCCTTACTCAAGACACTTTTTCCTTGAAACACTCAGAATCACTCAGGCAAACAGATGCCAATGTGCCTTCATTGCACACAGGGGAGAATGATAGTAGCCAGTTATTGGTGTGTTCTTCCTGCATTTTTATGCCTCAAACTACAGAAAAAAGACCCCTCAATCGATTACGTAATAAGTTGGTTCTACTTTGGGTGGAAAAAACGCCGAAAAGAACAAATAAATAAATAAAAGTTCTGCATTGTTTGATGAGCTATGTATAGCTGCCTCACTAAGGTTGTTATAAAACTAGGTCTCTGTGAAAAAGCAGCGATGTATATTATCATCTCTTCTCTTGAGCTCTTTGAGTGCTCCCTCCATCTCACTCTGATTTCTGTATCAAACTTGCGAGAGCACACTCACTTTTTCTCGGGTAACCCTTCAAATCAGAGCGACTCAGTGGCTCACTCTGTCAGAAAACAACATGTGCCCGGCAAATGTTCCTCCTGCAGCTGATTTTACTGTCATATCACATCTGCATCAGCAGCACTGGAGCTGGATCCCGTGTTGAAACCCCTCATTAGTGTTTCAGTGTGCTCTGATTGCTGATTGACCAGATTGGGATTGCAGGCATCAAAGCTGTTTCCGCTTCCAAGTCACATCCGGACCCATATTCCCTTCTTTATCCTCCCCTGTCTCTCAAGCTTTAGGGGGGTTTCTGAGGGTTGGGTTCAGGTCAGATTCTGTTGCTCTTTATTCAGGTCTGCTTTCTCCGACTCTGACTCCCGAGTTTGCTCTTTTTCTTGGGGAATTTTAACAACAGTTAGACTTTATTTGAACACCTAAAACACCCCAAGAGCCTCTTTTTTTCAAATTAATATTTTGATCTCATGAAAGTTTACACAAAAGTTGGACAAAGGACACAATAGACAGGAAAGAAAGAGGATTACATTTGTATCACACACCCCAGTAGACGCAGGAAATATCATTTCATTGTAGATAAAATGATTGTACTTTCAACAGCATGGAATTAAACCTACTTCTCTGTTGTTATCAGACTCACATTTGCCACCCCTGTGAATATTACCATCTAGCTGCTGTTTAAAACCATTAACCAACAATCAGCTTTACTTCTCTTTCACAGGGTGAGAATAATATCAGCAGCATGCCAATCGCAGCTCCACTTAGTCTCTCTGAACTCAATTTCACCACTGAATATATTTCATGCAATGAAACATGTATAACTGCCGAGATGAGCTCCGTGCTTATTCCTTTTCATTTCCCCTTCGTGTCTTTTTCTCCATCCTGATGTGGATTCCGAGTCACTGTATTTTCACTCTTGATAAAACTACTGAGTTGCTTCCTGTGTTTTGGCGTTAAGTTTTAATGACATGCAGCATTCATTGGCAGAGATGAGAGGGCGGACGGTTTGAAAGGCTCTCTGAAGTGCCTCGCTGCACCAGAACGGCTCGTTGGGCCTTTCATGTCAGTTTGGTACCATCTCTGCCATCTCTGAATGTAAATAAAGAAAGCTTATGCAAATAAGGAGGATTTATTTTTATGTATCTATCTGGGTGGATTAAAATGTTTGTTTTCTCAAGGGGAGGTCAGACACACACACACACACACACACACACACACACACACACACACACACACACACACACACACACACACACACACACACATATATATATATATACATACACTAAGTCAGTCAATATGCAGATGATGTTGGATTTTACAGCAGGTTTTAAATGTATTCTGGACACAATTAGAAACTGATGCAAATTCAAGCAAAAAAAATAGAAAATAAAAAAAATAAGCTTAGCCAAATTCACATATTGGGGAAACATCTTTCTGTTTCTTTTAAAGACAATCTTGACTTCTATGAAAAATGTATGCCATTACAGTACATTGCACAAAGCTCCAGACGTAGAGATATAACTAACCATTTTGACTCAGAAAGCAGGTTCTTAAGTTTAACTTTTGCAATAAGTTAGAAAGCCTTAAGCTGTAAATTCAACTTTTAGTTCTTTATTATTATTATAATTATTATTATTAGTTTGAATAATAAGGATTGGCAGAAGTAAACAACTTTAGAATAGTGCAACAAAAAGCAAGATTAACTTCTGCAAGGTGTCATTGCAAAAGATAAATACATAAATGAATAAACAAATAGATTAAAAAAAATTAAATCATGGTTAACAACAGAAATCTAAAAATCAACTTAGTACCAAAACGTCGCTTTGAACCACTTTGTTTCTACCAACTGCTTCTGTGTTATCAGCATACATGCCCATACATCCATTACAGAGGTCCAGAGATTCAATCTCTGCCCACTTTAAATGTCCTTGAAGTTCTGATCATGAGTGAGATAGCACGTTCACCCTCCAGATAACAACATCACCCTTCAAACATCCATCTAAAGGGTGTGTACTCAGCCCTGATGTTAGAGGACAGACATGACATGAGACACAGGGAGAAAGCTTCCTCAGGTTAAGCCAAATGTAAGCTCACCTTTGGGAAGTTAATCAGCTTTACGCTGACTGTAACGTGACACACCCTAGCAAAAACCAAGTCAGTGAAATACTTTCTAAGAGACTCACCGAAACACTTTGAGAACATTTGACTGACGAAGGTGCACTAGTCAAGTTGAGCTTAACTCACAGGGACAGGCTGGGGCTAAAACAAATCCCCAAAGCCCATTCCCAATCTAGTGTTTAGACAGGGTTTGAAGATACTTTAAGCATAGACTAAAGATATTCACCAATAACAGTACTTTACAATCACTTATGTCATGACGGTGTTAATTTATTATTTTCCACATGGCATTATTGATTTGTTTGTGACATTTTACACATTGTTTTCAGCCTTGAACACGTCAGGTAGGAATCATGGTGGGAACTGGACACTTAAAGCTATGGATAGCTCATAGCCTACATATAAACTGCTTCTGAAACTTACTAACACGTCTCACTGTTCTCCACTTGTCTGTCCCTGCACTGGAGGATGCTCTGTCTCGACCTCCTCCTGCAGTCTTGCGCGGCTCACTTTAGGTCTACTAAATGGCTCAGTAAGCTTTTTACATTTCCCCTCTAATGATTTGGTCCTCTTCTCTTTAATTTTCCCTACCCACCTTTCTCCCTACGCTTTGTACCTGACATTTTCTTTCCCTCTTCTTTATGTTTTTTTGTTTGTTTGTTTGTTTTGAGTTTGTTGCCTTTTTCCCATGTAATAAACTGTTGCATTCACGCCCTCTGTTGTTTTTGCTTTAACATCACTGTAATTTTTATTTTTTTCTGATAAGCCACATAGGCCACATACAGAGACAGTTTTGGACTTTGACAGAACATCCTGTTGGTCAGTTTGCCCCTGCTTGATTCTGTTTTCCCTTAAGTAAGAAACAGATCTTTACAATTCAGTCAGTCAGTGGGAATTAGACTGCATTTTGCTCTTGGAGAGGGTTACATTGGGTATTACATAATTCTATTTTAAGTGTATTTCATTCTTTTTGAATATATATATTTTTTCTTTTATGTTTTACTCATATTGTTGAAAAAATGGTTAAACTATTTTGAGGAGCCATTCACACTTGAACTGTTAATGTTGCACTTTAAGCAATGTGTGAAAGCATTTATGTGCCCAATAAAGAAAAATGAATTTTATGTCCATTTCAGCTTTCCCCCACTGTTTCCCCTCATCTTATCAAGACTATACAAAAAAAAACAGCAAAATCAAAATAAACTGAACCAGATTCTTTGTTTATAGTAAAACTCCTAGCTGAAAAATCCACATACGAATGGGGATCATTTGTAAAAGCAATAATCTAGTGACGTCATATCTGTTTAATCTATAGAAAGGAATCATGCATTTTTCGCCTCTGCCTGTTGACTCTGTGGCAAAACTGGGAGATAAAATTAGGTGATGAAAGCACTCAAGTTAACAATCTCTTAAAACTGTACATTTGGAGTTAAAATACATGAAAAATGAATATCTAAAGTCTAAAGTAGAATGGAAATTATTAAAATCCTGATGAATAACAGATTTGTTTACTCAACAAAACCAAAGACTGTAACCACAAAATGCAGTTATAATAAATATATTCCACTGAGGAATAAAACATCTGCTGTTGTTTTTCATCATAATGGACTGACTTAAAATCACTGCCTCAGACACTTTTATTGGTCTTATTGGTCTTTGTTTCCTTCTTTACCACAATCCGTCCAGTTTCTCATATATAAACTGTGAAATTACACTTTGATATGGTTTGGCGGGATGATACACACAGCTTCTTTAATCTGGAGTGAGTTTTAGGGCATGACAAAGGGGCTGCCTAACAAGATGTCATTACCAAGATATAACCTGTAGGTAAATAATAAAGATGTTTCAGAGGCCAAATATAATTTAAAAGGCAATAAAGCCCCAAATGTAAATGATGCAAGGACAAAGTGGTGTGACAGAATAAATGCAGTGAAACTGCTGAAGGCAAAAAGCACCCAATATCACCATGAAACAAATATCCCAAATACTTCACCGGTATCTTCAGGGATTCTGTTTTTTATTATTGTTATTTGATTCTAATTGGGTCTACTGAGACTCTGTACAGCTTTCTTGTTTGGACTACCAGAGAGAAGTATTTCAAACATTCTGGTCTGCTTTTAAAGGCCTACAGGATCAATAGAGATACACGCTGCTGTAGTGTTTTACAATTATTCAAAGGTGACTGTCATTTTTTATCAGAGTGTGTAATGAGTCAGATGAAAGACATGAGTAAAACTTTCCATTTGTTGTATAGTTTTTGTTTTAACCTACAGCAGTAGTCACAATGCACCAAAGCAGAGAGCTCAGCCGTGATGCGTCTTTCTGTCCTGAAGAGGTGCACCGTGTTGACTCCGAAGCTTACACTTTGTCCTCCCTGCTCAACTTTTACCTCTGAGAAGTTTGGAAACCGTGTTCCTTCTCACGCTTTGTGTGAGTTGTTAAACAGGTGACTCTCACAGGCCCCAAACTTTCAAGTTTGTTTTTGACAAGCACTGTAGGCTCATTGGAGCTCAGCTCATGTATCTTTCATAGACTCTGCAGCAAACTTCTTGTCACCTTCATCAAACAGTGGCATCTCTGCGGGACAAAGAACTCATCTCTGCAAACCTCATCTGTCTTCATCTGTTTTATAATAGGAACTGCTTTCACTTCCTCTCTCTTTTGTTATTTTATGAATACATAGCTTGATTATTATGTTTGATAAATATTTTCTTATCCCTTCACACTCTGTTGAGCAGACAGAATGATAGCACATTAAATTTCAACACAAAGCTTATATCTCTATTATTATTATTAATCCTGTGTTGTGTTATTTGTCGACCACTCTGGGATAGCAGAACAAAACTTTGAATAAATTACAACTTTTTACTCAGTTCATTAACTTTTTATGGTATGGTGAAGAAAGAACAAGCCCCCATACAAAACAAGCTAGCTTTCTACTGTTTTAGTCAGTGTTTGATGAAACATTGCCACATGAAGTATATATAAATATATTTGAACAGCTTTAATTTAATCAAGATTAATCTCCTCTGGGCCACAGCAGTGTGAGGAGCTTTAGGGCGAGAAGAAAAAAGGTCATCAAACTCAGCAGAAACAGTAAGCGTTGATCTGACACATATGATATTCTTGAGCCAACAGCATCTCTGGCTTTATTAATTGCCACCTTTTATGTGATTTTCCCCTTGTAGTCATTATACAACTCCACCAGAAGTTTTTAGCCGCTGAGGGAAACATCTCCACTCTTGGTTCTGACATGAGTTTGTCATTTCGACAATCGACACGTCAGGGCTTTTTATCTACCGCGGACGCACACTTAGCCGCAGCTTGGATCAGCCTGGCTTGAATAAGCATCTCTGAAAATCAGCTGAGTCTCATTTGTGCAGCCACACTTACCAGTGATAGCCGGCCTTTTTGAGCTTTGTGGGATACCCCCCAGGATGTTAAAGTGCTAGACTAAACTCTTGTCTGTGTTTGTTGTGTCTTTCTTTCATGTCACCATGCACTGTGAACTTAGTCACTGAGGCATCATCTGCTGTGTGTTTTTGCAGACTGAAAAAAAATCAAAAGAGGCTTCTGTTAAGCAGATGATAAATGTATGATAACTTCATGGAAATCAACAGAAAACAACAACATGGGTATGAACAGCTTGTCTACACTATCATGTGAGATGATAATCAGCTGTGGTAAGTCATATACCTGCTTCAGAATACTAAATGATACACTTAAGGGGTTAAATGTAAGAAATATGAAAACCATTTGTGCCAAACAGCTTGGCCAGTCTTCCCTTTCTGAATATATTTCCTCTGAGCAGATGCAGATTACATCACCCTGTGATATAATGACTTATGTTGGGGTCATCAGGGAGGGATGGCCTGCAGCCTAAATTAGCTTGCAGAAAAGCGCCTCTATGAAAAGTTAATATGAAATAATGCATAAACCCATCTGACCCTGAGCTCACTTCCTTTCACTGGATGTCTCTCTGATTTTGAATCAGACTTTTTGTTTACTTGTTTGAAGCTGGAGACATTTTGTTGCCGTGCTCAGACTTCTGGCAAACACCACAACCATAAGAGAAGTCAAAGCTGACCTTGGTTATAAACAAAAGGAGTGGGTTTAATGTGTTAGGAAGTCTTTTTGTGATCATTTCTGTCAAACCGGAGTGTTTCACAGGTACATCTAGAACCTAAAATAGCGTTTGCATACATTCAGTGAGAAAAGTTAGCACACAAGCCTGTCCCAGTTCTGCCAACACCTCCCCAAAGACTCCACAAAGAAGATAACAAGAGCGCTATCACAGGACATTTGAAGCTCATTTGCCCTCGATACTGACTACGACACGCAGACAAATTCAGTCTATATGGAGGGTGACACTATATATGGCTCCAACAGCGGTAGGTGCTGTAATTATGCAGATATGAAGCATTCTCTGAGGCATGTTGATGTGTTTTCCTCATTTTCTTCACACAGAGCTAAACAACAAAACATAAATTATACAGCAGGTATAACAGCTCAATCATGCCAGTGAAAGTACATTCTTTGTGCGTTGCTTTACAAGCTGCGACAGGAGTGTTCTGATCATCTGAAAGATTATGTTCGTGACGTCAATAGAGGAAAAGTGCTGATGGGTCCTTACTGCTAAAATAACAATATTCAGTGTTTCTGCACACTCTCAAACAACCCATCATTTCCTGACAAGTGCCCCCATGCAGGTGTGATGAAGACCATCTTGTTCCCTTTTTCATTCTTTTTTATTTTTATTTTTTTTACATTTCTTTATTTCTTGTCTTGCTTTGCTTTTCATTTTGGACATACTTTAAGACTGGAGAGATTTGTTTTGCAAAATATAAGTGGATCTTTAGTACTTGTACTGCTGACATGTGCTGCTAATAAGTAGTATTGGGGAAAGTTTCAAATAAATGGATGGTGTTTTTTCTTTTACATCTCACTGTGTTCGAACAACCTGAAAATGAGTTGAGTTTTCAGATATGCAGTTTAAAATCTCCAAAGGGAAATACATTTGGTTTTATTTGTTTATTTGCTGATGCACTGATTTAGACAAAGCTCATTGATCAGTAATGCAGCACTTTAATGTAAACATCTCAGATTTAGCAGGTTTTACAGGATCATGAGACACAGACACTGAGACACAGAAAGTTCTTCCAGAAAGACGATGAAAACTAATGTGATGCTGTTCCTGCCTCTCACTGAGTCAGAGTTTCTTTATTTAGCCCCGTTTCCACCACCTGGTTTAGATCAGTATGGTGTGGTGCGGGTTGGCTTGGTTAAGTCCTGTCTGAGCTTCCACAGCCAACCGTGCCCCCCCCAGCCACATCAGTTACATAATAGAGTGACGACATAGCAGCGCAAAACAATATACCTCACTAATAAATCCAACCAAGAAGTGCTGCTGTAGGTGATAATTCTTTCAACCAATCAGCGACTGCAGTGTTGTAGCTCCACCTTTGGATTGAGTCAGTCTGGCATCTCTACAGAAGGGTCCCAAAAAGTGGGGTGGCTTGTCTTGGTTATTTGTCCGGGAATTAGTCAGTGGAAACGCCATAAAATGCGCGCCACGTAGAGACACACCAAACTGAACTGCTTGGTGGAAACGGGCTTTAGTTTCAATCTACAGTATTTTGTGAGTGGTTGAGCAAGGGTTGAGCAAGGGTTGAGGAGGTCTTAAACAGAACAATTACAAGCACTAGATAACATTTTAGTGCCGTCAAAGGCCCTTAGAAGTCTGAGGGGGAAGAAAGCAGTTTGAAATTTGTCATAAATATTATTTCTACAATTCACAGTTTCATTTAGCAGATGCTTTTGTCCAAAGCAACATACAACACAAGCAAGAACAGAAGGAAACTAGTTAGTGGGACAACAGTGCTACAAGTTATTCGGCTGCAGGTGCTGCCAACAAACCACAATTAATTGCTGCAACAGTATACTTCAATCTTCAACAAAAATCAGTAGTAGTGCTGAAAAATCATAAGAGCTGAGTCTTAGACCTACTGACTCATTCTACCCCTGAGGGCAAAGAGAAGAAGGGTCAGGGTCTCCACAGCAGTTATTTGAATGAATTAAGGTCAATATTGTCCGGTTGTTTACATCAAATATCTAACTTTCGTTACATTAATGATACAAGACTTGACTTCTAAACAAGTCTTGGATTTTTGAACCTGATGTTCAAGCTTCCCAGATGAAAGAGTCTCATTCGACTCATCATGATAGTACCACCCATGGAGTATCGAGTACTCCTCATTTAAATAGGGCGGTCTGCACCACTTTTGCACTCGTTATCAATTTCGCACCAAATCATTGGAGAACACCTGCAACATTCCTGCTAATGGCGCATGCTCTTTTTTTTATTTTGCACAAGCAATTAAGCACTTTTTGGAATCTTCATAGATCAGGCCCTTTGTTTTAGCTGTTGTGTCTTTAAGGTTTCCTACTTCACTCACCCTCGAGCCCCTGATTGGCCATCTTTCTTGGGTGAAGAGTCATGGGCAGACCTTGGTGTTTAAGGCCCACCACTCCAGCATGTCATGAACCAGTTAGAAGATCCTCATGCACTGACCTCATAATTTCAGAAAGTTTTGAGAAGATCTTGTGAGGAGTTGATGCTGTTTTGGAGATGAGTGATTTGAGCAGCTTACAGATGGATTCAGGGATCTTTACAACACATGACTGTATAGTAGTTTCTAAATCTGCACACCTGAAGTTTGGGGTTTCTGTCTTGTTACTTTCATGTTGAGAATATAAGAAAGTTTAATCCCCAGTCTTTAATGTTTGCTCAGTGTAGTTAAGCTAAAGGGAGATGTTGATGAAACCTAAATGCATTACAGTGTAACACTCCTCCTGCATACCACCACGCCACTCATCCTCTCATAGTGAAAGATCAAATTCTCCATCCCTCTTACTCCAGCCATCTGGTCAGAATGATGCACCTACATCAGCGCCTGAAATCACTTTATGTGTAACATCTGCAGAGTGAGGCAGGGATCTGTTGATTGTTGTTGTGCGGTAAATCTTGTTAGGAAATCTACCTTGACCAAGCGAGCTGTGTCAATGTGATAATAAAACGACTCCTTCCTTCCTTTCTTTACATCCTGGTTTTAACGCCTCCAGACAGAGAGGAACCCACACGCTCCGTCTGGAGGCGTCCTGGGCCTGATCTACAGATGAATGCGACCTGTAATATGATCAGTGTCATGTTATCCATCTGCATCAGAAGCAGATTAGTCAGCCTTTGCGTTACCTTTGCTGTTTTGGATTTGCAGGATGTTTGTCTTGGTAGCACTGAATGGTATGCATCAAACACAAGCATAAACAACACAACCTATTCATGAATTTTAGGCCTGTTATTTGCTTCTTTTGCTGCCTTGCACCACACAGTTCAGCTTGTATTTATGCTTTCTGTTTCCTGTCTCCAGTAGCATAACCAGAAGGGACTTTCTCTATTGATGAAGGCTTTGCAGCACAGAGGAGGTAAGTGGACCTTGAGTTGGGATTGTTAATGATTGTTCTGACAGAATAATGCAGTCGTGAAGGCAGGGATGCCAATTCTTCAAAATGTCACATTTCAAACCTTCATCTGGTCTCTCTGTCGTATGAGGCAGCGTGTGTTTCGTCCTCTTTTGTTCCCTCTCCTTTGCTAATCCTGTTGCAGGCCTGTCACTCAGTGACACACGGAAACAGCAGGAGAGCATTTAATGTGATCCAGCCCCTGTCATTCCTGCTCACATGATAACGTCGCATCTTGAAGTATCGGGGTGGACATGCTCATTTCTTCACACTTCTGCAAATGTATCTGTGCACATGCTAAAGACTGACAGATTAGACTCTCTGTGAATATTTCATTGTACTTTCAGCCTGACCTTTAAAATGACCTTTCTGAATCACCATATGCTGTTCTTAATATCTCAAAGGCAGCGCAACATCTCTCTATATGCTTCAGAAAACTCAAAGGTAAAAGGAAGAGCTTGAAATAGATTCCTACCCTCATGTTTGATATAATCTTTAAAGGCAATGTGCAACATTTTACAAACACTCTGAAGTTAGACATGAAAACCACTGATGAGTATTCAGCTTTCAACAACAAACTGGATGTTGCATGAATTGAAATTGATCAAGTCAGGGTTCAACAACATTAGTTACAAAAACCATGTGAGCACCCAGTCAAGCTAGGAACAAATCATCCCTCTCAAAAAGTATGATTGTCTAACCACACATGGCCTTTTGTAAACGAACATGTTTTAGCTTCTCTCCACTGCAGGTTCACACGATGCAGTGGGGCTTTAATCTGCAAACTCATTTCATCAGTTTGCAAAGCTAGATTTAATCAGTGGCTCCCCAGAATAAATATGGCTCGCCTTTTGATCGTTGTAATAGAATTATTCTGCAAGGACAGCGAGAGAAAAAAAGAGCAAAATTAGAAAGGGAATGAAAAGGTCAAGAAACAGAGAGGAGTCTGCAAATGTTGAAATAAAGAGAGCAAACTGTGTGAGATTGGTTGATTACACAGAGACCTTCTCGCATAAACACATCAGCTTCTGCAGTCAAAACAAGTTCAGGTCCACAGATACCTGAAGATGGCTGCATATTAACGAGCTTAGAGCACAAATGTGAGACATTAGAAAATAATACATTTACCAATAAAACAGCAAACCACATCAAGAGACTGTTTATAATATTGCAGCAGATGGTGCATTTTATGACTGCTAATGTGTATTTGCTCTGTACTTTGGGTTTCAGAGGTGGTACTTTCAGAGCTTTCTTACAGTAGAAATGATTATTTCTCCAGACTTCAGAAAAAGCTATGCAAACCACTGCACATTGATAATAATAATTGCAATTTGACGGCCTACAATACAATATTTCTTATCAGTTCTTTCCAGCCAGCTGCACTAATTACAGTCAAATCTAACAACCAAAGCAGTAAAAATAATGTTCTTAGAGTTGGTATCACTGAGGTTGGAGAAAATAAATGCACCAAAGTTGTGAAACATATCGGCAGCCTGAGAAAGCAAGTTTTGAAATTTCAGAAAGAAATGTAACTTCTCCTAATCAGTGGAAGTGTTTAGTCCTTTTCAGGAAGTAAACTTCCTGTTGTGTATTGATTAAGAGTAGACGCAAGTAAAACATCCATTTAAAGAGGGCAGAATATCCCTGAAAGGCCAGTGACGAGAAGTCACTCTTCCTTTAGATGCTGGATCCTTACCGGCTGGGATTTAATGGAAAGGACATCCAGACTAAACTGATTGTTTTCTAATCCGCTTTTAATTGAAAAGTAGCTTCACACACCTAAGTTAGGAGGCAATTACTTCCTCCTGCAGCGACACTTTGAAAACAGAATCACTACTGGACATTTCAGGCTGTGTCAGCCCTGTGACTCAGTCTTTGATTCCCTGCCACAACAGTGAGAACTCACTGGAGAGACACAGAAACTGGAAAAGGCAGGACAAAGAAAATCAATAGAAGCAGCTTAATGTGGTAAAACCATGTTGACACTGAGCAAGGCTTGATGGAGTGGAGTGCAGTACAAAGCCAGCAGACTCTTCTACAAGAACATTTGTCTCTGCTTAATGAAAATACAAAGCTACAGTAAAGGTAGACGCAAGCTTAGTTTTTTTTTCTTTTAAAAACTGAATTCTTAAAAGTAGTTTCACTTCACGTCGTTTTTATGATGAATCAGTAGGAATGATGAGTTATTAATGGGAGATGAAATGCTCATCGGTATGCAGCCTGTAACTCCCAGAGCTTAGTTTGGACACAAAGCTCGTGATCAGTCATCCCTGAAGCACAGACCAAGTCAGTAAGTGGACTTTTAAGATACTGTTTGATTACAGCTTCATTTTGCATCATCTTTGTAATCGTTTAGTTATCTCCGATAAAGACTCTCTCTCTGCAGCTCCTAAAACTGTCGGCTAACAGTAAGCTAACTGTAAGCTAACATTAAGGTGAGAGGAGAATTGCCTGTAGTTTATAATATCATGCTTTTAGGCCTTAAAGATCCCATATTCTGCTCCTTTTCTGCAGTTTAATACGGATCATTGATGTCATCATGAAATGATAGTAACATGTTTTGGTCCAAAAAGCCAATAAATCAAGCACAGCAGCATTGTTTCCAGGCTCTCATAGCCCCTCTGTTCAGAACGCTCTGATTTAGTGGGCGTGACCTTCATGTGTAAATGAGCCACCGCTGATATCACCCCGCTCTTCCGTGTCACAGAGAGTGGCGCTCGTTTACCGTAACATTACAGGCTAAAACAACAGGCTAACCGCAGCTAAGTTAGCATCCTGAAGCTAACACAGAGACAGGGGGACGCTGAGGAAAAGCTCTTACATCTGCTCCACAGCAAACAGCATTTAAAATACTCACATTTCCAGGGTCCAAGGTTTGTTGCTGGATGGTTGGTAATGCGCCTGGATTCAGGACCAGTCTATTCGCTAGTCCTCTGTTGTACTGTCCAAAGTTGGAAAAGCAGTCGGCCGTGAAGTGACTAGCACACACATGCACAGTTTTACTGAGTGTAGCTGACACATTTCCTTCATGAATGACCTCTAGCCACTCAGTCTTGTCTTCTTCTGAGATGGGAAGCTTGAGCATGGAACTATGTGGCTGTTTACAGCCAAAAACAGCACAGCTCCACAGCTTTGGCATTCTGAATAGCAGCGGAGAGGAGTTGTGGGGGTGGGGGGGCTGTAATCTGCTCTGGTGGACCAATCAGGTCAGACTTGCTCCTGATTGGTCAGAAAAGGGAATCGCTGTCGTCCGCAAACCCTGGAAATTCCAAACAGCTCGTTTTAGGTCAGGATTTTACATTCACAAGAACTACTAAGTACAGGTTTTATCATTACAAATCACATTTTATGGGCTGGGAGGAAAACCAAAGACCCACAAATTTCACTAAAAGACTTAATAAAGAGATTTTTGTATAATATGGGACCTTTAAGTCCAAAATAAAACATAAACAGTTCTCTCTTAGATTTGATTTTAAAAAAAAAATAATTTAAAAGTTCAAAATAAATTTAAGAACTGTCAGAGTCTCAAAATTTTTAAATAAGCTGAAGTGCAAAATAAAACAGTTTTACAGTTCACTCTCTGTGGTTCATTCATGTTGTCTGAACCATAGACTGTATATAGAGTGGACAGCGTGGCTCTGCCATTTATTATTGTACAGTTTTGAAGCCAAAATTCCTCCGTCTCAGGCACCACCATTGTTGCAGTTGTGAAGCCAGAGTCTGCGCAGTAGAGACAATGAGGGATTCTGGGAGAATTCTGGGAGAGAGAGTGGAGCTGGGTGACAAAAAAAAAAAAAAAATCTTTCAAGAGTCTAATCACTTCCTGACTCTGACACGAGGAGACCACAGCTCATCTGGAATGGATGGAGAGCTGCGTATTTTGACTGAAACTGCAGCCAGTCACCAGGGGGAGCAGTTTTCCTGGCGACCTCACTTCTAGCTAAGCAAGATGATGTCCATTTTTTTTATACAGTTTATGGTCTGAACAGGACCTGATGCACATTTTCCATAGGGTCAGTCCACAGCGGTGGCGTCCACTGCTGGTGAGAAGGACTTACAAAGCATAATCTTTTTTTTTTATGCCTTGAGTATCAGCTGCTGGTCTCGGAGCCTGCATGAGTACTGATTGTAGTACGTGCTTATCCTTGGTAGCTGCACAACATAAATGGATGATTCCAGTGTTTTCATACTACTCAGAGCAGGAAAACACATTTAATTAT
Source organism: Halichoeres trimaculatus (assembly GCF_033239565.1). Lineage (NCBI taxonomy): Eukaryota > Metazoa > Chordata > Actinopteri > Labriformes > Labridae > Halichoeres > Halichoeres trimaculatus. The sequence goes on from NW_027437183.1 coordinate 25,427,966, forward strand.
CCAAATCTGTTTTCCTTTTTCCAAAATGTGCCAGTCATTTGAAGGTTGGCAAAACAGACTTTAAAGCTACAGTTAAAAGCTCCATTTGGCCAGCCCACACCCCATTTGTGGAGGATATAGTCCTCCTCAGGGGTCACATGTCTTTGACCTTTTGCTGCATGTCTTTCTCCACTATCTACTCTTGTCTCTTTCTGATCAGTGAAAGTAAATATTCACAAAAATATAACTTTAAAAACATTTTGCTAACAAACAAAACACTTTATTATTGATACAACTCAACTATAATCTAACATAGATCAACGCAAAACCAGGCACAAGAAAGCTTAGACAATTTGACTCTCTGAAACTGTGAACCCTCTCTACTGTGTGATGCAAAGTTAAAGGATATTTGGTGAAAATGTTTAGATACAATCTGTCTTTCCTGGGAATTAGCTGACTGTGTTCTTGGGTTTCACACACAACTGTAACCACAACTGGCTTCTAATAAGAATGAATGGCGGCTGCTGCAAAAGGCAAAAAGAACAGTGAGTGTAATGAAGCTGAACTACAGCGCCATGAAATAGCTTTAAAGCAAGCACATGAGAGACTGACAGTGACGGCGGGATGTAATGCATCGAGATCTGATGTTCCCTACCAGAATATCAGAGGAGTAATGAGACCAAGTGATCAAACATCTAAAGAAAACACAGCACTCGAGTCGTTTTCACAGATATGTTTTTATTTGTCAAACTGAAAGAGCTTTTGTTTGAAGCAACATCTTCTTTTTTTTTGAGTGTACACAGTTTCTCACTCTCCTCTGCAGGCTTGAACCTAACCAGCCTTGTTATAGGTACGTTTTCTACATAGTGATTGACACTCAGAGTGAGGAGGTAAGAAATGATATGTGAACAGCAGACACAGAAGTACAAAGACAGGATGAGTTTCCACTTTTGCTCCCGTTTCAAACCTGTGAGATGGACTTTTACAATGCACACGACAATGGATGGTGAGTACAAAGTAAAGGCTATCAGATCCTCATGATATGCAACAACATAATGTGCCTGTGGACATCTTTGTTATTCCTAACCGTTCAAAGTCATACATCATGCAAACTTCCTGCAAGCTTTGCAGCAGCCTGCTGACAGGAAGCTGACTACAAAGACCAATCCAAACAGATGCTGGCCATGATTTTGTTATTTGGCATGAACAATAGTCAACATGGAAAACGTTCAAGACAATTAGTTTGAGAGAAATAGTCTGTTGATGTTTGTTATGTGTCCGTGAACCTGGAGAATGACAGATTCACACTGAAAGCAAACATTGGTGTTATTGGGCAAATTATTGCAGGGTAACTTACTCTGCAGCACAGATGGTCTGGTGACTTAAGAAGAGTGAAAGAAACCTTTCTTTTTGAGCAAATTTGTACTGTTATAAATACTGTATGCTGTTTCATGATATCATTTCAAAAGTGGAATTTATGATTAGCTCCAATTATCATCACATATATAAAATAAATGCTCCTGATGTAGATCTTGAGGTCAGCTGTGAGGCAGAAACCAAAGCTGAAGGTGAAATGATAATCTGTAATTTTCTTACTGTGCTTTTCTGATTTCTCTTGTAGAATTAAAAAAAGAAAAAAATAAAATGCAATGAAAACAAAAGTGGCACTGTTGTATTCTCAGTCAAGTTATGTAGACTAAAATGATTCAAAAGGCATTTTAAATTAATCAAGGTGTGTGAGTTTTTTACCAGTGTCAGGCCAAGCAAATGAAGACCTCGCATTTGACATATAAAGTTAGTTTAGTGTCAAAAACCGACAAAAGGTTCAGGTGAAAAACAAAGCGCACAAGTAGATATGGCACCCTTAAGCTCCTACTGTAGTACTGGAGAGCTTTGGGAAAACTGTGGAGGGTGTAAAGCGCTGAAGTAATCCCAGCCTCTTCTAAAGCTGCGTAGCAGGTCTCACACGGCTGCGATACCTCAGGTGTTTGTTTGCTCCTATTTATTTAACCAGACAGGCATCGCTGTTTATCTACTGCAGGATACAACAGAACTCAGACAGTGGAAATTTCATATACAGAGTGGTTTGGGGGGTGTCACTGTCCCCTGTCACTTAATGTGTCTAAGTACTTTTAGCACCCTGGATCCACTTAAACATGCACGATGAAGCTGTCGTTTAATGTGAAGGTACCCAGCAGCTGTTTAATGCTTATTTGCTTGTAGTAAAGATCAAATTCCCTGAAATAAGACACTGCCCGTATTTAAAGTTGAGCTCTGTACTGTCACTAAGCGCCTTATTGTTGTAGATTTAAGATAATGACATATGATTTTATGTTTTAATCTTGGAACTTAGCTTCTCTTTTGAAAATAAAGAAAGTCAACAGTGATTTTTTTTAGATAATATAAGACAGCTTTCAATATTTGAATATGTGGAAATTATATAAACAATCCATCTCACTTATTTAACATTTATTTAAATTATATTAGACAGAAAATCTTCATATATGTGGCCAAAAGTTATACATTTGTGGGTTCTTGTGATTGACATCTATCCTGAGCTTTTTAATTGAGTCAACTGAGATCTCTGAGACAACACCAAGACATTAAACAAGGATTTTCTGCATCTGACAGCTGAGACAAATAAATCTAAATAAATACAAAAAATATAAAGCACAAACAATGATTCCAAGTATCTTAGAAAAAGTGAAGCTTAAAGATTAAAAAACAATAAAAAAATGGAAACTTCTTATGAAAGCATTACAACATTTCATCTAGAGACAGCCTATATGAGCCTCAGTGTCGGTGCTGCAGCCCCTCGTTACTGCAGTAAATATTGTCGCACGTATCAGTCATCCTAGGTAAGCTTTTGCAGTGTGTATTAATGTTTCAGAACTGTTTAAAAATGCACATAAAAATAGGTCCCTAAATCAAAGCCTTTGCTCTCAGGGCTGGAGGTTTTAAATGATTTGTCATAATATACATGTATAATTCACGCACCATGCAATTTCTTAAGTCTTTTACATAATATACAAGAGCATTAATAGTGTTTGGGTTGATGCAGTAATGCCAGTGTCCTTTAGGGTAAAGCATGGCTTGAAGAAGTGTTGTAACTGAAGGAAAAGTAGATTTGATGATGTGATAACGAGTGATCCTACATGAGGTTTTAGACAGAGTATCATGAATGGAGTTGGCTGTTCATGTCCAATGAAGCACGGCAGACAGATTTCACATCTCTGTTAAAAAGTGACACTGTACAATAGCCTCCATGGTAACAAGTTAAAACCACAGCATGACCCCCCTTTCCGACTCCAACCCCTAACTCACCCCCTCCCTTATATTTTACAGAAGTTCATTCAAACAGGATGGTGACTCTTGAGAAGAATAAAAAGACAAAGATCACACTCTAAGAGGAAACTCAAAGACAAAAGTGAATCAGGGGCAGGTTTGAAATCATTGTACAAAAAGAACAAACAGCAACCCACCACAACCAAACACGTATTCTTGAAAAATCCATTGGAAATTGATTTCTTTTTACAGGTTGCACAGTTTATTTTTGAAATACTGGGTGAGATTATCCAGTATGCCAAGGGACAGGGGACAATGGCGGAAAAAAAAAAAATGAAGGAAAAAGGTCTTCACTCTTCTTCTGTGCATCCCAGAATCTCTGCGCGCAAAGTGATCCTGCCGTACCATGACCAGGGGAGGATCCTGATGAGCCGGGCGTAGATGGGGGGATCTATCACGTTCTTTCTGTGCGTGTCGTTGTCAAAGTTCCCCTGAAATACCTGGAAGAACAGAACAATGGAGAAGTGTTGAGTTCTGCAAGTCAAAATAGTCTTCTGCACAGAAAAGGAAAATACCTTCAATTTTCCTCAACGGTTTGCGCTTTTATGTTTCTGGAATAATCAGAGGAGATTTTAAAAACGGCATGTTGTCTGAAAAAATATTCTCAGATGAAAAACAGGACATGAAACATATTTCACAGTTTGTGAACACTCCAGCTGCAGTTCATTTTAGACGTATCTCTGGTTTACCTCGATGGCCTCATGCCTGAGTGAGCACTGAATGACACGACAATCAGAGCTTCAACAAAAACACCGCAAATAAGTGAACATCCTCATCCTAAAGTCAGCCCTGATTCATATTTTCTTTTTCTCCGCGTTAGCTCATCGACAGCTTTCCCCTGTGGAAAAAAAGTGCATTGTTAAAGCAGCACAGCTGGAGTCCCACCTTCACAATTAGTGACAGACATCTACTGTTGCTCCTGCTGCTTACCAAGCAGGGGGATTTTATTATCATGCATTTTATGCCTGTTGGCCTTGTTTTCTTCCTGTGATTGTTTTTCTTTTTTTCACTTTCCCAATAAAAGAAAGGATTTTCTGGCGTGATTTTGCTCCAAAAGAAAAGCTGTCCACCTCTTGTGTTGGCTCTGTTAGTTTCAAAACGTAATACCGTAAATCCTCTAATAATGACCTCTATTCCATTAAAAAAACCTGTCTCCTTTAATGACCGGGTGCGTCTTTGAAGGAAGTGTATAAAAGCCGCCTCCCACTATAAGCTTTTTTTTTTCTTTTTTTCTGTGAAGTGCTACGGCGCTGTACCGACAGCCTGCATGCCCCGCCCCTCTGCATTCTTTTGCGCCACATTCGGAACAAGATAGACACGACAACAACAGAAAAAGCATGGCTACCGGTACACCAAAAAGACGAAAGTTTGACGTAAAGTTTAAGGAGGAGGCTTTGCGTTATGCAGCGGAGTATTCAGGAGAGAAAGCTGCAAATAGGATATTGGAAAAGACAAAAGGATGAGTTGATGGCTGCTGACAATAAACGTGCACGCCTCACCGGAGGAGGGAGAAAAAAAGTGAGCGAGGAAATGGAGGAGCAACTGATGGAGTGGGCGCTCGACATGAGAAGCAAGCACAACTGTGTGTCACCGTGTTATGGTCCTAATGAGAGCAAGCCTATCTCAGAACTGTCACCTTTATTGTAATTACACTATTTTACTCTGCTACTTTAAGGTACTGGAAAGGTGTGACCATACGTACTGTAACTGCACTACTGTTTATTACGGTTTAGTACTTGTTTTCAATAAATGAGCTCAGTACATTTTACCGGGTTCAAACTAACACAAAAGATCTTTCTGCTCTTTTTCAATTTTAAAATGTAAGCCCCTCTCTTGTACATGCCTCCTTTCATTAATAGTCTGGTGCCAGCTACAGTTGAGACAAATAAGCAACTATAAGAGGATTTACGGTACTCAAAGACTGTACTGTTATTCTGGATCAAGTCAAAACAAGTGTTGTATCCAGTCTTGCTGTATCTAACTCAACATTCAACCTTTCCAAAGGGAGATTTTAGGGTATGCACTGAACTTACACACATTCTGCATCAGTCAGGAGCTTTTAGACAACAACAGGTCAAGACTGAACAATCCAGCTCAAAGTGGTATAACTGACAGGATGGGGATGGGACGCTCTCTGTTGTTGATTATTAGAAGATCTATTAATGATGTGAGCTTAATAGACAACAGAATGAGGTACATTAGAAATAAATGCATCAACAGGACCTGCTTCATCATCCCAATCACACAGACATGATTATGTCAGTGTAACTGGGATGTCGTGGGACTCAGTGTAGTGTGGAACAGAAAACCAGTGAGCCGAATCTGAGCAGGTGCTGGAGACACAGGTTGACTTTTTTAGAGGAAAGCTTCTTGAAATTCTGTCTCAGGCTATCACCGCTGCTGCCTCAGATCCAGACGGTAACGCTAAACACAGTCATGAGCTGATGGCTGATCATCGTGTGAAGACAACAGCCGTGTAGGAAAACAAAGAGAGGAAATAGTGAAGACTACTGTGTGGCTGGTAATGAATACAGAAGAGATGAAAGGAAGGAAGTTAAAAGGTAAATCTTAGCAGTGTGTGGTGAAAAGGAGACATACTGACTTTTTAGACAATATTGGTTCTTTTTTGTAACAACAACCCAAAATGTAATTTAAAGAAAAAGTCGTAAAACGTGAAATGTAACAAGGTGCTGTTACGTTTCGGGATCAAACAAGACCACAGGGCCTTCTGAAAACCTCACAGAGCACAACTTAGACCACTAGGCCCTCTGCACACAAATTTCATACTTGAAATCAGTTTTTTTCAGAAGGCCACTGAAACCCCAGTTTCAGCCTAAAGTAACCAACATGTCTTATAATGAATGAAAAAATCAACAGGAATAAGTCCAAGTCCTTCTTGACTGAGTTAATCCACACACATGGACTGCGGCCTTGCTCGTGTAACCTTTTTGATGTGAGAGAGGAACATGTGGTGTTTAATGCAAGCTACTGTTTGAGCTGTGTACCAAAAGAATTCAAGTGTTAACACAATGACTTCAAGTATTGAATGAAGTTTTCAGCTGACAAATAGATCTTCATGTTTTCCCATATCCTTCTTCAGAATGTCTTTACCGCACACCCTCAGGTTGCTGTAAACATAATGATAGGTTTCAAACAGACATTTACACACAGCGTTCATTCAGCTAAGTGTATTTAAAAAGGTTGTTTGCTTGTTTACACTGCAGCTAAGACTAAATCCTTTCAGTTACTCTGACGGTGAGCCGGGTTTCATCCACCGCCATAACTTTGTAACTTGCTTTATAAAAAAGAAGAACAAAGTCATTGAGGAAATAAGAAAAACTGCGTTTCATCAGTGTCCATGAGACACCAGATTCTTTCTATCCCTCGTGTTGATAATATAAAAAAGTTTAGTGCTGAAATAAACACAATGTACTTTATTCACATTAGAAAATTGAACTAAGCTAACTAAAATAACTGGTTAAAGAAATTGTGACAGATATCTCTCCATCAAAATGACAGATGCAGGATGTCCAAATAACCTTTTTATTTCACATCCAGTCATATGCCCCAATCATTTAACACAGGTTAATATGGATTAAGTAATACTCAAGTTTTGCAGAAGCTGCAGCATGAAACATATGGTTTGCAGATGTTGCTGGCCAGAGGCAGCTGGTTGTATATAATTCAAGTGTCCCCAATCAATATGAAATAATGCAACAAGACATACTACTGCACTTGTTTCCTTGCAAATATGTATGTGTGTGTTTCCTTTCATATGAATTCCTTTGTGGATTTCTTTGGACTGTCACCATCAGTAGTTTTTTTATCCCTCGTGCTGCAGACTAGAGCTGAAACCATGTGACAGGTGTACACTTTCATTACCTGCCTTAGTTCACATGTCTGATACAAACGAACGCAGGCCACCTTTTCATCCAGCGTTCTCTTTATAACAGTTTCCTTCAGTGGTAGTGAAAACTGTTCTCCGCCCTGTTTTCTCATCTGTATCACAGCATAAAGTACAGACTGTAGTCGGACATGGTTTGAATCTGGAGACAAGAAGAAGAAAAACAGAAGCAGCTTTCTGCTGCCTGACGTTTCTCCCTGCCTCATATGTCTGTGAAGGAAGAGATCTGAGCGACAGAGCTTAAAATATGCAAGGTTTCCTTATCTCATTATTGTGCTCTTCAGCATATGAAACCTTACACTGATTCTGTCTTGGTGATGGTCTGACAGACATTTTGGTTTGAATGAGAGCAATCAATTCTCTTTAATGCAATGAGGTCATTTTGAGATAGGGTTCAGAGCAGGAGTAGGGTGACATTTCAGACGCTTTAAGTCATTTTTTTCTTCTTGAAAAGGGCGGAAGAATCGTGCTAAAGCCACTGGATGCACTGATCTAAATGATTTTGGTAGCTGCAGGAAGAGCAGCTGCTGCATTAGACAGAGATGTCTCAGACTAGTATAGCTTTATGTTGCAGCAATCCAACATGGAGTTAGACCATGTGCCTGCAGAAATTACCTTAACGAACCTACTCTGCATGTAGATATGATAAAATACATTTTATTGTTCAAGGCAAGGCAAGGCAAGTTTATTTCTATAGCACATTTCAGCAAAGCAATTCAAAGTGCTTTACAGGCAGAACAAATTATAGAAAACAATTAAATTCAATTAAAAATGAGATTAATTAAAAGATACAATAAAACAAAACAACAAAAAACAAACAAACAAACAAACAAAAGATTAAAATAGATTTAAAAAGATTTGAAAAACAGATTTAAAGATAAAAAAAGATTTTAAGATAAAATTTGCAGTGCAAAATTAAAGACAAGATATTAAAATTATATTAAAATTATTTCTTAAAATGCTCTAATAAAAGGCAGCTGTTCAAAGGAAAATAATATGTTATTTTATTTTTTAGTAGGTTATCAATATTTGATTGTTATTATTTCCAAGGACTGATCATAGGGGATGCAATAAGTTTCATAGCTGTAGCAGGTAGAGCGGTCGAATACTGTGTTTGTGATGAACAACCAAAAATAGGCACAGCAGTTTTATAACCACGCACCAAAATAGACTGTGTCAGGAACCAAAGTCATATATTCCATTACCAAGTTCTGTCTGACTCTCACTTTAAGGTGATTTAATCAAAAATATTAACGGTAATGTGTCAAAATGTACCTTATCTGAAAAATATCTACTTGTGTGTTGTAGTTTTGCTGTAAAAGGCTTTAGTCTTATTTGTACTAATGATAAAAATAAAGTTTTAACAGAAAAAACAACCACAACAAATATGGATTGTGTCCCACAAAACTGTGCCAATGGAAATACACAGAATTCTGAATTTAGTGACTCTTTTATTACTCCAAGAGTCCACAGATTGCATTTTTATTGTGTTAGCACACATACCTGGCAGCTACAAGGACATTTTAAATGAGCTGGATACTATTCCCAAGTGGTCAACTATGAAATTGAGTGGAATAAATCCCCTGCTGCCCAGAGAGCCTCGTCTCTGTCTATAAAAGAATGTGGCATAAAAGAAAACCTTGGATAGAAGACAATGAGTTGTAGTCTTTTTAAGTTGTAAATTGTTAAAACAGAGCTGTCAGACTCCCTCAGGTGTTGAAAAACTTTTTTTGTAACTTTTTGTCACCTCAGCTGGTGTGGATTTTTAAGATATATCAAATCAGAAACTTGACAAAGTCTAAAATAAGTCCCCCAGTCTCAAGATCAGTCTGTGTTGACCTATTCGTTTCACTTTTTATTACATTACAGAGGTGCAACATTTCTCATTTGGAAGTGAGAAATGTGTCACTTTCCAGGAGCGTCACCACAACTGTAATGTGTCAACCAGGGCACATCACAGCAAAACATAAAGGCAGGAAAGGAAGACCATCACAGCAGCAGCTGATTGAAACATGACAAGAATCTGTCTGAGACCGTCTGGGGAGCTTCACAGTGTCAGAGGCAATGTCTCTAAAATAAACTGTCTGGAGCAGGATATGTGAAGCACCACAATAAAAGGACAAATACCGTTAATACTGCAAAAAGAAAACAGCCATAAAAGTGCAGCTAAAAGCACCATATTGGCTAAAGACATCAGAGTGTATAAGATAACAAATAGGTTCAAATGATTTAAGTGATGCAGGCTGATGAGGCCGTTACTTCCAGTCAATCCATACAGTGATGAGTCACTATCTGCGGATGTTTCCTGAAGCATTTCATCGTTTGCTGCAACACAAGCAGTCTATCAACTGCAGCGTGCCATTTAAGACACCATCCACAAGTACCAACCCCTGCTCACTGTTTGAAGCCTGGACGAGCTTTCAAGAGGAAACATGGTTCCAGTCGGTTGTATGTATGGGATTAGTATTAATTGGAAGACGGCAGTCAAACGGGTAAATATCTGCTAAGATAAGTGTCATGGGAGCCCACCAGAACAAAGTGATCCGTGGACACCACCGTGGAGACAGAAATTGGATTTCCTGACATTTATTTCCATGTATTTAATTAGCTGGGGAAGTACACAATGCAAAACCTACAGGGAATAATTGTCATTTCATGATTAATATATTGATTTAACCATCTGCTTTACAATTCCCTCTTCTGAATCTCTAATTTGATACACAGAATAACTCTTTGTTTTAGCCATCCAGAGACCTGACGCACTCACTCAAAGAAAAATCAACTTGATTTAATCTTTCATAAATGCAGACTAAGCATTTTTGTCCAACTCCTACTGCGAAACAAGTCTTACGTAGCATATTTCACTCTATTTTAATCTGTCACTATGAATAAAATCTGGACCTGACCAGGTTGGAATTGCTTGGTATATTAGTGGTGATCTGATAATAACAAGCTTAGTGGTTAAATTTTGGGCCTATCTTGGTTGCCTAGTGGTCATGTTCCTCAAATACAGCCTCGCTTTTCAGAGTTCAACCCCATTTCAATGCCGTCCAACCTGTGGCCTTTTGCTGCACCATGTAAGAATCAACTCTATCCACAAGCGCCTTATCCATTTTGATAAATCTCAATAAAGGCTAAGAAAGCCTCTTAGTGACTCTTATTACTCCAAGAGCCCACAGATTGCATTTTATTGTGTTAGCAAACATACCTGGCAGCTACAAGGACATTTCAAACTCAAAAAAGAATCAACAGACGTGAGAGGTCCCTTGAGTCTTGCCTCTGGGCTCTTTATCTTGAAGTTTTCGTGTTTTTGCAGCATTGAAGCTAAATGCTGATGCTGCTGTAGTTTAAGGACTTTCAGTGCCATCTGCTACAGACAGAAGGGACCGCAGTGACCCCACCGACCATGAAGTGCTGCTTCTTGAAAGGATAAATTCAGAGTTTGGTATGTTTACTCCTATATCCTTTAATTCATTTCATTACAGTGCTTTCCATGATTACATAGACATCCTTGTGTGTGATGGTCAGGGCTCGGCAGAGCTATTGATTCAGACTTCAAAACAGCTGGACACATGAGCTATGAACAGTTTTGCTGCAGGGCTTGTATTATGCGGCTTTTCTGGTTATATTGCTGGAGACAAGATGATTTTAAACTCTTATAATAGATCTAATGAATGCATTCAAGTATTCAATCGATAGAAGTGCAATGTATCACAAATCTAAAGAGTTTAAATAACTAAATACCAGAACTCAAGTAGGGCTGGGCGATTATGGTAAAAATAAGAATCTCGATTATTTTAAGTGATATTGAAATCAAAATTAATGTACACAATTATTCATTTATTCAAAAACTTCAGTACTGATTTAAACACAACTTTAAAGAACCAGCAAGTGGCACATACAGTATTATTGATACACATAAGTCACACACACTCGCTGTGGCTGCACATGGAACACAGAAGAGCTATGAAGCACAGGAACTTGCATACATCTACACTGTGTGGCATATTAATTGTTTTTCTTCGATTGTATTGTTTTTATGATTGTCAGACGGCAAAATTGAAATCACGATTAAAATCTGATTAATTGTCCAGCCCTAAACTCAAGTCAGATAGCCCAGGCTTGATAAAACAGGACATTACTGGATCATACTCGTGTCTCAAGCCAACAATGAGTAGAAACAGGCACAAGAAAAAACAGACTCAGTATGGCACAAACGAGACTTCTGCTTGAGATAAACTCAGCCGGCTGTTCCTGACCTGTGGCCTGAAGAAGAAAGAGGAAGATTCTCACTCCTCTGACTGTCTGAGACGACTGGTTTTATTTGTGCAGGCTGCCAACTACAGGCAACTGAAATAGTAAGTCTCACTCCATCGCCCCCAAGTATAATTATTTTATCCAACAATCGAGCCACGAGCGTATAGCACCCATTTGTCTCAGTGTGTCTCGAGACTGACCCAGGAGCCACAACTCTGCTCCAGACTATTGATTTTCCTGGCGGCTGGAGTCTTGGGTCCGCATTACCAAGGGGGCCATGTATGCCTCTAGAGATACAACTTCCTGTGCTCCATTATTTAAACCTGCTGCACAGGTTAAGGCAGCAGGTCACTTAGATCTCTTCTCTCCCTCTGCCCTCATGTAGCCTTAGTCAGTCTCTGTGACACCAGAAAGTTCATTGACGGGTCAAGAGAGGACCCATGGCTTAGAGAAAGCAGAACTGCTTCAGCTAAGAGGATGGCAATGTGTTCCTCAGTTTGCTCTTTTAATCCTGGAGTGCATTAAACCTCACAGCAAACATTATTCACACTCTAAAAAAGGAAATATGATTATTAGCGGTAAGTCTTAAGATGATTGTGTTCGCGGCTCTCTAACATTCGGTTAGCCCCTGACCCGAGGGGAATTGAAGGCTCTAATGGCTAATTAACCCGGTGTCACCAGAGTGAAACACTATTAAACATAAATCAATTGCTTTTGTGCTTGATTGCCCCCATCAACTGAGTGTGTAAATATTGACACCTGGGATAGAGCAGCAGAGCAGAGACTAGCTAAAGTAGTGACCCAGGTGTGGAGAGGGAGCAGGTGTGGGACTGTAGCTGAGCTGATGTGCATAATTATGGAATGTATCCTGTTTTAATTATGTTTAAACAAAGGACTGTGCTTTTACCTGGCTCCGTTACAAGAGCAGTACACAGGTATTTGTGTGAGAAGAAAAGGCAAACAAGCCGTTCGATGGATTTTTGCAGAGGGATACTGTTGTGTGTGTGTGTGTGTGTGTGTGTGTGTGTGTGTGTGTGTGTGTGTGTGTGTTTGTGCGAGTTTGCCCCGCTTTGACAACATCTGTATTCTGACACAGCCTCCTCTCTCAATCTAGATCTAACTGCCTGCAGCCTCAGCCACACAGGAGCTGGAGGGGGGAGCTGAGAAGAATACTTACAAGCCTCTACCTCTGTGCCCCGACCAGACACCCAGACATGCACACACACACACACACACATGCACACACAAGTACACAGTATATCCCTGCCAAGTAAAGCATTGTGGTGTGGCAGGAGGAGCCTCGGGACTCCAGCAGCCAAATGTGTCCTCTAGCATTAATGGCTGCTTCAACTGACTGAAGGGGGAAAACACCTTGAAGAATCATACATCTGAATGGCCCCTCGGCTCCGTCGGGGGACAAACTGATTGACATTCTCAGAAGCCTCGCTAAACACGTCTGCCCTCTGATATAGAGCACACACACGCACACTGACTGCCTATCCTTGCTTTTGCTCTGAGTTATGCAGCAACAACAACAAAAGGAAAGGCTAGGCACACTCATAGAAAAGGCTTGTCCGTGGTTTAAACAGATTTGAAACTCATGAGTAGCTTGGCACAAGTGCTGCTTTCCACTGACTTACTTCTAAATAAATTAGATTTAAAAACAAAACACTAATTCCCAAAGATGTCACGGGTACTTTTCTCCCCATCACTCTGCTATCTCTGATCACGGCAGGCCTTCGGAGTCCTCCAGCGCTCGGTATTGAGCTTGCTTGAGTGAGAATCACACTGAGCATGCAGTGGCCCGTATCCAAAGATCATCATGAGTGTGGAAATTATAAACTCTGCAAGCGAGGATTCAGGAATGGGGTGGAAAAACATTTCCAAGCACTGGCTCAGTAAGGAGGATAAACGCTAGCTGGCTTTAGAGCAGTGTTACTTGGCCCTAACAAGGTGATGTCATACTTCATGTTTAGGTCAACCGCAGTGAAGCCAAACAGAGAAACGAAAACATAATTTAGGGAAAAAAATCAATTTGTGCTTGAAGATGAGGTTAACCTCTTAAACTGCTCAGTCTCTATGAGAAAACCAGACATCAGAGCGGATGTTTTCATGTGCATAGACTGCAGCTGAACTCTGGATCAAGTACGATGGTTAAATAGAGACTGGTGGGTGTCGAATCATTTTAACTATCCAGAAATTCATTTATTCTGGTATGCTCTAAAATATGGGGAATGGATTTTCATCCTTTGATTAAAAGCTCTAAAAATATGCATGAAAGATCAGCTGTAGCTGGGTTTAAACAAACCTGCCTTTAGTCATTATTCCCATACTGCAGTCTGCAAAACAAAGGTCTGAACTTGCACTTTCATTATCATGTTCAATTAAACAAACAGTGATGTGTCATTGTTTTATCTCATGTCACACCGTGCAAAATGTTGACCCTGAAACATCACACTCTTTTTACACCTGAATTTCTAAAAGCTATAAAAATTGAATTCGTGTTTTTGCCATTGGTTACAACATTTTATGCTGGGTTCAGTTGAATGAAATCTTCATACATCTTCACTTGAATTTGCTTTATGCAAATGCCTTTCCTAAGTGATGTCTCTTCATATTACTATAATTATTCTTTGCAATGCAGCCATGTTAAAACTTGATTCTGATCAGTCAGATCTGCGGGAGGAGTTCAGCACATTACACAGTTTCCTCTTAATACAGAAATAAAAGCATTGCTATCTGTTAGCTCCCTAGATCAGGAGGCGAGATTATTTTACCCAACAGATCCAGGCAACAGCAGCAGAGTAACTGAAGCCCCGTTTACACGGAGACTCCTTATTCCTTTACATTTCCAAAAGCCAACCGCGTTTACATGAGGACGGCGTGAAAACAACTCCAGGAAGACAAGTCACTTCTTCTGTTCTTTCTTTTTCTGCCGTTTTGTCGTGTGAGACGGTCGGCAATCCAACCATGACGCGCATTACTGCCACCTACTGGACCGGAACGGCTCAACTGGAAATGTGGCTGAGCGCACAGCCTTTACCTGAAACTGCGAGTGCGCATGCGGTGACGTCAGCGTTTCACCCTGAAACGCTCTGCTCTGTGTTTACAAGAAGCTGGATGGAGGAGCGGATTCAGATCTTTCCACTCTTGGGAGCGTTTTCAAAAGTTTGCGTTTTCACTGAAAACGCAACTGGGTCTCGTCTAAACGGAAGGCCAAAACGCAACGAAATGTTTGCGGTATCGACCGTTTTCAGCGTCATGTAAACGGGGCCTGAGTGTATCTTCAAGTTGTTAATCACTACAAAACTCTACAAACCATGAGCTGAAGCGAAACTGTGTTAAAAGTTGTGTGATTTGCCTCATTAGTATCTAGAGGTGCATCATCTGCAAGGCTAACAGCAAGAGAGCTAAATGAGGACACAATATCAACTTAGATACTCCTGGAGATGTGTGTTTTACCTTATCTGACATGACCATCGATGGATGTGTTCAGGTTAATGTGACACATAAAGAAATCAGTGGGCTAATGTTTCCTCTTTTAAAGTTAGCAAGAGCCTGTCATTCTATAATTATGCTAAATTGTTACTATGATGCTGTTAACCCGCCAAAAGGTGGGATAATGTATAGGGAGCAGAAAGTCAAAAAAATCTTGTTAGAGAGGATTGCTATTCCAGACATCATCCCTTGCTTAAACATGTTGTAATCATACAAGAAAATTGCATCATATTGTTTATTATCATTTATATAACTTTATAATAAAGCTCGATTGCTAGTGTCCCTTGTAGTAATTTGCTTTTTTTGCAAGATGCATGCTCAGTTGTCACTAAATCTTGTTTTCTTAATGTAACATACTCAAGAGGTCCCAAACGCGCAAATATGCAGACGAAGCAAGCTTATCTGTTCATGACACAGCAAAGAGAGGAAAGTAAACACCTCCTCTCCAGCGACCGGTATCTGAAAGACAAGAGGCTTCAGCTCTAGCTGTTACCCTGCGCCTGCAGCTCTCCTGATATCAGCACAGAGGCTGCTGCAGCCCTGCACTGTCTCTGTTGTTGTCATGGGCGATTGGAAAGGACATGTACTCTGTTGAAGGGCCGTAAACAAGATTTTCAGCATAGCACTGGCCAGAGCAGGTTGACAGCACGGTCTTATCTGATGCTAAACCACAGAGAAGCAGCAGGACGGACCAGGCTGGCCCAGTTTGAGCTACAGATAAGACCATGATGAAGGGGAGTGGAAGGGAGGAGCAAACAGGCCTAGAATTGTACATTTGATGCACAAAACTTGTAGGGGTTTGTTTTTTTATTATGTTGCCTGCTTCTGGTTTTTGTCCACTGAAAATTTTTACTTTACCTCTACCCTGAATGCTCCTTTCTTTTGTTGCGTGATGCATAATTCAAACCTCACTCAAACCCACCAAAAAAGACTCACTGTAGTGCATTTATTAATGCATTGTATTTTTCAGTATGTAAGCTTTGTGAACATGAAAAAAGACAATTGATATTCAGTCAACTGTTCTGGAGTTCCTAGTATGATGGTTTTTCCTGCTTGAATGTGTGTGACATGTGTTTTATGAGGGCTTTTACCTGGTGTTCTGGCTTCTTACCTTATCTTTTCCCTGTTTCTCGTCTTGATATACTTTCCACCGCTCTCCATCGTTACTGTACGCCACTTTGTAAGAGCCAACAAACTGGACATGGCCAAAGTCTTTAGCTCCCTGGGTGATGACTCCAGTGACCTTTGTCGGCACAAGCAAGTCCACCTAAAACGGGCAGAAACAGAAAAGAGTTAGGACAATAGTACATTGAGATTCTTCAAAAACTTTGCTTGTCAAAAAATGTTAAGAAGTCACATTTCCCCCAACTCGTCAGCATCTTTTTTCCTCTTCTGATGTCATCAGAGAGTTTAGGTATAAAGACACTGAGTGCAAAGAGTCAGTTTGAATTATTCACAGAATATTGAACAGCAAGGCAAAGTCCACAACCTCATCTCAGCAGAACAGAAATCGCATGCAGCAGCAGCATCTGAGAGGCAGACTGCTCCATTTGAGTAAATTTTTAATAGGTTCTCATTTGTTACAAACAATTTATAGCACAATGGTGCCAGGCAGTAAACACACACAAACTTTTACTTTTATTGATAGCTTTGGATTCAATTATGCTTCATTTCAGGGAAAAGCTTACCACTCTATTGGGTTCATTTGGCCCCATGGTTGAGCTGGTTCCTAACATGCATGAGGACAAGAATAAGTACTTCAGCTCTGCCACATTTACCTGAACCAAACTACTTCAGAGGAAATGTTTTGCATAAATGTCTGAAAGGGCAGAGCTTTTTACGGGTAAGGTTTTGCACTGTGTTAATTATGTCAATGAATAATACATGTGAACCATCTAAAGTGGAAGCAGAGAGGAGGGCGTTGCTTACTTAAATGGGCCATGCAGTATAGAGAGAAGGTACGGCTCACGTTATAATGGAATATCAAGGTTATAAAATAAGTCTCACTGGGGTTTCATGAGCATTAAGCTGCATATTTTGTAGATTACACTCAGATTAAAGGAGCTGTTTGTGTCAGCAGGTAATCATGAATCTGAGCAAAGAAAAATGACACGTGGCATTCCCCAGGGATCCATACCTGAGCCCCTTGTTTTTCATATCCTGATGTTGCTGCTCACTGGAATTTTGGAGTCTTTTGTCACATGGATGAGTTTAGAATGAGCAAACATTTTGGAATACTAATATTTTTGTTCACATAGCTCAATATAATTCATATTATGACTTCTTATCCTGGTTTGATCTTTAATCTCTTTTTAGAATTCTACGTTTGAGCATGGTTACCTTTATTAGGACGGCTTAAGAAAGACATACAGTAAAGGGTCTTGGTTGGGAGGCCAACCAGTGACTGCTGACACCTGGTCTATGTGGTCCACACTTAGACTGCTGGGCCAACAGCTCCCTGATCTTGTATCTTTCAATGCTCTTATTGTTTTGTTTGGAGCTCTGTAAAGCGCTTTGGATTTCTCCCAAATAAATGTAGTGTTTTACAACTAAACTTGCCTTTGCCTCAACCTCTGAAAGTGTTTGCTCTACATTTTATACAATACACAGAAGCTTATGTACATCTTTGAAGAAAATGAAGGTCATTGTTGTCTGTACAACTTAAAACCCTTGATACCCCTAAAAAAAGTTAAATCAAGGGTGTGAAATTTTAATAAGTTTCCATGAGCTTAATTTCTTTTCGCAGTATTTGAAGTGGCACTCTCCAAAGGCTTTTCTTGTGCATGTTTGATGATTAGACTGCTAAGAGTATCAAATATCTAACCATTTCATTTATCACATATCTATCTCACATATTGCATCAGTAAATGCAGGAGGAGAAACGATGCACAGCTTAAGATTTTTTGTCATATGGGAAAAATAGGGATAAATTTAGAACCAGTTACAAACAAGGGACAGGAATTAAAGCAAGCAGATACATTTCTTCTGCTGAATATACACAACTCTGAGACAACAATACATCACACCAATATGGCAGGTCATAGGCCAACACACACCATGCCACACAGCTCTGACAGATAAGCAAACAGCTCATATCTGTGAAGTCACACAGAGTTTTGGATGACTTTCAATCCACTGCCTCTTCTCGACAACAACACTGCATCCAAGCACTGTACTTTCATTTCCAGCAATATGTTGCAAACACTAAAACATTTTCTCTGCATTGATTCACATAAGCTCACTCTGAGTTTTCATCTCTCATTAGGATGAAGAATTAGAGCTTTACTTTCTTCTGGCTGTGGAAGCAGATTCCCTGCTGAGAACTCATGCATGCTTGACCTGGGTCCAAACACACGCGAAGCAAAGTCACTGCTCTCTGAAAGGCATTCAAGTAGACAATCTCTCTGTTCTTCTCCCATTTGGGTGATGTAAAGCTAATGAAAGTAGGACATAATGCCCCAAAAATGCAGAAAAAAAGCCAAGCAATGCTTTGGTTACCCATGTGCAATTATGCACATGGTTTAAACTACTAGTACTCTTCAATTGCTGTAAATGCATTATTCATGGAGTTCCTTTCCCAAACAAACCAGCCATCCCCTCCCTTCATGGTGTCAAGGTTTATGTACAGTAATGGCTTTGAATGCATCTAAGGCAGATGTGTAATATTTTTCTTTTATTTAAACAACAGCCCGTATAACGGCTATAATGTCAGAACAATCTGTGAGATAAAGGAGGCCAGAGAGAAACAGTGGCAGGGGCTGTTTGGGTGATTTAAAGGGCCATGGCACCTTGCATTGTGAAGCTGTGATTATGCTCCAGTTGCAGAATGTTGAGGCAATCTTGTTCTACCCAAGCAGTCAAGTCTGCCACCAAAACAAAGGCAGGCTTGAAGGCGAACCTGTAATTGCTGTCACAGGTAGCGGTCAAAAAATACAACCGCCCCTAGCGACGCCGACTCTCAACACTTTGATGGCCCAAACTGAATTAGGGAGCGAGATAAGCTTGTTAAAGCAACACTGCTCCCTGAGCCCCTACCTTTTGTTCTTTTCCTCCATCACCCTCTCTCAACCCCGTTCCCTCCTTCATGAGCCGCTCACCCAGACAAACTAGGCGTGCCAGAAGTCTCTGTAGCAAACTCTGAGTGCTCGTGGCATAGATGTTCCAAAGGAATAAAACATGAGAATCAATTTTGGGATTTTGCTCGCTGTGTCTGAGATTAAAAATGAAATCTGTGTAGCTCCAATCCCAGCTTCCGTTCTCCTCGACAATAAAGCTGCACATTCAGAAGTGAGACAGGGTCAATTACTTATTTGTTCATCTCTTTGATGGTAGCATGTGAGGGGGCAGCATTTTGCACTTCTGCCAGACAAACACTTGTCTGTCCCGCTCATTAAGACAAGAGTTGGCGTGCAAATCCTGTGTCCCTGTTTGAAGTGGCTTTGCACATGTAGGATAAAAAGATTATTGCAGTGAGAGGCTGCTTCATGTGGAGCTGTAGGAGGCACGGTTTTCATTTGGACCAATACAGTATCCAAGCACACATAGCATCCTTGTGATTTCTCTCTCTTATTTAAACATATGTGTTGATGACTCATTTAATCGCTGAAGGCTGCAGGAGGTATTGTATAGTGTGTGTGTGTATGTGTGTGTGTGTGTGTGTGTGTGTGTGTGTGATCCATACTTTCAGTATATTCTTGCAGGTCACTGTGGATTCTGAATTGCATGCACGAAAGGAATCACAGAGCCATGGAGCCAGGAGGACACTGCTACGGCCCATCAACTTCACAACAGGGAAGCTATTATTAAAGCTTAAATCCGTGGTATGAGCTTAGAATCGACCACGTTTCACTGCTCCTCTCTCTGCAGGAAGTCTCTAAAAAAAACCTACAGCAGGTCATTTTCATTATCATTTACCGAAACAGAAGCAGGCTTACTGTCTCTGCAATTTTCACGTCAGGCAGTATTCTTTGACATTAAAGAATATCCCCTTTGATTTACATTTAACATACACACGCCAGGGCTAAACCGGTCTCAGATGAGGTTAAGGCTCTTCCTCTTCTTTAAACATTCACTTTTGCAGCTTTTATTCCTTCACTGAGCAAAAGGACTGGGTAGCGTACAAGACAGGGATGAGAGGGCAAGGACTGACGTGATTATCCGAGGGCTGAAATCTACCCCCAGGCTGACCTCTTTTAAGACAACTGACCCTGTATGTGGTGAAAGGCTTTTTAAAATGAGACTATGATGTTGGAATTTCGAGAAAATTGATGGAAATAAGTTTAACATTTATACAAGTCTGCATGTAATAGTTTTTCCATAACTCTTGACTTCCTTTTTAAATCTCTCTCTTTGGAATACTCAGAACTTAATGGAGGTTAAACACTCATTGTAAGATTTGAGACATTTTTTAATTCTATTTCCTTTTTATCCAAAAAGTGGGGCAGATTTGACTGATTTCTTTTTACAGGAGAAAAAAAAGTATAAGGGAATAAAACAATCATAATGGGGTACTTTTATGTCGGTTTTTAAAGTATGATGAGAGGGGTACAATTTAACGCCAGCCCTGCAAACGTCAGTGCCCGAGCCACTACAATCAGAAATAGGTTGGCTGTGCCCTTGTTGTTGGTAACACTGGGACCACCAATACACCAAAATGAATCCAGATACTTTATGCATTTATCATGTCTGCATGTGAAGCCACCACCCCCATTCGATTTGTAAAGCAAGCAGCCCCTATACTGTGCTAAGATATTTGGGATATGGAACAGTAGAGTGGGCAGTCTCTTGATAGAAAGTTTGGATGTTTAATCCCAGTCAAAATGTTCTGGCATGTCACTGCACCCCAGAAATTTCCAGGTGATATAGTTAGGGATGTCCTGATATTACATTTTCACTTCCGATACGATACGGATACTGCAGCATTGAGTACTGGCCGATACCGATATTAATCCGATACGATATCGGCATTAAACATGCATACTTTTATTACTTATTTTGTAGTATATTTGTCATGTAAGAAAAGGCTTGATTAAGTGATATTATTCAACAAAGAGCAGTAGTCAGCAACAGTAGGTATGAGGAAAAACTGACCCATTCATTATTAACCAATGGCTAACAGAAGTTTTAACATTAAACATAAGAATATACTAGTAATTGAATAAAATAAAGAATAAATTAGAAGACCCAGAAAATAACCTAAATAAATCAAATAAAAACAGCAGGAGCGGAGTCTGGAATGGACTGCTTATATCAGAGATTTTAGATGCGTTCCGATACGATACTGGTATTTGTTTTTTGCTGATATCGGACCAATATCCGATATCAATATCTGACTGGGACACCTCTAGATATATAGTCAACAGTACGTGAATGTGTATGACTAGGACTGACCAATGAAAGGATGAATGTGACAAGCAGTCTTGATGCATTTCAAGGGGTTAGAAGATTAGAAAATCAAAACAAAAGTCAATTTTCTATTCAAATACATATTGTGCAATTATGTCTGGAAAGACTACTCAGGTTAAGACGATAAAGGACCAAAGGAGGGGTGACGAGCAACTCATTGTGAACAGCAAGCCCATACTTGGCAACAATAAACTAAGTGTAGGCTGAATGTAACCATTCCACCAATAGCTAGAGGGACTGTAAAATCCACATGGTAAAAACAACAGAAAAAACAAAACAAAACAAAACAAAAAACAAAAAAACAATGGTACCAGAAAGAGTTCCTAAAGAGTTCCTAGACCTGTGTCTTTGCTCTGTTTCCCACCAAAACATCTGTATCTTCTGATAAGCACCATCCACTGATGTATGACACAGAGCACGACATATCATACAACAGGCAGTCATGCATAAAACAGAAAAGACAGAGCTGAAGCAGGCGCTATCTGACTTCTGAAAAATTGCTTTACAAAAGGCGCACAGCAAACAACTACTGACTATATCACTACAGTTACAGCGTTATGGTGCTTTTTGAGTTTGACAAGGCTCCAAGTCAAACAGGAGACAAAAGGAGCATCATGGCCTCTCACTGTGTTATGGAAGAAAAAACTGAGTAAGTTCAATTTGCATTTCTGCTTGAACTTTTACATGAGGAATGAAATCTAAACATTTCACTACATGCCACTACCAAAGATAACTTCTCAGAGTGCAGAAGCAGCCAAAAAGGCGGGAAACTACCCCCAAATTACTAAAAAGGAAAGTTTATGGTTGAAAGTTGACTATTACCAGACAGATGGTCGTGACTGAGTACAGCACTTATCTACTGAGTGCTAAGAAAAGCCTGTTAGTGTCATGACATCTTTCTGGGTTTAAAAAGTGTCTTTGCTCACACAGGTGAGCTAGTTGAGAACATCTGAGGCTATCGGGAGCTTGAACTGTTGTTATGCAGCTATTTTTTTAACACATTGTCACAGAACTAAATGAAGAGAGATAAACTAGAGTGTGGCTTACTTACAGCCCTGTAGAGTGATAACATCAGCCCAAACAAATTAGACTGAAACTTGTATTCATTAACTTTGGGCCTGCAGTGCTTCATAGATTCAGCCTTTTAGACAAAGAAGCCCTAATGACTTATTAAAAAGAAAGAGCTATGGTGCTGATTAGACATAGCTGCGAGTTAAAAAAATGTAAAAGAGAAAAGTTTTTAGTGCTAACAGCTTGCTGATGGCCAAATTTGATATTTTTAAGAAGATACACCTTTAGACCTTCAGGCAGCCTGGAGAACGATTCAGTGCTGAGCATGTTTTACCAACACACACACACACACACACACACACACACACACACACACACACACACACACACACACACACACACACACACACACACACACACACACACACACACACACACACACACACACACACACACACCCAGGAACACAGCCAAACACATCCCACCGGCCAGATACACAGCCTCTTTATGATGAAACTAACACAAACAACTGAAGACAAGCTTCACTTTAAGTTCAGAGAACAGAGCAGAGGTGTGTTACTTGTAATCTTGCAAGAAATGTATGTGTGCGCCTCAGGTTTTAAGTAAAGTGAGGAAGAAACAACACTTTGGATGTATAATACTCATATCATTCTTTTTAAATACACTTCTCTTTATGTCATCTTTAGATCTCATGAGTCATTCTTCCTCTTACTCATGCTTATGTACGCACAAACTTTCAGACAATTTTCCCATCCAATTCATGCTTTTTTGTGTTTTTGTGGCAATCCACAACCTCTGTATTTTGTTCAGTGATGCTTTATCAGCAACAGAAATTTAAACTGAAAAGTGTTTATCTGATTATGAACCCTGACACTGATATCTCCACATAACCAAAAAGAGCCAAAGACCCACTGGTGTCGGTGATAGCAATGTGTATGCATGTCCAGGAGAAAATTAGCGATGAGGTAAGACGGAGTAGCTCGCTGGGCGCACCAAAATCAACACAAAATAAACAAGAAATCAAACTTTCTTCCAAACTTGCTTATAGTGGCTTTTAAAGTGATACTCCGGGATGGAACAAGTCGGGTTGGCAGAAATTACCCCTACAGCAGTGATTTTGTGCAGCAGAAGCCTTATTTAGCTGTGTTTTTGTGTGAAAGTAACGCACAGAAAATTCTCTAAATAAAGCGTGAATGCAGACCGGCATCAGTTTTTTTTTTTGGTGGGAGTTCGTTTATTTGTGTTTTTGGTCAAGTAAAAATTTGCCCCGTCTGAGTGCAGAGGAAACCGGCAGAGGAGCAGGGAGGGGGTGTTTGGTGTGAGCGCTCTGGGCTTCTGCTGCACAAAAACACTGCTGTAGGGGTAATTTCTGCCCTAAACCTTGTGATAGGACCCAACTTGTTCCATCCCGGAGTATCACTTTGAGGGGCTGTGAGGAGTTTCTGAGTGATCTTGCAAAATTCTCCCTTCTAGATATATACCTGATCATAATCCACACTTTAAAATGAGATTATCAGCACCAGTATAGGCTATTTTGAAATGCTACATCTTAACTTCTGGATCGGGTCAGACCAGATTGATTTATGGCACGTCTTAGTTTCTGTGACAACATCGTGCCAGCTGACAAAGTTTGGCAATGAGAAGAAATACCGGTTTTTCAATGCTGAAAAAAAATTCTTGGGTTAATTTTGTATTTTGTTTTGAAGGGCTGTACTCACAGGAGATCTGGGTGATGACAAACTGGCACATTTTTTTGATAGGGTGAATATCTGACTCAATGTGGTGCCATTTCACAATAAATTATCAGTCAAAGACCTACTTTGAAAAAGCCCTTTAATTTGGCTTTTCTGGATTTCTGGTTAAATTTCTAAAAAGTGAAGACTGGTGATTAGTTAGAGTTGTTTAGGCAGGGAATTCTGGATGATGAGTAATCCTAAAATTATTACTAAGTCTTGATTGTAAGAGCTTCAGCTCTTTGGGTATGAGCACAAGTATGCAGTCTACATTTCGATACTACCAAATAACTTCGGATTTCCCCTGCTCTCTAGAGAGCATTGAAGTTTCCCCTTCCTCTCTTTTGTCTCATTGAATCTTGTCTCTTTGTCTCTATACACTGGTTCACAACACTTCAAGACTAAACTTACACTGACCTACAGCCGGTCTCCCAACAGAAAGCCATAGAGTAATACTTACACTTATTGTTGACAAGTACCTCATAGAAAATCTGAATTATCCCTTTAATGTTAGACCTCTTTTATTTTTCAGCATGGGGCCAATGAGACACACATGACGCTCAGCGCTACCACACACAGAGTGAGTCTTTTTTCTGACACCTTTTGACCACAGCTTCCACATGAGGGGGTGAAATGTCAAAGGATGTAAATGTCAGCTGGGCGTTCACACAGAGAAAGAAGAGTGTACAGACAGTATGAAGTGTGATATTAGAGGTTATCCTGGATTACACTGGATTGTTAAGGCAAAGCCACACAGAGAAAGTATCTTTCATATCTGAACATTACTGTTGTGGCTGGTTTGAGGCCAGAAGCCTTTTCAGCATACTCTAAGGTATTTTAAGAATGGTCTGGTATTTCTGTTTTTGAAAGTGATGGATGGATCATATGCAATCTGCTGAAAAAAAAAACCCATCTCCATATGGAATGAGCTGTTCTTACATGAGGATAGATGTCGTTGCAGGGTAAAATGACTTTCTTTGGCAGTTTATCACGAGACTCAGCTGGCTGACTGGTCCAGGCTAACATTACAGCCAAAATGCTGGTGATATAAATATGGGAAAAGCACCATGCAGCGACTCACAGTGAGTTGCAGAATGGTGGCTGGCATACAAATTTAAAAGCCAAACAGTTTTACATGGCATGGACATTGCTATGCAGGGAATATCCTCCTCCTTCCTCACTCCTCCTCCTGCAGGCTTTGCCAACACTTTTGTATCTTCACTGCAGGCGTGCCTAATGTGCTTGTACACATAATGAATGACACCTGCAAGTATACAACACTAAGCCTTCTGCAAAGACCAAAATGGATTTCTGTTTAAACACAGGATGCCCAAAATATAGACAGATATTTTTAGCCACTGTGGCAGTGTGACTCTTGAGATATTGGTCCATAAAGGATTTTTGTGACCAGCCAATTTCTTACACGCATCTGCAACAGGTCAAATCTACAATCTATTCAGTAAAATGTCAAAATGAATGGATTAGATTGGTAAAGACCATTATAATCTTTTTTTTTGTGCCACTATAATGTGGATATTTGGGATTGAAAGGATTTCAGTGAAATTATTCATAAGCATTCATTGCTCCACTCTAAAAAAATTCTTGACCTTATGTGAGATCTTCTCATGTCAAAACTTCAATAACCAACTAACTGAGAAGAACTCAAAATATTTAAATATTTTACCTGCTAAATTAAAAAAAAAAGCTTAGGTATGGCTGAACATTTAGGCTGTGGGCCCAATAAAGTTAGCCTTCAAATAGTCAGCCTTGGTTCTTGTCCAACCTGTGGCACCTATCCTGCACATCGCTCTTGCCCTGTTTCCAACTCCATCCACTTTCCTGTCTTTTCTGAACCAAGGAAAAAAATCCTGAAACAATAATTAAAAAAATAAAGATTTTAGAAGACTTACATGACATCTCCTGAATGCTAAATTAGCGTTTAGCTCAAAGAAAATCTGCTGTTTTTTAACTTAAATACTAGCTAATAAACACTGGCAGTTTGCAGTTATTTTGGTGTAAAATGCACAGCTTGTTGATCTGTTCAACACAGAAACAAGTTTGAATTTACTTTTCTTACTCATTTCCAAAAAAAAAGGAAGGTAAAAATCCCTTTGAGGACAACAAATGTGACTTTTTCATGTGTGATGAGAGAAACTATTTAGAGAATTGTAGCTCCTCAAGTCACACAGACACACAACTTTGAGACTTCGTTGACAACAGTCATGTATGCGAACATTTGGTGAAGGTGTGTTAACTGTAGCTCAACACATACACCTCCACGGTCATCTTTGTATAATTAATCACAAGTCTCCTCATCTATAATTTAACTCAACAACTCAGGTGCTTCAAAACAGAGAGTGCTCATTCAGACCATCAAACCATCATCTTTTCTTAAAATCAAAGAACATCAAAGTGAGTGCTTTTAACCCCAAATTATCACCTGAAATTCTCACAGGCCACTCAGAACAGCCATAAAACAGATCAAATCTTAGTTAGGATGTGAGGCTGCATCAATGTGGCTGCATGAACGGATGAAGGGAATTGGCTACAGCAAAAGGAAGAGGAAGGAAATCAACCATGGTGGTCTGGCTCATTTACAGCTATTACAGGAGGAGAACAGCAGCTGTAGAGGCAGCGAGTTGCATACTGTGTCAGCATGATTGAAGTGAGAAACTCGGATCCATGGGCGTAAAAAATGGCCTTGACGCTGCACTAGTACAGGACTTGGGGGGATTTCACACTCTGTTTAATGCTCACTGTGACGAGACATGTGATAGACACTTACTGATAAAATCGAAAATAGTCTGCCTCCCCGTGTGATTGTGTCTGAAATCAAATCTGTAATTCACGCTGAAAGGGGAAGAAAAAAAAGTGCTATCTGTTCGAATATTAGGCGAGACTAAAATGTGAAATGATTTAATGATCCATGCTGTTCCCTTTTTAACAGAGATGATGCAGATTTTAAAAGGTCTTAAAATAGGTGGGTTAAAAATAAAACAGTTGATGAGTCTGGCTGCTGCACTTCATACCTTTCTGCTTCTCTCCTTCTCACATGGTATATGAAATATTCATGTCAAAAATTCACATGTGTGCACACATATACACAAACACTCTCTTCACATCTATGACATGCTGTGCTTCACACGCAATGAAGCCATAAGAAAAGAAATCATAGAAAGTAACACCAATAGCACGACTTATCTGTTTAATTTAAAAATATCCTCAGATCAGTTGGGGGCCAGTTTTCTGCAGAGTCTGTCAACCTGAGATTATCTTCCGTAAATCTTAAAGCTACAGCGTGCTGTGTGTTGCTGTGCAGTCCACACTCTCCTGAGTACTGGAACATAAAGATGTCTGATTTGAATAGATGTGAGAGGGGGGTAGTCTTCTTGTCAAGCGATGGTTTCCAGACCCTCTGGAACCATAAGCTACACATGCAGGACACACTAGACCCAATCTCTGCTGCACTGGTTCAGGCTCCAGGGCCTTCACTTCTGACAACTCCTGCAGATCCCACGATTACAGCAGGCACTGCAGCAGACTCATGAATCACTCATCCTTAGATAAAACAGATAAATGCATCCTACGTTAGCTTCCAGATAGTGAGGGGGACAGAGGCAGAGAGAGGGAGATGGTGATGAGGATCAGGATGTAGTGTTGAAGGATAAGATGGCTGCCTTGGATAATGAATGCAAAATATTACACGGGTTCAAAGCAGACCTGTACATTTGAAGATATAGTAGGAAGGAGACTACAATCCAGTCGACTGAAGCAGATGGATTTAGCATCCTTTCCGTAACTTAATTTAGAGGCTAATTGAATCAGCACACTCGCTGCAGGGAAAGTGAATAAAAAAAGAAAAGAAAGAGCCCTTTTGGACGGGATTAAAACAAGGCTCAAGACGATAATGCCTTAATGAAATTAACATCAGGCATATTTTTGAATTCAAAGTGGTTTCTTTTTAAAATTCTTCTTCATATCTTGGATAATGTTCTCAAGATGATGGAACTGGCATTAGCTTCTGGCAGCATTTTTTTAACCCATATGCAGTATTTATGTCTATTCAAATCAAGGAAATTTTGGAGAGATGTTCATGGAGGAGTCTCTAAATTAGCAGCCAGAGATTAAATATCCAGTATTAGACAGGTCCATCTGACATGCTCCTCCAAAGAAGTCTGATAATGGCCCCCAACCATCTCTCTTAATATGATCTCCAAGTGTTATAACCAAGTGCTTGCTGTACACAGATAAATGCTGCAAATTTGATCTTGCCTCACTGAAACTGAGCGGGTACATCTGCCAAGCAAGTGCTGGCTGAGCAATTTGCAGTCATGGTTACATCTGCTGTTCTGGCTTACAAGATTCCTATCAGTGGGCAGTGCTATAACTCAGAAACTGTTGACAAAATGTGGAAAAACACAACTAGGAAACATGTCGAATTGCACCCCAATTTTAGAGACCTCTGTGTCTGATGACTTCTGCAGAAACTGGAATTAAATTGGTGTCCAGTACAGTTGACGCTAAGACACCTGAATCTAGTTATTGTACTCTGACAAAGCAACATAAAAAAAAACATCCTGGAGTCAGTGTTTGTACACTTCCTCCGTCTTCTAAACATCACAGCTTCAGCCAAATGTCTGTGTGCAACTCGCTGATTGCAACAGAAACACCTGGAGATGACTGTCCCTCTGACACTCCTGTTTCTTTAATCAGCTCAGCAAGTGAACTTGGCTGCTGCTCCTCTTATTGATTCAGTTTTGTGCAGCAATTGGTGCAAGAAATGATGCTAAAAAGCTGAACAGCAGGTAGAAAAGCAGGTGTTTCTAATGAGATTAGAACTTTGTATCACCCAAATGAGAAGGGAAGGTTCCTTGATGTACTTTTGAGTAGATCAATATGGCACCACAGCCATAAAAAAAGCAGGATTTGGGGTGATACCCTCCATATGCAACCTCATAACTCATGGTTTCTGTTTTCTGTCAGGAGATCAAGCTACAAGGACACAGAAGACAACACACCCTTGAAAGTTTTACAAATTCTTACAGTCCATTTTATCCATAGAAGTCATTTCAACAAAGTGCCTGTCTCTTGTTCTTGAAATAAAGTCGTGATCAGCTCCATTCCAGATGATCAAAATCCCTCTTAAATCCTTTCATGCTACAATGCCTTTACTCTCTCTGAGGCAGCTTCTCTGTGCGCAGAAAGGACATGCCTCATCTTTGCTGCATAAACACTCAAGAAGGGATGAGAGTTTCAATGGGACAAATTAAAGCCATTCTCCTCTGTGGATGGATGAAACAAACACCCAGCTAATTCTATTGATTAAAAGAAATGGAGTTTGTTGTCAGCAGTGCTGTATTTGAGGTAGCGATTTGATTAGGAAGCTCTGCTCTGCAAAATGGTGTAATGATAATACCCGGTTTGATTACAACAAACGCGCACTCACAGGCACTGAGCGGGAATCAATCTCACATTATGTCTACTTATTGTTCCTTCTAGCCTCCACTACACGCGGGACAATGCTCTGTGCCAAGTGTCAACATGCCTGATGCTTTGGAGCTCCCGGCAAACAGCTGGAGTAATTTACAACTTAAGTGTTTTAATTTATGCAATTAAAATTCTCCTAAAATTCTCAATTAAAATATTAAAAACACTCCAAAATACTGACAGAGTGACAAGCACTCTTAGGGCAATTAAAACTGATGGCAGAAAAATAAAGACGTTGAAAGCATTTGCAAGTATAACAAGGCAGTTAATTGTGACTAAAATAAGTCACCATCTTATTTATCTGTAAACACATTTTTGGTGGCAAAATAAAAACACATCTATACAGTTGAGGGAGTTTTTTTAAGAATGTAAAAAAACGACAGTCTGAGCTTGAATGCGTGCTCCAAAACAGAAATTTAAGACTAATTTGGTTCAATTTGCTTCTATTACAGTTTATTTTAAGTACCTGCAAGCACAGTAAAGCTAAATATTTAAACAAAATCCATTAGACATTGCTCTTTGCAAATTCACTTTTATTTTGACTCTCTAGAAAAATATTCCTCTTTAACTACCCTGAGAGGGTTTTTTTGTTCCTCTCACTCCCTGTGGTTCTTTCCAGTCCTGGGAGCTTCAGTCTGACTGAAGGACAGAAACCAAACCTCCCCAAACAGGTGTAGCACCTCACAGCTTCTCAGCACTGCTGTACTGTCCATGCATCTCTTTACCTACTTTGCTAATTCTGCTGCAGTATTTCGCTCTGCAGCTCTTAGAAACCATTTGTTGCAGCACAATGCACAAATCTGCTTACTCAGTTGAGCAAAATTGATGAATTAAGCTTTGCCCTGAGTAACTTTTAATGAGATTAATGAGACAGAAAAGGCTCTGTCACTCACAGGACAAGGAGAAGGTGACTCAGTGCAGCTGGCCAGAACAAGATTGATCATCCAAGATCAAGTGTTGGGTGGCATCCATCTGAAGTGCTTGTGCTCTGCCCAGCTGGCAGAGTGCTGCGCTCTGACTTGTGCCATCATCTCTGGTGTTACAACACTTGGATCAAATAAGTACTGTGTTTAGAGAATCTGGATCATGTGTTAAATGAATCAGGTTATCTTAGTTTAAATACAAAAGAGAGACACTTTTGAGGGACTGTTCTTAGGGTGTTTTGCACCTGCATTTTCTCAAAAGCCTTTGCTGAAAAGCTTAATATCAGACCAGAGGAGAAAAACAAGAAACTTAGACAGCATTATTTTGAATTCTATCTTCTGACATTGAAATCCTCTAATAAGTAAGGACAAGTAATCCTCTCAAACACTGATTCAAGAGCCTTAAACTGTATAATAATCAAGACCCACCATCATGCATCTAACCCACTGAAAACTCCGCCTCTGCATGTCTATCATCCCATGTTCATTAATGAGGGAAAATGTATGTAACCACACAGTAACAGCTGATGCAATTTAGGATCTCTTACCCTCCCGCTGTGTTTAAAGCACTCAGCAGCAATATTCTTCTCAACACGCTGGAAAGCTTTATCTTTGTGTGTGAGTGGATGACACTTATTTTTCCTGCAGGTTTTTTTAGGCCATGCTCAATCTGTGTCTGTGCTCCCTCTGTGGGTTACAATCAGTGTTTTGTCAAACACAACAAGGTGTGAATTAAGCGTCTAGACCCCCTCCTTGCTGAACAGACAATTTTTTTACCAAACACAGAAAACAAACGATCACACCCCAGTTCTGTCAAACAGCTGAGTTGGTTTCTGAATATTGCCGGCTTTTACACATCTCGTCGCAATCCCATTTATTATTCTTACACTTGTTCACATTATTCATCTGCGCTCCTGAGGCCTATCCAGTGCGTCTGTTGAGCTCAAGCTAAGTTTCATCATCATCATAGTGACCATTGATCCACCATGACCAACACTGTAGTCATCCAGCTTTAATGTATCTCAGATTCACCACACTCTGACACTCCATTTGTCTGCATGCCTCTCATGATGACACACTGAGTAATAAATAACCATGCTGATCATCGAGAAACGAGTGTTGCAGGGTTGGTACAGCTGTGACTGTGATAGTTCACTTCATTTGGGTCTCCCCACTTGTCTCTGTCTCCACTGTCGGGGTTTATAGTCTCACACTGTGCTCCCTCTCTGGTCCTGGTGTTCCAGCAGAGACACTTTTCACCATGTGCAGGTTTCACCTTAGCTGCCGAGCCTGCCTCATCAGCATCTGTGTATGCAAACCTCTCTCTCACAACAGTCATTTGTTTAATTGCTGTGTGCGCTCAGCTCTGCATATGTTTGTCTATATTTACTCAAGTTGACGGGATCTTGTGATTTTACTCTCTTGCTTTCAATCAAAAAACTGCTGCGGGCGTCTCATTTTCGTTAAATGTTAGAATCAAAAAAAGGAAAGGCATATCTGCTAAATCTGTGCATTACATTTTAAAAACCTTTTTTGAAAGAAGGATGGGAGAAGATAATATAATTTAAATTTGCATCTAACTTGATACAATGTATCCATTTACCTGATGGGTTCTGCCCTCAGTCGGACACACAAAGTTTTCAGTTCGGTTTCAGACTAACACCTATGAACGATTTGGACAGGGGCCTAATGGTTTTCTCAAAGTTTTACACATAAGTTTGAGCTCTGTGCATCATCAGAGGCGGGGGTGATTATCAGGGTGCCACAGACACACTGCACACATATTTATCACTTTACGGAGATAATTGGGTGTAAAAACCTTGGAGACAGGGGATAACAAATGAAGCACCAGAACAGAATTACTTACAGAGAGTTTGCAACCTTTTGGGGCTGCACTCAAATATAACAGGTGCAAATGAAGTGATGCATTTTTCACTGTGATTGCATTCACAAGGTATTTCATGTTTGACTTGAAAGAAAGTGAAACCTTTTCCCATAATTACTGTACAAGGATACGTTGGTTCAACTCAAGCTGCAAACTCCAGACTTAGAATCCAGTCCTGTGCCAAAGTGTTAGAAACTGTTGTTTATCAGTCTCACACGTAAGGCTGGCTGCAGAAGTGCAGGAAACCACAAAGAAACTCAGCCAAAAAAAAATCTTTACGGCAAAAAAAACCAAAAACAAAACATGTTTACAGCCTGGTTCAAAAAAACAATTTAGGTATGAAAAGCTAATTTTTATATCGGGACACACTGCACTGGAGATGAACTCTTCAATTTATAAGTTATTACACTTCAGAGTTTTGCCCATTTAAGGTCTTGGCTGACTTAACTGACAGGAGGATCACACTGTAGCTGCCTGCAAAGAGGCTTAAGGCACGCCTCTTTGCCACGTCCAAAATTGGAACAAGCTAAGTTGAGTCAAGCTTTTGCAACATCTCATTATGCTCTCTGTCCCAAACGCTCGGACTGAAATTGGGAAAAGGGCATTTGGGTACTCTGCACCCTCATCTTGGAACCAGCTGCAGAATGACTTAAAGTTCAAGGAGCTGGTGTCTTTCAATGATTTTAAAAAATTAAGGA
The DNA here is from genome assembly GCF_033239565.1 of Halichoeres trimaculatus. Lineage (NCBI taxonomy): Eukaryota > Metazoa > Chordata > Actinopteri > Labriformes > Labridae > Halichoeres > Halichoeres trimaculatus. Next base: position 25,461,112 of record NW_027437183.1, read on the forward strand.
CATGGAGGCAGATTCTATCAGATGTTAGTGTTTTAGCTGGGTTGATTTAAGAGTTGTTTCCTGGAACGTAATTTTAATCCATTATCTTGTGTTTTATTGACTGTGCTTTGTCTTTCTTTGTGATTTTTGTCTGTAACTTTATATTTTTGCTACTGCCTGTCTTGGCAAGGTCTCCCTTGAAAAAGAGGTTTTTAATCTCAATGGGACCAACCTGGTTAAATAATAGTTAAATAAATAAAAACATGGAATCAAATGATGATAGGCTTCAAAGCTTCATATAGGGTAACAAAAAAGTTATGTGTATTTTACAGTCAATGGCTGTACTCATACACTGTTTTATAGTGGATGACATCAGTATTTACTAACTGAAGCCAAGAGATTCAGAGCTCTCAGCTGACTGGCTGACAGGTCATAAAGTCTGCCTCTTAAATGTTAACAGATGGAACAAAGGTCAAACTATAAAAATTAAAATACATGTCAAATAATTTTTCATGAAGTATGGTGTCTGTGTAAAGACTGGCAAAAATGATTACTTAGTATAAAGCCAATGGTTCATGCACATCTGTTGTTGTTCTACACTGGTGCAGCACTTAAGATGGTACTTGTTGAACAGCAGAATAAACCAGTGATGTTTGAAGTAGAGCCCGACCGATATGGGATTTCTGGGGCCTTTGTCGATACCGATACTGGGGGCAAAAAGAAGCCGATATATCAGCCGATATCTGATATATTGGCCGATATCTTATATCAACTGACATCCGATATACGGGCTGATATATCTAATAAATTCATTGATATACACAGGATACATACTGTACATGAACACAAGTTATGAATAGCTTTTAAAAAGTTCTATCTTCCATTTAATGCATGGGACTAAACTAGATTTTAAGTAACAATGTTGCTGCTTTCAAAACATGCAATAAATACAATTACAACAAAATACATTGAAACATTTTCAAAAATTATTTCAACCAAAACAATAACTAGTGAATTTATAAGCCCAGGTTAATCCTGCATGGCATTATGAAGTGAGACGCTATGTAGTAGCCTTATATTAATTAACACACAGGAGCAGGAGCGACAGAATCTCTGCGGAGCAAAAATTTTTTATAATCGGCTACATTTTGGCCGATGTTGATTAATCGGTGACAGGCTATAATCGTCCCGCCTGATCAATCGGTCGGGCTCTAGTTTGAAGCAATGGTTAAATAAAAGTATAAAGAATTATTGGTTAACGTGGAGCTGATGGGGATCCTTTTCTTATGTGTAAAGTTTAGTATTTTAAGCATAACAAATGTGATTTTACAGTTTGCACAGGATAAAGATCATCACCTTTGCCAGACTTCAGGGGCTCCATATATTCTCAAAAATCTTTTTAGAGAGACAAAAAAGTGTGGAAGCAAAGACGGGTTGCAGCTTTGTATAATATGTGTTAATTCAACAATTTGATCAGTGTTACTTAAGAACCATCCTGCTACAACTATGCTACACTTGGAGTGTAATGCCGAATGCAGTCTAAGTGACTAAAATGTGTTTTTGAATATTGTGTGACAAAAAACAATAGGGTGTGTGTCTGCAAAGAAGCACAATATCTATGAATACTGAGCATTAATTTGACAAACAGTATACTCAAGGACAATCTTGTTTTTTTCAGTCACTCCTGCTTTGTCAGTCCTGTCTAAGCATTGTTTTAGACTAAAAAAGATTTGTTTTAATGTATAAACCTGCAGCTATACAGTCCTCTATGATCAGATTTCTTCACACATCACATGACTGCATGTCTGTGGGCAGTAAATGGCCTGATGGAGACACCAAAACATGTTTCTCTACATGTAGTTTTATCAAAGGATGTTGTGTTTTGTTTAAAAAGAATGGGTTTTCAGTCAAACATAATTTATCTGTTTGACACAGTAACCACGCATATTTCTAGTTAAAGGCACTCAATCTGCTTCCAGTAATCCTCTGGAAGAGCAACATTTTTGTAAAACCTAAAGAAAGCATGCCCTTGGATCTCCCTTCTTATCTCAGATCACCAATGAATAAGCTCAGGTCAATGAGATCCTGTCTTTACAAAGTGGTGAAATGATAAATTAGTGTCAACGCCTGACCCGTCACTGGTAAATAATCTGCACATGAAAGCAGAAAAAAGGATGAGTTGTGAATAACAGGAGATGATGCAATGAATCCAGATGTTTTTGGGTGGAGTGCTTGTTTTCTGCAGGTCAGGATATGACACCAAGCTTTCTCATTTTTAAATCCCACCACCTGGAACTTGTTCAGAGCTACACCAAAACCAAGAGCTGTAATTCAGAATTCAGCATTATGATTCAGTACAGCAGCTTGTTGACTGTGAAACACAATAACTCCACTCCAACCTTGTTTATTTCTTTGTCTAAGGAATGTTTACCATAATCCTCCAGAAAACTCTCCACAGTCTTGGAACAGTGTTTGCCATAAAATTCTCTGAGCACGTGTTGCATTCATAGACACTCTGTGAAAGTGAAAAGCAGCATCAGCCTCTCTGGCACTCCCTCTTTGCTGTTTGGCCATGTTAATGTGCATAAACAAGTAATCAGTTTCTCCCAGCTGGAAAACTTGGCAGCTCTGTCTGAAGGCTTCAGTTCCTCTCTTGAAAACACGTTGAAAGATTCTGGTTGGGTCTCCTCTTTTAACTTTAGCCCAGCCAGAATAACGACAGCCTGGACAGCACCCAAAGAGGGTCAGAGTCGTGTTTTTATTGAGATTTCCAATTTTGAAATGAGTTCACAATACAGAGGACTGTACTCATGGATACTGACACTCATCTCAAAATCTTTATACATAAACACTTTTTGCTATTCCGATTAAAACCTCTTTGATTAAAAATTCTGTGATCTGTCTGGAGTCTACTCTGTTTCTGTTCTGATCCAGTGTTAACATGCAAAAAGTGGCAAAATCTACCCTTAAAAGTCACTAGGGATGGGTACCTTTCACATTTGAAACGATACGGTACCGATACCAGGTACCTGGCAATCGGTACCGGTACTCAACGGTACCAATTTTCTGTACTTTTTTGTGTTATGTGGTAAAAAATATAAATTTCTTTAATAATAAAATATAAATATATTTTGCAGTTTCACGTATCTTTTCTTCAATATATAACCTTGCAATGCTGTGTTCATGTCCAGCATGGAAAATGCCTACTCTTCCACTCCCTCACAGTCGCAAGGATGCATTTATGTACCTAAACATGGTACCTTTTGCTTTTACATGATTCGGTACCTGATACTTTTGACAAAATTTGGTTTGTACCTATAAAAGTACCTGATTCAGTACCCATCCCTAAAAGTCACCCACCTGATTCTGAACAGAATAATAAAGCCAATCATCAACAGGGACCATATTGAAATTGCTGTCCCAAGAGCTAGACTTTAGGCCACCCCACTAACAGCCATAGGGCACCAGACCTGTTGGTCACGTGAGCTGCGCATCTGATTGGGCAAACTCAGATCTCAACATCTTCTAAACTGCTGAGTTAAAAAAAAAAATTCATTGCCTATAAAGAGTGTGCCTATAGAGAAACTAGGCATTCAGATCCAAGCTGTTTTTCAAACAAGGAAGTAAACATGTTTTCTAATGCGTTGAAAGTCTGTTGTTTTGATTGGTGTGGACGTGGTTTCCGGTCTTCCTTCAGCCAGTTTCAAGCTGACACTCAATGAACTGCAGCTTTTAGCAATTCTGCATGGGCTTCAATTTTTAAAGCTGAATGTTGCCCCTTTTAAAGTAATGGAAAACCACATATTATTCAAAAAAATACATGATAGTTCAAAAGACGATTCTAGCCTGAATAGCACATTTCTCATATGCTCTCTAACCACAGTAAGAGGTGAACTTTTTATATGACTCAGTAGTTAAGAAGGTATTAAGATTGTGAGTTTGCATAATTAGAGGCAAAGCTGATCTGCCTGACAGGAAGGCACATTGTAGCTCTTACCATGGCCCACCTAAACTCTGACTCTTTACCCCTCAACACCTAGACTAAACTTATGTTGAGTTCAGTATGGCACCTGACCACCATGACACCATGGGAACATGATGCAATAAAGGAGCTAAAGGTTGATAATCTATTGTGTTGATTGCTAACTCATGTTGTAATCGTGTTCTTAGCGCAGGCAGCCAGAATAAACAATTGTTGTTGTTTTTGGAAATGCAAAAGTGAGAAGCTAACCGTGTTGAAAAGAACATAGTTTCTCAGTTCAAACCTAAAAAGTGTTAAAAGAAAGATTATATCTTTTAAAATGTGTAAAAAGAGCCATGTTTAATTCTCCAACCAGTCTTTATATATTCTGAATATATGAGACCTTTTTCATTTCCGATCTCATCAGTAGTGGTCATGCAATGAAAGTGTTTAAAGCACCTAAGCATTGCAATCAGAGCAGGCAAAACTTTTATATCTATTTGGATGTAATGCATCATGAAATTCAGTGTGACATTCAGTGTCTGCACAGACTTTTCCACTGCTCCCAGTGCACAACAGAGCAGCTGTCATGATTAATAGGAATACTTAATTTGTCATTAAGGCTGATTAATTCTATTAATCTTATAGCTTTAAAGTCATTCAGTGATGTCACTAAGAATCAATTATTCACCATGGTAACCATTAAAGAAGGCACAGACTGTGGGAGTTTAACTAATGCACACCAGACGACTACTGCATATAAAGAATTAGTCAGTTCCAACAGCAGTTTAGGTACAAATGTGAAACAGCACTCCTCAGTATATAACTCTTTATGTGTGCTTCTCCTCAGCCTGATATACCTGTGTGCACAGAAATGCTCCCTAGCAGAAGAAGCCATTGATTTCTTCCCTCTGTCTGTATAGCATCTCCCCTTACCTGCCAGCCCGGCATGTAATATGAGACCACAAGTTTTCCTTTACCCACTGCAATCAATTTTGCTAAAGCCAAGCTCCCCAGGCTGGAAGGGGCCGGCCTAAGTACCTGTCTCCTCTGACACACGGCCCTGCATACCCTCACAGTCTGTGAAAAGCTTTGAGCCCAGAAGAAAAAAAATCTGACTCCAAACCTGACCAATCGAATAACAGCCACACAGTGTGACTACAGAGCGCTAACTGTGTCACTGCTCTGGAGGTGGTTTGTGTGTGTGTGAGTGTGTGCGTTTGTGTGTGGCGAGTGCAGCAGAAAAGCTGAGAAATCAGAGAAATCCCTCTGATCTTCAATTCCCTGAGAAGATGATCTAAATCATATTTTCTTCAATCAGTTTTACAGCTTGGAGTAAGAAACGGTTTATAACCAGCAAAGAGAATTTACTACTTTTAAAGAACACATAAAAATCCAATGTATGAGGGCCATATTTGGGGTCATACAGAGCATGACTGAGCTTTTTGAATAGTATATTTGACTCCCTGGGTCCCCATCAATCTAAAAAGAAATGTTTAAGAGAAAGACTGAGGTGTAAACGCTCACTTAGAGAAAAGACATGTCTCTTTCAGGAAACCTTTCCACCTGTCATTTACGGTACCTTGAACAAATAGTTGTCTGTTTTGGCCGAGACAGAAAGCTTGAACTGCAGCCAAAGATAAGAGATAAACTCTTCCAATAGAGGCAGTGTGGGTGTCACAAAAAGACTGGTTTGTAAAAGGAAAAAAAAAAAGAAATGACTAACACTGATGCTTTCCAAGAACCATACAGAGACAGGTTGCATTCCTTCACATCTTCCAGCGTACCCATCTATGAAGCCTCATCCAATGAAAAATAACTGACTCCATTTACTTGCATTACCTTGTATAAATCATCAAGTGCTGTGCCAGAGAGATGAGAGCTAATCTTTCAGCAGAGTAAAAAAGCAGCTCTCCTCAGGCACCTGGCAGTCTGTTGCTCATTTCCTGGCAAATAAAAAGGTTTTGTTTCCACAGTAGCTACATCAGATATGAGATTCAGTGCAGACGGCATCCTACCTGTAGCCACTGTGACTGGTCGCTGTGTCCAGCTGTCCAGGCGTTGACCTTGCCCTGTTTGTCCAAACGGGCCTTCCCGGGCTCCCAGGTGAACATGTCCATGTTGAGGGTCCTGAAGATGCTGGAGGCCGTGACCTGGTAGTCCTGGATATGACCTGACTTCATTCCTAGAGGTTCAGAGCAGCCTGGCAACAACAAAAACAACAGATTTTTATCCAGCTTTCCAGTAACCTTACACCTCTTTCTACTTTACACTCTATGGTATCAGATTTCTCAGCTGTTTGACAGATATTCACTGTCTCTGCTGCATCACAGACTGCTTTCTTAAAAAGTATCATAACTCTGCCTCAGATGTTGGTTGACTATTGACCACATTTGTTCACTTTGTCACTCTATTTTTCATCCCTATTGTGTTGTAGCAGAGAGTAATGAGTGAGTGATACTCATGTGACATTCAATCACTAAACCCAAATAATGACCAAGTACAGAAAGTCATTAATTTGACTCAAGTGAAAAAAAAAATCCAGAGTCTACCAAGCTGCATTCACTTGGAAACCAATCAGCCAGGCTATTTTATGTCGATGGTTTATGCCAATGGGAGCAATGGCTAAATTCCCAGGCTTATAATTAGCTAGTGGTTGAGCCTGTGGAACAGGTGTTGGCAACTAAATTTTAAAAGGGGCTGTGAATTTAATTCTGCTCAGTATTAACTTTTTCCCATTATGAAATGCATTTACTTATATATTTTGACAAGCTGCAACTGCTAGCCGGAAGAAAAAGGATAATCTGTAAATTGTAGTGTAGGTCAAATAGGGAAATACTTCTAAGTAATTAATAGTAAAAACAAAAACCATCATAGTGTTAAGAGTGCTTCATTTTAGTTTTAGCTTGTTAGTCTCCAAAAATACTGAAAACCTATAAAACAATAGCCTAACTTGAATTTTTTCACTTCATTTTACCTCTGCAGTGAGAAAAATCTAGTTAGTCTTGGGCATGAACCAGCTCATTGAAATCTGGATGTATGTCTTAGGTGGCCATGGGAAGGACAGCTGTGAGGTGATCATCAGTTTTATAAAATGAAAGTGGCTTTCGTGGCATAGTTTTTGTTTTTCATTTTTATTCGAATCTATGACTGACCTCATAGGGGGCAGACAGAAACACCCAAAGGGGCTGGATGTGGCCTGGGAGCTGTCTGTTCTTGAAGTTCAAGACAGGGGGTATTGTTCTTACCCATATTCAAACATGAATGTAAAGTAAAAAAGTTGGATGTCCAAACTAAATGTGCACATTTTCAAACAGCTACTCATTCATATGCTGTAGAAATTCCTGAATCTGTTTCTTAACTGCTAAAATAATCAGTTCCTAAAGTAGCACAAGATCTTCTTGAGACTTGCTGAAATGATGAGGTCATCACATGAGGGTTTTCTAAAACATGAGTTAGAGAAAATAGGGGTTATTTTTGAGCTGTAAATCACATAAAGCTACTACAGGAGGTACCAGAGGGACAGTATAGAGCCTAAAAAGAAGCAGATTACCCCTCTCTTTTAATTTGACGCAGTAATTGAGAAGAGAAAATTGTGTTGTAGTAAAAGAACAAAGTCTGAAAGAGGATCATTAGCAAGCATCTTCATGCAGATGTCTGTTTAAAGATTTAAACTGAAGCTTAATTAGATGAAAGGTGATGAGTTCCAGGATTGCATTACAACAGACTGTGCCCCACCCCATTTGCTTTTCACACTTTTTCCCTGCATACAGCTCATGCCCAGTCAGACCAGAGAGTATGATGCAGCTCTAACTACAAATTCAAACCCTAAAAAACACAACTCAAAATAAATATTTTAGTATAGTACAACAGATACCCTTAGATCAAACATAACATTTCTGTAAACACAAAAACATCTGAGAAAACATCACTGTATTTCACAAGCCACTGCAACTTTTCTGAAAACGCCCTGACATTTCCAAAACTTTCACACATATTGATGATTTTTGTGAAATGTTGCGTTCTGTTAGAGATTTCTGAAATGTTGTGTTCTGACTTTGTGGGCACCTCACATTAGTATCGATGGGGATACAGACATAAAAATGGGAAAGACTGAGGTCACAGTGACACATTGAGTGCCAGTGTAGAATCTGGATGAATGCCCACAAGGCATTGCCAAGGTGCATTAAAAAACTTTGACTGACAGCAGAAAGGTGCAAAAACAAGTAGATGTGTCAGTGCAGTCATCACATTCAGAAATGCAGAATGAAATAACTGTGTGGGAGGCGTATTAGGGTACATTTAAAAACCACTTTTCTTAAATTTATTGGTCTTTACAGTCAGAAGGAGCCCTGACTCACCTGTGAGCTCACACCCCAGCAGCTCCATGCGTAGGGTACAGTGCCGTCTGCAGACTTGTGGGTAAATGCGCACATACTGGGCTTCAATGGGAGGGGTGAAGGAGTTGGCTGATGGAGCGTTGTTATCAACGTTACCTCGGAAAATCTGTAGCAGAGGATGAAATAACAGCAGATGGGGGGTGGGAAAGATGGTGAGACATCAGTTATGCTGTAATGTAGCAGTCTATCTGCCGCTGTCTCTAGTGTCTACTCCACACTCAACAAATTGCTGTCATTCAAGGTCAATGAGCTAGAATTACAGGGAAAAATAGACAATTTCTCGCACCATTTGAGGCAGTAATTCGTAAGAACAGTGGTGTGTTTTAATTTAGTGCTCCAATTATATCAATATACCTTCTGGAGTGTTTTATACAAATGACCTCAGATGGTCTGACAGAGACCCTCTGATTTGAGGGACTGATTTACTGCGTGTGTGGGGGCCACAGGGAGAGAAAGCAAGGCAATCGAGTGGTGTGTTTTCATGCGGAACAGGAAATGGAAGCTGTCACGGCGTGGCAACAGGCCAGCGTGGAAAAAAATAAATCCGCAACTTATATTAGTCAAGGATCAGGGCATGTAGCGACTTCCAACACAATGACAAATTCTTCAGCAGAGGAACTTTTCCCAGCTTAGTTATTCTGTCACATTCTTCAAAAACAGCGAGACAGATACTGAGGGAGGGAAAAAGAGACTTATATCAGAAAATATTCAAGTCCTGACTTATTTTTCCATGTGATAAATCTGAGGACGAGTTTAGAGGTTAGGGTCATTCAAAGCTCGGCCAAATGGAGGACAGTGGTGGTTTGCTGTCAGGAATGATAGAGCGCTGTGTGCCGTGTTTGGTGGCTGTTCATCCCCAAATAGTATAAAATTCAATCTAGAAGTCATAAAAGTGGAGGGGGGTAAAGGGGCAGCAAGATGGGCCTGGTGTGTGCTAGCTAATTAAAAAGCCATCTCATCATGTCCTCCACCCTGCCCTTGACTCGGTCTCCAGTCGCCACGTATTCATGTGCTTGAGTGTGGATGTGTGCGAGAGAGTGTGTCTGGGTGTGGTAGAGAGGAACAGTTGAGAGATGACAATGTGTGTATGTGTGTGTGTGTGTGTGTGTGTGTGTGTGTGTGTGTGTGTGTGTGTGTGTGTGTGTGTGTGTGTGTGTGTGTGTGTGTGTGTGTGTGTGTGTGTGTGTGACTCACCATATCCTCATCTTTGCCCTTGACTTTGTACGTTCTCCAGGTCTTGCCGTCATCACTGTAGGCTACTTTGTAAGACTTCACATATTCCGGGCTGCCAATACGCTTTGCACCCTGGGTAATTAGTCCAGTGACCCTCATCCTCCTCTGCAGGTTTATCTGTTAAGACATAAAGGAGGCTAACTCAGGGAATCATGGTTTCATATTCAGATAGTTTAAGCATGCACATCAGTGTCCTGGTGTGTGTATGCAAGTGGTGGGAATCAATGCTGCACCATGTATCTTCTCTGTCAGCGCCATTCGTCTTACTCAGAAAGTCTGTGATCAGATAGAACATTTAATCATTCCTCGTGCTCCAGATCCAGTCTGTCAGCTCTGTGCAGACTGACAATAGGGTGCTAGTGTTTAAAAAAAAAACAGAGAGTAAGAAGTGATGTATGTTTTCATAGATCATGTGCAGCGTGCACATGGCTGGGTTGTTATTATCTGAGGCTGATAGAAGTGTTTCATACTAGTTTAATGTTGATTTGATGTTTGTCTCTGACAGGGTGTTTGATAGAAAGGTTTCTAATAAAGCTGCGATGATTTCACAAATTTCCTCTTTTGAAAGGCAACAGCCAGCAACTGTCTCATAGAAAACTGTAATCTTTTTTTTTTCTTTGTACAGTTCTTATATGTTTTGACTTTGCTGAGATGTTGAAACATGTTTGCAGCCTGGTTCAAAATTGATCTTGGTCAGAATGGCTAATTTCTCTGTCTGCATACACAGAGTGGGGAGTGTATTTTTATAACTTGGTAGATTTGCAAATATGAAGGAGTTTCCTTTGATTAGTGGCACAGCTGGCTTAAATGACAGGCGTTTTTTATGATGTTGTTAGGAGGGCCAACATCTATAGCATATTAGCATTAGCCTCATCATTTGACCATTGTTTTCAATAATGAGCTTGCTGCAAATGGCACCTTATAACAGTCGTTCCCAACCTTTTTTTTTCCCATGTGCCCCCCCTACTTATGTGTGAAAAGGCAGCACACCCCCCAAGCCCATCTTTATATGGCGCTAGATCACAACAGAAGTAGTTCAAGAAAAACTTACTCATAGATCAGATCTCTACCTCGTTCTTTTATTTAACAGACTAAATAGTCTTATGTTAGATCTCATTTACATGACACAATGTCATTCTGTCTCTATAATGTCGCACCTTCTCAACTGTTCTTCCTGTGCGCTCTGTAGCGCACATGGCGCAGTTCAGCTCTGATGCTCACAGACACATTTGCGCACTCACATACAGACAAGCACACATGTTGCATGTACAATGAGACGAGAAAAATAAGGTGAAACCGGCGAAAGACAACACAGAACAAAAAAATCTCTGAGTGAAACGACAACAGCGTCAGATGAGCCTGTCGTTATGCAGCCATGGTCCCAGAGTTTCGGAGGTTGCAGAGGTGTGTTTATAAAATACATCGTTATGTTTCGAAATGTGGACAAAATTTATTTCTAAATGGATTTACAGAGACTTTTGTTTACCTCATTAATTATATTATTATGTTTTTTTTTCTATTTAGCATGCACAAACACAATTTTGACACCTTGATAGCCCTAGATCACTCAGAGTCCTGTGCACCCCCTGAGCCCTCTAGCCAGGTTGGGAACCACTGCCTCATATCACAAAATGCTTAAAGAAGCACACCACTTAAAGTCCTTCCATGATGGCTCTTAATTCCCACTTCTAGTAACATCGTCATCCAAAAGTTGCTCTGATAGTATCCCAGTGTACATCATGTTTGATTGACAGGCTGCAGCTTTCCCATGTAGCGCTGTTTGTTTCTGCCTCATCCCACCACATGCTGCCTCGTCTTTGCTCAGAGACCATTCTCTAATGTTATGCACCCCACATTCATCTTTTTCTAAAGTCTTTGTCTTATTACAGTCATTGCCGGCTGACGACCAAACTGCTGCGCGTTCAGTCTGTCACTGGTGAACTTGCCGAAAATAAGTCTGCAGAATTGGGTTATTTGCTAAATCGTAGATGACAAGTGATGACAGCTCAGCTCAGCTCAGAGTGACAACATGTAGACGCCAGTGGTGACTAAGAAGTGTCTCTTGTTAGCACACACACGCGCTGCCTAATTTATGTCAGTGAATATTCATAATGATAAAAAAGGAGGACAGGACACACAAGGCTAAAACAGTGTTAATATTGTAACACTTCTGTTAAGCTCAGTGACAAAATAGATAAAGCTTAATAAACAATAATGACAATTATTCATTTATCAGTCTGGCACAGAATTAAAACGAAGCTGCCTGATTTCCAGGAAAAACAGACACTTTGGCTCAGCATACTCTCCTGCTGACTTAATATTGAAGCTGCAGTTGTCAAGTATTACTCAGCTTCAAAATAGAAAGGAAGAAATGTTACAGTGTTGAGTGAGTATCAGGCAAAGGACGATTAAACCATAATGACCAAACTCCAGGAAAGACATGGAGACTAGAGAAAGAGAAATTCAAACTACTTCTCTGAATTGCTCTTTGGTGCCTCAAGGTTGCATTTCATCTTTTAAGATGTTGCATCGTGGACAAAAAAATCCATAACCTAATGTGATATTGCACACAACCAAGACTACAGTTGAGGCTTATGTTTCGTAAAGTCGGATGCTGCTTGAGAACATGAACTATTTTAAAGCCGATCCAGGAGAAATGGAAGCCTAACTTCACTGACAATGTGACCATATGCAGGATGATATTCCCTGGGCTTGAGCTCATTTTCCGCTGCAAAAGTATTGGTATTACTATGAAATAAGGCAATTTACAAGTAAAATATTCCAGAGGAAAAGCTCAAACAGAAAGTCTGAGCCTGGGAAGTTATGCTCTGCTTTTCTGCTAATGAAAATCTTCAAGCTGTGTCTCCTGAGGACATTACAGATTATTCAACTGGCTCAACAAAAAAGTGCTATGTCCACTAACCTCGTCTGAAATGTCAAGAAGTGAATGAGTCAGGTTAACTAACTCTTTTAGGGTGAGGATTATCTTTCGTAGTTTTATAGTGACCCATTTGCACATATTTCCTACATACTAAAATCACATAAGTCAAGTTAATTATATACAGGGAAGCATCTTCCAGCTTCACAGCTGCATGACCTTCTTTTTCTCATTCGCAGCATCTTCTCTCTGTTTTTTTCTCCATAAAGAGAGATACTTCTCACACTAATTAGAGGCTCTGTCACCAAAAAGGCCACCGCTGAGGGTAATTGAGGTGATCCTTCACACTTTTAACAAGCACTCAGAAGCATACGTCTTTCACCTGAGCCCTAATAGTGATGCATTTCTGTGTTTGAGTGAGGCATGGCTGGAAAAAGCTTCTGCGAGCTGAACTTTACTCCAAGGAAACACAAACAAGAAGGACAATTCAATCACAAAGGTTCACAACAACATTTTAAAACCACACAAAGTTATTAGGATTTTATCATGTACCATTCTTTACTGTATCCACTGTGATGTTATGATTATAACCTTTAAAATGACATTCCCATTTCTGATATTAGCACCAATTAATTGTGAAATAGCAGGGTAGAGAGTTGAATTGCCTGAGCATCTGACAAGTACTCTTCAAGTTTTGTTCAGACTTTGCAAAAGTGAGCCACAAGAAACATCCTGGAAGACAAAGTTTAAGCTGAACTCTTACCCTCTCACCATTTCACCCCCTTCTTTATTTCCTGAAACACTCGGTTTCCCGTGTATGAAGTGCTCTGGGTAAAATGTATGAGAGAAGAAGAGAAGAACTTGTACATCAAATGATTTCACATCTCCAGGTATTTTTTTTCCATCACAAAGGAAGTAGCACTTGTTTGCATGATGTGATATAACTGGTTTTCTCTCTGAAAAACAGTCTCTACTTTGAGAAGTAGTTTAGCATGGAAGTATCAGGGACTTCCTGGAAATGATTTTAGCCTGGATCTTGTATTCAGAGTCTTCTTTTGGGAAACACCGTATGGAGGATCCTTGGTATTTTTGGAACAGTTTTTCCCTGTTTCTGATGACAGATAATTTTAAAATGGCACTGAATACAACCTTTTGATTTCTTATGAGCCCTTTGGAAACACTATTGGGGTTATAATATCAACAAACATACAAGAGATCTTGCTCCAGTCAGACTGCATTAACATGGGGAAATTCAGATTGTACCACTGTTTTTGGTCTTTGCAGCTCCATATCCAAACCCCAGAATATCAGAATTAACAAAGCCTGGAAAACGTTGATTGCCACAACATATGAACTCACTGATTCATTGATTTCCATTTGGTAGCTTTGAAGGGCAAATTCAGCTTGGTTTCGGCCCCTTGAACATGTGGAATATGTAAGAGGATCACAGGATAGTCTCAACTGGATGGATAGTGGTCAATTATGATAGTAACCTTGGTTGCTTAGGAACCTGTTCCAATCAGTATTAAGCAGTGAGTCCTGAGCATTAAATAGCTGTGAATGAATAACACAGTGGTGTCCTAAAGACATGTCCACATCAAGGATATAATAGTTAACTAAAATGAAACTAAAAACGAAAACTAAAATTTAAAAAATACATTTCAGTTAACTCAAACTAATATAAACTAGAAAAGAAAACAAAAACGATAAGTAAACTAAAGCTGTATCTTGTGTTCACAAAACTAACTAAAACTAACTAAAATGATAGACAAAATTCCCTTAGTCATAGTTTTTGACAATATTAATAGCCTTTAGGATTTCAATTAATCCGACACATTTTCCCAAACAATTTTAGACAGTTTTAGGCAGTTGTCAGCGCCGCACAGCACCATCATAGTGGGGTATAGGGACGAGCTTGTTTACTGCACTGACTGGCTGTGCTCTGTGCTGCAACAAAACGTAGTGGAGCAATGAATTAGAGCATCTGTAATAGTTTAATTGTTACAGAGTCCAAGTTTTTATTTATTGAAGCTCATATTGTATTGTTTTTTATAAATTGTGTTAATATTAGTTTTATGTAATTTATTTCAACATTATTTTATATAATTTATGCTTCTTTTTTTTATACTAATTTTATATTATTTTTTTGTGTTGAAGGCAGCAGTCAACAGTTCAGTATCAGCATTGACTGAGCAGTGAGCACTATGTTGGGCTTGAAAATAAACAGTATGACAAAGTCTTTACTCTGACCTTTTTGAATCCTGCACCTGGTTAATAAGGTATGAAAAAACTAAAACTAAACTGAAACTAAACTAAAACTAAGCCTTGTTGCAAAAATCAAAACTAAATAAAAAATAGAATGCCCACTCTAAACTAAAAAAAACTAACTAAAACTAAACTATAATGACAAATCCAAAACTATTATAATCTTGGTCCACATCAAGTACTCTATAAGGGTCAGCTCTTGTACATAAGGATGAAGTATCTTTATATACATTCAGAAAACCAAGGCTAGAGCATGAACTCCCTCATGTTATCTGTCTATCTAAATGCATCTGTACTCTTCCTCTCAAATGCTCATTGTTCAAAATTCTGCAGCCAGGATCTAGTTCACTAACTGCAACACAAAAAAGAGCATTAAGAAACACTTTTGATATTTTCCAATAAACTCTCAAAAGCTCATTAAGTCTTATTTTAAGAGAAAGATACTCTTAAACCTGGCCACAGCTTTCAATGAACTTTAACACAGAGTAGCTAGTTTCCAGCCTTTTATATCACGAAACCGCTACTATTCAACCATGGCCATGTTTAAAACATACACACACACACACAAATATACACAAAGGTCAGAGGAAAACAAAGAAAAATAATTGTAAAAACCTTCTGTTGATTACACTTTTGAATGAAAGTGTGGAGGAACTGAAGGAGAATCGTCAAAACAAGGTTGCGCTGTGTCCTTGAAATGGCAAAGAGCAGCTTGGTGCATGTGACTCGCTTAACACTCATTGACAGATTGAAACAGCGTCATACCTCTATAAAGTCCCGTATTCCTACAGATCACTCAAGCTGAGAATGATATTCACTAAATCATGTCAAGTTTTTTTCCTTTTCCTTTCATGTTTGGTTTGTGGTCATATGAACAATCACAGATGCACACGAGAAATAGTTTGACATACTAGAAACTCACTGCAAGATTTGTTGCTCCACCAACAGTTCTACAGATGCACGGTGAAAAAAATGCAGTCATACAAATCCTAGAAATACCATTTGTATGTTTGTATGTGACCTCAGATGTAGTGTTGGACCATAAGCAGCACTGGAATGCAGCATTAACCTATTTTTGACTTAAGATAGCTCTTTTGGTTTCAGACCAGAATTCATTTTCCTTTAAGAAATAAAAAGTGAAAAAGCACTCAAAACACAGTCTAGCTGTGTATCTGTATCCTGTTTTTGTGAAAAGTGCAGTCAAGCTTTAGATTTTAAAAAGCACTGTGATGAAAAGTCTTTTGACAGGATACTATCAAAACAACAAAGCAGACAATAGAAATAGATGTGTGAAAAATAGCATGCTTACAAAAGGACACACATGTTTTAACAGCTAAGGTTAGAACAAAATCATTCAGGGAAATGTTCCCCTGCCTGACAAGAAATCAGAGCCCAAGCTGTTTTTTAAGAGTAAATCATGTCCCCAAATCAAATGTGAACACTGGATTGAGATCTGCATCTAAATGTTATATCATTAACTCTTTAGCTTGCTTTGAATTATGTATGGACCCTCTCAGCCTTCACAAGTGATTTGGATTGTTTCATCCGTCCAACAGGCGGTAGCGGCTACTTTTCCCTGATATTGGTCAGACCAGCAGCATATTTCCCCTGAGTGTTCAAATGCAATTTTATGTGTGAGCTACGCGCGAAGAGGCTGAGGAAAACTGATATTCTCACCCAACACAGATGTGTGAACAATAGGGCACTACGCACGCAGTCAACACAAACAAACCTGTATGCAGCAAATGCATGTTCTGTCTCCACTTCTGTGATGTTTTATTAAAAGTGTGATGTGTTGGATTCATTTGTTGAGGTGTACAGGGGAGATAGTTGGCTCTGGCTGACACCCAAAGATACACAGAGCACCAGAGAAAAACCTTACAAATTGCCAGAAATTTCTAATCCCCAACCAAGGGATGTCGTCTGCCAGTACAACCTGTTTCACATGACAGACGTGTGAACGCAAGTCACCTCACTGCACTACAAAAGAGCACCAGCGACTCCTTAGCATATCCCAAAACACTGACATGACTGTACACCTCCATACTCACATCCCAATTACCCAGGCCCTCTGTAGAAACACACAATGCCTACAGCATCCTGCGCATCATCCCACGTGGCATCATTAAAGTCAAACAAACCGCCTGAATGTTTTATGTCCCGCTCTCCTCAGTCTCTCTGTGTGCCAGGCTTCTTTTCTCTCACTCATGTTGGCTGTTTCTCTGACTCTCTTTGTCTCAGTTGTGTATTTTTTTTTTTTCATTTTTACAAATCCATTTCCACCCTGTCTTGCTATTCTCTTGTAGTAAGGTACTGCTTTGCTTTTGCTGTACTATGTTGTTCTATGACACTTTGTTCACCGTCCACAGATTGGGTGCTGCATGTCTGATAAAAGCATCTTTGTCATTGTAAAAGTGACTAAAAACTAAGAGAAATGTAAGGACACCTGAAAAAACTGCTTTTTATTGCAGCTATAGAAGATCAGTTTTCCTATGCGTCATATTGTAACTTATTAGGTTGTGTTATATTGTGTCCCACCCCCTATCAAATCATTTTATACCGTATTGAATCACTTCCTACATCATGTTGTACAGTATGATCCCTCATAGCATAGCACTGCATTGCATCACATAATGTTGTATGTGCTGAATATTATCTTATCATTTTCCACTGTTATGCGTCTTTGTATCTGACCGAGTGTGTCATCAGGACTTCAGGCTGCTGTTTTGTGTGAAAGTTCTTCCTCACAGCCACACACCATTTGACAGCTGCTTGATATTCCACTGCTGTTGCAGCACAGGGTCATGATGTATGAGTTTATGCTTAACATAAATCCAGACAAACAGTTCTTCAGAGGTCTTGTATGCACACACTGGAGCTCTGTCATTTCAGGTGAGGGAACTGCAGCAGCTCGAGCCACTTTAATCATTGCCTAACACAACGGGGCTGACAGCATATAATTTTGCTAGGGTTACAATTCTGCCATAGCACCCTTTGGAAATTATTTTCTGCATGAAAACAACCAAAAAGAATTGATGGTATGTCTTGGCGAGGCAGGATCAGTGAGGACAGAAGCATGGGGTGTGATTGTCAGGGACCACCAACCAATGTGTTATTGATCTGACGCTGTGCTTTGACAGTAAGCACTGACGAACTGCAAAAGCACAAAGACTGACTTAAACAAAGCGGCAAAGTGAGACAAAATATGGGTCTATTAATGTTTGCTGTGGTAAACATCCAGTCTCTTTTTATATCTCAATTCATTGGGATGTTTTCAGTCAAAGCTCCTCCGTGGTTATAGAAACACTGACAAAAGCGACAGAAAGAGGCACTGAATTCCTAAGCAGCATTCAATCTGTTTTCAGGAATAACAGGAAAATTACACTTAATAGCACTGCTGAGTGTTGTGTAAAATTATGCACCAAATCACTCTCTTGACAGCACAGTGATTTGCAGATCAGAATTTGAACTAGACATAACAAAAAAGCAATACATTGAATTAGATGAGAGTGTGCACTTTAGTTCCTCACAAGAGACCCCCCAATTTCAAAACTCAATTTATAACAAAGATACAGGAAGTGCAGAGGCTGTTACGTTCTTGAGCATTTCACATCCTGACATCAAAACAAGAAAAAGGCATGGCTGAGTAAGTGTTACTGAACAGCCACCAGCTATAAACAGTTCTGCCCCATCACAGTTCCTTCAGTTGACTACACCTGCATCTGTTCTGCCCCCAGCTCAAACTTTTTATAGCTCTTAATAAGCAGTAAGTGAGCCATCAATTTTAAAGTATCTGTAATTAAAACTAAAGTTGAAGTAGTTGCATTCTGACATTTAACAATTTATAGTAACTATCACGAATCACCAAGAGACAGTAAACTGTAAGGAGATTGCAAACCTAAATCAAGGCAAGAACAAAAAGTGTGTCTAGAACCAACAATGTGCCTGTGTCTTAATTCATCTGTGTCCTGCCCCGGCACTGCCCTGCATGTTTCCGTTCCTGTGACTGTGCTCTACCTGGATCCAAGGCCATCTGTCATTCTCGGCAGCAGTCCAGGCGTTGACCAGGCCCTTCCTGTTGAGGCGTGCAAAGTACGGGTACCACTTCTGTAAGCCGAAGAGAGCACGGTGGGTGGAAGAGGCTGTTATCTGTTGGTTGGAGATTATGCCGCCCTCCATACCCAGCGGTCCGGAGCACTCTGGGGGCAGAGAGGAGGAAACACACAGATGAGACTTCTCGTCATTCCAAACCTCAAACAAACATGAAACTTGGTTCACAGAACACACACAAAAAAACCACCACAAAGAAAGTATTTCATAATGACAGGGAGTTTGTCTTCCACATACTGTTCCATTTTTCCCCCAAATATCTTCACATCAAAGCTGATATCTTTGTTTATGTCGGTCTCAGAAAATGAAACATTGGACCAGTACAGTATCAGACAGAGCCACAGCAGCACTGCAGCATGTCCCTCATTTCTGGTGTATCTTTGTGCCGATCTCCTATTGAGAACTTTTCTCCGTCCATCCTGTTTTCTTCCTCGTTTACTTTAAATGCTGCTTTGATTATCACTACAAAATCCCTAACGTTCCCATTATGCCAACATCCTTCTGAGTCACAGCAGTCAGCGGAAGATTCCTCTCCGCCTTCATGCCGTCCACATCCGAGGGACTAACAGGTTGCTCCTTCATCTCCTCCATCAGTAACAGAGCCCTTGAGGTTCCACCCAAGGGGCTGCAGCCACTTCTGAACAGCTTCATCCCCAAAGTCAACAAGCTTTGTAACTACTTTAAACAGCTCACAGTACAGACTGCAGAATTACAGTGGGGAAGCACGACAGTGAGATCTTCAGACAAAAGCACCGTCCTCTTTCTTAAGCTGCTTGTTTTCCTCTTAAAATCCTAAGCGGTACATTTAGGCACATCAGGAGCATTTTAATTGTCATACCTGTGGTGAGAGGGATTCTGGAAATGTTTTCTCTAATACGGAATTTATTATGCGGAAGAACAAGTGGGTCTTTGTCTCTCCTTTTAGTAATAAAAAGCCTACTGGGAAAACAAACAATAATAGAAAACACATGAGAAACAAAGCCTGCCGAAGAAATAAATGAAAAGGAAGCAGTATTCACATGGTCAACTGGATGAAAACAAAGTTAGACTTAAAAGAGATCAGATTTCATGATCCAGAATGGGTGAAATCATGGCGTGGTATGCGTGCAAATTGTATAGTCAGTATTTCATGATGCTATCCCTCTGCCTGTGGATAGCCATTATAATTGTGGATACAAGTGTGCCAAGAAATTAGAATAATAAACTCAACTGTGGCTGAGTTGTTGCTCTAAACAGCTGTTGAATATTGCCATCAGAAGTGAATCAGATGTGATTGCAGGTCCTCAGAACCCTGCAGACTGAATAAATTGAGTTATAGAGTTTTGTAAGCGAGCGGTAGAATTAGATTGTCTCTCCATTGGACATCATTAGTAGCACAAGTTGTAAGATGGAACTTATCTACTTAAAATAGTTTAGAAATTGGTTTCCCCACAGCTGCGAGGTGACACAAAGTCGACGAGAATTCTGCTAAAAAGTCAGGATGCAAAATCCCCTGAATCACTACTTTTCCTGCAGCACAGTGAGTCTCCTGAACACTTGTGAACTGAGGATGTGCTGTGCTGAAGCTGTGCCAGATGTTCAAGTTTTAATTAGTTGTCAAGTCAAGTGTATAATGGGAAAATGCAAGTAGTTATAGCTGGGTGTTTTTCTGCTTTTAAATACATTCTCTGGTTGGATATCATTTGCAAATTAATGGATTCTCTACAATTTTTCAGCTATCACCATCTCCCACCTTCACGGGTGCACCTTCATGACCCCATTTTGAACTAGGAGATTGGGGGGAACATGCTGTAGTATAGAATACAGTTCGATACCACAGAAAGAAAAAAAAGAAAAATATTAGATGTTCAGTCATCATGGCATCACATACACTACTAAATCTCAATGAAATTAAAGATATTTATTTCTTAATTAGGGATGGGAATTGATAAGATTTTGTCAATATCGATGCCCTTATCAATTCTTCTTATCAATCTGATACTTTATCGATTCCCTTATCAAATCCTGTTGTGAATTTTCTTGGTACAAATAGTAGCTTTTCTGTGTCAACAACATTTAATTGAGTTTATACTGTAAGTGATAAAATGTAATTGGTCCCTGAGTCTGGATATTTTTGGGCATAATTATACAGAAACAGGTAAAAATTGCACACAATGTGACGGTGATGTACTGTGTTGTAATATTTTAATAATTCAAGTAGGCCATCTAGTGTCTCAAAGTGGTTATAGCAATGGTTTAAGTTGTTTGGAAGCTTTCTGTTGTTATGAAGTCAGCCATGAGCCTTTCAGTTGCCTTTTAGCTTCTGACATTTGAAATTCTCAGTATTTTTCACAAAGAGTTGATGTGATATGTTTCTGTGATGAAAGTTGAAATTCTATTCTGAAGCTGAAGTTATACTGATGTATGCTAACTGCTAGCGTACCAATGCAGTTTCCCAAATACTTTAGCATCAAGCTTGCGCTATTTTGTTATTCTAGTAAATAAGGTGATTTATACCATTTCAAATGTACTGCATACAAATCTCCTGAGAGAGAGTAATGTCCATTTCTTTATGAAGTCAGTCCTTCAGTAAAACTCTAAGCTGAAAATCCTGAATCAGAGTTTTCTTGGGAAACGTTATCAAACTGCTGAGCTAAGACAGCTGCAGCAGACTAGTCGACGTAAAGCCTGGCAGCTCTGGTACAATGTAAAGAATTGATGAGGGAATCGTTAAGCACAAAGACTAACGGTATCGATGGATTGAAACATTTCTTATCGATTCTCAACAGGAACCAGTTTTCAATTCCCATCCCTTTCCTTAATTTAAGTTTAGACTGAGAAGTTGGTGAAGCTACAGTGGTTTGACATTGTTTCCCTCTGTGTAACATCAGTAAATAATCAGGCAGATTGTTGGGTCTAAATTTGTATTGTCTTGTCACACTTATTTCCTGACTAAACAATACTTTCTCAGAGAAGATTATCTCTACTGCTGTACTCACTTGGCACACAGTTTATGAGTTCCTCCCACACCATTCTTGATGCTAATTTTCTAATGACAGCAGGGATTAAGGTGACAACAACCCAGGGAGCACATATGATGTGATATAATTCTTTTTGTTACAGCGAGTTAATCTGAATCAGATTCAAACAACTCATTCAGCACCTCCTGTCAGCAATTTTTTTTTCTAAATGATTGTAAAATAGCATCTTTTAAGAGCCAAAAACCTCAAGTGTTAAGGATGAAGGATAGTGAATGTGTCCCAAAAGACTGAGGACACATCATAGGTGTGAAGATCAGCTCGAGGCTCTTCTGCTCATAGCGGCTTAGCTGTAAGTGTCCCTGTGAATCAGCCTGCAGGGGAGGCCTGCAGCAATGGTCACCTGAAGGCTATGATGCCATCTTCACCATTTAAGCAAAACACCTGCTAACACACCACTGATGCACAGACCTGCAACCCCCACACACACACACACATTGACATAAACCAGCAGACAGTGTGAAACTGAAAGCTTCAGAGCTGTGAGAAGACTTATATCACAAAAAAGCCAAGAGTCAGAAAAGAATGGAACAATGAAAACATCCCCAGCGTGACTCCTCCAGCTGCTAACAGAGGGAGTTCAGGCGACAGGGGGGCCAGGCAGAGACAGTGAGTAATGTCTGAGGACAGTCCAGGGGGAATGACTCGAGGCCCGAAGAGAGCACAGAGAGTATATCTCTGTTTTAGTGTGTGTGTGTGTACTACCAGAGAAGTGTTTGTTTATTCCACAATGGTAAGTTACTCTTGCTTCACCAGTTCCTCCATGTGTGTGTGACTCATCGCTTCCGGACTGAAGAGAGGACGGTGTAGGTGGATACAGTATCCTTCTGCTGGAACCAAGGAAAAAATCTGAGTTTGTGAAGGCCAACGGGAAAGGCTCGTTTGGCCCATTTAAAAAGTCTGAGAAAGTACTAGCAGTGTTTTTTGAGACTTAACAATCCAAACTGCAAAAACTCTGAGTTTATCAAGTGCATACCCACACTCTGAATGTGGGCCAGAGTGGGGTACCTAAAAGCCCTGGCTGTGTTGAATGAAGGAATCCAAGCTGTATTAGATTTTAAACTTCCTATCACATTACCTTTAAACCTGCACCAATAAATATTTTATAAATTAGATGATGCGATCTCTTTTTTACATCCAAATAAAAGACAACAGTACCTATGTCCAACATAGACTGTATAACTAATGGATGTAGTCTCCCCGATGTCACCTGTCTGTTTCTGAAACCGACTTTTGAAGCAAATCAGCTATTGTGCCCATATTGGAAGTGAAAGACGCTTCGAGTACAGCCACAGGGCACACGGCAAGCTCACAATCTAAATATCTTCTAAACTTCTGAGTTAGGAAAAAAATCACCCCCGTACAGTGTGTGCTGATGGTAAAATTAGTGATTCCTACAGGAAATATTTTTTGAGCCAAGCAGTAAATAGGGTAATTTCTGCTGTGAAACTGGCTTTCTACGTATTTGTGACTTCCTGTACTTCCAGAGTCAGCCTCAAGCGAACACTCGAGAAACAGCAGATTTTGGCACTTTGGCATTGCTGTATTCATATTTTTACACCAGATGTTACCGCTTGGTGTCCACTGATGGCAGTGCCAACAACTTCAATTTCCTAAAGCTTCTAAAGTGCGTTTACTGTGTCAGGCTTAAAGCAGTTCCCTCTAGCAGCTTTTCTTCCCATGGTTATGACTTTAAGGCTTGTTTAGGTCAGTCCAAATGTCTCAGAACTGCTTAAATTTATTTTTTGTTAAATTGAAGTATAAACATGTTGAACATGTTTTTAGAATAGGAATCCACAGCATTGGCAGCAACAAAATTTTAGAAAGTGTCTGTTTTCCCTTTCACAATTTGAATTGTTTGGTGAGGAAAAAATGGCATAAACATGTGATAAATATAACATTTTAAACTATTTTTAACTGAAAGCACTGTGCAGACAGCAGAGGGTGCATTTGTGCTCAGAGTAATGTGCCCTGAAAATGCAGAACTTGATTGGTTTTGCGTGGAAAATAGACGCTGCCAAACACATCGTTGGTGGACACAGACCTTTAAAGTGCAGGCTATTGATTTCAGATAAGATATGTGATAGGAACATGTCAGCAGGTGGTGCAGTAACCTGAACAAAGGTCAAAGAAACTAAATAACTGATTCAACATGGTTTACCTTTAAAAAAAACAAAAAACAAAAAAAAAAACGTATTATATCTGTGTTTGGAGCTCTGTGTCTTCAGGGTAAATGTTAATTAAAACATGTTAACATGCATAGACAGACAATGCTAACATGCTTATGTTAATCAGGTTTCATACTATGCGTAACAATCAGGATTCGCTGGCTAACTATTGCTATTTGCTCAGAATTGTAATTAGGAAAAGGTGTTTCATCTGACCCATAGAGGGCAGCACATTATTTTAATGTTGTGATAATTACCTCATAAATGATCAGAGTTTTCCAACCATCAGTATTCTAAAGGGTTGTTTTACATGCCCACTGGTTACAGCACATCACCTGATTTAAACCCTGAAAGTAAGAACAACAGTTTTCCCTGACAGCCTCATGCTAGGGCCAATGGGCCATGTTACATCAACACAGTGTTGTATTCGTACTATATTTGTCTCGATGTTGTACCTCTTGGGCAGCTCTCTTGTATATTCTATGTGGATGTTGTGGCAAGACACTGTTGTGAAGTGGCGGTCCTTCTCACCTCGCGGCGATGATCGGCCGCTCTTAACGAGCTGCCTGCCAGCCGTCCATCAGAGCAGCAGAGCCAGCCGGCCCCCAGGCCTTGGCCTGCTGGCCTCTGAGCATACATCAGCCCCACGACAGCACGCATCACTAACACCACCGCAACCGTGATGTGACAGCTGAATCCATCTCCCACCAGCCCTACCTACAGCCTAAACAAATTAGAGCCCCACTGAAATTAATACCAGCACACCAATACTAATGAGCACACAGCAGAAAGAGGGGATGAGGCAGAGAATGATAAACACACAACACAAACATCGGCCTTACAGAAATGCATTAACCTGTGAGACCAGAGAAAAACATGTTTGTGTTGTATGTGGTTGCATGAGTGTGAGGACTAACCACAAGCTGGTTTGAATTTAAAAAAGGAAGCAACATTTCATGTTTGAATAAAAAGGAAAAAGGTGGCATTTTGTCAACCATCATAAATCAATTCACTGCAGTTTAAATGTTGATGGTGAAGAATAATTACCAACAAAAGCTGTTTTATAAATACAAAGATGTGACAATGATGCGCTAGAAAAGCTGTGACAAAAAGACCTCAGAAAAACAGGAGGGGACTGAAATGTTTGCGGTTGAATGTGAAATAACCAAAGTTCACAGGATTTTCCCTTACTCCATGTTTTATCTATATGTCGCAATACTTCTGTGAACAGTTAATTTAGTTAAAAGGCATAGTGTCCATTTAGGTATTTATCTGTAACATGGGTTCTACCGATATCATGTCTCACTGTTTTTTTTTTTGTTGTTTTTTTTGTGTTTTGTGTTTTGTTAATTGATCAAAACCTTGGTTAAACCTAATCTGGGACAGAGACAGAGACCATGTAACGTTTGATATTTCACAGTTTGATTAACATCAAAGATGAAAATTTAGTCAAGGGCGCAGCAAACCAAATGACTGCCCAGCTCACCTGTCTTTACGGGAATTGTTAGGCACTATCCCAAAAGTGCAAGGCAGCTCTAAGTGTAAACACACGTGTGTCCAGCAATCAGCAACTAAGAAAAAAATTAAGATTAGGAGTTTGCCCTATCAGAGGCACAGCTGACCTGACTGACAGACCGGCAGGCTGTAGTTGTGGTGAACAGTGGGGCTCAAAGCCCCTCAATTCCACCTCTGTACCTCACAGTACATCAACTGAATTAAGGTTGAGTTCAGCATTTCCAATATGGCACCTGGCAACGATAAGCTTCAAAACTGTTCTACAGAAACAGATGGTTGCTGTCACAGAGGCAACGTCCTTGTCAATATATAATCTTCAGTTTTCAGTGCACTTTCATTTGAAGTCAAAGAAATAGAAAACATCTATAGTGTGCAGAGAATAAGTTATCTGTTTCTTGACATGATCATTACCGTATAAATTATTTTTATTATGTGTTATATGTGGGCAGTATGTACAGTGTGTGTTATAGGCTACTTCAGCAAAGAATAATGCATTGTTGTTTAGTATAAAAATAACAAAAACAAAAACAAAAACAAAAACTGAACTTTACTGAAACAAATGAGATTTTTTGTTGGAAGAAAGAGATAGTGAGGTAGCAGCCAAACTAACTGCTACAGATACATGTTTTCACACAAACTAAAAGCTGTCCACTAAAGGATTTTAAGAAAACACTGACACCAAATTTTAGGAGAAAAATCTTCTGCCCATGATTTATCGGGCCTCACATTGCGTATTAATTAAGTATTTTATAGTTTATTTAACTACCCAACAGTTGAGATGTCTGATATTTCTATGATGTAAGTGAAAAAGAAACATGTCAGTACCTTTAATATGAAAACAGTGTAGATATTGAATTAGTAGAAAAAATGTCATCATAAAGCTGATAAATCTGTTTTGTAAATTATCTGAGCATTTCAACACTTTCAATGACTTCCTGGTGGCATTCATCCAGTGTAAAGTTGAATAGCTGTTTTTTTCTCAGTCTCTATTCTGTAACAATGCAAACAAGCTGTATTCTCAAAAAATGACAAAGTAAAGATTTAAGAGTTAAATAAATAAATACTCAAAGTGTATTGTGGAACCAAAAACTGGTTGTTGTACTTATCGACACACTTTCTATGAGCAAACTGTACCCAGAACTCTGAAATGCCTGGTGCAATACTGGACCATCAGTCTTTTAAATCTGTCCCTCACAGGTTATCATGATGGGACTATCCTTTAGAGCAACATAGACTCAACACTTTCTGTAACCTGCCACTTCAACTCCTGACATCAGTGTATCTTGTGAACTCAGTGCATTTCTTGTTATCATTCATACCATGCAGCTGTGACTGCTGAAACCAGGGATTAGGCAGAGGGAAGACTGTAATTCTTTCACTTAGTTTGTAAATCTCTTATACATTCTGAAACATATGTAGCAGACTTAATTGTCCTTCAAATCTGAGATCTCGATTCTGCCTGTTTCTGTGTGTGTTTTAGATCCAGGCTGTTTTTCTCTTTTACATAAAGTAGCTTTGTCAGGAAACATAGATTTCTGTCTGGATGTGTTAAGAGTGTGAGCCCAGCTGTAACAGAGTGCACTGGATTTCAAATGGAAAAATAAATGAATAAAATGAGGTTATATTGCTGACTCGAGCGCTTTAGGGGTGTTTGGGGCTGTTTACATCTATACTGGCTGAGCAGTGCTGGACTTGCTGCCCTTTTCACCTTGAAGCGATTTGTGTTTAAGGGATAACATTTCAGCATAGTTCCACTTATGTGGATGTAAACACCAGCAAGCCGAGAGCTGTCTGTTTCTAGCACAAGATTCTTACATCTCAGAAGCGAAATGACCAAATAGTGAGAAAACCTATCCTGATATTTACAGACTTTGCTGGAAAACTGTAAATAACTGAAGCTGAATTAATGGTTGTCGAATATGCTTTACAAATATTGAAATAATATGGGGAAATGGGAAATGGCATCATTGCACAAATAATGAAGCAAAGCATCTGTTCAATGAGCAAGATTAAATCCTTCTCCTCAACTTCTCCACTCACTACGCCCACCAAGTAAGAGTGGCTGTACTTCTCTCTGCCTTCTGTTATTTGGTTTACAAAACAGAGCTAAAGCAGCTCTCTTCTAGGTGGAGAATTTTCCTTTTTTGTTTTGCTGAACAACAGCGCTGCACCTTCAGTAAGACAGAAAATCTGATGAATTAATTTATAAGGAGCAGCACAGAGGTTTGCTTTGGGCTCTGAGTCCACTGATACATAAATCCTAATATGTTCTCAGACAAAATCCCCACAATAGCATAATAAACACATGAGGTGCCTTTGAGCTTGCTGGTTTTAAGCATAAAGAAACTGTTTACGATGAGACAAAGCTCTCTAGCTGAACCACTGTGTGAAAGAAATAAAACAAATGAATAGATAAATGTGGCCCTACAAACACAATCTGGCGATGACTTCTCCTTTAAAGTGCGTATATTGCTTTACAATTATTTTGAGAGCTCATAGTTTTAGTCCTAACATCCAGGGTTAAGGCTTCTTTCATTCAAATGTTCAAAGGTGCAGAAATAGTCGCTATATGGTTTATGAAATATTTAATGTGCTGTGCATGTTTGCAGGCTGCCCATACTTTACATTTGCTTTAAAGGTCTTTAAGATCTGATAAATAGGCAAGTCTGTTACCAAGGCACACTCCGGCTAGTCTGGTTAAATGTCCTTTAGGATTGACTTTGGTGCCAGTGATTCAATCATAAGATTTAAGATTTCTAACCAAAGCTAAGAATATACTTCTTTTCAAACCAGATTCACTGCAGGCTTCGTTTTACATGATAAAAAAAAAATCTAATCAAATAACAAGTGTAATATTTAACAGACAGAAGCAAAAAACATCAAATTAAGAGTGCATGTTTCCATCAATGTCTTGTTAGATCATCCCTCCAGATATAACAAAAATGTCACAAGTACATGAGTTATCTTATTTTCTGTATTCCCTGTCTAGGGGGCTGATAATGCTTATTTCCCATGAGAAAGTGCTTTGAGCATCAGGTGTTGCTGAGACTAAATTTATGGTTTGAAAAGTTAAAGAGAAGACAGAAAAAAAAGATCATTCTAATTATGATGTTAAAATAATGAGCACTTACTGTATTGACAGTTCCTCCCCATGTACTCTCCTGGGCAGTCACAGGAATAGTTGGCAACCAGATCTGTGCAAATACCCCCGTTCTTGCATGGGTCCCTTTCGCATTCATTAATATCTGAAAGAGCCAAGACACACAAAAAGGTGCATTCATTTATTTGCAGAAGACATGTAGGCAATTAGAAAGACCTCATCCTCATTAGAATGCATTGGCAGAGAGCGTATATTGAATTCTCCCTGTGTGTTTCTTGATTCTGTCTGCTCATGGACGCTCTCACAGAGACACGGCTTTCTTAAAGCTAATAAATCAAACTGCTTCTCAGGAGACCTTTAACGCTGGAACACGGGATCCAAGTTGTGAGACGTTAACGGCAATTAACCTGTGTACTTTCTTAGTAATATATATAATTATATTATATTTTGGAGTACTTTATAATGTGGGTCTTGATACAATCCTTTATGAAGTTTTGTTGGTTCAAAATTATATCTAAAGAAATGCTAAAACCTCATTGTTCCTGGACAGCAAAAGCAACATTTATTATAATTGTGACATCAAACAAGTCTATATTTGTAAAACCATGCTGTCTGACAGTGTGCCTGACAGGTACCATTATCAATTGACAACCAAATTATGTGATTGAAACAAATGAATTCTATCATTGATACCTTGGGGGTTAATTCAAAGCTTTTGTATTTATGATGCTAGCCCATATAGCATTATGTTCCTGGGGCTGAATTCCTGAAGGGTGAGCCACATCCTCATTGTCTATGCTGAGAATGGCAAATGCAAAACAGTGACCACCATCCCCTAATCAAATTAACAGGAAGCGCAGATACGTGTCTGTCACAACATAAACTTCTGAAGATCAACACTGAAAATTAATTGAAATGCCTGTGTTATTTGTCAATGTAGGAGCACATCTGTAATCAACCAAATTGCAAATTTTCAAACAGCTAAGTGTTCGTATGTTGTAGAAATCCCTAGATTTGTCTGTAAACTGCTCAAAGTGGCCCATTCTAAAAATAAAAATAATTTAAAAAAAAGTACCAAGAAATCTTCTCGAGCTCTTTATGAGACTTGTTGAAATGGTGAGATCAGGTTAGATGCATTGGCTGTAACTGGTTGTTCAGACCCTGCCCTGAAGCCATGTTTTCTTAACTTGTGCTGAGGGATGCTTCTGTGTGTTAACAG
Organism: Halichoeres trimaculatus; assembly: GCF_033239565.1. NCBI lineage: Eukaryota > Metazoa > Chordata > Actinopteri > Labriformes > Labridae > Halichoeres > Halichoeres trimaculatus. Next base: position 25,490,957 of record NW_027437183.1, read on the forward strand.
ACTATAATGGATGGCAGCTATACAGTGAGGAGAGGACTCTTGAAGTTCTTAGCAACTAAGGGCCAGACCTAGATGGCTTTTCAGTAGAGAGGATACCAGTAAATTAAAATTATATTTGCATGTCTGGCATTTGTGGTACTTTATTTTGTGTTTATAATGTCCCTCTGGTATGCACATAGTAGCTTTACATGATCAATTTAGCTACTGTCTCTTCAAGGCCCCCAGCTCCACAAACTGCTTTCCCTTTGATTGGCTGGACCCCTAAATACCTGTTTAGTGTGGAGCAGAGGGTGGAGCAGAGGGTGGAGCAGAGGGCAGACACCCCCCCCCCCCCCCCCCCCCCCCCCCCAGTCATTACCAACTACACTGACACCTTCAGTTGTGACTGTTTTCCTCCTGGGATAGCCTCTTGCCGAATGACTCATTTAAACAATTATAAAAGTTGACAGTCCATCCCACCAATCACACCTCTTCTCTTCTGCTACTGTGAGAGCTTTACAGTTTCACATGGATCACTCAGGTTGTGAAAGTAGAGAAGGGGCAAACATTAGATCAACTTTGAGCACATTTCTAATGACTTACAAACTTGCCCATGGCTGCAAGGATACTTTTAATCCTCAAAAACATACCCTGAGTCATCTGTGACTCATAGGTAAAATTGAGCCTCATGAATATGTACCCAGGCTGGAGATTCAGGGAGCTGAAGAAAGAGAAACATGATTAAAATAAGCCTGTCATGGTGCTTTGTATATCTGAGATGTTATCTATCATATCTACAGTCACTTGGGCACTTCAGTATCTAAAAATATGTATCTGTTTTTCAATGAATGCCTTTGCTTTAGAGACATACTGTCATGGTTTTCACACATAATGGTTACTTGGGCAATGTGGTGTTAGGCTATCTTTAATCTGCAGCAGAGCAGAAAACTTCATAAACTAAATAATACACGGACTGGAAGAAATGAGAGAAAGGGACAGAGAGAGACGTATCGAAGGTTATGTGATTGAGAATCCGTGGAGGACCTTCACATCGACTTTATTTGCTTGTAAAGTTGTTGGATGAAACTGGGCCTTTCAACATTTCCTAAAGGACAGTAAAAAAAAGTTGTAAGGTTGAACTTGGAACAAATTTATATTTCGTTTTCAGTAGGAATGCATAAAAACACAAGCCAGATTTTTTGTCTGTGCATCCGTCTTGATATCTCTTTCACTAGCGCCCTCCTGCCTTGACTTTAGCTGATGATGGAGACCCCCTGCTATTCAGTAATAGTCTGTTATAGGGCTATTTCATAACATTCAGTTGGTGGTAAATTGAGAGTACTGAAAAGAAAAGCACTAAAACACAACCAATAAGAAGCAGATTTTACAAATGGTACTACAACTATTTTTTTTTCTCAAAGGAGCATTCTCTCTTCAAAGGAGAATATTCAGAGACATACACTGGGCAGTTTTTTGATTGTTTCACTGCCTTGCCCATCCCCTCCCGTCAGTGCAGCATTGGTGACCTTCAAGGACAAGACGCTCCTGTGATGCATGACAAGTATGATCCTCCATTTGTCAAGTTTTTAACAACAAAAAGGTCAATCAATACAACTTCTTTTGTGCACAACAACCGCTCCCGTCTCCTTTTTTTGTTTCCCGGCTGGTGCATGTCACAAGGCCAGTCACGAGATACAAAATGAATACTTTGCAGCAGGGGTGGCCAACCTGCGGCTCGGGAGCCGCATGTGGCTCTTTGCCTTTCAGCATGCGGCTCTTCGATCCATTCATAAATATATATATATATATAGTTAAGAGTAGTGGTGTGCTGATCAATCTAAAATATTGATATACTGGCGCCAACGCTGGGATCAGTGTTGATCAATGTTTGGGTGTACAGATTGATACTTAAGTTTCAGTTTCTCTTCTCTAGTAAGAATTTAAACACACTAACAAACACACTAAAACTCGCCTTGAAAATTGGAAATGTATTGATTTTCGTTTTATGTCATTTCGTTTATATGTGAGAGGAAGTGTGTTTGTAAGACCCCGCATGTGACGTGGCTTTTTGTAGTTCCACGGTCATTTTTGGGGCTCTTGGTCTCCGACTGGTTGGCCACCCCTGCTTTACAGTTTGTTCATTCTAGGGTATAGAAGAAACATAGTGGTGCAAGATGCTAGCCTCTGTGGAAGAGGACCCACTGCATATGAAAAGCTCATTGTAAGCCAACAAATAAAAAAATAACTACCGTATTGACTCAAATATAGGACGACCTCAATTATAAGATGACACCCTCTTTTTGAGACCAATCTTCAGAAAGAAGCTGAAACTATTTTTAATTGAAATTTAGAGAAAATAATTGAAGCAATATTAAGAGACTGCTTTCATGTTTAGCTCTACAAACAATCACTAAAATTTTTACTTCAAATGCAGTTCCGATGACAGTTCTGGTAATGGGCATGCTTTTGTTATGTTCTTTAAAAAAACATATATCCGCCTGTCAGTCTCTTGGAAACAGCTGCTTTGGGGGCCATGATAAGCTTTCTCTCTTTTACAGTTTGCATTTTTCAGACTGTCTTTTAGACACCATCTCTGGACATTATACTCCTTAACCCAATTTTTTTCTGCTGTTTGGCAGTTGTTCAACATATTTGCTACATTGATTGTCATTATCTTCAAATTAGAATCATAACTGCCTCAGTTGTCTGTTAACTCGCCCAACTATTGGTCCAGTTTGCTCAGGACAATCACCACATCGCACCATTTCTTATCCCCTGTCACTGTATCTCTGCTGTGATTGACAGATCACTGCAGGCATAGTGAGGTATGGCGCCCTCTGCTGTTTTGGTTGTGTACCAACTGTCAGCAAGTGTCAATGGTTAGACCCCGATTAAAAGAATCCCACCCCCATCAAATTATTTTCAAGGAAAACAAAACCCCGTCATATGTTGGGGTCAATACGGTACTTGTGCATTCAGGTGATTAGACATTAAATCAAACTTTTTACATTCCATCCCTACCTCACGTGTTCAACCAGAGGCTGCTATTGACAACACACAGCACTTTCACAGAAAGACTGCATCGATACACAACTGTAGGATAAAAAGAAGAAACACAAACTGCAGGATTCCCTTGTCAAGCTGTGAGTGATCTGTTTATGTGACATTTATTAATAGAGATGCTGCCTTATAGTCGCACTCTGCCTTTGCACAGATGGTCTGTGACTGTTTGTGCGTGTCTTTGTGTAGATCTTTTCCAGTTTTCCCTCGACATTTCCAGAGCATTTTAATAAAGCCATTAAACACACAGAGTGCAGTTGGTGCACAAACTCCAGCTCCACTAAATTACATCATGGTGGGCTTAACATGGTCTGCAGTCCACTGGGTACAATATACTTGCAACATGGTGACTCAACCTATGTGAGCTGACGGGGGAGATGCATTGTTTACTCAGGCTGGCTAGAGCAAAAGACTGGAGCTCATGATAAAGGCAATTTCACGATCTTACTCCAATAATTAACTCCAGTTTACTGATTTCGGTATGGGAAATTGTTTAAGGGCTTTTGATGGTTTCAATCTAAATTATCTGCTACTTTCAGATGTAGGCCAGCTATTAATTTAAATACTCACACTGAACTGATAATAGGCAGAACTGATGTATTTCAACAGTTTTGAATGTCTAAATGCTTGTGTTACTTAAATAGAAACAGTGCACTAATCAGATGCTATTGTACTTAGCCGTACCTAATTCTAGCACTTGTCATGTTGTGTACAAAAGGGTTTGGGCAAGTGTTCCCCTGTTTTCCACTTATCTTTACAGGAAAGGTTGTAACAGTGTTTTGATGAGATAGTACAAGACACTCTGATATTATAACTAATCTAAGACCTGCCAGCGTGACAATAAAATAAACTGAGATCCTACTGACAACACACAATTACAATAAATGACAGACAAACAAATGCTCTTCAGTAGAAAAACATCTTGCTCATGGGTGGTTATTGGAATCACTGAGGATTATGTTCATTTTTGTCGTTTCTTTGAGCTTGTGGAGCTCAATGATCCAGTTAAAAACTTGAAATTCACAAAGCAAAGCCTGACTCATTTAGATAAACAATGGTGGACACCATAAAACAAATCAGCCATTTAGTTTTTAATGGAGCTATTGTCTGTAAGCAACTGTGACAACAACAATAAACTTAGAGACAGAGCTCTTAATCAAATGAACTGCATGGGCACAAGAAACACTTTAGTGTTTCATAGCAGTGATATTTACGCATGTTGTCTGGTTGTTACTAATTGCCAAAGTGGAAGACTTAAATGAAACGGACTGAGGTTTTAAAGCCACTCATGAACACTGAGATGCCATTAGTTCAACTGATAACTGAATAAGTATAAACAGTGCAGTAGCTCTAATGAGGATTTTTCAAGATGAATGGCAGACATATCTCAGAGTCTCTTTTTTAAATAAAGGACTTCGTGAGGATTAAAGAGGAACTATCTTATTTTTTACAAAGTAAAAATGCTGGATGTTCACACCAAACTTGTGGAAATCCCTGAAAACTGCTCAAAACAGTCTGTTGAAAAAGACAGCATGAGAACTTTTCAAGACTTACTGAAATGATGACTTCATTGTAAAAATAGAAATATTCCCTTATCCATCCTTTCATGCATGAAGACTTATTTTAAGACTTGCATAAAGGAGCCAATCCCAGAATGCATTAGGGTAAGATGCTACGTACACCTAGAAAAAATCAACCACAGTGCATAAAGAAGAATCTAGGCCAACGCCTCCGTTTATCCATTTTCTACCACCTATCCAGTGTTGTCACAAGCAGAAGTCCAAGCAAATCAACCCAAACAACCCTCTACACAGTAACATTTTCCAGCTCCTTCTGGGAGACTCTAAGGTGTTCCCACACCAGGTGTAATATATATATTTCCTCCAGTGAGCTGTGGATCTACCTCGGGGCCTTTTTCCAGTTGGAGATGCGCCAGGAGTAGGGATGGGTACCTTTCACATATGAAGTGATACGGTACCAATGCCCGGTACCTGGCAATCGGTACCGGTACTCAACGGTGCCAATTTTCGGTACTTTTTTGTGCTTATTTGGTAAAAAATATGAGTTTCTTTAATAATTTTTTATTTTTATTTTTCATTTTAACATATTTATTCTTTAATATATATCCTTGCAATGCTGTGTTCATGTCCAGCATGGAAAATTGCCTACTCGTCCACTCCCTCATACTCACAAAGACGCATTTAGGTACCTAAATATGGTACCTTTTGATTTTTTGTGAATCGGTACCCGGTACTTTTGACAGATTTCGGTCGGTACCTATAAAAGTACCTAATTCGGTACCCATCCCTAGCTAGGAGCACATCGAAAAGGGTAGGGTCCAAGAAATATTATCATCAAATGAACAAACATCACAACTGGCTTCTTTAGATGCAAAGGAGCAGCAGCTCTGGTTGTTCCCAGCCCTGTCTCCTGGCTGAGCCAAAACACCTTTATGAGCAAACTCATTTAAGCCACTTGTATCTGTGATCTTGTTTTTTCAGTCAGAACCCATTGCTCATGACTGTAGGTCAGGGTTGAAACGTAGACCGACTTGTAAATTGAAAGCTTTGCCTTGCAGCTTCTTTCCCATTGCCCTCTGCATCACTGCAATCTCTGTCGTTCTCACAATCCATTTTACCCTCACCCAACAACAAAACCCTGAGATATTTTAACTCCTTTACTGGAGGCAAAGACTCGCTCTCTACCAAGAGAGAGCAATGCCTCAGTTCAATTTGCTGTTATTTCACCTCTGCAATTACTTCACTGAAATAACTGAAGCTGTTGTTACTCTTCAAGCTCATATCCTGCAATGTTGCCACCAGTGCTGTGAAAGTTCAAATACAAAGGTGAGCCAAACAGGCTGGCCACTGAAGTAGCCTGGAGCACAACATGCCACTGAAAGAGGGAAACACAGTGAGCCCATCTTACAATTTGCTTCCCTTTTATGAGAGGCCATCGGCCCTTGGGAGATCAGCACAGGGAGAGTGAGACTTAAAAGCGGCGTATTGCCAGTAAATCAGGTGGGAGAAAGGGGATTACTTCAGGGAATGCAGTTAATCCACCCGATAAAAACTAGAGAAGAGAGGTGAGGGGATGCATGGAGAGGATGGGAGAGGCCGACACTGTGGAAAGAAAAGGTGTACAGAGGGGGAGATGTGATAGCCCAGTAGTCAGGTAAATAAACTTTGTTTGCACAACAGCTTTAGCTCAGTGAAAGGCATCCATCCGAGAGGTCTCCCTTACATTTAACAGTGAAAGTCTACTGTTCTACATTTAAATAAATCATTAAGCCTGATATACGATGAAACAACACTTTACAGCTGATGTGTTCAGTTCAGAGCAAATGGCACCATCTCGGTTGTGGTGATTTTACAGGCCAGTTTGAGCAAAGATTTCTACAGTGGATGGAGACAATAAAACTACTAGGCATAAAATTTAATGCAATACAACACATTGGCTCTCCAATAACACCACTTTGTTGAGCTTATAATGTTCTGTTGTTGTTGAAACTGGGCCAGAATGATGAAGATTCTACTTAGTTTGCATTCAGCAGCATTATATTGGACTTCTAAGTCTCGTATTATTTTCTGCAACTTTAGATAGTTTAGAGAAAATAAGCAAAGTAGACTTGCTTCAGATGAAAGTTGACAGTTCAATCAAAAGAACATAAATCCTTTGTTCTGCTCAAGAGGTTTATTGAAATCAAGACAGTAACTAAATCAATGTCTATAATGTTTATCTGGATTTTCAACATCATCCCATAACACAAATCCTCAGATTTTCATCCTCTCCTCAGGCGGCTGGAATGGCTCTCTCCCTGCCGCTGCTCCTTCTTTGCTCTAAAAAGTGCCTCAGCCAGACAGTAATGAGAGCAATGAATAGTTCTAGGCGTCAGGAACTAACCCTGGCTGTGAGCACTAAATTGGTGATGCAGTGAGTCCAGAGAGCAGGAAGACGCCTGCGTTGGGAGGGGTCACCTGTGCCCCCTCCGCTGAGCTGCACTGACCTCTACAGCACCTGAACCTGCGACTACAGCTCCACACACACACACACACACACACACACACACACACACACACACACACACACACACACACACACACACACACACACACACACAACCGGGTGAATCTGCTTTTTTCCTGTTCATTCAACAGGAAGGTCATTGTGTCATATTTTGCACAAAGGAGAGTTACTGAAAACGTAAATATGCCGTAAAGCTGTGGTCAAAAACTGATGGAATTCTATCAAGCGTATTAAACCTTTTGTGCTTGTCTTGGTGTGAATAATTGTGCAGCAATTGGTGTTTGAGAGTACTTCAAATAAGTGGTTGGAGAACTGATGACAACAGAAGTTTGAAAACAGAACATTTTTGCCGTCAGACATGTTCAACAGTGTCCTTGAGATGATTTTAGAGACCTGCCGTAAACTCAAAGAGCCTGATGCTTTATGAGTTAAGTTTGACAGCGGATCACGCTGGGCTGATGGGACACAAGTTAATAGACCTGTTTGGACAACTGTGGCTTACAAATAAAGATGTCGATACAGGAAGCCACTTATGAACACATCCATACAGGAAGTCCAAGGCTTTGCCATGTTACTGAAAGACACCATTTAGCATCCACACAGGTCATTGTTGACATTTCTAGACATGTTCAAATGCTGCTCAATCTGCCAGAGCTGATAAGCTAGCTGGTCAATTCAGCCTTCAAATAGCATTAGCTTATTGCAGAGGCCTCCTTATACAAATGTTTGTTCACTAGCTTGTCAAACAAGCTGAGGTGCAAGGCGAGACATTTGTCCATATTGGCTGATAGGAGAAATACATTACAGCAAGAAAGCTAATGTTTGATTCAATTTGCAGCTACGTGGCTCTGCTATTCCAGTACACAGCTGCTGTTTGGCTGTCAGTCAGCAACTGCTTCAAACCAGCAATCAAACTATTAGAGGAACCACTTAATGTAAATTCAGTTAAAGAAAAAACAACGTTTAACTGCCATACACTGTTTCCCCATCAACTGTACTAGCTGCTCTGCTTCACTGAGAGCAGAAATAATTGAATTAGGAGAGATCATTTAGATCAAATGAGCACGCTAATTCTAACTGGACTTAAACATACATACAGTTGTGTGAGAAAACCCCAAAAATGGGTGCACACAACAAAATAAATCACCCAAATGATTGAAATGAATGTCTGTTAACAGCCTGTAATCCTCTCATGCTTGTAAAACCCCTAAAACGTAATTAGCTAAATGAAAGGTAATGTCCCTGCAGTATTGCCCCAACATCTCAAGCCACTTAAACCCATTAAATTACAGTGAGACGATGGATGAAACTGAGTAAAGCCTTATTTTCTTACTTACCAAACTGGAAGTCACACAACTGGAGGTTCATCAAACCTATGCTTCCATAATGAGATGACTCATTGGAGCCAGACTCAGGCCTTTCTTTATCGGTTTTAAGAGCCAGAGGACTCATTAATGTTTGGTGATCGCACTGCACCTTCTGACCAGTCAATCCAGATGAGATACCACAGCTTGACTGCTGTGTTCATTGATTGACAGGAATGAAGTAGACAACCAGTTGTTTATGCCTGCTGCATAATTAACCCTTGACCTTGAGCACTTGTCTCCTCTGGAAGTAATCATCTCTCTTTTTCTTTTTTCAGCAGTTCGGGTTTCCCCCTGAGGGAGGGTGTCAATGATGTCCGTTGATTCATGATGGTACCACAGATGTTGGATCTGAAACAAGATTGCAATCTCCGGGCAGAGAAAAGATTCATCTGGGGATAAAATGAAAAAGTGATGATTTACAGAGGTGGGATGGTATTCTGAGTTTGACAGAAGTAGCTTTTTCCACTCTCTGATCAAGTACTTTGTTTGGGATGTTATGAGAGCATAAATTAATAAGAACGTCATGTTCAAAGAAGAGGATTATTTGTTATATTACGAGGGCTCTGCCGACATAACAGTGGTTTCAAGCATATTGTTATTCTGTTATTCTCTGACCACAAAGACAGAATAAAACAGAATACTTTATCTGACTGAATGCTCTTTATGCGTTAGAACAGGATGGCCAACATCATTTGCGTCATCTGTAAAGCATACAGCCACTGGTGTACACTACAAAAACAGTATACACACATGTTCAGCCGATAAAAGAGCTCCAGTCCTGATAAAGACAGCAGCTCCTGGGCTCTCCTGTCATGATTTCATCGTGATGAGTGTCTTTCCTGTGCTGCAAGCCTCACAGTTATTTATTCAACTTGTGAATAACACTGTTCCTCACTCATTTTTGTCAGTTTTGAAGTGACACAGCGTTCGCTCGGAAGAGCTGAATACAAAAGCACCACCTGCTCCCATCTCAGCTGGAAAGACACCTCAGTAGTTTGCATGTTCAGAGTGAGTGCTTTATTACCAGTAAAAGGAAGATGCATGCCTTCTTCCCCAACCTTCATTTCATTCCATGTTGTAGCTTATCTCATTCTGGTGTCCGAGGTTCCTGCTCATTTTTCTGCATGACTAAGTGCTCATGCAAGCTGAAGCGTAACTGTAGATGCATTCAAATGCAGTTTATTGCACGTACATAACTGTATCTATGCTGGATGGATTATTGCTTGCCTATGTAAATTCTAGCCTGGTAATTTCTATAGTGCCACTGTACTTCCAGAAATGCTGACACCTCCACAGAGCTGCAGCCTTGTATATTGACGATCAGCCTCGGGTTTCGCTTTTGACAAGTTAAGGTGCAGTGAAACGTGTATAGTCCACACAACTCGTGGCCAAGACAAGCCATGTCTCTCCAAGTTGAGTCAGTGATGGGAGATTGAACATGGAAGCGACTGTCTCCACTGTCAATCTGACCTGTCAATCTCTCCTTGTCTTACCCACGCCACTGAAGTGACTCTCAACATGAAAGACAAGATTCCTGCCCGGGGTCTTTCCCAGTTGAAAGAGAAACTTCAAACCACCAGATGACACCCTGAAATGTGTTTTCACAGTGATATGTCTTAGCCTTGGTCATGGGCGTGTGGACTTAGCATAAGTATTGATTTTATTGATCTCCTTTACAGACATTTCTCAAATCTCATCTCATATGCAGGTTAGTTTTCACAGTGGGGCATGCTGTACTATTTCAAGGGATATGATGATGCATGAAGCTGTGAATTCAGGATTAAGAATAGTGCATTCCAAGGACTGGCTTTTTGAAGTGGGATTAGCCCACTGAGAAGTTATTCAGAGCAGCACTCCAGAAGCCCTTGAAAAGGTATCTTAGGATGCACTGCAGAGAGGTTCTGAGAAGCCAAACACTCATCATTTGGAAAGACATGCAGACCGGGGGGCTTCTCCAGAGCTGGGGTGTGCAGAATGTGAAAAGCCCTCGGCTCGCAGACAGAATGACACTCGGAGGAAAGCCTTAAGTGTCATTTTAAGCTTACAGATGGAGCCTCTACTGCAGGTGTGTGAGGGGAATACTGATGCAGCTCGGCAAAACATTGTGATCCACAAGCTCCTTAACATCACTGAGGTATACTTACTGGAATGTTTAAGAGACACTCTAATGGTCTGAGATGCAGATTGAGAGCAAAGAGCAAACACAGGCTTAAAGTGGGAGAAAACAAGACGCCAGCAAATCAGAAAAGCTCAATATTTGAGAATGTAACTTAACAGCCAAAAATAAATATGAACATACTGGATTAGACACTGCTGTCAATCTTTGTTCAACAGAAAACAAATGATGTCAAATGGATTTTGGAAATATTTAAAGAACTATACTTGTCAGCTCACACACACAGACTTTACCCAAAGTGCCCCACTATAACTAAATAATATCACAGGAATACACAATATTTCAGTGTGCACTGGCACCAAAAGAAAAAGAGAGGGATATAGTTGCTGGGAATGCAAAACAGGGGCAGGTGATTTCACCTTGAAGCCTTTACAACATTTAGACATGTTAGCTTTTCTTCCACTGTATTACATGTGTGAAGTTGAAAATGAAACAGGAGCAGGTATTTTTTGAGAGGACCTTGTGATAACTGGTCACAGCATTACAGGCTGATGAGGATGGTTTTAGTTTTGATCAGATTGTGCCACAAGATAAAGCTCAGGGAATCTGTGCAGTCTGAGTATATTCTATAAGAATTATAATTAAAGAAGGGTTAATCCCCTTTAGATGATGAAAAAGTCTTAACAAGCTTTACTCATAACCAGATGAAACACGTCTAGAAATGTTATTCCTAATAGGAGAAATGAATGTGTTATATAACCTTGACCTTTCTCAGAGAAGACGTACAGACAAAAACAGTCTGGTGGAGTTTGACACCTAAAAGCAGACAAAGAATGTTGCATTATCACCGATATATAAGATGTTAACCGAGAGGGAAAAGTCATTTGAACAGGGGTCAGATTCTGAATGACTTATGATGACATCAATATTTAAAATGCTTCGGTATTAAGATTGATTGAATTTACTAATTCATTTCCTCACTGACCTTTCTCTGAACTCTTTTTCTGCGTGTATAATGAACATGTACTTGGGTGCTTCAGTCAAAATGTGCTTTCATCCTTACAGTGATCTCACATACACATCATCTCTTCAATGCCGAGTCATTTTATCCAATCAGAGAGTGAGTAATGCCATAAAATCACTCTACGGACAACATCAAAAGTTATGTTTTCCTGAACTAACTCCACATCCTCTTGAGCACCCAGTTTCCTGAGAATGGCAAAACATCACTGAAACCAATGTGTCCACTCAGTGACCGTGTTAAATATATGCAGCCCTGTGGAGTCAAGCTGAACATTTATCAGTGCTCTGTTTTGGCTTGCTGTGCCAGCCAAAAGCCCCAAGCAGGACTGAATCTAACTCTTTTCCACCACCTGGGATTTGGAAATGCATCTCTATTTATGCTCTGGCTAGCTGCCAACAGGCTCCCTGCAAAGGCTGCAAGGTGACGGTGCAGCTCAAGTGTCCGAGGGGGCTTCACACAATTAGGCCCTGGTTACTGCTCGTTCCTTACAGTGTTCCAGGGGAGGGATGAACCAGGTGAATAGGTGTTCAGAGAATTGAAAATAAAGGAGAGGGAAATGGAAACAGAATAAATATTTTCAGGTTCTGTGTAAGGGAAATTAAGTTTACTTCTTGTGCATTCTTTGCTTGTAGGTAAAAGCACATTTTTATTGTTCTAAAGGCACTTAATAAATAAATAAATAAATAAATTATGGTAATTATATCAAAAGAAATTGAGGCACTTTCTTAAAGTAATTTGAATATTTAACTTTTTTTTTTTTTTTTTTTTAACTGTGCTGTGTTTTACTGTTTTGCCAACAAGGCTGCACATCAAGCCATCTGTGCAATTCTTTCATGTACCTCCAAGTTTCCGAGGGCATTTTTCACAGTTATATTTGGTTTTAACAGCAAAGCTGAATTGTTGAAAAAAAAAGAAGGAAAAAAAACAAACAAACAAACAAACCGTCAACCGTAATTTTGCTGGCAAAGCATTACCTTGCCAAGGAGGAAAGGTCATCTTACTCAAAGGATGTTTTTGCAGCAGTTTTATTTGGCTGGATTTGCAGAATCCAGACTGCTTACTGAAGCTTTATGGAGGAAAGTGACAAGTTAAAATGATCAATGAAAGGTCCCAGCCCTGGCAGATAAAGCCATCAGAACATGCATAAGGCTAACACAGAGAGGCTAAAGGCCATCCTCAGGTAAATACTGTCTTTTTATTCCTTGTATTGAATTAAATTGAGATTCAAAAATCAGGTCAGAGATTATCAGTCAACGAAACACATCTACCGAGAAAGCTGAATAAAACGTCTCTGTCAGTGGCATGGGAAAAAAAATGGCCCTAAACACCTTGATTCCAGCTTGTTTCCACAGCTTGTTATCCAAAGTGCCCTCTGACAGAGTCGAGATAGGGTCAGCTCCTCCTGGGATGAAGACAGGGCAGCAAGATATCTGAGAAAATAGACATTTGAAGAACAACACTGATCTTTGACCAGGACTCGTTTGCAGTGTGGATGTTTTCTCGCAGAGACCAAGAAGCAAACATACAACAGAGCAAACAAAACATGATTTAATATTTGTATCTTCTCGGATATGCATGCTCTGTTATTGCAGTGCTCTTTAACATACCGGTAGGAGGATTTGTGGGGTGCTCAATTCAAAGGACTCATTTTGTGACAGCAACTACCAAATAACTAATATCTGTACTGTTTCTTTGGCTGTTCCTGCTTCCTCTCACCACTTAACTTAAAAGATAGAAAAATGAACTTATCTATACTGACAAATTCAGTCCTGTTTCCTTATACCCAACCTTTATACCTTAACTAAAAGCCAGTATCTCTCTAACTTAGTCTACATTGTCTATACCGACCTACTGTAGGGTCTTTGCACAAACAAAGAAGATAAGGATAAAACCATCTCTTTATCTACCTATTGATGCCCTTTGAAATATGGTACATTGAGACTTAAGCTATTTATGTATCAAAGGTTAAATAAATAAAAAATAAGCTTCACCAACCAAAGCAGAAAAAAACAAACTAGCAAACAAACAAAAAAAATAGATAGACCGCCCTTGAAAGGAAATCTTTTGTATAACAGCTTCAATGCAATACTGCATATTTTCCTCAGGAAATACATCACTAGACACTGTTAGCATGTCGTAAATGTGGTTTCCAATGTTTGATTTCAAACATCACATAAACAGGGATGGTTTGAACACCAATCTCAATCTCTTCAGACTGATATAAAACAAAATTATTAGAGTCATCCAAAAGCCAGATTTATTGTCCAGATCATTACAAAACCAGCACATAATTGATGCTCGGCTGTTTCCAGTCGCACAAATGTGCCCTGCTTTGAACAAAGAAAGACCAAATGTGCTGTGAGCTACAACAGCAGCACTGTTGGCTCCAAACCATATCCATCTTTCCCATTTTTGATCTGCAGAGACTCCAGCGAGACAGAGGGAGAGAAAGAGAGAGCACACAAACACTCCCTGTCTCTCGTGGAGTTGTTGATCATTGGCGTCTGACGGTATGATTGTGGTTGCTTCTTTGGATGTCTGGTTGACAGCGGACCCTTCCCCCAGAATTCTCTTAAGTCATCTCTTCCTGTAAATGTAGCTTTCAAGCCACAGACTGAGAGCAGTGGGTGGGCTGTGGGATTGTGAATGTAATGTTGAGAGGGTGTCTGGAAATGGCCGTGTCCTCTGCTCAGCTCTATATCACAGTAATGGGGCAGTGAGAGGAGCCTTCAGGCTGCCAGTGGCCACAATAGCTCTGCAGCTTCTTTAGGTATTGGGTCACATTTTTGGATCTGACAAAATGAAACTGTAGTGGGAGTAAATTTGTTCTCACAAGGAAAACAGTGTGACATTTTGAAGGATTTCACCAAACAATGCACTGCAATGAAAGACATAGGGTGAACTCAATGAAGATATAAAAAAAAACAGAGCTATACTCACTGCTACAATGCTCTTTAATCCTGAAATAGAGCAGCAAAATTACAAGTTGAGGACAAAAAGAGGAAGAACAGAGGCTCTGGTGAAGCACCGTAAGTTTCCCTTAGAAAACAAAGTGGGGAATTATTTATGCTAATTTATGCATATAAAAATAAAACTAGAGTGCAGATTAGCATAATTCAGTAACACTTCCCGTCTGTTGTAAGCCACAGGCTGTTAAGGCGAGACAGATTTATACCTACAAGAACAGACCTGGGGCACTATGACTAAACTGATGCCTCTGTTTATTCTGAATTAGGTTAACTTTCCGTGGACAGAGTAGTCCGTCTGCTTGTTTACCACAGAAAAGTTTTCTCCACAAACTTTTTCACTTACATATAATTGTGCATGAATCAATCTTAATCCAGTTAGCTAAGCCTGCCCTGCAAACTCAATTTTTTTTAATAAACTTGCAGTGAAAACTCCTCTTAAAACAAAATTCAGCTGTACAGCTCATATGATCTAAGACAGTCAGTTCATTTCTGCACATGAACAGCTTCCCCCCGAAGCTATGAACAAAATAGCAGCGGCCCTCTGTGGAGCCTCACCAGAGATGAATAGAAAGCTGATTCTGTGGACACAGCGGCAATTTGCGGGATAATTTGTTGAGAATAAGGGCTCATTTTCTGGATGAGAACTGCTATCTTTTCTTTAAAATTACCACGGAGAGAAGGAGCAACCACAAGCTTTGAAAGCCCAAATGTTTGGTCTCAACATTTTAAATGAGGAAGAAACATCATAAAAATGTAAAAGTTCAGCAAAAAGAAAAAAACAAAACAAAACAAAAAGGTTATCAAAACAGAAATACTTCTTCTTACATGAAGCTAATATTTAATCTTTTATTCTTCACATTGTAATTTAAAGGACTTTTTGGAGTAGTGAACACAACTCAGAGATTGAGACTGTCAGCTCAACTTATTTATTAGATTTCAGGAGAGCATCGTCATAAGCCGCGTTTCCACCAAGCAGTCAGGTTTCGGTTCGTCTCGGTACGGCACGCTTTTTGTGGCGTTTCCACTGACTTATCCCAGGACAGATCCCAAAATAACTGAGACAAGCCGTCCCACTTTTTGGGACCCTTTCGTATGGGTGTCAGACTGAAGTGATACGCTCTCAAAAGGCGGAGCTACAACATTGCAGACCGCTGATTGGTCGGTAGAGATGCCATTTCTACGTGTTTAATTATCCGGACAACTTCACAAGGAAAAACTATCTTCTTTGGCAAATGACTGGTGATGTTCCTTGGACAACCGCTGTGGTCCAGACTTTCTTGGTCATCATCAGCAAGGAGGTCGTGCAGAGGTAATTGGATGGGGCCGTAAGGAATGAGAAGGTGTTTCGGCTCGTCTCCGAGCGTATGGCAGCTGAGAGGTTCATGAGGACTCCAGAGCAGTGCTCGAAATGCAAGAAACTCTGTGCCGAGTACCGAAAAATAAAGGACCACAACAGCCGGATAGGTGTGCAGAGGAAGAAGTGGAGATGGTTCGACCTCATGGACGCCACTTACAGGTGCCGACCGGCGATCAGAGGGAGAGAGGGTTACATACCAAGGAGGCAGTTTTTTACGTTTTTTTTATGTTTTATTTTCTAGGAAGAGCATTCAGAGGGTACTTTTTTATGTTGTATCAAGTGAAAGGGCATGCAGGGGCATCATTTTGTGATGTGTATTTGATCTATTACAGAGTCATCCAAGAGAGCACTACCACAATATTTTAAATTAAAACACTAGAGAAACCAAGGGGTTTTTCCTTCAATAATACACCACTGTCAACAATGAGCATTTTCTGTGCAGCTGTGTAGCTTTTTCTCATACCATGTCTCTCATACATGATCTGATTTGTCTAGGACAGCCGTGGGGTATGGACCGTCTCTCCAGGATGCTAAACTCAGGACTCTTTTCAATCAGACCAGTGTTCTGATTTAATGACAAAATGAGGGAGAGGAGCTACTAAGAGTGGCGCCACAGTCCTGGTTTGTGGCTTTGCACAATGGATTCATTTTGAATCCCATCAGCTTGTGTGCAGTGGGTCACGCATCCAATTTTAAGGTACCTCTTTCAAAATCTTCTGTCATCTGCGTACAAGGAGATCTAATGCTACCTGAAACTATTTTGTGTGATGCCATTAACATTTAGGAAAAGAGGAAAGGCATTTCCGTGCTTCACTGTGAACTTTACTGCTGTGACTTCAGAGTACAGCAGTGCAGTTAGAAGGAGATAACAACCATCTTAATCATTGAGGAAGAGGACAGAAAACCACAAGCCCCCAGATTTTTTTCCACTCTCCTCTCTTGGTGGCCTCTATTTCTGGAGTGAGGAGGAAAAAGAAAGTCTGAATATCGAGAGCCCCCTCCATCCATCCTTAACCCTTGTCATCAATATAAACTTGAAGATCTGTTGCAACAAAGTGTGAGGTTCAAACACATTTGAGAAGGGCAAGTCTTTTTGTTGGATGAGGTGCAGGTAACCACTCGGAGGTTTGCAAGTCAAGAAGTGGGAGGGTGATCCTGAGGGAGAAAAAGACTCTATCTCATGTCTGACAAATAGCCTGTTTTTGTTGTCTAATGTTTACAGGTGAAGATGTACACAAGCAGTGTCCTTTTTGATACTCCTCCACGCTGCCTCGGGGTGTAGTGCTGTTATCTGTGCGGTAATCTTGCTCTGAAGAAGAAAACTGAGAAGAACCAGCAAATGAAAGAAGGGCAGTACACGTCTCTTTTTTTCTCTTTCTCGTCACTTTGTAATTAAGTTAAGACAAGTAGACAGAAGGCCTTGTAAAAGATTGTCGTGGAAATAAAACCAAGAAAAAAGACTTAAAAAGCTCTACTGGATACTTCCTAACCAGCTGAAACGCGGGAAACAGGTCGCTAATGCAGCCCTAAACGTGCTACCGTGGAGTAAGCACGGAGTGAGTCCTTATGGAGCCCCTTCTCTCCCCCCTGTGCTGATGAAAGGCGTCTGTGATCTGTCCCAGGTGCATTGACTAACAGTAATGGCTCCTCGCGGCTTTACATCAGGCCACAGCAATAAACAGTCCCTGATTATCCTGTGGCAAGGAGCTGTGCAGGCAGCAGGGCTAATACAGCATGATAGAAACAGTCAATACATGATCAAATACAGGGCCATGCATTAAAAAAAAAGTCACACATCCTACACTTGGCCTCAATCAATCCTGAGCTGCTGGTGTTACAGGAGAAAAGTAAAGTCAGGTATTGATGAAAGGAAGATGGAAATCACCCAATGTTTTATACCACATGGATGGATAGAAGAAGACTGATTAGAAGATGCAAGTGAGTCATTTGAAAGATAAAATTTGCAGATCAGTGTGGTAGTAATGCTTTATTATACACTGACTTCTTGTTTTCCTGTGAAAAAAAAACTCCAGCATGCTATTTTCCCTGTGATTTGCAAAGAACTCCAAACAGTTTTCTCAGTGTGAGAGAGAAAGAAATGGCATCAAACCAACATTTCTGAATGAAGGCTAAGAATAAAAAGAAGCTGAATAAAGCTGGATCGAGCTTCCTCCGCAAGACTGATAAGTGCGTCATATCATCACCTGATCTGACAACAAGAAGAGAAGAATTTAGTATTTCATTAGCTGCAAATTCAATTTGTTTAATATTGTTAAACCACGCCACGAGTTTGGCTGGTCACAAAAAAAAACTGAGATTTCTGAAAAGGAAAATATTTAAAAAAAAAACAACAACAACAACATAAAAATAGCAGTTTGTCCTTCATACACTGAGAGTGTATGCCCTTAAAATGATCTGCAACCCTATCATGACTGAGGCAATCAGTCCCAATCTTCACACTGTGACAGTTCATTATGATGTTTGGCTACCTGCCCAAAAACACAGCGCTTGCTCTCTCAGGGACGTAGTGCCTCGCTATTCTAAGATGAAGGACCTTCTGACAATAATGGCTCAAAGAAAAGAGGGATACTAACCTTACGTTTACCCTGGTTTGTCTGGGTTGTGCTGTGTCTAAGGCTTTTAAAATGCAGTAGGAAAAGAAAATCCTCCCCAATACAGTTTTGAAAAATCTGTGCTGTTAGCAGAAGAATATTAAAGAAGATCTACTGTACTCATTAGTACCTTTCATTAAATCAGTCTGGGACACCTACAGAGAGGCTGTGCATGACATGCAGCTTAAAAAGTCTGTATCTTTATTTCATGTCCATGTAAACTAGAGTTTTAGAACTATTCAGTCTTCTGATGAAGCACTTTGTTCTGGTAATATAAAGTGAGCCACAGCTTGTGGGTGTCACTCATTTATGTACTCATGAGCTTTGTCTATTAGCTCCCCATTACAGCCGTTAGCTGTTAGCTATTGTTGTGTTACCTGCTGTTACTATATCACTCGCAGCTTGTGGTTCTGAGCTAACATAATGGTCTTTTAAGATGAAACAGCCCCAGGTTTCAGTAAGAGATGAGAAAATCCAGCTTTGCACTGGCCTCTTTAGAAAGGAGTCATTAGCAAAGTGGTGAGCACAAACAGCTATGTTGTGGCTACTGTATCACTTTGGTACTTTCGTCTTTAATAAGAGAAAATATCTGTGACTTTCCCTGACAGCCAAAGGAAAACTTACAAGCAACTTTCTAAGACATACTGAATGAACAAAGTGCAAATCAGAGGAAAAGCTTAGCAGTGAAATAACCCAGATTCTGAGTGGGCGTGTTGTGAACAGAGCTCCTGGATGGGCTGGCTCTTAACATTGCTCTAACAGGACAGCAGAGCCTGATAAAGCTCAGACCAGGTCATGCTTAGTTTTTGAAACACGCTGTTCAGACACATCCAGGATTTACATTCAAGGTTTAGTGTGGGGATCTAATGGTGCAACTGTATAGATCAGCATATTATGTCTCACTTGACATCATAAAATTTGAAAGCTAGCTTTGAAATGTCATATTTAGTGTTACATTTTTTGGTGTTAGAAATAAGTTATTTTGGTATCTAGCAGCATAACGAGATTGACTGACTACTAAACCTTCACTTTGACACCTACTGTGTTTTCACACTGTTGCCACCTTCAGCTGTGTTTTTTTTTTTTTTTGACATCTACATTCTTTACTGAAATCTCAACACCTCATGTTGACGCACTGATGCCTGTGTTATATAAAAATAAGTCCACACATTAAGTGTATAAAGCAAAGCACCTGACCATCAAAGAAGTCTAAAATAGCTTGTACTTATACCGGCTGTCCATGTGCAACATCATTCCTGGCTCTGCCTCATAAAACTGCTCTAACAGGAGGAAAATGTAGTGCAGGTATTTAGGGTAACGTTCAAAGGTGTGAAATTGGATTTGGCTCTGACGGAGCGAGGAGATACTAAGAGCAACAGTAAAAAGACAGGGATGGCTGACGCTTATTTGATCTTACGTCTCTATAGTTGTCAGTTTATATATGAAGGCAAACACTGATCTGAGCCAATGCTGGCTAGAAACACCAGATTACTGTAGATATCACATTAGATAAAGGCTAATCCTACAATTTAATCCTTTATCTATTTTTAAATAATCTCTAAGTAAGTAGTGCAACCTGAGTGGCAGGTATGGATTTACTTAAATGTTAACTAAAGGTCCAGAAATCATTCAAAGCAGCAGATTTACTGTGTTTCCACAGCTACTGGCTCATTAATAGAAAGACGAATGGATTTTAAAAATCGACAGATGCTGAACCAAAAAGTATTGTACATCACAGTATGACTACATCATTATTTTCTCATTACCATGAATGATGTTCATCAAAACACAAAGATATTATGTCATAAGAAGCATCTCTCGTTTTGTGTTGTTCAGATCGTACAGAATGCCCGACCATAACTTTTTTTTTTCCCTTCTCATTTGTATCCTCTTTTGGGCTTGTCACTCATCAAAAGCTGACAATAAACGCTAACAAAGCCAGCTAAGCATCTATTCTTGAGGAACAATTATTTGTATTCCTTTATCATTTAATTGCAGGAATTATCCAGACACAAGATTTGATTATTAATGTCTTCAGATACTGCATTGTTCCTCCCCTTCCTTGTGTCTGTGCCTCACCCACTCTCTTCCATTCATCTGTAATAACCGTGAGGAGCATTGGCAGACATTAATGTGCATTCAGCCCATATCGAATCAGTTTCTCACCACCCTGGGGGCTTAATAGGAAACAATAACTGAATTATGACATGAATGCTGGCCAATTGCTCACAATTCTGGCTGCAGAAAAACACAATGACATACCGTTGATATGGTGACTCGCTTCATTTCCTTTTATGTTATGTGCCTTTTTATCTAACAAGGGAGGGAAAACTGTGATTACAGAAGAAAATAAAAACTGACTGACAGTGACTGTCCCCAAAATAAAAGCCTTTTTTTTTTTTTCTCCTGAGCTGCTGTCTTTTTAACCTTGATGTAACTACGACAGAATTATGGGCCAGTTATAAATACTTTCACCAAGCATTGCTCAACATCTCTCTTTCTCTCTGTTTGTCTCTCCGTCTCTCCCTCTTTGCTCAGTCTCAACGGGCAGTTTGCACCATGATACATTAAATCCATTACTTACAAGCACACCTGCGATGAAGGACAACTGTGTTCTGCAGGCTAATGCAATGCTCAGCCAAGCACATACACAGGAGCCACAGGACTCGGCCTATATATCATTCTGCAGGATTTAGCACTTACGGACATCTACTTGCTATTTCCAAATCCTGGGAACCATACATAATGCAGAGGGTTTAAATAAAGACATCAAGACATCAAGACATCAATGTGAAGGTTTGAGGCTTTTCTTCTGCTGGTCAGGTGATACTCATTCTAGCTGTTATAAGCTTTGACAAATCCTGGTACTTGCTGTGAAATTGACTTGGAAACAGCTCGGAACAGGGACTGTTTAAAAATCAATCAGGTTGCCCCAGAAAAAAAGAAACCTGACTTTTCTTAAAATACCAAACAGCTCACTCTAATTTGGTAACTTCTCCTGGCAACCAGGGGAACCAAAGATCTTGGTTTTTGGGTGTAGAAATTCAAGACTGACGCTCCAGGAAAAGCTTCCCAACAACTAATAATCTAAGTTTTCATTTAATTGTGTTTAGGAGAAGTAGTTTTTGCTGATTTCTCATAACTTTTATTGAAAAATGAAATGTCCAGTCTGATTTCTACTAACAGGCCAACACCAGAAATTGAAGAAAAGGACTCGTGCCAGTATTTCTGCAGTATCTGATATGGTTACACCCACCTGTCAAAGCGATTTACCCTGGTGCTCAGATTGAGGTTCTGGAGGCTTATAAGTTCAGCAAGTCTATTTTAAGATAGCGCATAAATTGTACCTGGGTGTAGAACAATGTTCCCCCTCTAATGTAAAATATTATCTCATAGGCAGCAAAATTCTCCTCTCACTAACCTTTATTAAAAGCATGCTCAACAAAAGAAAGCAAGTTCAGCACTTCCTTTTTTCGAGCAAACCCACTATCATCTTGCTGGTCTGCTCCTCTCAGCAGAGATTTACTTCATCGCTGCCGTTCTATGCACAAGGTTGATATTTGTGTGGAGAAATCTTTCCAAATGAAATGATTCAAACTTGGTGAAATTACATAAAAAAGAGGCCAAAGTTTTCTAAAACTTTTTTTTTTCCAAATCCTGGAAAGACGGTGTAGAGAACCAAAACGGAGGTGTGTCTGACTTACTGTGCTGGCAGTGGACTCCACTGAAGCCTGGCGGACACTTGCAGATATAACCGATGAAGGTGTCGCCCCTGTAGGTCTCACTGATCTCACACGTTCCTCTGTTGTGGCAGGGGTTTGGGTGGCAAGGGCCTGGGAGGACAAAAAGAGGAGAACACTGATAAGAGACCCATCTTCTGCTATGATCTGAGGTGCCATGTGAGGTGAGCTGGCAAGACCGTGATAATGGGGTACATCTTTGACTCATAACGACTCATAACTAGTACAAGAACACAGTGTTCTTGGTGCCTGATTCCCTCTGGTGTAAAACACTGTTGACTGAAGGCTGCCATGCCAACAGTAACAAAGACACATTCTTACATAATCTTCCCAAGCAAGTAATTTCAAAGTGAGAAAACAAGTCAAACTGTAGATTTGGCCATGCATTTGAAAAGATATTCATGGAAAAAGTTTAAATATTATCCACAGTGGGAGAAAGGAGGGGATTGTTCCTTGGTTATTGCCACCCAACACTGTGGACCTAAGGGCAGCCTGAGGTCTAGAAATTCTGAATATGTCGCCTCCAGGAGGGAAAAACTTCACCCTCTCAGAGCTAAGTGAAGAGTACGGACAAGCTGCACTGTAACCTGTATGCAAAAACCAGCCTGCATGCTAATACAAGCACATGGACTGACACACACAAAAGTACATACATGGGAGTTTGGGTTGTCCAGATACTGATTTTAATAGCTTGAACTAAAACAAAAGGAAGTTTTTATTTTGAAATCAGTATAACTGGATGATGAGCGGACCTTGTTATGTACTATTTAAAGTTAACTAGACCAAATAGCTTTGTGTTGGTCGCTGTGCTCCCACATTTATGTGGCCAATTATCAACTGTGTGATACAGTGCAAGACTGTGTTTGCTCGGAGGACTGCATAAATGTTTGCAGCTCTGCTGGGTTTGATACACTGGCTTGAAGGATAATTATTAGCTGACCTTCAACCGTTTGTGCTGCTTGTAATTATTTGTGAGAACCATGGACGCTGTGGACAGTTTTAAGAAGGAGCTAAAGACTGGTTTCGTCAGACTTGCCTTTGTTTCATCTTTTTATTTTTTATTTCTACTTTTAGGTAAATGTCTGAATTTAAGGTCCACTGATTTTGCTTTTAACCCTCCACTGTGAAGTACCAATGTCTGTTGTCTGCATAAACTTTTGCACACTTAACTTAATTTGGGAAGAACAGACTGCACATTTTCAAGAATTTCTGTTACGTGTTGTTTGTTCACCAAGAATACAACACTGTAACTTTGATTACAGTGACAATGATTCTCCTTTACCCTGATTACAAAACTATGAATGTTTTTTTTTGCACCCATTGAAACCCACTGATTGTAAATCAAAGAAAAAAATACTGTCTAATACACAAAGCACATAAAATGGATTAAATGCACCACAAACTGTGCTGCAGAGCAATTTGCATCACTAGCCATTAGGTATTAGGAATTGGGGTAAATTGCAAATTAACCTCAGTACAAAGAATGTAAAAGTCATAAACACTGGCCCTAATGACCACGCCTGGTTAGACTGAACATTTTTAAATCTAACAAAAGTTTATGAAAACTTTACCACAGTGTTCATAGAAAACTACTCAAAAATGTAAAACTTTGTGAAATTTGTGCCACACTTGTTACAGTTCCAATGTAACAGAAGAGTCTCTTCCTGTTCAGTTAATCGTCTTTATGAAAAACCTGAGCACCACAAAGGACGAGAGCGAAGTGAAATGACACAGAGCAGATAGCAATGAGATATTGATGCACAATCCTTGATGCTATTTGTGACATGAATACAATTCTTGGTGGACTGTCGCCTTGGCACCCCAGAGTCAATAAGACTTAGAAAGACACGGTTTATTGGTTGAATTCAGTAATATACATGAAATGCAGACACAACAGTGACTTACACTTAAAAAATGTTTACTACAAGGATGACATCACACAAAATATAAAAGAGTTTGGCTTTGTTTGAATAAACTACATGTTCATTGTAAGTTTCCTTTGTTGCATAACACCCTCCCCACATAATGGCGTACTTTGCGAAAAGACCCTTTGTTACTTGTCCAACCATCATAGATCCCAACAGTTTAAGATTCTTATAATCAATGCCCTCTTTTGTTAGGGTTAGCTGAACTCAAAAACATACTCCTACACGCTAAACACTTGTACATTAAAGGTCACTGAGCACATTTATTTATTTAACCTTTATTTAACCAGGTAGAAAACCCATTGAGATCGAGATCTCTTTTGCAAGGGTGACCTGGCCAAGAGTAAAGCAAGATTAATTTTAAACAGACAATACTTGGAGATAAAAAATTGAAGGTTAAATGCTAAAGTTACTCGTGAAAAAAAACAAAAATATATTACAGGATATTATTAAAACAAAGTGCTTTGGAGGAAAAGCGCTAGAAGGTGTCTCACAAAATAGGTTCATAAACACAGGCACTGGTCCATGGTCCCTTGTCTGGCATTTAGCATGGAACCAAAGGCTCCAAGAGAAATGAGTTTGGACAGATTAAAGTCTGTCTGTAGAGCATTTCATGCAGAGGGGGCAGCAAAGCTAAAGGCTTTTTTACCCAATTCAGTCCTGACACGAGGAAAAAACAGACGAATGATGCCTTGAGAGCGCAAGGCATAAAGACTTCCAGTTCTCTGAAGAAGAGAACAAAGATAAGAAGGAACCAGTCCAAGAGGAGCCTTGTAAATGAGAATAATCCAGGCATATACCTGTGAGGACTCAAGGAAGGCCAACCGGACAAAGCACAGAGCTCGCAGTGATGAGTAAGACGACTACAACCGGTAATTAACCTCAAAGCACAATGATTGAGGACATTCAAAGACTGTAAGCATTTACCTGAAGCAGACATGTAAATAACATCCCAATAATCCAGTAATGGTAAAAATGTTGCAGATAAAAGCATTGTACAAGCCCTGAGTGAAAAGCAGGACTTATTCCTATAAAAGAACCCATTCTTTTATAGAAGACACAGCTAGAACATGCGTCCTTGCTGTGTCTGCTTTGCCTCATTCATCACAACCATTGTTGTCTCCTTTACTTTTGTGCTGAAGAGAACACAGAGAACATGTAGCAGAAACTGCATAAGTTCATGTTTTGGGGATTTGCAAACAAAAGAATATTAACTAGACAAATCTGAATAATGGTTAATAGGTCAGTTGAAGAATTTAATCATTCTGTGAGTGTGCCCCCTACCCCCCATTTTTCAACTTCTTCTCCTTGTTATTCATCTCTCTTGCACTAATGGTGTTGCCAAAGCTTTAAATCAAATCAACCAAATGTGCATCACTTCATTGGCAGCGCCCACAATATGGTGCCGTATTACTGCCATCTAAAACCTCTCGCAGTCTAACCTGCAGCATGGGGCCAGATGTAAATGACGAGGCCTTGATGCGGGGTTATTGGTTTCATAACTCAAGGGCTTGCCAATAGCTGTCTCATCTATTAAACATCGAGTTGTACGACTGCACCCTGGCTGTCAAAACTTTTTGGATTGAGATTGGACGGGAAAACTTTAAAACTCTCCCGTTGGATATTAATGCAAACTTGGCATAAAGCCAGCATGTGTTCAACATTAAAAGTCAGATGAAAAAGAAAGCCTGGTGGTTAATGTGATAAATTATGGACAGTGAAAAGCTTGTTAAATGTGTTGACAGAAGAACTGAACTCTTTACAAATTAGCTCTTATGAGCCCTTCTCAAGCTTTCTGACTCTTGATGTGATTCCAATTCCAGTCGTTTTACGCTCATATCTTAGCGCTGACAGGTAAACTTTGCTTTGACAGGCCTTTTATTTTATTCTAACGGATAAGAAACAAGAAGACGTCTCAAGGGTGAGAGTTTCATGCCCTCTTAAGTCAATTTGACAAATGAACCACCATGAGCCTGAATTTTGACAAAGCCAAGTAAAGGGATGCAGCCTTGGATTTTGAACTGCATTGTCTGCTCGAGCATTTAAGACTCACCTTACCGAGAACACAACATGTCTGACAATGAATTAGTAAATACAAAAAAAAACAACAACAAAAGATAAATAACACCATCAGAATTCTTGTTATTGCTCTGCTTAGAATTATTAGGCCTCTGGATATGAATTACAAATGAGCCAATCCTATGGAAGTCGTGCCATTTCAAAGGCAGGACCTGTATCAGTAATAATGAGAGCGCCAGCTAATCAGCTGTACAGAGAAACAAATAACAGCTTTTACAGAGGCCCTGCTCTCTGAGTGGGAGGAGGGATGACAGGTTTCAGAGCTGTTTTGACGTGACAATCCATAGTCGCACCAAGGCGCACTGACAGCCTCCCTAATGGAGAGCACATAAAGCAGAAAAAACTGAGAGGAAAGGTGGCAGTGGAGGAGCGAGGAGGAGAGAAGATGTCAAAGTGTGTGAGTGAGACACAGACTGGTTTATACACGACATCAGTATCTGAGTTAAAAATATGTTATTTTTAAGGTTTCAGCAGCTCAAAAACAGTGAAAGACTGATTCATTTACTGATATAAAATCATTTCAAAGAGAAAAAAAAATGCTCAGAGTAGCCCACCTTGGTAAAAAAACAAACAAACAAAAAAAAAAACTGAGAGATGATGTGAGTCAGGATGAGATGACATAGTATCACTGATGCACAGACTCATGAACAAGCTGACGCAAGTTACACATTTTTTTGTTGGTATTTTTGAGCCAGCTGGGAATTACTGAGACCTGTTTGTCAAAAAGATCCGAACTGGGCTTAAACTAACTAAAAAATTGTGCACATCCGATTCAGCAGCATCAGTTTAAAACGATGAATACATGAGTAACAGTGCAGCAGCTGTACTCCTGACGAAACACCTCTGAATGACTCTTTGGTTAACATCATTCAACAGATTTATTTTATGCTATTTTATGCCCATCTACTCCCCCTCTTCATTAAATGGGTAAAAACCTTAAATAGTACAAAACATGAATGTTATCTCTGTGACACCACTTACTGGTTTCCAGAGGGAATTGAAGCTGAATAATAGCAGTCCCCTTTAGCACAGGGGGGTATGCTTTTCTCCTGTTTCTTTTCGATTCTTTTTGATTTTTTGGGTGCCGATTGATTATAAATTGCAAATCAACGATGTTTACACTTTTAGGGATTTACAGTTCCTTTTTTTAAAATTACACTATGCAAAAAAGTTGAATGATGAGGATGATGATGATGATGATGTCCACAGACTATATCAGGAGCCATGTTTTCCCAAAAAATGCACATCACATATGAGTAAGTCTTCAGGAGTGATTCAGGGGATCTGACATCACGTTACTAGAAAGTCAAAGACAAACATTTCGCCCTCTGCTGGAGAAAAGTTGTGACTTTTTTCCAACCCAGCTTTTAAAGGCTTTTTAAAGGCTTTTAAAGGGTTTGGAATTGAAACAACTACCAACAACAACAACAAAAAAAAGATAAATTGGAAAAAAAATTGCTATTTAAAAATCAATACACAAAACATATTACGATACTTTCGTGAAATGATTTTTTCTCCCACCCCTGACTCTAAAATGCTGACTTGTGTTATGAGTTTTGACACCGGCAAGATAGATGGAGCAATGTGAGCAACAAGCCAGTCAAACAGACCCACTTCCAACTTTTGTATCATCGTCACTGTTTTCAAAATTAAAGCAGCATAGTTGTGTGTGTGTGTGTGTGTGTGTGTGTGTGTGTGTGTGTGTGTGTGTGTGTGTGTGTGTGTGTGTGTGTGTGTGTGTGTGTGTGTGGCACTTTTGTTTTTTCATTTGTATTCTAATTACCTCCGCCAAGAAGGTTACGTTTTTGGGAGAGTTTGTCTGTCTCTTTATCTGTGAACAACATAATTTAAAAACTAACAAACAGATCTTGACAAAAATGTCAGGAAATGTTCAAAATGGCATAAAGAATGAGTGATTATATTTTGGAGGTGATCTGGATCACCGTCTGGATCCAGGACTTTTTTAAAAAGATTCTTTATCATTACGAGATAGGGACGTTTTCACCATATGTGTATATAACTCCATGATAAACGGTCACATTGCTTTGCAAAACAATACAAGACGAGGTCACCATAATGTCTGACAGATGTAAAAGTACGATCCAGAATCTGACAATATTCTGAATACTAAGATTCAGTATATGAAATATGTACTGGGTCATCATAATTTTCAACACTGTCAGGTAACAAATGATCGTACAAACCTACAACTAACACCAAACTGAAGCAGACAGTCTGCTGAAAGGGAGTATAACATTAAAGTTGGACTGAAGTGTTGTATGACAATCACAATATGCTTGGTGGAGGTCTGTACTTTCTGAGTGCTTTTACACTTTATGACTGACTCCACGTGGACCAGACAGGGACACCCAAAAGGCTGAGTGTGGCCCTTGGGCTGTAATTTACCCAGGTCTGGTCTAAAAGGACCCCAGTAATTTAAAGTGTAAAACTTGTGTCTCTCCAACATTTTAAAATCTGCTTTGTGGGTAGCAGCTAACTTAAGCTCGATTGCTGATTATAATTACAATAACATTAAACAAAAGTTTATGTTAGAGAAAAAAGGCTGATGTGATTTAGGACACGATCACTTAGTATTTGACTGGAACATTTTCACATTCTGTTGGTCAGCGTCAAATATGAAAAAAACAAAAAGAAAAAAAGTTTTTTGTGTCAATACCGTTTCTAGTGGTTGTTTGATGATGGGCTGAACTGAAAAATTTTCAAAAGATAAAAGCTTTGTGTAACAACTCAATCAGATTAGACTGACAAAAATCAGTTAAGCACAATCACGAAGTTTACAAAACTCTTCTTTGTGTTTGTAAATACATTTTTCTTTTTATTTTGAAGGGTCAAATTCCTCTTCTCAAATTGTCATTTTAGATAAGCAGAGAGGAGCGCTAAGGATAAAAGGATAACGGACCACAGCACAGAAAACACACAGACACACAGATACACACAACTTATTTCATTAAAGGGGACAAAGCAGACATGGTATGATGTGTGAGAGATGTGATCCGTCTGTCACTGGATGCTCTCTTAAGAAGTTGTGTGATGCGTTCCGCTGTGATGCATGTCTGGAGCAAACTGGCAGCTTTGCTTGTGTGAGTGTCAGCTGCTGCTCTGCTGTACGAGCCAGCGCTCACTCTGTGATTGATGTGAGCCTGTGTCGTGTCCGGCACGAGTGTGCTGATTTCTTTTCTGGCGGCAAAGAGAGTCCAATCAATCAGCTGTGAAAACCTGAGCAATGGTTAAACACAGGAAAGCATCCTTTGTTTCCTCACAGATCAATCACAACATCCTGACAGTTTCAGGGTTAAAACTACACGTGTTCATGTATCTTAGCCGACAGCTGCCACAAACATCAACGTGTTATAAATGTATGAGTGAATATAAATTTCATAACCCTGCTCTTTTAGACTTCGCCCTTTAAAAGCGATACTGTTTACAACTCTTAATTTGACACTGCATCATTGAAGCTGAAAATCTGGAGGTATTAAGACCCACTCCATTTCATAAGAGGGATATAATTACATACTGAGCCTGTTGTTTACAGTGTTATATTAGAGACTCAAACAACATTCCTCCATTAAAAAAAGCATTCAGGGGAGTAGACAGGTCTTTTACTACCGCTAAAGCAGTTTATCCTATCAGCTGGGGTCAAGTCGAGGTCTGACAAAGACTTACTGACGTTTCCCTGATAAAGATATCAGCTCATTCAAAAGAGGTGGATCATGTCTAAGGCCTTTTGCTGCAGCAGTGGAAAAAATGCCATGAATCTAAAATTTTATCTTCAGCACCAACAAATCTTTGTAAGTGGTGCAATTGATTCTGTCGCCATTTCCTCCAACTGTAAAAAGATATGTGGAAGAAATCTTGGCTGGTGCTGCAGGACTGACATCACGCCTGCTAAGGTAAGCAAAACTGATATTTAATTTAGTGATTTAGTGTTGAAAGATAAGGAGGGCCTGATGAGTGCCTCTTTTGGCTCCTGATTATTATTTTGAAACAGAACATCTGCAGATACCAAGGCTGGATTTTTCCAGATAACACAGCTTTGTGATTTACAGCTGATTCCATTTAACCTTGGTGTAAAAACATATTATGCCCTGCTGCATGAGAAAAAAAAAAAATAAATAATTAAATAAATGAATAAATAAACAAACCTATGCGTGACTTTCTGCACACTTCAACTTGAACTCAAACTTTGGTTATTAATGGTCTTTAACTTTGATATGATACATGAGCTGCTGGTGTGGGGCAAATTCAGGTCTCTACTTAAATTTACTATCAGCTAGTGCAAACCACAGCATCTCAATCATTTTCTGACCATGATGGTAGAGTATGGTTGCCGAAATAGGTATTTTTATAGGCACTGGCCACATTTCATCTGTAGTACCGAGTACTGATTCAAGCAAAATATAACCGTAACATGTTTAGGTACCCTAACTCATCTTTGTGACTGTGAGAGAGTGGAAGAGTAGGCAATTTTTTCATGCTGGATATGAACACAGTATTACAAGGTTGTATAGTGAGAAATAAATGTGTGAAATTAAAAAAAAAAAAGAAAAAAAGGAAATGACATTTTATTATCAAACATATAACCACATTAACACACGCACAATCACCAAAAATTGGTACCATCAAGTACGGATACCTATTACCAGGTACCAGATGTGAAAGGTACCTGTTTCTTTTAATGTTGCATTTTAGTTTATCTCTATGAACCAGCATCCACATATGAGGCAACTTCTGGGTTGAATGGAAGAGGAAAGAAAGTCTTTGCTTACATATTCCTCAACCATCTACTAAAAGCTGCTAAAAAGATTAGCTTCATCTCGGAGGTTTAAGTGCTGTTCGATACTAGTTGGTAGATTCACTACCAACATGCATTAACTTAGAAGTCTTCAATTTCAGTCTGCCCCAGCAGTACTTCCCCAGATAAAACAACAGTCTTTATTGAATAACTCCATATCAAGCAGACAGGGTAATAAAATTTCACCTCTGAAATGACTGTCAAAGGAAAACGCTCCTAAAACTTCAACTCTCACCACCAAATTCTGAACCACTCTTTTCATTTTACACAGAACCAAGTTCAAAGTGACAAGCTGGCCCTTCATCCACCTTGTTAACCTTTCTGTAGAATCTCTCCAAATGAAACACATTTTACCTGCCTCAAGAGAGAGAAATTTACATCAAACTCCTCAGCTCTGAATGTGCAGCCAGCCACATCACAGAGAAATCCGACATGGCCTAATTGTGTCAAATCTATTTTAACCCAGCCTCTTTTCCTATGATGGTTTCACCGCTTCACGGGCTCATGGTCACTGCACCCATCCTTCACCTCGACTGATGAAAGTTGGCACCCCACTGCCGATACAACATCAGTGCTCTAAGCATGAGACACACCAACGTTCATGCTTTTAGTGAGTCTTTGACTTTAAGTTCTCCTGTGCTTGTGCCACTTTGGCATTTCAGCCCATCAGCGTGTGACGACGTTGGACAAATGCACTTAGAATCCAAAAACTGTAAGAGTGACGAAGAAACAGAATGGCTCTGAATATGTCAAATAAATAACCAAATGGAGAGGTCAGGATGAAAACTGGCATCTTTCTTGGAACATCCAGAGAGGAGCAGGAAATGGAGGTTGTTTCGTCTGAGACTAAATGCCATGAAAATGTCAGAGCGATGTCTCTGCTTCCCAAAGGTCCTCTCTGACAAAAGCCTTCTGCTCATTCTGGTGTTTGTAAGCAACGCCAGACCGTTTGCAGTAGGAGAAATTCCCAGGAACCTAATGAGATTTAAGAGAATCTCAGAGTATGGCTCCAACCTGTTCAATGGAGGCCTATTGTTCTGTGATCCACCAACAGACTGTTTGTGATCACACTTAACCTTAAGCTTGGTTATGTCTCTTCTTAGGTTATCAGTAGCATCTCAGGTATTTTGAAAGCTGCAGGGCTAGGGCATATGCTTTTATAGAATGTTCCAGGGCACCTTCAAGGTCTGAGTGCATTCAAATCCAGTCTAAATCATCTGTGACCTTTTGCTGTGGAAGACATCGCACAAATGTGAAGCACCTGCAAAGGGCTCTGCAAAAACTCAAATCCAATACTTGCGCAGGGCAACCGAAACATCGTTCTTTACATCAAGCCTCCTGAACACAAAAAAGCCACTGTTAGCATGGAAGGAACCTCATTTTATGGATGCCAGAGCACTTTGGTTGCAAGGGACAGATACTCAGAGGCCATTCCTTTGATTCTTGAGCCTGTGAAACACATTCCACATGAACAATAAAATCCACAAGTTAAATGCAGGTCCCCTATCTTGAAGCTGCTTCAAACACAATTAAAGTGCACAGTTTTGTCAAGCACATACCTGCAATTATTTCAAATGAAGAAAAACACATTTCCTTTCACTGTCACAGTCTCGTCACTGTATATTTCCAGTTTTTATGCTGCTATAAAAGCCCATGAGGAGGTTGGACCATGTGACACTTTGAGATACTGCAGAGGAACATGTTGCTTTAATGTGGATAATTAATTCTAAGAGACTCTTGATACTGAATGAAAGACTACTGCAGATATAAAAAAAATCCTTCACTGTTGAAAAAATAATGAAAGAGAAGGAGAAAATATTTTAATGTAACTACAGATTTTATGAGCATTTAATCAGCCTCAGCTCAGAGATGTCAAATTAAACATTG
Source organism: Halichoeres trimaculatus (assembly GCF_033239565.1). Lineage (NCBI taxonomy): Eukaryota > Metazoa > Chordata > Actinopteri > Labriformes > Labridae > Halichoeres > Halichoeres trimaculatus. Next base: position 25,523,911 of record NW_027437183.1, read on the forward strand.
CTACAACATCACTATAACAGAACTTCGACCTACTTCATGCTCATTGTGACTGAATTGTTATTCAGAGCAGAGTTACTCCAGTTGCACATCCTCTGTGGGTTATTTCAGCTGTAAAGGTACAGTGAGAAAGGTTCTTTTTATTCTCTTATCAGGACTCTTCAAATTTTACCATACGAAAAGACTTCCTAGATGTGAAGAAATAATCCCACCTTGTGTAGATAAAATATGGCCAATTTCTTCATTTTATTATCCCATTAGGAAAGAGGATAAAATCTAATCCAGTTCCCTGCCAGGTCTTGCAAACTAAGCGGAAATTATCTCCCAACCTTAAACCTTGAGTTTTTATCATAGCTTCAGATTCCATGAGGACTGTGAGAAACCCAGTACAATCCTATCAGGGTGGGCACCATGGTACACACAGGACCTATAGAAGTGCAGGCCAAACCTGATGAAGCATGGCGCCCTTTTCTGTGTGTGCAGTGGAAAGGGTGTGAATATGTAGATTGCAGATTATGACGCCTGTGAAGGAGCAGCTGATATGCTAAATTCTTCAAAGCTGTCATGAGTAATTTGGTCCTCTGGATCGCCCTGTCCTATTTTCTCACTAAGCCCAGTTCCAGGTCAGTGGTCACAAGTCACACCCTATTCAGGTCATCTTCACATCGATAATTATTTCTTATGCTGTTTGCTGCCTCTTTCTGAGAAATCTGGAGTGTGCAAAAAAAAAAAAAAAAAACACTTTACAAAGCCTCTGACAGCATGATTTACTGCTGTTTTGTGTGAGCAGTAAACAGGAGTTTAGGAACTCTGACTAAATTTCAAATGTCTCAAAGATTTATGTAAATCTGTCACATCACAAATCATTTTATAATACACCCCTGTTAACAAGGAGACACATTGATGATGTATTTGCTGCAGTTATTAATTTTGTTTAAGTGTGCAGTCTTTGACATTTAAAGCTCTGGAGGCTTTCTATTGTGTGACATTTACATACACCACCAGGAAATTAAAAAAAACCCACCAGCATTAAAAATAAATAAATAAATAAATAAATAAATAAATAAATAAATAAATAATAATAATAATAATAATAATAATAATAATAATAATAATAATAATTAGTTAAAAGCGCCTTTCTAAACACTAAAGGACACTTTAAAGATAATTAAATTTTTAATTTTCTCTGTAAAGTTTTAAGAAATTTCTCAAGATATAGATATTCACTTCTAGTTTATTGCTTTTGTGATAAAAAGCAGAAAATGCAATTTGATTTTGATAATACTGTCAGCATGTACACGCACATGTGAATGTCTTGCGTCTTGACTTATAGAGATTACACCATTATTAGCATTGCAAACACAGCTTGCTTTGACTTTGTGGTATTGTGATTTCACTAAATAAATCATTATTGTTTCAACCTGTTTGATGTCAAATAAACCAGCAGAAATTAATATTAATAAAAGAAAAAGGCAAATATAATTTGATACTGAGGATGCTCTATAGGAGGTTTGCATGTGTGCATATGATATGAAGTGGCATTTTAATTATATCGCTGATGAAGATAAATCAGGTGCTTGTTTACTGTTATCCTCGGTGGTCATGCTTTTGTAATGAAACTCTGGTTGCATTAGTTTTCTTCAATAATGAGACGCAGTTTTCCAGAATACCAAATGCACTCTCTGAGGATGATGATGTTAAACAGAGATTTTGTGTGATGATGCAGAGATACTTCCTTTACCGCCCATTTCATGCAGACAAAGCCCAGAACACACTCAGCGTACTCTTAAGGGAATAGATTTGATGTACATTAAGGCTCATGGTGATGACTTGCATTTAAGGATGTGATGCATTTTACTGTAGGTTTTGAGACATATTGAAGCACAGAAAGACACTCTGAAGTTAATGGATTATGAAGTGAAATGAAGCACCCATACTCAAGCAATCACTGAGCTGAGTTAGACTGTAAGGTTCTGACAACAATCTCAAACGTCTGCACCAGACAAAGACTGGCATGTTCCTCTTGAGCTGCATTATTACCATGGATTTAAATGGAACTGCTTTATGAACTGAACTTCCAATAATATAATCATGGGAGTGCTGCTGACCAGGCATGATCAGTGAGTTGATACAGGAATTAAAGTCTGTGGTAATGGAGGAAAGATGGAAGGGGCTGGGCTAAGATTTAAAAATCTGAAAGAGTTCCATCTGTCCATCCCCTTATCTCTCACACACACACACACTTATACACACATGCACACACTTATACACACAAAAATGCTGGGAAATCACGTTACCCAGCATAAAAAAATTCCCACCTGCTGAAGTTGGTTCCTCACCATCTGCTGCTGTTGAGACACAGAGGAGGACAAGAGGGAGGCGGGGGAGGAAGGGAGGGAGAAACATTATATTAGCTTTTATGTCACAGTATATGGTGCAGCAGCTGCATGTAGAGCTGCTGATTCCTTTGCATCCTTCATTTCTCCATGCACTTGCATGTGTGCAATATCATTTCACATGCTATCCACTCATAAAGCGTTAATCCAGACACACCTGCTGCTACCTGTGTGGTGGTGCATCCTGCCTGCTGAACACCCCACGCTGTTTCCATGAGACGTGACCAGGCACTGTCACACCCCATCCCCCATTCATACACTGGAACAACACTTTGACTCAGTCGGTGGCCTTCGACTAATACGTGTTCATCATTCTGGACCAGTGTAGGATTAAACCCTGTGGCATACAAACTTGTTTGCTGCATCCCTGCTTCCTATAAGCCCCCCCACCTTCCCCACCCCCAGTACATCTCTGTGGTTGGGATTTGGCCTGCCTGCCATCATTACCTCAGCCCTCCAGCTCCATCATTGCTTGCAAAATTGCTCTGAAAACGAGGCTTCAAACAGAGTAGAAGAAGCAGCTTTGGATGTAAAAGGTCAAGGGTATAGATGCAGGGTATGACAAATAAAACCAACATTATCACGGAGGAGGATCAGTAATATGTTACATGAGGAGGCACGTATTGGATAGATGGATGGACAAACATCAATGTATTGGGATTTTGTGTTCTGAAGTTCACATTAAATATGCATCTGTTATTTCTCAATAGCTAATGATACTGCCTGGCAAAGAGGCAGCGTAATTAAAGTATGATTTACTGTCATGTACATGCTTTCTCTCACAGCTTTGAATACTAATTAGATATTAGCATGGTGAGAGGGTTAAGGCCACATAGATCATGAGCCAGACAGCGAGACTGTTATGGATGCCTGGATTTCTCGCAGCTGCAAATGCATTCATAACCATCTCAAGAAACTAATCAAGCCTCGTTTGGAATCATAACACAGAGAGAAATAAACAGAGTCAATTTTTCCTCTCTCTTTACAAACCACCCCTTCCCTGTCAGACTGCTTCTCCTGTGCAGTTTTCTGGACGTGAAAATGATATCACTCTACAAAGTGCTCTCTGGGGTTTTTCAGAAGTTTTAAATTGCCAATCTAATTTAATGTGGTGCTTTAATTCTGGGGGGTCTGCATTCATGTTTGCTGAGAAGAGCTGAGTTGACTGTTTTGACAAACTAAGGGAACCTCTAAAACAAATGATTTCCACTCAGACAGCCGCCATGAATCTCTTCTCACAGCTGCACACTGAAGGGGAAAATGATTCACTGAGACACCATTGTGATGAACAGACAGAATTAAAGAGTGAACCGCAGCCTTTTAAAAAACTGCCTTAACTGTGAGGGAGAAAGCTTAAATTGAAGTCGCGGAGAACCAAAGCCGAGCTCTTTCCCAACCTCTCATCCCTCTGCCAGTGGAAGCTCTCCTTTGTGATTTCCCATGCACACGGGCCAGTGTGTAATCCCAAAACCAAGCACATTCCACGCTTCACTTACTCGACTGCGGTTTTTCCTCTACCATTTCCTCTCCACACTTACCATAGGGGTCAAGCCGCACACAATCAAACTCGCAGACACATACTGTATACAGTTCACACACAATTACACGCCCACAAAGAAAAGAAGAAACATCAACAAAGCGCCTATTCACTCCCACGTAGAGGCATGTAAAGATTCAGCTGCATAAAGGAGGTTTTTGTGTTTATTTAAATGGGAAATCATACAACAGTGCATACGGTATTGACTGTTAGCTGTACTGTATGCATGCCAGACTTGGGGTCTTCAGTGGTTTGCTCCTTAGACAGGTCAAGTCAAGACCACTCATGTGGATTTCATCAATACTTCCCTTGGGCATGAACATCATTTAAAGTCTATTATTGACATCACATCACCACATTTATGTCATAAATGGCTCTGAATATAAAAAGAGTGAAACAGAGAAAAGTCACACTCGTAACCACACAGTTGGAAACACTTCACTGTATAAATGCCTTAGTGGTTCACAGTTGTGGACAAAACTGTCTTAATCTCCCCCACATGGATGCAATGTGTGGGAGGTAAACCTGCAGTGTTAGCATGGCTACATGAGACACTTCAAGGACCTGTGTTTGCACTTTCCTTAAAAGTGTAGTGTGGATGTGTGAATATTTTGTGTTTTCTTCTCCAAGAAAAGACAAGAAAAGAAAAAAAAAAGCATGGAAAAATGCGTAAAAAAATAAATCACATACTGCTTCACTATTTTGCTGGATATTTTTTTTTTTAATTGTGTAAAATTCAAATAAAAGGCAAAAAAGTGTCAAAAACATATATAAGGGTATTGTTTGATGGGTTTTCTTATATTTGTAGCCTTCAGTAATTATTTGTTATCAAAAATGTGTGTTTAATAATCATAATTTGGCTCTATGACTGATAACGTGGAAGCTTTTTCAGATTAAATGATCTGTTCAGTTTGTAAAGCCCTGCTAACCTGAAATCTTTCAATGTTCCTCCCTGTGAAAGTTGTCAGCAAATCAACACCCCGCTTGTTCCCCTCAGAAGCTCAGCAATAAACAGATCTATATTGAATCTTGGAGCTGTTATAATTTACCAGCTGAGTGCTACAAACCGTGTTTCTAAAAGTGCCTCGGTGTAAACCATGAGATAGAGCAGGCTGCACAGTTTAATGTCTCTCATCAAGACGTGCTGTGAACCGAACCTCAAATATCTGAGCTTGAATCAATAAGTTTTGATGTATTCTGTTCACGTTTGACAGATATTCATCCTCCTGACCAGCAAACTTTATATAAGCACATATAGCAGATTAGCATATTATAATATTTGATCAACTATTTTACTGATTTAGAGACAGCTTTACCTTATTGTAGCGTGTATAACAAAGGTGTTGTAAGTGATGCATCTTAAGGCTGCACTAACAAACTTGTAAAACATGGACAGTTCTGGAGATGACTTATTTAAATAGTACCTCCTCCTGCCCAAGATGAGCCTCCATCCTGGGACACACACTGTTGGTTTAATCTGACAGACAGCCTGGAGGCAGTAATAACCATCCATAATCTAAATGGGAAGCAGGCAGCCTGTCCAGCATGGGGCCGATATGACCTCAAGGTGTTCGGAGGAGATACTGAGGCTGGAGCACAGGACCAACGAGTGCTAGACTGGTAGAAGACACATATACATCACACATATACAACAAACACACAGACACACAGACCCACAGACACACACACACACACACACACACACACACACACACACACACACACACACACACACACACACACACACACACACACACACACACACACACACACATTTAAAAGAGTTTAAATGTAGAAGCAACAGTTTAATTTCCTCTGATTGTGAGACTGCTGATTTGTTTGCACAATGTGGTTGACCAGACATGCTCTGTAATGACCTGTGTTACATACAAACATTCCCATTAGATCATTCAGTATATACACATATGTCTTCATGAAAATACTAAAGTTATCAAAGATACCAAACAGTATCTGAAAAATCTCCTATTTTTCATTCCTCGTGTGAACCTTCTATTCATAAACCAATTTCACCCAAGCAGAGTGAGATATGGAAAACTGATCTATTATCTCTGCAGGGACTGCTTTCCTTTTAGCCTCAAAGGGTACAGTACTACATGAGTACCCAGACCGGTATAACTCCATTCATTCAATTTCACGGAGTGTAGCTGAGGTGGGTGATGCTGAGGTCAAGACCAGACAGGATACACCACAGTTGTGAATATAAATTTGGGCAGTAGATTTTTTGAAGCAGTGGAATTGGCAACCTTTAAAGAGGGGGTTTTGTGCATTTTTAGCCTTCATACTGTCTCCCTTTAACCCTGTATTAGCTTTAGATAACTTCTATCCATAATGAAAATCCCTTTTTTTCTCCCACACAGGTATTTTAGAAAACCCCTTTCTCAACCTCTGTCTGAATTACTTTGTTGTAGGTGCTGTCTCTTAAAGGATCCCCACTCTTCAAACCCCCTTTCCTCCGATTGGCCAGCCCTCTAAAGGCTTGTTTGAGGCAGAGCTATGAGCAGACCTTGGTGTTTGAGGACTAAAAAACAGTCAGAACATCCTAATATGATAAAAATCTTTCTTCTTAATTCTTTCTAGAATGTATCTTTTTAAGCAGTTAACACACAGATTCAGGGGAAAAAAAAAGATGTTGCAGTTTTAAAAGTTGCAAGTTTCTAAAGGACAACCAATCTTTGTTACTTGATAACCATGTTTAAAATATGGGAAAGATAATACCCCCTCTTTAAATAACTTAAATATGGAGATGTACTGCACACATAGTAGCAAGATTGTTGTCTTTTGCATTTAATAAAGTCATATGGGTTCAATATCAATAATACAGGAACACCAAAGCAAACAGTAAACACTTAATGGAGAAGGTCTGTAGGCAAAAAGCAAAAATATTTTTTTTTAAAAATGGGGGAAAGAAGGAAAAAAAGAAAAGGAAACTTCTGCAATTGCCTCAATGTTGACCTTGAATTAAAGGGAAATAAGTATAAAATAATTTCTGCCACCAGCTACACCAGATGTATAAAGCAGGCTCAGCTGTGAAATACGGCTCACCAAAACACCTGCTCTTAATTAGTGCTTGTCAGCAAAGGACAAAATGAAAACCAGGCTGTGGAGACAGATCTGCTGAGGCCAGTTTGTAACATCATTTTCACTTCAGCTCACATTTAATCTTGTTCTCTAGTTGAATGAGAAAATAATGGATCACATTTTGGCACAAACACAACTGAACTGTAATGTAGCATTTTAGACAGAGTAGACTGCAGTATTTCTGGGAATTCACCACCTATGCTTGTGAAATTTATAGAATAGATGGCTGATGTGACATATTTGCACAAGGTGCCAAGAGGAATGTGGTTCATCTCAAGTGAATGAGAGTGTGAAATGGGTTTAGATCGTCTCTGAAAAGCCATGTGATCACAGAATCATGGTTGATAGACAACCACAGATAGATTTTAAAAAAGGTGAGACGTAGAGAAAACACTACCCAGATTCTATATGAGCTGGGCCGTGGTATGAAGTGTTGATTAAAAAAAAACAAACAAACAAAAAAATGGGATGGTTTGCAAATCATTCAAAGCCTATGCATTGATGAAAATTGTGCAAAGACAACAAATTTAATGTTGAAACTGAAAATGTTCGATTGTGAAAGTAAAATACTGAATTCAATGTTGGTTATATGTTCTAAAATAGTTTGGATAGGGGGGAAACATTTAAAAGAGTGTCTAATGCTAAAAATAATAATAATAATAACAACTGGAGGAGTATCTCCAAACTCACTTTGTTAATTTGCAACAGGTTGGGAACATGACTGGAAGTATGTCTCTCTGGCACTCCAGAGAGACAGAGTCTGTCTGAAGTTAAGGTGAGAAATGGTTCACCGCTCTGTGAACTGGGTGAGGAAATAGTTCAGCAATTCTGATATAATGTTCCTAAATGTAAAATTCCACAGGATTTAAGGATTTCATCGACTGCATTACATTTTATCATTAAATGGTTCAGAGCCAAAAACTGATATGGGATGGACTCTGTAGGGGTATCCACAAACCACTATATGTAAAAACAGCTTTTCATTGAGTCCACAAATGCAAGCAGCAACAGCACTATGCAGTGAGGTAACTATAAATGACATAATCCAGATATGCTGGTCTATCTGGGCCTGAACTTATTTAAGATAGACAGAGGTGAACTGGGAAACTGTCCTATGGTCTTGGACACTGCATACTATCGTCTCAAGAGGAGGAGCGACCACCCAGCATGCTATCAGCACACAGTTCAAAGGACAACATAACTTCAAGCACTGGAATGCACAAGTGCCCATGTTATGGATGGTTTTCACATCTGGGGGGGCGCCCTTGATGCGAGTCATATATTCCGGTTTTGGAGCAGCTGATACATGACACATTGGAGGGGTGGGCCTCAAACACCAAGGTCTGCACGTAGCTCTGCCCCTGACAGACCCTCAGAGGTTGGCGAATCAGAAGGAGGGTGTTTTTGTCGGGGTCAGGGAGCCTTAAAGAAACTGAAGCAAAGAGTTTCAGAGACAAGTTGAAACACTGACTGAGCTCTACATTACATGACTTCAATGGGGTAGCAGAGGGACTGTATGAAACCTAAAAGAAAGCACAGTACCCCCATTTTAACATTTGGCACAGTGTCCCATCTTTTATGGAACTGGTGTTGTAATAAAAAAACAGAATGATAAACTTTTTATTCAATGCTTCACCTTTTATTACATAATGCAGATTAAATCACATAGGTGACAATAGTAGAATAAACTTGTGATACGTTAGTTCAGGAAATGGGCGTCTTAAACAAGATGACCTGTGTAAGATTTCACAACAAACCGTTTCATCTTGTCCGTGGTTGTGTTCAGTTTCCTCGCTTTAATGTGGTCAATTCAATTTAAACAAGCTAAAGCTACTTCAATTCTTGACAGCTGTGAGAGTCCTAGTAAATAATGTGGGAGTGATTTTTTTAACAGTGGACACAGGCAGTAAACTGCCTCCAATTCTCTCATAATCACTTAACTGAGATGACAAACAGGCGCTTGGAACAAATATTTTGATGGGCTGCTTTCTGAGACACCAAAATGACTTTTAGGATGAAAGACTAGATTAAGCAGATGAAGAGAATATTTTACTTCAATAAGCAACACAATGGTGGGCTCGAGACTGCTTGGCTCGTCTGTGTTGAATGGAAAAATATGTAAATGAATAAATAAACTGTGCACCCATTAGCTGAGATGTGATGAAGAAAAGATATTCTGGTGTTTTGAGTGGGAAGAAGCATAAAATATTTTTCAACACCTTTCAGTGTAAGTTTTCCAGTTTTAGCATCAACCCTTATCCTTGAGGATTTCACAGGGAGACATTTCTCTATGTGAAAGGCCAAACTGTGATTACAAAGCCTGTGATAATGAGATTCCTCATCTTGGTTTGTCCTTGTGAATGTTGACAATGCAGCAGTTTAAAGGAAAGGTTGCCTTCAGGTTTGAATGTAACAGCATTTGTAAAAAAAAAAAAAACAGGTCCTGGAATAGCATCTGAGGGCCATGACCAATGGCATTCATGATTTTGTATCTAATGACAGCTGTCCTTAGTTGCGGTACAATTTCTGTAGGCAACAACTTCACTATACAACAGTGTCGGCAAGAAAACTCAATCCATCACAGAAGCTTTGTACAGCCGATCTCTCTTGCCTCCTTGGCCGGTCGACTCAGGACAAAGTCAAAACAATCCGGGTAATGGATCGTACTCCCATTTAGCAGTGTAGCATCAAGAGTGACAGCCAGCCGTCACTGCTAATGCTGGCAGCCCTGACACCACTCTCTGGGGCTGACAAATCCTGTTTGTGTCTGTCAAATGTCTCTTGTTATGAATCTCAAGCAGAAAAAAAAACCAAGTGAGTTTGGAGCATCTGAGTTTCTTCTGGCAGTGAGTGGGAGATGTGAGCACTTTACATCACAATACAGTAGTTTGAGAAAGAGGGGATCTATAAAATTATCACTTGCACCAGTTTAATCTGCCACAGAATTGCATTTAATGACAGCCTGACTCACAGTTTGAACTGTTCCATGTGTTTCGGCAGTAATCCTGTGGTTTTAATTATAACAATCATCTTGCAGCAGCTGCAGAGAAAGAACTTGAATCAGTATGTGATGGTTAAAGTAGTAATTCTTGGTACGAGTTACCGCAGATGTAAGTGTCAGGATCTACAAAACCAGCTTTCACACACCTAGATTGAACATATTACATAAAACCAAGTGAGGAAGAGGAAAAGTGTTGAGACTTTTGTTCATTTGTTTGTGGAGCTGGGTCCAGCTGGCGATAAATACTCTCAGAATTTTTATCATCTCATTACTGTTACTGACAGAATAAAAAACAATGCCTCAAATGGTTTGTTACAAATGAGGATTTAGCTGCTGCACTGTTGCACATATGGCAATCTGTGTTCATGTGCAACATTAGCACAACAGATATCACCTTTTCTTGCACCCCCCTCCACCCACACACACACATGCACACACACACACACACACACACACACACACACACACACACACACACACACACACACACACACACACACACACACACACACACACACACACACACACAAACACACACACATACTTTCACTCTCAAAACCCCAGCAGATGCTTAGTGCACGTCTATCTCCCACATAGCATCACCCTTAAAGTATTTGTTCCATCATAGCAGAGCTTATTAACATTAAATCATTTCGCTATGGAGTGGGTGGCTAAGTGTGAAATGACTCACAGACACAATACCAACAATAATTAGGAAGGCATTGTTGATGCTCCTCTAGCTAATGACAAGGAAGCAGGCTAGCATACTGTAGCTCTTTTTATCAAGTGGAGTGGTAAACACTATCTCTGAGTAAGTAAACAACTCATCCATCCTCATTTCATTGTTCTGCCAGCAGAGGAGGCGTGTGGGGTGAAATCCCTCCATTACTGACTGGCTCCTTCACATGTGGTTTAGGGGGAGGGCAAAAAGTGCTTTAAATGCTTTAACATGCTGTTTCAACCTGTTTATAGTAGTATAAACTACATTAAACTACATTATGCGGGGACTGTTTTAAAAGAAATGGGAATGCAGAATATGAAAATGGACAATTGTTTTTCTGTCAGTTATTTCCAATGTAATTACCTCTTACAGTCTTGGCAAAGGAAAGCATTGCTTAATTAAGGAAAAATAAAATATAAGTTTGTTCACATTTCTTTATGACCTCCTACTGTAAGCCCTTTTCCACTCACAAGTACATCTGGAAAGCAGAGATTAAATAATTTTCAAACAGTCAAAAAATACTGAGATCACTAACCCCCAAATTCCACTGCACTCCCCACGCCACGCCACGCCACGCCACGCCACGCCACGCCATGCCATTTCCTTGAAACGTACTGCAGAGCACTTAGCTTCCATTGTAATCTATCAGGTAAATTCCACTGCCCAGGCGCGAGAAATACGCTTCAGGTCTATTTTCTGCGTGGCTGCTTCCAAACCTCATGAATTCAGTGTCGATAAGAATGCACTGGACAGGAAGTCACCATGTGAAGCACCTGAAGATTCAAAATAAAACACAATGCACAAACTCTCGAACGTAAATTTGCCCAATATGTTATCAATACGTCACATCTGGAGGCATGTGAATCAGGTAAACAGTCGGTCAGAGGGTCCCAGACACAACATGACGCCATGGATGAAGAGAAGCTGATCTTAGAAGTGGAGAAGTTTAACATACTGTATGATCTTAAACGTCCTTTTTATGAGGATACAAGCAGAAAGGACACTGACATATCAAAAGTTATGGGAGTGGATGGTGATTGTGTGATATCTCTATTCACACGGGAGCCTGTGACTCTCTGAGGACCAGCCCTCCCCCTCCCCCCTTCGGATTGAGCTGCACAGTGCACTGCTTCCAGTGAGGTTTGACAATCGGAGCAAGACTGCAACACTCCGCTGCGCGGCTTGTGCGGTGGAATTTAGGGGTCAGACTACTTGCCTAAAAAATTATAAGTTTATTTATTGGGGCTGTCAAAATTCAAGCATTATTAAAATTAATCTCATCGTCATGATTTAGCTCATTCAAGATTTTAACTTGTATAACTCATCAGCTGTGCAGAGTGACTAAAAATCCCTGAAATGTCTGTGGCAACACATTTTGGGCAGTTTGACCAAATAGATTTTAGTACAAAATAAATAAATAAATAATTAATTAAAAAAGGAATATTAAACCAAGATAAATTATTACGTACACTCTGCAGGAAGGAGTTTTCTTTTCTGATCAGTTCCTTGGACAAATTGACATGTTTGCAAGGTGGATTGTAAGAGGACATAGTTTTTACAAAAGCTTTGCAACGTGCCTCACAAGATGCATTTTACAAGGCTCTATCAAGAAACAAAATGTTCTTTTGTCAACATGAAAATTTCCTCCTTCCTTGAGTCTGTTTGCTCATGCAAAATGACACATGATTATTATCCACAGTAACACTGAGATTAACCTGATTCAATATTTTAATCATTTGTCAGCACCACTCAAAACACTCGAAACAAAATTCAGGACAGTTATACTTTTTCAATAGATAGATTCTATCTTTAGACTTTATGAAGCCCAAGTGAAATATGTGATGGATCATGATTGATCACAGAATAGACATGTGATTAGCTTAATTATCTATTTTAATCACTTGAAAGCACTAATATATATATATATATATATATATATATATATATATATATATATATATATATATATATATATATATATATATATATATATATATATATATATATATATATATATATATATATATACATATATATATATATATACATATATATATATATATATATATATATATATATATATATATATATATATATATATATATATATATATGTATATATATATGTGTGTGTGTGTGTATATGTGTGTGTGTGTGTGTGTGTGTGTGTAATTTCTTTTCAATGGGACAATATAAATGTGTGAAGAAAATTTACCTCTATCTTCCTGTTAAACACATTAAACAACATTTAAAAGTGGATCTGCTTTAACAAGGAGGACTGACATCATTTCTTCACTATTTCTGCTTAACTGAAAATGTGTGAATAAAAAAATAATATTAAAAGAAGTGTAAAACTTTGATGGCATCTGAGACAATAAAATAGTCACAACATTACACATTTAATTACTGTGCACATGGTGTACATGATTCAAAGTGCTTTAAGCATTTGGAATTGTATTTTTATATTCACATACATTTATTCTATAGTATTTTAAAGTATCTAGGGACAGGCATTTTAACCACCTTTAGCCATGAAAGCTTTGTTATGAGGTTATGGTTGACTTCCCACATTCTTTCCACAACACAAATAAACATTAAACATTTACTAAGAGCTAAAGTAATTAATATTTAATGACTTGCATGTATGGTGAAAGTATCACTGTCTGGCTTTGAAAAGGAATTCATGTAAGTGTCGTTTAAAAAGTCAAAAACTTTAAAAGTCAAACAAAAGGGAAAAAAACCCCATCTACAATACAAAGTTTAAATTCCATGGTCACATACCATACTGTGGGATATGATTGCTTTGGAGGGGGTGTTGTGTCAAATAGAGCATCAAATTGCCATTCCAGGCATAACATGGGGAAAACTCTATTGGCTCCAACTGTCTGAGGGAAAGTGTTTCTGTAACGTGGTCAATACAGACAGCACACGTATCCAGGACCAGGTCCAGACTCTGTTTTTGACACACAATCAATATGTTTTTCTACAGTCTGTGCAAGTGTCAGTGTGCAAACCAAGTGTCAGTTAATCACACATTTCAATAGTGCTACAGATGCTATTGATTGTCAATAAGCTATAGGGACTCCATTAGGGATACAGGAAGAGTGAAAATTGTCAGTTTTTCTGACAACAGTCAATAGATACAATCCCCGATGATGGTTTTTGCAGTTGGGTCCAAATTAGAGGTTTGATTGATTTCATGACAAAGAGATGATCACATTTGCAACCTAGTCAGAGCAAACAAACTATTCATTTAAACCTTAATTATAGCTTTTCTTCAGAAATTATTCCTGACTGAATAACGGTTTTTGCTTTGTTTAATGAGCAACAAGCAGATGCCTTTTAAAGAGGCTGATGAGCATGGCAGTGAAGCAAGTCACTCTTTTCAGCTGAGGTGCTGCTATTGCATGTGTATCCCTATGTTTACTTGATCGCATGTTTAATAGATGTCACATCAGAGAAAAGATGGCCTGTTAAGGGACAAAGGATCTGCTTCAAATAGAGACACGATTTCAGTATCAAAACAGTATGGATGCCATAAGTTGTGCTGTTGCCACAGTTTGCAAACACTGCAAATGTTAGCACGGAAAACTGCCATCACATACAAATGCCACATCACTAAGCTTATGATGTGGTCAGATCATAACCCAAGCTACTCTAGTGTTGCTCTGTGTGGTTCTTCAAACAGGAACGTGAACAGAAAAAAGGAGGGTGGACGTATATTTATTTGATCTGTGTTTCCAGATGAAAAATCCAAGCAGGGATTATAACTGCAACAGTGTGGAAAAGAAGAAACATGAAGACGGGGAAAGAAGCAGACTCAGCGAGTGCTTAGGATAGTTCGCCTCCACATGAGAGGGCTCACCACCATCTTAAAGGGACAGTTCTTCTAAAATGAAACTACTGTTATTACACTCTCAGGTATGCAAGAACGTAAGTCAAATCTCATCAATGTGTGTGACCAATAAACAAAAGCAAATAAGCTCCTACAGAGCTCCTGCACACTGACCCCATTATGTTTCACAAGCTGTTTCCTGAAATTTTATGCTAATTTCCTGTCCTCTTTTGGATCACAAAACATTGTTTACTTTAATTACCTGAGACTGGACTCCAAAGGTTAACTTCTACTTCGAAGGAGAGGCTCGAACCAATTTCACTGATACTGTGAGGAGTTTCCTGTTACCGTCTTCTTTTAGAATGGCTCTTAATAAAACAGGAAGTCTTTATCATCTGTGAAAATATTTGATATAAATCAAACATGATCCAGGTTTATCAAAAGCCTCTGGGCTTTGGATGCATTTAGCACAAACACCTCACTGAGATGCCATCTGTTACAGAGGAAGCTGCTCTGGGTACTTGACAAGCGTGAGCATGATAAGTGGCAAAATTGATAAATAAAAGCATTTTCAAATAACTTTCCCCTATGGGTTGCCTTCTTTTTATGTGTTTTATTTCTTCAGTACCCTTTTAATACTTAAAGGCCAAGAGTTGTGCAGAGGAAAGTGTGTTAAAAGGTTATCTTCAGCTCTTCTTCTTCTTTTTTTTTACTAAATACCCTTTAACCATAATTTATGACACCTTTAGTCTCAGACGGCACAGAAGTTACGGTCAAAGCAGGCGCACCAGAAACCAAAGAAGTGTAAAACAGCACAACCTGCACCATTAGAGTGTCTTAATTAAAGAGAAGCTACAAGCAATTCTGCTTCAAAGACAGGCTCAGCCATTCTACATCTCATCCACTAAATGACAAAGAATCTGAGCTTGAAAGTGTGAACTGGATCTTTGTTTCCTTGCCAAGTGTGTGTCTGAAGCGTAATTTGTCAACATCAAAGGAAGAAAGGAGAAAAGCCTGACTCATTCCACTGTATCTCACATTGTTGGTGTAGAAAAGGAGGAGGGCTGAAACTCTCACTTCTCCTAATTGGATGTAATAGCCAAAGGGAATAAGCTCGCTCTGGCCTCTGGGAAGAGGGAAGGTGAGAAGAGAGAGGAGAGATGTTTAGAGAGGGCTGAAAATGCTAAACATCCATAGAAGAGGAGAAAGACAGACAGTGTGGTCCTGAGTAGCTCAACACGTACACAGCCTCCTGCTCAGAAGCAGATCTGACAGAAGAAAAAGAGAACAAAGGAGGGGGAAAATGAACACGCAGGACTGTGGACTGGAATTAAAAGGCACCTCAGAAGAGAGATAGAAGAGAGACGTTTTCTAAAAGGAGAACATCAAACACATAAAATGAGTATTGATAACAGAGAGCATTCAGGCCGCAGAGTTTGTTAAAGCTGTTGGGAGAACCCAGCCCACAGAGAGAGGATCTGGATCTTCGTTGCAGGGACATTTGAAGATGAGAGAAGCCTTGGGTGCTCCTGTGAAGTCTGCCAATAGCTGAGGGCAGTCCTTTAAACTTTACGCCTCATTGAGATCAACTGATTTTCACTGCGTGAGGAAGAAAAAGCCTGTTTAGTATTTGGAGAGGTCAGAGCAGCACATCCCTCAAACGAGTCTCATCTGCATTAATGACAGGGGAGTTCAGATTGAAGAGGTTTAATTGTCGTGCAGTGCAGCAATAGGACTTTTTAAATCAATCTGTTTGAGATTTGTGGAAAACTGAATGTTTGTGAAATTTGTCACAGGGGTGTCAGATGTCTGGTCCAAGTTTGGAGCCACTGGCTTAAGTTGCTGAAAACCTTCATTTGATTGATTTTAAGTTTAAGGATCAGAGATCAGATATTTCAAAGAGAGTTCTGTTTTAGTTCAACTGTTTGTGAAAGCTGCCAGGCTGCAAGTATAAGACAGGTGGTAACTTATGCAAAGTTAAAGTAACCAAAAAGTTGTATCTGAATTACAGAGCAGTATCACAAAGTCCTTGCAAAGCTAAGACTCTGAACCAAAACCTCAAAATACTTCTGTAAAGTCATCCAAGTTATATTCACAGACACAAACAACTGTCTGTAATCAGGGCATCGTTAAAGGGATAGTTCAGTTTTTTTGAAGTGGGGTTGTATGAGCTCTATGTGACCACTAAGGACATTAGATACAGTAGAAAGTTGTGTCCTCTCCCTCAGTAAGACACAAACTTTAATCGATGGTGTCGAGGAAATAGGCGCTAACAGGGACAGACGGTACCAGATTCAAAGGCTATTTTCTCTGCCTACAAGAACTAAATCAAAAAGTAATACCACAGTTTAAGAGTACGCTACATAAAATATTTTTTAAGTCCATTAAGTCTTCGGAAATATAAACATTTATCCGGACCGAACTAACTGGTCATGTGTCCTTCCGCGCAGTGCTAGTGCGCTCTGTCCCCCCTCCTCCTTCTTTCAGCTGTGGGGAATGTAAACAAGCTGTGCTTCGAGTGCTGGTTGTAGCCTCGTGTAAGTTTGATCAAGTATCATAATTCTTTTGTTTGTACTCTAAGGTTTGTGAGGCAGCTTAGGAAATTCAAAATGAGTGACTGTGACAGCGACGATTAAGTTTCATTCACTTTGGAACCAAAAGGATACCTGTATGAACCGGAGTACACAGAAGAGGAGCTGCTACAGATGGCGACTGAAAGGAATACAGAGGAGACATCCACAGACACTGGACATCAAGATTCTGAGTGTTACTGCTACCACGACTCTTGTTGTTGTTGTTGATGCTTTCCTCGTCACCATCGCTTACAGTTTGTGTCTTACTGAGGGAGAGGAGACAACTTTCTACTGTATCTAATGTCCTTAGTGGTCACATAGAGCTCATACAACCCCACTTCAAAAAAACTGAACTATCCCTTTAAGCTTTCATAAGAATTAGTTTGTCATGACACACAAACACATCATACCATTTTCGGGTGTATTCAAGCGCTAACAACACTTGACATGACGCAGAGGGAATAAATTTGCAACATTACTCATTTTCTTCAAGAAATAATCATATTCATCTGTTGTTGCACATGAAACAAAGGTTGGCTTCAGCTCTATTACCACCCCCTCTGTCACACAGCATGATGTAAGCTTTGGGCAACCCTAACCAAAACCTACAACAGCCAGAGCCCAGAATCAGCAGAGGTAATAAGCATGGTGTGGTTGAACTCTGGTCACTGTGAGGTCAGAGCCTTCACCCATTCATCATCATCTTCTCAAAAGTTTACACACACACAGTCCTCTCTTTGGAGTCACTGTCATAAAAACAAGCTGTGTTGCCGCAAAAGCATCTAACTGCAGCTCTCAAAGGG
Source organism: Halichoeres trimaculatus (assembly GCF_033239565.1). NCBI lineage: Eukaryota > Metazoa > Chordata > Actinopteri > Labriformes > Labridae > Halichoeres > Halichoeres trimaculatus. Next base: position 25,541,872 of record NW_027437183.1, read on the forward strand.
GTTTGGATCTTTTATTCCTGGCCAGAGGTGCCCCACTCTCTCATGTGTGGTATAAGCCCAAACCACTTTCTCTGAGAAATGCTTTTAATCGTCTAAGACCACCTTCCCTTGCTCCCCTTACTTCAAACTGGGAGTAAACCAAATTTACTCTTCAGACAGTGTGTGCTGATATATTCCCACAAGAGGTCTGAGTTTCAGATAAAACCATTGGGATACAGTGCACAGCCAGTTAAGACCTCAGCTGTGCTCAGAGAAAGAAAGGACAGTGCAGTTTCTGGGGAGAGGTTAAATAAACTAGACACAACAGAAAGTCAAGCTCGCCTCTTTCTTTTCCGTTATAGGAAAGGTCTCCATCATTGTTAGGAATAAGCTGGTCTCCTGTCCCGCCCTCTATCGCTCTCATTACTGAGCATCCTGCCTCAGCCAAGTCTAAGCCCTGCAGAGGTGCACAGAGGGCTTTTGTCTGAGGATAAGATCAATACATCTCCTCATCACGGGCCAGGGGCAGCAATAATACACTCAGCCCCCTGGTCTGGAGGGTTCACAGGATTTAGGAGCCACCAGGGACCTAGGACTCTAGCTTTCCTGTAGTGAAACTATTACCCATGTACAGTATGAGCCCTGGAGTCACTATGGGGGAAATAAAAAATGTGATGGTTCCTAAACTATAGCTGCATCTTTAGTGTAGTGACTTTAAAGACGAGGAATATTCTTATGTTAATTATGCCGCCATTATAAATCACTATAAAACACAACGAGATGCAGAAGCACCTCCTAATAAAAATGCTACAGGGTTAATGAGTCATTTACTGCATCATGCCCCTCTCATGAATGTCTAATTTGTAGTTGTAAAAAAAAGAATGGTTTTGGGAACCTTTGACAGCCAGTCTGCTAACAGTCCAGCCCTGTAATAAATATATGACACACTGCACTGTATCGAACATCTAAGGTCCTCCCATGACACTGAAGAAATGAGCCCACACCTACACAGTGCTACACAACGGCTGAACAACAGCTCTGAGGGTAGCACACCTACCCTCCCTATCATGTGCACACATGAAAAACTGAGGCAGGGAGAGCAGCAGCAAAGAAACTTCAGGGTAAGAGCAGAGCAGAGTAGACATCAGTGAAAATATGCATGACACAAGTGAACTCAGACACATCATATAAGGAGGAGCTGGGGTGGAGGAGTGCAAATAAATGAAGTGCTACATTTTATGTAAGGAGCTTATTTTTCAGATGGAAAATAATAATAATCCTAACTGAATAGCACCTTATCGGCTGTGCATATCGGCAGAAATTTTCATATCTGCCGATACCGATAAATGTGTTTTTAAGCTTTTATCAGCCGATACCGATATTGTGCCGATAATATCGTGCATCCCTATAGAACAGGTTATGAAAAAAAGTCTGAACCGTTTTGTTTCACTCACTCAGTTCAGGGTGCGTGTGCTTCCTTCATATGATTTAAAACACAGACAGACAGACAGTCCTCCTCGCTTGCAGCAGATTAAATCACGCAAGTGTGTGTCTCATTATGGCCACTTCTGTTTCACGCAGCTTTAATGATGTTTTAAATGGGAAACAGCCGCATTCTTTCAGGTTTTTCATGACTATACATGACATAATTGAAAAATAATCTATTAATAGTGGATTATTAGGGTATACGGTAATCTAGGGTGTTAAAAACAACAACAATGTACAACAAACCAAACCAAAAACCGTGACCACAAAACCATGATAAGAACCAAACCGTGTTTTTTGTGAACCGTTCCATTACTAGTTTTAAAGGCAGGATAAAGCAATTTAAGGAGAATGTCCAGTTTGCTGTTTGCCAGTCAGAAGCTCAGATGTGATCAGCTGAGCTGCCAGCTGACAGGGGCTGGTATTAGGAGCAGCTGATAAGCTTGAGTTAACTGCTATGTTCAATTTTTCCAGACTGTTCTCTTCGTAACTTTCCACTGTTCTAAAAAAATATGGGGTGTAAATAAGACAAACAAATAACAATTAAAAAAGTAAAAATAAATGAAAATAAAAATCTCTTGGTATAATCTTATCTAAACCCAAAGACTGCTGTGGTCTTCCGAAGGCACAGCTGGTAACAAAAAAATTATAAAATTAACTGGCTATAAGATAAAAGCCCAAACACACTCTGTTTCACATTAGTGGATTAACTTGTTAAAAAATGATGAATCAGTCAGGCCTGCTCAGGTTAAACATAATGGAAGCACTGAACACTGACATATGTTCATTCTCCTTTTTTTTCTACACTACAATTGTATTTTGTTATTGGATCTCTTTTTATTTATTGCTTTTTTGCCTAACTGTTTATTTCAGAGTTACGTGAATCGTCATTAACTGAGTTTATTAAATGATGTATACCTACAGATTCTGCGAAAAAATTATACAAAGTTGGTTGCACAATAAAGTTAAATTGTAAACATAATTCCTGGGCTCTAGGTACTGTGAGCACATCTTCATCTCAGTTTATTGTAAATCTCAGACTGGCAGAGAAACATGGCACCAAGGCCCACATGATGGATTGTGATAATTTACATAATGTGGAATAATTCATATCCATCTTCATTTAGGTTCCTGCTAATTAAGAGTCATCCAAGCTCATGTGCAGTCACAATATTATTACAAGGGATGCTGTAACAGGGAGTTATGACACTGTGGATATGCAGCAGCATTCAGCTCAGATTGTTTAGTGTAACAACTCGACTGTTTATGTATCCATTTAGCAACAGAAGAAATGTTTGTGGTGCCAATGTGGCCTTGTATAAACCAATGCAGAAAAAAAAAAAGTTGAATTCTTGAATTATAATTTGGCTATGTTCTCAAATTCCCTGAAAAGCTTCTTCACAGTTTTGTTTTTAAACCCCGTTCTGTTTTCACCCACCCACAGGCACTGCTGCGTCTCACACAATCCATCTCCAGCTTCTTGTGAAATTGTATATGCCTGGTCAAAAATCTCACCACGGTTTCCTGGAAAACAAACACATTAGGTATGAAGGGAGTTGCAATTATCCAGTTCTTGCAGTATCTCCTGTTGAGTGGGAGCTCCAGTACAACTGACCCCTCCTCCCTCCTCACATCCAGTGGACAGCCGACGTTACAGCTTGTGGCTCAAATCTCGTTTGCAACATGCCCCTCTCCCCGTTTCAGTTCGCCCACCACCTCGTTTCTCTGCACGCTCATTACAGATGCCCTAGTTTGCTCGCAAGCCAAGAGAGCCTTGCTAGCCTCATTACGAAGTTGGAAACCTCCCATCTTTTGTACCTTTTTTCTAGACAAGATCTCCCACATTCGTGCTTGTATCCCAGAAGAAGCATAAAAAGATTCATCAAACATGTATAAAGAAGTGCAGCTCACATCTCATCTGAATCTTTCTCACAGTTACCGCTGAGGGGAAGGTGTCTGTGGTGGAGAGTGCCAGAGCAGATTAGGAGATGAGAGGAGAAAAGAGGGGCTGAATTGGAAATGTGTTTGACATGAAAAGTGTGTCACTAATTCACAGGATTAATGCATATTCATCAGCACATGAAGGCATTTCTGTGACCCTGTTTGTTAAATGTTTACCTCATCAGCTCTCTTGTTGTTTTGATGTTTTCCATGTGGCATTTTGGATGAAAGGAAAATTATGCCACACAACTACACCCGGAGTAACTGGCAGATCCAAAATTCACAAAGGATACTCTACTACGGCTCATATATGTTTGGTCTTTTTGCTGTGTTTGTGTGTAAGAGATAAGAAGTCATAGATAAGTTTAAAAAGCAAAAATGCATTTAATAAACACAGGGAAAAACCTGGGTTAGAATATGTTGTTCTTCTGTTAAAAAGTGTTTTTTATTTTGTTTTGTTTTTTTTTTGCTGCATGGGAAACAATTTGGGGGGATTCTTCAGTTCCCCTATTGTAGAAGAGAAAACTCACACTCTCTTCATCTCTGTCTGTAGCAAATGACAGCAGGTTAGCTTAGCTTAGCATAAAGACTGAGGAAAAAGGGAGAAACAACCAGACCGGATCAGTTCAAACAGCTTTTCTACAGCCTCCAAAGCTCACCAAACACCACTCTGTCTTGTTTGTTAAACCGCCCAAAAAAAAAAAAAAAAAAAAAGTGATGGCAGGCTGCCATTTGATGGGGAGCTACGTGACTGACATTTCCTTGGCTTAACGCTGCGAGCTGCTGCAATCTTAATTGGTGGCATGCCAGAGACTCAGTAAACCTAGACTTCTGGAAACAGTCCTGTGCGAAACCCTCCGTGAAATGTCAAGTAGTTTTTAAACATTGCCATTTTTATGCAGTCTTTAACTGAGAATCACGCTCAACTTGGTGCTTAACTGGATCCTGCAGAATCTGAAAGAAGAAGAAAAAATGCAAGCAAAGCCAAATATACCTCAAAAATCAAAATATCTCTGAGACAGCAAAAATTAAAACTCATGTGAGGAGTTTTCACAGGAAATAAAGATAAAATTAAATGTGTTTAAAAGGCAAAAACAACCACAAGAATCAAACTTTGGATATCCTTGTTTTTAATTACCTCTGACAAGGAGGTCATGTTTTTGGGAGCGTTTGTCTAACTGTGAACAACATACCTCAAAAAGTAATGAACAGATCTGGATAAAATTTTCAGGATATGTTTAAAATGAGATAAGGAAGAAGTGATTAAATTTTAAAGGTGATCCGGATCACCGTCTGGATCCAGGATTGTTTTTTTAAGGATTCTTTATCATTGTGAGATAGGGCCAATTTCACCATATGTGTATATAACTCCACCATAAATGGTTTGATTGCCTTGCAAAAGTATACTAGACAAGGTCACCATAATATCTGACAGATGTAAAAGTACAATCCAGATCCTGCCAATATTCTGAATACTAAGATCTTGAAGATAAAATATGTACTGGGTCATCATACATGTTAACACTGTCAGGTCACAAATTATTGTACAAACCTGCAACTAACACCAAACTGCAGCAGACAGTCTGCTGAAAGGGAGTATAACATTAAAGTAGGACTAAAGTGTTGTGTAACACTGACAATATGCTTAGCGGAGGTCTGCACTCTCTGAGTGCTTTTCTAGTTCCATCATGTTGCTTTGATATCTTTAATAGGACTGGACAATTGTGGCAAAAATCAAAATTACGGCTAATTAAACCTCCTACCTCATTTTGGTTGATGAACAATCATCTCACTCTCAACTTAGTTTATTTGGTTTATCCTGTAAATATCTGTATAATTTTAGAACAAGTAACTGAATGAACAAGCACCAATCAAAGGTTGTTGATTTTTTTACTCTTGGTACACAGGTCGCTCCCTATCACATCACAGCTGACTGTGTGTAGCATCTTTCTCATGCCTCTTTCAAAAAGGTCAAGCCGGCAAATTAAAGAAGTGAAAAATGACTGAAGGAAACTGCACTTGCTCTATTATGCACTGAATGTCGAAGTAGGTGAGGTGAGGGAGTAGTTACAAAATATCTTTGGATCCTTTTTCCTCTCGTACTTCACACTGCCTGGCCTAAGCTGTGCATTGTGTGTACTGAAAAGGGCCGGCCTTGACAAATTGAATTTCTTCATCCTGCTTACGCTTTGGTCAGTGAATGTCATAAAGCAGGCACTTCTTCCAGAAGAGCCTCAGTATGTAGCAAGACAAAGCTCAGTGTACAGTAACTGAGTGATGATTTATAGTCACAGGAGAAGACTCTCCACATTAAACTTTAGCTTTATACCAGTGATTATTTTAATTCTCTGAATTAAACCCAGTTCACTTCAGCAGACCTCAAAACTTGATAAACGAGTGTAAAGCAATTATCACTATGCACACATGCCGAAAACAAATTACTGATGTTGAATCAACAAGAAAATGAATCACAAACACACAAATCAGACACAAAGAGACAAGCAGGGATCTTGAAGGGAACACATGCTCCACAATCAAACAAACGAGTCTAAAACACTGCAGGCAAAAGCTCTCCAACACTTTCTTCAGAACATCAAACTGAATGCTCAGCCAGCTGCAGCAGCCACCTAAAGACCCGTGATTTGATGTGTTATAATAATAACTCCAAGTGTTTGTGTGTGAGTGAGAGGAAGAGTGAGTGAGAAACAGAGGGTGAGATATCCCACAAAGATTTCTCTACAAGACGCTGAATCTTGTGAAAAATACGAGCTGGGATTTAAACTTTTGAACTTCTTCTGCTGCTAATTTTGCAAGGCATTCTCTGCAACTTTAACAGCAGACGCTGCACTCGATAAGATTGCAAGAAAGTCTTCAGTAAACGCTTCAGAATGTGTTCCCGTAGAGGTAAAGAACATCAGGTCCTTAAGATCATATCAATAAATACTCCATAAGGCTTCAGCAGTGGTAAATAATAGAGAAAGCACTTTCAGACTACCTGGTACAGAAACAGAATAAATAGAGGAAGGAGAGTTAAGAAATGTACATGTGGAATATCTAAGCAGACTGGGAGACAGATTTATTTGGCTGCACTTTTGGAAATGTTCTGTAAAGTCTGCACAGGTCATGTTTTTGAGGTTATAGCGATGTGTTGGCATTATTCAGAGGTAATCGTCCTTCATGCATTGACCTCATCATTTCAGCAAGTTTTGTGAAGATCTCATGGAGATCCCACGATATTTTTTGAAAACCAAAAAGTATAATACTACGCCCTCTTTAAAATTTTAGAAAAGGGGCATTTGAGCAGCTCAGCAGGCTTGAACCTTCACAAAGGAAGTCCTTTAAGTTCTCACTAAACAAAAATAAAATTCATGTCCTGCCTTTTATCCCCTTTGAACCTAATTGTAACTTCAAACTGAGGTGCAAACCAAGCTGCTACTTTTCTGTACCTTTACACCCCTCCTTTACAACGATGCATTAAATACACTGAATTTGATCACGTTTTAAAAATGTAACACAGACTTTAAATCATGAAAATCACATGAGAATTAACACATTTCTTTCTCTTTGGCCAATGCTGAGCCAATGTGTCTATTCATGTTGGCCCTCTGATAGAAATATGTGCAGGTTGTAAAGTGACTCATTGCTCATGCATGTTGGGATAGGTTTCAGGCTCTCGATGGAAAAGGGGCACAGGCCGGTGTTTTGCTATATTCGAACTGAGCATACCTGCACTATCATTAACTAGTGAGAGGTGTGGTTTCCCATGTTTCCTTTCCTTAAAGTGAAACTGTTTTAGCTGATAATTTCCACCAGGAGACATGACTTTCTTTAAAGAAACAAATATTCTGTGAACTCATTTGAAGTTATCACTTGGTTAAATTGTTGAAGGAAAATGAAAGGAAGCTGTAAAGCTAAAAGTTACTTGATGAAGTTACAGCCTGCCTGTATTAAACTTGGGGACATGGGTCCTCTGGGAGAGCAGACACCTGGACTTTATTGGGTGTCTGTTATCCTGTAATGTCTTTGTATTACCATACAGTGGTTGAAGATTACAGTAATCTGATCATCAGCAGCATACCTGTACTTAGCAGTATCCAAAGTGGTGCAAATTGTTGTAACCCTTGCCCTCTTTGTAAGTGGCAATCACACAATGATGGTTTAACTCCTTTTAAATGAGCCTCACCTTGACGATTGAAGGTGAATGGCGGCTGTTCATTGAACTGCACTCTGAAGAGGATTTTCATCCCCTCTCACTCTTTTTTCCTCTGGTACTACACACCCCCAGGGTAATCTAAAACATCTGGACTGAAGATAGCCCACTTTGAAACTTAACTTCTCAATGGACAGCACTTTTTATATGCCTTTACCTCAAATAACTTCTCTAAAGACACTTGAAGTAGTCCAGGGTAGATTTTGTTCATATTCAAGATACAAAAAAAGTCTTTCAGTTGAAATTTGGCTTATATGCTGTTTGTTGATATCAAAGAACATATCAAGGACATCTTTTCTGAAGATTTCCTTGGCAGATAGTCTCCTTCTTGTTCTCAATCATTCAACAAACACCCTCTCGCTGGCATTCAGCCTAGTTAAGTGAAAAAGCAGGCGGGCTGACATGGTAAACAAAAGGACGTTGTTTTTGGTGTTTTGGCAAATGATGTGAAGTAAAGATGCACATCCAAAGTCTGCTGAATGGCTGCATAGACTTTGTGTAATGACATTTCTGGGTTACCTCTCAGTGCTGGGAACACACATACACATGGCGGCATAAAGACAACATCATCAGACGAGGAACTGACATCATCATCAAAAAAAAAAGCTGATGAGCTTGGGAATGAGATCAAGTCAGCAAACAGATTCTCCAACGAGGCTTTCTTTAAATGCAGGCACTGTGGGGTCAAGAGGAGGAAGACTGAGACAGACCACTTCAAGTTTGACATTTCATCTGAGTGTCAGTTAGGGACTATTTTCTTAACTAACTTTTAGTTTATAAGTGTGCCACCGAGGAAAGAGGTTGATAATCCCCGTCCCTTTTCAAACTGTGCCCTGACTGTTTTATGGGGCTCAACATTAAAGTTTGCCTCCAGAATAGGAATAAGTCGCCCACATCTCCTCAGGGTTTGTTGCAAGTAAGAACTTAAGCCACCTGCACCCATCTGATCTCAAATAAGTAGATTGGGCTTATTGAAAATGCAGTGGCGTTCCAGAGCCCAACGGAGAGACTTTATCAGACCAAAGCAAAGCTCATTGCTTTAACTCCTCAATCTTATTATGACTAAAGCAGGCTTAGCTTCAGTCTGCAGCAAGCCGAGCCATGCTTGTCCAATAAATAAAAGCTGAAATGTTGCAAGCTTTGGGTTTATTTGAAAAGTTACCCACAAAATCGGCTCCCATTACAAACTTATTACAGGCCTGGGTGGACCACACACTCCTGGTTGTGCTTTAAAACTGAGCGCATTACACACATTGTTAGAAAAATCTTTGAGGAATCGATAAAGCTATAGAAATTACAAGCTTAGGCTCAAACCCTGAGCACTAAAGACATTAATACGATCACACACAGCTGATATTACAGCTAAAAATGTGTCAGGAGCTGGCTTCTGTTGAAGATAAATCACTCAAACACACAAAGGTCCATGCGTCATTGTTTCGTGAACAAGCTTCAAACGCAGAGAAATGACATTTTAATTTTAATCTTGCCGTCTTAAAGCTTTGTTCACACAATACAGCTTTTCAAAAGGCTCAAATGTCTCACACTGCCTCGGATGTTCAGCACTTTCTCCAAAATAATGTATTCTGTTTATTGATCTGCTGTGGAAAGATGGACTCTTCACTCATGGCGAACACTGGGGATGAATGTCTGATGCAGCTCTGACACCTCCCTGACAAAAACAGGGCGGGTGAGGACGCTCAATACCCACTCCACAATCCACAATATAACAAACTGTGTCTGCCTCCGATAAAGAATGCAATAAAACGGCACACAGATGCTTGTCAGTGAGCTTTTCATTTCTGCCCTCCAACTTTTCTCACTCTCATACACACAAACAAGCTGCCAAGCAAAATCTGAACACCCCACTTACTCTGTGTAAAACAAAAGGGCAAAAAGAGATTCATTCGTACATTACATGGCTCAGAATTCAGGTTTTTACTGCAGGTGCTTTCTGTTTCAAGAGCACAGCTACTTAGGTGCTACTTAGGCTCTCAGAGTTGGGCCATTACATGTGATATCATATTAAAGCTGAGGGAAGGGAGGCACTCGCAGCCTATATGTCGTCCAGTAATTGCAAACCCAGGCAGGCAGATGGGTGCAACATATTTATACTCCAACTTAACAAGAGGAGAGGCTGATGAAATATGAGATCTCTCTTTTCATGCACAAGCAGAGGATGCACGCTGAGGATGAGGAATGGAGCTTCAGGAACGAGGCCAATCTGAAATTCTTCTGACTTCAGATGAAGGGCTCTAATCTTATTTGAGCTGTGATTTCTTTTAAAAGGCCACATCCTGTTTGATGAAACAGGCGCCTGTGCGGATAGTAAGGAGTCTAAACTAATGTTTTCTGACTCAATTAAGCAAGCACAGCCCTGCCCAGCTGAATGGAGGTTTTGAGAAAACTTCAAACAGAGGACCAAACAAAGCACTCAGTGATGATGATTATTACACAAAACACTGTTGATATACTTTAGAATCATCTGTGTATCTCTTCGTGTTCAATCATCACTGTATTCAACCATTTTTACATTTGACTTGTATGAACTAGACAACCTGATATTGATTTCAGCATTAGGAGTCTGTTTTTTTTTTCTTTTTTGAGTGAAACCTTATGAACAATCTTCATCCACATTTAGGCCGCCAGTTGTAAGGGTAAAATATCAAGTGAAATACTTTGAAACCGAAGTCGTGTTGTCTACACTCACCGGCCATTTTATTAGGTACACTTTGCTAGTGCCAGGTTGGACCCCCTTTTGCCTTCAGAGCTGCCTTCATCCTTTGTGGCATAGATTCAACAAAGTACTGGAAACATTCCTCAGAGAGTTTGGTTCATATTGACATGATAGCATCACACAGTTGCTGCAGATTTGTCGGCTGAACATCCATGATGAGAATCTCCCGTTCCACCACATCCCAAAGGTGCTCTATTGGATTGAGATCTGGGGACTGTGGAGACCATTTGAGTACAGTGAACTCATTGTCATGTTGAAGAAACCAGTCTGAGATGATTCCAGCTTTATGACATGGAGCGTTATCCTGCTGGAAGTAGCCATCAGAAGATGGGTACACTGTGCGCATAAAGGGATGGACATGGTCAGCAACAATACTCAGGTAAGTTGTGGCGTTAAAGCAATGTTCAATTGGTACCAAGGGGCCCAAAGTGTGCCAAGAAAACATTCCTGGCACAGAGATTAGGTCTCAGAATTCGAGACCCAATCTTCTACTGAAGCCTCAGTTTCCTGTTCATAGCTGACAGGAGGGTCACCCGGTGTGGTCTTCTGCTGCTGTAGACCATCTGCCTCAAGGTTGGACGTGTTGTGTGCTCAGAGATGCTCTTCTGCAGACCTCGGTTGTAACCAGTGGTTATTTGAGTTACTGTTGCCTTTCTATCAGTTCGAACCAGTCTGGCCATTCTCCTCTGACCTCTGGCATCAACAAGGCATTTTGGCCCACAGAACTGCTGCTCACTGGATGTTTTCCCTTTTTGGGACCATTCTCTGTAAACCCTAGAGATGGTTGTGCATGGAAATCCCAGTAGATCAGCAGTTTCTGAAATACTCTGACCAGCCCGTCTGGCACCAACAACTATGCCACGTTCAAAGTCACTGAAATCACCATTCTTCACCATTTTGATGCTCGGGTTGAACTGCAGCAGATCATCTTGACCAGGTCTACATCCCTAGGTGAATTGAGCTCCTGCCATGTGATTGGAAATTTGGTTTAACGAGCAGTTGGACAGGTGTCCCTAATAAAGTGGCCGGTAAGTGTATGGAAGATGCACTGCTGATTTATATAGCCAAAAGATCACACTTAGGTAAAACAAACCTCAAAAGGTTGGGCAGAACACGCTAGAATATGCTAGAAATCTAAGTACGACAACCAAGCGGGACAGAGCTAATGGAAGATAACCCATTAACTAGAAATGAAACCTGTCAGCCAACTGTGATGGAGTGGAGATGGACCAGACACAGATCAGAGGGAATTCAGCTGTTATTGTTGACGTTATATTTTACAAAATAGAATCTTGATATGATTGTTTATCAAAATAATTAGCATAAACAGCAATCAAATGAAATTATGTCATCTCAGCATCTTACTGAGCAGATAGTTTGGATGGATCTGCCCCTTGTCTTAAGTTACTGGAGAACAGGGTCAAAAATGCATCACCTTAATACGCTGCACTTTGCAGAAATAAGGGAGTAATAAGAGTGTGCGTATTCTAAGCACAACATCATAAAACTTCATTATCTGCTGTATTTCTGCCACACACACACACACACACACACATATACACTTTGAGGCCGGCACTGAGGGCCAACTCGTGCCTTCATGAGTTGAGTCATTAATCGTGACCCAGTGGGATTACTTAAAACCAGCATGTGGCCTTCTGACTGCGCACACTGTGCAGGGACAGGCTGCTGCTGCATGTTCTCAGCTCGGGGAGTCAAGCACACTCAACATGAGATGACACTACAAACGAAACATTCATATAATCTCTTTACTGATTCAAACAACTTCTTCGCAGTCACGGTCTGAATTTTGACTCTGGCAGTAATGGAATGCTAAGAAGATCGCCGCTTTAAGCCGGCTGTCATGATGTTACATGATGCTCAGAGTCATCTTTAGACCTTGAACGTGTCGGGGAAAATTCTGAAGCAATGTTTCCAGAGGTTTGAGAGCAGAAACATCAGAGGTTGATGTAAGGATTAGGAACAAAAGGGAGGAGTCTTCTGTGGGAAGAGGCTTTTTTTCTGCTAGAGTCTTTGTTTTTGTCAGTGTGATGTGTTGAAAAGCTGTTCCGTTTTATTTCCAGTGTACAAATGCAGAGTAATTTGCTTGAAATTGTCTTTTTATTGTATCACTGAGCTGAAATTAGAGAAGATTTCCAATATCACTATTTTAGTTGTATGAAACATTCAAGACTAGCTAAGCAAAGACATAGTGGCAGATACTACAAACATTCTTCGTGACATGTGGGTCCCAGTGAAATTTTACAGGGATATCTCGACTCGAACAACTTATTTTCCCAAGTCGCCAATCTTTGTTTCAGGGCCACAAGCACTTCCTCAGTCTGTGTCCTTGCAACCTCTCTAACCGTCCCTCTAGTGCCCTCCCAATAAGTCAAGCATGAAATGTAGGCAGGACAACAGAGGCCAGACTACAGCCAAGACAAATATCTCTGTCTCCATTAACTTGTCAGCACAGGAGACAGATGAACTCTCCTTCAAATATTAATGGGCTTAAAGAACATCCACAGCTACGATGAGAAGCCCAATCAGGCTCCACAAACAGGAGAAAAATTAAGACAGCAGGAGCAGGAGATGGTGGCATAGGGGAAGGATTGATTATATGTCCTGATATACCGTGTTTCATTTCCTCATGTGTGGGTTGTCGTCCAATGAGAGGCTTTGATTCCTTTCGGTTATCACGGCTGCTGATCTGACAGAGGTCGCACACCTCCCTCGCCTGATTGAAGACCGTGCCATTTAAAAACAGAGTGAAGGGCACTGTGGAGGGAGGCTGCACGTCATTGTTATTAAAAGTCACCTGTACATCAACCATAACCTTCAGTGGCTGCTAAATGTAATGAGCTTTTAGCTAGGTCTCTACAGTCTCATCTGCATGCGTCTGAGGGGGATAACTACCTATAATATCTCTGATTACAAGCCTTTTCTTACAGTGTAGAAGTAAGCATCCAACTTCAAACAACTGAATTTAGATAAACCAGGGGTAATTCAACAAATGGCCTGGGAATGCAACTCAACATGATATTGACCTTTCTAGTGATTGATTTCTTGATTGATTGTTTGGCCAATAGTGTGTCAGAAAGCAGTCAATAGTGGCTGCTTTCATTTGACAAGAGCACAGGATAACATATTCAACTGCCTGCTGTGTGTGACTGAAAAAAGTCTGGCACCAATCATATGTAACCAATCAAACATCTCAGTCATATTTGAACCTTAAACTCATATAATGTTTCAATGATTGATGTGGATTTTACCTGAATTTGTGCAATTAATAGTTTCAGAAATCAACAGTCCACATTGATTATTGCATGATCTGTAGTAAAATCCTTTGGAAAATGTGAGGGCACTGGTCGCTTCTGTGTCTGAGGAGTTCATTTCCTCATAATATCCAAAACAGTATTATGCTACCATCATTTCCATCCCTCTAATTCCCAGTTAGCTCCATTGTTTATCCAAATGAAGCAGCTGCAGCTAGCAACAAGCAGCCCTCTGTCACTCTTTCCCTCAAGTTTTAAACCCACGCAACCACAGTCTGAGAGCAAGTTGACTAACTGATAGAGCCAGTCTTAACAAAAAGACACCAAGAAAATCACAACCTCTCTGCAGCAACACAATGTGTTTGACAAGCTTCTTGAACTGTTAAGCCAGTGACATCCTGGCAAGAAGTGAACAGTGACCAACAATGCTAACACTCATCATGATTCACCAACAGCAGACTTTCAAATCTCCTCTCCAGATGGCCGCCCATTTGCCTAAAAGGCTCTAATTGTGGCGCCATTACAACAAGCCTGAGACTCAAATTAAGATGCAAAGAATTCATTAGGACTGCCTCTCCAAACAAGCACAAAAGCATCCTATATTTCCATACAGCGGCCTTACTGGTGCAGTCATGTGCTTTGTGCAGGCGGACAGGCTGAACCCCAAACAATGTGTGCGAGTCAGCACCAGTAACCAAGCAGAGGAAGTGATGTATTGCACACTGACTTGGAACAATGCAGCCTGTTTTACCTGAAGGCAAACATTTCAACCCCATCAATTTGTCTCCACAGACGGAGGAACCCTGTGTCACCCTCAATAGAGTTTTTGTGAGCAGCTGTCTGTGAAGACACCTGCTGCCTTTGAGGGCTACAGTATTTAAGTCAAATGTTGCTTTTGTGTAATAAACATGAAAACAGATCATCACAATGCAGTCTTCTTGACTTTTTCTTGAGGGCTAAGGGGTTTTAGTGCTGGCGGGTTTTTTGAGACCTTCTTCCCTGCGCAGTTTTGCTCCCAAAATAGTGTCCTTGTGACTACAAGGATGCTCACTAACTGGTCAAGCACTGCCAACAACCTCTACTTTCTCTTGATTTAGCTCTTCACAGTGGCTGAGGTTACAGCTGTGCTTCGTTTGGAAACAGATGGAGCAAAAATACCTCCACATCGCCACAAATTTAACTGGGAGATGATTAATTAAGGGTGCATTTTTAACTCACTGAGCCTTGAACAAGTCGACCCTCAACACTACTACGTCTCCCTGGTGCTCCTCTGCATTCATTATGCCATCTTAACAGGGAGTATAATGTCTTATCAACTCTGAGTTGATACTGCCAGGCTTTGGTAGCCAGAGAAACTCAGCTCAAGGCACTCTCCTGGTGAAGAGACCCAGGTCTGTCTGACATGTGTGACTCCTGAGGCGAGCACGCTGCTAAATGAGGAGAGACAGGCAGGATGGTACGACCCACTTCCATACGGGCTATACAGCTTTCTGTTCCACAAATCCCACAGGTAACATTGTGCACTGTTCATGGAGAATATGCAGCTGGGAATAAGCTAAAATATCCCCATTGCCAGGAAACTGGAAGGGCAAAAGATTGTATGTGTATGTGTTGTGTGTGTATGTGATGATTTGAATGCTGATCCAGGGGTCAGGTGAATCTATCTATTACCTCCTCCTCACATGAAGCAGTCTGACATTTTTTGGTCAGACAGCCCAGACTTGGAATGCACAGCTGACCTTCTCCTGGTGTCATCTCAGTCAATAATGGTACAGCGCTGCAACTAACAGCCAACAGAGAGCTTTCTAGCATATCTCATCCAAGTGATAGCATCTGAAGCCTAATCTGGAAATCTGTACAGTAACGTACTTTTCCTAATTTAATTTCTAAACGACTGAAAGAGGTGAGGTCATTCCTGCATTTTGTGCCGGAACAATACGTGGATTCACTGCATTTTTATCCTGCACGGTGGGGCAGAGCAAACAGCTGAAGATGATCATTGTGAGGGCGCACAATACAGTGAAGCAGTGCACATTCCTGTCTTAAATATGCGCGCATGATGCACGGGTTGATTTTGTCTGGTAGCCCAGCGTAATGAAATTACGCACGAACGAAAACTACATTTATCCCCCTTCAAATAGACTGAGACAAGTGCTGCTACGTGAAGACCGAATCAATTACCCAAGGAGCCGTAGACATATACAAGCAATAGTTTTCTGATGCCAAACTGCGCTAAAAGGCTGCAAATATTCCGCATCTAATACGAGCTCTCCACAGAAAGCACCATTTCAGTTTGCTAAGCTACTCTCAAAGGCTCCCCCAGTTACAGCCATCAATTCGCTGTCAGTGTGCAAAGATGCTCCAGTGGTCTGTCATCAGTTTGAAATGCTCCCACGTCAATTGGGCAGTGGTGTAAAATGTTTAGGCAACGATAATGACAGCCAGTCCACTTTTCCACTCACCTCTCGCGTGCTGCGGGACGGCAGCGCTCAGACACAGCGCGAGGGAAAGGAGTAGCGGTCCCATCCTCTCTCACGATAAACAGCTCAGACCTCCAAGGTTACGCAGATGTGGAGGAAAAAAAATCACGGAGCGATAAGCCAAAAGTTCTCCTTCCCTCGCTCTCGCTGGGTTTCTGGAGATGCTGCTGTATGTCCTCTCAGGTAAACTCCTCCTTTGACATAAAGTGGGCACAGAAACGCACGCGCCTCCCGGATGCTGTCTTTTATTTTCTTGACTCTCCGTGCAGGGACAAGTGAAGTGTGCCTGCCGGCTGCCCCTAAGCTGCTGCTGCCTGCCTTCCCCGCTCCTACCGCAGTGGTGCGATGTAGTGGAGAGAGCGACGTGAGCGCTCGGTGCTCCAGGACAACTACTGCGTCAAGCACCAGGAAATAAGCACTTCCGGTACAGGTTTCTAAAAGAAAACGTGAAAATTGCGTTATGTCCAATGAAAGGTGACTGAATATGGACTCGTTTTACTCTTACATGATGAGTTTTATGTATTCTACATATGTGCTGTTTTTTAATTTGTATAACCATTGTCAACTTTGCTAATGCTTTGATTTTAGTAGCCTCTAACACTGTATTCATCCCAAAAACACATCAGCTCATCGATGTTTAAAGAAGGCATAAATTAAGCGAATGCAACTAAAAGCTTTTTGATCCTTTCATATGTCTTTAAATTAACAAACAATCGTGCAATTGTTTTATTGTGCTCTTATTTTGATGGTATCGTACTCTAACATCCGGTTGAGTCCCTGTTCATTGACGCATCTTTTGACGAGTCCGTGCGGCTCGCTCGAGGATGAGCGCCTCTTGTTCGGTCACAGTAAACCGACTGGGGCGCTGTCTCGCTGATGGAGACAACTCTTCCTCCTCCTCCTCCTCCTCCTCTTCCTCTGAAGAGCTCTTCCAAAGGCCTGCTGGGTTGGGGGTTTAAATTCTGTATAATCCGTCTCTTCAGCCTTTTTCTGACCTCTTTTTCACTCCCCATGACTTCCTTTTCAAGCCTGGGGAAGTTGGATCGTTAAGTCATTTTATTTCTGTCTCCCTCTCTCTGAAAAGCCTTGTCAGGTTCAGACGGGAGAACTTGAACTCAACATGCACACAAAAGGTTCAGTATGGGCAGTTCTGCAATGTCAATAGGATGGGGAATAAATGTTATGCTAATTGGGCAGGCACTGACATTATTTATGAGGGTCATTCATTCTTTGAGGGCAATAATTCTTTCATGGACATCTTTTATATATCATTTTCATCTTGTATGACATCTTAGATTTTAATCTGTTGTTGTTTGAAGTTCTTTTTTAAGGGAAAGTGTGTAAATGCAGCACACTGTATATAGTGCCCCAGATGCTGTTGATTAACAGTGAAAGAAATGAGAGTTAAAGGTTGATTTCAGTGACTACCTTGGGGTTTTGGACTGCCTCTGCCTTCAGATAGCTCTAACAAGGCTCTGATGAAACTCAAATTCAAAGTGCTGCAGGTACCTCACCGAGCTGTGGCATTTTAAAAATTAGATTACTTCCACTGAGGTGGCATCACATTGATTGTTCATGTGCCATGTGTGATATTTCTGCTACCGCTGATTGGATTTCCATGAAACTTGAGGCTAAATTAATGTGACAATTGCACTTTGGCGATTTCAAATTTACACTGTAATTAACCCACAGCAGGGGCTGTTATTTTCTGAACGAATCAAGCGCCGCTGTCCTGTCTTTGTGTTTAAAATGTTAAAATGTCAGTAGAATGATGGTCTTCTCCCGCAGTCCTCGATTAGATGTTCTCAGGTGACATTTACCGTGGGTCAGAAATGAGTCGTTACGGAGAACGCATCATTTATTAAAGGACGTCTTTCATCCGCTTTAATACCAAACTCAGTTCAAGTCCTGATATATTCCAGTCAGACTGTTCCACGGCTGCAGAAAGAGCAAACTAAGTCTCGTACTGTGAGCTGATGTCATCATCCAACATCTCATAGTTATCAGGGCGACCTTGAGCTGTTCCTGAGCGCCTCACTATGAATCATGGAGGATATCAAGTGTCCAATGGTTTAATGTAGATAGAGACCTCTAACTGTATGCACTTGATCAGAAGCTATAAATCACTAGCATTAAAGTCCCACTGTAAGGTCTGCTATCATCCTAATGAGAGGACGGCCTGTATTATGATCACAGCAACACCTGCTGCTATTATGTCTCCAGACTCTGTCTCCATAGCAGATCATTTTCAGAGGAGACTACGATCACTATAAGAACCATACAACATTAAGCAAGGCTAGTAATTGGAAAACAAAATAAACATATCTATGGCAGTGTTAAAAAATAAATAAATAGAACATGAATCCAGTGGGGATAACTTCTGCTAATCCTGCACATCAAGACATCAATTATAGGTATTACCTCTTTGTTTGGAGTTGGATTAAAAATCAGATCCTTAAATCACATAAACATAAACATAAAGCCCTTGCTTTTGCTTTTACAAGCATCAGAGAGAGAAAAAAAATTCTCCACATGCTCTAAAGGAAGAAAACAGAAAAATAAAACAGAGCGATGATCAGAGGGTTGGTCACTGGCTCTGCAGCTTGTTGGTAAATCTGTACACTGAGCAGACCCCTGACCTCAGCCCAGCCTACACACAGATCACAGCTCCAACAACTGTATTCGCTGAATCCTTCACACTAATACCAACCTCCCCAAAGCCAGTCCTCCTTCAAAACTCAACTCCGCTCGTCTCTTTCCTCTGCCCTTGTTTTTCCCCTCCACTTGTCGAGAGGCTGCAGCTCAGACCAGTGAGTCCTCCACGGCGTACATCCATCCTCATTTAGGCCATGGGGACCCATTTAGGATGAGCAACGGGCTGGAAAACACAGTGACCTTCTCATATTTGACTCATTTACAGCTGGTTTTGTTTCAGCCACTGAAAAAAAAAAGTGCGCTGTTTTTATTTCCAGCAGAAGTTGTAGAGCTGTAGTAGATGGAGTGGGAGCTATAGTCCTTCAGAAACACTCAGCACCTTGGAGGGCATAGGGATGTTATGCCTTCATCCATATGGACAGGGGGGGCTAAGGTTTCTTAAGGACACAGGAGTAATCTTAAATTGAAACTTCATGGGTGAAGAGTCTATGAGTTAGGACAGAGAAAGCACCATTGGCGTGAGGCTTTTATTATCTGCCATGCCCTCAGCATTTTCATAACCACAATTTTAATGAGGTTAACCTCTTTAAAACAGAGGATAAGGGGATATCTACTTTTTTCTCCCTCGCCTGTCTCAGTCTCTCCCTTTTCATCCCCTCCGTCTCACACAGGGGGGAGAAGAGGCTTTTTCATATCCACTCGCTGCCTCTCTCATCTCTCCCATGTCTCCAGGTTCTCACTCTCCTCCCCAATCAGACTGCTCAAGTCGCGTTTAAGGCCTCCCTTCTTTCTCTGCTCTCGCCACAGAGACAGCCTAACAAAGGCCTGAGGCAGAGAAAAAGAGTAAAAGAAGAGGAGGGGGCGGCAGCAGAGGCGGCGGTAGAGGTAAGAAGGCTGGTGATGATGAGGTGGCGTCGGTGTTGGTGGGTGGGTGGGTGGATGGGGAAGAGGGGGTTGTAGGAGACAGTAAAGGAGATGGATGGAGAAAGCGGAACAGACAGAGGGAGCGAGGGGGCAGATTGAGACAGTAAGGACGGCAAGCAACACTAAATTAGACGCTCTTCGAGAAGAGACAGAGAATTAATTCCAAAGAGAATATTGCATTGTGTCTTCTTTTTTCTCCTCCTCTCCCAGCGTTGGGATGTGGAGACGAGTTATGTGTTTCCCCCAGCAGGCTCCTCTATTTCTCTTTTCTCTCCTCAGTTAGTCCCAGGCCGATGATACCACTGGCAGCAGCTCGTGCTTTCCCCCTCTTTGTCATTCTGCTTAGTGTTCCTCTCTTTCTGCAGCAAGTAGGGTGCAAAAATCACACAAGCACAGCAAATGAGATTTTGATTTACTTTTGATTGTTGTGTTCATAATGAGGCGATACTCTGTGCGTTTCGTCATTGAAAATCAGACAACTTACACAGGCCTGCGACAGACCTGGATATGTGAATCTCTGTGCGATCTAAAATAGAGCTGTTCAGATAGCTTTTTCACTTCAGAGGTATTCCTATTTCCACTTTACGATGTCAACCCTTTATTATCTTTTCAGCCCTCCTCAGTGAATGAACTATGATACACTGCCTCACAAGGAACATTTCAGCAACTCGCCCCCTCTCTGTGACCATAATAATAACCATGATCTGCCACTGCGCTCCCCATCCCATCTGTTTCCAGCTCAAATACAGCCAAGGAAAGACTGGCCTGAGCCTCTCACACATCCACAGACCTGCATTTCTTATTTACACCACGGCGGGAGAATTAGAATATTTGGCTGGGTTTGCTGAGTAGTCAGCTACGCTCGGCTGACGTTCCACTCCACGGTGTTTTTGTCAGTTTGTGCTGAATGCATAATAGAGTGATATATAGCAGGTTCTCCTGAATGAATGACATGAGCCCTCATACCATCCTGCGTGCAATTAGCTGAGAATGTTTTTCAGTGCAGAGATGTAAGTGACACCTTGCATTTACCCACATGCACTGCATATTCTCTACATTCTTTAGGTAATTTATTCACAAAAACTTCTTTCAACTCATCACGGCACCATCAATCGCCTGGTATCGAGTGCAAAACTAAATGTTTCAAAAGATCGAACCCTCTTTGTTGAGCTCAGCAAGGCTCCTCCTGACTGAATTCCACAGATTCCTCAAATCCTCAGCACTTAGCAGGGTGTTACTTTAACACTCTCTAATTTCTTGTCAGGCTTTCTGCCGCTTTTTAATTACAGACAGCTCAGTTTATTTAAATCCTCTGGACTCGAATATGATTGTGGCGTGTTTATAGATACTCCTCAAGCCTTGACACAGTCTGATTTTGTTTAAGTTATGTAACGGTGAGATCTAGGACAGCGTTTTACCTGAAAGTTAGAGACTCGGCAGTTTTCACCCCAGTTAAAACAACTGATATCTTGACTGGCTGAGGCTTGGGGGTTGGAAGCAGTTTATTGAGGTTAGGCTTATACCTTTGCAAAGGGTTAGCATACATGAGCACACTGCATTTATGAGCCTCTAAACTGGTTAATGAAACACACTTTACAGATAATAATGGAAGCACAAACGGATGAATCCATGAGTTATGCCGATGAATAGTCCTGTAAGCTCTGAGTTAAACTTCTTCCCAAAGACCTCTACAGCTCCTTTGCAACACCACGCCAAAGATCAACAAAGGCAGACAGCAGGAAGGACTGTATTTCTTGTGTGAAAATCAATATGCTCTTCACCTGCATGGGACAGAGGATTTAAGAGGTTACAACATGAGTTACGAGGAAGTCAGCCTATCCTCCTCTTCAATCACACAAAGAATTGACAAGTTTGTCAGAAAACTCCAACCAATCCCTCCCTCCTTTGGCTCTTTGCAGCTAAATGCCTACAAAAAATGACAGTACACGCTCTGAGGAGTCTTGTTTTGTTGATATCTTGATTGATCTGAGCTAATTTAATCACATTTGGTTTGATTTGATCAATCAGACAAACTCTTCCATATCCAACATGCTGATCAAATCAGCACTGAGGTATTTTGCGCTGCTACTGTTTGCACTTCTGTTGAGAGTTAAAGCAGAACATTTGAGCTAGCGTGGATATAATTTGTTTAGCTGCTTCGAGCAAGTTAAACAGGTCTTAAAGCTTCACATCCTGCCCCACAAAAATGATGAGAAGCTTTCAAACAATGGTGATTAAAGGAAATGATGATGATAAATCTTGTTTGAAGTTTAAGCTTCCTGTAATGAAGAGAAACAGCTGGCCATGGTTTGCCCTCTGCACTAACCTCAGTCTACACTGTAAAAAAAATCCCGTAGTTTTTACGGAAAAAAACTGGCAGCTGTGGTTGCCAGAGAAATTCCGTAAAAAAAAACAGTATATATGTAAATACAATTATAAAACAACCTGTTTATTTTACAGTTAAAATCTGTATTAAAAATACATTTTTAACTAGTAAATCCAACAGTTTGTTCTGCTAAATTAGCATGAACATGCTGCTTTTAAAACAAAATAACTCGGTAAAATTTAAATGCAGTTTTTGCTAAATTTACATTAAATCCCACTCAATTTAACAGAAAAAAAACAATACTGAACTGTTAAAGCATCATTAAAAAACTGTAATTAAAATGAATTTTCCTGTGAATTCAACAGGAAAGTGATCTATAATTTAATGTCTTCTACAGTATTTATAAGGGTTTTTTTAATTAATAGTAACATCTAAGAACTGTAATAACAAAGGGATAAATCTGCACTGTATGAATACTTAACACTTATTTCAACTATAAAATATTGAACAGAAAAAATATTTTTCATTTTTAAAATCTGGATTATTGCTCATGTTCAACACATTACAGAGACTGGATATTTAAATAGCACCGTATTGTTATAGACATGTGACTTTTACCTGTAATACAAAATAGTGTACCAAGATTTAACATTGAAAGTTATAAAGCAAAGATTACCCTGAGAGTTACTGTACTGAAAAAAAATCATAAAAAGTAAGTTGCCTGTCCAAGAATTTATTTATATAAGCGCAGTGATCAACATATGATTTTTCCCAAAACATGCATTTGCTACATGAATTTTACAGGAAGTCTGTCAGATTATTTTACCGGGACTGAAAAAGGGCAAGAAGGAGTTCGGAGAAGACTTCCCCTCTTTTTTCTATAAAGAAAGTATTAAATGAAACATCCTTGGGTGATTATTGCATTCCTTTTCAACATACATAAATGCATACCAATACAGTCAAACAAGCTTTCTAACAGTAAACTAACTGTTCAACAGGCATTTGGTTCTGCCAAAGCTGGAAAAACACAGTTCGGCTTTATAACAGCAGTTCTGCTCCATTAAGGTTTCCAGCGATAGTGATATGCAGCCAGCATGAACAATGGAATGACCAGTGTGTTTTTTTTGTCTCATTAATCTATAACATTTTAACAATAAAAACTCAGAAAAATGTGCTTGAATCATTATCTGCTTCTAAAGCATGACAAACTGGACAGATAATGGCCCAAAAATGAAGTTTTAACCTGAATGGTGCACATCACCACATGTGTTTAGTACATAGTCGTACATCACATTAGAGATCTTGTTAAGATATTATGTAGAACTACAACAGTGTAATAACAATTGCATATTTTAACCAACAAAAATAAAACTTACTTGCTTTTAACAATGACAATCTGGGCAGGTGAGCTGAAACAACACTTTCAACTTAACAATGCAGAACATCACAGGCCTGACAAGTCTTACTTGGTTCCAGTCCTTGTTCAGACATCACGCCACTCATGATCAGAAAGTTCCTGGATCAAAGTAAAGACTCTTGGGTTCACGTGAAGACGAGACGTTCGGGTCTTCTCCACTTTGGTGCCCTTCTCTGGGTTGATGGAGAAAAAGCACCTTGGAAAATAGATAAAACAGATGTCAGTATCGATTCACATCCTCAGTTACAACAAGACAAACTTCCCATTTTTATATTCAAGCATGTATTTATGTTGGATAAGGCCTTTCCAAAAAGACTCACCTCTGCAGAAACTCCAGGGTTGATGCCAGCTCTGATGGGTAGTGGATATTAAAGCAGTAATAACTTCCGAACATCAGGCACAGGGCGGAAATGAAGGAGTGGATGTTGTCATGTACAATGTCTTGATCGATGCTCAGCATAAACCGCCTTGAAGAGTAGCAGGAACTTCCTGAAAAAAAAAATTAAAAAATGAATAAAAAAACAAGATGTCTTCCTGAATCAGGGCTGAGCTTAAGGAGATCTGAAAAAATTCTCGAGAAAAAATTAAAATCTGATGCCACGCAAAAAAAATTATCATGCATCAAAGTTAATGTATGTTTTTTTTTTTTTTTTTTACCAAATTGAGATATTCAAGACTGAATGACACGTAATATATCTCCAGCCTCTGATCATTTTTTAAAAATAAAAATGTGTAGCTTTGTGGGGTTTTTTTCCAAATTAGTGATATCTCTTGTGAGTTTGGCATGTAAAGGGTAAAATCCCAAAATATAAAACAAATCTAATCATATTTTCGATCAGGGTGGATGTTGATTAAGAGATCTAGGTTGAAAAAAAAAGTTCATGATTTGTTTACAGTAGCCAAAATTGTGGCTTTAAAACTGCAAATTCAGGGTACAAAGATTTTTTTAACGGTACCAAATTTGGGGCAGGCTGACCACTGTCTAGTAGTTTATACAACATACAATTTCACTTCAACCATGCAAAATGATTAATTTAAGAAGTGAGCAAAAGACAAAAACAATGTGAAACAAGAACGCCCCTTACTGGTTTGAAAAATGAAAGGTCTCCAAAAAAGGAAATTCACTTTATCTTACCACAAACAACAATGGTCGGAGTCAGGGGCACTTGATCCATCTTCACTTCCCCTGCCAGGCATGTGTCCTCCACGTAGCAGAACATCACGTCTTCCTTCTCATCAAAGTAGGCCAGCAGAAGCAGAATCATCTCCTTAATGTCTTCAGAGCAACCGCTCAGATCTCCCCTCATCACTTTATATCTTGTTGAAGCCTGTAGGAACTTTTTGTTTTTGTTCACAGCGACAGTATTCATGTAGTTCAGGAGCCGTTTCCCTTTCAGATCCACATTCTTTGTGAAGGTTTCTTTCAGCCCAATTCCAGTTAGCTCCTTGAAGTGGACTGCCATGCCAAGCTCACTGAACCAAAACGGCCACTGCTCCAGAAGGTATTTTATGTTTTTTCCCTGGTTTACTTGCTTACGCTGTGTGTAGAAAGTCAACTTCATCAGATGCTTGACCTCTTCTGGATCTGCATCAGCTTGCTGAGACATCCTCTGGAGTTTGTCTCTTTTCTCCTGCTGGCTCTCATGGGTCTCGCCACGGGGTGGGAATTTCAAATCCCAATTAATGCACCCATAGGTGTCCTGGATGGCTGCTCTTTGCTCTGTAGGGACTTCTTCTGTGTCATAGTCATCAGAGTGATGCTTTCGTTTTCTTATTTTTGGGGTCGTACATCGCTTTGAATTCTCAATCCTGTTTTGCAATTGCTTGACTAGAGAGTGATAGCCTGGCCCAATCACTTCTCCCTCTATTATATCTTGCAAAGACTGTGGATATTTTGCCACAATCTTTTTTGCAACTTCAGTGGCGCTCCTTTTACTTAAGGAAGAGCTCTTCTTCAACATTTCACGAACCACAATCCGAACCATCTCTCTTCTCATTCGTGGACTTGGACGTTTACCTCTCTCCAACAACTGCATCAATTCCTCTGGAAACTCCTCCCATGGGATGACAAAGGTGTCCACCCAGTCTATGTCGGGGCTCTGGCAGCTGTTGGAAGATGTTGAAGATGAGCTTCTGGGTGATATAGACAACAATGATGAGGGATGTCCTGGCGAGGCACAGGCAGGAGAGCTGCTGGTTTCTGGAGTTTGACCTACAAAAACATACACACAACAATATCCAGCCATTAAAAAGCCATCGAAAGAAATGCAGGCCATTTCTGACCCATGTTGCGCATTCGAAGAGCGCTCATGGTGCTCATCAAAATATTTTGATATTTCAAATTGATCTTTATAGAGTCTAACTTTGAGCCCTGGCTGCACCCTGTGGTTCAATACTTACATCTTAGCTTCCAAGCTGCAAGGATTTTTCGAGCTTGAATTGGCCTTAGTGCTGACAGCAAATCTGCTTCCTCGATAAACTGAAAATCATCATAGGTCTCCACACCAAGGTTTTGAAGTGTCTCTTCGAGAATGTCTTTGGAAACCTCTGGAAGATCTGGCAAGACCTCAGTTATGGCAGTGCGTAGAAAGGTTTGTGTGCAGTCAGTCATCTCTGGATTCAAGAAAGAATGTGTTTTTTTAAATTGAACAACAAAAGGCATTATGCATTTTTGTGAAGTATCACTGTACATATACACATATTGCCTGCACCACGAGTATAGAATATGAGCAAGGATTTTAACTTATTTCAGCACTTTTTAAACATTCAGGTAAGCAATTGTGTACAATATGACAAATGGCATAATACATAGCGAACAATAACTCAGCCGGTAGTGTAACATTACAGGGACAAAACCAGCACTCACAATTCTCTTGATACAATTTATCTTTTTTTGTTTTATAGTATAGCATCAGGCATTATTGGTATGGTTTCTCCACCACAGTAACCAACATCATGTTTACTTTGACAGCACACTGTGTTTCAATGGGATAACTTGGCGCCCATTAACTATGTATGATGTTAATGGAAAAAAATCTGCCAGGTTGTTGATGTTAAGACACTGCAGCCTTGTACTCTGTTTTGTCACCGAGTACAGATGGTATTCAGAATGGTAGTCAGCTTTAAATGTGTCCACCACAAAATACACACCTGTGTCATTGTGAATCAAAACAATGACAAGCTCTCCAAACTCCATGAACTCATCATTTTTTGACACAACAAAATGCCCTTTTCGATAGGATGTGCCTTTATACTGTATGTGTGTGGAAACTCGAGTATTGTTTTCTGAAAAGCCAAAGTCTTCCACTGCATGCTTAATTGCATCACTGTAAAGGCTGGGGTAAAAAGTACAACTGTCTTTTACATGCAAAAGCTGAATGCATCCTGGCCCAGCTGAAAGATATGCCTGGAACATCTGATGTCTCTCTGACAATGTTAGGCAGATGTTTTTGAAGTTCTTCATATGCCTTGCACATCTTTTAAAGTAGCTGTGTTTACTTTCAAATCTCATCGTCCACACTCTAATCAAGGGGCCAAATTTCAAAATAAGTCCTGGATAGTGCCGCAAGAAATGGTGTTTTGGTTTGAGTGGAGTCTCGGGAAACTGGCACTTTCTTGATTCCAAATATTCTTGGATTAAAACATCGAGATATGTTACCTGTGAGAGGGAAATTTTTTGTGCACAAATAAAATCAACAATATCTTTGAGCTGGAGCATTAACTGCCACACATCATCTTCTGGATTTTGTATTTTGTCACCAATTATTACAGGCAGCAACCTTAAGAAATTCCAATTTTGAATAGCTTGACCTGAAAGCTTGGAAGCCTCAGGGTGGACAGCACATGGCTTTGTGAGTGCATCAGTTCCTTTGTACTTGAATTGCTTGATGCGTCGGTTCAAAAGTGAATATGTAAACCACTTTTTTTTCTTAATGAAATATTTCAAGTACAGTGCAACATCATATGATACGATGCCCTCAAATATGTCATGGCCTAAACAAGGAGGGAGACCAGGCAGGCAAACATGAAAAGACTTCAGAGCATTAAACACTGAGTTTACCTTAATGCCTCTGTTGTGTTCACTGTCTCCAGCTTGTAGCTCACAAACAGCAGAATCGTAGCTCTCTGGGGTGCGCTGTGGACCAAATACATTTGGATCGTTATGAAAAGCATCCAGTGTTATTTCACAGTACCTGCAAAAGTACTGAGAACGACTGAAGTTCTCAGTAAACCCACCAATGCCATGGGAACCCAAGTTATCACCAGCAATGCAATACAGTGCCCCTTTGACTGTTTCACCACCTACAGTGATGCCATTTTCCTCCAAATCACTCAAATCCTCAAGCAACTCTGAGAAAGCCTTAGCACAGCCAAACTGTTTGAGGTCATTTTCACCACACAACAGGACAAGTGACATGTGATCAGTGTTTGACCGTACATGAACAGGTAGATTAGCCACAGAGAGATACACTGCAACAACTTTGTGTTTTTTCTTGGCAGAGCCAAGTGGATTTACTATTTCAAAAGCGTCCTGGTACAGGATAAGCTTTAGGCACCCTGGATTTTCAATAAAGAACTGGTTGGATGTAAAGTTTTTTCCATCACTTATGTCACCAAAATCATCAAGGTTACAGTCTGTTTCAAAACAACGTTGATGTAACACTGAATTCTTCCATAATTCAGATTCCAGTAAGTTATTTAGTGTTTCCTTCAAAGGTATGCAATAGGCAAACCTTTCAGACATGTTTTCATCATTCCCCAGTTTTACTTTTTTAGGCTCAATGTAATTGAACATCTTTTTAAATGTCTGGGCTCTTGAAAATGTTGTTCTGAGAGGTCCCTGATGACAGGAAGAAAACAAATCCGAATCCTTTACACAATCACAGATTTTAGCAACAGAATCATCTGTTAGACACATGTCATTTTTGAGAAGTGAATGCAGTTTACTCATAGTGTACTCCTGTCCCAACTCATGCACATTTTGAATCTCTTCAACAATTTTCTGTATTGTTGAAGCTGGAAGGAGGAGCTGCCCTTGCAGTTTTAGATAGAACAAGCAAAGATTCCTCAGAAAGCTCTCACTGAAATCGTGTGGTAACTCTGTGCTTTCATTCACTGCTGCATCATTTGAGCACTCCCCAGCATCTGTACGTGCAGTAGCAGGTTCAGACGCAGACAACGCAGACATACCTCCCCTGTACAAATCACTTAAGCTATCCACTGTAAAAGCTCGATGATTCCTCGACATATGAGCAGTAAATGACGATTTAACAGTGAACGTTTTTTTACAACCAGCAAATGGGCATGCCACAGGTTGCCCCTCTTCCATATGTTGTTTTAAGTGAGAGATAAGTTCCTTCACAGTGTGAAATTGGCGCTCACACAGCGCCATTGCACACTTCAAGTCCGTAACGGCCCTGGCAATAACAGGGGGTTCGGGCACATTGTGGGCACGGTAGAAGTGAGCTTTAAAGGCTGCGTAGCTACAAAACGTCCGCTTACAGTCGGTTCCAACACATTTGAAAAAACAGTGAGGTTCATTTCTGTGAACTCTACAATGAAGCACATAACCCCTTAATGTCTCAACTGTTTTGCTACAAAAACGGCAGGTAATCATTGCAGCAAACTAACAAGACCGACAGCTTTTTCAGTTTTTAGATGGCGCTCCTTAACTGCTAACCTTGCATGAAAACAATACTGAAACGCCGGAGTTTGGTATACAACCAACACAAACTCACGTAGGTCGGCGTTACTTCCAAAATACTGACATGTAAGCGAGATGGAAAGATGTAAACACAAAATTACCTGCTCAAATCCTGTAAATCGCTGCGTAGAAGTTGGTCTGGTCAAAAATGCGTCAAGTCCGGCGTGGTCACGGTCAGCTCGCGTAGCTCCTCTGCTCGACGCACAGTGGGCGGCTCCTCCCGCAAAAGTACAGCGTCCAATGAAATCACAAATGAAACCCTGCTGCTGCGCGCTCTATGGCGGCAGAGTTTTTAAAGTAAAGCACAGCCGTTACTTTCTGCGGGAATGCAAACTGTATGTGGAAAATCATAATATCGACCTAAATTATTAATTGATGAAAACAAAACACAATTCTGATCATATAGATGTGATTAACATCATTCAAAATTAAAATTATAACGCAAAGCAAATTGCCTATTTACTGGAATAAGGTATTATTTCTTCACTTAAAAATTTACAAAGTTGGTCAAAAATTGTCATGTTTAATATTTATGTTTCATGTGAGCAGCAGATTAAATAATAATACAATTTATTTATTTTTTTTATAATGGATAATGTAACCTCCTGTGAATCCATAGGAAATAAAGGACAATGCATAAGGCATAATGCTGCACTTAGCTATGTCAACTACATGTTATAGCTGACCCTGTTTTTTAAAATATCTTAACATAACTTGACTGTTTTTGTACATATTCTCATCCGTAGATTACAACGTATGAATTTGTAAAATCAAATACAATACTTTTCTGTAGGCTAGGAAAATCTATCTAAGAAAACCATGAATTTGACACGCTTATGTTGTAATTTTTACTGTATTGCATTGCTTACTGTATTGCAGTTTTTCTGTGTTTAACCAACAGTACTGCGTAAATTATACAAAAAAGTACATTTTTTTTAACATGTTAATACTGTCAAGTTAACAGTTGTGCTGGGTTCACTATTTTGCGGAATATAACTGTAAGTTTTACGGTGCTAAACTATTTTTTCATTTACATGTTTTTAATGTCATGAATTTACAGTATTTCCCTGTTAATTCCACGGACATTTTTTACAGTGTAGACAAACCACTTAAAAACTGTTCAGCCATAACCAAAGATATTTGGAGAAAACTTGAGTCACAAAGAGCCAGGGTTTTGATTTATTGGGATTTTCCTAATGTATGAGCTCCCAGAGGGTTTCTGTCTTAGACGTCTTTGACACATGGATGACTCTCCACATGAGCAGTCGAACCAATCAGGGGGAAGACTGGTCTGAGGTACGATTGCTTGAAAATAATTGTATCAGTGGTAATGTGTGAGGGATAATAGCAATGGGGTTTCAGGTAAGGAAACATCATGCCTCAGTGAACTGCTTATAAAACCATTTACTGAGGCTACTCCAGGCCCCTGTTCCAGTGGAGCCATAGAAAGTGTTTACTGACACCCAGAGGGTCTCTCGTATGATCAGGCTGCAACACAGAAGGCATTTGGGAGTCACGTCAATGTGTATTTGTGTTTTATAGCTTGTTGCAAGAGGATGAGTGTTTGTGTAGTATTTAATGTGCCATAAAAGGCCAAACAGAAAAGAAAACATAAAGTTTAATGGCAATCTGTCTACTGAAATGAAACGATTGTTAAATATTGCAAATAACATCTGAACTACCAGTTTTATCAACACTGTTAACCTGTTAAACTGCTGAGTAAAAAAAACAACAACACTTAGTATCCGAGTAAAATTGGGGACACCATAGGGGTTTATATCATCTGACAGCTATTCTATCTATTTATGTTTTTTTTTTTTTTTAACATTAGATATGGGACATTTGGCAGCAGCCCATAAACTTGGCACAAAGACAGAAAAAAGATCTCCTGGTTTGGTGTGGAGAGAACACAACCGCTTTCTAACATATACTGTCTGATATTTTAAACATAGATATAAAGTAATGATGCTGGATAATCATGCAAAATCTGTGCAGATTTTCAAACCCATGCATTTTCATATTCTGTCTGTAAACTGCTTAAAATGGGTTATTCTAATATACATAAATATATACATAAATATATACATAAATATATATATATATATATATATATATATATATATATATATATATATATATATATATATATATATATATATATATATATATATATATATAAATATATATATCACAAGATCTTCCCGGGACTTGCTAAAGTGATTAGGGCATTGAAAGGATCTCCTCAAACACCAAGGTCTGCTCCTGACAGGCCTCCAGAAAGCTGGCCAATTAGAGGGAAGGGGGTTTGGAGCCGGAGCCTTAAAGAGACAACAGTTTTAGGCAGGGGCTGAAAATCATGTTCAGCTACTGCAGAGGAACCTCAGGGACAGAATTACCCCTTAACAACCCAACACCTCCCTTTTAATGTAATTTTATACAGATAATGTAAGAACAACTGACAGAAAGGGTATCATTTTATTCAAAAACAAAGCTAGCATTAGATGTCCCACCCTTCTTGATTACGATAGGTTTCAACTGAGAATGCAACGATTAAAAACAAATGACGCCAGAGGTGTATTTTCACTAAGAAAAATGAGTGCTACCCAGTTAGTGGACATCGGCCCTGATGTTGAAGTTCAAATGGTAGCCCAAAAGCCCATTAAACTGATACTCCGGGATGGAACAAGTTGGGTCCTATCAAAAAGTTTAGGGCAGAAATTACCCCTACAGCAGTGTTTTTGTGCAGCAGAAGCTCAGGGCGCTCGCACCAAACACCCCCTCCCTGCTCCTCTGCCGGTTTTCTCTGCACTCAGACGGGGCCATATTTTTCTTGACCAAAAACACAAATAAACGGACTCCCACTGAAAAAGTCTGATATCGGCCTGCATTCACGCTTTAT
Source organism: Halichoeres trimaculatus (assembly GCF_033239565.1). Classification (NCBI taxonomy): domain Eukaryota; kingdom Metazoa; phylum Chordata; class Actinopteri; order Labriformes; family Labridae; genus Halichoeres; species Halichoeres trimaculatus. The sequence goes on from NW_027437183.1 coordinate 25,573,898, forward strand.
TTAGAGAAGGTTCGAAGAAACACGACGAGAACTAGAGCCTTATTTAGCGGTGTTTTGTGTGAAAGCTCTAAATAAAATGTGAATGCAGACCGATATCAGATTTTTTTGGTGGGAGTCTGTTTATTTTTGTTTTTGGTCAAGTAAAAGGTGGTCCCGTCTGAGTGCAGAGGAAACCGGCATAGGAGCAGGGAGGGGGTGTTTGATGCGTGTGCCCTGGGCTTCTGCTGCACAAAAACACTGCTGTAGGGGTCATTTCTGCCCTAAACCTTATGATAGGACCCAACTCGTTCCATCCCGGAGTATCACTTTAAGTGACTTTGGGGATATTTTAGGCACATATGAGCGTGGGGTCACTAATCTCTTTTAAATTTTTACAAGAAGGCAAAGTTTAGTTCAGTTGTCACCATCCTTGTAGTCCTCACATTGTCCAAAAATAAAACTCAAGCTCCAAACTGTTCAGATTTCCATCACCCCTATGAAAGAGCTTTATCATACTTTTATAAAATGTTACTCAGGGATTTCAGAGCCACACTCCGGTTTCAAAACACACTCTATTTGAAGGTAATGAGCCGTAGTCGACCAGTGCTCTTTCCTGCTGAAAATATAGAGAACACTTTGGTTTGGGTTGTATGGGACTTGAGCTATTTACTCCAAATGTTATCTTAATCCTTTGACACATGTATGCCTGAATATTACCTCTCAGCAATACCACTGTGTGTGTGTGTGTGTGTGTGTGTGTGTGTGTGTGTGTGTGTGTGTGTGTGTGTGTGTGTGTGTGTGTGTGTGTGTGTGTGTGTGTGTGTGTGTGTGTCTGTTTGTGTGTGTGTGTGTGTCTGTGTCTGTGTCTGTGTCTGTGTGTCTGTGTGTGTGTGTTTTTTGTCCCTGCACACGCTGATGCATCTTACTCCAAAGCATGTGCAGTCTGTAGGTAGAAAAGGAGGTGATGAAAGAGAGAAACACAAGCTGACATGCTACACCAAGCTGCTATTTGCACAGTTTACAACACTACAGAAGTGTTAACCCATGTGTGACTCTTGTGACTTTTGCAGAATCACTGGATTACATGAAAAAGCTGTTGTCAGTCTGCAGTGACAACCACAACAAATGTCACAGTTCAGGAAATGTCACTTCTGCTGTAAAATTAAATGCACTGTTGATTTATAAAAGGAAGGTTGGATGAACGTTAAAGCCAACTACTGACTTACATACAATGAAAAATATACACTCAAGTGACCATGTAACAAGGGCATATTGGAAACAGTTTTAAAGAAAATAAGCTTAAAATAGTAATTATAGTAAAAAAAGATAAATAAAACATAGCAAAAAGAACAGAGAACAACAGGCAGGATTTCTCTTCTGATGTAAATTCCTATCTAAGGACCTTGTTTATGATGAAGAATAAGTGTATGGTCATCTTAAACATTCCAGTAACCTAATATAAGTTTGCTACAGAGATATCTATTTAGCTGGTATTAATGGGGAAAGGAGCCCCTGAGACCAGCATCCTTGGAAAGCAAGCTGCCCTTTTATGGCATGTAATTAACCCTTGCAAGACTGAATTTTCACATTCCTTTTGGAAATCTAGGATAACAATATAACCCCTTTAAGTGGAAAACAGAAAAGCTCTGATATTGTGTAGGTTTATTCCCATGGAGACAGTGTTGAGGTAGCTGTTGAGGATGGGACCTGCATTACTATCGAGTTCCTTGGCAAAAACTATTAAATGATCAATACGGTAAGCAGAGCTAGCATGAATACTGACATGACAGTGCTATTGGGCCCTGGTTCAGGATCAATATATTGACCACTCATGCGGATACTGTACCCCTTTATCTTCATGGATCCTCTACTCGTCACATGATCTAAGGCTGAACACTGAAAGATGATCCCTGCCAGGGAATGTTTGTGTCCATTCTCACCCAGCCAGCCACACAACAGTAATGTTTATGCTCCCACACTGGGATATGTAAATTATTCAGAGGTTATGCAAGGGACTGTCTTGGCTGCTCCTGAGCCAGGCTGCCAGAAACTCTTTGCAAGAGGAGGGAGGGTTTCCAGATTTCCTGCCCCCCTCATCACGAAACTGGACACTTGACATTTTTGCATTCTAGTTCAAAAGACATTTTTTGTGCAGTGTTATTATTTCATTATTTTTTCTCCTTAGAGATGTGGAAAACAGCTGGGAGTACAGAGAAAGCTGCAGGGTAATTAGCACTCTGCTGGTAGTCATGAAGCTGGTGATATGAAATCCACTTTCTCTCATTATTGAAGAGAAGTCAGACTCTGAAAATCTCAACTTCTAATAAAATGTGAGTATTTTGTACGGCTTTGGGTACAGACTAGGCGAGGTCAACTTTAGCTCTGACATAAAACTTGCAAGAAGTAATCTCATCAAGAGAAAGGGATCATGTGGTTATGCAAAGTGTATAATGATAACCCATTTATTATACATTATCCTGCTCACTTCCTCAGGCTCTATGCAGTAACTACCATTATTTCCTGTTTCTTAGGACCAGAATGAGACAGAAACTGTCTTCACACCTATGCCATGTTCTCTTTTTTTCTGAATCAGAGGAATAAAAAAACAAATATCAATTTATTTTATTTTTTCTGCACACCAAAGTAAACACCATCCTGGGGCTATCCTTAAATCATTTTGAGACAGAATCCTCGGATGGAGATAGTAAGTTAATTTAGCCTATTGTTACTCTTGCCGAGTCAAGCAGCTGTTTGTCCCAGTTACTGGGTTGATTGCCTTTACACTGAGAACGAATCATGAGACTACCTCTTCATGGTGATCTCAGCTTGCTTGGTCTGTTCAGAATAAAGGTGTACATGCTGTGTCTACAAAGCGATCTGAGCTGGAGAGGAAAAATGCTCCAAACCATTTGCTTTTTTTTCTGTTTTAAGTACAGCACCCCCTACTGTCAACATATGTTTTACTCTTTAATTGAAAACTTCTTCTTCTTTTTTTTTTTTTTTTAATTAAAAAAAGGTTACTTTAAATGATGCTCAGAAATGTTTCTCAGGCCTTCAGAAGCATCACTGATCAGGTCATGTCCTTTATTTAAAGGCCCTGTCTGCAGCGCCGCTTCAAACTCTGATTTCTCACCATAAACCAGGAAGCCATTGTCGCTCCTTCATACAAGGTCTAATCTGCTTCATATTTCACATTCACAATCAAGGTCCACCTCCCAACACATGGATATGCTAAATTTCTAAAACTGCGAAAGGGCCACCTTATGGAAATGTGTGGTAGTATCTTTCACATACTTTACTAATGTTTACCAAATTTAACACACGTGATCACAGTACCACTCTAGACTAATAAGCACATGCATTTGGGTAACAGGAATAGCACCGCCTAGACACAAGTGGTATTTAGCCACCAACATAAACACTTTAAAACATGCTTCAAATCATCCTTGTTCTTTAATGATCTCTCACCAACGTTACTGAAATGATTAATATGTCAAAGTCGTGGCCATAACAAGCAGTCAAGAGGAGTAATGCAACGTTCTACATATTTAAAATTACCCATGTATGCTTGATGTAGGGGCCAAACCTCATCTATGTGCATGGGTTTTTTGCGTAGGCACATTTTGCTGCACATGCAACAGTGGCATTGTGCCTCGACAGGCCCATGGAGGCAAGGGCCTGCTTATCCTCACTAGTGGCTTTAATGATTATTATTGTTAGAAAGCTATTACAAGTTTCTTGTCTCTGGTAAGGCACATGAATTATTGGGTTTTCACCAAAATCATATATAAAACACTGTCATGGCTGTTTACATTTGATGCAGCATTTAGTTGAACGTCAGAAACTAATATGATGCAGTAATTCAAATAAAAACAGGCGCATATTGGTTTACAATGGGTTTATGGATTTTAAATCACTTTTAACATAATAAAACAAGTTAACCACACAACAAGTTAAGAATAAATAAAAACTGTTTTCAGAGTTCTTCAACAAACACAGCTGCTGCAGTCTCTGTCTACATCCCCGCGATCTCTGAAAAATCATTCCACAAGGCCAAACACATTAACTTCTGATCAAAGCAGGTACCAAAGAACAGCAGAACATGAATGGCTAAAAGGTCTCTCCAGAGTCCTCACTACCACCACCCACATATAAAAAGTCTCCATGGAGACATGAAGCATGTTCAAGATAAACAGACACAAGAACGGTCAGAGTTTTGTTCTGCATCTTAAGCACCATTAATTACACACATGTGGGTTACATTCACCATCTGCATGGTTTACATTTACACTTATTTACATAATTCAAGTGGAGGAAATAAACACTTTTGATCCAGTAACGATATAAGCACACACACACACACACACACACACACACACACACACACACACACACACACACACACACACACACACACACACACACACACACACACAAAAACTTCACACAAGCAGTGAGTCTTTTCACGTGTCATTTCTAGGTCAACAACTGAGCGGGAGCACAAACAAGGTGCTTTGATCAGAATCTGATGTCGGTACTTTGGCAAGAGAGTGTCTATCAAAGCGCAGCCTGAGTAATTAACACAGTTATACCCCAAATAGTTCAATATCAGGGAGTGCGCTATGTGCCAGATTTAGTGGAAATGCTACAGAGGAAGCTACATGCGTTATTGCCAAGTGCCTTCCTCTCCTTTCATTTATTTTTGTTTAAAATGGATTACTGTTCACTTTTCTCTGCTACATACATTTGTACGCCAAATAACACAAAAATATAACAACCCTAAATCTAATACATTTCAGGCAAGGGTTAAGAAGGTTTGCAAACTGAAGAGGGATTCTGATGTCAGAGACATGTTGGCGGCTCAGATCCTGCCTCTAGGAATAACCACCAAAGCAACAAAGCTTTAGGAATGAGATGCATCACCAAAAATAAATAAATAAATAAATAAATAAAAATGCTTTAGTCTGATTCAAACTTGTTCCATTTTTTGAGCCTCTACACCTAATCCTGATTGGATTTTACAATTTTTAGGAACAATAATCAGTATCCAAAACTGTAACCAGTATCAAATGATACCAGTTTAAAATTCCACTTTGTGTCTTTAATGTTTTTTTCTTCTTTTTAGGGCAAGCTAAAATAATAGTTAACCTATTAATCACATGCTCAGTTGAACTAGAGAAAAACAGAAACAAAGGGATACTTACGCAAACAGTATTGAGAGACACTGTAGGGTAGCCAGCACAAAGAGAAGCGCTGACCTGAGACAAACCACAGTTTGTATGGAACCGAACTCGGCAGACTCCCAGTGTTTGGATCTCTCTTTCTTGTTTTTCCATGAATAGTTGGCTGGGCTCGTGAAAACAAGACTTTTGGGAGTTCAGCTTCCAAATGGTCTACATGTATTTGAACTATCAGAAGAACTGCAGCTGCAGACTTCTGACAGTATTTTTGTTTTGCTTTGGGGAATTTGCTGGCTTTTTATTTTTTCCTCAGACATGCTGCCGTTGTGTGTGTGTGTATGCTGCAGTGCACAATGATGACACTTGTAAGATAAGGAGAGGAAGAGCTACGGGCTTGGAATAGCAGCGTGAAACTCATTATAGGGTCAACAGGGCAGATTATTAAAGGTTTCTTATTTCCTGTTGGAGACAGGGTTTCACATCCTGGAGTAGTTCTTCATTTTCTGTAGGAGAAGAAAGGCTTTCAGAGGATTATTTGACACAAATAAATGTGAGCCTTTTTGTAATTGGAAAAGTTACTCTAAGTCAAATTTGTTAATGGTAGAAAATGCAGTTTTGATAGAAGGACTGAAAACACAACTTTTGGCATATCATAGACCCAGATGAGTCAACAGCTCTTTGGATCTCCCAATCTTTTTTTAGAGAGGGAGAGAAAATGAGTTTCCTGTTGACACAACATCTCACTGTCAACACGAGTGATGAGTAACTATTCTGTTTACCTGTCCTCTCCTTCAAATCCTCACTGTTTTGTCTAAAATAAAGCACATTTTTCAAGCCTAAGCCAATAAGTCTGATTCTTGTTTATGGAATACTCCCTTCTCATTTTCCGTTTGACTGATCTCCCGTCTCTGATGCCTCTCACACAGACACATTACCCACAATGTGCCCAATACTGAAAAAAACAAGCTTTATTCTCTCGTTTCCTGTCAGTGTGTCTGTCATGGTCTCCTTTTTAAGTGTCTCCCTCCCTTTCTTTCCCCCTGAGAATTGTCACTAAGAAGAGATTGCCTTGCATCTGTTGTAGGTCACTCAGAACAGGGACATGGAGCTCTCAATAAAAGACAGGGTTCTGTCTGAAACCGTCTACCTACCAGACCACCAGGTCACGCTGGAGCTCTGTATAATCCATAAAAGCACTCAGGGCAAAAGATGAAGTTCATGTGAGGTGAAAAAGAAACAATGTCTTGAAAGAAAGTCTCCACAGTTCACTCGCTCTCTTTTGTTTGACTGATGTTTTCCCCAAGGCATCGGAAGGAAAGCATGAATAATGAATGGATCGAGACACAGTTTAGGTTATTCCCACCTGGAGTGTCATATGGTTTTCAAAAAGTGGGTCAAAATAATGAGAAATGAGAAGTAAACCAAATGTTTGGATTGTTTCAGTGGAAAACATGTCAAGTGATCCTTAATACTAATCATGATAAACAGCCAATAATGGACAATCAGGAAAATTGAAAAGAAATCAAAGGAAAGTCAGACCTATTTAAAAGATGACGTGTCCTTACTTGTGTTTCTGCGGAACAAGTCTGCGTGCTTAAAGAGACTCTGGAGTGGGTGAAAACATCGTGTGTAATGCTGTTTTTTTAGACCAGAGGTTTTTTCTGTGGGTGATGATCTCACGGACCAACACAAAATAAGAGAAAAAATACAGTTTATCCAAAGCGTCATCACTGTTTTCACATGTTTAATGTATTCACAGATCTCATGGAGTGCTACTGTATAGTAAATAAGTGATATATGTGGAATCTGGTGAAAAACATCTTCTGCAGCTGAGTGCACAAATGTCGTAAAATGGAAATCTGGGCTTGTGGGATGATCTTTGCAGATCCCTGAGGGCTGCTCCTTATCTTTGCTTAAGGCTAGCAGCTCCAGGCTATATTGTCCACTATTAGAATAAGAGGAACAAAACACCAGCCTGTCCACTGAACAGACAGTTGAGCTGTTGAGCTGTAACAGTTATTAAGTGGATGCTTACTTTGAAGAGAGCTTGTGATGATGAGCTTCTCTAGAAGTAAGTGAGGCAACTGATAAATGTATGGCACAGTCTCTTGAGTTATTCCAAAACCTCGATGGAATTTTACTTAATCATGTGTTGCTTTTAACTCATTGGCTGCCAGCTGTTTTCAGAGCATTTTGACTGACCCACAAAATACTGTTCTATGACTATATAAACACTGAAACCACCAAAAGACAGAGTAGACTCTCTTCCTTCATCGGGCAGAAATAGTTTGTTTCTGCTTTTTTTTTTTTAAGTAGTCCACAGAAGAACATCGGCTGGCTTCAACGAAAACACCTGTTTTTGAAAAAAGAAAAAAAAAATTGAGAGGCAAACTTTGATTAGTTGTTAGCGATTGTCTCCAAAGCTCTATCCTTTGATCCTTTTCACCATATCTGCTGTCATTTCTCATGATCGCACAAACTCGTACTCCGTTTGAGTGTGACCTGCCCGGACTTGTCTGACTTGGCCATTCTCTCTCTGTCAATTTGCAGCTTGTTGTCGTAATCTATGCTAATCTCTCCTTCATTGAGAGCACCACTGCCACCTATAGGGGTCAGTTTGTCAGTACACTAGTTGACAAGCCTGATATTGATGGAAAACCTCTGTCAGACTGTCCCCCTTGGCTGTCCTGTTGAAAAACATCTGACGTTTACAGAAGTCAACAGCAGCAAACGAGTTATTGGTAACCAACATTGCTTGGCTCATGAACAGGCCCAGAAGATGTTTTCACTACTAATCCTGGTGAGAATAGTAAAGGGAGGCAGAGCTAGTAAAACAAATTTAAAGCTCATTCTAATACTTTTACAATCATTCACAGCTGTATGAAATATTACTTCTAAAGTTCAATTTGGGTTTGTCACTTCTTCGAATATGTTTGGAAACAAGAAAAACCATGTCTGCATCACCAGCATGTGAGCAGTTACTGTTGGACTGAATGAGCAGCCATGTTGGAGTACCTCATTCACTGCATAATGCATTCATGTACCTACTTCAATCCAAACCCACCATTGGATCTGGCAGCACAGTCTGCATATGGCTTCAAGAAGGCTCGTCAGGGAAATGAAGTGGCACTTATAACTAAGAGCCACTTCAAACCCAGCAAAGCTGAGCTTTCCTGCCCACTTCATCTCCAGTATGGGCGGCTCGTTTCCAGGGGGCCTGCATAAATAATGTCACACGACCACTGAAATGTTGGACGCTGACCTCATGTTTTGTCCCAGACACAGAATGACCTGCCAGGGGTCCTAATCAAAAAGGGACTTTGTTTCTTGCGATGAGAAAAAGCTGTCGTCAGTGTGTTACAACAATTACTACCTATTGTACTCCTTTATTTTATCTGTATTAAGTCGTTTCAAAATGAATGCACTGTGCAAAAAGTTTTTATATTCATGTTTTTTATCTTGCCAGGTGCAACTTATGCCTTCAGGGGATCTGTGGCTGTAGTGGAACATACATTGAGGGACTTTTCTGGGCCTAAATTAAGACTCTCAGACTGCACTTAGTCTCATGCTGTGTGCTTGCTGAGGAACCAGACAGCCTGAGAAGAAGTGTGGCCTGAGAGGCTTAACTGAGGGCACAGTGCTTCCTTTGGTTCTACACGCCAGATTAGCAAAGACAATTGCTGAAAGCCTGACTAGGGTTTAAACAATGCTTCTGTATGAGAATGGAAAGGAGGAACAACTGTTTGAAACTGAAATGTCTGACATTTCCTGATATTGATTTGTCAGATCAAGCATAAGAGTCAGACTCGCAAATTGAAAGCAAACTTAAAAAAAAAAAAAAGTTATTGTTGGTGGGAACTTGCTTTTCTTTGATTTGTTTAATTTTCTCAGTTTAGCACGTTTCATATCTTTGTACCTGGAGTCTAACCATGCAGCACCATTTAATCACTGAAGGTCATCTCATAATTCAACACTACACCAACATTTCTGCAGCACGTAGACACAGAATTTGTTTTGATACAAATAAGGCTGGAATATATTTGCCTAAAACAACAGACATGTGTTTTATTTACCCCCTCTTAACTGGAATACGAATCATCATGGGTGATCCACACTGTATCCCTGCATGGTACTATCATCATCCACTGATAGTTCATGATATGCAGGAAGCAGTGGGAGCTCCCACCTCTTACATGGTTTTATCTCTACAGGCAGAATCTTTTGTACGCTGCAGGATACCCCTGCAGTATTGTATCCTGGCTTCCAACCCATCTGTGGGGGTTGTTGATGAACACAAGAGGCAATGCTGTGTGTCTCTGAAGGTAACCTCATTCCTACCCACAGACACACTTAAATACCCACAAGCAGCACCCTTTGGAAGCTTGGCTAATCCTGATTGTGCTGCAATTAGGAAGGCTGAACACAAACTAACTTGACATATGGTTTGGCTCTGGGTTAGGGTTTGGGGGATTATTTGTGATGCTGTGTGCATGCTAGGCTGCCTGTGCATGATTACAGCAGGATCGCTTTCCTATCTGAGCTAAATTTATCCTGCAGCAAAGAGACGTTGACGAACCATCCTACAGTGATACTGTAGGTGTGCCAGATTCGATTTATTCAACAGCTCGCCACGACTCACACACTATTATAGAGCTTCATACTCACAGCTCATTTTTGTCAATGACCTTTTAAAGAATATTCCAACCAGACAAGGTTAAGTCTTTATCACCTGCACACCTGCACTAATTGTACCACTTACATCTATGTAAAGCATGACAGAGGTAAAGTAAAATAATCATAATGCGACTGGAATTGTGTCCTTGATACTGGAATGTACCAGTAAAAATAAAAGGTGAAGCATCTTAACCTGTTATCATAGTATTTTTCTGAGGGCTGAAGTACTGCTGCACTCTCCCACAGTTAATTTTTAAATCTTTTAAATGGTCTGTTTTTGTTGACCTGTTGACAGATAAATAACACCTCGCTGAATGGATACAAAAAGCAATTGTGTCAAACTTACTTCATATGTTGGACTTTCAGGACAGAGCTGTGGTGTTGTTTCTGAACACCTTTCTACAGTAACTCTCCCACCTCTAAACGCTGTGTTTTGTCTTTGTTCTCGTTTCTCACTCCCCCATCTGAGCTGCTCACTCGGGGGACAGCATGAGAACAACACAACAAACTGATGGTGGGTGTCGGGAGAGCTGTTGCTGCTGATGTGGGCTGTGCCCCTGAGTGTGTGAATGCGTGTAATGGCGTGTGGTGTTGTTGTGTGTGTGTGCTGTTTACATCAGTGATAAAAAGAAGGAGGCAAAGCGTGAAAAGGGTGTGTGTTTGTGGATGTGTTGTGTTGGGGTGTGTGTGTAGACATTTGGTTATTCACAGCATGGGTGCGTGTGCATGTGAGTGTGATGGGTTACCATGGATGCTATTTGCTCCTTTGAGTTGTGTGTCATCGTTAAGGCGCCTCAAAAGATGTGATTTTTACAATGTCTGCCCTGTTTTCTTTTACATCCTTCTTTTGGAAGAAAATTATTTGACTTTATTTAAAGTGATAAACAAAGACACAAAAAGTTTGTATTCATTAGAAAGATAAAAAAAAAAGAAATATAATTGTGTCATACCATTTGTAATCATTGTCTTGTTGAGTACTAAAATCCTGATTGGCTAAAGAGTGTAAATCAAATTTTGATGTAAACAAATGGAACTCCTCAAGTAGCTCTAGTGAGACAATCTGCTCACAATCCAAAAGTAATCTGATTTAAAATCATTGACTACAACCATGAAGGCAACTATCTAACACACACCTGCTTCCATGTCTGCCATAGACCCTTGGTTACTGGAGAGCTTGCCAGGCATGATCCTTCTCACAAACCATATGATTCTGTGGACTTAAGGGCCTCCTCTTTCTCTCTCCCTCTCTCTTTTTTAATTGATTTGTAGCTTGTTTTATTTTTGTCTTGGTTCCCCTTTCTTTGAGGGTCAAGTGGTATTGCGGCACGGAACAGAAACCCTGATGAAAAACACCAACCTGTGACATGTGCTGCAACAAAGTTGATCCCTTTAACACGCAGAGATCAGTGGAGCAGTGTTTTCTCAGCAGCCGACGTAGTGCAGAGCTGTTTTTTCCACACCCTTCACACTTGCCACAATGAACCTTAAGACCTCAGAAGGATGGATGGATCAGAACACTGTTGGCCCCTTCTGCTGAGTATTTTATTACAGTCCATTAAATTTTCTTTGCTCAACCTCAGCTATGTGAGTAGATTGTCTCTTACTGTAAGCCACGATAACTAGTTTATTTTCCATCCTCCCTTAATATCGAACAAGGAGCTCCAGGCTTACATTCAAAGATTGTTCTAAGCTGCACTTATGGATTATGTTTATACTGCTACATGTCCAGCATGCTTTATGTTGTTTCTCGTCTTCAGTGAGCTCTGTACAATAAAAAAGAAAACCAACATTGCCTTGTGCAAACATAGGACTCCATCCCTTGAAAGCAGCGCTGTGCTGTATAATCCAGCACATCAGGCAAAGACAAAATGCTGAGTCCAAGAAATCGGCTTTCTGCAAACTTTGCTGCCTCCCTTTGCCTTTTCTGCTTACTCCTACACTTTTATCTGCATACAATATTTACCATAGACATGGGCTTTCACCACACCGACAAGACGATACTGGCCTCTGGCATCTGATTTCTTCTGTTTTGTGTTACACCTGCGCCTGATTAATATTTTTCGCCCATTGGAAGACCTATCCATAAAGTTGTCTTTGATGATAAATGGGAGCTGTGTAAACAGGAGATGTGGGATATGTAAATGACTGTCTTTGGTGTGCTGCTCTGTCCCCAGTCAGATATCACATGGGAGGATTCTGCATGTCTTGGATGCAGAAGAGAGAGGGGCTGATATGAAAGGGCTTCTTGGGGGTTTATGCACATGTTACATTGGGAATTAGCTCACCAACAGATGCAAGCTGATGTTCCATCAAAGGGGACTGCAAAATGAACCCAACACATTCTACCAAGACATGACTGAATCATTTACGTCCTAACATTTCAAATGGCTTCTTACTCTGTTTGTGTGGAAGGACAGACTTTGGGATCTCTTTTTTTTTTAAGGCTCTGGCATTTTGGCAAATTGGGTAGTTCTCACAGCGGAGCTGAATGGATGATGATTACGAGTAAATTTAAGATTCCTTCAGATTAATAGCACAGGGAGCCTGGAAGTCTCAAAGTCTAAGCAGCTGCCAGTGGAGTTATAAATAACATGTCACAAGGAAATAAATCCTGCCTTGAACTTGATGGTAAATTCTCTGCATCACAAAGATTAACCACAATGTGTATATTCAGTTCTTCTACCCATCCTCTCCTGTGATTACGTTTGCTCGCTCTGTATTTTCTTTTTCTTCTCTCTCTTTTTTATAATTCTTACGATGGCTTGCAAAGATTATAACTGTCAAAACATTGTTCCTCAAAGCCTGTTGTGTATTAGAGCTGTGATCAGGTTTTCAAACAACAGAACAATTCAGCAGTGAGCTGAGCAAGGTCAAAACCACTTAAACACAAACACTTCTCTAATTTTATGTTAACATCCAACATTGGTGTGGTGTGAGTTTTTTGTCTCGGCGGTTCAGTTCCTTTGAATACAACAGTCGAGCATGTCCTTTCTATTAATAACATTTTTGGCTGCTCCTGCACACTAAAACAGCTGGATTAAAAAGAAACCAAATTGGGGCTGTTCTATAACCCAACCACTGGGTCCCTACAGCACCAGCCCAGCAGTAGTCAATTTTACCCAGCAGGATGAGTTGGTCCAAATTAAATATTCTACCCAAAATCTGGGTCAAATTAATTACAATTCTAGGTTAAAATAATTACAATTCCGGGATGAATTGATACACACACAAAAAGGGTGGTTCTATTTAGCTTCATTTTAGACATATTTCATAAAGCTGTGGAGCACTGAAAGCCAGTCCATGCTCCATGCTGGACAACATGCTGGAACATGGACAACAGGTCTGTACCGCAAAGCACGGACGGCCAGTCTGTGCTGCAGATCGCAAACAACAGATCCGTGGCGAGATGGTGAATCCATACCAACAGGGGTGGATTCAGCCTGTGCTTTTTTGCGTGAATACTAATGTGATACTATCCAATGCGTCCCCTCCTCACTCACAGTTACAAAGCAATTTCACAAAAATTGCTTTGCAAAAACCGATGTCTTAGAATGTCAAGGAGCAGTTATTTTAAGGTAAAGGAAGTTATTTAAAATTTGGTTACAGGGTAATATGTAATATTCAATTGAGAAGGTGCTGTGACTGCTTGGTAAATGGTGCATGGGGCCTGGCGTGCTATCTGATTGGTGGGGCATGTCTGTTGACATGATGACACGATCATGTTTGAATCTTCAGCCCATGTGCTGAGTCAATCAATGTATGATGGATTGGTGGATTTTTACTAAGCGCTTGAGCTGCCCCCCAAAAATAACCCAAATCCCGACAAATAACCCATTATGGGTTTAGCGTTTCATAACCTAGCTGTTGAGTTAATAAAATAACCTGGCTTCTTTTTTAGAGTGTGATCAGATTTTAAGACACACATCATTACTGATCAAAGAAAAGACCAACATGACTCCTGTGAGACAGTGCCAGTCAAGAATCATGCAGCTCTCCTCTCTGCAACAGTTCCAGACTGGGACAGATGTGAGCAGAAACTATAATAGGTATGATGTAATTATTTTCTTTGGAGAGGTTGTTATTGTCTGTGCAAGTGGGTTAAAATTTCAATACAAGAATGTGGGTTTTCTGTTTTGAGTTATGGTTAGGTTTGTAGACTAACTGTGAGTTTGGCAACAATAGAATATGTACTCTTTGGCAGGAAGACAATCATACATCATATTCAGTGGGTTATCTTGTCATAGAGTGTGTATTTATTCCTCCATATAAGAGCTGTTTAATAGTTTGAGCAGTCCAGAGGAACATAAAACACTAAACTTTTGAAGCTGCTTCTTCCCTTTGCAGATGAAGTGCTGCGCTTGTCTCCATCTCTCACTGAGATCTAAACAGATTCATCATGACCTCCTCTCAAAGGAGTGCCTCCATTAAATCAAGTTAAACTTTATCTCTTTGTTTTACAGCCATTGTGCATAAACAGAGAGAGAAATGGATGTGTAGATACAGCAGAGACTGACTGCTGAAACATCCCACACATCACTTCTGTGGCACAGATGTCTATGATGTGTGGATGTTTGATTATTTATCATCTATTTATTTTCTGCCTCTGGCTTGACATGCAGAGCGTTTAGCTCTGGTTATCCACATGCACCAGCGGATGTCAAATTAAAGGACCAAACAGACTGTTTGCCTACTATCTACCTCTGTGGGGAAGATAACAGTAATGTTGGCACACACTCACACATACACACATATGCTCAGTACTACATATATCATACACACACATTTCTTCTACTGTTAACTGTAGGAGAGACTATGCTGAATATAGGGTAAATTCGCAAAGCAACATGTATTATGTAGAAATATTTTAATTTTGCATTTCATTTTAAATGGATTTTTTCTGACCTGTACAGTGTTGGCATGAATGTTAAATGTAATTATATGGGAGCAAATATCCATTGATTTATATTTATCACTGTGTCAGAGCTGAGGGAACACTGGGATGGAAATTTAAAGGTCCCATATTATGCAAAAATCACTTTATTAAGTCTTTTAGTGAAATGTGTGGGTCTATGGTTTTCCTTCCGGCCCACATAATGTGATATTTAATGACAAAACCTGTACTTAGTAGTGCTTGTGAATGTAAAATCCTGACCTAAAACGAGCTGTTTGAATTTTGGGGATTTCCCGACGTCAGCAATTCCCTTTTTTGACCAATCAGGAGCAAGTCTGACCTGATTAGTCCACTGGAGCAGATACCCCCGAACTCCCTCCCCGCTCATCCCTCTCTCCGCATCAGAGAGGAGAATGCCAAAGTTGGAGGGCCATCACTGCTCTATTTTTGGCTGTAAACAGCCTCATAGTTCCATGCACAAGCTTCCCATCTCGGAAGAAGACAAGACTAAGTGGCTAGACTTCATTTATCAAGTGAATGTGCCAGCTACACTCAGTGAAACTGTGCATGTGTGTGCTAGTCAGTTCACGGCCGAATGCTTTTCCAACTTTGGACAGTACAACAGAGGGCTAGCAAATAGACTGGTCCTGAATCCAGGCGCATTACCAACCATCCGCCAACAAACCTCGGACCCTGGAAATGTGAGTATTTTAAATGCTGTGTGCTGTGGAGCAGATGTAAGAGCTTTTCCTCAGTGTCCCCCCTGTCTCTGTGTTAGCTTCAGGATGCTAACTTTAGCTGTGGTTAGCCTGTAATGTTATGGTAAACGAGCTTTGCTGATTTCTAAACATTGTGCACTTGGAGCTCGTGGTGCCTCTCTCAGTGACGCTGAAGAGTGGGGCGGTATCAGCAGTGTCTCATTTACATATGAAGGTCACGCCCACTAAATCAGACTGTTCTGAACAGAGGGGCTATGAGAGCCTGGAAACAATGCTGCTGTGCTTGATTTATTGGCTTTTTGGACCAAAACATGTTACTACCATTTCATGAAGACATCAATGATCCATATTAAACTGCAGAAAAGGAGCAGAATATGGGACCTTTAAAGGCTCCCCAGAATAGAAAAAGGAAACTTCTAAAAATGTATGAGTAAAAAAGACATGGTGAAGATAACATTCTGAAGTTAAAACTGTAAGGTGACTCTGAACATGACTTGGTATATGGATCAAAACCTCTGAGGAAGGTTTCCACCACAATGTTGAATCTATGCAATGAAGTACTAGGGCAGCTCTGAAGGTGAGAGGGGTTTAATTTGGTACTAGTAAGGTGGACCAAATGAGAAGGCCAGTGAATGTATGTGTTTCCATGATATTTAAAGTCACTGAAATGCAATTATTTGTCTGTTTGTATGTATATGTATATATTACTAGCATTGCATCTTGGCCATTTAATGGTCTGACATTTGTTGAGTGAATTGTGAAGCATATGCTTTTCTCCTGCTCTCTGTCCTACCTTTGCCACAGGGGCTCAAATAACTATCATGACATTTTATGGGGTGATCATAAACCAAACCATCTGCATTAATGTGCCCCATGCAGAGAAGCCCCTAACACCACACCAGCACCTGGGTCTGTTTGTAACAAAACACCTGAAATTCTTTTAAAGATGGAAATTGAATTTAGTCCCCCCAAGGCTTTTGATGAAAGCATCTTAGCTGGAAACCTAAGTGTTTATCAAATAGTCGGTGTGGCTGGCAGCTGCTGCACAAGTCAGATTTGAGACGACCTCATCGATTCTCATGGCTTAACACTTGGCTGGGAATAAGAGATGAAGATAGACGGGCAGATGGGCAGTGAGACAAGAAGCTGCAGTGACAAAGAGGTAGAAAGCAAGCTAATATCTGAGGAAAATTAAGTTACAAAGGGGAGCGCTCATACATTGAAATAAACAGTGTAAAAAAAGAGAAATAAAGAGACTCAACGTGGCAAAAAACATTTTAAGGTCTTTTATTTGTGACCAACAGCAATATTATGCCAAGACTTGAGTTGCACAGTGGCCTTATTAGCAAAAAAGTACAAGATGATCATCATACAGTTTCTATTAAACTGAAGATAACATTTTTTCTTTTTCATGGTAAGAAGAACTCTTGGCGCGACACCTTGTGGGTTGCACACATGAAGGACAGATTGTCAAAACTGTCAAAATGACGCCTATGGTCTAATCGCTAATGTCGTCTGGCTTTCACCAGGCCCATTTGTTTTTCAAGGGCAACACTAGAAGTAGCAACAACACATAAAATGATAGCGAACAATCATGTCCGCACTCTATCATCTCTAATGCTTTTCCAGGATCGCCCCCTTCAATTCATCTGACACTGTTTCAGCTTGTTGATGGTACTCTCTAACATCTCTGTCATGCTTATCAAATCACCCCCTGAAAAGGGACAGTGTCATCTTGGAAAACACTGCTTCCATTGAGACATAAATTTATCATGGAGTGAGAGCGTTGCATCTTGACAGACTTCAAAACCACCAGGATGTGAAATTATATTACTATCTTTAGTTTAAAATTGGATTCAGCAAATTCTTTTCACCTTACAAGAAATGAAGCATTGAAAACCAATAAGTAAAACAAGTTAAAGCAAATGAGCACACAACTATAACTTTCAACTTGAGGTTAATTCAAAGTCATAAAGTCTTTCTTTTTTCTTTCATATATACATTTAGTATATTATCAGAAGAAAGATCAGTCAAAGTGGAGTGGCTTCACTATCCATACACCGCACAAGTGTATTTGTTCATGATTCACTCCATCTTTAACCTCAGAATGACTACATTATAATGAATTAAAACACAAACCATCTCTCTTACACACACACACACTCACACACATATCCAAAGAGCCTTGAGAAATAAAAGGCACTAGACTTTTTACGTAAACATTATCCTGTCCTTGAGCAGAGACATTATTCCATTGGAAACACACTGCATATGTAAATGCCAGAAGTGATGATTATGTTATTCTAATCAAAATAGCCCTTTAATATTTTATAAGTTGTGGGTGGAAGGCAGAAAAACAAACTGCAGCTACATCACGCCGCCTCATGCCATAATGCTGTGACTGCTAACTCCTGCCTGTGTTTGTTGCGGAGGTGATGAGAATCCTATAAGCTCTTTTTTGATGTGACTTTTTTTGGCTTCAGATAAGTGACTGTTACGCTCTCCTAAATTAGCATGTTTATTGCTGGCTGTGTCTCTGTCATGCCTGTTTGCATATCAAGCTTTTAGTCCATACACCCTCCCACTGTTTGGTTTAAAGTTGTGGGATTGTAAGGCACATTTTAAATGGAACTACCCACGCTTTTAGAGCAACAATTGTTCCGTTGAAACATTAAGCTTTCCATTATGCACTATTGATCTTCTTGCATATTGCCTGCACTCTCTCTTGGCCCAATTACAAGACTTTTACAAAAACAGGGTCTGACTTGATAATCACAAAGTGCACTCCAATTTAAATCTGCATTAACAGATTTTTTGGCCTCTTTTCTGCTCAACAATGAGTGGTAAACATGACGCTGACGATTATCACGATTTAAACAGCTTTCTAAGTAATTACCATGCAGACAGAAAGCAGCATCAGCCTTTGTAAAGAGTGGTGTTTCAGGGAACATTGGACAAGTCGTTGTACAAGTAGTTAGTCTGACAGTCACTCCCCTCAAAGCTTTTAAGTAGCACACGTGAAAATGGAGCACAATGTCCACCAATGACTTCCTTCCACTTTGGTTTTTGAATGTGTCCATGATGAATACCATGTAAGGCATAATAGGTGGTTAGCGGGAAGTTGTGCAAAATGGATTCCTGACCAATTCAAAGAGACCCTAAGGTACACCACCCTCTAAAATTGTCCCAGAGTGTCCAAAACAATTAGCATTTCATGGCAATGGATTCTTACCTGTATGTTGTGGTCAATTTAACATCAAACTGAACACTTCAATTCACTGTCATATGACAGTGAGACATTAGCCAGTGTATTTTTATTCAGTTTGGTTTACATTGCAATAAACATATCCATTGATGGTTAAGTGAGACAAGACAGATGGGTATTCTGAAAAGACAAAACTTTTTACACTGCTGCTATTATCACCAAGGCTCCTTGTTTAAGCAAAGTTAGACTCACCTACTCTGATGTCATTGTTGGTTGGCACGCTAATTTAACATGCTAACCAAAACGGACATTTTTGTCATATTTTTTTCCCTGTATGATCCAAACTGTAACTAACATTTTACCTCACCTTACAACGTATCAAAAGAGCTCTTTTGCAGAATTTGATATATAAAATGTGTGTGATCTTTTTGTCTCTGGCACTGCTCGTTGTAGTCAGAGATAAACACTTTGGTCAATGAGTTTTATCCAGTCAGAATCAGATATTTAATAGATGAAAGATGTGGTCAGTTAGTAAAAATGGTAAATGCCAATTGTTGTAACCAAAGACTCTCATAAAAATCTGAAATTACACTAAAAAATGTTATATGATTTCATTAGTTGGCTGCACCATAAAAATGAAATTAAAAATGATTTTGAACCAACGGGCCCAAAAATAGAGATAAAACACTGATGTCTACAGCACACTGACTTGCTCAGAACAACAAAACCTATACAGTCAAGTTTAGAAATTAAATATTTTAAATATACGTTGGGATCATATTGCATAACATAATAACTTATCTTCATCACTTGCATTAATTCTGAGAGTGCGACTTGTTTCATACTTGTCAAACTTTGTGGTTACACCATTGGACAGTCTAATAGGACTGATTCTTTAATTGCTAAACTTGCTAACTTATTAATTTTTCCAATAATCCAACATTTAAAATAATTAAGCAAAAAGAAATCAATTTTAAATCAAGTCCTTTACATTATGACATGATTTAATAACACGCAGAGTGAGCTGAGCTCTGATGCAGTCTATTCAAATGATTTCAGTCAGGCAGTGTAAAAAGAATTGTGGGTGTTATCTGCAATTAGACATCTTTCATCGGTCAGAAACACCAACACTATTTCTCACAGGACAACAAACAGGGAACCCACAGTCCACCCACCGGGGTTAAATTGGAGTGAAATTGGCTTTGAAAATATCATCTAACAAGGACTATTAAAAGCTCACTAATGACTTCACGTTTCCACCACACAGATAGAAGAGTTTGACTCATGTTGACCTGTATTTTACCCCAGGTTGTTAAAATCCCTGCTCTCTGTCTTCAGTGCTATGCTGCAGCGCTCTCCCTCTGCATGAGTGTTAGAGTATGAGATGGGGAGGGAGCAAAGATGCTGCCGGGTCCCCCAGGTACCAGAAATTAGGTCATGTATGCGGAGAAATGAGAGATTTCTGTGTACAATATACTGGAGTAATTTATGCAGGTTTTCAGGGGCTCTCTCCCCTCAGACTTTGGTGTTCTTTCTGCAGATTATTTTCCCCCTCATCTCCAGAAGCCTGAAACAAATCAGTTCTCAATTTATTTTGGGCAAAGCAGTGATACAGTTCATTAGAAAGGAGAATAATGCTTTTCACAGCCACTGTGTGTAACATAGTTTTGTCTTGAGGTCTGAGTTCTTGGGACAGCGCCACGTTTAATGAGATCTTAATTTATTCTATTCAAAATAACAACCTAATAGTGCCAGTATTTTTTTTTCTTTTCTTTTTTCATGTTGTTGCCTTTAGCAGATGTTGCATTTAAGAAGTGAGCAAAGCTACATGAAACTATGTGAACAGAACCTAAATTTAATGCAGAGACACTAGCACTTTGGAAATGGACAGGTTACTTTCATTGAGTGGACATATTTAGAAAATGTGTGAGAGATATTGAAACATTTTGAGAATTAATATATTTAAGATGGGTGAGTTTTATGGAAAATATTGGCATTTTTCTATTGAAGGAACCAGTAGAGAGGGCTTTTATAAAAACAGATTTATGTTTATAATTCTGTCTGCATTAAGTTCTACCTCTTATTGAGACTTTGCAGTTGACAAACCTGCACAGATAGATGAGACGCATGTCACAACTTTCATCATCTTTTCTACCATCACTATCATCACTTCTGCTTATGGTTTAAAGGTCTCATATAATGGTATGTCTAGCTGTGGACTTCTTATCTTAGTCATCTTCTAAGCCAGGGGTTCCCAAACTTACACCCCAGAGCATAACAGTGCCAGAGATCAGTGAACCCTTGCTGTGGGAATACACTAACAAGCTAATCCAAAAACAGACAAAATGAAAAAAATAAAATAAATAAAGCCTAAGATATTTAATGTAGCTGAACATTAGACTTCTTATGAGCACATATTGCTGTGTTCCTAATGAATTTGCTGCCATTGATACATTCATGACCTGTCTCAGTCACTTCAGAGATTTGGTGGCAACAAAGAAACATGGAAAACAGATTAAACATTTTCTGTTCACATAGTTTTGTATAAAACGTGATCCCTATTTTTGTTTTGATTTTATTGAATAATGCAACTGTAAATACTTTTTACATTTGGCAAGGATTCACCAACCCCTTGTCAGTGCCCCAACCCCAACTTCCACTCCAAATTTGGCCCCAAAGCATGATAAGAAAACTCCACCAAACCAATCAGTTTGCTTGATTGTGAGGCTCCATGAGCTGATTACAGGCAGAGAATGACCAACCCCTGTGCGTCATTCAAACCTCAAAAATTCTATGACAGTAACTGCAGCAAGTCTGAACATTGTAGAATTGAGAGGATTACCGTGTTAACATGGACACAAATCCAAGAAACTCAGTGTAGTGTCTGATCTGTTATGGACACAGGCCTCTGTGTAATATTGATCTGAAAACTTATTTATTTATTTTTTTACAATAACAGCCTCTCTCTTTTCAACCCTGACTTTTTCATAAAAAGTGATTTTACTTGCAGCTTTTGAAAACATATTCTTTATTTATTACACCAGGTACCAACAAGTCACACTTGAGACATTCTTAGAGCTCAGTATTTTACCAGACTGAGAAATCTGAACTCTTTCAAATGATAGATTAACTGAGCTTCAGGTTTACCATCTGAGCAGGACTCACTACAGTGCTTAAACTGCAGGATTGTACTCAATACAGGAGTAACAGCTTCAGATTGGTTTAGCATCATAGCATGGAAGACAGTGGCAAAGAAAGTTGATTTCCTGTCAATGGATCGTCAACATGAAAGCTCTTTGACTATATCTTATTTTCTTTGGCTTTGGTGTTCCACTTGGGCACATGGTAGGGCAAGGAACTCCCGGAACATTACCATACCTTAAAAAAAGCTTATTTTAATGAAACTTTCGATGAGAATGGTCCTGACTGAATGAGGCTGGTTATGTAAAATGATACTTTTTGAGATGTTTCAGGTAAACTTTGATCAGCTGTGTATTTTATGTCTTTTATGTGTTATAGAGAACAAGATGATGCAAGGAAATGCAAATTCATAGCAAAAATCTGTAAAAAAAAAAAAAAAAAAACTAATGTAAATGAAAACTAAAATCCCTTTGTAATCCATGGAGCAATATGACACCACATTTCTGTGACAAGCATTACTTTATTATTTGATTTTATTTGTTACATATTTTCTTCTTTTAACTGTATAAACCAACGGCAGGATTAACGGTACCAAAACCCAACCTCTACAGCAGAGATGTGTTCTTTTCTGTGAGGTCTCTTCGTAATGGCACCCCCAGTTCTCACAGTAACATGAAGACAGAGTGACCACATTAAAAAATACAGCAGAACCTCCCGTCTGCACTGTCTGGGACAGTCTCACAACAGAAAAGCAAGTCAAATGGTCAAGCAGCCAGACAGAACCAATTTCAAGTTTCATAATAGACTTCTTCCATAGTTTTGGTCGCTTTGTGTCTCACTATCAGACAACAAAGAGCTACCATGTTGATGCTATTGTTTCACATCCCCTGTGGTCAAAGCAACTGTGTACTCCCAACACTGTCAGGAGAGTTTTTGACCCATAATGACAGCAAGCAGGTCATAGCTCAGACCAGAGCGCTTCAGTGATGCATACTGTCCGCCCTTGAGTAAACCCAGATGTAGATTCCCTCAGTGGTCTAAAGTGGGGTTGTGTTGAGGATAGTGCTGCAGAATCATGTATTTCAAGCACCACTGAGCCAGCTTTAGAATACAAAGCCAATGTAAAGATTAAGGAACAGAGAGGGGGAAAAAAATGCATCAACATATTGCTGAGTGTGCTTAAAAACCAATGCCATCAATGTGAAGCTGTCTGAAGTGGCACGCTCACACACACACCCGCACACAGACACACATGCATGCACGCACACACACACACATCAGGCTATGCACTACCAACTCATTAAGGCAGTTATATAACAGGGACATCTGAATGCATAGCTGGTAAGAATCCTGCAGCAGAATGCAAGACTCATCTCGTCACATCAGAGGATCGAACTCATACAAGGTCTGGAGTGGTGTGATGTTGATTAACCTTTTCCTGCATTTCTAACAATTATCAAATAGAGTGAATCAATTTTTTCAGTATGGTTGAACCCATTGTTACCATGATCAATTATTTAACTATATCTTAAAAATAGATGACACCTAACTGTAACATCTTCTTTACAACAAACATGTTTAAAAAATGAACGTCTATGCCGATGTTCCTATCTAGGCTTACCTTGAAGTCCCTGATTGATGATGGCAAGGAGTCAAGAAAATGCTTACTAAGACAGGCTGCCTGATATACTGGTCATCACTGTGAGTTTCCCTCTGGAGATAAAATAGTAGTGTAGAAATACATCAAACCTCTGGAGAAAAACACAAGAAATTTAAATTATTGAATAAATAAAATTCAAAAACCCTGCTACATTACAAAAAAAAACAAAAAAACTGTGCTTCTGGACAATGATAACCACGGAAAAACGACACTACTAGCCGGACACACACACACACAAGGAAAAAAAAAAAGCAGTTATAGGAAAATAAACATAACACAAAAGTAAGCAATGCTTCTTTGCCATGAATCGCATACCCTTGGGAAGCCTGTTTCCCCTTTTCTAGGGAAGACACATTTGAGGCATGAGCAGCAGAGCTGTGATGAGAGAGAAAGATGATTTTTGAATGTCACTGTGCCTTCTCTTCAAACACTTGTGCATTACTGACACACTCCTGTGAAAATCTAGTCCCTGTTTACAGATCTCTAAAGTAGCTCTGAGACTTAAGAAATTCAACCACGTGTCAGTGCTGTGTCGGTCTTGGATATGATGCTTTGGTTTGTTTACCTGTTGCCTCTTGTTTGCAGAGGCACACTCAGCAGAGATAAGAAGGAGATACTGTAGAATGTCTCACTCAGTAAATCTGTCCCTTGTTTTGTTTATCTGTAGCTTTCTTGTCACTATGTAACGTGTCATTAACATAAAAAATGGTGCAGTTGAAAAGTAATCCATCTCAGAATATGTCCATGCACAGCTCAAAACGTGATGTAACCATCATTTTAACTGTTTGGCCACTAATTTTGTTGATAATTCTTGTAAACTAAAAAACACAAAAATCATTCTGTGGAATTCTGTATATTTGGTTGTATACTAAAGAGTATGTTTGTACTGTTTGTCGAACTGTATCTTGATGAAACCTTTGATGAAACTTCTGGTTTAGCCAAACTCAGCTCAACTGAATAGTTTTCACAGCAGCACGTTCATTTATTGTAGACTTCTTACAGTTATATTTAGGATTCTGCAGAAGCCCTTTCCCCCATGGCTCTCACTCCAAAGACGCTGAGTTCGGCCTAACCCCTTTTTTGTCTGAATTCTTAAAAGTAGTTGTCATCCCATAGTGCTTCCTTCTGTCTTACCCTCTTTCTCTCCCCCTCTCGTCCCTGCTGATGTGAGCAAAGTGGCTTAGATGTGGTGACAGGGAATGATTCCTCAGATTC
The DNA here is from genome assembly GCF_033239565.1 of Halichoeres trimaculatus. Lineage (NCBI taxonomy): Eukaryota > Metazoa > Chordata > Actinopteri > Labriformes > Labridae > Halichoeres > Halichoeres trimaculatus. The sequence continues at coordinate 25,598,562 of NW_027437183.1, forward strand.
ACGGACAGCTCAAAGAAGCTTATGCACATTTAAGGTTGGCTGAAAAAATACTTTCAGGGGCAGAACGCTTGTGATCTGAACATTTTGGGATATCAGCACAAATACCTCAGCAGGATCCAACACTGGAACATTTGCTCTGCAAGTGAAGAATCTTTTTTTAAAATGTTCCTTTATGTCATTTCTTATCTGCTTTTAATACAATGTCAGATCATAAGAACACACAACCATCCAATACCAATAAAGCAATCAAAACACAAACAAGTCCAAGCAACAAATTGCGTGATAAAACGTAGATTAATGACACAAACGTATGTAGGAGTTGGTGTTTGTTATATCAGGTGTTCCTGATTTATCCTCGCTAGAACTGTGCCTCTCTAAAGACAACTTACTTACAATAGCTGTCCAACTAAACCATTAATCGGTTCCTTCAGGCAATGTGTGTGTTCCTGGCTACTCAGCCCCGAAATTGCTCATGATGTTTCAACACTGGCAGAAGAAAAGAAGCAAAGATCCACCACTGGAAGACTCTTTTAAGAGCCTGGCTTTGAGATGAATTGTTGTATCCGTGCACTTCTACATTGGCAGCAGCTACACGTGAAGCTTAATGGTATCTGTATTATTCCATCCTTGCATTCTGCGCCATAAGCCTTTTTTTTTTTTTTTCCGAAGAGGCAACCACCCACACATTTTTTTTCTTTTAATATAGGCTGTATAATCTACTTTGATGTGAAGGTTAAAAGAATGGCAATTTGGCAAAGCCTTGAAAATGAAATAACACAACACCTTAAGGAATAAGAGCATTTATTATGTGATCCCAGGAGGGTGAGTAAAGGATATTTCCTACTTAATCTATCACTGGGAGGATTTCTAGAGGTCCCACTGTGCTTTTTTAAATCATCTTATCCATTCTGGTGATGGATGGGCATCAGGGACCACACTTGAACCACAGTGCTTTTGGATTTGTTGTGTGTTGGAAATGTGATTTTAACCCATATATATGAGAAATGTCCCACTGCTTACAAGCTCTCCAGACTCTTATAAAAAAATGAAGATGACATTATCTCGCAGAAGCATCTAAACAACAGACACAAGAGTATGGTGAATCTGGAACAGACCCAAATATATTGTTTTTCTTGCGTTATTCAGAGGGCTGTGTGCTTCATCTCTGTTATCTGGTTCATTACCGTGACAAGACTCTGCTGGAAAATTCTTCATTTTCAAGCTCTAAGGTGAACGATTCTTTTTAATTACAAAAAAACTAATTAACTACACCAAAAATGTGCAATTTGCAATCTTCTCTCTGTGCAATTAAAAGTGTGAGGTTTGCTGCAGTTATAGTAATCATCTTCAGCTCTCTCTGTGAACCATCTTTGGTCCATCAGATGGAGTTTCACTTTCATGGTATTAAAAACCCTGGCTTTAGAAAACCTCCCCTGTTTTTTAAAGCCAGTCTATGCACAGGTCCCACTTACAAGGTATTCTACAGTGGAAGAATCAAAAGATACAACAAACAGGCAGAACTCACTTATTCCATCAGAACAGCATCACTCCAACTTAGCTTGAATGGATCTTGAATTCAAACCATCAAGCAGAGGATCCCAAAAAGAGGGGTTGAGACGCCCTGGGTGGTCTTGAAACACCAAGGGGGGTCACAAAATGCCTTACAAACCCAAAACCATTTACAACTGCATATTCCATCCAAATCTAAACAGAAACAGAGGGTTATATTCCATATAAAACCATGCAAACAAAGAATGTTTGATCTGTTTCCACATTTCTTTGTTGCCAAGAGGCCCTGCAGGGGACAAAGCTGGGATAACAACAGTATCAGTGGTAGCAGATTAATGTAGGAAACAGCAATACCTGCACACAGACAATCTAATTTTCTTAGGCAGGGGGTCGATGGTCTCCAACAACTCTATTTCTGGGGGTCGCAGGCTAACAACTTTAAAAAGCTCTCACATTTTTAGAGTGTACAGATGTGGCGTGGTAACTCCTCCTTCATTTGGATTTTACATTTTGCTTCAAACATGTATTTACAACATGCAGCAACTGATTTACCGGTCGGATTGTTTGTGCCCTAAAAGCCTTGTGTAAACCACTGGCTAAGATTCATTTAATCTTTACAAATGGTTTTTTTTTTTTTGGTCACTGAATGTCTACAACTGTAGTTTATTTAAAGCAGCATTGAACAAAATCCTGCATGCATGTTGGGTTTTATGTTATGCCAGTCACCAGTTTTCTAATATAAGATATCTTTCAAAAATCAGGTCTGAGGAGAAAACCTGCTTCTCATCTTAACAAAAGGAGTTGTCAGAGGAAAGCGTGCTGATTTTGGTACAGCTTGTTCTACTATTCACACAGGGATGTTAATGACTTTTGGCAGCACACCAATATAACTGCAGGTCTTTTTGCAGTTAGCCACTGAGCAGCTCTACTTCAGAAGCTGGAGGTTAAGTGTGCTGCGCAAGGGCATCCTGGAGGTAGGCAGGAAAGCGTGAGACTTGTTCACTGTTCAAAATTTGATTTTCAAAGCTTGTTTATTCAAATCACAGTTATTTAGGCTGTTCTTTACCCTGATGTACAAATGTACATTTTTTTATTCCATTAAAGCTGTTCCTTTAAATGATGGACTATTTATTTTAGCTAATGAAACTGATTCATCATGAAACCCAGTAACAGAAATCTGCCTCTCAACATGTTACTGTCAATACCTGCAATATGTATCAACATGGTACTTAAACTGACAACTGTAACTTTATTCATCATCCAATGTCCATAATAAACTCTAGCAAAACTCATCTGACTCCCAACTTCCAATGCATTTCGTCTGAAGCCATCCTTCAAACGTATAAAAGGTGCTTCAGTAACTAGGGGGGGAACAATATGCTTTTTGGTCGCAGGAACTTGAGTCTACATGTATTCTTGGGCATTTGGACTACTCCTTGAAGTGGCCCTGCCTGGTGAGTAGTACTTTCTACAGGTCTAGAACCTATGTGGGACAGGACCTTCAAACTGAACATTTCTGATTGGTGAAGTGCCCATCAAATGCATCAGTCAATACAGAGTTTACTAAAAACGTTGAAATACAAACCAAGTTCTCTGGAATGCATCGTAATTCAGTTTTTCTAATATAAACATGTCAAAATATTCTCACCATGTAAGTATTTAATGATAATCTGAAACCCCATTTGATTTCTAAAGGACCTAAGACTTCCGGGACACATTTACTTGCTGGAATAGTAGTTGCAGAAAATGAAAGTTCCTGTAACTTCTGCATTAAAGGCATTGAAACCCATCATAACCTATCCTCTGCTTATTTTACTGGCCTGCTTCAAGCCCCACAACTCCTCCCTCTATGTACATGCTTGAAATGTGGTGTGACTAAGCCAAAGAAAAGAACGAGTTGGGCAATATTATCAATATAGCCTATGTTACGAAATGTAAGTAGTGTTCCAACAGAAAAAATGAAATGTTTGCTATTTCTTTAATTTCATTTTTTTTTTTTTAAACATGTACAATTTTTTTAAATTTCTTTTTTTTTCTTTTTTTTTTTTATACTTCAAAAATTTTGGACAACTTTTGAAATTACATGTTTTAATTTAAATTTATTTATTTATTGAATTTCACTTAAAAATTTGATTTTTTTTTTTATTTCAAAACTTTCTAGTTTTAAAAAAAATAATTAAAAAAATGTAAAGTTATTAAAAATTTAAAAACTACATCACATGTACAATTTCATAAATCCCAATAGACTTCTGGTTTCGATAATTATTCACTAGATTTCAAATATGAACTAAATATTGTACACTTAATAGTCTTTTACAGCTCTTGTGGAAGTAAAGGTTGCAGACCCCAGTCCATGACTGTGCTGGCCTACTCATGTTCAAATCCTAGCTTAAAACACACCTCGATAAAACTGCTTGATGATGTTCCTGCCCTTTTTTTCTGTGTTGTATCTTTAATGAATCTGTTACTGGGTGCTGCTGTGATTTGTTAAGTGTTTTCAAGTACTTAAAAAAGTGCTGTCAATACAAAATGAATCATAATTAAATATTGGAACGGTTGTTGCTCTTGACCTTGAGCAGGTCTTTGGCTGTCAAAATTTCATCTTTATCCATCCACATAAAAAAGAAGGCAACAGACTAAATTTAAGAATGAATCTTTTAGTGTGTGAATGTGAAACTGTGGTTAACGTGTGATTCTTGTGAATGTAACATTAATGTAAAACCATTGAAGTGCAGGACTAGGCAGGTCCCTTATAATTGACGACTGCTGCCCCCTGACCACAGTAATCAATTCTACGCTTTAGTGGAAACTAATAAATGTGTTTCCAGAATTAATACATGGCGTCATTTTGAGTTAACCATCATACCAAACATGGAGCAGCAGTCATCGATTACTCATTCAAAGATCACATACTTTGGGAATTCACGTCATTCCACAGCGTCATTGAGATTTAAAGAGGTGATCTGATTGCAGTGTGCTGGAGTTGAGTGTACGTGCTGCATGTTTTCATTCTGATTAAAGTTCAAAGAGTGGGTAGAAAATCAACAAGAGACCCATCCTTTCTGATACTCTTCTGCAGTGCGAACTATTTCTATGCATCTGGTGATTCTTTTCCCATTACAGACAGATAGTGAGTAATAACCCCACAGAAGAGAGGGGAAAATGAAATTCCTATTAGCTCTAATTACTTCTCCCATTCATCCTTAGGAATGACACCAAGATTAATGAAGCTCTCCACTATTTTAAGCAAGGTTGTTTAAATGAGTAATTTTACTCTCCTTATATCACTGCATTCATCTTAACGTGGGACATGTATGTTGGATTATTTCTAATCATTTTTTCTTTATTCATTCGTCCAGATCCTCCTTAGTATTCTGCACATTTGGTTTTAGGTAGCATCCAATGGAAAGAGAGCAGCGCTGAAAAGGCAGTAAACTGTTGTTGGTTTTGGGTGAAGTCCAAACGTCTCTTCCAAAGTTTTAATTAACATGATAGCTTTGGCCCCTGCCTCTTGATATCAGAACTCTTTTGAATCAGCTTTTTGATTTGTCTTAGCTTATGTCAAGAAAAACAGAAAAATAAGAGCCAGCAGACTGAGACAATTCTGCACAACATGAACAAACTCAGGGGAGTAAATAAGACACAAACAACGCAGGGTTTGTTCTCTTGATTAAATCAACTGTATGCTTTGGGCATTATGTAACTTTCACTGATAAAGTTCCAGTTTACTTTGTGTGCTGTAACTTGCATCATAGGGTTTTAAGTATATTTATCAGGAACTAAAGTGGTTCATAAGTTAGAGCCAATTAAAATGACATTTACTGAGTAGCGTACTGAACCAACTTTAGGAAGGAACAAATGCATTAGTGAAAGTCCATTAGACCATCCTCTTCCTTCTGCTTCTTTTCTTCACTGCCCCTGTCGTCCCTCTATGTCTCTCCATCCCTACCTCCTCGACGGACACATCCACACAGAGAACAATCTTGTGTTGTGTGCGTTAATGGAGCATAGTCGAGTGGAGCAGAGATGGCAGGGGAAAGTGCCAACCGTGCCCTCCTACGCAATAATATTGTCATGTTAGATTACCCATCAGCCTGTTGGCACTGCCCTGCATCTCCTTGAACCCACAACCCTGCTGAAGAGCAGCCAACTGCTAATGGTGTTTTTCTACTGAGAGGTGTTGTGTGCAGACAGTGCAGTGCTGTATCACACTCTTACCTAAAGCTCTCTCTGTCAAAGTGTGTTTACCAGTGAGCTTTACTGTGATCTATACAATGTGCTGCAGAGTTTGCTGACTTTTCCTGCCTGTTGTTATTTAAATCTGTGTTTAAATGCCATTTTATGAATGTGAGTGTTATCAGTGTAGGTGCAGCCACTTTGCAAAGTCTCTGTGGTAGTTCTAATGGTTTAGTGCCTTGCTCAAGGGCACTCACTATAGACACAGGTTCAGTACTATAAGAAATGCCAAAGTGTGCCTGCCTGCCATTAAAGTGATACTCCAGGATGGAACAAGTTGGGTCCTATCACAAGGTTTAGGGCAGAAATTACCCCTACAGCAGTGTTTTTGTGCAGCAGAAGCCCAGGGCGCTCGCACCAAACACCCCCTCCCTGCTCCTATGCCGGTTTCCTCTGCACTCAGACGGGGCCAATTTTTACTTGACCAAAAACACAAATAAACGGACTCCCACCGAAAAAGTCTGATATCGGTCTGCATTCACGCTTTATTCAGAGAATTATCATGGCATTACTTTCACACAAAAACACCACTAAATAAGGCTCTAGTTCTCATCGTGTTGTAAAACGGCGCTACCTCCGCTGCAGAGCCACAGCTGGCTACGAGGCGATCGCCGCTTAGTGTATCAGTCCGCGGGCACGGCGTGCCAGATATAAACAAACGCAGGCAGTCTGCCAGGACGAAGAGACAAGACGAGAACTAGAGCCTTATTTAGCGGTGTTTTTGTGTGAAAGTAACGCGCTGAAAATTGCGAATAAAACAACACAACTGGAGCTGAATCATAAACTTGACTGTTTTATTAGGGGAAAGTAAATGAGACCCTAAGAGCAGAGCTTTCTCTATCTACTTGGACTAAAAATTGTAGCAGATAGCCGTTCAACATGAATCTTCCTGTTGTTTGGCCTGTTGGGGCAGAGCTACGGGCAGATTTTGGCATTTGAGGCCCACTGCTCCGATGTGTCATGAACTTTTTAGGAGATCCTTATGTGATGACCTCATCATTTCAGCAAATCTCATTAAGATCTTGTGAAGATTTTTTTTTTGCTATTTTGGAACATACTGCTTTAAGTAGTTTCAGGGATTTCTACGACATATGAATATGAAGGAGAAAGAGAAAATCACTGCATATCTTCGGTATGGCCACCCTGTGTTGTTACTTTATATCAATGTCTAATATATGGGGAAGAGTAAGACTCCCTCTTTAATAGCTGAGCATGAATGTTTCATTTGTGGAATCAATTATTTGGTGTTAGAAACATGATTAATTGATAGGTGTGTTGCTGATTTCAGTGGATTAATAGGGAAGAGGAGGAACAGTGGAAGAAAGCTAAGTAAACATTTACACAAATGGCAGTAAGAGTTTTATGAACACTAAACATTAATTGCAAACAAACATAAGGAATCTGTTCTGGGCTGTACTGACTTCAAACACACTGATATCATGTATGCTCTGGCTTGCACAGTATAATGTGCCAGCACTACCCAGGTGGTATTTTGGCATTGCGCTGGGAGAAGCATTGATGTGTGTTCCAAATATATATGTGTATGTATATGTGTTACAGTCGCTATATAAGAAACAGTCAACAGACCTGTCTTCAAACCAACTGCAACACTTGAGACATTTATTACTCATTTCTTAATGAGCGTGTAAGAGGAGCTTCACCAGGTTGTTAATCAGATGTTTGTGTTTTATCATTGAGTAACTCCTCACTGTCTGCAAACCTGCTCAAATATCTTCTACTGTGGAAGATATGAGTTCACTCTGCTGATGCTCATCCAACTTATCACAAAGTATTTGGCAGCATCAACAAAAAAAACAACCCTTTATATCCCAGACACCTCTTTGCTTGAGCTGCATCTCATCTGTTTTGGTGTTGAAACGTGTTGTTTTGAGCTAACACAATTCAGTTATAGCACGAACAACCTTTCTTTAAATATCATCCCTTCATAAATATCAAGAGTGTTTACAGCCAAGTTGCTCCCACACATTTTTCAAATTTTCCATTATGCTAAATAAATTCCACGTTTGTTTTGACTTTCAAGAAACCCAGGGATCTCTCTCATGCGATGTCAGGTCTCCTAGTTAAAACTTCTTTGTTTACTCCTTAACCCACTCTCTGCACGGGCTGCCGTACTGGAAAATCCCTTAGTTCACGCTGTTTTTTTTTCCAGGGGAGGTAAGTGAAAGTGAGGGGGAATAAACTGATAGCTGAAATGGCTGAGGGAAATTTTTGTTAATTAGTGAGGCAAGCATAGAGGTTACATTATGTTAAAACTGCATTCATGGTATCAGCTCATCAACAGTCAGGTTTTCAAATTATGAATATATTAATTAAGATTTTCAGGAGACAAGGGAATGTCAGCGGAGGAGTCAGATATAATCAATAGCTGATTAATGCAATATTTTTTAAAGCTTTCTATTGTGAGATCCTCTCAATTTCTGCAAGTTTTCTAATCTAGTCAAATAAATTAATTGAAAAATCTCATATTCAGCCAAGACCTTCAAACATGTTTTTTTTTTTTTTTTTTTTTTTTAACACATTTCTTCTAAAACCTCACACTGCCTTTCTGATACATTCTCAAATTTGCAATTATTAAAAGCCACTAAAACATCCCACATGAAAGTGTTCAGCTGTGTATTTTTTTAATCAAGCTTTGAGTGGGAAAAGCTCAGTCATGAGACAACATATTTCCCACCCTCAAATAAATACAGCCACACAGGATTATAAAAAGTGTTGCAGCGTTTGGTTAATTGATTTCGAAAAAAAAACATGCAATGAGCTACGGCACTGATGAAAGCCTCAATTTCATCTGCAAGTCTGTATGCTCTTCCTTTCACTGTGTAGCAGAGCTTGGAGCCACTGCTCTACCTATAAATGACCAATGCACACATAATGTAAGGCCATAGAGCATACTGAGCTGACACACTGAATGTACACGTTGCTAGATCTGCCAAAACCCCAGCAGCTGCAGATGGCATCAGTGAAACAGTGCTCCATAGAGACGCATGAATTGTGGCTCCCTATGAACAAAGCTCATTTAGGACAAACAGATTATGAGGTTTACTGTAATCTGCACATAATGCATTTTACTCCCCTCTTTATTGCTCGCATAATCCACCACAATCCCGTTTAATTGCATTGGCCTGCAGATTATTCTGTCTTTAGAAATGTAATTGTCTGGCTCTCATGCAGTAGAATACTCTACATGTATGTATCCACATGGTGATGTCTGGTTTTACTGATGATGCCTTTTTTTTTTTAATTTATTTCATATTTTGGAAGAATCCAGGTTATTCAGAAGAAGACAGAAAATGAATCTTTAGTTGTTCACCACATTTTGTAGAGAAAGGTTACTGAAGAGAATCTAACTGCTCAAATTAAACTGTGTATTAATCTCATAATGCGTCCAGTCAGATAAGATCATTCAGCACAACAGATCTTTGATTTATATTCACTGCATAACAATAAAGACTTGCTCTCAATCACTTCATCTTCTCTTGATGAAGGCTGGCCCTCTTTCTTGTTAAACTGACAGCATTATTGTTTTATTCCCTCTTCCCCAGACTCCTAATATCTGCTTCCTTTTATCTCTTCTTTTATATTGCTGCATCAGCCAGGGCAGAGAAATAAAACTTTATTTATCTATTTTGACAAGAGATAAGGCACCGTCAGAATTAAATGTCAGCAGTTAGGATTTGTGGGAATTGTAGTAAGATTTTTTGCCAAGTATTTTAATTTCAGACATGATGAGTTAAAGGGACAGTTCAGTTTTTTTGAAGTGGGGTTGTATGAGCTCTATGTGACCACTAAGACTATTAGATATAGTAGAAAGTTGTCTCCTCTCCCTCAGTAAGACACAGACTGTAATCAATGGTGATGAGGAAATAGGCGCTAACAGGGAAATACCGTACCAGATTCAAAGGCTATTTTCTCTGCCTACAAGAACTAAAATCAAAAAGTAATACCACAGTTTAAGAGTACGCTACATTAAATATTTTTTAAGTCCATTAAGTCTTCGGAAATATAAACATTTATCCGGACCTAACTAACTGGTCATGTATCCTTCCGTGCAGCGCTAGTGCGCTCCGTCCCCCCTCCTCCTTTCAGCTGTCGGGAATGTAAACAAGCTATGCTTCGGGCGCCGGTTGTAGCCTCGTGTAAGTTTGATCAAGTATCGTAATTCTTTTGTTTGTACTCTAAGGATTGTGAGGCAGCGTAGGAAATTCAAAATGAGTGACTATGACAGCGACGATGAAGTTTCATTCACTTTGGAACCAAAAGGATACCTGCATGAACCGGAGTAGCTACACAGAAGAAGAGCTGCTACAGATGGAGACTGAAAGGAATACAGAGGAAACATCCGCGGACACTGGACATCGAGATGCTGAGTGTTACTGCTGCCACGACTGTTGTTGCTGTTGTTGCTGTTACAGGACACTCCAGAATTCAGAAGAGCAGGGAAATCTGTGTGATGAGATATACAGACGGCTTGAGAGCCAGCAGTGTCCTCAGACAAATCCTGAAGAGTGTCTGTAACCAAGTTCTACTGGTGACTGCAGTAACACTCAGCATCCGTGGGCATTGAGTCACAGCTCAGACATTTACACCACTGAGTATTTCCAACTCTATCTCGATGTCCAGTGTCCGCGGATGTTTCCTCTGTATTCCTTTCAGTCGCCATCTGTAGCAGCTCTTCTTCTGTGTACTCCGGTTCATACAGGTATCCTTTTGGTTCCAAAGTGAATGAAACTTCATCGTCACTGTCACAGTCACTCATTTTGAATTTCTTACGCTGCCTCACAATCCTTAGAGTACAAATAAAAGAATTGCAATACTTGATCAAACTTACATGAGGCTACAACCAGCGCCCGAAGCATAGCTTGTTTACATTCCCTACAGCGCACTAGCGCTGCGCGGAAGGATAAATGACCAGTTAGTTAGGTCTGGATAAATGTTTATATTTCCAAAGACTTAATGCACTTAGAAAATATTTTATGTAGCGTACTCTTAAACTGTGGTAAATGTGGTACAGGGAATCACATGTGGTTATCTTGACTCTGTGACTCTTATTCTTGAGAGAAACAAATTTGAGCTTCTTTTGCTTTGAGATAGAAAAGCAGAATTTACATATAAAGTAGAGTGAGTTACAACTTGTCAAAAGCACTAAATGGATGCAGTAAATAACAGGACGGATCAGTCACAGGTTAATGAGCTGTGTGTCTTCTGTCTAATTAAAAATATAAATCAGACATATGAGAGGGAGAAGAATAAAGCAGATTTAGCTTGTGGTGTAATGACATCATATGTTAGCTGCTGCTTTTAGAAGGAAGAGTATTGTTTATAATCTAATTTTCTGTATTTCCTAACACAATGGCAGCATGTTAATGGTGTCTCTGGGTTATTAAGATAGCATGCCATTAAATTAGCCCTGAATATTACCCTAATTTAATGTCCTTAATGCACCATTTTGTTGTGCGATACACAATGAATTAGTGACTTGTTGTTCTGCGGGACTCAATGTTTTCCATTGAGGAGGCTGCCTGGGCAAAGAAGTGAGCGATTAGCATTAATCATTCTGAAAACCATAAGTGACAATTGAACAGAGAAAATAGTTAATGATGCTCAAGTTGTTTTTGAGCCTATTTCTACTCCATTAAAAGTCTGGACCATTTATCAAACCTAAATTATGCTATTACCAAAAGAGAGGGAGAGAGAGAAGGGGGGAGGAACAGATCTTGGAAATGTCACAGCTGCATCTATTCATTCCTCAGGTGTGAAGTGATTCATATTCCATTAAACAAATACGTAAAGAGCTTCTATCTCTCTCTAAAAATAAATTATCCTGACCTTCATAAAAATGAGATTTTAAATGCAAATCACCTCTGCAGCAGAGGGGAAACATCATCAATATCTTAGGCATGAATACCAATGATAAATGTGTCTGCCTGGAATCAATAAGTCTCTGTAGAAATCTTGTATGAACGCTGCATCGTTTACTATTTCTGTGCCATTCCTGTGTGCTGTAAAAATATTTATTTGAAAATGAATAAAATAAGCGAAAAAAACAACTTTCAAGGTAACTGCAAAACTGCATGCGAGTCAGGCCTCCATAAACTATAATTAATTGATCTATTGAGCGGTTTTCCTCACTTTTATGCGGTTCCACGCACTAAATGGCACACTCCCTCAGTCAATAATCTCCCGTTCAGATAGGCGCAAATCACACTGAGGACTATTGACTCATGACATTTCTGCGAGTCTTCTCAGCTTCACTGGGCATTATCATTAAACCTCCTACACAACCCCTCAAATCCATCTCTTCGCAGAGTGGGATTTTGGACATCAGCTGTCACAGCTTATTTCAACCAGTAAAGGGCAAAGGAGACTCACCTGTCCGTCAGCGCAGGCCACATCTGGATGCACCAGAGCCCTGCTGAGGCAATCAGAGCCCACGTCTAATTTCTCAGACACACACATCATCTTCTGAGAGAGCTGGGATGAGAGGCTCGGCGCTCTGAAAGACAAGGGGAACAGAGAGGGAGAAAACAGCTATCACTCACCGAGCACCTGCTCAGCACCCTTTCACGAAGCAATATAAAACAGAGCAGCTACTTGACCAAATCATTTAGACACCGGCACGCAGGGGGACACGAGGACAGTTTGACATTGAGCGGCAGTGCTTTCAAGCCTCTTTTTTTTGTCCTCTGTGCACGTAAGTGCTCACAGCCTCATCCCTGCTGACAGCTGTTTTTGTTATGGGGCTGTCAGAGAGTATGGAAACCTTAGGAGCTGTGTTTTCTCGTCTAGGTTTGACAGATAAATGATATAGTTTGTCCGATGTCCTTATAATGGCAACGTGTCAGTTAATGCACTGCTCTGGTAATTCAACTTCTGTTCCATTGCTGCTCACCTTAAAACTTGTAATGGAAAAAGTTTTCAGCCCGTTGACACACAAACACACACAAAAATACACAAAGACTGTTAGTTTCCAGAGACTTCACTGTTTCTAAAAGTTGCTCATAATCTTAAATCAGAATGATTTTCTATGCCCTGAGATTAGTCTTTCAGGCAGCCCATATTTTTTAAAAAAAGGCTCTTTACAAATCACTCACTGGGTTATCTCAATGAAGGCACAGCTTTGGCACAGTGATGGCAACCTTTGCAAAAGCATCCAATTAAAAACAGCTCCTCCGACATCTCCAAACTCTGTCCTTTTAATATGTTATTGCACTGCTTTCGATCAATGACCTTAACATAACAACTTCTGATTGCTGGAGCTTTTCTGGGAAGCTGCAGGACATCAGAAGAAAGCTGCATCTCTGAGGCACAGTTTTGTTCCACTTCTTTGCTTTGTTTGAATAAATTCCACGCAATCAGGATCAAAGCAGATAGAACAAAACCCAACCGAGGGGCATGCCCTGAGTCCATATCTGACCCAGAACTACTTTTTTGTCTCATATCCATGTCTTCCTGCTCACATTTTGTTTTCCAGGAAAATGGGGATTAACCTTAGCAATCAGGTTATCTGACTGTGATTAAGATCTTTTTTTTTTTCAGTGTAATCCAGCGGGCCATTTTAAGATCTCATTCTGCTGTATTCACACACAAGTATTATTCACATTGACCTGAAAAGTCTCCAACCTGAACATCTTTGTTCTTTTCAATGGGAAGGTTTAACAGGAACATTTCGGGCTAAAGTCCCCGAGCACTTTATACAGCTCTGTCTTAATGCTTAACTTCTGGGTCTTACTCTGTCCGCAGTGACTGAGTAGGTGTTACACGGCTGGATTCCCTCCAACCAATTACACCAGTCACTTGACGGAGAGGGGTGAATAGTGACAACCTGTAATTATCATGGTAAGTATTTTCTGGAGAGATTAAATCTTTCTGCACCAACTGTCGAATCAAGATGGACTCTGTCTGCGCTGACAAATCAGTGGGGAGAAGATAGAGAGGAGAGGTGTTTGAACGCGGGCCAGCAAACCTCCACAGTCCACCAGAGACTCTCGTTCAAGTCTCATGGTTCTTACAAAGTCATGCACAACTTTCTTATCCTTTCTCTTCTCTCACATTTCTTCTGTTCATTGTAGTAAATATCCATCAACTAGCTGAGCTCCCCATTAAACACTGGGCTATATAAACTTATATAGGAAGATTATAAAATCATTTCACAAAAGGTCTATGAACACAGCATCATGTAAATTTAAACTTGTTGTATGGGACCCATTCAGGGTGAGCAGGTCTGGTCTCACCCCTCAGGAGGTTCACCCACTATAACAACCTACTCATGTTTATATGATTCATGAAAGTAAGAGGCTGAATAAATTACTCCTCAAAGAATCTAAGTGATTTTTTTAATCCATGTGTTTTCATGTCTCAGGCCACATGAACAGTCCCTCTGATTTGACAGCTTTGAGTACTCACTGTGGGTTCTCTAAATCCTTTAAAACATGTTTTGTTTTCTTTGTTTTTTTTTGTAGTTTGCAGTTATAACTGTAAACAATTTGAAACTTTCAGGTTTATTAAGTGAGAAACTAGAACAGCAGTTTCCATAGTGGAGGTCAGGGCCCCTGGAGGGTTTGTGTGACACTAGCCAGGTATACATGCAGACTTTTTTTTCATTCTGATTGAAGATCTCAGGTGAACTGTGTACATGTGAAGTGATCTATTCCAATCTGGTGTTTACGTGTGCCACAACATTTCATCCGAATAGCTGTTTTACACACATGAGAAGGGGCAGATCTGCTTAAACCATAGACTGTAAAAAAAATGGACATCCGCTTGCTCGGCTTGAAGTGAGGTCTCCACAAAAACTGCTCCCCCTGGTGACTGGCTGCAGTATAGGTTTAAAAATCCGGCTTTCCAGCCATTCCAGATGGGCTGTGGTCAAACTTTAAAAAGTTATTACACCTCGTAGAAATGTTTCTCACGTCCGATTGTTATGGTGATTTGAAGATATTATTTGGCTGTCTTGTATCCAGTCCTCTTTTTTCTGAAGAGTTTCATTTTCATTAGTTATACGAGGTTAAAAACAAGGCTTTATGTAACGTTTAATGATGACTGATAGCTGCCATTCTCGTGTATTTTTTTCAGGGATTGTAAAATATGTTGGGAAGTAGAGTCAGGAAGTGACTCTCGAAAGAAAAAATATATATATATTATTATTATTTTTATTTCATTTTTGTCACCCAGCACCACTCAGATTCTCCCAGAATCCCTTATCGTCTCTACTGCACAGACTCTGGCTCTAAACTGCTACAATGGTGGCGCCTGTGACGGGGATATTTTGGCTTCAAAACTGTACAATGATAAATGGTGGATCCACGCTGTTCACTCTATATACAGTCTATGGTTTAAACATCATGTGATTTATTAAAGATGGAGGTATTTTGTCTATTATGCAAAGTAGTAGCGATGGTTTTTACACTTTTATTAAAGTAACAGCTTGCTACCAACGCGCTGTTTTCCACATGTATTTTTTTTTCGCCACTAGCTGTGTCCCCTAATAACAGGACATCAGGTCAGGTAAGGAGTGGTGGTACACCTTAAACCAAGGGTGTCAAACATACAGCCTGTGGGCCAAAACCTGGCCATCAGGGGGTCTTTTAGGCCTGCAGAATGAACTCAGAGGTGTATGGTAAACCTGGGTGCTTGGCGTGTATGTAGCGAGTTTTGATGCTCAAGGAATCTAATATTCTGTGACACGATGAGATTCAACATGGGGAAGTATACAATAGCTTACAAGGACAACTGAGCAGAGAAGATAGATGAATTGCTGGTGCGTTGGAGGAAACAGCAGTTTGTTTTCATGCAGAGGCAAAAGGTCAGTGATGCGGCAGTGAAAGCCAGCTAACTAGTAGTTAACAAAATAGCATTAGAATCAAAGCTGAACTATAAAGGAGTTTGTGAAAACATGCATGCTGAAGGCTGGAGAAGTCTTGTGTCATGAGAAGTGTCAAACTTTTAGCCTGACAGGGAATGCAAGGTTTGGGTAGCTTGTGTTCAGAATAGCTACACAGATGTAGAAAGTAGAGTTAAAATGATTTGTAGATCTTGATGAATTTATTTAATCTTCCAGTTTGATTCTGTATTTATCGGTTTCAAACACTGACGAACATTTGAAAAGATTCAGCTCATTTTCATGAGGTCAAACTTAAGCAGTGTGAAATAATCAGTCTCTACGGCCTTATTTAAACCTCATTAATACAGAAGTATTAAGTGTTTCTGAAAAAAAAGTTTCACATTTCTAATAGTGTCTAATAAAGGTGTCTCTTTTAGTTAATTTTAAAAGGAAACAGATCTCTCTTTTTGAAGCTCAATTAGTTTTGGATAAGCTCAGACTAGAGTAATGATTCAAAAGGAAAAAGTTTCTTTGGTTTTTATTTTCATTACCAGTGTCTTATTTCCTTTAGACTCTTATTGTATTTCAATTTACAGCTAAACCGCTTGATTTATCTCCTCAATTAACAGCAAATTTCATAATTTTCTAATAGCCCTGGAGATTGTAAACTCATTTATTTTTATTTGCTGTTTTCTTCACAAATGGATGCTGTCTTTCTGTGTGTTTGTGTGTGTGTGTGTGTGTAGGCATTACGATAAACAGCACATCACAAAAAGCACTGAGTGGAGGAAACGTGAGGGGTCTCACAGGCTGATTAAGGTAAGTTGCAGCATCGTTTACCTCCAGCTAAGACAGAGTGTGTTCTTGTTTCTTTCTTATTATTTTAAAAGTATTCACTCTCCTTCACCTTCAATTCAGTGTTTTTCTTTAAATATTCATGAATGGTTCATAATTTATTGCACAATTGTTTATGCATGACTTGATGCCCAAGGGTGTAGTTGTTTTATTCCCTCCTCCAGTGACTGTTGAGACTTACTGTAGTTTGGAGGCTTTGGTTGTAAAATGTTCAGTACTGCGTCTTTGAGTTTACAGTCTGCCCATGTTTGCTGGAGGAGTCGTCTTGTCTCACCTTCCTCAGCTCTGCATACTGAAAACAGTGGAAAGCAAACAGTAGATTTGATGTAGCTACACATTTAAATATCCAGTTCAAATTGTTTTAAACACTAGCTTTATGAGGTGTTGATGCACTGCTGCTTACAAGAAAAAAGGCTCTGCACCAAAGCATTTTAATCTAAACCTCAAAGACACAAAAGAGATCATAATCAATCATCTCTGCACGTCCAAGCCCACTGAATTAAGTAAGAAAGCATGAACTCGACCCCCCACTGGGAAATCAGGTATCGATCTGACAGAACTACACTGTTCTGACCTGTGACCTTGCACCCTGCAGGTGTGGACTCCACTGCTGTGTGGGCCATGATCTTACTCACAATACAACATGAAAGCCTGTCGATAAATCAAAAGCTGAGTGGGTCTGAACAGTGGGGGGTTTCCCTTCAGCTGTGAACACATGCATTAGGTGCAAGAGTTGCTATGGTACAGTAAAGTACAGCTCTCATCACTGCTGGGGCCAACAATAACCATTTGGCCTTTTTAAACCTGGCTGGAGGCAACAGAATAAAAGCACCGAGCTCTGAACGTTTTTTCTTGATGGGACTGACATAAGAAAAAAGTAAAATCTAAAATTCAAAGTATGCACACATATCGGCTGATGAGTATATTCAGATTATGTCTACATAAATATTTGAATAATATCGACTGAAACACATTTTCAGAGAGTGAGGAGTTCTTCTTTTGATTGGAGGAACATGAGGTTTTCCACCAACAGTTTAATGTTTTCATCTGTGCAACTGCTAGTTAGCACAAATATCCAATCAGCCAATTGCATAGCAGCAACTCAGTGCATTGAGTCATGTAGCCATGGAGAAGATGACCTGCTGGAGTCCAAATCAAGCATCAAGATGAGAAAGAAATTTGGTTTGATTTTGCTTGTATGGTACCAAAAATGACATTGTCATGTTGAATATTTAATGAGACAATCATCATGTTGATTCTGGCTTCTTCTGTGAGCAGCAAAGTTATCACTGTTTTGAATTTTCATGAAGTCTTAATCTCATTTTTCTCATTTAGTTATACTTGATTATTTTTTATTGAAAAAGTTAAGTTTTAATTAAGTTTTTATTTATTCCTGTATTAGTTTTAATCTTTCTTGTAATATGTGGTAGTTGTCTGGGGCGGGGTTCAGAAGTGACAGAAAACGCATTATGTGAAAAAGAACCTTCAATCATCATACCACTTTACTCTAGACAGATCAACCTTCCTTTAAAAACAAGACTGCTCTGCATCATTGCTGTCTGCCTTGAGGCTGTCTTGTGCTCCACCATTAGCTTTCTGTTTCAGAGGAAGGTAGCTGGGTGCTGTCCCTTACCTTGACAAGGTAAACTAGGTTAGCCTCACTGTGTGAGCGTTTCAAATAGACTTTGAGATGAGAGGGACTTTCCCCTTTAAATATTTCACACATGCTTAATCACTTTTCACATCAGGCTGCTCATTTCATCAGAGAGACAGTTATAGTCAAAGTAATCCCAAATGAGGCTCTGCTGCTATCTCCAAACTTTTGCTGCCATTAATGCTCTGCTAGCTGACAAGGTGTGGACGTGTGCTTGCTTTTGTGCATGCGCTAACTGGCGCAAAATGAGCAGAAAACAAAAACATTTTGAAGGTCCCATATTATGCTCCTTTTCTGCAGTTTAATATGGATTATTGATTGGTCCAAAAAGCCAATAAATCAAGTACAGCAGCATTGTTTCCAGGCTCTCATAGCCCCTCTGTTCAGAACGCTCTGATTTAGTGGGCGTGACCTTCATATGTAAATGAGCCACCGCTGATACCGCCCTGCTCTTCCACGTCACTGAGAGCTGCGCCATGAGCGCCGAGTGTCTTAGAAAAAAAAAGCAAAGCTCGTTTACCGTAACATTACAGGTTTAAACAACAGGCTAACTGCAGCTAAAGTCAGCCTCCTGAAGCTACAACAGAGACAGGGGGACACTGAGGAGAAGCTCTTACATCTGCTCCACAACACACAGCATTTAAAATACTCACATTTCCAGGGTCCGAGGTTTGTGCACAGATGGTTGCTAATGCTCCTGGATTCAGGACCAGCCTATTCGCTAGCCCTGTCAGCCGTGAAGTGACTAGCACACACATGCACAATTTTACTGAGTGTAGCTGGCACATTTCACTCATAAATGAACTCTAGCCACTTAGTCTTGTCTTCTTACGAGATGAAAAGCTTGTGCATGGAACTATTTGGCTGTTTACAGCTAAAAACAGAGCAGTGATGGCTCTTCAATTTTGGCATCTCTGCAGCAGAGAGGGAGGTGGGCAGGGAGGAGGTTTGGGGGTAACTGCTCTGGTGGACCAGTCAGGTCAGACTTGCTCCTGATTGGTCAAAAAAGGGAATCGCTGACGTCGGGAAATCCCCAAAATCCAATCAGCTCATTTAAGGTCAGGATTTTACATTTACAAGCACTACTAAGTACGGGTTTTGTCATTAAATGTCACATTATGTGGGCGGTGCGGAAAGCCAAAGACCCACAAATTTCACTAAAAGACTTAATAAAGTGATTTTTGCATAATATGGGACCCTGAACTTCTCTCGAAACAGTGAGTTTATGCGTGGGTTATGCATGACTGACAGAGGCAAAAACTTAAAGACACTTTCCCTTGAATTTAAGTTTATTTTAGTTATTTTGTAAACTCTCAATACAGTTTAAATTAGTTATCGGTTTCTTGTTGTTTAATCTTTTGTTTTGATTCAGGAAAGTGTTTTTTACAGCTCTTGTTTTTGTTTATCTGTTAGTTTCCCTTTACTATCATAACCATGGTAAGTTGTCAAACCCAATCTTGTATATGATCGGCTGGACAGATCAGCAACACTGACACCTTGCCTACAGTCTTAGATGTAATGTCTGGGGTCACTCGCAGAGGCAAGGCTTGTGGTTATTTGCCCCTGTTATGTGCTAAATCTCAAGGTCAAAAAGCGCTGAGGATATTCAAGAGCAAATATGCTCACAAAGTGCTGCAGCTCAGTACAGATTGCTCTGGTTTTTAAATTTTATCCATGTCCATGATGCACTGAATGAGGAGGGGGAGCTCTCACTATTTTAGGGAGTTGATTTGTGACAGTTTCTAAATGTATTTCATGGTTTATAACCAGCCGCCATCCCAGAGTAAGCTGTAAAAAGCAGCTTGTTTAAATTTAAATATATAAAGAAAACACTCTGTCCCATGTAGTGACACAGCTCCCATAAGGGTTGAGCCTCAAACACCTCTAAAATGATTTAACCCCTGACCATTGCATTAATATCATTGGCAAAGTACATTCAGCAAACTTCACATACAGATGATCTGAATTGGAGTTGTTTCCATCACTAACTCACACAACGGCACAGTAACCACCTGCTCTCAGCTGACAGTAAATATTTCACTTTAAGTGTGTGGCACCAGTGTAAGAGAAGGAGGTGATGTATTGAAATGAGGTTCATTTGAATATAAAAAGGGCCTGTTTTGCTCTGCATAAGCAATGTCTCATTAAAATATACACAAACAACACAAAGACACCATTTGCTCTGCACAGCATTTAAGTCTTTGCCCAAGTTTTGTTGGGAAGCGTGGGCAGTGTGTTTACGGAGAACATTTGGTTTCTAATGCATCAGAGACACAGGATACATACCTGAAAAATCACACTCACAATCACACTTGCTCAGGTGCTTCAGTCACACCCATTGCCAACAGGTTCATTTATCCCACCCACAGTCATAAAGTCTCCAATGAGGAGCGTTATAAATGGGTTGTAAAGAGCTCATAATCCTTGAAGCTTTGCACATATTAATGCCATCTTTAACTTATACAAGTTTGTTGCCTCTTAGCTCTGCTCTGGTCAAACTGGAGTGATATTATTTCAAAGTGGATGCAACAACCACTCACCCATGAAGTGGGAGATTATGCAAACTCCCAGAGCGAGGTCATTGACTGGAAGCAGGACATAAAAAGCACTTATCATCTTGTGCATCGCTAACTGGAGCTCTGAATTACTGCAAGCAGCTAGAGCGTACGAACTGTGTGTCAGGAGCTTTAGGACATGGGTTACTATACTACTGTGTACAAGGCCTGGTCTTTGCAGGAGCTGCAGCTTGACCCTGTCTTTGACAGTCTATTGATCAACTCATGTTACAGTAAGTCAGGGGTTAAGTGACTGTAATTTAGTTTATATGTACGCTAGTACGATGGCCCTGAAGTGCAAAACACAACGGCAAATTAACTTAACACAACAGCAAATCGACTAAACACAACGGCAAATTAACGAAGGTTGTTGAAAGCCCACGACCCTGAAAGACACTTCTTGAAGCCTTTTGCCACAGCCATTGCAAAAGTTTGGTGATGGCTCAATTGCTCCCTTCCACAATTTGGACAGTACATGGTGCACCACTATCCCATCATCTCCGAGTTACCGCCGTTACGTTAGTGTATCGTTGCTACTTTCCTGATAACTTCCTGGTCAAAGGGGCTTTCGTCCAATCAAGCACGTTCTCCCTCTCTCTCTCTCGTCCAATCACCGACGACAAATACCGCCACAAGTACCTACCTCTTCTGGTAGAGCTGGAGTGATTTGCCATTGTGTTTAGTTTATTTGCTGTTGTGTTTAGTTAATTTGACGTTGTGTTGAGTTGATTTGCTGTTGTGTTTAGTTAATTTGCTGTTGTGTTTAGTTTATTTGCCAATGTGTTTAGTTGATTTGCTGTTGTGTTTAGTTTATTTGCCAATGTGTTTAGTTGATTTGCTGTTGTGTTTAGTTTATTTGCCAATGTGTTTAGTTGATTTTTCATTGTGTTTAGTTTATTTGCCAATGTGTTTAGTTAATTTGCCGTTGTGTTAAGTTTATTTGCCGTTATGTTTAGTTTATTTGCTGCTGTGTTTTGCACTTCAGGGCCACCGTATATTAGACATGTTTCTGTCACAGGTGTAATGGATGCTTGATCCACTGTTCTTTGAGATCCTCATTTCATTTCTTTTTAAGACAAGCTTTAGAAACTATACTTTATCCATTTATTCTATACCAGGCTGACATTCAGGCAATATGCACTTCAGCTCCCTGAAGAGCACACAGGCACAGTTTGTTTTCTATCAGGTGCTTAGTGACCTGACACATCAGCAT
Organism: Halichoeres trimaculatus; assembly: GCF_033239565.1. NCBI lineage: Eukaryota > Metazoa > Chordata > Actinopteri > Labriformes > Labridae > Halichoeres > Halichoeres trimaculatus. The sequence continues at coordinate 25,620,425 of NW_027437183.1, forward strand.
TCTGATGCCAAGTATACAATTCAATGGAAATGAAACAACTGTTAATCCTATGAGCAAACTCTGTACAATGTCTGAAATAATATAGAGCTGTGGCTCTGAATAAATAGAGTTACAACACTCATCCGTAGCACCCTATGCTTATCAGTCTGGAAATGTGTGAACGCAACCTGAGCAGACAGCAAGTACAGAGATAGAGCTTATTGCCAAGAAAGACTATCTTAGACAACAGTGATATGAACTTGTCAAATTCACACTGAATCACTGAACCTCAAATGAGAGATATGCACAGTATGGGGGATTTTAAAGCTTGAATCAGTGAAGTGCACATTAAAGTTAAAGAACTGTGTTTTTTTATGAGCTTAACTTTCACACCACTGTTGATTACAGCTAACTTTTTACTACATGGTTTCAGTTATGATTTATTTCTAGGTTTCTAAAAATTTTAGGGGGTGAAGGGGGGGACTTTTTCCTGATTAACTGTACATTTATGAATATGGACAATGTGCCTCAATCTTTATCATTGTAAAACAAAAGTGATGCCAAAATACTGCCTTGATGGACCCTGATACAAGCGCTGGTATTGTATATTAGAGGCCAAAGCATGGGAGGGAGCAACTTAGCTGGTAGAGCTGTGGGACTGACGTCACACCTCATCTATAAAGTGAAGCAGACATTGGACTCACTGACACACTAATACTAGGGTTGCAAAATTTTGAGAATTTTGAAAGTTGAAAACTTTACATTGGTATTAACGGAAGTTAACAGGAATTAACAGCAATCGACAGGAATTTTCAGGAATTCAGATTCAGTGCATTTACCTGCTCATTTATCTGTAAAAAATTGAATATTCTTTATAAATTAATTAATTTATTCTTTTTTTTTAAAGCAGGCATGTACAAAACATGCACACAATGAACTTTTTTTAAATGACATTATAAATTATCTTTTAGAGAATTTTCAGGAATTTTCCCTAGGTGAGTCTAACTGTCATGCATGTTGGCATAAGTATTTGTCATACCCATACATACACGCAAATATGCCTGATATAACATTTAAAAATGACACTAATCAGCTTTTTAGAACAGTAGAACGTAAATGGTTTCTTTCACATAACAACAAAAACCATGGATGGTGAAAAATTAAAAAAAAAGAATTGAAGATTCAGGAATTTCTAACAACCTGTGATTCATGGTACAGTGTTGAATGTGCATTTGGTCATGTAGTTTCAACCAATATCATTTTTGAATACCTCATTCTAGTTGATAAGATTGAAAAAAAAAGAAAAAGAAAATTGCCAAAACCTATAAGTCAAAGCATCCTGGGAGTTTTAGAAATTTCTTTTGAATTTAAAAGCAAGAAAACCTCCAATATTCCCAAAGCTAAAGTTTACATGAAATGTTCATGAAAAGTAGATATTAGCAGATAGGGATGGGTACCTTTCACATATGAAATGATATGGTACCAATATTCGGTACCTGGCAATCGGTGCCGGTGCTCAACGGTACCAATTTTCGGTACTTTTTTGTGTACATGTAGTGAAAGTTATCAATTTGTTTAATTAAGAAATACAAATATTATTTCAATATAGCATATTTATTACTCAGTGAATAACCTTGCAATGCTGTGTTAATGTTCAGCATGGAAAATCACCCACTCTTTAACTCCTCCTTTCACACTTCAAAAAGTTTTGGCCTCACTTTGGGAGGGCTGTTTCTGCTGTCCATGTTTTCATATAGTCTACTGTCACAACGCTGTCTCCTGCTAACACAGATGCCCTTTACTTCAACTGAGGAATTCTGCAATAATTAAATAATGTGGAGGAAAAGGAGGAAAAAAACTGATGAAAAGCGGATGTTTGATGTCAGTTCAGGTTATTGAACACCCAACAAAGCACACATGATGTAACACTGGAAATGCATTAATTTTCTTCAAGCCTATATTCTTATTGACTTTACAAAGGAAATGGAGCAAGCACAAGTGAGAGGAAGAGAAAAGCTCCTGACAGGTCACCACTGTATCACAAAGCTTACAAAAAACAGGCCAACAAATTTATACCTAGGGCAACCTCACACTTCACTATAACCTCCCCCTCACATGTCAGACCGTGGGAACCGACCAGGACTTGGAGGAAACTGTTGCAAGCTGAGGGAGAGAAACAAAGTTCAAACCAAAAAGGCTCAGGGCCAAAATCCAAAGTAACCCCTAGCCTCGAGAGCAGACAGTGCAAACCAGTGTGCCTCTGTGCAGGCTCAGCAGCTCAAAAATATCCGACAGTACAAGTCAATACTTGTCTCTTTTACCACGTATGATTCAACAGAGAAGACAGTCGCCTCAGCTGGGTCTTTTGTGGTTTGCAGAGATCAATCTGCTCCACAGATAATGATTTTATAGAGCAAACAATTCTTCAAAGTTTTATTGTGGGGCTCATAATTTGTTCCCTTTACTTTGTTCATGTCACCTTGTGCAATTTTTGAAAAACAGCAAACCAGAGGCTGTGAAAATTCGCAATTCTTTCGAAACATATATCTAATTTGCTGCTGTAAAACACTTTCAGGATAGATCTCATATTCATCGTCTTCTCAATACACAGAGGTGTTCAGCTGAACTGAATAATAGTTTTTATAAAGCCAAAATAAAGAATGCGAAGTAAAATGCTGCCAGGAAACAATTTATCATAGGAATGGTGAATACTGGGAGAGTATCCATCTATCTTCAGCGGTATTTGTAAAAGTGCCACAGCAGTGCTGGAGCTGAAGCTGTGATCGATCTGCTCTGTGCTGCTCAGGCTCGCTGCAGCAGGCAGCTCAGGGGCGTCAGTCACGGCTTAAGTCTCAGCTCAGGGTCCTGCTCTCTGGTGGGAGGCTTGCCCTCTGTCCAACGGCATGAGACTGCAGCATTTGAAATATTAAGCAGGAGCAGCAGAAAAGAGCAGAGTCAGGGTTTCAGCTCTGTTCACGTCAAATACACTGAGCAATATGGACCTGGGCCACCAACCTGACACCCACTTTGTGGTTGGACAGAAACACCTCCTGTGGCTTCCAGTCGGATACAGGATGTTGGGCGTCACCCCTGTCAGCAAAACAGGGAACTGAGGCTGCAACTCACATTGGAGCAACAAAAGTAAAAAAAAAAAGTTGCCAGGTCTGATGAGCCTGGATTTGTGCTGCAGCATCCAGATGGTAGGCATGGATCCATCCTGCCTTGTATCAACACCTCAGGATGCTGCTGGTTTAATGGTGTGTGGGATATTTTCTTGGCACATTTTGAGCCTCCCGATGCCAAATGAGCACGAGTCTACCTGAGTATTGTTGCTGACCATGTCCATCCCTTCATGACCACAGAGAACCCATCCTCTGATGAAGACTTCCAGCCAGGTAACGTTCAGTGTCTCAAAGCTTGAATCATCTCAGACTGGTTTCTTGAACACAGGCACTAGATCTCAATCCGACAGAGCATCTTTGGGATGTGGTGGTGATGTCATCAGGTATGTGCAGCCGAAAAATGCACAGTAACCATGTGATACTATCATGTCAGGAGCAAGGTTGTAATGGTTAACTAAAATGAAACTAAAAACGAAACCTAAAATTTAAAATACATTGCAGTGAACTCAAACTAAGAAAAACTAAAAAAGAAAACAAGAAGGATAAGTAAACTAAAACTGTATTTTGTGCTCACAAAACTAACTGAAACTAACTAAAATTATAGAGAAAATGCTCTTAGTTTTAGTTTCTGACAATATTAATAGCCTTTAGGATTTAAATTAATCCGACACATTTTCCCAACCAATTTTACAACAGTTTTCGGCAGTTGTCAGCGCCGTACGGCACCATCATAGCGACTTACTGGGACGTGCTTGTTTACTGCACTGACTGGCACTTTGCTGCCACGAAACGTAGTGAAGCAATGAATTAGAGCATCTGTAATAGTTTAATTGCATGTGAGTCTGACTTTAATTGTTTTTAAGTCTGTCTTTCTTGTTAGAGTCCAAGTTTCTAAAGATTTAAGCTCATATTATATTGTTTTATATAGTTTTTGTTTTTATTATTTTTATGTAATTTAGGTTAATATTATTTTTTAATACAATTTATGTATATATTTTTTATATAAAGTTTATATTATTTTCATGTGTTTACGGCAGCAGCCAACAGTTCAGTATCAGCATTGACTGAGCAGTGAGCACTATGTTGGACTGGAAAATAAACTGTATTACAAAATATTTGCTCTGACCTTTTTCAATCCAGCACCTGGTTAATAAGGTATGAAAGACTAAAACTAAACTAAAACTAAACTAAAACCAAGCCTTGTTGCAAAAATCAAAACTAAATAAAAACTAGAATGCCTGCTCTAAAACTAATTAAAACTAAACTGTAATGGAAAATAAAATGTCAAAACTAACTGAAACTAAACTATAATGACAAATCCTAAACTATTATAACCTTGGTCAGGAGGAATGTTTCCAGCACCTTGTTGAATCCATGCCACCAAGCTTTAAGGCAGTTCTGAACACAAAAGGAGGATCCAACCCAATACTAGCCAGGTGTACCTGATAAAGAACCCAGTGTGTGTGTACATTTACAAGACCACAAATCAGTTGAAACTTCTATGCAAGCTAATATCCTCAAAGTTAATGGTTTGTTTTTCTTCTATGTACATTCCTAACCTGACAGATCTATCTGCTGTGAGCCCTGAGCTATGAAGCATTTTTCTACTCCCTCGCTCCCAGCTGCTTTATAATTCTGACGCTCCAGGTGCTCCAATCTACTGATAAGGCAAAGCTCATAATCCATAAAGGAGCTTGCAGGGCTGATAGTTCTGTTTAGCATTCAGGGATCAGCCTTTGGCAAATTACACTTTTTTTTCCCTTTCCATTAAAGACATAGATGTGGGGAGAGAGATATATAATGTGTACTGATGCATATATATGTCCTTTTGATGTCTGCTTTTAACATACTGGTAATCCAAACCTTCATGCATCATGGCACCCAGGGTGTGTGTATGTTTTTATGCAGTGATACACAGTCCATCCTCCTGGAGTAGGATCCATACATCTGCATGTGTTGCCTGAACTTACAGGTTTGTTAACTAGCACAGTTGCACTGATAATTATACAAAGGGAAAAAAATCCACGTGGTGAAGTTTTGGCAGTGGTTTGAGAAGCACAATGTGAAATTCACAAGTACCTCAGGGGACACACTGCTCAATAACATCTTGAAGATGAGGCTTGTTGTTCTGTTCCAGATACACAAAGATGTGTTAAGATGTCTGCAAAACTATACTCTACAAAAAAAAAAAAAAAAAATCTTTGGTTTGAGATGAGCAAACTGTTCTGAACTGAATGTGTCTTTAGAAGCAAATAAAAGACATCATTAAAAGGACACTCTTAAATCAAGATAAATCAGAGGTTCATTACCGCCATTTCTTTCAGGCCTGAGAGTCTTAATTGTCAAAATTCAATCTTCGTGCAGCTAAAAGGCTCGGCTACAAAGGCTTCAAAACAAAAGCAGCTTGTTTTGATTCATAGAGGAGAGGAAAGGAAGACTGACAGATTGATGAGCATGAACAAAGAATAGTAATTTGAGGAGGAGGGAGAAAACAGGGTGCTTTCTGTTACTTTGCATCATTTTTCTGGCTCCTCTTGCACTTGTGACTCCATGAGTCATTGATAAGTTTCCGTTTCCTGTGGAGTTAATTTTGAAATGAAATACTGTGAAAGCTGTCCAAAACATCATGTCTGCTTCTGTGAGTAATGCTTATAGCTATAGAAACAGCCGCAATATGGTATATATTACAAAAGGACTTTTTCAATTATTGAAATCCTTGGCCATTTGGTACAGCTGAAGAAAGTCGTATTTCCCATTTAAAGATTTAAAAACATGTCTTCTTAATGAATCCCATACACACTTCTCTTTTCAGATCAGTAAATTTTACATGCACTGTTTTGGCCAGAGGGCAGAAAGCGTTTATTGGGACCTTGTATTTCATAGTTGTTGTTGTTTTGGTTTTTTTTTTCATACATGCTCCCTCCTAACAATAAGCCCTTTCCATTATTAATTATTCAAGTGTTAGCATGTCAGCTGTTTGTGAATGTTTTACGTGACCTGGGAGGCAGAACATGCTCTACATGTGCTGTTTTTATGTTCTGCTTAGTGTAGATTCAGCAATACTGTATGAGCCGCATGTTATAACCTTTCATTAAAGTTGAAGTGTCATATCTTATTGTTGTCTTATAAAGCAGCAATTATGGGGAAGATATTATATCTTTTTTTTTAACATACATTTAAGCTAAAAACACTGTCATCTGTCAAGTTTCACAATCTAGAAACGTGCCAATGATTTTTTTTTTTTAACACTTCTAAACCTTTAGCATACCTCAGCAAAAAGGAGGTTTGGATGCACAATTCCAGCTACAACAACCAGCATTTCAGCTATTAGCAGGAGATATTTTTTGTGAATTCTGACGTTTAATAAACAAGCTGCTGTTGTGTCTGTTGTTCCACATTATAGATCATGTGCTCATGCACAGCTTCTGCATTAAGTTATATGACTTTTAACTGCATTAAATTCTTCACCTGGATTCAGTGCATTTCCTGCCAAGCTTTAAAAAACAGCCCCATTGTTCTGCTTGAACATTGCTCCGTGGTTCTGATAAAAGCCCCCCAAGCTGTGACACCCCTGCCAGTTTCTCCTTGACATTTAGCAGTCAGCACAGGTAATAACACTTTGGAGGTAGAACTGCTAGACAGAGAGTATTTTTGTCTCATGTGTTCTTCCTGAGGCTCTTGTTACTCACAGTGCTTGCAGGACACAGTCCTTCAGTCCAACGAGATGGGATGATACAGATGAATTTGTTTGTCTTGGGAGTTGGAAGGATATGTCGATGTGAAATGTTTGATGTCTGTCTTGATGCGCTCTTTGCATATAAGTGAACCCTGAATATCTCTGATTTAAAGTGATACTGCGGTATGGAACAAGTTGGGTCCTATCACAAGGTTTAGGGCAGAAATTACTCCTACAGCAGTGTTTTTGTGCAGCAGAAGCCCAGAGCACTCACACCAAACACCCCCTCCCTGCTCCTCTGCCGGTTTCCTCTGCACTCAGACGGGGCCATATTTTACTTGACCAAAAACACAATTAAACGGACTCCCACTGAAAAAATCTGATATCGGTCTGCATTCACGCTCTATTTAGAGAATTTTCAGCGCGTTACTTTCACACAAAAACACGACTAAATAGGGCTCTAGTTCTCATCGTGTTGTAAAACGGCGCTACCTCCGCTGCAGAGCCACAGCTGGCTATGTGGCGCTCGCCGCTAAGTGTATCAGTCCGCGGGCACGGCGTGCCAGATATAAACAAACGCAACTGACCATAACAATGTAAAGACGAGTGATTATGAGAGTGAGGATGACCTGCCGTTCACTTTGAATAAAGAGTGAATACAGACTGATATCCGATTTTTTCGGTGGGAGTCCGTTTATTTGTGTTTTTGGTCAAGTAAAATATGGCCCCGTCTGAATGCAGAGGAAACTGGCCAAGGAGCAGGGAAGGGGTGGTGTTTGGTGTGAGCGCTCTGGGCTTCTGCTGCACAAAAACACTGCTGTAGGGGTAATTTCTGCCCTAAACCTCGTGATAGGACCCAACTTGTTCCGTCCTGGAGTATCACTTTAAGAGTTAAATCAAGTTCACCAAACGTTTAAATATCACTATCTTTGCTAGTGTGCAATAGAATTACAACCATTTATTTTTGTTAGGTTGAATACTATCATTTGTCATCTATGTAGTACTGAAATGCCCATCCTGTGCCGTAGCCCAGCAACCCTCTGTTTAATTCCTACCATTACATTCCTATAGAGCTCTCCGAACAGGATGTGAACAAACACAGATGACAGATGGCTTCTCATAGTACAGCACTGTTTGGCAATGTTTGGAAAGACAATAGAAATAAAGCCCCCACTTTAACATCCCACAGACTGGGATCCTGTGTTAAGCTATTCAAAAAAAGAAAAAAAAAATCTGCTCATATCTGAGAGTTTCTACTTTTGGATAAGATGGTTGGTTCGAATTTTAATTTCTGTTCAAACAACTCAAACTGAGGCATTTTGGCCCATTCACACCACTCGGCTAATTTGGGGATCCAGCCCTCTGCCTTCGACTCAAAAGGATTGACTGTGGTTTCTTCTGACTGCTCTTATTGCTGCCTCTTCCATTTCAAACTGCTGCATCAAGCCAGACCTCCTGATCGCCCCCTGGGGGAGTGGCTGTTACTCTGATATGCAGCGGATTTTTTATGGGCCAGACTTCAGTAATGCCGTCAGTCATGTCGAGTCGAGTCGTGGGAAGGCCAAAATGGCGATTGATTACGGTGGATTAATTGTGCAGCAGCCCCAGGAGGGAAACAATTGATGTTATCAGTACTGGTCTTGTTCAGTAAGAATTGCAGCATGAGAGATTGGGTTAGAGAATGAATGAATGGTTCTTTCTGTATTTGTAGAAAATGAATGAACTCCATGAATGAAACAGAAGAAGCTCCTGACATCAGATTTGCTGATATGGCTCCAGTGTCTTCAACAAACAACCTGTGACAACAGACTCAGGTGTGCTCTGTAATCTGCCTGATCATATCAACTGTGGGATAGCTGTCACAGCTGACTCTGCCAACCTGTTGCTGGCGCTTTGGGTAGAATCTACCAGCCAATTTCTCCAGGCCCAGCATACTGTGTGAACAAGCATGTCAGCTCTAACTCAGCCCAACAGCAAATCTCAACATGTGGGTACACTAGCCCATCACTCGCTGCACCACCGCCGGGGCAAATTACAGCTTTCGGAGGCTATGATGTGAGAGAGGAAAATAAAGACTTGACAAATTGTTCCTGGGTCACCCCCAGGGAGTGAGAGGGATGAGACCAACTGTGAGGAGAACTCTGGAAACCACGCTGGCTTCCAGAGGAAACTGACAGATGGGTCTGTTTCTGGCTCTCCTATGTCTTGTTGTTGGTTTGTTTGAATATAATGATTTTCCCGGTACAAGAACAGATGAGGCTTGTTCAATTAGCTTTTAAAGAAAAACCTGTGCAGAGGATGACTGAAGGCTGCGTAATTATCTCACTGTCATACGATAACTGACCTTCTGTGTGATGAAGGTTTGTACAAAGTTTGAGCAAAGGATGAAAATAAAACAGAGACTGTGAGACACTGAACAACATAACGACTGTCACACCATGCCGCAGAACTTTAAACCCAGACAATGCTGTTTCCTTTAGTGTTCATTTAAATTCCGGTCCCCTGCGGTATTTGTGTACAATCTGTTCTCTACAAGCGTAACCTTTACAAAAAAAATTCACTTTGCAAAGGTTGTGAATTATTCAGTCTTTCCTCAGAAGAAAAAACAACACTAACAGCAGACAAACACAGAAGGCTTTCACTTTAAATACACTGCCTCAAAACATGATACAAATAAGTGGGAAGAAAAACATTTCTATTTCTTCTAAAATAATTTGCTCAACGTTATAATCATCTTCATTTATCATTTTAATGATTTGTAAAAAAAAAAAAAAACAAGTGAGGAACTATATTAAAAACTGTTATTATCTGCTGCCAGTACAGCTTCATTAAGTTGATCTGGTCTCAGTTGTGTTGAATAATGGCAGCATTGTTAGTTTAAGCAAATGTGCGTGTTGTGATTCTGTGAGAGTGCTGTGCAGAAATACAAAATTGCATTAATACACTGTGAAAAGTTCAAACAAAGAACTTCATTTAACCACCATCACTGCTGGTAAATTATTGACTCCAACACAGCTGCATATAATAACTGTATGCATATTCTGGTGCTCCTATTCTTCTGTTCCTGTGTTTATCAGTTTATTTGTTGCTGCACAGCATACAGGCAAAATTAAAGTGGATATTAAAGCGGGGAAGTGAGGGGGAGACTTCAAAGGAGACTCCAGTCCTTGTATTTCCTCAGCCTATGCACCCTGTTAAGTGTTTAATGGTAATTGCACAACACAAACTCTTATAGGAAGGAAAATTAAAAAGAGAAAACAATAAAGATAAAGAAAGTTATAAACAGACAGAGGAGAAAAATGTTACTAGTGTTTTCCCGCAGGGAAAATAAACATTGATTTTCAACTCGCTAAAAACAAAATACACGAAATGTTTGTAGCTGGTGAAGGAATGGCTCTGAGCTGTATATTTCTCCTGATTCTGAAACTTTTATACTTGACCTCTCTGGTTTGGGTGGAACAAACTTGGTGCATAGCTGGTTAGCGTAGCGCCATCTGGCTGCTGAGAATTGTGTTCAAATGTTTTGATAAGTATTTCTTTTCAAAACTTGAAAGTGATACTCCAGGATGGAACAAGTTGGGTCCTATCACAAGGTTTAGGGCAGAAATTACCCCTACAGCAGTGTTTTTGTGCAGCAGAAGCCCAGAGCGCTCGCACCAAACACCCCCTCTAGTTCTCATCGTGTCGTAAAACGGCGCTACATCCGCTGCAGAGCCACAGCTGGCTACAAGACGCTCGCTGCTTAGTGTATCAGTCCGCGCGTGCGGCGTGCCAGATATAAACAAATGCAGGTAGTCTGCCAGGACGAAGAGACACAATGAGAACTAGAGCCTTATTTAGCGGTGTTTTTGTGTGAAAGTAACGCGCTGAAAATTCTGTAAATAAGTGTGAATGCAGAATAATATCAGACTTCATCGGCGGGAGTCCGTTTATTTGTGTATTTGGTCAAGTAAAATATGGCCCCGTCTGAGTGCAGAGGAAACCGGCAGAGGAGCAGGGAGGGGGTGTTTGGTGCGAGCGCCCTGGGCTTCTGCTGCACAAAAACACTGCTGTAGGGGTAATTTCTGCCCTAAACCTTGTGATAGAACCCAACTTGTTCCATCTCGGAGTATCACTTTAAGATGTGCATTAATTGCAAGTTGAAAATAAGAAATGTAAAAAAAAGAACTGCTGTCATTCATTCAGTTTCATCCATAACAATCATTTCAGCTCAAGGGAGTCTGAATGGATTGATTGCAGCATGTCGCCCATTAGCCTTGGTATGTTATTGTGCACACAGACCAGTGCTTGAGCAGACCTGTGGCTGCCTGATGTCCAATTTTTTTGTTGTTGTTTTCTTCCCTCTCTCCTCTGTAAACCCCAGTGTGACCGCCCTGTAGTAAGACACTACACAAATAAAAGATTTTAGCTCCTCGGTTGGTGTTTTTTTACACAGCCCCTTCAAACTCCCATTACTTCCTCTGTTTCACCCTGTGAGCCCACTTCGCCCCTCAGCTCACCCCGGATAGTTGAAAGGAGCCAGGGGACACCTCGGACCAGCTTTGGTTTCATGGAGCCAGCAGGGAAGCTCTTCAATTCACTCTGTCTGTTGGAGAATCTGCAGGCTGGCTTTTTCATCCTCCTGAGGTGTTTCCTCAAATCAGCTCAAGCCCCCACGGAGAGGACACTGTAAGGGAAATAAACTCAGCCTGAACTGTGTGGCGCCTGGCTCCAAGCTGGCGGAAAAAACGGGACTCTGGTGTGTTTGTGTAGGTGTGTGGTCTCAAGCTGATTCCAACTTTTGCTCTCTGACTTTGGTGGAAAGCACTTTTTTAAGCGACTACGATGTGGGATTTTGAGGTCTGTGAGAGGTTGTAAATTACAAATGTGCAGCGTGTAAACTGACAGACTGAGGGTTGCAGTTGCTTTGCTGCAGATTGTTTATAGTTGTTTTAGAATTTCTTTTTTGGCTCTGCCATGGCGTGGGGTGAACTTTTTTACCAGCACAATGAAGCATCTTAAAGCGTCAATGACTCTCTCTTGGAATCGTCAGTGACAGCAGTGAGAGGGGGAATGAACTCACAGTAAGCAGGAGGCAGACACTTATCCCTCGATAACATCTTAATGACATTGTTCTGCAGAGATAGTTTGTCTCTCGTGACCCCTGAATACTGTACACAAGAGCTAATCATCCAGCTAATGATCTTTGTTCTGGTGAAACAACAACTCACTGCTTTTCTTTTTAATGTGCAAATAAAAAACAAGCATGACGATTAAATGCAGCGCCTCATGTGCAGTTATGATCTTTCTGGGGCATTGTGGTGATGATGAATTTTATCACAGAGCAATTTACAGAGGCTATTTGAATTTCAGGACTGAACTGCGAGAATATTAACACTTTTTCCACTGTGACACATCTGACAGAGAGAGAGAGGAGAGAAACAGCAAACATTTGTGAAGAAAATGGGAAATAAAAAATGTGTAAGACAATGTGGGGAAAGGTTTTGTTTTGTTTTTAATTTTTGCAAATGTTTTAAAAATAAAAAAAACAAGAAATCACATGTGCATAAGTATTCACAGCCTTTGCTAAACACTTTGTTGATGCACCTTTGGCAGTGATTCCAGCCTCAAGTCTTTTTGCATATGAAGCCTCTGACTTGGCACTCCTGTCTCTCATTGGTCAGTTTGGCCTGCTCCTCTTTGCAGCATCTTTGAATCTCCATCAGGCTGGACAGGGAACATTGGTGCAGCCATTTTCAGATCTCTCCAGAGAAGTTTGATCAGATTCAAGTCTTGGCTCTGGCTGGGCCACTCACGGACACTGACTCATTGTCTTGGAGCCACTCCTTTGATATCTTGGCCCTGTGCTTAGGGTCATTGCTCTACAGAAAGATGAACAGTGGACCCCACTCTGAAGTTTAAAGCGCTCTAGAGCAGGTTTTCATCTGGGATATCTGTACATTGCTGCATTCGTCTTTCCCTCAACCCTGACTGGTCTTCAAGTTCCTGCCTCTAAAAAACATCTCCACAGCATGATGCTTCACTGTAGGGATTGTATTGTCCAGTCAATGAGGGGTGTGTGGTTTCCTCTTCACATGGCACCTGGCAGTTACGCCAAATAGTTCAATCTTTGTTTCATCAGACCAGAGAATCTTCTTTCCTGTGTCCTTCAGGTGTCTTTAGGCAAACTCCAGACAGGCAGAGGACTGCTGGAGCTCTGATAGAGTGACTTTTGGATTCTTGGTCACCTCCCTGACTACGACCCTTCTCCTCTGATCGCTTAGTTTAGACGGGCGTCCGGTTAGAGGAAGAGACTTGGTAGTTCTCAACTTCTTCCATTTACAGATGATGGAGGCCACTGTGCTCATTGGGACCTTCAAAGCAGCAGAAAATTTTTGTACCCTTCCCCAGATTTGTGCCTTAAAACTATGTTGTCTCTGAGGTCTACAGACAATTGCTCTGACTTCACACTTGGTTTGTGCTCTGACCTGTGGGACGTTAAATAGGCAGGTGTGTGCCTCTCTAAATCATGTCCAATCAGCTGAATTAACCACAGATAGATGCAATTGAGGCCTTGTACACATGTAGCCAGATAGTTTCTAAGGCTGTATTCAGACCAGAAAAGTCCTTTGGTCCACTTGTTTGGTCAGGACCAAAAGCAGACTTTATTTTTTTCGTTTGGTGGGGTTCGTATTCAGATTGTACTTTTTGCAAGTGGACTATATTCTGTAAACACATCCACACGTGTGACGATCGGTGCTCTCATTGGACAGCACTGACAAAGGGCGACACACAGAGTACAGACCTGGAAATGGAGGCAAACGTGTGTTTGTGCTCTTATAAGAGCTGCAAAATCATTTTCAGATTCAAGAGCAGCTCCTTCAAAGCAGGCTTAACAACACTGTTTTAAATTTTGTAACAGCGAAGACGAATGCGCGCAGCAAGGAGACGCTATGCTCTGTGTGTCCTGACCCACAACATGCCAGCAACAGCGTGACTAAACAGAAGACGGAGGATCAGGTATGAACCAAAGACGGTTAGGTTACGGTGGCTTTATAGGCCCAAAAGGCGCATGTATCCTGTAGTTAGTTCGGATGGACCTTGGTTTGTATTCAGACCTGCACCAGAGAACCACGAACCGCACCAGAGTTTGTTTGGAAGCGGACTGAGACCACCTCAAAAAGTGGGTCCAGTTGTTTGGTCCACACCAGGGTTCGTTTGTGTCTATTCACACCTGCATGAAAAGTCCGCACCAGCGTGGGAAACGAACCCTGGTCCGTTTAAAGTGGACCAAACAGTCCAGGTCTGAGTACGCCCTGAATCAAATATCCCCCCTCATCCATTTTTAGAAATACTTTTGTCCACACGCACCAGGCACATCTGCCTGTGAGTGGGGTCTGAAGCATACCAAACCCATATTTGGCTGTGTTTTTCAGACTGAAACCCGTGCCATCCAATCAGAACAAACCCCCGTTATTCAGCTGTGACATTTGGGAACCAAAAACTCTGTTTTCCACCATCTACACGAAACCATGTTACCAAAGTTGTAGCTGTAGTTTTCAGTAAAACATTGTTTTCAGTGACGTAAAACTGTGGTTTTGTTTGGATGACAGGCCTATGGGTATAAAAATATGTGTGGGTTCCCAGATATCCAGCTACATGTGGACATGGCCTTAAGCTGTAGAAACATCTCGAGGATGATCAGTGGAAAAAAGATGCACCTGAGCTCAATTCTGGACTTTGCTGCAAGGTTGTGAATACTGATACACATGCAGATTTTTTTTTTTTTTTTTTTTAAAGAAACTTTTTTGACACTGTCATTATGAGGTATTGTGTGTGAGAAAAGTGAAGCGCTGTTAATACTTCCTGGATGCACTGTATGCCAAAGCGGAGGAATTTACCCATTGTCTTTTACATTAGCAATGGCCCCAATTTCATTTTTTTAATAATTCTTTGACTTATTTACAGGAGAAAAATCATTCATGCTGCCTGTGCAATCTTTCCTGTGAATTTCCTATTAACCCTGGATAAAAATAAATAAATAAAACACAGCAGCACTTGATGCAATCAGCAGGTAATACACAGGCTAATTTTTCATTCAGAGGCAGGAATTCTGCAGATGAATAAGTCATGTATTTTGGAGTGCTGCAGTTTAGTTTGTTTAACCCTTAACGCTCCATTTTTTCCACACTGTTCTCATTCAAGGCCTGCTGTATCTTGTTTGTATCTTTAAGACCTAAATACAGCCACAGTATTGTGATATTCAACTTTTAAGGTGCACAGGCTGTAAATAGGGACAGCATTATTTGATCACTTTGAGGCTTTTTTTTTTTTTTAATCTACTGCAAAGTGGAGCAAGTCAATGCGGGAATGCTGTTTTGTTGTGAATAAAAGGTTTAATTTTAAGAACGTATTTAACCTGATTGCTGTCAAACACACACAGAGTCGAGAGGAGGGAGGCTGATGGAGAAGACTGTTCAGGAGTAGACTCCTAGAGTGAAGTCGTTACAATCTGCTTAGTTTTTTTCAAGTACAAAGTAATCATGGAGTTCTATTTCAATTATAGCTTTACCGATAATTACCCTACTCTTGGTCTAAAAACAAAAAAAACACTAGAGCACAACGTGTGGTTTTGTTATCACCACGCTGAAATGTTGATTCTTGTTTGGGTCTTTTCATCAGTTTCTCCATTTCCTTCTCTCCATGTCAGAGTAATGATGAATTATCTGTGCGCTGCGTCCCTTTAGCAGGTGTAAACTCACTTATCTCATGTGTTCCTAGCCCATTTCAAACGTGTAGGTTAGGCATGCATCCAAATAAATCATTTCTTATCGAGGTGTGCTGCACAATGGGGCCCTGTGATCTTGGTTTAAAGGGGGCTTTCAGAACAGTTCCACCTATCAGCTCTGTGCAAAGGGAAAAGGAACAGATTAGAAAAGCAGAATCACATTCTCCCTGCAAAGAGGATGATGTCATACCAGGGTCAGTGCAAAGTTGGATGTTTCAATGTCGTTTTCTGCAACAAACTTCTCTTCAAAGTCATGCACACACACACACACACACACACACACACACACACACACACACACACATCAGACAGACTTCTTCTTGTTGAAGTCCAATAAGTTCTTGTTTACTTTGAATGTCAAGCCTATGAAATGATACAGCTTTGTTTTATGGCTGTTGTCATGGAGAGCTTGATCTGTTCAAGGCACTGAAGGAGACAGAGAGGGAGCAGTCATGCCATGTGAAAGAAATGTCATTCAGAAACTAATTTCTTTGTGCCATCCTTCTGGCTGCTTGTTCAGCAGTTCAGTTCAGCAGAGGTAGCTTTTTGGCAGAATCGATGGCATTGAGGACATGACTGACCAAGCAAATGATGGAGATCAGGTCTTCTTTTCATCACTACTTTTTTTTCTTAACTTTATGCAGGATGCAAAGCAACAGTTTTTTTTTTTTCTATTTATTTATTCATTTATCTGTTTCGTGTTACTCACAGGCCAGTGCTGTGAGACATATCCGTTACGTCTAAGTAGGGCTGGGGGGAGGGTTGGGTACCTTTCACATTTGAAATGATACGGTACCGATGCCCGGTACCCGGCAATCGCTACCAGTACTCAACGGTACCAATTTTCGGTACTTTTTTGTGTCTATGTGGTAAAAAATGTCAATTTGTTTAATAATAAAATATATATATATACACATCTAGTGCTCTATAACTCGCAGCATAACCTACGACATGATGGGCACATTTTTTTTACAGTTCCAAGAGTTAAGCGTGAAGTAGGTAAACATGCATTTTGTGTTAGGGCCCCTAATGACTGGAACAATCTCCCTGTATTTATTCGCTCTGTGACATCATTAACCTCATTCCGTATGGCTCTACTAACATATCTTCATAACACCTGCCAGTGTTTCTAGTTTGCTTGAATTTGTTTGTTGTAATTACTTTACTTTGTGCAACCACAAATGAACTTGGCCATGTGATTTTTTTTTTTTTCTGGAGTTACTTTGCTTTGTACAACCTTAAACGGACTTGGTCATGTGACTTTTCACTTTTGTTGTGGTTGCTTTGCTTTGTGGGACCATAGACAAGCCTGGTCATATGATTTTTATTTTATTTTATTTTTTTTTTGTCTTTGAGTGACTATAAATGGTTGTAATGGCATTATTACTGTAATGTTTTTCATTTGATGTAGTGTGACGGTGATGGAGGTGTTGGGTGGGGGAGGTGAACATGCAGAGCTGGTTTGTGTGTATGTTTGTGTGTGTGCTGTTATAAGCTTGCTTGTTGTGTTTATTTGGATTTGTTTGTTTGTTATTTTGTTTTGTTTTTTTTATTATTGTTTTCATTGCTGTTTATGTTTACATAAAACTTTTTCATGTGTATATATAATTTTCTATCTTGTTTTACGCTACTCTGCTTTTTATGTTGTTTTGAATCTAAGGATCCCCTCGAAAATGAGATAACTTATATCAAGGGGCTATTCCTCGTAATAAAGAAATGTTAAATGTTAAAATGTGTTTTTACAACTTACAAACAAACAACACTAACAAATGTATTCTTCAATTTATAACCTTGAAATGCTGTGGTCATGTCCAGCACGGAAAATCACCTACTCTTCCACTCCCTTACAGTCACAAGAATGCGTTTAGGTACCTAAACATGGTACCTTTTGAATCCACATGAATCGATACCCGGTACTTTTGTCATAACCCAAAAAAGTACCTAAATCGGTACCCATCCCTAGCTGGGGGGTACACCGAATATACTCGATGTATCACAGGTTTTTGCACGTGAGATATATAAAATGACTATATCGCAATCGAGTACAAACAGTAGCCAAAATGTTTTAGACGTCCTAATGTAATTCCCTTCTGTGATTCGCTCGTTTCACTCTCTGCTGCTCAGCCAGTGCTCCTGGCACAGAGGAGAGAAGGAAGTTGCTTACATGTTGTATCAGTTGCGGGTTGTGAGTTCCCGGGGCTTGTTTTCAAGAGTGTAGTTGTTTATTTGGGCTTGCTTTGCTGCCTGTATGATCCCTGATTCGCTTCCAGCTCCCCACTCTGCCCCCCTTTCTTTTAGTGCCGTTCACTTACGGCAATCAGCTGAGCACTGCTCGAAATATGACGGCAGATGAGTTTGATGCTATTTTACTGAAGACAAACCCAAATGCAATACAATTCAAACAGACCCCAGCTTAATAGACAGAAGTCACTGGAGTCCTTTCAGCATGACCAACATTATCCAGGTAGTTACTTTATGGAAATGAAAGTCATACTATCTCCAACTTCAGTTCATGATATTTTCAAAGCGTAGAATATTTTAATATATTATGTTATATTATATTATATTATATTATATTATATTATATTATATTATATTATATTATATTATAGTATATTATATTATTGTATATCATCAGCCAGTTGAATGATTCTGAATGAATTATTTAACTTGAACTAAAATAATGCAACTACACAATATTTGGTTTAAAATAAAAGGTTTGCTCAACTTAACCTGATTGAGATTTCCCCTTTTTGCATTCAGATTTTAAAAATCCAACCAAAAGTTCTGCTTAAATCATTATACTGCTGTCATTTTATGCATCAAAGGGTTGGATTTAACATTAATATGGTGATCTAGAGGAGAAATCAGAATATCGAGATATATATCGTGTATCGAGATATAGCCTCCAAATATCGAGATATTAGATTTTGGCCATATCGTGTAGCCCTACGTCTAAGGTTAGTGAATCCTGGTTATGTCCTACCAATCCCCATCAACCAACTCATGCCTCACCAAGCAGAGCAAACGTAACCTCACTTTTCATTTTATTGATAGACTCCAAGTTTGAACAGACCACTGCAGGATAACTGCTGCATATGTGCTCGAATGAACAATACCAGAAACAGCTAAACTCAATTTTTAGACCATGCTCTGTCATTCTCCCGTTTAGCTTTCTGCTCTGCTGTCTTTTTTTACTTTTTTCTAGTCCAGCCCTAGCATCCCAGAAATCATTTTTCTCTAACCCGTTCCTCACTTGGTCAACTCACTTCTCATTCCTAAACTTTGCGGGGGTAGTGTCATAGACAGGACTTTTTGTCTGTGTGCTGTAAATGGATTTGTGCTCTCCAAGGAAAAACTCGTCAGACAATGAAAAACTGAGAAACAGAAATTGATGCTGATCGTCTCATCTTGAATGGCACTGTTGCAATATGAACAGGCAAATATAAAAAAGTGAGACTATTTTAGGAAAAATCAGTGCTTTGGAGTATCACTGCTTTATTATTTTCCTCAACATTTATCCAGCATGCTTTGGCAGTAGAGAATGGTTTACACAAATACACTCCTCACATTAGTATAGGGCTCAGCTTTATTTTTGGATGACCAATAGGTACTTTGTTTAGCTAAACTAAAAGATTTGCAAACTCCAACTACATTTCTCCACTATTTTAACTCTTTTTTTTTACTCCACTATTTTACTTCACTTCAGTTTGCAACAAGGGTAAATAAAAGCACAGATTCTCATACTGCTGTGACCTGCAATGACTGTCTCAGGTTTCAGTTCAGTCTTAATATTTCTATTCAGAACACTTACCTCGGTCTATAAGTTCTGTTTATGGAGCTAATAGCTCAGATGCCTCTTGCAACAGTAATCACATGATGATTGTTTCTGTGGCTTTCCACAGCTTTTTAATAAGCTTCTAACGAGGAGGAAATGTTCTGTGTGGACTGTGTTTGTGGCTTCCAGTCATGAGTGAGAGCACAGTGACGATGGTAATGTAAAACAGTTATTTATGAATCTCCGTGAAAGATTCATTTGCACATGTACTCAAAATCTAGTGAGTGTATTTGGCAAGCAAATTTAGAAATATTTAGTCATTTGGATCATACCACACAACTGAAGCTGCCAACTCTCCCATTACAGACCTGTTGGCTCATAATTATATTTGTGTTCTGCAATTTGCAACAACAGATTAGTTTTGCGAGAAAGCAATAATCACCAAACTGTTACATGAAAAGGAAACAGTGAAATAAAGGATTCTGCAAAAGTTGTGAAAAGAGCATACAAAGATCCATGCTGTGTGTTTCACAACATTGCCACAGCAAAAGTGTAATTGTTTTGGTCAAAATACATGATGGCCCATATTCCTTAAAGCAGTTCCTGGATCCATGCTGTAAAACACACTGGGTAAAAATGAAAGTGGTGTAAAATTCAGTTCCAAGCTGCCCTTTGTTTGATGGCATTGTTTAAATTTTGTCTGCTTGCTTTTCTGGCCATAATAATCGACAAGCTCTTTGCCAGAGTGGAGGGACTAATATTATTACGGCTGCAGGTCCAGCTGGCATCAACTCCAGACTCCTCAAGTCCCGTGCAGATCAGCTGTATGGGATCAAGGAGAGCCTCTGCAATCTGAGCCTGAAGATGAGGAGAGTTTAACAGCTGTGGAAAACATTCCGTGTGCCAAAGATCTCACACCCCAAGGACTTCAACCACTGGAGGGGATTGGCACTGACACTACACCTGATGAAGACCCTGGAGAGGTTGGTCCTTTGCCATCTGTGCCCCCAGGTGAGCTCATCAATGGATCCACTGCAGTTCAGCCAGGTATCAGGGTTGATGATGCTGTCATCTACTACCTGCCCCAATCTCTGCACAAGGAATGGATCATCTACTTCCAAAACATGCTGTACAAGAAAGACCTGAGCAGACTCCATCAGCTGAAGGGGCTACAGCAGCATGATGGCATATTGAGATCTGGTTGACAAAGGTTTTGCATTTTCATTCTGTAAACTGGGTTCAGCATCTTCAAACCTGCAAGACTCAGATGTTGACCTTTCACTAGAGTAACATTACCTGAAATGGCAGTCAGGAAGCAGTAGTTAGCTCACTGAGGGAACAACAATGTCTGAAAATGGCAAAGTGATTCAAAGCCTCCTCATGAGAGACAAAACTGTGGACTTCACACAAAGGATAGAGAGCTTGACAAGTCTGTACACTTTTTAGAAAAGAAATGATTTGAATCAGCTGGAGGAGACTATTTTGCCTGAGAAGAGCCCATGACGAAATCTGCAAAATGCAACAAAAACAGCCCTTTATTCGGACTTTTTGAGCCTTAGCTCAGAGAAGTAGATAGTTTTCACTACATAAAGCATGTTTTGTTGCGAAATTCACAACCCTCCCATGTTGTTTGGACTGATGACTTTGGGGCACAGATTTTATGATGATATCGAGCAAATTATTTGCAGATGATCCAAATAAACTTTCCAAAAGAAGAGCAAGTTGATATCACAACTGATGCATTTCATGTCATGAGGAGGAAAATTCTTAATTTAGCGGGGTTGTATTGTTTCTGTTTTTTTTTTGTTATTTTAGTTTATTTTTTCCTATAATTTCAACAGAGCAGCTCTGCTACCCTGTTCAATCTGAAATGGCTCTTTCAGATTTAGTTGGTTTACATCTACATTCATTAATAGTAGGGCTGCAGCGATTAGTCGACATAATCGACTAGTCGGCGATAAAAATTCATTGACGCAATTTTTAATAGCCGACGCGTCGTATTATTATTTTTATTGTCATTGTCACACGATGAAATCAAATACCAGGGGGTAATACTCATTTGTAACTTCAGTTCACAGCATCAGGTGCTGTGTTATTGGATACTTTTATGGGGAAAGGTCACTAAGTTTATACGAGGGGAATATTGATGAGGAAAAATCTCCACTCCCAGAGAGCACTGTGCGCTGACGGCTGAGGCTCAGCATCTCCGGCTTAGACAGCCCGACAGCTCCCGGAGTTTAGCGTCTGATAACATGTTTTAGAGAGTCTCCTACACTCTCTATTACAGTTTTTCAGGATCTGAGTCACAAACTAGTATCAAAACTCCCCTAACTTTTGAAAAGAGAGGACATTTATCTGGAGGGGCTCTCACTCTCAAGCTCACACTGCACCGGTAACACTCAGTGGGGAGGAGGAGGGGCGGAAGTGCGCATGAGCGAAATAGCACATGTAGAGAAACGAAACTAAACGCGTTGTTATGGAGAGCTGGGAGAGAGTCAAACGGGATCGTACTGAGAGCAAAGCAAGCCCCAATAAGCAAATAAACATTAGAAAACAAGCACAAATTCACTAATAAGCGGTCTGTCCAACACTGCGTACAACAACTTCATTACCCTGTTACCTGCTTCATTCATTTTTAGATTTATTTAAATTTTTTTGTATAGTAGGCTACTTATATTTTTATGTCATCATGAATGAAATAAAGATAGACAAACAAACATGACACAGTGTAATGACACTTGTGCGACACATACTCAATTTTAATACTATAGCAACACATGTCCGATCTCTTTCTCGAACATTGTGCACGTTTTACATACTTACTGTAAAAGAGGAAGTTGTAATCTTTTCTTAAATACTCTAATCAAGCAAATAAATTGCCAAACCAAGGAAGATGCTCAATGCCCCTCAAGACTGAATTTCATGTTCTGACTTGCATTAATCCAGCAGTAAATGTGAACAGCAGGCAGCCCCACAGACCCCCATAGTTACATGCAGCAGTTAAAACCCATTAACCCAATGACCCATTAACCTTTGAATAACACCAACAATCGAGAGACAGATCTCTGAGACCAGCATGTCGTCACTGACTGATGGCAGTTCAATCAGCTTAACGTCTTTGTACAGTTTTTTTTTTTCTTCTTCTTGGGTTATTTTAGTATCCACTGAGCTTTTATCAACTGTCCTGTGGGTTTTCAGAACACCATTCTAAGCTCTACCTTCCTGCACTTTACAGTAATTCATCACACTTTTTTAAAGCTTTACAACCAGCTAAGTTCAAAGTTGATGACTTGATGTGTCTGTCTAATTGGCTGAGGCTTGTTTTCTTTATTTCCTTTCACTTTAAGGCCAAGTTTCTTGTCCTTGAGGGGATGTTGTTGAATTGCCTCCCGCATCCATCATCTGGTTTTACGTCTCTCGCTCACCCGCTCCCCTCTCCTTGGTGCACTCCCTTGCATTGACCTTCCTCTTGGCATCTTGGGTAAAATGCTGCAAGAGCTTAAATCAAGCCCATCCTGAGCAGACTACTCCAGAGCCCCCTGAGGTAAAGCCTGCTGGAGACATAATTAATCAGCTCCTAGATTCTCCATGTACCCACACATCAGAGTGAATCTGAAGGAACTGAGGAAGAGAGGAAGGAGAATCACAAGGTTTGGAAACAGAAGTAAATTTTAATCAGTTCCTTCTCCAACCAGAGAAGGGTCCATCGGAAAGGCCTTGTTCAGCTTTTTCTTGTGGCCGAAGCCTTGATGTATGTTCAGTGAGAGGTCTAAATCAAGAAACAAACACTATCAAACAAGGAAACTGCAAGATCACAATCAAAAGCAATTCTGTCACTGTCACAGGGTGATTTATGACAGAATTAACAAGGCACGGAAAGAGAGACAAAGGACAAAAGAGGAAGTATATTTTGTACTTGAGTGAGGGGGGTTGATAGAAAGAGAGAGATGCACAGACAAAGAGAGTGAGATGAAAAAAAGGGGATTTGCTGTGGAACATTTGATTTAATACCTCTCATATTGCAGCACAGTCAGAATCCACGACTGCCTCACCTGCTTTCATTTTGTCATGTCATTGTAATTTCATTTCCCACAGTCTAAAAAGGCCCAGGGACATTTCAACTTTCTTTAATATGACAGATGTCCAATAATTTCACATTTAATCTCTGCCCCGCGGGCTCAAAGTATGCGAGGCAGCAAACTGATGACACTGTAATCAGCGAGCAGGAGGATCGCTGGTGATTCTGAAATTGGATACCTACTCATCCAAATTCACTGTCCTCATTAGAAAGTCAGAATGGAGTTGGGCTACATCTTTTTTCGACTCATGTCTTTCCTCTGAGGTGAGTAGGAAATGATGCATCTGAGACTGCAAAATTTGAGAGGCAGGGAAAAGATTTTTTTTTTTGTTCTTTCTATAATTGGATTAAAGAGCTGCAGATTTTTCATGCTTCATTTTAAATAAAGTTGTTTTGAATAGTGGTAGAATTCCCCATTTTAAGCTCTCATTCAATAAAAATCATTTGCTCCCTTCTACCGTGGCTGTGATTTCTGTGATTTAGTATTCTCACTGGATCAACAATATGGGACGAAATTATCATCATGTTGCTCCAATTAAAACCACGTTGCTTTGGGAGCCACCTTTCAACACTAATATCTCATTGCAGTAATTTCTCCACCTTCAGACTCCCAGTAACAGCTTCTGTTTTATAACCGTTATAAATGACTCATGACACCAAACAATGGACACAAAATGGGCTTATTGTAAAGTTTGATTAGTGGCAACATTTGTGTGAAAGTCCGGGACGATTATTATTACTCTTTTTTTTTTCCTAAACATTAAGTTAAGAATCCAACATCAAATCAAAATGCAGAAAAAGTACAACATTGGTATGTGTTTCGCCAATTCAACCCAAAGCAGAAGTTCATCAGAGCAGGTTTTGAAAAGGCATAGTTATACAGGGCTAGGTGTTACAGTATGAACTTGCATATGTGAACCTGTCACTGGCTTTTGCTCAGACGTCATAACATTATCTTGTTTTGACGTTAGCCAGCTGTATCTGTTAGCCTCTGTGGCTCTCTGGACCTGAGCGTGCACTCCTCTACTTCCCTCTCACCTCAGCATGCAGAGCTGGATGAACTTTTTATTTCCTTCATTTCGTTTTGAAAGAGACCAGAGCATCGCTTACTTTCTGTTGCTGCCCTTTGACATTAACCTATTTTCTTCTTCTCTGGCTACTTTGTTGTGGTGGGTGTGTTCTACAAATTAATCTCCACACTCTCAAAGTTTATTTTTTTCAATAGTTTCAGTGTAATGAGTTATAAAAGAGAGAGACAGTGGATGAAATTAGCAGGGATATCTGTTTAGAGGGAATATTGCTTCAGTTAAAATATTGGTATTTGGTGAATCAATAAATCACAACAGTATTACAAAGAGGTGCGTAAAAATGCTGATACAGCAATATATTGTGATACTTTGACCATTGATACAATATCTATACTTAAAGTCTCAATATCGATATTTTCTGTTGAAAACAAAAATTAATATTTTAGCTGAGTTGTAAGTTAACTACGACTTATGCCAATAGATTTTATAATTAATATAACCTCAAAGTGTATTCAAAATTTTTAATTTCTAAACTTGATGATAGGGATGTCCTGATATTACATTTTCACTTCCGATACGATACCGATACTGCAGCATTGAGTATTGGCCGATACCGATATTAATCCGATATGATATCAGCATTAAACATGCATACTTTTGTTACTTATTTTGTAGTATGTCTGTCATGTTAGAAAAGGCTTGATTAAGTGATATTATTCAAACAAAGAACAGTAGTCAGCAACAGAAGGTATGAGGAAAAAATGACCCATTTATTATTAAACAATGGGTAACAGAAACTGCTTATATCTGAGATTTTAGATGCATTCTGATACGATACTTGTTTTTTTTTGCCAATATCGGACTGATATCCGATATCAATATCGGACTGGGACACCTCTACTTGATGTGGGTTTTTGTTGTACTGAGCAAGTCAGCATGCCATAGACATCAATGTTTTCCTTGGTCCATTTAGTTTTGAGCAATATTTTGATTTACATATACATCATCTCTTTTTTTCTAAGTTAACTGTGTAGAATATCGCAATGTATCACAATATTGTGATATTGTGATACATCGTGATACTTTTGTATCGTGACCCAAGTATCGTGATGCATATCGTATCAACAGGTTCTTGCCAATACTCACCCCTATTATCACACAAGTGAGGGCATTTACCCCATCGATGCCCCTTACTTAAGTATCAAAAAGAGATTATTTGGTTTCTTTAAGTCATGGGGGACTAAAACTCACCTTTAAAATTTCAGCCAATTTTGGAAAAGTCTGAACGGCCCCCAGGAGCTATCTTTAAATATATAATCTAATGTTTTGGAGTGTGGAGTTAAAAAGTGAATTTATCAGACCTCTGTAGTCCACTCATGATCTGCCCCTGAGGCAAGAGCAGCTTGAGCAGGGGTGTCAAACATACGGCCTACGGGCCAAAACTGGCCTGCCAGAGGGTCCAATCTGGTCCACGGGGTGACTTTTCAAAGTGGAAGAATTACAGAGAGGAGCAGCTTCAGTGCAAAAGAGTTTAGTTATATATAAAATAGGAGTGAAAATGAAAAACAAAGAATTTGTTCCTGCTTTAGTTTGTTTGGTGTGGTGTGTCAGTTCAGTGGTCAGAATTACTACACAGACATGGAAATGAATGTGAATGTGAAATACTTCCTAGACCTTAGCAAGCTGTTTTGTACTGTGGAACTGTGAAGTATTTATCCTGATTTCTTGAACAGGACATACATGTGGTGAGTTAGCTTTCAGGGTTACAGGAGTTTATGATTGTTTACATCGTCAGCGCGGTTTGTCTGATAAACACCTCTCTGGCCCAGCTCTCTGCAGGTCATGCTACTTTGTGAGGCAGGGAAGATTTGGGACTATGCATAAAGAGCCACGTCACACCTGCACTAGAAGATTGTGCTGTTTTTGTTCTCAAGGGCGAGACAGAGGACGCAGCTCTTCCTGTCTGCTGCTGTCTAAGATACTGCTCTGGAGGAAGCTCTTAAAGCTTAGGTAGGCAATTAATTAAACAACCATTTTGGCTATGTTTTTGAATTTTTTTTTACAAATCAACAGCAAGAAATGAGTCCAATAAAAAGACAGGGAATGATTTATTTTGGCTGTTGCAGGCCTTTAAGAAGTCAGTCCAATAATTTCACACCAAGCTTATAAAATTACTGGGAGGCTTAACTGACTGTATCTATTTGCCAATCGCACACATTCTCCCCATACACCCCTACTTTAAGAATCCAACATATCACAGGAGTAACCCGAGCTTTATGGGTAATTTAGTTTATTTGTCTTAGCTGTGATGAACCCTTTCCTGTCACTGGGGTTTTAAATAACTTTGATGAGTTAAAATTAAAGCATACTTAAAATCCACTCATAAACACAGGTGTGCTTGGATCAGAAAAATAATAATTTTGATATAATGCAAAAAAAAAAAAAAAAGGTTGCTGCTGGTGTCTACAGAAAAAGATGTGTCCCCTTCTGCCTAAGTTCACCTCTCTTTCATTTCTCCACGCCTTTATACTGTTTGTCCTTGCAGGAAAAGTGTGGATCCTCGAGTGTCCTCGTCACTCAGGATGTCTGACAGCACTAATCAGAGACTTTTTAAGTTGTTTTCAGATTGATGTTACGATCAACATCCTGAGCAATATAAGATTACTCTGTACTAGACACACCGTGCAGAATGAATGGGAGAACACAGCAGGAAGAAATCCAAGACAGGGGCATGATTTATTGGGTACAAGTTGAATGCACTGTAAACCAGAGGAGAGGGAACTTTTAATGGATTCTCTGTAAAAGACAAACAACTTGAAGTGTTCCTGTTCATCTTGTTGAATGGATTTGGGGCCTCTGGCGCTCTCCAGGTGAGCTGTCACAACTTTAACAAGCTTAGTGGTTTACAGCGCTTTACTGGGATCTTCCAGTTTCATTTTCTCTATTTTCTGTCTCTCTTTTTGGGCAATAAAATGACTAATATCCTACTGTCAGATTTATTCTGGTCCCTAGTTGGTTGCCTGGCTACATAAAGCCTCTGTCAATCTCAATGTGCTGGCACAGAGTGAGCAACAGTAGTCAGTTTAAACTGGCCTCAGCAGAGCCCAGGGAAATCAATAACACTTCATTTGTGATAGATGTGAAATGAAATTAATGAAAAATGTCCCGTTTCAGAGAAGGTTACACTTTCCTCAAACGTGGACTTGACCACTGACCCACTGTATTCTTGTTTATTCCAATTTGGAGGGGTTAAGAGAAAAATAAAACCTGTAGCTCGGTTGCTGCTTTAATGATTTGGCTTTTATGTCATGTGCCCAGAATTCTCCATTTTTATACCCAAACCTTTTGACTTCATGTTTCAGCTTTGTCTTCATTTTTGCATTTGAATCAACCCATGAAACCAACAGCAGAGCTTTTTCCAAAGCTGTTTGGGGGTTCCAAAGGCCGACTTGGGATCTTCTGACTCACTTCTCTTCAAGAAAACATGAGGAAAACACACACACACACACACACACACACACACACACACACACACACACACACACACACACACACACACACACACACACAGCTATTACAACTAGACTTTTCATCATTTATCCTCAGGGTAAAAAGAGATCAACAGTGGAGAGAAAAACTAGATTTTTTTCTGTTAAAAATGACTTTCTATAAAACACGCTACACAAGGATTTCTCCAAGAATGAAAATAAAGCTTTGCTGCTGCAACAGTACAGAGCGATAAATCATGTGGATGGTCCAAGAGATGTTCTGAAAGGAGAAGATAATCACAGACTGGCAGGTTTAGAAAAGGAAAAACCTGCTGAGACCTGTCCCATGAGCAAAGAGTGGAACAAAAATAAAAACATCGAAGAAGGAAAATGCTAACTTGACTTCCAGCACAGTTCCTAAAATATGAGTCACTGATGTTAGTTTCTGGTGGCATGAGGCCAGTTAAGATGAGGTTTTTGGACTGCTAAACTTTGCCAATATTTGACATATAAACCACATGGTTCAAGCGTTTATCTTCCAGTTAGCTTGAGACTTTCTCTTTTCTTCAGATGTAGCTGCAGCCCACTCACTGTTGCATCTTTCCCTTTCCTCCTGCTCAGATCGTATTGGATGAGTCCAAACCATATTGAAGGATTCGCCAATTTTCATGTTGTGTGACTTGGACGATGCACAATTTTTAGTTCCATAAATAAATAAACAAATAAATAAATAACTTGAAACAAAATGAGAGCCGGCAGCCAGCGGATTCCAGTGACAGCTCAATTTAATCAAACATGAACTGTTTCGCTGAGTTTGTTGGTGACATCCAGTTTTCTACAGAGCAGGGTTACTTTTCTAAGCAGTGAAAATGACCACTAACACATTACTGATGCCACAGACAAGAGCTGCTTAGCAGAAAATAACCATTCGACAGCCCTTTATTGTCTGCCAGTTATTTTTGGTCATTTAAAGGAACAGAGAATGTTTTCAAACTGATATTCTACCTTAACACAGCTGTTTGTATTTATCAGTCTACTTTACATACAATAGGTAACAGTTTTCAGAATTTCTATATTCCAAGCCTTGCAAGTAATAGCCCATCTTAAATATATGATCATCTTACACAAGTATCCCTAAGTGAGTTGAATCGTCTTACTGGAGACCAGCAGGTGTTACATTTGTGTCTACAGTCAGAAACTTTTTCTTTATGATTCGATACCTGCTGTTCAGCCGTGAGACTAAAACAATATGAGAACAAGGAATGTACCAATCCTGGCATCAGGTATCAAACCAGTACACACTCAAGTTAGAGAAGCACAAATTGCCAAGTCATCATTCTGTCTCATCCTCCAATTAGAGGACAGAGATTGCAAAATTAGTACTGATGTCAGATTAGATCAGCCTTGATATCAGCAGAAACCAAAGTTGAGGTATTGGTAGTATCTGAATTTAAAAAGACAGTTGGGGGCATCCCCAAGGAGAATACTATTAATCAAGGTGACCCAAATATATTCTAACATCTTAAAGTCCCTTTGAGGTCTTTCTAATGGATCTTGAAAAAGTCACACTTCTATGTAAAGTGCCTAACAAATTTATTAGACCACCACCAAGAGTAAGGTATTTGCCACCACTGATCCAAATTAGCAGTAAAAAGTTGACTACCAAAACACTTTCTGTTTCTGTAATGGTAAATCCACCAGGATGTGCAAACTCTTTATTCAAAATAATGTATTTCACATTCAAATTTAATTATTCTTGCTTTTCCATGAATTCTCAAATGTGCTGTTTTATAAAAAGCAGAAAAAGTCAAGCACATTATTTTTTGGTTCACAAATTTTTTGTTATTTACTTGAGTTCATGAACGGAGAAATGTGTTTTAGTGTTTGTTTGTTATTTTTGATGAATTTCTGACCCCTTAGAGAATTCCAGTTTTCTGGTTCAAATTTGTAAATAAAAACATCAAAAACCACTGTGAAACTCACCTCTCCTGATCAAAATGGTGAAGCGAAGGGAAGTCTCTGAAAACCAGAGGTCCAGAGTTAAAGCACTTCATGATGCCGAGTGGTTTTCTCACTGTTTTGACAGGTGGTCCAAAAAATTTAGTGAGCACTGTATACGCCTGATTGTAATCCATGAATTTAAATAAGACCCAGAAAACTGGGTGATTTATAAATGCTATTTCTCAGCTTCCCTGTCAAGGTTGCACATGACCGTATTTATTTACGGCACCTAGAAGTTCTTCTGACAACACCATGCTGCCCAACTAAGTTTAGCAATGAGAAGAGAGCTCTGTGTTTTTCTCTGAAATGAAGAGTTCATTTGCACTGCTTGGTGAGGTTGGACTTGGTAGATGAGCACTGGTAGGACACAACAAGGCTTCCTACAAGCACTGGACTGTAAGTAGAAATAAATACAGCCAGTTACTCAAACACGGTACAAACTGAGTTACAAAAGTCTGCTTGTCGTCACATTTAAAACAATAGCACTTCGTACCTGTTGATAAATATATTACCTTGTTGCTTTGTGGCCAGTAAAAAGTCAACTTGAATAAAGAAAAGTGTCAAAAAGAAGATCTAATCTCCATCCATTTTCTTCCAAAACAAAAGCATGCTTTGGTCAGAGTCATGTCTTCATGACAGTGGGTGATGGTGCCCATTTGAATACAGCGTCTACATCCTGGAAAAATATGACTGATTCCAGCTAGAGTTAACTATAAATGCTAACTCTGTGCCATGCTGCTGGCAACTTGTACAACAGTTAAGTTCAGCAAAAAAAAAAAACTCCATTAATTTGCTTCAAAACAAACTCAAGCCTTAGTGGGAGTCACATCCTTCCAACAGTAGGTGCTGGTGCTTATGGGAAACAGTCTTTATCCTGGAAAAACACTGTCTTTTCAGGGTAGCCCTCATAGCCCCTTTGAATCTAGACACTGAGACTAGTTCACTAAATGGTATTTATGGTTTGTAATAATATGCAGCTCACTATCCATATACTGCCATCAAAGAAATCTCTATTACCTGATTTCAAGAAATCCTGTGTCAATGTTCAGCTTGTAAGTTTATACCAGGGGTAGGCAACCTTTTCCGTGACTTGCGCTACTTTAAAATACACTGATGCCCAAAGTGCCATGACTTACTTCTTTCACAAAATCATTGACGGTCAATAAGAAAGTCTCCTTGAATGGTTTTCCATGCTTAGTTATGCAGTGAGAAATGCTATAACTTCCTACCATTGCCCTTTTTTTAGCAGTACAGGAAGTTTTGAATGTGTTGCTTTGTTTTGCATACTTTGCTAACACTGTGTTGCTGCTAAATAAATGTGATTGCGAGCTAGTAGACTGACGTTCCAAGAGATTTGCGGTGATGCACTTGCAAGACAAATTTGCACATTTGTAACGTCAATGATTTAAATTTATTATTTAAAGTTATCTGTTAAATTTTTACATAACATTCTTGTGTTAGATAGAATACAACACAATAATTTTATAATCTATGTCATTTATTTGTTTTGTCCTCTGTCTCAAAGTAATTATTCTCTGCGTGCCGACATGAATAGCCTCGCGTGCCAGCTCTGGCGCTCGTGCCTTAGGTTGCCTACCCCTGGTTTATGCTGTAGCGAGCTTCAATGCATTACATCTGTCTTTGTTAGCTCTAATGGTGTGTGCCACTTTGCACTTGATATACCTGAGACCATCGTAGGTGAGGTCACTGCTGTTACATCTAATATGTGGCAGAATGTGACTAAAAGCACGGTGGAGCACTGGTAAGTGTTAGCATCCAACCTGACAAGACCACCATGCTAATTTGCTCAACAGAGCTAAACCGGTCAGGACTATTGCATAGTCTCAGGTAGAGTTCACAGTGATGGTGCTCATTGTGAGTAGTTTAGATCCCCAGCTAAAACTCAAATAAGAACTTAAAAAATAAAGTTTTTTTTTTTTTTCTCCTTAACTTCTTACTGCCCCCCTAATGTCAAGCTTGGAATACCAAAAAAGAGTGAACCAAGACCAAAACTGTGGCCATATAATTGAGGTGTACTAACCATTGGATAACTGTATAGATGCAGCCTTGGTTACTGCATGTGTTTCTGCAGCTAGAAAACTCACACATGCAGCTTTGCCTGCGTACAAGTTGGTCAGTAAGTGCCTCATGTTACTGAAAGTCATGCTCTGGCTCATCTCTTCCTTTGCCTTTTGCCTGGAGATGTATTTGTTTGTGAGAAGC
Source organism: Halichoeres trimaculatus (assembly GCF_033239565.1). NCBI lineage: Eukaryota > Metazoa > Chordata > Actinopteri > Labriformes > Labridae > Halichoeres > Halichoeres trimaculatus. The sequence continues at coordinate 25,652,565 of NW_027437183.1, forward strand.
CTATAGAGGCAGAAAGTTAACCTCAGTGTGCTGCATTAGCCATTTGTTTTCCCTTTCCTCTTAATTTCACATGGGCTTTATATGAAGGCCTTACTCTATAACACCACATGGTTATTTACAACACTGTCCTGCTGTTTTTCTTATATCCTGCCATGAGGAAGAGGACATAGCTCAGGAAGCTCATCCCACACACTGACCAACAGCACACATGATGGTGTCCATAAGTCAGGGCTGAGAGGGTGCACAGTGGCAAAGAAAAACAGTGTCTACTTTGATTGCTTTTGTGTACAAAGGAGGCTTTTCAAAAGATTTATTGAAGATTAATGTGATTGAGAGGTATTTTTAATGTCTTCAACGTCAGATGGACAAATAAAGTGGCGACGTATTGCTCACAGATGCTGTTACAATGAGCTTACCTTCCAAGATTTCTTTCTGTACAAATTCATTTTGTTTACTTCTGAAGAGTAAATTTTATGTCATAGAAAGATATTAAATTTTTACCTTCCCCTCCCTGACGTCAGTGCCACAGCTTTTTCCTCTTTCTTAAGTCCAGTTTATTACAGTAAAATGGGCTGACCTTTCCCTGTAATTAAAAAAGTAGCTGTGCTGATCTTGCTCTGAAAAGAGTTGTTTTTCTAGTCTTTTATATAATCCACGTTTAGAGGGACTGTTCAAAACTCCCGTCTAATTAATAACAGGTCTGCAGAGTTCATTTAACTCTAAAAACACATGTAGCTGTTAAGGTGGTTCTTTGTGTGCAAGAGAACAAAAGAAGCTTGATTACTGCTCTGTTCACAAATAAAGAGACTTCTTAACAACCTAAACTGCCAAAAGAAGGTCCAAAGACAAAAAAAGTGCATCACTGCCGGGCTCATTGTAATTGTAGTAACGGCTCCCCCCATCCCCTCTGAGTGGTAGTTTTTCTTCGCAAAGGGTAATGGAAAAACTTTGGACACTTCTCTGGTGTAAGGAGGGCTGTTTAACATACTGGCACTTTGTTGCTTAAAGATATTACAAGCACATTAGGTGACAGCATAAGTGCTCTCTTACAGAAAAGCAAGATTCTCTCTCTGTAACACTTTTGGCCAAGGCTGCACTGCTGTTTTTAGGTCTTTTAAGAGTTTTCTGTCTGTTTTGCCTCAGTGCAACTACTTTATATAAACCGGTAACTTCACACTAAAAGGGAAATCACATTCCCAATGGATGTGATATCTGACCCATTGTACAAAAAAAGAGCAGATGACCTGACCTACAACGACCAGCACAGAGTGTGTGCCGCATATTGCAAAGAATCTAAAATATAGAGCCTTCTTGGTACAAGGACCTTTTCTACAAAACACACACACTATTTGTTAGGAGCATAGATGCTCAATAAGTGTTTGCCGATTTCCTGCAAGCAGCCCTGTCTGTGCTGGCCTTTCTGTGGGGAAGATGATACTCTAGCTAAAAAAATAAAAAATAGATAGATAGATAGATAGATAGATAGATAGATAGATAGATAGATAGATAGATAGATAGATAGATAGATAGATAGATAGATAGATAGATAGACACGCACATATACACACATAATGAAATAGTTCCTCTATACTGTGTGCTTTAACTCTGTGAAAGGTGTGAAGAGTCCGTCATCCAGCCTATTTATCACCCTGACGCTGTTGCACAGTGGATGAACCCAAGACATCTACAGACTCACCACCAACTTGAGTCTGAATAGTGGATGTGGATGGATCGACTTCAGGCAGACGATGTAGATTCATGGAAATTAATAAATAGATGTGGTCCGGTGATAAACTGTAGTAACGGACCCATAAAATTGTGAATGGAAGATTGAATTTCTTAAGATTAAAAATTGTTGTATTTGAATGTACCAAATGATATAGTAACCATAGAGAAGTAAAGTTAGCAAATAAACCAAGGTTTACAGATGGAAACAGTCTAATGTGATGTCAAAAATTCAGGCAGGAACTGTGAGGACTGCAGCATTGGGCCAGTAAAGTTAAAGAGGGGGTATAAAATTCTTACCCAAGTTGTAAACAAAGATAAAGTAAACATAATGGTTAACATAAACAATTGTGTGAGGAGGCATTTTGAAGCTCAATGATGGTGGTCACTATCTTAGAAATACTGGCTCAACCTAACCTTCAATCAGTCCGGCACAGACAGGGAGGAGGAGCAGAGCTCAGCACATCCTTTGTGTTTAAACAAATTATTACATAAATAAGCTATTCACACCAGCCTTAGTCCCGGTCTCAAGACACAGTTAACTTGCTGTGAAAACATGCATTTTTAGTGTTAAGTGAAATTCTACACATTTTTCAAAAATGGAGCAACAGCGAGTATTGAATGTTTTGAATTTTTATTCTGTACATCTACAATGAGAGCCATGTGATAATCATGTCTTCTTTAAGGTGGAGCCAACTTGGGGTCAAAGTCAGGTCACACAGTATGAAGGTGTGAGATAAATTTACACTGGCGCTAGCACTGTCACAGGGGATTTTGGTCACATTGTATGTTAATACGTCCTTGGTGCTTGTACAGTCCGTTAAAACAAAGCAAATATTTTGCCATCTGCCACCTTGGTTTTTAAAGATCAAAGTTATTTCAGGTTATTGTGAGGAAAATGGAAGCACTGAAACATTTGAAACTAATGATGGATACACAACCTTTTTCAGCTTTTGTTTTTTTTCCCCTTGATATTCAACATGACTCATTTAACTTAATGAGCTCATTTGGGCTGATTTTGAAATGTGAAAGCTGTTTTCTCATTGAGTCTCAGACTCTGAAAAACAACACACACACAAAAACAAAAGAACGTGATGACTTCATCAAAGCACTGAATGCTCAGCAAAGCATAAATACACAGTGAAATAAATATGATGAACTATAATCACAAGTTGTGATTAGGCTGGAAATGCAGTCAAAAGCATAAGGCACACAGCTCTATGTCAATGGAAAAACAAGTTAGGGATTTGAGTGCTTAAAGAATGACTGCCTGATAAGGACTTATCGAGGCATATATGTTTTTATGCCACTCATACACACACACACACATGCACTCATATATATATATATATATATATATATATATATATATATATATATATATATATAGAGAGAGAGAGAGAGAGAGAGAGAGAGAGAGAGAGAGAGAGAGAGAGAGAGAGAGAGAGAAACAAAATCATAACGGTAAAAAAAGACCAATATTTGAATTGTTAATTGTTCGAGGACAAACAGGGAATAACCCACAATACCTGTTTTAAAGTGCTTTCAACCAAAAGCTCCAGGAACTTGTAGCCAGGGAAATTGAAGGAACCAGATGGTGACAGACAGTGTGGCCTCATCACAGGGGACACTCCTGTTAGCCTGTTGGCCTCAAGGACAGCCAGTTTGTACTGGTCTTGGTTCTTCTTTATTGCATTGCAAATTGATTTATTGTATTAGCACTTGGATGGAGTCTAGCTCCAGCAGCATAGCAGAGTTAAAATGCCCAAAAGCTCAACATGCAGCAACAGGATAGGATACATTCACAAGGACTCCTTGCATGTTTCAACAGCAGTTGAAAAGTCAGCAGTTTTATATCTTTTATAGCTGGGTATGTGCAATATGTGTCTGTATGTGCAATACTGGTGATGTGCAATTTTGTGGGGTTTCTTTGGTTTTGTTTTATTTTTATTTTTTATTTTTCAATCATATTGAATCATATCGTATTGTATCCTATCATATCGTGTCCTATTGTATCCTATCGTATCGTATCCTATCCTATCGTATCCTATCATATCGTATCCTATCATATCGTATCCTATTGTATCCTATCGTATCGTATCCTATCATATCGTATCTTATCAAATCGTATCCTATCATATCGTATCGTATCCTATCATATCGTATCATATCGTATCCTAACGTATCCTATCATATCGTATCCTATCATATCGTATCGTATCATATCGTATCCTATTGTAATCTATCGTATCGTATCCTATCGTATCCTATCATATCGTATCCTATCCTATCGTATCCTATCCTATCGTATCCTATCATATTGTATCCTATCGTATCCTATCCTATTATATAGTATCCTATCGTATCCTATCGTTTCCTATCGTATCCTATCATATCCTATCGTATCCTATCGTCATTGATATGCTGAGCCAGTTTATTGGGTTGTTCCTTCAGCTTTAGCATCCGGAGCTGACAGAAACAGATTCTCACCATCAGGCTCAGAGAAGACCACTGTTCTGAAGAAATTAAATCCAGCCAGTGGTAGGTAGGTAAAAAAAAGTAGGTAAAATAGAAACAATACGGGTCTCTAGTTCCAGAGTTCCTGTACCTTGCCAAAGTACCAGTGGCTTTATATCAGATTTTTTTGGTGGTTGTCCGTTTATTTGTGTTTTTGGTCAAGTAAAATATGGCCCCGTCTGAGTGCAGAGGAAACCGGCAGAGGAGCAGGGAGGGGGTGTTTGGTGCGTGCGCCCTGGGCTTCTGCTGCTCAAAAACACTGCTGTAGGGGTAATTTCTGCCCTAAACCTTGTGATAGGACCCAACTTGTTCCATCCCGGAGTATCACTTTAACTACCCCAGAACTAAATTTGGACCCTGGTTCCAAAGAGTACAGGTCCCTGGTGCCTGCCGTCTAAAAAAATATTTCTTTTGGCCTGACATTAACTCTCTTAGTTGTAACTTCTTGCTACTTTCAGTGATGAGTTCACTGGTAAACAAGTTGAATAATATTCAAAGCATTCAGTTTTCCGTAATGTATGTGCCACTGATACCTGACAACATTTCAGCAAAAAAACAACAACATAAACATAAAATATTAAGGCAGATAGGTTTTTGATTTGTTTGTTTATAAAGCAAGCAGAGATGACTGTATGTCTAACTCCAAACAAATTCAGCTGGCATTTAGCTAACCTTTCATAGACAAGATTTTTTTTCAATTTGCTTTGCATTTTTCAGCTGTCTTTCCTTTCATGTCTGTAGTTAGAAAAAAGCACACTAATGCTGGCAGATTGCACCTTTTACTGTTACGAATGTGAAAAGCCTGGAGGCCAGAGCAGACTAAACCAGTGTTTAACATTCTATTGCTGGGAGTTAGCAGATTAAATAATGCATAGGTGCAGTAGCAGCAAAACTTGTGTTTACAAGAGCAATTATCAGCAGAGAAACTCCATGTGTCCCTGGAGCTCCAACAAATTTCCAGAGGAATGTAAGAAAAGGAGTAAAAAAAAGCAGAAAAGTTTAAAGCATAAAACTGCATGAGGTACAAGGTCGACTTTAGATTCTGGCCTTAAAATATTCCCAGACTTGGCCTCGAGGTGCAGAATCCTAACCAGCCCTCTGTACAGTGCGTCCACACAGGAATTAGATATTGGAGCTAAGCCTGGACCTGGCTCTTTGTATTCTGCTGTATCTATATGTATTTAAAAATATACTAACTATATATACAACTATAGATCCTTTACATTTAACAAGAAAACAGCTTAGTCAAAAAGTTTCAGGATACAACTTAAACTGTGTGGACTGTTTGCGTGCATTATAAGAGTGTTTTTTACATGTGTTTACGACAGCACATCCAACAAGGATGACATACGACACTCTCCTGTCTGCCCACAACCTGTAGCCAGGATCACAAGAGCTATTGTTTAATATTTGGCGTACAATGATCTCCAGCAGACTGATTAGATGGCAGCACACTGTGTGTGTCCCGAACACTGGCGTCAGTGGTAGGCAATAACAGAGATTGATAGCAGAGTTAGGACAGCCATTTGGGACCTTGATCTACGGCATGAGATCTCAGGGGATGAAGCCATCCCAGCCGCACTCAGCTGCCCAGGGCCGCTGGTCGCAGTAATCGAGAGGAGATGTATTTATAAAGTGCCCTGCTCAGCAACCCCGCTCATTCCAGTAAATCTGAGGGGGAGCTGAGAGGGAAAATGTCACAACCCAAGGACACTACAAGGAGCTAACCCTGCCAGTGCCAGCAGGTAATTGGGGTGTCAGAGTGTCCCAGAATGCATTTCCTGCTATCTCACATTTTAGCTTTGGTTAGTGCAGCACTGTCCTGGCAGCAAAGAGAAAAAGAGTGAAGTGGAAGGTGGATAACAAGACAGAAAAGTAAGAGAACGATATTTTAGTAAGCAGATGTTGAGGTTTTTAGTTTGACGTTGTTCAGGTGAGATATGTTCAATACTTTTCATGTTTTAAAGTTCCATTTCACTTAATAATCACAGCTTGCCTGCAGCTCTGCTTTGTTCAGCCCTTTGCTAAGCAGTAGCAGCAAACACAAATCTCACATGGAGGTATTGATTGGGACTTATGACAAAATCTATATGAAATACATTGGAGGTATTAAAAGGGGAGCAGAGGTAAAGGAATTCAATGACATGATGTGGGATGAGAGAGTAAAAGAAGCGTGAGGATCCAGCAGCTGTACTGGTTTTCTTTTTGTGTGTAACACTGTGCATTTCCATCAATTTAAAAAGAGCAAGCAGTGCACTTTATTAAATGTGAGAAAACTAATAAGAACATTTTTACAGTAGCGTCACAGATGAGGATGGACTGTGATTGTACTTTGTGAACTTGTGCCATGAAACTGAAAGCCAAGATGAAACAGAATGTGCAGTAATTGTTCAAAAGAAGTCACAATGAACTGACATAGCACCAGAAGCCCAGCAAATCCACGGGGGAGTCGCTAATGTGTTGTAGATGTTCCACAGATGTCCTATCAATTAACTAATTAGAAGGAAGGGGAAGGGATAACGATGGATGCCTGCTTGTGCTTAAAACATTCACGTCTCCTCGTGGACGGCCCAAACGCGAGGCTGCCACTTTTAAATTGCGCGGCTGTTGGAGATCAAACAGTAACTGATGTGTAAATGAGGACAAGAATCTAGCATGGGGATGTAAGACAGAGACGGAGAGTTGACTGATGATGTGTTGCCATCCCAACAGCTGCATTCTTCATGCAGCAAGGCTGTTTAAAGACAAATGCTATATTTTTCTAAATAATCAAAAAGAAAAAAAGAAAAAAACAGATGTTCCCTCATACAGCATCAATTTCCAAATAGTTTCTGATTATTTTTTAAAGATAAGAGTCATGCATAACAGTTGTGTATTATCAATAAATAATTAAAGGTGAGAAAATTGACAGTCAAGGTTGTGATACCAACTGATGATGAACAGTGAACTTCTCATTAAAGAAAACAGCAGTAGAATGATACAGAAGCCTACAACATGGATAAATAATAGAAAGAGCAACAACACGCCAAGCAGGGCACAGAGTCAAACAAGGCGTTGCTTTTGTAAACACGTATGGAAACATAAGTGAAAGAGCCTGATGTCAAACCTCTGTGACTGACAGAACAACAAATAGATACTGAACACTGACATTTGGGTCATTTTGGTCCTGAAACTACTTGTACAGATGCAACTGATTGGTACGGTCATAGAAACATCGCTTTTAATGTATTCAGGATGCGCAGACAAAGTGTGCTTTGATAACCAGTGTCAGGCTGGTTAAGACCATGTGGGAGTTTTTCTTCCTGTGATCGTTTACTTTCCCTGTATGTCTCCTCCCAGCATGCAAAGTGGTGAGCTTCTATCATGATCGTATATTTTTGTATATTTGTTTTTTGTGCTGTCTTCTGAGCATACAGCGATCAGATTCATTAGTACAGTAGTAAGTGGATAAAACTACATTACTTACATCCTAAGGTACAAGGCTAACATCAATGTTGTATGATATGCCAGTTGTTTTACGGTTATGTCAGCCATGACCTTAATAGACTGTACACACAGCAACCTCTCACAATGTAACTCATAAATAAAACAGACATGCTGCATACCTGTCCAGAAAAACGAGGGCAAGTCCAAGATCAGAATACCATGATTTACTCATGTTTCAGATGGCATAAATCACTGTGCTTTTCAGCTAGTCTTACAATGTACCTGTGTACATTTACAAATACTCCTGCTTCTCTTCAATGGCTGATCTTTGACTTTTTTATTTTTAAAATATTTTTTTAATTCTCTAATTACCAGAGAGACTGGTTTACACAGAGCTAGGCATCCCCTCCATTCAAGTATTATCCTTCATTCATTCACACTCAAAATAAAAGACTACTTAAAGAAATTACAGTAACCCAGACCTAGCTGATGGTAAAGAATACAACAGGTAGCAAAAAGAAAGACAGCACCATCTCTGCAGTTTAACAGAAAAACAGACTGTTCCAATTATAATAACTGATATTTGTCTTTGACTGAGATATGGAGAGCAGAGATTTGGAGGACTTTTAAAAGCAGTGTGATTAGAAGCAGAAATGAGCAACTGAACCGCTCCATCGTAGATGGAGACAGCATGTCTTCTGTTCCACAATTCAACGTTTTTTAATCTCCATTGGGAGCCTCATTACAAACGCAGCAGTAGGACCGTGGCACTAACATGTTACAGTGATGCAGCTTCATCCCCATTAACAAAGAACATTGTGCTAAGCCGAGAGTATGTTTCAAATTAATGGAGCCAAGAAGTGGTCCAAAACGTTGACTTACAAAATCACAAAATGTTAAATGCTTTACATGCTGGTTCACTTCACACAATAGAAGTCACAATCAAAGACTGAAAATGTTATAAGCTTGATCCTGAGGATTGCTATCCCTTAAAATCTATATGCATCCAAAAACCTCAGCATCAGCATGGTGGTAGATGTGTAATGGTAGATATTCTCCCACTAATATCCTTCATCTAAGGTAGTTTATGCAGCAGTCACTGAAAAGCTCACATTTTGTATTGAGGGTTAACTGAAACTTTACAGAATGTGACATATAAACAAACGCTCTGATGGCCCCCAAAACTCAAACATTTCCGTTTTTTACACTTGTTCTTGCTTAATATGTTTCAAACATTGGCCGCTCGATCAAATGTTGTCCTTTTTTTTGAAACAACTTTTTAAAAAGGAAAATAAGATTTAAGAAAAAAGAAAAAAAAAAGAAAAAGAAAAACAGATACATCAAGATTTCTCTCTAGGGATGAACTGGTCCAACTTTTTGAGTCATGTTTCTAATACCATAGTATGGATATCACTTCTGGTGATCCTGGTGCAAATCCAACCTGATATGCAACTTCAGGCTTTTCTACCTTTGTAAACCAAATTGAAATAAACAAATGTTCACACTATTTTTTTTTCTTTTTAATGGGGTTATTTAAATGTCAAGATGTAAAGACTAAATCTCAAAACCCAACAAGAATTGCAATTGCAATTGTTAACCTCAGCAGCGGACGAGTAAGAAATCACATTTTGCTTTTCACAAAAGTTGCAATTTGCCTTCAGAGAGGTTTGCAACTCAAGTGTGATGTATCTCTAAAGTGCTGAACTGCTGTAGTTAACATCTTTCATTCTATTTCAGCTCTGGCTAGCAAAAAAAATGCACAGGCCTACCGTGCATCTGATGGTGTGGGTCATGCTTGTTGTTAACGAAGGAGAGCAATGGACTGTTGATGGATCAGCTGATCTGTTTCTGACAATATCTGATGCAAGAATTGGATCAGTGCATCCATACTTTTTTCTCCATCTCCAAAGATGATTTTTTCTTTTTATGACGCATCTAAAATTTTTGGAGAGGAAGATCTAATATGAGTTTAAAAATAACTTGCAAAAACTCTGTTAATCTCTGCTTAGTTATGAGATTTATATTCATTCAACCAAATCCAGTCCTGAGACCTCGACCCAGCATGTTAAATACTCCATAATTTGATCAGGGACAGTCAGAATGTATGTTAGGAATGATACAGTAACAAAACTAAAGTAACATGTGTTCTGAAGGAGACTTGAGGAACTGAGTGAGTTCAGTTTCTCATATCTCATACAGTATGTTCTTCACATCTTCAATAAGGTTTTCGCCCAAATGCACACGCCCATCTGGCTCTAGGCCTGTTATATCACTCCAGTCAGGACCACAATCCAGAACAAATTGAACTCAGACTTGCCAGTGCACATGTCCCTGGTGTCAACTTCATATAGTACGGTTATTGTTACTAGTGGGCTTAAATTCATGGGCAGCTGACCAAAGAATATCCATCATGATTCACCTGGCTGAAAGAGGTATGAGATAACTGATGAAGCAGTGGATGTAGGATACGTACGTTGTCAAATATAGGTTTCTGTGAATAGTTTAGGCAGTGAAGCAAATGGCTTGATGGGAATAAATCTCATTTGTGGCGCTCCGTCAAGCATACAAAGCAGGAGATGCTCAACGTTCTTTTCATTTCCCTTACGGATCATTAATTTCTCTTTTGGTCATGCTAAGAGCGGTTTATTGCTCCCCAGGCTCTCATTTCCCTTTAAGGGCTTCCTAAGAAAGGCAAAGAAACAAGTCATATCAAGGAAGGAAGTGGCCCGCTGTTTCAACAATGTGCTATTTCAAAGTGGTATATGTTTGTCATTTAAATTGGTTTCTGGCATCGTTAATGGAGCATAAAGATGGCTGACAGGTCTAGAGCTGTGGTTCTAAGTCACAACTCTTTCACTGGTAACCAATCGAATCTTTGCTGCTGGAAAAAAAAATCGAAAGAACAATCTTCAAATTTTGAAATTTTTAGCAACAGATCCATAGACGTCCTCTGAATTCTTTTATGAAATCGGTCACCCAGTGTTTAGATTCCAGAAATACAAATAGTACAGGTAGTACAAGAGAAAAATATGCCTGTATCAAAGGTACAAATTTAGAGGAAAAAAGGACTCGAATCACTTCAATCAAGACTATCAATCATCCAGCCCTAAAAGCTCTCACAGCAAGAAGTTCTTTTAGCAAGACTAAATCACACCCTGTAATTTGCTGCGCTGACTTCACCAGGGCAATCATTTATAATAAAACCATAGAGGGTCTTTGTGAGATTATTCTTGGCTTTGATGGAAGACAAATATGGTTGTGAGCACAAGTAAAACCTCTTGACAGAAATGGTCAAAATAACATGTGAGGTGACAAGAAGTCCTCTAAAGTTGCTGTGATTTGCTGTGAACTCTTTCTCTGTGGTTGTGGTCTGAAAGCTTATTTCTTGGTTGATACACACCATGCAGTTATTCAATTTTATTTATCTGTTACTCATCTCATTCGATTCTATTTTAAATTATGTACAGAGTTGAGGTCAAGATAACCATATTGGTATCAAAGAGAAGGTATCGGGTACGGGTTTTGGTAGGGGCATTGAAATTTTGTGATTGTTGTGTAACAGCCACTGCCCTGGGTGATGGTTTTCTGGCATGGACTCTGGTCTTCAGTTCATCCCTCAGATTTTTCAACTGGAGTAAGGGCTTTGTGCATGCCAGTCAACAGCTTTCACTTTGGTTTTCTGGAGGTAGGTCTTCCAGGAGCGACATATGTTTTAGGCTGTTGTCATGTTGGAAGGCAAAGCAGCAAACCAGACCAAGTTCTGCTGCTGGCTACTTGAGGGTTTTTCATGATCTCTACATATCCTTCTCTTTTCATATGACCTTATGACCTTAACCCTAATGAGGACGATTCACGTGCAAAACATATGGCCCTGAATGATTGAGAAGGTGTTTGACTTTTACCAGGAGGAATGCTGAGGCCTGTCTTGCTCTGTAACTCCCTCTATTCCTTGGGCTCACCCCTCTGTTTAGTTTAAATCCATCCCTTGATGAGCAGAGAAACATCAGGCAGGTGAGGTGCACACCAACAAGCAAGGCCGTGTCCAGACTTTTTGGATTTGGGTGCCCGGACCAGGGCACTGGGGATTATTGTTTTTTCTTACTATTGAAGCTCTTTTTTTTTCTAGTATTTCAAGCCTCCTGTTTCGGTCAGGAAACTGTGGTGTTTTACCTCTTTCTACCTAGGTAAGGTAGCTTGCAGCAGGGACCACCAAATTTCCCTTATTTTCAAATCTCAAACTTCACAGGTGTATCTGTGCCTAGCCTTCAAAACATGTTCCACATGCTTTTAATCTTTATGTTTGTTGTAAAATGTCCCACTTAAAATCAATAGGAAAGAATGAGTAGTTTTTTATGTTATTTTGTTAAGTTTTAACAATATAGAACAAAAAAACTGCCTATGAGCCAATGTTGCTATATATGCGCGAGAATGAGCGTTTATTTCTGAAACACAGCGGTTGCTGTGGGGACGAACTGGTACATTTGATTTGATGCATTTGGACCTTTTCCACAACTGGTCCGCAGACTTCAAAAAAACACCACTTGCAATGGGAAGGGAAGAGCAATAAATCACACCAACAAAATTCAAAACATTCTTGTGGTTGGCTTCCTGAATTTCAGCATTCAGGCCTACAGGCCTACCTATAGAATCACAGGCTAACAGTAGGATATTGTCTTTATTTGTCTGGGTGTTGACCTTGCTACTTTAAAATGCATAAGATGAGAAAGAGATGAAGGTTTTGGTAACAGTACCAGCCAGAATTTAGAACTACTTTCACTCCTGCTGTGATCACAAAGCTAAAGCACATGATTGTAAAACAGGTAGTTTGTGATTTGGCCCTATAAAAAGGTCAGTTCTTATGGATCTAATGATTTTGAATCTTGTAGTTTTTGTGAAATAATTTTGTTTCTGTGTGCAAAGTAAAATAATGTAAGTATCCCAAATTAGAATTATTTAGTTTGAAAAAGCTGTGTTAAAATCATTTATATGTTCAACAGCACTTGGAAAAAAATAATAAAATGAAATAAAATACAATTCTTTAGTTGGGCTAATAATTTTGAGCTTAACTGTATATTTGCATAATACGGAGCATAGGTACTTTGTTAGGTGGCTCATGGTTTGCCTGACCTTCATCTCTCTGAAAGTGTGTAGGTGGACCAAAAGATAGTCTGATGTTGTGGTTACATTTTCTTTTTGTTTGTTTGTTTGTTTGTGTGCTTTTGTCAGTGCCCATTGGAGCAACCAGGGCCATGTGCTAATATTGCCTTCACAAAATTTACAATACTTACTTCACTATGAACACCGATCAATAGTTCATTTTGAATTTAATCACATAATGTTGTATAATGTGTAACACGATAACACTGATCTGTCTCTATGTGCTCCTGAGCTTCTGGTATAACAATAAAAATATCTCTCCTTTATTCTATATTATGGACACACTTCCTGAATCTGCGATCCTCAGCAGCAGTTCCATCTTGTACTGACCTTTTAGGAATGACACATAGTCTCACATGTTGGTGCTTGACTGCTGTAATAACCTGTGAGTGTGTTGGATTGTCTGCATCCTTCTTCTCTTCCCTCTTCTGGAGCAGAAACCATTGACATGTTTAGACACAAAATTCGAATGAAAAAGTTTGTTTTATTATCAGAGACGATGACTGCACCAAGTGAGGCTAGTTTCCCCACTCTTTGAGGATGAAGGAGAGAGGCTGTGTGTCCTGCATCATTTGCATTTATATAGCACACATCCACGGAGCCTCCTCTGAGAGCCTCATGTCACATTTAGTGTGTGATGTATGTGTGAGGTACAGGTTGTGTTCAGTGAGGGTTGAGCGACTACGTGTCTCCTGTGTGTGGTGGTGTGTGAAGTCTAAGAATGTCAGAGACTTAACCGTGGGTTTAATAAAAAATATTGGAAGTCCTCAAGGCCACTGTGGATCTATTACTTGAAGCTGTTCCTCTCCTCGCTCTGGTTTGTTGCCAGAGCAGAGAGGTGAAACACTTCAACTCTGAAGTCACCTGCACGACTTCATTTAAATATATTTCTGAGAAAACAGATAAATACTCTGTGCCTGAGATAGAAAAAAAAACAAAGTTCAAAAATGTGTCAACGCCTCTTAAAGTGCAATCCCAGGGAATATGAAGCAAAGTGACTCTTTTCTTAACTTCTACATACCGTGAGGGTGCAGAGAAAAAGAGAGACCAATTTTATTTGAAAGAAAGAAAGAAAGACAGATCGTTCGGCAAGAATAAATAATAGAAAAAACTAAACAGAAAAGAGAAATAAAAGAAAGACCAAAACAAAATTGAAGATAGAAGAAAAACTTGTATCAGGTCAGTCAAAGTCATAATTCAGTGTGTGGTAAATTACAAAAATGTCTATTAAAGGGGAAAAACCACAAAATAGTTGCTAATGTTTCATAAATGTACACCTGTAGTCTTGCACCATCTCGTAAAAGTTGTGTTCAGATTAACAAGCGCAAGATCAGGGAGCCTCATACAGGAGAGCGCGTAAAAGAGATGCGATGACTTTAACATCAAAACTAGCTGGACTAAGTTTAATGGGATCAATAAGCCCAAAATACATTTTAGCAATTATTTTTTAATACTCATAATTGATAAAACACAAAACATAAAATGTGTGCAGCTTCACTTTCTTACCTCTTTAGCAAGGTGTATCTACACACCTAAGGTTAAAGAGCTGATCATGAAATCCCTAGTTTAGCACAGATGCAAATACACTCCAGAGCTTGCTAAACAAAGGTTAAAGGTCGGTGGTTCTGGGATTCAAGTGGTTTTGAGTTTCTTTCACAATGCTCTATTGCAGAACTTAAAAATGCAAAGAAACACTTTTCCTTTCCTTTACAGAAAGATATTTGGTTACTCCCCAACACTGCTCACCTTTAAACCACAGCTCTTCTTCACATCTGATGTTGACTCACAAGAGAAACCAAAAACAGTCGAGCGAAGGGCGAAAAGGCTTCATTACAACAGAGTCAAATCCAACTGCACAGCTTTCTGGAAGCTGTCAGAAATTCAGCTCCTCCATATGATAAATTCTGCAGTGCCTCATGGGGGCTAAAATAAAACTGTGCTGGTGAGCATTACGCCTCTCACTCTCTCCCTCTCACTGGCTCCTTCAGGGTTTTGTGTGTGTCAGAGATGAATATATGAAAAGGGAGTGTTATACTGAGCTGCAGGTGCTGAATTGAGGTATTAGTTTCTTAACCAAGGCTGAATGTCGTGCGAAGGCTTAAAATCCACACAGCTCCTTGTCACTCTCCCTGCATGTACTCTTACCACTTCTCAGCTCTCTGTTGTCCCTTTTTTTCCCAGCTTGTCACCTTATTTCATTTCAAATCAATCAAGCCATTCATCAGCTCGAGACATGAGCAGCCATCGCTTTCTTAAACTTGCTGAGTCTTTTCTTTCCATTGCATTTTTCTCTCTTGTCAGCAGCCTGCTCACTTTTTTTTCCCCTCATCTTTTCATGTTTCATTTTAATGAACATTTCCTCCACTAAACTGGTGAATGGTTGGGATGAAATCCACATCTCGACATCCCCCTTTTTCTAAATATGACTGAACAATTCAAATGGAACCAACGTGAGGCAACAAGACAGCATTATACATGCATCAGAGCAGTGCTTTATAACTGTTTATATAACCTTGGTTTTATGTTCAAACATTTTTACCTGAGAAAATGCAGGAGGACACCTGCACGGCAGCAGCAGCAGCGGCTCACCGTCTTGAATCAGTCCCTGGAAACAGTATGGAAACCCACTTAGCAATTTAAATGTGATCAGAGGAGCTTAGAAGGGGCAGTTTCCTCCAAAACACTTTGTGCAGTAAACTGATAACTCCACAGGTTTCAAATCCTTTGTGTATGCGATAACACAGTCTCTTTTCGCAGTACAGCATTTGGAGGTGTATGAATTCCAAAGCAAAGGTTCAGAAAGAAAGATAAAACGGTAATTATCTTAGATACTTGAAATGTATGCCTCTGACTTTCAAACCCCATAAACACAAGCCTGTGACTCACTATTTGATGATAAAACTGCACATTTAAGTTTCATTTTCAAACCCTGTGATAAAGTAAAACTGCTGCTGCTGTGCTTTGGATTCTCTTTAGAGAGGAGACAAGGAAGCTTTGGCATTTTTTAAACTGAAATGAACCTGGAAAACTTGTTTTCAATCTTTTTTATCTTTTGTGCCCATTTTTTTCCCCTCCATTAGAAATGCATAAGGCAGTGTCAGCTGGTTAGGCAACTAGTCAAATATTTGTTGTCTTTGGAAGAAGGTGAGATGTGCTGCTTTCAGTCCTCAGAAGATCATCTATAATGGCTTTGGATCTGTCATCTACTGCCATGAGCAGGTCTGGTTTCTTGCTGGGCAATGAAATTAATTACAGAAAAAAAAAACTAGGGATGTCCTGATATTACATTTTCACTTCTGATGCGATACCGATACTGCAGCATTGAGTATTGGCTGATACCGATATTAATCCGATACGATATCAGCATTAAACATGCATACTTTTATGACTTATTTTGTAGTATGTCTGTCATGTTAGAAAAGGCTTGATTAAGTGATATTATTCAAACAAAGAACAGTAGTCAGCAACAGTAGGTATGAGGAAAAACTGACCCATTTATTATTAACCAATGGGTAACAGAAATTTTAACATTAAACATAAAAAATAATAGTAATTGAATAACGTAAAGAATAAATTAGAAGACCCAGAAAATAACCTAAATAAATCAAATAAAATCAGCAGGAGCTGAGTCTGGAATGGACTGCTTATATCGAAGTGTTTATATCGGAGGTTTTAGATGCATTCCGATATGATACCGATATTTGTTTTTTTGCTGATATCGGACCGATATCTGATATTAATATCGGACTGGGACACCTTTTAAAAAAAACTATCTTACAAAGTGAAACACACCAACAAGACCAGTGCATCAGCACCAGGGTATATATTTATACAGACATCCTGTATAACTAAGGTTATACTAAGCTCTAATTACAGCTAAGCATGAATGCATCTGAGATGGAAAAACCACCGTTTAGATCCTGTATGAGTGCTCTCTAAAGGTACATACATTTCATCTGAGCCATACTTTGAGGAAACCATCTCCTGGGTCAGAGATGTTCAGATCCTCACTCAAGCAGAGCTTTAATTATCCGATTAAATGAGTTTTTATTATTAATACCGCTCCTCTATTTGGACAGAGATATAGGGGAAATTAAACAAGTATGAATATCAGAGGGACAGGAAGAAGAAAGGGATTGTAGACAGGAGAAAATCAAGAAAACATCCAGTTTTTCTTTGTGACAATTAAACTGAAAGAGGGAGCAAGTGGGTAATCTCAGATTTTTCACTAATTGCCACATTGTGTTTTGCACTACACTCTGTACTCTGGTGCATTTATATCCCAGAGCATTCTCCTACTTTTTCTCACTTTTTCCTCTCTTCTAATGAAAAAAAATCCCCAGAAGCTGTATTTTTGTCAGAGCAACTTGAGCATGGAAACAAAAAATTGTTACCATCTCAGTGTTTTCAAAATTAATAAACCGTCGACCCTGTCTGGCATATTTCAGCTTCTGTGTCTTCTCTTAAATCAGTTATTTTTCTGTCTTCACAAAGAGAAGGTGGCTTCTGTGTTGTTATTGCACTTATCAGTCAACCAACGATTTTTTTTTTTTCCTGGAGTGTTTTCAATAATTTATTTAAACTTGGTTTGCAGCGATGGGTGATGCCACAAAAGGCAACAGTGTGTTACGAGACAGAGGGGCGCTCCAAGAAGACAACAGAGAGTGAAGAAGGAGCCAAATGAGAAGTATGGTTATGGTAAATTCACTATTATCTGCTTTGTTTTTAACACTTTTTATTTTGAG
Organism: Halichoeres trimaculatus; assembly: GCF_033239565.1. NCBI lineage: Eukaryota > Metazoa > Chordata > Actinopteri > Labriformes > Labridae > Halichoeres > Halichoeres trimaculatus. The sequence goes on from NW_027437183.1 coordinate 25,670,135, forward strand.
CTACAGAGATGTTTTCCAACAGATCCCACCATCAAAAGTCAGTGATTCTTAATGTTTATTCCCAGCTTTGTTTCCTCTCTTCTGAGGTTTCTCAACTACCATGTGACTGGCTCTGCATACTTTGGGTAAATTCATAGTTTTCTGGACACACTACAAGTAGTCCAACCAAATATACAATGGAAGTCTATTCAGTTAGCAATTAGCTATGATGTGGATTCAAATGGAAACTTCCAGCATCAAGTATTTGACACCTGTGCAGAAGTGTTCAAAACTGCAGTTCTTCAAGATTCTGCTCAAGGCCGGCTGCAGTAACACCAGAAACCACAAACACACCAAGGGCAAAAATCAGATTTATACAGCAGAAAAAAACATGTTTACAGTCTGGTTCAAAAACAGCTTAGGTCTGAGTTCAGCACTTCCAGTATGTCTCCTGTAAACAGCGAGCTTTAAGTCCCAGGAAAGAAAACCTCACACCTTACGTTGATGCTCTCGTTGTCTTTGCCAGTTTAAAACACACCCTCACCTCTTAAAAAATACAAATGTGTGATACATTGTGATGTATAACAGTACTGCTGGATGGTGTGATGCTAAACCATGACTAAAAATGTTAAAGGGGACATATATTGCTGATCCCTGATTTAATACTTACATATAGTATAATACATTTGAAAACAAGACCTTTCACACCCTGAATTTTCAAAAAATGAGATACTGTATTTTTTTCTGATATCCTAGAACGAGATTTGATGCCTCTGAAAATAGGTCATTGCCAGTTGGCCGCGAGATTTCGACCGTCGTGACAACACAAGGATCCTTTCTCTTTATTGGAGTAATCTGATAAAGCAGCTGTGATGTCAGTCACACAACCGCCACCGAGGAATACACCCACCAAGAGCTGAGTATCCCCCCTCAGTTGCTGGATGCAGGGACTCTGCTCTGCTGAGCAGCTCGGCTTTACATAGTGAATTAGCAGTTAAAATTCTGTAGTTTTAGCAGACGTCGTAATACTTGTGAGACTGTGATATTTGCATGCTTGTTCTGACATGCACTGTGAATCTGGACCACAATAATGCTGCGGTAATAACATAGTGACGAACTGACGGTAGAGGCGATCTTTAGACTACACTTTCAGCATGATGGATAAAACAGACAGAGAAAAGTGAAGGAGCAGGATGGAGCCCTGTTATAGAAATAGTTTATTGGTGAAGTCTGCCTATATTTCCACGTATAAACTATACATGTTGTTTGACTCGCCACACTGAAGAGTCCTGAGATGATCTGTGTCCAGGTGGATTTTCTCCCTCCTGAGCTGCAGAACCGTCCGGGTCTGACTCGGGGTCTAATACAAAAGGACGTATCCTACACTCTGCCATTTTATTAGTGCTATCAATGCCTTATGGTGAAGTTTTGGCAAACAGCAAACTCGCTCGGTCTGCTCCATTCAATGTGGCGATTTTGTAAATACTGCCATGCTGTAAAAACCGCCCCCCGGCTCTACCCCCTCCGCCCCTCTGATAGAACTGACCAATCAGAGCACAAAGGGCTGTGACATTGCGAGGTCACTGGAGGTCATTCTCGACACGGAGCATTTCAATGAGATTTTCAGAATGGCCTAAAATGAGGATATTGAGAACGCTATTGTGGGGCAATGAAGGAACTAAATGACTTGTACTAAGGGCAGAAATGCTTTACAGGCATCCTAGTCTGGCATAGTGAAAAGGAGAAACAAGCATGATATGCCACCTTTAAGTTTTACGTTAATCCAATCTGCAGGTCGACTAATATAGAATATTGTTACAATGCAAGTGTGACTTTTCATCAAATCTAAGGCGTTGTTCTCTGGCTGTGTCAGCATCAGTTTTTTCAAAACCTACTTTGAATTAGTTCTGGGTGGTAAATAGGGCTGCAGGATTATCGCAATCGCAATCGCAATGTCAGCACATGCAATTACGTAATCGCAAAAGAGTTTATCGCAATCGCAATCGCAATGTCAGCACTTGCAATTCAGATTTTTCTCCATGATAACCAAGCAAGTCTGTAGCCTCATCATGACACAACTTTTTTTATTAAATCGCTAGCACAATCGCAATCGCAATATTGTCCACCTAATCGCAAATCGCACCTTTTCCCCAAATCGTGCAGCTCTAGTGGTAAACCATCAAACTACTTAATGATGGAATGGACTTCCAGTACACAAGTATACCCCGATGTCTTTATTTTTTTCCCTTACAGGTGCTCAATGGCACAGTGTGGACAACTCCTTAGTAAGGAAAGTAACTATTGGCTGTCCCAGAAGTTGTTTCAAGTTGTTAAATTACATTATCGCCTAATTTGCATAATGTGCAATTTGCGCGTCATTGTCATGGATGCTTCAAGAGAAAGAAAAAACATCATGGGAGAGACAGGGAGCATGTAAAGAAACACCATGAATATCTTCAGACCTACAAAAGAACTGTTTATTCTTGTATTTTTTATGTCAAAATATCAACCCTCCTCCTTTATCCCGGCTTGGGACCTGCAAAAGTGAGAAGCATATGGCGATTCACTTGCATCCAGTCACCTGTTCTGGCTTCAGCTTAAAGTTGCTTAATGTAGTCAAAGGCAAAGTTGCCGAGTTCGCAACACTACAATGGCAGACTCTTTAACTCAAACTGTTCTCGCTACTCTCTAATCTCGCTGCCTGTTGTAAATACTGCTTTAAATCACCACTTGGTGTCAATTTGTCCATCTCAAAAGTTAAAAGCCTGGTAATAACATTTAAACAATGTATGGTGAGGGGGTGTGGCTGATTTCAGATAAAATAGTTTAAGAGGTTTTTTTATTTATCCTCTCTCTTCAAAATCTGAAAACACTACTACTGTGTTTTTTTCTATCTTGGTTGTTCAATTTCAGATGGTAGTAAACTTTGTTCACTGCTGGCTCTCAAATGCTCATCTTTTAAGTCATTCACAGGGAAAGCAGACGACAGCAAGGTCAAGGAAAAAGGTGAGAAGTATGAATAAGCAGGCAGAGCGAGAAGCACACAAACTTTCCAGTGTGTAGTGAGTGCGATGTGTTGGATTTCTTTAGGAGCAGAAGTCCAATGGTTCGCTAATCCAGTCTTTAGCTTTTAAATATATTACATGACAATTGTACTTTGACCCTTTCATACAAACTCTTCCCTTTGACTCTTGCACACTGAAGACATCTACTCTGATTTTCTGATCAGTTAACTAGCATTGTTTGACATGGTACTGGACAGTTACTTAAAACTATCTAGTTTTCAATTAACTTATCTTAAAAAATCAGTGTTATCTTACGGCAAATACACAGGCCTATGAACAGCAATATTTTAGTATGAAGAACTTTTTGACTGATTACTGTCTTTTTGTTTTTCTCTGCAAGGATGAAGGCCTTATTTCCTCTTTTCAGGATTATTAAAATAGTCCAAGCCACTGTCCAAGGAGTGACTCTGGCCTTTGTTTGTGCTACATTTTAACTAATCAGAAAACCGTAGCTCATTATGCTTTTTCAACTACAGGTATAATACCTGAATATTTGAATGCATGTGTTTTCTTGTGCAATAGACTGTTAAGAGCCTGACAGAGGACACAGATCCATCTCAGCAGGGCTTTCTGAAAGTGAAATCCTAAAGTTTTACTTCAGAAGTAACATTAAGTGATTGATGGAGGCTGCTCAAATGATAGCACATGAATGGTGCAGTGCGGACGACCTTTTGTGTGTCACAAGATCAAGTTAAATATTTAATCCCTCTTCCTTTTACTTTAAATGAGGTAGAATGTCAGGTACAATGTCAGATAACTCTTTATAATAAAATCACTAATTAAAACAGATTGCAGTGCCCTTGAAGTAAGGTTAGACATTATATAACCAAAGGTTATCCTCAGAACTTCCATTTTTATCTGGGTGCATAAGTTAGCGTGTCGGAAATTTCCAGATCACTGCAGCAGTGTGTGAGACATCTACTCCTACTCGTCCTGGACAAGGGGAACTTAGACTCGTCATGACACGTGTCCAACAGAACCTGGCACTCAAAGCTCCCTTGTTAAATTAACAGGAGGAATCATTAAATCAAACAAATATTGAATGTTGGAGAAAAAACTTGATTGGACACCAGCAGATACTGCTGCCAAGCTGACTGGGCTAAATGCCTTTGGACTGTAGTCTTATGATTCAGCATCTTGTTTGAATCCCTCTGGATAATCAGATTTAACAAGATGAGGCTCTGTTGCTCAAGCCTTAGTTTGGTAAACAAGGAGACTCAAGGTCCTGTATTACATACTGCTCCTTATATGAACATTTAAAGAACTCGTACTTAGCATCAAACTGGATTTAAATCTAAAAAGGACTAAAATGAACCTTTTTGGCTATTCATGTTAGTCTATAATCTGAAGTACAAGTTTACTCTGTATCATATTTTACCACTTCCAGTCAATAGTTGCATTGCTGAAACTCAGGAAAGCTTCAGTTCATGTTTTAGCTTGTAGCTCCAGTTAATTGCTGCTATCATAATACTGTAAAGCTCTTCTACCCAGCATATGCAGACGACAGATGGCTTCACATAGCCTGGTGCAGTTCCACAGTATTCTGATGAATGTAACTGAGGTCAACTTTTATGTAGGGTGTGTTCAGTGACGTAACCACTTGACTAGGGCATTGTACAATTAGTATCAATTATCAAGGCTGGAGATGCTAACTCTGCTAGTGTTAGCCACACTCTACAAAATGTAGAATTTCTATCTGCTGACTGTAATCTTGTATAAGACATGACAGGTTGTTTATCTGTCCAGAGTAAAATTGTGAGTAATGTGAAAGCGAATGGGTGTGAATGGGTAAGTGTGACCTGCGGTGTAAAGCAGCTTTGAGTAGTCCAAGACTAGAAAAGCGCTATATAAGCTCAAGTCCATTTACAAAATATGAACTATTTTAATTTTTACACACAATAAAAAGCAGTGGAAGAGTTATTAGCTGAGATTTGTGCCTCCAGAATCTGAATTTGAATTTGAGGAGCATGATCTAAAAAGAAGAGTGATTCAGCAAAAGCCCTTCAGGCGCTCATGTAAACTTCCAGAAAAGTTGTTCCGTTTATTCTACTCAAATTGATGACACACTGAGGTGGGAACCTCAGCAAATAAGTCTGCAGGTATTAAGTCCTGTGTAACGTTCAAACAACCATGTAAAAAAAAAAATTCAACATAACTTAAACATTAGAAGTGGATGCAAAGGGATTTCTGTGAATCTACTCTTCCTCAGAGACACGGATGACGTAATGGTCATGCCCTTGATTCACTGAAACTGAATTACAAAGCTGAATTTTACAAACTGAAACCGCATTTGGTATTTTTCAGTTAAAGGATATAGAGAGCTGCATTTCAAGTGGGTTAAGTACAATTGTAAAGCAAATAAATTCAATTTCAAAACACTAAATCTAATTATAGACCACGCTTTTCAAATTCAATATAATATTTCAAATTCATTTTAAAAAACACAAATCTCAGTCTAAAAAGACTTGCCTTTGCTGTGCAGTTAATGTTATTCAGTTAATTCTCTTTACTCATCTTGCTTTGACAAATATGCTCCAACAGCTGTTATTGTGCTATACTCAAAAGGTCAAATTGCATTCTGTTTGTTTTAAATTTGTGGCAACCTTTCCCAAGAACAATCTTAAAGCAGTCAAACCACTGAAAGTAAATTACTGTTTTGCAAAGCAGTGCAGGAACCAGTGAATCCTCTTTGAATTCTCATTGCAGAACCCACCACAGTCAAGTATTTGAGATCCAAACCACAAACACCCCCATGTCCAGCCCTCCATTTTACAGAGTCTGACTGGCGAGACAATGACACATCACCACAAACTGCTTTGAGCAGGATTTGAGAGTAGTGATGAAGCCCAAAAATGGAAATGCAGCATGACTTGAGGAATGATGAAGAGTGTCCAGAGATTTGATTTTGAATATCTTGCTGATTATGGATACGTTAAAGCGCTTAATGTACTGTCAGGTGTGTGGAATTAATCTGCAAAATACGTTTCATGTGCAGCTGTCAGACTAATGGTGTGGCCACACCAAACGCGAATTTACGGCGCGATTACATACAAAGTCTATGCCAAGACGCGTTTAGCCGCCGATTCGCCTCTCGCGGCGCGATTCGCGCGTTTGGCGCGGCGCGTTTGGAGCGTTCACGCGTTTGGGCGGTAGACGCGAATTCGCTCGAGTTCAAAATATTCCCCCACGACGTCATTGTTTTGACAACGTTGGGGGGCAACTGCCGCCTGCTCCGGCTCCAACTCCGCCGGAGGATGGAGGAGAAAACAATCTGTGCGGTGTGTCATCATCCAGAGTTATACGATACGACGTGTGTACTCTACAGAGACCGGGAAAAAAGGATCAGGCTTGGTTGAAAGTCTCTGAGGAGACAGGTTTTGAATGTAAGTTCTGAAAACATTCGTTCCCAGCTGGATCTGCCTGCACGGGCTATCACTGAGTCCGACTGTGTTTTCCTCAGCGGAGTTTTAAGCCTGATAGAGAGGGGGAAAGTGCGGGGCAGGGGCAGAGCGAGGGAAAAGATGGAAGTTCTCTGTGCTCCTCTCTTTCCTCCACCCCTTCATTATCCCCAGGGAGACCTCCGGGAACATGGGTCGGGGGTTCGGGTGGTCGGGGGTACGGGGTGTCGGAGGTTCGGGGGATCGGGGATGAGATCGCAGGGAACAGCCAAGCAGGGCTGGTGGATTACCAGGGAGAGGCAGCAGGCATTGATTGTGATCTCCAAAGCTTTCACACACTCTCCTGTCATGCTTTGGAAACCACAGCTCATTGTTTTTCAGCTGCTCTTTTGGACTTTCGGTCTTTAAATGAATGAGCTCTCTACTCCGCATGCGCAGTACCGCGCATTCGCGTGTTCGCGCCTCAGGTTGTCAAAAAAGTCCAGCGGCGAGACTCGGGCGTTCACGCGGCGCGTGACAGGCCATTCGCGCGAGTAAATTCGCGTGTTCGCGTTTGGTGTGGCCGCGGCATTAGTGTTCTCAGTTTATTTATGCCAGTTTAACCTTTTCCTTTATTATGCAGACATTTTACCATTTGAATCTGTTCTTTCAGCTAATAGTTAAAGAAAAGTGTATCCCACATTTACAAACTTTTGTTGATGTTTTTTTAAGGCTTTTCAAATGAAGATTACCTGTCCAATTAGGTCCTTTTTTTCACACTGAATGCCTCTCTGGAGTGCAGCACAGCCCAGCAGCGCTCCATAGCAACTAGATACACTAGATCACAGGAGAACTACATGCTCCTGCAGGAATCACACCCATGACGATGTACTTGCATGGTGACTGATTAGCATGTTAAAGCCTTCCTCTGAATCTGACCTGCTGAATACTTTTGGCCATGTGCCAGTGACGTAGTATTGACTAGAGTGCTATGTGTGAATTCAGGGTCACATCTGTGCCTAAAATGATGTGTTGTTCATGGGGGCAGCAAGAGAAGTTTTAGCACCCTTGGTGTTCACAACACATATAATGATACTTTAAACAAGTAAAACACTGATATAACCACTCTGATATAAGCACTCCGATACAAGCGGTCCACTCCAGACTTCTATCCAGCAGTGCACAGATCTAGCATGCCAATCCCACATGTTCACAACAACAGCACTAAGTTGCAAACAAAGTAGCAAGTGATGTTGGCCAAGTGGCAGTATTTTTCGTTAAAGTTCAGAAAAGGCGTTGCAGCCATACACAAGTTTCCCATGGTGGCACAGAACTGGGGAAGTTAACTACGTTCAAACTTCAAACATTACACCACAGCTCCTTGAAGCCTCGAAGACCTACAAGTAGTGCTGAATGTCCCACCATTCGTCCTGATACTGTATCAGATCAATATAGGCATCAGTCATCACTCAAGGCTGCAATATTAGTTATGTACTAGAAAGGAAAAGGTTGTATTAGGACACCCCTGCCCCTTTTTTTCCCTCATAGTTTTATTTTTCTACTGGTGTATGGCTGCTCTGTATGTTCAAAGAAGCACTGGGGGAACAAAAAAAGGTTATAAACTCAGATTAAACCCACAGGGATTCTAAAATGAAGAAGTTTCTTCAGATCCTTACCTCTGTTAATGAATACATTATCAGTGACATGCCGTGATAAGCTTTTATTTATTATTGCTGTTGGTAAAATGAATGTTAAATATGAAACGAGTCCAGGGATTATTTAAAACGCAGGGTTGCTTTCATTTCAATATAAGCCCTGTGGGATAAAAAGCAGTTAAGCAAACATGTCATCTGATCCCCTTTAAATGAAAGCCTCATCCAAATACTCGGGGCTAAACCCTGCTGCCTCACACCTCTCAGTGATGTTTCAAAGCCTCTCCACTCTCTACCACAACACTGTTTTTTTTCTAACTTGCAAATGAGCTCACATTCCCTTGAAGTAATTTGCTTTATTGGGGAAAATTTGATAAAGCCTGTCCCCTCCTGGTTTGTTTTCCATAGTACTGATTCCTGTTAATTAATTGCATTTTGATTGAGATTAAAGGTTGCAACATACGAGGCAGCTGAGGTGTGCAAAACTCCCAAAGCATGCTGGCAGATAATGGAGTTTAATTGAATGATAGTCCACCAAAGAGGCAAGGAAGCGATGGATGAGAGTATAGAAACGGCATATGAAATGAGGCATATATGTGCCTGGTTTATTTATTTATCTGGGCCCAGACTGGCTGTGTTATGAATGACAGTGTGCTTACTCAGGTGGAAGGATATTCACGCATGAGAGGGATGGAGAGAGAGAGACAGAAGCAGACAGCAAAAGTGGGAGAGATAGAAGAAGAGTGGTGGTATGAATAATTGATGGCACAAACTTCTCCAAAAGAGCAATCAAAATTCATGCAATTGGGCTATAGAGTCCACACCTACACAGGTGAAAGCAACATTTCAGCCGCTTTCATACTAGATTTGATCTTTACTGTATCTGATGTGTGCTCTAAGATATTTGTTCTAAACCAGCATATTTTGATGTGATACTGATCTAAATAATGAATAATTCAAGAATTTGATAAACAGAAAACAGACATGCACAAACAAAAACTTAAAGTAAAGACCAAAGACACTTTTTATTAAGAAAAGAAGAGTGTTGAGAAAAGATTGAGCAACATCATTTTCCTTTTATGACTTTCATCATCTCTGTCATTGTGCATAACAGCCATAAAAAGCCCAATGGGAAAAAAGCACAGCATGCGTGTTTTAGAGTACAAAAGCACAAGGACTTCTAAAACTGTGTGCAAAACAGAGTAGACCGTACAAATCTTAACTGTCGTCAGACTCTTCAGAGGTTACACAGAAACATAGACACAGACAGAAAATGCACATACTACACAGCTGATTAGTAGTATTGTGTAGAGATCCACAAAGCATCAACACTGCAGGACGAGGTTCATGCTGCTTTCCAATTGCCTTACTCCTGTCTGACCGAGGAACTAGCCGTCTTTACTGATAGAGTAAAAGAAATGTGCTTTTGTTGCTTTCTTTTGGCTCTGGTTGTAGAAATGTTGTATAATCGGGTTGTCAAACAATTCATTTTTTTTTTAATTGATTAACAGGAAGATTGTCAATAATTAACTCAGGATTATTAGCCAATTAATCCCACATTTAGAGTGCTTTCAAATGTACCTTTGAGGGAGATTTTTTTTTTAATAGTGCGAGACTGTAAACTGGAGCGTACCATCAATGTACGTCATGACTATTTTAAATTTTCAGCCAGTATACCAACTCGACTAATCTCATTCCCTCTCCACAAGCTCTAAAGCAGACTGTTTGAATCATGTTGCTCCAAGGGCTCTTGTCACACCAACTCTTACACAAGTGGTGGGGACCTTTATCAAGTGTGTGCCTTCTTTACTCACGGTTTCAATAATTGATGAGTAAAAAGGATCAACATACTTACCTCATTTTATTTATTTGAGAGAGGGTTGGCGGCACACAACAAAACTTTTCCCAAAACAAACAATCTGTAACATAGAATACCTTAACATGAACATACCTATGAACAAAAATAAAACAGATAGTTCTTTTTGGTCAAAAAAACCTTCTCGATGGGTATTATAGCGCCATTGGCACATTAAGTTCTTATTGCCGTGGCTTTGCAAAAACCTTGGGGTTATTCTTGACAGTGAACTCAAACTTGACAGGCAGATATGTTCCACTGTAAAGAACAGTTTCTTCCAGTTACAATTATTGGTCAAAGCAAAAGCCTATCTTCCAAAGAAAGACCTTGAGAGGGCACTGTTTTATTACATCACGCCTGGATTACTGCAACTCTTAATTTGTAGGTCTGAGCCAATCAGCTTTTTGCCCTCTGCAGGTTGTCCAGAATGCAGCTGCCAGCCTGCTGACTGGCAAAATACGCTTTGACCACATTACACCTGTCCTTGCATCTTTGCACTGGCTGCCTGTTGATTTTAAAGTTCATTTTAAAGTTTTATTGATTGTAGAGCTGAAACGATTCCTCGAATGATTCGAGGTACTCGGTTACAAAAAATACTCAAGTAATTTTCTGCGCCTCGAGGAATCGTTTAATTTTAAAAAAGATCAAAGAGTGGTATTTCAAATAAGGCTGAGGCCATATTAAGAGAGTTTTCAGACCCCTCAAGCTACCTCTTATACAAAATAACAACTAGCAACAAATCTAGCTTCTTTTCTGGAGTTTGGAGACTAATGGGTCATTCTACGGAACGGCTGCCATTTGGGTCCGCAACATTTGATGAGATGTACAAGGCACAAAAAATGTGTCAAAGTGTGTTTACAAATTTTGGAGCTACCAAAGCAAGTGCTCTTATTGACATGCTGTATCTGAAAATTCTATTTCTTAAAGAGAAAAATTTTCACTTGAAAAATAACTGCTCATTAGCTAAACAAAAATGTTTTTTATCCAATTACTCGAATAATCGATGGGATTTTCAGTAGAATACTCGAATACTAAAATATTCAATAGCTGCAGGCCTAATTGATTGTTTTTATGTGCTTGAATGGTCTGGCTCCACCTTATTTAACTGAACTTTTGAAGCCTCATATGACTACCAGGGCGCTTAGGTCATCAAACCAGTTGCTCCTGGCAGTACCTCGGACAAGGCTCTCCACTCGGGGGGATAGAGCATTTGCGGTGGCAGCACCAAAGCAGTGGAACAGCCTACCTATCCAGGTTAGAGCTGCACAGTCAACTGAGCACTTTAAAACACTACTGAAAACCCATCTCTATTCTTTGGTGTTCAATCCCAACTAAATGAGTAATCTTGTTTTTTTTTTTATCTCTTTTTATCTTTGTATCTTTTATACCTTACATTTTATTCCCTTTCCTATCTTTTACTCTACTTTTTTTTTTTTTTTTTATCCTTATCTTATTTTATTTCTGTTTTTATGGACATTTAATGTTTGGCTCCTTGATATAAAGTGTATGAGAGATTGTTTTGTACCCCTGTAAAGCACTTTGGTCAACCGAGGTTGTTTTTAAATGTGCTTGTTGATGTGACTTAACATACTCCAAAGCTAAATGCATTCTGGGTATAGCCTAGATAGGATAAACCAGTGGTTTTGAAACTGGGGGGTGGGGGACGCTATGACGTCCATTCTGTCTCTTACCTGTCATGTGGCTACACAACCAGTAGTGTTGTTTGATGGGGTTAATGGCGTGGTGTATCCGTAGAGAAAAAAATTACATCTGTTAGAAGCTCTAAATTACAGCTTTGATTATTTTTGAGTCACTCAACCAGCTCTACTAACAAACCACTACTGGTGTTCATATTGACCTGATTCTTATGAATTCTTATAAATAAAAGGTCATTCCAGGATCCTGTGATTGTGTTTAGCCTCACACTTGGGAAAATAAAGGGCTGGACAATTTCAGCAAGGAAGAGGCGAGCTCTCTGCATCAGCTGTGTTCTTGGCCGGCAGGTAGCATTTGAGACTTTGACAATAACTCATTTCCCAATGACAGGAAATGTAAATGACCAGTTTTGTCCAGAGAACCATCTGACAGGGCTTTGAAACTGAACTCACCATTCAAATACTTGAGATTGTGCTTCACATCACCAGCTTTTGTTTATGTTGTAGTCATGCAGTTATTCAGTAAAACAGCATCCCCTCTCTTGATGTTACTCCTATAACATCCTGAAAATGATGAGCATCACTGAAGGTTTGAGACCAAGTAAGTCAGACTCAGCCAGAGATCACGTTTTCAGTCTGCCCACCAGCTGAGCAAAAGAACTGATACAGCTGATGTGTGTTACCTTGAGACCAAAGAGCCCTGAGCACTGTTGTGAATTGATTTTTTAAAGTACAACTGCTTGGCCATGACTTCAGAATCATTTTGTAGCACATAACAGAGCAAGGAAACAAGTCAAGTCCTGAGTCTACACTCCAACCAAGGTCCTGCATCAAAAAGTTTCAATCTTTTAGCAGTCGTTAAGATAAACCGCTTTTCTGTCTGTTTCAGAGAAGTAAAGAGTGGGTCAAATATGTTTAAGAAGTGGATTATTGTAAACCTATACCTTCAACTCTTAAAAACCTTGAAACTGAAAATGCAACCCCCAAGGATAGAGCGGACACAGAGAAGTAATTAAGATAAAGTTAATAGAATGCAGTTATAGTTCAATAAGCCTGAGTTTAATTGAAATGACTGGGGCTGACTTTGACTTCTAATGGTGAAAACAAAACATAAAACAGTAATTGAATTCAACTTTCAGCTGCAGAACCAGATCAAGTGACTGCTGGCTTGTGTTTTAAGCTAACATTAAACACACAGAACCACTTAAGAAAGGGAAAAAATGAGGACAAAAACAATGCAAAGCAATCCTTGGTTTGTTATTTGAATATGTTCAGGACGGGTTTCATTGATCTCAGCTGTGGCTGAAGGCTAACAGAACACACTGAAGTCAAGGCATTTTTAAATTAAGGCTGCATACGTGAGAACACACTCTACACAGTCTGTAACACAGCAGAATAATAGAAACACTGATGTGAGGACAATGAGAAGCTTCACAACCTGACCACAAACTCTGACCATGCTTGAGTGATAAGCAGAGTTACCACTGATGTTTAAACAGGATTTTGTGCTGGCAGAAAGTAACACTAAGGTGCACTGACCTTTAAGCAAATGAGCACAGACTTCAACACAGAAAACAAGTCAATAAATGTGATTGCTGGACCAAAACGTACTGAGCAGAGGATAACTAACTAATACATTTCTACAAGTTTTTGCACAATATTTTAACCAATTTCAGAACAGTCATGGTTCTCTTAGTGCATCTAACACACAGTTTTTCAGTTGAATCAAATTCATGAAGAATATGCCTGCAGCCATCTTTCTTGGGATCTCAAAGTTTGGGAATGTTTGCATTGTTTCTGTTTCTATGTACCGGTATTCACTTCATTATCATTTACACTTTACTTTTGGGTGTGTGGCATGGATTGACAAGTGTTTGTATTTGTTCAAGTGTGTGTTTGCAGCTCAAATAACATGACATGTGTCATCACAACACATCAAATAATGTCACATAGAATGACACACTATTACACTACCATAATAACAGCTCTTATAGATGTTTTTTGAACAGAGTTGTTTAAAAAAGAGCATAAGTCTGCAGTATTTCCCTGTGTCATGCAGGATCCATGTAGAAGATGCGGACCAGGACAAGCCGGCACAGGAGTAGTTTCTATCCGTCTGCAGTCTCCATATTAAATGATAAAAAACTGTAATTAACACTGGCACCTTTTAAAACAGCTTACAGCTGCACTATGGACCGCACAGTTGCACTTTTTCACCTTGAATTGTAAATATCCCATTACTCTGTAAATATTTCTGATGCACATTTTATCCCAGCCCTTTTCTACATCCACATCTTTATTTATCTTTTTTTTATTGTCATGTTTATGTGTCATGTTTGTGTCCACTCTTGTACTAGAGAAAACAACTGCCGGAGTCAAATTCCTTGTATGTGCTGCATACTTGGCAATAAAAAACGATTCTGATTCTGATTCTGATTCTGAAGTACAAACCAGGAGCCTGTACTACGAAGCTGGATTAGCTCTTAGAGAGATAACTTCATGGATAAGTTTCCAGTTTTTCCACACTACGAATGTGGATCTCTTTTTATCCAGACACGTTGCCCCGGTAACTGATGCTGAACGCCAAACCTGGTCCAGAGCAGGTTAAGTTCCAGGATAAGAGGTCAAAGGGTGTGATAGACCGCCTGCTGAACAATTGGTTCTCTCGGGCGGGCATGAAAGACCACTTAGTCACCAATTTGCTCAGCCGGAGTGAAGTCTTCCGGCGCGGAACCGCCCCCTGTCTTTTTGGCCCAACATTTTTTCTTATGGGCTGTGAACAAACAATATCTTACTGATCATCATTACTGAGACATTGTCAGGGAAAAGTAGAAATGTGTGCAAATGTAAACTTTCATGCTGACCACTTTGAAGGATGTTTTTATATTTATTTTTTATTTGCTCCCACGTCCTTTTTTCCCCACTGCTATTGCATCTGCAATACAAACTGCCTATAATGAGCGTTTTCTTGGGATTTATAGGAAAGTGGACTCTTTCTAATGATGAGGTCTGATATGATGCTGATCACACACACAATGACTGACAACATGAATGAATAAGGACCTAACTGCCTGTGTCGTCACATGATGAGATAGGTCTATTAATATCAGCATTTTCGAAATTTACACATTCACAGAGTCGGCGATTTTTTTGCCAGCAATCCCTCCGGCTTCTAGCGGCCGCAGTCGTGTTGCTCCTGGCCTGGATAATACTGCGGTACTCCTCGTATTTTTGCAGGATTATTTGCTGCTCCTCCGCCGTAAAGTAGGCTGCTCTCTTCTCCATTGTGGAAAATGCTCCGGGGTCGCTAACTGCGCCCATTTTATGTGTGTGCGCACAGATCCCAGCCGGATTCACTCATCGAGTTGATAACAAGCTTCGTAGTACAGCAGATCTGGATGACGGAGATCCACTGAAGTTCAGAGAGTTGTCACAGAGTTATCCTGGATGACTTAATCCAGCTTCGTAGTACAGGCCCCTGGCTTTAGTGATTGATGCATGTTTATATATGGATGTCTATAATGCAGGGAAGAGGCAGGACTTAATATTTCATCTACCAAAAACACCCTACAAAAAATTTTGGGAACCTTTGACTTTTTACCAAGAATTAAAAAAAAAATAACATTTTTCAATCTATTTTTTTTGTTCAATTAGCACATATGTTTAGCAGATGTACAGACAGGAAGTCTGTTTAATTTAGAAGCTGTATGAGGTGTACCTCACTGACCCTTCAGAATGACTGTACCTGCAATGACAAAGCTGAGCCATGCTGACATACAGGATAAGACAGGCTCACACGTCAGCTTTTGAAAATCTTTAAAGATTCTGAAAACATGTTGTATCACACACATAAGGAGAGCCTTAACAGATTATCTTCTCTTAAATCTTAAAAACACACACACACAGACACCACAAGATTTGAAAATGATGACCCACGCAAACCACAGGATTTCATCAAGATTATATGACCGGAGAGAGCAATGCACCGCTTGATCCTACCTCATCTCACAAGGAAGCAAATGTAAACAAAATCACAAAGAATGGAGACTAGTGTGGTGCTGCTGGCAGTAGCCATTATTTGCAGTGAGAAAGGGAAATGTGGAGGTGATTTCTCTCAAATGTTTGTCTTTTTCAGAGCAGCTGTGATAAACCTTGCAGGATACATTGTTAAGGCATTCGTGGTCTTCCCACAGGTCAACAAGGATATCCTCTATCTCCACCGTCCGACACACCTGTGCACTCTGCTTCTTCATGGGTGCTGTTTTAGTCTCTGATAACTTCAGATCCTTGTATGCATCTCTGTCTGATTGGTTGTATTCATCCTCAGTGAAAATGGGTGGCATAATCATCCCAATAAACATCAAATACATCTGAAACTAATTGAAGCAGCTGCAACAAGTCTGTGAGTCCAACGTGGGGCTTAAGATTGATCCATCACCCACTCAAACTTGAAGATAACCTGGGCTGAATATCAGGTTCTGGACAAGATTTCTCCACTGATTTTTGGGGAGGGCCAAATCAGGTTAACCTGACAAGCCAGACGAACAGTTTCATATATCCGCCACGGAAATATTTCACTAGTCCATCTGGGTATAAGCTCTTCTGATTTGTTTTCAGAGGGCGGGACTTTAAAAAAAATCTGCAGCTGGTGACTGGACAACCGTTCTGATTAACAGACTCACCACGGACCAATCCACATCAAGCCACGGTATGACGTTGCTTATGTGATCCAATGCTTCTAAGAAACAATAGATGAACAACTACTGAATCACGAGAAACAGCTGCGAAAAATAAATTTAACTTAAGAATCAAAGGAACGCTGACAAGTACGAAAGTCTGCTGACGTCACGTCTGCTCCCACAGCTCCCGCCTCTCTTCCCTGATTGGGCCGGTTAGAATTTAGCCGAAATGACCTGCAGGAGTTCAGAAACTGAATCAGGCAGGTCTAACTGCTCTGCAAGGTTAAAATCGGGTCAGACCAGCCTAAGATTCCTGTAGTGTGAGCCAGGCTTAAGTGTGGAGGGGCCCCTCTTAAAGTGTGTCTGGGCAGCGAGCAGCATTGCATAAAGTACCCGGGGAGTCTTCTGGCATGGCTTGAAAAGAACGGTTGAGACAGGCGGCAGCACTAAGCTGCCTCCCAGAGCTGCTGGCCTTGATGCCGTGTGGAGTGAAGAGCACGGAGGAGCAGCACGTCACCCAGGGCAGGGAGAGGAGACAGGAGAAATGCAGGTTACATGCTTCATTAACCAATATACAAGTTATGGCCCCTGACACTGGCTGCCAGGTGGATTAGTCCTCGATGACACCAGGAGGAAACAGAGTGAAGAACACATGGAGAGGATGTGCCTCTTTAATTAACTCCTGTTGACAACAAAATAATTTAATACTGTTTTGTGCTGGAATGTAAAAAAGGGAAAGAACATTTCCTTGTTTTAAATAGCTAGTTAAATGAATTAGGCTGCTGACAGGTTTGTTAAATCTAAACTTCAGCAGGAGCAAAAGAGAGGAGGAAATAAGAGTGCAGGGAAAACTATGTAGGATTTTTTTTTCCAACTCCATCACGTATTTAATTCATTCAGACTTAAATTACAGCTTGTCTTCTTGTTGACGCAGCATGCTGTAATTTATCACGCTAAAAGCTGCAGTTGATAAGTATTTTAGGCCTCTAACCAAAACACAACAGACAGCTGTTTTAGAGGGTTTTTTTAGACACAAGCAAATGAAAAGCATCACCTGGAGCTCTGGAAACTTTTAATGGAAAGCGTTTTTCACATTTGTAACATGAGCAAATCTTACCTGGCTCTGTGTTGTTTGTGCCCTATGTAATCAAGATTTTCCTTCACAAACACAAAAACATGTCAAGTACACACACACGCACACACAAGCTCACACACACACACACACACACACACACACACACACACACACAGAAATAAACCCTGTTAATCACTCATGACCTCCTATGTGTGTATTTTGTCCTCTGTTGGTATTTGTGTAATGCTTTATCAGACAGCCAGCAGGTTAAGACTTTCAAAAAAATACCAACTAGCTCACACTGCTGTTTCAAATTTTAACTTCTCCGTGAGGCCACAGCAAGCAACAACACCTGTGGGCATCAGAATTAAAATAAATAAATAAATAAATAAATAAATAAATAAATAAATAGTAGAACAAAAGAAAGACTATTATACACTCTTAACAGCTTCAGTTTCATGAACACCCGCTCCCTCCTTATTAACTCTCTATCTTACTTGACCCTGGTTGACCTGTCTTCAGCTAGTTGAGCCAGGAAAGAGCGGTCAACCGTCGATGATGTGGTGACAAACAGCAAGGCACAAATCCTGCTCAATCCACCTGTCAGACTTTGGTTTCCTCAGCAGATAAGAAAGCTCAAAGTGCATTACAGAAAACGCAACGAAGGAAATGTTGAAAATGTGTAAATACATGAGTCTCTAATCTCTTTATAATGTCCTTTAACACCTGTGCTGGAATGTGTTCAACCCAAACCTGTTTACATTTTTCCCTGGTAAAAAGTCTTAGAAAAGTCAGACTGAGCCTTCGTCTGACTGCAGCAGTCTATAATATCAGGAGTTGACTTACTTAAGATTGTGTTCTTGTCATTTTATTGTGTTTGCTTGTTTTCATATATATATAAATCAACTTGACATACAGCCATCTAGCTGCAGTGCACTCTTGAACTTTGGCATAACAGTGAAAAAGTCTGTCTCTAGGGTTTTATCAGGAGCATCTTCCTAACTCAGAGTTTTGTCTATTGCCCACTCTCCTCTACAGTCCACAGCTCTTCAGCGACTACAAAGTAAATTTCACACTCTAAAAATAATTTCTGAACAACAGAAACAATCCGTGAAGCACTGGGATTAAAAGTTGCTCGGGGTCTCTCACTGGGGATATTTGAGCTGCAGACTTTTTTTTACCCTCTCTGCTGGAGTTGACTTGACTTTGTACAGCTAGCCTAAAATACACCCATGAGCTGACAGATGTTGGCAGATAGCGGAGGGGGATATCTATAATTCCCTGTCTGGTGCTAAGTGGGATTGAAGAGCGTGCCACAGGCTCATGGAGGGCTTCTTTGAAAATATAGTTTGGGAGATACTGGGAGAACTTACTTTACTCTTGTTTTGCTGTACTTCAAAATAATTGGATAAAACTTTGAGCACCCAAACAGAACACACTGCAGAAACTTAAGTGCACGTCTTTTAAGACACCAGTGTTTCTCTGGGCCATTGTGGTGGGTGAGAAAGTTTGAATGCTTTTGGTAAAATACATGTTTTATTCATGTTTCTATTTATACCCTTATGCCCTCTTAGTACCTTGGAATAGATGTTGATTTGGTTGGCTTGGAAAAGAAATCAGGCATTGAAGCTCTATATTTTTCTAGTCAAAGAAATGTCTGCGCACACACTGACGTATAAGTATGCTCTGTGAGAAATGGGTGTCCCGGGGCTAGGTAAGGCCAGTGAGCATCTTGGCATGGAGACGGCTGGCCAGGTCTGAATATGAGAGTTTGGCCACAGTAATCCATCTTTATAAAATATACACTTGTTTTGACCTTGGTGTGGATACACAGATAAGTCAGAGAGGTTCTGCTGAGAAGTTTCTTAGAGGAAAATATACAACCATCCCTCTGCTCCGTCTATTCATATATTTCTCACAATGCAAGGAGAAGGGCGTAAATTATTTACCCAACTGGACAAGGCCAGTGATGGAGGGAGAAGGGGAGGTGGTGGAAAGGAAGGAGAGAGAGTAAGAGGGAAAAAAGTCACAGAATCACAGGCAGTCAATACTGATATTGAGGGGAAACATTCACTAAAGAAACTGTTAATGGAAGAAGAGTTCAGTCCAAGCTGTGATATCAGTGAGGAAACACTTGGATGATTATACTTTGTCATATCTCACTGTTTTTTTCTCTTTACAAAAACACTAAGGAAAATAACCTAAAGAAGTGCTCTTCTTCCCTCTCAGCTTTTAGCCTCTGCAGTGTTTATTATTTTCCTGAGGTCTTGAATCATGTTATTTCTCCCTTGCTGTAAATATAAAAGGCCTCGAGGAGGTTAATTGGATTGTATTCACAGGCTTCAAATTAGAGTTGTTTTTTTGTATTCCACTTCACCCAACTTATCGTATTTCACACAACTATTTATCAAGTGTGAAAGTCATTCAGGCACACGCTCTCAACCAATATTGGCAATTAGGTGTTTACAATTGTTAATTAAGCACTTGATTACATTTCAAGTCACTTGCTGTGAATGGAAAGGCAATACGAAATGTTCCAGCAGCCCTCTTAAAGTCAACACCTGCTGTGTTTCAGAGTGTTACATTTCACTCATGTGTCTGCAGTTAACCCTGAAAACACTGATTTGTATCTCTGCAGTAAAAGCGATGAAGCTCAAACTGTCGTGAGTGTGAATCAGTTTTAAAAGAGCTTTAAGCTGAATGTAAAGTTGGTTGTTGGCCAGAGGACACAAATGGTAAATAATGGGCACTTAAGCCTCACTCTAAACCCATTTAAGCAGCCAATCCGGTTGACTTTCCAAATTGGTGTCAGCGTGCACCTGTATCCCCGTTCTAACACCCTTGGTAGGAGTGCTCCACCTCATTGCTTTTGATTAAGGTCTTTAGGTTAAGAAAATGTGGTTTGTACCCCACAAGGTGGCACATGGGGTATCATTTTAACAATTAATTCTCACTGTGCTTCTGACATTGACAAAATGCACACCAAGCACACTAATGACTCCTAGCCCATTTGGAATGGAAATGTGTTCCCTCCCAATCCATTACTGAGAAAAATTACTCCTTGTTGGCGGTATGGGGTAAGGTTTTTTCCCCCTCCCACTTTCTTTGTTTCCCCCATGAAGCAAGGTCTTTGAGAAATTGGTTTACGTGACAGAATCAATAATTCCCTGGGAAACCTTGGTTTCTCAGATGGCTCATGAGGCCGGAGCAGGTCACTCTAAGGAGGGAAAGATGTTGTGGTTAATATGACACTACCTGCAGTAAGTATTGGTTATCCACCTCTAAGGTCATCTAATGATTGTTGTTTCTCATCTCCCCATTGGACATCATTAATTTCTTTTGGACACTGAAACTGTTAAAGTAGCGGGCATGAAAAGCTGCACAAAGCAGCTCAGTATCTGACTGTATATCAAACAGGGAGAAATTGGAAGAAATAATGGTTCTGTTTTGAATGGTTATGAGAGATGTTATCACATTTCTCTAACTCCACTCCTTCAATTTCCTGTCTCTATCTATATTCCATCACATTACCACCTAAGTTTTCTTATTTTCACTTTCCATATCCTCATTTTACTGCATTTATGATGACAAGGCAGTGACAGTTTTATCACCAGGTTTAGCTGTCAAATTTGAATAAACCCAGTCATCTACTGGTTTTTCTCACTCCTCCTTAGGTGACATAATGTGCTCATTGAAGGGCTCATTCAGACATACATCATTACGGCACGTCAAGAAGAACCAAGCAGAGGTTTTAAACCCCATGGAAGTCACAGCACTTAAACTGCTGGGCTCATAAGATTTATGCAAAGTATATATATATTTCTGTATGCAGCCAGGAATCTCAGTTTACTCTAGACCCTGAGGCCTGTGTCATGACTGCGCTGCCATTTGAGAGCCTTGGAACAGTATTCAACAGTATTGAAGGGCTGCATTTCTTTGGCAATGTAACTGTCTTTGAGCGCCCACCATTTGGCGCTTTTATTTCTATTTACTTTGCAGACCAAAAGCATCAGTAAGAGCAGATTGTCAAAGAACAAGGCTCCGCTGCACCTCCCTCTTCTTCTTCGTCGCCACTATTTTCAAACAAATGCGACATAGCAGCTCGTTGGTGTTCATGAGCTCACACTTTGTTCATTCTGATAAAAAAAAAAATATTACCACACTGGGACTGTGGCAGGCGACTTAAGAACTGTATCTTTCGTGCCATCACTCACATTAGCGTGTGTTTCCTCCTTACCCTTCAGGACGCTTGCTTCAGCTCTCTCCGTGTGTACGCGCGAGCAGCCCCGTCGCAAAAGATGCCAAAGATCGCATTTTTTACAAATGCTCACTCCGCTATAAATCCGCTAAATCCGCTATAGAACCTATGCACCCCGATGTTAGGAAAGATAGACGTAGTGAGCCATCTTCTCATTCAGCCTCTTTGGTGGAAAGAGAGGAGGAAAACAAACATGCATGCACGTGTCAGTTTATCGAGGCTGGCAAACTTACCGAGAACGTTTTTATTTATCATTGGGTTAATCGATTTATTGATTATCATGACAGGCCTATGTAGAAGTATTTAAATAATTCTGCTATAGAAAGCTCAACAGCTCAGTAGCTAAATGTAGGATTAACTGAGAGCTGAATCTATTTGTTGTTGCTGGGAGTAATTCACTTTTCCCTGGATACACAGCCATAGCCTTTGATTTATCTTACTCTCTGTTTGAATGCCTTTCTTTCTAATGCAGCTTCATGCTCTGTGCTCCGTCTCCACATGCTAAATCACCTCTCTCCCCTCTCTCCTATAGCACTAAACTCGAATGCCAATCCCTGTGTTCGGACATTCCCCACCGGTCTTCATGGTAACAAAACGCCACTATATATTCTGCCCTCTCTCTTCCTCACTGTCGACTGTTGACCTCCTCAACACCGCCCAGTCCACATATCTCCCTTTCCCATAGCTTGGAATCCAGAGGAGAGTAGATTTTTCTTTCCTCATCGGCACTCTCCTGTCCCTGGATCTGTTATTCCCCCTCCCACCAGCAGCCCTGCTAACAGATTGCCAATAAGCTTGGTGGCAGGCCCCGCCATCGTGTTCCCCTTCCATCCCTCTATAATGGCCTCTCTCAGGGGAGGGAGCCCCTGCCTGTCACTGATCCGACTACCTTTATAACCCTCTTCTTTCCTCCACCTCTTTTCCCTCTCCTGTCACACCAGCCACCCCCTGCCTTCAGGGCGCTCCATCAGAGGTTGCAGGTGAGCCTCCTGCTAGCAGTACATACACATGGCCATGCAATGCTTGACTGCACTGGTGAACATACACAAAGGCACACACGAGGCAAATAAAAGTTACAGGACACCACAGACATACTCTCATGCATACTGAAGTATTTCCAGTGTTTCCACTCGTTAAACATTAGGTAGACTGTGCAAGTTCACAGATATGCCCCTTTCTGTTGAAGTCTAATTTAGAAGATACAAAGTCTTAAATCTTGAATACTCATATACCACAATGAAGTGGTTAGAAAAAAAACAAACATGCCTGCTGATGTACAGCACTTCTTTGTATTATTATAAAAATGTGATTAAAGTTTGGTAGGAGTGCTGCATGATTTAGCAAAATTGAGCTTTTGCAAACATTTTTGACAATATTGTGGTGTTCGATAGTATGAGGTAACAACTTGAGTCTACATGATGTCAGAAAGAAATCGCCAGGAATTATTGGTAGTTGTGGAATATCAAATAAACAAAAAAACTTATTTTATTCCTTTTGAATTTCAAAACACAAAAAAAGAAGGCATACAGTCCTAAAGTCAGTGCGCTACAGTACCGTTCAGATGAATCTAAGTTTTAAATTAAAAGCTTTTTTTGAGTCTAGTTTGGTTTCTATCACTTTTTTTTTGAAAGCTCTAGCCAGTTAATCTATTATTTCTAATACATTAAAAAAAACAAAACAATAATAAATACTACTCATTACCAGTACGCTGGTCAGGGCACACCAGTGTCTTGACAAACTCCTGTGTGTCAGTCTGTACCTCGTTGCAAATATGTTACATTATTTTACTTAGGCCTGGGCGATATATCGATTATATTGATTAATTCGAATTTTTCCTTGTGGACGAATTAAAAAAAATGAAAAATTTGAATATTTTCTCCCCGCTATTGCGCACCTTTTATACCGCAGCAAGTGCTGACTCTGCGTGTGTGCAGTACGATTAAACAGTTCACTAACAAAACAACAGAAACCTAAATGTCATAAAAATGCTCTTATGCGTCTTTGAGACCAAGCACCTTGACGGACAGGTGTTCCTTATAGTCCGTATCAACAGCCCTAAGAGATTGATATAAATTAGACCTCTCGTCAGTAAACATTCAAAAACCTTTCCTCCAATCCTCTGTTTTCTATCTGTCACTTTTCAGGAGTTTGTTTAGATCTTTGACTGAAACATTTACAAAGCCGGGACCGTTTTTAGGTTCACCTGCATATTATTGATGATGTGATTGACGCGCGTAAAACCTGCTGCTCTTCGAAGTTAGTACTCTGATCATTTTGAGATTTAGACAGTAGAGAAATATACATTAGTTTTTCTCAGAACACCCTCACTGTATGGAAGAAAATCCCCTCTTGTGGTGACATGGACAGATCATGATCTGTGAAAGTAGGCTGTGGGGTGGGAGCCGGGACGACGATGGACGATCGAACAGTGCGGCGCACTGCTCGGACAGACATGAATGAGAAGTTGTTAAACTTTTACCTGAGGGAAGCTGAGTCCTGTCTTTCCCTGCAACTCCCTCTATTCCGCCAACTAAATCCTCCATTCAGCAAAAATCCATCCGCTGACGAGCAGAGCAACATAACGAACTAGCATTGAGGTGCGCTCTGTCAAGCAGGGACGGAACAGACTTTTTAGACTGGGGTGCCCCGACCAGGGCACTGACTTATGCAGGGAGGCATGAATTTTATGAGTCCACACTTGAATAAATAGCATTTATTTTTACTTATTTGTTTGTATTAAAATTAAAGGATAAACAGCCTACAGCCTTAAAAAAATAAAGCTAAACAGAAACAGTGTTTTTTTTTAAATCATTTAAAAGTAGAATATAACTAAATAGTGTTGTAGTGCACTGAAACAGTACTGTGCATGCTTGTCCTTGCAGTATTTTTAAATTCAAAATTAGGGATGCACGATATTATCGGCACAATATCGGTATCGGCAGATAAAAGCTTAAAAACACGTTTATCGGTATCGGCAGATATGAAAATTTCTGCCGATATGCACAGCCGATAAGGTGCTATTTAGTTAGGATTATTATTATTTTCCATCTGAAAAATAAGCTCCTTAAATAAAATGTAGCACTTCATTTATTTGCACTGCAGAGCTCTGTGTCTGTCACCAGGTTGTTACAGTAGCTCTAAAATAATCAAATGCAACTTGGTTATGTTTAAAAATGCATTGTACATTTAAAGTTCATGTGATCTAAATAAATTATTTTTCTGTATTTCAATACTGAATGTCTTGAAAAAATATGTGAAAAATGTTTTATGTGTGTTTCTGAAACAAATAAGACCGTCACAATAAGAGTAACAAATAAATTCCAGTACAGGATAGACTTAGCTTTCTTTACAGTGAAAAAAACAAACACTTGTGATTATCGGTATCAGTATCGGTATCGGCATCCGGCCAAAAGGGGTTTCAATATACCTGCATATCGGATATCGGCAAAAATCCAATATCGTGCATCCCTATTCAAAATGTAAAAAATGGTGCAGCTTTCACTGTGAATGTAAATAAGTCTGCCTCCTTAAAAACTACAAAGTAAAGTTACTGAAACACTAGAAAAGCTGAAAATTCAATTTTGACAAAATTAAAACAAAACTGGTTTTGAGTTATCTCTGTCATTTGTACTTATTGTTTTCTTTAAAAGGAAAAGAAAAATTGTCAAAAAATCGTAAATTGAATTTTTGGTGAATAAATCTGAGATTTTATTTTTAGGCCCTAATTTTACTCATCCACACATGGGTTTATGCTGAGTGGAGGGTTCAGCTCAGGGAATAAAGGGCTACAGTGAGAGATGGGACTCAGCTTTTCTCCGGGTAAAGTCAAAAAACCTTACCAGTATCCATGGCCATGCAGTGTGCCACTCCTTCAATTGAAAGTTGACATGGAGCACCCATGGGCAACCAGTCATCCTCTCTGCAGTTAATTTTCCCAAATAAGAATCCAAAAAGACGGGTTTTTTTCTTACCAATAATAATCTGTTAGTGCAAAAAGGGTCCTGGTTTGGAAATGTTTCAGGAAAAGATCTTAAAAAGATCAGACTTCCTAAAAGTACCAGACAGAAAACAGGATTCTGAAAGACAGGCTCAGGTTTTACTGATTCGAGGTCTCATTCAAATTAAACTTTTTGCACTTCTGACACCGATAATAAAGAATTTGTGTCCATCAGAGTGTCTAGTGTCAAAGAGAAACAACATTTTGAAGACATTCCATTTTTTTTGCTCTGAAAACATCTGTAATGTAACCTGTTTGGACTACAGTCAGTTTATCAGGCTGTTCTTAAAAAAGGTTCCTCCCTGCAGTTTCAGGTCCAGTTATTGATTGTCCGAATTGTCTGCAGAGCTTTGGAGTGCATGATATAACAAAAATGTGCCGTCAGTGTCCTGTAACCTTTGAGTACATCTGCCTCCCACTTGCACCGTCAATAATGATTTAATGGTTCAGATTACCCTTTTTCAAAGATGGCCCACAGTGACAAACCAAACTTAGGCAGCAGCAGCAGCAAGCTAAGCTTTTGTGTGAAAATGTGTGTGTGGCAGGAAAAGAGAAAGAAGCTGAAATCGATTTTCTTGGTTTGACAAACTCATAGTGCAGGACTTTAGTTGATGAAATGACATTTAGGAGGAGAGTTCTTCTATTTTCTTTACTGTTCTGTTTACAAGTGTTTCAATTAAGTGAGAAGTGTTCCTGGAGGTGATGTCCTGTTCTTGCGGGCATGATGAAAACAGTAACTGGTGGCAGCCGTGCACTGACTCAGAGCTAGCCTCGGAAGTCAAATCTCTGGCGTTGGCTGTCTTAAGCACCACAACAAATAACCATCAAAATGCTGAGATTTCTCTCCATTGCATTAATGATACCTTCTGGCTTCTGACAGCAACAACAATATCAAAGGGGAAGCGTTTGTTTATATTTTAACAGCTGATTAGTTTATTTCCTCTGTGTGGTCCTGTTTTTGTGTGATGCCTGTAAACAAATGTATTCATTGATGAACTGCACTTTCAGGTCAATCAAAAGGACAGGTAAGGTGCAGGTTTTTCACTCACTTCATTGGATTTTTTTTCTCCTATAAGAACTAAAGAAGCAAAAAGTAAAGTTTGCAAGAGATAGCATGTCACTAAAGAAATAAGATGCTCAAAAAGAAATACCATGCTTGCTTATCACCTATCTCTCTCAGGTGTTTTTCTCTCAGTTCCTCACAGTCAGCTTGCACTTGGATAGATCTACTTTTCATTTCTTGTTTGCCTGTCTCAAACTCCCACCACTATCTTATTTTATAACATTTTTTCTCCGGCATTGCTTGTTTTCCCCTGGTCTGTCTTTCACTGGTAGTTAGGTAATTAAAATACAGCTACCTTAGTGATGGCTGTTATCACCTGCATATCTGAGGAGCAGATTGATCCCCTTGGACAGAGAATAAACTGGAAGAGAGCTTTTACATTCCCTCAGCCTAAGCACAAAAACAAGAGCCATGTTAGTGACTGTGTTAGTTTGAGAGATTTTTTGGGTTTCATAAGGTTGTATGAGCTAAAACAGACAACTGTCGGCACAGGTCCTACTTGGTCATTTCAATTAAAAAAAAACAGCCAGAACATGAACATACTGTGCTATGTAGCCACTAAAGAAGCTCTATAAGTTAAAGAGTACTGTTAGGTATTCCCACGCCTCCATTTTGACCTAAAGCCAGCTATTTTTGGTAATGATCTTGCAAGCAGGAAGTTGTTTATGCTGTTATTGAACTTACAGTATCATTTTATCTTCTTCAAGGTCTGAAAACTAAAAAGATCCTCACTTCTTTTTTTAATTTCTCTGCATTATCACCAGACTTGGTTTATGTTGGATGTTACAGCAACTAGTATAGATCTTTTTTTTTTTCATTCTGACCTTATGAACTTCATTTCCATGATTTGAGTGGAGAAATTATTTTTATCCCATTGTACTTGGTCCCCAAGGAAACAAGACATGGAAATGTTTTTCGATTCATGATTTTCCTCTGCTAAATATCAGAGATGATGAGGAAGAAAACCACTGCACTGTTTCTTATCCTGTTGTCGTGGAAATCCACGCAAAGCTCAATGCCATAATAAAGTCATGAAGGTGGGCTGATCTTGTACAAAGCTGAAATGATTTGGAATTTGGACCCTGACTTTTCTCTTAATGAGAGCCAGGAAACTGAAACACTGAAACACTCTGAACATGAAACACTCTGAACATGAAACCCTCCTGAACATTTTTTTTCTTTCCCCCTGCAGAAAGAGGACCTAATAAGAGATGCATAAAAAGATCACGTTTGATCTCAACCAACATTTCAGTGACACTGGCGCTGCATGTGGGTGGCCGTATTTAAAACCTGATCTTGTTTAAACAAAACAGTCCGTTTCCTCTGCACACCACTACCTTCACCCCCTGAGGCATCTGAACCCCCATCTTCCCACATTCCAGATTAAAGCTTCAACCACCAAGGTCTCCCTGACCTCAGGAGAGCAGACGGCATCAGACAGCTCCTGCTTCACATGCGTTTTAGCTGCTGCAGCTTGGCTGTCTTATCTTTTTCATTTTTACTGAATGGATTCACGTTTTCTTCATCCCCCAGGCTCCAGGGGGGCACGCCCACTCACCGGTGTTTGGTAGGTTTTTATGCTGACTGAATGAACATGTAAGATCCCTTACAGTGGCAGGGATGACATGAAGACCTTTTTTCCACACTTGCTGGAGAAGATTTAGAAACGCAGCAGCAGGAAGCTCTCTCTCACACACACACACACATACACACACAGTTTCACCACAGGCCCTCTGGTCCTGTGACTGACAGGAGAGGACAAGGGGAAGGGGCAGTGGTGAGATGTTGAACTGCTGCAGGCTGTAGTTTGGATCATAACATTACAGCAACTTCACAGATCCTAAGGCTGACTCCCTCTGGTCCCACACAATCTCCCTGCTGCAATTGCCCTCCATCTGCAAAGTTATTATAGGCGAGTTGTTGCAGGCACTCAATCTTAGTGTTGGCCTTATGAGACATGCAAAACTTTTTCCAACTAAAAACTTTGTAAACATAAACAGAAAATGTTTTCAGCCTCATCTTTTCAGTGTGCTGGGTAGTGTTGCATACGTACGCCTGTAACTGCTTTTAACCTGATGGACTTGGCAATTAAGCCTCTTAATGGCCTCACATGATTGGTTCCTCTAAATATTCCATTACACTTGAAACGCTTCCTCATCCTCTCCCTCCCTCTGTTGACAGCGTCTTGACTAAATCATTATATAATCAGACAGCATATGATCCAGTGCACAAGGTGAGCTACTTTGCTCCAGAGACATTTTCTTCCAGCTAGATATTGATGCAGACACTTAGCTCAACCTCAACCTCCTTCCTTACATTGTGATGTTAATGGTGAAATGAAGTAAAGACATTCAAGAGTTAAGAACAAGGAACTTCTGTAGCAGTTACCATGCAGTAAAAACTGTTTCCAGTCACACACATTGGTAAGGAGGGTTGAATTTGTACATGGGTGGGAACCACCCCTCTAAGAGGTTACCATACCTCAGTGTAACATTGTCTAGGTCAGTGTTTTTCAACCTTTTTGGAGCCACGGCAGGGCTCAACAGTGCGAGGAGGTACTTGCATTTGCTACCAAAAATATTACTGTGCGAGTTGTGATTTTAATTTGGTAGCACCTGTGCGACTACGAAAAATGACCGTTCATAAATGGGGCGAGCCCGCGAGCTAGTTCATGCAGTCAACTCGAGCAGCACTGCTATGCACATACCACGTGTCTCACACGTCATAACCATCTTGCAATCACACTCTCTCAATTGGGCGGTCTATTTAAACCGAGAGTCTACCATCCCTCTCTGCCTGTCAATGCCTTAGCTGCCCTGCGTTTGTAATGCTGCATGTTTCTTTGCCCCCACCACCACCCCAGCAACCACCTGCAGGCTCCGGGGGGGATTATGTTCAGTATGTTTTGCTCATCACTCCCAATGTCACCATGTAAATTTATTGTGAGGGGTGACGAGGCCGGAGCCTGGACGCCAAACATAAAATATATTTGCTGCTAAATAAACAATTCAAACGTGAGTTGTCTGACTGGACTTGTTTTATCTTGTGTTGAATACGTTGGAAGCTGTGGCTGGTGTTATTCCTGAACGCAGCCTCAGCTGGAAACATGTTCAGCTTTGAAACGTTTGATTTATTGACCCAATTACACCGAAAGCTAGCCTTCAGCACACCAGACATCCCCGCACCGCCCTGCCCGAGGTACAGACGAACATAACCAAGCGCTCACACAGCCTCATCTCGACCAATCACAGTGCAGCAGTGGGACTGGTTGCCGGGCAACGTACACTGACAGAACAGTGAGCGACATTTTAAAGTATTTTAGAAGAAAGACGAAACGATTAATAACACCAATATGAAGCCCATCAGTTATTATTTTAAAAAACCAACAAAACCGGATCATGTGGACTCTGCATTGAGGCAAGAGGAAGAAATGGAGCAAGGAGGAGAAATTGACGGCGAGAGAGAGTTCGTGTTAGATTCAGATGCTGTGTCTCAAGACACCGCAGAGGCAATGCCGCTGCCGTTCCCAGTCGTAAGAGATACAAGTTTAATGCTGACTGGCAGAAAGCTTTCCCATGGCTCCTTTATGAGAACACATTAATGTATTGTAAGTACTGCATGGTGTATAAAAAAACAGTTGTGAAGTCTGTTTTTTGTCACCCTAATCTTAAAGGAGATTCTGCAGTGAAACAAAGTAAATCAAACAGTCATGTCGCGTGCCGAGAAGCGCTATTAAGTGTCCTGTGTAATCAAAGGACATACATTGATGCGAGCCCTTCCCTCAAAGTTCAAGCACCTTTTGAAAAAAACTTCATTAATGTTGTGTAGAGGGATTACAGTATATCATGGCACACTAGTGTGCTGCAGCACAGTGATTGAAAAACATCAGTCTAGGTACCATGTGCAGACACTTTTTCACTGCGCACTGGTTGAAATACCACACTTCAAATGTCTCCTAAACAGTTTAACTATGCAGTGTGTTGGCTGATGCTGAGTGCTGCACGTACATCAATGAACACAGACGTGACTAAATGGACCATGAGAATGTTTTCACAAATATGGAAGCAAATAAATCTACAGTAAAATAAATAAGGCCTTTCAGCTGCTGACCCAAACTCAAACAGATACAAGGAAAGGAGAAAAAGTGAAAGAAAATAATCAGGACTCATTTCAATGAGACACCCAGGTAAGAACATCAAAACCAGCAAAAATGATTGATATATGGTAGCAAATTATATTCTGGATCAAAAAAGACAATCTCTGCAACTCTATCTTACAACATAAACAAAACACTTGTTTCTGTATCAACCACTGGTGCTTCACAGTGGCTTATTTCTATCAGACAGTTATCGAAACAGAAATTTAACTCCTGTCGAGAAAAATAGTAACTAAAACAGCAACTCAGCAGAGTTATCACCACCAGCCATGCATGTCCTCATGTCTGCACTGGTCATGCATTCCTGTTTTATGATACAGAACCCTAGTTTTAACTGCACCTGAGATCAGCTGATACCTCAAGTTGTTGTCACTGGAATGGGCTAAAACTCTGAATTGCTCCAAGTTGTTTGCAGGGTAATCATTAACATACTGACTGCAGGACAGTTCTGTATTTTTCTGTGGGTCATAACAGGGTCATAGTTTATGGGTCAGCCTCTTACAGTGAGTGTAGTTTGAACAGCACCACTCAACCGACCTCTCAGTTAATGATGCACTACTTAATGTTTAGACGCCTGGTACAGCGCATCATGACAGCGCATAAACGCCCAGCTGACTATCTCCTAACGATTACTAATTATCCCAAAGGAAGCAATTAAGGCGGGTGAAAAAATAGGTGCAGGGGCCTATCTCAACCAGAGTAGGTAATTACCATACTTAATATTTTCCCCAATATCAGATAGAGTTCACAGCACAACCCCAAAGGCAGAGTGGAGGATTACTCTCACAATAAAAACGGCACAATGCAAAGACTATCTATTATGTGCTGAGCAATCATTTCCTGGAACAGGCTCAGCCAGACACATTGAAAGCGAGGAGGAAAGCGGTTGGATTTTCTACCTATTACTTCTGTTATGAACCTGTGCATTGAGTCTTATTTTAATAATCCATCTCAGCATTGCCCAATTAGAGAGCTGAGAGACTAAAGGAAGAGCTTTGATGAGCTCTTACAAAGCCTCTTGGGATATTTCACTACATACCCTGAATCTTGGGCTACTGTACTCTTCCTTTTCTCCTTCTTGAATTTCAGTAGTTCTCTATTTCATTTAGTATATTGAAATACATTATAAGACTCCAGCCTGCTGAGGGACATTGCAAGTGCATGCTGATCTTCATCCAACAATTGCCCTTGACAACAGTCAGTCACATTAACAGTGGAGCCCATTCATGCATAAATCAAACACAAATCAAGTAGAGTTAAGATGTGTGAAGCACTGAGTCTGAGTCAGAGTCTACACCTGAAGTTTTAGTCTGCTGTTTTGCTTGACACATCCTTATCCTGCTAGGTGTACAGACGTGATGACAGCATGTTGCTCTATTGACAAATAAGTGCAGCCGGAAGGGGAAGACAAGAGGAGTGGAGACTCAAAAGGTCAGGGGTAATAGATGCCAAATTTCAGAGAGCAGAATTTTACAACCAAACTCTAAATGGTTTCCATTGAGTTCACACACGGTTAGCTAAAATGCTTTCCACACCACCTTCACATGCACCTCCAGGACATCCAAATAACTGTGACAGAAATCACAGGTAGGTAATAATTTCACAAAATTATGAGGCATGAGTTATTTAATCATAGTACACCAATGGCCAATTATATTTCTTTGAACCCAGCCCCCACAACCACACAGCCCCACAAAAATACTGTTGACTGAATAGATGTTTATTCCTCAATGCATCAATTGTAGTGGTTATTTTTGTCTTTAACTCTTTTTTTGCTAAAATCTACAGAGAAAAAAAAAACTGTGACTCACCAACACTTCACCATGCGCCCTTCAGATGTAGACAGGACAGGGAAAGCAAACACTCCTCAGGACACTCCTGTTACATCACAGTAGCATTTGCCAGCACCAGGATTCAGCAAAAACTGTCTGTCTGCCTCAGCCTGGTGCCAGGGTTTTTGAGATGCAGCGTGGCATGTGTTTTCCCTGTGTTTCCAGAAAACTATGCTCTGTTATCAGAAGCTTTATGAAATCACCCTTGTTTGTTGTGGTGTGGTTAGCAAACAGCTGTTAAACAAGCTACCATCACCGGGCGGCAGAAGTTCTGCACTACAACCAAGAAAAATATCTGAAGATGAAACCATATTTGTCCACACTTTTTCATTTCAAATATAATTGTGAATATCCTAATACCCAAAAGATAATTCCCAATCTTCAACTGTTTACACTCCCATACAATAGTTGGCAGTAATGTGCCTTAATGCTGGACGTCACATGGCATCAAATGACAAATTTCAGGTTTGGTTCATGATTGTCATTAAGGAGGGCATCAGAAATTGAGATGATAAACAACCAGATAAACTGATTTGATCATTATGGCAACTTGCTGTCCAAAGAATTCAGGCTTATCTGTTTTTTTCCTGACTTTTTTGTTATGTATTAATTGTTTTTTTTTTGTTTGTTTGTTTTGATCAGCCTTTTTTGACCTGTGAAACAAGGGGTGCAATGACACAGGTAATCCAAGGTTTGGTCCTTATCTTGGTTTTTGGGCCACGTTTCTTTCAGTGCTTGTTTTGTATGTAAAGAGAACAACTTTTTCCCTCCCAAATTGTTACTTTTATTTTGCTTGTCAGTAAAAAGTGCATTTCATGGGAAAAAAAAATTCCAGCATCACTAGTGTACTCAGTAATACAGTACTTTTCTTTTAAGTTAACAGTTACAAAACACAGCCAGACTAATCAGTCTGAATGAGCACTTCCCCTGCGTGCACCGGGGCACAGGGGGCTACTGTCCATAAGGAGACTATTACTTGGACATTAACTGTCTTAACGTAACAAACTTTGAGTAATATTAGCTTCATTTGATAAAAACTACAGCAAGACAGCGTCTCACTGTCTGGTGTATTTTAACGCCGGGATGTTAGCTACAAGGTGTTCAGTTTAATTCTGAGGGTCTGAACAGGAGATATGACTTCACTGTTGGTTTCCAGACTGATTCACAAAGAGCTGTCAGCTGCTTCATAAACACACAGTGTTGGGAAGGGTGTGTTTGATTTATTCATCCAGTCTGCCCTGTCTGTGGAATAGCTATTGTGGATTGGACATAAATTTCACAGGTAAACTCTAGGCTATTTATTGTACTGTAACACAACATGACTCCTAATTCTAAAGATAATGATGCTTTTTCTGTCAGTCAGATGTTAGAATCAATTCTTTGAGGAAGCAGTGAAAATTAAAGCATCAGGAAAAAAAGTTGCTGTATTTTTTGACCGTTATCTTTTCTGTTATATTGTGAACAAAAGTATTTTGTATTGTGAGCCCTATATTGTATTTCATGCATATCCTAAGCTGACTATTTCATTACATCCCTAGTCAACACACAATGGAGTGGAACCGGACTGCAGATGTATCTAGTGTATTTGAGGCTTAAGGTATTTGTGTGGGTGCAACGGTTAGTGCTGCAGCCTCACAGCAAGAAGGTCACCGGTTCAAATCCCCACCTCGGCCGGTGGGTCTTTCTGTGTGGAGTTTGCATGTTCTCCCCGTGCATGCGTGGGTTCTCTCCGGGTACTCCGGCTTCCTCCCACAGTCCAAAAACATGCTTACCAGGTTAATTGGTCACACCAAATTGTCCCTAGGTGTGAGTGTGTGCGTGCATGGTTGTCTGTCTATGTGTCAGCCCTGCGATTGACTGGCGACCAGTCCAGGGTGTACCCTGCCTCTCGCCCAATGATTGCTGGGATAGGCTCCAGCCACCCGCGACCCTAAACAGGATAAGCGGTATAGAAAATGGATGGATGGATGGGTATTTGTGTGTTGCATATTGTCCTGTGCAGAGCAGACTGAACTTCCAATATTTCATGTCAAACTTTGTGTGAGCTTCAAAAACAAAGTACAAATTCAGCACAAAGGGTGTGCATCATTTCAAATGACAACAACAACAACAGTCGTGGCAGCAGTAACACTCAGCATCTTGATGTCCAGTGTCCATGGATTTTTCCTCTGTATTCCTTTCAGTCGCCATCTGTAGCAGCTCTTCTTCTCTGTACTCCGGTTCATACAGGTATCCTTTTGGTTCTAAAGTGAATGAAACTTCATCGTCACTGTCACAGTCACTCATTTTGAATTTCCTAAGCTGCCTCACAATCCTTAGAGTACAAACAAAAGAATTACGATACTTGATCCAACTTACACGAGGCTACAACCGGCGCCCGAAGCATAGCTTGTTTACATTCCCCACAGCTGAAAGGAGGAGGGGGGACGGAGCGCACCAGCGCTGCACGGAAGGACACATGACCATTAGTTAGGTCCAGATAAAAGTTTATATTTCCGAAGACTTAATGCACTTAAAAAATATTTTATGTAGCGTACTCTTAAACTGTGGTATTACTTCTTGATTTTATTTCTTGTAGGCAGAGAAAATAGCCTTTGAATCTGGTATGGTATTTCCCTGTTAGCACCTATTTCCTAGTCACCAGTGATTACAGTCTATGTCTTACTGAGGGAGAGGAGACAACTTTCTACTGTATCTAATGTCCTTAGTGGTCACATAGAGCTCATACAACCCCACTTCAAAAAAACTGACCTATCCCTTTAATATACAGACGTTTCTAAAGGTGTCTTTTTCTTTAATGAGGGAATCATTTGATCCGAGTCAATAGTGGCTCTCTTGATGAAGAGCCATGATGCAGCAACAAATGTGTTTTTTACCTTATGTAACATTCTCTGAACATCTTTGGGATAAGAAATGTCCTGAGCCATTGCAGTTGTTGTCATCACAGCTACTGGACTGAAAAATTGGTAACATCTTAACTGGTAACTGAATACACTTTCTCTGATGTGGTGCTTTTAATATTAATTGCGGTAATAATCTGTGTTTAGTATTTTCCTGTTGAGGACCAAGTACGACTGGTTATTACCTACTCTTGCTCTCAGCAGTTCTTTTTAAAGATCTACCTCCAACAGAATAGGATGAAGTTATACTCTAATATATCACACAGATAATCTTTCATCCATGCCAGTATTACATTTCTAGAGTACAGCCCTGGCTTTATTGTTTGGAAGTCACTACAACAGGTCATTTATTTAAGAAAAGTGCTCTACAAAATTTTGTAGAACTTGCTTTGGGACTTGCAGAGAACATTGAACATCTTAGGCTTGTTTACTGAGTGGAAGAGGCTGACACATGGTCAGAATAAATATTAACCCTATGATCAAAATCATCATAATGTGCAGAGTCAATCAGGGAAAAGTCGGATCTAAAAAATACCTTGTATTACTCTTTCAATTGCTTTGCTCTTTTTTTTATTGAGTTTGGTGTATACCAATTTTTAATGATTTCAGTCTTTGGTTACAGCATTCCTCATAAACCTAACTGATATTTAGAGCAGAACTTAGGAATTCACCAGACCACAAACTTCATTTGAACCCATAATTTCCTGTTGTTTAGTACTGCAGCTGTAAAATCAGGATAAATAGTTTTGTTGTTTGTTTGTTTTTGTTTTTTGGGTGCTTTCAGAGATTTTTTTTCATAAAGTTGCTCCAAATCATCAAATTTCCTGCTTAATAATACTGTTTTGTCTATAAAGTTAGAGCTTTTTTTCTTCTTGCTGGTAAAAGTAAGCCATTTGAATTTCCAAAACAATGTTTTATGAGTCTTTTAAAAAATAATTTGTTCAATTCACAGAACTTTGTTAAAATCAAAGGGCAACATCTGGTTAAGAAAAAATGAAGCCTATGCGGAAGTGCTAAAAGTTGCTGTTCGTCGAGAATCCACTTCAGGCTGGCTGCAGAAAGACCTGAAGTCAAGTCCACATCAAGCCAAAAACACTGACTTTTGTGGCATAAAAAAGCATATTTACAGCTTTGTTCTAAAACAAAAACGTGGGTCTAAAACGCTGATTTCACCATCAGCACACACTGTACGGTAGTGCTGCACGATTTGGGGAAAAGGTGCGATTGGCGATTAGGTGGACAATATTGCGATTGTACTTGCGATTTAATAAAAAAAGTTGTGTCATGAGTCAACAGACTTGCTTGGTTATCATGGAGAAAAATCAAGAAAAAAGCAGGGATGGATTACTGAGATTTTTAATTGTGTAATAATTTTCAAAATATCCAAACTTACATATATGTATGTTGTATACAAACAACGATGTACAGCACAACAGTATTGTTTTGTTTGTGTTCGAAATAGCACATTTATGCCACTTTTGCATGTTTTGAAAATTACAACTGGTGACCAAAATAACATCAAATAACAGAGGTAGAGTTTCTTTTCGTCTTGAGCACCTCACTTACTTCTTTGTGCTCCATCTTGTCTGATTAAACTGCCGCACCAGGTGGGCAGGTAGTCACATGACCAGTTGAAACAGTGACTGATTAGTCATCTCATGCTCGCTCTCTTACTCAGTCACTCACACACACACACAGACACACACACACACACACACACGCACACACACAGACACACACATCACTCACACAAACACGCTCATATTTTAACATTTTTTTTAAATAATTGCACAATTGCACCTCTTTTGTGATTACGTAATTACATGTGCTGACATTGCGATTGTGATTGCGATAATCGTGCAGCACTAGTGAATGGTGAGTGAATTTTTTTCAAACTCTGTGGTTTAGAAGTTATTAGTTATGGGTGCTCGATGGTTGTTTAAAAGGAAACTCATTGACGGCACCATGACCAATGTGGCTGCATCCGCGGATTGGCTTCATATTATGGTATCAGGAACATCGCAGAGATTTTGTTCATGTTTTATACAGTCTAAGGTTTAAATTTGATCTAGTTTGGTCATTGACAGGTTCAGTTAAAAGTGTATTAAAAACACACTGGAGAACGCAGAGTGAGAAACACACTAAGGGTGAAAACTGCATCTACTCATGGCAGTACTGGATCATCCAGAGCCCTCTTCCTGTGATGAACTAAGATCTTTTTTTTTTTATCGAACTGCATGTCACTACAGGTATTCCCAGGCTAGTCCAGGGTGTTGGAGTTAAAGCCATCTTGAGTGAAATAAAGCAGAATTTTAAATGGAGAAATGAAGTTCCATTGATTACTGCTCCCTTAATTATCTGTATTCCTGAGAGATAACCCCCCCACCCCCACCCCCACACACACACAAACACACACACACACACACACACATTCCAACTAACACACAAACAGACTGTGATTCTGTCAAAGTACTGAACTGGAATGGGGTTGTCAGCAGCGGAATTGCAACTTGTATCTGAGCAATCAAGCCACGGCATCACATAAATCAGAGCACACATCCTCAGGGGACATCTCTCATATCTGTCCTCCTGTCTCTCAGCGGACAAGGCAACTGCGAGAGCAACAAACCGACAAATCCTGAGTGTACGCACTCATGTACATGAGTATCTGTGCACACAGATTTTTTTTTTTTTCATTATAAGCTCTAACCATTTCAGTGGAGCATGCCAGGTGTGAATGTTCTGCAGCTGAATTTACATAAATACATTAATTTTATTTACAGTATTTGACTTGTTTGCAGCAGGTGCTGTGAGCATTGTGAAAATCCAATGCTGATTCCCCCTGTATGGTAAACCCACCCTGAGGATATTGAATCCTGTATATCACTGTAACCTGGAAACAACTTGTATGCCACATGCAAACACATTAAAACCTGGAAACCTAAAAATTGTCATACTTTTCTTGTGGTTTAAAGTATATCTCACAGTTTTAAAGCACCTGTAAATAGATGCCGCCTCATTCTTTCACTATAATTGTTGAAACATTATTATACTAAAGTAATAATAATGCTGCACAACATTCCCAGCATTCCCAAAATACACCCAGCCATTGGTTTAAAATTTTAAACTGAAGTTAAATAAAACTTCATCAGAGAAGAACACTGAAGTCATCTTATCACACATCAGCTATTACTATCAGGGATTACACAGACTTATCCCAGGATTAAATGACAGCCTAAAGCAGCCTTTAAATTTGGTTTAGTTCCACATCTCTAAAGACGACATAAGACAAAAAATAGTATTGCTTTCAACTTAGTGTTTCTACTGATCTGAGGAAACA
Source organism: Halichoeres trimaculatus (assembly GCF_033239565.1). Lineage (NCBI taxonomy): Eukaryota > Metazoa > Chordata > Actinopteri > Labriformes > Labridae > Halichoeres > Halichoeres trimaculatus. The sequence goes on from NW_027437183.1 coordinate 25,709,018, forward strand.
CTAATCAACGGGTACTAATCTTCTGATTCATCAACCTGTATTTATCTATCTAAAGCAAATGTAACAATCCTCAAAAAATCTATTGTATGTAAAAGTTCATATTCCTGTACCATAACGGTGCCGTCCGTTATTATCTATTTTCCCGAAGTTCATCATTGCACAGACCAAGTAAAACCAGGCAGAAGTATATTAAACTTAGTGCTAATCCATCAGCTAACCTGGACATCACTCTGACAATGTGACAAACAATAGACAACTACTGAGAGGGGAGCCTTCCAAAGCTGTGAGGGCGCTGTCCATCGTGCTGAATGTCACAGCATGCACACACACATAAAAAGCCTTAGCTGCTTTGAGACACAAAGCTAGGATAACAGTTCAGTCGATACAACTATCAACAGAATTGCACAATAACTTTAACTGAGCCTAAAGCCACGGCGGGCCACTTAAATAAGCCACACAGTCAGCAGAGGCAATTTAAGGTGTACTCACCAAGTGGTGCTTGAAGTCCACCGTTCATCATTAGAGTTATATATCCATGCTCGTACTTTGTAGTTGGAGTACTCCTGGTCCTCCTTAACGTCCACTTCTCCTCCTCGTCTCAGGAATAAGGTCCAACTTCCTGACCTCTGTCGGAGTAACTGTCCCTTTACTGTCTCATTCGATTTTTGGCCTGTCATCTTTTGGGCGAGCGACCTCGACGAGACAGGACTTGTGGGTTAGAGGCGAATTCTCAGCGCGGGTTTTCTTCTGTGTTTTCACATAGAAACCTTTAAGTCCAAGTCCAGTCGGTGTTAGGTGACCTCCAATATTTAAGACAACACAAAGATGAATTCGTTCCCGCCTCTTTTGATCTCAAACAGCCAAAAGTCCGCAGAAATGTCACTGGCGGTGCTGCAACCATATTTAAGACGCTTCAACTTCAGGGGACTGCGTCACAACAGCTAACTGGCTAACTATACTAGCTGCTAGCGCGCGTCACCGTTAACGGTAGTTAACTCACTTAAAATTATGTATTACTCAGAGAACCCGCGTTTTCTTCACTTTTTACTAACAAGTTAGAGGAGAAGTTGATATAGCTACCACTACCAGGAAAAAAGGCGGTGCATCCGTCTGGTATCACAATTTTTGCACTCAGTTAAAACCAATGGCGCGGTCAAGAAGTGTCAATCGGTACATTCAACTGGAACTATTTACTCTATGTATCACTCCGCGTTGGTAATGCGTTATGGAGTGTGTTGACTAAAGCTAGTATAAAAAGCAAACTCTTGATTCCAAGGTTCAAACGCATGGAATGAATTTTTTTCACAATCCAAAGTAGTTTTAAAAAATACGTGAAGCTTGAATGTTGCAAGAACGTAGTAAATAGAGTTATGATAAGACACCTCTATTGGTTTTAGATCTATAAATGTTCTTGCCCCTTTTTATTTTTATTATTTTTTTTATTTTTTATTATCTTATTTATTTATTTATTTTTTTTTTTTTTTAACTTTTTTTTTCAGATTTGCTTTTTATCATATGTGTCTGCAAGAGCCTTCAAGGCTTTAGGCCATGCTCTCATCATACTGCCAGAAATCAAACAATGAGGCAGTTTTTAATCACAATGGCCCACATCTGTGTAACAAACTATCTGAAGACCAGCGCTGTAAGGTTTAAACATTGTTGAAAGGATTGTAGGACACATTTAAAATAAGTTTACTTTAAACAACAAACCTGTCATTAGTAGATCATGAACTAAAGAAAACTGTACTTGTGGAGTGGTTTCTTCTTTTTTCTCAGAGCTGTAAATTAAAAGAAATCTGGCCCAAGGTCCCCTTACAGAGAAACCTTTTTGATAAAATTCCTGGCCTTATACTCCCCAGTCCACTTTTAAAGAGGATGTGATTATTTCTGGAGAGTGGACCTTGTGCTTAGATTTCCTTTGTCATATTACTGAATGATTGAATACTAATTATTTCCTGCCTCCAGATTTTTAAAAGCATTGAAAAAGGAAGCTGAAGTGCCAGGAATAGTAGAAAGGGGAAAGAGCTATTTTAGAGCTACTCAATGCTGTCTCCCAGAGTATCCAAAAATCAAAGTTTGCAGAACTAAAGCCCATTGAAACTAAAACTTATGATGAAAATGACACACTGACCCCTAGAGGAGACACATGTATTCAGAAAAAAAAACATCTCCACTCTCCTGTTACCCAGCTGTGATGTGTGAGCAGAGACAGAGACACACACAGACAAAATAAGTGGATGTGGGTTCAGAACCACAGAGGAGCACAAAAAGTAGAAACCAGCTTATTTGAAGCAATAACAACTCCCAGTGGTTTCATCAGCCAGTACCTTAACTAAGACTTTAAAGCCACACAGACAGAGGAGCTACTTCAAGAGTTTCCAAGTCTTCATGTAGGACATTCCATGAAAAGAGGATAAAAGATCACAAAGACTCTCTGGCCCAATCGTACTTGAGCTCCAGGGAGTGTGTGTGGTGTCTGTGGGCCTCCATAGCTTTGTAATTTGTGTGTTAAATCATGCATGAAGAGGAAGGAGGCTGTCCTGACATTGCCCTTACATTTGGATACCTTCATATAATGAGCTCAGTACATAAAATGAATAACACTATCAAAGTGAGTAAGTGGAGTTTTAAAATGTCTCACTGCTTTTAAACCACAGCTCCTGTATATACTTTATGGGAAATGATAATAACTATAGTTATGTGTTTGCATACAAAGTGGATGGAGATGTCACAGAATAGCCTATAATAGTCACGCGGTGTGATACATAATTTTATTTTATCTACAGATGAATTTCAGCCTGAAAATACTTGTCTGTATTCTTTCCTTTTACTCCTTGCCTGTTTTATTTCCCTGAAGAGATTTGCAAACAATATTGCATCAGTTACTAACACTTTCCACAGGGCAAGCTTGTAAGTGTAGTTTCTGCTCTTGTTGCTTTTGGGAAGGTTGATCGCATTGCATTTTAATAAAAATGGAAAGTAATTTCATTACTTAGAGTGAGGAAATGTCTGGGAGAGGTAATGTTAAAGTGCCTGCTATTTTGATTAGTCAGTTGTAGAAATTTCTCTTGGACCTGGGGGACACACTTTTGTAATTTTGGTTTGACTGAGGATATTTCACATGACAGCCTGTAGCTGTGTTTTTGTCTGCATCATGGCTGCATGAATTTCAGGGTAATACTCAACACTATCCACTGTTAAATATGCTGAAATAGTTTGTGCATGAACTGAAAAATCTGTAGTATAATCTCTGGAACAGGCTGCAAAAGTTACAAAACGACTTGTGGTACCTGCTTACATTCAATTCTTTTAAATCAACCTCCATTTCATCTATGCATTAAAGAGCTCCATTATAGCTTTCTCAGAAAATAGAAACATGTTGTTTCATCTTGTCGTCTGTGTGACAGCAAGACAACATTTACATCACTACCTAGAAATGTGTTCCCACAAGAGAAGAAGTTCTGGCACAGTAGCCTGGATTTGACAGTCAAGGGAATGTGTGAAAAGAAAGAGCTGCTCTTCTTGCGAATCAAGAGTGTTGAAGATTGAAAATAGAACAGATGCGTGTTCTGTCTTGGGTCTCACAGCTGCTTGCGTCAGATATTGATGATGATAGGACGAGACAGTGCGCTGTGAGGATTGAACTTTTAACTCCCGCATTGTGTTTATGATCCTTGCTGTGTTTAGCAGAGTGATACCTGCATCAAACAGGAAAAGTAAAAGCTCAAGCTTCATGTAAAGTTTCCAAAGAAAAGTTGTCAAACTGAAAACAACCTGACAAATTTAGAGCAGAAAATATTGAATAGGGATTTTCTTATTCAGTGCAGATTGTGATAAGAAACATTCATTAAAATTTCTTTGCTAATGCTATAGTCACCCGCTGATGCTTGAGGATCGTTTATTTTCTAAATTGTGGCAATAATTGTAGGTCACTCTGCCACACGGGAGAAAAGATAGTGAGAGCAATCAAACCCAATCAAGGCCAGGATGCACTGGGTGTCACAATCATCTCTAATTGTGAAAGAGGGGTGTTATTGCATGTTCATCTTGATAAACTGAGGATCTCCAGCTGTGCAGCTGATTGCAGATGTTGATATAATGGGACTGATTGTATGATGTGCAAAGACCCAGCTGCAGCTCAGCAGTATTATAGATTGTATTACACATCTAGGGTGAAAATACCCCCCACCAATGATAAATAAATATACAGTGTGTTATTCTTTGTGCAAATTGATCCTAAGCAAGATTACACATTTAGAATCTGCTTTCACAGGTTATGTGCATATACAACCTCGTTTCCTAAACTGTATCCAAGGCTCAAAGTGACTCCTAGACTCTACAGAGTATGCAAACAAAATACCTCACAATTCTAAATCAATAAGAAGTCTTGGTTTGATAGAGAGTGAACTCTGTGTTGGCTGCTGGAACTTCGTTAACTGCTACAAAACTTTGCATGATTTTTGATTTGAGTTCAAGATTTTAAAGTCACAACCACTTTACAACTTCATAGATACAGCATGCTGACTTATACCGTGTACTTGATAACACAAATTTGCAGCACTGTACTTTTTTTGCATGTATTTTTTGAGGCTCTGTTGTTCTCAGTGTTGTGCACACTTTTTTTAATGAACTTTGCGAGGATTTCATATTTAAACTCTGTCACATTTTGTTAGTCAGCCACTGTTTGAGGAATGGAAAGCTCAATATGAACCAGATTCTTTGAACCAGTCTCTGCTTTGCTAGTTGATATCACTTTCTTTAACTCATATTTTTTCTGCTACATGCAATGTCCATGCACTGTTTGTTTACTTTTTTGGTCTCACGGGGTCTCAGAAGATGTCGTCTGCGTTTGTACGTGTTTGTCATCATTACACTCAAGGGCACCAGCTGCATGTGGTGGGGCACCTGAAAGACAGTGTTGTTGCAGAAATATGTGATGCCTTTATGATGAAATAGTTTGAAATCGTGGTGCAGATTGAAATCATTTCTGGTTTTACTTGGTAGCTGACATGTGTAGTTCTTGTCAAAGGGGTACAACTCTGACCTTTGACCTTTATTACATGCCCTCAAATGTCTTTTTCTTTAGCTGTCAGTACAAGCAAAAAAAGAAAAAAAACACAACCAACCAAAACTAAAATTGAAGCTTTTTTAAAATGACTGAAATTTCCATTGTAAGATTTAAAAAATGATCAGTAATTCTGCATGTATGGCCTGAATGCAAATAATTTTCTCCCATAGAGGAGCCCCTGGAGGGCTCTTCATCAAGTTTCCCTTAAAAGAGAGGTACCCTGAAGGGCCCTTTATCATATTTTCTCCATTGGAGGAGCTTTTTAGAGTCCTCTGCATCATATTTTCACCACCCACCATGTTTTCTCCTGACCTCAGTCACCTGGTGCTGGAGGCAGGAGACATTCTGTCCGAAAGCCTCCTGTGAGTAGCAGTTGCAGTTTGGCAGATTGGCTGGTAGCAGAATAACACATCACCCCAGTTGTTTTACTCTAGACATCTTTCATCCATCTGTGTTTCATCCACGAGATCGATTTTCATATTCTTTAATATCCCATTGCCTCTATTTGTTTCTCTTTACAGGAATAGATAAAGTACTCAATGCATGGGGGAAGGATGATTAATTAACCTCTTATCTCTCTGTTTCTCTCATCCCTCTTTCTCTGAGCTCTTGGCTCATCAGGCCTTCCTCAGAGGGAGTGTACACAAAGCCAAGAACCCAGGAAGTTTGTTTGCAGATAACATACAACTATTTCTCACCCACTACAGTGCCTCGAAGATATCAAACACTCATTTGTTCTTAACATGAAACACATGACAAACCATCTTGATCCTGGATCATGGACTCTAAATGGAACATTTAATGTGATTAGATTAACATTAACTATTAACCTGCTGCAGGGTTTTGACCAATTACTGTCAAAGATTTTCAATGTCTTAGTTATTCAAATAAGTATTATTCAGTGCCTTTGAATCATCTTGAATTCAAACTACATTAAGCAAGCTGAGTAAGAAATCTGGTCCTCCATTCCACATGTCTATGTTTTTTTTTTTAATCGAACTCATCTGGATTACTGTGCTGGGTTGTTTTTTCTGTTCTCTAAAAATGTAAAACTTACCCAAACTTTTTCTAATTTACATTTTTATCTATAATGGATCCTCAAAGGGGCTATGAAGAGTTTTTCCCTTCCAGATCAGTGGCGATTGCTCTAACACTGCAAGGGAAGCTCAGCTTCCCCTAAAATGTCCCCAAAAAAGTGGTGATATGTACAGCTGTGTGTACATTTCATTGACAAAATATGAGCTAGAATTCCTTCATCTTTTGTTCAGAATCAGCTCCTATCACAGGTAACTGGCTCCACCTCCTTCTAATTCAGCATCTGAAGCGTCTCAGCACTTTAACACAGTAGGACGCTGAGCTTCTTCTGACTTCAGCAAGGCAGCGTAGAGTGGGTAGTTCCACTGTGAAAACTGGACGGTCATTGGATAAACGCTGGGCTTTGTCCCGCCCATCGGACGCTCAGTGTCTCTGGGGGTCTATGAGGCAGTGGGCTGGCCTGGATGCTGGGCTTTTGCATGATGATTGGATGATCTGTCTGAGGCCGAATCCCTTTTTGATTGACAGTGAAATGAGCCAGTCAGCGATCTTGAAATATAACCCTCCACTGGAGAATCTTCTGAGTTTTAAAGTCAGTTGTTCTGGACTGATCCGGAGACTTTATCGATCCCCAGCGAGTTTACATTTCTTAAAAATGACAAGCGTAGGGAGAACACTGGTAAATCCCTGGAAAAAACACCTAGTTGGTACGACAGGGTCACAGATCATTTTCTTGAAGAGGAATGGAGGGTAGAATTGACGTTAAAATAAATAAACAAATTTGTGACGTGGGCCGGAAAAAAATTAGCTTCCCCTTCTTGACTGACCAGGAGCCACCACTGTTCTTGATATATGCCTGATCCTAATCCACACTTTAAAATGAGATTATCAGTGCCAATATGAATTATTCTTAAATGCTACTTCTGAGCTTCTCAACTGGGTCGGCCGGACACGACTGATTTACGGCACATATAAGTCTCAGTGACAACACCACACCAGTTGACAAAGTTTAGTTGTGAGACGAGAGATCTGTGTTTTTCTGTGATTAATTTTGGTAACGTTGGACACGGGAGCCAAACTGTCAGACAGAAAAAGGACAGCAGGGTGGAAGAAATCTAAACAGGAGAGTGACAGAGCATGGGCTTAAAGCTGAAAAACAACCTAAACTGTTTGGGATAATTTTTACTCTAACCCACAATCAGCAGTTATTCTGCAATGGTCTGTTCAAACTTGAGAGTCTATCAATAAAATGAAGAGTGAGGTTACGTTAGCTCTGATTGGTAGATAAGCACTGACAGGACATAACAAGGATTCACTCACATTACACATTATGGACACGTCTCAGAGCACTGGGATGAGAGTAAAGCTAAATATAGCCAGCTTCAAACAACAGTACTGGGTAAGTGTTGATGAATGCCTTACCTTGTTGCATTGTATTGGGTAAACAGTTGTCTTGAACTCAGAAAAGTAGTGTTGGAAAGAAGATCCAAACTCCATTTACTTCTATCAAACACACGCCTTGTTGAGAGTCACGTTTCCATGACAGTGTGCGTGTAAAGGTGTTGCTGCAGTCTGATTAAAACAGATCCTTCTCACAGCCTCTTTAATTGTGTGTGTGTGTGTGTGTGTGTGTGTGTGTGTGTGTGTGTGTGTGTGTGTGTGTGTGTGTGTGTGTGTGTGTGTGTGTGTGTGTGTGATTGAGACGAGTAGAGCCCTTAGTGACATAAAAAAGCAGAGCCCCTTAAGGTCCATGCAGGCTTTTTTTAAGGCTTCCTTAAACTTATTGTTTTGGTTTTGCAGCCTCAACTTTGCAGTTTTAAGTCACTCCTACCGCCCTCATAAGAGCCTTTTAGCCAGAGCTGCTGAAACCAAAGTCAGGCAGAGAAATACAAATAGTGACCTGCTGGTGAACACAGTGGAGCAATTAGCAGCTAAAGAGCTTTGTTTTCCTCTCAGGAGTTACCGGAGAGTGAAGCAGAACTAACAGAGGAATATTGGTCTTAAATTTGTCAAGTGGCCTAAAAGAGGACTCCAACTGCAAGCTAATTGTGCGTTATTTCTGCTCAATATGTTTTTGAAGATGTCAGGCCGTACTGACTTTATGAGGTGAGAATGTTGCTTTTTTTGTTTGAGGCTTGTTGCATGAGTCATGTATTGAATTATGCAAGCCTTGTATTGTATCTCTCCATAGTCTGAGGTGTCTTTTTTTTTCTTGTACTCTAAAAATCTCAAAACACACTGGGTAGCAGGTACACTCATTTTTAATTTACACATCAAGTAAAAAGAGAAAAATGCATGCTCAGCAGTTACATAAGCCATCAGCAACCTAGAAAACACAGTCTTGTGTGAAGCTTTTTCTGCTTATTCCTTGGGAGGACTTGTGAGGCTACTTATAGAAACATGTTGGGCCTCACAAACACACAAGATAAAAGAATCACAGAGCATCACAAGCAACCCATCGCACATCAAATGGCATATTAGATATGGATCCATCTCAGAAGTGGGATATGGATTCCTTCAGTGTGCCACAGACTTACATACAAGGGTCCACATTTGAGGTTAGATTTTCTGCACAGCAAAGTAGCATTAGTGTTTTTTTTTTTTCTCTGGCACTGTTTTGTTTTGGCCTGTTAAGTGCTTTGCTGACCTGCTGTGAACTTGACCAAGGCTTAACAAGAGACAAAGTGCAGCAGAGAATGTAAAAGAAGTAATTACGCAGTAGAGAGACGTTTTGGAGCACAGAATGACTGGAATATTTTTCTTGTTGTTTGCTGAAACAACATCAAAGATTCACCACACATGACATGCCAAGCAACAGTTGTGTTTTATGCATGAGCAGCTTTCTTTAAAAACTACCCATTTGTTTCTGGGGACACAGTGTTATTTTGAAATAGGTCATTCAAATTGTACACTCAAGCGAGCACGGCATTAATGACTGTCATCTCACACAGCCATGTCAGTGTGTGTGCATGAGCACAGAGAGGGAGTGAAAGGCAAACCAGTTGTTCATGAAAATAAAGTCCCAAGTGTCTGGACAAGAATTAATATTTATTTCCTTCGTCTTTTCCACCCTTTGTTGAAAAAAAAAAAAAAAAAAAATCAATGCCAGAGTCAATATCTCCAAACCCATTCCTAAAGTACACGCCTGTTCTCCACTTCCTCCACCAGCTGCGGGTGAGTTTAGGAGGAGAGAGATCAGATCTGGAGAAGTCAAACTGACACATGGAGTGGTACAGCTCCTCTCTCCTAATAGCTCCAGCTTCCTGTGTAATTGCTTCGCTGTGATTGACAGAAGAAAGTTACACCTCGAGTCTTAAACTCCTTCTTTCTGATAGGAGAGGATGACAGTAATTTCACATGAAAAGAATTCAGGAATGGTTTAGGGCCCAGTTCAGTGTAAGGTTAGACATACAGACAGTAAAAAGTGCTTTTTATTCTATAAAATATTTCTAAACTTGCACCTTAATGAACCTCTACACTCACACAGAACCTACAGCCACATTATATTTAGTGTTTCTCTGCACTGTTCCTGGATCATTTTTTGGAGAGTCAGTCTGAATACATATGTTTCCCCTCACTTCTCTATTTATATTTAGCCATTATTTCCAAGTTGGTTGTTATTAGAAATATTTGAAATCAATAAACTTCAATAAAACTTCTGTATTAGTTTTGTAGCTATTTGTCCCTGTTTTTCTATTCATTGTATATAGGTCCCAGATTCAACGTTACCCCACCTAATAGTGTGCACAATCAGTCAGTTTCCAGTCACGTTCAGCAGTTCACTCATTTCTTCCAGCTCACATTGCATCATCATAGTATATGAATTGTTTCACATTTAGTAAAAGCAAGAGTCCCTTCCTGCTTTTTGACTCTCATGAATACCAAGATCTGTTTTTTTTATAACAGGATTTGGTGGATGCTTTCATTTTTAATGTTAGGTGGGCTTTCTTTACGAGCCCTGTGGGATTTCTTTTCATCCCATCAGCGCAATTTTTTTCGTGAGTGTCGATTCCCTGTCTTGTTTTGACCTTTTTCTTTGTACAAATTAAATAACAAGAAAAGAAAACAAAATTGTTTTGAACTGAAAAAAAAAACTGAGCTACAGATACTGACACAGGATCTTTTCCTCTTTTGTTGGGGGATATCTTTGTTGCACAGACCAAGCCCAAACACAAATAAATCTCCCTTGAACAGAGCTGCATATTGTACAAACTTAGAGCAAACTATGATACTCAGAAAATAGGATGAAATCGAGCACATATTCCAGGCTAAAAGTAACACAGCTACTGCCAAAGAAAGGACAGCAGAGTATCAAAATAAAAATATAATAACTGTGTGCATGTGCAAAATGAGGCTTATGATATCAGTTACTCATTGGGTCACGAGTACATCTGACTATAGTTATATCTGTAGACCAGATGTTCAATTGATGTCACTTGGACATATTTATCAGGTGTTTGACAATTTCAGAACTGTTCAGACCCGGATGATGTCAAAAAGACTTAGAAGCATTAAAATACAAATAGTAGAAAAGATTAAATAATTCAAATGCTGGCCTACTTTCAAATCTTTTAAATACAACAAGTTTAATGACTTAGGGCTAAACTTGGTCTCTATTTTTGGCATGGTATTGGTAAAAAGTGGTTGGATGTAGGAGGTGGGAATTGTTGTGTGACTCAGTATGATACACAGTACTGGGCCCAGGACATTTTCTGACATATGTGCACTGCTGTGAGTCTTGCCCATTGTGGTAGAAATGCCTCTCTCATTGTCACAGTGAACTCCATGGCTCATGAACTCCACCTATCAATTTGGTTTTGAAAGTGATGAGCACATCTCTGAACTTCATTTCACTAGCCACAGTTACACGAGGAGTTTTTCGTCTTTCGGAAAGGAATCTTTCTGAATGACTTTTCTGAAAACAATAATGAATATGGAAAGGAATACTCCAATCACTGGTCTATATGTGCCACTATAATCAAACAAAATAGTCAATAGGGCATGCGCAAACAAACGTAAACAAATTGAGGGACGTCTCTAGTTGTGTCTTAGGTCATATCTGAGCATGGAAGAACGCACCTTGACAACTTTTCATTTGTGGGAATACATGATACCTCAATCGATTTGGGGAAAGGAATATTCCATCCCTGTGAAACCGATTAAATGTCCATTCGGATTGGCACTTTTCTTTCGGAATGAGGTGTATACGAATGTTAAATTCTTTCAGTTTGAGCAAATAAACCGAATGTATATTTTAGAGAGGAGTTATTTTAAGTAATTGAACAGTTTGTTGTTGTTGTTGTTTTTGGTCCTTTCATTGTTTTCAATGGTTTGAGGTACATTTTACATTCATTTAGAAAAACACAAATTTGGGGAGAGGTTTCAGGGTCCTGTTTTTATGAACCCAGAATTTGAAAGATACCAGAATTGTATTACAGCAGAATCATCACATTTGGTTTTTGATCTTACACCAAAAGTTTAATCGTTTATTACAAATACACCTGGAAAGGATTGACTTTTTAATTTTACAGTTGATGCAAAAACCACTTCCATATCCAATCCACAGATGGTTTAAAAAGTGATTTGGTGGTTTGGATGGGCTTCAATGAATTTGTAGAAGTAAACACCTCTTTTACTACAAGAAGAGACAAGATTTATTTTCTATATATTTTTTTTCTTTCACATCAGTTCACCTTTATCTCACAGGCTGTCTTACCTTAGTGTTGTTGTATTGTTGTTGTATTGTTGTATTGTTGTATTGTTATAATGTTGACTTATTCCAGTGGGTGGTGGTAATTCACCTAAACCTGAGTGCCACCTATAGACCTGCATACATAAAACAGTGTTAGCACTGTGCATTGTAGGAAACAGTAAGCCAGGTAGACTGGTCTGCTGCATAATGAGAAATTTTACCAGATCAGTAGGATATCCAAGGAATCGTAGCATTCTGTTTTCTACATACTGAATTTTGTCCAAATAGGTAGGCACTGCTCATGTGTGGTGTATATAAAAAGCGGTTTGGAAAACAGCCTCACTCTGTTTTGACTGAGCATCTTCCTCAGAAAATTAATGTTGTTTATACTTCTCTCATGTCATCAGTACCACCATGAGAGGTTATAAAGTAGTGTCCAGTATTGTCAGGTCTAGATGCTTTAATTTTCAATTAAACATCAGGATTTTGCACCAGAACTTAAATATCCTTATCACAGAAGCTGGGGCGATGATATGTTGCTTATCAGTCTTTGGTCTCTGTCCCCTCGTTGGAAGAACACAGTGCATTAATCCGGTCCATTTATCACTCAACTGATCCCTGTGCCATGTCCTGTCATGATCATGTCACAGGTTTCTGGGATTAAAGAAAGTAATTCTCTCAAATGGCTTGCTCCTACACATATTCCAGATTATTTCAGGGACAGTTGTCCCTGAGGAATAACAGTAGATCCCCAAACCCAAGATTAGACATTAAACCACCTTGCTTACATAAAATCTTGCTTTGTCTCTGGTCTGTGCAGGTAATCATACAATAACTAATGGAGCCACTCATATCATCCCTTTTTGACCTTTCATCTCTTCCCATAGTACAATCTATTTTTCATTCTCCCTTAAAAAAGAACGGCTCTTCTCCTCCATTTTCTGTTAACACTGCACAGATTTCAGTCTTTTTAGGGGACAAATGTCACAAAAAAACAACTTTTTTTGACTGACTGTGGGGATTTAAGATAAGCTGGATGAAAAAGTTAAATTCTGTCCTCAGGTAACACTGGGGGGAAGGTAATAGAGTATCCAAAATCAATAAAGGCATGCACAGTAGATTTAATGCCTGTGTGCCAATTGTTTGACTGTGCCCATAATAAAACAAAAGGCTGAATGGATGCTGCTGTAAAAGTGCAGTGTAAAACAATCCATTTTTCATTTTTTGGACCATGTCAGGGAGTATAAAGTTGAGAAACTTTTCTTAAATCTAGAGAAGTGTTAATGGAAAACATCTCTGAGACTATAATTGATTGGAGTGAATTAACAGTATTTGAATATTTAATTATCAACAATGTTACTAAAAGTTGAATCAAAGATTGAGACCAATTTTCAAGGTGGACCTATGTTTTCAGTTGAACAAGTGGATTTTAAATGTACATGAAAAGTGAATTTTTTTTTTATATTATTTCATCACAAAACAAATGGCTATTGGCTAAACTAAAGATGAGAACGTGTGCAATAATGAGCTTTACTATGACTTGCTGGTTACCAAGTATTCTGAAAACAGAAGTTTGCCTCCATGGATTTCACTAATTTATGCTCAACTACCCCAAAACACAGCATAAAACACCTAAATCCATCATGTGGGAATGCAGATTTCTCTGGAATTCATTCTGCTAATGGTGCAACATCTGAATATAAAAATTCAGGGCAGGGTTGATGGAGAGACATTGGAGGAAACTCTTCTCTCCTCTTTCATTAGGACTGTAATTAATGCCAGCGCAGATGGATCGGCTGATTAAATGGCGTTATAGGGCTGGGTTTCAGGAGCAGAACTGCCTGCTTTATGGGAAAAGCTGACATGAATATTTCCTCTTGAAACAAATGAGTGCACGCTGTAAAAATATTCATTTGAACATCCATTATGTTAAGGCTCTAATATGGATTTAACCATTTTGTGAGTGCTCTTGATTTACTGGAGGTGACTCAAAGTCCTTTTGTAAAATTTAAATGAGGCTTTTTTTATTTACATCATTCTGTTTACTGATTTCATATGTGAAGCATTCAGAGCAGGAAATCAATTTGAGAACCATCCGCCATGGCAACTTTTTCATTTATTTTATATTCTTCTTTATAATACAAGTTTGAAAATGTCATTAAACCCAAATGCATCCAACAAATATCCATTTTGCCATGCACTTAAGAGCACAAGGGAATGTTTTAGTCAATAATAAAATGATTTCAGTCTCCAGTGGGGTGTGACTGACAAAAGAAAATTGAACTTTGGGATCATAAAAGCAAAAATAAACATTAATTTAAAAATGTGGGAGGGGGGTTGAGAGGTATAAAAACACATTGTCTAAACATTACAAGAGTGCATGCATTACCCTTACTAGTGCACAGTTTTTTTTGTGTGTTTTTAGCACTTTTCAAAAGTAATGTTCCATGAAATCTAAAACTCTTTTTTTTTTTGGCTCTAGCTAAAGGCTAACTAGCCTGTATCTTAGGCTGTATCACTCTCCTATTTAGCTTTTTCTGCCCTTCTGTCCTTTTTTCTGTCTGACATTTAGACCCCAGTGTCCACCATCACTACAAATTAAATACCGAAATCATTTTCATCAGAGAAAAAAACTCAGATCTCTTTGTTTTATCTCTTCTCACCACTCAACTCCGTCAGCTGGTGTTGTCATAGAGACCTAGACGTGTCAGTCTGGTTCTGGTTGACCCAATCGAGAGGCTTATAAGTAGCAAATTAAAATAACCTGGAACCAACAATATTGGTGCTGATGATCTTATTTTAAAGTGTGGATTATGGTCAGGCATATATCTAGGAGGGCGACTTTTCAAGATTACTTTCAAACTCCTCACAGCTCCTTTAAACTAAAGTATGTAGAATAGAATAGAATAGAATAGAATAGAATAGAATAGAATAGAATAGAATAGAATAGAACAGAATAGAACTTTATTGTCATTGTAACAAGTACAATGAAATTGAAGTCACAGCAGCAATCAAGAAAACAAAAGACAAGAAAGTGTATAGAAAGTGCAAAAAGCTCCATAAGAAAATAGATGCTGACAGCTTGTCCATCATTGTACAGTTCAGCCAGCCTCCACCTCCACAGGGTTCAGGACTGAGCTTCTTCAGTCATGCTCCATCTCTGTCTCCTGAATCCTGTCTGCTCACAGCAAGTGAAGTTCTTCCAACATGGCGTTGGTGTCTGATGTTAGCTCCGTTAGCCATGTCTTTGAATAGCATGATGCTACTCTGCCCTCTGGTATTCCCTCTGTTGCTGGGTTAGCACAGCTAGCTCGTCCATCTTATTGGAGATAGATCTTACATTCTCAAAAACAATGGGTGGAAGGACAGGTCCATGTCGTCACTTCTTCGCTCACACCTGAGAACCAGCACGTCGTCCTCACCTCCTTCTCCTCACCTTGTGGGAAGACATCAGGCCTTACACCAGTTAGCGTTGACATGCTACAGGCTGCTAACAGCTGAGTTCACATGCAAACAATGCAGCCTTGATCTCATATAGAATCTCCAGACAAACACAGGAGAAAAAGGAGTAAAAATATCACTGAAGCCACAAAAAGTTTGGTGTCCGTGACCAATACATGAGCCATACAAAGTAATGACCCACTCCAAATACAAAGATTACGAAAAAGAGACGAAAAAATCACAAGAAACGAACAAAGAAGGGAGCTGCTGCAAAAGGCAGCCATAGCCAACAGGGCGGCGCCTAGCCAACCCTTTAGTTATTCATATCATTATAAGTATACATATGTCTGTGGCCTGGTCAGAAAATTTCAGTGGCCTAAGTGTAACCCACATTAAAAACCCATGATGTAAATAAATTAAGTTATCATTAAAATGAGCAAACAAGTGATTAAAATACATAAATATGATTTAAATGGTTAAAATGTATGTATTTCATTGATTGAGGGTCAGTTAAAAACGTTTTGATAGCCCTTTAATAGAAACATTTAAGAGTCTGCCTACAGAAATAAAATTGACACTTCCCCTTTAAGAGACTCGATGCACTCACGTTGTAATAGCTCAGCTCAGAGCGCGAAGCAGATAGCAGAGGAGAAGCAGTGATTTATCAGTGACTAAACTGCCAGAACCTATAGAAAGAACTTACCTGGTCGGGAATTATCAACACCTTATCCTTAAGAACCACAGCGGTTTTGGTGAGTTTAAACTCCTTTGGCTGGAACTTTGTCCATGATGTATTTTTTTGCCTGTGATGTTTATACGTGAGCGAACGGACATTAGCTTGAAGCTAAGAGCAGCATTACAATTGTGTAGCAGACAAATTGATTGTAAAGCTTTATTGAATTGATTTAAATTAACAGAGTAATGTATCTTTTTTCCTCATGACCTGTTGTGCAGGTCAGGTATTTTCCCCCTTGTTGTCGTTTATGTGAACTTGTTTGAAGCTGGATATCGCTGAATGTGTGAAACGATTCCCACAGGAGGAGAGACAAGATGGCGAGCCAACCCATGGACAGTCATCTCAGAGCCCCCGTTTCCTCGTGCCAGTGACAAGGTTTGCTGCGTGTTGATGGGCTTGGTGAACTTGCTGCCAGAGCGGTAGGAGTATCGGATACATATTTTTCCTTCTTTTTTCCTTTTTTATTTGTTCCTTGGAGCTAAAATCACTCAGAAACACACCTGGGTTTTGAACTGAACTGGATACAGGATTTTGAACTGAACTTAAGCTTGAACTCATTGAGTTGGAACTGGGTTTGATATATTTCAAGCAGAGTTTAAAGTTATACTTTATACTGTTTTATTTTCACAACTGTCATGTTTATGATTTACACTGTGTATGGTATATTATATCTCATCTTATTTGGGTTATAGATTTGAAACTAAGATACTGATCTTTCATCCGTGAAAAGAAAAAGAGTTAACTCGAGAAAGATAACAAGGCTTTATTAGGAACAAATTGTTAACTTAAATTAAGATAGTTAAATAAAGACTGGTCTAAAATAAAAACATGTATTAGCTGTCTTATTTAAAGTAGCAATCCTAACTAATACTTACATCCAAACTAAACTACTTCCAAAATAGTTTAGGGAGATTAATAGGGAAATTTGGTTATATATCTGTTTTCATTCTGTGAATTTCTGTTACCTTGTTTACACCTGCAGGATTATAAATTGTGTTGATGTTCATTATACAGCATTGATCAGTTGCGATCTGTAAAGCGCAGTGTTTTGCTTTTAAAGTATTCTGGTCTGTGGTCTGTTTTATACCTTTACTCCCACTCCTAACGAACCTAATACTGGTCCAGTAGCTTTACTGTTGTATAGGTTGATACAAGTGCTACATAAGTGATTAAAAAATGTTCCAATTTTCCATTAATTAGTGACTACAAATTATTATTTTCAAACCGTATATACCCAACTTGCTTTCTACTTTTTCGAAGTAGTGCTATCATGAAGCTGCTAACAGATAATACCTACATCTGATCAGAAACGAATCAGAAGAAAAAGAGGAATTGTCAGCATTTAACCAACTCAGTATTGTCTCCATG
The DNA here is from genome assembly GCF_033239565.1 of Halichoeres trimaculatus. NCBI lineage: Eukaryota > Metazoa > Chordata > Actinopteri > Labriformes > Labridae > Halichoeres > Halichoeres trimaculatus. Next base: position 25,726,358 of record NW_027437183.1, read on the forward strand.
GGAACAGGCATTTGACATCTCCCAACAGAAAGGTTTCAGAGATGCTACGCCGGAGCTAATTGCTTTAAAAATCAACGGGTTTAAAAAGCAGTCCTGCTATGAGTGGAGTGATGTGAGAGTCACACGATTCCTCGTTCTTTGTCTGTCACTCTGTCTGAGCTGACCATGCAGCATAAAACATCCATGTCAGAGCAATCTGCCATCATGTTTAAAGATGTAGGAGAGGAGGTGTTGAAGGAGAAAACAGTAGATTGTAGGTGTAAAAACAAACACATTTGCCGCTGCAGAAGACAAACATCTTTGGTGTTGAAAATCCAGACGATAAAGATGACGGATAAACACTCTGCCTGTGGATAATGCACAATCTGTAATTACCCCACCGTGTTTAAAGTGTTTTAATCTGTGTATCTGTGTTTCTGTGGGGGTGTCTCTTTTCAGAACAATCAGAAAAATCGTGAAAGTTAATGAACTCCACTTATTCCCACCGTGATTGCTTTCACCTTAATTGTTTGACAAACAAAGTCAGAACTCTGGAAGAGAGGGATTTTAATTCACTTAGTGCAGCGCCAGAAGTCATCCCCTGAATGTTTGTGATGTTTGATACGACACGTACACAGGAAAGCTGTGTTTGATGTTCATAGCCGTCTGAGGCATTGTAATTATGTTTGTATGCTTGTTTTTGGAGCACTTCAAACAAGCCTCGTTACCTAAATATAACATAGATAATCTCAAATATATGATGGTAAATTGGGCCCCCTACTGATTGATCCATCCTAAGGTGATCTGAGGTGGTAGCCTTTTTGTCGCATTGGCTTGACATACAGCCTCGTCTTTATAGAGTGAGGAGCGAGCCAAGTTTAATAAAGGGCAGCTCCTCTTTTGTGAGCCAATGCTCAATAAAAATTCATAAAATGTTTTACTGCACCATAAGAGCTCCGTCAATAATCCCTGTCATCTTCCTGCTCACAGTTTTGGGGTTGCTCAGTTGACTTTTATTTTTGGTTGATGTGTCCCTGACATGTTTAGTTTATTGTCCATCACAAATAGGAAATAAGTTTTGCTTTGTTGTTTGGAGATATTAAACATTTTGTGTCGCACTGAACACCAGAACCATGTGGTGTGGAATTGCTCTGAAGAAAAAAAGTCTTATTTTTGAATGCTGCCTAACATGTCTTCAAAAAAAAAGATTGTTTTTACTTATTTATTTCACAGTATTCTGCCCTGATCTGGAGAACATGACAGTCAACTATCACACAATGAGCCGTTATGGCCACAAATAAATCCACTCCCCATGATGTCTGTGTGTCATCCCTCCTGCTGTGGCCCAATTTTGTTCATCTTTGAACTTCTCGTCTTTGTAGAACTAAAGCAAAGCTGTTCAGCTGAACAAAGTTGTGATGAGTCAAATACTCAGGGCTCCAGTTCTTTAGCATTTAACTAAATCCCTTATTACCCATAACACCAAAAAGCATTTGACTTTATTTCCTCTCAAGGCTCAATTCATATTTGCAATTAAAAAAAAGGAATACTTGGCATCACTAAATCCTCACAATATACAAAACCCCAAATTTTGCAATTCTTTGTTGCACTTATATTTCCCCTCTGGGTTATCTTTACACCACTTTTTTCTAGCAAATGCAGGCTAATGTTATGATCATTATTAATGTCCCTCCACAATGTCTCACTGATCTGTCTCAGAGATCGTACCTCAGTTGTTCTTGAAGCATTTCCTCTTCATCTCACTTGACTGTGAAACACTCCTCTTCACGAACAGAATAGCATCCAGGTTTCAGCAGCACGTTGAGACTTTTGGCACTTTTAGTCAAAACCCTCCACTGCCTGCGCTGTCCCTGAATAAGCCAGATTCACTACAACTGCCAAGTGACTCAACACCCCTCCACTCAACATGTCAGGGAAACAGGACTAATGATCCACATCCCAAAGCAAAGCGTGCAGACGTGTGGCTCGATTCGTGGACATGTGTGCGTGATGCTACCTGGAAACAGGCCATTCCCACTGTTTGCTCTCTTCTCATGGCTGTGTCGGTGGGCTCTGCTGCCAAAAAGTGTCACAACACCAGCCAACTTTATTTAAATTCAAGTGTGTGTATGTGTGTGTGTGTGTGTCTGTAAGTGTGTGTGTAGAGATATGTATCACTTTCTGAACGTGTGTGAGCCAGCCTGGCACGAACTCATTATAACTAGTGGGGTGAAAAGAGAACACTGTCATCATCTTGTCTCAGCATGAGCTCCTTTTCAGATACACATCTGAACATCTTAAAATGAGGTGAAAAAATCCATATCAGCAGCTTCTTTGTGAGTTTATTAAAAACAGGAAATGTAAAAGCACAAGTATATTTAGTTTGCACTTACAAGCAGAAACAGTCGCACATGAATCAAGAACCTTTATTTCTGTTCAGAGATTTTTTTTTCTTTGACTTCTCAGTTTATTTAATTTTAATTGGCTAAATAACTATAATAAAGTCATAAATCTATTAAAGACGGTAATTTTCTTTGTATTTGTTAGGTGTATCATTTCCCTGGATTTCCAGCCCCCTCTATCCCACTCAAACACACACATTGCTCCCAGAATGGTCGTGATTGACTATTCACTGGAGCTCTGACTGAGAGGCTTTGTTAGAGTTGTCACTCCTCCACCTCCACACAGGAGCTGCATGACTTTGATGCCTTTAAAGCGTCAAAAATCAACTGAATATCTGGCTGATGAGCCCATTACCATGCTTGTAGCCACACAATTACATAGCAGGGAGCTCGTGTTTCCAGGTGAGGGGGGAAAGGAAATTTGTAATCTACATGTGTGAGCAGAGAAATCCGACTGATTGTACATGGATGTGACCTTTAAAATGACAAAAACATGAATACAGCCAATGCAGAGGTTAATGCCATTGAATCTCAGAGGAAGTGCGGAAGAGACTCTTAAGATGGCAAGGCTTGATGAATTGAATGAAAACATCTGAGTGTATCAAAGCTGTCTAAAAGGACCGCAGGAGGATATTAAAGGTCCCATATTCTGCTCCTTCTCTGCAGTTTTATATGGATCATTGATGTCTTCATGAAATGGTAGTAACATGTTTTGGTCCAAAAAGCCAATAAATCAAGCACAGCAGCATTGTTTCCAGGCTTTCATAGCCCCTCTGTTCAGAACGCTCTGATTTAGTGGGCGTGACCTTCATATGTAAATGAGCCACCGCTGATACCGCCCTGCTCTTCCACGTCACTGAGAGCGGCGCCACGAGCTCCGAGTGCACAATGTTTAGAAAAGAGCAAAGCTCATTTACTGTAACATTACAGACTGAAACAACAGGCTAACAGCAGCTACAGTTAGCATCCTGAAGCTAACACAGAGACAGGGGGGACACTGAGGAAAAGCTCTTACATCTGCTCCACAGCACACAGCATTTAAAATACTCACATTTCCAGGGTCTGAGGTTTGTTGGTGGATGGTTGGTAATGCGCCTGGATTCAGGACCAGTCTATTCACTAGCCCTCTGTTGTACTGTCCAAAGTTGGAAAAGCAGTCAGCGGTGAAGTGACTAGCACACACATGCACAGTTTTACTGAGTGTAGCTGGCACATTTCTTTAATAAATGAACTCTAGCCACTTAGTTTTGTCTTCTTCTGAGATGGGAAGCTTGAGCATGGAACTATGTGGCTGTTTACAGCCTAAAACAGAGCAGTGATGGCTCTTCAACTTTGGCATTCCAGTGGTTGGGGAGGGGGTTTGGGGGATTGGGGGTATCTGCTCCAGTGGACCAATCAGGTCTGACTTGCTCCTCATTGGTCAAAAAACGGAAATCACTGACTTCGGCAAATCCCCCGAATCCAAACAGCTCATTTTTGGTCGGGATTTTATATTCATAAACACTACTAAGTACAGGTTTTGTCATTAAATATCACATTTTGTGGGCTGGGAGGAAAACCAAAGACCTACAAATTTCACCAAAAGACTTAATAAAGTGATTTTTGCAAAATATGGGACCTTCAATGAGTATGCCACTAACATCTCATCTTTAGAGCTCTGCTGGTAAAGTTTTGCAGTGAATTTGAATTTGAATTTGAATTTATTTAGGATAGCCCCTTGAGATGCAGCATCTCGTCTTCAAGGGGGTCCTGACACAAAACAGATATTTCAGCATAACAATTACAGTACACAAATAAAAATAAAAACATACAAGACAGACGAACCATACAAACTGCTCTTCATAAGATATACATAAACACCCCTACATGCTCCCACCCCCGCCCAGCACTCAAGCATGATCATAATAAGGAAATAAGTAGATACAAAAATAATCAGAATAATAAGGCTATAAGTACTTTGTACCACCCGAGAGTATGGACATGGAATTGCAACAATGGATGATCATTAAAAAAATAAATAAATCATCAAATAAATCAGTAGAACACAAAAATGAATAGAGTTACAATAGAATAAAATAAAATAAATAAATTCTCCTCAACAAAAACAGGAACAGATAGTCTGTAGATGGGAGAATAATTGTGATCTGAAACAACTGAAGGAAGTTATTGATTTCAATGAAGAAGGAAGATTATTCCAATATGATGGGGCTTTGAACTTAAATGATCTGAAACCTATTTCTTTATGGATTCTTGGAGTTGTAAAAAAAAAAAAAGGACTATTCATATTGCTAAGGGCGTATTCAGACCTGGACTGTTTGGTCCACTTCAAATGGACCAGGGTTCGTTTCCCACGCTGGTGCGGACTTTTCATGCAGGTGTGAATAGACACAAACGAACCCTGGTGCGGACCAAACAACCGGACCGAGACCCACTTTTTGAGGTGGTCTCGGTCCGCTTCCAAACGAACTCTGGTGCGGTTCGTGGTTCTCCGGTGCAGGTCTGAATACAAACCAAGGTCCATCTGAACTAACTACAGGATACATGCGCCTTTTGGGCCTATAAAGCCACCGTAACCTAACCGTCTTTGGTTCATACCTGATCCTCCGTCTTCTGTTTAGCCACGCTGTTGCTAGCATGTTGTGGGTCAGGACATGCAGAGCATAGCGTCTCCTTGCTGCACGCATTCGTCTTCGCTGATCCACAATTTGAAACAGTGTTGTTAAGCTTTCTTTGAAGGAGCTGCTCTTGAAACTGAAAATGATTTTGCAGCTCTAATAAGAGCACAAACACACATATTTACCTCCATTTCCTGGTCTGTATTCTGTGTGTCACCTTTGTCAGTGCTGTCTAATGAGAGCAGTGATCGTCACACACGTGGATGTGTTTACAGAATATAGTCCACTTGCAAACAGTACAATCTGAATATGAACCGCACCAAACGAAAAAAATAAAGTCCACTTTTGGTCCGGACCAAACAAGTGGACCAAAGGACTTTTCTGGTCTGAATACAGCCTAAGAGAGTATGGGGACTGGAGGGGAATAAGAAACTGTTTGAGGTGTGATGGTACATCTAGGTGGACACATTTCTCTCATTTCATTTAATTCAAAGAAAAGAGGGAGAGAAAAGACAAAGAAAAAACAGACAAAATAAATGTATGTCACTCAGGATTTACCCGTGATTTCCGTTATTTCTCTGTTTAAGTCTTTATTTTTAACGTGATCTAAAAAGATGGAGTACATAATTGTAAGGATGATGAGGTGGAGACACTGGGAGAGTATACAGTATATCACCAAAGGCTCTGCTTGGCGATGACAAACCAGGAGTGCAGGTGGATCAAAAGTATTCTGAATGGATAAGCCAGCTGTGTAACTGCCTCTTAATTTTTTACTCCGGATAAAGACAAAGGAACAGATTACATCTGTCCCAGGAGCTGGCCCACAAGGTGACGCGCGTCGTGTCCTCCGATGCGCCCCGCTGTCTATTGACCTGCTGCAGGCACAGCGGCTCTGACCGTCTCCGCTACCAACACTCTCTCCGCGGTGCTGGAGATCACTCAGACCAATCAGAGGCTGCGCCTCGGCCGCAGGGCATTTAAAGGCGAGGAGAGGCGCTCATTTGATTGGTGAAAACAGCGCTCGGCTGTGTTAAACCCACTCGCGGCTTTTCTCCTCCCTCTCTGCCATTTGCGCGGAGGGAGGCGTGGACGCGCAGCTCTGCGCTCATGTGCGCCTGTACTGCGCCTCTCTTGGCACCGCAGGAAACTTGCAAAGTGCGCCGGTCACGCCCTGTGCGCACGGCGAAGGCCGGCGCAGGGCAGGTGCGCCTGCGCCTGCGCCTGGTCTACGAAATTAGAGCCCAATATGAGAGCCATTCACCTAACAATTCAAGAAAAATCCCTTGTTTAAAAAGACAAAACATGATGACCTAGGATTCAGGGGGTCAGAAGTGTTCTTATTGGTGCTGGTCCTGAGCCTGGATGAATTAGAGGGGACGTGTTAGGGAAAGACATCCTATGTCAAGCTTTGCCAAATCAACATGCTGAACCAAGAAGTCCGCTGCAGCAACCCCTGGAAGGAAAAACTAAAGAAAAGAAGCAGAAGAAAATACAAAAATGAAGCCAGAAATGCATGTAAAGAATGAAAAACTCTGCCTATGAGGTAGGATAAAATTGCTTGTCATTTTTCTGACATAGAAATGATACAAGAAACTTGACAGATTTATTTTTGCAGATTTTTTTAACTTCCTAAGGGCAATTCAGTTGTCATTTTTTGTCTGTTAATTTCTTAGAATAAGACATTTTTCCCATCATGTCAGGTGAATGTGGCTCATTTTAAGTCCAATAAGACATTTTAAACAAAATATAGGACATGAAGGCTTGCTTAGATGTCAGTTTTGCAGTAAATCCCCAAAGATGGCAGCAAGTGTGGCACCAAAGTATAAGAAGTCAACCTGCTTGATCAAGAGTGAAAATAGTCTTCACTGTGAACTGAAATTTATGGTTCAATTATGAAATGTCATATAACAAGTTCCCATGACTTTAGCTTTCCAACACACTAACAGCACATAGATTACATTAAAGGTAGAGTCTGCAGGATTCACCCCCCCCCCAAAAAAAAAAAAAAAAAAAAAAAAAAAATTGCATGTCAACTTTTACAGGAATAATCCTTCTCAAAAATCTCCTATGGGTTTCTATACATGCGTGTCAGTGCCTGTGTCTGACTTGAACCCTGTCCTCTGCCTGTATGTTTTTTCAGGACATTTCTGGGTGGAAAGTAATCGTGGTGACCTCAGCCAACCACAGAGTGCGTAGTTGAAAGTGACTTTGTGATGATCGTGACTGAAAGCTGCTCAATAGTGGGTGTATTACTGAGGAAGAAAGACACAACCAAAGGCAAACAAAACGCCAAACAGTGGAAGTGATCCAAGGAGGAGGAGCCCAGTTTGAATGTTGTGTTTACTGCTCTACCTTTAAGTCTTTGAGTTTTAACAACATACCATCAAGGTCGGTTCAAACGTTAGCGCTTGTCAAAGCATGCTGTTTAAACGATACAAGCAGGATCTGTCTGCAGTCTGGAGCTGTTCTTGCCTTGGATGGTTGTTTAAAAGCCTCAGAGACCAAAGTAAATCAACCTTGTAATGTGGAAGAGAAGTACAGAAACCCTAAATCAAAGAGAGGTCAGAGCCATTATAACCTCAGGTGTCATGGGACTCATGTCACCAGATCTCCGTCATCATGGCTGCGGGACAAACCAGAACAAGAAGTACAGATGATTACAATGAGTCACCCAGACGCTGCTTTTAGGTTCTCTCCTGAATCAGTGACTGAAAAACAAGAAGGCTGATGTTTACTCATAAAGTAGCTGAACTTCACATGAACTCATGTCTGATATAAATAAAGGAAATATTTTTACAAGCGACAGGTGAAAGGGGAGGGTTTTCCCCCAGGCGTCTTCCTGATGCCTTCAGTGCTCTGCTGATTTCTAATACTGTCACAACTGAGCAAACACATCGAGACCTATCACACTCTTTTCCCCGAGGGCTCAATTTGTTCCTTTGTTTGAAACCATCCTCTCGCTTTGACTTTTCATTGTTGTTGATAACAGGAAATTGACAGTAAACTTTTTCATGCATGTTGTGTAGCACCTGTCCGGTTCTGTCCAAATGAGGAAAAGAGACAGAAAATCAATACATTAATGAAAAAGTTTGTGTTTGTCCATTTCTGTCCAAACAGCCAACTGTTAGTGCAATGGCATGAAATCTAAGTCCAATGAAAACATTTTCTTTTCTTGATCTTTAGCGGGGGAAAAAAGTGGTTGTTATTTAACCAGCCCTGCTGACTGCATGTTTTTCTCTCCAGTTGCAAAAAGGTTTTATCCACCTTCATGGTGGCCTGGGGAGACCACAGGCCCTGGAATGATGACTAGAAGAGTGAAAACCATTAAGAAAATGGTGGCACCTGAGAGGACACACAGGTCACTTTAGCAGGAGAGCCGAGTTCCTATTACAAGCTCCACTGTATCCCCACAGCAGGTAACATATACCTGCTATTTAACTGGGGTACTGGAGGACACAGGGTGTTTAAAGTCCAACCGTCTCTCTGCCCTCTGTGCTTAATGGCTCTTTGAAAATAGAAACACACAGATAGAGGCAATGATTCCCAGTCCTCGAAAATGGCATTTTCCTGCTCTACCACTTGGCTGGCCTTCCTGGGTGACTCATCCCCGCCTAAAGAGCCATTTCCTGTCATTAATCTGGGGGAGACGGTGATTACAAGGAGACACAGCATATGAAGATGATGTCCTCCTGTTTCCCAAATGCCACAGGGTAATAAGCGGCGATGAACATCCATTTCTCACATTCTATGCTGCGAAAAATAAAATGAAATTGGCTGCTCACATGTTAATGAAGTGCCAAGAGACACTGCAAATGTCATTTTTTCCTTTTAGTGTGACTTCCCTGGTGATGTGAGTCTTTCTGGCTGTTTGATTTATACTCCCAAAAAAAATAATAATAAATGATGGAAAACTTTAATGTTGTCATCATGATGACAGGAGAAACTTTACTGCACGTTTTTCTGTTTATCATACAAATCCTTATGTAAGAGCTGAATGTTTGAAAACAAGTATTTAAACAGAATAATTAAAAGAAATGTAAAAAGTTTCATTGAAGTCTGATGAGATTTTTTTACATAAAGAAAACTGTACCACACATTCAAATCTGGTTCCAGATGTCACCACAGTACAGAAACAGCTTTGATCAAAGTCACAAACTACCTTTCGACACCATTGATCACTCCATCCTCCTCAATCGCCTGCAATCTTGCATTGGCATCACTGGCTCAGCACTCTCCTGGTTTAAATCCTACCTTTCTGACAGATTTCACTTCATATCCATCAACAACTGTAAATCCCAGACCACCCCAGTCACACATGGTGTCCCCCAAGGCTCAGATCTTGGCCCCCTCCTATTCATCATCTACAAGCTTCCCTTCATCCAAATCATTCTCTCCTATAGACTACAATTCCACTGTTATGTTGACGACACTCAAATCTATATTTCCACAAAACCATTACTCCTGCCGTTCTGTCCACCATCACAAACTGCCTCATTGACATAAAGACCTGGATGAAACTGTAATTTCCTAAAAACTCAACTGCAATACATCTGAACTCATTATCATCGGCCCAAAATCCCGCCTTCCCCCTCGACTCTGGATTTTTCTGTCACCATTGATGGTCACACAGTCACCCCCTCCCCCTCTGTCCGCAACCTTGGTGTTACTCTGGATTCCACTCTCTCCTTCAAATCACACATCAGTAACATGACGTAAACATCCTTCATCCACCTCTGTAACATTGCATGCCTCCGCCCAACCCTCTCCTTCTACGCTGCCAAAACCCTCATTCATGCTTTTATCACCTCAAGACTGGACTAGTGCAACAGCATCCTTTATGGCCTCCCCTACTCATATCTTCAAAAACTTCAGTATGTTCAAAACTCAGCTGCTCGATTATTCACCCACTCCTGCTCCCGTGAGCACATCACACCCATTCTTGGCACCTCCACTGGCTCCCTGTCCGACATCGACATCTTACCACCTTCAAATCTCTCAATAACCTTGCTCCCCCATACCTTGCAGACCTCCTTCAACGTCACTACCCCATCTCCGCCATCTCCGATCATCGGACACCAACCTCCTGACCCCTATCACCAGGACCATGCATCGTACTGTTGGTGACAGAGCCTTTGCAGCTGCTGCCCCAACCCTATGAAACTCCCTCCCACTGAACATCCGAAACTCAGACTCACTCCTCTCCTTCAAAACCCAACTCAAAACCCACCTCTTCAAAACAGCTTTCTTGACTGGTCCCTCATCGAGACAGTCTCCCTTCTCCCTGTTTCTTCTTTCATATTTGTTTCTTTCGTGTGAAGCGTCTTTGAGTATCTTTAAAAAGCACCATATAAATCTGATTTATTATTATTATTATTATTATTATTATTATTATTATTATTAATAAAAGTACTTGACATGTTTTTTCGTTTCCAGATGACACAATCTCCTCAAATCAGTTTATGTATCTTTGTCTGATTTAGTTTATAAGCTAGGGGGAAATCTTTACAGCAATCCACTACAGAGGAAAAAAGAACACTGACATGCTCAGAGAAATCATTATCCACTTAGATGTGCAGCATCTTAATTTTCCCCTTGCATGATTTCCGCACACACCAGTTTGGTCATAGTCCTCTGTTTAGACAACACATCTCACTTTCATCTTATGTTCACACATGTGCTGCGTCATACACCACCAAGTTTGAAAATATATCATAGGGCTGTAACTCTGTGGTTCATTCAATAGTTATGACAGACAAGCTTCAGGGATGCAAACTTATTTAGTCCTGACACTAGTTTTCCCACATAATGGAGTTACTAGAGCCATGGTATTTCCTGTTATTAAGAATGAAGCTACAAGCAGTTTTTTTGCCTCCATATTTCAATTTATGAGTTCTGTGATTCATTATTTGGGAGACAATCTCAGGACCCACAGGCAATCCTCACCTCTCATCACCTGATGCAGGTTTGCAAGGTACGGTACTGGAAATAAAGGACAACTTTTTAGAAATTCAAGTAATTTGTCTTTAAGTATGTTAGCAACACAGAAGCTTTCCCCTGGCTTGCATTAATGGTATGAGTTTGAAAAAGTAATCACCGGGCTTGTGGTGTGAGTTGTTTTGACCTTCACATCTTGGAGGAGGTGCACATCAGACCTGATCTGGAACAGGGCTCTGCTTACCAACAGTGAAAAGCTGACTTTGATTTAAAAACAGCACTTGGACTTAACAGTAGAATTGAATACATAATTGATTGTTCCAGTTTAAAGCTTAAGAAGTCTGTTTCTTGGCTTCAGTACCAGTGCACAACTACTCTGTTTTCCATTGAATTAAACAAAAAGACAGATTGAAACACCATCACACCCTGTGTCTTGGTATACAGCTTAAATCAAGAGTAAGATTTTCCAAAGATCTTCTGTGCCAGTAAAACACTACCAGTTTACACTGTTATTAAAGAAAAAAACACATCTTTGTTGCCCACCACAGACTGTTTGATACGTTTGAAAAGGAATTTTAACATCATGACAGTTTGATGGAATATGAAAGTAAAAGGCTGCCTGAGATGAAAAATTATCTTTTTGAAAGGTAGCCTGTGAAGTAAAACCATTTCCATGCTCATTTATTCTTTATTCTCTCTTTGGTTCCCAATTAGTTTTCCACAAAGTGGTTGCTAGTCTTCTTGGGGTCCACACAACAAAACAAAAATAAGAAAAACAATTATTCAAAACCACCAATTACCCTTAAAAACAAATGTGCAGTAGAAGCCAAGGATATAAAGTTTTTAAAAAGAAATAAATGGATTAACCAAGTGTCAATAATTAGCATAACCAAAGTAATGGGAAGAAAAAAGATGTTACAATCACGTGGAGCCAAAAACTGGTACTCTGAAAGTTTCAACATAGTGATCACATTCATCTGACAAGTTAAACAGTGTTGTGATGGTTTTAACACATAAAATAGAGCTCCTGTTGGGAAGCAGCCCCTTCAACAGAATAGAATTGAATAGAACAGAATAGAATTTTATTGTCATTGTAACAAGTACAACAAAATTGAAGTCACAGCAGCAATCAAGAAAAAAAAAGTAAGAAAGTGTATAGAAAGTGCAAAAAGGTCCATAAGGAAATAGATGCTGACAGCTTGTCCATCAGTCTCCAGTTCAGCCAGCCTCCACCTCCACAGGGTCCAGGACTGAGCTTCTTCAGTCATGCTCCATCTCTGTCTCCTGGATCCTGTCTGCTCACAGCAGGTGAAGCTCTTCCAATGTGGCGTTGGTGTCTGATGTTAGCTCCGTTAGCTATGTCTGTGAATAGCATGATGCTACTCTGCCCTCTGGTATTCCCTCTGTTGCTGGGTCAGCACGGCTAGCTCGTCCATCTTATGGAGATAGATGTTACGTTCTCAGTAACGATGAATGGAAGGACAGGTCCATGTCGTCACTTCTTAGCTCACACCTGAGAACCAGCACGTCATCCTCACCTCCTTCTCCTCACCTTGAGGGAAGACATCAGGCCTTACACCAGTTAGCACTGATGTGCTACAGGCTGCAAACAGCTGAGTTCACATGCAAACAATGCAGCCATGGTTACATATAGGATCTCCAGACAAACACAGGAGAACGTAGTAAAAATATCACTGAAGACACAAAAAGTTTGGTGTCCATGACCAACAAATGAGCCATACAAAGTAATGATCCACTCCAAATAAAAAGATTACGAAAAAGAGTTGAAAAAATTACAAGAAACAGACAAAGAAGAGAGAGCTGCTGCAAAAGGCAGCCATAGCCAACAGGGCAGCGCCTAGCCATCTGACACCTGCCTCCCCAAAAAATGTTTCAGACACTAAAGAGGGGGTATTCTGCATGCCTGTGTTTTAGATGTGAATATGAAGTAGTAATGATGGATGTCCATACTGGACATGTGCAAATGGCTACATGTTAATATGTTATAGAAATCCCAAAATCCATCTGTACTCACTCAAAATGGTCTTTTCTAAAAATAGCTCAAGATCTTCTCAAGGTATTCACAAGATCCGTATGACACTTCCTGAAATAATGTCATGGCATGAGGATCTCTTCACTGGTCAGTGATGGGTTGGGGGATGGGCCTCAATCACCAGGGTCTGCAAATAGCTCAGCCTCCAGCACGCGGGCTGGCCAATCAGAGGGAAGGAGGTTTGTGGCGTGAAGAGCCTTAAAGAGGCAGCAGCTAAAATGAAGTGTTTCATCCAAGGCTGAAAAAAGGGTTTTCAGCTACAGTGTGGAAAACATTGGGAGTTTTTGAGCTGTAAATTATGAAACCTACTACCCCTTTTTAAGCAAGACAGTACCACCACCATTGACTTAGATGTGTCAAACTTAGTTGAATCTTGAAGCACCAATAAAAATGTGCAGATCAGAGTCTTTAAGATGAACACACTGTGCTCATTGTTTGTTTCTTATTCTTGATTCAATTTGTGTGCATACCTTTTTTAAACTGAGGTTTTTACAAAACTTATTCCATAAGAAAAAAAGATTTATCTAAATTCTACAAAGAAAAAATACCATAAAGTGGACACAATAAGGATGAGGGTTAACGTCTTTCACCGGATTTGTTAACTAAGCCCAACACATGCCTCATCAGGAAAGGAATAATCACTGTTATTTTCTACCTTCAGAATCAATCTGGTTCAAAGTGATTGGGTTGCACAGTTAAGGCATACTGTGTCGCCTAACTGCCAACTGTAAATTAGTCTGGTGGAGAAAAACTGCTCGATTTTCTAATAGAAATTCTTCACAGCGCCTTGTATAAGAGGATCTATCTCTCAGGGGACTGATTTTTCACTTTGAATTACTCCTGCGGTCCATTCATCTCCTGGCCAATAAAGTCTCGGATCCTGCCGTTGCCTTGTCATTTTGGAGATTTGGTGTCAGCTGTGATGAATGCCATTTCATCTCTCTGTTAACATGTTTCTAATGCCTGCAGCTGGTTTCAACCAAAGGCACAAACGTCCTGGAGAATTAAAAGGACATAAAATGAAAAAAGAGTGAGGTATTTTTCACCAAGCAGGAGCAGAAGAGCAGAAACTAATATATCTGTGATTGTTTCAACTCCAGGGCAGAACTTGGTGTTAGAATATTGGAATTAGACTATTCCTCTCTACACAGTGTATTGATCTCTTTTTTAGGGGGCATAGGGAAGTCTTATGTAGATTTATGCTAATGTAAACCACAGTGAATGAGTAGGTGATGTGTGCATCGTGTGACAGATCAGCAATAATGAAAGTCTGCTGTACAAAAAAATAACCACAGGGCAATTTCTGGACAGCTGCTTGGGTCATCATCAGCGCCATGCATTAAATGGGTTTGATCGTTCAAAGACTGGAATATCCATAAATATCTTTGATATTGTGAAGAGTTAAAAAATCCAACAGTACCAAGAGTCTGACACTTTCAAACCCTTTCTTAATAATCGTTTTTTTTCTTTCTTTTTTTCTTACACTATGGTTTCAGATGGTAAATCTGGTTAATAGAAAGAAAGATGGTAAAGACAGAACCTGTCATGTGCTTGTGCTGGTGGTGTAGAAAAGTCACCAAATCTTCAGTCCACCCTCAGCTATTTCTATTTAAGTCACTTCAGAGGTTAACATCAGCTATCAGATTGAAACAGTCGCACCAACTTTAGCACATCTCCTGCACAGATTTCTGCTCAACTTTAAAGTTTTCTCAGTTTTTCCTTTGGAAGTCAAATATGTCTCAAGGTTATTTTTTTTAGACTTGCACAACTCAGAATTTGTTGCATGCCTTCAGACATCCTGGCAGGAACTGTTGCTGGATAACACTATAACATGCACGCAAACGCATGCCAGCCCCTGCTAAACAAATAAGTAAACCAAAAGTAGCACAAAAAGTGATACAATTTGTGTTTGACAGATTTCTTTGTTGTAACAATGCTTCTTGGTAATGAATCTTATACCAGAGAAAATCCTCTTTTGTTTAGGTTTAGGCAGGATAAGCTGTTGGACATTGGCAGAGAAGATTGGCATTTTTTCATGGGTGCAACCCACATACTCAGCTCTGTTGTTCATCCCTTAAATCCTTGTTCCTTTAAAATATCGCCCCAGTTAAAAGGAAAAATAAACAGGCTTTTAAACGGTATAAGATGTATTGTCAAGAAGAATTGTTACAACAAAGAAATGATCTACCAAACACAATCTGCCTTAGTTTTGTGCTGTTTATTAAGTAAAAATCAGAAGAAAAAAAATCATCTCTCCTCCAATTCATTAATAAAGAAAGTGACCGAGCCTGAGTCCAAGAGTCTGAATTCTGGGAATCAAGGCTTGAGTCAGGCCCGAGCTGGGGTCATGGACTTTAAAACCCAAGAACTGGACTTTATCTTAAAGGAAAACTTTCACAGTTTTGATTTTAATTTCAAGCAATGCGTTGCTGAGGATTTTTTTTAATGCATATTTTCAGTGTGATGCTGCTCTGTCTGTTTAAGCTAAGTTCTGCTAAAGCTTCATTTGGCCTCAGGTTATACAGAGACTTTTAGCTTGTGTATTTCCAGACTACGTCACTTTTGCATTGGTTTATATGACACTTGTCTGATTTAAATAAAATGTTTCCTTTACTTTTCTTCCTTGTGATTTTCCAACTGTTGTTTTTCATCACAGTCAAATGGAAGAAGACCCCAAAACAGTTACTTAGCCTGCTGAGTGTCTAAATAAAGCTGTGTCTTGGTATGCAACATGGGTTCATAATTTTTCTCCACCAGTGAGATGAAACAGTGAGAAAACCAGTTTGCTGTGATTGCTCTGTTCTCTTGTTTTGTCTTCTGTTGCACTCAGTCTTTTATTCTGTGACTAGACCTGGGAACAGCTCCTGTTTTGATGTTCAGGTTGTCAATAAGAAGTCAGAGTCAACAGTTTTGTACAGTAAAGGCTTGTATCCCTCGGGTGTGTGCTCACTGCTGCTGCTGCTGAGCTGCTCTTTGTTTGTTTGTCTCTCTAAACTTCTTGTGTGCAGTCCCTGGAGATATGGACATTAAATTGCTTTTTGGTTCAGAAGCTCCTGCGATGCATTAGAAGTTGTAATGGACTTTGCTCTCGGTGAAGGCGTCAGACTGCGTATTGATTGTGCCTACTGGGTACAGCTGAAACTGCTTCACACCTCTGAATTATTCATGTCTATATCACAATTATTGTCCTAATTGTAACAATGTTTGGACGGCAAACTAGACGGGAGGAAAGGGATCTTATTTTGTCTGTCTCTTTCTCCCTCTCACTCTCTGTGTGCCCTTCCTTATTCCAAGACGGGAATAGTAATGCGATCATTTTTCATACATTATAAACGTATCCATTATGAAGATGATAACTTGTGTAGCCTGAAAGGCAAACAAAGTTTTAGACGGATCACGCCTCTTAGTTTTAATTAAAAATCACAGACAGCTTAATTGCGGTGCAGTTGTGCTCTGCTGGCCCGTGATTGCTTCAGAAACTGAAACGAGATTGTGAGAGGGACTGCTGCAGATACTGCTATGCACTTCTTGCCCCATGTCCCCCCATCAAGTCCGGACTTTGGAAACTTTCTTGTAAAAGTTTCTCATCCCTGTATAATGAAGTCTCCTCTGAGGGGGTTTCTTTAAACTGTGCTCTGATATGTGTAAACTCCTGGGACAAAGTGTCACCTGAGCTCATTCTGCATGCTCCTGAAAGTGAAAAGAGGCACTCAGAGTTCCTCTGCTCTTTCATACTATTTTGTCTCATTTGCATCTCATGAGATTTTAAGCTTTTGAAATGTTGCTCAGCAGAATTATGTATTTCTGAATTCATAATGCAGTTCTGTATCTCAGTGCAGGCCCTCAACAATATGTTAGATGCCATCCATATTTATGAAAATCTCAGCTGCTGGCTTACACTTAGCTGATTGTGCACTTCCTCATGCAGTCAGCTTTAGTCATAATCCATCATTATGTCTTCAAGTAGTGGCCACCCCCCACCGCATCCGGCTCTGGATGAATTGAATCATCACTGAACTTAATTGAAATATTAGGAGTCATTGGTTTGCATGAGTTCAAAAGAGACTTCTCTGAATACCAGTGGTGTTTAGAAAATCTGTCCATGAGAAAACTTTATAAATTTTTTAAACTGATGATTTCACAGAGCGTTTGCTCTATTCACTCCTGTATAGTACACTATAACTGTCCATCCCTTATGTTCCTTTGTTCATGAAAACGTGCTCTGATGCATGCAGCACGGTGACCAGCTGTTTTGGGTTCTGTAGGCTTCAAAGAGACAAAAATGGACACCTAAATGAGCTTTGAGTTAGGAGAAGTAAATGTGATTTGATGCATCAAAGTAAAAAGCTGAGAAACGAAATACACCAGCATTACACCAACAGCTCTAATTGAAGTTTCTCACTGATTTTCTTCAATATTCAAGTTAAATCAGAAAACAAGAAGGTTTTAATTTAAAAGGTCCCATATTATAAAGAAAAACACTTTATTAAGTCTGTTAGTGAAATTTGTGGGTCTTTGGTTTTCCTCCCAGCCCACAAAATGTGATATTTAATGACAAAACCTGTACTCAGTAGTGCTTGTGAATGTAAAATCCTGACCTGAAACGAGTTGTTTGGATTTTAGGGGACTTGCCGACGTCAGCAATTCCCTTTTTTGACCAATCAGGAGCAAGTCTGACCTGACTGGTCCACCGGAGCAGATACACCCGAACCCCCTCCCAGGCAACTTCCCCGCTGCAGGAGAGATTTCTCTCCAGCAGTGGAGAGGAGAATGCAAAAGTTGAAGAGCCATCACTGCTCTGTTTTTGGCTGTAAACAGCCACATAGTTCCATGCTCAAGCTTCCCATCTCAGAAGAAGACAAGACTAAGTGGCTAGAGTTCATTTATCAAGGAAAAAGAAAGGTGCTAGTCACTTTATGGTCGACTGCTTTCCAACTTTGGACAGTACAACAGAGGGCAAGCAAATAGACTGGTCCTGAATCCAGGTGCATTACCAACCATCTGCCAACAAACCTCAGAACCTGGAAATGGGAGTATTTTAAATGCCGTGTGCTGTGGAGCAGATGTAAGAGCTTTTTCTCTGTGTCCACCTGTCTCTGTGTTAGCTTCAGGATGCTAACTTTAGCTGTGGTTAGCCTGTTGTTTTAGCCTGTAATGTTACGGTCAACGAGCTTTGCTGTTTCCTAAATTTGTGCACTTAGAGGTCGTGGCGCTGATCTCAGTGACGCGGAAGAGCGGGGCGGTATCAGCGGTGGCTCATTTACATATGAAGGTCACGCCCACTAAATCAGAGCGTTCTGAACAGAGGGGCTATGAGAGCCTGAAAACAATGCTGCTGTGCTTGATTTATTGGCTTTTTGGACCAAAACATGTTACTACCATTTCATGAAGACATCAATGATCCATATTAAACTGCAGAAAAGGAGCAGAATATGGGACCTTTAAGTGACACAAACCATGGTCAACAGTTAGCAAAATACACTGTGTTAGCTGCAGGAAATAAGACTGAGCCAGTGTGTTGCAAGCAACATTAACTCATACAATCCCACTTTCAAAAAAGTGTGAAAAATCCCTTTAATGTTGTTTCCATATTAGTGAAGTTTTGTTTTCTGGGTTGAATGCCTCCTGTAATCCCAGTCTCTGACTGACATTTGTGAGCATTTGCATCTGCAAAGTAAAATAACACCTCTGCACCAAAAACTGTCGTCAACTAGAAGTGGAGCATTAAATCCTGCTGTTACTTGATCAGACTGAGAAATAAAAGCAAATCGATGTTTCTGAAGCAGTCATCACACAGAGCTATTTCTGATAGCACAGTGTATGCACATATTGAGGAAAACAAAACAGCCTTTTGGGAGAAGTCAACTCCCTCAACATGAGTCAGGATTAAAAGCAGTATTGATTTCTCAATAATAAAGAAACCTTCGTTTGTTTGTTGTTGTTTTAAAAGCCTTCTCACTCCAAATGTAGCCTCAGTTCGATGTTCCTTTAATTCTGTGCTAGATAAAGTATTTATAAATATAAGAGAGATTTTTATTTGTTGATTAACCAGCTGTGGATTCTGATACATCAAAATAACAACCACGATTAGTTCTCAAAGACAATGCCAGGGATAACCTGAACATGCACGCCATATTTAACTAATTGGCACAATATCACCTCTGCCTGTTGACACTGTGGTAAACATTACAGGGGATGTTTTTATTTTATTTATATTACATTCATATTACATTTATATTTATATTTTAATACATCCAAGTTTCAAGGGAACAACAGAGCTGTTAGGTGCTTGATTTTAATTTAATTCATTTGTTCATTCGTTTTCTTAACCGCTTATCCTGTTCAGGGTCGCGGGTGGCATTGGGCGAGAGGCGGGGTACACCCTGCACTGATCACCAGTCAATCACAGGGCTGACACAGAGACAGACAGACAACCATTCAGGCACACACCTACGCCTAAGGGCAATTTAGAGTGACCAATTAACCTGATGAGCATGCTTTTGGACTGTGAGAGGAAGCCGGAGTACCCAGAGGGAACCCATTCCACACAGAAAGGCCCACCGGCCAAGCTGGGAATCAAACCAGTGACCCTCTGGTGCAGCGCTAACCGTTGCACCATCGTGCAGCTTTTGATTTTCATTTTTAAACTGCAAATCCTAAAGCAGACAGAGACAGAAGTCATCCTAAATATTAAAAAAAAAAAACCTTGCAGAAGCAGCATACACATCATCAAACTTAACCTTTAGTTAGAATCTTCTGTTTGGTGTGAGCTAAAACAAATAAACAGCTCATGATTTACCATAACCCACCATCATGGATCATTGGTTAGAAATGGTTAAACTTTGACTTAAGAAGTAAAAAATCCATCATCCATCCAGCCATGGATCCATTCAACATCTAC
Organism: Halichoeres trimaculatus; assembly: GCF_033239565.1. Lineage (NCBI taxonomy): Eukaryota > Metazoa > Chordata > Actinopteri > Labriformes > Labridae > Halichoeres > Halichoeres trimaculatus. The sequence goes on from NW_027437183.1 coordinate 25,746,242, forward strand.
CCATCCATTGATTTGGTGAAAGGTAAGAAGCACCCTGGACAGGTTGCTGGCCTATCACAGGGCTCACGTCAAGTGTCAAGACGAACAATCATTCACTCACTCATTTGCACCTATAATGGTTATTAATAATAACAAATTAAGCCAATAAGTGTGTTTTTGGACTGTGGGAGAAAGTTTCAGAACCTGCAGAAAACCATTGCAACCACCGAGAGAAGGGGAATCGAACCAGGAACTTTCTTGCAGTGAGGCAACAGCGACAACCACTGCACTGCCAGGCTGCACCTAACATGAAAATGCATAATTTGTATCTGACATTTTTCAAGTGAAAGCCTTTTATCTTCTTACATCCTTACATCTATAACACATATGATGACCCAGAGCTGATATTGATCCATCTGATCATCCACGTCTAAATATAACCTCTGGATTGATTACATGCACATTCAAGCACAGGAGCGCTGTCAGATCCATCACACTGATTGTGTCTGCTCCAGGTTAGCACGCCTGTTGAGCTGTAAAACAGAGAATTCAGAGTAACTGATTTAATATTAGGTCAGCTATTTGTCTTTAGGGTAATATTGCTGCTCCAAAAATGAAAAAACTTTCCAGCCTTGGTCTGCTGTCTGTTCATTAATTCCATGCTAATGAATTTGTATAAACATGAGGCAAACAAGATAACTTAAAGTGCAGACATAACAAGGTCAAGCCGTTCACCAGCAGACCCTGATGCAACATGATTATCAACAAGGTTATCAGAGATAACAAGTGGAAGCTACTTCCCTTAGCTTTTTTTGTACAGTAACTCAACTTATTTGTGCCATTTAACAACATAAAAACCCTGGTGTAAAGCTTTACATAAGCCAACAACCAAGGGGCGTTTAAAAAATAATGACGGTAACCTGATTTCTCAAAGTAGAAAGTGCAAGCACACACAGTAAAGACGGTGTGTCGGAAGCTTTGAATTGTCATTGTGAGGATTAATAAAGAATGAGCTTCTTTAATGTTTCGCCTGAGTGAGCTCATAAAAGCCGACATGCGGTGAAGGAAGAGATGGAATACAAATAAACCTGGGCCCCAATAAATGTCACTACTTTCGCTTTTGTGTTTGCGAGGCATGCAGGAAATGGGAGACTTGGGTGTCCAGGCAGACAGGAGAAAGAGGCAGGGAAACTAATTCTGCACAAGGCTGGCAAAGGGCACAGCAAAATGCTCTCAATTTGTCATACACAATTTGGCTGCAAGCTTTCAGCGAGCAGAGGGAAAAGGTTGTGTATTTTACGTAAGGCCTGTGCTCTATCTGATGCCACCTCGTCACTGAGGACTCAGAGAATCTGATTGCAAAGATGTGAGGATGAGCTTTTTTTTTTTTTTTTTTTTTTACAAATGTACAAAACTTTCCCTTCACCCAGGGATCATTTTGTCTGTGAATGTCTTTTCTTTCTGCTCAACTCCACCTTCAACACCAACTTATTCACACACTTTGACTCCGCAGACTTTGCTGATTCAATCAAGTTTGAGGTGCAATGTTTTGCATCTATTTGAAAACATGCTTTTTAGCTATTCCACAGAGTGGCAGCCAGCGTTGCGAATAAAACCTGCAACCCCTTGATGCAAAACTGGTCTGTGTGGGAGGGAGGTGGACAGTGGTCAGCTGAAGTTCACTGCTGGATGGTGAGACTGTGCTGCACTGATGTCTGCTGCAGCTCTGCAGGCGAAAATGCAAAGTGAGCAGCACTTCGTGGCCCTGACCTTTACAGAAAGAACCTCAGTCATCACTTTTGTTTGTCCACACTGGGTTCATCAAGTTTGTTGTCCTTTCAGCACCAATGAAGTACAGGATGAAACAGACAGATTCTGGTGGAGCTGAATCAGTAGATAGACTTTTTTTTTGCTTGCCCCGCTTTGAGTAGGTGGTGTTTTCTCTCTAAAAGTTTCCTTTTGCTCATTTTGCAAGTCTGTGGGTTTTTCCCTTTGACCCATACTAAAACAACTCACCAGTAAAGGTTTAACAACCACTGCTGGTCTCCCTGACTTCTCCTGCTCCCTCTGAGCTTCACATTTTTGGTTTTTAAGGTAAATCGTGCCGGGCTTTATGAATTTGGCGGTTGGCCTTAAAGTGACAGACCATAGCTTTTTGTTAAATAAACAGCTTCATGAAAATGTATAATCTGGCCCAGCAGAAAGGCTACGTTTACATCAACACAGAAGCATCCTGGGAGAAAGGATATGTAATGTTTTAATGATGAAGTCCAGGTCTTGGTCTTGATTTTAAGGATTTGTATTTATACAGGGATACATGATTCAAATCTGGTGTCAGGTATTAGTCAATATGTACAAGTTTTATTTCTCACTGATCCATTGCTGATGCATACAGTTAAATTGTGATTCCTGTTAGTATTGGGGAGATAGTCACCACACATTTACACATTTATAATCCCATGGAAAAAAAATACTGCAGCTTATTTAAATACATTTTTAATTTTGTTTTGATTTACAAAGTTAAAAAAAAGCCTGAAGTTGCCAAAATATAATTCTCAGTCTCAACCTCAGATTAAAGGTCCCATATTCTGCTCCTTTTCTGCAGTTTAATATGGATCATTGATGTCTTCATGAAATGGTAGTAACATGTTTTGGTCCAAAAAGCCAATAAATCAAGCACAGCAGCATTGTTTCTAGGCTCTCATAGCCCCTCTGTTCAGAACGCTCTGATTTAGTGGGCGTGACCTTCATATGTAAATGAGCCACCGCTGATACCGCCCCGCTCTTCCACGTCACTGAGAGCGGCGCCACGAGCTCCGAGTGCGGAGTTAAAAGTTACTCCGCCAGTGCTTACACTGGCGGAGTTAAAATACTCACATTTCCAGGGTCTGAGGTTTGTTGGTGGATGGTTGGTAATGCACCTGGATTCAGGACCAGTCTATTCACTAGCCCTCTGTTGTACTGTCCAAAGTTGGAAAAGCAGTCAGCAGTGAAGTGACTAGCACACACATGCACAATTTTACTGAGTGTAGCTGGCAATAAATAAATCAATTCTAGCCACTTAGTTTTGTCTTCTTCTGAGATGGGAAGCTTGTGCATGGAACTATGTGGCTGTTTACAGCCAAAAACAAAGCAATGATGGCCCTCCAACTTTGGCATTCTCCTCCCCGCTGCTGGAGAGATTTTTATCCAGCAGCGGGGAGGGGGTTCGGGTGTATCTGCTCCGGTGGACCACTCAGGTCAGACTTGCTCCTGATTGGTCAAAAAAGGGAATCGCTGACGTCGGCAAATCCCCAAAATCCAGCTGCCTGTTTTAGGTCAGGATTTTACATTCACAAGCACTACCAAGTACAGGTTTGTCATGAAATATCAGATTTTGTGGGCTGGGAGGAAAGCCAAAGACCCACAAATTTCACTAAAAGACTTAATAAAGTGATTTTTGCAAAATATGAGACCTTTAAGGAAAAGACAATTGTAATTTAATCCTTGTATCAAACAGGATTCCTATCAGTATTGACTGATACCAGAGCCCAGGTGTCAGTGTCGATATGGGACTTCAAAAAGTTGGATAGATGCATCCCTACTTTTATTAGGACTCAAGCATTGACGGTTAGGACTAAGAATATTCAGAAGAAAATTCAGGATCATATTGTAAATTGATATATACTGTTTAAATGTTTATATTAGATACTTTTTTAACAGTAGTTTCCAATATGGAGTCAGGAGAACAGGAGTCAGGGTCTGGGTCAGAAGTCAAAAAAATCAAAAACTGTTTATTCCTGCATGTTTCATCTGTTATTTTAAAATCCAAACAAAAATAGAGGTTGAACTTTACATAAAAAGATGCAAGTGGAAGTTTTTTCATCTATTTTCCACATTTTTTGTTGCAACAAGACCCCAGATGTAAATAATCCATGATAACTACAGTATCACCTGGGCAAAAGAAACAGCAATATGTGCTCATAGTCGAGTGTCTTTGGCCTCTCTTTCGTGTGTTATTTTGTCAGTTTTTGGATTGCCCTTTGTCTAACACTGTCTTCAACATCGCTTTTCAAGGGGACCCAAGCCTGAGAAAGTTCAGTATCCCCTGGCTTATGAAGCTATTCCTTGTCTTTTACTTTCAGTTCAGAGACAGGCCTGGTACATTTGTTGTTTGTGGTCATGTGTTTTGTTCTTCTACAGTCTCCACCTGAACTAAGAGATGATGTAAATAATGATACATTTTGTTTGTGGGTGCCTTTCATGACCCTTAAGGTCGCCTTACATAACAAAAGCTTCATAAAAACTAGTACAAAATCAGTCACGTAAAAACAACAATCAGCAGAAGTGAAGATGGTCAGACAAAAAAAAACAATCAAAACAAATGAGTTTTAGTTAAAATGGATCGTTTTGTTTTTAAAGAATTAACTGTGATTTCAAGCAACAACAGCACATGTTGGATAAGTGAAAGAATCATCAATAAAAGGAGAGACAAGCTAAAACTTTGAGACACTTCAGAGCAGGATTAACACAGAAAAGTAAGAGACAAGCTTAAGTTTCTTCAGACTTTCATCACAGTTTTAACATGTTCGTGGTAATTTTTGCAACTGATGAGACTCAACCACTGAGTCAAAGCTGTTTAAAATTCTGATTCATAATGACTAGGTTGCAGGTGTTTTTGAGTGTATTGGACTCCTGCAGTGATCCCCCTGCTGCAGAATCAATGAGTGCATCCCCTTGTTAACAGAAGTGCAGTGAGCATTTACACTAGACACACACAGAGGTGTTACTTCATTGATGATTACATCTTCATACACGCACAGGATTAGACTGTACTTGTAGTGGCATTTGATCTCATCAAGTGACTTAAAAAAATAATTCACAGAGTCAAAATAATGAATGATGGAACAAGAACATTTTTACACTGGTGTTTTTATTAAATAAATCATGTTTCAGATAACTTGCTTGAGACTAAGTGTGGTTACACAAGACAGCAACATGTATATCTTAAAGCTCCCATGTTGTGCAAAAATCTCTTTATTGAGTCTTTTGGTGAAATTTGTGGGTCTTTGGCTTTCCTCCCAGCCCACAAGATGTGATATTTAATGACAAAACCTGTACTTAGTAGTGCTTGTGAATGTAAAATCCTGACCTAAAACGAGCTGTTTGGATTTTGGGGATTTGCCGACGTCAGCAATTCCTTTTTTGACCAATCAGGAGCAAGTCTGACCTGATTGGTCCATCGGAGCAGATACCCCTGAACCCCCTCCCCGCTGCTGGATAAAAATCTCTCCAGGAGCAGCAGGGGAGGAGAATGAGCCAAAGTTGAAGAGCCATCACTGCTCTGTTTTTGGCTGTAAACAGCCACATAGTTCTATGAACAAGCTTCCCATCTTGGAAAAAGACAAAAATGAGTGGCTAGAGTTTATTTATGAGGGAAATGTGTCAGCTACATTCAGTAAAACTGTACATGTGTGTGCAAGTCACTTCACGGCTGACTGCCTCTCCAACAGAGGGCTAGCAAATAGACTGGTCCTGAATCCAGGAGCATTACCAGCCATCCTCCAACAAACCTCAGACCCTGGAAATGTGAGTATTTTAAATGCTGTGTGCTGTGGAGCAGATGTAAGAGCTTTTCCTCAGTGTCCCCCCTGTCTCTGTGTTAGCTTCAGGATGCTAACTGTAGCTGCTGTTAGCCTGTTGTTCTAGCCTGTAATGTTACAGTATACGAGCTTTGCTCTTTTCTAAACATTGTGCACTCGGAGCTCTTGGCGCCGCTCTCAGTGACGCGGAAGAGTGGGGCGGTATCAGCGGTGGCTCATTTACATATGAAGGCCACGCCCACTAAATCAGAGCGTTCTGAACAGAGGGGCTATGAGAGCCTGGAAACAATGCTGCTGTGCTTGATTTATTGGCTTTTTGGACCAAAACATGTTACTACCATTTCATGAAGACATCAATGATCCATATTAAACTGCAGAAAAGGAGCAGAATATGGGATCTTTAAAATACTGTTCAGCCTGAAAAATCCTTTGTATTGTTATTTATTATGTTACATTATAAATGCCATGTGTCTGGATTGTCCACCTTTTAGTTTCTGTATCTACTTATCCATGGAGCTTTACAAAGAAGAACTAAACCCAGACACGTGACATTTAAATGGCATCAAGAGGTTTCCTCTTCCAGTCATTTCTCAGCCATGCTTTCCCTGTCAGCTGCATGCATCTGCTCACTCTTTCTAAACACCTCTCAGCATCCACACGTACACTCTGTGCTAAACCCAGAGTCAAACCCAAGAGCAGCATACATCACTGAAAAGAAACACATAACAAACTTCTGTTGTTTGTGCTCTTTCATACACACACACACACACACACACACACACGCACATGCACATCCCTCCGTCTATCAAATCTGTTCCCCAAAGCCATCGCAGAAACAGAAGAGACAAGCAGAGCCCTTTAGCTGTGAGTGCCCTGGGCCTGAAAGCAACTTAAATCAATTCTATTTGATTAGGTGCCACGGCATACACTACATCTTATAATTCCATTAACGTGGGGATAGATTTTCAATGAATGTAACTGCAGGCAAATGGTTGGGCATAATTTTGTGAAATGAAATACATGAAATACAGCGCAGGTTGAGAATAAGGTTGTTGATCCCCACCCCCCACTGCACTCTTTGCAGTTAATGACTTTAGTGTATCCTCATAATGCCATCTTCTCTTCTTAGCCGCTTTTCAAATGGATTAGGCTTCAAATCATGTGAAGAAATGTCAACTTTATGAATTTTTTTTCCACCTCTTTTTTTTTTATTTTATTTTTTTACTTTTTTAATAATTATTACATTTGTTAAGAATAGAAAATTATTAAAAAACAGAAGCCAGACTTACACAAGTAGGTTGTGGCAAAAGGGAGAAGGCATTTCAGGGCTCTGTCAGCCAAGGTGGGATACACTTTTCCTACATTGTAGTCAGATGACAGGGGAAGAGCCTCAAGGTTGAGTTCAGTTTTTTTAGATAGCTTATTAACAGGCTCAAACCACCAGGTGGACATGTATCATGACATTAGATGTGTTTCCATTACACCTCGAATTGCGCAAAACGTAAAAATTGCAATTAAAAAATGGTCGTGGAAACGCCACATTTTCGAAAACCTCTCAAATTTTGGTCAAAAAGTTTTTACGCTCTCAGGTGGTTTTTCAGAAGTTTTGATATTGAAGTTCCTCGCAAAAGTTTAATGGAAACATCTTTTTTACAAAAATGTTACGTTGTCATGTCAACGCACCTCCCTCACCTCCTTGTTAGTGTCCACTGCCTCACAAATAGACTCTGGCAGGGCAGCTATGAGTGAGCCAGAGCAGCAGGAGGGAGGGGTGGAGGCTTGTGTGTGTGAGTGAGAGTATGTGAACTTGAGATGATGATCTTCATTTTGTGTTTTGTTTGTGCCCGTTTTGAGTTAGCGTGATCACGGCCGACAGTTTGAGCAGTGAATAAAAACACTAATGTTCAAGAATCAGCATCATCATGAGTGCAGCGCCTGGACGGACATTGTGTTTTACTTTAATCAAGTTGTGCACAATTCTGGTCGTAATGGAAACACCGGCAAGGCGAAATTGTTCTTTATTAAAACTTCAGAAATATTGCTTTTATTTTGCAAAAAAATGTAATGGAAACGCAGCTAGTGTCATGCCAAAGTTGCAGCTGTCACATTGCCGATATGGCACTTTACGTGTTACATGTGTAGGACAAATTGTTATTTAAAAAAAATGTTTCTATTTTTTCCCTTCGCTCCAATTTCCTGAAGGCCCCCACCTTGAAATCCACTGGGTTAGACCACAATGCAAATGCTAGAAATAACCCAAAACTGTTCATATGCTTTCAGCCACACATTAGGAGGTCTAGCCTTGGTATCTATTGTTCTCTTTTTTGATCTATGTTTCCTTTTTATCAAAACTTGACACACAGCAGCTTCCAGGATCTAAACTCAGGGTTGAACACACGTTTAATGGTATTAAATGTGTCACCTATGGTGGCACGTCTTTTGTCCTCAGAGCTTGAATGGAACCTGTGGCGTGATTCTAAAGACCCTGAGTTAAATATCTACCAAGAAGCAAAAAAAGACAGCTAGATTTACTGCATGACTGCTGCAATTTTATGCCTCACTAATCAACTTTTACTGAACATGTACTAAGCACAGAGAGGGGCTGGGATAGTGGGACCTGTATTTCATGGTGTGAGCAATTGAAGACTGCCTCAGGCCCGTTGCTTTATGTCTTCTCACACCAGTTGACAACAAGTAAGAAACTGCTTCTGCTCACTTGTCTGTGTACAGTAAGTCCATTGAACATGTGGTTTCAGTTTCAAAGGCTTTTCAGAGCACATGACCCCACTCTAAACCCCTTGAGTCCTCCGAGTTGACTTTGAACTGTTTGCATGACTTTTTAACTCCACTTTTGCATTTTGATTTTGACATCCCTGATTACAGTCAGCTCAGAGTAGACTGCTCCGTGAGCCGCTGCAAACTTTGTGTCGGACATCATGCTGCATCTTTAATGCAGTGCTAGCTGGGGGACTCATCAAATATTTGTGCCTTTTCCCGGTCAAGCTACACAGTGCTTACACTGGCTGAAAGACAGCATACTGTGTCCCTTAAAGGAAGCTGTCTAGCACTGGGTGGATGCTGAGGACATCTGCAGTGACAGAGAGTCACTGATGAAGGTCAACAATCCATCAGGCCTGAGGATGAGAGAAGTCAAAGCTGCTGAGTTCAAAATGATGAACGTACGCAGCAGATGAACATAAATCTCAGAATAAATGCTGACCAAATGTTTCCTTTGGAACATCAATACTGTCTGCCTCACATCATAAAACATGAGCTATGGCTTCAAACCTCTGTTTGAACAGCATTTCACTTAGTTTTGAACATTGCAGAGTTTGAAAACATTTCTTTCGAGGCTTCAGCTGAGGAGGAGGTCACAGAATTGATTCTGCTCTTTAAATCTGATTATTCAGGTCTTGAACATTTCCGTTTTGGTCCTGGAAACTTTCTCTGGTCTCAGAATCTGATAAAGAAAGCAGGATAAAACTACAAATCTACAACAATGCATGTCTATGCTGTTTTAGTTTCCACCATCACAGCACAAAAAGATTGAAACCACATTGTTCCTGCTCTGTGGTTCGATATTCCAGTTGCACAGTGCCAGAGAGGAGGCTGAGCAACAACTGTGCCAGTTTATGTCGAGCAGGGGGAAATCAAGGGGAGATTTATGAGCATAATAATGAATCCTATGCCTGCTTTAATTACAACAATCCTGGCCTCTTTGAAGTATGCTGTTGCAGCTGGAAATCCTTCGCCTTGTGTCTTGGAGCTTTACACTAAACAGATAAACACGCATCAAGTCTTGAATTTGCATTTTGGTGAGAGTTTTTAAATTATTACCTCCAATTTGTCAGTCCTGTGGTTAACAAATTGCTGCAAAATGCTCTTAATTGCCAGCTTTGCTTACATGTGCGTTAAAGAGACAGTTTCAGCTTCACTTTCCTTTTTGATTACTGGCATCAAAACTGAACCAGAGGCTTAATCAGGTCTGTGAGATACATTAGCAGCTCATGAGTCCTAAGCGCAGATTATGCTAATGCACTTCATGAAGGAATTTTGAATGTCACCCAAACGTCGTTAGAGGGGCAAAGATGAGCCGTGCACAGATGCTTGTCACCCATGTTGTCTGTGATGCACCTGTCCCCGCCGTATGTGAGGTATCAGACCGTTCCAAAGCGAGCTAAACAAGGCAAACAGATCAAATCAGTGCCAGAGCAGGTGTGTGACAGTTCCACCTGTGTTTCTCCTCTCCTCCTCATGTGATGATAAAGAGTTGGATTTCTGGCGCCATGAGAAGGATCCATCAGCTCCGGGGAGGTTGAAGTTTCCGAGAACACACACCAGCACATTATTCACATGCTTTCCCAGGTGATGCTGACAGGGCGGAGGACTAGCGGTAAGCCACTTGATGAAAGATGATTTAAACTACCTGGAGTTCCTTATTTTCACTTTTGGCTTAAGTTGTGTATTTAAAATAGAATAGAATAGAATAGAATAGAATAGAATAGAATAGAATAGAATAGAATAGAATAGAATAGAACTTTGTTGTCATTGTAACAAGTTCAAGGAAATTGAAGTCACAGCAGCACTATACACTTTCTTACAAAAGTAAGAAAGTGTATAGAAAGTGCAAAAAGGTCTTTAAGAAAATAGATGCTGACAGCTTGTCCATCATTGTCCAGTTCAGCCAGCCTCCACCTCCACAGGGTCCAGGACTGAGCTTCTTCAGTCATGCTCCATCTCTGTCTCCTGGATCCTGTCTGCTCACAGCAGGTGAAGCTCTTCCAATGTGGCGTTGGTGTCTGATGTTAGCTCTGTTAGCCATGTCTGTGAATAGTATGATGCTACTCTGCCCTCTGGTATTCCCTCTGTTTCTGGGTTAGCACAGCTAGCTCGTCCATCTTATTGGAGATAGATCTTAGGTTCCATGTCGTCACTTCTTTGCTAACACCTGAGGACAAGCACGTTGTCCTCACCTCCTTCTCCTCACCTTGTGGGAGGACATCAGGCCTTACACCAGTTAGCATTGACATGCTACAGGCTGCTAACAGCTGAGTGTACATGTAAACAATGTAGCCATGTAGGATCTCCAGGCAAACACAGGAGAAAAAGTAGTAAAAATATCACTGAAGCCACAAAAAGTTTGGTGTCCATGACCAACAAATGAGCCATACAAAGTAATGATCCACTCCAAATACAAAGATGACAAACCAACAAAGAAGAGAGAGCTGCTGCAAAAGGCAGCTATAGCCAACAGCGCGGCGCCTAGCAACTCTGATGTGATGTGTTGGCAAAAACTCTATCTGGAAAAACTATACAAGCTAATATAAAGGTAACCTTCAAAGGATTATTGTCTTCTTTATATGTCCAACGCATCCAATGAATTACTTTTTATCCCTGGCATGTAAAAAGAAAACAAACAAACAAAAATAAAATAAGCAATCACATTTATGATATTGAGAGCAGTTTATTTTCTGACTACAAACATTCAGAAGAGAAATCTTCCACATGAGGTTTAAAAATCAGTGAGAACTTACACGACTTCAGCGAGAAGCAACTCATTAATAAGATCTGTGCTGAACAGTGAACAACTCAACGAAGCACATCACATCAAACGGTTTAATTCATACTAAGCATCATGAAAATATTCTCTTTGAGCGGCATGCTCTTTAAAACATACTGCAGGATACAGGTCAGTGTTGTGTGTGAACGCTCCAGGATGAGCTGGTTCATTGATTACTCTCACGTTTACACGTCATAGACAAACTCAACATAGGTGTGTAGTTTCACTGAAATGTTGTGTTGTGAGAATTAACGCTGTTTTTCTTTTTGTGATAGTTTGCTGAGCATTTCAATTACTCTTATTCTCTTTTATATCATCATCATATATCACAATGTGGAGTTCCTCCATGTGTTTTGGAGTTAGAGCCTTTGGATTCTGTCACAAAATTTCAGTCACACATGTGTTTTCTTAGTTTTCAGGGCTGCATGCACAATGCTGAAAAAAGTCCAAATTCTGATGTTTAAGTCAAAACTTTCAGAAAAAAATCAGAGATTTAAATTCAGTCTCAGAATTCTTGGATAAAAGTCTAAATTTTGATTTAATTTTTAGAATTTTGAAGAATTTTGTGTCAACATTTGAGAGACGTGGTTTAGCTGAAAAATGAGAGGCTAGATGCAAACATAAATAAATGAATAGATAATTAAATAAATAAACAAATAGAAAATAAATAAAAAGAAAATTAAAAAATAATGGCTTAAAAAGTAAATATAGACTTGTTTATTTTAATCCGTGTGAACTTTGAGCTTATTTTTAGTGTAAACTTGCAGAAGTATGCATCCTCTGCTGAACAGTTTCGGGACAAAAAAATGATCATATATTAAGTTTTAACACAGGTAACTTTTCTGACAATGTAGAACTAATTATTATGTAATACACAATACACCACACTTATCAAAAACATACATAGATAAATCATTAGAGTGAAAAGCTCATCAGCATCTCTCTCTATGGAAATGCCTAACCAGACACTTGCACAGACCGGCCATGCCTAATAATGTGCAGCATTCTGAGGAATTCATACTCATTAATTATTCCTTATCTATACCATATGTGCACATCACATCTGCACATACATTATACATGAGACTCCCAATCAGCGCCTGACGTGTTGGAGCATTAATGCTGACCAACATGTGACTCACAGTATAAAATCTCAGCACATACAGTTTGAACCTGATGGCATCATGGGACAGGAAGTTTCCAAGCACTGCTGCTCTGATACGTGTGCTTTCAGGTCTGCTCAGTACAGATACACAGCGGCCTGACCTTCAACTCATCCTCTCAGGTGCATTCTGTAGGTGAGCTTGCTTTGTTATGCATGTAATTGTTGATAAAGAGAGCATGCTGTATATAATATAATATAATATAAAGTGTTCTCTGTACATATCTCACTTCTGAAGTTAGCGATGCTTAGATTTCCCCCTCATGTGTTTCTTTTTTCCTCCATTACTGAGGAGTCCACAAAAGAGACTGTGAATCACATCCAAGCTTTAAAACCAGTTGTGGCTGTAACAGGGTTTATTATTGGTGAAGACTTAATTATTATGCTTCTTTTCATGCAAATACTTTCTATGCAAATTGACTCTGAACTGTAGGTGTTAAAACAATTAGCTGACTGAAACATTTGCATGTAATTATGTTGCTGTAACACTCTTATTGTAAAAGCACGTGTGTGTGTTTTTTCCGAGCCTGTGTGTGCAGAGAAAGCTAATGATCTTGCTGCCTCTTCATTTGAAACCTTAGAAATGTACATTTTCTTTCCCAGATTGTGCTTCCTTTTTTTTTCTATCTGGATGATTCTGCAGCTGTAAATGAAGGTCAGAGCCTGAGATCCAGCGAAGGGAAACATATTAAGTGAGCGATGAAGTAACAGAGGGTGTTTGATTGATGCTTTATGTTTTTTGAGTGCAGTGCCTTAAGACATGCACACACACACACACATACTACACACTGGTGTGCCCTGCTCTTTTCATGAGCTGGTGGAGGGTTGCACATGGCATCAATCAGGAATACTCATGTTGATTTAGTAATCTAGAAGGCATACCTTTTTCTTTTTTCAAAAGAGAAATGTTTTTATTTTACTTCCTTCAGAGCTTGTTTAAAACCATGGAGGAGGAGGGAAGCAATGCTGGCCTCTATAGGCAGGCGGAGAAACTCGTGTTAACGCCGCAGGGAGAAAAAAAAAAAACAGCTCCATTTTTAAACCAAACAAATCTCCTCCTGTCGGCCTCTCTATGTGTGTTAAAGCCTGTATCTGTATGAGTGTCAGCCTCTTTTATTTGTTTGTGAGCATGTCGGTGCGCGGCGTCGCTGGCACACGTCTGTTCTCTTTGTGGCTTTGTTTGTTAATGTCACTCAAGACAGCCAAATTGAAGGTGCCATTGTTAGTGCCGGAGGGCACCGGGAGTGAATACGACAGCTTGACAGCTCTCATTAGCGTATTAGACACAAACAGTGGCACAGATGCTCCCGGTCAGTCCTTGGTCAGCCTGGAGCCGCGCTGAACGGCCCGCTGACAGGTGGCTTTGTGGCACTCTGTCTCGTGGTTGACGGGGTGGCAAAGCAGGAGTTCATCTTCAAAAGACTACTGGGATTACCAAGGACAGTGGATATTTATCACACATGAACACTGGGAGAATATGAAGAAATTAATCCTGTTAATCTTTACAAAGAGGCAGTGCACAGATAAGTTTTACTGAATTTAAGAAAAGAGAGGGAACATGCGTGCATGTAGTCTCAGCAGAGCAGCTAACTGCTACAGAAGTAATGTCAGACAAAAGTAAAGAACATAATTTCTCTGAGAAGTACGTGCTCACCATATTCACCTTCACAGCTTGGATAACACTCACAAAACTCACAAACAGCCAGAGCATTCACAAAGTCAAATTTAGCTTCTTCTTTTTTTTTTAAAACTGTATCTATTGTCATTTGTTACAGCACAAAGCTCAAAAGTTGGGTTCTCACTCCCACTCCTCACCAGCTAAAAAAATCAATGCCAGAGGCACTAAAGTTCTGTTGAAGTGTATGAAAGTTAAATGATTTTTCCAACACACCTTTTGAAGTTTGTGCAATGCCTCAAAGGTAGAATAGAACGGGGCTTACAAGTTTTACTGCCAATGAGAAACCTTCACAAGCAAAGTGCTGGAGAAAAGATTTAATGCAGCCAAACACTGAGAAAGACTGACCTTGTCCTGAAAGTTTCTTTCTTTTTTTTAACTCTTACTCGTGCTCAGAGTTTCTGTGTAACATAACTACCCACTGCCTCTCTCTGGGTGTATGGACATATTCTACAACCTTAGCTTGGCAGAAACTCTGTAGCCTTAAATCCAACAGTAATCAATGTCATCCGTTGTTGACCTGAGGAGGTTTGATGGGTGAGGTGAGGTTTTGCAGCAGCAACAACTTGTTTAAGGGAGACCTAGAAGAGAGGGTTCAAAATGTGTTCATAATGTTTTGAGGATAGAATACACTGGCATGAAGTACACTGAGTACACTATGTACTTATGAGAGCAGTGCAGTACACATTTTTACAGGGTCGTGTTGTTGCATATCAAACACTGCTGCCTCACACTTACTGGGAATGATAATCATTTTCACAACCATTCACAGGTGTTCTTCTGTTATAACCTTAATTGCAACCATCATCCACCTTTGGATCTGTTCCTACCCATCACGCTACGTAGCAAAGATGGCATCGACTGTTGAGCATGAGAAGTGTCCAGTGTTTCACTCTCAACTTTTGTCTGTTTTTGGTGTGCCAGCAGAGAAATAAAGTTCACTGTGTTTTTTCTGTAATGTCAGTGTGAACGCACTTGGAACACTCAACATAGTAAGTGTTAGTACAAAAATAGCCATTGTGACTTGATACACAACAATGTTGTGTTTGTTATTGTTTCCAACCCAAAAGTGTCATGTCAGAAGTTCACATTTAGAGTGCCCAGATTTGTTAAACTATCAATGATATGCAAAATTAATTTCTGTTAGCAGTTTGTACCACTTGTGAAGTGCTAACAGACATGTGTAATAGTAGAGTTGATTCCAGACTAGGCTTTGCAAAATCGGAAAATTTCCATGGGAATTTTCAAAAATAAACTGGAATAAACAGGAATTTCTGTATATTACCTGCATTTACTTGATCATATACATTAATAGATTCAAAATGTTTGTTGTAAGCAGACATTTGAATGCAATATTTCTGAATCATGTTATGAAATAATTTTCAAGGGATTTTGGGGAATTTTTCCTGAGTCTAACTGTCATGAATACATGTGTAAATATTTTTAGTAGTTGGCCTCTATCCACATACACATTTTGATAAGCATTTGCTTGTTTCACTTAAAGTTAAAACAACGCATCAAATATATTTACCGAAATACTATCATTAAAACTACCTTGATACAATTTTAGAACCCAGATTTCCCAGGCATTTAAATAAAATCATTTAATCATTAATGACAACAAACCCTGACAATTTCCAATATTCCCCAGGAAGATTTCAGGAAACTTTTCTAAAATTAACTTGAAATTTTTCCCTCCTTTGAAAATCTATTCCAAAAGATTATCAACCTTAAGGATCAGGTAGGCCATCGGCTGCCTTAAACAGCTTGTTTCAGAGAGAATGGACTGAGAGGCAGTTTAGAGTGTTGTTTAAAATCATTAATTGTGGATCATGGGCTCCAAGTTACAATTGCAATGATTAAAAAATATTTTCTATTTCATTTACAGGGACAATGCATATGTTGGGGGAGAAGAAAGTGTAAAAAATGGAATACTATTAACAGAGGTGGGAGCAAGTCATTGCTTTGCAAGTCTGAAGTAAGTCTCAAGTCTTTAATCCCAAGAGTTGAGTCAAGTCTTAAGTAAAGACAAGAGAAGTTGAGTCAAGTCCAAGTCACTGGCTTGGAATTTAGTTACATAGTTAGGTGTAGTTAGAGACACAGGCTGCTACAACTATAATGACTTGACAGTAACATGTAATGTTACATAAAATACGTGCAAAGCCAAAGCTAGCCAAAGCATTATACCACAACAGGTATCCTTAGGTATACTTACCGTTCTTTGTGCAACCTTAGGTGCCGAATGAAATTTGTGGTTGTTGCTTCTCCATTGGTTATTTTTGTTTGGCAGGTTTTGCACACAGCAATTCTTTTTTTTTTTCTTGTAATTTGGGAACAAGAATGAAATTATCCTTGGTAGCATCCCCGTGTGGGTAACTGCTACTCTTGAGCAGTCTGGCGCTTACAGAAACATAATCCACGTGCTCATTGTTGATTCTCAAACCTGATTGGCTGTTAATAGATGCATTCAATGAGGCAAATTCTGCTGGAAAATTTGTTGTCCTGAAGTGACAGAATTACCGTCACGTCTGACTCGAGTCTAAGTCACATTACTCAAGTCCACACCTCTGACTATTAACACCCTGCAATTGAACATCAGCCTATTAGAAACTACATCAAAACGTTGTACATTGAAAAAATGGATAAACTGATGATGGATAATAAGTAGTGCAAAGGTAACGACAGATTTCGTCACACCTCACCCCAACCCTGTGAAAAGCTTCCCATGACCCCACAGTTGCATGCTCAGTGCCAGGGGATAAACAAGGGTACAAGCCAAATTTGTCATGTTTACCTCAGGTGTGTGGAATAATGCTCTGTCTAGTTCTCTTTCCAGCCCAGCAGGTTTAATATAGAATCCAATCATTGGTGTCTTTTTTATTTCAGAGTTACAGCAATTGTTGAATTGAGTGGGGAAAGAGGAGAAAGCCCATTCGTGACACAGGAGTGTAGCCTAACAGTGTGCTTTGGGGAACAGAACAGCAAGGTTGCATGAGCTCAGATCTAGGTGAGTTAAAGGATGCTTGTTATTTAAGAGGCCTTACCCTGAATGTACAATGTTGTAGGTTAGCCTTCCCCGGGGGGCTGGGTCAGCAGCAAGGCCATGCCATTTCTCCTTAATTCACTTTAAAGATTAATGTCAAATCATGCCAGTATGTGCATGCTACAGACTCCCTAAGGACTCGGCTATAGGCAGCCGTGATGCCTGCATGCATGTGTGCCTGTGCATTTAGTGTATATGTGCAGAAAATGTATCCTCTGAATGAAATACAAGGATTTAAGAAATGTGAGGAGATTGTAAAGAAAAGAGATCATTTCTATTTCTGTTTTCACATAAAAAAAATACTACAAATGTAGAAAAAACGTTGTCAGTGTAAATAATGCCATATGCCTTAAAATCATGAGTACTGCCGCCCAAATGAACTGTCCTTATTGATTAACAATATCCATTACCACACATACTTCTTTGTGGCATATTATTGCAAATGTAGACAGGGAGAAAGATGCTGTTTACTTTGCTGACCTAGTCCGCTATTCATTATCTACAGTACACTAAAAGAACTGTACTTAGAGAGTAGAAAGTGTGGCAGCAGAGTTACCAGACTGATGCTGTGGAATAGCAGTAGATTACATTTAATTAAAAGTACAGTTATACAGCAGATTTTACGATCTCTTTTCATAAAACATCCATGGATACTGCTCTTAAATATCAATTTGATGTATAAATTATGTCCTAATATAAGATAAACAATCACATTACAAGCTTATCTTTGATAATTGAGCTATTTTGATTGACTTTACTAGACTGCTCAGAAAATCTACAGTACTTTCCTGTCATAATGTTTTTATACTTAGAGTAAAATAACAAGAAAATCACACATTGTTACATATTTAACAGTTAAAGCCAAAGAAAGTTACCTGAAACAATTCACTGCTGACCTTTAACTTCAAAGAATTAATCACTGGCATTTATTTATTTATTTATTTATTTTGTAGAACGTTTATTTCACCTATAGTTTGTTCCACTGAGCCTCTAAATCCTCTTTATAAGGGAGACCTGGTCAACCGGGTGAGCAACAAATGAACACAAAGTTATACAGACACTCAGGGAAATAAAGTCCAAATGACAAGTTCTAAAAATTTTCAATAAAAGATCAACTTTAAGTAAGTTGTGTAATTAGGTGAACTAAAATTTTTTTTTTAATTGTTGGAGAAAGGCTTGCTGTTCCAAACAACATTAACACGTAACAAAATCCCTGCTGTCATATGGCTATTAAATATTTATTACATGTATCTACATTTTGTTTTAATGACTGTGTGAATCAAGCCACTGATAGTGTTACCTTATATTGCAATTATGCACACAGCCTGTGTTATTATTATTATGCACAGTCATGTTCATGTTTGATTAAAGGTTTGTTTACAGGCTGAGCCGGGGTTTCACTGAATGCTAATTGGCAGACTTAAATAGGAATGTGGGCTGTTATATAAGATGACAGCTCTGTGTGTTTGTGTGCACAGTATGTTTGCACTTCTCTTTTCCACTGAAGGATCTCACATGGTTATTGACAAAGCACTCTGGGTTAAAAAACAACAACAACAACAAAGCTTTGCTTATGAGTCAGGAAAGTCAATAACAGGAAATTAAGACTGTCAACAGAAATAACAAACATTAAACAGACATGATGGATTTTAGGATTGTGCTTCCAACCATATTTGACAAGTAGTAACATCAATATTTATGGTAGAGTTTGGTGACAATCTTTGTAGTGGACACAGGAGACAGGATTATTCCCTCTCTATCATTCCCCTTTAACAGATTGCGCTGGCACAGACAGCGCAGGAACATGGCAGCTGGCCAGGTGTTGACTCTGTGCTGATGGATGTGGCAACCATGACGAGGGGTAACCAGCTTGCCACAGCTATCAGCATCTCAGCTAGACACATCAGCGCTTGTCCGATTTATCAGGAGAACAGCCAGTGACAGCAGTGAAACTGTATAATGTTCAGGGACACGAGCACAAAGTATGGCACTCATACTGCAGGTATGATACACGTATGATATGATTTGACATTATTTCATAGCCAATCTAGCAGGAATACACCCTTACTGTGTGCAGCTCAATGTATTAAATATCAGAACAGGAGTTAATGTTTAAATAAAGAGCGTGAAACTTTTTACCCTCTCAAAACTCTGAGCAGTTTCTTAAGTTTTGGGAAAAGTAAAAGCATCAGAGACTTCACCCTGAAAATAGAACTTTTGAAAGTACTCCCAAGGTAGACTTCAAAGACGTGCAGGAACTCAAAGGATTTAATTTAGAGAACAACTTTTGTAAGTGGCTCCACCATGAATCATGTATTTTCCTGCTCATTCATAAGAGAGCTACCCACTCTTCTTTCTGCATTAAGGTTCAGTCTGCATTCAGAAAATGTTTTCAGGTCATCAGATAAGGAAACATTAAAATGATTCATACACAGATCACAGAAGTGCTCTCTGGCTATTTATTAGCTTGTTTGTCAGGGAAACAACAAACTACTTTGTTTTTCTTTACTAAACATTCACATTGGTCCCAGATGCTTTTTAAACTTCAGAAGTAATTCTTCATAATTTGATTCTTTCCAAATTTCCCACGTCTCCAGTGAAATATGGCTAGTGTTGCCAATGATGTGTTACAAAAAACTGCAACATTTTAAGAAAGAAATTCTGTCAGGATCAATCTGGAACATGGAGAATCGTAATGTTTTATACTCTCTGAAACTTTTTTCCCCTATCATTTTAAAAAGTACAGTGTCCTGAAGATGAACACTGAGGGTTGTGATTTAGCAAGCGATTTCAATGATTTTACAGCCTTTATGTTACAAGTTTGATAATTCGTAACCCATAACAAGCAACTTTCTTGAGTTGTCACCTGCTGCCAAGAAAACTGATATGATTTTATCACATCATTTGTAAGTAAATAAATTAAAATTCAACAAACTCATGAACAAATGTCAATTGAAATGCTTACAGGGAGTTTATCTTTAATATGTGCAGGAAAAAAATAATTATTTTCCCCTACTTTCATTTCTTAAGCTAAGCTAATGTGTTTTGGCTGTAGCAAAGTAAATGGCATGCCTACAAATAACCGCTCATGTTGTCTGACCCAGTCTCTGACTTTAATGTAACACATGCTTCAATGTGTGAACCCATCCACTCTGCCTGGGAAATCTATAAAACAAAATCCATATGATACTCATATTCTAATGACACTGCACCAATGAATCACTTTGCATCTGTGAACTCATTTTAAAAAACATGGAACGTAATCATTCAACAGCCCAGCGTGTCAGACTGATGTTTATGCTCAGGATCTGATGAGTGAGTGACAGAGCTCAAACAATGAACAAACAGATTTATTTACCTCTTCCTTTGACCCAGAAAAAAAACAGCTGAACCACACACAACAGACTGACGGTAAAATGCTTTTTTTAAATGAGACTTCAAAGGATTTTAATACAAACTCTAAATTAAAACAAATTATTAAAATTAATTTTTGCATTAATGTTTGACTTTTGTGCCTTAATGTGTGTTCACCAATCTACATTTGTATTCAAGATACTTTGTGATATTAATTTATGAACAAATATTCTTCAAGGAGGCATAGTTTAAAGCTCTATTTACACACATGACTATTAATCTAAGTCATAGTACTTCAGAGGGTCATTGCATCAGTCACCATGCTCTATAGTTATCACTATGTAATGAGTGTGTATTGATGATGCATGCTGCAAACACAGATAAGCTGATTTTTTTTTTTTTTTTTTTTTAATTAGGCCTTCATGGATGCATGCATCTGTGCAGGGAGGCACAAAGAAACAAACACATCATAAGTATTTTTTGTCAACATTGTGAATAATGCATCACTGAGTGACATATTACTGTAACTCCACTGCTACTTATGGTACATGGCAGTTATTTTCTAGTAATATTACTAGAAGTACAGAGACTATAAATGATTTCTTACTTGTTACTCCAAGTCTCCAAGCCAGCTAATGCACAATAATCATCATGAAACTCAGTGGAGAATCTTCCTCTATGTTATCTGTCAATAAAATAACTAAATAGACTGTTGGAAAGTTTTATTGTTAAAAGAGTCATGTTTCCTTTAGGAAAGGTCCCTCAAACCATGTGAATATGTGATCTTCTGACAGCTAGTCCCCTTGCTTTAAAACATATTTTACTCCCTCTGATAGACATTTACAGTTATTGAAATTGTTTATTTTGAGCATGAAAAAGAAAAAAATAAAATTAAAATAAATTTTAATTAAAATGAATTAATACAGCCGATAGACAACAGGAAGACAAAACAGGGAAAGCTTCACAGTATTGCAATTGATGCAAGAAAATAACAAAATGGGAAGAGAGAAAAAAACCCTGACAACCTGCCTCTTCTCTGTTATCAATCAATACATGATAATTCAGTCAGCTTTTTCTATATTTACTGACTCAAACAATTGCGTTTCTAAAGAAATTCTTAAATGCTCTAACACTGAATGTACAATTATATAATGTAAAGAAGTGAAAGTAAAGTCAAAAGCAGGAACAGCCTATCTATGCCTTGGACTACATTTCCCTTGCTTCACAGTCGCATTTGTTTCCCACAAGCCCTTGCGCCGCTCTACCCACGGAAACAAGAAGGTCGTACACAGCACCGGTTTAACGAGACAGACAGAGGAAAACAGACCGAAATCATGCTTGGACAAGCTGTTAGACGATTCACCACGTCTGCTGTCCGTTCTTCACACTATGCTGAAGGACCAGGGAAGGTGAGACATCTGCTTAAAGAGGAATTATGGATATAAAGTGGATATTATTTGTGTCTGGCCTTGTCTGTGTCTGCGATCAGATGCTAGCAAATGCTACATGGAGGTCATTTGATGAGAGTCTGGTTGTAATGTAATGGAAATTAGCAGGACATTGAAGCGCATATATTCTGTTATTTACTAGTAAACCAACCTTAAGCTGTTCAGGAAAGACTTGTAGCTGCGGTAAGTTTGACGCAAATAACCCATAATGGCGGCATGTTGGTTAGCTTAGAGGCTAAGAGGAGGTTAGCTAATTATTAGCCAACTCTTCGATACTGTCATGTTAGATCAGCTCAAAAAATATGAGTAAGAGAGAGTTAATGTTAGTTACTGTACGTACTTTGATAACTTTTTGTAACGGCTAGATTCACTGACAAATGTACAACATAGTTTCCTTCCGCCAATTCACTTCTTCCTGCTTGTGTCTGTCATTTAAGGTCACAGCTTAATCTAACGTTAAACGACTGACTGGTACCTTTGATATCGATTCACTGCATGTTCATAAAATAATGATATTTCAATGTTATGTGATTCTGTTATTTTTATGTTTATGTTTCTATGGAAATTTAATGATTCCCAGTTAATGGTGTAGTCATGTCAGTGAGTTGTTTTGGTAAACGTATTACACTAAACATGATGGGGTAAAGAGTGCTTTTGTGTTCACTATTTCAACCTAACACTAAATATTTTTGAAAAGTGAGCCATGCTCAGCTCACTTTTGAGATGTAGGGATTTTGAAAGACAAATAATTTAAATTTCATAGAATCAAATCTAATCCCTGTATGCCCCTTGATTCAAGGATAAGGATGTGGGTTTATTTATATTTTTTGGTCTAGTTCTTTTTTTATGGTGATATTTTAAAGAAACCTCAATCAAAACAAAGTAGTTCAAAGGAAATGTCAGAGGTTCACATCAGTCATTGAGATTCTGTGTTTCCTCTTCCTCATACTTCCACAAATAATTCCCAATCCTGAAATGTCATTTCCATCTGGATCTGTCATTCCCCTCTGACCTTTTGTATTTTGGATGCATTATGGTGCATGTGCATATAGTACAAATACAAAGTCACCCTCTAGTCACGTGTTCATTCCCTAGGACAAAACTTAAACCAGGCTATGAATGAAATGTGAAAGTTGAGAACTTTTAAAGAGCCATGTGCTCTCAAGTGTATGCATCAATAACTGGGAGGATTAATGGCATTAAAACATCATGGTGTCCTTACTTCATGATGTTTAATTTCTCTATGCAGAATCTGCCATTCTCTGTGGACAACAAGTGGCGTCTGATGGGCATGATGGTGGTGTTCTTCGGCAGTGGCTTTGCATTCCCCTTCATCGTCGTCAGACATCAGATCCTGAAGAAGTAAATTGGCTCGGTGCTACAACGCAACCTCTAAGGTAACTATGACTAGCCTGTGTATCTGAAATCTCTCATTTCAGGATGATTTCAGGTATTTACTGCAGCCTTAGCTCAAATAATGTCCTCAGACAATACCCAGCCTTCCCTGTGCAAATAAACTACCTGGATTATATGATGAGCACAAATGTCATGTTGGGCATATATCTATGCTTGGTTGTTTAGATAAGCTGACACTTGAGCAAGTTAATGTGACAGTCTGTTGCAGACTTTGATGTGTCTTGGGGATGGGGGCAGGTCATAGTTGTTGTCATATTTATCTCTTCTGGTGTTAACTCGGATATTGCTTTTCTGTCATCTGATTTGTGCAAGTCATCTCATCACCTGTTTTCTGTCTTGTCGCTCTCCTTGCAGGTTGTCGGCTGGAGCATATTTATCCATCAGAGTTCTATCTGTGCAGAGAAATGGGAATCTCTTAATTTTTGATGTAAATAAAGTTTCCTCAAATATGAAAATCTCTGGAGTTGTGTTTTTTTGCAACTGTCAAATATACACATAATACATGTTTTAAATACTAGAGTCACGTCATCAACTGAAGTCACTTTAACACTTTTAGACTCATGGGGTGATATCAGTGTTTGTTTTGTATACAGACTTTTGCTAAGCTACTTTATCTTCCAACAAGCTCATTGCTACTTTAAAAGGTAAAGAATCTGATTAAATCTGGAGGAGAGGACAAAGCAGACATTTCTGGTATCAAATCTTTAAATATCCAGATGTTGAGATTGACCACCTTGCTTAACAGAACTTTAACATCCACAGAAAGTTTTAGTTCTCGAGATTTTGATACTGTACTCAAATTTTGGCCGCCTTGAACATAAAATTCACTAATAATTCACTAAAGATTCAGATTAGAAAGACCTGATGTTAGAATAAGACAAACTTTGTACCTGTAACTTTCTAAATTTAGTACACTTGGTTGCAAAAACCTTAAGCGAATGAGCACAGCCGGAATTGAAAATGGGCCTGAGAGGACTTGTGTTAAAATATCCGTTCCTCCTGCTCCTTAAACCTTTCTGATATTTATTGTCCCCTTCTATATAGCCGAGCTCTCCAGCTGAACTCCCCTGAATAACCCATTTCAGTCGAGTTAACCCTCTGCTTCTGGCTATAATTATCCAAGGACAATGTATTAAAAAGGGAAAGTGTGGCTGCTCAGTTTGAGGGGAAGGGAAAATGTAAAAGTTGAGAGGTTTTCAGTGCACCTCTACCTCGTGCCTAGAGTCATTTTCAGAAATCAGCTAAGGTTAGGTTTTCATTTTCCTGTTCTGTATGGAGAAGAAGTGCCTGGGTTTGCCTAAAGACACATATAGGGACGGGCTGTGAGCCTCAGAAACAACTTGACTACACTTTTTTTTCACCCTCCCTTGATTTCCACACATACACAACTCTGCATCGTGTAAACCTGTCAGGTGGTTGTGTGTTCCCTTGCATTCACAATGGTGTTACAGTGTTTGTGTTGCCTCTGGGTCTGCTGGATGGGAGATTATTCAGGTCATGCAGCTCTTGCTAGGTGGTGATAAAGTTATCAGACATTAAATGGGGTCAACAAGTGGGAGCCAGTATTTCATAGGTGCGCTGTATTGTGTGGGTGCTTCAAATAGGATGCCCTTTGCTTGTAACTCAAGGGCAGCGAGAGGCTTGGAACAAGGATCAACACATAAACATGACACCCTTCATTATCACTGCTCAACGGACACAGCAGACCTTTAAAAGGCTACACAATTTAACAGCTCCCAATTAACACCTGCATAAACCAAGAAAGGCTCACACCAGTAGTCGTCTGATCATCACATTTTTCTGAGCCAAGAAACACCCTGAAGTGGTAATGCAATGGAGGACAGGATGTTAAGTAAAGAGAGCATGGTGTGAAAGAGTAATGTGCTCAGAGACCATTATGCATGTTTCTGTCACTTTGCTCTGTTATATCTCAAAAGCCTGTGAAGGAACAATAATGCTCTCTCAGAATGCTCCTTATCAGCATGTAATGAACCATCATATCAAACAGAGGCCTGCATTAGCTGACGTTCTCCAGCTCTTGACACAAGCCGTACTGCCTTTTTGAGTGCGTCTTAAATATCACTCAGAGGAATAAGCGAACTCTTATGAGCCATTAAAGAAAAGTAAGCCACACTGAAGACATACTTCATCCATAGTCTTTGGTTTGTGCATCAAGCACCCACTCATATCAGTTTAAAGTTGGCTGGAAAAAGTTACCCCTATCTTTCTACACAGCCCAAATTTTAATTTAGAGCTGTTGTGTGCACTTCTTTCTTTTTCCTTTTCCTTTTTCTTTTTTACCCATGAGACATATTGTCCACCAGGCAAGTGTGGCTCCATGTTACAGTGCTGAACATTTAAAAGCTCCTCTTGCAGCGTGGCACAGTGAGCAGAACTGCCAGCAGCTTGGTTTCCTTGGTGCCTGAAAACTCTCCAGCACTCAAGAGTGCTAATTTAGGAAAATCTCTAAGATTTTGCCAGAATAAAATTTATAGAAAGGCTCATTTATTTTATTTTATTTTTTAACACAAAGAGTAAAATTCGAATGGCACTAGCACTTGAAAAGACCAAGTCTGAAAGGAGTGCTCCATTTTCAGGGCGTTCAAGAGAAAGAAAAATGCTCTAAGCAGAGGGTCATATTTTTTGGTCATGAACGTTTCATCTATTTTCTGCCATTATGTTGCTAACTGAGGCTTTTAAGAGTCCAAGTTGATGCCAGACTCCAGCAGTGAGGACCAATTACACACAATAGTGTTATCTGGAGAAGCACCAAGCTGCAGTGTAGTGTAGTGTCGGCGACTTGTGAAAAGTGCAGAGGGCAAGCTGGCACAGGGCACATTGCAGAAAGTGTCCAACAGTGCCCACAATAGTTGACATCACACATTTCAGACAGGCTAGCCGTATCTCCACTGTGTGCCACTTTGAGTGGCTGCAAGAAGGAAGCAGAAAAAGAATACATTACAGGGGGATTACGCTGCCTGCATGCCAAGTCTGTTGCAGGAGTTTGTCATGCTGCATTTACTATGTTAGTGTGAGGAGAAGGGAAAAAAAGAGGGGAGGATATTTTCCTGAGGTTTGCCAGATATTGTCCTGTTATTATAGCCAATATCTGGTAAATTCATTATTGTAATCGTCTTTCCAAATGCTTTACATTCCCGGGCGCACAGGCGCTAATTATAACAAAGTGTAGTCATTAAAGATCAATTTCAAAACAGCTTATCACTGTTCAGTGACTGTTAAACATCATGCATGCTAATAAAACCAACACTGCATTGCACACAATTACAAAGGTAAAAGCTTTTCCTGTACAGTAAAGGCTCAGTTACAGCATTTTATACCTTCTTCTCCTTTTAATCCAACAAACACGTATGGTTTCATATGTTCTCCACAATATGCAAATCACCTTATTTGCAGTTTCCGTGGCCATTCATTCCAGCCTCTGTAGACGGTTCAATAATAGACTTTTCTGCATCTCACGTGTGGAATCTAATTATAGCCTCATTTGCACTTCAGAGGAGAAGATAGTGGGCTAAGCTCAGTGTAAAGCACGCACAGCCACCTAATAAAAAGATTCAACATTTTATTGAATCCTCTCAGTTAGAGACACATTTCAGATCCAGCCGAGGTATTATAGTCAAACAATTATGACTGTTTGCCTGTGTGAGCAGATTCATTAGTGATTGACAGTTATATAAACATTTACTTACTGTGAATGAGAGTGGGTGCCTGACAAACACTCCACAGACTAAATTACCCCTCTGGGTGACTTGGATGAGCTCTAATCAGCACTTTGTTGTACACATCTTGCACAGCAGCATTTCATTGTACCAGGCAATCAATATAATACATCCCAAACCAGGGGGGAAGCGCTGGATGTGGCCCACCCTTCACAGAAGCATGATGACAATAATAATAGGTGAAAGCAGCTGTCTCCAGTCGCTGAATGAACCCCTTGACACTGCACTGTCAGTCAATAAAGTTTCAAGGACACGCTGAACTCCTGAGGTTTTTTTTTTCCTCTGCTAAGCCCATCCTCTCCTCGCTCAGCGTCTCTGTTTACCACACTGTGCCTCAAAGATGCTGACTTGTGGAGAAGTGCGGAACTGTCAGTGCAGGAAGATGAAGTGTACACGCACCTCCCACTTCGTCAGAGTAGGGCTCTGTACTGCCTCAGCCAGGAAGTCTACACAATTAGTGCAGGACCTCCAGGGAGAGGAGCTGCTCATAGGAGATGAATGCTCGCAGGAGAGCAGGTTGACTGCGCGTGAGTGTGCTCAAGTTTCGGTATGTCACAGATAAAAAAGAAATGCAAGAAAGACTTTAGCATCTCCAGGAAGGTTAAAAAAGAAAAAGAAGCAGGGTCACAAAGTCTCACAAAATTGAGTGTATCCGAGAGCCTTTAGTTAGAGGCACATAAGAAATAAACACGAGCAGAAGACGATCACTCTGCTGTGATAGAGTCAAAATCAAGAAGCCCAAGGTTTCTGGATTGGGCTTTGTTACGCCTCTGCAGAACCAGAACACAACATCACCGAGACTAAAGCCCCGTTTCCACTAAGCAGTCCAGCATGGCTCAGTATGGTTTGATGTGGGTTGGCTTGGTGAAGCCTGATCCTGTTTGCATTTCCACTGCCAAAAGTACCCCCTCTTGCTAGGCGCCATGTAAGCTGGATGACACTAGCTGCTTCTGTTAAGAAATAGCGTTACGCCATAGCAGCGCGACACTAATAAATCCAACAAAGAAGAAAAACATGACACAGTAAACAAAGAGCAGCAGAAGACATTCAGCAATTCCTCTTCTTTGTGACTGAAATGTGGCAGTTACCGCTGCTGTTGCACAGTAAGTGACCATAGACTGTAAAAAAACATGGACGTCTGCTTGCTCGGCTTGAAGTGGGGTCTCCACAAAAACTGCTCCCCCTGGTGGCTGGCTGCAGTGTAGGTTAAAAAATCCAGCTTTCCAGCCATTCCAGATGGGCTGTGGTCAAACTTTAAAAATTAATACACCTCATAGAAATGTTTCTCACGTCCGATTGTTGAGGTGATTTGAAGATATCATTTGGCTGCCTTGTATTCAAGTCCTCTTTTTTCTGAAGAGTTTTGTTTTCATTAGGTTAAAAATGAGGCTTTACGTCACATTTAACAATGATTGACATTCGTATATTTTTTTTCTTGGATTGTAAAATATGTCGAGAGGTAGAGTCAAGAAGTGATTAGACTCTTGAAAGAAAAAATGTATTATTATTTTTGTCACCCAGCTCCACTCAGATTCTCCCAGAATCCCTCATCGTCTCTACTGCGCAGACTCTGGCTGCAAACTGCTACAATGGCTGTGCCTGTGATGGGGGAATTTTGGCTTCAAAACCGTACAATGATTAATGGCGGAGCCATGCTGTTCACTCTATATTCAGTGACGAGTCTTTCGACCAATTAATGAAATGCAGTGTTTGTAGCTCCACCTTCTGGGATCAGATCGGTTTAGTCTGGCACCCCAACGAGACGGTCCCAAAAAGTGGGACAGCTCATCCTGGTTATTCGGGGATCCGTCCTAGGACTAGTCAGTGGAAACGCCACAAAATGTGTGCCGTGCTGAGAAGAACTGAACTGGACCACTTGGTGGAAATGAGGCTTATGTCCATGTTCCATACAAGGTGTAAATCATCTTAAATCTTTGCATCACTGCAGGCATGTTTCTTTATAACGACTCTCTCTCTGCGTGTTGCTACTAAAGACTGAAAATGCTGAAATAATGAGGCTGTGGACAGTTGCTGAAGTTACATGTTTGACTGATCAATCAAGACAAAGGCCATCTGTTGCTCTGTTAATTAACAGTTTCAGAACACTGGAGGCAAAGCATTCAACATGCCTTAAATTCTTAGGGCTGTTTTATCAGGTATATCAGCACTCGTTGAAGGGTACTTGTATAATCAGAATAAGTCTGAATTTATCCTTCTATAAAACTTATCAAGACAGTTAGATTATCTTTTTTACCAAACTTCTTCATTCACATGGAGAGAAAACATGCTCTCAACTACCTCATGTAGAGTTTCCTTCCTTCTCCCCAGCAGCGGAAGATCACAAAGAGGTTGTAAAAGCCAAGAGAGAGAAAAGAAATGTGTCACTTCAGGTTTCTTGCTCATTCAGTTTGATATGAAAATAATGGCTGCAGAGACCTGGCAGGGACCCCAGTCGAGATCTGAAACCGGCATAATCTCTACATCCCCTCCAGCCCACTTTTTGCACTTTTAGAGCAGTCTTCAGTTCAATAATGTAACACTACACACTGCCAGAGCTAATAGTAGCAAGTTTCAGGGTGAAAAAGTTTTCATTTTAAATAATCATGCCCACTTCAGTCCATACTCTTTCACTTCAAGCGTTATGTTAATGCGTCTGAAGGGTCGGATGTGGATGGATGTGCGTTTTGCTCTCTTACTTCATACAATATACAGTGCATTTCCAATGTGGCCGTGTTCCCTCTCAATGAAAAGCTTGTATTTTTATCTTCCATTTCACCAGCTGTCTGTTAGAAAAAAAAAACCCTGCATGGGAATGAAGTGCTGAGCTAAATCATGAGGTTTGGGATCTTTTGTCACAGGCTATTTTCATCTCTAGAGCCTTGTGACTCAACACCAAGTGACATGAATTTCATTTTAATAAAATTTGTCCTGTCTGGTTAGATTTACTGTAGCCACTCAAGTACAAAAGGACAGCAATGAATATTCCACTAACTTTTTTTTAACCTCATCGCCTTTGCTTTTCACAAAAAATACTTTCATTTCCATTGTTTTGTTGGTTTTACCGACTTATGAGTGACTTTTTTATATCTGTAAATCAGTGAAGAAGATCCAAACAGATGCCTCATATAAATGTCAGCAGGTTTATTCACAGTAAAGAGCTCCTCTCGGCTCCTGCATGGCTGTTTTGGTTTGGTTCCATGTGATCTGCACAGTAGAGAAAACCAAGAGTTGAAGATGCCTTTTCCTCTAATGAAGCCTCTCTAGAGATGCTCTCTGCTGCAATGGAACGGTGCAAATGTAGCGTGGGAATACGCTCTGACAATGTGAGACCACTGGCAACAGAAGGAGAGAGAAAAGACGGTAGAAGGGGGAAAAAAGCAGGTGCAGTTGATCATTTGTTGTTGTTTTCTCCGCCATGGGTTCCTTTCCTCCCACAGACGGAGAGAAAATATTTGAACCGTTTCTGGGCCAGGGACTGTGTCTGCTGCTTGATAGTGGTCTCCCTCTGTTGTTACACACACACTCATACACACACAGGGGAGATCCAACCCACGGCATTACACATTCAGAGTTATCTGCTGCACACCTGCATGTTCACATGCACATTCACACAAACATAAGCCCCGTAACAGATGCACCGGCAGTGTCATGCACACCTCTGAAATAGGTTCACAGAGGACTAAACATACTTTGGGAACTATTTTCTGTGAAGATGCAGCCAAAGAATGTCTAAGAGTACACTTATCTTACAGTAAACTACAGAAATGCAGAGGCAAAATGCAGGATACCTGCAATGCTTCCACCATCATTTTCCAAATATATCCTGTGTATGGAGAACATTTGAATAAACCCCATCTTTTTTCACACAGTAGAATACAGAGGAGAGATTTCTATGGATATATAGCACAGAAATGAGCAAAAAAAAGCAGCTCAAACTTGGGAAAAGGAACAATTGTTCTCTACTGGGAGCAAACACTGTCCTGAAGTCTGGAGTCAGCACTTTTATACTTTTTGCAACTCTGTTTACCATATTTGCACATTTTCTAATGTGGCTCTGCAGTCATCTCCGAGGACAAAGATGCAGCGGTATAGAGGTAAGGAAGTTGTGCTGCACTTTGGCTGCACTATTTTGCAGGCTCATGTCAGCCTGATAGCTCCCCCACCTGGACAAAAACAAACTTGCAGGATGAGACAAAAAGTGAACTCCGGTGTATCCACAGAGTCAAGGTTATGAAGAAAGACTCAGCTGGAATCAAACCTCTTTTAGTTTCAGCATGTGTTGTTTGTTTTTCTCCGTCATTACAATGTCCTCTGATGGCAACACATTTATATTACTGACAAGTAACACAGAGCAGGTCAGACTTCAACAGAACCATCAAACGTAGCAGTGTGAGTCCATACAAACACATTTCGATCTCACAGTTTCCGTGAGAATGTTTGCGCACAGAAGGCGAGATGCTAATATAATTGTTTCCTTTGAATGCGGGAACAGAGCACCAACAGAGACACAATACAAGTCACAAAGGCAGGACAGGCTGTGCAGGGGAAATGTGAATGAAAGGTTTGTGTCTGGCTGAGACAAGGGAGGGAGAATGAGGCCAGAGGAAGGCACGGGGTGCTCACACTGGTTCGGGTCCCTGCAGACCGGTCTCTTCCAGGATGTTCTTTGGACACCACAGATGTTTGGATGAAACGAGCAGGCACAATTTGGCCTGGCCTTGGTTCAGATGGGTTCCGTGAATAGTGCTTTTCAAAGCCCATCTGAACCACATGGTGCCCAGGACCTGAGCCACAAAGCCTCACTAGACTAATTTAATATCGCAGACATAAAAAGGATGAAACACCTCTTTTGTTCTTTTGTGTTGGAGAAAGAGGCACAATTATTTGGTTGTACATAGTGGTTGATGTTTGGAAAACACCACTGATGAGATGTTCTTCCTCTGGTGCAATCAGCATGAAGCAACCATGCAGATATAAACCTCTGAGCATCTTTCAGATCATCTATCAGCAATGTGCCGTTTAAACTCTTTTTGGTGGAGGGAAAAGAAACTTTATTTCTGCAGCAATCACAAAAAGTTACCCAAATCTGATCACTTCTCAACAGGATACAAAGCCCTTTGCAGTTTCTACAGATTTCTGTCTTCTAGATATTTTAACTTTTTAGGCTAACCAAGTGTGAATTATTCAGTTAACATATTCCTCTCTGCAATTATAAAGACATAAGATACAGAATAAAAGCCTCTTCAGTTGAACCCATTAGCTGCTGCTGATGTTGTGTGAGTAGAGCTCCACACAAACAAAACCACCTCTCTGCTCCACACTCTCTTCACTCTGATAGAAGAGGCCAAGATATGCAATTAATAAGAGGGGTTAAGGTTGACTTTCCACAGGCTGGTCCAATCACAGTGGGTGCCTCGGTTAATTTTGTGAGCAAAGTCACGGCAGGGGTGGGTGGCCACTTAGGGAAAAGCGGCAAAGTAGAAGGGATGGATGAGAGGAAGCACGATAAGGACTGAGGGAAAGATTGCGGCCCCCTGACAGCTCAGCTTGCATGGCAAATGAGGACGCTGACTGAACAAAAAACATTTGCTGAATGTGTAATGGGAACGATCAGAGCACTTCAGGAAAGCGCCTCATGCTGGAACAAAGGCAAACACAAAACTTTTTGTGACAACCCGACAGGGGTGTGAACAGACTTTTTATGGGGCAGACTATCTGGGACACTGAGGGGTGCAATGACGTGTGTTTCAGCTCACAAACAAAGGTGTGATATAATTTATTTACCATTCCTGTTCCAACCAATCATTTTCAGTTTGACTAACAATAACATTACACAAATGCAATATTGTTACATCTGCTGCCTGTGTATTAAAATGGACATATCTCCATCTCCTTCCATTGTGAGACTTGAAGCCAAAATACCAAATGGATGGGTGCTGACATTTAGTACTGCTGGAGCAAAGACATGCTCAGTACTGATCTGACAGGTGGAGCGGCAGGGCTGACTTCACACACACAAATACTAAAATGGGGAGGTGTTATACTTCCCAGATTTTAAACATGGATATGAAGACACAATGCTGGATGTTCGCACTAAATATGTGCAGATTATCAAAACTTTACATATTAATATGTTGTAGTAATCCCTGAATATAAACTGATCCAAACTGTCCATTCTAAAAAATAGCACCAGATCTTCATGGAGCTTGCTAAAATGATGAGGTCATCACACAAAGATCTCCTACTCGTTTATGACACTTTGGAGGAGCCGACCTCAAACACCAAGAACTGACAGGCCTCCAGAGGGCTGGCCAATCAAAGGAAAGAAGGGTATTTGGAGCTGGGGCCCTTAAAAAGACAGCAGCTGAGGCAATTCAGACATCTTGAATAAGGGTTTTTCTAAAACACTAGTGTGAGGGAAAATGTGATTTCTTTGAGCTGTAAATCATGTTGTGATTGGGGACTACCAATGAAAATTATCTGTATGTTTAACTCTGGCATATTCACATGCATGCTGTGCTGAAATGTTCAGAGATATCCATAGTTTAGTTAAACAGACTTTTCTTAAAATTTACATTCATTTATTTATTTTAATTCTCATTTCTTTGCCCCCTAAATGCTGTGGGGGGGGGACTTTTTTTTTTTTTTCCCTCAATATCTTTCAATTTACATCTGCTACTAAAATGTAACATTTTGCCACAGTGTCAGGAAGCTAAGGTAAAATGTTAACCCCTTTCCACGGATTGATTTGATATGACCCAGGTGATCTGGATGTCCCTAGTGTTGCTCAAGTTATCGAGAATTCACAATCTTTGTCTTAGGATTTTGACCAATCTGAATAAAGAATTGAACACAGCCGATAGTTGATGATGTGCCTTGCATTTCTCTTTATTTCCCAGCACCTGCATTTTTGCACTTTTGATGCATTACCCACTTAACTCTACCTGGAAATCAGACTCAGAATCAGACGTACTCTCCAATTTGCAATTAGATTTCTAAGTTTGAAAAAAAAAAAAAAAAAAATCACCAAAACACTGAGCACCTCTGACAGGCAGACACGGACGACGCTAAAGCACATCCACTGTTACGAAATCCATTCACAGACCCTGATGGCAGTTTTGCCTCAGCACATCCCCGTCTGCTGTCTGCTATTTTTTTCTTCCCCCCACTTTCTCTTTCCCTGCATCCTGCTATCTTTGACACATCTTTCCCACTTTGGTGTAAGAATCCAAGCTGACGGCAGGCAGACTTCTTCTCAAACTTTGAAAAAGGAAAATAAAAAAAAAAGAGTGAATAGAACATGTAGCCCCTCGGCTCCTGGGGGCCTCTGAGACTCCTGAGCTTTTTCTTAGAGGTGCATTTTCACAAGCTGAGAAAAAAAGAAATATTCAAAACAAAGAAGGTAGAGGAGTGAAAATAAAGAATATATATCTCCAAGAATCCAAGTGGAGGGAACCTTGGAAAGCACAGGTGCTAAAGTGGTTTATCCAGTGTGGAGAGTTTTTGTTTAATCTAAAAAAGTACGCTCACAGAATTTTAATACACATTACAGAAATTTCACTGTTGTTTCATCACTTCCAGCAAAGATCTAACCTATCTTCATAAGCTCCAAAAGAAGACATTCTCAGCAGTATTATCTCAATGCAATGTCATCATATCATAGAGCGCACTTATTCTGAATACTTGTTTTCATCTATCCTCGAAAAGCTTCCCCTTTGGCGATATCATAATATTCCATTACTTTGGTGTAATTTCACAAGAGAGAAAACGAGCAAAGTAGGTACGCTTAATTCGTTGCAGCTATGCCCTTTAAGAGTTTCAAATTGAATCCCGCCCACCTTCAAAGTCTGCTAACACAATTAAGCGTAGTTCTTTGACTTTAAATGCGATTTTGTTCTGAAGTCTCTTTGTTCTGAATGTCTTTTCTTGGAAGTTAATTGCATTTCCAGCCTCTGTTGTTCAGCGGTATAAAATGGGCATTTATGACACCTAGCTTATAACTCCACTCACAGTCTGAGCAGTTGTCAAATACTTCATTCCCATTTAAAATTAATACCTTTTGTATTTTCAGATCATGAATCTGGGTTATTATTTCAGTGAAGAAATGTGGACTTTAACTTAAGGATCCGTTTCTTTGTTTTGTTAATTGAACGATTTTGACTTTCACGTATAGAAGATTTCCACTTTAAGGGCTGGAGATTTCAATGGTCCATTAACTTACTTTCCTTGGTAAGACCACCAAAAGGTCTCTTCAAGTAAGGGTGAATGGCCTGCCTCACAGAGCAAGAAAAGATGGTTTAATTAAACTATGCCCTCCATCACTCTATTTAACCTCTGACTGATTTTTTAACGAGTCACTCACATGGAACAGGTTAGATTCAGATTCCATTTATTCATTGACACACTCCAGCCAGCGTGAAAAATGTGGACTGGACCTATGTAAAAAGTCAGTGTTACCTGCAGGTTTTTCATATTAGAGACTGTAACAGTCTGCACAGAAATTTTAATATTTAAAAGAGTTAAATATTTCACCAGTATCAAACAGTTCCACATTTTATCTGCTCTACCTGCTATCTGCTCTAACCGAAAGAAAGATGTGTTCGAGTCCCTCCTCATTTTCCAAGAGTTCTAGCCTCAAAGTGAGTAAAGCAAAGAGACACCAGAGCAGCACAACAGCAGCACAGCACAGAGTGTGTTGTGTTTTGTAATTACATTTTATCGTCGAGTATCCAGCCAATCAGTCCACACAAGCTCAGCATCCCCAGAGCCTCCTCAGCAGCCATCTGTAAGTGAGGCAGAGAGAGAGGAAGAGCAACAGGGAGTTTGTGAAGTCTGGATGTTCTCAGTCAAATCTGCACCACCAGCTGCAGGAAATCTAGGAGCACTGGGAGCAAAAGAAATGAGTAAGCTTTGATATAATGAGATAATAATGGATAAATGTTGGTATGTCAAGGTTTTACAGTACAGGAGAGACACTTATCCGGCTTCAAAAATGTTTGGATGGAAGTTGATGCATTTTTCCCAACACAAGGGGCAATTCCGTGAAAAAAGACTGAATCATCAGCTGCTCATACATGAATCTTCTATACAGCTTATCCTGTTTAGGGTCTAGTTGGCTGCAGCCTATACCAGCTGTCTCAGGGCAAGAGGCGTGGTACATCCTGGACTGCTTGTCAGTCAATCTCAGACGGAATAATTGACTAACTTCTATTTGTAAAGCATCATATAAAAAAAACAGCTGTTAAATCTTTATATTAATACAAAATCAATGAACAAGGACTTTGGAACATGTAAGGTTGTATGAAATTCCAACTGAGTGTTAGCAATCCAAGCATGCGCCCCATGTAAAGAGCTGTAGTCTGCTACAGTGGACGCTGATTCAACTTTCAACTCGACTTTTTGCTGCTTGTCCATCTCCTCTACCTACCCCCCACATTTTCTGTGTCACTTCAGATGTTCGATCAATCAAGGAAAAAAACGCCCCAAAATATGACTTAAAAAGGAAAAATACCACACGACAGCACTTCGATAATCTAAAATGTTTCCTTTATTGCTGCACAGATGTAGAGAAGTAAAATGATAATACCCACATGAGTAAACACCACTCACAACACAGCTAAAGATCCACACACTGCTACTATAGGTCTCAACAGTCACAGATTTTTTTGAAAGCCAACAGACGATGGAGTAAAAGACAGTCTAGCTGTTTATGCAACTCCAAGGAAGGCTGATTCTTTGCCCTGATAGCAGCATCCTTAACTCCACATGTAAAAGATGCTGAGGGTCTTGAACAATGATCTTTGCTTCTTGCAGGTGACAAAGGTCGTTGAGAAAGGCATCATGGTTCACTGACTTACAATAACATCTGTGTTTGCATCAAAACTGAGTTTTTAATCAAGAACTGTGCCCTGGTATTTATATTACTTTACTTCTGTCACCAGATTACCATTGAGACAGTGGAGGTGAGGAGGAAGGAGGGGCCTACTCCTCCAGGAAGTTAAAAATACTTCTTTCGTCTTGGCCACACTGATTTGGAGGAAGGATTGGTCTCACCAGTTAAGGAAGTTACTGAGGACTATGTCATGTCTCCTGGATCCTGTCTGCTCACAGCAGGTGAAGCTCTTCCAATGTGGCGTTGGTGTCTGATGTTAGCTCCGCTAGCCATGTCTATGAATAGCATGATGCTACTCTGCCCTCTGGTATTCCCTCTGTTGCTGAGTTAGCACAGCTAGCTCGTCCATCTTATTGGAGATAGATCTTATGTTCCCAATAAAGATGGATGGAAGGACAGGTCCATGTTGTCACTTCTTAGCTCACACCTGAGAACCAGCACGTCGTCCTCACCTCCTTCTCCTCACCTTGTGGGAAGACATCAGGCCTTACACCAGTTAGCATTGACATGCTACAGGCTGCTAACAGCTGAGTTCACATGTAAACAATGCAGCCATGGTTACATGTAGGATCTCCAGACAAACACAGGAGAAAAAGTAGTGAAAATATCACTGAATCCACAAAAAGTTTGGTGTCCATTAGCAACAAATGAGCCATACAAAGTAATGATCCACTCCAAAT
Source organism: Halichoeres trimaculatus (assembly GCF_033239565.1). NCBI lineage: Eukaryota > Metazoa > Chordata > Actinopteri > Labriformes > Labridae > Halichoeres > Halichoeres trimaculatus. The sequence continues at coordinate 25,783,770 of NW_027437183.1, forward strand.
ACAAAGATGACGAAAAAGAGACGAAAAAAATTGAAGAAACGGGGGGAATCCGGTGGGGGATAAAACCTTCCCTCTGAGGTGTCAGGCAAACACAGTGAAAGAAAAACCCTTATCATAACACACTAATCGAGCTCAGGCAGCATAAAAAACAAGATATGGATAACTCGTCACTGATTTTTAATTGTCTCATAAGTGTCCGTGGAAGCTGCTCCATGAGTTTGTCTGACTGATGTCACTGAGGAAGGACATTTACTCAAGATGTCGGTATGGTAGTAAAGATGAAATTTTAAGTTATTGGAGTTACAGTGAGCATGGTCACAGCCATCGGCATCAACTGACCACAGGAAAAGTACGATGACTTGATGAAGCTTGATGAAATGATGCCATCCAATACTTTTAGCTGCTACTGTCCCTACTTAGCTAAAAAAAAAAAAAAGAGCTTAATGATGGAGTAAAGGACTGAATGACTGAGTGAGGGAGCGGCCATTTGAAGGAGTGTAGAGGTGGGGGAGTCAGGGAGTTTGGGAGGGAACAGACCTCTCTATCATCTCCACCCAGACAGCGCTGGGACTTCGAGTGAGAGACGTTATAGAGTGGTGGAGAGACAAATTGCCTCTCTTGACCTTTGAGGGAACGGCCACATACAGTAATAATCCATTGACGGGGGAGGGGCGAGTTGAGCTGGACATAATTTGGGGGGTTATATTTTCTCTCTGGAGAGGAGTTTTTGAAAGGATGGAGGACTGAGCATTTGTGCAAAGGTCTGCATTGTGTTTTTAGTGCTTCTTTTCTCTGTCTTAAAGCTTTGGTGATTATTTGAGAGCAGGTTTATGTCACAGTTTAAGATTAAACACATTAAAAACCTCGACCTGTTTTCCAAAAAATGTTCCAATGAGAGCAAAAATCTCCCCTGCAGTGCTTTTAGCAGCAGCTTGAGATTTTCAACACTGAGATTTCCACTTTACGTGCCTTCATTAAATTCCAAATAGGCCTTTAATTCTCTGGCCTTTGGTTCAAAGCTCTTCCCGGCACTCTATTTTTTAGCATACAGTACATGTGGAATATCGCCTGCAGTGATGTGCAAGCAGTGTTGCAGTTTTATGGGCTTTGAACTCTTTCCTCCTCTGCAGTAAAGAGGTTAGCATGATGGACTAGTTACTGGTGGGCCTGTCACTGTAGTGTGCACTGCACTCTGATCTACACGGTTCTGGGCTTTAAGTACTACTTCATGCCCTGAGCAATTATGGGCTGCCTAACCGTAGTCTGCCAGAGAAAAAGCTCAGGATGTATCAGTAGGGACAGAACTGTTTCTGTAAGTGAATTATTCATAGGCCACATTACCGTGGAAATGATTTAGATCTCTTCCTGGATGGCTAAATTTACTTCACCTGTAATTCTTTAACCTGAGCACAATATTTCAACATGTGGCATTACTGTTTATCCATGGTGTCCAACAGTATTTTCAAATCTGTCTATTTTCACAGAGGCATGTTTGGTAGTTTTTAGTTGTAGCACCAAACCATCCTTCTCACATTTTATTTAACCCTCTTTTTTTCTTTTCTTTTTCCACAAGCATCTCTCTCTTATGCTGAGGAGGATAATTTCAAGTGGAGGAGGTTAGTGAAATCTCCTTTTCTATGGAACACAAAGATATTTATCATATTTATCTAGCTTTTTCTTCAGTTATCCAGCTGTGTTACAGGACTGTCTACCCCTCTATAGAGGATTTATCAGTCTACGTCATCATAAAGCTGCACGCGCATCTTGACTGCCGAAGCAGCGTTCAGCTCCGTTGATTCAGACGAGCTAGCGGTTTTGAAACACTAAATTCAACCTGTTATCAGCATAAAAATGTATGGTTGTTCTGTGGTCAGTTTTTAGAAATGACACTATGCAACAGAGGCAACGTCTATCAAGTTTTGACCGTCACAGAGCAACCGGTGTTTTGGAGTTAATAGCGACTATGCTAACTGGTGACTCTCAGCCGACGGTATCAGTGATTAACGGCCGAGCGTCACCAGTTAACAGGGTCACACTTTACACTGAAACATCAGCGATGTCTGCTGGTTAATAATTAAATGTACCGTCTTTATCTGATTTGGTGCAGTTCTCTGGACGTTGTTTTCTAGATTTTTTTTATGAACCGGGTCTCAGACTCTGCATTCTGTGTGTTTTTTGGTGGTCTGTCACAGTCTGGTAAGTGTCCAGGGATAATGCAGTCATGAGCATCGAGTGACAGTTGTGTGTTTAAATTGCTTTCTTGGTACACGCCGGATTTCTCCGCTAAAAACGTCCGTCCACCTAATATATGTCCACTTGCTGATCCCTTCTATCCACTTACTGTTGTTTCACAAACCTGGGAGCTGTTTACCAGACATCAAAGTGATGATATTTAGTTTAAAAATGCGTTTTTGGTGGTTAACTCCTCCACGTCAGCCATGATACTCCGCAGTGCTTCTGCACCCAGCGTTGTTGATAAACAAATAATCCATACATAGCAAAAGCAACACCAGAGACAACCTGAACACACTAAGCATGTCAAATCAGCCTGAGAAAAGGAGACCAGTAAATTTAATCCTTGCCTGTTGACACTTTGGCAAAAAAAAAAAAAAAAAAAAAAAAAACTTTAATGTCTGTTTACCAGCGATGGCCTAGCTGTGAGCCATTTTGACTTACTTGAATACAGAGCCATTAACATTTCAGAAAAAAAAAGCAAAACTTTCACACCATGTCATGCTCTGTGGATATTATTGGCTCTGGGGGGATCATAGATCATACCAATTGGTCAAATGAGATGTCAAAGTGAGATGTTGACACTGTAGTATTGAGATTTGAAACACCTTGCAGAATCTACATTGCGCTGTTTTCACGTCTAAATCAGCCCGCAGATGGGCCACCACAAAGTAACAGGCTAAGAGTGAAGATGTTAAAGCCTCTGAACCCGAAACATCTCATATAGGGAAAGAATAGCAATGTCCCATCCTGCAATTCAGGTACCAGCAGCAGAGGCAGTAAAGGAAGTTTGGGAGAGTTTTAGGCGAGTTTGTGTGAATCTGTTAGGAGTTAGAGGGTAAGACTTAGAGAGGTACTTGTCAGGACTTAAAAAGAAGGGAGATAGTGGGAAGTTTGGGGGGATTGAAGGTAAATCTTGGGGAGTTTTAGAGGAGAGTTCTCTGAGAGTTAAAAGGGACAGTTGTGTGAGTTAGAGAGGAATTTGTGCAGTAAAGCCTGGGTTATACTTCTGCACTTTAGTGGCCAGCGTAGTCATGAGCACTATACCTTTACTTCAGTGTGTCTGCAATGGTCTTTATAATCGTCAGACTGCCTGTTTCAGGTCCTCCAACAATTGCTGCTTAATTTCTTGATTTGGATGTATTATGTTATACTAAAGTTGATACATGTGGCCTCATATCATACAGTAACTATTTTAAGGAAGTATAGAGAGGAAACATCAGAATTTTTCTTTTAAAAATACCACCTTAGCATGTTACGGACAAGGTCAGGAAAGTGGCCAGATGCAACCTTTACTAAACAAGGCGCCAAAATTGACATAAAACAAGAGTTCCTTACAGTAGCTGTAATTTAAATGTATGGGGAGTAAGAGATATTGTGAAGTGAAGTTGATGTCTGAGCATATAGAGCTGCTTTACTTGTGGTTTTTTAACCCTCTTCACAGATGCCGAATTAATAGATGAGGTCTGGCCTCTGAAGTCTTCGCCCTTTTTGTTTCTAATGCATCATCTCTTATCACCCCTGCTGCCATGTACAGCCAGTCAATACGCAGGGCATCCCGATCTGTTATGCACTGAATCCTGTTCTAATGGTGTACAGCTGACTGAGCAGGAGGCAGCGGGATCAGGTCTGTACATTCCCCTGAATCAAAGAGGCGTAGAGACCCCATCTTATAGCCACATAAATAACTGCCACAAAGACTCAAATGACTTATGAGCTTGTTTTAAAAAGTATCATCTTCCAGGAGCGGTGTACTGTACAACATAATCAATTTCAGGGGAGCACAAATACATGCCACTTTATTATTACAAATAATAAATGAACATTAGGCTGCTGGTAATGCAACCAATTTGTCTTTCTGAGGCACGCTAATGGCGCAAAACACTCAGTGTGAACTCCCCACTAAGAACTTTGGGTATTCTGGCTCTTTCCATTAAATATTGAAATGCAATCAGAGTCGTAATCTTCAGCTGCAAGTCTAGCTGCAGTCAATGGTGCTGAAACAACAGGCAGCCAGTTCAATCTAATATCAATCAATCATAAGGGATTGTACTGGCTGGATAAAAGTGCTGAGACAGAGAGAAGGAGAGGCGTTTTCTGAGTGGGGCATAAAAAGACATTCTGTATATTCTGCACTGAGGCGAATGTGAGCTGATGAGTTACACGTCCCCTATTTTGGCTCTTTGAATTTAACAGGTAGTATACAGACTCTGCTTTGAACTGTGTTTCACCTCCTGAAGATCTATTTGCTCGTTCTTTAAACTCCAGACGTCCTTGTCTGTGTGCTCATTGACCATCCTCCCATCAGGCCTCAGGGTCAGGGACGCCGAGCCTCGCCGTCTGAGTTGTCTGTGGTGTGGAATACCAGAGGAGTCTCCCTCCCTGTGTGAGTGGCAGCCAGACAACCACACCTTCACACACACACACACAACCTCCTCCTACACTCATCTCTAATGAAACAGATGAATTATTGCCATGAGTGTCCAAAGTCTAACGGAAAGTGACGTTAGCAAAGAGCCACAATAAAAGAGAAGGGTGACTTTGTGCTCTGCGTACACAGCGGCGTGCGTTTGTCTGGCTGTAAAAAAAAACAAAAGAGGGGGAGAGAACAGGACAGGGTGTTAGGAAAGAGAGAAACTGTACACGTTATCATACACACAAACACACCACAGCCCACTTTCCCCCACAATTCAGTGGCTCAGTAAAGCCCTGACGTCGTAAACAGGATTTATGTCATTTAATTAAGCTTTTGTACAATTACGGTTATTTACAGCTGCATGAAGCAGGCAATGGGGAGCTCATGGCTGTGTGAGCCAAACACAGAGCTCGTAATTTCTGTCCTTTACTTCTTACTGTTCCCAAGATATGAAACAATACTCCTGAGTGTGTTGGCTCCATGTATTGTAAAGTGTTGCAGCATACATGAACCGCTAATGGATTTTTGTTGCTTGATTGTTGTCACATTTAATCCCTAATTCAGACTCTTGATATCTTTTAAATCTGGTTTTCAGATATGGACTGGCATTGTCTTTGTACAGCAGCATATTTTTGATGAAAATGTAGCAAATCTTCAACTCATTCCCTATATTTCTCAGGTGACATTAATGCTGACATTCTACATTTTCACCTGATCTCATCTACAATGACTGTACAGCTTTCATGCCCATAAATCTGCTCCCTCATTTGAGAGGAAATGTGTGCCTGACATGTCTCATAATGGTGATGTATTTTCCTGCTTCTTATGGAAATGTAACCCACCTGCCTCAGCCTTGATGTTACAGTGCCATCTACTGTTAGGCCTGAAACAGTCTTTGGTTTTAGCCCGACTTAAGACAGAGGAGAAATAAATCTGAACATGTGATTGTGTGTAGTGTGTCTGCGCACTCTGACAACAACAGAGCCCCTTCTGACAACTGTTCCCATCTCTGTGGCAAACCACCTCTCTCCCTCTTTCTTCCTTTCTTTCTTGCTTTCTCTCCGCGTGTGTGTGTGTGTGTGTGTGTGTGTGTGTGTGTGTGTGTGTGTGTGTGTGTGTGTGTGTGTGTGTGTGCTGGCGCTATGCCATGTGGCAGACTCACACAGACCTGCTGTGACTGTTGGCATTGTTTTCACTCCAGAAGTCTCATCAACATGGGCATTGTGAGGCAACAGTCACACATAACCATTTAAAAATGTACCACATTACATCCAGTGTAACAGATTACTAAACAAGGTTCCCTGTGAATTATCTGTCATTGCTTTCAGAATATTCATAATTCAATTTAGTTTATAAATGTTGCATTTTTCTCCTCAGTCTGCTTCAGACAAAACATCTTTTGTGTGAGGTGTACAAGCTTTGACCAGAAGAGGGGGCTTTACTCACACTTTTACAACTAGAGGATGCTCGGGCACTGGCAAGTCTCAACATATCTCTGCCTGTTTTAACCACAGTTAAAATCAGTGATGTTGGATATATCACTGGAGCCAAACAGTATTTTTTAAACAAGCATCTAAATCTGCGCATCCCTTATTATCTCAACTTGAACACCCTCTTAGAAATCCACATCTCCCAATAACTAATAGTGAAATCAACAAAAAAGGTGTCCCTCTCCTCACACTGGGTTGTGCCCAAGAATAACTTGCTGTTTTCTTCATTTGTTTGTGCATCAAACGCTTTACTCTGAGTGGCATGGGACGTGAAACTAAGCTCAGAAATGCAACAGGCCCCAGGACACCAGCACTGAATGCAGGGCTTTACTTCTCATTATGGTCCTAATAAAGAGGCTTTTGGATGCAGCTGGCCCAGGGGAGGCCTACGTGATGAAAGGAGGTAAGAAAGAGAAATCAAGCAGCAGATGGAAGAAGAAGCAGAGCAAGATTAGTGAATTGGGATTAAGAATCACAAGACAACAGTAGCACAAATATAAAGGATAACGTGCATGTGCGTCTTTCACTGTCATCTGGTTTTGTGATGCCACACACACAGAGATACAAGGCTGCACCACATTATTGCTGCAAACCCCAACCTACTGTATGTTATTTACACAACTCTGAATATAAATTCTTAAACTGCTGTTGCCCAAGGAAGTGAAACCGAATGAACGGCAAAAACACCTTCCCTCATTGCACAGCTGCACAGCGTCTCTGCATTTCTACAGTGTTTCCAGAAGTGAGTGAAAGGATGGATAAAAATAGTTCCTGTCTAGCCAGTAATGATAAAACCATACCTGCTGATCCGGAAGCCAACCCTCAGCCCTTTGAAGACAAAAAGAGAGCTCCTCTCCTATTCAGTCATGCACAAAATACAACTACAGGGAGCAGTTCTTTACATTTTCGTTCTTACATTGTTCTGACCTGACCCCTTAGTTTCCATCTGTTATGTTTTGCAAGGTAGACTTTTGAACAACTGCATTTTCAGTGGATCAAAAAGCAAAACTAGCATGCTGGGAGAAATTACATACCCAGTCTTGGCAAGTGCATGAACTGCATGTGTGTCTTTGTGAGAGGTGCTAAAAACACAAGCTATAAAAGCAAAGGGGGAAAAGGTTCTGTTTAATTAATTGCAGAACAAGATTAAGCCTCAAGCAAACAACTATGCCTGCCTCTGTTTTGATAGGATCCTTAAAAAACTGCCGCTGGTGACTGAACTAAAAGTAAAAGCTCATAGCTGTAGGCTTTCCACTGTAAAACTAAGGATAAGTATAGGCATTAAGATCTTTACATGAATAGCATAAAGGCTGCAAAGTCAGCTACCTGCCTCAGCTGATAAAAAACCCAATATAACATGTGATTGAATACCACAGTTTTCAACTATTTGCACATGGGAAGTCAGACTTCTACCTTTAAATGTGAAAAAATGTTCCAAGCATATTAAATATCCCAAACAAGTCAGAAAATGAACAATTCCCAGTTTAAAAGTGAACAGAGCAGCTGAGAAAACAGCTTCTTCAAAATAAGAGGATGTTTCTGTCGTGTTTCTGCAGCAACACATGGGTTAAGTGCTGAAGATGAATATCCTACTTCTTCTAATGACTTGTCCTAGATTCCCCTCCACCTGCAGTGCCCTTATTTTTCACTGTGGTGTCTAATCCACTATCGCTCTTCCACTTAACACAAAACAAAGCCTCCTACAGTGTTACTCTAGGCGGCCCATGGGACCTGCTTTGTTGAGATCCAACTTCATCACATTGAGAGTAACACACTTTTTATGGTGTCTATTCCAGTGTGAGGATTATGCCAAACAGATAGCAGACACTTAACTCTCACCTCCAAGAACTCTGCTGATTTAGAACGCGATCTATCCCATAATCTAAATTTGTTTTTACATTATTCATGATTGAATGTACTTTTCTCAGTGTGAATAATTTGCTCCTTATCGAGCAGCTGGATGATATAAAGAGCTTCACATAAAGAGTCAACACAGCTGAGGGGGGTCAAACACAATGTTTCTGCAAGTTAAGAAGTCTTTGTGTGAGTTTATTAGCAGCCGCTATTAAGTTGCATCGTGGGGCACACAGAGGTCACTTGATCATAAGGGCCCTCCCTCTATTTTCTGCGATAGCATCTTTCCAGAAAAGGAAGGATACATCCCAGGGTAAATGAAGAGAGGGGCTTTAGTTTAATCATCAAAGTTGCAATTTGCATTTCTAGATGTAGTTCTTTGTAGTTGTGTGGTTTAGTCGACAAACCTCAAGTGTGAGTCAGGTGTCCAAATCAAAGTCCCCAAAGTGTTCCTGAGGTTGTCTTTGTCTTCATCTTGCTGATTCTTTTGCAAATCAGTCATGTAGTATTTCCTCTGATTGCATTTCCTGTGAATTCTTCGAAGGCAAAATGCTGGATTTGTGGCACTATGCGAGGAGTCCTGGAGGGAAATATTGCTCAACAAGACTGCACATGAACATGCAGGGAAGCACATGCCAGCCCTTGCGCTGAACAGAAACAAGTACAAGATTGTTATGAAGTAAACAATTGAACAGTCTTCACAACAAATAAGTGCAATGTCTCCTCTTTATAGCTCAAGTATGAATCCAGTTGATGCTTGAGGCCAAATCTCATCAGGTCATCAGTGCTCATGTCCAAGTCGGGTTATGATGTAGAATAGAATAGAATAGAGCGTTATTGTCATTGTAACAAGTACAACGAAATTGAAGTCACAGCAGCAATCAAGAAAACAAAAGTAAGAAAGTGTATAGAAAGCGCAAAAAGGTCCTTAAGAAAATAAATGATGACAGCTTGTCCATCAGTCTCCAGTTCAGCCAGCCTCCACCTCCACAGGGTCCAGGACTGAGCTTCTTCAGTCGTGCTCCATCTCTGTCTCCTGGATCCTGTCTGCTCACAACAGGTGAAGTTCTTCCAATGTGGTGTTGGTGTCTGATGTTAGCTCCGTTAGCCATATCTGTGAATAGCATGATGCCACTCTGCCCTCTGGTATTCCCTCTGTTGCTGGGTTAGCACAGCTAGCTCGTCCATCTTATTGGAGATAGATCTTACGTTCCCAATAACGATGGATGGAAGGACAGGTCCATGTCCTCACTTCTTAGCTCACACCTGTGAACCAGCACGTTGTCCTCACCTCCTTCTCCTCACCTTGTGGGAAGACATCAGGCCTTGCACCAGTTAGCATTGACATGCTACAGGCTGCAAACAGCTGATTTCACATGTAAACAATGCAGCCATGGTTACATGTAGGATCTCCAGACAAACACAGGGGAAAAAGTATTAAAAATATCGCTAAGCCACAAAAGGTTTGGTGTCCACGACCAACAAATCAGCCATACAAAGTAATGATCCACTCCAAATACAAAGATGACGAAAAGGAGACAAAAAAATAAAAAGAGCTTGCCAAATTGATTCAGTCTTTGTTATTTGTTGGCTGTATCCCTCATACATTTCATCCATCTGTCCATCCATTATCTTTACCACTTTTCCCTTTTGGAGCTGTGGGGGGAGTCTTTCCCGATGTAACAGTGCACAAGGTGGGATACATCCTGGACAAGTCCACAGTCCATGATGCGGCTAACATGTTGAGACGAATAACCCCTCACCCACACATAGTCACCAATCAACTGGATGAGCATGTTTTGGGACTGTTTGAGGAAGCCGGGGTACCCAGAGAGAACAAACACCACACAGAGAGGCTTCTGACCAACCATGGATTCTAACCAGGAGCCTTTTTGCATGTATGTTCGATGAAACAAAATAAACATGCTATCCTGCATACGCTTGAGGCCAGATCAATCACAAAGAGATATGGGATAATACATTTCAATAAAGAATGAGATGCACATACACTCATACTAACACATTGCACTGTGTACACACCAAATGGGCTGCAACAAACAGCCACAGGGGGACAGATCAAGCAGAATAAAACAACATGGACCTCAGCGTTGAGCAGTGGGGGGTTACACAGGTGATTATAAAACACAGTCTGCTTAAGTAGAGGATTTGCTGAACATAACACAGATCAATAAAGACCTGCTGTGTGGCCAGATTGATACCTCTGGGGCTTTCCTATGTTGATGAGATCAACTGTCTCAGCCTTTACAGCTTTATCTCTCTTGAAACAAACATAATGAGACACATCTATAAATATGTAAGCACATAAAAATGTAGCATTTCCTGTTTGTACTTATTGCAGCTTTTCTGCCATTTCATTAAATACAATGAATAAACTGAAGTGTGCATAGAGTGAGGCAGCTGGATTGAAAAAAGTGAAAGCACATACACAACTACAAAATCACACACGCGTGTCTCTGTATGTGTCAGAAACATCCAGCCCCTGCAGATATTTAAAAGGTTTTTTAGTTCGTTTCCTCACACAGAGGAGAAAAAAGGCTGTCAGAACAAATTGGAGGCAGATTCAGTTTGTTTTTTCCCACAGTTGACTCAGTTTCTATCTCACAGTATGGAGTCACCTTTACGTTACTGACTCAATTTATATCCAGTCATAAAATTTTGTTGGATGCAATGTAACAGAGAAATCCTACAGAGTCAAGGATGATGCTGCAAAGGCAAGAATGCAGATTACAGACACACAAGCTGTGGTTGTTCCACTGTCTTATCCAGGCTGATCCATTCTTTATTGATGGACACAGAACAAATAACCTAAAGCCACATATCTGAGTGAGACAGCAAGATCCATGGTGTGTTTGAGGAGTTGCTCTGCCATGCTTAACAAGCAGATCATTTTAAAGACTTTCCCTCTAAAGACAGCCATGTGAGAATTAAGCGAGAGCCTCGCCTCCTTTCCGCTGCCCTGATTTCTCATTTTGTCTCACAACAGTATTGATTTGAGCATCCTGTTATGGGGTTTAAGGAAAGATTCAACAGAAGATTGCTGATGGAAGGCTGCTTGGGAACCACCTCCGCAGCGAATAATGCCAATAAAAGGCCTAGAGGTGGTCAATGCTAAAGACTGCAGCTTGTTCAATAAATGTTGTTATGGGAAATAAAGTGCCTTTGTTCATGTTGCCTGTTGGAATAAAGGTGAGGTGTGGATATGAAACAAGATTTGACGTACCTTTTCTCTGATGGTGACTCGTTCTAATGCTTCTACAAAATCAAACTTTTACTGACCAAAATATTTTGACACCAGATACTGATAATTTTGTGCAAATGTTACAGGATGTAATTATTTTATGATTAAATACTGCTTGTATTGAGGGCAAAGTGGGCTAACTTGTGTTTCATGTATTTAGTTTGTTTTTGTGAAAGTGCAGGCAGTCGAGTTAACATGAAGGTCTGTGTTTATCAGACAGACAGACAGAGTATGAAACAATGGGGGACATGACAAGGGATGGGAATCGAAAACTGGCTCCTGTCAAGAATGGATAAGAAATGTTTCAATCCATTGATATCGTTAGCCTTTGTTCTTAACGATTCCCTTATCAATTCTTTACATTGTGCCAGAGCCGCCGGGCCTTACATTGACTAGTCTGCTGCAGCTATCTTAGCTTAGCTGTTAGATAACGTTTCTCAAGAAAACTCTGATTCAGGATTTTCAGCTTGAAGTTTTACCTAAGAACTGACTTCATAAAGAAATGTACATTACTCTCTCTCAGGAGATTCATATTCAGCACATTTGAATTGGTATAAATCACCTTATTTACCAAAACAACAAAATAGCGCAAGCATGATGCTAACGTATGGGAAACTGCACTGATATGTCAGCAGTTAGCATACATCAGTATAACTTCAGCTTCAGAATAAAATTTCAACTTTCATCACAACTTTCTAAAACATACTGAGAATCTCAAATGTCAAAAGCTAACAGGCAACTGAAAGGCTTATGGCTGACTTCATAACTACTGAAAGCTTCCAAACAACTTAAACCATTGCTATAACCACTTTGAGACACTAGATGGCCTACTTGAATTATTAATATATTACAACACAGAACATCAGTGTCACACTGTGTGCAATTTTTACCTGTTTCTGTATCAGAAATATCTATACTCATTTTGTTCACTTACAGTATAAACTCAATTAAATGTTGTTGACACAGAAAACCAGAAAAGCTACTTTTTGTACCAAGAAAATTCACAACAGGAATTGATTAGGGAATGAATCAAGAATCAGATCGATAAGCAGAATCGATAAGGGCATCAATATTGACAAAACTTATCAATTCCCATCCCTAGACATGACAGCTCTCAAAATGTGAAGCCAAAACATTTGGAGCATAGATCATAAATATTAAACATAGGGGTAGTGAAATTAGTCCTGTTGACATGACAAATGCTCATGCTCTTGATGTTAGCACCTGGCAGGTAATATTTTGGCTTCACCGTTGTACAATGAGATGCACTGTCCGTCTTTATATAAAATCACCAGTTAATCAAAATGTGTTTTGGTGTACTCCAAATAACTTCCAGCCTAACATAAAAATTACACCAGTCACAAAAAACTGAATGGTATTTATTTGAATTGGAAGTAGAAGATGTGTCTCGTTCTGTATTATGCAACCTATGAACATTAATGTTTTTCTTTATGTTCAGCAAAGAAAAGAAAAAAATCTGAGAGGAGAAATATAACACATTATCATAGAATGTGTGCCAGCATCGCTGTTGTAACTACACTTTCTGCTCCCCATATGCCGTGAAATAACGTTTTGAGCAGACATATGTGTACGAAAGGCGCTGAGGCGCAGACTGTTGTCCTGTCCTCTCCTTGGGAGCACATGGTGCGCTGCTGTGACAGTCAGCATTGAACATGTCTTTGGGGATGCTCCATTATTTACACTCCGCCTTCCTGTGGCCCAGATGAGACATGACAGGAGCCACAGGAAGCTCATGAATTAAACAGAGGGGGCCTAAAAGCACACGGGGAGGGTGTAGGGTGGAGGGTGATGGAGAGGCCTGCGGGGGGACAACCGAGCACCGGGGCTGGCAGCAGATTGTGACGCACATGTTGCTGTGGCCTGAGGGGGCTGAAGAGGTGAGGAAGGGACACGGACACACATGATAGAGATGCAAGCAGAAAGCAGAAAAGGGATATACAAATGATCTTTGAATGAGGTTTTAACGAGAAATGAAAAGAACAGAGAGGCAGTGAGAAAGCAAGAGAGACAGGGATTCATTTGTGTTGCTGTGTTAAAATTATGCAGGCGTTCAGATGATGTCATGCATTCAAAACCTTTTATGATGTCTCAGCTGTTGCACAAATAGGTTGGGCAGCTATGAGTAGCTTCTGGTGTCAGCCTGCGTGTCCGGATGGATGGATGGGATAACCTCATATGGGCTGTGACTCATCATCTGATGCAGCAAACCAAAGCACAGAAGCTGCAAACAATGAAAATTAAATCAAATTAAAACAAACAGGCAACGCTTCCTCTTCCAGTGAGGTGATACTAATTCCACTAACAACTATCGAGGTCATGGGTATTGATGTTGAATTTTGGGGAGAGAATTTTGCAAAGGATATTTGTCATTTTGTGTGGGTGTGGCATTTTTATAATCATACTAAATGTCACTAGGATTAACCCATGTGTGGATTAGTGTGGAATTGTGTGCTTGTCTGTGTTTTTTACTGCTTTCTGCCTCTCAGTCACACACAAGCACACACGCACAGGCTCGAGCATAAACGTGTGTTTTATCACTCTGATATTTGTAAGTAACTTTTTACAGGAAGTGCTTCTAATGACAAACCCATTTTATTGGCCCATAGGGAGCTGCTGTCCATCTCTCATGGCAACCCCAGACGGGAAAAGGAACCGCCCAGACCGTCGGTGCCAGAGTGATATCATCTGATCATCCACCTCTAGCACGGGCGCTGAGCCACACGGTGCATTTTCATATAGTGGAAGGTCTTCATCCTTCACTCTCCCTCTTTTATATTCCCAGCCTTTTATCTTCAAATATTAATCCTGCAGAACTAGTGAAATTGGCTTGTCATATAAAATGGGAAGTTGTGAGCGTTATTTATCTGAATGGGTGCCAAGTGAATTAGGCTTATTAACTTGAATCTGTAAAATCTCTCTCCTTTTTTTTTTAAACCTCAGGCTGAATGTAGCTTTCTGTTATTGATGCAGTCCATTAGTTGTAATAGTAGTCTGTCCGTGGAGTATCAGTTGTCGCTGAGCTTGTGCCTGAGTGCTCTTAATTCCCTGCAGAGCTAATCTGTACAAGTATCCTTTCAAAAACAATATGACAATCAACTACAATGTAGAGCTTCAATGAGCATTGGACATTAATACAATCATTACAGTGGCCCCTGGTGTGTGTTTTTAATCTTAATTATTGTTATCTCTGTATTTAGGTGGAGTAAAACCAAAACATGCGTTTACACAAAATAACATGAATAGATACAGTAAGTAAATTTGGGTCCAAATCTTTTTTTTTATTTTTTTATTGCACTCACAAGGAAATGAATGGTGCGCATGAATCAGAGTTGTGTCATCCTTATTTCTTACTTGCTGTCCTCTGAGTTTATGAAAAGTGTGATTGTCCATATGACACCAAAACTAGATAAATCTGATCTCTCAAATGAAGTGTGATGATGTCTTTATCATAAGCAACAAGTCTGACATTGAGATGGCATATTCCTGACACTGCTTTGTCAACGTGACATAAACAAAAAGGATTGCAGCTCGGTTAATACTCCAGAAATGAGTCCCCTGCAGCCTTTATAAGTTCGTGAAGTCAAATGTGGTATTTATCACAGGGCTAACTCTACTCCTACTCACTTTCCTTTGTCAAAGTTGGCCTCGTGTCACCAAGCCAAAAGTTGAGCAAGCATAGAGCTGCCCATTTTCTACCACCATAAAAGTGTGACTGAGGGGGCCATGTGCTCTCCATCCCCACCCCCATCGCACCACCGCTCTGCCCATATGTGCATTCGAAGTGGCAGCTGCAAACTCCCCCGCTTGCCTTCTGAAAAAAGAAAGTGAAAAACAGCCCCTCAAACCACGGTGAAAGTCAGAGAGCTTTTCCGGTCAGTGTCACCCTGCCACACTGAGTGTCAGAACACAAAAAGAGAGAAAAAAGGTTTTTGTATCCCTCATGTTCAAATCAACTGAAAATTCTAGGACACTAATCTCTGCAGTGTTTTTCTGCGAATATGCATCCATCATTCCACAGTTTTTGTAATTATGCTCATGCATTTATGAGTACATGTGTGCACACATCTCTCCACATATACAAACAACCTGCAGCAATCCACAAACAAAGCCCCACAGCCTCCCCATCTGCCTCATTTCTCCAGCTCCCTGTGGGAGACTGCAGGAGGTGCAGAGCAGCAGCCTGCTCAACACATTAGCAGCTCACTGACACAGTGAGTCCAGGCTGGACACATATTGCACACATTGAGGTAACGCCAGCCAAAGTCTCATCCAGCACCAATTAGAATACTACAAGACAAATGTTCAGGCAGGGCAACAAATGTAAGCGTATGCTGCACACTCACACACAAATACAACGCACACAACCTCTCTTTCACACTTTTATGCTTTCTGTTTTACATTCACCACAAACCTCAATGAAATGTCACCTCATAGAAGGACTGGCTGCTTCCTGCTGCACAATACCCACCTTATGCAAAGGAGGAACTGCTGTCATGTTTGTGTTGTATATTACACAGGTCATTGTATGTGTCTGAAAAAAATTCAAAATTAGAATTTGCAAAAGAAAGTTACAGACAAAAATATTGTGCTTTGATTGCATGGGGCTTGAATGAACAGGAGGAAGAATACACCGTATATTCTTACACATAACTCAGTGTCTGATAGGGCTGCAAAATGTTGCTTCATGTTTTTAATACATTTTAATCTAAGCTAATTAATAAGTTTAAACTGTACATCTTGGCATTGTCTGGGGCCTGTATTTTAGATGGGTGCACTGAGAAGTATCTTTTCCTCATGTAACATCTTAAAGTTTAATGCCTCATCTTTAAATTCACATGTCATTAAATTTTAAGCATCTGGTTAACATTTGACATGGCATGGGACAGTCTCATAAATCCCATGAATGTGGGAGAATTAAGCCCATCGGTCCCAAGGACCTCTGCTCACGCTACCCATCCATGTGTCACTCACTCCATTTTTTAATCTTTTATGTTCATCTTGTTATTTATTCACACAAGGCTTGGTGGTTCTACAGTTATCCCGTGATCTAGTCAGAGGAACAGAATGCAGAGGAACTTATGTGATAATGTGTGTTCTCTTTAGACACTCACCACTTTAGCACTTACTATATGAGAGACTGAGGAGTCAGCAGGGTGACATGTATTATGAGCATGTCGCCACAGGAGGTGTCTGTGGGCTTGTGGGCTTGTGTATGGTCTGTGTGTAAGAGACTGAGAAAAGGAAGTCAGAGTGCTTGCATTTTTCTCACTTTATTTACAAGATACATTCACATGGGCTTCCTTTCTCAGTGTCTTTCTGTCACTAGTACAGACCCAAGACAGAAGCACAAGTGTATAAAGCGTATCGCTCTCCTTTCTATGCCACAGTTTTCTTTTAATGTACAACTTTTACCTCACACGTTGATGATGCACCGATCACAATTTTATGGCCGATCACCGATCTTTACAAAGCCTGACCTGCCGATACAGAATTTTATTTTTTATTTTTAATAACTAACAGCATATACCCTCAATGTTCCAATCTTATTAATTGAAAATCATTGAACAATACCTGTGAAACAATAAAATCTTTTTGTTTTAACTTAAACAATTAAGTGTCCTGAGTTTTAGGTCTCGAGCAAGAAGCGGCAATGGCTGGCAGTCAGACCTTCCCAAAAGTATATAAGATCAGTTTCATATGTAAGGATGGGCCAATGACTGATCACTGATCCCCCAAAATTAAGGAAATCAGCACCAATCGATCAGCCAGCCGGTGCATGTCTACCTGACACAAATCAAACACATATTGTTGCACACATCAGTCTGTCATCAGCAGCAGCAATGGTGACAGAACTCCCAGGAAGCTTATATCATGAATTACACTAAATGAGTTGATTCCGCAGCCTTACATCACCAGATGTGTCAGCAAAAGCAAAAAATAAAAAGTCAGGGTGTTAAAAGGCATGGAAGGGTAGAGATCTTGTTCAGCCTCAGAAGGTAATGAAGTGAAATGATAAAGCCATTATGGATGAAAGCCCCTAGTCGTCACTCAGTTGGGCTCTTACAGTACCCAGATCAGGCTCCATCCTTCAGTCTGACAACACAGTTATGGGTAAACAGAGCAGAACAGCCTAGCTGAGCTGCCATTCCCCTCTGTGCTGACCTACAGTGGTAGACTCACCCAGATACAGAAAGAAAGACAACAGTGTCAGTGTGACCCTGGATCCAGACAAAATTACATGTGCACTCCTAAGGTAAGATTTGATGATGTAACCTTTTCAGGTGTTGATTCTCCTTTTCACACTACAGTTGTCTGGGGCTTTAGTCAAACAAAGCTGAAAGTGGATACTGCACCTCTCAGCAGGTATGAAGCTAGCCATATCCCTATGTGTTTGCCAGTGAAAGAGGATTAGCCATATCCTGTCGTATTATGCTTAGACTGTGAGGATCTACAGGACACAGTCACAGAGAGACAGAGGATAAGACCACCACACAACCACTTGAGGATGGACATCACTGTAAATATGGGGGTAAGGATGGCTTGATGAAAAAAAAAAAACTCTTTGGGAGTCCGCTCACACTGGAGTGCTGTTTGTGTTCAGTGAGCTTGCTTCACCAGGTCTGTTGGTGTAGGTTTGTTTGCATGTTTATATCATAGTATTTGTGTGTTTCAAGTGGTGTTGCTTTTATTGATATTTCATGTCAATGCCATTACATTTACAGTTCACTGACCTTCAGAGGAGAGCATACACATCAGCTTCTTGGGTGACACAGGGATGCAAGGTGCACTCCCTCGTAAGTGGTAGAGAAGTCTTTTCATGAAAAAAAAAACCCTCGTTCCTACATCTCTGTCATGCTAATGTCAGAAGTCATTCATCAGGAGCCTACCACTCAGAGAACAGGGAGAGTGAAGGAGAAGAGGAAGCACTGGTAGGATGTCACTCACATTAGATCAGAGAACATGGCAGATCAGCAAAGATTTGGTGGAGACTGACAGCAGATGTCATCCAGTTGTGCTTTTAAATCTTTATCTATCCACCATCCATCTCAGAGGAACTGTCAAATCACAGTAGGAAGAAGTACAGGGAGCAGATAGATGGGGATGCATGAATTGAGAAAATGGCTCTGACAGAGAGTAAAACTACACTGAGCAAAGTAAAAGGGACGTGAAGACATTCTTTGATGTCTTTTTTACAATGCAAGTTCCCCTGAGATGGATCAATGTGGAGGCAAAAAGGTAACGGCAGCCTTAATGCAGAAGTAGACTGACACTATTTAAGCTCCATCAGGCCATGGTTGGCCCACAGGTGAACCCATAGAGCTTACAAATCAACTCCCCAGCCTGCAAACTGCAAATGAATATGTCTAAAGGTGGTATTTAAGGCTAACCCTGATCAGATTAACATCAGAGAGCAACTCTCTGCTCTGTCTGGATGTCTTTATCTCTACTTATGTCCATCAACATTCCTGATGTGACTTTAAAGCAAGGGTCTGCAACCTCTACTTCTATAGCAGCCATTTTGCCTCAAATCACCTAGATTTAAACTGTTCCTGAGCGACAAAATCTACTTTACCTTCACAATAAAGACTATAAAGTTTATAAAATTCCATACATAGTTATAACCTGATGAATACTTATCTAAACAAGAAGGTTTTTCAATTTATGAAATTGTACATGTTGTGTCTTATCTCTCATTTTTAATAAATGTGCAAATATTTAATTTTATTTTTTAAATAAAAAAATGATGATGAAAAATGATGTAAAGAAAAACAAAAATTCCTTATTTCAATTTTATTTTTTAAAGCTCCTAGGATCCAGAGCTGAAGGTTGTAGACCCTGGCTCTAAAGTAACATTTCATTACCAGAATAGCAAATTTCTCTCATGTTTTAACAATAAGCAAGCTGCTAAAGCCCTAGGTTATTTTTTCTGCACTTATTTTGTGGTTGCTAATATATCAGTATCCACAGACATCAGCAGATGTTACTGCCTGGAATATTACCTTCCAGGGTAATGTTCTGCCAGGGATGTGCTGCAGCCATCTTTAATTATAATTCTGTCTTCAGCCTGGTCTGTGGTTTTATTGTGGCCGTATCTGACTTGGCCAGATGAGCATTTATAGAAAACAAGAAAACATTGTTTATTTGTCTGTATGGAAAGGGACGTCTTATCTGTCCTACAATATCACAACCATCCTAAATATCCCAAACAACAAAAAATGTTATGTGCCTGCTACTTCTGCTCTGCTGAACGCCTATCTGTGGTGACTAAAATGTTTTAGTCCTTTTAAATTGAGTTATCAGAGTTATCTATCTATCTATCTATCTATCTATCTATCTATCTATCTATCTATCTATCTATATGTAAATGTTTTTTGGCTTTTATGACTTTGGGTTTACTGTTGTACAAATCACACAGACTGTGTTCATTTGTGTTAAAGAAGTGATTCTCAACCAGGGGTACTTGTACCCCAAGGGGTACGCGAGCACAGTGCAAGTGCTACTTGGAAACATTTGATAATCTGTTTCCAACTTAAAATGGTACGCGTGTGCTAAAACTAGTTTCGTCAGGTAAGCAAATACCAGTGGCACAGCCGCAACATGTTATCTATTTTTATGTTTAATTTGGGTCAAAAAGAAGAAAATGCCATAGCATTAAAAATGTTAAATTAAGGGGATGAAATACAGTGGTTTCATTTAATAATCGGCTCTGTTATTTTACTTTTGGAGAATCAACAACATGCATGAGTGAGGGAATACTCATGGCATAACATAATGGCTCAGGGGGTACACAAGACAAAAAAGGTTGGGAACCACTGTGTTAAAAATGACAAATGAAAAACAGGAACACAGAATAATATCCATTACATAAACTACTAGGTTGGGATGACACAATTATGTCAGTTCAGTAGATTGACAGTCTATCCCTAGAAAAAGAATCTTAAAATAAGGTTTAATAATAATAATGAAATAAAAAGATTGCAAATTTTGAAAATTAATATAGGCTACTACATTGTTTCCTTGATCTTACAGGCATAGCAAAATGACTAGTTCTGTTCAGTGTTGGTTATATTTCAAAGAAACTGGTCAAAGCTTTCAGCGTGACCGGACAAAGACTCTTGGATGTGTCCAAGCTGGTCTGAAAGCCTTGAAAGTAATTGTTCTGCGTGTACAATCTGACCTTAAAAACACTGTAAGCTGCCTTTTCTAAGAAACAGGAACACAATCACCTATTTCCTCGAGTACCGATAGAAGATGTCATGGATGGAGCCGGTGCCGCTCTGCGTTCACTTGGCTGTGTCTGCTCGCTGACTGGAGAACAGAGGGAGAGGGAGGGGAGAAAGAGCAGCGCAGGCAGCAGCGGGCAAGCCACCAGCTCTGAAACCCAGAAATAAAGACGAACTTAGCTTAAATGCGTAACAAGAATTTACTGTTGTGGCAGAGAGTTCGCAATACCTTTCCGGGGACTTTGTGTACAGGACCGGGACGTTTGTGGACTATTTTATGACGGGTGGAAACTCTAAAGGAAAGAAAACAACAACACTGGAAAAAGACGGGGGTTACACACAACAGTGACAATAAAACAACACTCCCCGACAAGTGGTCCGCCTGGTGCCGAGGGTGAAGTCCGAGCAGTAAAACGGGAGAAACTGGTGAACTAGTTTTCTATTTGAAACGCTTTAATAGTTAGTTTTCGGATGGTGTTTTTGTGTGAACTTTAAACTCAGGTAACAATGAAGACATAGGGAGTAAGAACTCATCAAGTGTCTCGAAGCTGCTAGCCATCCCGCTAGCGTTAGCTGGGCTCTCTAGCATCGAGCGAATGCTAACGGCCGTTAGTACAGTAGAGTAGGCTAAGTTAGCTCGGCGGCTAACGCTAGCTGACTAGCTGAACGCATTTCTGAGAAACTTTTGTTGTTGTTCCCCCAGAGCCCGAACACTGAAGGAGTACTGTAAGAACGGAGGGGAAGGGCAGGTTCCCTTCTGGACTTTTCCCCCTCTATATATTCTTCTAGTATGATGGCTGCGGAGGTCAGCAGTGAGGATACGGGCTCGGTCACCGCAGGGACAGGGGTGGCAGGCGGAGGAGGCCCAGAGACGGCCCCTTTTCCCTACTATCCCAAACCGAGCAGAGTGCGAGTGACTGATCTGGGACAAGGACCAGCACCAGCCCTTCGTCAGAATTCAAACACCTCCCCGGACTCACTTCCTGACATGAGTATCATCTATCCTATGGCAGGATTGGATATTACCGAAGCAATGCTGTCGGCTGCAGGGAGTGGCGGGGCAGGAGGTGGACACTCAGTTTTCCAAGGAACAACCTCAGGGACCGTGGGCAGTGTTTGCAGCTCTCCCACTTCAGAGGGTCCAGTAAGTCGGATTTCACCCACATCATCAGGCCCGGATGGACCCACTGTCTTCCCCCCACTCCCTCCACCTCCTCCTCCCCCTCCAGGCTGCGGGGGGCTCGGTGGCACTATGGATGAAAGCGACATGCAGGATGGACCGGAATACGAAGAAGAGGAGGTGGTGTTCCCTCTCTCTGCACCTCCCACGAACCAGTGAGTATACAACCAGTAAAAGGGTTTAAACTGACATCTAGCAATCAACCCTTTCAAGCATCCTGTACTTTTTGATGTGTTTGACTTCCTTCCTGCAAACACATGAGGTCTTGGTGTGAACTTCTGTGGGTTCACCAGTGACTTGTACATGCTGGCGCTGTAGTTCTGATGAACATTAACAGGCCATGATATCCTCTGCATATGCTGGTTAATCAGTAACAAATCATTGTTCACATCACAATAATCCAAATATGCCAAGACATATGCTTACCCTCCGCATGTGTTTTTCACACTTAAAAACTTACTCTTGGAGGAATCAAGGAGACTGATCATGCAGGATCTGTACATTTGTTGTACACTGAATTTTACAGATTTCTTTGTCATGTGCTGCATTCCACGCTTACAGCAAAGTCTTAATGTCTGTTTTTACACTAACAGACAAATATTCAAGTGTGTTTAGTGGGGCAATGACTGACAAGGTCTTGGGCTTTGACACGAAAACAGAGTTTATTTTGCTTGGTTTATAGGGGAATTTATATATTTCTCTCAATTTGAATGTAGATCCGCTTATATATTTTGTAAAAATGCTATATAAATCAAATTTGTAATTTAATCAGGTTAACCAACTCTTCTTGAGCTGACTTTTGATAAGAAATCTGCCAAACAGCATACAAGGTTGGTATGTCATGTTACTAGTGACCTATTTATTTTCAGTGACGTGTTGTTTCTTATAATAGACAGAGACTTGAAATGGCTTTGAAAAGCACACTAAAGTTGATGCTCTGCTGCACAATTTCCAGCCTATGGCTAATTTGATATCCTCTGGTTTCCTGGACATGATATGTGAGACATACAAATGTGGTTTAAATGAAACAAGCATGTGGGGGAAGTTGTACACATCTCTAGAATGCACACTGCACATTGTTTTTTAATAGTTGCAGCTCTAGTTAAAGGCACTTGTATGAATTTATCAGGCGTGCACAGAAGCACATGTCCAAACCCGTGTTTGCTGGTGTTGTAATAACCTAAATACAGCCCTCCCATTTATTATAGTCTCATTAGAGAGCTGCTGAGCTTTGTCATTTCTGGCCTTCATAGTGTAAGATATGGAAGTGACTGGGCCTGGAGTGTGGATTCAGCTTTTATTTTAGGAGCCACTCTATATCTCCTTGTCAGATTACAGAGAAAGGGTAAGGCCAGTATTTCACCAGTCTCGCCTCTGTCGGTAATGAATGAACGACCCTAAGTGGAATAAAAAAGCTAGAATGCCTCGTTCTTACATATATCACCTCTGTGGAAGTCATTTTTTTCCCCAAGGGAAGCCTGACTTCCTCATTGGTTTGCGCTTAGATTTCAGTTTATCAACTTACAGGGTTGCCAGCGAGGCAGCGGAACAGTTGTCGCTTGTGCATGAATGCCATTGATTTTCTTTGGTTGTGCTTGTTTCACAATGACAGACTTGTAGTCAAATGTTTCTCTGCCACATTCACAAGGACATAACTTTACACACTGGTGAGAGCCAGAGTGAATCACTCTCTCACTCTACCCTACAATGAGATGCTTTACACAACAAAGTTTTGTAAGGCTCATACACAAAACAAGCCTTTCCTCTATTTCATGGTTTGTGGTTTTTGTGAATTGCTTGAAGTGGTCATTGTGCACCGGAAAAACTGAACCACATTTCTCTGAAGTTTTCAGTTATTGGGCTGCAATTTCCTAATATGTGTTATGAAGCATACATTTGCGTCTGACGAAATCAAATGAAGTAATATTTACATATATGCTGTGTAGGTCTGTCACGATAACCAATAAATCGTTCAACAGAATGATAAATAAAAACGTCCTCGGTAAGTTTGCCAGCCTCGATAAACTGACACGTGCATGCATGTTTGTCTTCCTCCTCTCTTTCCATCAAAGAGGCTGAATGAGAAGATGGCTCACTACGCCTATCTTTCCTAACATCGGGGTGCATAGGTTCTTTAGCAGATTTATAGCAGAGTGAGCATCTGTCAAAAATGCGATCTTTGGGGTGAAGACGGGGCTGCTGCGTGGACACAAGGAGAGAGCTGAAGCGAGTGTCCTGAGGGGTAAGGCGAAAACACACGCTAATATGAGTGATGGCACGAAAGATACTGTTCTTAAGCCGCCTGCCACAGTCCCAGTGTGGGAATATTTTGTTTTTCATCAGAATGAACAAAGTGTGAGCTCATGAACACCAACCAGCTGATATGTCGCATTTGTTTGAAAATAGTGGCGACGGAGAAGAAAAAGAGGGGAAGTGGAGCGGAGCCTTGTTCTTTGACAATCCGCTCTTACTGAGGCTTTTGGTCTGCAAAGTAAATAGAAATAAAAGCGCCAAATGGTGGGCGCTCAAAGACAGCTACATTGCCAAAGAAATGCAGCCCTTCAATACGGTTGAAAGTCAGAAATGTTCAAAATGTTTGACAGACAGTACGGATTGACTGGGAAAAAGTACATGTTACAAACAATTCAGGAACTGTATAAACTCCCTTTTTATTTAGGCTATAATTTTTATTGTTGTTAGGTTTTTTTTGGAGTTTCGTTTTTTCTTTAGAGACAGGGTCTATATTTTATTGTTTTTGATTAGTATGAATTATTTTCATTGACATGTATTTTCTTTCTAAAAGAGAGTCCATTTTATTTTCATTGTATTTTTTTTCTCTCTTGTTTGTTAAATTTATTATATTTTTTTGTTTAATTTATTTTATTTAAAAGATCCTGACCTTTTAATTACAGTTAAATACTCTTTAGAAATTAAAGTTTCTTGCTTTTGATATGGTGTACTCACTTTATTATCCCATTTATCATAATTACGTCAATGAGAAAGTGGAAAAAAAATCAAAATAATATTGACAATAATATAGTTTATCGGCGATAATATTTTGGAAAATTATTGTCCAGCAAAATTTGTTATCGTGACAGGCCTAATTCTGTGGATGCTCTTTTGATTAACTGTATCCTTAATTTCAAAGCTCACGGTTAAAAAAAACTAATATTTAACATGAAACTTAACCTCAGTCACTGAACAATAAGGGGAAATTATGAACAGAGGTGTTTGTGTTTGATACTCACAGGATCACCTGCAGATGGTGACATAAAAGGCTGAAAACAGGCTTGTGTAGCAGTTAGACACAGCCTTTATTCATCCTCTTGGGAACAGACAAGATAGTAGGTGCGTCCTTTGCTCTGCAGTGATGACCTAGTTAAGGAGAGGGTCTGTTCTCCTCAAGGATGTGTCGCTGATCCATTATGATCAACGAGACTGATATGACTGGACTTTCTGCGAGGTTACTGTCTCATCTTGAGGTGCTTTCCTGTAGATGAAGCCTTATCTAATACACAGGGATTCAAGCAAACTGCATCCCAGTTGTTAACATTCCTAAAGCGCTGGAGGAAAAACACTCATGGCTACGTTCTGTGGCGTGGAATCAACTTATCTTGTGTCATATTGTGTATTGTGCTTCCTCACTGTTCCCATGATAGCCTTTGCCAAGGGCGCATCTACGATTGGCACAAATGGGTGTTACACATTCACAGCTGACTACCCTGAATGATTCTGAATCTTACGTTGCCCATTTAGCCGTGTGGCTAGCTGTGCGTGCCCTCTGTAGTCTGGGTCCAAGAGTCGTCTTGTGGTCCTTTGAGCTATGATAGCAGCCTGCAAAGTGCATCTAGAAGGAGTGATGGTGGAAAACTTCCACGCTGTTGGAAACGGTCCCACTGTGTGTTGCACGCTGACTGAGCGCACTGAAACTTGGCACACTAGCAGAGAGCAGCAGAGTGCAAATGTTTGTGCAAGCGATAGAAGAGACAAACAGCAGCCACATTCATTCACACCTTTTGTACCACAGTGCTTCATTCATAAAAAATGGATGCAGCTCTTGAATCAGAGTTTTACTCTGATGATCGCTCACAAAGAGGCAAGCAGAGTTTGAAGGCAGCACAACATTGCGTGTTCCTGCTACCATCAGAAATCTGCAGGCCAGTGCCTGAGCTTAAACAAACACACGTTGGGAAACAGGTCGTTGATTTTGAGTTTCCACGAAGATTAGGAAGGATTTTGAGTCACAGAGGGTTTCCCTAAGAAGGTGGGTGGTTAGAGGAAGAAGTAAAAGGGAAAAGAAAAGTTGGATTTGAAGATCAGTGGCATTGTGAATGAGTTTACCAGATTCAGCGCTTTGCTGAGGAAACTTCAATGTTAATTGAGTATCCACAGCACCGTTTTGCCCTTTGTGTAGGGTGGCAGAGACAATTGAGTTCTGAAACGGCACAAGGATCATGTCACATAGCTTAACTGGGTTATTCCCAGTGGGAGATTGTTCCCATGGCCAAAATGTTACAGCACTTGATAACAAAGCAGGGTTTTATTAACAGGATCGGATCCGTCATTACACACTTTTGATGACTAGTGAGCCGCACAATTAGCATTAAGCCTGTAATTTCCTGCCAGACATTTTTGAAATTACTGTGCTACCTTGGCTGGAAAATATTCTTAGAGCTATACAGCTTCTGTGAAACTCTGTCTCCTAACTGATTGAGTCAAGGATGTGTGTGCTTTTGCATGGTTTACCAGACCCATCAATTGACATACCAGTCCCACTTTTATCAGTGTAAACTCTGTGCTGTGCATTGATACGGCAAAGCCTATGATTTCCATGCATTTTCACTGTGTTACGCAATGTCCTGTCATACCCTTCTAATGCCCACGCTGCCTGGACTTTTCTCTCGTGCATCCTGTTTTCAAGACTTCTGAGCCTCTCATTGTAGTCTTAACAGGATCCTCTGGAGCATTTCAGTTCTGATTTGACTCAGTTAGATGTTCTGAATGACAAAAGTGACATCTTTCTTTGTGTAGGAACGCTCAGAGTCCCTGCACATCAAATATATTAAAGCTCTATCTTTAGCACTGTCAGCAGAACAGTTTAAAGCTCAAGTTGCACAATGCACAGTTTCCTTTATTTATTTTTAACCAATTTATAACTTGAGAGTTTAGAGTTAATGTTTTAAATTCTGCAGAGAGAAACCAGCTGGATGGCCCTGCATAAAAAGATCGAAGCTCAGGAGGAATATTGAATGTGTAGATGACAGTGAAGCCTATTTTCACTGATGTAATGGTGTTATTTCAGGGTGGCTGATTCACAGCAGGAACGCCGAGATGTCTGCTTTGGTCCCCTTATGTCTGGCTGGGCATTAAAATGATGATGGTTGGTTAGCATCCAGTCTGAATGTAGCTGGAGATGTGTGGATACTTTCCCATCGCTCCATCAGTGCAGCTTGGGTCGACCTCTGTGTGCTGTCACTGTCTTGCTTCGGCAGAGGTAACAAACTTTTGCAGCGTTGTACAGTGAAAACCAATGCACTGCTGTCAGGTATTTACAGCTCTATGCCGCAGTAATTGTCTGTTGAGTAAATGGTTGACTGAGCAAAATTTATCAGTAGTAGGCCTGTCATGATAACAAATTTTGCAAGAAAATAATTTTCAAAAATATTATTGCCGATAAACAATATTATTGTCAATATTATTTTGATTTTTTTCCCCCCATTTTTTCATTGATGTAATTATAATAAATGGGATAATAAAGTGAGTACACCATATCAAAAGCAAGAAACTTTAATTTCTTAAGAGTATTTAACTGTAATTAAAAGGTCACGATCTTTTAATTAAAAATAAATTAAACAAAATATATAATAAATTTAACAAACAAGAAATAGAAAAAAATACAATGAAAATGAAATGGACTCTCTTTTAGAAAAAAATACATGTTAATGAAAATAATTAATACTAATCAAAAACAATAAAACATAGACCCTGTCTCTAAAGAAAAAACAAAACTCCAAAAAAAATCAAAACAAAAACTATAGCCTAAATAAAAGGGACTTTGTACGGTTCCTGAATTGTTTGTAACATGTACTTTTTCCCCAGTCAATCCGTACTGTCTGTCAAACAATTTTAACATTTCTGGCTTTCAACTGTATTGAAGGCCTGCATTTCTTTGGCAATGTAGCTGTCTTTGAGCGCCCACCATTTGGCGCTTTTATTTCTATTTACTTTGCCGACCAAAAGCCTCAGTAAGAGTGGATTGTCAAAGAACAAGGCTCTGCTGCACCTCCCCTTCTTCTTCTTCGTCGCCACTATTTTCAAACAAATGCGACATATCAGCTCGTTGGTGTTCATGAGGTCACACTTTGTTCATTCTGATAAAAAACAAAATATTCCCACACTGGGACTGTGGCAGGCGGCTTAAGAACCGTATCTTTCGTGCCATCACTCATATTAGCGTGTGTTTCCTCCTTACCCCTCAGGATGCTCGCTTCAGCTCTCTCCGTGTGTATGCGCAAGCACCCCAAAGATCGCATTTTTGACAGATGCTCACTCTGCTATAAATCCGCTATAGCCGCTATAGAACCTATGCACCCAGATGTTAGGAAAGATAGACGTAGTGAGCCATCTTCTCATTCAGCCTCTTTGGTGGAAAGAGAGGAGGAAAACAAACATGCATGCACGTGTCAGTTTATCGAGGCTGGCAAACTTACCGAGGACGTTTTTATTTATCGTTCGGTTAATCGATTTATTGATTATCGTGACAGGCCTACCAGTATGTTTTTTGATAGTTCATCTTGTTAGCGTTTAGACATACCAGGTCAAAAATTAGTGTTATTGACTTCATTAGCATATATTTGTAGGGATGTAATGATGCATTTCAAGACAGTTAAAATCAATACAAATGTGTGATGATTCATATCGGCTGAGATAAGAAACAAATCGGGATGCCCTATTTAAATAGCAGAGGCTGTTATGCCAATCCTAAACTAGGAACACAAGCAAACCTGAGATTGTTTATTTAAAGCAATTTTGTTTCAAAGCATTGTTCATTTAGTCATTTTTATGTGGGATTTGTTTAACAAACTCCTTTTTAGCTTATTTTTTGTTATTAAAAATTATCATTTCACTTACACTTTTGAGGAAAGGGTATCATTTGTTTTGCACAGTTTACCCTACCTCAGAGAATTAATAAGGGAATTCTCTTTAATTTGTTAAAGATAAGCGAAAATATATATCGTAGTAGGGATGTCCTGATCCGATCACGCGATCAGAATCGTGGCTGATCGAGGCATTTCTTAAGAATCAGAGATCGGGGAGAGGGAATCAGAAAAAGCCTGGGGCCTTAGTTCTTGTTTTTAATTAAAATGTGAATAATAGCCCATCATCATTCATTTTAAAATAGAACTTTATTTGTCATTTTAACAAGTACAACGAAATTGCTAACAATTAATTGCAACCTTATTGTCACACACATACAAGGTAATCTTGTGGTGCACCACTGAGAAGCTTTATTGTTATTTTGTTGATCCAATGCTGCACTAAGTGGAGAAAAAAAGCTATATCCATGTTGGCTAGAATGATACCTTCATTTAAATAAAATTAAAAAAACTTAAAGGACTATTTGTAGAAGTTTTTTTTTTCTTTTCTTTTTTCTTCATGCATTGCTGAAAGATCGGATAAGGAAATATCAGGATCGGCAGATACTCAAAATAAAAAAATCGGAATCGAATCAGGAACAAAAAAACGTGATCGGGACATCCCTATTTTGTAGTTTTTACACATTTAAATATGTAGGTGTTTGTGTTTAATTTTGCATTCATTGCATAGTTTGTGTTTTTCAGTTGCAGAAATAATCACAAGAATCTTTTTCAGTCATATTTTGATTGCAAGCTCATTCTGTTAAAAAAATTGTGAGAAAATTGCAACGTTGACCCAGTATTGGAAATTGTATCGAATCATGAGTTGAGTGTGACGTTACATCTCTATATATCTATGTATTTGATATTCATTGACAGCACATGAAGGTGTATTTATACAGTCATCTATGCTTGCAGAGACCACTCCCTATCCTTGCTGTCCCCCTGCCTCAAAAGCCAATAGGCAGCACGCTCATGATGCGAAGCTTTATGAGAGAGAAAGAGGGAAGGGTAAAAAAGAGAAAGTCAGAGCAGGATGAAGTGGAAGCAAAGACTACAGAGCTGCAGATTGCCTCTGACTCAGAGCAACTTCTTCAGGACGCTACCTTCATGATAATGGAACCAGACACAATTCTTCAATTTTCTTCAGATTAGTTCAGGCACCTAAATGCACGTGGGCTGTGATTCCTCATCTCTTTGACCCTCTTGCTCGTCTTACCTTTGAGGATGTTGCTCATTGAGCCTCGCAGTAGGAGATGACTGTATCGGGGCAGCAGCGGGGTCACATCATCATGACTTGTATGGATATAGAGCTGGCTTTGCGCTGCTTTCCACATCAGAGCCCACCGTTTTTCCCTTTCCAACAGCATTATCAGTGGAGTGGGTGCACCTTGTGAGATTACAGGAGGGAGATGCAGCAGAGGGCAAACTCGGCGTAAGTGGAGCATCAAATTAACCTGTAACTCTCAGCTGACACCCCCAGCTGAACTTTTTACATTTCATTACTCCAGTTCTGTTCACGTGTGTACGTACCCTATAGAGTGTGCTTGAACAGGCGTTCACATGATAAACAAACTCTTGATAATGAAACTTTGTCTGTTTTAGTCACATAACTCAGACAGTACAGGTATATCTTATAGATACACCTGCACTATATATGTCCTGGTAACTGAGTTACAGACACAGACACGGGGTGTAAAGGTTGAGTGACTCTTGAGTGTGCTTGTGTTGTGCTCAGTGACCCCTCAGAAAGTCTGCAGCTCCCCTGAGGTGCATTGCTAATGTACAGTAATGTGATTTTTCATTACTTTTTGATACTGATGAAAGCTGACAATACCTCTATGGAGATGTTTGAGTGGAGTCGTATGGCTGAATCCAACAAGACGAGGAGATGAGAGGAGAGATACACGCTACAGAGATGGAGAAGACATAATTTGGGTACTACTCTGTCAGAACAATCTGAGTGTGTCCTGTTTGTCTTATTACCAACAGAGACATGGCTCTGAGAAGTTAGTGGTATATTTATTCCTCTATTGAGTAGATACAACATAACTACAGGCAATACCACTGCACAAACAGCCTTAAATATCTGCATGTCCCGGTAATTTAGGACTGGATGCTGTAAAAACAGAGCCTCATTAAACGGTAAAGTCTGACCCAACATACACTGCGTATCATTACTTTCAAGAAATAGTTCAGCTCGAGTGATTTTGGTCAGCAGAGTATGAGGTGACCTCGATTTAATGTCAAGCTCTTTCCAAAGACTTGATGTCTTTTTAAAGCGGTAGCTCCTCATTTTCCAACTTCTGCTCTATTTCCGCGACGACTTTAACTTGTCATGGCTCGCTTCATCCAAAATAATTTGAAAACAATCTTTTATTTGAATATTGACGATGATATTGTCGGTCATCTTTTAAATTCCTTTATAATTGCCTGATAAGTCCCAGAGGGGTAGTACACCATATGATGGTTCTGCCGTCTTTAAGTGCTGTGTACAAGACAATAATCATCCTTGAGTGCATATTTATGACCCGAACAATGGAGGAAGTGTTTGCCATTTTGGCTCCAGTTAATTTGTATTGCCATATTTAAATTGCTGTATAACAATTGCTATGTGCAACAGCTTTTGCCCATTTAATTAAAGCATTAATTATACACATGCATGATATTTACACACATTTTCCTCTCTGCTGTCACTGCAGCACAAATTAGACTGAGAAAAAAATGACACAACAGTCCTTGGAAATGGCTTTTGAATGCAAAATAATACAAATATGATTCCTCCAATGAGTGTATGTTATTCCGTCGGTCATATGGAGCGGTGCTTTTCTTCTCCGGTGACTGTCTTATCATATCTTTATCCACACACATAGTTTTCAAACAGTCATTCATTGTTTTGTTTTGTTTTTTAAACACAGGCATCCTTGGTATATTTGTGAAAATATCATTTTCATTGTTAAGTTCCTGTGCTTCTGTTTTGTTCCAGTACGGGTTTATTTTGTCTCACACTACAGGCAAAAACTGTGTGTCACCCCCGTCCTGTCAGAGCTTTTATGATGCAACACTTTTGAGGCATTCAGCCTTCAAATATAGCCAGAAGGATTGTATACACAATAAATCGGGCTGCCATGCCTACTGGAGCCTCATTATTTTGGCATCTTGCCCAAGCTCACTCGGCTCGGGCATGTTCGATTTCAGCAGCGTGCAGTAATATTGCACTTGACAGCATGACACAGTTAGCTCAACTGTGCTTCAGACTTAACCTAGTAACTCGTTTGCTAACAGGAACAGCTGAAAAGCTGGTGCTCCTTTTGTCACAGTGAAGTCATAACAGTGGTGTGTAGTGTGAGAGTGGGGTTCAGGATGTGGGCACTGGGGTGAGATGTCATGGTTAGAAAGGTGTGACTTGGTAATGAAAACACTGTAACTATCTACACTGCATTAAGATCTGTGCACAATCAGTTTCATTTAGTTTGTATCAGCAGTCCATAGAGAGACCTGCATGCTGAGATAAATTCTTTATCCTGAGCTGAGTGTTGGTGGTGGAGAGAACCAGGACGTCATTGTGCTGCTGGTCATGTACTGACATGATGGAGCATTCCTCGAGCTGATAGTAGCACTGAGTCCTATCACTGCTGTCATGGCTCATGCCTATACTCTGTTGATTTTAATACTTTTCTTGCTCTGTTTGCACAAACAACTTAAGTCAATGTGGACAGTATACATCAAGAAAACATAGCTCAAAAATAAAGCAACAGAAATGTATGAAATAGTTTGAACTAGTGCCGTCAGGCGATTAAAAAATTAATCTAATTAATTACAGGATTTGTAATTGATTAATCTAATTAATCGCATTTTAATCTCATATCTGCTTAAGGTCCCAAAATAAAGAATTTGAATTCCAGGACATTAAAATTACACTAAAGGACATTAAAAAACATTTAAAAATAAGGTGGGAATATATACAACAATATAGTAAATATGTAGTACATATGTATATATGTAGTGTAATTTTGGCAAAAACAGTCTCATTTAATAATATCTATGCTATTCCTTGACCACATAGCAGCACTTTGCTGACTGTAGGGCTGTTGAGGCCACACTCCCTTCATGCATTGTGCATGATGCCCAGAGCACAAGATCATTAAAGGCACCACTTGAGGACTACATTAAGTCAAGTTATTGTGATAAAACGATTCAGAACATTTTTTTTAATTTCTCAAACCTCCATGGAAAGTTCCTGGAAATTAACTGTAAAAGTTCCTCCTCTTTGCAACCTGACATATACATAATCTCTGTGATGTCACCCATTGGTTTCTGATGCAGAGTTTTGATAGCTGTCATGCTGGAAGAGCTAACTCAACCTAACCTTTGCTTTACCTAATATGACGCAAGGCGGTGAAGTTGACGTGGATCTTTAGCCTCCTTGCTAACAGCTACAGTGTTGGCGCTGCCTGCCAGTCAAGTCAGCTGTACCTCTAGTAGCTAATGCAAACCTTAAAACTATAAAGTATTAGAAAATTACAGGCAGGATAAAAAATGTAAAGATGTTTATTTTTGCTGTAAAGATCAGCTTTTAGTGCTTGGCGCTTCTGGAGACAGCCCCAAGTGGATACTTAGGAAACTCCACTTTTTTCACATCTATAAAGTTAATATGCAAAGATGATATAAAATCAATGACTACTGTTATTTTTCTCTGTGATCACCACATTGTGCCAAATGTTTGGGGTTGCAAAATTCCAGAGATTTTCAAAGTTTGAAACTTTTCATAGGAATTTTTGTGAATTAACAGGAATTTTGGGGAATTTATATTAACTTAATTTAACTGGTAATATACATGTATAAATATTAAACATTTTAGCTTGTTGTAAGAAGACATGCATGCATGTTTCCAGTATCCCTGAGCTAAAAGTCCCATGGAAATTTTCAGGAAACTTTGCTGAAGCCAAAGGAAATTTCCCATCCCTTTGCAACCCCAACAAAAGTTTGCACAAGTAGAACAACTTTCTCTTTTTGTTTTACAGTATATGACACTTGTAACTGTTTATAGTCTTCCACTGTTAATATTACTGGCCTTGAATGAAGATGAAGATGAAGATGAAGATGTGAACAACTGTGTAACACACAGAAAAAAGCCAGTATGTCAACACGATGCACAGCCTCAGGGAGTTTATCAGTTTTAATCAGCGTTTAGCTGCATTAACTTAACCTCTTTCTTAAAGGGTCTTAAGGTGATAATTGATGGCGAATATGAAGATTAGTGGATGTTCTGATTAATATGTCTCTGACAGCTTCACAACTCATTGCTGGGAAACAGCTTTGACAGTCTCACAAACAGCCTGAGGAAGTCATGCTTTTCTTTTCGCTGCAGGTTAAGACTAAAACGTGAAATACAGTTCGGTGACAAAATGTGAAAGAGGATGCGGTCGTCTGGCCAGCTGACTTCTGGCGTGCTTCACAACAACTTCTACCGCTTGTGTTTTTATTTTTTCACTTTTAGCAGCCAGGTGTTTTTGTACCGTGGTGGATGGCAGGGGGTGGTAGAAATGCTCTCAGGAGGAAACCGCAGATTTATCACCGTATGCGTCCTGTTGCCTTCATAAGACTGTGGGAAACACATTAACTGGAGCGAAAATCTTTACACACTGGATTACACTGACTCAAAAAAAGTTGAGCAAGACTCACCTGTTTTTATTTGTAGTTCAAGCATGTACTGTTTAGTTTGATATCCTAAAAGATCAACCTAAGACTGTAGATTACTGTCATTTTCATGATTGACTTGAAACAGTGTGTTGTGGTGAGATTTGACTAGGCCTGTCACAATAACAAATTTTGCTAGACGATAATTTTCCAAAATATTATTGCTGATAAACGATATTATTGTCAATATTATTTCGATTTTTTTCCCCATTTTTTCATTGATGTAATTATGATAAATGGGATAATAAAGTGAGTACACCATATCAAAAGCAAGAAACTTTAATTTCTTAAGAGTGTTTAACTGTAATTAAAAGGTCAGGATCTTTTAATTAAAAATAAATTAAACAAAAAATATAATAAATTTAACAAACAAGAAAGAGAAAAAAAATACAATGAAAATGAAATGGACTCTCTTTTAGAAAAAATACATGTCAATGAAAATAATTAATCCTAATCAAAAACAATGAAACATAGACCCTGTCTCTAAAGAAAAAAACGAAACTCCAAAAAAAATAAATAAATAAATAAAAACTATAGCTTAAATAAAAGGGAGTTTATACAGTTCCTGAATTGTTTGTAACATGTACTTTTGCCCAGTCAATCCGTACTGTCTGTCAAACATTTTTAACATTTCTGGCTTTCAGCCGTATTGAAGGGCTGCATTTCTTTGGCAATGTAACTGTCTTTGAGCGCCCACCATTTGGCGCTTTTATTTCTATTTACTTTGCCGACCAAAAGCCTCAGTAAGAGCGGATTGTCAAAGAACAAGGCTCCGCTGCACCTTCCCTTCTTCTTCTTCGTCGCCACTATTTTCAAACAAATGCGACATATCAGCTCGTTGGTGTTCATGCGCTCACACTTTGTTCATTCTGATAAAAAACAAAATATTCCCACACTGGGACTGTGGCAGGCGGCTTAAGAACCGTATCTTTCGTGCCATCACTCATATTAGCGTGTGTTTCCTCCTTACCCCTCAGGACGCTTGCTTCAGCTCTCTCTGTGTGTACGCGCGAGCAACCCCGTCTTCACCCCAAAGATGGCATTTTTGACAGATGCTCACTCCGCTATAAATGCGCTAAATCCGCTATAGAACCTATGCACCCTGATGTTAGGAAAGATAGACGTAGTGAGCCATCTTCTCATTCAGCCTCTTTGATGGAAAGAGAGGAGGAAAACAAACATGCATGCACGTGTCAGTTTATCGAGGCTGGCAAACTTACCGAGGACATTTTTATTTATCGTCCGGTTAATCGATTTATTGATTATAGTGTCAGGCCTAGATTTGACCCATTGATATTTTTTGGGGGTGTTACTTGTAAATTTTTCTATAGGAAATGTGCTGTGTGTAGGAGAAGTGTTACACACCATGAGCTCCTTTCATCATTTTTTTGCCATGATAGCTGTAACTTATCGAGCTGAACTTGTGTGTTGATTTGCCTCCCTCTACTTTCTTCTCTTTCGTGATCTATCTTTCCTCCTCCATCCTCCTCTGTGCTCTTTCTTCCTCAAGAGCTGCTTTGCCCAACTCTTCAACTCCTCTCACTCCCCCTCTTCACTCTTCTTATCACCTAAATCCCCCCAAAGCCCCCTTACAGACCCTTTACTCCTCTAGTGCTCTCCAGCTTACTCTGTGATTGCAGACTCAGTCACGTTTTCTGTACAAGCACAAACCTTGACTCACTCAGACCAGATGGGAGCTCTTTAGGTCTCCTGTGAAAAGAGCTGCTGCAGCTCCTCATTCATCTTCTCACCACTGGATGTTTTTCCAGTCCCTGCCCTCTGCTCTGAGAGGCACCAGTGGCCTAAATTTGGAAGAGCATGTTAATTTTTTACCCCCACCGGCAGGAACCACTGAGGTTCAGCCTCACCTGCTGAAATTTTAACCAGTGTTGTTCCTAATGCTTCTGTTTAATTCAGAAAGCTACAAGGTCTTAATGGTGCGCTGGAAACTCCAAAAAGCTTTTAAAGCCTCCCCCGTCCATTTGTCTTAGAAAATAGAATCTGTTCACTCTGTCCAGGTTTTACTCTGATTAAAGTAGGGGATAAAATGTACTCCAACCATTCCATCCAATACAATTTTTGGCTGATTGATGTGTTAGGCTCAGATTTTAACAAAGATAGCCTCGAAGCACAATAAATCACATCAATGACCCATATGTCTGCCTCAGGAGGTTTTTGGTTTTCAAAAGTTGCTCTCTTTGATGAAATGAAGCATTTTAACATGAATGCTCTTTCTAAATGTTGTTTTTTTGATTGATCACCATCCCTCTCTGTCCTCCTCAGGTGGTACCATGGCAAGCTAGACCGAACCATTGCTGAGGAGCGGCTCCGCCAGGCCCGGACCCCTGGCAGCTACCTCATCAGGGAGAGTGACCGCCGGCCCGGTTCTTTCGTCCTGTCTTTCCTCAGTATGACCAACGTGGTCAACCATTTCAGGTATGAGAGAAAACATGCAACACATAAGTATTTCAGTGTCTGTCTGTAGGCTTGGTCCAGATTTACAGCAACTCCAAATCCAGATAAAGGAGTTACCTCACCTGAATTGACCTCCACAGTAAAGCCAAGGGAGAAAGGAGGACTGCATATATGTGGATCAATGCCTGTGCACAGGACCTTAGACCTGCATTAAGATGTTCAAATCCAAACAATGATTTTGTTTTATCTATTGCTGTCGGTATATCTGAAAACAAAAATGTCTCTTGGAAGTTCAAGTCCATTGGGAAGGTCCTTTATGTCCCTGTTGTGATTAGGGATGGGTACCTTTCACATTTGAAACGATATGGTACCATTGGACAGTACCTGGCAATCGGTACCGGTATTCAACGGTACCAATTTTCGGTACTTTTTAGGTGTTCATGTGGTAAAAAATATCAATTTGTTTAATAATATAATATATATTTTTTAATTTAACGTTTTTATTCCTCAATATATAACCTTGCAATGCTGTGTTCATGTCCAGCAAGGAAAATCACCTACTCTTTCACTCCCTCACAATCACAAAGATCCATTTAGGTACCTAAACATGGTACCTTTTAATTTCACATGAATCTGTACTTTTGACAGAATTCGGTCGGTACCTTTAAAAGTACCTAATTTGGTACCCATCCCTAGTTGTGATCACTGTGCTAACAGTTTAGTGTAGGAACTGCTCGCAGTAGGAAATAATCTGCCATCCAACAATCATAGGGTTGTATGCATCCCAAAAAAAAGATAAAGATTGTGTAACTTCAGGAAGTATTGGTTACCTGCTAACAGGAACGAAAAAAAGTTCAGGACATTTTAAGTGAAGGGTCAACGTTAGTGATTTGCTGATGCTAAGTTGAGGATGTTTAAATCTGTAGATTGGTTTCTGTCACCCCTCGCAGCCACTGCACACAATCCCAGCTTGTAACTGCTGTAAACAGACCATCAGAGTTTGAACAAGTTTATTTTTATGATTCATTTTTAACTGGATCCTTCGACGTCTCCTGAAACTCATGACTGTGCACATGAGTTTGTTTGTTTGTTTGTGACACAGAGGGCTTTTCATTCAAGTAGTGTGAGTCTACAGTCAAAGGAAGAAACAGCACACTGATGTAGCAGCATTAATATAACAGTCAGTATAAAAAGAGCAATGAGGCACTACAGTCAGGGTTTTTTAATGTTGTGGATGAGGAAACATTAACCCTACAGCTCAAACAGAGGGGAAGGGGGGATAAGCTCTTTCAAGGTCAAATGATTGTAGATTTACATCTCACCCTGTATCCCAGAGAAGACATGAAGTTCATGAGAACAAAAAAAGATATTTTAAAACTATTTTTAAGAAATTGAAATTGAAATTGAAAGACAAAACTAAATGAAAGTGTTAAAACTTGCCATCGTTCACATGTTGGTCAGAAGATGCTTATGAAAGCAGAGAGTTGTTTGTTAGCTCATCCAAACAGTTGTATCATACTACAGAGTTCTGGATGATTAGATTTACACATATTCCAGGCATTCACCATCTATTACAGTTAGAAACATTTAACTCAGTTTTTACTTTATAATTGCCTCCACAGAAAGTCTAGTGTGATGTCAGATTTGGTTTGTTTGCCACTGAAATCACTTAATCCTGGCTGCTCTGTGTGTGACTTTGCTCCGCCCCCTGTCACAGTCAATACCAACAAGTCTCCTCTTTCTGAGGTTGGCAAAAACTGACACCTGTTATGTCTTCAGCAGCATAGGATAAAGAGAGCGGTGTCACCTGGACACAGAGCTTCACAGCACTGTAGAAATATTAGACTGATTAAAAAAACTCCTCTTCTTTTTGAGTAAAAATGACATCATCTCCTTGACTCACATTGGTCAGTGAGGATGATGTCATTGGAGCTGGAAGGAAGGAGCGGTCTGTAAGGGAATTATGAACACAAGGTTAATTGTGTGTCACCTGCTCTGGAAAAGGTTGATGTCCTTAGATTGTGCAGCAGCAGATGAGTAATAGCACAAGTGGGTTTATAATAAAGCCTCCGTCAGAGATACACTCATCTGATGAGTCCAGAATTAGGATTAGTGGCTCTGCAATGGTACATGCTTTAGTGCAGCACTTTATCATTTATTGTGCCATCGATTTTCAGGTTTTCTCTGAGTCACAAATGATGAAATACTTACATTTGAATTTAGCCACTTTGAGGTCTTGTGCTCCTGTGCTCCTTCAGTGTCTTCCCTCCTGTTGACAGAGACATCATGATTGCATGTCAATAAACCTCTGTCTTCTCTGCTATTGTTGTGTACACCAGGATTATCGCCATGTGTGGGGACTATTACATCGGTGGACGGCGGTTCTCTTCTCTATCAGACCTGATTGGTTACTACAGCTACGTGTCATGCCTGCTAAAAGGAGAGAAATTGTTATCCCCTGTAGCGCCCCCAGAGGTGAGCATGGCTTCATAGCTGCTTAGCACAGCTGAGTCTAATAGAAAGACTATATTTACAAGGTCAAATCCTGTATCTTTAACATTTTTTGCACAAGCCTTTTAATACATGGAATTGTTCTTAAACAATCTTACTCGTGGCCCATCAGTACAAAAACAGCCATTTTTCTAAATAGATAAAGTTTAATAAAACATGTTTAGATACTGTGGGGTACTCTGGCGTTTGGAGGTCAGAGTGGTAGAAATTTATCTTAAATTATCTCACATTTGATACTTTCTTTCTGTCCATGTCTTAATCTGAACATATTGTAAAATTTTCCACCATAAAATTTAGAATATGTAAAATTTAAATATGTCACAAAAGTTTTGAGTCATGTTATATCTAACTACTTCAGTGAAACAACAATCGAGATACGTTTCTAAGAAGAACACATGAAATCTAACTTTATTTCTTTGTTCAGCCTCTTTCTTTTAATAATCTCGTTCTTCATGTCTTCCTCATCCTTTTGTCTTTTGCCCCTGAGCAGTATTGAGGGCTGTTTAAGGGAAAGCTCAGGCTAACGCTAATTACCTTGTATAGCCTAGTGTGATGTCTCCCAGAGGGAGTTGTCTTGGAAAACTTGATTTTATGAAATAACGGGCAGATTTAATGTGAATGTGGTTTTAGACAGTCAGGATGAGACTTGAATTCCTCTTTGTGTTTGTGTTTCTGCAGCCTGTAGAGGACAGGAGGAGAGTCAGGGCTATACTTCCATACACCAAAGTGCCAGATACTGATGAGATCAGGTAAGTGCCATCTTTCCTGTCTTTTAGATGTAAAGGACAAGTAAAAAAAAAAAAAAAAAAAGATGTATTTAACACTCGTTTTTTTCCTCAAATTGTGACATATTTCATCATTGCACCACAGTCAGCGCTGTAGAAATATGCAGTGTTATAAAGAGTGTTGAACTGTACTGCTCCCAGAGTTTCGCTGTCTTCTCCTCATTCTCTTTGCCTTAAAACAGCCAGGAGAATCCACCCATGGACTCATTCATTAAAGCAGTGCCTCATCTTTGCACCTAAAAAGCAGTGTGCAAGCTTATGATCCCAAGATCACTGTTTTACTAAAAGTGATCGACTTTATCGACATCGTTCTGAAGTCAAACTCACCCTGTCCATCAGAGTTCAGGCCTAACCTAGAAAATAAAAATATAATTCTTACCTCAGATGTTATGGGTCAGAAGAGACACCTGCTGGTGATGTCTCAGTATTACAGCCATGAAAAAAGGAGGCTTCTCACGGTTTCTTCAGGTATTAAATTTGAAGAAAAGATCAGCTAATCTCAACTGTTAAAGATTAAACATACCTTCATGGACAACATGTGTGTCTCAGAGTGATATTTTATAACATCTTTAATGCAGAGGATACATCAAGTTAGCTCTATAATTTTTCTTTCACATTATTTCTTTGTCTGAATATCAATGTTTGACTCTTTGTGTCTTCAGCTTCCTGAAAGGGGACATGTTTATTGTTCACAATGAACTGGATGATGGCTGGATGTGGGTAACTAATGTTCGCACAGAGGAGCAGGGCCTTATTGTGGAGGATCTGGTGGAGGAGGTGGTGAGTGAAGTACCAAATAATTAAAAAGTTCAACTGAATTTGTTGGAGAGATGTTTGTCAAAGCATAAACTGTGGATATAGTAATGCAGTAAAGTGGCACAGTAATAGCACTCGTAGATTTCTGAGCTGTCCTGACAGATTTCTGTTTGTGATACTTTTCAGGGGCGGGAGGAGGATCCACATGAGGGAAAAGTGTAAGTTGATTTGTTTTGAACTTAGTTTCATTCAATGTTCAACTTTAAAACTTTAAATTAATGGGAAAATTTCATGCACTTATAGGATGACGAAGCTCCTGAGCAAACATTTCTCATTAGTGATGATTCTCTATGGTGCATCAGCTTATAAGTCTACTGTGTTTTGTAAAAAATGTTATTTTCTTATATACAAGTTGATATTGACTACATTAGTTCAGCCTCTTTGTTTGCCTTCAATAACATCACCTAGTTTGCTTTGTCCTTCAATTATGAATAATGTTTGTATATTGGCTTTTGAATAGCATAACAGCATCATTGTCTCCTCACTTATCCTGACCTTCAGCTTTGGAAACTCTTTAAGCTTGACAGTGTTAGCAACAAAATGAAACAAATGTTTAGGGGGACAAGTCGTGCTCAAGGAGCTAAAAAAGGAAACAGATTAAATTTAACCACTTTTTATATTAAGGATTTTCATGATTGAATAGAATAATTTAATTTAATGCATTTGATGAGGCTGATTTTATTCCATGAACCTCTTTCTTTGAGCAGATGGTATCATGGAAAAATCACCAAACAAGAGGCCTACAACCTGCTGATGACAGGTACTATTCCTCTTTTTCCTTTCATTCAGCAGAAGTTATTCATCATTTGTGACATTATTGTGTATTCTTTTACTAGAAATAAGCTGTGAACATCAAAGTGCATTTATCAAAGTGTAGTGCTGAGCCTGCACCTCTCCTGCTCTCCTCTTCCAGTTGGCCAGGTGTGCAGTTTTCTAGTGCGACCATCAGACAACACACCTGGGGACTACTCCCTCTTTTTTCGTACCAATGAAAACATCCAAAGGTTTAAGATCTCCCCCACCCCCACAAATCAGTACATGATGGGAGGGAGGTACTACAACAGGTATGACCGACAGTCTGCTTGCTTTGTCGTTACATCAGAATGATAGGGAGAAATCAAGGCTATGTGCAAAGTTATAGCTTGGTCTTGATCTGCTGCGTCTCGTTTTCTCCCACTCTCTCACTGACAGTGTTGATGACATTATCGACCATTACAAGAAAGAACAGATTGTTGAGGGCTACAATCTAAAAGAGCCTGTTTCAGTGCAGGTACGTACAAATCTATCCTACCCTAACAGACCTGTCCAAGCTGGTGTTTCTGACTGGCTGGGGTGATAACCATTTCTCAGAGTGCAGTTTGGTAAAAACAAGGAAGGATAAAGATAAAACAAGGAAAGATAAAGATAAAACAGAAGATAAAATATATATTTATTTTATTTTAATTTTTAAGATCCTGAAGACTTCTGTGATGAAAGCCCTTGATTAAAAATAGTTATGTAATATAAGCTGGCTGTATGGATGGATTTGAGTTCCTGGTTTTACTGTTTTTCTCTTTTTTTATTTCTTTTTTTTATGCAGCACCAAGAACAAGTTCTTCCTGACACGGTGGATGGGAGAGAAATTTATAACACTATCAGACGGAAAACAAAAGACGCTTTCTACAAAAACATTGTCAAGAAAGGCTACCTCATGTTCAACAAAGGTGCTTGAAACATTGATCTTCAGCTGTCTTTTGTTTTTTTCATGAACCACAGTGTTTCAGTTTCGTCTCACAATAAGGTCGGTCAAGACACACCAGCTGAACAAAGTTTCTTTTTCTCTCTGAGCTTTAGGCAAAGGCAAAAGATGGAAGAACCTTTACTTCATTCTCGAGGGAAACGACGCCCAGCTCATCTACTTTGAGAGTGAGAAGAGAGCCACCAAACCCAAAGGGCTGATCGACCTAAGTGTGTGCTCTGTGTATGGTGTTCATGACAGTCTGTTTGGCAGGTGAGATATCAGTCAGTTCTCTTCAGTCACATTTAGTAATGGTGGCATTAACTCTGAAATAATTTCATTTTTTTACTCTTTTCAGGCCAAACTGTTTCCAGATTGTTGTCCAGCACTTTAGTGAGGAACAGTACATTTTCTACTTTGCGGGAGAGACTCCTGAGCAGGCACAGGTAAAAGGATCAAAATGTTGTCTCACAAAGAAGTTTGTGTCCATTTCCACAAGGGTTTGTCACACTGTGAAATGTCCCACCACTCACCACTTGTTTGATGATCAGCACCCCTGTATGTGCTGAAGAGCTCTTTTATTGAAAGTAAAACCAGTGGAACAATCACAAGTTTGTGAGTTCTTTCCATGAAGACTTTCCCTTATAAATGTTCTGACAGTGTTTTTGTTTTCACAGGACTGGATGAAATGCCTTCAAACCTTTTGCAGTAACTTAAGGAAAACCACTCAGCCGACCTCCAACAAGAGGCTCCGACAGGTACAGACACAACCAGCTGTTGCATGTGTTCATGTGGAGGGAGTAAAGCAGTGTGGGGTCAATTCAGAAATCCATTAAAAGATTAAACACTCAAGTACTAGACCGCCGGCTTCAACTCTTTGTAAATTCTTAAACTGACCTGAGAATTTCTAACACTTAAAGCCATTTTTTAGAAAAAATAATTGACAAACAAAAATTGCCAAAGTGGTCTTTCACCTGGATGACTGGACCCACATCGGTCATTTATTTGCATTTTCTCTGAAAAGTCAATCTTTTAACTGCCTCCTCCACTTGAGCCGACTCAGTGCACTGTTTTGAGGCTGTTAACCAGTTCAGCAATCATTCATGATAGCTTGGTTTGTTTTGAACACTGTTGAACCCTCTCTATATGAATGCTTTGTTTGAAATACTTCTGTCTTCTCTCAGGTGAGCAGCCTTGTCCTGTATGTGGAGGAGGCCCACAAGCTGCCGGTGAAGTATTTCACAAACCCCTACTGCAACATCTACCTGAATAGCGTCCAGGTGGCTAAGACACATCCAAGGGAGGGTCAGAATCCTGTTTTTACTGAGGAGTTCATCTTTGAGTGAGTTAATCACATATCTGAACATGGATCTGTACACCTTAGTGTCCTCCAGTGATACAATTTCTTGTTGTTTTCATAATATCTTAATTTTTCATCTGTTTTTCAGTGACTTGTCGAGTGAAATCAACAGGTTTGAGATCAGCCTGAGCAACAAAACAAAAAAGAGCAAAGAAAGTGACATCTGTGAGTGCATCTTCCTATTTCTAACAATCTCATCTTTGAAGCCTCCACATTCTCTCACGTCTTACTGATATTCTCCTCCTCCTCTCAGTATTCATGCGCTGCCAGCTGAACCGTCTGCAGAAGGGCCAGATGATTGACGAGTGGTTCCCTCTCAGCTCCCACGTGCCTCTGAAGGGCATCGAGCCAGGCTCCTTGCGGGTACGAGCCCGGTACTCCATGGAGAAGATCATGCCTGAGGAGGAGTACAGCGAGTTCAAAGAGGTCTGTGTCACTGAGAGGAGGTTTAGATCGCAAACATCAGTAACTGTCTGCTGGGCTGGAGTTCACTCAAACTGACGGTGCTGCTGTGTGTGCTCTGCAGATGATTTTGCAGAAAGAGTTCCATGTCATCTACGCTCTGGCCCACGTGTGTGGTCAGGACCGCACCTTATTAGCGAGCCTTCTCTTGCGGATCTTCAGACACGAGAAGGCTGAAGCCCCTCTACTCAGGACACTCAATGACAGAGAGAT
Organism: Halichoeres trimaculatus; assembly: GCF_033239565.1. Lineage (NCBI taxonomy): Eukaryota > Metazoa > Chordata > Actinopteri > Labriformes > Labridae > Halichoeres > Halichoeres trimaculatus. The sequence goes on from NW_027437183.1 coordinate 25,828,561, forward strand.
TAACATGGAGGGTAAGAAAAAAACAGTGACATCACAAGTTAAAAGATTCCTTGGCTTTAGTTTTGTCTGTAATAAAGATCCATGAACAAGCTTTGTTCTCCTCTGCCTGTGCGGTCTCACCAGATGAAGCCACAACGTTGTTCAGAGCGACCACGCTGGCCAGCACACTGATGGAGCAGTACATGAAGGCCACAGCTACACCATTCGTTCATCACGCCCTCAAAGACACCATCCTCAAGATCATGGAGAGCAAACAGTCCTGTGAGGTAAAGACGCACAGCAACACAAGTCTCCATAGTGAATGTTTTGATTGAGATTTTGGAGAAACATCTGTTTTTTCTTGCTTTTTTTAAAAACTGCGTAACTTTATTTGTCTTCCTTCATCATTTGATCCTCTGCTGTCCTGTCTCTCTGTTCCTGTATCTCTAATAATCCAAAGCTGAATCCTTCCAAACTGGAAAAGAATGAGGATGTAAACCTGAACCTCGCTCATCTCCTCAACATCTTGTCAGAGTTGGTTGAGAAGATCTTCATGGCTGCTGAGATCTTACCACCGTAAGGAAAAAAACGCACAGCCACAATCACACACAGTCAAGTCCTGTTTGAAGGTTGATTTGTGTTCACTGAGATCTAATAGTCCAAAGAATAACAAAGCTCTCTCTGACGACCTATCCAGGACGCTGAGGTTTATTTACGGCTGTCTGCAAAAGTCTGTGCAGCAGAAATGGCCCACCAACACCACCATGAGGACAAGAGTTGTGAGGTAAACTTGAAGCATAGGAAAATGTATCTTGTGTGAATTAGCTCTCCTACTCTAATTTTAGCATCTACTTTGGTGTTAATTCACTTTAACATTCCTCATCCAAACGTTCTCCAGTGGCTTTGTCTTCCTGAGACTGATCTGTCCCGCCATCCTCAACCCCAGAATGTTCAACATCATAGCTGGTATGTATTACCCTAAAGATTAAACCATTTCTCTCCTGTTGCTCGTGTAGCATGCTTCAGTTCTGCTCTTGTTCTTGCAGATGCTCCATCCTCAGCAGCTGGCAGGACCCTCACACTGGTTGCTAAGTCTGTCCAGAACCTGGCCAACCTGGTTGAATTTGGTGCTAAGGTTTGGATTATGAAAAGAAGCATGCAGTAGAAGCATTATTTTGATACCTGTGCATCTCCTGCATTAATCATGTCTGTATTAATTTGTAGTGTCTTTTTCTTTTCTTCAACAGGAGCCTTACATGGAGGGAGTGAACCCTTTCATCAAAAACAACAAACACAGAATGATCATGTTTTTAGACGAGTTAGGGGTGAGAAACATTCACACTTCAGTGAATCATCAGAAGTCTCTAAATCTTATTGTTGGGTCATGTTCGACTCATTTCTTTCCAAGCTTTGAAAAGTTGTTGACTTTGTTTTGCAGAATGTCCCTGACCTCCCTGAAGCCACAGAGCACTTTAGGACAGATCTGTCCCGGGACCTGGCTGCGCTGCATGAACTCTGCGCCACACACTCAGACGAGCTCCGGACACTGAGCAACGAGAGGGGAGCACAGCAGGTCAGAGTTGGATGATATCAAAGCTGTACGCTTACAGCTGGATCCTTAGCAATCTGAATAATAAAATTAATTTCCCTCTTGTTTCCTGTCTGCAGCACGTGTTGAAAAAGCTGCTGGCCATCACAGAGCTCCTCCAGCAGAAGCAGGCGCAGTACGCCATGTCCAACAGCAACAGGTAGTACAGCACTCCTCCTCCTTCTCCTCCCATCATCCCATCATCTGTCAAGTCTCCTCCACCGGATCGCAGCACAGGGGAGACCTAGCATGCTCCACCCTCATCACCATGGCAATCCCTCCATTATGTCCTCCTCCGACAGTCCCGCCCATCCCCACCCACCTGCCATCTTGTCCCGTGTCCCACAAGCGAGCTATGCAACAACAGCACCCGAGTGAAACAGCCGACGCAGTACTTATAAACAAAAAAAAATAAACTTGCACCAGTGACTGACAGCTGTATGCACACAAACAGATTCTCCCCTCAGAAACTGAGTTCAGACTTTGGGTACATTTCATTCCCTTCATCACGAGGGCCAAATATCACGATTTTCAGGTGTCTTTGTACCCGAGATGTGTTTTGACAGCACAGGTTGCCAAAGTGTATCCCCCATCCCTGCTCCATATGAGGAAACTGACATGAAGAAGCTAGTTCTCGGTCCCCTTTTTCTTGTAACTGGATTATGAGCGATGATGCTTTTTATACTGTAATTGACTGACTTATTTTAAGGTTGTGACAATATCCGCAAAGAGCTGAAACAAGCATTTCTGTCTATTTTGTTCTTTTGTTTTTCTTTCCTCTTTTTTTTTTGTTTTTTAGATCGAAACAAAGTCTTTCAGAAAAGTATGGTTATTTTATATTAAGAATAAATTCTCTTGCTGGAATCATGAGTATATAAGTGAGACGAGCTGAATTTTTATTTTCTCCAATTGTATCAGCTATTTTTTTTTTGATTATTTGGAAAGTCTTTTTGAAACTTCTCAATGCCAGGCAAGACACATAATCAGAGAAACCAAGTAAAAACAAAGTGTTTACAGCAGTAATTTTTGAATAGTACAGACTGTATCAGACATGCATGCACTTATTAAACAGTTTTTTGTAAAGTAGTTTAACGACTCTTTCATTGTCCCCTGATGAAGGTGGAGAAATGTACGCACACGGTATGTTGTGGCTTGTTTATATTTCATGTTAAATGTATTTTATTCATAAATACAAAGACAGAAATGTAGAAAAATATCTTTATTCTTGCAGAACAAAGGCAGACAAGAGTCAAAAATAATCTGTGGAAAAGTAAATACAATATGTTTACTTGAACTTGGTTCAACACTGGAATTAGGGAGCATATTAACTGAAACATTTTGGAGGTAAATGTTCAAAGCAGGTCTTCATCGCTCCATTCCTGCAACAAAAGAGACAGTTTTAGAAGAAAACAGACGTAGTTTAGATAACTTTGCCTCTGATGATAAATTGTATTACCACCTCTTCTTCCAGGCGTGCTTCTTTGGCTACGTGACCGTCTTCTTCATATCCTCGTTTTCGTTTGCTGCCAAAAAAAAAGAAACTTAAGTTGTGTTCCCAAGAGCAACAAAAAACCCGACGTACCTTTGTTAATTTCAGAATAATAACGGGTTCTGTTTTTTCACTCGATAACTGTGAACGTCCTCTCCATGTAGTGAACAATCTAGTCTCCACCCCACCTCATGTTCTCCATTCTAGTTGTAGTTTCCAGCCCCTCTGTTTAGTGTCTCTTCGTTTAGACTAGCTCACATAGTTTGTGAACTTGTCCATCCTCGCTGTTTGAAGTGTTTCGTCTGACAGCAGACCCTCCGAGCGTGTGCCTCTCACAAACATGTCCACTTTATCTTACAGGACAGAGTGCACCATCATGTCTCTGGCTGCTGCCATCCAGGTAATGTGACTTTTACAGACACCCAGCTGAGAATCAAAGTGTGGTAGTGGGACCACACAGCAAGCCAGCCAAAGTGAGGCCTCGTCCCATGAGACCGAAGACATGAGTCAGTTTGTATTTATAAGCATGTGGCCTAGATTCAAGACGGTTCAAACGCAATATGGCTGTTCTCCATGGGTAACCACTTGCTGCATATTTGAATACTTTCCTTCCAAAGCCCTAACTGAAATGCTTCAGACACTGACAGTGTGTTGAACTGATTTGACAAGAACCCGCATCACATGAGACCAGGAAAGAAGATTTCTATGAAGATGGACCTAAGATACTGTCGACTGAAGATGTATCTGAACTTCTTTCCTGGTACGCCTGCCTTTCCCTCTGAACTTTGACTGGTTATAGTCAGTGCTTGAAACAGAACCAGACCTCCATGATCTGACCCTCCTTGTCTTGGACTAAAGGATCACAGGAGAGGCAATCCAAAGCATTGAAGTAGCCGTCATCAGGGAACTTAAACATAGCACCTCTCTCCGAGATGACACAAGCCTTAACTCCCTTTCTACACACCCTCCACTTGCCTGGGCCTCCTGATATTGTGAAAAGCTCTTCCACCGTTATGACTTCCACTTGTCTTTGTGTATGAACTTCCACGCAGCACTGAAACCACTCCTTACTTTTTATATATGCTGCTTTGTTTGTGGATATTATAAACTTAGGCTTGTATAGAAGTAAAAGGTGTTTGTGTATGAGATAGCTGAGGTGACAGATAGATTTTGTAGGAGATTTCTGTATCCCGTCCTGTGCATGTGTTAACCCTGAATGGATCCCGCTCCAGTGTGTGGGCCGACATATATGCTGCTCTAACCATCACCTGAACTTCCTTTAAGCTTTGGGGTGCAAACGAATAAGCTTTCATGCATTTGCAGTCTTTCTCTTGCCGTCACAGGGTGGCGTGTCAGTACACCTCTGCACCGACTGTTTTCATGTAGATTCATCCTGAGAGGTCATGCCACGCACAGATTTATCAACTGCTACGTCATAGTCGTAAGGGCCGGCCTCTCGTGCCTCCCGATGATTCAAGTCAGAATCTGTGCCTGTCATAGCTCAAGAGTTTACCAAACTGTTTACTGTAGATGCACTTAAGATACCACGGACCTCACCAACCTCACCAAGTGTTAACAGGCAACCGGCGACGATAAATGAGCCTGAACGTCTCCTCATCAGCAATACCAAGATATCAGCTGTGCAACATGGTATGGATGATGTAGGTAGGAATGTGGCGTGCTCTTGTACTTCCTTTCTGTATTTCATACAGCTGATGATGTGTTCCTTTTTATTTTTCTACCTGATACTGAACCTTGAACCTTTTGCATCTTAGATACAACAACCTGGCAACAATAAAACTGTTACTATGTATGAAAAAGAAGGGTGGAGTTTTTTACTTTGCTGTCATGGACACTTTGGGGTGATGCATTTCAATGTGGTGCAGCTGAAGTACTTCAGGTGAAAATTATCCCAAAGCTAAAAAAAGAAGTTAAGTTCTAGTCTGAGGATCAAAAAGTTTCCCTTTGCTCCTTATTTAAATATAACAGTAGTAATAAAATAAATAACATTCAAACAACAAATTTCTTACTTGCTTGAAAAGAACTCAGCATGAATCCTCTCCAGCTTCTGTTTGTAAACATTCACCTCCTCAGATTTGGGAAGCTCATACTTTTTCAGGAGGGTTTTCATCCCTGCATAAGCACAGAAAAGTTAGTGACAAATCGGTCAAATAGCACCATCTTGTGGTAACAACTCATAGGTGCAGTTTACTTACGTCTCATTGAGTCATACATCTTTGATAGAGTTTCTTTGTCCCCTTTCAGTCCCATACACTCAGTCAGGTAACTGGAAATTTGAAATAAATATAAAACAAAATTTTTCTGGATTAAAATGGGAAGAACATCAAATTCTGGTTTAAGACAATTTCCTTACACCGATTACTTTGGTAGAAAATAAACACAGAATGCTTGACATTTCAGAACCAAATCCATTTTTACAACCATTCATGATTCAGAATAATTATATATAAAAATCAGACTGGGAACACTCATCAGTAAAGATTTTTTTACTTTCTGAAACCAAAAGCTTTCATAATTTTCCAGGACCAATAATTTTTCATTATAACTGTACAAAAAAATGTTTGTCACATGCACAGAACATGTTTTAACCAAGCAAGAGTCTGTGTTCAGGGTCCCATCAAAATGTCCACTCCTGCAGTCATGACATTTTAAGTCTAATTAAAAGATTTTAATTCAACTTATTTCTTTAGGCTAGACCTGCCACCCTTCTTTATTATTACTTGACATGCCAAATGACCTACCTCTCCATGCTCAGACCCGCTCTGGAGGAGCTGTTCAGAATAGCTGTCAAAGCGATCTGAGAGGGGGGAAACAGAAGTCCTGCATCTGTCATTGTTGCCTGAGTCAGAAAGTCATCAGCACTCTTTCTCAGCGACTCTGGGTTCTCCAGCGCAGGATATCTTGTCTGAGGAATAAAACAAATAACAGCAAAATATAAACTTAGCTAGAACACATTATTTAGACGAACAAGTGAACTTAATGGATGGTGCATCAAAATTTATTTGTGCAGAAGTATTGTATGAAGCTATTCAGAAGATGTACCCACCTTAAGGTCGATGAGCAGTCCTTCCATGGGTCTGTAGGGAGTATGAACCACCAGATGGAAGTTAAGTTGTTGGATCAGCAACAGCTCAAACTCCAAAATTTGTTCAAGAACTCTTTCCTGGCCTGCTGGGGTCTCTTGCAGGAGGTTGCCCACAAACTGGGTGCAGGACACGTTGAATTCATCCACTTTACATGACAGGTATGCACACGTCAGCCTAAAATATAAAGGTGAGTTTTAAAAAGGTGGGGAAGAAAAACGTGCAACTGTCACAGCAGTAATAGAAAATGATTTACACTTTGGGTAGTTTCATTACAATTAATACCAGGAAATGATATAATAGCTCCACTTACATTATGATCCTCGGGTGGTACTCCATGATGGAGTTGTTCAGGTAGAATCTTCTGAAGTACGTGATGGCTGTACCCTGCACAGGAGAGAAATCTATTACCTATAACTCCTAAAACCTTATTTAAATGTTGATCTCACACAGATAACGGGTAACAAACGTACCACTACAGATTTGGGCATCGCAGGTTTGAAGGCGTTACAGAAATCCAGCAGCCTCTTCTCGTAGTGTCTGAATAAAACGTCTTCCTCATGACGCTCCAGGAAGATGGACGAGCTCACAGCCTGATTCAAACACAAGGAGGAAACAGCAGGTAAACTTCACTGACACACGGAGTTCGGTGTCTTTATTGGGATTATTTTTAAAGACATGTTACGTCTTACCTTCCCACTTTCATGTATCTTGTTCCGAAATTTCTGATTAGCCTTTTGTCTCATGTGCTCAAGTTCATCTTCGCTTTTAAAAATCCAGTATTTCCTCTGTGAGCTATTGTGAAACATGACGGCTTCTGTAAAAGCGGAAAAAGTCTAATTGAACCCGTATAAACAGGAGCAGAGACAGTAGAAAGTGGCAGTTAGCCTCCTGCTAGCGACGAGGCAGCTTTAATGAACTCACTCTGTGTCTCAGTGTAAGCTTAGCTTACTAAGCTAGCCCATCCAAAACTGGATGCAGCTGAAAAGCACAACAACGCGGTGGTTGGTTTTATCTCTGTACAAACAGTCTTTGAAGCTTATCCCTAAACTTCAATCTGCTGTTACAAAATAGAGCACTACCAAAAATAAAGAGGCGTCGCTACTTCTTCGCGTCACGATGTCTCATGTTGATGACACACAGCCACCGTAATGTAGAATAAAGGGCGCAATGGAAATTCACCTAATACGCTTCCTTACCACTCTTCTCTCTTTACACAGTGCATATTTTCGATATTAAATGCACTGTACGGACTTTATCAGTAGTGGTGACGCTCTCATTTTTATTTATTTGACTCTTCATACCCCGAACTTAAAAGCGAAACCAAATGTGTTTTTTCTAAATGCTATTTCTCAGACCAGGCCAATCCACCAGCTGGCAGAGTTTAGCAGTTAGAAACAACATCTGTCCTTTTCCCTGCTAAAAAAAACAGTTTCTAATGTTTATTTTTTAGTAATGTTGGACACTGGAGCTGGGCTGGCAAAAAGAAAAAAAGACTGAAGAAAACTGAACAAGAGAGTGATTGAGCACATTTACGACCAAAACACAGGTAAAGCTGTGATGATGAGCACCCCATCCTACATGCAGCAGTTATACTGCAATAGTTTGTTCAAACTTTAGTTTATCCATAAAATCAACAGTGAGTTTGCTCTGCTTGGCAAGGTTGGAGTTGGTAGATGAACACTGATAGGAAATAACCAGGACTTCCTATGGTCACAAGTTACGGAGACGCCTACCCTTACGAAAGAAAAATATATTGCAGCATATTGGAAAATATCATGTCATATATTAGGTAATATATTCCCATATATGAGATTTAGTATTTATATTTTGCCATATATTGCAATATATGGAAAGTGGCAATCATTTGTATATTTTGCCATATATTGCAATATATTTCATGAATAATAATATATTTTATATGTGCCCTCAATATATTATTCCATGTATATCATAATATATCAATATTATATTACAATACATTTCAGAAAACATATTGGTACATATATTTTTCTTTCGTAAGGGTCAGAGCACTGTGAGTAACACTAAACAGATGGTGTGGTACACTAAACTAAACTGAGTTTACAAAGTTTTCTTGTTGTCACATTTCCAATTGTAGTGCTCCAAATGTGGCTTTGCATTCTGCAAAAAGTTCTTGATCAAATTAAAATTAGAGTCCAAAAGACGATCCAGTCTTCATTTCCAAAACAAATGCTTGCATCTTGGTAAGAGTCGGTGAACCCCAAATTACTGTTGGTCAATGGTGTGCCAGAAAGACTAGAAAGGTGCTACATAAGTCCAGGTCCATTTACTAAATCATTATATTCAATTGTCTCCTGAAAAACCAGATGAATTTATCATTGTACCTTGAAATGATAATCATATATTTTTTGCAATATCACCTTAATCTCAAGTTGGATTTTCTTGTAATCATAGGATAACAAAGACCGTTTTACCATGACAACAGATTGATTTATCACTCTACTGTAATAAAAGTTCTCACAATCTATGTAAAGACCAGAAACTAAAGCAAGAAGCCAGAACCCCAAATGTCATGCTGCCATTGCTGATTTTAATGAAGTAAGTAAAACTTGATCAAATAAACATAAATATTTTCTTTTTTGCTTTCAAAACGCTCATCAAGGTCTTGAGAAAATAATTTAACTGTTATTATGGGAAAATTGAGAAATGCTGTCTGCTTAGGGCCTCCGTACATCATAAACTGTAGCAATAAGCTTCTCTTTGTAAAACACCATAGCCAGTTAGCCTGTAGCCATCAAACTTGTCGGTGTCATCTTCTTTAGGTTATAAGCAGGCCTGAGGGATATGGGTCCGCGTGTTTCTATGAAAATTGAATGCTTAATACGGGCAGATTCACCATCTCCTGATGTGTCACAGGGATACTCCCATTTGATTTGATTTGCACTGTTCCTCTGATCCACTTTCTTTGAATCCCCTCAGCTCACTAACTACCTGGAGAAAACTTCAGAAAAGCTGAGCTGGTTTATGAAAATGTTGGTCAAATTCCTGGATTTGAATGATTTGAGATGGAAGAGCATAACAGAAATCGAATCACACAGTATGTTTAGACGGAGCCGCTCAACCCCCACCAGTGTTTCCGTATACCGTCATTTGCATAAACATGAGTAATTTATGAATAATAAATGCCCGTGCATTCAACTGGAGCCGTTAATTTGCATATCGCTGCTGCTAGTTTTATTTCCTTAGTGCCGTGTTATCATGAAGCCCTTCAAGCTGGCATAAAGCAGAATCAAAGAAGTAATGCTTTAACAGGTATGTGCTGGAGACTATTTTATTATCTTTATCTGTTTCTCTAAATGCGGAAAATGTTTTAACTTTTAGGTCGCGCGTGTGTGTGTGTGTGTGTGTGTGTGTGTGATGCGATATGCTTGTAAAACGCTGTATGTTCAATGTGCAGCGAGCTTACATCCACGGTATCCATCGCTCGGTTTTGCCATGTAGCTTAAATTGCATAAACATGAAGTGCCGATGCATTATTGATGAGACCAGTGCAACGTTTACTGTATGTGCGCGCGCCGTTAGGGCGTGTAATGCTCGCGTGCGTCCGTGCTCGTGGTGACTGAGTGTATGAACGTGTTGTCAGTCTGACCACACACTTTTACTGAATGCATTTTTACATTAATCCTCTGTGTCAGGGGTAAAAGTTGTTGTGATATTGTGTTTTGATATAAAACATATTTTCGTTATTTGTGTCCAGTTTTTGTTTTGGCACTCAGCCTATTACAGTGCAAACCTTTTCATAGAAAGAGTGAATGTAAATCTTTGACCAAATGCAGCTGTTTCTGTGTATTTGAGAGGTTGTTTGGAGGATAGAGAGGGCATTTTCCAGAATAGCTGTGTGTATGTGTGGGAGATCGAGGTTGTGTCTTCATAATCTGACAGGTAGTGTTTTATGGGAAATCAGACTCGGCTGATTTTGTGCCACCTACAGATCAGTTGAATGATCTCTGAGCCTCCCTGATCAAGTTACTTTCATCCAGTCAGCGTCGAATCTGCACTCCCTCCTGTTATAAATCTCCTGCAAATGAAAACCTGAAATTATTGCGATTCACGGACACAGTGTCAGCCTCTGACCAGCAGATTGATGCTGTGTGAAGCATCACCTTGCCTTGGCTGTACACAGCTTTGTAAACTATTCATGATGCTGATAATGTTGTGGAGAAGGAGTAGGAGGAGGGAAAGGAGGAGATCTTGAGGAGGATGAGGAGGATTATCCCCACCTCTATGAAGTTACTTCCTTGTATGCAAAGGAAATCATTTGGAAATAACCTTGACGACGTGGCAAATGATTTCTCTGACCAATGAGCTTTCCTAATCTGTTTTCCCTCTTCTTTGATATTCCCCGTTTTTAGGCTTCACACGCCAACAGATACAATTAAACCCCCATTCAAACGCCCCATATGTGTGCATATTAATTATTCTGTCCCCCATCCTGCCCCCCCTCATTTGCACAGTGGTTGCCATGACAACCAGGGGGTGGCAGTGCTGATGTCAGAGCCTCCTCCAAGGACACTCATGCAGGCGCTGGGTCAGGTGATATGCACTGCTGCTGGGCACCGACTAACACCCAAGAACAAAATGGCTGCTTTTTCCCTTCTCATACTTTTCTCACTGCATTGGGAGAGTGTCTTTCTGAGCCATTAACAAAAGAGGAAGTGCACTTGCATGTGCTTGTTTTTGATGAGACGTGTGATATTGATGATGTGGGAAATTCATCACAGAGCTGAGCTGTCTGAGCCCCCTCACAGATCTGAATTTAGAAATTTTGTGTGGTGATATCAGTGCATCCACATTTGTGTGTGTGCCTTTGTATTCCAATGTGTCCTTACATTGGTTTTCTCAGGTTGGCATTAGGATTTTTTCCCCCTCTCCCCTCCCCCTCCCCTCCAGACACTCAAAGCTCCCCCACCATCTTTCCCTCTTCTGTGTGTGTGTGTGTGTCTCTAATTGAGCTTTGTGTCTACCTCCATCTCCATTCAAATCCAGGCTCATTTGCATACTGCCGCCGTGCGCCGGACAGCTCCCCAGCTGTACAGTACAGCACTAAATGAGGAACACAGACCCACTTTACGTGATGTGAATACTAAGCAACCAAGAGAGTCTTTTTTTTTCCTTTTTTCCTGAAAATACAGCTACCTGGGAGAGGAAAGAGGATGGTTGTATCAAATCAGTGTATTCAGACAGAGTTGAGCATTACCAGCCTGAAAGGAAATGCTGAGTTGATTATTTTTAATAAAGAAAGACTTTGCAGAAGCGATCACATGCAATAATTTGACAGAGACACAACCTGAGATGTTGTGGTATAAAGTTATTTTATTTTTTTTACGTTCTGCAAGAAATAAAGGATGTACACCTTTAAGCATCACTCCTGCTATGCACTTTCTGCCTTTTTCCTCAAATAACACCAGATTAAAGTCAGAGCCAGCCACCCTGTGGCTTCACTCTCGCCTCAGTCCTGCTCAGGCCTGATCTTTCCCTCCACCAGAGAGGAAGACTTGCTCAGCATCAATGAATTTAAGGGACATTTCGCTTGAGTGTGCATAGACACATGATTATGTTGTATTTCTGATGCACTCCAACCACACTTAACAGAACGTGTTAAGCACATCCTTAATGGGAACCTTAAAAACCCCAAGGCCAATTTTCATTTTCGAGCACATTGGTAGGGATTTGTGACATTTCAACTCATTTCAGGATTCAATCAAAGCCGTAGCTCCAGGGAGAGCAGAAATGGCACGCTCTCTCCTGCAAATCCAGCTGTCCTTGGTTTGCTATATATGCATACAACTTCCTCTTCTTCCGCAGTGAGACCAGCCAGAATTGAGTGAAATTTAATGACCCATTTAAGTTTACCTTGAAGACAAATGCAAAGAGTGCAAAAATGTTTCTGTTTTCCTGCCTCAGATGGAAATGTTTTATTTAGAAAAACAAAGTGACTCCTGCTCGTTTGTGAGGGGTTTCTAAATCAGCAGGGAGTGGAAATACACACACACACACGCGCACACACACACACACACACACACACTGTGCGTCATCAGTTTGAGCACCATAGCTTTGAATTAAATGAAGGGGAGGAAAGAGAAATGTCGGATGGCACAGAGTTCAAACAAGTCCTCAAATCATGCTTTACATCAGAGCATACATACAAACAGCTGACCGTGTGGGTGAGTGGGAGCAGCTGAGTGTCCTGCTGCAGTGATGTACGGCCTGTGACGGCACTCCTTCTCCTCCAAAGAGTGTATTTGTGACACAGAAATGTGTCTTCCTAATATATAAACTGCTGTCTCTAGTGTGTAAACATTGCAAAATGTTTTCCTTTTAGAAATGGTTGATTTTGGTCATAGTTTTATTTGGAGAAGATACACGTTTACAGTTCAGTAAGACCAAGTATTTAATGTTTCCTTTGAAAATAATGTAAAAATATATAAACAGAAATAAGACACACCCTCCAAATTACACAATATTTTTTCTACCCTTGTCGATTTATTTTTTGGTGAAAGGGCGAAAAAGCGACATAATGTATGAGTGTCTCTGGTGTGTGTGTGTGTGTGTGTGTGTGTGTGTGTGTGTGTGTGTGTGTGTGTGTGTGTGTGTGTGTGTGTGTGTGTGTGCAGAGTGTCCGTGTGCATGTATGTCAGGGTAATATTAGTGTGAATCTGCTTGCAGTGGGGGTTTTGCATCTTAATCTAATTAAGAAAAGGATGCCTGAATATAGACGAAGAATTATGAGCTTGCAAATGGGGGAAGGGAATTCTGTTTGATCAAGCCAGGTTGCCCGGCAACCCAGGCCATTTATTTCAGACTTAAAAAAAGAAAAAAACCCTCTAAGATTTAATAATCAGGTTGTCTGCATTAAAATGCAGAGCAGGCTGTCAGGCTGCACCTGAAGGACAGCAGAAATTAGGCAGGCTAATTTCTCTCCTTACAGGTGAATGGCTGACCTTCTGCAGAGTGCCTGTCAAAATCAGCACTCCAACTCTGCAAATCAGCTGAAATAAGCTTTTAAAAGCAGCTTGTAAAAGGGAGGGTGAAAAAAAAACCCTGAAGGGAATAAAATTAAAGCAGCATGTGCACACAGTCTATTTATCTCATTTGAATTTTGTTAATTGAGCAAGCTCAAGTGATTCTCAACGCAGTCGTTATGAATTTAATGCAATGTTCATTTTCAATCTCCTGTTCAGACAGGTTCACAGTTTGCTGCCTCGATTATTTCAGGAAATAAAACCAAATATCATGACAGACGGGAGTGAAAATACAAAAAATCAAATGCCACAATATGTCTCAGCATTTCTCCTATAAAAATAACACCAGTTTATGAACAACAGTTAAATATTTCAAATGAATACTGTTCTTTTCAATATTTGGCTGTGCTTTTTTTTTTCATAAAAGCAAATTTTACAAATATTAAGCACTAGAAGGGATATTTTCTGCTGCTCTGTAATTGAGAGTGTGAAAGCTGGGTGTCGGCTGCAGAAGTGCTCCTACAAATAATCCCTGACACCCTTCTCTCTTTTGTTTTCCTAATTGCTGCCGTCCCTTTTCTTTCTTTCCTTTTTTTTTTTTTTTTCCTTGGCAGAGAGCGTTCTTCTAAGTGCAGCAGGCCCTGCTGGAGAGCTCTGAAGGCTTCCTGTGGACTTCCTGTGGACTTCAACAAAAAGCCCTGTCAGGTGGATCAGCCATTAGTCACCAGTCGACATTGTCTCTGACAAACCTGACGTTTAAATTACACGCATATTTCCAAAGCACCCTCTGTGAGGCACAAATTGCACGCACTTTATCCTGGAAATGTCACATGTGCCAGACTGAACTTCTTACAGAAAACATGTTGATACTAAATGTTGATTTCAACCTTTGCCCGGGGAAATATTTTTACTTCAGTGTTTGTAAAAAGACAGTATTCCAGTCAGAACATTTAATTGCAAAATATATGAAAATAAATGGCGAGGCATTACTTTAATTGTTCCTTGGATTCTTTTAATCCTAAATTCAAATTCTGAGGTCACACAACCTGCTTTTCATTCGAGGATTGTTATTAATGCTTTTCTTACGTCTTTCAAAAATGCGTTTCTCAAGAATAATACAAAGATTAGTCCTACATTTTTACTATTCTTTTTCACTCATTTGAAACACGCTCACTTTTTCCCCTCAATAGTAAAAATATAATAAAAATCTGTTTTACTTCAAAATAATTGGCAGCATATTTTTCTGAAATGCTTTGATTAAATAATGCCCTCTTGTGGTCTTTGTGTGATGAATAGTAAACAGAAGCAAATATTTAATTAACGTCATAATAAAAACCCTACAAATACTTTTTTTTATCCCAAGTGTTTCATGGACAAGTCGGATACTGCCGTATCAGATCTAAAGAGTGAAAAAGCTTTTAATTACATTAGAGTTTATGATTTGTCAAGGAAAACACACACACACACACACACACACACACACACACACACACACACACACACACACACACACACACACACACACACACATTCAGTCACTTGAGAAGCTGATGAGAATTACTCTTTCTCTTCACTAGATGGGGTCAGAGCATCATTTTAAGGCTATGGAGCAGAGCCTATGATGCCCTCTGCACCTTAAGGTGTTTGTCAAATTCTTGATAGATATGCACCTTGATTTTTATTATGGTATAGTGAAGACCTATGCCTCATGTTTTTTTGTCAACTATGGGTACGTTTCCAAAGTTGTACACTGATCTCATATGAAGAGATCTGAGGGTTTTTCCCCTCAAATTTCTTCATTGGCACTCTGCATGGTGATGAGAACAATCTTTACAAATATATAGATGAGTGTGTGTGTGTGTGTGTGTGTGTGTGTGTGTGTGTGTGTGTGTGTGTGTGTGTGTATGTGTGTGTGTGTGTGTGTGTGTGTGTGTGTGTGTGTGTGTGTGTGTGTGTGTAAGTTTGTAATCACGTCACTGTACAGTCTCTCAGTCACCTCTGCTGCACACTGATCAGGCCTCCAGTGTGTTTTTGCAGAGCTGATATTTGTATTGCGGTAAAATGTCTTCAAAACACAGTACATACTGTTTTTCAGTCTTTTAATGTTTTACACACACACACACACACACACACACACACACACACACACACACACACACACACACACACACACACACACACACACACGTAGACACACACATTTCTCTGTGATGCAGTGAAGTGATAAAGTTTTTTTCTCCCTGTCTTCCTCAGCAGCCCTCTTGCTTCATACATTCATTGAGAGTAGAATATCATTAGCTCATGGTTGTGTTATGGCGCGCTGTTGTTCGTCCCGTCCCGGCTCCTCAGTGAGTTTGAATTGGCCTGGGAAAGAGACGGGGGAGAGCTTAACCAGCAGCACTATGAGGCTCTGTGAAGATGACAAGTAGCTCCTTGATTAACCCATAGGCTGGTCGAGCGGACACACTGTGTTCTGTATTCATTCCCCTTGTCCTTTTCTTTCAGAAAGAGACCCAATAGGGCCCAGCAGGTGAATGTAAAGAAACGCGAGAGGACTCCCCTCCGATCGGCCCTTTCAGTTCCTCACAATGGGCCGGCCCACCTCTTGTACAGCTGCATTAAAACCCTGATTAAAGTTCTTCCTGTTAGCCACTGATTGAGGATGCAGAGCTAAAACCAACAAAAACCTGCACTGCTGAGGCCAGATAATGACCGGGCCCCACCTACAAAGAGCAGGCTTCAAATGATTAGTGGGCTTTTGTTTTCTTAGGAGGTGTGTTGGAGACTGAGTATGTGTGTGTGTGTGTGTGTGTGTGTGTGTGTGTGCGTGTGTGTGTGTGTGTGTGTGTGTGTGTGTGTGTGTGTGTGTGTGTGTGTGTGTGTGTGTGTGTGTGTGTGTGTGTGTGTGTGTGTGTGTTGATAAAGAGGGAGAAGTGAGGGAGGAGAAGTTGTTTTAGCGTACCAGGAGGTCCTCAGACAGATAGCTCTAATTAATCAACAGAGCTCTGAGGAAGAGAGGCAAAAAAAAAAAAAAGCTTTCTTTTCTTTTTTTCATTTTTCCTTCCTTTTTTTCTTTTTCAATTAGCAAGGACAGCATGTGTGTGAATGTTTGCGCAGGTGCATGTGTGTGCTTTATAAGGTGATGATTTGGTTTCTATGCCTCAGCAAAAATGGAAGAAACCAAAAAACTTAGTAAAAAGTAAAATGTGTGTTGTCAATTTCAACAAATAAAAGAAAAAAAAGTGGTGAACATGTACCTGAAATCCCAGCTGGATTTATAGAAATGATCACGAGGTTAAAGAAAGAATCAAGGGGAAAGAGGATTAAAATACACATCACTGTTAAAAGTAGCCAGTAGTGCCTGCATTAGTAGTCCAATGATCATCAAAACAGTTCAAAACCATCTCCCACATGTGTTGGCAACATACTGAAACCTTCACATGCTCCTCATAATCACGTTTTGAAGTATGGACTCTTAAACACCCTTATCATTGTTATGTAAACTGCCTTTTTTGCATGTTAATCCTTTTATGAAGGGAACGATAGAGAGACGCATGACGACATGGAAAATGATTTGAGGACTAGACGCTGGGACGACTCAAACAATGTGTGTTTGCATGTGTGTGTGTGTGTTTGTGTGTACGTGTGTGTGTGTGCATGTGGGTCTAGAGAGAAACTCTTCAAGAATCCATAAATATTGCATTTCTTTGTTTGACGGATGTGTGACACATTTTCATGTTTCCTCAACAAATTCCACTGTCATATTCTTCCTTTTGTCAGTCATCTTCCAAACAGCACATCCTGACAATTATCCCAGAGAAACTCCTGATCAAAAACCGCCTTATTCCGTCTGCTGCTGGGCTCCATCACACACACACACACACACACACACACACACACACACACACACACACACACACACACACACACACACACACACACACACACACATTCTGCATCTCTCTCCTCTTCCTGCAGCTCCTCAGTCTTGATTTGATTCCAGCTCTGCATATACGGCTTCTCTCATCAGTTCAAATGAAAAAAAATTACATTTACAAAATGTTTGTGTCATCTTTATTTCACACATTTTGTAATGTCTGTTTGTTGATGCACGGCGAGGTTTATTACAGTGTTGCAGCGGAGCGGTTGTCATTCTCTGCGTGCTGCAACGAAGCAGCTAATTCATAGTTTCAACAGAGGAGGGCATCGTGCATTAATGTGGGCCACTCTTAATGATGGACTTGTCAGCAAAAAAAGAAAAAAGAAAAGTCATGATAGCAGCTTTCAAAAAAATCCCTTTTGAACAGATTTTGGTTTATTTTTAATGGATTTAACTTTTCAGAAATAGAAAGCAATAGCTTCATTATGAATATGTGATATTTTAGTGCTTTTATTTCGCAATTTAACAAGCAATACAGGCTGATTATAGTGTCAAGTTACATACTTTTGTTTTTTAAAGAGAATATGGGATAAGATTTATGGATGTCAAGGGAAATTTTGGTGCCTGATTTCTGACACATTACAGAGTGAAATAAATGCATTAACACAGGGCAGCTAATATGTAAGAAATACATGAAGTGTACGAGACGACACAAAGTGGAAGGACACTGGTAACTTCAGATGTTATAGCATGTGTGCTCCATACACAGAGACTCTGGTCCTGGTCACAGTAGTTGTTGTTTTTGACTTCCGGCTACAGACCCCAGCTGCATGTCTTGGCCCTCTGTAGCTGTCTTTCTCTGTCTTTCAAAGGCTGAAATGTCCAAAAGATTTTGTAATTATAGAAAGTGGATGAGGTTGAATGTAAAGAAATAGTCTTGAAAATGGGAAAACATTGATATTTAGAGACGATAAAAATAATATTTCAATATATTTCAATACTGAGGATGTTGAAGGAAAGAAAGCTAGGATATTAATTATAAATATACTTGGGAGGGCTCTTTGGGCCCATGACAAAAAAGGGACCCTAAAAATATTAGAACATTATGATACTTTTTTATGGGGCCAAAATTTCTGTCAGTGCTCCAGTACAAGACGTGAATAAAGAGTGAAGAGTGCACATAGTGTCTAAAGGGAGAGAATGGGTCACTAACCCACAAATTACTATCAGGCGCATGTGGCTCCTGATATTAAAAGTGAATATTGAATTTGATAATAAAACAAGTCTTGTATTTTTGACTAACATTTATTGTCAGGTCTTATTTTCAGTA
Organism: Halichoeres trimaculatus; assembly: GCF_033239565.1. Lineage (NCBI taxonomy): Eukaryota > Metazoa > Chordata > Actinopteri > Labriformes > Labridae > Halichoeres > Halichoeres trimaculatus. The sequence continues at coordinate 25,846,935 of NW_027437183.1, forward strand.
AGACTTGGTTCGAGCAGTGAGAAAGTTATGCTGAGAAAAAAAAAGTACAAATTCACCCAATTGATACCACAAGACAAAGCTTTGTATCCAGTCAATGCTGGAGTGTTTGAATAGCAGAGAGAGAAAAATAGAGACAGACAGGTGGAGGACGGCACTGAGGAGGCCCTCAGGCTGCAGAGAGGGTCTTGGGCAGATTGGCTCTGAGGCTCCACAACAACCGTCCTCACATCCCACACATTTATCAGGATAGGGTTAGTGTACCACACTGTGCCTACACTTACACTGTGCCCTCACGCAAACACACACACACACGCATTTAGACACCCGCCTACGCCCGCTGTAAGCCTCATAGCCTTTTTAACTTCTCCTCTGTGCTCTTCTTCCTCCCACTCTGCTGTTATTAGCCTCAGACAATCAGACTACCTGACTCCACCTCGCGGCGTGTGTGTATGTGTGTGTGTGTGTGTGTGTGAGTCAGAGCGACCTGCAGTCTCAGTTATTTTCAAGAGCATAATTGTTCCATGTGTAAAATTGCCACAGAAGAATCAAAGTAATGATGCGGGGAAAAAAATATTAGTATGAAAAAAGTAAAATGTCAAAGAGGATGTAATTCTTTGAGATTCTCTGGGTAACGGGATGAAAAACGATCCCAAATATGGTAGAAAACCCGTCAGTGCAGTCGTGCATATCACAGTGTTCTCCTTTTATTCTTGTAACTTAAAGGCTTTGCAGCTCAGCCTAAGCCCTGTATTCTATTTCATATATGGTCAGGGAGTCTTATTGAGTCTTACATGATGCAAGAGAGGCCCCAGGCGCATGAAAAAAGGAGATTCAACTTTTGACAAGAGACTCTACCTCTCTTTGATTTGCACCGTGTGCATCTCTTTGCTCTTTGGGGCTCTTTTGGTTTATAGAAATGGACATTAAGTTTACCTGGCAGGCAGCAGAAAGGGATAAGAGCAGGGGCCTGTTGATAAATCCTGCTTGGATCCTTGTCGGACTGAACAATGTCTACAACAAGCCCAGGGAGTGTAAAAGCTTTGATATACTGTTTCTGGGTACTGCTGCTTTTCTAAATTCACACTGCTGATTTATTATGGAAAGGATGCTGTGCTGCTGTCTGCCTACAAGTCTGCGTTTCATGTGAACGTGTAGATGGTCAAAAATGAATAACCACAAAGGAAAAACATAACTAAAGAATTAATGAAAGCAGACTTTTTTTTTTACCCCTCAGTGTATCTGGTATATAAAGCATCTGCCTTTCTTAATTTGATTTGGAAATGATACAAAATTATTACCCATGGCATTTTCTTGGATAAATCTAAACTTTATTTATCAGGATACTTGGAAATAACTTCAGTGGGTGTGTTCAACAACCACAAAGACTGGCAGTCCCGACACAACCCCTGTCCTCAGCACCAACCCCCCCAACCTTATCTTTGCCCCCACCCACCCACCCTCGACAAACCAGGGGTCTCCTGCTGCACAAACAGCGGCACGTAGTCACACACCCCGCCCTGGGAGTCAACACCGGGTCACGGAGGCTGACGCTGGTCTGTGCACAGCATCAAACACACATGTCAGAGTGAAGGACTGCCAGATTGTCAGCAACTCTTCTCATCCAACCCTAAAAATATCTCAAACAAGCCCCCACTCATACACACTGACACACATACACACACACAGACTCAATATCCTGATCCGTCTGACCCCGCTGGATGTGGATCAGTGCAGAGGAACTGACAACCCAGACTTCTGGCATGCCAACAAGTCTGGTGTCGATGAAGTGATGCTTTGAATTAAAAGTACGTTGGACGCTTAAGAGGAGCTAACCTGATTTTGCCAGCTAACGTGATTTGAGTGGGCTCAGACGGAGATAAAGTGCTACGGCGTGTGGAGAGAAATGGATCTCTGCCAGCCGGATCTGCTTATTCAGTTGATAATGGAAGGAAATGCAGCTAAATGAACCCTGGGGTTCAACACGGAGCTAATCTGAAATGCTAACAGTTGCCCTTGCGTTTGTGCTATTCTTGGTTTTATCGCTACGCTTATCTAATAGGCGTTTGCTGAAAGTATTTAGTGCAGGGATCATTTATGAGATCTCCATTTGTCATTTGCATCTACAAAAGGGAGAAAAGTGAATATAATCCAAATGAAGTATGTGTGGGTGTTTAGTGAGTGTGTGTTTTTTTCTGCCTCTGAATTTTTATGCTAACCCCATTGACATATTTGTTTAGCACTGGATGTATTCACAGTTAAAATTGTGTTTGTCACCCATAAGGAGGCTAATGCTGTTGTGAGACATGCCTTTGATGGCAGAGGCCGAGTTCCTGGGCTGTTTTCAGAGGTGAGAGGGTGTCAGGAGCGGTGAGATACAAAGTGCAGAAGTGTTGATTGGGTGGGGGAGGAGATCTTTGGAGGAAAAAAAAAGATCATTAGGATGCCCAAGTGCTGCATGAAGCACCAGCAGTTTGTGTTTTTCCTGCCAACACTTTGGCTGTGGCATTGCTGTTTATGTTCCAGTCTTTTGCTTTGTATGTAAAGAAGCTGAGGGGCACCCCCTCCCTCTTTCTCTCTAAACTCATCCTCAAAGAGCATTAATCATTGGTTCTCAAAGACACTGTCTCTCTGAGGAGCAGTCACTCACCACAAGTTGACGAGACACACATGAAAGCTATAGCAAGAGGGGGTTGAGATAAGGTATGGCAAAGTATCCTTCAGGGGGAAGGGGGGAGAGGATTTCTCCTCTCATTAAAGATCAGCTGCTCAGCTCTCTCCGAATGGGAACTCCTCAAAAACAAACAAACAAACAAACATTCACGCAGAGGAAACCTAATGGCGTGGAGATTGGCTCCCCACAATTTGTGATACAGCCTTATATGGACCATGTACCCCACATAAACTCACCAGTGTTTTTAGTTTAGGTTCTGCACAGGCTCTGTCTCCTGGAGGTCAGGTCACAGGTGGTCTCAGGAGAAAAGAAGACCAAAGCAGGTGCTTCTTCTGCTCTGCTCAGAAATGCCTTTATGATCTCCAAGCATGAGGACCAACCCCTGCTGAGCCTCTAATCCGGTCTAAAGAGAGGCAGGAAGATGGCTTCTCTGCTCCCTCTCTGGCCTTTGGGTCCTCCAACACCTCATGGTATATGAGGGGGATTAGCAAAGCAGGCCTGGAGCACCCCTACTGTCTCAGTAAGGAGCTGACCCGGCAACCCCGCAGCCAGGTGGAGCTTCAGGATGGATGGATACTCAGGTTTAAATGAGGTGCCCTGATGGGCACCAGGTAAGACGGGTCACCAGGGGTCAACAAACCCCCTGCTGTCCGACACAAAAAGAGCCAGAGGATCACCTGCCGCTAGCCAGATCAAATGCAGGCTTAAATAGGGGGCTCCTCTCTTGTCAAATCTCTCTCCATGAATACTCTGCAAGGCCAGAACCTGCTCTACACCTCCTCTCAAGTCCCGGCCTCCTGTAGACCTGAGATCCTGTTGACGGCTAACACCTCCTGTACTTCAGCCCAGGTCCCCCCTCGCAGCAGCCATCAAGCTCTTAATTCCTCCTCTCAGCCCATCACTAAGTACTGTGTGCATAATGGACCTATAATCAACCTCTGGCCAATGGAGCCTTTTCCCGCAGCTTGTCTGCACTCATGTCGAGCTCGCATGTCGAGTTGCAATGAGATGCTAATTAGACTTCATATCTACAGGGCTAATCTGTGTGTTCACATTCAGGTGCTTTTAATCCACTCCATAGCTGAGCAGCCTGCTAATTTGCAGGTAGTACTTCCATATAGTGGTCAAGGGAAAAGGCTGGAGTTATCTAATGAATTATTATGATGAAGACGTCTTTGAAGGGAGCAGTTCGGGCTGTAATTTCTAAGTTCGATGTCGAATGGGTTCCACTGCTGTAAGGTTAATGGTCAAACTCTGTTCCTTCCACCAAATAACCTCATCAAACTGCACTGCATGACAGGGTAAGTGAGGGGTGTGGCGGTCTAGGTGCACGACACAATGCCCCCTGTCAGTCAGCCTCATTCCTGGGGGGTGAAGAGGTGCGAAGGAGGGTGGCAGCCACAGGCCATTGGGTCCCTGCGATTGGCCTTAATCCGCTAGCTAATAAGTTCAGAGAGGGGCCATATGCTGCAGTGCAATGTGCAGGGAGGGGAGTGTTGCCTCATGTTACTTACACCAGGCCGGCGCTTTCTCAGGTACCGCCCTCCCACGGTCTGTTCCTTTGTACTGGGGGATCAGCCCTCTCCACGCTGTGAATGGTCCGAATTGATTAAACCCCACCGTATAATTGTCAGCAAATCCCAGCGAATCATTTCCCATCCATTTGAAAAGTACAATGTGCGTTTCTCTCTTTCTCCTCGCCTCCTTTTTTCCCCCTCACCATCACCACCCCTCAAACCCTGCCCCTCCAGTTTCTTCTACTTCTTTTTCTTTTTTTCTCTCTTTAGGTTTCAGGTTTGTCCCTGCATGTCACTCTCTCCCCTACATGAGAGCGAAATGAGAGAGAAAGCAGAGGCAGGAGGAAGAAGAGGATAAGAGCAGGAGGCAGGGGTGAGGAGGTGGTGTAGGGTATGCTTGGTTGGACACTTGGCCATAGATGAAAGTGGGCAAAAAGGGAGAGGTGTGTTTTAATCTGTGGCCCAGGCCAGGGAGCTGGGGAGCTGATCTGAGCTGGTACCTGCCTGGGCACAGTCAGGGCGGAGTCTGGTCCCAGCATCAGGTAAACAACGGGACGTCAGGGTTTGAAGGGGAAGTGAAACAGGTTTTGCTGCATTGCCCATTTTCTTAGAGTTTTTTCTTCAGTCTCTTACTCTACAAACACCTAACAAAGAGTATCTGTAAGTTATCCTTAAAATGATAGTTGTTGATATGATGTTGAACGATGTCCGTTTGTTTGTCTGTGAACAACATAACCCAAAAAGTAACAAACAGATCTTGATGAAATTTTCAGGAAATGTTCAAAATGAGATACGGAAGAAGTGGCTAAATTTTGGAGGTGATCTGGATCACCATCTGGATCCAGGATTTTTTTTTAAAAATTCGTTATCATTGTAAGATAGGGCCGTTTTCACCATATGTGTATATAACTCCATGATAAATGATCGGATTGCTTCGCAAAACAATAACAGGTCACCATAATTTCTGACGGATGGAAAAGTACGGTCCAGATCCTGACAATTTTCTGGATACTAAGATCTGGAATATGAAATATGTACAGGGTCATCATAATTTTAAACACTGTCAGGAAACAAATTATGGTACAAACCTGTAACTAACACCAAATTGTAGCAGACAGTCTGCTGAAAGGGAGTATAGCATTGAAGGAGGACTTGGCGGAGATCTGCGCTTTTTGGGTACTTTTTTAGTTAAAACATTATTTTCCCCCTTTTTTGACTAATGAGATGACAGAATTGTTATCTGGGACACTGACCAGAGAGCAATCAACACCTCTGACACTTCCTCTTCCTCTAATCAATCCTCCATTATGAAAACACATGTCCAAGCCCTTTCATTGATCTGAGAGCTCCCCTGACAAAGGTCCAACACTCTCTGACCTCAGCCATTTAACCTCTGACCCGAGCTACTGGCTGGGGATTTGGTTCATTCAGGTGGTCCTGCAGCATCAAAAGAAATCTATCTACATCACATTATGAACACGTTTTGGACTATATAAGTAGATTTTTTCGTTAGCAACAATGTGTCAAAAATTGGTGCAGGATGTTCCACTAGCCTAAGCTTTGCTTGATAAATCAGCCTCAAGGTTTACTTGCTACCCTTTAGATGTTTTCAACTGCACTTTTTCTTCTGAAAAGCTAGGAATACCTTCAATTTGGACATTCTTTCAAAACCAAGGTTAAACTTTCAAACCCAATCATTTCTGTCTTCATGGCTTTTTCTTTGGCTCTTTTGCAAAGACCCAAAGTTCAGGTCAAAAAAAAAAAAAGAAAAGAAAAAGTCATGTGTTGCAAAATTTCACTATGGACCAATTTTAAACTCCTCTCAATCTTCATCCTTTATAGATCTATCCCATATATGGGCTCATATACATACATGCAGGCCCTGTCAGGAATCCCGTAACCTGACATTGATCTTCAACTTTGACGCTCGGCTTTCATTACTGGCTGAAGGGCGTTGTTTGTGGGAGCGATCTTCATGTAAAGTGCTCATAAACGATCACAGGCCATGCAGGCAGATTTATGATCATGGGGGTTACAAGGAGACATGGGACAATGCGGCATCTCATCTAGGCTCATATAGATGGCACAGTCGTGTAGGTTTGGGGTTTGTAGGTGGTCATGGTGGTGATGATGATGAGGAGATGGAGAAATATGAGGAGGCTGGGAAAAGATGGAGAAGGGCAGCTGCATAGGAGGCGTTGTGGTTTTGATGCTTCTGGACAGATAATACAACCAGGTGCTAATTCATACCAAAACGAGCATGCAAATGCTCATATGGTTACGAAACACACATTAACATGCTAATTCTAGATGTAGCTGGTGGTCAGGAAGTGCTGCACACCTCTGGCCCCTTATTTCCATGCAGAATAGTTAACCTTGAGATCAACGCTGGAAAATGCAATCCTCAAAGACTGTCCCTCTAAAGACCCCATCTACAGTTAATTATCATTTCCCACTCACAGCTCTGAATTGGAAAACCCTGTGCATATTTTGCCTGCTTTTCAAACTAAACCATTTCCATCGAGGTGCTTTATCCAGGCAGGTGTTGAACTGTGAATTCAATTATTACAATGCAGATATTCTTTTGCGTTAAAACTCCATCTCTTTGGGTTTATAAAAAAAAAAGGCATGGCCTGGTTGATGAAAGCTTCTGCTGACATTATCGATGGACACGTGTTACTTTTGTGTTGCAACACATGCATCTGCCATGCTTATTTGCTTAACCCTGCTGATTTTATATTATCACTGCTGCTAGTTTCCCAAGTTTGGGCCTTTTTACCCACAGCTCTGGTCTGGTCAGCAGCCCATCATTTCAAGGGTCATTAACCCTTCACTTGTGCTGCCAAAGGCCTTAATGATGTCCACTAACACGCTCAGTAGTCTATCAGTAAAAGTCTCCAGGGAGCGAAGCCATGGCGCTTGGTTCACACACTCTGACCTCTAGTGACCACAGTCGTCTGACCCACACATGTGCTCCACCAGCGAGGTCATCAATTGGTCCTTGTCGAGGGACAAGAGCAAACAGATTAGGCTCTTTTGTTTGCAAATAGGATGACCAGCTGCCCCAGTGCCAATCACTACAATTATATGACCCATGAAAAAGAAAAATGACACAAGGGCCAGTTCATAGAGAGAGAAGTGGTCAAGGAAGTCATCTTTGAAGATGTCTTCTTTCTACTTGACATAATTAATTGCGCTTTAATGCTGAGGAAATTTATACAAGCATATCAATGTGAGATATTTCACTTTTTTAAGTATTTATCTAAGTTTTGCACAAAGTTAATGGGAAAATATTTCTTAAACTATTCACAAAAAAAGAGAAGAGTATGAGTTTCCTAAAACCCAAATCTTTCCAATTATTCAAACACCAAAATCCTAAATAATGATAAATTCCTGGCTCAAGTCGAGTGTTGCTTGGTGTCAATTATTCCCTCATTGACCCCTCACTCCATGACAAATTACCCTCCTGTTACTGCTCAGGAACGACTCTCACTGTGTCCACCCATGCCTCCCCTCCCCACCACCAATCTAACCCCTAAGGAGGGCCTGGCGTTGCTGACCACCATATCCTCACTTGACCTGCATCTCCCATATGGAGAGGAGCAGGGAGGAGACACGGCTGGGGGTCAAAGGTTAAATGACCGGGACTGTTTACAAGGCGGTGGGGAGTTCAAACAGCAGACACTTGTCCAGTCTTTGTCCTCACCCTGTTAGTGGACAGTTAAAGACTGCTGAGAGCTCAGGCCAGTATTGATCAGCTAAATCAAATCATATCTATCAAAGGGTATGAAGAATATGATCAAAAATAATGAGGTGTATTTGTAGATATTGCTTTAAAAAGTATGTTTGTGCGTGTTTAAGAGCAAAAATATTTATTCTGATAAATAAGTTGCTTCCAGCCCAAACTTTAAGCTTCCACATCTCAGCTCCTTCAAATCTTCTCACACAGGTTATGAATCTGATTAACACAGGGTTTGCTTTTGTTTGGACACCCTGTGTTTACATAAAGAGGCCCAGTGGGACTGGCCCCAGAGGTCAGGGGGTCGATCCTCGGTTGTCAGAGAGCCTTGTGACATTTCTTTCCCACGTTTCCAAGCTCCCATTGTCCACGGCGAGGAGCCCCCGTTAACGTTTGGCCCTGGGAGGTAGTGTGGCGTGAGAGGGAGGCCTCGGGGTATTGGACCCTCAGCGGGTCCCTGGGAAACGGGCGTAACCAGGCGGGGCCGAGGCGAGCGGGGACAGCATGGGGTCATTTTCCGGCTTGCTGCCCCTCTAAAGGGCTTTGGAGCACAGTATTGGCCCCTGGAGGAGTGCTGGTGTGGAGGACAGTACAAAGGGCTTTGTCTGTGTGTGTGTGTGTGTGTGTGTGTGTGTGTGTGTGTGTGTGTGTGTGTGTGTGTGTGTGTGTGTGTGTGTGTGTGTGTGTGTGAGAGATGTGGGATTGACTGCACACCTCAGCTTTGTGTGGGTATCAAATGATTATTCTGTACATGAACCATATATTCTTGTCTATAATTTTATTGGTAACCAATCTGAACACAGGATAAAAGTTAAACAATGATAAGAACGGTGTTATCAGAAACCGAGAAAAAAAAAGGAAATACCTATTGAGAATTGTCATTTAATTACCAAAAATGGCCAACAGATTGTCTCTGGATGTAGAACTTCAAAATAAACCAACTAAAATAATTATTTCAGATAAATTTTATGACTTCTCTCTAGTTCACTATTTCACAGGTGTTTTTAACTGAGGCATAAAAAATTGAGATTTTTATCACAAAATGCACAAAAATGAAGATTTAACACTCTCCAAATCTTGTCTAATTAGAACCACAACAATTTTGTTAAAGTAAATTTAGAATTTACTATTAGAATTTAGAAACAATACTTTGGGTTAATTTAACCCACCACATGGTTACAAATCCCTTCCTCCTTACACCTTTCCTCACTGAAAAGATGTGCTGTTACATTTTGCCTCTTGTAGACCCAGGTTGTCATTTGAGGCTAACACGCTAAGCTATTGAATAATAAATAGACATCAGCAAAATGAATAAATAAAACATATCACCCTGCCATTATCACCTTTTTCCCTGTCTACATGCCAGAAAAGATAAAACCGACATTCCTCCATATAATCAGGTCATCCTTTTTTAATGTTAGCCTGCTCCATTCTGCAGGCGCTCTGACAGCTTCTCAGGAGTCTGCTGCTACAGTCGACTCGACGTGTACAGTAATGTGTGAGTATAGGGCTTTGTTGATCTGAGAAGAAGAGGGGGGGGGGGGGGGGGGGGCATGTTACGTTTGCTAGCTATGAGAGATGATGGGAGAGGGAAAGAGAGACCCCGTTACCCCCACACACAAACACCATCAGAGTTCCTGTGGAGAGAGCAGCGAGAAGCAGCAAAGGATCCTGTGGTGGAAACGGTCTCTGGTGTACGGTGCATCAAGAGGATCTGTGCTGTTTTTTTTTTTTTCTCCTCCTTTGCTGCAGCTTGCATGTGTGGTGACGACTGGCAGCCATTTTGTTTGGATGCATTAAAGATTCACTGTGTGCCCCTTTCTCACTTCTTGAAAAAATCTGAGGTCATCTTTTGGGAATATAACTAAAAGAAAGCACAGCTGGATTAGCTTCTCTCTTTATTTCAACAGTTAATGTCTTGAAAAATTAATTGCATTTGATTAACTTTTTTTTCTCCTATCATTAAACCAAACTAGCTCACCATGTGGGAGAAATAGAGTAAAAAGAGGAGAGTAAGGAAAAGAAAAACAGGAGACACACGCTTTGTTTGTCTCTAATAGACCATGCTAGCTCCTGAGTACTATATATAAAAGTTTCAATAGAATGTCATTTCATCCCAGTGTAGGTCTACCTGGGCTGAACGTATTACCAGTAGCATATCAGCCCCGAGAAGCAGCCTGATAGAATCTCTCCACTCTTCCAAATCACAGACAAAACATTGCAATCGGTTCAGCTGATTGCTGCTATTTTCTTGCTTCTCTCCTTTCGCTGAATTGTTTCCTGGCCCTTACGGATTGAGTTTATCAGGTGTTGAACAATGGGATAGGGATGCTTCATCAGGTGTTAAACAACAGAACAGACAGAATATTGTGGGAGAGGGTTGTAACTTTCCTCCAACCTCAAAACCAAACTTTGTTTCAATTTCAGTGCAGGAGAAAGGGCATAAAACCGTAAGGTGTGTAAAAGAAAAAAAAGAAAAGAAAAGAAAGAAAGAAAGCTCCTGGGTGCTTTGGATGCAACACAGCATTTCTACACATCTCTTGTTGAGCAGCCCTGACACGTGGGAGGGAACTATTTTATTCTCAAATGTATTTATTCATGGATCTGACATTTTAAACAACCTCTGCGTGCCTGCGGAGTTACAAAGCAAGCTAATTTTCTATCATATTTCATAGATTTAAGGCTCTATCACGTCCCATACGCGGAGGAAGATTTGCTTGCTGTCTTCCTGCAATCCCAGTGCCTGAACCTGAACTTGGGAGTGCAGATGCAGATTTATATGCATGCCCCTCCTTTGATGACAGGGTAAATATTCACACAGACAGCCAAGGTGCCCCCGTCATTACCCATGTGCTGCCTGTTTGCCCACCAGTTAAATTCTTAGGGGGATTGTTTGGGGAGATGAATGGGGCCAAAGTGCTGAAGGACGTATCGGAGTTCAGCAAACAAAACCTCCACAGATTGGCTCGGCAGCAGCTCGGTCCAGTGGGCAAAGTTAGCGGCGAGGAGGTGAGAGGAGGAAGAAAAAAGGGCCGCTGTAGGTTTTTGCCTGTCAATTAAGACTGCAGTGAATGTCTGCAAGGTGGAGGGTGCTTGCCATCTCTCAAGTCCTGTTGGATCAGTGGAGATAGCCGAGGTGCCGTTCATCAAAAAAAAAAAAAAAAAAAAAAAAAAACCCTGTCAATATTCAACTATTTAATAACCCTGAATGTGCCGCTCACCGTGCCTTTTGAAGACTGTGGGGTCTGCGTTTCCCTTTGATGTACTTTCATTGTCAGACTCTCTATCTGAAATCTTCCAAGATGGAATTGGTGACATTTTCTCTTTTTTCATTCATTCAATCCAACCTCAAAGGTTTCCTGCAGTATTTCTCTAGTCCAGGATGCTTTGTTGTATCAGGATGGGGGGTGTTGGGGGGCATTCAAGTTGGCTGTAGTGTCCCACTAGGATTTCTATCACAGCGTAATGGAACACCAGGAGATTTAGGCAGGGATGTTACTGAAAAAATATATATTTTTTATGTGTCTGGACTACTAAAGTGTAGACCTTGGTGTCTAGATTGCTCCAATTTAGTTCCTTTTTCTACTTTCAGACACACATTTGATGAAAACATACTTTCTCTTCAATAGAGAAAAACAAACACTCACTGACACGCAGTATTTAGAGTAACACGTTAGTCAATACCATCTGGAGTCCATACAAGCTTATATTTAAAATGTTATGCCTTTATTTTGAAGAGTTTACCCAGTTTAATCATATCAGAGTATTTTGTTTAGTAATTTCATCATCTGAAAAAGAAGTTAACTGATATTTTGGTTGTAAAATCAAGAGTAGTTGATTTGTTTTATTTCCCATATAAAGAAATCTTGTTTAAGAGTTGGTAAACTGGCGTGAGATGATGTTAATTAAGTGTTTAACACTGTGTAGTCATTGGATTTAACACAGATAATAATGAGCATACATTAAAAATGCGCATATGCATTAGCCATTAATGATTTTTGTTAAAATACACTAACACAACGTACAATACAAACAAAAAGTCCACAGGTTGCCGTTTTGGGGTATGCTTTGCCAACTATCTGCATTTCATAGAAGAAGGTGTGAGTGTTGGTTGTTGTTTTGGTTGCCATGGTAACGCGCACGGTATTGATCAGTCTCTCATAAGAGCAAATATAACAAGCTAACAAGACATTAGAACAAGTGTGGATATTTGTCACCACCTCTAAGGATAAAAAATGTTCTGCAAATACTCTGATAGGAGTAAAAAGTTCCTGCGTTTCAACACAAGCAATCTTAGAAGTTACTTGAAAAGTCCTCAATATATCAGAGACATATTGAAAAAAAAAAAAACAGTTTTAGCAACCATTAGCACCAATATAAGGGTGAGGACTGTAGTACAGGAAGCTAAAGCCAGTGATGACAAAAAAAAGTAACAACCCCTGATGACCCACATTATCAGAATGCACAAAAAGTTTGCCTGTCATGCCAAAGTTTTATTTATTTAATGTCTTTTATTTATTTATTTATTTATTTATTTATTTATTTATTTATTTATTTATTTATTTATTATCTATTTATTTATTAATTTTTATTTGCCTTTATAATTTTTTTTTAAGCTACTGTGGGAAATTTTAAATTAGTGTCTTTTTTGGCCCCTCCTATGGACAAAGATGTACATCTTCTCTCTTTGCTTAATGTATGATGTATCTTTTTCTTTCTTTCTTTGTTATTTTTTCTTTCATTCTTTCTTTTAGAATCATGTTTAAAGAAGCCATGACAATAAAGGGGAGAGAAAGGTCTGTATTGTGCCATAATCATATGGTCCAAAACCTATCGTCTAACATCACAAAAAGTGATTTCTTATATTGCTAAACTCATGTTTGAATGTAAAAATAGTGAAAACACTGTAACATCAGAAAAAAAGAGGAATATGATTTGATTAGTGTCTACTTCATGCTGGAGTATTTCTGGCATGGCATTTCAGTACCTGTTGATCAAAACTGTCAAATGTTTATTTTGGGATTTTTTTTTCTGCAAAGAGAAAGAAAATAAAAAAGAAGAAGATGAAAAAAGAGAATAGAGAAAATGAAAGAAAAAAAATGTTTTGTAAATCTTTGTAAGACACTTCTTCACAGTAGCAGTTCCATGCATTGAAACTTGCTGTATGGACATATTCAGTCTTGATGCTGATGGCCTTGTCTGCTTTTGTGTTTCATAAAGAGGCATCAGTATTCATTTTAAATTTATAACTTCCTGAGACCTGAGCTTTGGTGTAGTGTGTATTTTTAAAATTTCTTCCTGCTATTTGGGTTTGGTAAGACTTTATAAGTATAATAACTAAACTTGGTCTTTGTGCTGGAAGTTTGGTTATGTGTGTTATGAGCTCGGTATTAGTTATTGCATTCAAAAAGACAGTTTTTTTTTCCTCCTCTTTAATGGATGTAATGTTGTGATATCACTTAAGGGTGACATGGGCAGTGTCTTTAAATGTGACTAATAGATCAAAGTTTTAAAAAGTGAAGTATCATGGGTCTGAGAGGCAGAAATGTAATGTCCACAACATGTCGTGGGTCTTTGGAGGTTAAATGAGGACATTTCCCTTCTGTTTATGACAACATAGCATTCATATCTGTAGAAAATCAAAGGATTTTGTCAATTTTACCTCCAAGTTCATGCTGTGCCCTTGGCTTGTTAAGGTCAGTGGACTGTTGGAGCTGCAGTGGGTGAGTAAATATCTTCCTCTTCTTTACTTTGAATTTGACCCCACTTTTTACATGTTCCTGAAAGAAAGGTAGTTAGCAGCATTCTTCAGCTCAATGATAGCACCCTCTCCTTGACCCGTCATTTTAAAACACCATACAAACAAAGAAAACATGTTTATTATTGGGCTGCTGAGACACCTGAAACACTCAAAGCAGAGCCCTGAGCCGTGGCAGTGATGATACAGATTCTATGTCACACCCGTGCAGGAAGAGTCCCTGTGAAATGAGTAGGGTGGACTTTTCCTCACTATAAAGTATCTTTCAAGGTCTGTCTGGAGGAGGACATAACTATAGAGCCCACACTCCACAGTGTACAGCTGTAATGTCTAACAACTTCCTCCATTTCTCCCCCTCATATTCAGCTAATTTGAGTCTCCCCGTCTCTCTGCGCTGCTGTGTGCTCTATACATCTTCACCCACCATTCCCTCACATTTTCACTTGGTGCACTCTCACTCTGGAGGACCTATACACCGGCAGATAAGAGGAAATGAAGTCTCGTCTGCACAATTTGAAGCGCTGCTTTGAAGCTGAATGCGAAATAGCGGCTCCGCTCCTCTCTGCTCCTCTCCGGCTGGTAAAATAAGGGCCCTCTCGTTAAAAGCACTTTACCTGTGCTCCCTCTATGGATCATTGCTCTCATTAAACAGATTTGGGGTTACATTCAAATCACAATTACTCCGAGCACTAACTGTTAATGGGCACAAGGGTTGAAAGAGTAAGAGAAATGTTTCTGACATTTCTTTTTATCCCTCTCTTTGAGCTGGCATGAGAACACATCAAAAAGGTGTAAGGTGAGGCATAAACCAACCTAAAGCTGAATGGGGATTGATTTCAAAGAAGAGCAGTATTGAATTTTGTTAGAAATCACATGAAAAAAAAAAAAAAACTTAACTTGACTCTAAATTCTAATCATATGAAGACAGTTACTTATATAATGATTCTGTGTTTAAACAACAGCAGCCTCTCTCAAGACTCAACTTCCTGCTGCAGAAAACTTCTGCCCCTGTGTGACCTTTGAGTTCTTTCTGTGTGAGTTTTTCTGCACTTGAAGATGCAGCAAATGTGTGTTTTTTAGTGTGTGTTTGTGCAAGTGTGTGTGCTTATCTGGGGAGTCTTGTATATGTACCAGACGATTGAGAACAGCCCCCTGGGTCCTACGGCACAATGCCAAGAAGAGTGCAGGCAAGATACTTTCATCTGCTAACCACAGAGATCCTGCTGTGTGTGAGTGTGTGTGTATATATGAACGTGTGTGCATAATGTGTGTATCTGCAAGGGTATGCATGCACTCATATGTGTTTGAGTGCATGGTGAAAGAGGGAGACCTTGAGATCTGAAAGACAAGCGAGGGAACATACTTTTCTTGGGATCGCAGATGCAGCAACTGTTCCTGATTTGACACTTGAATCCATGAAATTTAACATTATCTGAATGACAATTTAAATATCAACTGTTTGTCAGATCAAGACAAACCTCTTTAAAACAAACAGACTCATTGTCTCCTCTGAGAGTTTCTTTGAGTTAATAACCTGCTGACTGCCTCAGGAAAAGAGAGCTATAATAAGCGCACCACTGATGAGGAAGAGCAGCCAGAATGTAGATATGATGCATCTTTGTGTGTGTGTGTGTTTGTGTGTGTGTGTGTGTGTGTGTGTGTGTGTGTGTGTGTGTGTGTGTGTGTGTGTGTGTGTGTGTGTGTGTGTGTGTGTGTGTGTGTGGGGAGTAGGCACACAATTAAGCATTTTGTGTATTTGTGAACATGCATGTGGTTGCACCTTGCTGCTACTTTGTTGCATCTGTGTGTGTGTGTGTGTGTGTGTGTGTGTGTGTGTGTGTGTGTGTGTGTGTGTGTGTGTGTGTGTGTGTGTGTGTGTTTTTACAGTACGTGTGAGGGCCTCTCCTGGTGACTGCCTAGGGCAAAAGCACAGGATGTAATCCCATGTATGCCTCCAGTCTCTTAGCTGCCTGCGTAGATGTGGAGGAACGTTTTAGCCCCTGCAGTGTGCCGTAGGGCACGGGCGTTCGCCCTCCCGCACCGCTAACAGACAGCAGCTGCCTGCTGCAGCTTCGACACAGTCTCCTCCTCACTTTCAACATGTGTGTGTGACTCTTTCTGCACTCTGTATCCGTGTGGCTGGGTTCAATTTCCAGCAATGAGAGATGGCTTAAGCAGGGAGAAATTGACTTTTGACAGCCATTATATTAAAGTAGGCACACTTTCACACATTTGTATCAGTGTGTAGAGGTGAGGAGCACTCTCTTGCCTGGAAATCAAATCATCTACTTAATATAAAGCCTTAACGTGATTGGCACTTGGATGTTCTGAAGCTAAGAAGTATAGAAGGTAAAACAAGCTTATGGAGGAGCCAAGTGTCGTGTATTGATTGAGAATAAAGTGCAGACTTCTTTAGGGCTTAGTTCTGGCTTCATGACAGGCAATCAAGGTTCATTTGACAAATGAATTCAAGGAAACAGTCTGACATGAAAAGCCTTGTTCAGTATGAAACTATATCGCTAACAAAAAATGGAAGATCAGGGAGAATTATGAGAGCTGTTTTTTTTGTTCTTGTGAGACTTCCTGTAGATTTTCCTGCAAAATATACAAGATAAAGACTTTTGGCTAAACAAAGTTGATCAATCTGACTTTTTACATTATCCCTACTTTGGAAACCCTCCATATCAGAAACAATAAATGGGGAAATTAGCCCTATATCACTGTTCATTAGCACATACACTTTGGACTCTATATCTCTCATACATCCTTATTCAACAGCAAATGTCCTAAATCACATAATCACACTGTCTAACAGTAACAGTTCACCAACATGTGTTTAATACCAAAACAGAAGCCTTGGGATTTACTGAATGGCAGAAAATTGCAGCATTTATACCAGGGTGAAAGATGAGGGCAGGTGGTGAAATCTGTGTTTCTCAGAAAAAGTGACTATGAATATGATTTTTATCAGTCAACTGCACTGCAAAAATGAAATTCAAAATGATTTTAAACCGACAGACCCCAAAATAGAGAGAAATCATTGATGTGTTCGGCATACTGTCTTGCTTAGTACAACAAAACCCATATTATCAACTCAAGAAATGAAATAATGTAGATATATGTTGAGATTATATACCATAACAAATACATTTATTCATCAGTACACATGCATAACTTCTCGGAAGGGGATTTTTTTTATACTTTTAATACTTTTGTGGCTACACCATTTAAGAATTTAATGGGACTGCTTTTTTTAACTTGGTTAAAAATGGTAGAAATGTCATATAAAATACTATAACACCGTCACAAATGCAATCTGCACATTTAAACAAACATCTAACATGTTGTTTGAACAAGTTTAAAGCATATTTTTGATTTGGACATCCTCCCAACCCAACCACACATTCACTCAATCCTTTCAGAAATGACTGATCAATGCAGAAATAGCCTTCACAGGTGCTTTTTGTTGCCTTTTCCCCTTCTATCTCCTTCCTTTCCACCGGTTACTATTCCCAATGCCTGACCTCCTGCAGTGCTGATCGAGACTTCTGATGAGCTTCTCAGAGAGGGCTAAAGAACTGACAGGTGGTCTTGATGATAACTATCCATTCACCCCTTTCCACCTCAGCATGTTGCAATCCACCACCATTGATCTCACCTCTGATGTCCACGGCTGCAACCAAACCCAGCAGAAAGGCAGATCAATAGTCCTCATAATCGATAGGTCAGGATGAGGAATCACTTGAAAGGTCAGCGCCAATCGATTCCCACATTATTGCACTCTAACCTCTGTGCTGCTACGTGTTGGTCATTAACTATGAAACCCCGCAGGATGTCCGCTCCCCTGCCTGCTCTTAGCAACATCAACTAATCCAGATTATTAGTTCCGCTCTGGCTGGAGGGGCAGATGATGACTTTTTCTTCATCTGTGTGTGATGTGTTATGTTGTGATATCGGCCTGGCCCTCACACCTCTGACCTGTCTCTCTGTGAGACCGGTCCTCGTTAGGAGAAAGCCCTCTCACCCCCTGCTGCATGGAGACGCTGCCATACACCCATCATTAGTGAGGGACAGTGCGGTGTGAGGCTGCCATGCTCTATGGTTCTTGGATCAGTGTTCTCGAGCTACAGGAGATAATCTTGAGGGGCTCCAGGTCTCAAATCTTACACCACTCAGCTCAGAGAGATTCTGGTCAGACATGGAGCTTAGTAAGACGTCCACTTGTGGTCTAAGATGACAGGATCACCTGAGCCAAATCTGATTTTCACCTCTGTCTGGACTGGTGTGAAGCTATGATTGAGTTTTGACTGGCTTTAGAAATGCACTGTCATGGGGCTGACAGAATGGTTGTCTGGAGTTGACTTATATAAGTCTTTTTTTTCTCAGATTTCAGTGTTTCTAAACCCGCTGGAAGTCGTGGAAGCCATCTCAATTTCTAATGTGGGGTTCTGTGTACCCTGAAGTTATCACAGAATAAGATCCTGTGAGAAGAAATTTTGTGTTGACGAGAAAGCAACACACAGTGTCCGCATTGCTCAAACAGTAAAAGTGCACACAAGGGTTGAACACGGCGTTGCACTTTTAATTTTACGTAAGACGATACTGCAATGATGAGGAGAGCAAAGGATGCTGAACTAAACATGGAGGAAAAATGGAGGCTCTTGGGTTCACCCTACATGATTAAAGCTCAAAGCTTACCCTTTGTAGATTATTTTGTCCCTTTCAGCTCACCATAGTTAAGCCACCTCACCTTTTTCTGCCCCCTGCTGCCACCTTAATGGAAAGTAATGAAACCACTGTGCTTTTAAATGACATATTTCACTTTGAGAAACTCCCAGACAGCTCATTTGACAAGTCAAAATCACTTTCAAGCAGCGCTTGATTTTGAGCTACCACCTACGAGCTAAGCATACAGGTGCAGTTAATCAAACTCATCTCAGTAACAGCATCACTTTAGTTCTGTGATTTCTGGTGGTGGGTTTTTGATTTTGCAGTTTGTGCCTGAGTAAGATGATCGCTGGTTCGTCAGCATTTTCTATTATTAACTTTACTTTCCTGAAGTTTCAACAACTCAAAGACAACAGAGCTATTTTTGTTTTTCAAGCTCTTTATCAAAATGTGCTGCATGTTTTGTACTTGTACTACTCCTCTATCTGTCTCTCTAACCCCAACACAGTCGAGGCAGATGTCTGTCTAACATGACTCTGGTTCTGTCCGAGGTTTCTGCCTGTCAAAGGGAAGTTTTTCCTTGCCATTGTATCTTGCTAAATGCTGCGAAGTCCTGTACTCATGGTGGGTAAAGATGATATGAGACTCCTTATCTTGTCTTGATGTTGGGTTTCTGCTGATAAAATTTTATTAACATTTACGGGTCTAGACATTTTTTGTAAAGTGTCTTGAGAAAATGCTTGTTGTGATTTGGTGCCATACCAACAAAGATTGATTGACTGATACTGTTGTACAGTTCTGCAGCAGTGTTAGCCTTTAAAAAGACAGAAACACACTGTATGTCACAAAACAGAAGTGCTCTGAGATTTCTCCTTTCTGTAAAACTAAAGACATTAAAGTACATTTCATCCATTGATTTGATAACCAAGCTCCGAGTTGAAATTGATAACATGGATTTCATGCCTGTTTTTTTTTTTTTTTTTTTTTTTCAGAGTAATTTTTATTTGGAAATAAATGAGCAGATAATGACAAGATGCTTACAATACATATTTCCATTTTTTTCCTTTTCAAATGGAACATGAACCCCCCCCCCCCCAAAAAAAAAAAAAAAAAAAAAAAATAGGACACATGACTAGCATGAGTAACGATATCAAAGCATTTTCAGGTGAGGATACACTATACCTTATATTTTATATGTGCAGACACAAGGAGGATTTTACTGTTAAGTGTACCTAGTATACATAAATAATAAAGAAGTAAGTTATAAAACAAGTAGTTTTAACATGTAAGGGCAAAATGCAAGGGAAGGAAGAAAAAAAAAAATATATATATATATATATATATATATATATATATATATATATATATATATATATATATATATATATATATATATATATATATATATATAACAGTAAATAGATTTTTAAAAAAGGCCACAATATAGTCAACTAAGGAAGCAGTTAATAAAACATAATACAATTGAAGTGAGAGCAACAAACAGTAGAGGAAAGTAATACATAAAGAAATGAATTAAAATAGTTTACAAAATATTTTGGAGGTGGTACCAACATTTAGGAGAAGAGACAGGTGTACAGATGAGATGTTGGGATGGATTCATGGCTGTTTTTAAAATGCATTCAAATGGAATTTTAAGCATGTCACTTAAAATTTTGATTCACTGCGAAAACTTACTTAAAAGCTTTCATTTCACAGCCCTGTAAAAATACAAAGTGAGATGGCAGAAGTTAATGTACAAGAGACAGGTAGTTCGGGTATTAAAGATGAAGACTGTGTGCAAAGGTACATGTCAGCTGAGAGGCATAAGACATATGAGATAAAAGGATGCGCTCAAAATTGTTTAAAATTAGTTTAAATACTAAATCCAAAATCAAATCTTATATGAATTAGAAAATCTTTCTTGCTTGTTTCAGAATTTTTTGGTTGACGTTTGTTTTCTGTCTTGTGGGAGTCACTCAAGCTACAGAGTTTACATAGTCAGTGTGGGAAAACTGACCATCACAGTTGGTTTTTGTTGATCCTGGTTCACATTTTTACTTTGACAGAGTTTATTTCAGGCTGCAGATGCTCTTTGTTTAAGATTTTACCATTTATTTTTAGCTTTGGAACAAATAGGGATGAAATAACACTACATGTATTTGCTTTTATTGCCAACTGTGCTCTGGTGTCCTAAGCTTTTTACAGTTTGCAATTTAGAGTCCAGATGAGATCACAAGTTTCCCACCCAGGTTTCTTCTTTGTCCTCTTATTCTGACTCATTAGAGGGTGATCAAAGTCAAAAGTGTAAATTTTCTTACCAATTGTTTTTCAATATTATGAACTGGTTTAAATTGTTGCACGAATTGAGCAAAGTGAAAACCTGACACAGACATACGTGTTCACCACTGAAAAAGAGAAATAAATTTAGGGCAGTACCGTGGCCAAGCAGATACGCACCTCTCTTTTGACCCTCTAAACCCGTTTTGTCCAGGTCCTCTTCCCTGAAATGGAATTAGCATAAATCCCCAGCCCATAGAGGTAATGATGGCGTGAAATTATGGCTGCCTCAGCAGACCTTATTTCCCTCTCTGCCTCTCCCTCCCTCTGGGTCCAAGGCCTTAGCCTTCGTCTGAGACCATCTCCCATGCCTCCTTATTTCTCTCCTTCCTCCTCGCCCTCTTCCTTTCTTCTTCTTCTTTTGCCTCCTGGTTCCATTCAAAGGGAATGTGTAACTGAATTTGAAATTGAGTGCCCTTCTTTCAAGGACCACAGCTAATGAGACGTTTTGCCTTGAAATCCAGGCTGTAAGAGGGGGAGACCCTGATGGGTGGAGATGATAGCCACCCTGTACGTCAGGTGTAAGGCTGTCCAGGTCTCTTACCACTGAGCGGGGGGAAAGGTTGCTTTCTATAGGGCTGAGAAATAAGGATAAGCCTTTACAGAACAAGCACCCTTCTCTGGGTCACCTGGGGCTGCCATTGTGAATCCGAACGCCGACCTGAAATAATACGCCCGTGTGATCTGCATCTATGAGCTGACACCAGCCGGGCCTCCTCCTTTTGCATACATGTATTAGGAGCCATCTTGTAAAAAAAGAGGAGCACATAAGGGTCTGACGAGAGATAGGAGGTGACAATTAGATTGAGATGGTAGAGCTGGAGTGGGTTATAGTGATTTGAGGCAGGATGGAGAGTGGAGAGACGGAGGAGAGAGTCAAAGAGATAGAAAAGGGGGTCAGGCCCATAGAAACAGGTATACTTGACAGTTTGCGGTCCGGGGATCATCCGAGAGACGCTGCATGGGTGCAATGATGAAAGGAATTGAGAGCTTTGCGTCCTGGGGGGTTCTCTCTTTAATCAGGGGCCCCGAGGAGAGAACCTTGTAGCCTATATGGGCCCCTAGCCGCTGCTAGCCACTGTCATGCTAATGAAAGAGGCTCAGGGTGTGAATGGAGAGGCTAGCTTGTTACCAGCGTGCTAATTAATGCATGCAGCAGGGGTGAGTATGAGAGGTTTTGTGCATTCTAATGAGGTGTCTGCGTACGTGTGAGAGTGTATGCGTGTCGGGATGACAGGGATTTGAGGTGTGGAGGGAGACGGATGTTAGACCAGGGTTAAAAATAGGGGCTCAGGAGTGCAGAGCACAGCAGATGCATCAGGACAAAGTGTGGAAATAATTTGTAGGGAATTATCTGAAGTAAATCTGATGCAAACATCATCCGTCTGTTCTGTGACAGGATGTTCTTAGCTCTGAACACAGATGGACTGCGATGGATATACAACCCTAAAACTGTTCAGATTATGTACATTTTATCATATTTAAAACTAATTCACCTATGTTCATAACTACTTGTAAATGCAAACACTCCTAACGGCTGTTTAAGCTGTGGCGGCATATTCTCCTTCATTGTGTGGTGGAAACAATCCTGTCTGATTTACTTTCCCATGACTAGCCATAGCACATTATCTGCTGTTTATCAGTGCCCCTGTGTCTGTCATGTCCTAGACTATGTGATAAAATACCATCCTGTTAGATCCTTTAAGTCTCTGAACCCAGACAACCCTTTCTGTCTACGCCGAGTTCCCACGGACGGATAGATGGGGGACGTGTGGACGTCCACAGGCTGCAGCATATGGCCTTAGGCAGCAGCATTGTCTGAGCTGTTTGTCCAAGATGAACAAACTGCATTGTTGCACGTGTCACTCAGACAAGACGTAGGGGGCGTGTATCATTGTAAAGGGAGTGCCATCAAAGTCTGTGACCTTTTAATTTGCTGCTGGCCTCTCCCACAGACCTCTGCGTCGGCCGAACATGCCGCATTCTGTCATCCAGGGACTTAATCAATCTTGTTGCTATTGACAGGAGACGTGTTTGCTGGATTCCATTTGACTGATGCAACCCAGGAGGAAAATCCAGTAGATTAGTTATAAAATTCAGACGTGTTTCAAATGATTATTTTTGCAATGGGGGCTGATTTAAATGAGGTTAAACGCTATGAGGTTGTGGCCTGTAAAGAGAATTACCACAAGGCTTGAAATGTGACATTGCCAACTTTGAAGAATTAAAATGATATTTTAGAGCATCCACATGAATTTCTCGGAGGATGTGACCCAGAACAGCTGTGAAACACTCTTGAAATATGCTCTACTCTGCCCATCAATCAGCTTAAGCTCAATTTCAACAGACACTTGGATCATCACGGCAAAATTTGACTGAAAAATATTATTTGAGCTCACGGAATAACAGGAAAATATTTTAAAGAAAGATACTTGTGAATAATAGCTTTAATGAAAAAAAAAACTTTAATTATTAACTTTAACACCCTGCATGCTTTTCTTTTCTCCATCAACAAAGCAGCTACCTCTCTGAAAAATACAGTGTGCCGATAACAGGACATATAGGTCACTGTCTCTCCTCATGAGTGCTACACACACTGGAGATCCTACATTTTGTTCCACCAGCGCTACCGCCAATATCCCATCCTACCCCCCAACCTTGTCCGCCCTGTAAAGTGCCATTATAAAAATGTCAAGGGGTCCCTCTCTCTCGTCCTGCCTGTCAAAATCATGTGCCATTATGCAAATCACTGTGAGAACACACACTCACAGATTTACATAGGCTATACGGGCTATAGGCGACGCTGAATTCAGATGATTACAGAATTAATCCTAGAGATACACATTGCATATGTACATCTATGAAAATGAGGGAATATTTTACATTTGCCCTTGAAGGTTAAAACATTATCACTGCATTAACATGTGCGTGGCAGCTGTGGATCAGGAGGTGAGCCAGTCGAATAGTAAACACAGCATCAGGGGTTCGATCTTGGACGATGCACTGAGCCTCAGATTGCGCCTGATGGGCTGTCTGGCATTTTGCACGAGACTCCGTCACTGACATGTTACATAAGATAATTAAAACTGTTAAGTGCTGTGTGAGTGCAGTCCATGCAGAGCAGTTTTAAACACCGTGATTATTTTGATTTTGGATTTCTTTATTTGATAGGGACAATGCAGTTTAACATAGTTTCATAACAAAGCATGAATGAGTTTGTAGCAAATGCTGGTTTCCAACTCTTGTTCCTATTTGGGCCTTTGAGTAAGCAGATCACAAAATCTACATCTAACAGCATCAACTGGAACAGTACAATAAAAAAAAACATTACATGAAAAAAACAAATTCTATAAACAAGTTCAAACAGGAAATTAAAAACATGGCAGATGTGCACTGTAGCATTTTTAGTCCATTTTTGACTTTATTAAAATGCTTTTGTTTACTATTAAGTCTTTAAGATTAGAAATCTACAGAAGCACAGACTAATAATATGTTGTATTTTACTTATAACCCTCCTGTAAACTGGGAATAAAAAGTACCTCCAAGTTAATTCTAGTACAAAGCAGCATTTGACATCAATGTAAACTATCTAGCATGTGCAGATAAAATCAGATTTTTTAAAAAACGGGCTTAAAACCTTGAACTTTTCTTCAAAGAAGATGGTAAACATGTCTGTGAACATCTCCAAACCTCATTGGCCTGTGGTCAAATCCATGTCAGCCAGACACATGCTCAAATTTGAATATATTCTCCGAGTTAAGAGGATTTTCACCACCGATACTCTTTTTTTTTTTTTTTTTTTTTTTTAGAGGGAGATCATACCAAATGGTCTGATGCCAGCACCCCCTCAAATTGGGTTTTAAGTGATTTTCTCAGTGGCTATTAGATGGAAGTGCATGTGTGATTTTATCCTTTTACATTTCTTAACTCTTCCCTCTGTAGCTGGTCTTAAATGTTTGAATTACAGTGTGTGGAGAGGTTTTTACCTTCCTCGCAGATGGGAATAGCATGAGGTAAAGAGAGAAATAAGAGGCAGAAATATGTAATTTTTGGTGGAAAGCATGAATGTACCTGAAGTGGAGGTCAACCCTTTAATGTAACCATCTGGAGGCAGGATCATTAAAGCAATTTCCTTCCCTTTGACTTTCACAGCGTTGCTGCTTAAGTAATGACAGAGGTCCTTCTGTTGAGGGCAGGGGAAAAGAGTAATGTGTATCCTCCTGTACAGAACGTTACATTACTGAAAATCAAGACAGGACGGATAACTTCAGTGCTCAAACACATCAGGATATCCATTATCTGCAGGAAGAACATCAGAGAGAAAAAAAGGAGAAGAAATCAAGATCAGGCCTTCTGTTTTGACAGCCCTGAACTGGAATATTCCTCCATTGTTTGTTTCTCGGAGCAGTGGAGTCATGGATGTGCTTTGAGTGACAGTGAGGCCGATGCACGCTGACATGTGGAGCTGCTTCACATTTCCTCTAATTGCTCCGTGCTGCCCGAGCTTGGCACACATGTAGAGCATGGTAAGAGGGCGTCTTTTTAGGTCGAAACAGAGGATGCTGTGATTTGGCATATAAAGAGAAAAAAAAAGAGAGGGGCAAAGATGAAGAAGACGAACAGGAGAAGGAGGAAAGAGGAGGTATTCTATTATTCCTGATAGACTCCTCTGAAGGACAGAGAGGTGATGGCCTTGCTTGTACAACTCTGTGGCATAATAATGTCCTGCATTAAATCTCAGGCCAGTTAGAGCAGAGATGTAGTACCAGCACACAGGATATATGACATCAGGTAGATTCACCAATCAGGTGTCAATGATGCACGCTGTACGTTTATGGAAATAAACAGATGAAGAAACAAAGACAGGAATGTGAGGACTACAGTAGAGTATTATTCATGGCGTCGGTTTTGATTCACGGTGTGCTGAAAAAAGCTCTGAGATTGGAGGATTTCCTTGCAAGGGAGGGGAAAAAGCCTCTATCCTTGCTGATGCTATTTTAATTAAATAGTTGCTAGGTTACATCGTGCAGAACGACAGAGGTGGGTGGTGTGGCACAGGCGCCTGGGTACGGAGTGTGTGTGTGTGTGTGTGTGTGTGTGTGTGTGTGTGTGTGTGTGTGTGTGTGTGTGTGAGGGGACATGTCCCTGAACAATGAAAGCACATCCCCTTTTTTTTTCCACACCCAATCTGTAATAAGGGTTTCAAATGTGAGACGTATTGACATGAAATACAGCGCCAGCGATTTTACACTCTCTAAAACTCTCTCCAGCTCTCTCCACATGTTCGTCTGCCTCTTTCATTTTTCTCTCACTGATCACAGGGTGGAGGGGAAGCCCCCCTTTCATCCCTGTGACATCGCTTTTCACCTCCACTGGTGACTTAGACTGACGAACTGGTGCTCCCGTTGCACCCTAGGATGCCAGACGATGGAGGATGCCATGGGGCCTGCTTGCCCTGGCAACAGCTCCTCTAGCTTGGTCCCTCCCTGACACACACACACACACACACACACACACACACACACACACACACACACACACACACACACACACACACACACCTCCTCCTCCAGACTCTTCTTGCACTCTTAACTTCCAACCTCCACCCGGGAGTCTGACCACTCTAAACCCCAGAGTGGGCACTGATGGATGGGGCTGGAGACAGCACAGAGTCCCTTGATGTTGGAAATAAATCTGACAGGTCCTACTGGATAAGGCCAAGCATAATCTGTCTCATTGACTTCATGCTGAAGGGAGAGTGTGTATGAGTGTGTGTGTATGGGTTTGTCCTTTCTCTCCACACCCTTTTCTTTATTTCTAACACTCTCCCTCTCTTCCTCTCCCCATGCCAGCAGAGATAATGCCATAATTTACAGCCATGCATTGCAGAAGATGAATGATAGTTGCTTTTCTTGCTTAATATGCATTCACTACGACCAGATAATAGTCTTTTTTTGTCAGAGGAATAAAAGAAATACCTTCAAAAAGGAATTGAGCATTTTTATGTTATATTCTCCGTGTAATGTGCTAAAAGTGATATATAATTCTCCGTCTTTCATTAGAAACAAAATTGATAATGATGAAAGTGTGCCGTGCTTTTCCTTTTTCACAATCTCGTGTGAAATATTGCAGGGTGAATGAAAGAGTTAGCTTTTCAGTTCTCCCTCCTATATTCTCCTGAGTGAATATGGAGCAAGCTTAAAGTACACATGCACACACATGCACATGCACTCACACACACACACGGTATTGT
Organism: Halichoeres trimaculatus; assembly: GCF_033239565.1. Classification (NCBI taxonomy): domain Eukaryota; kingdom Metazoa; phylum Chordata; class Actinopteri; order Labriformes; family Labridae; genus Halichoeres; species Halichoeres trimaculatus. The sequence continues at coordinate 25,873,878 of NW_027437183.1, forward strand.
AAGCGTCTTGTGCAAAAACATCCCCTCTTGTTGCATATACAGCATAAATATGTATTCCATGTCTCAGTCACTAACAGCTATTTCTCTCCTTGCATTTCCTTCTCCGTCTCCACAGCCGAGCGTGTCGTAGAAGGCTCTGGAGCTGCAGTGTGCTCCTGCACTGAGAGAATCTCAGGGGCCAAATGTCCATGCAGCGGGCTGGCCTCCCTCGGGACTCCTCTAAATTGACTCCGGTGACCCTGTGGCCCTCCTCGGTGGTCGGCATGCGCTCCAGCAGGTCGTGGAGAGAGGTCAGGGGTCGCTTGAAGCAACAATATGTCAATATGTGACCTTCCCACAGACTAACAAGATCAAACGGCAAATTAACTCTTTGGACAAAATCATGGTTTTGTGAAAGGGCTGACAAGGTTTTTGATCTTATGGAGATTACCCAGAGTGCTGTTATTTAGCTCATGAATTCAGATTCTGTTTGACAAATAATGACAGTTCTTACTTCATTCTGACCCTAAACCTTATCCGAGCCCTGTCTTAAAAATCTTGCTTTTCTAAAGTCCACATCAACAAAAATTTTGTGTCCAATAAAACATGGCACTGAATACTCCTTACTTATTTCCACCTTATTTGACTAAATTCAAACGTAGGTGCTCATAATTGACAACTTAAAACACGAGCATGTAACTATGTATGTTGGAAATTATTATGATCCCAACATACACACTGCATTTATACCAGTGATATAAGACCTGAGCGACAAGCTAACTAAAAGAATGGGAATAAATTCCTCCCTCCATCCAGAGCAATGGTCCAGATTTTCTGCCTTGGTTCCAATCAGCTCAGCATTTCCTGAACGCAGCGCAGAGTTACATTGTGTTAATTAAACCACACGCTGGCTTTACAACAAAGTGTGGGAGGACTTGGAGGTTGAAGTGCTCCGTGCATGCAATGTGCATCATCAGCCTAATGAAATATAACTGAAAATTAAGTCTGCTGCACCTGAGGCACGCAGAACAACAGGATCCCTGAGGCCAAGCGATGCAGACTTCAGCTGTGTGTGCGTGTGGATATGTGTGCTTCTTTTTTTATAAGTGTATTTGCCAGAGCAAGGAACCACAAAGGAAGCAATTATATTTGTTACTGTGTTAATTCTTTCTTCAGAGTGGAAAGGAAAGAAACACTGCAGAGAAAATAGTGATGCAGGCTGCAGCTGCTTTTTGTCCTAGTTTGAGCTCCTCATTCGCCAAAGTGCATCAAAGTGTCAGCAATTCAAACATGAAAAATGGATGAAGACAATGGTGCATTTCTCACAATTTTTCTAATAAACTGTCAATCAAACCGCTCGGTGAATGACACTAATATCACATGATGCAGCATCCCGTATCAAAGATCTCATCGATGCTCGTTCCCCCTTTGGCTGGATGTGAGGCCTGTCCTCCCCTCTTATTATCACCATCATCATTCGGACATGAAAGGAGAGAAACAAGTGCCGCACCATTGCCAAGGAGAAACCTTGATCTCCCAGCATTTGCATTCGCCACCTTATTCCACTGGATGTATGAACGCGTTAGCAAGGTGCTCTCTGATTGGATGGCACCCAAAAGCTGGCACTCTGCTAATGCTCAAAGCAGGCGGCAGGCTCTCCCCCTCCCCCATCTGTGCACTGTCACACTCAGCTGGTGGCACTAGGGGGCAGCCCACTCTGAGGGTTGCTACTGAGACAGAGGCATCAAGGGGAGGATTTTCATCAAGTGAAACAGGACACAGAAAGAGTTTTAAAATAAATATTTAAATCATTAATTAATTCATGATGATTCCTTTAAGAATCTATTAGGCGTCAGTGAGCTTAAAGTCCTGCTTTCAAGATAAAAGACAGTAAGCTGTGTGAAGCAGCACCGCTTTAGCTAATTAATTTGGAATGTACCATTTATTTTTTAAAAGAAGCACATCAGTTTAAGTAAATCATGGATTAAGTATACATGACTCCGTCTGTGGAATAAGCTTGTCCTGGTGGGTAACACGCAGCACGGAAGAAACGTGGAGCTAATCTGAACAGGATCCTCATCATAATGTTAGAATAATTAAAACTAAGCAGGCCAGTTTGTCTGAATTACATTTCCATAACTACAAGATGCTTTCACAATGAAAAACCACATCCTTTAACGATTAGCTTCAGTCTAATTCTCAACAATGTACAAAAGGCCAAGATGTGTTGGGAAAATTACACCACGTATAATCTGTGTAAAATTAAAAATGAGGAGAACTGTCACTGTTGGTTTACTTTAAGAGTCAAAGAGAAGCAATTAGGCTACACACACACACACACACACACACACACACACACACACACACACACACACACACACACACACACACACACACACACACACACACACACTTTTGAAGGAGCCATATTGTAGCAGTGTGTCCCTGCCTATCAGCACGCTGCTGATTAAAGGCCCACAAAAAAAATGAGGCTTTGAACCCTCAAAGGAGCCGTGTTCATCTGGGGATGAGTGAATGTAGGACCAGCAGCGATGAGCACAAAGGACAGTCAAACATTTTCATTATAATTAAGAGGAGAGTTCACCGCATCTTCCTCTGTCATGATTTTTGCCCTAATTTTGTTTGGTTGAATCAGTTTGTTGTTCACTGGACAAGCAATGTTTTACAAATAAAGCTGGTAAGTAGGCCAATGATGAATCAGCATCAGAGTAACAGGAAGGACTATCTGTAAAGTTAAAATAAAATAAACAGTATATCCAAGTTTTATAATTGTCTATGTCTATGTATTGATATGCTTCTTGTTGTAATCTTTTTATCCCTCGTTGAAAACGTCCCAAATCAATTCTTTTTCCTCAACAACAATGACGTTCTTATGTCATATCTCATTACAGTGTGCAGTGTGAATTGTTTCCTGATAACTGCAATTAAAGTTATTTCACTATGTGGGTCATTTGTTTGTTTTTTCTGCATCTTTAGTGCATCTCTGTGCAAGTAAGGAACATATTTGAATATGTGCCATACGAAATGTCCCACTTACCCGCTGCAGCATAAAACACCTAAATGAATAGGGCTACTTTGCCAGCTGTTGTCATGGTAATGAAAAGATGATAATTGCATGTATTACATTAAAGGTGATTGCTATGCGCTGATCTTAGTCAACCAATCTGTAATTGGCACCCAATTCAGCGGGGGATCTTTCTCTGTTTTTCTATCTTTCTCATAATTTGGGGGTATCAGTGTAAAAGAAATGAAAAAAGTAAAAACAGGTCAGAGGAGTTCAAGCAATGTAAAGTGTTCTCTTTTAGGCCATTCAAGATACAAGGTCAGGTCAGCTGCTGAAGTATGGCTGCTGCTTCTCACAATCGACATAAGGGTGAGATCACCATTCTGTGTCGGACAGAAAGCCCACTATTATAGCCACCCCTCCAGAAGCTTCTCATTTCTCCTGGCTGTGTTGGGGACAGAAGGGTGGGGTGGGGCAGGGGGGTCAGAGCTCCACACAGCGCTGCGCAGAGAGGGACCTCGGTGAATAGGCCCCACTCAAGAGGAATAAAGGAACCTCTCCTCTGGTTTGTTTTGGAAGCTGTCTTATTGATCTGTCTACCTACGAATGAATGAATTGGCCCAGTTTTCCCGCTCATGTGGACAATGGCACTCAAGGCCTGTATTAACTGGCCCGATGTTATTCCCACAGAATGGCGTGCATTAGGGGAGTCTGGGAGCGCTTGCCATTCCATCCCGTTATCTACCCTACTAACCTTTTTCCACGAGGAAAAAAGAAGGCAAACTAATAAAAGCAAATCAGTGACCACTGACGATGGCTGAATCAATACCAGTTTGCACAAGGACGACTTTCACAAGCAAAAAGATGCTGAAACCCAATTACTGCATGATCGAGTGCCATCATATGGTGCTATTAATTGTAGTGAATAGACCACGATTTCAAATGTATCCTCGGACCTTGACGATCCAAAAAAGAGCCACTAGAAAGCAGTTAAAGACAGAAAGGAAAACCTGAAGTGCTCATAGTGTCCATGTGATGGATGAAGCGATGGGGTGTTTAATTGTGAGGTCACATTTTGTTGTTCTCAGTCAAATTTTAATGACTTTTACATCTGTTGGCACGATTCAGAGGAAATAGGAGGATGGGATTTAACTGAGTCGATGAACTATTTTACAAACGACTCTGGTGAGGGATCATTAGGCATTCTCTTACACAGGCCACTACCATCAAACTTCAGTAGGAATACTGACTTGCTGTCATTTTGTTAATTTATTGACCTACAAAACTCATCAAAGGGAAAACGAATCCATTAAATATCCTAACTTACTTTGTCTCTCTGGTCATCTGCAGAGTTTAATGACTGTGACCAAACACTCATCTCAGATTTTCTTGCCTTAAGACTGCGTAGTGACACAGTTACGGATTTCTCTCTATGAAACGTAATAAACAAAAATCCCTGCTTTGAGCTCACAACAGTCCGCTGTTGTTCTTTAGCCAAGGCCATTTATGAAGACAACCAGAAAAACAAGTTAAAAAAAGAGAGGATGTAGTAAAGAACATAATTTATTTAAGACAAAACCTAAAGTTGAAATAAATACATGACAGAACAACAATGTGTGTTTACTTGTTGAACCCAACAGTGAAAAATGAACACTTTCAGTGGTAACAAACAGAAGCAACAATGTCCCATTGGGCCACTGATTTCTGAGAGTATCCCATTGTCTTTTTAACGGACCAGACCATTAAAAGGTAAAAAAAAAAAACAGAAAATAAACTGATTTGTCAAACACAATTAGAACCGATTTCAGCCATCATGTACTCCCATAACAAAATAAAGTGTTTGATGTTAAAATTAGAAATGTTTACAGGCCTCAACATGTGTATAAATACAAAACAAAGAAAATCATCAGTAAAAAAAGTCATTAGGACAAATTAGGTTAGATGGTAGTAGATGAGAATTGAGTTCAGGAAGTGTGAGGGGGAGAGGGTCAGAGGGTGGTAGGGGTTAAATCAGTTCAAACAAATCATTTTATGAAAACAATCTAGAAATTAGGCAGGATTGATACATTCATTACGTGCATAATATTCCCCGTCGTTTAAAACAAAAACCAAAGCTAAGACTTTCAACATCAGGAGCTAAAAATGTGATATGGTGCTGCTTGAATTTGCAAAATGCGTTTGTATAAAACTCAGAGCTAGAATTTCAAAAGTTCTGTTATCAAACAAATTAAGAGAAAACCTCCAGATTATGTGATTAACCTGGCATCATGTACCCTACATTCCTAAACACAGCAGATGTCACACTGACCCAGTGCTTTGTTAATCATGGTGTTTGTGCGCGGTTCAGAGACTCACAGCACACAAAGAAGCTGTACATACTGTGATGTCCTGTTGTGAAACCGAGCCTCTTCATCAAGATGGATTTATAAAAAAAAAGGTCGTAGAGCTGTATTCCAGTCACAAAAACAGGCAGACACCACATCTACAGACATTATAAGACAGGGGAACAAACTCACTTGGCACCATTTTAAATTTTTTAACAATTACCGATTTGATCCTTTGAAAGAAGAACAAAAAAACCCAAACTGTTCTTAAATCAGTTTAAAAACAATGGATGGGAAAAAGTTTTGAAACAAAGAACTTAAAGGTGGTTGCTCATCAACAGTAGTTGACATCATCTCCTCTTGTTCGCAATGCCCTTTCAGAATACATACAGCAGAGACCCTATACATGCAGACAGATACACACACATGTGCTGTTCTCCCTTTAAATCATCACCTCTGCTCAAAAATGAGCTTAAATCCTCTCATATCTTCTAAAATGGCTCAGTTAACACCAGGGAGGTTCAAAATAAAATATCACAAATCTGTTGGATCTCCTTCCATTAAAAAAAACAAACAACCTTAAGTATGTCCTTGATGGATATTTCCATCGGAAACATTTAAATACATCTGTTTCAAGTCAATATTTCTCCCAGTGAGTTCAGCATCTCTTCTTTCTCTTCAGTCATCCACCCTGACAGCTCCACCCTTCCATCCCCCTCTTCCTTTTCTTCCTGGTATAAACACAGACAAGTGGTCCTCACCGCAACATGTCAAGACTCTCTGAGACCCTTTTTTGGTCCTTGGCAAAGGAATTCAGACATTTTGGGAAACAAGCTTTTTGTTTGATTACACAGATTTAAAAGATTTGATAGAAGAAAAATGTGGGGCACAAACAAGGCAGATGTCAGAAAATGTTGAAACAAGTGCAGGTTATTTTAAGGTTTTTAGTCTCCATCCCAGATTTGCTCATTTTTCATCCGCTAACATTGGTAGCAGTACGCCACAGAAAGTAGTGCCATTCCAGCCTGTGATACAGACTGAAACACGTGCTTTTGAGTACCAATCAATTAAACTTCAACCCATTCATGTAGAGCTGCTCCAAAGGGTTTTTCTTTTTCTTAGATTAGTGTATGTATTTTATAATCATCCTGTAATACTTCAGAGTACCACTGACATCACATGTAAATCACACAGAAGGAAAACAGACAAAATCTGATACCTTCTCCTTCATGGGAGGAAATCATGAGTCCGAAATACTTAATAAATTAAATTCTTAGTATGAAGACAACATCAATGATTCTCCTCAATTATGACATCCTTCAATTTGGTCAAATGGAGCAGGACCGCCCCATTTCAACAAGTAGGAGAAATCAGGATAAACGATGTATTCCACCTCATTCAGCGCATTGGAGCAACACACCACTGCACTGATGATATTTGTCTTACTCGTTCTTTATAAATCTTGGGTATAAAACAAGGTAGTGGTCGTAGTAGTAAAAACAATGACATAAGTTCACAGAGTCGTCTGAAGAGGAAGCACAGGAGGTCAAACCAGAAGCTCCGATGATATGGTCAGTCATTGTTGGAGGGAGGGAAGGAGGAAGGGGAGGAGGAGGAGTTTGAGAGCGGAGCCATCAGCAGGACTCCGCTGCCCCCGCTCAGTCCTTTCTGATTGGGCCTATCACACAGCGGCCCTGTGGGGGTCTGGCTGCTGCAGTGGGGTTGCTGACGCTATGCGGCCATGAGATACTGATGGTAGAAGAGGCCAAAGAGGGAAGTGGAGAACAGGCAGGCAGCGATCCACCAGGTGAAGAAGGAGAAGAGACCCCGGAAAAGCAAGGGGCTAAAGACAGTCCGCAGGCCCCCCAGAGCCACTGACAGCTGGGCGACTGATGCCCGGGCTCCTGTCTCCACTACTGGAGCTGGTGTTGGGGCAGCTACTGGTGCCCCCATCACAGAATCAGAGTTCAGTTCATACATACATGGCAGGTCTTCTTCAGGGTAGACCCACCAGGAGTGACCCCCTGTGAATAAGAAAACAGATTTAAACTCTGGTTAAAAAAAAAGAAAAATGTCCTCTGAACTATCAGCAAATGGTGTTTTTTTTTCCAAGTACTCACCTAATGTTTTTAGCAGCAAAGTTGTGTGTAGCAGCATCACCAGTGGTGCCACATACTGTAGCGCTATTACACACAAATAGTAAAAAACACGTGCAACCTGGAAATCAGAGAAGAGTAATTAGCATCTCTTCTTCTGCAGAGTCACACATTCTAACAAGGAGAGAAACTCTGGACCTGACTGTTAATCCTCGTCTGACAGTAGTTCATGTCAGGGAGGCCTTTAAATGAAAGACCTTAAAAAGGGAATAAGAGCAGATGATGTGTTTGGCAAGTGATGCCATTCCTTTACACACTCGGTGATAATCTCTCCAATTTCCAAGAGCACCACAGGTGGGCTGCACGCGCCCTGCATAATGTATGTCCTGAGTGGAGATGACTGACTTTTGAGCTCTCTGTTGCTTAATTCACAAAGACAGAACATAAAATGTGTTGCTTTTAATAAAGTGGATGGCTTAAATCTAAATGTCTCCACCCTGGCAGAACCAGCAGGTTGGCTCCATCGAAGTTGTGACTGTGGAAATGCAGATTTAAACACTAACTTTTGGACTTTCAACACAACACCATTCATGTTAGAGGGGGTAAAGTGATAATTTTGTGTGTTTTATCTGATGCAGAACTTCAGAAAGGGTTTTGATGTCTATATTCTCACCATTTTTTGTAGGTCGACGGTACTAATCCGTCCTGCCTCCTTCTTCATCTGGTCCACGCCCTTCTGGGCCAGGTTGAGGTAGGCCTGCAAATGATGTCTCATCATCATGAGCCGTAGAACACACATCAGTATGATGGTCCATAACCGCAACGTATCAAACGTCTGCTCAGTCATCCTGGTATTAATAGAAAGACAAGAATGAGTAAGAAAAGGAGGGGTGATGAAGGGATGACAGCTGTTTTTGACCAACAAAAATATATCTGCTTTGTTATTTGTACAGGCAAAGACAATCACTACAAAAAGAAAACACAGAGAGCAAAGTACTCAAACAACTTTGTAGCAGAAGTCCAGAGGGTGAGCTGAGCGCTAAAATAGTGATACTGTAACAAATTGTGGATTCACAGTCATCGTTGGCAGCAGAGAGAAACTCTGACATATGACAGAATTTAGGATGGCAGTAAATGAAAGATTTTATCACCGAATGAATGACTACCTAACAAATGACAGCAGTTAAAGATACAATAAAGAGCTTTCCCTGACGAACGACTTAATTTGTTTACAGTCTAATTTTAAACCTAGCAGACAATGTTTGCATTGTCACTTCATCTACCAGCCAAATGCATTCCTTATCTCATTGAACTGCCGTAAATTCCATTTTCATAACTGCTGCTGCATTGTTTACATCCATTTCCTGGCACAAAAGCAACAATCACTTTTATTCTCACTGCTTTGCAATGACGTCCCATTTTGTCTTGTGTGAATGGCAGGTAATTAGCCTGCTAGATTTCAAAGACACCCAACTGGCTTGTCTACAAAGTGTGGACCAATCAACAGGGAATTCAGGAAAAAGCACATTCGGCACCATTTGGTTTTTCTTTAATGTTCCGGTAATTTTGTACTTAAACTACAACAAGAAGCAACAATAAAAACTATGAGCAGAAAAAAATGGAAACTTTCCATTGACTAGATATTTATTTTAACTACGAACAACTTAACAAAATGGTTTGACCTCTTTGCCAACTTTAGCTTAATACAAGAGTGAGTGAGTTTGCATCAAAAGCATTTGAAAAGTGACACTGTAACAGACATGAGACATGTCTTATTGACAACATTTGGATTAGACATGAGACGCCTGAAGCAACCAATTACTTACAAAGGCACACTCTCCTTTTCTAGGGTGGGGTTCATGATGTAGTCCTTGGTAATGGGCTTCACCCACAACAAGACCATGATAAGAGGGGACAGGAAGTTGATATGAAGGAGAGTCCTACAAAAACAAGGAAAATGTAAGATGCAAGTTGAATCAGTGATAATTTTATCCAAAGAGTCCAACAGTTTGTATTTCTGTATAGCAAGTGTCTAAGACAACTTCTACAAATTGAAAACTGTTGTCATCGACGGTCACTGAGATTGTCTCTTCACTTTACGTTCCAAGTTAACAATAGCATAACCACGCAGCTTCCCCTGACAGGGGCGAGAAGATGGCCAAGGCTCAGATTTTGAAGGGTTTGGAGATAATCCCCGTTGGTGACAGAGTCTGAGGATGTAAGCTGGTGACAGTGAAGAGGGGGAATGGAAGAGGAGGCCATTTTGGAGCGTCTGCCATGCCAAAGTGGATTATCTAGCTGGGATGTGTTCCCAGCACTGTACCCTTCCATCATGGCGGCAGACATGCCACCTAGCGAGTTTGGAAATAGAAATTCATCCAAGCTCAGTAGTCTTCAACCGACTCACAAGGTACTCTCTCCAATTGGGCGCACTGTGAATAAGTTGGAGACAAGCGCCGCTGGAATATTTGAGTTTTTCTGGTACTCCAACATAGGACAGCTGATACTCCAGCACCGTTTCAGACCAGTTTGAGCAATTCAGACATCAATTGGCTCCTTACCACAGACATAGCAGACTTTCTATAAGCTTGTTATATGTTTAAGAGAAAACAAATGATTAACCTCAAGCTTTAGGATAAGATCTGAAAAGATTCACTAAAGAAAATATAAACAGTGCAACTAGGAAAAGCAGAAAATGAAGCACAAACTATCGCAGGAAGTGATCTTAGAGGTCTTGTTTAGACAAAGACGCCATGACTTTCCACCCCTTTATATTCTTATTATTGAGGAAAAAGAATACATCAAACATAATCCATGAAAAATTCATGAGAAACCACCAAAGTGAATAAAGCTACTGCAGTGGACTCACTGTGTAAATTTGGCTGTGGTCAGATTGAGTGCATCCAGGTGCATTTGGGCCAATCGGAGCCCAGGGAAAGTTAGAAAAGCTCCAATCAGGGAGCAAAGCAGGGCCAGGATCAGCTTGAAGGTGAGCTTAGATATAGGACCCCTGTGAAAGAAAAAAAAAGCCTTAGTGAGATACTCGTGTAGTTTCATGAATCATAAAAAATTCATGAAGGAAGAGAAAACAAAAAAATTACACTGTGAGAATACTGATTTAATACTTACTGGGACTCTAAGCCCTGGTGCTCCAGAAAGTGTAGAGCACTGTCGGAAAAGTTTGCAAAACCTAGAAATGAAGAAATGTTTGAAAGCGACTCTCTCACAAGGGCCACAACTAATAAATCAAGTTATTTGCAGGGTCATTTGTGTTTACCTGTCTCTAGACCAAACTCCAGGTAGTTTTCAGTGACTATGAGAATGGCCATGGCTTTGACGAAAAAGAAGAAGGCAAATGTTATGCAGAGTGAGCGCTCTCCTCCTTCCTCCAGTTTGAAGTAGTGGGCCGTTAGAGAGAACAGAGTCTTGCTGTGGGGACCCAGTCAAGGAAACCATCTCAGAAGCACACTGTCATATAAAACATATCCAAACCCCTCTGCAGACACATCTTCAATCGGTTTTACAAGTTCAGGGGACGAGAAATAAGTCACGCAAATCAACTGAGTCAAAACATTTAGAACATAGTAGCACAGCTATCCACCACACAAATGTGTTTCATTTTTTTTACACAGTTTGTACTTTTTTTTTTACAGACCCTGTTTGAACCCTTTAACGTCCTGACATGGAGCATGTGTGGGTATTTGGTGCCAGAGCCAGAGCCATTGAAGTAGTAATAGTGTTTTCCTCCCCTGTAGACACTGATCATAAGGCGCAGGGCAGAGCATGTTTGTAAGCGAACTCTAGTCGCTGCACGGATGTAACTCTCAGTTCCTGCTACATTTAAGGTGACAGCCTACCAATTTTTCACTTTTCCTTTTTTTTTTTTAGTCCAAGAATAGTATTCAATCCCATGAAGCCTTCTTTCTGAGCTTTCTCCCCACTCTTCTTCTTTTTAGTACTGCGAAGACAGCTGTATAAACATTCACACGCCAAGTCCGAGTCAGCATGAGGCTGAAAAGAGAAATAGTCATGTTTGAGCTATCAGCCATTAATATGCTGCCGGGTTGGTCTGCCAAAAACCACCAAGGGTGAGGAAATAAAGTATTAAATCTAAATTACAGCAAACAGGAGAAAAAAGCGAGGTACCTTAAGATGCAGATACCTGCAGAGCATGCTGCTCCGGGGATATCAGTGAAGGTTAAGGAAGTAAAGCTGATCTCCTGGGCAAGAGTCTTAAACATATCATCAGAGCTGAAATAGGAAAACTGAAATCAAGTGTCCCATTAACACATATATTGAGCCAACATATTCCCTCATCTTCAGCTTCAGAGTCCCGTTTCATCTGCGCCGTACACTGTCCTTTTCCCCAAGCATTTCAGGCTGTTGGGCTGTGAAAATTGTGCCTCCCATCTCAGACGTAGGCAGGAAATGACACACCATCTGACCGCTGTGAGCCGGGCCCGACCAGGAGCACTGCAAAGATTGATCCCTGTGGTTGGTGGCGAGGATAATGCATATTATTTAACCATCATTCAGCGTAGCAAAATGGCAAGTGGCTGTAGAGCATAAAGAGGCCAGTAGGAGCTCGAGCACTCTCTGTCCTTGCTGCACACACACACACACACACACACACACACACACACACACACACACACACACACACACACACACACACACACACACACACACACACACACACACACACACACACACACACACACACACACACACACACACACACACACACACACACAAAATCAAGCTGGAGTGATTTTGTCTCTTATAGACAAAGAGGTGTACAGATACAACATATACATATGAGAGAGTGGTAAATCACGTTAAAATCAGAGAAATGTGTCAGTTCAGAGGAGAGCTACAGCCCAGTTACAGATGTAAATGTGTTGCTAATTTTAAGAAGGTATCAGCACCCTGATGAGAATTAAATAATCTGTTCAGAAAATAATCAGAAAAAAAAATGAGGAAGGTTTTCAATTCAAGGATACATGACAAAAGCGAGCACCAGCAGGCACCAGACCACACTGATGTTCATCTCTCCTGAGGGCTGAGCCACACTGTAGTACAGCTCTGTTATCAGATAGACCAGTGTCGCCGCTACTGTGAAATCCACCAGCCACTGGAACTCTGGGAAGTAGTGCAAAGCTGTGGACGAAACAGGACACATGGTAAACACATAATCATGAGCACATCTAAACATTACCGTGCAAGGAATAATTTAAGTTTTAGCTTTCTGTGATACATTTATTTTGTATTAAGATTTGTACCTAATGTGTCGACTTCTGTGATGCATTTCGTCTCCAGCTGCAAGTCTATGTCCTTTGGGACTGTTAGTGGCTTATTGTCTATGTGACCATTGTACTTCCTGAGGAAAAGAGGAGAGAACAGCAAAAAACAGATTCAGAAAGCAGGAACAAAGTGAAAAAGAAATACAATTAAATCTGATGGTTGTTTATAACTTTTATTACAGCTAATATTGCAAGGGTCTACCATGACTAACAAAACCATCTCATCTGCAAAGCTAAGTCTCTAACAGCAGGCAAATAAGGAGCTGCTCCTAAAGCTTGGAGAAGTATCTAGTGGGCCTCAGTTCTGGGCTTTGTTTGGTCAGCTCTGTGTGTGCTTGGGATTCGCAGGACAATACCACTATAAGACTCCAGGACCAAACATGTGCAGGACAGATTTCATCTCTGAGGCACCTGACAGGAGAAAAAAGGGGCTCAGCTTCACCCCTGACTGAGAGAGTCAGACGGCTAACAAAGAGAACGGAGCTGCATGGCACGAGCTGGCAAAAGGACAGTGGTCCATCTTTTTTTTTTTTTTCCAGAGGGATTATGGAGCATGTGGTGCTGGAGAGCCTTGACCTGCCTCACACAGGGTCAGAGAAAGGATCGCACAACAAAACCTCCTTAAGTTAGACGCTGGATGCCATGAGGAACAGTAAGGATTATCTTTCAGAAGTGACTCCGATTCAATTTTAAAGCAGAGAACAAAGGAAGCAGCACTAAATTCATGTGTCCAACATATGGCTCTGCTTCCACCTGCAGTCCTAAAAATGAATAAAGGGTTTTTTGAATTGCAAAGTAGCCTCACAGGACAATCATGAGTGATGTTTGACCACTCTGAAGACATAAACCTGAGAGGAAAACTTTGATTTCAGAGAGGACGCGGCCCTTAACCGTCATCCTCTAAAATAGCCTTAAAAGTAACAGCTTCAACAAACTAGACCGGCTTCTCTTGCATCTGCTCGACAGAGCTGCTTCTAACCCGAGTTATTCTGAGCCTCCATGAAAAACCATAAAGAAAGAAAACAACAACAAAAACATACTTCTGTCCCAGTACTTCAAAACACGTCTTTAATGAGTCACACAAACACATCAGCTCTATCTGTTTGCTGACATGCCTGTGGTCTCCATCCATCTCAAATATCTGCTTCTCATCTTTTCTTTCCTCCCTGATGAAAGGGGTGCCTCTTCATACCTCCCTCGTTCAATAGCCCTTGTTCATTCCAGCCCCGCCCCCTCATCCTCCCTGCTTACCTGTCTTTCCTCTTCTGTCCTTTTTGTTTCCCTGCTAAGCTCCTCAACTCATCTTCCGAAGGGTGCTGATACCACCGCAGACTGTGGACAAAGAAAGACGAGAGATGAGGGATTAGGCTGCGAAGTAGTGAGGACACAAGTAAAAAGATATTTCAAAGTTGTGGACAGTAATGATTGACCAAAGATGTTGATAGATTCTTTCCTAAACAGCTAGAATTAAGGAAGAAAGTATTGTGCTATATGATGTCTGAGGCTGGCCAACACTAGTTGATTTTAGATAAGATTAAGCGGCACGTTTGCCTCCCACAGTGATCAGGGGGTGTGACCTGATTCGGAGCTCGTCGTAAGCGGTTATTAGTCAAAATAATCCTCAAGTGTGTGAAATCCATACATCTGTTTCATTGCTCCCGACTGTGTTGAAGCCTTCTTGATCTGAAATTTTAAACATGTTTAAAATCTATGATTCTAGGTTGGACGTGTATGACAAAATACTCCCAATAACCAATGAGTGAAGCTGACTTGGTGCCATCAACTGAAGGTTACAGTTCATGGCAGCAAACATAAGCAAAACTGAAAGAAGACAAGTTGAAGGCTTTATTTAGCTGTGTCCTGTTCCCTTGTTGTTGTTGTTTTTTGTTTGCTTGTTTGTTACTGTAACGCATGCAAGGATCCTTGCTTGACATCACTGATCACCCCTGGTGTTTGTCAATCTTTTAAAAGCCTTAAGTGTGCAATGTAGCAGTCCTATGGAATTGTATAGTGTGTATTCAAGGGATTTTCAGTCTGAACTGTCTCTATGTGTGTGTGGACTCCCATGATTTTAAAATCTGTTGACATCAAAAAGTGATCGGGTGTGTGCCTACCCTCAGCTATGAAAAGAGTTGGTAAAGAGATTTAGACTTAAAATAGGAGCAAATTTGATGTAAAACTCTATTTACTTAATTTCTGTAACAATCAAGGGAAATTTGCTGGAATTAAAAGCCTAAAATGCCATCCTATCACTCCCACGGGAAGACGTTTTAAAATATATATCTGAAAATGGCTCTTGAAAGCAACACTAAATCATCTTTGTGTAAAATTCTGTTGCAGCTCTGAGCTCTATTAAGGGCCACATACCTCACACAAAACAGACATTTCTTAGTGCTTTGCTTCATACCAGCTTCTCTGACACATTTAAAAAGCACTTGTGAGACACTTTAAGGCAGCAAGGTTATCTCTCCTTAAGGACGTTTTTTTGCAAGAGGAGCTAATTTAAGAGCACCTTTATGTAAGTGAACATTTCAGGGACCTCCTTTACTTTGTTTAGAAACGCTCATCAGAGAGCGCAGTAGAGGCTGATATAAAGGGCACAGCTTGTTTGTCCCCTTGCATATTTATTTATTGCAGAAAATATTCTGGAGGGAGAGTCCACAATGCTTGCTCAGGGGCAAAAGTTTTGGAAAAATCTCTCGACAGTACCCTGAAAAGAAATGATTAATTATTGAAGCAGTTGAAACACATATGTGACACGTTCAGAGGAAATAAGGAGGGCTCTTTATTTTGATTTTGCATTCTCTGGTTTTCTAAATATTGTGATGCCTTTTTGGTTCCACAATTGTGCCAGCGAGATTACTTTTTCTTACATTTTAATCCCTTTATCTTTGCTTTCTGTGTCTTAAACATTTCTCAAAAGGAAAGTAACCTGAAAATAGAAAGCAGGAGTACTCAGAGAAACTATCCGAAACAGCATGTACAGGACTCTACATTACCTGCCACTGCACAGCAGCCATCTTGCAAAGGAATAATGAGGTATGATTTTCTGAATTACACTGGCCATTACCATGGTAACCACCAGCTGCACGCCAATCACACCCTGTGGAAAAGAGATGGGGGTTAAAATAACGTTCAAATAGCAATCATGCATGTAACAAAACACACATATTTATTTTTATGGAAGCTGAAAAAGAACGAAGATGTCAACTAATTTAGCATTAAAAGAAGTTTAAAATGAGTTTTGAACACAACCTCACCACAAATAATCTCACTTAGATTAAAAAAGGTCATGTTGTGTATAAAAACCTCTAAATATGTCCTCTTCAGAACAACAGGAGACCATACCATACATACAGAGAGCCAAACATAGTGTTTCCTGTAACATTTAAATAAGACACATCCACACTGAATGTCTAGATAACGTGGAGAAACTATGTGAAAGCATGTGATAGGATAAGACATGTTCTTCGTGTTTCTCACCACCATGATGAGCGAGACGGCTTTCAACTGGTTCAGAATTTAATAGTTTTAAATAAACAGAAGCCAATACTGCTCTGATGAACTGGACGAGTGATTAGTGAAACCAACTTAACTTTTTAGGATGTATCAGTACCTTTTGTAAAGAGAATTGCCTTTATCATCATATTTTATGTTGAGTTACAATAACATTATCTGTAGTCTTGAGTATTGACCAATAGATCCAAAATACTAAGATTTGTGAATTTGACAAGGCACATGCATTTTGAATCCATACATTTTTGGGTCCCAACAGCATCGCGAATCTTTCAGAATTTAACCTCAGTGACAATTTTTCTGTCTTAAAAAAAGCACTTTATGCACTGGCCCTGCCGCAACATTTTGTCATTTCTTAGGCAACATGTCAACAAAGTTGTGAGAGGAAAATCATGGCGAACCTCAACAAATGATCTAAAGTTTTGCCAAAAATAATACTGACAGTGAAGCAAAAAAAAGTAAAATCCATGTCACAGTTGACAGTTCATTTTTGAAAGCCCAAATGTCTCAATGACAGGGGCAAGCTAAACTTTTGTTCTTGTAATATCATCTGTGATCCTTTCACTCTAATAATAACGGAGTCAGAATCAGGAATCAACAATAACTGCAATCTGAATCTATAAAATTATAGTGGTATTTAAATGTTCCTTTTCAAGAGCTGCCAGTTAGCCTGTTTCCTTTGTCAAAGTCTGTCTCTCTTCACCCTGCTCAACTTCTCTCCTTCTGTGCAAAACCAAAAGTCAAAAACCCACCATTTCACCTCAAACTCACAACAAGTTTTGTATGCAGTGTCAACATGGAGACAGATAAAGACCATAGCAATGCTGCCCAAGAGGAGCCGCTCAGTAAAAAAGTGAATACTGGTGTGATTGTTTGCAGACAGTTTGGGTTTAGAAAAAAAACTAAAACAAAATAAGGTTGTTATCTTTAAAAGAAGTTCAACACAAAACTCTTTGACAGTTGGAGAAGTCTGCAATTTTCTCTGTTTCTAAATCTCACAGTGACACACCTGTGTGACCAGCAACTGGCGCTCATGCTTTCTGTCTTTTAACTATTTCACAGCTTTTAGGTGTGCTATGGGCACTGTCAGGCACTTCTACAGCAGAACAATCAGACACTGGTAAAACAATTTTATTATTATTATCATTACTATTATCATTATTATTATCATTATTATCATTATAAAGTCTCAAAATGAGACAGTGAGAAAGCACATGTAGTATAGAAAAATGTTGCTCACAGATTTAGCTTCAGGACCTTGATGATGATCCAGAGTTTAAACACATAATGACCTTCATTCTACTACAAACATAGTCAGGCAACAAGTTTTTAAGAGACAACCTGTGCCATTCAGTCACATCAAAACCATACATTTAGCCCTGTCAGTCTTTAAATAATTTATTTCTTCTTTTCTGGGTTAACTTCAAGCTATGATGTGAGTATTGTGACATTTCCAACATGGTTCTCAAAGCAGTAAAGCCAAAAGAGACAGTGTCAATCTTTAAAGCCACTGACATGCTAAAAAACGTTGTCTTGTCATCTGTTCTGAAGAAGCAGGCCGTCATTCTCACTTTGACCTGTGAAGATTTTTGCAGTTTTTCTATATCTAGTTGACTGTATGGTCCTATTCTTTTCCTTTCAGTTATGAAATGTCAATATCAAGCACCTTTATCAATATTCAAACTACATTCATTTCAATGTCAAAAAACACTCTATCCAATTTTGGCTACAATACCTGGGTGGCCTACGCTTACATTCAACCTGTGCCCCCTTCTACCACATCACTCCCGACTCTCACCCTGTTCTTTGTTTTGTCCACTGTCCCGTCTGAATGAAGGCGTAAAAAGAGAAAAAAATAACTGTCTGCCATAACATCTGTCACAGACTCAGCCTCAATGTGCCCAGGAGAATGAACAGCCAGCTCTCTAGAGGTAGGTATCTGAAGATTTAGCAACATAAGGAGCTCAATATCAGCCCTGCACACTTAGATCAATATTCACTTAAGCTTAAGAGACCAGAATCATTCCCATCACGCTGCGTCTTTATCCACTCACTGTGGGGTAAGGTGTGCAGGCTTGCCTCTCTCTTTGGAGATCGGCAGGAATCATTGATATCACTGCTGACACACATTTGAGCAAAGTGAGCCAATTAGCAACTGATCCTTGAAAAAATATCTTTCTCTTTTTTTTCCTCCGCGTTCGAAGTTCTATGACTGCTACAGCAACTGGACATGTATGAGTACGTCATCTATACATGGAAACTTGGTATGAGGAAAAAGTCAACCTGTGGTGTGTTCTTACCGCATGATGTTAGCACCTATTTTAGTTGATGCTCTCTATTCAGATTTTTGCTGCTATATAAGCCCCTCTTAAAAGTAATCTAAAATCATAAATGACACCTCTTCAAACTTTTTTTTACATCTCATGGAAACAAAATTGGTCTTTGCTGCCAACACACGAGCATGCTAACTCAATTAACTGGACAACAAGAAGCTTGTGTCATATTAAATTACCTGTGCATCAGGCTGTATGATATTTTAGGGCTAAACCTAAGTCAGATTACAGTAGGAAAAAGTGAGTGAATATATTCCTGCAGAGGTTACAAGGATGGTCCTCTGCACCAGACCTAGATTTTGGATTAGTCAAGGGGATCCCAAGTGTCACCCAGCATGGGGTAAGCTCCAAAAGCTAAAGTCAATACCTCTTCTGGAGTCATAGAGGGGGGAGTGGGTGCCATTAATTTGACAATTATGCTCACTAAGTTTGTGAGCATGACCGAACACAACCTCTCGGGCTCAAGACATTTCTCCAAGACAGTAATGTTCAGGCTATGTGGGTCAAAAGCACATAGCCTTAGGTTGGTGGATGCTGACCACTCTCTGTGGGGGCCCTGCAAAGATCTCAGCCCTGGGGGAAATTGAGCCAGCATGGACTCTCTTATCTTGCCTGGTCCGCTTGACCCCCTCCTAACAACAACCAAATGAAATCAGTAGGGGGTGAGGAGAGGGAGCAGCAGTGATAACTACAATCTGTAAGACCTCAAACGAATCACTACCATTTTGGCCATGAAGCACTGATACCCCTTACAGACCAGTGCTGCCTGGGTTCCTGTCACCTTAACTATTCTGAGTAAAATTTCCAGCAATAAGGTACAGAAAATAATGAAATAATATTAAAACTTTCAGTCAGTGTCCTGCCTCATTCAAATAATAACTGACACCAACTTACTGCAGACTAAATTCACACAACGTCCACTAGTATCCAAATTCTGTGGTTATTGTCCTGCATGTGCAAATTTTCTGAAAGAATAATAAATGAACAAATAGCACAAAGTCAGCTGAATATTCATTACAGAGAATGCATTAAACATTATTGTCAAGGAATCCCCCCTGCCCAGGTTTCCTTTCTATCTTAAAACATCAAAAAAGGTAAAACTTGGTGTGCCAGCTGATCATACATTACAGCCACAAAAAGGAGATTTGGACACAAATAGTGCATTACTAGTTTGGAAAAGGGGTCCCTTTGAATACTTAGGATACAATACTTAGAAACAGAACAGGCAGAAAGAGCAGCTTGGATTGACAACACTTAGTTCCCCCAATATTTAAAAATCAAATAGTTTCCTGATGATCCATCATACGTTGGTGTGAAATAGGCTCTAACAACCACAGTAAGGACTTGCTTGAGAAATATAGTACAAATGAACCGTACGTGTGCCTTAAGGGCGTCCTAAGGTCAAATTAAACAGGTGAGTGAACACTCCTTTATTTTTCCCTGAGGTATCCTGCTATCAGGTGACGTGCATGCTAACTGCTAAATGCTACTCTTCTCTGTGTATACATATCCTAATTGAAGCTCCTCTCCTCCAAAGCGGTAGACGTCAAAACACAACTTAGTATATGTGCGTGACCGGCATATAAAAAAAATCATTACAATTCAATGTTGACCTCACCGGTCTCTTGGCCAAAGATAGCTTAAGCTACACTGACTAGCCGGCTACAAGCACCTGCTTGGGCTAGCAAGCTAAGCTAACGTTTCACAGCAATCACAGCAACAAATCGTTCCGAATTTGGACGTGCAGGCGGCTTTGGGGTAGTTATACAGACAACAACCATACAGCAACCATACAGCAACAAATGCTCTACTGGTGATGTGCGACAAACGGTAGAAATTGCTGGATTCAGGTGTTCTCACTCACCATGTTGATGCAGTGCAGCTGAAACGAACTCTCCTCCGACAACACTGTGCACCCCGAGCCGAAAATCAAGCCGCGAGGAGCACATAAGCCCTTCTTGCAATGGTGATGCAAAAAACTGAAGGGGTTTCTTATTCAAACTGTCACCGTTTCATTGCAGAGATAGATTATATGATCAGAATTCAATGGTTCCAACCTCCGCTCCCAAGTATTTTCAACTGCAGTAGAGGTCACGCTGAAATTTTGGGTAAGCTGTTGTCCATGACAATGCCTGTATCATTGTAGTAAAAGTACGATAGCTCAATAGTGCTCTCTTTGAAAAAATAGACTCAAAACCACAGTAATTAGGTATATTAGATGTGAATTTCCGCTATTATGTTTTAAAGTTGATTTAATATGATATTGATGATTTCATTTTGGACAGGCACATGTAGGACTGCTGTAACTCTGTGTCAGGACCGCAGCAATGGTGAGAGAGCGTGGAGTCGCCACCACCACTACACTACACCTGACAGCTCGGTAGCAGCTTTAGATGTCTGACAGCGGGCAGAAGGGACATAGACGTTAGGTGTCAACGCATCATCATCAATTTATGCTTTACTGATTTGTGTCACAGGTTGTGCTTGTTGTCTCATACTGTGGTCTCTAAATGTGATTTGTGTCTGATGTGCATGTAAACTGCTATCCAGAACCAAGCTATTTGCGTTTCTAAAGGTTACTGTTAAGGGTTGTTTTAAAATATCTATTTCCAGGAAATAGTTCTTAATCTATGATAGCAAACACTAATTTTAATAAAGACTAAAAATGTACAAACTCTTACAACTTATTAGGTCCAACTAAACTTGTGTTTTCTTTGAAATGTTCTAATGAAATGAAATCTTCATCTAGAGCCAGACTTCATGCCGATGAACATTTTCAGTGTCTTTCTTGATAAACACTGGTGTATGACTGAGCAATAAAAATTATACAGAAAAACATGACTGTCTTTTCCTTTTATTTTAGGTAAGAAGAAGAAGAAGTGTATCCTATTGCGTGCAGTGACTTGAACTGATCTTTGCTTCATTTATTTGCATGATTCATTACATTGCTCGTGCTAAGAATGACAGCACTGCTTTGAAATTCAATACTTTACGCGAAACTTGTTATACCTGAAGCAATCGTTTTTGCAGAACAGCTACACATTTGCAAAAGCAGAGACTGATGTTGTACTAAGGATCAATTTGAGTCATTGTTTGAACTGTACGAGAAGTAATCTTAATACTATATACAGTAAAGAAACAAAACACAGATATGTTAACCTAAACCTTTTAATGCAGGGACTTCTGTATGGAATATTTCAATTCAGTAAACCTATGGGTTATCTTTTCCCCCACTATACAAATAAGATTATTTCTGTTTCATCATGTACTGACGGATAGAGATAACCTTGGGTTTTATTTTGTCAGTCAAGAAGTTTTGTTTAATTCCCTTATGACTTAAACTGGTAGTACTTACAGAAAATCAAGGTGCATCAGCTGAATTATTTATTTGCTTTTAATTATCTTCTTTCTCTTCTTGTGTTGCGTTTTATCGTGGCACATCGAGTATCCAGACAGTACTACGTTCAGAAAAAAACTTTCATCACTTGCTGGACATATGAGAACCATGGTGAATCAAGTGAAGCAATGAAGCGCGTTATCTTTACGTGATGACGTTTCAGTAACGTAAAAAAAATGGCGAGAACGTTTCCCTTGCATTTTGGTGAAATGTTACTTTGCTTCAAAGAAAACTAGATTGCATGATTAAAATGAACTGTACGTCGATTATTTTCCCCAGGCCACCCGTTATTTAAAAAAACGACAACTTTAAAGGATAGAAAATGGAGCAAAAAGTTCTTGTTTGCAAGTGTGCAAACTCATTAGCCGCCAATAAACGCTTTACCGTCTGAAAGGAGGGAACGTGGGAATGCTAATGTGGTGGAATAAGCAAGTCGAATAAAGGTTAATAAAGAGGATAAAGACCGTGAAGAAGAGGACAGTACGGGCGGATGCGTCGATATGGGTGAGTAAGCATATTGAGCTGAGTGTAAGATACATCTTTGTGTGTTTGCCTTAAGGAGCCGCTGTGCTTGCCGCTTAGACCAGAGTTTGCGTTGCTCGAAGGCAGGTGCTTGCTAGCTAGAGTTCATCGCTTTTTCCTATTCCAATCTGTGCCGATGTTTTTTTTTTCTTTTTAGCTCCAGCTAGCATTCAAAGGGAATTTCACATCTGCTGTGTGCAATGACTCTGGTTCTAACTCTTGTTGTTTGAGGTTATTTGAATTATCTTTATTGTTTACTTTATAAAGGCCATATTGGGCTTGTGTTGTTCATTAAGAAAAGCGGATAACAAAAGCAGGAAATTCAGGGTTACTGGTTGTTTTTTAATTGGTTTGTAAAAATTCTTATTATCTTTAAATTGTGAAAACACATAGCTAAAACTGTGTTTGTTTATGTTTGCTGTTGAAGAAGCTGACGTATGCATCATCATAGCTGGATTTGCACATGCGCTTTTCTTGGCTCAGCCCACCCTTATTGTAGACCCCCACCCCCAGCGTTACTCACCAGCCCCTCCTGGCATGTGGATGAACGCGCACACTGCAGGTGTGTGCTTCCACACTGTCTCAGTGTTGATTAACATTCTGCCTAGAGGCCTATAGGAGGTGTCTGTAATGATGGCCGCTTTGCTAATAATGATGGCAGCATTGAATGCAAATAAGCTAAAGTGATGTTGTAACTCATATGAGTACAAACAATGACATCAGGACAAATACAATTTTAGCATTTTCAAAATACACCTCTTCAGGAAGGTGGCTTGATGGTGTATTTCAGTATCTGGGTTATTCCATACATTTCTCTCTGATTTTCCTTTCATTTATAATTGAAGGTATTCTCATACTGTACATTGTCCTCGGTGTATTCCACATCACACTCAGCACTATTACTGCTGCTGTTTGAACTCTATTCTCTCTGGAGCTTGTGTTCAGTGTTGTCTGTTCTTTTTAGTCAGGCTTGTTATTTTTAGATGAAACATAATAGCCAGGATCTTCAGTGTACCACGAGAGTTTCACACTCTTTCCTAGTGTTTAATCCATATGACATCTCCTCTGTGCCTGCTAGCTCCTTTGAGTTTCAACTCACAAGTCTTACAATATATATGATGAGAATATTACAGTAAAAAACTCAGCCTAGTCAATCAAATAGACTCATTGTTCAATGTCAGTATTCATTTTTAATGGCAGCTCTTTTTGTGTGAGTGCTGCTACGCATTAAACATCATTTCCTTCTTTTATTAATCAAACAGCAGTTTGAAATGTGTGTCACTGATCTCGGCAGTATACCTCGAAGCAGAGGAGGAAAATAGAACAAAAATCCATGTCAACTCCTCAGCAGTAAGACAGAAATTGTTTCAGAATGTAATTCTCTTTGGTGCAGCGCCTCCTTCACCATTCTCTGTAATCTACAAGAATGCAAATTACAATGCAAATGCAAATACTCCTGAATAATTTATGTGTTGCGTAGAGTTCCTTTACAGAAAGCGGGGGCTTTTTGCTTAAATAGAGTAATGTGGCATTCAGAGCTCACATTTAGTTTATCACAGAAATGCTGCACAGAAACCCATAGTGGGAAGTGTAGATGGGCAATTTAGTGCAGGTTTTCTCAGCATCAGGATCAGAAATCTTGAATGGTGGACAGACATGTCTTTGTCTAGCAAAATAGGCATTTGATTGCCCCTCTTTGATTGCTGTATTGTGCTGACGTAACTACACCATGGTCTGATAAAACAGCAACACCAAGAAAAAAATTACACATAGTCTCCCAAGGTCATAGCTATACTGCAGTTATTTTTAACATTTTATCTAAAAAAAAAAAAAAATCTTTTGCCAAGATGATTATCACTGAGCTTAATAAACTCAACATACTGTAGGTACACGTCATTCAGAGCTGTGTTAGATTCCATTCTTTGTTACTGCAGCTAGCACAGTAAGGCCTTTCAGACTCTATTCAATTGATCAACCTTTGTATTAAAATGAATCACATGCTCATTTGCATTTTGTGTGGAGACTGGGTAAAATACAACAGTTTCAATTAATCACGTCCATATACACGCGCACAAACACTAAGTGTTGTTTCCTTTTTTTTTCTTTTTTGAGAAAAAAGGCGTCTGTCTCCATCCCAACGTGCGGCTGTGTTCAAGTGTCTCCCTCAGCGGTTTTTCCATCAGAGATTGTAATTAAGCAACAGCATTCATGAGTGGCCATGCTCATTTAGCCCGCGTCTGAGCTTAGACAGCTTTAGAGGGATGAAAGAACAAATCCTGGTGGAACAAGGAAATGTATGCTATAGCCAAAGTGAAAACATTGCAGACAGAATAACAACTACTTCAAAACTTTGAGTGAGTAACAGTATGCAGTCTGCCGCTCTTACTTTTCCCCCTGCTTTTCATTTAAAGAACTTTGTGTACCCTATAATTTTTGGTTAAGTGTTTTCTTTCTTTTTTGTACACATCAAGAGAAGTATGACCTTTTAGAATTATTCTGACTTATTTCAGATTATTCATGTGCATTGCAAGGGTAGTACAGCAGTAACATACATCTATTTTATCAGTGGTTTCTTTTTAATGTTTGTTTTTATGCTCCAAAACTAGATGTAATTTTATTTACTAATGTCGCAAAATTTAAATGAGTGTGCTGGACAGGTGGAGCAGCTTAAATTAAAGTTATAATAACAATAATGAGAGCATAAAATGTTGCTGACTTTGTTGCTTTTTATTAATGACAAAAAAAAGAAAAAAGGCTTGAGAATAATGTGCTGTGACACAGCTTCACATAGCAGTGCCAGTCTATGTTCATTTAATTAAAACAGTTATCGATGCGTAGTTAATTCTCGTGCTGTGGTGGGGAGGCTTCCGCGGTAATAAAAATCTTCATTTATATCATAATTATTTTCTTGAGTTTTCACTGTGTAAAAGGCATGATAAAAATCCACTATTCAAAGACTCAAACCAACAAGAAAAATATGAATAGTTAGAATGTGCTTCATGGCTTTACTAGCTTCTCTTTGGTATTTTGATAAACATAGAGTGTTGTACTCTGTGAGGCCTTGAGTAATCAAAGAAAATGTACAGTGCAACCCTTTGATTCAAAACGTCAAATAATTTAAAGCACTCGACGAATAAACTTACACATTAGAATTATAATGCGCAAAAGTGAGTTGGAGCCTTTTTTTCATAGAACTGAAACGATTAATGTAGTCTTTTAAGTAAGAATTACCACATACCGTCGATTTCTTCCTCTGTCTCACATTTAAACAATGCACTGTAAGGCACGGTGGCATGTGCCTGGCATCATATTTGCTTCAGTTAAAAAAAAGCGTGCAATTTACTCACAATGAAACACGTTAATTGTCATTGTGGCTGATGTCGCTGTGTTTTGTTGCGTCACAGTAAATTTTATGAAATGCTTTCTTACTGTATTCAGCCTAAACACCGAATTCAACCAAACAATACAGAGCGCCATTGCGGCACAGGAAAATATTAACGTAGACCCCCCCCTCACATTCAATCAAAAACTGATTTATATCAGAATTAGGCCACAGTTTGTGAATGTGTGTGTGTGTGTGCACAGAAAGCAACAGACACACTGAGAAATAAAGGCAGAGCTAGAGGGAGAGAGAGAGAAGGGGGGAGAGAGAAGCTCATTATAATCAGGCAATTATGCTGGCAGAATTAGAAGCGTCCTTATTTTCTCTTGTGGCAGCCTGAGTGCGGAGACGGTTTTGTAAGTGACTGCAGACTAATCCACGGATATGACTGACTATCCTGTGTTAATATGGAGCATCTGTAGTCGTGTATGACAACAAGATTTGGAGGTGAAAGCCTGTGATTTTGGCTTTTTGGAGAACCGGTGACTCAAGCAAGGCTCCCCAGGTTGTGGGCTCTAATTTGCATTGATGAGGATTTTTTTTTCTCCCTCTCCTGGTTGAGGTTTTGGCTGAGCGCTAGTGAGAGAGACGATGGCAGTTATACACGCCTACAACTCAGGACCATCGCTGTGTACAATCAGTTTCTTCCTAACAGTGGTATACAATAATAACGCATGTTTCTTTGAGACATTTGTATTTATTCTCCTGTGGTTTAGTGTTTGTATTGTTGCTCATTTTGTGTCAGAAATGACGTCAAGGACAGAAGTGTGTAGGAGACAAGGGTGTCGTGTGAATGGATGTTTAACCCTTAAGAAAAAATTTTTTTTTTCTTTCTGTCTTTCTTTTTTTTCAAAAAGCATGTCTCCAAATTAACTTAAAAAAAGTACTGTATAAAATATGATGTCAGGTTTACGATTAATGTAAAAATAATGTGATATGATTTTTCTTTTATAATAAATACAACACAGTTGTAACAAAAGGCTGACATTGCATGACTGTCTGTTAAAAACATCTGAAATAGAGATAACCACAACGTTGTCAGAGCTACGTCAGGATCTGTCACACTTGTGATTGTGCATCAACGGCATGTTAACCCTAAAGACTTTGACCTCATGTCAAGGGTGTTTGACCAGCATTTGACTCTTGACCTCTACCACATGTCTTATCAACCCGCCTGTTAGAGTGTATTGATTATCTGTCCCTTGAGACCAGAAGACTACAATTAATCATTTAGAGTGTTTTGACTTGTTTCCTTAGTTTACACGTGTACTTTAAATGAAATAGCACTTTCCCTCATGCATTTAAAACTTGAGAGGTGACACATTTTATTGCTGGTGACAACAGTTAGAATGAATAATAATGCAAATTTTGTTCTTCGCTTGCTGGTCTACGATAAAAAAAACAGTACAGATAAAACGAGATGTTAAATTTATGCCCTCACAAGGTTCAGACGCAACCCCTCGCTAACCCAATTTCTGCAAACAAAAAATGTCAGAATGGTCGTGGAATGTGCAGGAGGGTCTGTCTACGTGTGTTGGGAGCAGTGGTGGTGGTGGTGGGGTTCAAGATGAAATGGAATGACGACTCCCTGAAAGTTTTCAGAGAAGTGCTTGTGTCTGGCCACGGAACGGGCAGCTGATTTGGGATAGGGTGTTAGCATAACAAAGGGACAGAGCCTGTGAACTTGGGGCACCTTTCGACCCTGGCGCTGTTGGGATGAATGGTCTGTGGGCCTCCCCATAGAGCACCCCCATGGCTAGCCTGATCGTGGCTAAATTGTTAATCAGGGTAATTTAATATAGTTTTCAATATGCCTCATCTCTCATCGCAAAGGCATTCACCATCTCCTCGCCTTCCCGCCCAAAAAAAGACCCCCCCTATTCAAGCAGACGAGACAGGCAGCTGCTGGTCTCATAGGCTTCTCAATGGAAATGTTCAAACATCAACAAGATGAAGGCCTTAGCCCTGTGTTTGTGCTAGCATAGTTATGCACTGGCAGCACTCATTCTTTCCTCAAAGCTTGAGCATCAAGGATTATTCACGTACGCGTGTTAGGACATACACAAACCAAAACTCGTGATTGACAGTGTGTGTTTGCACTGCTCATGGCTCCTGAAAAACTGCAGCTTCATCGACTTGGTTTACACTTAGTGCAAATCCTCATACTTACTTTGACCTGTACTTGGACAATGAGGAAATGAGGCAGCGTCTTAATTCTCTGACATGACAGACAGTGCGTAGCACTCTTCTCCTCAGACCTGTATCAGAGTGAGGTCACAGCGAGCAGTAACTCTAAGTCTCAGGACAGGTTGACGTCAGCTCTCCTGAAGGCTTTGTCCAGAAGCTAAGGTGAGTCATTGGACTCTGGGCCTCGTAGTTTTAGGCAGTGTTAGTTGGACACAGCCAGCCACACACACACACACTCACACACATGCTCACACACAGGGCCTGGGTCCTGACTCTGCTGTCTATAAATACATACTGTAATCGAGAATGACTCAGACACTTCACGGCCCTCTGTGGGGAGGCAGAAGATGGAGTGGGGAGGACAAGACATAGAGGAACAATAGAAGAAAGCTAGCAAGACCCTGTGCTGCTATTATCTCTGGTTTTTACATTTTTGCTTCGAGCTTCATGCTGTTGTGATGGTGGAAAAAATGAGAACAAAGAACAGAAGTAGAGTTTCCTGAACAGGGTCTTGAAATTCTTTTTTGAAACTACGTCACATTAATTAAGGAGGAAAAATTGTTGTCAACATCACAGATTTCAAACAAAAACTTCAACATCGAAACAAATACATTTGCACATTTAACCAGTTTGAAGTTATTTGCTGGATATTTTGATTAAGGCACAAGAAATCTGTCATCCAGCAGTCTATAGAAACTACAGGCTGAGGTGAGGAGTGTTCTGGCAAATACGAGAGGGTGTTTAACTGCAAACGACAGGACAATAAATTAATACATTCAAAGACTTTTTTTGGCTGATTTATTTACCCATCCAGTCTTTTCACGTTTCATGTCACTAGTGTTGTTTTTGTGTACACTACCTTGTCCATTAAAAACACCCAGTTTCTGGTCAGATAATCAGAGTAACAGCTTGTCAATGGTCAACTCCACACATGTATATACAAATAACAGCTAATTAGCTTTACATGAGCAGGCCCTAAGCTAAAACAGACTTGAGTCTTAGGCCAGCAGACTGCGTTCCCCTGTGGGTCATTCAATAGAAATGGTCTGTGTGTACTCTGTCTAAGGCTGTATGCTAATTTATGCCGTGTGACGGGATGATAATTCACACCTAAATCACCAGACAGACCCCCACCAACCCAAAATCCAGACATGTGTCTATGGGAACCGAGGACCCTCTGTAAGCATCACAGCAGACGTATACAAATCCAACCAAGACATATCTGCTCTTTAACATTAATACAGAAAATTGGGGCATTAAAAATAAATTAATTCTCTTATATAAACATTCATATTTGGACATTTATTCCAAATTTTTAGTGCACTTATCAGGTAGCAGTAAATACCTATTTTCCACTCTTATTTGTCAGATTAAACAATATCAACAATGTCACCAACATTTGATTTCATACCCACTGAGCACTAGCCTCATTTTTTTTTAAATATCCTGGAAGTCACTGAGTTCACTTCATACACGCCGGTGGTCCAACTTTCTAAGTTTGAGTGTCACAGTTCTTGTTGTGTGACTAGTGCGACAGGAAGTAGAATTTATCAACATGGAAACAAAGGTATTATAGGCCCCTGGGGGGACAGGGTCTAACAGGGGTCAGGACTGGGAGGCCTTGTCTAGACGGTTTGCTTTTGTGGTTGTAGGGTTTCAGCCTCTTTCGCACCCTTTCAATAAGAGAACTTGACCCGTGTCGAGCTGCCGTGGGACTGGGAGACTGGGAGACATGGAGGGATGGACTGAAGAGATACTGGGACAGGGATAGAAGAAGAAGAGGATTTGTGAAGCAGGGGCGACTCTGTTTTTTAGAATAGTTAACACCACCGGTAATGTGATAAAAAATATTTCAGCTTTGCACTGTGGCGTTTTTTTTTTTTTCCCATAGCATGGGTTGCCAACAGAAAGTCAGGTTGTCCTCCAAGGTGTAACTTCTGTCATCCCAGTCCTTCTTTACAGGTGTGTCACTGCAAACCAAACCTAATATAGAAATAAAGATTTAAAACCAACCAATGACAATACCAATACTCAGACACTGCAGAACACCCATTATACGCCAAATTCAAATCAATCCCTCCTACTCTCTTAGCTCTCGTCTTGGTGTGTATAGAGGGTGCAGGGTGCTGCTGCGGGGCATGGTATAATTGAAAGGCTGAAGAAGAATGCTGCTTGTTTAAACCAACCAGCAGGCAGCGAGGGCATGATGGGAAAACAAAGCCTGAGCCCCAGGAGTGGGTGACACGACATCACTAATGGCGGAGCAGAGAGGAACACTGCCTCTGTTTTGTTGCCCTTAGTCCTTGTGACAGCCAGCAGGTTGAAGATGCTGTGGAGTACAATTCAAGGATCCAAAACTTGAGTTTGCACGGCTACATTTGAGCTTCTTTTAGAGAATCTCTCAGGGATCTCCTGGATGCTACTTCCGGAGTAAATTACTCTTTACAGGAGAAATTTATTGTCACTCATGAGGACAATTTATGGACTACTTTTGAGGAAGATATAGTTTAAAAAGTAATGATCATGGTGGCTTTCTATGTGTTGTTGTAAATTGACTTTTATATTTTCTCCATAGAAAGGAGATCGTATGGAATCATTTTCTTCTTCATGTTATTTCCTCACCCCTTGCTTACCCATATACTGTAAATACACATAGCCACAGACTGTAGGTTACAGGTGATGGAGCAGATTGTAGAGAGCAAAAATAAGCTATTCTATTTATCAATATTGAAAAACTGCAATGTTTCTGAGAGACATCCAATTCACATCCTGTTTTTTTTCCTCTTCCTATGGATGGGAGTTTGACACTGACTACGTCTCAGCAGTGTGAGCTCCAGCAGCTGTGAATTCCCTCAAAGCAAATCACCAGGCATGCCTGTCTCTTATTGACCCACATCAGGAATCCCCACCCACCACCTGCAAGATGGCAGCTCATTTTAGTCCGCAATAAATATCAGTGTTACATATCAATAGTCCCATCAGAGAGGTGGGCAGAAATAGCAGGGAGGAAAAAGGGTTGGATTGAAAAAAGAGGGATGTATGTAAGGAATGAGGGAAGACATAGGTGGGAGAACGGAGAGGGAGGAAGAAGAAAGTGAAGGCTGCTCGTCTGTTTCGGCCCTCTGGTCTCGTGCCTCCTGGGATAGCCGAACACTCTGTCAAGATTCAACACTTCAAAATCAATCACTCTCGACTCGGTACGAGGAGAAAGACCCACACCCTCACACGCATGTTGCACACTCACACACAAACAAATGTATGTTCACACAACATGTTGGAGGCAATGTCTTCTGTCCTGCTCCCAGGCAGCCTCAGCATGTCACAGCAGTGGGTGATGGTAGGTTGTTATGGTTCTGTGAGTAAGAGGAGAAGATGTCAGATCCCCATCACTCTCAAAAACAAGAGAAACCTGCTGGGTAATCCAATTAGCTGCTGAGACTTTCCCAATTGAGGGAACATATGAACCATTAGGGGTTTACACAGTTCTTCAGTGCTTTATGAGTTGTGGAAAGTTGAGGCAGGGTGAGCTGTTACGACTGAAAAGTCACTTCCTGATATAAAATGAGTTGAATTTGCACATCACTCAGTTCAAATGTTCTCAAACCAAGTGTTACATAAGTGCAAACAGGTGGTTCAAAAGAAATCATGTGCACATTTTGCATCAATTCAATCAATCAATCAATTCAAACAACACCAGATCAGGGTGTCCGCGGGGTCTTAAAAAGTATTAAAAGTTGATAAATCAATTTTGGGAAAATTAAGGGCCTTAAAAAGTATTAAAAAGTCTTAATTGTGGATTTATGAGGTATTAAGTTTCATAGGTGTTCAAGCTTTGACTCAAAAAATATCCATGAATATTTATTTTCCTCCTTGCAACTGTTCCCTGATTGGGACGTTAAACATTCAGCCAATGAAGTTATAAAATAGAAGAGAATAGAAAATAATAGAGTTACTTTATTGATACCAAACTGGAAAATTGTTGTTAACTGCAGAAATCCATGGAGTCAGTAGAAATATACAAAAATAAATAAGAATAGAATAAAATAAAAAAAATACAAAAAGACTTTAGTTACAATAAAATACAACAATAAGGATTGTGAGGGGTATAAACACCAGCTATAAATTAACGTCATTTCCAGTTTAATAAAGAGAAATTAAATACAACATTAAAGCAAATCACACAATCTCAGGCACATGTCCTAAATTTTAAAAATGATTAAATAATTTCTCATTTTCTTCAGCAAGCTGGCCTTGAATAACTGCTGTTTCTTGCTGTGGGAGTGTCGATAAACCTGCCTTTAGTTTCATTTGTTCTTTCAAGCTTTATTCCTCCTTAGCTTACATCATTTCTGTAAAAATGTAAACTACAACTGTTAAAAAGTGGATGCCAACAACAACTGAAAGTTATGATAAAGTCTTAAAACTTTTTTAAAGGTTTTTGAAAAAGTCTTAAAAAGGTATTGAAATCAACCTCAGGATTTTAGCAGATACCCTGCCAGCCTGGTCGGTGGTGTTGATGAAGGGAAGCGTCCAATTAGCCTGTCTGGTAAATGACACATAACCAATACACAATAGGGGTGCACCAATCACAATTTTCTGGCCAATCACCGATCTTTAAAAATCCTGACGTGCCGATACCAATTTGGGACGATACCAATTTTTATTTTTCATTTTCTATAACTGACAGCATGCACCTTCAATTTTATTGAAAATCATTGAACAATACAGGTGAAACAATAAAATCTTTATGTTTTACTTTAAACAACCAATAAAGTGTCCTGAGTTTTACATCTCACAACACAACAATGGCTGGCTGTTAGACCTTCCCAAAGTATAAGATCAGTTTTATATGTAAGGATGGGCTGATCACCGATCACCCAAAATTAAGGAAATTTGCACAGATCGTGTGCAGGACTATTTCACGATGGAACCATAGCTCTATAACATACATCTTGTTTCAACTTTTAAACCTATTTTTGGTAAGAATTCAATCAGTTTTGGGCAGAAGTTTCAATTTGTAATCTTTAGTTATTCTAAAAATTGCTTCAGCCCTCACCAACCTTGAAAACTCTGATCAAACTTGAGTTTGTCCTGAACCAGATTTCAGGCATGTGCTTAAACATGCTGTTTTTCAAAGTGTATTCATATCCTTGAATTGGATTTGATAGTATTGTAACGTTTTAAAGTTTTACACCTTTCAGAGAAATAACCACAGTGTTAAACGCACACCAAAGGTAGCTGCAGTAAGACCTCATTTTTCTCACCAGGAAGTTTGCAGACTTGGAGCTCTGTATCTTGTCTTCTTCTGGGATCATGGGGCTGGTAGTACTTGTGAATCTTTTTCCAAACAAAATAAGATAACACAAAGTTCTGCTATCCGTAGATAAAAGTGAAATACTGTGCCTTCTAGCAGAAAAAGTGGAATGTGTCAAAGAAGGAGCAAAAAAAGTTCTATCATATAATAGAGTTTAAAAGTCTTTACTTCTCCTCACCAGCTTTACCAAGGTCATGTTCTGTACCAAAAACACCGTAATACAAAAAAAGACTATTTCTTTACGACTCTATCTATAATAAAATTCTACACATATTTTCTCTAACCCCCAGGAAATCAATCTAAAGTGAGTGTTATCTGAGATTTACGTGGTTCCCAGATGCTTTTGGTGGATTCAGTTGTACTGTAAAATGTAGAGGTAGCTGCATTAAGATGCTAGGAAAAGCTCTTTATGCACATCTGCACATGCTTCAGTCTGTCTCTTTTGAATATCAGTCCAAATTAATTTAGCAGCTAGTGCAATAAAACTTGATCCATAGTGAGCTGTTTCCTTCATGGATTAATTCATTTTGCTAAATTATTGTTTTTGGGTTGAAATCTGAAAGGAAGTGTAACAAAAGTAGGTGACTTTAAACCTGCTGGTTTTCTTGTCGTGTCTGGAGCAACAGAGGAATAACTGTAACTTGTTTGGCGTATAGTACAGTAGTCTCTACCCTCATAATGGGATGTTGAGTAAAGATAGCTTGTCATTTATTTTTTTAGTTTGATGAATACTGTTGAAAAACCTGCAATGCAATCCAAATAAAATCTTGGTAAGGTTGAAAAAAGTTCTTAGAAATGACATAACCCACTTCTTACCATTGCAACATGTAAAATTGTGCTTAATAAAACTACTTTGATCAATCCATACTTTAAATATCCGACCCCTGTTGAGATCCACACAGTAGCAAAAGTTGTGTCCTAGTTTGAAGGATGCATTTCGAGACTGATTGCGTCACAACAGTGTGTCCCAGTTTTGATTGCTCCTTCAAGTGCTGCTGACTTATGCATCTCTCTTCTCCTTGGCCACAGAGCATACGTTCAGTGTCTCCTCCATGGCCTGACCCATCCCTGAATCAAACAAGAGGGTGGACTCATAAGTGGCAGAGGAGTATGCAATGTAATCTTAATTAGGGATGCACGATATTATCGGCACAATATCGGTATCGGCTGATAAAAGCTTAAAAACACGTTTATCTGTATCGGCAGATATGAACATTTCTGCCGATATGCACAGCCGATAAGGTGCTATTCAGTTAGGATTATTATTATTTTCCATCTAAAAAATAAGCTCCTTAAATAAAATGTAGCACTTCATTTATTTGCACTGCAGAGCTCTGTGTCTGTCACCAGGTTGTTACAGTAGCTCTAAAATAATCAAATGCTACTTGGTTATGTTTAAAAATGCATTGTACATTTAAAGTTCATGTAATCTAAAGAAATTATTTTTCTGTATTTCAATACTGAATGTCTTGAGTTTGAAAAAATAATACATTTCTTATTTATGGTAAAATCAAACGTTATTTGTCTTGTTTTATGTGTGTTTCTTAAACAAATAAGACCGTCACAATAAGAGTAACATATAAATGCCAGTACAGGATAGACTTAGCTTTCTTTACAGTGAAAAAAACAAACAAACTTGTGATTATCGGTATCGGTATCGGCCAAAAGGGGTTTCGATATATCGGCATATCGGATATCGGCAAAAATCCAATATCCTGCATCTCTAATCTTAATTTTTGTTTCAACTCATTGGAACAGCTATCATCACCCACGTTAAGAAACAAGGAGTCGACAAAGGCCTCCAAGAGGTGAAGTCATGTGGTATAACACGTTAGCTGGTTTTCCACCAACAGGGGATGTGCTAAAAAGTCCTTGCAATGATCCACATGGGCTACACAAGATGCTCCCAATGTTTATCTTGACCTTAGTTTCCAGCCGAAGCCTTGGTCTCCTGAAGGTTGATTATTAAGGGCGTTAAAATTGTGTAGCTGTGTGGCAATGGTGAAAGACCTCTTGAGAATACACAACAATTTCCTTTTGAGTCAGAGCAGCTTTGTCTAATTGGATGGACATGGCTTTTAAAGAAAACTGAAGCAGTACAGACCAGAAGCCCACAGGCACTACTTTTGAAGTTCAGTGTTTTCTGCCAGCAGCAGGTGTGTCCAGATATTTCACACCAGATTCTCTGTTGCATCCTTCAAGTTGATCCGAAGACATGTTGTAGCTATTGTTGCACTCACGAGACACTTTTTGTTGTTGGTGTTTCCTTTACTTTGCTAGTTACCTGTAGATGTGACACTGGCTCCAGGGCATCCTTTGTCTCATCACAAAAGCCACTAGCAGTTGATACAAACATCATTGGACACTCTCGGAATACACACCATCTCACCTGTCACACTGCAACGATCACATTGACAACTTGGTGCAAACATAAGGTGTAAAAACGTAAACAGACACAGCCATCAGTTCTGATTCCTGTCCCATACGACCACCGATATGTGTGTTTGTGGTTGAGTGCACTTGTGCTGCTTTATGTGTTTGTGAGCCCACAGTGTGTGAGCCTGTCTGTCTGTCTTTCCGTCTGTGAGAGGATAGGTGGAGGCCATCTTTCATCTCTTGCTGTGATCAGATATTCTACATGATATGATATGATGATACAGGCCCAATTAAGGGATGGGGTTGTGTGAAAAATGTGATGACAGGGCAAGTGGAAGACTAGACTGTGATCTGACATCTGAGAGGGGAGAGCTACAAGGGAGGGAGAGGGGAGAGAAAGGTAGACAGAGAATGGGTGAGGGCGGGGGCAGGCGAGGGGGACAGACAGGACTGAAAGACAGTTGTAGGAAAAAGGGAAAGAGTGATGCTGGTGAAGGAAATGAAGATGAGATGGTGTGAGAAAATATAGTCAGCCTGAATGTTAAGTAGGGCAGGACGGAGAGAATTAATATGATTAGGAAGGAGAAGAAAGGGGAGAGGCACAGAAAGATGAATGGAGAGTGATGAAAGATGGAAAAGGGAGAAAAATTAGGCTTCTTTTCCTTAAGAAACAATTTGTCAAAAACGTTACAGATCCTGCTTCTGAGCATTTTTTTTTTTGAGTAGAATTTTTTGGGAAACTTTGACAGGAAAGAGAAAGATTATTTTTCTTCTAAAAACACAACCCTGAGTAAGAAAGAAGACTTCCAGTTTCTAATTATTGTTTCTTACATACTGGGCTGATTTGATAGACACAAAGTAGTACCCTGAAAACAGCTCAAATTGTGAAATAGAGCTGATATGTAACAGGGGAGCTTCTGGGTACTGTCTGAAATCTGTTTCCCCACAATCCCTAAGTCAGTCTGGATTAACTACAACTGTGTCAGGTGTTGGATTTTGATCAGGACGCACACTGCTTTGATCACTCTGCCTGCTTTTATCAGCACGCATGCTCTTTTCATAACCAAATAGGACCCAATTATGTCAAGCACATTGTTCTCTACCTGGAGTGCCAAAGCAGTACACAACAAGGAGGAAATAACTCAACTCAAACATCACCTCAGGGGAAAAAAAGCTTTTATTTAGCTGTCAAAAAGTATACTTGTTAGACTCCATCAAGTACAGGTTATAAATACAGCTTATACAGGTAGCTCTCTCACGTATATAAATGATAAAATGTGATGCAATAACGCAAGGTCACAGTTTTTGTTTGTGACAGGAATTTAAAAAGATGTTACTGTAATTGCATTTTGAGGTGGCAGGAGTTTGAGGTCAGGTCCAAGTGTCGAAGGGAGCGATGAAGCATCGTGGACATCCTGAAGCTCTGTTCCTTCGTCTCAGGAAGCCTCAGGGTACCTAAAAAAGAGAGATATTGACATGATTAAAAACTATTTGTGGACACATTCAGCTGATAATCACAAACCTAGTAAATATCTAACCAGAGGTCAGTGAAAAATAATCCTGAGCACTTCTAACAACTTCCCCCAGAGACATGATGAAGGGTCTCACAGCGAGTTGCTAGTTACAGTTTCATTCACCTAACCTCTGTGTGGAGTTAGCCTTTGCTAAAGCATGAGGGACAGCACTTGTAGAGTTTCATCACATCCCAAAGCTTGATCCTCGAATGAAAGGAATCCAGTGAGCTGTGAGTTCCCAGTGTACTTGACAGTGACAAAGGCCCTGACAATAGCCGCTGACATTAGTCCCCCTCATATCACGCTGCACTTTCCTCCCATTGTTCACCCTGCACTTCTCACATGTATTGTCTTACGTGATATCCTTAGAACCTGATAAGACGCCCGCTGAAGGTTTTTTGTAGCTGAGGACACAGGCCTGGGAGTGTCTCAGGGTTACAGCTGCTTATTATTCTCTCATAGAGGAGACTGGGAGACTGTAGGGTCTGGGGAACGCCTTATCGGATCCCCTTTACACCCCTCCTAACCTGGGTTACCTGCTCCTCCAGCCCTCCCTCCATTACTCCTGCCATACCTGACACTCCCTTCCTCCTGAAAGACATTATGGTATTACATTTCCTCCAAACTATAGAGCCTGCTGAGAAGCACGGGAGGTATTCTGGGGCCCAATATGAATGTATAGCCTGTACAGAACAGCTGGGGTCATTTGAGACTGTTAGAGTGTCTCAGTGGCTCTGCTAAATCTTCAATCTGTGGTGTCATTGTCTACATCCGACACAAAGGCCGAGCAGCACGTCATTTTAGGATACTGTTTCTATATCATTTTTTCCCTCTCTGGAAATGATTCCAAAACCTGAATTTGTGCTGATAGGTACCCCTCAATACCACTGTGAGAAAAACCCTGGGTTTCTGTATATTTGCTGTCAATTCTCTGTTTGCTGGCTTAGAGTGAATGGCTCAAAAATGTCCTTTGTGATGTAATAGAATCATTTAAAACTAAGAAAATAAATGTGACATTTCTCCACCTTATGTCCTCTTAATGTTGTGTTCACACCAGACACAATTAAGGTAATTCTCATAAATGAACAACATGTTAAGACACGATTAGACACCAGTTCATGTTGGTCAACACAAATGACACAAACTGCACCAATAAGAACACAGTTGTACACACAAATGATGTGATTTTGGCAAGGATAAAAACATCAGATCTGCAGTGAATCATTTATACAACAATGGCTGGTATGTACAGAGATCTCAGAGATATCAGAGATAGTGAAATATGATGTGTAGAATGGACTGGTGGGGATTTATTTATCTGGAGATAGAGGGAAAAAATTGCCCAGAACTTTATGACACCACTTGCATTTCTTTTCTTTCTTTTCTTTTCTTTTTTTAAATAAATCGTGTCATTATAACATGGGATCTCGCTTGGAGGAAAGTGAGTAGGAGGTTGGATTATTTAAGTTGTAAAAATCTTTTTGTCTGTAACTTGATTCCAGCTGTTGGTTTAAGCAAGTTCTGACACAAGTTCGTGTTGGCGTAAATGACGCCAATTATGGGGCTCTTATTGCTCAACTGGAGTGGGTTATTCCTGCAAATTAAGCACGTATACCATGGACTGTATAATATATGGACAGAGTCTCTGCGATGTCGCCCGCCTGTTCCTGATACAGAATAATGAAGCCAATCATCAGCAGGGGCCATATTGAAATTGCTGACTCAAGGAGTGGGTTTCGAGCCTCTTCACTGACAGAGATTTGGAGTGCTGGACCTGTCAGTCATGTGAACTGTGCCTCTGATTGGACAAACACCTGATTTTAATATCTACTAAACCAATAATTTATAAAGAAAATCACCCTCAGTACAGTGTGTGCTGATGGTGAAATAAGCTATTTGGACCCAAGCTGTTTTTTGAACCAGGCTGGAAATATGATTTAATGCTGGAAAGTCTTTTTTTTTTTTGGCTTGGTGTGTATGTGATTCTCGGTCTTTTTGCAGCCAGCCTCAAGTGGACACTGAATGAACTGCAACTTTTAGCACTTCTACGACTAGCTTCAATTTTTTTGAAAACTGGTTGTTGGCCCTCACTGTAATGCAAAACATTCAGGCGTGTAAATAAAAAAAAAAGTAAATGATTTTTAGATGCTTGATGTTAGCATGACAAAAGTGTGAGGCCTTTAGTTTTTAAAACTTAATCTGCTCTGTTTAGTGTTTTGGTCCCAGCTCAGCTGGACCAAAATGAATGTTCTGACATTATATTCACAGCTGCTACTGGGACAGGGACAAATAAGCGTTGGTACCAAAAATATGCTTTAAACTTATTAAAATAACATGTTAGATGTTTGTTTATTGTTTGTTTAAATGTGTAGTTTGCATTTCTGTTGGTGTCATAGAATTTCATATGATATTTATACAATTTAGACCAACTAAAGAATCAGTCTTGTTAAATTGTCAAATTATCAAATTAAGAAGCCACAAAAGCGTGAAAAGTATTAAAAAAATAACTCTCCAAGAAGTTATGCAAGTGTACTGATGAATTAAGTTATTTGTCATGAAATTTCATCTCAAAGTTTATTTTTAATATTTCATTTCTAAATGTGATGATATGGGTTTTTTCATACTGAGCAAGTCAGTATGCTGTAGTCTTCAATGTTTTCTCTCATTTTTTGGGTCAGTTGGTCTAAAACCCTTTTATTTTGTTTTATTCCTTACAGTGTAGTAGACTGATAAAATCATTTACAGTAACTTTTTTGCGCAATATCCGATTTTGTATGAGAAACATTGTTGACACCAACTGACATTTATCAGTTTCACCATTTAACCACGTCTTTCCTTTCGCTACCACACATTGTTTTTGTCTGCTGTTGGTGTTAGCAAAAACAGCCAAAAATCAGTCCATCTTTGATGCTTTGAAATGATCATTCCTGCCAATAGCCATGCTGTCAGACATCAGATGGTTGAAGATGATTGTTGAGTATTCTTCTGTTATGTTATGGGGGAAATATTTATATCACAGTTAATCTAGAGTGCTCTTGTTTCAGGATAAGGAGTAAGTTTAGTGGTAAATGCACAGACTTCTACATGTTGTTACTGGACCCAGCATTTTTTGGCAAAACTGGACACATTCTGTGTCACTGGTTTCCTTTTCAGAGCAACTCCCCCCATGACTTTAATAGAATTGTTTTTTGGAGATATTTCCAACAGAAGATTTATATTGCCAGACACTTAAAATCTCTGAAACAACAGAAGCATTTTTGCAACTTGTTATAAGTCAGCAAATTTCTGATATTTCCAGGAATTCTGAATAAAAGTAGTGTTTTGGCTAGGCTGCCTCTTTGCACAAATTTCTGTGATGTTAGGTTGACAGTACAGAGCAGTTCAGGGTTGGCAGGAGGTCCCTGGGCCATCAACAGCCAAACTAAAAGATGAAGGGAGGTGGATTCAGACAACTCGAGCTCAGACCTCTGCCTGCTGCCCGCTCACAGCACCTCAAGGGCACACACACACTGCACTGCCTGGCCTGCCTGTCTATCTGTGGCAGCTGATCTTAGTCAAAGCTACATGTGCCCCTCTATGCATCCTCCTCAACCTCTCTGCAGACGCTGCAGTTTGTAGCCTGTATGTGAGGATGATGTACACAATGTGTGAGTGTGTGGGCATGTGTTTCTATGCACATCAGCCCGAGGCTTTGCACTTGGCTGTGAGTATGTTATAATCTGGTTACATCAAGCTATGAATGCTACAGTCATTAGCTAAACACAAAAATCTGCTCTTAATGGGTGTTAAGCATGTCAGCAATTTTACAGTTAGATCAGACTGATTGCTTTTAGTTTGTGATTTAAAAATGCCTGATTAACCTTTTTTTTCCCAGGATATGCCTTAAAGTTGAGGTATTGTCAAAAGATCCTCAAGCTCTCAAAATATCTAGAATTTAAATGTATTATTTACTACTTTTGCTGCTCTAGTTTTGGAGATTGCTCAACGCCACTAGACCCAGATTTTCAGAGTAAATCTGCACACATGGATAGTTGTCATGCTCTCCATCACAGTGTGCATTTATGCAGAAAAATACTGAAATATTTGGGAGTGGTCTCCCCTCACCCACAAAAAAGGATTTCATGTCAAAGTCTCCCATGGGAAATTTGACAAAGGCAGAAAGTAGAGCTTGGTGTTGCCCCAAGTCTGATAACATGGTAGAGGAGTTGTATGCCTTGCTCTCCTTCTGCTAACTACTCCCAGTAGACTGCAGTCAGATGCATCCTCTCGCCATGAGGAGGCAACTGATGCTGCTGCTGATCTGCGGAGAATAAGACTCGACTGAAGCCTGTCTGAGTTGGGAGAGACTGCTTATACAGGCTCGGTACAGGAACACGATGCATTCACATGCATTAATGCATGCGGGTACAAACGTGTGCTCATACTCTGTGTAAGAGTACTTTATTTACAGTATATAATTTCGAAGTGGAGTAGGTTTGGAAACATTCTTGGAGACAGACTTGGAGCGAGAAATAGACACACATATGGAGACTGTGTGTACAGAAACATGACTGACACACACACAAACACATCACACCACCATCTCATCACCTCCCTTTCTTTCCTTCCCTCCCTATCCATCTATGTCTGTGCTTCTGAACCTGAGGGAGACATATTCTTTTTCATCTGTCAATATGGATGGAAACAGACATGTTGAAAACACACAACAATGGCCTCCCCAGCACCGAGGAGGCTCTATGTTTTGTATGCTTGAAGCACTGCATTATCTCCTAAGTGTCTAGCAACCCCAGTATAGTTAATAATGGATGCTCCTCTTCCTTCTGAAATACCCCCTTCTTTCACTTCAGGGACCAGTCATGGTTTACCTGTATAAATGCCCTTTCTGTGTCTTTGGAGAAATGGATAGCACTAAAGGATGTGGGTCAGACGATTTCATTAGCACAGCATTTCTCTCTGTGTCTCCTTCAATCAGCCGTTTGACAGAAGCAATGTCACTCAAAATGTCTTACAGCCACTTTTATATGAAATTCTGGGAGAAAAAGGATGCAGAGACTGCTGATCCATAGCAGGGACTTTGTAAAATATGGCCCATATAACAAGAGGGCAGGGTGGTAATGCTTGAAAGGAGAGCATGTAGTCACCTCTGAGATCGGCTGAATATCCTTCACGTCTGTAGCTCGGAGGGTCCAGTCCTGATGCTGATTTTTCTGGGTCGTGATCTGCAGGGTCCTCATCGTACCTAGAAACAAAAGATTGGTTTAATGTAAGAGCTGAAGATATATACGTGCACACTCTGACAAACAAATTGTAAAAAAGAGCTGTACATGTTCAACATGACCTGCATATGATCAGCCCTCTTTGCCTCATTGGATAATGCTTTTTGACCTACTTGTTTCTCTAAGCTTTGTACAGTTAAGTCGAATTGGACTGGGCTATTGTGTGCCACTTTGTAACTAAGTCTCCCTGGTCCCCCTCCTCCCATTCATTCTGGGGGTTACACAGAAAGAGTTTCAGCTATTGTGAATTATTTACTCGATTCACCATTCGGGCCTTTAATCTCTGAGCAAATGCACAGGCAGCTGGGGTTAAAAATACACTCCCACAGGATCCCAGTTGACTCAGTGCATGTGCATGTTTGAGTGGGCAGGTGTATAGTAGGTTGAAAAAAAAAAAGTGTATAACCTGTGACACATGGAGCACCTTTCGCTCTCTGTTTTTCTCAGACACACACTTGTGCAGGAAGTCATCAGTGCATCATTATGGTGACACTTTCTGTGTGTGAACCCAGGCTGTCCCAGGTGGGATTATTATAACAGAGTCTGATCTGTGCAGGGATACGGGTGTGAGAGTGTGTGTGTGTGTGTTTGTAAGGGATGAGCTGACTCTTGACCTGTTCTTTATGACCTGAGCAAATGTTCTGGCACATCCTGTCTTTGTGGAAGCACCAAACATACAGAAAAAGTATAAAATGTGAGCAATTAACAGAGAGGCTTTTTACTCTGCAGTTGTGTCTGACATAGGGATGGGTACCGAATTAGGTACTTTTATAGGTACCGACCGAATTCCGTCAAAAGTACCAGGTACCAATTCACGTAAAATCAAAAGGTACCATGTTTAGGTACCTAAATGCATCCTTGTTACTGTGAGGGAGTGGAAGAGTTTGAGATTTTTCCATGCTGGACATAATCACAGCATTGCAAGGTTATATATTGAGGAATAAATGTGTCAAATGGAAAAAAGACATGTGTTTTATTTCCAAAGAAATTGAAATTTTTACTACATAAACACAAAAAAAAGTACCGAAAACTGGTACCGTTGAGTACCGGTACCGATTGCCAGGTACCAGGCGTCGGTACTGTATCGCTTCGAATTTAAAAGGTACCCATCCCTAGTCTGACAGAGACTGTACTTCCCTTATTTAAGAGTGTGTGTGTATGCAGGGGGTTTATTCATGTTGAGGCTGAAATACAGTTGTGTATGATACATATCCGTCTAGCAGCGTCTATGTCTGGCTGTGTGAATATTAATGTCACTGAGATGTGTAGACCTTAATAGATCTGCATACACACACACACAC
Organism: Halichoeres trimaculatus; assembly: GCF_033239565.1. Taxonomy (NCBI): domain Eukaryota; kingdom Metazoa; phylum Chordata; class Actinopteri; order Labriformes; family Labridae; genus Halichoeres; species Halichoeres trimaculatus. The sequence goes on from NW_027437183.1 coordinate 25,917,723, forward strand.
ACACACACACACTCACACCAACACTCCTTGGCCATGTTGCCGTGATATGTCCCAGGCATGCAGCAGTGTTGTCATGGATACCCCCAGACACATCCGCCATCCCATAAGCGGGGGGATGCTGAGCGCTTCAGAGGGGCCGGCGCCAACCCCCCCACCAAAACCCTCAACCCCCTTCCTTCTATATCCCCTTCCCCCCCGAAAACTGAATCCCTGTCCCTTATTCTCCCAGAAAGCTTCAGAAGCGGTCTCTGCTGCTGGTCAACAGGCCTGTGAGCACACAGTGGACGACCATGAGCTGTACAGCTGAAACATGGATGCTACATTAAAGCATCAGTCATGGGCTGAAAGTAAAGCTCTGATAAAAACACCTGAAATAGTTGTCAAATCAGGGAAGAGAATGACGTTTGTGTGAATGCGTGTTTGGCTGTGTGTGTGTGTGTGTGTGTGTCATCCCTCAGGGCTGTGGTTAAGCCTGTAGTTTATCCTGAACTGATCCTTTTCATTAGCCATTATCAATATTTCAACATCCCACTTGCTTTAATGGTTTAATGTGAGCAAAGCGTCAATCCACACACATTCACGCTGACACACACACTCTACTTAATAGCGTTCACTCTCTTGGCCTGCGCCCAGTGCCGCTGAGGTGAATATAGATGTGCAAACGTGCACATAACCCAGTCAGTGCACCTAAAGCTTTCAAAGTTGAATCCCTATCAATGTAGAAAACCATTTAGCACCACCAGGCAGCCACAGGATCCCTTGATTTAGAGTGGAAATCATTTATAATCCCCCTACAAAAGTCTGTTTTTACTGTATTTCAAGTTATATTCCCAATAAAAGGGCACATCAAATCCTCCACTATGAGGTGAGGAAATGAAAGGGTTAATCTTTTATGACGCGTCCCCTCCCCATCCGTGCTTTCTTTCGCCCTCCCTTTCATATTCTCCAGCATGGCAGTGCTCTGTGGCTGCACATATGCTGAAAAAAAGGAATCCTCTTTGATTGGAAGGCTAATTTGAAGTGTCAATTATTCTTATGCAAATGAGGTTACAGTTTCTCACATCTGAAATGGGTTTGGGGCACAGATGGGTGTGTCGTTGCATGTGTGTGTGTGTGTGTGTGTGTGTGTGCCTGTACAAATCCCAAACATACAGCGCCATTCCAGCCCCCACCTCCCTCCAGCCCTATACTTCTTAGGGAAGAAAGCTGACATACAAAGACAGGCGGCATAATGGGACGAGGATATTTGCATGCACATTGTCCACGCTGAACGGCAAACAGATCATAAATTGAGAACACAATGCCAAAACAGTTACAAAGGTGTAGGAGTGCAAGTCAGCGCCCAAACCAGTCGACAATGCAGCAGCATGGTTCTATGTTGTAATGTAAATAATGAAATGATGTTGGGTAAACAAGAACACAACAAGAGCTTGGATGTATCACGGGAAAGTATTGTGAGCAAACAAAACAATTTACTAAAGGTTTTGTCACTGAAACGCTTTCCAGCAGATCCTTTTTTTTTCATAGCTACTGCCAAGGCAGAGGTGCAAGTGAGAAATATAATCCTGGAGAAAAGAGGTACAAGGGGATCTTGTTTAAAGAAAAAAGGAGTGAGATAGAGGAGAAATTTAGAGCAGCAGAGTGTGCCTAAAAGCATATGTTCATGTCTAAGTACAGTGTGAATGAGTGCACGCTTCTCCTCCTTATGGTAATTAAAGCTCCGGACTCCAACCTGAATCTGGATGAGAGATTTAGCCGGACAAAGACGGACAAAGTGTGGATGAAAAAGAGGAGACAGAAAAAAAAGAAGTAGACAGACAGAGGATTCTACATATAGACTCTGTTGTCTGACCCTCTCAGCTGATGTGGTTCAAGTCAGGAAAAAAAGCCTTTTCAGGCCCAAAACAGGATCAAACAACCTGCTGTGGAGTCTGGTTACACCATAACAATGGCTTACATTCACTCTCAGCCTCAGCACACAAGCCTTTCCCTCAAAGGGTGTAGAGGGAGAGAGGGGTAAGTCTGGTTTTGGAGGGTGGGTGCGTACGGGTTTGGAGGGGACTATAGCGATATCTTAGACGATAATGGTGTTGAGCAGATTAGATGGTATCAGTGTACCATGTTTGTTTTCAGCTGTCTGCTTCAGGAGCTCCACTGAGATCCATGGCTAACACCGCCGGCACTCTCAATCTCAAGGAAACTTTAAGATATTGCTGCAGAAAGCAAAGCGCTTTGATGGATAGCAGTCAAACATCCATGATAACTACAGATGGAGGAAGAGAGACACGCTGAGGACAAATCAATGTCTATTAAGTCAAACGCAGGACCGGACAGAAAACTTGCAGCTGTCATGACCAGTGATTGTTTAATAGAGATACTAGATCCCATTACCTCCTTCTCGATTTCCATACTTTGACAAATGCACTCTCTAAATCTCAGTATCAGTTCAATTCTCCAAAAATGTGAAAGCATTGATTGGAGACTTTGCTGGTATTATTACACTCAGCTTGCACGTCACTGTTTTTGTTATGTTCACACTGGAGATGAACACATGCAGTTGATCAACTGTTGTCACCCTTGCAAGTCAGCAGCAGAATTGTTCGCTAGTTGAATGAATTATTAATATTTTTATGATCGTAGGTTCACAACAATTCCAGCGTGTTAGCCTGAGGAAGGAGTCTGTGTTTTAGTGCAATGATTGACCCAGGTGACTGGCAACATCCACTGAAAACAGAAATAGCCTCATCAGATGTGTTTTTTTAATGAAAAACTAAACACAAGAGATTTTGAAGGATTCTTTAAATCCTTTTGTAACAGCAGTTAACTCATGCGGGAAAAGTCACTGGTTAACAGGGTAACTTATAAAACCATGACACCAGCTACCACTGCATACCTGCTACATCTGTGTCAAAGTTAATAGTTAAATTAACCCTTTATGACCTACCATATCAAGTCTGCCAGAGCATATCTTTACACTTTTACATGCTGTAGGGTCATTTTTTGGATAAAACTCTTGCTATACATCAACACAACTCTTATATACTAAAATCCTAAATACATAGTGTTGTCCAGAATAAGCACATAAATTGCTCAAATGTGCAATAAACTGTAAAAAAAAAAAAGAACATTTACACCTTTATTTTCATGACAGAAATGTCATGGCTTTTTCCCTCAAAAATGGAAGTGTAAAAAAGTGTGATGACGTGTATTCAACATGGGAAGCGACGTGAAGGAAACAGCGCTCTGAGATGTGTTAGAAACACAATATAAAAGTGTAACTCCCCAGATTTTATTTTAAAAAAGAAAGATCGATCGATCTTATCTGGTGTCAAACCTACTGCCAGTCAAAACTTAAGATGCAAATCGTAGTGCTGGTGTTACACTGGGTCGCGTAAGGTTTATACTGTGGTCAGGACTTTCACCAGAGCTTATTGGACTTACCAGTTTTACCAAACTAGATGATACGTGTGTGTAGGGATGGGTACCTTTCACATTTGAAACGATACGGTACCGATGCCCGGTAACTGGCAGTCGGTATCGGTACTCAACTGTACTAATTTCTGGTACTTTTTTGTGTTTATTTGGTAAAATATATTGATTTGTTAAATAATAAAGTATACATTTTTTTCAATATAAAAACATATTTATTCTTCAAAATATAACCTTGCAGTGCTGTGTTCATGTCAAGTATGAATAATCGCCAACTCTTCCACCCCCTCACAGTCACAAGGATGATTTTAGGTACCTAAACATGGTACCTTTTGATTTTACATAAATCGATACTTGGTACTTTTGACAGGATTTGGTCAGTACCTATAAAAGTACCTCATTTGGTACTCATCAGCATACATACAGCAGCTCAGAGATACTTAAACATTCTCTGTCATTGTTTTGTGGCTGCAGTTTTTTCTGATGGCTGATCATGAGTTTTCCTGTATCTTAGAATTACAATGTTATGCATTGACATATGATGTTATTTATGGGGGTGTATGTTCATTATGCACATCACAGCCACTCCGCAGCCCGTTAAATAGACCACAGGAAGTATGATTTATAGGCTTTACACCGATCATATCAGCTATATCGGATCGGCCGATATTTGCCATTTTTGTTAACGATGAAGATCGGTCATCATGTTATAAATCACCGATCAATCAATGACGTCATGGTCGTGTTTAATCTGTCTCATTTACTCCAAACTAGTTTCACAGCATCGACATGTTTATTTGTTTTTATCAGAGAGCAATGACTCATGATTAAAAAAACTGTTAATTTCATGGATGTATATGAATGTTTTGAGGCAGCTAGGTTTTATTTGCACTGGAGTTACTCTGTGACTGTTAATTTAATTGATATGCTGCAGTATGTTTGAGGCAGCATTACTGTCCCTAATTTGCAGTATTTACATGTTACAGGAAAGTAATTAATTACAATAAAGAAATTTAACTACTATAAGTTGTGCTAATTATTTTTGTCTTGGGTTATATTTTTGATTGTCCAAACTGAACTTAACTGAACTTGTCAGTCCTTAAATGCCCTCCAGAGGTCATTGATGTTTAACCCTTGTGCTTCAGTCGGATTGGGGGATGGCAAGATTGATACTTAGGAAACAGCACACAAGTATATATGTACATAAACAAGTAGTTTAAATATTGCTCCTCACATGATCGGATCGGTTATCGGTTTATTTAAACTCACTGATCAGTGATCGGCCCAAAAATTGTGATTGTGTAAAGCCTAATGATTTGGACTGTTTAGCTATGTTGAATATATTGTGCTAAATTGTCACATTTTATTGTTTTGTCAAACCTTTCATTAGCTTAGAGTTGTAGGTATATCCATACACCATGCAGTGGGCTTGTTTGAAACATGATCTTTGGGATCTAGCTGGGATTGTATTACATTGTCCATATTTGAATGGTAGCCTGATCAACAGCAGTGACAGTATTTGTGGCAGCATCAGTAGTTAATACAGATATTCTATCCTGAGACTTATCTCTGTGAGCATTTGATGGACTGTTAATGGACTTGTGGATGAATGAGCTGCATTTTCATGTGTTCTTCATCAGCTCAGGGTTTTGAACTCAGACTCACTGAAGGATCCTTTAACATATCCTACAGCCAACAACAACAACAACGACGGCCAACTCTGTAAGCTTCTCTGTCCACAGCAGACAATCTGATTAATTGCAAACCCACAATAGACAGCTGCTATCTGCTAACCTCCTGCTTCTCAAGCATTGAGAAGCAGCCTGGGCAATTTGTATTTGTTTTGCATTGGTTCAGTAGTTCTGCCAGAATTAGTATGCAGTCAGGGATGGGGGAGCTTGTCAAGATCAGGGGGGGAATCTTTCCCCACCCACCGCGTGGATCTACATTCATGAACAAGGTTGACAAGAAAGCTGACTAGTGTAAAGACAAGAAGCAAATAAAATGGTGGAGAGCTGCATGAATATTCTTTTTCATATGAGTGCACCTTCACTGACAGGCCCTTTTCTCTATCTATCTGTCTGTCTTGCATGTCTGCTCATCTGTCAAGATACTCAGTCTGTCTTTTTCCTCCTCACACCCTCCAGCCCGTCTTCTCTTTTCTGAAACCATGTGTCATACGCGTCAAAATGCTAAGGCCAGTCCTTTTTGAGGGTGTTCTGCTGGACCATAGAGCGAATAAACATCCATGTCAGGAGAAAGCGATCTGGGGCCCTTCTCTCACTGAGCCCGAGCTCTCCTGGGAAACACACAGCTCATACAATGGATAGAGAAGGCCTTTTGTTGAGTCTCTGGGAGCTGCGGGGCTAGCTCTGGATCAAACAAGGGGTGTGTGTACATTTCTGAATTTTGCACACACATACACACACACATACACGAGCAAACCACACTGACACGCGAGAGTGAACACACACACACACACACCTTCGCCCACACACACACAGAATCGCAGACTTTCTTCGTCTCCGTAAACTCAGTGTGACTAAGTAAACTTCTTCACCCTTTTGCAGTAGTTACCGAGGGCAGGAGGATGAATTTGAAATAGCCAGCAGGAGAAGGGAGAGGAGACAAAGAGGAGAATGGTGACGTAAATCAGTGCTGGACTGATTTAAACTGGTTTAGTGTCAGTCTAAAGGGGGCTTTCTGTTGTACTATACACAAATCACAGTTCAAAGCCTGTGGCTGGGATCCCTCGTGGGGTCTGAGGCTGGGGAATCCTGCAGGGAAGCATCTTGTGCTTGTGGGCAGCCTGTGTGTGGCACTGCTTTTTTTTTTATTACATAGACATGAGATGCTTCCCTTCATGAGATGTGATGCTGGCATGAGAAAACGTGGGAGGGGCTGCACGAAACAGTAAGTAAGATGCAGCACCAAGTTGTTTTTCTTCAGAAATGTGTTTGCCGGGGCTGAATACCGAGAACAAATGTGGAGACAAAACATACAATAGAATTCAAAAGTTCCTCAGTTTACTCCCTCTTCCCAGGATGCATTTTAATACATTTTATTCAAGCCACTGCCTTGCTTCTGGCAGCCTGCCCCTCGTGCAGCATCTATGGGAATTCTCCTCACTGAAATGAACTCACACTGTCTGACCCTATTCATCCCCAGGACTGCACTTTCTCTGGGACTCCCCCTTTTCCAGTCCTGGTTTCCCACAGACCCCTCTCCTTCTCTTTCTTTCTTTCTTTCTTTGCATCCTCCTTCCTTCTCCCTACCTTCCAACCGCCCACCCCCACCCCCTCTTTCCAAGTCTCTGCCGTGCTTTCAACTCCAATTTTGGGCACAATGAAGTTGTTCTGGCTGACAGTTTGGCCAGTAGAATAAGTGTTGTTTGAGCCTGCTGTGTGGCCCTGTAGTGGGCCCATTCTCCCCCTCGCCAGCTCAGTTACCAAGAGGCTTGCTGGTGGGATACGGAAGCCATCCGTCCCAACACTCCCACTCTGACCTAAACAAGTAGTCTCAACGCTAACCCAGGCTCACCTGAGCCTTCTTTTTACTTAACTACACACAAGAACATAAAGATAGTACAGATGTTTCCCATCTGATCCCTCAATTCCTAACAAATAAATACTGTTGCAACTGTGTAAGTGTTGAAGGTCTTTTCGACAGCATGTGGCCCCCCTCTATATTGCTTCTCACTGCCACACCACAGCCAGGTTGGCCAGATTTACTCAGTTACTCCATGTCTTGTAGGACGTGTCAGAAAGGATTCTGTATTGGGGTCAGCTGAAAAGACAAAGCCTGCAGCCCTCTATCCTCTGTCGCTTTCAGTAAGCATCAACCAGCATCTCTGCTGCTCTTCCCCCGTGACCCTCCCATCCTTCTTCCTTCTGCTATTTCGTCTCCAGTTCTCTGTGTTAATGTTCCCATTCAAACAAAATATATATAAAAAAACTAAACAATCATAACATACATATTCCTCCTGTGTGTGAATCTATCCCCACACAAAAGCACACACACACCAACAGAAGCCAGGACATGAGAAAGTGGCTGGGAGAGGCCCTGATGTGGGGACCATATGTCCAGGCGTTGTATATCAGTGGGCTCGCCCTCAGCGCTCTGCCGGACCACCATAACTTAGTTTGTCTTCTGCACAAAGTTTGGTCCAAGCTTGGCTGGGTTCATTAGGAGGCTATTCTCTGCAGCCAATGAAGCTCAACAGACCTCCAACAAAGGAGCTAATCACACCCACCACTGCCCGCTCTCCCCCTCGCCTTGGCTCTGTAGCTAAGAAAAAAAAAAAACTCCTCTATTTCTTGCAGCCAAATAGACATCAAATGTGAAAAATCAGTCTGTGCCAAACAGCTGTTAACCAACATTTAGACAAAATGAAACAACCTGTAGACTGTAGAGCATGAAGAACAAATGAAATGGCAGAAAAAGAGCTGCAGAAATGCTCGATGTTTGCAGAAAACAGCAATTTGTCCCCAAGTCATACCTTTCATTCTTTCGTGGCGAACAGTCCATGCCGCTGAAACAAAAACAGATAATTGTCTCGCCGTGGAAGATCCACACCTGCACCTGTTTGTGTACGTGATTTGACCCACAGAGTATCATGTTCTCACCTGACAGACACTTCTCTGTCTCGGATGGTGTTGGTGAGATGCTGAGCGTCGAATCCACGCCTAACCAACAATGTGTCTGTACGTGCAATTTGAGTGCATGTGTGAGCAAAAAAAGAAAAAAAAAAAGATGCAGTGCACTGACAATGGAGAGCCCCGGGCTGCCGAATACTTGAAATGACCTTGAACCTCAGCATTCTCCATTCCCATGGCTGCAGGGACGGTGAGCACGTCTGTACGTTTGTGCATGTGTGTTTTGAGGAGCAGAACAATGAGGCTTTGCACTTTTGTCTGCACATAATATCCCCTCCAAAAATCTTTGCACAGAAAGACTGAGTTAAAAAAAATCCAAATAACCTCTACTTGATAAGTTGGGGGAGATTTCACAACCATTATATGTGAATTTTTTGACAGTTTGGAATTCTTATTAAATAGGTTTATATAATAAAAAAGAAGCTTTCCACTTGCCACGTGTTCCCCTACCTCCCAGTCCTCAGTGGCTGTATTTTCTCGCCCTCCATCCAGCAGAGACAGAAGCTCGCTCCATACCATGTCCCCTACTGTGCACACAGGCCACAGGCGAGCACAAACATGGCTGATCTTGACATGGCTTAAACACAGACACTCTACACAAAGAGTGGTCCCAAACCTCTCAAATACACACACACACACACACACACACACACGCACACGCAGACAGTGTTTGAGTGCACGCTGATGAGGAGGACTTGGTGGGTTAAGGATGGTGGTAGGGGGTAGGGATGGCAAAGGGGGGAGCCCAGCAAGGGGTGGTAAAGGCCATGTCACTGGGCCTTGCTTGCTCACAAATGTCAGCAGCATGACTACCTGGACATGGAGACCCAGCGGTGAGGGTACAGGAGATGATCAAGAAGAAAGGTAGATGGGATCAGACATTGCTGCTGAAGAGAGCTAGAAATGTAAGCTTGTCTTTTCTCCATATAAACTCAAAATGATTCAGGAATCTCAAACACTAGCTGTGGTTTCTAAAGAAATTCAGAGACTGACAAAACATGGCAAAGGTAACATCTTTCAATGACAGAGCTATAACAGCTACATTGTTCATTCTGACTTCATTCAGACAGAACTAGAATATAAATAGATCAGACTTTACTTATTAAATTGAAGCTTTTTGCAGCATCAACACATGAGGTATATTTTCTAAACCTCTTTATGCACAGATGCATTCCTGTGTGCACCTCCTTCACATGCACAGTGTTATCATTCCTGCTCCCCATCCATTAGATGTTGCACATTTCAACTTCTAAAGAGGACAGAGAACACAATGCCCTCTGCAGCCTAAAAAACACTGAATTCATCACAAGCATTTTGCACTTGCTCTTTAATATTCCAGTGGATACGAACAAACAAGCTGGCATACAGTATACACTAAGATTCTGAGGGAATGCAGTGTTTTTTTTTTCCTCTTTTAAAGGTCAAAACGCAACCATGCACCATTGTGAGGCACTTTGAACGCCAACAAAACACTTCCGCACATGCAGTCAATGTTGAAAGAGATAAAATTCACTTTACAGCTCCGCAAGTAACAACAGAACGTGTGCATTGAGATGCATTTTCTATTAAACCACTGAGCATTAGTGAAGAAGCTCTTATAGACTGTGCGACCTTGTGTTTCCTGTTCATCAATGTGTGCTTTTTATTTATGGGTACAAAAGTACAAATAACTGGGAGTCTACACACATATGCATAAACACAATGACATGTGCGTACACTGATTCAGTCACAAGGTTACAACGACAGACAACGTGAATCCAAACAGAGAGTGATGTGTGACATTCAGATATCATGTTAAATAAAATATCTATTGTATTTTAATCCATAAGATTTGAAAGTAATGTTTTTTTACTTCAGCTCTACGTCCGAACACTTGATAAAGGTCTTTGTGTCTTTGTGTTGTTGTGTCTGGAGAACATACTTTTCTCAGAGAATGGAGACACATTTTATGTGAAGATTTGATCTTCTACCCTCTGACTGTAAATGTTGTATCCATACCCAACATGGTGTACAGGCTGGTGGACTTTTTCTGCTGTCGAGGTAATCACACTGTTGATCATATTAATGTTGAAGTCGTGTGTTGAGAGCTGCTCATGTTAAGCAAAGAGCCTTGAGCTGTGTTTACTATGAAGGTTGCACAGGTAATGCTAGTATTTATTGCAGCAAAACAAGAATCAATCTATGTCCTCAAAGACTTTGAGATCACTAGCTAATCACTGGCTGATCTCTTTATGTTTTGCGCGAAGTGTAACGCACCTCAAACCCTAAGCGCACGCAACCACTTTCCATTTTCATATGCCTATTGTGCAACAGCTCTGACAAACACAGCGACAGTAGATTTCATGTTTCAAACCAGAGACTACCCTCCTGTCAGAACGCTGTGTCTTCACAGAAAAACAAATCCTGCATCCCTCCTTTTAATACAATTTTCCCTCCTCCCCTTTCCTTCATTTCCCTTTGTTTCCCCCATTTCTACCCTCGGACCTCGAATCGCAGCAGAGTTCCTCATTGAAAGCACTGTGTTCTTCTACTCATCACCGACACTTTTATAGAATCCTCAGCCAGACACTGGTGATTTGTGCCTGTGTTAAAGCAGAACTACTCTTTGCCTCTTTCACAATATAGATTGCTGCCATTATCTGGAGCCATTCTTCTGTCCAACGCCAAAAAAAGGAGAGGAAAACATGGTGGGGGGCAGAAAGGATGAAGGAATTTTAGCCAACGGCTGTATGAATTGCTGATGGGACCTGAGTGACAATTTGGCATGCAATCGTCAGTGTCAGTCACAGAGACGTTGTCATGTCTGCATCGCATCGTGGGGAGCTGAGCTTTAGGTGGGGAGTTCTACAAGGATAGTTTCACTTTGTGACCAATCAGCATTAAGCGTTTACTGCTATATCTCATAGGGACTAAAAAGGGATTTGTTAAAATATATACAAATGTTCAAACCCACAGGCACACACGCTTGCACTGAGCAGGGACCTTTGATTGTGCCAGAACCCTTGTAATATTTCAGCTAATGTGGACTGAATGTGGCGGAAATGCAAATTCGACGCTGTCCCCTTTCACATTCAAAGCTTTTGTGGCCGCTGGGCATTGAGGGTGGGAAAAACCTTGAGGCAAGGGGCTTCCACAGGCCTCTCGTTCGGGCTGTGAATGAGCCAGTGCCCAAGCGGGGAAAGATGGTGTGCCAGTGGTGCGCTCCCTGCTAATTGATTGCCTCTACTAACAAGAGCATAATGTATTCTATTGTGATCATCCTTTGCCCACATTCATTAAGCCAGGAAGCAGCATGATCTTTTTCTTTTTGTCTTGCTCCTGCCCTTTTCCCTCTCACTCCCCCTTCCTCCCAATCCTCTTTTTCTTCCTCACTCCTCTTCTCTCCAGCCCCCCCCTTCCTCCTCTTTCTCTCTTCTCTCTCTGGTGCTGGATGGGAAAGGTGATGCAAAGGTGGTATGACAGGCAAAGCATCCCTCACCATCCCGAATGCAGAAGAGGAACAAAGGACAGATGGAAGGAATTGAGTAGGTGGCTGGTAGGATGCTGCTGGAAGGAAGCAAGGATGAGAGGATGAGAGGGAAAAGACAAGAACTAAAAGGTAGAAGAATTTGGGGCAAAAGGAAGAAGGTTGGAAAAGACAACACTATGCAAGAGTGGAAAAAAAAGGATCAAGTTTAGTGGATCTCCCGAGCTCCCTCACCCTCCCCACTCCATCGCCTGTTCCTGTCAGGTTCCCACTCGCTCCAGCTCTTCTTTTTTTTTCCCCACCTTCTCCCCTTTTTGCCCCATTTTCACCCACCTCCTTTTTGCCTACTTCTGCTTCTCACTCCATCTCTGGATCGCCTCCTAATAAGAGCTGGCGGGACAATAGTACCATTGTTGGCCGTGTTTGGGAACTCCGGACTGAAACAATCGCTGTTTACCCAAGCAGTGGCACAGCCCGGATCCTCTCCTTCATTACAGCCGGGCCAAGTCTGATTAAGTCTGTTCCGCAAGTGCGACAATGAGCCACTGAGCCAGCCACGAACACCCATCCTCTCTGCTCTGTCTTTCTGCTCTACCTTCATCTCCTTCACCCACACTTCCTTCCCTCTTATAGCCATAACTTTATTTCTATACTTCTACTCTTCATTTGCCTATCCTGTATTCTACAACAACAATCTCACCTTCTGATCTGCAATTAATTCATTACCAGCAACCAACAGAATGCAATTTTACCACAAAGAAAGTGCACAGACATGATGTACAAATGACAAAGTATTCCTCTAATCTTTTGTTGAATCCAATGTAATTCCAAAATGACCTTCATAATCTAGGACGAGGATTATTTCTTTATTAAAAATTCCCAGTAGGTTTGAACAGGCTGCAGGCGATGAAAATGTGACAGACTGCGAGAAATAAGAGAAAACTCTCCTCCATAATGGTTTGGGACCATAAAAAAATCAGCATGGAGGTAGCATTATGAGGCTGATGCTCGTGGCATAGACTCAGTGAATGGGTGGATTGAAAGCCTTTTCACTCAACCACATCCCTCAGCTCTGCGGCTTGTAACAGAAGCATGCTAGCAGCACTATGCAAAGCAGCATCATGAATATGCGTAATTAGGTGGGACTGGAGTAATTTTTCTGGGTTATGGGATGTGACATTTGTGGAGCGGGAACATACATCAGTGTAAGCACGACTGACAAATGTGTAATCCCTTTCTCTGCAATAAGGCGTTTCACACTCCGTGATACAAAAATATAGTTTAGCTTCATATGCTTAACAGCTGCGTGCAAAAATGCAGAAAATCATCCAGATAATCATACACACACAGTCATGCATGCACAGACATGCTCAGTTGGATACGTAAAGACAGGGGAGAAAGCGTCGTGCATATGGGAGTGAAAAAAAATATGTGCATTCAAACTCAGATATGAACCCTGGATCACAGTCCAGGTTTTTAAAAGCTGTTTACAAGTAACACAACAACACAGAGACAGATTTGTTAAGAATAAATATGACCGCGCTTTAGAAGGCAGAGGGACACAAGAACTGCTATTGCCAAGCAACATGGTTTAAAAAGGGCTGATCACATGGGTACAATAGTAGCATGGATAACATAATATGCTATTGATTTCGGTTGATATGGAGCCTTATATTGTGATGCAAGCAATCTGGAAATGCACAGCTAATGAAAGTCAAAGAAAATGTCTTTCTCCAGGCACATCTATGTTAAGAAATATCCAGAAATATAGGCCTCTTTTGTCGTAAATGGCATGTTTTTTTGTTTTATTGTTGCACAGTGTTCATTCAGACGAAGCTTCAAAGGGGCTGAACATGTGAATGCACAAATAGGGACACAGACATGGGCATAGGTACACTGACAAAAGCATCTATTAATAATTGGATCATATTCTTACACAACTGCACAAACACACACGTGTGCAGCATGCACACTCTCAACACACCTCTCTGGCTCTCTTCAGAGAGAGCCAATTTATAGATACTGTACTGAACCCCCGCACCACCTCTCGTCTCCCTCTTTGCCTTGCCATGCCCCTTTCCTTTTCCCCCATTCACCCATACAGAGGCACACACACACACTAACACTAACACACCGGCGCACACACACACACACCACCCTGCCACAATCCACCGCCCTGCCACATATACGGAAGGGGAGGACACATCCCTCATAGCACCCAGGAAATTAACTTGACATTTGATGCAGACAGAAAAAATATATTTCAGTGGGGGGAGGGCAAAAAAAACAAAAAAAAAACAAAGTGTACTAAAGCAGAGATAGCATAAACCCATCCTTGTTCACCCTTCCCCACCCCACCCCCCTTAAGCCCAGGGACGCATTCGAGGGGGATTTCAGCGATCTACAATGCAGACGCCACTGGGTGCCCACGGAAAAATGAGCTTCATCTTTTGCCTGTCCTTTTCAGTGTATGCTGTCTGTCCCTCTTTGTTTCCATCTTTTATGATGCCGGCGCTCCATTTTCATATCCACTTCCCCTCCCCTTCCAGTTTTAGCTTCTCTATTTTTGAGGAAGTTGGAAAAAAAATGTAAAACAGTATTGGAGGATCACTTGATGGTGCACGCGTTTGAAATTAAGGCAGAGGCTTCTAGCTGCTTCTTGTGCACACAGAGAAGATAAAAAGGGATGCTTTGAATTGTTGTTGCCAAGGTATTTCTTTCAATTTAGCATCTGTATTTAAAAACCTGAACACTGATGCACACTTATATCCCTGAGCTTAAATATTATGTTTGAACACTTTTATAAATCTGGGTTAATCACTCCTAAATAAACAATAAACAAATGTCCATCGGTTACAATTTAGCATAAAGCGAAAGACGCCATCCTTTCATTTGCTCAGATTACTCTGTGCCTCCAATTTCATGCGAGCGGCGTAGAAAATAACGTGCAGCGTGATCTTGCATATGCTTGATAAGATTAACGATGGCATCGAAGGCTCATGGTAACCTCGGCATGGAGCCCAAACACCATGAGCCGGAGCAGGCCACAATTAATACATCATTATGCGCTGCTACAGTTTATACCCGTGAACACACAACACACAGCAAGCCTGCCGACCAGCTAGTGTCTGTCTCAATATCCTCAGCATTAGACATGCAGGAATGTTAACATCATTATGCACAATTGTGAATGTCTGTCTGTGCCCTCCCCCTTTTCTTCCCCTGCCATATTGTGTCTGCGGGTTGGTCGGTGTGTGTGTGTGAGAGAGAGTGTGTGTGTAATGTCTGTTAGAGGGCGACGTTATTTAAATATGATTATTTTTGTATGTAAGTTGAAATGAATTGCTTGTTACATATAAGGCTATCAGAGCTTTAGAACGTGGTGCTTTTTGAATACGTATTTATTGATATCAGCATTTTTTGAGGAAGCTGATTCAGTTGGTACTCATTATCCTTCAAAATAGCTGCCAGGTTGTATAACATAATCCTAAAATTTGCTTCAAATTAGCATTGAATTAGAGCTTTGCATTAACCCTGGATGAAACACACACTGGGATAATTTGCAGCACAAATCTGATCACTTATATATTCTGAATAAGAAGAAATGATACATAATTTAACATAAGGTACACTGACTTATTTTTCTTACTTCTTGCTCATGCTGTGATGATGCATCTTTAGTAGAACCCTGATGCTGCAATTAGGTGTTAGTCTGTGTAATGTCATTGAGTATAACTGAAACTCAGCCTCTTGGAAAATAAAAAAAAATATGCTATACTTCTCTTTCAGAGACTGACCCGGGTTGTCATTACCTAATCCGAACACTCTCTGAATGCGCTCATGGAAATGTCACGTTTGATGAAGCTGGATTTTGAACTGCGAGGGCGAGGAGGTGAGGAAGAGAGGTGACGTTCATTAGGGCTGGTGTTGGTAAAATGTGCTCTGCATTTCTCTAAAGCGACGCACTCGAAATTTTTGCTCGATACAACACAAACATGCACGGCAGCGCTGCAGCCAATGAATGAGATTTGCATGTTCTGCACTTTGAAACAACCTCTTGAATTAATGCTGCAGTTTGTTGCATCATAAGAAATAAAGTCCCATGAAAAAGAAGAGCACAAAGCTAGGAATTGTTCAAAGCACAGTTGGTAAATAGGATACAGGATGTATTAGAGCTGTAAAGTCTAAACATTCCTTTCTCTAAAGCCAAACACTGGGACAGAGATTTAGAATCAGTTTCAAAAGCAATATATTTTTTAGTTATCTGCCACAACTTAAAAGAAGATTGTCCAGCAAGTGTTGTATACAAAGTCCTTGGCATCCCTCTGCTTATACAAACAGCCCTCCTGCCACCTCGCTGTTCCTTGCTGCCAGCGATTTGCATTCATTTGCATGATTTTTACGATGTGCATATCCTTTGTTCTGACTGTATGATGATGCAGAAGAAACCCTCCCTACGCAGCGCTACTACACAGCCCGCTGGAAGCTACTTGGATATTATTGGATATTATTATTAACCTGCACTTTTTTATGTTTAATTATACATATTGATGAGACAAGATTTTGACAAATACTAGACTAATCCTGTGACACACTGAGGACAGTGTAGTACATCAGAATGAGGTGAAAAAAAAGGAATATGTTGTAGATTTGTGGAATTTTTGAGCAACCATGGAAAGGACATTTTGTGCTATCGCTAAGAGGCATGAGCATCTGCAATATATAGCACGGAGAAGGATGGCATCCAAGCATGAAATATGGAATTACTTGACAAATAGGAAATGGGAGACTTATAGATGGAAACTAAATCATTGTAAAGAAAAAAAGACGTACACATATTTTACTATATTTTCATAAATAATGTGCTTCTTCCCTCCCTCAGCTGCCTTCATGGTTTGAGCCATTATTAAGATTTTTTCTTACTGTGGCACCAGATCATAAAGAATTCAACCTTTGCATTATCTTTGCTTTCCCTGCTTTATAAAATTGTTCAGTTTGAGGTTTCTGAATGAACCTACTCCCTGTACGCTGGCATCTTTTGTTCTCTGTTGTTGTTTCATCTGTGCAGACAAGCAGCACACACACCATGCCGACACTTAATCATGCAGGCTCATGCAGACGACTTCATTAATTTCTGTGGGCTAGCAGAAGCAAGCCTACAACACGAGAGGGTATATTCTCGTATGCGGGCGCCACATTATAAATACTCACCCCCGCTGGCACCCTAATAGTAAGCAGCTGTACTCCAAATATGCAGAGTCTGACAGATTATACTGAGTGTAGGGAATGAAACACGATGTAAACAAGCAATACTGTATGGGAAACATTCAGTATGTTTCAAATGTGTGACTGTGATTAAGTCGATACTACTGGGGAAAAAAATTAGGGTGTGACACTTTGTTATTTCTCAGCTTTAGAAAATATTATACTTTTTTTTTTTAAGAGTAAACAGCGGGGAGAGTAATTAGGAAAACCTCCAAAATATAATCCTTATTTCAAATGGAAATATTTCCAGATATTGGCAGAGTATGTCTGTATAAAAAAAGCAGTCCTGTTTTTTTCCAACTTTTAAAGCCTTGACCCTCACATATTTTACACACAGAGAGCAGCTGATGGGGTTTAGATGTTACTCGTCTGAAAAAAAGCCTTTACCTTTCCAACTAAATAATGCAAAGTCACATATAGGGGTCTCGTGACCCTGGTGCACTCTAAGGGCTGGGCTTTTAGCAGAGAGAGTGAGGTCTGTGTGAGGTGATAGTTCAGTACAGGGAGAAAAGGCTCACACAGATAACTCAAAGATGTTGCATTTTCTGTATCTGGTTGGATTTCTGAGTGGAAAAAAAAATCTCTTTAATTCAAAAGTTGGCTCTTCATTACTTTTCAACAAAGTAGTCGACATTTAAACCTCTACAGCTTCCTCTTCAACAAATGACTAACTTCATTTTAACCCTCTAATATCTTTGACCTGATTAAAAGAGTGATCCTGACTACTCACGGAGCATAATACTACGCTCAGGTTTTCTTTGAATAACAATACTTGTAAAGACATAACACCAAGGTTCAAGTGGTAAGATGTTCCATTTGTGGCTGTGCAGTGGTGGCAGAGCCTTTCACTATATACAAAAAAGGTAATTTGTGGAAGTGTGAAGTACACTTTGCTTCTGGACTATACCTCTATGGTATAGATAGATACGGGTTTTTTTCCACCCAGTTACTCACACTGGCTGTCTAATGAGACCTTCTGAGCCCACCACCACATGTGGGTATTGGGAATAATTAGAAAGGGTAAGACCACCACACATTGAGGCCCATGGGCAGTGACATACCACCTCTTCTCTTCAGCCACTTATTTTTCTGTCTTTGTATCTCTATGAAACAACTTTTGACTTGTAGCACTCTCGACTCAGAAAATGAAGGATTTCTCCATTTGAATCGTTCTTTTGTACCAAAGGTCCCCATATCATGTTAGTCAGAATAGGACCAAAGCACGGCATACCAAGTATATAATCTGTTGTGCAAGATACACATCAATAATTTCAGCAAGCTGTGTACTGTTTGACACCTAATATTCCAAACCTTTACACCACTTCAGCCTCTTCAGTTGTCCTTCCCTCATCGCGAAATTAGGGTCAAAGTTGAACTTCAGATCGTGATCAGTTGCTGCGGCCAGCTGATATAATAAACATTTTCTTGTCATGAGAGCAGACTCTGCTCATTAAAATGTTTGTCCATCTTCGGTAACATCAAATGTCACATTTAATAATGGCTGAAGGTCTAATTGATAGAGCAAGATGTTCTGCACGCAATGCAAACAACGCCGGGCCGAGGCCAATTAGTGTTACTGTGTGGGTTACAATGGCTTGTGGATATTCTGAAATCACTTCCTCCTGTCTGTTGTAGCTACTGTAGTTGTGTGTATTTTGTGTTGTTGTGATGCTGAACAGTGAACAGTAACCTCTGTTTCCCCTGTGCTTCTTGTCTTTGGTATGGACCACAGGGCAAAAGATGGGTCATGGGATTTGATATTGCCCACGATCACATCGCCTGAGCTGCCTTCAAACCGCTGTTATTCTGTTTACTGTGTCCTCTGGACCACTACTAACATCTATGCCTTTATCCAACACACACACTGGCTAACTTTGCTGCAGGCAAACAGACACACATTGGACACAGACTCACACATGAGTAGAGAGGAGGAAAACGCTCAGTCGAAATCTATGCCAACAAAGAAATTTGTCTGAATTTGTAAGTGTGTTATGTTTGAATTTATTAAACCACAAGTTTAGAAAATTAGACCAAACTGTGTGATTTGTGTATGTGAAAAAAAAAATCATTGTAAATCCTTACTACACTAAAGTTTAATATTTCAGCAAAATATAGCAGCCAAATTCACAAATAAGGCATTTTTAAAGTATTGCACACTCATTAACATTTATTCAGTATTAGAACATAAACTATTGCTGAAGCACATGTAGAAAAAAACACATTTCATGTTTTAACCGAGCTTACCTCACGTGAGTCCGCCGGAGAACAAAATCCCAGAGATCCTGTGTTGACCTCTGCGTCCTGCTGCCTGCAGTTCTGCACAGCCTGTCTTCCCCATCACTGCAGCAAAGAAGGACACACACACAGACACACACACACACACAGACACACACACACACAGGGAGTGAATACAGGAGGTAACCTTTACATGTTGAACTGCTCCTATTGAGTGAATCACAATTAACATGTTTCCTCGAAGAAGAAAGGAGGGGAGAATACACACACTAAGAGAAGGAAACAGAGGTAGCATTTACCAAAGCTAAGTTTACTGGCAGGGACTCAAATTGGCAATAACTTTGTGCAAATGTCGTCTCAACCGTTACACTCAGCCACAAATACAAAAGTCAAACTTGGGACCTTTTTGGCACATGAGAGGCTGGATTACAGATCATTTGAAGGTCACGGGCGGTGTATAGTTTCATACTTTTAAATTTATATGAAACCTTGTTTAAATGTTAACCCAGAAGTCGAAAGTTGTGTTGTTGACATTCAAATACTTATATACTTTAAATTTTAACTGTGACAAATGAGGTTCAGAGAGTGTGTCTTTCACGCTAATTCAGCAGCCATGTTGTTGAACCTGACTACCCCTGACCTGGGCTTCCTCACTGTGGAGTGAAGAGGTCAAAGGTCAGATGTCAAGGCTAAAGGACAAGTCCATTAGGGGGTCAGAGGTAACCATTATAGATTACAACAGACTGTGGTTAGTTTGAGACCTGTTTTTTGACCTTGCATAGCAGCATGCCAGTAAAACTGGAGGGTTTCTCAAATCATTTTGATTTTCTAATTGGCATTATAATTAATATGGGACTGCTGACATTTTAATCCGGACCTAAGGTAGAAACTAGTCAGATTATGACACAAAATACTTGTACAAAATTAGCAAAAAATCAACTCTGGCATCTGAAGGAATCTTTTTGCTCATGTGTGGTATTGCAGAGTCTTTTTCCAAACTGTATTAGCGTGCAAAAATGTCTCCAGTAGACAATCTGCTGTATACAGATTTATAAAGAGTTTATTGTAGTTCCTTTCTTCAGGAGTTCTTTCCTTTTACATTCCCAAGTGATCGTGAGTTTCTCTGGTATGTCAATATCAACCTGACAGATGCCACATTTTATTAGAGCTCCATGTCAAAGCCTACATACTCACACACGCACACACACACAAACAAAACCAGGAACATGCACTTGCTTTGAAAGCCACACTGTCAGGTTGCTACGTAGCAATAACAGACAACACTAGAGATCCTTATTATTAAGATATCAATTTTATTCTCTTTTTCATTCACAAAACAAACTACAAAAACACATAAAAATGATGGATCATGAAATATAAAAAAGATTGTGACCCTTCTACTGTGTAACTTGTAAGTCAGTCAACTCTTCAGGAGAACCACAAGGAGCATTAAAAACAATTAGGGTATCTTAACACTGGCTGTATCCTCCTTCACCCCTGTGCAGTGTTTCAAAGTGCTCCGAGTGGGTTTCGTGGTTGTGTGGTAAACCAGTGTGTGTGTGCATGTGTGTATGACTGTGTATATATGTGTGTGTTTTTAGCCCTACGGCAGGGTTTAGGGTAACTATACAGCTCTCTCCCTCCACCTTCAGCCCGTTCCCTTTGCGGCTTGTGTGGCTTGTCTCATCCCATCTTTCTCCTGCTTCTCTATCTCCCTCCACCCCCCTCTCCCCGGCTCTACTCTGCTTCTAGGCTGCATGTGTGTGAAGGGTGGGTGGGGGGTAGGGGTTGGCAACCAGAGTGCCAAGAAACAACCCCTGTGTTGGAGCAGGTGATGGAAAACATAATGCGAATTGCATATGTACACAATCACGCACAATCACATGCGCAGGCTGTTTAAGACTGATGGAGGATCAGCCAGAGAGTGGAAAAATAAAATATTTCTAAGTGACTTGCACTGATTTGAACCACATTGTTTGAATTGTAAAATTGGCCAAACTACATATCTTTTATTAAAGCAGAGCTGTGTTGTGCGATTCCTCACCAATTGCACCTGCTTATGTGACAAAAAAGAAGAAGTCATAGAACAAAAGCGTTTCCTTCACGAGAGGTGTGTCTGCTCTCCACCCCGGTGCCTTCTAGTGTTTCATTATCCAAAGTCGAGGTCTGCTATGCCACCTAGTTCCCCCATGCTGCCTGTCTCATTTCCTCCCGGTAACAATCCATTAGCCAACGCTGGGCTCAAACACGCACACGCTTAATTATTCGCACTTCTTTGGCAGCACGCCGGGGCGTACCACTCATCAGAGGAAACAGGGAGGGAGTGAAGGGAAACAGCTGATACTTAACATATACGCATGCATCGAAATATACATAACATGCTTATTTTAAGATGACATAGGACTCACATGGAAGCAATATCCACTCAAACAACTCAGTGCTATCATGTAATGACACATGCAGCAGTAGATCTACAGCAACAAATGTACAAACAACTGAAACCAAAACTCTAATTCTTGAAATAACGCCACTGCATCTTCCTCTCTTGGACCGGAGATACTTGTGTGTCCGCCTGCGTGCGTGTGTGTGTGTGTGTGTGTGTGTGTGTCACTGCCCAAAAAATGGAGCTGATGTGTGTTATAATTCATCTTGAATAATTTCCTGCACATTCTTCTTCATGCTCTGCCTCAGGAGCACTTCAGGATGAAAGGAATGCTAATGCTGTGTCTGTATCTCACTGAACAATGTGTGTTTGTATGCTGTACTCGTGGTGTGTGTGTGTGTGTGTGTATGTGTAAGTGTGTGTGTGCCACCTCACTAAGCACATTTATGATAATTAACAGATAGAGGTCAGCTACGGTGTGTGTGTGCGTGCAACTGTGTGCGTGTGTGTGTGCCAATAAGAGTGAGTTAGAGAGAAAGAGACTGAAAATGAGGGAGAAACAGTACAGTGCTGATTTACATAAATTGGAAGTAGTGTTGCCGACTTCCTTTCTCTGCTCTGTCGCATACGTATCTTCGATAAAAACGCTACAGAGCAGAGAATACTACTTCCCCCTCAGCTTTAGGGTATAAAACTGATATAGTTCTGATATGTACAGTATTTAAGTCCAAATTTAAACTGACAAACTGGTGGAAAATGACAGCAGGTTGAGGCCTATTGTTCTGTTCAACAATGTGATCAAACATAGATTTTTAGGTGGTTTGATGAATAAAGTAAAGATGCCTTGTGTTCAGTTGAAAATGTTTTGCCAAACCAAGATAAAAAAGACACCTAACTGTGTTTTGGGCTCAAAATAAATAAAACAGGTTAAATGAGATTCTCAAATTGCCAGTTTATTTCTTATGACCATGGTGCTACTATTAGCACTCGTACCTAATAAACGGCCTGCAACCGAAAGCCAAAAACAGGCCAATCTCGTAGGTGACAGTAATCGAGGGAATTAATACATGGAAATGAAATGCTCAGCATGCATAGCAGCCGATGACAGTAACTGAATAATTGACTTTCAGAGCCCTGTGTTCCTGTCCACACACCGCGCAGAAATTTGTATGCGTTTATGTGTATGCGTGCGTGTGTCTATGCCAGCGGACATTTTAGGTCTACCCTCCTCACACTCACACTACTGCCAAACGCCTTAAGATGGTGGCACCTTGAGGCAGAGAGAGACACTCGTAGAGAAAGCCAACCTCCTCCTCCCTTTCCCCCTTCTTCTTCCACCTCGGGTCCTAACGACAACACAGGATAGACCCCCCTTCCTAACCCTTAGCCCCCCTAATAAATATTTAATTCACCCCTCTCTAATAAGGATATTAGGCGAGTACACCCCAGCCCAGGCATATATGCATGAGTCCTTTCTCATCAAATTTACATAAAAGGGCCAGATGCTAATGCGAGCGTAGCAACTACTGCTCACTATTCTATACGCGCTGGTAGTGGCTCTCCAGTCCGAGAGCCCATATAATTTAATTGCCGACCAGCATATATTTTTCAAATGGTCCTCCGTATTCAAATTGCATTGAGGCCTCTCTACCATATGCTTTACAAAGCGCGCAGAGACAGTCATGTTTAATTGTAGTGGCAATGCAACCACTGTTTTTATGCCTACTTAATGCAGCCCAAAGCCCCTCCCCTTTTTATGCAATAATACATAATACAGGCGTGCGTCTGCATTTTAAGAAAGGAAAACAAATTGAGATACGAAGACGAAGAATATGGTTCTACATACGTCAGAGCTTTTTGACATTACTTATCAACAGAAATAAAAAAAACAACTCATTTTTAAGTTTAGTAAACATGAGACTGTGTGTGTGAGGAAAAAATGCTCATGGAATATCAGGAGTGAATACATTAAGGGATGATAGGCATTAATTCAAAAATGGGTGCCATGGTATTTACAGATCATGGCTGAACACACACCAAAAAGTTAGACCAAAAACAACAACACGCAGACCACTTAAATGTGGACCACGGCATATGGCATAAGTGCCCCGATGTTTGTAATTAATAGAAGATGAATAATGCAGTGACAAGAGATATATTATTTACACCCTTTCATCTTCGAGGAAGATTCAAAGCATATTTCAGATGCAATTATACTAATTTATTTATAGTGCATAGTATTTGCATAATCAAAAGCCAGTGGAGCACAGATATCCTCGAGGACAGGCTGCAGCCAGCTTTAGACATGTCGAGCAAAAATAGCATTTATGCACACAGCCTTATTATGCACTGATGCTGACAGTGTATGGATATCTAATCTTGCAGCCACATGAGTACAACGTACATTGTACTGACTGTCAGCATAATAATGAATGGCATTAAAGGAACAAAGTGGATAAAATATAATTACGGCATTAAGAATATTTTTCAGATTGGTACATACATAATTTACACTGATAATAATGTTTAAACTTAAATTTGAGCCAAGACCTCTTTTTATTTTGAATTTGGTGCATTTCATATTTCCTATAAAATACAAGAATTGCATTCATCTTGAACCAAAAGGGTTTATCTACTGTTAAGTAAGGACTCCTATATGTTAGAACAAGATTTACATGGCAGACCAGCTGAGTAGAGAGTAAAGCTCCATAAGGCTGGTTTCAGTAAACTGTAAACCAAAGGTGTTGGCAGTATCAGATTTTGTCTTTGTTTATGTTATCTTTACATGCTAAAATTTTCATTTAGAGTGATGAACAGCTCAGAATTTAAAATCTCCTGACTGCTTTTACTGTTACTGAAATAAGTCTGGGAGCATCTCTGTCATGAGGGGAAGTGATACAACAAGCGTTTTATGGGAATAATTTCAAGTTCCAAAGCCCAAGTTGGTTGAGTTGGTAAATCTATACGTCTGCTGCACACTTCAGTGTTGTGTCATCGTACAAGAAATTAAACCCATCAAAACCAAACCACAGCTGTATCTCTGTCTTCTCAATCACTTTACATACAGAGCAGATCTTTGACAGTACGTGAGAAAGCAAGGTGCCTGTCTCACATGTCGGCTGTGCATATTCACGCAGTTGAGCTGAAGGGGAGGGCCGTACGGCGTGGCAGAGCACAGCATGCCCGCTGCTCCCCACAAGACGCTCAAGTGGCCATGCATGATGTCATTAAAAAGGGCCCAACCATGACATTCCTTAGTGGATTATTGGCAAGTTATGGCTGGCTGGTCTGTCATGGAGGGAGGTCGATCAGATGCCTGTTAATCGCCAATGACACCATTAAGGAGGCCAGTGATACTTTTTGAGTGTTTGTGTGTGGGTATGTGCGTGAAAGATGGGTGTGCAGTTAGACTTAGTTTAAGTTCTTAAATATAAAAAACAGATTCTTAGATTTCACTAATTGAAGAGGAAAAACTTCTAAATCAATTAAGCAATGCACGTGCAGCCACCTGACAGGAAACATTTGATCAGGGTAATGTGCGTCTACATTCGGCCGTGGAGACAGGGAGTGGGTGGCACTCTGGTTTCTTGCAAAGAGCAAGCGTGCACACATGCACACATGCACACACGCACACACACACACACACACACACACAGACCAGGAATCTGTCCTGCAATGGCAGGGGCTGATGCTGCCATGCGCACGGTGATCTCACCTACCGTTGCCGTGGCGACACCAACCAGAGGGAAAAGCCTTATTGTGTGTGCGCATGCGTGCGTGTATATGTGTGCCTGTGATTGTGACAGAAGCTTGGGCTGGAGGAAGAGGTGGAGGAGGAGGAGGAGGAGGAGGGCCTGCAGGAATTCACATTGTGCCTGGCTTGTTTAAGGTTTATGCCTCATTCACTTACTACCTTTTATCAGGGGGGAATACTGAGCCGGCCCTTTCAATTATCAAGGTAGTAAATTCAGCATGGCTGTGTCATTAAAATAGCAGGCCAGTGGTTTAATAGGGAATTGGAAAGAGTACGGGAAGGGTAAGGGTGAATGTCAATTAATTTGCATAAACTATATAGTGAGACAAAGATGATTGGTAAGAAAAAACATGCAGGGATACATGCACAACACGCTTCAACACAGACACACACTTGAGTGAATACAAGCTCATATCCTGCATGCACGTCAGCTGCACAACCACTATTATTATTTCTCCACCAAAACAAACTCCCCTACTACTACCAGCTGGTATTGTTGAATTCTATTAGTGATGAAGAGCTAACTCAGACTATAGGGGTCATCTGCTCATCAATGGGTGGTGGTGGCCTGGCCTGCTCCACAGCCATGAATGCACTGAATTCATTACCCCTGGTGCACAGATGGTGTCTGGCTGCCTGTCTCAAGTTCAAGTTCATGTCCAGGAGACACACACACACACAGAAAAAGACAGAGACAACATGGCCCAAGCCAGACAGACAGACGTTGTTGACCGAGACACAGCTATTGTTCCCCTTTCATCAACATGATGTAGTGGCCTCACTGGCTAGCCGTTAATTGCACAGACCAAACATGCATGCAAAGACACACACATTTATGAAGATTCACATGGAGCTGATGCAATCGAAGGGTGAAAATCACGCCACATTTCTGCTCAGTTAACGTAAATAAAATAGTTTTGACTCTAGCCAGCTAATGATGCAGATTATGCTTCACAGTAGCTCTGAATATGACAACTTTCCAAATCAAATACAAGCCTTAAATCCAACCACTCTGTCACCAAGAGAGCAATATACTCTGAAGGAAGCCACATCCTGTAAAAGAATATACAACCATGAAACACATATATTAACAAATAGCACCTGTCTGACGATATTCACAGCCTTTGTCTAGCACAGATATTACCCTGGGCACATACATATTATAAACCTGCTCCTGCACCTGCCATACGCAGCACATAGGCACAGAGGAGGCACATAAAAACCCCGGGCACGCTCACATAAAATATGCTGATTGCCCATGCAATGAATATGAAAACACTGTTCATGGTCGCCATGGTTTTTGTTACTCAACAAATCACGTGACAACAATGGCTGCGGCACGCTATACGTGTGAGCGTGGAAGGAGGGCACAGCTAAGCGTGTAGCTCCTTCATTTACTGAGAAAAGAAGAGGGGTTCTGTCACCACCCATTTCTCCACGCAAAGTCAAATCAGATGCCTGTTTTTTATGAACATACACAAAGAGCGCGCTGTGATATGAATGGTCGGGCTTTTCTTTTTATGCAGCATGCTTTCCCTGCAAGGACGCTTCTTTAAATGATATAAAAGCATAGTTTATGCCACACCACACTAGAAGACAAATCCAGCCGACCAAGGGAGGAAAATAAATGCACCTTTTTAAGCTATCAGCCAAATTTGAAACATGAAGGCAGAGGCCGTCTAATCACCACAGATAGGGAATACAGTTCATTATTTTTAGGAACTCAAACCAGCAGGGGTTGCCATTGTTCATAAAAAGCACTAATGTGAAGCAAATTGGTGAGATTAACTCCATCTCTAGAGACAGGTGGGGAACACCTCGATGCAAACTGCTGCCAACACAAAAAACACTGCATCTCTCCCACACACAGCCCAGGTGCACTAGAGAGGCTGAGAGGGGAGATTCATGCAAGTGTGACGTGCAGCTTTTCGAAACACATGATGACGCTTTCTCCTCGTAAATATGCATCTCACTATTGTTTTGCATTTCCTATTGGCTGTCTAGACAAAGGTCTTTTTATATTTACTGCTAAGATGAATGTACATAGAGGTTAGTACTGTGATAAGCTGATTCAAGCAGCTGTATATGGACTGAGAACAATCTGCAAGCTGAACATAGTACTGTATTGTAGTATAAATAGAGGAAAGTATAAGCTGAAAAAATGTTGCCTTAAATAACAAAAAATACTACTCACAAATTCCATAAAAGGTGTAACTTATATATGAATAAAATAGATGCAACAAAATGTTGAGGTTTTGTAACAGAACAGTTGATATGCAGTTGTATAAAGTCTTGTGGGTGATGTGACATGGTAGCTTGGTTAAATATTCTAAGTTTTGCTCCCACTCAGAGTTGACATTAAGTGTGGCCTCAGGACTTGAAAACAGAGCCCCCTTTCATAAAGCTGGAGGACGATTTCAATCGACTTAACTGAGGACAATAAGACTTGTTTTATTCAGCGCTGCTCAGCCCAAATTGTGTTCTCAAATTTTCTAGCGGGTAAACGACCTGGTATTGTATGCCGTCTTTGACAGGGGTCGGGAACAAGAGACACAAGTTTTGTCTGACGGTGTGAGAAAGTCGGCAAGGGACCCTTTCAGCACAGCCGGTGTTGAATTCAGCCACTGTGGCTCTGCTTAACACTGCACTCCAATAATCCTCTGTTGCAAAATAGCCAGCTTCACAGATTTCTGAGAATATGTGGGACTCGAACTATGGCTTAACCAGATATTTCTGAACCTGTGAATCCACAGATAACGGCTTCCTAAGACTTTAGCTGATGATTTTGTGAATTAGGACAGAATGCCTTTTAAAAATGTCGGAGCATGTTCTTTAAAAAAAAACAAAAAACCTTTTGACACATGGCCCTAGTCAGAAACATCCTGTCATCTGACAGATCCAGCAGGAAGCAAGCTGTGTGTAAAGGGTTGGGCAAAGTGCATTACTTATTTATGTCAAAATAAAAGCTTCAAAGCTAATGTTTTATTGTATTCTCATTAAGGTTTTGGTAATAAGTTAAAAAAAATCTATTTTAATATCCTGGTGACATTTTCCTCCTAAAGGCTGTAAACATGAATGTTGGGATCATGATTTAAATTAGTTTATCCCACTTTTAAATTTTGTGTTGCACACATTTAAAATGTAGCCCCAATGCATGGCCTTGCAGCACCTCTAATCACACATCACTCCTCTGTTCATTGTCAAGTTCAAGCTCAAACAATACATCCTGGTGTCACTTATTGAAAAGCCCCAGACTGCTTTGTGCAACATTATCTGCGCTCTCACTAATTCTCACGAGAAGTGAAACGGCTGGAACCGCGCGCTCTGGAAGTGTGTGTGCAGGATTACAGAGTTGCTGCACATCCCTTTCAAATTCATAAACCAGCATAGTTTTAAGATAATGACCCAAAGTCCTCATTATGAGTACAATTTGCGAGACATTACGCATTCAAGACCGTTACTACTCCAAGTTTAGGAGCGCCGCGTCGGCTGGGGCTGGGAAACGTCGCCTCTTTCTTTGGGGATGCAGATGAGTCTGGTGCACTTGACGTCTTTTCATGACCCCTGTCGCCCCCCCTTTCCCAGCCCCTCCAGGCCCTCACGGCGCTGTCTGTCATATTGGGCCGGGGCATGGCATTGCCACTTGCCCCACCGAGCGTGGGAATGGGATCGTCCAGTCGTTCACATCTCCTGCACTGCGGTTAACGGAATCAATTAAGCAGGCCCGACCCCCCCACGTCTCCCCAATCCCCTCACTCACTCACTCCCTCCCTCCTCTCCTCCCTCTTCTGTCACCTCCCTCCTGCTCCCAACCCCACGCTCCCCCGTCTCCCCCTGCCCCCTTTCTCTCTCCCTCTCCCATTTTTGTCACTTCACTATACATCCTAATTATTACTGTTTGGGATGCCAGCGCCGTTTCTAGGCCGGACTCGATCATGCTGAAATAAAAAAAAGCATTGAGGGTACACGTGGGTCTTTAAGCATTTCCTAAATGTCACTGTTTCATTCCAATTAAATAATCACCATGAGCTGGAGTTGAAATTTCAAGTTAAATAAAATTTAAAATGATACCTCGTGTTATGGGATCAAATAGATATTGAAGGTGTGTGTGTGTGTGTGTGTGTGTGTGTGTGTGTGTGTGTGTGTGTGTGTGTGTGTGTGTGTGACATCTACATGATTGACGTTATAATAAACAGCATGCATACTGGCATTTGAAACAGCTGTTAATCAAATTAATAAAAGTTACTTTCTGAAAAAAAATAATAAATAAAGCTCATGTCACAGTAAAAAAAAGCATAAATAAAATCAGATATATAAACAGCATCTACATGCTCTAATCCATGGAAATTGAGCAATATGTCGTGAGTCGTCCACAAGTCCTCGACGAGTCTGGAAGTAGTTTTTACTTTCGGTTATCTAGCTTTATGACGAGCAGAACACTCATACAGCTAGATAACCAAAGATAACAACCCACTTCCCAATCTTCAGCAATAATCCACATGTTCATTTCTTCTTCTGGGCTCCAAGTTTCCACCACTTAGAACTCAAATATATTAGGAAAGTCATCTGCATCCTCTTTTCAAGTCACAATGTGCATTATAATCCTTATATTTCCCTTATATTTCCTTTATATTGCACGGGCCGGACTGTCATACACCCGGTGTAAAAAGGCGGCAAATGTTGGAAAAAAATGATATATTATCCCAATGTTAATGTCACAGTCACTTGACATTAACCAATATTACTGAGTTGAAGCAGGCCTTGAAAATCGCGGGTAAGGTGCAGTCATCCTTGCACAGGGGCCCTAATTTGCAATGCAAATAGCTCCAATCCCACAAAAGGCTCTTTCGCCTCTATTAAGTCGTTGTGGCAGCAGCAATAGATATCCTGTGAGGCCGGCGGAGAAGAAACACGGCGAGAGAGGGGGGAAATCCGGTTTCCTGTGGAAAAGTGCAATAACGGCACAGGGAATTAGGACGCAAATGTGTCGGATTATAAAGACAGGAGCTTGTTTTTTAGCCCAAAGAGTGTCAGGTTGTCCTTTCACATCCAGAAGCCGGTGACTCTGAGCCAAAGGGTCCGTTCTGCGGGTTGCATGGTCGCTCGGTCTGAAAGGAGTGTTGGGGGGGAATGAGGGCCATCCCCAAACGATAGGGGGGCTGGGGGTGGCCAAAATATGGACCAACCCCGGTGAGGTCAAAGGCCTCGGACCACGACAATGTTACCGCGGTGATGTCATGAAAAAAAACGCAAATGCACCCTCCTTTCCATGCACAATCTCCATCCATCCATTACACAGCGCGCTCAGGAATAAGTCCGCCTTGCATCGAGGACTCTGCCTGCCTTCTCTCTCACACACAGGGATGAAAATGGATGTCAGGGAAACCATATCCTTTTTTTAACTGAAAGGAAGCGATTCAGCTGCTTTTTACGAGGGATGTGTAAAGATTTAGCCTCTTAAGCAATAAAATCGAAACAACTCAATGAAGAGAGCATCCTGGAGCTAGACGAGCGCTTGCGTCTTCTCTCTATCCAATAAAGGCGATATTCTCTATTCGCAATAACACGTTGCTCGCTTCATTATAGCTCCCTTTCTTAAGTCTGAGAAAGCAGCGGAGGACTTAAAAAGCTCCCACGTTTGCGTTTTTCGCGTCGAGATCCTTACAAGCCTCGTGTGTTTTTAGCCATCGTCGCATCCGAAGGTTAGATAGACTACAGCGGCATTCGGCAGGCGAAGAAGTCGCCTCAGAGCGGAATAAAAGCCAGAGCGCTTCATCCCGCACGCGTGTTTTTCCCATTGATATGAAAGTATAGTAAAGGAAAGCTCAGCACAAACGGGTCAATGTATGGGGATCTTTGGAACCGAGTCAACAATAACAGGCAGCGGAACATGTGATGGATCATGCGCAGGAGTATGAGGCTGCAGGTTACCGAGTCACTTCATGGCACCCCGTGTGCACAACTTTGATTCCGCTCGGACCATAACACACTCTCAATAATGGGATAAAGTTCATCTCTGACTGAAATCGACCTGATACATGTGCTTTGCATTTGCATGAAAGCTTATGTGTATGTTTGTTTCAGGATGAATAAACTGTCACAAGGTAAAAATTAGCATCTTATGTTTCAATGGCATCACTAGCCCCCCCTCAGGAAAAAAAAAAAAAAAAAAAACTCAAGGCATTCAATTCTCTCTCTTTACTTTTACATCAGGCTCTCAAGTTTACTCTGGTTTGGGGGGTGGGAGGGGCAAAATGGGGTGCCTTAATGAGCTAATATGAGTCACAAGGCCTGTGCATTCCAATAAGGGATTACTTCCCTTTAACAGCACGTTGTACCTTAAATATTCAGCCACAGTATTCATTCATTATATTACAGTCTTCTAGAAGCATTCCCCGTATTGTGACAAAAACCACCACACTTAGTTTCTACAAATGTTGCATTTAGTATGAAATATAGAGAAAATCCCCATTTACGCATTCGCTTTTTCTATCTTCATTAATCGTCATACTGAGCCAATATTCGCACATGTAAAGTTATTCTGTCCCCTGATGAGGACGTTGTGAACAGTTTACTATAAGGCCAGTTTTATACCATTGCGATCTGCATTATAAAGTACAGCTCATTAAGGGTAAAGGAGGCTTCAGATTAGGCCTCCCACACAGAGGCCATGCTTTAATCACCGCACATCAGATTTTAAACACACAACCTGCTGATCCTCTTGAAATCACAATGAGCTTTTTTTTTTTCCACAGAGGCTACGATTCAAGACTGAAAAGCCAAAAAAATACATCAGTGGGACGCATTCGTCTTTATCAGTTACTCGGGAAGAAGATGCTTTCGTGCGTAAAATCATGGATAAGCACTACAACGGACGCTTTGTGTGTGACAGTTTCGATTAATTTGGAGCAAAGTTTTAGAATTTAGCTTTAGCAAAGCATTTGAAGAACACACGCCGCAGTTTCGTCTGCTTCAGATGTGTGGTTTTTGTTCGTAAATGCCTCTCTAAATGTTAGCTGTAAATCATCGCTGCATAATTTTCACACTACCTTTTACCCCACTCCGGACATAAAATGAGTCAGATAATAAATGATAGTCCCTATTATCCCTAGATTAAAAAAACTTTGTTCTGCCTTTTATACAAAAAAAGCAAGACGCAAAAACACACTTAGAGACGCATCTGTTTCTGAAAACTGGATAGAAACTCTAACGTGTAAGGGTGAATTGAAGAAATTTAAACGAGGCCATGAAGCCTAATATGAAAAAGAGTAAAGATAAATCATAGCACAGCAGACACACCTTGCGTAGTAACCGGTCAGTTTGAGTGTCTTGATTTTCACCTCAAAGGTGCCAAAAAGTCTTATTGATGTGCTCTGAAGACAAAGTGTGTGAGAACACACTTTCGTTCACAAATGAAACATTCGATCCTTAATATGTTAGATCTTTTGCAAAGTACACTCACAGCAACTTGAAACAAAGCAGGTATCTCCTACTGAACGACCGCCTTGTACCAACTTTTTGCGCACATGGGGAGCTTTTACGCACACGGTTGCTTCTACGCATCTTATTAAAGCAGCCACAAAAGTTACACTTACTTTCTAACGGTGAGTCAAATCACTGCTGCCGGTCAGAAAGCGTCCCAAGCAGAAGAAGAACGGTGGGATCCGTGTGTAACCTCATGTAGTATTACGTTCTCCTCAAAGATCCCAGCCATATCAATTGGTGATGGGGGCAGCACTTTAAAACTGCCGCTAACATCAGCAGCCTGCATTAGGCGTGCTTCAGCTGCTCTGTGCAAAGCATGAGCATATCCCAAGCACATGATGGACGAAGAGGAGAAGAGGAAGAAGCAGGGAGGGATGAGGAGAGGGAGAGAGACAACTTTCCCAGAACGTCTGCAAGCGCCAAATAGAAAAGTGCATGCACAGTTGAGCTCTCAGAGTGTGCAAGTTTTTTTCTCCCTGTTGGGGGTGGTGGGGTGGGACGAGGAGGGAGGGGGTGATGATGATGATGATGGGGGGAGGAGGAAGAGGAGGGGTGGTGGTGGTGATGGGGGGGTATGAGGGGATGCAAAGTCCATCCTTCTGTGTGAGGAGAGGACGTGCTCTGAAATTCAAACAAGTTCCCTCGGTTCTTTTGTTGCACGCACGAACTGAGGCAGCATTGTTCGCGCTTTTGGCGTGGACCTCTCCCTCCGGTTCCCCTGACCAGGTTACGAAGTGAGCCTCGCAGTTGGCTGGTAATGAATTTGCTGCAGGCGTATTCGCTAACACGCTTTGACAAACGGAACGCATTTACCGGGCTCTCAGACGAAGGGGGGTGGGGGTCTGGGGTTGATTTGCTTCACGTAATTCCCAAAACTAAGTCTGGAATGGGGCCTATAATAAAAAGAGACAAAACACAACACTTTAAAGTTCACTTAAAGGCTTTGATTAGATCTGTGTGTACAGTATGGGCCTATACTGGACCTGCCAATTCACCTTGCTCCCTGAAGCCTAATTAGGGGTTATCTGATATGACTCGAGTGCGCGTGCCCCCTCCCAAAGTGGACATACAGACGGAAAGAGGGGGGAGACAGAGTTAGAGGAGGCAAAGAAAGATAAGAGGAATTTATCAAACCAAAAAGTTGGAATGGGCTGACCTACTTGTCTGTAGCCTAACAGTAATCCTGTGTCTTTAGATAATTCTCTTGGTGATGACACACTTTTTTTTTTTTTTGTTATTGTGAATAAATTATAATGCTCGACTTTTTCTGCAAAGCAAGTTGGAGTGCTATCCTCTGTAAGGGAACCTCTAGTCTATATCTTTGGCGCAATAGCGTGAGGTTACACCTGCTCTTATTATTTACACCACAGAATATCTGATGTTATTATTTTTTCAAATTTCATATTTTCATTTTCTGATCCTCACTAAATAATGTGACTGAAAGAAAAGCACAAATGGGAACGCAAGGCATCTTTTCTTATTTTACCCCCCACCCCCCTTTCTCTGCCTAATTGCGGGCGTATCCATTAGATTCAACCGGATTCACGTTTTAGTTTAACAGCGAGGGCACGTTCAATGACGTAGACAAGCATATCAGCTACGTGCAGCCATATTTAAATACATCAAGGCAATTAGCGCATCCAAATATGCAAATCCCGCTTACTACATAGTCCGCCCTGCTGCAGTCGGAGTAATTCCCCCCAGCCGGGTCTTGGGTGTTTGATTGCCGTTTTGAAAGCCGACACAGCCTTGTTTGTTTTTCCAAGAGGCTTCGTTAATGTGACCGGGACGAACGGAGACATGAAGAGAAGGGGAACCGAGGCTCCTGCGTGGAAAGCTGCCCATGCGTAATGAGACGACCCGCTCCGCCATTCTCAATACTCGGACGCCGTTGGCTCTGGAGTGCGTATTATTTTCAATATTGATGCATATTCAGTGGACAGATTTGCATTACATACTTTAAGCTCAGTGTTTATTTAACATGATCTATTGTGCAGGTAGACGTTACGACCATGTCTTGTCTTAAATAGCGATTGGCATTTATTGCGTAAAAATCAGATTTCATTTTCAGATCGTTGTCAGGACTGATATTTACTACAGAAACATGTAATCAGCGATATTTTGCTCTTTACATCTATGATGCTTTTGAATCTGTGGGATGTAAATCGGCGGAAGCCTTTGATTACTCAAATCCAGCATGCATGAACAAAGAGCTCTGCGCTGGGCAAACAATAGAGGAGATGCAGAGGTAAACCTGAGGAGGTGAGAGTCTCAGATCAAGATTTTAACAGGGAATGAAACGGCCAGGTTGTGCAGAAAGTAATCACAAAAAAGTCTCCTGCCCAGTTTGCAAGAAACCCAGTGACGCAGCGCTGACATTTAGGCTGCAATTGCTCAGGCTGTGTCCTCGGTGTCCGTGCACGCGCACAGTGATGCCAGTGACGAGCGCGCGCGCCTACAAGTGCAGTGCGCTAAAAGAAACCTAAAAGTCCTGACATGATTAAAAAAATACAAAATACTCGCTTTGCAGCA
Source organism: Halichoeres trimaculatus (assembly GCF_033239565.1). Lineage (NCBI taxonomy): Eukaryota > Metazoa > Chordata > Actinopteri > Labriformes > Labridae > Halichoeres > Halichoeres trimaculatus. The sequence goes on from NW_027437183.1 coordinate 25,952,927, forward strand.
TACATCTGTTATGTTAATTCCTCCATTTAAAAAAAATGTACTCATTGCACCTCCACCTCTGATCTCCACAGGGAGCGCGTGTCTCAAATCAAACCATTTTACTTACCTCCAAACACAATCCAAAGGTGCTGCTTCTGCTGCTGCCGCTCTAACTCTGTGCTTTGCGCGCGACGTTTCTGTCAAGTTGTTGGGACGTTTTTCCAGCAGAGCAAACTTTGTGCTATCAGCCTGAGCTGATGCAGTCCCTATAGGCTACTCCCCTCGTCATTGAACCCTGCTCTCAATCTGCTCGTGGCTCAACACTAGTGGTCAGGCTGGCTCACGTAAACACATTCAAAGCCACAGGAGTCCGTTACCACACCTATGCTGGGATATCAGCTCTTAATACTACAATTTTTACGTGTATTACGGTACTCTAATTGGTTTACAGAGCGGAATACCACACAATTCTCTCTCCATCTTCTGTGGTGTTACCCTCGTTTTCATCATCACCCCCTAAAATCTGAAGGACACACACCTTCTTTTACATTCAGAGACTAGATAACCAGGTTCGAGTGTTTTTGTAGACAAAGTCAAAGCAACACTTTGCGTTTTTGTCTTGTTATTAATGTTGTATATATTTCTTTTACATATGAAAAGAAGGTGTGTGGAGATGATGGAGCAGAATTTATGCTGCCTTTATATCTCCATTTTTGTGTCTAACCTTTAAAAAAAAAAGAATGACTAATGTCTTATTCGGTAACATCACGTCTTCTGGAGAAGGCAGATCCTTTTTTTTTTAATTGAAATCTGTCTTTTTCCGGGTATGAGTCATAAAACTCTGGAGTGCAGAGTTTTCATAGAGGTCAGAGAGGGGAGAGGTCCGTTGTTGAGACTCCAGAGACGCTTATTTCTCTCGTGTATCTAATTTATAGACTTCGGGTTTGCTCTGTTTCTCTTGGTGTAAAAGGACGTGGTCCCAGTTAATGTAACAGCGTCGTGTGTTATGGAGTCATCAGGCCGCGTGCTGGAGCTACAAAAAACAGCTGATCCTATCCACATCAAGTAGTGTGTTTCATCGCGAGGATTGTCCAAAAAGAACGAATATTTTTATGTTCAGGCTTTGTTCTTTTTTATTTGTTTAGGCTCCCATTTGGTTATTATGCGAGCCAGCGTTTCAGATACGAGATGAATAAATCACAAGCATTATTTCTAAAACATAGCGCTTGCAAAAAGCCGGTTTTCTTGAAGGCATAAAACGGATATTAGAAATAAAAGATTTTTTCCAACCTCAGATCAGACATTAGACTCTTACGTTGCAATCTTTAAAAGAAACAGGGGAGACTTGTATGGTTCTGGAAACCATGTTTTGAAATTGTTTTAATGAAACACCTCCAATATAAAGTAGTAGCCATATCATTTTTCAAAGAGTATACCGTAAAAGTTGTATGTGTTCTGCTCTAAGAACTGATCTAAACGACTCCTTATAAGGGAACAAACAGAAGTCTGCATACCAGTACATGAAACTTAAATTATTATTATTATTATTATTATTATTATTATTATTATTATTATTATTATTATTATTATTATTATTATTATTATTATTATCACTTCTACTTCTACAACAACTCTGATCTTCTTAAATTTGGATCTTGACTGTCCCAACTCTGTGAAGGTTTTAATAATAAAGGACAGCTATTCTCTACAGCGACACTATACAAACTGTTAGTCAGTGAAGTGTACGCGCTGATTGATGTCTGTTCCTTCTGCACGAATAGTTCAAGAGAGTGAGGATGATGAGGATAAGGAGAATGAGCAGGATGAAGGATAAGGGGGGTTCGACTGAACGACTAAATGGTGACATCTAGTGGTGGTTTTGGGGGAACATGTCTCACAGGCATCCTCATCTCACGGAAGTGCACGTGCGCCTGCCTGCTTGCCTGCTTGCTTGCCTGCCTGTATGCACCCACCTCTGAACAGTCACATCAGTGCTTGAGAAATCTTTGAAACTATGCATGTACAGGAAATGTCTTCAAATGGCATTTATAGCAGCCTACATTAACACAGTTTAGTTTTGATGTGAACGAGAGCGACAATAATAAATATAGCACATTTCTTTTAGCTGGTAGCCTATAGAAAATGATTTCTTCCTTGTCTGTTCAAGTTGGCTAATCAGTTATTGGTCAGATCAGGAAGTAATATTTTGTTTTTTTTCTCGTTAAATATAATTCATAATGATTTGTCACATTTTCTCTTACAGTAGCCCGTGCTCTTACTTTCTATTTCACTCTTGATTGTAAGTTTAACCTCACACTGATTAGATGATCTGCTTTAAGTGTCGTCTTTTTTCTTCTTTTCCCCCCCTCATCAGTCTGACCTTTTTAAAATTTTGTGGATTGGTGTCGCTATAGATGATTTCATGTAATCATTTCTGTTTTGTGTTTAAAACGACTGTATCCGCTTTTCTAGTCACAGGCTATAAACATAAACCCATTACATTCACTGATTGGCTGTAATGTCATGAGACCGTAGGGGGCGTCAGTTAGTGCGGCCTAATTAAAACCTGAGGAAACGCATGGCAGTAGGCCAATCATGCTCAAGTGTTCATTTAGCTCGTTTATTCCGCCCTGATGAAAACGGTCAACGCTTTTATATCAAAGAAGCCGCTCTTCATGGACACAAATATTTCGGAATACTGCAGAAATTCAAGAAATATAACAATCGTCACAGCAAAGAAACCAGCTGTTACCGGAGTACCGTAAATCTTATTATAGAGCGTTTTCGACATAATTAAAAATGTTTATAAGACGCATGGTGTTCAACACTATTGGGTTTATATTTGGGGATGATTTCGTTTTGCTCTTTTCTTATCCCATTGTTTCAAATTATAAACGTGGGTGACATAAAGTGTGAGACAGGGAAAAACGCCATCCTCAATGTATTTAAATCTGCGTCACCAAGTCAGCGTTAAGACGCTGTTATAACATTAAGATGACCACAAATTGTAATGTTTGATTTCGTTTCTTCTGCTTCTGACCTGATACTTAAAGAAATATTTAACTTTGATCCTGCCGTTTAATGATGGTCTGTAAGTCTTTGGTGAGGACAAAAAAAGTATCCTTAAATTAATGAAGTTATATGGGAGACAGAAGAAAAGCGATGTTTACTCAGAATATTATAAAAGAATTTGGTAATATTACGGCATCACGTTGCTTTTTTTCATTCATTGTTTAAAGGAGGATTAAACGTGCCTCATTCCACAGGTACTCTCTAAAAACTTAAACTCATTTAAGTTACTTCTGTTTTCATGTTATTTTGAAGACACCTTATCCAATTGACATGTTTGAAATTACAGGTTAGAGAATTTTCTTCTTTTTATCTCATTTTTCTTTCTTTTTCGTTCTCGTGTTTTGGAATGTTTTTGATCTGATTTGCGACGTTGAAGTCATGTGATTGTTAAGATACATTTTTTTAATTGATTTTTTAATTTTCAAACCTCAATGACCTTATATTTAGCTTACACAAAAAATAAGGTGTGGTATATTACGGTAACGGTGCGTAAAATCTGCAATGATTTTCTGAAGTTTCAACAGGAAAATATTCTTTACGGTTGTCCTACAAACATTTTTACTCCGCCATTCACGACAGAAGCGCGCCTAGAATAATCATATTTTTTGAAGAGATAAACAAAACCTTACAATTCGACCCACGCTATACATAGGAAGAACACACATAAAGAATAGTTGCAAGAGGCCTTGAGGGGAAAAACGCGTCAGGGCCAGCAGAGTCAATGCATGACACATTTTGCAAGTCTTTGTGGTTATTCTGTGAGCACTACCACATTTACTCCAATCGTCCAGTGCAAAAAAGTGGAGAAAAAATTTGTAACTTTAGTTCCTGATTTCTCCATTTGCAGACGGAGAAATCGTCGCCTTGATTAAATACGCAGCTCTATGTGTGCGCTAGTTACACTGCGCCAGAGTCCATCCTCACGTTACAGACAGGCCAGAAAAGAGGAAAATCAAACAAATTCTTAGAAAACTATTTTCATTTTTCTTGTCTTCTTCTTTTTTTTTTTTTTTACGAAGGAATGCATGGAATTGCCCCGGAGGAGGCAAAGAGGTGTGTGTGTGTGTGTGTGTGTGTGTGTGTGTGTGTGTGTGTGTGTGTGTGTGTGTGTGTGTGTGTGTGTTTGTGTGTTTGTGTGTTTGTGAGGGTGCATTCATAAGTTTATGTGTGCAGTGAAAGCGGAGTTTTTAAATCTCCCTGATTTGTAAGAGGTTTGTGTTTGCATTGTGTATGAGCTTAGTTAATTCACTGTGGGCAGTATAATGTGTCTCTGTGAGGGTTTTTGTCACTGTATGGTTATTATACATGAACCTTGGTGTTAGGTGTGTAATGAATGTCCTTGGTATAAAGAACTGTATTAAAATGCTACTTTTTTAAACATGTATGTAAAGATCAAATGTAATGTATTTTTTCCTGGTCTTTCACTGAGACATGTCTTCAGTAACTGCCTAATAACCTACATGCACTGACTTTACATCCTCAAAGACTCCATGCTGATAGTATTTTTTTTACCCTGCTCTGAATGGAAGTAAAGTCTAGAGAAGCATGCAGAAAACAGTCAAACACAATGAATTCACACCAAGTCACATCAGGATAACTAAGAAAGCCAGTAAGTTTACTGAAATCTCTGCAAAATACAAATAGCCTTTTTCCCTCCAGCAGAGGACACTTTGACTTCACCCCCATAACGTTTTCACTACATACAGCTGAATCAAGTCTCTTGAGTTACAGAGATGTGGATTTAATTTAAAACCATCTTAGTCTCAAGTGGCGACAAAGGCCAGCTTATGCCGCTGAAAGCCGCTCTCGCGCTCCAGAAAACATTAGTTTCCAAACCTCCCCCAGTTTCAGGTTTATACAAGCTACATTTGATACTACAGACTGACTTTTTAAGCAGTGTAACATATTACTTTTTTTCTTCTTTTTTTTAAATTCATTTTTTCAGCTTTTGAATACAACTTAAATAAACCACAAACACAGTGGAGCAACAAAGAATCCCATGTGAATGTAGGGACCTGAAGCAATGATATTACATGGTCATTACACATGGCTGTACAAGTGTATGGTCTCCCCTTTTGACTGCAAAACATCAGCTGAGGTACTGAGCGGGTCAATTTTGAGGTACCAACATCAAATCTATATTATAATAATGAACAAAAAGAACAACTGATCAACAGATGATGAAAAATAAACGCCTTTGAATTTAACAAACACAACAAGAAAAGGAACAAGAATAGACACGTTTTCTGCATGTCTTTGGTTGAAATTATCGTCAGTAATGCAGCACTCTTAGCAATAGTCTGGACATGTTGGTGTCATTTCAGACAGTTTTTCGCTAATTTTCTAAATGCATTGCACAGGGGGAGAATGGGTGAATTATTGTGGTTGGACTGGAATTGAAATGTGAAACCAATTGTACATTTGAGCAAATTCTTTTATTGTCTTGTTTCAATGCTTGCAAAAAACCATAAATGAATGTGAAAATAAAAGTTGAGTTTACAACACAGAAATGCCACTGGCTTTGGTTTCTCCACACTGTTGCTGCCTGAAACATCATGTTTATTTTTTTTCTCAACCTTTTTGTTATTGAGTTTAAAAAAAAAGAGAGAAGAAGAAGAACACCATTATAGAGGCTCTGCCCCTGTTTGACTACACAGACTGTTTACAGTAACAACATAGTGAACCTGCATGAAATATGCACATAGAAATATCATAACACTTAAGTGACAGCAGATACGGGAGTGGGAGGCAGAGAGATATGTGGCTAGTTTCATTGTTTTTAAAAAAGAGAAAATCAAAACAGCTATTTATTTATTTCAAATAAACAAATTGTGCTTCTTCCTACCAGCATCATCTTTTTGTCCCTGTGTATCTGATGCTGAACATGTGGTGATTTGGGAGACTGGAACATGAGGAGACACAGGACAGCATAGGATCCAATCAGGTTTAAAAAATCTTTTGAGAATATTACCCACAATTCTCTCAATGCAAAATTATTTCACATCTCACATAAATTCAGTTCAGAAGACAATAATTTCAATAGCTTCTGTGCTTGTGCAAAATGTTGAACACAAGTTTGGGTTTAAGATGCAACAGAAGAAGAATAATGTCAAAATCTGATAAGATTATCAAATTGTATTATTTAGCTGCAGAAACAAAAAACATCTGGTGCATCTGGACTTGGATTTAGGGTCAGTCATATTTCCTCATCAGTTTGACAGTCCTGTCCATCATGTGTCAATGTTTATTTCTGTGTCATCGCCTGTTCCAGTCTCCTGACATTTTCCACTAACAGCTTGTTTTTCAGCATTCAGGCCTGTCTTTCCTCCGTCACACAAACCCTGGCGATGTTTCCCAGCTGGTTTTTAAGGTTAGTCTAAATACACCCCTGAACGCCACTGTTCAGGGCTTCAAATGAAACAAACCAGACAACATGTGCAACTGCACATAGAAACTCCACTAAGAAACCAACAAAAATCATTAGTATATATATTTATATATTAGAAAGCTATACACAAGCATGTTAATTTCACAGATTTTTTTTTAAAGATTCTTAATATTACCATTATTATATATAATTAGAAATACACGTTTAAAAACAAACCTCTACAAAGATAAAACAGTTCAGCAAAGCATTGGATCTCAGACTGTTTTCATGGCTCAGGGCTTCAAAGCCCTGTCGATTCCCCTCTGGGCGAACTATCCATCTCTTATTAGCAAAGCTATCAAAAACACATTCTGGCTTATAGAAACTACAAAAAGCCACAAAAATGCTTTGCATTGTATTCCTTTCATATGAAAATATAAGCAAGTGTATCGTACAATTGTTTTTTTTATTTATTTTTTTTCTTTATTAACACTGAATATTAATACTAGATCCAGAGTTGTCTTGATTACGCTAACGTAGCTCTGAGATCAAAGGGTGGTCCTCGCTCGGCTCCGGTCTTTCCGAGGAGCGTTTACTTCATCAAAGGTTCCACATGTCTAGCATCGGGGCTGCCTGTTTACCTGTACAATCCTTCAAATGTTGCATAATAGCTTTTTCATTTAGTGAGTAAATAAATCTTGTAATGTCTGGCAAATTTTTGACCCCTGCCCTCCCCACTCGACCCTCTATTTACATAAATACGTTGAACCTGCAACATGACATCATCTAATGTTAACACACATTTTTGCAAGGGAGAACTGCAGAGAAGGTTTATAGCAATGAAACTGACACTGTACACATGTAATGTCTGTCCAACTCAAGTGCTAAGGTGTTTCCCACTGGACACACTCACTCTCATGTTCATGTTTTTTGTCTTTTTTTGTCTCTTGTTTCTGGTATATCGCTGAGGCAAAGTGTAAGTACGTTTTATGAAACAGAGTACCTGACTATTTTTTTTTGTCTATTTGTTGATATGCATATATGTACACATACACACACGTGTAGAGATATATGCATCTTTTAGCCACACAATACAATTTATGCATAGTTCCCCAACAAAAATACCCCCAGAACACATGCCCTCCCAAACCCCCATTACAACACCCCACTGGTTTATATAATGTCAATATGTATAGCACACACACGCACGCCCACACACACACTCAGCAAAAAGAAAATAAAAAAGGAGAAGAAATAAACATATTTTTGAAAAGGGCGGTCCCTTTTCTTCCTTCAGCGTTAGAGATAAAGGAGAGAGGCCGTGGGGTCAGGCGGTGAGTGACTCATGGTATCGAGTGAAAGGAGGAAGAAGAGGGAGTTGACTCTGGGGGGCATTGTAACGCTGTGTTGTTGTCGTGGGGGCTCAGGGCGACTTTGGGCACTTGCCAGGGAGAGGACAGAGATATCATGTGGCCCATCCTTCTGACAGGCGCACTCGTTTGATGGAGGGGCTCTCGCGCTCGTCCAGTGCGGGCCGGGCCAGTCCCAGAGGTGAGTGGAACTCGTTCCTGTGCTCGTCCCTGTCGCTGCCCTCGTGGGAGCTGCTACAACTGCTCAGGCTATCAACAGGGGAGCGTCCCGAGTCCTGGCGGGACGAGGGGTTCTGGGGAGGTGGTACGCCACCATAGCCCCCAGGTGTGCTGCTGGTGCGATCTCTTGGAGGAGAAACAGGTTCGGACTTGATGTGCAGGCTTTGAGTTGAGGGCAGGGACAGATTTGAACCCTGACATAAGTGAGAGCTAGAGCAATTTCTGTTGGAAGGAGAGGAAATGCAAGAGGTTACAGAGTTTCAGAGCTAAAGCCCTCAAACACTCATAACTTCAAAACAGGGAGGTGTTTTATTTTTCTGCTGGACTTTGCAAGTGAAGGCTGAGAACAGAGAAGAACTGGTGTCTTAAAAATAGTTTTGTGATCAGTCATCATGCATTTCCAAACAACACCTCAGATTAAGTTCAGAGCACTCACCCTAGCTGACCGAGGGCTGAATGCTGCATGTTCTGAAGGTGTTGCTGTTGCCACCCGCTCATTGAGCCGAGGTGAAGGGAGCTGCCGCTGTTGAAGCCAGACAGGGAGGAAAGGTCTGCGCTGTTCAGGGAGTACTCTGCAGAAAAAAAAACACAATGGAAAAGAAAACAGGTAAAAAGTTGTGCTCAGAAGTTTTTGCATAGAGGAAGCAGCTCTGATAAATGTTACTGTGACGTAAACATGAATGCAATTTGTTTTTGTCAATGTGGCAATAGCCCCCTCTGGTGTTCTGATATGGTATTACACTTAAATGTTTGAAGGCTTCAAAGGCTACAAAGGGAGACAAGTTTTATACATTTTTTAAGGAGTCACAACTTTAAAAAAGGATGCTTCTGCCAAGAAAAGAACTTAAATATTGTAGGGGTGAAAAAATATTTAAGAAGTAAGGAGAATATTGATTGACAAATAAGCATCTTATGTCCAAGATGAAACTCTTTGATACACACCTGTACCATATGAAGTAGAGATGGCAGACGGGTATCCTCCCATGCCTTGTCCTGGCAAAGTGGGAGTTGCTACTGATACCACAGGGGTGGCCAGTGACTGAGCAGACTGAGAGTTGTTTATTCTCTGGTTCTGTGACAAAGAAAGAAGAGAAAGAGAAAGAGAGGAAGAAATGGGAGAGGTTTGAGAACAAAATCAACTCCCAGACAAAACAAACAGAGAAGTTAAAAAAAAAAAAAGCTGCAATAAAAACCAAGAAAAGTTTCTTTCATCTCTTTGTTCCGCTCAACAGATGCTGGGAGAATGAATGTGATGCCAACTTCAGGGGGAAATTAATCACTTGACACGCGGCACCGCTGAACCCTGCCAACCCTATCATTTACCACCCTTTCCGAGGGCCCACTGTCGCTATAGTAACACCATCAGTCTCCACAGCAACGAAGGGGTAGCGACGGTAAGGGAGAGGCACTTTACTGTAGTGGAGGGGAGGGTTTGGCAGGAAATAATAGAGGTTTGATGCAATATGAAAGTGTGCTCTTCTGTTGCCCTTCATATTTACAGTCTGAGGAATAAAAGCAGTGAGATATGTGGAGCCAGAGATGCATTTAGGAAGAAAGAAAAGCAAGACTGGGATGAGGAGATACACTGGGGCTGAAAAGAGGACAGGCTGCTGTTACTCTGATTCACCACTGGATGGCACTGTTGACTCTTACATACTGCTGTGAGGCGACAATGGAGGCTTCAGCAGAGTCAGCAACAATACAGGTAAAAGAAATCCAGAGCCAAGGTTTCTTTCTCCCCAGAACCTAACTAGCTGTTTAAATCTAAGGAGTGAAGCAAAAAGTACTTGGGGTTGGGACATGAGAATTATTTCAACCAGTGATACCAAAAGCTTTTAAGTTTCAGATTTCTGATGCTCTTTAGAGTGGAATTGATCTATAAACTTGAGTTTTGGTCTGACTTACCAAGAGCAGATCGACATCCTCGGACTGATGGCATTAAAAGGGGAATGTGATAAATTCAAATTAGTGAGTGTAAGTAAGATTATACTAGTCGTGACTGACTTTAGATCTAGGGATGAAACTACTGTAAGGCAGAGCCAACAACAAAAAGAGGACTGCTATAGCTTCACTAGCTTAACACTTTAGTAGAAGACAGGGGACAGAAATGTCAGAGCCTATGGTTAAAACGCCAACACAGATGAAGCATATCTGACTTGGGTTGAAGGTACAAGGTTGTATTTGTTTAAGAAGTTGCCAAAACACAGACGAAAGCAACATAAAAGTAAAGCGTGTTAAGTAAGGTCCATGTCAGACAAACTTGCATCAACCCAAGTCTGATAAGACGAGATGAAAAGAAAACAAACAAACCAGCTAGACGAAATAAGAGTAAGGAAAGTTAACTCACGATGGAGGGCATGTTGTTCTTGGCACCAGGGGGGATGAGCACACGTAGGTCAGGTTTGCGGTTGTTCATGCCTAAGTTCATTGGTGGGGGTGATTTAGCCTGCATGCTCTTGTTCATTCCTCCTGGAGAGACCAGCAGACCTGGGGAATTGCGGTGGTTCCCGTATCCATTCCCTGAGAAAAGTGAGGAGACAGAACTTTAAGCAAACACGTACTCTTGGACTTCAGATAAACCAAAGAAACAGATACATGTTATCAAATCTGTGACTTGTAAAGAGTGTTATTGTACACATTGCCAAGCAAATAAACAAACGAAATGCTTTTGCCCTGAGGATTGCCACTGTTTGCTTGGCAGTCGTGTAACGCACGCCTTTCAGTGCACCTCGCCCTCCACCTCTGTCACTGTCAGTTAAGGCTACATGTGCTCTGCAACAGCCAGTGAATCGTGTAAAAACATCTAATTACGGGTAGCAGAACCACAGAGAGGGATGGGACCCGTCATTTGTCCATCAGAGCTAAACACATGTGGTTCTTCCAGACAAAGACCCTGCCTTGGGTTTGCCACCAGATCTGAGTCCTCTGTAAGTATGGAGGAACAGTGCAGCACCCATTTCCTCCTCAAAAACCAGTGGGGCCATATCCCAGCAGCAACAACGTTGTTAAAAAAAAAAAAAAAGTGGAGCGTGGAGCATTCTTGCAAGCAACATAGTCTTTGTTTCTAACCCAATCCCGCAGGCTGTTTTTCCCCTTACTTCTCCTTCCTTCTTCCAAAGGGTAGAACACAGGGCACTGTGTGGACGTTCCCACTTGAAAGAAGGGCAGGAATTATACGTTAGACATAAATGAATTTCCTAATCATATACTCCGAGGGAAAATGAGTCGCAGATGTCTTCCTGGGCAATTTCCCTTGCTGATCTTTGTTTAATTTGAGAGCGAGGTTTTTGTTGTTTGGAAATGAAAAGTCTCAAAAGCTCAATTTGAACAATCTGAAGAGTAAACGACCGCTAGCGGTGAGAGAAAATGAGGCCGTCTGACAGAAAACGAGGAAAACAGTGTGTGTGAGTGCTGGTGTGTGTGTGTGTGTGTGTGTGTGTTTGTGTGTGCCTCTGCTGGCATATGTGATGTGTGAGCTTGTCGGAGTTGATGTTAACAACACAGACTTTGTGCGCTTGTACGTTGTGCTTCATGCAATTTTGTGGATGATTTTATACACCCTTTTTTTCCCTTGTTCATAAGCACTGTAGGACTTTACATTTTTAAAGACATGCTGTATGGCTGCTTATGCATATGGATGCACGTGTGTGTTTTGTATTGGACCCTCTTAGTTCCAGTGTCAATCTCACATTAGTGAAAAAGAGGCAGCTGCCTCTTCAGTTTTCCCGCTCTCTCATTCTCATGCTTGGCCCTTTGTGAGATTGAGTGGGTGCATGTGGAGATAGATGAATGAGACCTCACACATACACACGTAAAGCACACATACACATACTGCAAGCACACACACACTGGTAAATAACCCAGCAGGAAGTACATCAGTGTTTCTGTACAGATGAATAAAAAAAGAGATGGAGCTATGCAGAGGCATTAATACACACTTTGGTCAAGATGACACGGACTTCATCACAGGAACAGTTAATCAGACATCTGTGTATTGCCACCCTGTGGAGATGGCTGCCGTCCAGTCAATTATCTGCTGGAGGAGTATGATCATGAGTGGCATAGGCTGGTCCTTAAGCACTTCAAAAGAAAAATCATTAGCTAATTAAGCTAATGAAGCAAGAGCTAGGACTCAAATCTTCCTATTCTGCAGCCCGATCATCCTGATTGTAGGACAGTGGCATTCATAGCAGCACATTGATTTCTCGTTTTTATCAGCTGAAGACATGATATCAAGAGTTCATTTCCACTCTCCTCCTCTTATTATGCATCTCTGCACAGTCGAAGCTAGCGTCAACCGTTTAGAGGAAGTACCAAAATTAAACATAGCCCAGCCTGGAGGCTGCTTTGCTACTGTACAGTCACACACAGAGAACAACATTTGATCTGAGACTGAGATAAAACAGGTCTTTGCTATTTCTGAAGTGTGTGTGTGTGTGTGTGTGGAGACAGCTGGAGTCAACGCTGAAGGATTGCTATCTGTCTCAATAGGTGCCATGCTTAGCGCCCCTTATGACACGGTTATCTGAGAGAGCCCCCCCCCTCTTAAGTGTGTGTGTTCTCTCTCTCTCTCTCTCTCACACACACACACACACACACATACACACACAGAAAGGAGAGGTGTGGTTACACTCATGTACATTTAACTGTTACTGAACAAATTTCTGATGTCCTGTTGTGGTCTAACAGGCGCGCTCCGTTCTATTCCCCATACACACACACTCTTCCGTTGCGGTTTGGCCTAATGTGTATTCAACCCTGAATTCTCCAACTGAATGAAGGTGTCTCACTCGTGCTTGCAGCTCGTTCAGTTGGTGTGAGAGGCTGCCAAAAAATCCGACACACATAGTTTGATCTGCTGTTGTGACTTGCTTCTTAGCTTTCATTTCAGTGGAGTTTAGACTGGAAGATGTTCGGTGCATGTTACTCTTTTTGAGGAGGTGATTGGTGTATGGCCGATGTGTTGGGTGAGTTTCTTTTCGGTTGTGCTGGCGCTGAACTTAGCACGCATGACAGCTACACTGTCCATGAATGGAGTTGCACTCAGGACTTGGTCTGAAGCTCCATCATCAGCTGTCTTTAACTCTTCCATCTACACTTCACACTCTCTCCCAGCAAAGGAGAACAAACACTGTATTTTAATGAGCAAAAACACACAAGCACACAAACAGTTTCCACAATATTCCCATAGAAGAGACACGATGACTCAGTCTTTCAGTAGCCTGCTGCTACACTAGACTAGAATCACTTTCAGGCCATGTTTGATTTGACTTTACTCTCATGTCTAGGTGTCATGCAGCACAGATGCACATGTAAACAACGAGTGTGTATTTTAAAAATGTACACACCCCTATTTAAGAATCATCTACGTCTGCTTTTTACTAATACTGCAATACAGAATGAACTCACTTTGATTTTCTACATGGTAAGCTGAGGACAAGGTACGCTCGGAGTTCAAGTAGTTGAAGTCATGAAAGCACTGTTGCTAGGCAACTAACAACAAAAATGAAGTGAAACCTGGCAGGCTATGAGACTTTTCCATTTGCAATTTTCTGTCATAACTCATGAATTCAAAATTAGAAAATCTTCATCAGCAGGAGGCTCTAACTAACAAGGAACCATATGCAGCTGTACTAATCGAGTGTTTTAACACTTAAGTTAAAACTTTATCTCTTAGATTCATCACTGCCTTCATTATTGTTCATCTAAAAGCATTTAGAAAAAGAAAATAACTTTTCTGTGTGTGTAATAGGACAATCCTGGTGGAGTTAGAACTTTTCCAGATTGAGGACATGCTGGATTCTCATAGGATTAAGAGCAGCAGGTTAGCCGAATGATTCGTTGTAAACTGCACTTTTTTTTTTTACCTAGAGAGGTTGTGACATCTGAGACATTATGTGTTTGTGCGTGTCCGAACCACAAACGCATTTTTCTGCATCCACAAACACCTTCAAGACCCCCACCCTAAAAACACTCACACCCAGGTCAGACAGCTACATGAGCAATCAGCTTATCAGAGCTCACGGTGAGGACAAGAGGAACATTAAATCAGTCTTTGTGGTTCCACCTCACACTGACTCACTTAGAGGAACATCATTAAAATGGCTGACCAAGTTCACAGAACACTTCCATCTGTGTTCCCCTACTTCTTCTCCTTAGCACACATGCTTCCACCATCAGAAGATATTCATCACTGGGGTTTCCCCCCCTCCAAACACACGCACACACACTTTCTGCCCCCCTCTCGATGAGATTTAAGAGCGCTTTGAATGGAATCTTTTAGCTCCCACATGACTCTCTCTCCACGTCGTGTTTTTTGCCGCTGCCGAGCGACACACAGCTTGCACAGAGCGCCTCTGTTCCTTCAGCGCGGTGACACAAAGGCTACATTTGAAGCACGCTCTGCAGCACGCTGTCGATGGAACACACGCCACAACAAGCGGGCCTGTTGTTTGTGTGATGAGTGACCAGACAGAGAAACCAGGCATTGACCCCTTGTGATGGAGCCCTTGGGGCCAGACGAGGCTGCCCAGCTGTGCCCCCGACGCCCCCCCATTCTCCATTTTTACACTCCGCACTGTACGCTGTGGCTGTAAAATTTAACCCCTTAAAAAAAATCTCTTTGCCATAAACTTGGGATTGATATGTCCTCAGGGACAATTCCACTGACACACAGAAGCTAACACATAAGATTTCTTACACATGTTGCTCAGACACGGGCTTCTCTACTCTCCACAGGATCACTGTGGCATGGTGAGCCACTCCAAACATTGAATTAATTTAAATGGAGACATATGATGGTAGTTAACTGCGAAAAGAGTTTGTGTAGAGAAAGAACAAGGCCCAAATTGGAGTCATGGTTGTTGTCGTTTTAAATCTAGCCCCAGAAATAGAGATTAGCCTCATTATGAAGAGGATTTTGAACTGTAGATCTCCTCTAACTGCCTGTCAGTCAGTCTGCAGCGTCAGTATGAAGTGTAATTATGTTCCGTTTCCCCCACTTGTTGTAGCGTTTTATAGCTAAGCGCAGGCAGGATGTGTCACAGCCTCGACGCTGCGCAAACATTCCCAGATGAACTCCACAACCGCTAACATCAACACATCATGGGCAAAATCTCTACCGGGGTTTAGGTTACTATTAGTCATGCATTTTACGGCCCAGAGTGGGTGAGTGGGTGTCATTTATGTGCATGTGTGTGTGTGGGTGTTTGTGTGTGTGTTAGCAGACAACTCTATGTGAGGAGAAGAGGCCATTTCTTACCAGCACTGGTGCCTGCGCCAGTGGTGAGGTCAGCACCCATGAGGCCACCTGAAAGATGAAAGAGAGAGGAGGAGAGCAAGAGTGAAAACCATTAGAGGATAGACACCCACGTTAACATCCACTCTGCCTCCTGTCTCTTACCTCGCTGGCCTTTCAGAAGCTAACTCAATTTAATCACAATCCACTCCTTGTGTGTGTGTCTGTGTGTGTCATATGTGTACTGATACCAGAAGTAACACCGCTTCCCACTCAAACCTTAACACTTTGAGCAACTGGACGCAGAAACTGCCGTCCAAGAAAAATGACACATTATTATTTTTAAGCCATGCGAGGTGGAGGAGTGGGAGGGTCTGTGCGGTTTGGTGTGGATGCTGCGAGCGCCAAAGCTCATATTTAGTTTGTGCTGGCGCTAGCAGCATCCAGTTGTAATGACAGGGTGAGGGTGTGGGCAGCAGCCTTCAGACCAGAGAGACAGAAAAAGGACTTTGGACAACAATAACAAACCAACAGGCCTGATTGGCTTATGTCACCATCAGCTCAGTGCCTATACATAAAGGTCACTCATCCCATGTGTGAGAGCCTGAGCTAAAAGCCAGACTGTGGGCCAGGATTTTTAACAGGACATTAAATCATCATCTTTCTTTGAGCTGGCAGAATGTGAATATGGAACCACAGAGGAGTGATTTTAGAATCATTTTCTAAATTTAGAAGGAATATTCTGGTCACTTGTCATAAACTAGATGATGTGTGGCTTTATTTTAATTCTGAGTCATAACCTGAGTCCAAGTATTTGTCACTTTTTCTTACTTAAGATTAATGTCCTATATTTATTTTTCCCTGCTGTACTTTTACTGATTTTTAAAAAAAAACTTTTTTTTGTATTTTCTTATTATCTTACTTATGTGTGTGAATCTGTATATCCGTATGAGTATAATTGAAAACCTAGCCTGACTGAAAATTACACCTGACAAGATTGACAGATGGCACAACAGCATGTGCATGGGTGCATGAGTGCGTGTGAGACCCTACCTGTGTTACCTGCACTGGGGGGTCTGTGAGTCACTCCAGGGGACATGCTGTTTCTCTGTAGGCCGTGGTGCGCCAGTGGCAACAGGTTGTGGTTGCCTAGAGATCCGCCAGGATGGCTGTAGATGAGATTGTTTTGGTTGCTGACGGGAATGGACACGGGCATGTCGTAGTTGGACGGGGGCACGGCCTGCTGGGACAGAAAAAGGGGATAAAAAGGAGACAGGCGCAAGTTTGATTAGACAAAAGATGCCAACCATCGCAGACAAGGTAAAGATCAGAGGGAAGAGATTGAAGAAAAGGTTGGATTTAGAAAGAGAAAAAGGAATTTGAAAACACTATCTACAGTGTCACTCCAGAAACAAACAGAAGAAAAAGGCAGGGATGAATGGACAACTAACAAAGGACAGTCATGCACAGACAGACAGAGAAGAAAGCTCGACAAAAAGCACAACACAACACGGCAGTGAGAAGGGCTACACTCGCCAAAATTAAAGGGTAAGGGCCTTGGAACCTAATCTGAAATACTCAAACTCCTGTCAGGATGATAAATGTGCCGGCAACACTTTATCATTCTAACATGATACAGCATAGGTTACTTTTGAGAGGACTGAAGCAAAGTCTTCCTGTAAAAGACTCTGTTTTTACCGCTGCAATCTTGCGATATTTTTCACTGTGAGACAGAAAGTTGACCTGAAGTGGTCACTGTGTTTAAATTCCCTGGGATGCATTCCTGGTTGACAACATTTAAGAAATAAGCAGCCTATGGTTTACTGGGAATAAAGCCAGCAGCATCCCACTGTTCTTCAAGAGCTAAAGATATTTCAGTCAGTCTTCACCTCACTTTAAAAAAAGCTCGCAGTACTTTTTGCAAAAACTTGCTTCAAGACTGGAGAACTGTACGTCATTAGGACTCATTTAATTTCCATCACGTGGCGCTAACGCAAAGTGTTTTCAAGTGGTGGAGTCCCATCAGTCAGCAGTCTCATCAGGAACACGAGCAGAGGTTAGTCTGCCGGCCCCAGGCGTCTAGTTTGTCATGTTTATTGTGTCACTTGGCTGAAGAGCTTAACCTTGGGAGTGCCCTGGAAGTGGTTGATCCTGCAAGTTAGCTTTAGGAAGTAGAAAATAGGGGCCTAAATTGCTGCCATGTGTCCCTGGGACAGAGCGGAGGAGATCATCAGCCTGGTGGATGTAAATGAGGGATATGTGCTTCAGGGCTGCTTTGTTTTTCTCAATTTTCTCCATTTTGCTAATGCTCTGTTTTTTTTCACAGGGAAAATAATATTTCAAAGTTCAATGATGGTTACTTTTACCATATTTTATTGCAAGGTTTAGGCACATTCTGCCTTTACTGCAACTTTATACAGGAGTGGGTCAGCCAACCAATGAGGGTCTGTCTTTGTTTTCTTTATTTCCACCTCAGATTCCTTGTTGGAGTTTTTATACCTCATGATTTCTCTGTGCGGTGTTTTCTAATAGCAGGGGAGCTTTCTCTGTGTGCACTTTTTCATGTACTTGTACCCAATTGCTGGCTGTGGGGGCCCCGTCTCTAAGTTATCCTAAAGCTGGTGCCATCCTTCCTGTTTTTGCTCATCACCCCCCTCCCTCCCCCTGCACAGTCCCCTCAACAGCCCCCTGCAATCCAGAGGCCCAGTGCTTGGCAGCCACTCTGACCACACACTGAACTGCCACTTGTTGTGTGCAGCCCCCTCTCCCCACCCCACCCCACCCAGCTCCGATCCCAAACCCACTCCACCCCAGCTCACCAACCCCTGCCTTGTTTCTAACCACATCTCCCCACTCTGCTCCACACGGCTCAGACACTGCTGCTCTTCTCTGAATTATCTACCATGGAATTATCTTTCTCAAGAGCACTAACCAGTCCAATATGCTGCTTTCTGAAGGCGGTGCAGGCTTAGATTACACATAAAGCTGCCTTTATTTTGTGGTTTCTGACTACTTCTGTGAAATTAACGCAATGATGTAAAAACCAGAAGTTTACATGTCCTGAAATATTGCTGCCATCAACGATGATGGCATCAAACATGCTGTCAGGCTTCTGAAGCGAGGAGGAGAGTTATTATAGTTTTGTTAAGAATAATTTTAGTTTTAACTTCTGTTTTCTTGCCTGAGCGTCTGTCCTCCTTGTTGTTGCTGACTGATCACTGAGTTTGAAAAGGGAAAAGGGAAAAACACATGCAGACCACACCTCCCCTGAGAGCCTGCAGCGGCATTGTGGGTAACAGGTTCAAAGAGGGAACCCAGTAAGGTTAAAATTTGTCATGGGAGAAAGTCTGCAATCATTGTAGAGTAAGTGTTTACTCCCACAGTTACAGTTATGTTAAATTAGAGGACCATTCCTCAACAGTAATCAAGCAAAATCAAAGAGGTTTAAGCATACGTTATAATTTGACTCTTGTTTTACTTTCACTCTCACTTTGTGTATTTAGTCTACAGGCAAATGCTGGTGGTTAGCTGGGTTAGCTCAGCAGTTACTGGGCAGTCAGCACCGTGTTAGCCTGTAGCACATCGACATCCCAGTACTTACAGGTATCTTATGGGTTTTAATCATGTGATCAAACTCCTCGTTAATCTGTTTGTATTTCTCCTCAGTGCGTGGGGTGAGGATGAGAGCAGACTCGAGCTCCGGGCTCTCGCCGCCTTTGTTCTCCTTCTTGTTCAATGCCTGCCGGGTCCCAACGACCACAAGAGATGGACGAAGAGGGACACAGATGTAGGGACGGAGAGGGTGACGAAAACAAGGAGACGAAGACAAGGTGGACAAGTGGGGGGAAAAAAAGGGAAAGAGAGGAAAGAAAGGTAAGAGGAAGGCTCGGGAATAACAAGAGGTACTTACACACAGTCTCTGTCTGCTGATCATCAGATCAATGTCCTCGTTTATTTTCCTGTACTTGTCCTCGGACTCGGGGCTGTGGCCGACCGAGTCGTCTGCGTCGGGGTCTGGGCTGTCACAGCCGTTTAGGCCCTTCTTTCTCAATGTCTGCAAACAGAGCGGTCACATAAAACAGTTGAAGGGCTTTGGGGATGTAAACCAGGAGAAAACGTGTGGGAAGGATAAACGGTCATGATGGTGAAGAGACACTTTTAAAACAGTTTGGCAAATTTAAGTCCAAGGAAGCAATAAACTATAAACTTCATGATCTTCCTGAGCTTTTTTTTTCTGAGAAATCATTCAACAAAAGTTCCTGAATTTTCCTATGAATCATTTTGGCAGGCTCTTTTCTGACCTCTATGAACAGGGGTGAAATGAGGACACACTGGCTGCTTCCTGAACAAGCGCACACACATAGATATAAACATTCAAGATGGCACAAAGGACTTAATCGCAACCAATAACAAGACATAACAGATGATCAAACTTTTGACCAAATGACAAATCATGGGACCTTGAAACCTCATAATTATAAACAAAGGGGAAAAAAGTAATAAAAGTAAAACATATTCCAAAAACCATAATCATTTATGGGACATGAAGTAGAGTTTAAGTACAGTAGAGCAGTTCATGACTGTGGCGTATCTGCTATTAAATGTGGCAATTTCGGTTTTGGCCACCTGATGGCCACCTGCCCCCATCAGAGTGGCCAGAAATCAGCCGACTCTCCGCTCCCTCACCACTCCCTCTGAGAGGCAGAGACACAAAGAGAGCAAGGGGAGGGAGAGTTAGAGAGCTCCCTGTGTCCTTCCTTAGATATTGTTGACAACGATAACAACAGGGATAAGTTTCAGAGCACATTACAGCGTGTGATAGCGTTGTGGTCTGTTTGCTTGAGCGAGCAGGCACATAGTGCTAGGTGCTGCGTTCGTTTGCCTCGTAAAGTGAGAGACAAAGACGGAGCTGGGGAGAAGAAAAAGTACAGTAGCTGACAGTTAGAGATCTCATCAAAGGCACCCCTCCTCCTCCACCTCCTCTCCCCTCCACACTTCTCCCCCCTCCTCCCCTCTCTTTCTCTCTCCTCCTGGCTTTAATAAAGGGAGATTAGTCTACAGGAGGAATATCACGGGCCTGCTCCTGTCTGTGCAGTCGTCGCTTCACACTGCGCTCTCCTACTTTCATCTGAAGCTCCATATCAGACAGACGTAATTAAATTTACTTTAGCACACCCTGTATTTGATGCTGATCAAGTGCGTGTCTCTCTTTTCTCTATCTCTCTTCCTCTTTCTCCGTATATGTTGAAGAGTGTGTGTGTTGTGTGTGTGTATGTGTCGGCTGGTGTGAGTGTCTGTGTGTGGGAGGGGAAAGAGGGGAATGAGTCTGTGTTTGTGTGTGCATGTGTGGGTGTGCGAGAGTGGGTGTAAGCGTCGAGAAAAAAAAAAGAGACCAAGCAGGAGAAAAGGAGGAAGATAGATGCTAAGATAAGTTAATCTCAGTGAACTTCTTCCTCTTCTTTTTTTGTTTTTCTCTCTGTCAGTACTCGCTCAAGAAAGCTAGCTACTCCATCACAACCAGCAGCAGGAGTGACAGGGAGCGATCTGACTGCTTAGAAAACAAATAACAATCCAGTCATCTCTCATGTCAGCACAACAAAGGCCTGTTTTGAGTGTGGTTTTAGTGAACTTAGAGGGCTCCTTTTGTGTGTGTGATAACTGTTTGATTCCTGAGGCGTCTCGTGGCGAGGCAGCTACTGTAAGCGTGTCAACATTCGCTGGCTCTCCTCCTCTCTCTTTCTCTCTGAATCCTCACTTGGCCCCCAGAGTGGAAATCTGGAATTCTGAATTTGAAAGCGTCTCTCACATCTTTGACAGTCTTCAGGAAATCACACCAAACAAATCAGCCGTGGCGATGCAGGAGATCTGACTTCTAACAGACCCACAGTGAATCAGGCACTCTTGCTCGATCTGAGGTGGATGAGTCAAGAGAACAAAGGGGTTGCAGAGGTTTAGCACGCTGTCTTTTTTGGCAAAGGCGTGAGATGTAAAAACTTTTTTTGCTGTTTCTTTTGTGGAGTTTCATTCCGGCCTTGGCGATGCATCATATCGAACTGACAAGAGCTGAACCGCTGGCCTTTTCCCGTTCACGGGAGAATGCATGCAATGAAAAAAAACAAGTTTCCTTTCGACTTGCATGGATTTCTCCCACCTACCGCCAAGCAGCTAAGGGAGCAGGAGAGATTCACTTCCATTCTAGGAAGAGGGCTGCGGTAAAGGTGACACCCATATGGGGTAACTGAGCTGGCGGTCTTGCAGGGGGTTGGGTAATGGTTGCATTGGGTGTTGATGGGGTGCAGGGAGCCAGGGTGTTATATGACTTTGAAGCATGTGGGCCAGGCTTAGCTTCCCAACTGGGCTCAGCACTCTGGGGTGCGGTGCAAGGGCGGTATGCTGCTCATCCTGGATATGCCCACCTGTTTACAGATTTCACACCTGTTGCCAAAGGCTGACACACGACCCAAACAACCAATCAGAGCTGTAAGAGCTCTCATACGGCCATAGAAGGATGTCTAACTCTTGCACCGTCAAAGCCCTGCTCTCATCACCCTATATATTTCCCCTGTCTCTATTAGCCTGCTGCTTTATCTAAGTTTGTACTTCAGGGCTCCTCTCCATACAGCATTGCCTGCTGCTCCAAACAAGGCTTTACATCTGCTTTTCAGTGACATCATCACTGTATAAGACACATCAAAGGCACATACTTCAAATTGACTGTGAGAATAATGATTGTGAAGAAAGAGCTGCCACTGTTATATATTGAAAGACAGAGTAGTATGAGTATGAGGAGCTGCTGTGGAAATGGAGTCTGTGGGGAATATGCTAATAATCTGAGAATTACACAAAAACACTTTGGTGCAGCTAGCTGGTGCCAGAAAATCCATGCACATAACCCACCCAAATTATTATTCTTATATTAAAATTCATTTTGATTTATTAAGTTGCTTGGCTTTCAGATTTCGCAAAGGAGGGCTCATTATTTCAAGCTAACAAAACGACGCCGATGTAAAAGACAGACCTAATACAGAGTTTCTGACTATTATAATGTCCTAAAAGTGTGTGATTTCTTTCAGAATTTTTTAATGATTTTAACAGTATTGTTGTTCACTGGCATTGTTGAAATTGAACCTTATATGATCTCCTGCTTCAGTTTGACAAAATATGTCAAAATGCTAAGAAGCTGGTATCATTTCTTAGGAGAGACAGATTTGCTAAGAAAGGGAAACATACAGTCGATGCATACCACAATGAGTGTAAGAAAGCAGGAGGAGAAAAAGTAAGAAGACTCCAAAAAAAGCTGTGTATGCTAGCTTGGCTCTGTGTCTTTCTCTCTGTGGTCCCTTTGGAGGCTTGCTCCTAATTAAACTCCTTCTTCATGATGCTCCCTCATGACTCGACTTGTCACAGGGCCTGTGTGAAGCAGGCGCAGCATAGACATAGCGTCCTACATACTTAGACACCCGTCTCATCCGTACCCTTCAGCTCCGCGCCCTCAGCTAGGCTGGCCTAGACTAGGACAGAGTAACCTGGGTTAGAAGACTGTTGAGGAAGGTTAAATGAGGTGACTTGGGCTAGAAATTGATTCACATTATCTTTTATTTCTGTTAATAAATCTCTCATTTTTTATGTTTTAATTTCAGACAGAAAAAAAAAAGTCAGAGCTTCTCTCTTTTTACAGTTTGGGGTGTGGGGTGTTAACTTTATGTAGCTGTTGAGAGAAACAGTGGAGGATATTTGGGTGTGAATTCAGGGTGGCCCCAGGGGGTCTACGAGGGACAGCTGACGCCTGCCCAGAGCTCCTGCCATACCAGGATCCGTCTGCTCGGCATTCTGCCACCCTGCTCACCCTCTCTACTCCCTCTATCTGTCTTTCTGCCCTGTCTTCCTGTCTCAGTCTGCTGCTCAGTCTGTCCCTGTCTCCCCAGCTCCGTCCTCTTCCTTTACTTCTTCCGCATTAATCCCTTGTCTCGACAGAAGCTGAGTCCAAACATAGTTGGCATGATGGCTGCGTTTTTAATTCTAACAGACTGACCAGTTGATAGGCTGTGTTTGGAGGGATCTTCATGGCTGACCATTCCTCTCGAAGTTATTTTGGCATCGGCTGAAGGCTACGACACATTCAATATTGTGTTTACGGCCATTGGCGACAGCCAGGCCAGTAAATGTTTCTCAATGTCTTCAACCCATTGGCTGAGTGCAAAACCCCTCTATGAAAACAGCCAGTTTATAATGGGCCTTTTATATCTTTGCCAACACTGCAAGGCCTTCAGAATACGCAACCATTGTAAGCAAAACCGACACTTATGAAATAAGATAGTATGATGGCAAAGAACAAAATATTACCCCCAATAAATGCTGCCTTTTATAGTTTTTCAGTCAGTCAATGGAAAACAAGTCCCTGAAAGACGGCCGCGATATAAAAACATTAACAACAGCAATACTTATGGTTCGTCATGTTCGCTGTGCTGTTAGAATACATTAAAAAGTGGAATAAACAGCTCGGTCTGGCATGGACTTGGTCTGCATTTGACACAATGTTAAATATGATGGAAAGCAGATTGATTCATTACTCAAGGGATACTCTTTGAGGACATGACAGTATGCAAATAAGGCAGACCTGCCTTTATAATGTGTGAGGATTTATGTAGGCTGAGTGTGAACAGAGTGCATGTACTGTAGGCACGGCAGTTTTCTCAGTAATTGGTGCAAGACTCCAAAGTAGGAATAGGAACAGGAACTCAGTGAGGCTCGCAAAAATTTTCTATGAACTAAAGGGTACAAATTCAAAAGGCTCTTTATATCTGACATTGTTAAATATACATGTTTTAATGATAGGAAAAAAGCAGTGTAAAGAATTAAAGTATAAAAAAGGGTGAAAGTGCCCTTTAAACATTGCTCGGTGTCAGTAAGGCAAGGCAATGGGTAGAAACTTTGTCCCTAACCATCAGCTGACTTGCTGTGGACCCTTTGCTGGCGACATCAATGGGGTAATAGTATGTTTGAGATGTGCTCTCATTCTCCTCATTTCGACTTCTTTTTTATGCCTGTCTGGCTCACTCATACTTGCTCTCATTTTTGTCTCTTCCCCCTCACTCTCTCTGTCTCTCCCGCTCACTCTTTCTTTCTCTCTGCCTTTCCGAGTGGAGGGAACATCAGAGGGATCAGGCTGGCTTAGCTTATTGGAAGCAGATGGCAGACCAAAGGCAAGAAGGCCACAGTTTCATGAAGCGTGGTTTGAACATGCCAGGACCATGTCGAGGGGCATGCCCATGGATGATGGCTGCATGGTGTGTGTGTGTGTGTGTGTGTGTGTAAATGAGTGGAGGGGAGCGCTTTGGATAGACTTTTGTAGGTTACCATTTTGAGGAATGGGACCCCAAATCACAGCCTGTCCCTGCCTATTTTTTTTCACTCATCATCTGTGCATCCCAGTGCACTGGTTGAAAAACGATTGCATCAATGACTTTTCAATGATTTGGTTGGCTTTGAAGCCCCTCACTCCTGGTGCTCCACTGCACTATAATCAGGAATCAAAGGCTGGCATCTGGGATCCATCATCCCTGGGCAAAGTGGTCGTGTGTTCAGTAATAATGCTGGCAAAAAGTGTAATTACTAGCTGTCTAAGGATTACTAGATTTACTTAAGATTAAAAAGGGGAGGGAAAAGTAGAGCAATAACGAAGGGAAAGTGTTTGGAGAAAGCGGAGAGACAAAAGCAAGACACAAAGGGTGTTATGCACCACAAGGTTCCTCCACATTTCTGCAAACATTGTGATAATGCATGTGCTAAAATCACCATTAAGTCGAGCGGGCTGCAGACGAGAACCCACTCACAGACCGACAGTGTTAGCTAGCCAGGACGCAGCACAATACCAGATGGTGCAGTGTTTCCCATATGGAATAGACAAACACTAAGCACATGTCAGAATCCAACACTGTTTGCTACAGCAGCATCCCGGCCCCGGGAACAAAGTGGTCATTCAGACTAGTCACTACACTGTATAATTACCCAGATAGACATTATGAGACACAATGCCAGCTCAGTGAAACTGAATAAAGAGGGCACTTATGTCTACACCCTCGACCTACCCATCTTTCATCCTGTCTACACTTTGGTTGCATAATACAGCTCTATTCAAATCAGAGAGATGATGATGTGTCTATATGTGCTTCTAACTCAACGTACAAATCAATTTGACAAGGATAAATTGTGTGTGGCAAACACTCTGGTACTGGCTGCGATGCCACATGAGCAGTTTATTTAATATCACGCATGTCTTTGTGTGACTGAACTGTGACATGATGAATGAAGTCCTTTATCACACACTTCAAGCTATGGTCAAGTTTTGAAAATGCTACTTATTCAACAAAACTTCACTTCTTCAAGGGTGGCAAATCTTCCAGTCCCCTCCAGCCATCCTCTAGTCCTTCTTTGTCCCCCCACCAATCATCACTTATCATCTTTTGTCTCTCAGTCTCTTATCGCGTGGTGCCATGGCAGGAAAAGGGACCCTGAGGGAGGCCTCGAGTAACAATGACCAGCCTGGTGACCTCTATACTGTGACCCTGAATTTCCACACCCTGTCCAAAGCAGCAGCCACCATGGCAGGAGAGGCGAGTGGAGGGGGCTGAGGCCAGGGAGGCAGGGCTGGGGGGGGTGGGCTCCAGCTAGGGCAGGGAATGCCATCTACAAAAATAGCTCTTCATTATTCTGTATTTTCCACAAATAGTTTCAAAGAACAAGGCATCATTTCATCTTAATGGCTGGCGTGAATTGTTCTGGGCCGTGTAGTGGAAAAGCCTCGCCTTTTTGGCCTCAGAAGTGGCCTGCCTTTTCTCGCCGCTCCACACCACAGGGACCACATATTGGCACATTTCAAACAAGTCTATTTTTAAAAACCTTCTTCTTGTTGTTGTGGGAGTACCTCAGACTTCCGCTTCAGCATATTGACCTTAAAAAACACCTCTGACTGAGATCCAAGTGCTACTTAGTTTCTCGTCTGAGGTTCTGCTTTTCTGGGCAGCAGACGTCTGATGTGGAATAAAATGCTCAGCCTTTAGATCATGTACATTATCTGTCATCTTGCTTTTAGCTTCTCTTAAAAAGTGGAAGCGGCGTTAAGTCTATAAAATAGGAACTCAGTAAACTCGCTCTCTTTATGTCTGAGGCTGGCGCCAGAGACAGATGTGTGCCAGTCTAATGTAGACGAAGCTAGTTCTCGAGTCTTTTGTATGTACTTCTGTTCTGTGCACACAGATAATGTCGTTGTCCTTACTCGTAGTTCCTCTGTAGTTAAAAGTTTGAAAACAACTAGACAGGAAACCTCTGTTTGGTAAAGCTAATTCGGAGGGTGAACCTAATAATAGAGGTCTTTATCCGAGAGATCAAATGTTTATGGGCACTGCAGGGTCTCAAACCAACGGTCTTGTGCATGTGGTTGCTGAGGGCAACTCTGCATGGTCGGTCCTCAGAAACAGAGCGAGAAAACGGAGGCTGAATGAGTAGCCTGACACTTCGCTTACTCACTGCTCTGCTACAAAAACAACCACCACCCACCCTGTTTCAAACAAAAGAAGGGGAGGGGGTGAAGAGAGAAGGAGAGAGATATTCCATGCCTATTCTTTTACCCTCTCCCAGCAAGGACCGCCAGCAAGGCGGCTATTTTTAGCCTCACCACACACTATCTTTAGACCACTTTTTCAGGCATTTATCAGAATAAAAGGCTACATCGAACACAAGCGTGTGATGTTGGTGGGGGTTTTGGGGTGGAGCATCATTTTGACCATCTTACAAACTGGTTTTTATGTGGTGAGCCAAGTTGCTCTGAATAAAACGCAGTGACCATAAGTGAATTCATACAAAGAGGAAAACACAGACAAGTATTTCTACTGTCAGCACTTTGTCTACCAGCCTACTAGCAAAACATCTAAAGTTTAGAGAGCAAACTCTGAGAGATAGGGGTGCAGGAGGATAACAAGATTGGGGTTTTTAAATGTATACTTTGTGTAGATGCGGTAGCTTGTTTTGTTTCAGTTGACCTCTGTGCTTAAATGGAAGTCATTCAGTTCCAAGTACATTGTTTTTTTGAAATCACTGTAAATATAATGTTTGAAGATGAGGTAAACTGCACAAAAGGATGTGAAATTCTCTTCAACATGTGGTTTTAAGATGTGCAGAAGGACATATCTAGACTGTCATCAGTCTTTGTTTTAAAAACTTGCTGCAGTCTCACCCTGCCAATGTCACAGGGTTAATTTACTTAGCGAGTCAAAGCAGCTTCGCACTTTAATCCTCAGCTCACCAGGAAAAACAAGCCAATCTCTTTGCCGCTAGTAAACACTGAAGCACTGTGATCACTGTGACAACCCCACCCCTTTATCTGTGTCCCATGTTGCACTGCATGTACCTTGCGCTCAAACATTACGAGTGACTCCGATCAGAATCACTGTGGACATCTGTAAGACAGGAGATGCGATACGACTTTCTTGTTTCTCTTGGATGCTGACGACATGTCAAAGCCGCAGAGGAGAAATTAGCAAAGGCAATCAGGCTGGAGGAATTATACAGTATTTGAGAGCCATGAGAAGAAGTCATTCAGTGAGCTGATCAGCCCAGAAAACTCCTTAAGGCTAATGTTCTCCATGCTGTTTAGAAACCAAATAAGCACACAGAATAGCACACATGCTGGAAAATATTTTCACAAGAGTGAGGCAGAACATGAGCACACTGGCACTTCAGAGTGGGGATCACATGTCCTGTTGACTATGAGAAATCAGAAAAATGTGGCTGAATTAATAAAGAAGGGACTTTTGAAGGTAAATGGTCTTAAAATCAAACAAGCCAGAGTTTGTAGTCTTTAGATTCTGTGGAAAACCAGGTTTTCTGGTCATCTCAAACATTGTGCAAAGGCTGCTACGTTCCCCGTTTTTCTCCTGGCTATATCTCTGAGACATACCTGCTCGATTTACTTTCTCTTTATGTTCCCTCATTTCCACCATCCTCCTGCCCCCTCCTCTTCCCTGCCCCTCCCTCCACCCAGTTGACTGTCACTGGGCTGAAATCACACCTGTGCTTCTCACACATCTCGGCACACGGGTGAAACATACGCAGGGTGAAACATGGTGAGGGAGCTTTGCTGAATCTCATTAGCCAAGCGGGTAGTCATTAACAGAATGACCTTTGGAAATAATTACCAGCCTTCCTCCCTCTCCATCCCTCTTTTCCTCCCTCCCTTCTCTTCTCTTCTCTTCTCTTCTCGCACTCATCCATCCCTCCGTCCCTCCCCTTCCTCCCCTCGCTCATTCAATAGTTACTTCCAGGCGAGGACAGAGGGAGAGAAAGGAGAGAAGAAATCAGTGGAGGGAAAGGTAAGGAGGCAGATCCCCCGCTGCTGCTGTTTAAGATTACAGGGTGAGCTGAACTTTCAGATTAGGTTAATCTGCTGGAAATGGGATTGGCTAACAGCCTTTCCTCTGGCAGGTAGGTATGTGAGCAGGCAGGCAGGTCAGCTCAGTACCAGGAGCCATGTGCCTTTCCATGTGATACTTGAGCCAATGGCATCAGAGTGTGCTGTGCTTGCTGAGGTCATCACAATGCCGTCAGCTCCGCAGGGTTCAAGCCAATTGTCACCAGTATATACACACGCATGCACCCATGCAGGGCAGGCACACTAGCTTAAGCCAAAAGCACCTTTTGTGTGTGTACATATATGCAAAATGGCTCATACTGTAACTCCACAAATGGAACATGCAAACATAAAAGCATCTCTGTCTCCTTCTGCTGAGGTATTTGCAAGCATTTAGGGGATATAGCTCCCTATCACAGCTCCCTCACTATCCCTTTAGTTGTTTCACAAACCTGTGTTCTTTGTTTCAATGAGGGGAAAACAAATATATTGTGGAACAGGGATTTGGCACAGCCCGAGAGTGTTGTTGGATTTGGGGGCCATTCAATCACAGCCAGAACCAGCCAACGCTGCTTAGGTTTTTGGGCTTGTTCTGCAACCATGGGGAGGGAAGGGGGGGTGAAAGAAAGGATTCTTTCATGTGCTATTGCAATTAACAACCCCCACACTGGCATAATAAATCACCAATAAGAACTCAGAGTGATTGTTCTTCCACAGGAATAAAAAAGAGTGAGGGGGGAAAAGAGGGAGAGATGGATCTTTTCTCTCGTCATTTCCCAACACGGCTTCTAATGCTGTTCACATGTCCAGGAAACTGACCTGGCAGATATCAAGTATAGGAAATCTATCTGCATGTTGGGCTGTTTTATCTGGAGCCAGACTCAGACAGTACTGTAGACCTGCCAGGAGGACAAAGCCCCGACATCCAGCCATGGAGGGTCTGCCTCTGCCTTGATGGTCTTGAATATCTCTTTAAACAATTGGCACTAATTATGTGGACTGCCCCACTTGTTTAGCAGCTGATGATACAGTAGACATGTTTTACTACAGTCTCCTGGGGGAATCAGTGAGTTAGGATGTCTAACATGGATGTTAGCATTCAGAACAAGCTCTTATTGTGGTCCAGAATGTGACTGTTATACTTTTGATAGTATTTATATGATTATTATGGGTCTCTTGGTGTCATCTGTTGTGATTGTGACTATAATAACTTTGATTACCCATGCTTCTTTTGATGTACAACTCATGCTCTGATTAGGGTTAGCTTTGCTTCCTTTGTCTTTCTGTTTTACAGATATTTGTGGAAGTGTCATTCCCAGCTGAGACTGTTTCAAGTGAGTCATCAAGACCTTCTCTACCACTCTCTTCTCTTTATGTTTATCCTCTCTTGTCTGTCTTCATACTTCTTTCTCTCCCTGTGTTTACACAACTGACCCATACCTAGTTTTGATGTGATGCAAAATAAGTAGATGATTGAATAACTTAAAGATTATGAATGTTCAATGAAGAACCTGAATAAAGGGAGAGAAAAGAGAAGAGTTAAAGAAAGGGGGGAGAAAAAAGCCCTGCAGCTTCTTGTAAACATGCTGTAGCTAGAGAGGCTGTGCAACACTCTCAGTGCCACTCTCTCAACAACGCTAATTATCAACCAAAGACATGCTAATTACATAGAGCTTTATTGCTAATGTAGCAGGCCTCTATGCCAGCCGCCCACACTGTGAGCTCCGCTCCCCTACCTCTGCCTCTCCTCCCACTACACCTTCAGGCACCGCAGCAACACAGGGAGAGAGATAAAGGCAGCTTGTGTACTTCTAAGGATGAGAGCTTTCTGTAAATTTGAAATTAAATATGTTCCCGAATAAGATGTCATGTTTGAGGTCTCGTCATCCTTTTGATGGGAACTTTGATTAATCTACTCCCCTAAATCCAGCCATTCTCAAAGTGCTTGGCCTCCTCTTCATCTTTCTGCCCTCTCATCAGGAAGTCCGCTTCTCTCCTGCACCCCCCAACCCCCAAACTCAACAACCCACCCACGCCCTTGCACCTGTGACGTAGCCTAACAGCCGCACACAAGGCTCTGCAGGAGAGATCCAACCCTCTCAAGTTCCCGCCCTCCCCCTTCCACCTGCCCCATGCGAAACGTGCTAGTATTGGCCCTGTGGCCAATCCCGTTAGCACGCCATGGCTCAGGCTGTAGGCCTCTTCAGATCGATTTCTCCCCGCTGTGAGTTGCTCGGGGTACTCCAGGGATCACAGCGTAGGTAGAGCTCCACAGAGCTCCCCCCACTAGGCTCTTTAGCGTCCTCCCCTGACATGGCTGTTTACACGTTAGCCATCCTCTGCTCGCTAATGGAGACACAGTTAAAGAGAGAGCTTCAAAGCAGGGAGCTCTCGTCACAGGCACTTGCTGGAACATGTGACAGCTCTCTTCATGGGTTGAGCTGGGGCAGGCTAATACACTGACTACACAGAGGCTGAAGGGCTCGCTGCATTACAAACATGAGTGCTCATACCAAGAGAAGTGAAATAAGTGGAAGCAAAATGGGTTAATGTAAATTACATAATGCGTAGAGGATTATTTTTTATCCCTTCTCATATACATGGATATGATTAATTTTGCACAAACTGTGACATTTTATGTTGATTCAAAACAAGACTCAAACATTTAGGACATTAACAGCTTTAGTGATTGAATGTTTAAAATTAGCACAACATGTGATTATGACAAAACTGGTTTATGTGACAGCAATCTAAGTTTAGAAACTTGAGCTTCACCACCATGTTGATCAATAGAAAAAAGGCTCAATAACATGAATTATAGAGCTGTAATAAGAGGATATCATACACTGTAAATCCACAATAAGCAGTTCTGTCACATCTAGTTGATTTGTTTGTACTTTTACATTCAGAGCATGATAATGCACTCGGCCCACTCCCTTTGTTTTCATCATTAAGGTCAGTCCTATATTGAGTTCTGGTTTCACCTGATGTATGAGTTACATTAGCACTCCACATATTTCACTACAAATGGACATGGTGATGGAGCAAAAGCAGTAATGACACCAACAAACCACTCCTAAGTTTGCAATATGTTGCCATACATTTATTTATGCTGTAACCTACAAATATATTACGAGGATTGTGGGTATTATTTAAAGTGTGGAGATAATGTATGGTAAAATCTCCACAAAAGGCTAGAGTAATTGATAGGTGCAATTGTGTAAATTTAAAAGGTTTGTAGTCAGGTGCAGAGCACCATCTGGAAAAGCAGGAGTGTTCCCCATGGGCCTGCCCATCCACAGGCGGGCAAGAAGCCCAGCAACACCCGCATAAAGAGATAAAAAACATGTCCCATGCTGTGTCCAGACTGGCTAGGCCGGCTAGATGCATGTAATTTAGGATTTTACATTACATTTAACTTGTCCTTGTTTTTTCTTAATCCATCTTTATCTCTAACTGACAGAGACAGGGGAGTAGTTTGTGCAAGGTTTTCTTTTAAAATGAAAATTAGATGTACAGCACCTGTCACTCAATAAACACTACAAAAGTATAATCATAGTTTTACTTGTTTTCAAATTATGAGAAGTGGGGTGGTAGTTGGAGTGTGCACAAATGTTTCACTGCACACAAGCAATATTTATTGATATATAAATAAAAATGTGTAAGGAATCTTGATTTTTTTCTCTAATAGGATGTTGCACAAGTTAAAACTTATATTTTCATATTTAATGACGTATAAGTGTCATACTGCTTTAAAAGTCTGTGCAACAAGAAGGACAGACTCTCTAATACACAGTATACTGTATGTGAGATTCAGGCAGTTGAAAAATGTGATTTATTCAACGTTACTTTGTGGGACAGGTGCAGTGTAATCAAGCATGGTGTGAGTGTAAATGTGTGCGCGAGAGAGAAAGGGATAAACTGCATGAATGCATTGCCTGTGTGTGTGTTTGGCCCACCAGGTTTGTCAGAGCTGGAGTGTGAATGTTGCATAACAGGTTCACGTTGAGAGCTTAAGGATCCTGGAGGGTGCCAGCGTCATTTCCTGCTTTATCAACCTGCCTACTGGCTGCCCTGACGGCACTGTTTCACGTCGCCTTAAGCCACACAGGCGACACGTGTCCGAAGTAAATCAGAGCAACATCCTTGTCTAAGAGGCACATCGATAGTGACAAGACATCAGAGGATGGGGAACTGCTGATTACACACCACAGGGGAGAGTCTGAAAGGGCCAGATCAATCATAGGATGCTACTGTTCTGTTAAAAAGTGCATGAAAACTTAAGGAAGCCTTTTAAATAAACATGCTTTATTTAAGTAATGATAAACTTGGAGTCTTAAAAACCTTGTTTAAAGCAACTGATGTGGGACTTAACCCCAGGGGGACACAGACAAACTATGGGAGCAATTATTTCTTACACTGTGGAAGGTGTGAAGACTAAAAGAGAGAAGTAAAGGTTGCTGAATGAGTCACAAACGCTGTAACCATCTGTCTGCCTGTGCGTTTCGGTGTGTTTGCATGAGCGTGCACAAGTCTGCGTGTGTGTTCATGTGTGTATTTGCACCGTCTGCGTTTTCTTGTAACTCACCTCCACAATATCAGAGTTGGTCCTGCTCTCGTGGGGCTCGTTGTACTCGGTGTATTTAAGCAGGACCTTGTCCATGTCTGTGCTGGCATACTGGAACAGCTTGTTGGTGCTGTTGAAGATGATCAGGGCAATCTCACAGTCACACAGCACACTCAGCTCATATGCTTTCTTCATCAGGCCAAACTTTCGCTTTGTAAACGTCACCTGGGTAAAAGAGAGATATAAAAAAAAAAAAGAGGGAAATGATTAGCTAAGATGAGACAAGAGCAAAGACAATACGTCAGTATGAAACAGCAGTTATGTAAGAAAAAGAAAATGAAATCCCCTATCTATTTTTCACGATTCTGTCATAAATGAATAAATAAGAGTTTTTTCTCTAAAATTAGTTGTTCTCAGGAAAACAGAAATAAAGGAAAGTGAAGTCTACTGCTGGTTCAAAACCCCCTGACTGTATCAGTCCATGCACCATACCAGGAAAAAAGAAAAAAGAAGCTGGCCTTGCATTTAAGGAACTGAAAACACTGTGTCTGAGACAGATAACGGTAAAGAAGATCAGTTATTGCTTCTACATCAAAGCACACAAAGGTTCATCACGGAACAAATGTCGCATTAAATGGTCTCTTTCATATCACCCAACTGTGCTTGCTCTCTGACTGCTGCTTTTGAACTAGAGAAACAGACCTTTATCTTCATCTAAAAAAAGCTAAAGCTACTATTTTCTCACGTAGACATTAACACACATTGTTCAGTTGTTGTGTTGCAAAGTTAACCACCCCTCAAAGAGAAAAAGAGACCACTGATATAAATAACGGGTAGGTTCCCAGGCTGCTTGAAGATGTCTGTAAGAACTAAAATAGCGACAATGCACTTGACTTAAACCACAAGCATTATTTTCTGTAATATCTTCTCACTCTGAAGTGGCTGCACACATGCACGTATGTGCGTGCAAGGCTCAAGACTCGGACTTTTAATGAAACACGCAGAAAAGTGGCCACATTGTCATACAAGAACAGCCTCTATTCCTCTATTGTTTGGATCAAAACTAGAGCAGTGAAAGTGAGTTAATTCCAGTGAGCTGCACCTGTTTTCTCTTCCAAGCCATGTGTGTAAGCTCCTCAGCTGTATGGGGGGAAAGAAAAAAACAGTGTGCCACTGCCAGCCTTGTTCACCGAGCAATGCTGCTTTCTTCTTTGTTTTAACATTGAACTGTCTTTTATTTTCTTCTGTGACTGTGTGATTATTTACATAGGAGAGCAGTATTGACAAAGCTTTTTTATGGAGGAGAAATTCTGCCAGATCTGTGCCCAGCTGGTAGATAATGATCACAGTTTGTTGATTAACTGCATGTTTGTCTATTCTCCTCTGACACTTAAGTGGGCCAAAAATTACAGAATAAAACCACCCAACACTCAGTTAAACATGCTCTGAGTACAACAATAAAGACTAACTGCTGGGTATAAATCCCTTTACAAAGAGATCACTCTGTGTGGTCGATTAGGGTAATGTACAAATAGATTTGTAGCATAAATCTATCATGCATTGCCCTTCACATTTTCTCTTCACAACTCCCAGGTTTGAAAGAGGAGACAAGATTGAATGGATATTGATAGATAGTTTTGGGTTTCCTGAAATTATATCCCCCAGGATGCACCAGGGAAACTGAATCTCAAACCATCCCTCTCATCCACCCCCCCCACCCCCTCTCCGGCTGTTTCTCCCTACATGAACTGCACAATCCTGGACCTGCTTTCCCGTACAAAAGTTTTCCAGTGATGTCACTGCGTCACACCAAGCCATGTGTCAGACAACACAGGCTGAAACCAGAGACGCAACTTTCTGACTCTCTACAAACCGAGGCTTGCGACGTCAGGTTGTGTGCCGTGGTACAAACACTCATTTGAATTACTGACAGAGCAAGGAGAAAAAAAAAAAACTCCCCTGGGCTCTAAATATCATGCTGACATTTACACAGTCATACCGGGATGTGAAAAATACAAGTTTAGAGATTAATTGTCATATCTTACCCACTCTAGAATCCACACCTGAAACATATGCAAGGGTATTTACAAAATCGTACATGAGCAAGACAATAAGGAGTGAGGACTGTAGGACTTGAGGTCAGAGCAGATGTCTCAGGGTCAGGACATGTACAGTGTTGTCTTCCCTGGTGTTTGGATGCAATGGGGGGCATCAGGGGCACACACAGGACAGAGGCTCTGTTATCAACCACTCACCCAGGCACACAGTCTGCTGGGGCCACTAATGTTTCAAAAGATGGCACAAACAGGAGCTGAGTGTGTGTGAGAGAGAGTCCCAGAGGCCAAGAATACTGGTCTCAAAAATATGTTAATTCATGGAAATGATGTTAAAAATTCCTAAACATAAAACTGTTTCAAACAAAACCTTTTTTACTTACAAGTAACAACAAGTACCGGCATTCTGTGTACCTCATTCTACCATGTAAAATAAATCCAATCAAACTTTTCCCGAGCCTCACACTTTAAATGAGGAGCCTAGCATGCATTTTTCACATATTATAATTCACACATAGACTGACTTTAACAACACCACAGGAAGAGAATAAGTGTGTGATTATGAAAAGCCTTAACTGACCAAACAATAACACCTACATAAATATCGCACCAGCGCACCCCCACATCTCAATCTGACACGTACAACCTGCTACCTCCAAATCACATATATTACTAACGCCATGCTCATACATCCAGAAATACGCAGGCTTACATACAGTGCATGCTTGCTTGAACACACACACACATATGCATTTTAAAAGACAGTTGGCTGTCTTCGTTAACATCAAGTGGGAT
This sequence comes from Halichoeres trimaculatus, assembly GCF_033239565.1. NCBI lineage: Eukaryota > Metazoa > Chordata > Actinopteri > Labriformes > Labridae > Halichoeres > Halichoeres trimaculatus. The sequence goes on from NW_027437183.1 coordinate 25,988,992, forward strand.
GTGCTAATTTGCACTGTGTCTCAGCTATGTAGTTTTTATGTTGTGTTTAATTTTCTCCTCCTGAAGCAACTTTGCTGTGACTTCATGTCTTCACATGATGCTGTCATGTGACCCTCCAGGCTGATGATATCATCGCTGGCCTCTCTTGTGCAAGCCCAAAAACAGCTTTGTTAGTAAAGGAACTAAGGATTACTTTTCAGAAACCCCGTTGCTCATATTTTTGTTGCTGTTTTATACTTTTCCAACAGTTATGAATCCAATGTTGTGAGCAGCCTTTGTATTAAGTTGAACAGCTTTTCCTCTGAATTAATGAGCCCTCTGTCCATGTTGTTAAACCGAAAAAAGCCCCACTGTAAACCACCCGTATGTCAGTGTGGGTGTAATCTTTGTTTCTTCGGTCAGTGGGTGCTGTTAGACACGCCACTATGTTAATAACAAAGAGCGCGACATTGCAGCACATTTGCGACCATGTGTACTGGTAAAAAGGGACCAGTGTAAGAGTGTGAAGCCAACTGTGTCTTTTCACAGTAAATGGGTAACCAGAGTGTGAAGCCTATCTTCATATGCACAAACACGCACACAGCACACAAACACTTCACACACTCTCAGAAATTTTGTGGGGCACTTTTAACTTGAGATTAAATCATAAAACAGTTTGTACAGCACACTTTGAGGACAGTGTGTGTTCTCTTAATGAGTGGTTGAAGGCTGGAATTCTCAATCCAGACCTTATTTCAAGTTTCTCATTTTAAGAAATACTCTAATGCAAAATCTTTTCTTTCATGCATCCATGAATCTCTCCTTATCTACTAATAAAGGTCGCTGTCGTTCACTCATAAGCATCACATCATAACAATTCACTGTAGACTAACAAGCCTTGTTCATTCACCCCTGTCCTCCTCCACAGACTTGTCCCAGGAGAGGTTCAGACACACTCACAAACAGTCAGACACACACTCCTGTAAACACACTGCCATGTCACAATCCCATCATATGATTGCTCTCTTCACTCAAACTAAACAATCAGTTACATTTCCTCTAGTAAACAAAACGATAAATAAAGGTGGAGGGGAAAAAAGGGAGGGTTAGTGAGTTGTTGCTTCTTTGCCACATGGGTGAGGGGGGGAGGAGAGGAGCTGGGGTGGCAGGGAGGGAGAAGAGAGGGGGCGGACGTACAGGAAGCACATTTGTATGCATTTCCTCTCATAACAGGAAGAGGCCAGTGGCTTCCCCTTCACAATGGCTTCGCTTCTGCTTCCCACCTCCTGCCTGCTTCCCTGGGGGAGGAGGAGGTGGAGGAGGAGGAGAGGGGAGACAGGCACCAAGAAACTGCTGGTTAGCAAACCAAACATGGCCATGCACATAGATACGCACATGCATAGATGTCAGTCAGCTGTTGAGCAGGACGACTGGTCTTGAGACAAACACTTGTCCCATTGTCGGGGGGCCGAGCAGGAAGACACAGGCTTACGCAAAAAGACTAAGAGGAGCCAAAGACCTGGTCCTGAACTCTGCCTCACAGCCAAAAGAAGCTGTTAAGAGGGGCAATATTACAAAAGAGGCTTTGTCCCACCTCTAATATATGCTATGCTCTTCTCTCTGCTCAAAAACCCCACTTATCATCCTTCTCCAGTCTGCCTTCATTATACAGTAAGAAACAGGAGGCCACAGGCTCCAAACATTTCTTCATTCAGAGTCTCATTCAAAGGGATCCCCTCTCAGTTCTGGGCTAACACGAAGACCTGATTGATTGGTGTCTTAATTATGACAATTTGAGTGTTTGGAGTCTTAAAATACATGCCTGTTTTTATTGTTCTTCTCTCTGGCGCTTATAATTATATCCCAGGACAGTACTGTAACGGCTTGTCTGACTTCTTCTCTGTGTGCTCCAGTTTATGCTGAAAAACCACAACTGGAAAAGGATACAACAAAAAAGTGGATGTTACAACGCAAGGCTAAAGTTAGTGGCCAGAGTGACAAAAATAACTTTGTTGTTTTTTTTTTTTAAGTGGGTATATGTTTGTGTCAGCGCTAAGGCTGACACTGTAAATCTAAAGACTCATTGTTCTCACTGTTACAATCATCTACACCAACAAGAGAATGTTGGTGTAAAGTATTTCTCACATCAGTTTTTTTTGACACAACTTGTCTCATTGTTAAACGGACTTCTGCAGCCAAAGATTGTGAACTGCACTTAACACTGACTGTCATTGGTGTATGAGGCAGATATGTGTCAAAAAAAAGTAGAATATGAAAATCTGTCAAATATGAGCCACTTAAAGTAAATGTAAAAATGAAAAAGAAGAGGTTGTTGCAATTTCACTGTGAAAACGCAGTAGATTTAAGCTTAAATAGTTTTATACATGACAAAAAAAAACATGAAGAAAACAATGATTCTTTTTTCACATGAGTAAAGATAAGAGAGTGAGGTGAGACAGATGAACACAGCGCGTGAGGGACATGTGATCCAGAAACGAAGCAAAGAACACAATTTAAAAAAAAAAAGAGAGACTTAAAAAAAGAAGAAAATGTTAAAGTGCAGCAGAGAAGGTGAGAGCTTCGTGAGCCAGGTGAGGTCTCACGACTGAACAGATGACAAAGAGGAGTACCACTCACTGGCGTAAGAGGAGGAGATGGTAGAAGGTGGGAAACAGGGAATTAGAGGAGGGGTGCAGGGGTGAGGGGCAACCCTGTGGGCCTCATTATTTTCCTGCTGTTAATTTCACTCACACATTTTCTCACCCCAGTGCTGTTGATTGGAGAGAAGAATGCTTTGTCGCTGGAACAAAAAGACCCTTTCTGTTTCAGCGCTACGCTGCAGTTTGCATTGTAAGGGAAGAGAGGCAGCATTTGCAAGGAGACATAAAAAATACATTTTTTTGTTTTTCATCTTCTTTCACAAATGTCTGTGTGAGTCCAACTTTTATTTGTGAGTTTTAGGTTTTACATTTTTTTGCCACCGATGATCTGATCCATGTTTAACCTTTGGCCCCTGGTACCTTCCCCCTCTCCCTGTGAAACCCACATCTCACATAAGCACTCACAAAAACACGTACACACCGAATCACACAAACAAGTCATCCTAAATTAAGCCCACTGAGTGTACTGGCTGGAGAGGTTACACTAATTAGAGCCAATTGCAGTAAATTAGTCGATCCCAAGGACCGACTCCTGAGAGATAGATGTGTTTCAAATGTGTACATGTGTTTACGAGCATTCATTTGTCACTGCTGCACAAACAAGACACCAAATCTAAGCATGTGTCTGAGTGTGTGATCTGCTCAGTCAAACCTATGCCACTGCACACACACACACTTGTGTGTATAAAGCACTGTGTGTGTGTGTGTGTGTGTGTGTGTGTGTGTGTGTGTGTGTGTGTGTGTGTGTGTGTGTGTGTGTGTGTGTGTGTGTGTGTGTGTGCGTGCTCTGTGTGTTTAGCCCATGAGTTTATGGCACAGGAGGCCCTTTCATGTGCCCGAGGCAGGGAGAGGGTCTGAGTGGTCGGGGGGCTTGGAGCCAGGGCTCACACACTGCTGCCCACTGTCCAGAGCTCCGGGCAGCCAGTCAACGCCAGGGAGGCCTGGCCCTTCTGCCCCTGCTCTCGGGAAGTGTTTCGGGGCCTGGGGGTGGCAGCCCAAAGTGGCCGCCCAGAGAGAGCCAGGCCCTGTGCCCACTGTGCTGCTGCTGCTGCTGCATGGTGGGCAGTGTAACCCTGTAGGTGGCAAGGTAGCGTTGACAGCTACACAGAGTGGTGCCACTCTAAAGAGGACTGCAATATGAAGGCTGCGCAGACATGTGCACATCAGGGGAAATGTTATGTCTGCTTTATGTAGTTATTTTGGACTGAAAGAGGTATTGTGCTGCCTTATTTAATACAACTTAAAGCCATAACTTATTCATGTTATGTCAATAAACTCCTATTTGCTGTAGACTATACATTTTGAACAAATCACTGAAACATTTCACTCTGTTAGGAATAGAAAACCACAGAGAAAGATGCTTTCAACTTTTTTCATAAAAAAAGTAAAAGTATGTAAAAAATTTGAGGGTGAAATCAACACTATACAAATTCCTCTGGTGTTTATTTGGGTTTGGCTCCGGGACATTTCCCCAAAAAGGAAGTGAAAACATGCAAATCAAAAGCTTCCTTTTTCTCCATGTTTGTTTTTTCTCTGAATTTTTTTTTAGTTTCTGTGTCTGTCTTGTGATGTTCGCCTCTGCGAAATGTGGTGATGTAATTTATTTAGGTTGTAGGTTGAATGACTCTTAGTGCCATACCACCCTCGTGCATGCAGTGTTTTCCACATGACTGGCTGACATCATTTCAGCAGGAGTTGCTATTGGACTTAGACAAACAGCTAGAAGAGTAATCTTTCATTTAAGAGATCAAAACAACAAGATCCAGCGATATATTGATTTTTCCTTTCCTTGAACCCCTTTTCTCCTCCCTCCCCTCTCCTTGCCTCCCTCCTCCTCCTCCTCTCTCTGTAAGTAAAGCCCGGATATCTCAGGCATCGATTCCCCTCAGGTGTCCTTCCTGTCTCCCCCTTTCCCTCCTTATCCGCAGGAGCCGGAGTGCCTGGTGCGACTGGCGGGCCCAGGCTAAGGTGGGATGAGAGAGAAGGGCTGAGATAACAGTAAGGAGGAAGTGTGGGTGCTGCTGCAACATGATAGCTACATTTCTCATGTACAGCTCTGTGACCTCCTCCTTGCTCTTCCTCTGTCGGTCTGTCTCTTTCCAAACAACAAATAAGACTACGGATCACATAGGTAGGCTGCATACGGTGAGACTTCACCAGTTTTTTTTTTAAGTCTGTCTTATATCTTGTTCCTAGTGTTTCATCTTTTGTGAAGGGAACCTGTTCGAGATATGAGGAGTTACCAGATTCACACGTCCATTTTCCTCACTATGGGGGAAACAAACAAGCCAACTGGAAAAATTTAGCTCTGCTTTGTTTTAAGTTGTGCTCAGTGTCTGACAAAGCTGTTATCTAAAGCCTATAGGAGTCTGACCTCCAACTAAAAAGGAATTACTCAATAAATGTCTGGAGAGATATCAGACTACATTTTAGTAAAACAACACATTTGATTGGTTAAAAGTTATTAGGGAGCAGCCACCTTAAAGCTAACATGACATTGCCTTAATTCTTAGCTAACATTATGTTTACTTGGAATTTGTGCACATCCAGACTGGGATTTTAGCTGTTACCCACTTCTTGGCCTGAAGCAACATTAGCAAGATGGCTTTAGGACGCTATTCGGAAACCTGTGCCATGATGCTAGCATTACCAAGCAGCAGCACAGGGACTTGTAATATTAGGCCCTTTTCCGACCTTAACTCAGTGGTGACTTTAGTGATCACAAACTCCAAAGCCTAGTTGGTTGCTAAGATTTGCAACCTCATTGTGTGGCTTGGAGTGATAATTTGTGACATCATTACAGATTCAGTCTGAGTTAGAAGATAAAAATTAGTAGCATTAAAATGAATGTGACAGAAATGTTTCTCAAATTAAGGTTGAACAAGAACTTGTACAGGCAGAGCAAATGCCACTAGCCAGTGCCTAAATGTTATGTTCAATTTCTTCGTTTTCATCTTTACAATTAAGGCAGCATTGCTCATCTGTCTAATGACACAGAAAGCTCTGTTTGTTTCCTTTCTCCCTCCTTTGTTCAGTAGCCCTGATTTTTTAACTTTGAGTGAGTATAAGTGGCTGAAAGCTAATGTTATATTATCAGTGCCTTGTGAATTTGATGAAAGCTCTGTATCACAGACTGAGATTCAATCATAATTACAAAGATTTCCTTTCTCACTCTCAAATTTGACTCTCTTGTTGTTACTTGTGATCACACTCGTTGAGATGAGTCATAACAAAGGTCACAATCTGCTTCATTTTCTGTTTGTGTCACGTCCCCAATGAGAGACGGCTGTGGGGCTCTGGTGGACGTTGCCAGTGGAAACACAGCTGAAGTAAGGCTGTGTGTTCGGAAAAGGTGTGTGTGTGTCTATGTGCGTGTTTGACCTGTGATCCTGGGGCCACGTTAGCAGCGTATGGATCCAATTGGGCTGCCAGGGAGCTGACAAAGTGTCAGTGGTCAGTCGTGCCACAGGAAGTGATCAATTGCAGGCCTCGGGGGCAGTGAGGGAGCTGTGTCTCTGTCTATTTCCTAACACAGACGGTCCTGTCTGCTTGAATCATGCAGTCCACTATTTATTATGTCTCTTTCAAGTAATGCCAGCTGTTCTTTAAAACGCATGCAAGAGGTTCATTGTTGCAGGGTTTGTTTTTCCAAGTTCTTTTTTCTTTTTAAATGACCACGTTTGTGCATCATCCTCGGTTTGAACTGTGCATCTCTTGCCACACAGAGGAAAGTTACAGCAGCCCTACAGTTACTGATTTAGCTCAAGAAAAATACTGATTCAGTGTTTTATCTCCGCCCTGTTGGCTCGATCAAGTGTGTCACTTTAGACCATCCCATCTCTGTTTGGTTGTTTGTTTATGTTTTCCCCCACCCTACGTCTCCTGTGCTACTTGGTAATATTCCACTGCTGGTGAGCTAAACTGGGTGGCATGGTGTGAGAGCTTGGGTGTGTGAAGGGTGCTACAGTGGTGTGTGTAGGCCGCAGCCCTCCGAGCGGGCAGCGATATGCAGAATGTGCTCCTTCTTTTCGAGAATTACAAATATTCTTATGCAAATCCCTTTTTCGAGAAGTCTTGCTGGTGCACCCACACAAACAAACTCACCATTATAAAGCAATGGAACTCCTCCACCCAGAGCAATATCCCCTCATACACTCCTCTGTCGTCCACTTCACATTATTGCCCAGACTCCCAGAAGACCTTCATTGTTCAAGGCTATGTGGGGTGTAGGGTGTTTCTCCTTCCTCCATCCTCCACCCCTCCTCTTCCCCACCCTCAAACTCATCCATCCTCCCATACCCCAGGGACTTACCTGTCTGTTGCGTTCATCCATAATCCGTGTGATCTGAATCTTTTTCCTCCCCATCGTCCCCGTCTTTTTCTTTCTCTCCTCTTTCTTAAGAACTTTATGCTTTCTTCACTCTCCTCCTTCTTCTTCTTTCTCGTCACTCTTCTGCTCTTTCTTTATCTTTTTTTTTCTGCTTTCTATTTGTTCCAATCAACTCAAAGGTTCCAGCATCCGTATCTGCAGGAGAGAAGAAAGGGGAGTGGGGGGGAGGAGGGGAAGAGCATTAAATGAAATGAAATATGGCAAAATACTGAGAGAGAGAAAAAAAATAATAAAAGTGGCATCATGGCAGCCACAAGGGAGGGTGAAGAAAGACAAAGAATCTGTCAACAATGTTGTGAGAACCGCTGTGTTTTTCACTGTCGATATCATGCAAATCAGTTTTTGCATTTTTTTTTTTCCCAGGCACAGACTATGAGAGGAGACAGCGCTGTCAGGATCTCGCTTCGTTCACAGAGAGTTTGACAGTGTTTTGGAAGTGCCGCTAACTTAAACGCTCTAATCACCGACAATGTAACATTACCTCCAGACTGAGAAATACATTTTGTTTCTTCCCACGAACTGCACTGTATTGACAGTGGTGGTACTGCCAGACGCTCTTCTTCTCTAGTCTATCTGGAGCTTATTTCCAAAATGGCAGGTATGAGCTGTAGGATGGAGCACGGATGTAAAATTGATCTCAGTTTCCAGGTTCTGGAAAAAAAAACAAAAATAAAACAAAACAAGAAAAGTGCCAAGACCTATCTATCTGCAACGTGTTTAAAGGACATTTTGTGGAGACAGAATACACACTCTGTCCAGATGAGGACACAGCATGAAGAGATGCACTTGTCTCTGCTGTTGTGAAGGAGTAGAGGCCAGCAGTCGGAGAGCTGGACTGCATGTGTAACAGAGAAACCTGCGCTCAAAAAGTTTGCCTGAGTGAATGACGGTGTGTCCACATGTGCGTGCAAGGGTGTGTTTGAGTGTGTGTGTGTGTGTGTGTGTGTGTTCTTGTGTGGGTTTGGCTGAGCCAGAGCTCCAGTGCATCTCTCCAGAGTACTAAAGTAGGCCAACCCAATCTATCTCTGGGAGGAGCAGAAGAACTGTTGTTGTGTTTTCTTTTGACAGTAGAGGTGATAACGTCCCTCGTTATGCAAATGAGCATCCCATTATTTAAGCACAGTGCAATGCAGGGGAGCTGTCAGTGCCGTCACATAAAAAAAAAAAAAAAAAAAAATCCTCCATCTACCCTGCCTTTTTTTCTCTACTCTCCCCTTCTTCTCTCTTCTCTTCTTTCTGAACCAGATTTCCGGCACCTGGCAGCACAAGCATCAGACATTGATGTGGAAGACGACACCGCTTCACCAAAAGACATGTCAGTCTCAGTCTCTTTCTCTTCTCCCCTACACCCTTGCTCTCTTCCTCGCTCTTTCGTATTCTCTCCTTTGCACCGTCCCGCACACGTGGATGCAAATTGTAATACACTTCCTTTCTCCCTGTTTTCTTCCTTTTATTTTTCATCCCTCCCCTAGCCTGAATCCGTGTATTTATTGAGTAACATGCATGAGAAAGCACAAGAAAGCAGTAAGCCCCTGAGGTGAGCACAGCACATTCCTGTGCACTTGACCTCTTTGAGCGAGAGTAGGACATTGATAATGAAAGCGTGTAACAGGAACATCCAGGGAAGCTGTGGCCCTTAGTGACGGATGAAGGCCTGCTTTAAAACAAATTCCAGTTTTTAGGAATAACATCCCATCAATTATTAAAGGAATTATTTTTTTTTTTCTGAAAAAACTTTCAGTACACAGAAGTTTAAAACAATACCAGACAATACAATTTGAACAATGATGAAATGCATGACAAAACCTTCCCGAGCTGATGTTTGGAATACGCCCACTTATGGAAGAAACGAGAAACAAACACAAATGCATCATTTGGCAGTTAAGACAACAGCCGGACCGCGCCATCATAATAACAACAAGATCTAAAATAACTCTGTGGCAGCTCTGAAGAGGCTATCCAAAACATTTTAGCATTGCTCCGCACAAACACACCCATCCACAGACAGAAAAACAAAGCGCTGCCCTCTGGAAGAAAACAAAGGAGGATGTTGTCAGACAAACTGGGATTACAAGCCAACACTGAGGCGCTTTGGCACAAGACAGCCAGACAAGGATATCAATCAAGCCGGCATACCTCAATCACAGGCTGACAGCATCATCCCCTCCCTGTCTTTGTGCTCAACACTTCCCTGCCCGGGCAGCGCTCCAAACAAGGAGGCGTTACCTCTGTGATCCCTGCCTCCTGGCCTCCACCTCCTCCTCCTCGTTCCTCCCACAGCTCGCTGAGCAGAGCTGAACCTCTCAATGTCAACAACCGCTGGGGCAACACCTTAGGCCTTACGTAACATTAGCGCTAAGACTAAGCCCGTGTCCTGAACATTTAATCCCCGCTTTTGGCTCCCAGCACCAGCCAATGCTCCCCGAGGTGAGGTTCTGCTGCCGCTTAGCCCCGTGTCGGTGCCTCCCCGCCTAAACAAATCCCCCCCACCTTCTCCCTATCCCTTCTCACGGTTGCCTCCTCTACCTCCTACACATTGACACAAGTCCCCTTCTCCCTCATCCTCACACCAGCCCACATCCCATATGAGTGCCAGGCGGCTCCTGGATAAGAATCCAGCACCCACCTCCTCACCGGGCTCCCTTCCCTCTCCTTCCCCTCTGCAGTGGAAAGAGCATCGGTTAACTTAACAGATTACCACTGAATCACTCAATCCAATTTAGCCTCCCGATACCAAGAAATGGAGGGAAACAGAGGAAACGAGCGCTGCTGAGTGAATGTGGTCGAGCGGTGAAAGCAGGAATTTTTCACATGGAAGTGACACTGACACCTGACCTTGCGAGGGCAAATAAGGTGAGGAAGAAAAAGAAGCAGAGAAGAATCACAGAGTGACACAGAAGAAAGAACTAACAAGCTTGCACACATTAAGCCAATTTGCTAATCCCGAAGTAAGGCACAGGGGAAGAGGGAATGAGCCAGGGAAGATGAAGAATCCACAAAAGAGGTTCTTTATCCTCTCTGTGGAGTCTGACTAATGGTGCGCTTGCATTCACACCAGCCTGGTAACTGTGAGGAAGCCGGAGCGGGAGACTGCAAGGGTCAAAGGGCAAGCTGGCACCAAGCAGACAGAAGCACCACGGTCGCCCCTTTTGCTTGTTTTATATCCTTACTGTCCCATCTCTTTGCCTTGTAATAAAGAGATGAGAAGAAGAAGGAGGAGAAGAGAAGAGAGAGGAAATGTTGAGGAAAGAGGGAAATTGAGTGAAGCATAAAGAGGGATCTTTCTGAACAGGCACCAGGCCTCTCCAGGGGGAGGGGAATAGCTGTACCGACGACCCTCCCATCTGTTAAGCAGACGGACGAAGAGAGAAGGAGAGGAGGGGGGGTGAAGGTTGGGGGAGGATGGGAGAGGATGGAGAGAGAGCAGCGATTCAGCGCATAGATCTAATGAGTGCTCTCCCTCTCTATCTCTCTCTGAGTCTCACAAGTGGAGCTGAGAGGACGATGAGAACATATACACTCAGTGCACCACAAGGCTTGATTCTAGGTCGCCTCTCTCCCAAGTGTTTAGTCACTAAAAACTAATATACAGCACACAGCGCTTTTTCACATTCTAATAGACGGTCTGTTGGGTGCTTGTTAATGTGGCTTTGTCACGGAGGACACTGAACACGACTTCTTTGAATCAAGGAGGTGGAGGGAAAAAAAGAGGAACTTTACCTTGACTCATGTTCAGATTTATTCGTCACTTTGAAAGACAGCTGCAGGGTTTTTGTTTGTGAGTGAGGGAGAGGAATTTTATACAAGAACTGAGGTTCCTGGAACGAAAGCTGTGCACAATCATCTTCCAGACTGTTTCTGCATTCAGAGAATTCAGAGGGAAAAATTGAACTTTACTTCCGCGTAAATTTTTTTTGCTGATGCTAAAGTCTCGTATCCTAATTCTACACACGTTACAGCAAATTGGGGAAGGTGATTTATCATGACAGGGTTGGCAATGTTTTTCTAAGAAACCCCACCTCGGCTCATGGTACATCTGCAACACATTTGGTAAAAGTATGTCCTGAAAAAAGGAAAAATATATATATATTTATATACATATATATTTATATATATATATCATGCCAGTATCCCCTGTCCTCCAAGGAAATGTGGCTGTGAGGATTTAAAATAACATATTACAGTGCAGTAAGTAAACCTTTTAGGAGGTGTATGGTACATTAAATAAACGCTCTCTCTTTTTAAATAAACTCCCATTTCCTTGAAGAGGAGGACCAAAAACACGCTTTAATATGGTTTTCCAAACACAATCTGAAAGTATCTACACACACACACACACACACACACACACACAGTGCTCCATTTTTACTCCAGCATGTCTGTCATGTGGAAGATTTCCCCGAGAACATTAAAGTTTTTTTTTTCCTTTTCAGATTTGTAGATTTTCTGAGGTTTCTTCTATTGGTTTTTGAAGCAGCGATTCAAATGTGGATGTGTTTGTGGGCGCGCTGGTGCGTGTTTGTGCTGCATTTGGAAACGCACTGCACTTTATCTGCTGTCAGGATGGATGGAGATGTACCAGCAGGAATGAAAGGAGGGGAAGGATCAAGCTAAAGGAGTGAGTTGATGGCCAGGCAGGATGGGAACAGGAAAAAAAAATGTGTATCAGGTCTCATTGTGCCTCTAATGTCATTACAGGCAGTGACTCCTCTATGTGGCACGCCGCACTCCCCATCTGTCAGAGCGAGATAGGCAGGGTGACGAATGGCTATCACTGCTACTTCCCTCAGCCCCCACCAACACCCCCGCCCCCCACTCTAATGTCTGTATCTTTTTCCAGAGCTGGGGGAGAAGAGTGACCTAAACCTGGGCGGTAGCCCACGCGTAGGTGGGCCTCTATAGCTCTGAATCTCTGCAGATATTAGGACTAATTTAACATGTTAGCGGCTAAAGAGATTAGCAACATGTACATCTGGGGATTAGAGTGATAGTGGTGGATCATCTCATAATGTGTTCATTCCTTCTTTTTTTTCTCCCAGCAAGCTAAACTTGAATTTGAGAGACTGCAGTCTGTGTCTGTGTCTGTGTGTGTTTTTGTGTGTTGTAGAATATGTCTTCACCTGTCTTTCTCTATTAGCTCATGATTTAGTCGGATCATTAGTGAGACAGTTTCACATGTATTCTATTTTCATTCTCTATGTGCCTTTGAACTGAGACACCTGTCTATTGATGAGCAGGAAAGTGAGCCAATAGCCTGTGGTTGGCACAGTTTTCACACACTCTCTGGAGCACTTATAGTGTGATTGACATTATGGAACAAAGTATATATCGTTATAAGTAGCAGCACGAGCGCTAAGAGACCCAAGTTCAACAAATTTCTTAACTTTAAACTTCAGAATCAAACTTTAAAATTAATTGATTTTTTGTTCTAATGAGACTCTGCCAGCACTGTTTCCCCTCTTATCCTTCTATCCATCAGCTCTGCCTCAGGGTCTTGAGGGACAGAAAGACAGGAAACACATTCACAACGGAAGGATGTGACATCAGCATGCACAGACAATCAAAGGTGCTAAAGGTGCTTCCTTCCCCGAATGACTCGGTTCACAAAGCATAAACCAGGAATCAAATCACAAACAACACAATCCAAACAAACAGTAGCAACACCTCGACAAACAAACTCTCTGGGCCTACTGAGGACACCCCATATTATACACTCTTTATTTAACTTGGCCATGCGTAAGTATGATGTGTTTAAAAGGAAACTCCTAACTCTATTAAAGGGGAAGATAAGCTAAAATCATTGTCATTACATTGTGGAGATGCAGACTTTGAAACTGCACTGAAAAGTAAAAGTAAGGGAAATCTTTGCTGTGCAAATTATTTATTTTGCTCTGATGAAAGTTTTACAAAATTTTTAATTATCAAAGATTTTCACACTTTTTGCAACCTTTTCACCTGGCACTTCTGCTGCACTGGCTTCCTTCCCCTGAAAAATATTTGAACTAAAAAAGTATAAATAAGACTTAAAATTGTATAAACTTCTTCTCTGCTTTAATTTTACACTGAAGTAAATGTCTGGGTCCTGTTTGAATTCATCTACATCTCACCACAGAAATATCTCCATCATGAATCCACTTTCTGATTGTGCGTTTACATCTAACTTAATGACTTCAAATTCATTCTTTTGAATTTATATATCTATTGAATTTCTGAAAAGTTTTGTTACCAACTGTAGTCTGGCAGTACCAGGCAGAAATGAGCGACTACAAATGGAGGTGGACTAGTACGGAGCGCTGTCCTTCGTTTGGGCAGCTGCATGTCTCACTCAGCACCTGCACACAGAGGCCTTCAGCCATCAGAGCCGCGGTGGAGACAGGTAGCCATCCGTCAGAGCCCCACCTCAGACAGGTGAGAGCCATCTTTCCATTGCCCGTTGCTGACTTCCCCAAGGACAAAATGACTTGACACAATGCGTCAACCCCCATCTTTGAAAGCAGGCCAAGGGCTGTAAAGCCACAGCTGCCGGGCCACAGGCAGATGAGCACGGGCACACACGTGAGAGAAAGAGACGCAAAGCCAGACAGACAGGGAAAGAGAGGAAGAGTAACCGTCGTGGTTAAATAGGCATTCCTCGCTGACTGTCTGCATCGTCGTGTTGAATGATAACAAATAAACGAAGAGGTCTGCAATGACAAACTGGCCAAACAAACACAGACATTTGTGCCAAGCTGGAAAAATTGTTTCAGAAAAAAGAAGAAGAGAAGAAAAAAGCAGAAGCAAAGGCAAGCCGTACTTTGAAGAGGCCCCGGAAAAGGCTGGAGTGAATCACTGTTCAGTGCATAAAGTCTTTCCACGGCATGAGCGTGAGGAGGGGCAGCGGATGCATTCAAGAGGAGATAGAGAAGATGACAGAGAGAAAAAGACAACTTAATAGAAGTGACAGAGTAAAGGTGGTGTGAAGAAGAAGGGGTGCTGAAATGGTTTTGAATATGGAAGTTGAGCAGATTGCGGTGATACTTGCATCTGATGTTAAAACATAAATAACTGTGGTTCAGTTTCATTTTATCTACAACGCTGCAGTGTCTTTCACTTCTTCTTCTCTGGCTCTATCTTTCCATTCATTGTAAAGTCACACAGAGCTCTGCGGTCGCTCCTGTTTTCCAGTGGGTGTTAACCACTGTCTGAGTTCACATGTTGCCCCGTAAGCTGCAGGACCAGGTGTAACAACGGGGAACAGAAAATTAACACACACACACCTGCTTTTATAATAATGCTCACATCTATTCCCACAGAAAATGTATCCTCAGCTTATCTTTATGTCTGTAAAACAAGCAAAAGGAGGATAAAAATGTAATGAAGCATAAAAAGCTGTGGAATTGCACTTTAAACCCTTCAATGAGCGTTCCCAGCCCCCACAGGAACAGCCGGGAGTCATGTCACTAAGAACACAAAGCACTGACATATTCACCCAATTATGCTCCCTGCCGAGTATGACAATGTCTCAGGATGTTAGCAATGTTCTCCAGTGGTGGGGGGAGAGGGGCAGTTTATATGTCTGTATATATATGTGTGTGTGTGTGTGTGTGTGTGTGTGTGTGTGTGTGAGAGGTCTGAGACTGAAGCCAAGGGCCAAACTTACTTACAAACTTTCCAGTCCTCCCCAATCCCGCACTGTATCAACACCCAGAATCAAGACTCAGACGAACGGCTGATGATTTCATCACACCCCCACCTCCACCCCCTTTACTCCTTCTCTTTGCCACAGCATTCTAATCACCCTAATTAAAAGCTTTGTTCATTTAGAAATCTCTGATGACAATTTGTTTCACTCTACCCTACAGCAGTCGTGGCTGTGAAGAGGAAAGGAGAATTAAATTTGATCTTCTGACAGCAATTATTAAATGCTCCCTCCTGGCCTCAATTAAGGCCCGCGGGCTAATGCTAACGTGGCTAACCCCTCATGCAACCACGAGATGCTGGCGCACTTCCTCTTTTTTTTCCACCAGCTTTACTTTGTCACCCCTTCCACCAGGCGTGTGTGTGTGTGTGTGTGTATGTATGCTGGTCTTTTGACTTGCTGGGTATGGAAATGTGTGTGTTTACGGGTCAGTGTTTGCTTTGCATACTTACTGACGAGAAAAGTGATTTCCTTTTTTGGACCGTTTGTGGTGACTTAAATCAGCATGTAAAGACGGGCGTCTTGACGGGGAAGTGGTGGAGTTTACTATTTTCCCTTTTCTCGTCTTGTCAGCAAATTTGGATTCCGCATTGAAACTATTACGTCAAGTGATTACTTTTGTCGCTGTGTTCAAAACAAGTAAATAATGAAGCTACCGTTCAAAGGGCAGTGACTTCTAAATCTAAATTTCAACACAAACATCCTCTCACAGTTGAGAAGGCAACATAAGCTTCTTTTTGTGGTATAATTGTTGAAAACTGACAAGATGGCACCTAAATTGGAAAAAAAAACCCTCAGGTCCATATTTGGTCAACAGTTAACTTTGCTCCTCCCTGTCATTGTGACACTCCAGCAGCATTATGTGTCATGGTTGCAGCCTCGCTGAGCTGAAGTGAGAGCCACAGTGCTGCTCTGAGTCTAAGCACAGCGTGTGGGTAATTTGCACAGAAGTAGAAGGTTGCACACTTCAACAAGGATGTCCTTCATAGATTCGACCTTCTGCTTTTTTTCCTCTCTCTCACTCTCTTTCTCTGGTCCCTGTGCTCTGCTAGGAAACCGAGTAACCTAGATCGTGAGAAGAGGGAGAGACGGAGAGATGTGACAGAGAAGGAGAGACAGAGGCAGAGGAAAAAGAAGCAGGAGAGCAGATTGAAGAGCGATAAAGTCAAAAACATGACACCTCACCACCCCACCCAATACTCAAACAGTTAAAAAAAAGCCTCCTCCAGGATGATGTCAGGTTCACTTTTCTATTTCTCTGGTTACCACAAGCTGATTGTGCTGATTATTGTTGAGCGTTGTCTCCCTGTTTACGCTGCGCATCATTAAACAGAGATTGTCACTCTTAGTGTTTGTTTAAGCGAGGCTGGTATAATGTTTCCTGGCACTTTCTCTTCACCACACACTCTCTCACACACACAAAGACATTCACGTACACATAATGTAAACTTGATACCTAAGTTGTAGACGTTGCATCTTTACTTGATGTGATTTGTTTTGAGAGAAATTAGGGTGCACTTTAAGAAATCAGGACAGTAACATTCAGTGAAAGTTCTTGGAGCTCTTAATTGAAAAAAATGACACAAGTTAAGTACACATGTTTATAATCTTTTCAGCACATGGTCGAAACTGCCCCCCATGCTTAACGGTTCCCAGAGGAGAGCTGGTGGCGGGGTGCATGAGGAGAAAGGTTGTATGGATTGTGGAGGGCGTGTTGCGGCATACGGCACCTACAGATCAGCCTCTGTTTAGGGGAGTGGCCCCCACCGAGGCCAGAGCCAGGCCAGATCCAGTCCAAGCCTCTCATTAGTCATCGGCTGGGTGCCGCGCTTTCTTTTTGGAGTGGTTAAAGGGGGGAACCGGCAAGGTTCTGGCAGTTGCACCGTACTCCACTCCCAGCACCATCACAACCCGACCTCATCAAAGCGAGCGCTCGTAATTTGTCACAGAAAGCAGCCAATTAACATATGTTAGGGGAGGAGGGACGAGGAGAAGACGGGAGGAGGAGGAGAGGAGGGGAGGGGTGGGTGAAAAAAGATAGCGTATGATTAAAGAGTCTGCACAGCTGCACAGAATCAAGATGGCAAAGAGAGGTTTGAAAGAGACCTCAGAGCCAGTAATCTGATAAAGCTTACTGTTACTTAACCCCCACAAGCAGGAGAGGCAGAGAATGAGAGGGGGAGAATGAAATAATAGAGACAAACAAATATTAAATTACTGCTGTGAAGCTACAAGCCTTGGCAGAGTGCCTTTACTCTCAATATGTGGCTTCAGAGGAGGCTTCAGTACCTCATGGAGTTGACCCGTCATGCCAAAGCACCACTGCTGTTTGACCATGTGTATTTTTAGCTCAGCGCTCACCGTAGTGCTAACACACTTATGCTAAAATCTGATCTTCTTTTGCTTTTTTTCTTCATGAAGAAATTTGAATTCCTGGTTGCACCACAACAATTTAGCGCCCTTTCCCATGAAACAAAAGGTGTTTATTTCATTTTTCATTTATTTTTCCTGTCACTGAGTCTCCGACAAGTTGCTTACATTCTGACTTGTTTGTTTGCTTTCAAATTCTTGTTCCTCATGGTTGGTTTTTAACATGCTGTGTGTGGTTATTTATGCATGTGTGTGTGACTCTGCGTCTACTTGTGCCTGTGTGTGTGAGTGTGTGTGTGTGTGTGTGTGTTTGTGTGTGTGTGCACACGTATATGTCTGTTATTGTTGATGTTGTTGTTGTAGGAACATCTTGTGAAGTGAGTTGTGTGATATTTCGCCTTGTTGTTGGATACGGTGGCAGGCTGAATGCATTAGCAGTGCACGTCGGTGCCGTTCTGTTTTCTGTCGTCTCTCCGCCACCTCTGCCTTGTCTCTCTGCTGCGACTGATCACACGGGCTGACAAGCCAGTTTGGGTCTTTGTCTGCCGCGCCATCCTTCGCTTTACGTGGGCTCTGACTCTTCCGGCGAGAAAAAGTAAGAGAGGGCGGAGGGAAGCTTTGAAACAAATTTGAGCGATTTTTGAATTATACGTCAAATGTTGGGAGAAATCCCCCAAAACGAAAAAGCACCACACTTGAATGAGTATTGCGTTTCTCTAATAGAGGTAGTAAAACAGTAATAAACAGTATAATAATCATAACATTTACATTGTTCAAAAAAAGCTGGGAAAAGATGGGTAGTGAAACCACAAATGGCTGTAGGCAAAAAGCACAACATACACTATGTATAAATCATGACTGTTTCTTTTTGCCTCCTCTTCCTCTTTCTTGCACTCTTATCCTCTCCATCAAGCATCAGTCGTTATTTATTTATTTTTCCTATTTGGGAAGTGAAGGGCCAGAGTGGAGGAGCGGAGGAGTAAAGGAGGAATGAGGGGGATGGAGGGGGTGGAGAAGTGGCGGTGGCAAGTTGTGTTTGGTTGAATTTTCCTCTTCTTCTGTACATGTTGCAAGCTGGTGGTTCAGTGAAGGACCTGCCTGCCTGGAGTCCCACCACCCCCCACCACCCCATACTCAAATCCCTCTGCTGCGCGCACAGCTGCACCGTTCACATAACCTCGCCTGCCCCCTCCTACTCCCCCCTCCACCCCTCCCTCACAGCTAATGATAGCAGAGCACGTCCCCTACACAACGCAACAGCTTTTTCCACTTCATGTACGTACACACAAACACACAAGCATGCATGGACTCACACACACACACACACACAGTGGGCACAACATCTCCTTTTTTCCTTCTCTTGGTTCCTTCCCTTCCCTTTTTTCTCACATCATTCAATTTCTTCCCCTTCTCTTCACCCTGAGAAAAAATTCCCCGGCCTTCTGACCCAAAGAAGGCCTGAGAACGTTAGCCCCCCCTACACACACAAACACACACACATATGCACACTAACCCACCCCTACGAGTCCAAACTGTCTTTCTTTCTCCCTCTGCACAGCGAGTGACCTGCATCACAGCTGTGTGTGGGAATTTGTGCTGGTGGGTGTGTTTGGTGGAGGGTCGAGTGTGTGAATGCATGTATTTGCACATACCTGTACAGTGCTGTGTGTGCATGTGTGTGATGAATTTTCTAAATACACACGTTTCTGTTGTGTGTGTGTGTGTGTGTGTGTGAGAGCGCAGAGGGGAGGGGGAGGTGAGGGCAGCTCTGGGCTTCTGCTGAGCCTACTGTGCATTATCCCAAATAAACAACTCATTACACGTGTACTTAACCAAGGGGAGCTGGCGAGCAGTGGAAGCTAATCCCCGTTATCGTTCCCAGCGTTTCTCTTCCGATTAAGCTACAGGGGGAAGAAGAGGAGCCCGAGAAGGTAGGCAGCTCAGCTCAGAGCAGGAGGAGGAGGAAGAAGAGCAAGGAGGAGGAGGCGAGAAGAAAGAAAAAGCATTTGAGTTAACTTCCCACAAGTGCCTTTCTTGCTTATAGTATCTCCTCCTCACTCTATCTTCCTTGCTCACCCTCATGCCTTCTCTCCTTTCTCTTCTCCCAGTGGAGTTTCGCTCTGCTCTTCCTTGTTTTTCGACCATCTCTCAGAACTGGGTCATCGACAGACTGTGCGGCAGCATTTTGAAGAACATGGGAGGAAAGGGGGGGCGAGAGGAAAAAAAAAAAAAAAAAGCATGTTCTTTCTATGAGAACAATCCAAGGCTTCTTTAACAAGTAGCCCGCTTATCAAATTAAGCTGTCAAAAGCACATTAATAACAAGCAGCACAATTCCCTTCACAGAAAAAAAAAGAAAAAAAAATATTCAGGGGGAAAAAAAAAGAGGATGATTTCTTTTTCCCTGTGTGTGGAGACAGTCAACCAAGGGCAGTGAAGCTTTTCAAAGATTCTCCTTCACTCTCTCGTTTCTGTTTGTATACCACTCCTAAAATGATTACGGCCCCAGTGTGATGAGGGGCCAAGATGTGGAGAGCCACTTCTTTATCCCCTGAAAAGTATCTACATTTAATAGAATTTCAAGTTGAACATGCTCTGTTTCACCACTTTTTATCAGACCCAACCACTTGTAGCCGATAACAGTTCAACAGTGGAAGAAGGAATCTCAGGGTGACAGCGTGGTTTCAATACTCGATAATTAGTTTCATGGTGGAATATGATGCTTTGTAAAGGAATAACACAAAACATCATTATCCATCCTCATAATAAGTTTGACCCTGGATAATCTGAGCCCCTAAAATATAAACAGCTATTAGAGTGAACAGTATAAACATGCAGTAATGTGCCAGTTCTTGTATTAAACTGAACGTTGTTACCATTAAAGCAACAGTGTGCTCACACATTCCTTTTTTTTTTGTTTAGGGTTATGATGTTACAAAACTCATTACTTCTCTAAAATTTGGAGCTGTAATGTCCTGGAAGATAGTGCAGGCAGATTATGAGGGAAGCAGTTTACAGAAAGAAAGCAAAGAGAGAGATTTAACACTCTCTGTGCTGTTCACATGGCATATGCCTGAGATGCAGAAAGGAAATTAACAAGACACCTCGGCTTACAGATGGCAGAGAGGAGAGAAACCCACCCTGTGACCTTACACTTAGAGACGGAGTGTCTTAAAAACAAACTTCTCATTCTGACAGCGTCTTATTATGCTGCCGTTTTGACACCCCTAGCAATGCCTGCCCCGCTCTGTTATTTGTAAAAGGAAATTAACTTGCAGTCTTTTAATCGCTTCTTTACAAATCTGTCAGCTTCAGCTATTGCTCACGCTAGACTCCGAGTGTTTTGTGTTTTACTCCAGAGACTGACTTTCTCACACCCTCACTCTGGGTCCCATCCTGTTTGCTCGGCCTCCCCGAGGGGGCTGCTCCACCGCTGCCCGGAGTGGGCCGGCCCTGGCGGTGGATGGATGTGACGTGGAGGCCCTGGGACTCTGCTGTAGGGAGGCTGGAGCCACGACAGGTATCCCCCGCACTTCCCTTGGCTATTTATAAAATCATGAGTCCAGCGCCGGGCCAAAAATAAGACAGAGGCCATTTTTAAACCGAATCACAAAGGAAGCTCACACACTCCATTGTTCACTCAACAGAAGCAGAAAAATATCTGAACTAAAATTTTACAACCTGTACGAAAAAGTGAAAAACTCCTCTATCTCTGTCCTCCTACTGAGCATGCTCAAACATACACATACACACACATAAATAGCAGACAAAAGTCAATATCAAGGCTGAGCTATTTCTGTAGAGAGCACTATTTAGGAAGTGTGGGCTGGGTGCCAGTATTCTCCTCAGTATCGTCTGGGCGTCATTGCACTGCTGCTGCTGCTGCTGTTATACAAACTCACCTCTTTCCTCTCACCCGCTCCTCACCCTTTTCCACCCAGCCTCTGGTTCCATTGTCTTTCTCTCTTTTTCTTTCCCTCTGTGTCACTGTGTGTGTGTGTGTGTGTGTGTTATTCTCTTCTACACACAAGGTTATTTGTTTTTCCACTGGGTCGAACCACAGTGCCAGGTGAAAGCATCTATTGGCAGGATAAAGAGAGTGGCTGGTGTGAGATCACAAGGCCCCCACTCTGCCCAGCAAACCTTGAAGAGAAGCGGCGGGCTGGAGTTTCAAACAAAGTGCCCCCTCATTCATTATACATGCAACTGCACTGAAAATCTCCTTCCGCAACACCATCTCTTCTCTCACTCTCTTCTTTCTCTTCCTTCCCTCTCCCCTTTTTCTCTCTACTTTTTTTTTTCCAGACAGAGCATCCATAAAGTATGAATAAAATTAATGACATCACGAGCTGCACTTTGGAAGAGCCACTGTAGGAAAAAGCCATACATCATGGGGCAGAAGGAGCGGGGTTGAAAAAATGTGAAAGAAATTGACAGAGCGAAAGAAAATGGGAGTGCATTGGGGGCCTTGCGTCACCCTTCCTCACCCTGGGGGTACTCCGTATTGCTTAAAGTTATTATGCTTTATTATAAGTTTGATATAAGGTGGGCTCTGGTTGATAAAGTTTGAATTCTTAATTAACTTTGACTTGACTTGTCTGTTATTTTCTTTCTTCTTCTCTGTTTCTTTGCTCTGCTTCCTCCTGACTTTTTTGCCAAAGTATCCTAAGAGTTGAAAGTGACTCTGAGCCGTGCGTCCTGTTACAGGCTGGCCTCTGGTGTGGGAATGGCACAGATGACAGTGGAAAAGGAACACTGGTGTGGACTTTGGCAGGACAGCGCCTGGTTAAGCCGTGCGCTCGGCAGAAGAAGAGGGAGGGAGAGCACTGAGTGAGGATTCTTACAGAGCTGTTTCTCGACTTAGATGGTGTTAACAGCATTTTCAGCAGTGCGGTCCCCTCGGAGTTGAACGGCAAACCTCCTGATATTTCAGACTTTGCCCAGATATCTGAGACTCTGAGCTGAATAAAATAAGCACCGTGTTTAAGACTGTTATCTTTTTCTTAGAGCAGAAAGAAAGAGACAGATTTATCAATTGTTCTGCCTATTATTGGCAATTTAGTGTGACACTGTTTCATCACACAGGAGTCTGACTGGGTAAAATTCATGACCTTATTCCTCTGAATCCAAGATCTTCTAAAAATAAGCGATAGCAGCAGCGTGGATGGGGAGCGGTGGCGGCGGTGGTGGTGGCGGCGGCAGCAGATTGTGGCAGCCGAGTGAGCGGGGCTTTCAGATGGATGTGAGCCGTGTGAGGCCGAGGCACAGAGCTACCTCTGTGCGTCTCACCGGACTCTGTTGCAGAATGACTCGGCTATGTTGCACTTGTGACAAAGATAAATTACAGCCACTGGAAAACATTTCTGCGTTTTTTTTTTTTTTTTTTTCTCACTCACTCTCTCGCCCTTCTCCACACCTCTTTGCTTTTTTTTGACGCTGGGTGTAGCCCGAACGTGTGCCACACTAAAGGGTGATGGTGAAGCAAAGGAAGGGGGAGTCTGTCTGTGAAAATATATTAAGGGGGGGTAAGAAGTTGCCCCCGTAACGTTCACAGGTCAGGCACTGTGTTTTATGATGGAACATGGCTTCTGTCGGCAGATTTATGCACATGTATAGTGCACACTTTCTCCTTAAACTGGCTGAAAAGGATTCATGGTTAAACCTGGATTTACCACACAACATGTTTAGAGCCAGTATTCTGGATATTCACTGTAATTGCTTTGTAAAGCCGGATCTTTTGTGTTGCGCTGTTACAGGATCAAATTTTAAAAATCTTGCAGGAAAGCAGCTGAAATAAGCATCTTATGAGGAAGTTAATAAACTCAATTCAAAAATGTGTTAACCCTCATTTTAACATTGAAGCAGTGAGTGCTCCCTGCCTGATGTGAAGTATCAGGTGTTTAGACAAAGAAATCCATCCTCTGTTCTACTCTAAATGTTTCTCTTTGTCTTATCATTCACATTCTCTGCTCCCTGCACTCCTCCAGCCTCCTCGCCTCCCAGGACTCTCCTCTGTCCAAATATTTCAGGGAGCAGGCCTCAGTATGGTGAGGTGTTTCTGCTGTCTCTTAGGTGGGCTGCAGCTGACGATATGATTGTGTGGTCAGCCAGCAGTGCTGAGCACAGACCACCCAGCAGGCAGCTGCTGCCATAATGACCTACAGGCCGGGCAGGAAACAGGAAACAGGAAGAAGAAGGCAGGACATCCTGTTCTTCTATATGAGTGAGTGGAGCATGACATCACGAAGGCATCGTGAAAAATATCTGATCATAGGCCAAATGTTCTATCTTTCTAGCTCAAGCGAATTTCTTCCCTCCGTGTGAGTCTTTCTCCGCCTTTCTGCGCATCAGTCTTCTCAGTTTGCCTTTTCAGCACTCACCCTGACACTGTTTTCCAGACTGCTCCATCATTCCAGACATCAAATCCTACCCTCTTCAGCGCCAGAATAAAAGGAGAGAGAAATCACGCATTTTCATTTGAATATACACCAGCAACAACCTCACAAAACCCCGACAAAAAAAAACTAAAAACAAAAACAAAACAAAAAAAAACAAAAGCACAAACATTCCGACGCGCAAACAGAGACAAGACACAAACTCGAACTCATGCACACACACACACACACACACACACACACACACACACACACACACACACACACACACACCTCCCAGACACACAGCACATGCTGACAGACAAACACACAAAGAAACAGCAAACACAAAGCACAGCACAGCCAGAACTCTACTTTATGCAGAAATATTCTAAAGTGTGTTTTACAATACAATTAAACATCAAAGGCGGAGATATTCCTCTGTGATCTTTAACACCCCAGTGAACAAACCCCACACACCCCCATCCACTTACAGCACGCACACACACACACACGAACACACAAAGTTGCTGAACGTCACCGCTAATTACTAGATAGAGACAGCAGAAGACTTTGCATCATTATGCACAAACCAGGACATATTCAAATATATGCATTCAGTTCGGCCTAAACCATTCAAGGACAGTGTTATTTACTTGAAATTATTATTTTTTATGTTTCAGGAGCGACTGCAGCTCTTGTAGTGGCATACAGACGGTGCTACTAAGGCAAAGAAACATGGGTAAAAAAAAAATCCAAACAGGACAATGAAAGAGAGATCTGCGCAAATGAGTAAATAAACACTTGGAGAGGGTAAGCCCTATGCTTTTCATTAGTGCTATAAAAAATGTACAAAAAAGGAAAAAGGAGACTTTTCCTCCCATGTAGCAAAAGAGGGAGCACCTGCCTCGTGCAATAAACACAAATACAAAAAGCCCCTGAGTTATCATAAAAGTTAAGTGTTTCTCCTCCTGCTTATAAACATGCAAGAAAAAGTTCATCTGAGCCCAACATTTGTGCCAGATAAATTCACTTTAAAGAGAGTTTATCTTTGCTGTATCACAACTGGGTTTGAGGTGTTGTTGCTGTGTTTATTTCAAAGTACAAAGCCAAAATATACTGGATTATTTGCAGGATTCACAGCTGTCTCTTGACGGTGTAAGATATTATATTCTCCTTTTATATGGGGTAAATATGATTCCCCACAATTGACTCTTATATTACCTTCTCGTATGAGCCAAAGGGCATGAAGTCCAATTACAGCACTTCAATATCTACCTGCAGATCTTGCCAACCTGCAATCTGCAAATGAGTGTTTTACTGAGCAAACTCTGCAAACCCTTCCCAAAATATTTGAAACCATTAGAGAGGAGGAAAAAAAACTTTAAAGCACAGCAAAAGCGGCTATTAAATTATTTGCTTAAACATAAATGCTTCTGATGTTCCCATTAGGAATAATGTTTTCATAGATCTGGGTTTCCATGCAGAGGGAATCTTGAAATATGCTTCTGTACTGAGGCAGCACAGTGGTATACTTTACAACTTACAAAAATACAGTCTTGAAAGCACGTATTTAACATCAATCGCAGGAGTATCTGTGCATCAATGGTCATTATTTTCTACTTGTATTATGAAAGAATGAAAGTAATATTCTGTGCCATGCTGTCCACATTTAAAACACGTCAGAACCCTGACCACGGCACACTTTGTGTCCCTTCCCTTCACTTAACTAAAGCTTCACTGAGCCCCTGGTGTACAGCAAAGTGCCCTGACAATCGGCTCAATGCCCCGGCCAATCACAGGGACACGTGACCTCCTAATCCCTCTCTGTTAGAAGGGTAAGAGTGTGTTGTCACTGTTGGTTTTGTGAATCAGCGCCCAAAATCCCAAATGATTTGTCAAGAGGGAGAGGTCTTAAGAGAATAAGAGAAACAAAAGCTGCGCAGACCAGATAGTGTGGGTGTCAGTGTGTGTGAGCGAGTGTGTACATTACTAAAAGACAGACAGAGACAGGAAGCTGTGAACGCTTTTGTCTGGGCATTTGGGTGAGTGTGTGTTTGCGTGCAGCAGCATAGGTGCGTGCGTGTGTGTGTGTGTGTGTGTGTGTGTGTGTGTGTGTGTTTGCACAGGGTCTCTGAGATTACAGAGCTTGGCTGACAGAGTCCTCAGTGTGTAATCGTGGGTCCACATGCGAGTGCTCACCTTCCTCTGAGCGGATTAACCTAACGCTAAATCCCAAGAGAGCAACAGGCCAGACAGGCCACACAGAACAACTTCATTGACGATGGGCAGAACAGGGAAGGCCATGTGTAAAAATCCTGTTATAGACTTATATACTTTAATACACTTTATCACAAGTCAACAACAAAAAAGGAATAAAGAACTTTTTAAAGAAAATCTAAAGATGGTGCAAAGAGGTCTGCATTTTAAAATAAAAAATGAATCTGTAAAATTGTGTTCACTTTATCCCGCCATTATCTTGTTCTTCAAAATTCAACAAACTGTAAAATGCAGTAAAGCAGTAAATACCTGAGTGTATGTTGGACGCTTTTTATAGTCACACACATGGTTTTTATCCTGTATTGTACATTCTCACTTTATCGCTTGAAAAATTCTGGATGTTCAAAAAACTTTCCTGAATAAAGATAAAATATGTTTGATAGTTCTTACATTTCTCAGAATTACCTCTGATAAAACATTAGTTTGATTAATATAAGAAAAAAACAGCTACCTCTACAACCAGTTAAAATTTTGCAACTTTTAAAATGGGCAGTATTTATTTCAGGACATAAAAATTTGCTGTATAACAAATCCTAAAGAATGTGGGTGAAGAGATCAACTTTTATGCCTTTTTTAAAGAGCATGTGTTTAATGCACACTGCCAAGTCCATTCAATAAAATGTGTCAGAACTACAATGACCCGTGCTGTAATTTCTAATTTTATCACCAAATTTTGGTTCATCTGCACATTTGATCACTGGGCCTGCTATTCACACCTCATGAATACAAGAAATCAGTTCATTTAGATTTATATGGCTGCAACCTGTGAAAGTTGCCACTAGTTAATTATAGCGTCTTTATTAATCATCTCAGAGCAACAGGTTCACTTTCGCCACGTGAGACTTAACTTGACACTAAACTAACATCATAAATGTATCTAACTGCTGTGAAGATGGAAATAAAGCGGCTGTGAACAAATAAGAGCTGAGCCTGAGCACCTCAAGTCGTTTGCAAAAAGATGATTTATAGATCTGATATCGCTATGGCTCTAAATTAAAGCTTTAAGGAGGTTGATAAATTCTGTTCTCCTGTACTTTATTTTAAAAATGATTATTGTTTACATCAGTCAGGTTTTTCTTTGAATTTATGAAAAAGGTTCTTAAACAGGTTATCCTGTTTTCGTGTAAAATAATAAGATAATTCTGATAATTTGAGCACTGTAGTTCAATGTTTAGAATGCAAGGACCAATATAAAGTAAGGCCCTCTTTTGTGTGATGAGCTTCCCTAATCTTGAAGCCAGTTGACTGATATTTAAAAACTTTTAAACAATTCATACTTTCCGAGCTCTGTGGGTAAGTTAAGTTAGGAGAAAAGAGTAAATTTCTGATAAAAATGTACACACCAGATTGATAAGACGCTTTATTTTAAGGTAGTTTTAAGCTGGAAGCAACTTTTAATGTGCCGTCAAAAGGCGCATCAGAGTAGAATAAACTGCATTAGGTTTGAGGGCAACCTATTGAGTGTCTGTGTCTTCGGGGCTGTGCGCCTGCATGTGGATGTGAGAAAGCTCCACAAGGTCGACAGAACTATTATTCCACCTAAAGCACGAGGCGGTAGACCTTGACTCTCCTAATAGACCATAAACAGCTACTTGGTGTCAGCTGGTAATTATAAGGAATAGTTGTCACCGGCACGAGTCGATCAGGGTCACAACAAATCAATACACGCAGTTACTGTACTTTGATGATGAGGTAGCGCGCATGAAAATAGACCCTCAAGTTTTCCCTCTTGATGTTTAAAAATGAAGGTGGCAAGATGCGCTTTGTGTTGTGGATGTTAAGTTGCAAGTAGAGTGCGCGGTACTTACTTTGTTTCGCGTGAAATCTGGTCCGGGGGAAGTAAATGAAGGGCTACAACAAGCGGTCCGCCGGTGCTTTGGTCCGGCCGGGTGGCAGGAGGATTGAAGCCGCTGCTTGCTGGGGACGGACTTCGCCAAGACGCGCTTAAAATCCAGGAGCGCAACTTAGCAGAGGACGTCGCCGGGAGGAAAAAAAGTAGCCTACAGTACGTGGTAGGAGTCTCTATAATGTCAGAGCAACTACTGACTCTCTCTCTATCTCTCTCACTCTCTCTCTCTCTCTCTGCCACTCTCTCGCTCTGGTCGGACAGTGTCTGCGCAGGAGGCGGTGAGTACGCTTCGCCTGGTCTCTCTGCCTGCGCGGTGCCGGTGTAGCGGAGAGGAGGGACCCGGTGAAGCAGTGGTGATGGTGGGGGTGTTGCTGGTAGGTGATCTGCCGGTCGTCTGGATCTTGATGTGTGATGTTCACAATCTGTTTCTGTTCCTTCTCCACAATCCTGCCCGAGTCTTTCCCCAAACCCTCTCCTTCCTCTCCCAGTGCGAGGAGAAATAATCGATTTTTTTCCTCTCCCTGTTTTGACTCCTGAAAGGGGGCGGGCTCACATTTCCCAACTCTACTTTAATGAAAGAGGCACGGCTCTTAATGCTTTATTATCGCGCCAGCCCCGGTAGAGTGGACGCACAATTAAGTGCTCAGAGAGGACCACTAGAGGAAGATGATGGGGGATGTGTGCTTTAACTAATGAACCAACGGAGAGCGCGTTAAGCATCTGCAGCCCACTTTAGAAAGCTGGATCGGAGAAGATGCTGATGTTTTTGTTGTTTTAGATGTAGTTTACCTCTTTTGTGCAGTGCACATTAAAATTTACCAAAAGGAAAATAAAGAATCAACTGAAAAAGTTTCGCTGTATGTAGATTTTCTCACTGACATGGCACATCTCAAAACATGCAAATAATGCATAAACTCAGACAAATTTTGTGTGGATAATTTTGAAGTTTTCCAAGAAAACTAGATGCAAAGACATTTGCATTGCATTGCATTGGCATGCTTCTGCAAAGTACAGTAAAAAGTAAGATCAGCTCATGTCTCTTGTTTACTAAGCCCACAATAATACCATCACTCAATTCTCAACAGATGACTTCCATGTCTGTGTTCCTTTTTTTTTTTTTCAAGTCACTGCAAACTTTCCACCTCCCCGCACACGCCGCCAATCATCCTCGGGACCCAGCTATCTCCTGCAGATAAGCCCTGACACAGACAGTAAGCATGGGGGAATTACTGAGCCTTTATCCATCCAGCCAATGATTTCAAAACATCCACTCTATTAGTGTGAAGATAACAATTAGAACAGCAAGTTTGCCACTTCAGATAAGGATGCAGACGCTGCCTGTACAGAGATGTGTCTCAGATAGGCCTTGTAATACTCAGCTTCTATTATACTCACATTATATGGCTGCTGGATCAGTTTAAAGATTGTTAATGGTTGATCTGAATGAAGCCTGTTATACTGCAACACACCATCAAGTCTCACTCTTGAGTTTTCATAAATGTTACTGCAGAAAAGAAAATCCTTGCTTTTGAAAAATACAAACATTAAAAGTAAAGTTCCTTCAAAACCTTACCCTCTGCTCATGCCAATACTGAAACTGAAACTGAGGAGTATGTATCACACCATAGCGAGGAGCACTCAAATACTGTTATGATAAAACAAAGGATCTATATTTTTGGTAGAAAACCAATAAATTTTACGCAGATGTCAAGTTTCACACAGAGTTGGTAATATGTAAAGTCAAACTCTTCTTGGGGAAACACAGACAGCAGCAAAGCCTTTCCCCTCTCTAGCTTCACTTTGTCCTACACACTCAACACTGCAGACTGCACAGGGTGTAAGCAGACACCAAACAGCACCCTAATCTTTCCCTCCCTTTGAAGTTCACCTGTAAAGCACAAGCCATGTGTACATCCACTCAGTTAGTCTGTCAGTCAGCGATGGAAATGATGGGACATGAAATCAGTTAATAAATAAATCAAGCCTGCTAATCTGCTTGACGGGTGGTCATTACAGCCTGTAACTGAAGCCGCTGGTGTCTGATGACTCGGGATACCACCTTCACATCACCTGACCCTTTAATCTTTAATAGCATTTCCTCTGACCCCAGACCCGCATTATAATCAATAGGATGTAGTCTGTTAGACATAGTGGACTCATAAATGCAACATGGCAGTCCCCTATCAGTGAATGTATGAAACTAACAGGTTTGACTCTTGTTTCCTCCTTCAACCTACAAGTGTTTTTTTGATGCTCACATGCTGATACGTACCACATTCAATGTTCTTTCACCTGTCGTCCTGCAGCCTCGTAGCTCTCTTTGCCGTCTGTCAGTGATTCATGGGAGGTCCTTCAGTGTTCACAAGTCTTGAGGTTGTCTTTGGTTTTGGCACCTGAGAGGAGAGGTAACACAGGAAGAGTGAGAATGAGCAGAGAGAGTAAAATGGTAATTGTTCATCACATTCACTGAGTGAATATCTGTGTGTGTGTGTGTGTGTGTGTGTGTGTGTGTGAGTGCACAAGTGTGTTTGCGTGTTGAATGTCCATATGAAATAGAGAGGAGTAAATGGGGGGAGGTGGCTGGAATATATTTGAATGGTGAAAAAAAATCATTAAACGAGGCAAACACTGACTCATGCATATTCATAAATGTCTGTCTGACTTGTCCACAGGGATAAACTTATAGTGAGGGCGCACTAACAGCCTCATCCTGCGCTCACACATTTAATGCAAAGCAGGGAAGACCCACTGTATATTTTTGCTCCGGGGACTTTCAAGTGGGGGTATACAGATAAATCTGAACATGGTTAAAACAGCGTTGCAGTTGTTGCTGTATTGTAGTACGTTATTATGAGTGTCATATTATGTCTTGTGCAGCTCATGAATTTAGTCAGGTGCACAATAACAGTTTGCAAAAACACTGCACTAAATGTGAGTTAAATATTGTTGGCATGTGTGTCATCTTGAGTTGCAATAATTAGCTTTTAATTAAAAGGATCTAGATGATTAGTTTGGTGCTATCTGAAACTTTTACAGCCCAGATCATTTGCCATTGTTCCTCCCTTACATTTGAAGAAAACACAACACTCGTGTTTAAAAATGAGTGTGCGTGCGTGTGTGTCAAGTGTGGGTTGACAACCTAATCAAAGCCTGCTGGAGAAAAACCAACAGTTGGCCAAAACAATTATGTAATTTTAAATATGTCACAGTGTGTATTCACACACACACACACACACACACGCATACACACACTTTCAGCTTTTGGTAAATGCAATTTTCGTGAGGTTTGGCATCAGTCGTGCATTAAAAAGCAAGCAGGGGAAACTGCGACTTCATGTTAAGTCAAACACATAAGTGTGGTTTGCTGATATTGATCTTGCTTGGATTGTTTCTTAAGCCTCTCCTGGCAGCCACTTCACAGCATGTGTCACACACGCACACACACACACACACTCACACACATGTAGAACAGCTCGGCTCAAAATGTGTGTTTTTTTGTAATACGGTGGAGAAAGAAAGGAATGCCTCTCTCCCTCTCAAGCGAAAAAGATAAACACAAACACATTTCCAGGGCAAACAGGAACAGCCCGGGCTCGGTGCAATCTGTTGTCGATCATGCTCACGTGAAAACACAATCTGCCTGTCACACTCGATGATGTTGTCAAGCTCACTGCTTCTCTGCTCCTGAGAATTAGCCAGCTACTGCGAGACACATTTGTTGTGTGTCAGATATGTTCAAGGATGCTCCCAGCTTCATGTGGTATTTACTGCTTTCAGTCATTCCTCCTGCGCCTGCTCCCTAATGAATTTCCAAGACATTTGAAGCTTTGACACTAGATTGATGCTACATGATGTGACGACCAAACAAGTTACAGGGGGTACACAAAGACCTGCAGGCCAACCTAACTCATGGGCTCAGCTGGTGATCCATAGATCTTACACATGCTTGTGTGTGTGTGTGTGTGTGTGTGTGTGTGTGTGTGTGTGTGTGTGTGTGTGTGTGTGTGTGTGTGTGTGTGTGTGTGTGTGTGTGTGTGTGTGTGTGTGTGTCTTGGGGGTAAACTGATATCTTTATTTGAGGGGCAGTCCCAGTACCTTTTATTTTTAGACTGATGTCTTAGTGAGTTGTGCTGCTATCTATTTGGATAATTGCAAATTAATACAGTAAAGTTTCCTCTATATTACTTTGTTGATTCAATGAAAATGAAACTATAATTTAGCTCTGTTTCCCATATTAAGTTTAGGGATAGTATGAGCAAATGATAGTTGTACAAGACTTTATTTGTTTTGGGTTTTTTTTTTTGTTTGTTTGTTTTTTTTGTTTTTAACAACAAAATAAACAAATTAGTCTTTTGAAATAAACAACAAATTTATCAGGAATTCTCTTTTTGACCATCATGAGCTACAAACTTGGATATTTTTTTTTCATCAAGTAGCTGCCTGGAAGATGCATCTTATACCTATTGGTTGATTATTATTATTATTGTTATTATTTTGAGTCTTTGTATCATATTGAGTTTATTTTTTTAATTGGAGCAGATGTAACCTTCATCATAAAACATTCTTGTTTTTTCAAATTATCAGATTATACCCTTAGTGCGCACTACTTGACTTTTTTCCTTTTGGAGGGGAAAAATACATTTTCTAGAGGTCTTGAAACACTTTATAGGGAAGGAACTCTTCCCTGCTTTGTGTTAGTCATCCAAAGCATTATATTACACATAAAGGAAGGTGTATAATGAAAGTTAGAGGGCAATCAGTAATTACAGTCACAGGATTTGTACCAGCAACAGAGTAATAAGAGAGGTAGGGGTGAGAATGCCACTGTAATTGACTGAAATCATATGTCCACTTATTGAATGATACAGAAAACAAAGAAAGTCATGTTAGTATCTATGAATACACTTGGTTGACTTTCTCTGACACACAGGTGACATTCATCAACCCTACTTTAAACTCAGCATGTAATATGACTGTGAGGATTCTCCTACTAAATGTAAGTATTCAAGTATCATACATATATGGGCATCTCCTTATTATAGTTTCCCATGTAAAAACATCATATGTGAAAATAAAACACAATTTAATAATATTTTTTTCTGTTCCCATGAAAATTAAATCGTTAAAGTTGCTCCAAGTTAAAGTCTTATAAAACACAGCCCTCACATTTTCCTCAGTCTATAGCCAAAAAAGTGACTATTCAATAAACAGTGTTTTCACTCAGATATTAACTGATCCCACATATTGTATAAACTTTTGATGGACTTGTTAACAAATCAGTTTCAGCAGTGGTCAGCCGTAGTTCTGATATTTTTGAGTTAGAAATAATAAGCAAAGCAGAGAGTGAAATAAAAGTTCAGTCTACTTATCATTAGCTGCTGTGTTCCCTAACGGTATGAGTCATTTATCTGTGTAACCATACAGAGCCTTATTTCTAATAACCCACTAGTTCTCCCTGGCTTAGCCATTAACTGTCTGGCCAGCATGAAGTTCACTGTACCATTTTATACACTTCCTTCTCCTCTAGGTTCAGATTTAGTGCAGCAGCCGGATGGCCACGAAACAAACCAGAATGCAGAAATAACAAAGTCAGGAGGCCTGTGAATCTGTAATGGCCACATAACGACCCCTCACTGAGCAGTGTCAAACGAGAGGCAGCGCTGGTGATTTGCATGTGTCGTGTTTAACCAACAGTTTTCTGTCTGTACACCTTGTATGCATTATGGATGAGGCACAAGCTGAACAACAAGCTCTGCCTTTGTTCTGCCTGATGCTCCAGTTACATCACAGGAAAAAGCCCCACGGCCCTGTGACGCCACTGACTGCCTGAGACACAAAGCCGCCGGGCGCGGCGTTGTTGAAACCTGTTGCTTCTTCACTTAATTTTACATTTGTTTATATGTACAGATGTAGAAATATACCTGTCTGCAATGACAGCTGTGCCTGCTGAGAAATTGTCTCTATTTTCTCGTGCTTCAGTTGTTGTTGTTGTTTTTTTGATGAATAAGTTGTTTTTCTGTGAATCTTCATAATACTGTTACATATGACAACAAAAGATATATATAAGTTGATTCAAAGAACAGAATGGATCACATCTCAGAGTCTTCCCTGAATATACAGCATAATGTAATTTTTCAGATTTGGTGTCTGCAGATTAATTAACGTCATGAAACTGTCAGAACTGCTTACACATTCTACAGTCCAGTTGCCATACTGTCGCGCATACTGTAAACGTGTATGTGATCAATTCAATCAGTAAGCCACCTGCTTCATGTGAGAAACACATTCTGCATACAGAGGTGCATTCAGGCACTGCTCTGTAATTAAATGTGCTGCCTGCAGGGGAGCTCTGTGTCTTTTTTCCACATAATAAACCAGATTATTACACAGGTTCACTGGAGGTCCCTGACATTTTTAGCACTGCATTGTTTGAATGAAAAGGACTGCATTTTTAATTTTTTCACTTAATGGAATGACTCCAATGTAGGTTATTTGACGAGAACAGAAATTAAATATCAGTAGCCATTAAGCCACATGTAACAATATCTTATTTTAATTTACTTCCTGCTTGAGTCTAATCCCTAACAGTGCATTTTCCCCTCCTCTTCCTGTATCTCCTCTACGCTTTCACAAATGTAATTGCCAGACTTTCTGCCTGTATATCAGAGGCTCAAAGTTCTCTTTGTCTCCACTAGATTACTTCATGTGAGCTAATGATTTTTCCTCCTTTTGAATGGTTGGAAAGTAATTCCCTCTGAACTGCTTCAACCCCGGGACAGTTATTTCATTGTTCGAGTTGACCTTTCACTAATTGTACCCATAAAAAGGAGATGCCAGTGTTACATTTCTGTGTCTCTGTTCAGAGGGTACCGGTGTTTCCTGTCGTGGTTTAAAAGCTGACTGAAGCATTTCATGAAGAAATGGCATGGAGCTTAGTCCACAGAGATCCATGTAGTTTCAGGAATTGCATGTTTTTATATCACCATTCAAAGCTAAAGTTTTGCTGTTTCGATTGATATTTAACTGTTAATGGGACTGGCTCACAGGGCCGAACCTGTATCTTGCCATAGATCCAGCACAGAAGCAGACAGTCGTCACTGTTTGCTATAGTAACCATTACACAGCAGAAATCCCTCCTGCAGCTGTTGACCTCAGCCGATTCCCCCGACAATTAAAGATCACTCAGCATGCCTATGCAACTTCTCCCACACTCTCAACAAGCAGCTGATAGCATCTAGCTGTGAAGAAGAGCAAGTGGAGCAGAGTATAATGTGAGTCTAAATGAGGGATCTCCAGCTCTGATGTGTGATAGCGAGGCCTAGCGACCGTCGGCACGGGGCCTGCATTACACGGCGGAGCTCCACAGACAAGCGGCAGAGTCTAAAAGCTCTTTGTGCCTCCAGGATCACCCCGACTCATTCTTATTCAGATGTGATCAGAGGGGAGGCAGGCAACTGAGATTAGCTGCAGATCAAAGGAGCTGCCTCGCGCCAGCACTCGTGTTTCGTAGATTTAGGCGGCCCCAGCACGCAGGCGTTGTACAGTGGCGGCAGAGCGTCATACTGTTTTCTGGCCTCAAAAGTGCTCAGGGGGGTAGATGGAGAGAGTTTTCATACAGGAGGCCAGACTGAGGCTGGAAATCTTCCAAAATTAAATAATAAGATAACAGTGAAGAATAAAAAGGAGAAATAACAAAATACTTTGACTGTAAGCCTTGACAGTGGGACAAAGATGCATCCTCTATGCATTCACCATGTAAACTGCTTCCATGTGTGCAGCAGGTCTTGGTTCAGTGATAATTTGTTTAAAATGAAATGCGCTGTCTACACTAACATGTATGTAACCCAAGACTATGTGGCTAAGTAGCACCCATCAATAAAGCCTGGAAAACATTACTTTCACCATCCTTTTTTATCAAGGGCTGTGATGGAACAAACAAACTACCGTTTACTTAAAGCACTGCCTTAAACTTTCTTTTCGGTGAAAGCCCAGCACTTTTTTGTATCCCACTCGAAGTTAAATTATCTAACATGAGCTTTAACCCAACTCTGTCTTTGACTGAGAGTTTCTGTATGACCTTAACACGCCACAAGCCCCTCTCTGTACAGCATCTCTTCACATTAGAAACAAAACCTTCATCTGAACAGTAACAATGAACATAACAGCGGAGTGTGAAGGTAAAAAGACAGGATGGGAAGAGTTTCAAAGGCAGAGAAGCGACTGCGTAAGAGCGCTCGCCGCCCTACAGAGAAAGAAAACAACGCGTTTCCTCAGCTCCGCTGACCATCAAAGCCGTGGAATTCAGGGGTAGAAAAGCTTATAACTGAGGCCCAAGCAGGTCCTGTAAACTGGGTCAAAGTTTCTCTGGTCCTGTCTCTTTGGGTCGATGCAAACATGACAACAAACCTCTCACTGCAAAAAACTGAAATCTTATCAAGTGTTATTGTCTTTTTTAAAGGAAAAATTGTCTCATTATACTCGATATGAGCCACTTTCAACTTATCAATCCAGAAAAATGTCTTATTTCAAGTTATCAGAGTACAAAAATGAGGTTTGAATCGCTTGTAACCAGTAAAAAAAATCTGCCAATGGAACAAGAAAAAATTGCTTGAAAATTTCCTTAAAAATAGAATAATGTCTTAACACAAGTAACTTTACTCTTGTTCCAGTGGCAGATTTTTTTACTGGTTACGAGCAATTCAGACCTCATTTTTGTCCTTAAATAACTTTAAACAAGACATTTTTCAGGATTGGTCATGTGAATTTGGCTCAAATTGAGTCTAAAAAGGAATTTTCTACTGAAAATAAGACAAAAACACTTGATAAGATTTCAGTTTTTGCAGTGCTCCAGGTTGGAAGTGAGAGGTACGAGTACGCATTTGTGTTTGAACCCTTATCTCTGTTTGATTTTCTCTATTTGGGTTGTTACAGGGATCCAAAATGACACCAGAAATAAGTGTTACCCTCTGTACTAGGATATTAAACTAAGGAATATTATTAATTTGCCTTTATTTCATCCAGAACTACAGTTGGATTAAGAAAAAAAAGCTGAAGGACAGCATCCAACAGCCGTTCACCACTCATTTAAATCAAACAAAGCTCTTACTTTAGTTCGACATTCCTGGTGGTTGTTTTGGGATGAAAGCCCTTCAGTTACAGCATTTTCTTTGGTTGGAAATAAAATCTAATTTGTTCACTCAATTCCATAAACCTTCACCCTTTGTTTCAAAAGTTCGCCCACTATGTCTTACTTAAACAGCAAACTGTGTAACACGTATCGCTAGTGAAGTGTGGATTTGCCAGTTAGGTAGTTACCTTAAGGGAGCGAGTCATTTTCAGAA
Organism: Halichoeres trimaculatus; assembly: GCF_033239565.1. Taxonomy (NCBI): domain Eukaryota; kingdom Metazoa; phylum Chordata; class Actinopteri; order Labriformes; family Labridae; genus Halichoeres; species Halichoeres trimaculatus. The sequence continues at coordinate 26,025,912 of NW_027437183.1, forward strand.
CAAACAGCATGTTAAAGCCACACTCCTTTCTCACACCAATAACTCCAGATTGCTCAACGAGGTGTTCTGAGCAATTACACCTTAAAGCACCGGTAACCTAAACTGACTGTGAAGAATTAGAAACAGAGAAAGAGAACAACAGAAAGTTCCACTTTGAGGTCTTAAGCCATTTCTTTTTCCTCGGAAGAGTAAAAATGAAGACTTATAAAAGTAACACACACACACACACACACACACACACACACACACACACACACACACACACACACACACACACACACACACACACACACACACACACACACACAGCTTCCATCTGCTTTTCTGTCAGTGCTCCGCAGAGGTGATTGGCAACAGCTGGGACACGATTCCTCACTGGCTGTAAGACTTTCTCTGCTGTCTTTCTACTTTGTCAAGCGCAGAAAACTTGAGGTAAACACTGTTTAAGTGTTTCATTCAGCCGTGTACATACTGGTGTAGTTTTATTCTGCATGACAAAGAGATCATTCATAGCCCCAGCCAGGCTATAATGAAACAATTAGGCGACGCCACTTCAAAATAAATTTCAGAACAGTTCAAATTGAGCAGCTCAAATATCAGAATTATAGCCTAATCTGTTAAACATGTCATGACCCACTGCGCTGACTACGATTCAGATTTCTGACAGGGTTTTTTCCTGTACCACTGACAGAATGAGATGCAGAGAAGTGAGGCGGGAAAGGAAGGGAAAAGGTGTGCTGTGAAAACTCACCCGTGCCGTTTCTCTGCTTCCCCAGGAAGTTACACCCTTCAGCACCAGCTAAGGCCAAGCTCTATCAAAGAGTTCAGAAATTTAAAAAAGAAAACAAAAGAAAGTATTTAACAGAAAGAAGACAAAAGAATAACAAATAAAAAGCTTAAAATAAATGTCCAGCATATATTATTAAGCCAGACCAGCTGGCTTTGAATAGAAACCCCCGATTTGGGTTGTGTTTGCCCCCCGATCTCTGTCTGAAGTGAAACCAGGTCTGGTTCTTTCCAGCCACCCCCCACCTCTCTCTGTCCGAACTCAATCCACCTGTTCCCATCACTCCTGGGTAAATTTAGCCTTTAAGGGATCAGTACCCCCCCTCACACGCACACACACACACACACACACACACACACACACACACACACACACACACACACACACACACACACACACACACACACACATCGGACCTTTGTCAGCGCTTGCATATATGCCCTGGATTATTGCCCCTCCAAGAATGCTGCCATCCTCACAGCAGCTAAAAATTACCCTCTCCCTTTTCTCCCTCCACATTACAGCAAGACATGAAACTGTTCACATGACGTCTCTTTTGCTCTTTAGTTTTGTTTGATGCAGAGGTGTTACACAAACACTGATCCACATCATACACTGACTTATGCATTACCTTAACTTTCCTTTAGCATCTCAATTCTTTTGACTCGCACTAAGGACAAGACATCACTTCTTAAATTTGATGACCTTGGCTTTTCGAAATTGCAGAAAACATAAAATAAACTTTGCTGTCAAAGGAAAAATCTGTTGCTGCTTCCATAACCGGCGTTTCTGTAACCTATTAAAATCATACATAAATAATCTAATGGAGGGGATTTGCCAGCATTGATAGCATCTTGTCAAATGTTAAAATGCCAGGTGTACTGGTATACACCTATAATTTGGTAATTATAAGCTCATTTAGAGAAATATTTCTATGACTAAAATCCGCCCACAGTCTTGTTTTTCTAAGGAGCCATAATGCTCAGGAAATGTCATTTTATCCATTAATACCTGATAAAATCATACATCTACTTCCAAGTGCTAGCTTTTGAGTTTCCTGTGCTGCTGGCATCCTGACTGTAAGACATTTCTCCTTCTAAATGACACATTAAGAAGAATTTTAGTAACAAAAAAGCTGTACTCTTAATATCCTCTGTGACTGTTTCACATTAGCAGGCTTCTGCGGGGTTGGCTCAGGGTTAACTGTTAGGGTACTCATCAAGAAGTTCCCAGTCAAGGTCTCATACCTAATGCCAAATCTAATGTAGATGACAACACTGGATGATACAACCAAATGAATGTCTCTATCCCAAATCAGCTAATTTCCCTGTGTGGGTATTGAAAATAAGAGGAAAGATGAGAAGAATATGGATTGGTATTTTCCGAGAAAAATGTCCAAAATAGGTGATCCACAGTGAAAGCTAACAGATGTGTTCCCCTGATGATAGATATTCCCACACACCTAACAGTAAAATGTGTTTTGTATTGATTGGAGTGTATTGTTTACATGTTTCTTGGCAAACATAATCAACTTATGTGCGTATTTGGGTGATTTTCTATCATGACTACCTGTACCCCTATACATTGAGGGATCAGTGTCTTCCTCGTTTGGTCTGTTTGGTCTGACATCAAGTACAGGAATTCAGTGATCTTTTGGGTTAAGGTGAAGAGTAGTTAATGTGGTTTTTAAGTTGATTTTAAAATCTTTAAATAAGGGAGTGATGCTTTGGTTTTGGTATGTTAATTACTTCTGTCATTGTACCTGATATGTTGCACATTCTGCAGCTGCCACTGAGGAAACATCTCCCCATCAACCTTCTGATACTTTTGTGCCCTTTGTTAGCTTTGTTGATAGATTGCATACAGGGTAACTTCATGAAATAACTTGCTATTGTTAGTTTTTAGCAACCAGCTGTTCCCAAACAGAGTAATATACCAATCATCAGTGGGGGCCATATTGGAAAGGCCAACTTAAGAGCCACCCCACTTACAGCTACAGGGTGCTAGACCTGTCATCACGTGAGCTGGGCCTCTGATTGGACATTTATCATCTTAATATCCTCCAAACTGCTGAGTTGGACAAGAATTCATCCCCTGTACAGCGTGTGCCAAAGGTGGAATTAGCGATTCAGACCCAAGCTAGTTTTTGAAGCAGGCTGTACATGTGTTTTTTATTGCTGATAAGTCTGTTTTTTTGGCTTGGTGTGTAGATGGTTTTTCGGTCTTTCTGCGGCCAACCTCAAGCGAACCGTTGACAAACTGTAGCTTTAGCACTTCCTCATATGCTTCATTTTTTGTTGCCCCCTTGACGAAGACCAAACTGGAAATGTTGAACTAAACTTAGCTATGTTCTAGTTTGGATGATGTAACGAGGCAGGCCTTTAACGACTTTGCCAACAGCTACAGGGTTTCTGCCTGTGGGTCAAGTCAGCCATGCTCTTTCATGGACAAAACTTGTAAGTTTGATAACTTCATAACTAACGTGGTGTGGAACAAAAATCCCCCGTTTAGTGTGAGCTGACAGAAAAACTGGCTATTCAATCAAACTGTCACCATCCTCAAGTGGACCCTCAAAGAACTGCAGATTTTAACAATTCTGCATAGGCTCCATAATTTTAGGCTATGTCCACATGTAGCCAGGTATTTGGGAAACCCCATTTGTTTTCATATGCTTACGCCTCACGAAACCGCAGCTTTACGTCACTTATAACAATGTTTTCTAAAAACTCCAGCTAAAGTGAAGATTTTGGAAGACTCCGGTTTCATGGTTTCGTGCGGACACCGGTAAACTGAGTTTTCGGTTCTCAGACGTCACAGCTGAAGGACGGGTGCACATTCTGATTGGCTGGTATGGGTTTTATGTCAGGAAAGACTACCCATTATGGGTTTGGCATGCTCGGAGCTGCACTCACTGGCGGATTTACCAGCTGCGTGTGGACAGAAGTATTTTTTAAAATGAATTGGGGGAGATAAGTTTTTGAAAATACCCGGCTATGTGTGGACATGGCCTTAGAATGGAGGTTAACGCTTGGTTTAATAAGAGCCTTTGCTAGGTTGTAAAGGTTAACCTGTGTGTCTAATTTTGTTGCCATTGTCATTTTGTATTTTGATACATTTCTTTATAGATTATTGAAAATGCTCAGTACCTACTTGTTCATGTTAAGGTGTAAACTGTAAAAATTTGTATTGACCACAGTATCAGTCTCATGCATAGACTGTAAAAAAATGGACGTCCGCTTGCTCGGCTCCAAGTGAGGTCTCCACAAAAACTGCTCCCCCTGGTGGCTGGCTGCTGTATAGGTTAAAAAATCCAGCTTTCCAGCCATTCCAGATGGGCTGTGGTCAAAGTTTAAAAAGTGAATACTCCTCGTAGAAATGTTTCTCACATCTGATTGTTGTGGTGATTCAAAGATATCATTAGGCTGTCTTGTATCCAAGTACTCTTTTTTCTGAAAAGTTTCATTTTCAGTAGTTATACGAGGTTAAAAACAAGGCATTATATTTAACAATGATTGACAGCTGCCGTTCTTGTGTATTTTTTGGGGATTGTAAAATACGTCAGGAGGTAGAGTCAAGAAGTGATTAGACTTTTGAAAGAAAAAAAAAGATTATTATTTTTGTCACCCAGCTCCACTCAGATTCTCCCAGAATCACTCATCGTCTCTACTGCGCAGACTCTGGCTGCAATTTCTGCCAATGGCTGCGCCTGTGACGGGGTATTTTGGCTTCAAAACGGTACAATGATAAATGGCGGAGCCACGCTGTCCACTCTATATACAGTTTATGGTCTCATGATTATTTCTCTTTATGTGCAGAAACACAACATGCCCTCAAAAGCCAACTACTACCCTTGATATCACAGACCATGAATAATCCAAAGCCATTTGCACTCACCGTATTTGAAGACCGCTGCACTGTGCTCTGTGTATTTCTTAGTTTGTGTATTTTGGCCCTAGACTTGTGGATACGCTGACCCAGTGAGTGGGTCTTTCAGCTGTCCCTCTGTGATGCAACAGTAAAGGGACTATGCTGAAGGACAAAGAGCTAAAGCCTGGCAGTCTTTATGTGTTGTAGGGTCAAGGAGGGGAAACAAAGGAAAAGTGGCACACATGATTCATGGCACACCCACAAGGTGCAGTCACTAAACTTTGATAGGACATCTTGTCCCTCTCAAATAAGGGCACGTTAGTTCACAGGTTTTGGATGTAAGACTTTAGTTAAGCAGCATTTTCACATGTTTACAAAAGTGATTTGTTGGTTACCAGCTCATTTGGGCACATGAGTGTTCCTTTGCACGTTAGTGCTTGTCACTTCCGTGGGTAAGGCTGTGTGTCCGTGCCGTGGCTCACAGCACTGTGGGCCATGCCGGTGGCGAAGCACAAAGTGTTCTGTCAGCTGAGAGGTGACACAGGCTTAACAGGAAACGTCACATGGCGTCTCCTCTGAAAACTCCTTCACTCTGTTTTATTTTCTCTCTATTTTTCTGTTGTTTTATCGTTAAATCATCAACAGAAATATAAAGTAATTATTGTAATGAACACGCTGACAGGTTTATGTAACTCTAGGTGGATTTATGGGGGCTTTTATAACAGCTCTACAGTAGTCTAGGGCAGCCCTGCAACCTGGCTTTGAGCTGATGAGTGTCAGACACTTGTAATGAAATGTGTAGCTTAAGTTTTCTCTATTTCTCTTCAGATTAACAATGCTGCACACCATGATAGAAGTCACTCTTTTGGTGCCTTTAAAGTGTGTAATCCAGAACGTTCAGTTCTTTTTTTTGCCAGCAGGGCACTGTATGGCGTGAGCTGACTTCAGTCTGTCCGCCCAGCCCTCCTGCTCCACACAAGGTCGCTCTGTGTGTGTTCAGCCACGGAGAATGAGGGGAGGCCACGGCGCACAATCACCACTAAGCACATACCTTTCTGCCCCACAGCCCCACCAGCCCAGACACAAACCCAGGGGCTATATGTTTATCGAGTGTCTCAGGGTAAGACTGCTGATTTAGGACCACGGCTCTGGTCCCCTTTAACCAGTGTTTTCATCACGAATCACTCTAAATGAAAAGGATTTGAAGCGCTGACTTACAAATCGGCACTAAGAATCTGATATGCTTGATAAATACCAGCTTTAGGCCTTAACCCTAACCCAGGCCACAGCAGATTAACAAGGGTTGACCGAACGGGTCCTCTGGAGCTCTATCCTGATGAGCTGTGTTGGTTTTATAAGAGGCCCCCCGTGACAGGATCTGATAAAACACAGCAGGAGGAGGGTTTGAAAGAGAGCAGGAAAGTACAAGAGAGTTAGATTGAGAGAGACAAGGACACAGAGAGATTGAGAGAGTCCAAGAGTGAGAGCGCGAGCACACACCTCCATCCAAAAACAATATTTAGACTGAAACCTTACCTTCCCCATCTGGCTCTTTTGAAGGGAGGATTATGACTGGTGCCACGGCTAACTCTTTATCCCACACTGTTCCTTCTGTAAGTTCACTCTGACATTTCCCAAAAGGACAGTTGTGCAGGAAACAAAAATAAGTCATTTGGCCATGGTAGGGCTTCTACAATATAAATCAATCATCCTTATTTTGAATAGATTGACTGTGAAATTAATATGAGTGATATAAAGGTAATACAGGGCACATTTTACAAAATCATGAAAGCATAATGTTATTTTTTCTGAGCTCTGAGTGTCGAGGATTAAGAGTGACACTAAAGTCTCCCCTCTTCTTTTTTCTCTACATGATATGATTCAAAATACGGCCTCAGGCGCCACTCTGAAAGTGACGGGCGGTCCAATTGAAACGCCATTCCCATATCTGCAATTAAGGGAAATCTTAACCATATTAGTATTAGAGTATGAAATAAAATAGGATGACTTCCTGATTAGCCACTTCACAAGTAAATTGGACCAAAGTCTCAATATCAAAACGTAACACTTGATTATTATTCACGCTTTAAGTTTTAATTATTGACATTGACTTCATCATTAAGTTGAATCTCAATGCTTTAACTCCCATTTACTCCTTTTATTTCTATTACAGTATTTTTACCCCTGAGTAAACCTTCATCGATGATATTTTGACTTGGAAGCCTTGTTAGAAAATGTTGAACTTTTGATGCCATTTGAACTCAACTTAACATACTGTACTAAATTCAATAACACTGTGTGCACTCAGAATATGATCCTGACTTCCTTTGAAAGCATTCCAAGGTAGAAATTGCCCTTAACTGTGTTTTCAAAGTAGGTCTATATTTAGCACCACTGGTAATGAAAAAAAAAAGGCTTTTTCCTTAGCTTGTTGAATTAGATCATCACATATTCTAACTAGATAGTTTGGTCAGGCCAGTGAGTTGATCTATGTAAAGCATCTTTTGGCAATAGAGGACTAATCTCTTATATGAATACAAAAAAATCAAAGATTAATAAATGACACTGTTTCACATATTGTTAGCAGTAACTGTACTTAAAGATCCGATTAAGGTATATTTGATTTGTGCCAATTTCGCATCTTGTAGACAATCTCATCCTAATCTCCTAGCTGATCTAGTTGGGAACATGTATAAATGATGTTTCCTTGGAGAAAAAAACAAAAAATATCTTAGCCTGTTGTTTAAACAGCCAAACATTATTTTTAATGCTACAACTCTTTGCTATTGGAAATGCCAACAAAGGCTGTTTGCCTGAAGTAACATCACACAACACTGAGCTGTTATAAGCTTTGTAGAAATGATCAGTGTTGTAATAAATGCTCCGTAATGCCTTCACAGGTCATATAGGGCCAATGATATCAGTTTAAATTTGTTTCTTAACCAACTAAAAACTCATCATAGAAGCTTTAATGGGCTGCAGCTATTTATGTACTGTACACTTTTACACCAGATATATGGCTCTGATATATATATGATATATATCAGATATATTTCTCTCTCCAGTGCTTATGCATCCCATGATAATAGCTGGTCCTTATAATAAGTAAGGGATAATGTTTGGCAAAAGCAGTGGCTTATGCGAAATAGTACCCTGACAGGGTTAGACAAGATCCAGAAATGGGCCCCCAGCCAACCATACATTATCCTGAGCTACTAACTTAAAGAAGCTGTGAGGACTCTATTTCCTATGAACACCAGTAACCACTGACAAAAGGACATGGCTCTTACCAAGGCATGTAATTTAATGAAGAAAATGAATGGAGAGCAGATCTTCTTTTCACTACTATTTTTCATACTCTTTATTACTACGCACTACTCTTTTCAAGACAACTTTACTTTGTTCAGTACATTTTGCCAGAAGCAGAGTGACAAGGTTAGGTATTTATTAACAGCTACATAGCACCATTGTTTGAAACATGAAAACAAAAAAATGTTGACAACAAGAAAACAAGATCACAAAAAACTTCAGTTTGTACCATAGTTTGTAGTTGGCTACAAACGTGTCTGTAACTGGTAACTTAAATGGATCCTGTCCCACCAGTGCTCATCTACCAGCTCCAACCTCACTAAACAGAGCAAACGTAACCTAACTCTTCATTTTATTGATAGACTCTCAAGTTTGAACAGATCACTGCAGAATAACTGCTGCATGTGGGTTGGTATGCACATTATCACAAACAGCTTAGATCTGTGCTTTACACTGCACTCTTTCTGCTCCATTGACCTTTTCTTTTTGACAATTCTGCTTCAGTGTTCATCTACTACAAAATAAACCCATAGTTCTCATAGGGACTTCTACATGATGGAAATCAATCTGGTCCTGGAGTTAATTAATGTGTATGGCTTTAGAAAACTGTCCTAGTAAGTCTACAGTAGTTACTGTTCTACAGTAATGGTTCCTTATCTTTATATTGCAGCCTATTTAACATTAAAGGTCCCATATTCTGCTCCTTTTCTGCAGTTTAATGTGGATCATTGATGTCTTCATGAAATGGTAGTAACATGTTTTGGTCCAAAAAGCCAATAAATCAAGCACAGCAGCATTGTTTCCAGGCTCTCATAGCCCCTCTGTTCAGAACGCTCTGATTTAGTGGGCGTGACCTTCATATGTAAATGAGCCACCGCTGATACCGCCCCGCTCTTCAGCGTCACTGAGAGCGGCGCCACAAGTTCCGAGTGCACAATGTTTAGAAAACAGCGAAGGTCGTTTACCGTAACATTACAGTCTAAAACAACAGAATAACCGCAGCTAAAGTTAGCATCCTGAAGCTAACACAGAGACAGGGGGGGCACTGAGGAAAAGCACTTACATCTGCTCCACAGCACACAGCATTTAAAATACTCACATTTCCAGGGTCTGAGGTTTGTTGGTTGATGGTTGGTAATGCGCTTGGATTCAGGACCAGTCTATTCTCTAGCCCTCTGTTGTACTGTTCAAAGTTGGAAAAGCAGTCGGCCGTGAAGTGACTAGCACACACATGCACAGTTTTACTGGGTGTAGCTGGCACATTTCCTTGAGAAATGAACTCTAGCCACTTAGGCCCCGTTTACACGGAGACTCCCGCAACGATTCTTCCTTTGTGTTTTCAAAAGCCACCCACGTTTACATGAGGACAGCGTGAAAACGATCCGCGTTCATATGACTCCAAGAGGACAAGTCTCCTCTTCTGTTCTTTCTTTTTCTGCCGTTTTGTTGTGTGAGACGGTCGGCAATCCAACCATAATGCGCATTACAGCCACCTACTGGCTCAACTGGAAATGTGGCTGAGCACGCAGCCTTCACCTGAAACTGCGAGTGCGCATGCGGTGACGTCAGCGTTTCACCCTGAGACGCTCCGCTCTGTGTGTACACGAAGCTGGATGGAGGAGCGGATTCAGATCTTTCCACTCCGGGGAGCGTTTTCAAAAGTTTGCGTTTTCACTGAAAATGCAACGTGGTCTTGTCTAAACGGAAGGCCAAAACGCAACGAAATGTTTGCGGAATCGACTGTTTTCGGCGTCATGTAAACGGGCCTTAGTCTTGTCTTCTTCCGAGATGTGAAGCTTGTGCATGGAACTATGTGGCTGTTTACAGCCAAAGATAGAGCTGTGATGGCTCTTCAACTTTGGCATTCCCCTCCCCGCTGCTGGAGATTTCTCTTCAGCAGCAGGGAGTGGGAGTGGGCGAGTAGGAGGTTCGGGGGTATCTGCTCCGGTGGACCAATCAGGTCAGACTTGCTCCTGATTGGTCAAAAAAGGGGAATTGCTGACGTCGGCAAATCCCCAAAATCCAATCAGCTTGTTTAAGGTCAGGATTTTAAATTCACAAGCACTACTAAGTACTTTAAATACCACATTTTGTAGGCTGGGAGGAAAGCCAAAGACCCACAAATTTCACCAAAAGACTTAATAAAGTGATTTTTGCATGATATAGGACCTTTAAGATGAACCCTCCCTTCAAGTTACAGGTAACTCTAGGTACAAAATTTGACGACTTATTTGTTATTGTTCATATTCCAATGAATATGACACTGATGGTTAAATTAGACAAAATAAACCAATAGCAAGTTCACATTTGTTAATTTCAGCTCATTCAGCTGTCTTTCTGTGAGCTCCACCATTGACACACCTTTAGGCAAAGTAATAAGGGAACTGTCAAGTTTTTACACTGTTTCTTTCATCACTATCAATCATGGTCTGAGTTTATTTGTAGCGATCTGTAACCTAAAGTTTAACTTACCTGCTCCTCTGCTGTTGTCAGGATTGCAATATCTGTGTTGTTTAGTCTGTTGCTGGAGCATGCTAACCTAAAGTTAACTTAATCTCTGCTTGTTTACATATTTGGTATTTATCCAAGTAATGGGCTGAAGAATCTATAATTACTGTAGCGTCATGTTGTAGTGCCAGGGTCTCAACAGACCTGTCCACCCTTATCTCTTACATGATATAAGCCTGAGACACGTGCATCCTTTTTTTTTTTACTCCCTTTGATATGACAGTAAAGTGTAACAGTAGCCGGTGTTTAATGTTGGACATGAGAAAGTACAGTGAAACAGTCTGCAGCCCATGGCAGACCAAAGCCTAAGGGAGTGCAGTGCTCTGGTGCCCAGGGAAAACAAAGTCTCAGGCCAGAGGTTTAGGGTGTAGCCTGGCTCTTCTGTCAACTGCATTTAACGTGACAGAACACAACTCTGACTCAGACCACATAGATAGACAACTTCTGACTATGTCAGGGGAAAAAGTGATATGTCAGTTGTTTCATTGTGGCAGGGCCTGAAAGACTGCCACGCATGCAGCCAAGTGGAAATCCTAACTTGTTTAAAATTATGGAGTGAATTTAAAGAAAGTCATTGCTGAATAGTTCTGCACCAGAGAGCTGCACATTTATAACTGTAAATGGAATATTAACTAACTGATTGACCGGATATATTTTATTCAATGTCAAAGAGTTTTTTAGATAACCATCTTTTATTCTCAGTCTTTTATTCCTATTATTCTTTGTAGATAGTTTTGTTTGATCTTTTTTAAATAAATATAAATAGACAAATAAATCTTTATCTTTAAAACAAACATAATTTGTAAAACAAGAAATCGTCTAATATGATAGAAAACTTTTTTGAGAGCATCATTACACACAGTCCAGTACTGAATAAAACAGGTGGTACTTCCTTGACTCAGACTCTCCGCTGCTGCATCTTCATCTGAGTTGTGTTTATAATTTTGATGTGTGTTTCAGAGCACAGAGTGGTATTTCTCAAATTAGCATCTTCATTAAAAGGTGTCTTGTTTCTTCCATTAGATGCTGTCATGGCTGCAGCGCTGTAATCTGTCTGATGTAAATCCTCCGTGCTTTGTGGTGGCTCTTGGTAAGAAACTCTGCAGGGCTTATACACATGCCTGCCAGACATGGCTCACTCACACACACGCACACACAGGCATACACACGTACACACACGTAGGCGTTTATAAAGAGCCATACAGAGTGCACCAGCGCACACACATAGATCTCACACTGATGCACAGTGTATGCATAAAGGTTTCTGAGACAGACAGAGCGAGGGACTTGTCATCCACCTGTCAGGAGCAGTAATCATTTCAAAGTGTTTCTCTAGGTGGCCTGTGCCACACGCCCTCCATGTTGAACACTGGAGAATAATCATTTAAACGTCTCCCAATCAGCCCTTTTGCCATCTTCAATTACACCTTTCCACCCTTACATTTGTATAATTTTCTAATCGAGGCGAGGCGTAGGGCTGTCAAATGTGCCAGAGAGAGCAGCAAAGCAGCGCCAGAGACTGACAGATGGATCCACCAAGACAGAGAGGCCTGTCTCTGGATCCTCCATATGTCCTGGCACTGGTGGTGGATTACGATCACATCCGGCTGGATTTTCTCTTCCATTATTGGAAGTACTGGTGGTTGTTTTCTGACTGCTGACAACCATGTAGTCCCCTTAAACAAAAAAAGCAAAGCGTTAGACAAGCTTTCTAGGAAACAAGGCACAGAGGGAGAAAAAGCATGTTGTCAATATGCAAAATGTGACAGAATATAAATGCTTAAGTTGTTTTTGTATGACTCAGGTTGACTTGTTATCCTGACCCAAGTACTACACAGTGATTACTTGTTCTTGCAGTGACTTCACCTCTGCAAAGTGTTGATTTTCTCTTATTTCCAAAGTCTAAAACCAACTATTTTTGATGAAGCCTCTTAAGGGTAAAAGCATTTTGAAAGGTCAGCTCTTGGTTGAACGTATATGCCTGCTTTCAGCAGATGGAGGTGGAGTGCTAGTGTACCTTTGGGTTGTCAGTCATTACAGTATTTTAGGTTGAAATGCCCACTTGCCCAACTCTCCTCTAACTGGCAAAGCATCTAAAGCCAGATAAAAAAATGTATTGTGCTAGCCTCAAACTTTTTTTTCTTTTAACTATAATACAAGGTACATGAAGGAAACATTTCTTCTTTTGAGTTATGTTAAATTGTTATTTAATTGTTTCTGTAAGTGTTCATTCAAAACAATTGTGTAAAACAGAAGTATACAACAACAGCTGTATTCACCTTCAGAGGCATAACTGTAAATGAGTAGGGTGTCATCACTGTATATTTATTTATAAATGCTTCTCCAAGGACAAAAATAATAGATCTATGGCAATTACTGCCCCTGTAATTTTTACAGATGGAACATATATGAAACACACTGGCTGGTTAGTAAACGTAGCTTTGTTGTGATTAAAATGGTGCTTTAATTCATCTTGCAAATGAAACAGCTTGGGTTTGTAGTTTCATTAGAAATGTCATGAGATCCGTTAAAAGAGAAAATTTGTCCTTGATTTTAACTCAGATACCTCATCTTATCCATCAGCTCTCACAGGGAAAATCAGTCAAGGCTGGCTCGCCAAGACTCATTCACCTGCTCTGAAAATGTGTGAATGAATAAAAAAAATAAATAAATAAAATTCTTTAAGGACTATTGAGAACACCGCATATGAAACAGATTAGAATACTTAAAGTGAAATGCCTGTGTACTATATAAGATAGATATTTATCTATATAAATGTAGTGATATCTTTAATTAATCATTTTTTTAAGATAAGAGACTATGTAAGGCTAACTACAATTAAACAAAAACAGAAAATAGTTTATCAAACATGTAGCTACCCTGTTTTGCAAACTTTTTCCATTCTCATACACATCCTGTGAGAGATTTGTGTTTAATTTGGCACCCAGAGCAGGATGCATCTGCACCATATATTTTACTGTTAATAAAAATGTGTCTCATTCTCCCTTATTTTAATCATCAAATGCATCACTCGCAGTTTTTGCAGTGTGCTGTAAATTGTCTTGTCTGACACCTACCGTGCAGAAGCTGTGTCGGGTGTGACTGGTGGTTTCCACTGTTTTTGTATTTCATAGAGAAACATGACAATAAACATTAGCTTGTTTCATAACTAGTTTAAAGCTCATCAACAGGGCTGCTAAATATAAAGGAATGAGCAGAGCAAGAAAAGCAGGGATACATGCACCCCATGGTAGACAGGTGCACAATATGTGCAACTTGATGAATTAAGTTTACGGTAGTCTCCTGCCATATCAACATCTATATTTAAACATCTACATGTATGTGTTTACATTAAACTGACAAGAAATAATTTAATCAGGAAGAGTTCCAACTTTTTTTTTTTCTTTCAGTCACTTTCCATGACAGGATGTCATTTTTTAGTTAGTCACCCTCAGGTTGATGTGCCCTCAGTGTTAAACACTCCTTAAACATTGACACTCAGAAGCTAAACAATTGACAGCTAAGATTTCATATCTACTTTGTTTTTCCATGTAACAATATGGTCTGTATCTTTTTGAATGTAGAGGACGTCCTCTAATATCCCCCTCTCTCTTATTTTTTCCTCTCTGATGCAGGTTTGGCTACAGCTTTACAACACAGATGTGACAATTACTAAAGAAAACACAAGGTCTCCTAATCAGGAAACAGCGCTTCTTTTATAACCATCTGTTCAGAGGAGTGTAAACCAGTGCTCCTTCTTCGATTTAATGCCAGTCTTCATTTCTCACTGTTTCATGTTGCTCAGTGGCGTGTAATTTTGCAAGGTCCATGTTTTGGTCAAAAAGTACACGAAGCCACCAAGAGAACCTATAGAGGGATTATTTGTTTAACCAACAACGCCGGATGCGCGCGCAACCTGGGTACTGAAGCACTGCAGAGTCTTATGGTTTGTCAACTGGCGCAGAGGAGTTAACCACCAAAAAAACACATTTTTTAAGATAAATATCATCACTCTTACGAATGGTAAATGGCTCCCAGGTTTGTGAAACAGCAGTGAGTGGACAGAAGAGATCAGCAAGTGGACAGAAGTTTTTAGCGGAGAAATCCGGCGTGTACCCAGAGAGCTCATGACTGCATTATCCGTGGACACTTACCAGACTCTGTCATACCAGGATGTATACATGTGTCAATAAGTCAGAAACCCTCCCAAACCAAAAAAAAACACACTGACTGGTGAGTCTGAGACCCGGTTCATAATAAAAGCACCAGGAAGCTACGTCAAGAGAACTGAACCAAATCAGATAAAGATGGCACATTTAATCATTTACCGGCAGACGTTTCTGGTGTTTCAGTGTAAATTGTGACCCTGTTAACTGGTGACTCTCGGCCGTTAATCCATGTTACTGTTGGCTGAAAGTCACCAGTTAGCATGGTCGCTATTAACTCCTTAACACTGGTTGCTCTGTGATGGTCAAAACTTGATAAATGTTGCCTCTGTTGTATAGTTTGGTTTCTGACATATGATCACAGAACAATGGTACATTTTTATGCTGCGAAAAGATTCAATTTAGTGTTTGAAAAACGCTAACTCAACTGAATAAATGGAGCTAAACGCTGCTTCGGCGGTCAAGATGTGTGTGCATCTTTATGATTACGTCAACTGATAATCCCTCTACATATTTTTTTCTTAAAATAAAAGAGAATAGGAATGAATAGATGAAAAAGTTTTTTCTAATCTCTACTAAGGGTATAATTTAGAACAGAGAAGAAATAATAAGGATGTATGACTAAAACTAGACATAACTCAACAATCTATGATAGAATACAGAAGAATTTAAAAAAAGCAGCAAGAGTACAACACTCCTCTCTGATTGTGTCACACTTTAATTTTACTTGTACTTTTTTTGTACTTTTTGATGTCACTCATCCCAAAAATCCACACGTCTGTGATCCTCAGGTTCTAAAAATAAAAAATAAAACATGCAGGCTCAGTTAATCTGATTAATAACTTCTGTCATCATGAACAACTTTTCTCTTTGAGGACAAGTGTAGCTGTTCACATTTTCCAAACTGGACTTCTGAAACAAACAGAAATGCAACACCTCTGCATCAGATTCCTCACCACAGCTGAAGGAAGGAGAGAGGCAGACATGGTGCAGTCACAGAAATACTGGGTGTATATATAAACTAAAGTGAGATGATGTTGTTACCTGTCTATTCAGAACATACATGAAATCATTGCTGTGATGAACATTTTGTTCTCAGCTCAAAACATCCTCTGACTGGTCATAAATAAGAGTCATCTGTCAACACTGTTTTCAGACTCACTCTTCCATCAGTATTAAAACTTAACTGGGTTTTTTCATCTGAGAAACCAGGAGGGAAAGTCGACACAGATCACAAAATATAATCTTTATGTTTGAAGACAGCTGTTCTAAATCCTTAATTGAAAGTAGGAATCAAATGTACCATGAACACGAGCGCTCAGAAATGCGAAGTAATCCGATGGAGCTGTTTTATGTGTTCAGGCGTAGCGAGGCACTTTTATGCATTTCCAATAATGTAAGATGACACTATAACAGAAAAACTAATGTTGAACACTGTCATGTGGAGGCTGAATATTGTTCTTTACATGAATTTTACATTGCAGGGTAGTCATAGTGACTCACCAGCAACTAGGTCTCCTGCTGTTCAACATAAAACCTGTCAAGGCTTTCATGTATTCTTAAGCTGCACTTGGAATTCATCTCAGGAGCAAATAATTTCTTTATCCTCATTCAGAGAAAAAGTGTAACGTTTCAGGTATGAGGATACATTTTTCTATGACAGATTTAGGATTGTGCCAGGCAGTGGCACTGGTTCCTCTTCCCCCCTTTGAAAAAAATGTAGTTAAGAATTACCCGAACTTTTGAAGCATGTTTTTAGTAATTCATTTTCTGAGGTTAAGCACAATGAGGAAAAATGTCACTTTTTTTTCTTTCTTTCATATCAAGTTTATTTTGTTCCAAGAGGTAAAATGGTAATAGAAAGGTAATATTTGACTAGCAAACATCCCTCTGTATTTTAACACAACCAGGTTCCCCTCTTTTAATCCTCCTGTTGTATAATCACTAACCCTCGGCTGTCGATGTTCTCTTGCTTCTCTTTTTCTAAAGATGCTCTTCACAGACTCTCGAGCTCAGCCATGTCACTAAAATGATTTGATGATGAAAAGTGGAGATAGTTTTTTTCATACAAAAACTTTCATAGATTTTCTCTAAATTCTCTTTTTGTACATACATTTGGTAGCTCCTAATGCTATATCAACATGTAGTATCTGATACTCCACTGTAGCATCACTCTTCTAAATCTCCAACAATAAGTTCTTCAGAATTTTAAAAGGGTCTTAGACTTATGAGGCCACAATCAAAAAAAAAAGTTTTTTAGTGAAAGATTGTAAAATTACAGGATGCGCAAAGTTGTGAAATAGCTGGAGTGAGTTATACAGTGTTGTAAATTAGGACTAGAGATTGGAGCTGTAATTTACAGGTTGAGGTTATGCAGTAAACAGCTGCCTGTACTAAAATAAGGAACATCAGTCAACGCAGCATGAAGAAAAAAGATGTAGTTGAAGTTGGCCCTCAGCTAGCTAGCTAAAAGCAAAAATTTGCCTCTGTGAAAGTCAAGTCCGCTGTGTCACTAATTATGCACACCAAATACAGATAGAATCATCCCTGTGAGTGAATTACGTATGATGTCAATGTAAAGCCTTGTTGAGCAATACAAATGATATAGACTGAGATGGATGCGCAGACAGTTCCTTCCAGTTGCTTCCTTTGCTAATTTGTGAGAGTTGAAAAAAATTTAATCTTCAGGAAATCGAGGTCCATCAGTGATGGACAAAAGTTTGATCTGTTAGAGGCCTCTCAGAAATACTCTTAACTTCTTGTTTTCATGGGAATAGGACTAAAAGGAAATGGCTTGGAGGAAACTGAGTGAGGTCAGTATATCTGGTAAATTATGGAAAGCTTTGGCTGTCACATGAGTCTAGCTTTTGATTATTCTAGAAAGTTACCATCTTTTGTTGCTATTTAGCAGATAAAACAAAATATAGAAAAGCCAAATTGGAGCATGTCCTCAAAGTGCTTGGCTCTAATTGTTTTTTTTTCATTGCATAATGCTACAGTCCAGCAAATGAAGCTTATTATAATACATGGTGAGCTGTTGAAGAAAGACACAATGCATAAATAAACTCTACAGCCATTCTGTGTGTTGGCTGAATTATTGTTGGCATCTGATGCTTAAAATTATGTCAATCTGACAACCACAAATATTAAATTCACAATAAATCAGAGATAATATTACCATAGATCTGATAAACTGATCAGTGCACAGCAACCTGAACATCATACATAGTGTAACAGTGCAATGGTTAGAGTCGTGACTAATGGACTGTCTACTGGCAAGTAGCTCATACAATCCTACTTCAAAAAACAGAACTAGCCCTTTAACGGATGAGGGACTTATCTTTATTTCAGCGTTTGTGGTGAAGGACCCATGACTGACAGAGTCATGTAGCTTAAAAACAATAGCTTTGTTCCTGGGAATGGCTTTACCAAGCTACAAATGCACAAGTGCACAAATTTTACAAGGCAAGATAAGAGGTGTTGTGAAAGTTTGATTTATACTTTAAAATATACGTTGTAAAAACATATTACCAACTACTGATACTACCAATCGAGAAACTTTTTTTTTCACCCCATGATATCACTGATACATTAAAAACAGACACAATGGTATTAATAATCAGGAAGTTTCTGTTTGTATTTCAAACCTAATATTTTTGATCTGCATATTAAAAGAGCAGAAATCACCAAAGGAGCCAAGGTGTGCTTTTGTGTACATAATTTCCCTATGTGATAGCACAGATACACAACACTGGGTCCTATATGTATTCAGTGCAGTACCTAAAAAAAGTGACTAACGAGTGATGCCTGTTTGTACCCTGAGCCGCAAACCAAGGACTTTATGAGGAGACAGGAAGTTTAATTAAAGTGCTCTTTCAAACATTATAGTATGCTATTTTAATGTGATGCATTCTGTGTAATGAAATTTGCCAATGGATCTCAATCAAAGCTCCACGGCTCCACCACGATCTCTGGCCCTCAAAAAGTCTTCTTTCTTTTTCTTTTTCATTGAAATGTTATTGATGATATTTTGGTAATAATGGGGATGCAACTCTGAGTCAAGTTATGAATAGCAACTTATAAAGATAACTCTAGTTAAAAAAATGTCTCTCAAAGTGATTCTAATATATGCAGAGGCTGTTTACCGTACAGTTAATGAAAAGAGCTCTGCTTGAACAGATTTAACATTTTCTTATATAAGAGGAATATCACAAAACAAAACATGCTAACAAATTAACATTCTGCAGGAATTTAAAAAGCCCAAAGAGCTAAAGACAGGGCAGAAATCATCTGCCAGTAATTGTCTCAACTAAACTTCCTTCTTGAGCTCAGACGCGAGGGCTTGGACCTCCGCTGCAGCTGATAAGGCTTTGTGTGGACTTAGTTATTTTTTGGGGAGTGGTGCAACCCGACTAAGAGACTTTATTGATTCAAATTAATTAATCCACTTACAGAGGAAGGGGATTGTGTAGCTCTGGAGCGACTTAAATAGTCCACACAAATTAAACAGTAAATTTGTTGCCTTTAATGATATTCTCGAGTAATTGAATTGCAGGAATGCTTCAAAATATGTGGCATTAGCATGCAAAAACCATGTGTTTTAGCAATGGATAACCCAAATAAATTTGATATTAATTAATTTTTGATACGGTTAAAGCCTGCAGTATTTAGTGTGATTGTAATTAACATCTCTGTGGTGAAGTAAAAGCATGTGGATTTGGTGAAGGAGAGCAGATAAAGCTAATACAAATGTGTGTATAAAATGTAAGGAGATAATATATAGGAAATGTATATATATAAAGAGGGTTCGGATGCATAATTTAAATGTATGTAGCAATTAATACACTTAACAAAAAAAAAAAAATTTCCATTAACATACACTGAAACTGCAGCCCAGCATAAGAGGTTGTTTTTTTTTCATTTGTTTACTTTGGGAATATTAGATTCTAAGTAAGTGCCGGCTGTAAAGTTTCAGATGTCGTGCATTGCGGCTGCTCCTCTTTTTGCCTTTCTAATACTTTGTGACAGCCATACCACAGCTTCCCAGGCTAATCCAGACAGGAAAAGCAAAGATTAGACATGATGTACCTGCACAGTTGATTTTTACATTCAGTCCATGACAAGTGCCACTACCCAAGCCAAAAAAAAAATGGAAAAAGTAAAACAGACAGACGTGGTAGAAAAATGGGTATGACATAATTATTCCTTTCTCATTTACTCAGGGAAGTTGGGAGGATAATTGATGCAGTGTTGTTCCTCACATCTGTTTTTTGTGACACTTTCCACAGCATGCAACTAACTCTGTGTGTGTGTGTCTGTGTGAGTGTGAGCGCTAGGCATGCCTCTGGCTTGAGACAGGTGAAAGTGCCTTCACACCTTTGCTGTGAATGTATATGTCAAACACACACCCTTACTCACTTAGAACAGTGTCATACATGTTAAAAGACATCACCTCTTCCCCTCTGAATATAGAGTGTGCTTCAAAATCGGAACTCTGCCCTCCACATGCTGCCATCAGCTGCAATCTCATTTAAACCTTTAACAATTCAGGCCTTTATGAAGTGGTCCTCGCTAATAGTACGGTATTAGCCACAGGGGGCGCAAGTTAGCTCAGCCCCTTAGTTGCTGAAAGCATCCCATGACATGGGAGATGGGCTATCGACTGTAACAGACTGAGCAAGCATCTAACTTGTATTAATGTATTTAACTTTATCAAACTCCAGCTAAAGTGGTATTCTCAGTGTAAGTGTACGCTCTATTTGGAAAGGATTAGTTGGCAATAGGGTAGTATTTTGGCGTATCCTCAAATTTAATATTTATATATCTAACTTTATCATTTTAAGCACTAAATGCCTGAAATTATAAAGCAGACACAGTCATGGTAGAAAAATGGGGATGGGTACCTTTCACATTTGAAATAATACAGTACCAATGCCCGGTACCTGGCAATTGGAATCAGTACTCAATGGTACGTAACGGTAAAGCCTTTTGGTACTTCTGTGTGTGTTTATGTGGTAATGCATATTAATTTGTTTACTAATCCCAAAGTTGTTCAATTTAACTCATATTTCTCATCATGAAATTTGGGACTTTTCCCGAACGGCTGGTCTATTTCAGACCCTGAAACTGCTGCCACTGGTCTGCTGACGACCAGTACTGCAGGGGGGGTCAAAATCCAAGCTGTTTTTCAGTCCCGGTCCGCCACTGGCTGTGTTCATATCCAGCATGGAAAATCACCTACTCTTCCACTCCCTTATAGTCTGAGGGATGTATTAAGGTATCAAAACGCGGTACTGTTTGATTGATTTTATGTGAATCGGTTCTTTATACTAGGTACTACAGATGGAATTGGTTGGTTACCTATAAAAGTGCCTAATTCAATACCCATCCCATCCGGTAGAGAGTTTGTTTGTTTGTTTGTTTGTTTTTGTTTGGTAAAAACAAGGATGGCAGAGAACTTAAGATGATACAGACAGTTTTTCTGTCAAACTATAAAGAAAACAGCTGTATCCACAATTATTTTTTAATAAACAGTGGCAATAAAGCTCAGATGATGGAAGATATGATATCAGGAGAATATCAGGAAAACTTCTTGATATCTCTCACATGATGATGCCTGATGTGATGGCAGACAAAGTAGATGAGACCTCTGCTATGGTGACAGTTTTTGTATTTAAACCAATGCTACCTGTAAGAGACTTGCAGACAGATTTGATGTTTTCATCCTGAACATGGTCACTCCTTTTAGCTTATACTTAGTACATGATAGAAATGTGCTCTCCTCTGCCTGCTCACTTGAAGTGAATTTCCCCCAAATATTTCCTCTTGCATTCTCACATGTGCTCACCGTGATCTCACACAGTAATTTTGCTAGAGTGTTGGCAGAGAAAAGTACGAGTAAAGTTGGGGTAAAATTTTGGCTACTTTTATTCTCACATGTCAATCCATGGGCTTCAGGAAAAATTGAAGTAGCTTGCAGGCACTTGATTACAATAAAGTAATCCAGTGTTTTTTTTTCACTACATGAAAAACAAAATATATCAGACTTACAAAAGCCAGGATTCCCAAGAGTTAAAGGCAGTTTAGTGAAAAGTTCACCTGTGCCGTGAATTGTTGGAAACCACTAGTCATCTTGCTAACTGGACACTCGGTAATTTCTTAGCAGATGTTGTACTGGTTGTGTCTTTTATGCAATTTTTAGCTCTCTAATGTGTCCTGTATTTATCAAGTCACCACAGGCTTTTATGTGCATGTAGCTATGAGAGCAGGTACTTTTCTAAATGTGTGCTCCTCACTGAGATGTTACATTTTCCTTATTGCTGCTTAATGTGTTTTTTTTTCCTACTAACAGTGTTGAATCATACTGGACAGCATGCCCTAGGAGCAGGCGCAACAGGATGACCTCCCCCAGTCAAAGCTTAAAGCTCCTTCTTCTAAAGGACCCTATGGTGAGGGCTAATGAAATGCAACTCCTCTCCAGCTCCCCGGTGAGTGGAAGAGGATTTTTCTGATTGAAAACTTCCTGGAGGTGTCTTGCTTGGTTTGTGAAACGTTGTAATTACTGCTGGGGGTCTCCTCCCGCTCTGTTTGTAGGGGGGCTGAGCAGCGTTTGCTCGCGCTCCAGGGTTCTCCCTCAGTTCAGCACACTTAGGCCCGTCTAATTAGAGTCTCTGCCATGTCTTTGCACTGCTGCTGTCTCCACGCGCAGCTGGGGACAACCTCCAAATCACGCTGTGGCACACAAACGCTCACAGAACATCGGTCGGCGAGCAACAACAGGCAACATTGTCAATGCGATTCGAACATTAGCTCCTTCCCTCCTTCCTCTCTGTCTCTCTCATTCATCCCCTCCCTTCTCCACTTCCTTCAGCACCACCTTTTTTCTCCATCCTCCTTGATTCCCTCACTTTGTTCTTCCTGTTCTCCTCACCAAGCTCAGGCACAGCGGCTACAAAGAGCCCCACATAGGAAGATGAGAGAGAGCAGAGAGTGAAGAGGGTTCAGATGCTGCACAGCGCTTGTGTGTTTCGTACGTGTGTTTGTGTTTTTTTCCCTCAGTGTGTGTGTGTATGTGTGTGTGTGTGTGTGTGTGTGTGAATGTCTGAGGCGGCAGGAGATCGCCAGGGTAGTGAGAGTCGGTAGTACACCCGGAGGCACTGAGAAAGAACAGAGAGAACACTTGCCCCCCCATCAAGAGCAGTTGTTCAACCCCCTGAGGCGAGGTGATGCAGGGATGGGGGGGAGCAACGAAGGGCAGAGAGGTGGCAGGCAAAGCTAGCTTTTCTCTTTCACCTGTTCACCTTTACAGTCTCTTCAAACTTCCCCCACCCATTCTTTATACCCAGTGGGTTCACGGAGACTGGTGGTGTAGATTTATTTTTTCACTTCTCCTTGTCTTTGGATAAAGTTGAGAAAACACCATCTGCCTGTATACTTCCAAATCTATAAGATACAAGACGTGCTTATCTTTTGCACAGGTAATTTTCCTGAGGACGTGCAGATTTGTGAATTATTGTTGATCGTCCCTGAGTACTCTTCAGTGTATAATTACACTTTCACATTGTCCACTTGCTTTTATATGCTTTAAGTATTTAATTAACCTCTGAACATGGTTCCAGCCATGAAGAGAGGTCTGCTGTTGTCAAACCTCACCTTGTAAACACAGAGGTCATCCTGCACTGAGCCTTCATTTTGTCTTACGTATGATGTATGTTTGTGTTTCTGTGTGAATGTGCAGGGGTCTAATGAAGCTGTGTATGTTTCGATCAAGAGGGAGGGCTGCATAAACAGGAGAGAAACGGCAGCATTTGAGTCATATACAATGAGGGATGAAAGAGCGTGCAACGTGGAGCATGATGTACCCTCCGGGACTCGTTCAAGCACATACTGCAGGCAGAAAAACCCACATATAGACCATGCAGTGTGATCAAAATGCAACACAAACCAGAGAGCGACTGTTTTTTGAAGAGACTCTTGTAGGGATAACGTCGAGATGCATTTTTTTCCCACTCCTTCATGTATGTTTGTGTGTGTGTGAAGGTGCGTGTGTTGGTACCTTTTTTGTCCCCTGCACCTGGAGAGTTCAGGGAAGTGGCCATGTTGACCAAATTCACTCTCATTTCTGCTCTGGGTTTTTCTTCATTTCTCTCCCACTTTCTCTGTCTTGTGTTTGAGAACACACACCTGCAGCCAGCTTGTAACCACGCGCCGTACTTCAGTAATCTGCTGACTCTGTCTGATTTACGGCTTTATGTCTGGTGAATAGCCAAAGAGCTCTGGCAGCCTGAAACTCGACACCTTGCACCATTTATGAGACCCACTCGCCTACACCGTATACCATAGGAAAAGGAAGAGCAACAAACGCGTGTCTGGGCTGAGCTTTTTTGATGGAAGACTCTGAATGTGTAACTTAACATACAACTGTATGTTAAGTAAAGCTTTTAGGTTGTCAGTGCTTCCTCCATTCTCTGGGATGAATTTTTTTCTCAGTGCATCCCAGTGATCCCTAAAATTGTGCCTGTAATTTAACATGGGGGGACGTTTTAGGTAGGGGAAGGTTGGAACAAAAAGCAGAGGGTCAGCAATATAAGCAACAAACTTCTAAAGGAGTAACCAATATACAAAAATACTTAAAAGTTGTTTTCATTAAAAGGTACAAAATCATATTGAAGGAACGCCAGAAAAAAGAATGATCATGTTTTTACGTGATAAGTTTTGTGTTGTAACTTGTTACTGAATTATCACATAATTTCATGATACTAAATTTTCACCTTATGATACTGAATTATTACGTTATCGTAGTCAAAAGAAAATACTGTTCACTGCTGCTGTCTTGGCCAGGACACTCTTGAAAATGAGATTTTTAATGTCAATGAGGTTTTCCCCTGGTTACTTAAATGTTAAATTAATTAAAAATTAGAAATATCCATGTAGGAACTTTAGTCCGTTAGTTAATGAAGACAAAGTTAACCTGCAAGAAGTGTCTGTCGCTATTGGTTGCTATGGCCTGTTGTCCATTCATATCTTGAGCCTCCAATGTACTTCTACATTACAAATGATAAAACCCAACATTTAAAACAAGACTAGTTTTAACTAGCATTGGACTGGAGCAGCTTGTATCTATGGAGCCTTACATGCCCCTCCAGATTTTTGATGATTAATGAAACTACCTCCAGCACCTACTTCTGTAGAGCCCCATGCATTTCAAAGTCTGTCTTAGTGCATACATCATTATAACATCCATAGTGCTCAATAACAGCAGAATCCCTCCATGTCTTAACCCAAGCATGAAGTAGAATTTAATCAAATCAGTAATATAAGTGTAACAATCAAGTAATCACGTTATAATGTGAAACTGATGAGATTTTTTTTTAAATAGCCATATGAGGTCTTACAGGTTGGTATTTATTGGAAAGTATGGCAATCATTCCTCTCATACATTATACATCATACTTTATACATTATAATATAAAAAGAAGCAGGAACACTTATTTGATCTCAGGTAGTGATTACTTAAAGGAAAGGGGTTTTTTTTGTTTTTTGTCCTAACACATCTCCCACCTCGAGGGCACAAAGTGTCACTTTGACTGTTTTTCCTCATGATTTCACCAGTCGCCTGACACTGTCATTAACACCGTCAAAGAGCAGCTCTTAAAACGAAGCATGCTTTGCTGCTCCTCTCCACTGTGCAGACTGTGTGGATGGAGTTGTCATCAGTTCAGTCCTCGCCCTTGTTTCACCACATCTCCAGGGATCACTGCATCTTAGGCAGACATTTACATTTACTCTTTTTTACACCGTTTTCTTTTTTTTTTTTCCTCTTTAAACTTGTTTCTTGGCAGGTTGACCTGTCGAGAGGAAGCCCACGGTGCCTCACAGCCAGTTGAGCTGCATTCAGAAGCTGTTAGAAGTGTGTTAAAAAAAAGCCCCTGGGGAGCTCAGAAAACCCGAGAGAGCAGCTTTTCTGTGGCAAACACAAGGGTGTATGATAAAATACTGGGTAAAATGATTTCATTTATAAAGGCAAAGATAACATGTCAATATAATCATGACTTATTAAATTGGCTTGATTGCTGCCTGCCCATTGTTTGAATAATGAGTTTGCTTTCCATGGGCTAAAAATGCAATAAAACTTACAGTGCACTTGTGTATGAACACTCTTAGTTGCAATAACAAATCATTTGTGAAAATGTCTTGAAGCAGACATTTTTTTTGTGCACTGTTTCTCTGGACCAGTGCAATCAGTCAAGGTTTGGAAAAGAGGGAGTATCTCTATCGCCTTGTCCTCAAAAGCAAAGATAATTGTATGGAGGAAACCATGTGAGCATAATCCTAAAACAGAAAGACTAAGTACAGTGCTGTATATCAGCATGAATATGCAGGCAGCCACAGAAGCAGACAGACAAAACACATACATGTGCAAACACATGTGGATCCAGTTCTAAAATAAAATGTATGTTATTTGTGTTTTTCTGTGTGTGTGTGTGTGTGTGTGTGTGTGTGTGTGTGTGTGTGTGTGTGTGTGTGTGTGTGTGTGTGTGTGTGTGTGTGTGTGTGTGTCTGTGTCTGTGTGTCTGTGTGTGTTAGACAGAAAGTAAGGAGGAAGAGAGCGCTGCCGACAAAGAAAGAGCTCCATGGCCTCCCATCTCCGAGAGGGAAAGAGATACGACTGAGAAAGCAGAGAGGACGTGGGAGGCGAGCAGAGGGGTGAGGGGAGCCCATCTAAACTCATTTTGAAAATCAGAACTTCTTTTCTTAAGTCAGCATTTCAAATCAGAGCGTGTCCCTTCTTATTTAATGCATCATTTTGCGAAGTGATAAATTTATGAATTAGACATACATCCTTTTTGCTTTTAAGATACTGGGCCTCATAAGGGAGGGAGCAGTGTGGAGGATTTAAGAGCGTTTCGCCGTGTCAAACATTCAAACCCACAGGGAGAGCATCAGCACAATTAGACCGGGGTGAAGGGAAGAGAGAGAAAAAAAAATCCACAGACAAAATCAGGATCTTAAGAGCAGCGGCGTTATTCGTCTGTACAGTAACGTGGTTATCTGTCGCGGGTGATCCTTTTAAACGCTTCGTTTGCAGGGATAAAAGCAGAGCGGAGGAAATAAACTTAGTTCTGCCTCCAATCTGCAAATCCTTGGTGGTCATGGAAGATGATCCCAATTTGCTTCTGAGCAGCACTGTCAGATCTCACAATAATAAATAATTTAAGACTTTAAGCGGCAATTATGCTCGATAAATGTGGAAAGCCTATAGACCACTGCTTGCTGTAGCCAGGCGATGCTGAGGGTTCCTGCAAAAATACACCAGTTCCTACTTATGTCATAGCCAATTAACCATGCCAAGAGGTTAATGAGGAATGTTTCTTTAATATCAGGTTAATTTACACGACATACTGCGGGTATTTAAGTTTATATAAGGCAACAGTTCAACCCACTGTTAAAGCTCCAAAAACACTTTTTAGTCTTTTAAGATTCCTGCTAAGAAACACAGGGAGTTGCTGATTGTGTATAAATACTCCACACGGGCTCAGTACCATTTGTTGGTAGCGTTGTTACAAGCAGTCATTTAGGACGATCCTGAGGTCGAAAAGACCCAAAACATTAGAAGCACAACTTTAAAACTTTCTTTTGTTTTATAATACAAGTTTCGGAAGTCAGGATGAATACACATTTTATTTACCTGGATAGTTTTATAACTCCACTTAAGTCACCATGGTCAAATGTGAATGTGATGAATGCTTAAATTTGAAGTCTATTACATGTATTATTAGACATGCACCGATCGATTAGTGCTGATTTTCTTAATTTTGGGGGATCAGCAATCGGCCCACCCTTACATATGAAGCTGATCTTTTATTTCTCCTGGAAGGTCTGACAGCCAGCTATTGTTGTTTTTTGCTCTGAGACCTAAAACTCAGTGCACTTTATTGGTTGTTTAAGTTAAAACATAAAGATTTTATTGTTTCACAGGAATTGTTTAATGATTTTC
This sequence comes from Halichoeres trimaculatus, assembly GCF_033239565.1. Classification (NCBI taxonomy): domain Eukaryota; kingdom Metazoa; phylum Chordata; class Actinopteri; order Labriformes; family Labridae; genus Halichoeres; species Halichoeres trimaculatus. Next base: position 26,053,546 of record NW_027437183.1, read on the forward strand.
AATAAAATAAGATTGAAACAGAAAAAAGATAGGAAAAAAAATCAGTACCGGCAGGTCAGGATTTTTAAAGATTGGTTATCAGTGATTGGCTTGAAAATTGTGATTGGTGCATCCCTATGTATTATTTATGCTCACATATGCATACAAAGAAGTCGTAACCCGTCAGATCATAGATTTCATAAAAACCCACTGATGATAAATCAGTAAGATTGTAATACAAATAAAAGTTTTGCACGCTTTTGTGTTAATATACATCAGTGATTAATAAAGCCAACTAGATCAACATTAAAATAAACTTTCTGTTCAAACAAAGAGTCCTTGAGACTTATAACTCCAGCTCATGGCTCCCCCAGTCTGGTTTGTGCTCAAACAGCCGAGTAAACAACGAGCCGAGACAATCGGAGCCAAGGCGTGCTCAGGGAAAGGCCTGTCTGTGTTTGGGTTTGATTTCTCTCTCGGTGGTTTGGTTTGTTCTCTCAGGAGCCGTCTGCCTCTTTTGTAGCCTCACGTTTGCCGTTTGATTCCACCAAGAGTACACCAAATCATCAAGCCTCCCTCAGTCTCTGCAGCTGTTTGGGGCAAGACTCTAAATGTAGAACAATAATTACACAATTAAACAATAAAGAACAGGAAATTGCTGTCCATCGCTGAACATTCTTTTTCACATTGTAATGTCATTCGATTAGTCTTTTTAGAATCGTAGATTTGAAGCAAACCACCCCCCAAATCATCATTAGTTCCTTTTCTAGGAAAGAAAATAGTGCCAACGCAGCATTCACATTTATTACTGACTGGGAGCCTTTTAATTTCAGGATGTGAGTTGTGAGGTCTGTTAAACAGCGTGCTCATTTTCATTTTTGGGCTGGTGAAAGCTGTGGAGAGAAACAAAGCCAGAGAGCAGCAGAAAATGAGACTTTGGCACGGGCGAGTATTTACCCAGAAGAGTCACTGTGTCCGTTTGGGTTAGATATTTTAGTGGCCACTGGAATCCAGTTTGTGAATACCTGCATTGAGCCACCGGGGCTGAGGCAATGCTGCAAGGCCACGGACAGGCAGGAGCCACTGGTCACCACAGTTTGAACACGGTGCCCTCATGCTGTTTGCTCCTCTCCCGTATGGCCACCTCTGTGTTTGCTCATGCATGGATATGAAATAGCAGCAAATATGATGTGATGTGTGGAGCTCAGTGCCACCTTGCAGGAACCAAGATGTTTACTTTTTCTTTTTTTTTTTTTTTGCTTGTGTGTGTGTGTGTGTTTGAGTAGCTCATGACAATCCTGATGTGAGTATCTGTGCACAAAACCAAGTGGTGTTTTTACAGTCTTTCTGCTGTTAGTGTTATTTTGAAGATTTAATATCATTTTAAAATTTAAGACCCATATAAAATGAAATAAGCCAAAGTAAGAGAGAATACTCTCTTAAATAAAAACATAAAGCTTTTAGTTTCCACATGGCCTATTATCATTGATGATGTAAAGATTTCTAGAAGTCTGATCCTCAGCTGCAGCAGTACCTCGCACTGAAGGCCGACACAAACGAACATGGAGCTGGAGTATTCCTGGAATACTGCTCATGTGGCCACAGGGGAATGAAGAGAGCAGAGACAAGAGTAGAGGACTGGAGTGTCGGGGTTTGAAAGAGAGACGAGGGAAAAAGAGAGAATTCCCAAAGACTTAATTTTCCTCCGTTCTCTCTTCAAGGCCAACAAGGTCTCTACATTCCCTGCCTCTGGTTCGTGAAGCTGGAATCCTGCAGTGCAAAGAAGAGAAAAGAAACCGTATTATGAGAAATGGCATTCTGACGCTACGCGCTGTCGACAGAATCTTTTAAAGTTAACAGGCCATATAATTCATCCACTAAAATATTAGTGCGTTCCCACAGGCTGGGGTTAGTCATGGAGAGCTGGAAGGCCTGTTTTCTGTGTTTGTCGTGTCGTGGTGCGGGCTGAAATAAGCTTATTATCAAATTTGACTCTGAAACTGCCTCATTTCTTGGATGCATGAAATGCCCTGTCTCTTCTGCGAGCCCGGCTGGTAATGCTGAGTGGCAGGTACTCCACAACAGCGCCAGAGTCCGGTCTGCCGCCAAGGTGATGACGTTATGGTAACCCCAGCTGTCAAACGGCTGGATAACCACCGTCGTCGAGAAAGACGCTCAGCAGAACCAGATGCTGCTGGCATTTCCACCAATTAGGAGTCAGGAGGTGGGTGCCTTTTGGAGGCGAAGGAGGCCGGCAGAGAACAGAGGAACAGCAGCATCACTGTCAGACACTGAGCCACGGACACTGAAGAATAACAGGGCTGAGCTACAAGAAAAAAAACAGGGATGAGGAAAGTCTGAATGTGAAGAGTGGGTAGATAAACTACAGTAACAGATCCTGTGACAACTCTTCAATTAAAAGACGTCATCAACTTGATCAGAGAGAAAGGAGAGTAATAAGACTCAAACAGAAATTTTACTCAATTGCTAAAAAAAAACATTTGAAGGCATGAATTTTCTGAAAAAGTGCTCTGACTACAATAAACCATTAGAATAAACAAGCAGAAAGGCTAAAGAGTGCTGCATTTTGACAGAACATGCTGCATTTCTTGTTTTTATTTTTTACTCTCATTTCATAAAATCAATTTCTTTTTGTCCATTTTTTCCCCTCCTCTCTTTTGTGTCATACCTGTTCAGAGTTAAGGCTGCTGTGAGTTTGTAAATGTCTGTGTTCATATCAGTGCATGTTCTTTTGTGAACAGAAAACAACAAACCACGTTGAGAACATGGATAGATAAATAGGTGGGTAGATGGATAGATAGAGCAGGGACTGCTGAAGTGTTGGGAGAAAACAACAGGAACAGCCTCTCTGTCTGGCTTTTGCTCAGCATCGTTACAGCAGCGTAAACGTCTTCTGAACATGAAGCGCTCTGTTGTCTAGTCAGGCTTGTTCTGAATGGAGAGTAATTTCATGTCCTTGTATAAAAGTATACCCTATTGTTTGAGAATTAAGCATAGCGTATAGGCCTGTAATTATACCTCCACAATGGCGGGTTTTCAGAAAAGGGCTGGAAATAGCATTGGAGGGTTCCGGTCTGAGCCTGGCACTACAGAGCTCCTAACAGGCTGACAGACTGTAAAATGGCAGAGAGCAGAGAATAGAATCAGAGGCTGCTATCGTTTTACTGCCTGTGGATTGGAGGGGGCCGCCACCGCCATTGTCCAGTGGCTTCCTGATTTGCGCTGTGGTGCATGGTTTATAAATGTGGGCACAGGGCTATGAGAGCTATTGTTGAAGGCGAGACTGTTGTAAAGAACATTTAGAGGCGAGGACATCAGGAGGGAAGAGAGAGAAAAGTAAATAAGATAAAAGAGGCATGAAGAAGAAGAAGCAATTAAACAAGGAACAGAAACAAGAAAGACTTTCTCTCTATCAGTTGCACTCTCAAGCTTTCTCATATCCTGAAATAACATCGTGCTTTTAGCCCAATTTTATAAGTGAGCCGCCTGGCATGGTGCCTAACTACCCAGCAAATAGAGGGAATAATATCATTATATCATATACAATACAGGGAAATCCCAGTGGTGAGCAGACTGCATGAGCAGCTGTCTGATTGAGACAGTGGGCGTGCATACGTCTCTGCTTTTCTGTGTGTGTGTGTGTGCATGCTGTAAAAGCATGAGGAGAGAGAGGTGTACAGTAGACGCGCAAGTGTGTGTGTGTGAGAGTAAGTGTCGTCATTGACTTTGGCTTTACAGCAGGCTCCCGGGCAGTGCTTTACCTGGGACCTAATCAGTCAGTGAGCCTCACTACCTCCTGGGACCTCCCAGCTGGAGGGGTGTGTGTGCGTGTGTGTGTGCGTGTGTATGTGTGTGTGAGAAAGAGAGAGAGAGAAAGGAAGTCCAAAGGGGGGGATGTAGACGGCTGTGCTGAACAGAACGGCCTTCTGGGAGCTGGTTCAACCCTGCCTTCTCAGTTTCAGTGCCCACGGCTCTCTGTGACTGGCCACAGTCAAGGTGATCTTCTGTTTAACAACACACACACACACACACACACATCCCTCCACAGGTACATACAGAGACACTTTCTTGCTCAGACACCACAGTTATGCAGAGCTATTGTAACATAACAAAGACTGATTGAGTCGTCAGTCTTATATTGATGTATAGGAGGTAAATCAATCCGTCATGTGCTGCTAATTCACGGCCACACACACCGCAAACAATCAAACTCAAGCAGGATAAAATTTGCTGGATTCTGGCGAAGAAGTTCATATATCATTTTCTTTCCATAGGAATTCTGGTTTGCACCCAAACGTGGAGGGAAATGACCTGCACGTATTAATCAACCATCAGTGTAACTCCTAACTGCTTCTGACAGTATTTACACGACATGGCAGCCCAACTGTGGAGCTGGAAGGGATGAGCATGGCTGAGTGGTCTCACTCGATGAGTAGACGCTGGACATTCGCCACCCTGAGCTGTGAGCGCACCCCTGGGCCCCCGTCCCTGGGGTGACCATGGGTTCAGGGGAGAAACGGCACACCAGTCAGCTGCCAGACCACAGAACTCCAAAATGACCAACCTCCACCTGGAGAATCGCTTTACTTTGGAGGAGAAAAAAAAGAAAAGAGAGGCGATGAGGTGGAGAGAAAGAGACTGGGGAGAAGGATGGTGAGGAACATAGCAGGTTGCCATGACAAGGAAGCAGGGGAATAAAAAACAAATAAAGGCGGGTGGCACTGTGGTTGTCAGCCGTGAGAGCAGTGACAGCTTCCCTGGCATGGCCAGCATCCTCTGTTAGAGTAGTCTGGTGGACAGAGACTCCTTTCTTTCTCTCCATTTTCAATTTACAACACAGTCCCACATTATAACACTGTTCTCGCTTGTTTTCATTGAAACTTAAGCTTCTCAGTCTCCTCCTCTCTAATATAAACTCTGTTTTGTGGTTCTGTACCTTTCCCAACTAATCCTTCACAGTCATGGTCCACTGGTCGTGACAGGAAGACCACCTGTGGCCGAGCAGACTGTGACCTAAATGGAGCTTATGGCAGGTCAACTATAGTGTGTGTGTGTGTGTGTGTGTGTGTGTGTGTGTCTGTGTGTGTGTGTGCAGGTTTGGGGGAAGGGTTTTTTGATGTGTTTATCTGCACGTTTGTGTGCAGACTTGTATTGTTTCAAAGCACGCAGCATGTGTAATGCTTGTATGTAAATTAGATTTTCTTTGTAGATCACGTTTCCATCAAATCTGCTCCTCCAGCTCACAGATGGGCCTGCCGGAAAGCGCTGGAAAGACAATAACCAGAGAGGACGAGAGCCGACATACTGCAGAGGAACCTGGCAGAGGAGAGCCAGCTCGTCGTAATGGGAGGGGGGAAACAAAGATGATATAAGATTTATTGAACCAACACAGCAGAGCAAATGAACAACAAATGAACAGAGCTCAGTGAAGGATAAAATAACACAGCGGAGAGGAGGCGTCCACAAACAGCAGTAAAAGCAGACCTGTATCGATCCGGAGCAGTGAGCCTGCCAGCTACTGCTACCTTCCTCTTTCCAGGAAGACTCTGCACATACAGGATACACCTTAAGGCGTCTTGTTGTACCCTGTTTGTTTGCTTGTGTGTGTGTTTGAAGAAGTTAAAGAATGTGTGCATATATTGCCCTAGAGCTCAGGGAAGTCAGAAGTCTTTGAAACACAGATTTGTGTTTTTCTCAACTCAAAGGACTGGTCTTTACAGTGAATAATATGAATGTAATTGAAGCCATTTTACCCATAATTACTATCCATCACTGGACAGGCCTGCACAGTATTGGTTGACAAGCAGCACAATCCTGATTGCATATGAATTAAGTGGAAGTGGGTTGAAATGTCACAGTGCACACAGTGAGTCAGTTAACCACCAGGAATATATGACACCACGTCTCGTCCGCTGAACACAGGACATCCCTAGCATGGGCGAACTGGGTCAAGGCTGAAATATTCATGGCAGAGTCTCACACACACACTCCACACACACTCACACATGTGCACACTGGGACAGACCTCAGGACTGGGAGCTGCCAGCCTGTTGCTGGGGTGCTGAGCCGCGCTGGGGCAGCCAAGCTTCCTAGTTTGAGTGTACGTGTCTTTGTGTGTATGTGTGTGTTGATGTGTGTGTGCTTTTGAGTGTGTGTGTGTAAAGTGATCTGTTGTCAGCAGATAAGGTGACAGCAACTGGGTACACAGACATATCCATTTTGAGTCAGCTCGCTAATGTATGGTCGCCGGCTCACCGGAACCTGACAGAGCCTGAGGTTATTTACATGTCTGTGCCAACAGAGTCCAATTCAACAGGCGCATAGTGAGAGTTTGGGTCTTACATGTAAATATTATTATAAAACGACAAATGTTACTGTAATGTGGTTGGACTATTTTGAAATATTAGAGAAGGGGGTTATACATTTCAGAGTACTAGTAACAAAGTGATTGGCCTAGTTTTTTTTAAAAGTGAAACATTACCATCCCTCCTGACTTTCCCTCATAATAAAATCCATACAGTTTAAAAACACCGGTTCTCTTTCTTCTAAAATCATTCTCTCACTCACCTTAAATCTTGACTTTCTCAAACAGTTGTTATCTTAACCATGCGCATACATGCCTCTTTAAAAGGCAGGGGCTTCACAACATGCACGTAAGCTCTGGCTGTTCAAGTGCCCCTGTCTGCGGGGGTGACGCCATGTCACAGAAATACTCACCAACGTCATTGTGTGGCACTTTGTCAAAGGCAGAGAGTACAGCTTGCATTTCGACAGACAGAATGAAGAGGCAGAAAAAAGTTGTTTGATACGGCAAGAATAATTTTTTAACACATCTAAAGGACACTTAAGCGTATATATGTATAGCCTGTTTAAGAAGCACACACATCTGCTAGTTTGCATGTAGGCATCCAGTGCCTCTCAGGTTCTCTTCCTGCTTCCAGAAGCAAAATCAGCAGATACAGCAGATTGAGCAGCATAAGCACAACACGGTAGTTCGCGACAATCGTAACAACGGTACTGTTGTCCTGTTGTATGCGTGCGCGCGGGGCAGAGTGTGACATCAGCGTTTCTACTGAAAACGGCGGCTTACTGTTTACACGGCAACGGTGTCATGAGCGTCTCAGAAAAATCACACTCTGGTGGCCGTTTTCAAAACTGTGCGTTTTAGGTCGGCTGAAACATCATTTCCGTGTAAACGCGAGGCAGAAACGCAAAAAAACTTTTGCGTTTCACCCTAAAACCGTTGTCGTGTAAACAGCCCCTAAGTTTTAAGTTTCTATGCTCATAAACTTTGGAACAAACTACCTGGGATGATTCTTTTTTTAACCAGCTAGATCTTTTAAAACAGGTCTTGAAACATTTTATTTACTGCTGCATTACCACAAGTCGTGATGTACTTGAAACTAAACTGTTTTACTTCAAGTTGAGCTGTGATGCATTTTCTATTAATGATGATTTTCATCTGCAGGATAAAATTTCCAATTTCAAATTGTGTCAGTATGATGTGCATTCATTCTGACATTACTACAACTTATTGTTACTATAACATCTAGTGATCTCCAGATATTCCCCATGTATTTGCACTTTTCCGGAGTTTCAGTTTGATTGCTGTCTGTTTTGTGTATGGGTGGAAGTCTTTATTCCTGCAACAGTATGGCTGTTTCTAACAGAACAACCTACTCTCTGGTGGTCTGTGGTGATTTGGTTTGCAGGCTTTTGTGATGCAGTTTCTTGTTGACATCAGTATGGTTATCTCCACCTGCGTGCTTAAGTTGTGGGCAGTACTAATGCTGTGAGCAGAATAACTAGCTTTCTTTCCATAAAAAAAAACAAAACAAAAAAAAAACGAGAACATGCTAAAAAAAAGTATAATTCCAATTTTAACCCCATAAAGCCTGACCTGTCAAAAACATAACCAGAAAATTCTTTTCTCCTTCCTTTTCTTTGGAACTGAGATGATTATTAAGCCTTTTAACAAAATCCACAAAAGTATTGCTGTATCATTTTGTTTATGGTATATTTATTGCATAATTTTTCACACATTGAGTGGTTTCGGCCACTTTCTCTTAGTAAAGTTTGTAGCAAATATGCATTCTTTCAATGCAGAAAATGCTAATGATTTTCATAAATAAGAGTATGTGGGTTTTGAAAAGGGACAAAATACCACTTCAGCTGCCTGTAGTGGTATGGTACTCCGCAAGGGGGTAGAATACTGTTGTTGTTTTTTTTAAATACATTTTTCAAACCAGTTTTAAGGAAACTTTTTACCATTTTAATGAGATCGAGGTCTTTAAAATTTGTGTATCAGCTATGATAGGTATGGCATTAAAGGGTTAAACTCTTTTTTTTTTTATTATTATTAATGAGGAAAGGCTAAAATGTAAAGGTCCGTACATACAAAATCCTAAATAGTGCATCTAATCCATCAACATATAAACAATGCGTTGCTGAAACTTGTTGAACTGGTTAAGTCTTGCTGCGTTTATTTTTTTTCGCTCATCTGAGTTCACACTAACTCCCTCCATGCATCTTTCTCAATACTGTTGACTTTCCTTGATTCACGGCAATGAGAAAGCAGCTCAATATTCAACACTGACTTTTTTATTTCCTATTTTTCTTTAATTACTGTTAAGTCTGTTTCAAAGCCTCAGTGTATACTAATCTGAAGACACATTTTGAGTTTTCATTTAAGTCTAAAACATCAAAGATGAAGATGCAGGTCTTGAGCAATTACATAATAGTTTGTCCTGAGTTAGGGACCATGATAAAAGTGCAGTACAGATCCTCTGAGCATGTGAGCACATGCACATATTTATCTGTATATTTATTTATATTTATATATAAACACACACAAACACTCTTTATTTATTATTTGTCTTATTGAGGTCACCGCTCACTGTTTTTTTCCTTCGTTTTCAAAAACATACATACATGTCTATTCTGTCACTTGCCTGTAACTATTATAAGAAAGTGGGTTTGCAACAAAGTTTGAATCAACACCACCCGCTGAACGAGCACATCCTTTACATTATGCAGTAAGGTTTTTAAACATCTTGTTGTTTCTCCTCGCCTGCACGCGGTTCACGGTGTTCAACACTGTAAACAGATGTTATCGCTATACAGGAATAAAGTTTGTGCTTCCCAAATGCCACTGTGGAACAGAAAGAATCAGACTCAGCAGTGTTCCTACCTCTGCTTTACACCAGACATGCATACATGCCACACACGCTCACAAACACACACACATGGTGAGCCGAGAACACAGCCCCGGCACAGCGGCACAAACAAACACACTAAAAATACAAACTACGCATATCCAAACACTCTCACTCCTTAATGAGCTAGCACTTTTAAGAAAAGACTCCGCCACAACTCTGTACCACACACTGATACCTTGAGGAGAACTCGCGGTCGGAAGAGACGGAACAGAAGAAAAGAAGCACTCTGGGATATGAAAGAGGAAGAGAAGAAGAGGAGGTGAGAGGAGAAATCAAAAAGCGCCTGGAGAGAGGGAGGAGAGCAGGAAGAGGGAAAGTGTTGCACCTCGCTCCCTCATATCTCTAAGGAAGATGATAGAGGAGGAGGGGAAGAAGCTGGGGTGGAGGGTGTCTGGGTGGAGGTAGAGGAGGGGTGGTGTGCTGTCGCTCTCGGCAAACAAGCGGGTGAGTAAATAGACTCATGGGCGTAAAGGGTGGTGAAGGTAGGTGAGGCAAACAGGGGGGAAGGTGGGGTGGTGTACACATGTGGTTGTGCTGGGGGAAACTCAGCTGTTAGGGCTCCATCTAGAGACCCTGGCCCTAAATGTTGAAGAGACTGGCGTATCCATTTGATTTACACACACACATCGCCCAGCCTGCGTATCCCAACTCCCCCCACCTTGCACTGTCTCCCAACAGCACCTCCCCCTCTGTCTCCAAACATCCCTAACAACCCTCTCCTCCATCCCCCTACCCTCACTCACCCACTCCAGTCCTCCCCAGCCCTGCAGGCCTTTAACCCCAGCTCTCGTCTCCCTTAAACCCTCCCCCCAATCCGCCAGTTTCCTTCATACCCTCCTCTCTCTCCTTCTCTCTTCTTAGTATATCTGTCTCCATCCTTCTCTTCCTCTTTTCTCTCCCTCCTCCCCCTCCAATGATCATATCCCTCGGTGTGTGCGTTGCTTCTCGGCTGATGAGGGGGAGGATATCGCTGCCAGTGCTTTGATCCTATGAAAGCTGATATCCAGAACAGAGCTGCAGATCCCGCCACTGGGCACCCTGGCATTTGAACGACATGGCTCAGTGTAAAGCCTGAGCAAGAGGGCTGTTCCCCTATAGCTCGCCAGCTGGGAACGTTAAGTCTAGACAGGTGGAGCTGCCTGGTGTAGAGATGATCCCACCTGAGAGGTTGAATGAAGAACATAGCGAGCAAACTCGGGCAAAATGCAAAAGCTCAGGACAGAACTTTGATATGACTGACAGGATGATGCAATATAATCAATTTTAAAAAGGGCATGATGAATTTAATGCAAATTTGAGAACATGAACCATTTAAAGTTTGCAGCAGTTTTAGACAGTAGGCTATTGTTTTTTACCCCTTTGCTTTATTGCTGTAAGTAAAAAAACAAACAAACAAACAAAAAAACAATAGCCCTGAACGCCTACTTTAAAGATGCACTCCTATTCAGCTCCTCAGGTTACCTACTCGAATATCTGAGTATTCAAAAGAGTCAACAACCTTCATCCATGTTAAGTCAAGCAGTGGACAGCTTAGGTATCAAAGCAGCTGCTGACCTCTGATTCAAAAAGATCCTGAAGTAAAGTTGCTTCCTGAGTTTCTGGAGATGGGCTCACAGTTTACCCACCTGTACCCCCAAGTAACTCTCCTGCTCTCCAGCTAACAGAACAGGGGTGCCCAACCAGTCAGAGACCAAGAGCCACAAAAACTACCGTGGTACTACAAAGAGCCACACCACACACACACACACTTCCTGTCACACATAAACAGAAGGACACAAACTAAAAGTAAATACATTTCCAATTTTCAAAGCAACGTTTAATTGTGTTTTTAAATGTGTTTAAGTTCAAACTTGCAGCCATGTCAAAGGCAAGTTTCTGTTTTTACTGCTGAAGACATTAAGTTCCATCTGTCTGGATAGCTATGAGCACATTAGGCGTTGTAGAGAAAGAAACTGAAACTTAAGTATCAATCCCATCACCCAAGTATTGATCAATACTGATCACAACATTGGCATCAATATATCAGTATTTTAGATTGATTGGTTCACCACTACTCAAAACAATATATATATATATATATATATATATATATATATATATATATATATATATATATATATATATATATATATATGTATATATATATATATATATATATATATATATATATATATATATATATATATATATATATATATATATATATATATATATGTGTGTATATATATATATATATATATATATATATATATATATATATATATATATATATATATATATATATATATATATATATATATATATTCATCATGAATGGACCAAAGAGCCACACACCAAAAGGCAAAGAGCCGCATGTGGCTAGCGAGCCACAGGTTGACCACCCCTGAGCTACAACATGTTTCCCCATCTTTCTGTCGGTCTACTAAGGTTTGTACTTCCTCTGTAAACTCTTTATCTCCTAAAGTTCCTGCTTGTGTTCACAGTACACAGTGGTTCTCTGATGCTTTCAGAATCACTTAATTTGTTGCCTTTTTTATATTTACTTGTGATTTTGTCTGTTTTGAAGTTTGCTGACCCAAAAAGCTGATCAGTGCTGTACCTGAAAGTAGCGCAAGTCTGAATTAGCTCTTTGACCCAAAAGCAATGTGCTGTAAAAATGACAAATTATTGCATGAACTTACATCAAGATTCGTGCTTTGGATGTAGCATGTTAGAGTAAGCTAAATTATGTGGTAGAGCTTATGCCATTTGCAGCTTTTGATAGCCTAGCTTGTGTTGCGGTTTCCAGACAGTTCCTCGATGGACTGTCTGGAAACTTAGCTGGCTTAGCTGAAAGACATTCGTAGTAAGCAGTAAGAAATGCACAATAACCTCATACAACCAACAAAAATGCATCAAATGCTTTGGCCCTTGACACACTCTATTCTATAGCTGGGTCATGCTGCTTCTGGATTTTACACATTTGTTATTATTTTTATGTCTTTTTAAACTATTTTTTGTATTTAGTTGTTTTATCTTTTCTAAACATCTGTATATTATTATTAATTCTCTTTTATGTATTTATCTTTTTGGTTTATCTAGGCTGCATGGTGGCACAACAGTTAGCGCTGTAGCCTCACATCAAGGAGGTCACTGGTTCGATTACCAGCTTGACCGGTGGGCCTTTCTGTGTGGAGGTTCTCTCCTCCAGCTTCCTCCCACAGTCCAAAATAATGCTCGTCAGGTTAATTGAACACTCTAAATTGTCCGTAGGTGTGAGTGAATGGTTGTCTGTCTCTGTGTCAGCCCTGTGATTGGCTGGTGACCAGTCCAGGGTGTACCCCGCCTCTCGCCCAATGACAGCTGGTATAGGCTCCAGCCACCTGCGAGCCTGAACAGGATTAGCGGTTTAGGAAATGAAAGAATGAATGACTGTATGTTTATCTTAATTATTTATTTATTTAATTTACCACTGAGTGCCTTAACAGATAGTTTTGTATCTCAGCCACCAACAGTATGTTTCCAAGTAATGCAGAGCTTTTATACGGGAATGACAGCTGGGGGGGATATAATCTAATGTATACAATAATTTTTGTGTACACATTAATGTATATAATATTCAAATTTAAGTCAATAGAAATAACTTTGAACAAAAATGCATCAAACTATTCCTCTGACAAAACACAGAAGTCAACCTAATCTGTGCTTTAAAAAAAAAAGAAAAAAAAGATTAAATGTAATTACATTTGGAAAGTTTGGATGACAATTTTATGGCTGCAGAATCCACGTTATTCTCGATGAAACTGAACAGATACAAATACACATGACAATTTACTAGTGGCAACCTTTGATGCAAGTCTGGACATGTCTACATCCTGTCTCAAAAAGCTTCTATTGCCCTTTTAATATGAGTGGTGTGTAATTAATACGTGTTCAACTATAAACAGATATTCAAAAACAACTACCAAATGCTCAAAAAATTAATTTTATTAAATAGTAAAAAAAAATAAAAAATGTTGTAGTAGAGACTCTCAAAGCATCAATTTAGACTTTGTGGGTTAGTCTAAGCATGCACTCTGTATGCTCCTTGAAAGCACTGAGATCTCCATTTACTTTGTCCATAGTGAAATACTGAAACTGAAAACATACACTTTATTCAGTACATTAAAACAGAAGCCTGGTAGACTGAGTAAACAGACAACAGGGTGATATATAATTACCCCAGTAGTTGTATGGAGTGATTTCAAACAACAACAGACTGCAGAAAAACCACACTGGGATCATTTTACTATACTAACTATCCAATAGCCAGACTCCAGGGCACTGCACAGAAGTTTCAGCCTGTCAGGTTGTATACACAGCTATCCATCTTTCTCCTTTAGGTTCCCTTTATTTGAATGTCGGGTCCAGTTAAAACTGATTTTATATCAGCTCTTTGATATCAGCTACAACTTGAGAGTGCGCTTCTTCCTTAGCGCTGATCAGGCAGCTTGAGATGTGTTGTTAACAGAGGCATGTGCAGCCAGTTTAATTACAGAAAGCCCCATGAAGAACACAGCGTCTCGTGCCCAGCTCAGTCAAACAGCAGTTTCTGTTATTTTGCTCAGTGCCAGACAAGTGAGTTTTTCTTTCTTGTTTTACAAGCACAACCAAAGGAAGTGAAGGAGGAGTGCAATAAAAAAAAATCAAACTGCCCAGCAGAGTCAGGGAATGAGAACGTGAAAATGTTCGCTGGGAAATGAATAGTTAGGTTCTCATACTCAATAAGAAACCAAGCTGGCATGTTTCGGAGCCGGACATGACAAAGTCTATTAAATTTAACAAAATACGAATGTGGGAAACTCTGAACTAAAATAAACTTTGGTGTAATGACACACAATAATTATATATTAAAAGAGTGTGATGGAAAATATTCAGCTTTTTCGACAGACTTGTGTAAGTGTCTTGCTGGTTACATCAAAGCAATTGTGAAGAAAATAAACAATTAGCCATGGACTGGGAATATGTTCATAAATAATGGATTTCTTTTCTCTCTTAGAAAATAAGTTCTGCAATGAGTAACCTTATATAGATCTAAAAGTTTCATGCTGTGAATTGACACACAAGATATTAGCCTTTCCCCCACAGGCCACAATAAGGAGAGGATAAAAGAATGCCAATGACATTTGTGAATAACCAAACAGCCAGTAAAAACTTAGGCACAACTTATATGGTTGTATTAGAGGTTGTTATCTAATTGAGAGAGGGTAGAAATCATTATAACAAAGGAAAAGAAGAGGAGTAAAAGAGAAAATTAATTCATCTTTCTTATTAACTTTCTTTGTTATCTTGCTGTTTTCCTTTTTCCTGCTGCTTTGAGTTTAAGAGAAACTTTTTTCTCCTTCATTTCCAGGATTCTTCAAGACAAAGATTACAATTCATAACATACTTTTACTTTCCCAGCCCCCAACCAATCAAATGCACAAATGCATGCACACAAGCTGACACACACATGCACCGCTGAGCTACATTTACAGCAGGTTGTCACAGCATTCAGTGGGGGGATGGGGGGGAAAGGAGAGCAAAGGAAAAAAAAAGTTTCCCAGCTGTCCATCACAGAGCTATCAGAGTGTTATCTGTGCCAGACGCCCACCATCCTTAGCAGCGACACTGAGACAGCATCCAGGACCTCAGGACGCTGCGGGAAACACAGCAGGACACCGAGAGAGGTGTGACAACGTCAGAGCATGCAGCAGGCGCAGAACACACATGTGCGTGCACACACAAGCACCAACACACACACACACACACATACAGTATACACAATGGGTTCACATTTCCACACACTCGTACAGATACAAAGGCAAGTGCTTACACCATCTGATAACGCAAAAACTGTCACGCCTACACAAGACAGACGCTGGGAAAACTGTAAGACATGTATCAGAGTCATCCTATTGTAAACAGCTTTAATTAAAGTTACTCAGAAAAACATTTATTTTAAACTGAAGCATGTCAAAAATGAAATGTGAAACATGCAAAACTTTTTCCCATTTGTGTTCTGTCAGTATGTTGAGATGGATTTTGTGGGAACAAAAAATTAAAACTAATATACAAAAAGTATGTAGCTGCAGGTATCTTGTGAATTTGTTGGGTTATTTTTCATGGGCCCTTCGCAATCAAGGAGGTTGACATTAAAGCACAAAAAAAAAAACCAAAAGATTTAACAGGATATAATGCTGGTGTAAGTAAACCACCTCACAACACTCAGCTGTGGCTGTTTCTGTTGATCTCCAGGACAAACTCGTTAAGTCTTAGGCCTTCGCTGATCCAGCTCTGTTCATGAGTCTGGCTTAGAAATCCTCATTCCTGTCAATTGTGTGACTTTCTGTTGGTCTTTACAGTTCAAATGTAGACAAAGGTACTTCCTGTCTTTACACTGTAGGTGATCTGGTGGCAGTAGTGACTTGTGTGAAAGATTACTTTATAGAAACAGTTGAACTTCTTCCTGTGTCCGCCTTCTTTTGGCTCTACCTTTCCTGTTTTTTTGTTTCATCTCTCTTTGTACTCTTTTCTTTTTTCTTTTATTTTCTTCCCATCTTCAAACTGTGGAGCAGGACAAGGAAGATGTGCGCAGCCTAACCTGGCTGGGGAGAGACCTCTCACTCTGGCCCTGCCTTCGCTGTCCTGCTCTACCATCTCTTTTCTTCTTCATGATGTGTGGAGGGCTCTGGGATGTTGGAGCTAACTAAGGCATCGTGGGCCTAACTCACCACAATGCAAGTGACAGAGAGTGTGTTCTTTTGCTTACATCTTCATGGTGGGGTGTTGAGAAATATTTTGAGCCAAGTTGCCTTCATTACAGCATAAGTATCTTGTGTTTCTTAAATGGTCGCATATTCTGCTCCTTTTCTGCAGTTTAATATGGATCATTGATGTCTTCATGAAATGGTAGTAACATGTTTTGGTCCAAAAAGCCAATAAATCAAGCACAGCAGCATTGTTTCCAGGCTCTCATAGCCCCTGTGTTCAGAATGGTCTGATTTAGTGGGCGTGACCTTCATATGTAAATGAGCCACCGCTGATACGGCCCCACTCTTCCGGGTCACTGAGAGCAGCGCCACGAGCTCCAAGTACACCATGTTCAAAGCAAAACAGCCAAGCTTGTTTACCGTAACATTACAGGCTAAAACAACAGGCTAACTGCAGCTACAGTTAGCATCCTGAAGCTAACACAGAGACAGGGGGGACACTGAGGAAAAGCTCTTACATCTGCTCCACAGCACACAGCATTTAAAATACTCACATTTCCAGGGTTCAAGGTTTGTTGGCGGATGGTTGGTAATGCGCCTGGATTCAGGACCAGTCTATTCGCTAGCCCTCTGTTGTACTGTCCAAATTTGGAAAAGCAGTCGGCAGTGAAGTGACTAGCACACACATGCACAGTTTTACTGAGTGTAGCTGGCATATTTCCTTGATAAATGAACTCTAGCCACTCAGTTTTGTCTTCTTCCGAGATGGGAAGCTTGTGCATGGAACTATGTGGCTGATTACAGCCTAAAACAGAGCAGTGATGGCTCTTCAATTTTGGCATTCTCCTCCAGGTCAGACTCCCTCCTGATTGGTCAAAAAAGGGAATCGCTGACGTCGGCAAATCCCCAAAATCCAAACAGCTCGTTTTAGGTCAGGATTTTACATTCACAAGCACTACTAAGTACAGGTTTTGACATTAAATATCACATTTTGTGGGCTGGGAGGAAAGACAAAGACCCACATGTTTCACTAAAAGACTTAATAAAGTGATTTTTGCATAATATGGGGCCTTTAAAAAGAGAAATAAGTACAACGGGACTGAAATCAGATTCATCTTGGGTGAAAGCCTTTGCAGTGTGTTTCTAAAGAAGACATAAACCCAGCGAAGGGTAGGAAGGAGGAACAAACTAAATGAAGAGACTCGTTCAAGCCGTGCATTTCCTGCCAGCATTGCACCATAAGAAGCAAAAGAAGAAAACAGATACAGAGAGTCCAAAAATCACTTGGAAAAAAAACAGCTAGTGCATGTTGTTCAATATTTGGAAGACTTGGTGACTGTCTGCTCAAATATTGCCCCATGGCTGTTGGGCTTGAGAGAGGGAACAGAGTGGCAGTGAGACTGACAGTGAGATCTCTGTCAGTAGCCAACACTCTGTTTATCCGTCTGTCTGTCTGTCTGTTTATGTGACTGTCAAATTATCCCTCTCAGCAAACAGCTCGCCATGAGCCCAATGTAAATAACACGGTCAACGACGGTCACGTGAGCCAGCTGGTCCAGCTCCTGTCTGGTCAGCTGAGCTGTCACACAGGCTGCGTTCAAAGGAAACACGTCGGGTTATAGTTGAAGTGGTGAGCTGATTTTGAGAACAAATATTGAACTTTTTAGTGATGTGGTTGGTGACATTTTCTTTGAATTGGATATCAAAGTGTACTTTTACACTTCTCATGCATTGCCAAAACTGTGCTGCATGTTTTCAGTGTGAGTAAGTACTGTACTTTAAAAAAGAACAACAAACGACTCTTATTCTATACATACACTCATTCATGGTGTTAGTATACATGTGTGTGTGCGTGTGTGTGTGCATGTTTTCCAAAATGACTGGTCTTACCTGAACATTACAAGCCTGTTCGCCTGCCATTTTCCCTCAAGCCACAGTATATACAACAAATTACACAGGTTAGCCCTGTGAGTGACAGAAGCTTTCATTAAAATCAGATCATCCCGGATGAAAATATCCTCTGCTGAAAATCTCGATTCCATGCGGATTACACAGCAAACATACAGCGAGCAGACATAAACAGACACACATCCGCGAGTGCTGTGATTCATGAATACCCTTGTCGTTGTCAAAATGATCTCTCTTTACATCAAAAAAAAAAAAAATCTGCACCGATGTCTCCCTCATCAGCTTTCCAGATAAATGCTTTCAATGCAGAGCCTGCCAGAATCCATCATGAATGCCTGCATGAGTGACTGACAAGGATTTATGCTCAGGTCATACTGAAAGAACTTAACAGCACTTAAAAGGTTTTTTTGGGAGTAAAAAAAAATACGGTGTAAACTAGGGCTGAATTATTTTTGGATAAGAAAGAAAGCAGGCTTCAGCTATATGTTTGGTGAGCAGTTTCAGAAAGCTATGCGCACACAGAAGTTTTGACATTAATAAACAGACGACACATGCGCCTCTCTAAAAAATCTGTCCCAGCGGCTTAGAGAACCAAGAGGAGTTTCTATCCATGGCAGTCGTCCTCTCGGTTTAATTAGTTATTGAAGCCAAACCTCTCGAAACCAGTCGTACTACGTCTGGTTTCTGGTACTAAACAGTCAAAGCTTTTTTAAAAACAAATACAAGGATGAGTTTGTACAAATGCAGATTCAAAATGACTTGAAGGATTCACAAGACATTTTTTAACAGAGATGATAACTGAGACATCACAAGTGAAAACCTTCTATATCGCTCTACAATAACTTTGAAAACTACGATTTGAACAGTACAAAAGCACCCTTGTGTAATTACAATATGTGACTATAATACACTTGTCACAATGACAAAAGACAAAAATCTCTGCACACTGTAAGAACTCTCACAGAGAGGAAACTCAATTCCACAGTTCTCCGTAGATTTCTGTGCAAACCACAGAAGATGACACATTCTCTTTATTTTTGCATTATCAACTCTCACAGGCTCCTTTTGAACAGAGAGGAGCAAATTACCCAGTCTGCACGACTCCACCAGGACGCAGACGCAGGAATGGTCAGAGGAGGTGAAAGGAGAGAAAGAGACTGAGCAGGAGCCCAGGAGACGGCTCTTTGACCAAGGCCAGAGACCTGATGCCACCCAGAACGCATGCCAGCGTGCTGAAAAGGGGGCAAAGCGAGAGGGCCCAGCATCCGACCACTTCACAGGCCCCAGCAGGATGTTTGGACACAGCTCTGTACTTCACAAACATCACTGGAGCCTGAAGCCGGCACTGCTACCATGTCAAGGCTTACCTGTCGTATTGGCCCAGACAAAATATACGGATGTCTGTGTGCTGGACTCCCTTACCTATCTATGTACATCAACAGACCTCTATTTACCAGAGAGACTGACGGCGGGGCCTGTCTGTCAGTGTCTGTGCATGATTATGTTTGATTATGTGTCTGGATGTGTATATATTAATGAAATAGAGATCAGGATTTGTATGTGTTGGTGTGCACACGTGTGTGTCTGCAGACGTTTATTTGCATGCGTATGCGTGTGCATATGATGGAGGAGGAGAAAGGTGGCGTGTGGAAAACTGGTCTTGCTCAGAGCTGCTGCAGTCTGAACCTGTGCGGCTGCCAAAGAAAACTGTGGTCGGAAGAGTCTGCTAATAGAGCATGAGGCATGTCACCTGAAACTAGAATCATCTGAAACCCAGAAACCGCAGCAGGCAGGCATCTCCGCACTGCTTTATTAAAGAGCCGCCAGAGGCCCTGGGTGCATGCCACCCTCCCACCGGGGTCCTCCCATTAGCTGGGCCTCTTCCGCTCGCGTGCCCAGCTGCACCATGGGACATCTAGTCGTGTTAGATGCGCTATTAACGCCCTTTTCCAATGTCTGAGCTCACCTTTCCGCAGTTTCCTCCTGGAAGAACCATCACCTCATGAAGGAGACGTGGTGGGTTTCTGGTGGGTTACATGTGTTCACGTTCATGCAACAACTTTCCAGTAATTGTCTAAAAGTACACATGAATCAACCTTAATCACATTCAGTCTCACTTTAGACATTAGTGCTTCTATACACAAACTTTTTTTTTTTCTAATCTACTGCATGACTTCTGTGGTGTGGAGTTAAACCTGTGAACAACCATGTCTTTGTGTGCCAGCCAGGTATCTACAGGGAGTGGAGGACGTTGTGCCTATTCAGTCACATGATGTCATGGCTCTCCCACCTGTCTGCTCAGCTTGTCTCGCTCATCAGTCAGATTTATGGGGGCAATAATGCAGCTTTTGGTGTGAAAGCTCTTTAGGGTGGGAAACAATAATTCATAAAGTTCTGTACCAGTAAATTCACTCATTGCATCAAAGAGGCGTCTGCTCTTTATAAAATCAGGTATCACTGCCACTTCTTATTTTGTGAGGTCAATACTGAAACTTAAAGCTTTGATTGACGTACACTTGACGTCATGTAATTACACTAAGACCTCTGGAGCAGCTCCGACAATAGAAATTAGCCCTTCTCTACCTCCTATCCTCACTTCACGATGCAAAACTTCTTAGAGGCATGAATGCACACATCTCATCTTTTTCACAGGTGCAATAAAATGTTTCCCCGCTGCAAGAGTAGCAATTTGGTGACAGGCTGTGGGTGGCGGAGAAGACGAATCGTGTCAATGGCGGCCATTAAAAAGGACCACACACTCTCCAGTCAGTGGCGGGGTATGATGGATGATTATCTCAAGGTGTGACAGGTGCTGCGATGGTGGGGGAGTGCTCGCCATCCTTCCCTCTCTGCCCCCCTCTTCTTTCCCTGCCTCTCTCAGCGTATCTTGGTCAATGCTTTAACACCCCACTAACATGAGTCTATTGACACACTCCAGATAGCGTCTGGTGGCTAATGAGTATCTGAGTGGCTCTTTCTCTCCCTCCCCTCTCTTTCCCTCTTTCCCTCTGCTCCTCATTCCTCTTTTATCCTCTTTTCACTGTCAGAGCAGTACAGTCTGGCCTATCTCACACACAGAGCCATTAGTGCTTGGCTGGTCACACACACACACATATATACACACACTTCATTGACAAACAGACACTTACACAAGTGTTAACATCTACACACAATCAATAAACTGAAACAATCATGGACGCCTCACCAGAATATAGTTTCTAATTATTACCATAACGGCACCTTCATAAAAACTGTCATGATAATAACATCTTGGTGATGAGACGTTTATTTTTAGTTATTTACACAAAAGGTTTCTGGGGGAACAGCTCTGTGAGAGCTGTTCTTCTGATTCACTCACAAACCAGGAAGTTTGTTCAGTCTTTAACATCTGACCCCAGACAAGAATAAATCACTATGCTCTATATATTCCCCAGTGACAACAGGACAGGGGAGTTTCCCCGATGGAAAAACTGAAATATTTAGGAAGCACAAGAACAACAGATACCAGACTTGAACAAATGTGACTAGACATGATTTTTTTTTTGTCTTGTTCTGTTCTTTCACAGTAATAAATGAGCATTTTGTAATCCATCAAGAATCTGTGCAGATTTTCTCAGTCAGCTGGTTTAAACACGCAGATGTGGAGAAGAGTTAGGTGTTAAAACATGCAGCAAAAAAAATCCAGGGAACACAATCATGTGACCTAATGTATTTCTTTTTTTAACCTATCAAAATGCTGAAGATATCCAGATTGTCTCTATGAGGCTAAAGAGGTAGGCATCAGCAGGAACTGAATCTGAATTAAGTTCATTTAAATTTGAGATGCACCGCTGAACCACTGCAACCAGGACCATTACACACATGATTTGTTGATTGCTCCACGCAGTGAATTTTTATGGTCTTACATAAAACTAAACGGTGCGCCATGAAATTTACTGGTTTCATTAATAATTATAACTTTGATGTGCAATTTCAAAGATCAGTTTTTCAGATTCAAATTCACATCTTTTAATTCATATTGCAGTAGGGTTTCTCAGCCACTCAGCCCAGAGTGTCGACTGGAAGGTAGCCATCTCCTCTGAGGCTGCCAACTGTGGGCTCACAGTCTCTGGCCATGTGGCACCGAGCCTTCGTCGTCTTCTCTGCCAGTGATCAACACACATTCTCCTCACCCGGTGAAAGAGCTGCAAATCCTGTCATTTGTGTTACACCCCCGAACATCTAATCTTGCACCTCCAGCTCGAAAATGCAGAGGTCCAGAGAAATTTCAACTGGTCAAATTTGGCCACGGCAGTGTTAGCCTCTTGTCAAGAGTTTCTGTTTGTGCAGTTAGAGACAAATTGGACAAACTGACTGAGCTATTTTAGCATCAGTGTTGAAACTATTGTGTTGATTGGTCTCTTGTGTGGACAGCTATGGTACCTTTAATCTGCCAAAATCTGTTTCTTATATTAGGATTACCTTCATGAAACTTTATAATCACTAACTGGGTTTTTCTTGTTATTAGGTCCTGTGCGCGTATATCTATGTCTATATCGCTCAAGGTAGATTTATAGAGTATGTATCAATGTATGCTATATGAATTCATGTTGTTGTCAATCTTAAATTTAAAGATACATTGCCATAAAAAAGAAAAAAAAAATCCAACCTCTAATCTTACAGAAGGAAAAAATGAAGTAATTGCAATGCCCTATTTAGAAAAATATAATAAATGTAGAAATATGAAAACAGCCAATTAACATGAAGAAAAGACCAAAAATAACACAAATAAATACAATACGTTCATTAGTCAATGTTGAATAATGGCTTTTAAGAAAAAGAAAGTGTTAATCCCCAGACAATGAGATCCTTCTGATACCTTCATTAAAGACTTCTTCCCTGCACTGTATGCTAATGAGATGTCTTAGTCATATTATTATTTGGAAAGAGAATATTTTAATTTCCTTCCTGAATCTCATGGAGGAGAATGAGAGCATTTTGGATTTTTGTTTGCCAGCCTCACATTTGTCTGTACGGTTGAGCTTAGATCACTAAAATGCTCAGTAACAGAGGAAATAGATAGATAGATAGATAGATAGATAGATAGATAGATAGATAGATAGATAGATAGATAGATAGATAGATAGATAGATAGATAGATAGATAGATAGATATTTGATTTGTAATGAGAATTATTATAATTTAGTTTTTTAAGTAAAATATAATTAAAATATATATATATATATATAAAGTGACTCCTCTATTATTTGGAAAGAGAATATTTTAATTTCCTTCCTGAATCTCATGGAGGAGAATGAGAGCATTTTGGATTTTTGTTTGCCAGCCTCACATTTGTCTGTACGGTTGAGCTTAGATCACTAAAATGCTCAGTAACAGAGGAAATAGATAGATAGATAGATAGATAGATAGATAGATAGATAGATAGATAGATAGAGAGATAGATAGATAGATAGATAGATAGATAGATAGATAGATAGATAGATAGATAGATAGATAGATAGATAGATAGATAGATAGGTAGATAGATATTTGATTTGTAATGAGAATTATTATAATTTAGTTTTTTAAGTAAAATATAATTAAAATATATATATATATATAAAGTGACTCCTCTGTGTCTAAATGCTAGCTGGATCTAAGCCATGAGGACAGACTGTGAAATAAGCAGCCCCCCCCCCCCCCCCCCCTCAAACCGACCCATCCCTCTGGGCTGATGGTATCTCCTTCACTATATCAATTTCACTGTTACTGCCCAAATTTCCAGGCTCTGTGAAATGGTCCAAATGGCGTTACAAATGGTGAGAGATAAAAGGGTTAAACTAATTGCAGTTAGATAGTAATAAAAGTGATTCTTTTCATTCTATGTCTACCACGCAAGGCTGTCTGCACTGTATCCCCAATAATACCCGGGCTGATTAAACTTTTTCCCTCGTCTGTTTCATTATTAAATGAAACATAGCCCTTTAAGACACACTGCTATTGCCTATCTCAGAAGGCAGGGAATTGGACATGCTAATTTTGAATTATCACACTTACAGTAGCACCATGTACTCAAAAGATACATGCCCACAACTATCTCTCCTATTCTCTTGTTAACACATCCTATTGTGTTCTTGGGTTTTTAAATCTATTCCACTGACGAGACGTGACCAATCTAGAGCCATGAATACATATATTTCCTTTCAAACTGCATGATATGCTGACACGGCTTTGATTTTTCCTGAATTTAGATGCTTTTATGTCTTTCTCATCCCAGGTTTTTGCTTGGAGTAGTCAGTCAAATGTCAGAGATAATATTGGAAACGATAGCTGTCATCAAACTGTGCTCATCAATGATTCAGACTACAACTACAAAGAAGAGGAAACAGAACAACAAGCTGTGTGGCCCACAGCTCATAATTTACTTTGTGACAACTCTGTTTCTGCTCAGGGGCTTCTGATACATCCTGCAGAAATGCAGTTACAGTGCCGCTCATTCAAACCATTGCATATGGATGCATGACTGCCAAAAAGTTGTCAAGCTCCCTTACATAAAAATATATTCAAAGCGTTTTTGGAAAACTCACATTTCTGAATCTGGATTTTCAACCAGATGTTAGTGGCAGGAGGTGCAGCAGGTCTTTGGACAAACAAAGCCTAAACAACCTGTGTGGCACACTGTGCAGGAGCTGTCAGTATTTATGTAATGCTGGGCAAAAACCCATTATGTCAAAACTCATTTCCTGCACAAGAAAACTAAACAGCACCCGTCTAAAGAGGAAAGAGAAAATGGTGAATATTGCACTTTGAAAAATCGATTCAGCTTCCTGGACCTCCGTTGAGTAATGAGCTTGATAGAGACGCGGCTGGGTGCTGTTTAGATAACATACAGGTAGTACACTGTGTCTGTATAGCACTCATTAGTGTGGGTGATAACAGACTGTTGAGAAGACAAAATATTACATATAACCACTGAGTTTGCTGTGCACAGCTGAGCCAAAGCAGCCTCCTTCCTCTTGATTATTATTTCAACCTTTTAATGTAATGTTATATTGGATTAAACATTTTTTCTTTCTTTTTTTTTTCCGGTGTAATCAGAGTATTTAGGCCAAGCATTGCACTCTTCTGAAAATAGACGACGTTGAACTTTGTATCCAGTCTCCAGTCCCACAACAAAGAGGCTGTCACATCGTAGACATCTCAGGAACTTACCCACCTCAAATAAACTTTTCGATAGTTCCCCAAACAGAACTAATGACCTTGAAAGGAGAGCAAATTAGCAAACATACAGAGCCATCTGTGTGCCCCGCAGGCAGGCGAATTATTCCGTCTTTGCCAAGGTAGTGTAATGAAGCTCGTACATTTTACATGCAAATCTCTGCCTAATCTTACTCCTCTCCCTGCCAATGTCTCCACCAAATAAATATATAAAACCCAATTATGATTTAATTAATAGAAATCTACCGTTCCGTGGAATTGCTACTTTGGCTGGGTCGACTCTGGGACTTCAGCATATTAGTTGCACCGTTAAACCACTCTAGTATGTGACTTCATGGTGAAGCCTCATCAGCTCCTGCTCTTCAAACAGGCCCCCCGGGCAGAAGAGCAGGCATCCTGAGGTCTAAGCACCACAAACCCACCGACCCTTACAATCGCAGTAAGACAAACCGCTGGGTTGCTGCTGTCACTCTTGCTCCACCCTCCTCTCCTTCTTTCTCTCTACTGCACATGTACAAAAAGATGTTTGAAGTCACAGTCCCAACAGTGACCTCAGGAGAGCTCTTTTTTTCTGCATCACTTTGCGTGTGGGCCTCCATGTGTGTCTGTCCTCTCATTCTCTGTCAGGATGAAAAAGCGGACATGCTTCATTAGCCTCTCAATGGCAAGGTGTTATTAGAGCAGCCAAATTCGCAGACACTTTTTTCCCCTACCACACAGAGGACAGCAGAGCCACACACTCAGGTGTATACATGCACAACATTGCTTTTACATCCAGAGCCGCTGAGCTCCATTGAAGCTAGCTACCACTCAGGCTGTCTATTTCAATCAGCATGACTCATTCACTCAATCAGCTGGCAGATAGGCAGCTCCTCTAGACCTCTTAGTTTCCACCTTTTATGAGTCAATCAGTCATTCGTCCCTGGCCTAATTACTCAACGACATAAATGTGACTCTGATGAACCCTGGTTTCTTTTTGCTTCACAGCTCGTACACATATACACTGTAGGTGATATTTACACAAAGAAAAGCGTCAAGCTCACACATAAAGGAAGAATATGCCCTGTGCAGGAGCTCATAAAAGCACACATCTGCACGCAGTTTATCCTGCTCTGTTCTCTGGAAGTCATCCACTAAGTGCCCTGGATCTGGCTGCTCCTGTGTCCCCGCTGATAGGAGGCCAAACACAAGCTTAGCACTGCAGAGCTGGCCTCTGACACGCCAGTCAAGTGTCTGCCCATACAAGGACATGTCTTTGTACCTTGTTCCCCTGTCCTGTCCTGTCCTGTCCTCCACCCTGCTCTGGCTTGACCTGCAGACCCTCTAACCTGCAGCCTAAATGACTGGATTTCCCTGCTGGCTGCGCGGCTGAATGACACCCAGAGAACAAAGTAAACTGCACTAAAGGAAAGCTCTGTTGCCTCCCCGTGATATCTTTAGTTTCTATCACTCAGAGATGCTTTAAATCTGACTCTTTTTGTTGGAGGATGGGATTCTTTTCAGTCATACAGCATAAGCTTTGACTTAAGATAGACTCATGTGCTGCTCTTGATATCTGCTCCTGTCTCCTCTGGTAAACAGCATGTCGACAGTAAGACAAAGACTCACACTCTTCTTCTTCCTTTTGTCTCACTCTGAATTTTCTCCCTCTTTGACAGTGTCTGTCATCCCCTCGCAGCTTTCTCTTCATCGTGTTTTCCCTCTTTAACTCTCACTAGGTGTCTAACCTGCCTTTCATTTTCCCTTTCCGTCTGCTCGTTTCTACTTTTTCTTTTTCCTCAGTCTCAAGTTAAAGGATCCAATGACTGATTCAGAGTGATTTTTCCCGGGACTGTGGGGATCTCAGAGCAGCTATCAGGACCTTTCAATCTCTCCACTGTGGAGAGCGATAGCAGGATCCTAATGGGCCTGTTCTATCAGCGAGCGGCTGGTCCCTGCTCTGGAAGGAGACAAGGAGAAAGAGAGCTAGACAGAGAAAGAAAGAGATCGTGTGTGTGTGTGTGTGTTTGTGTGTGTGTGTGAGACTGATCATTCTGACGCCTCCATCTGATAGCGCTGGAGAGGTCCCCTGTCAAATGATACAGCACAGGCTCCTGTCTTTCTCTGTTTCTCTTTCTGTGTTTCCCTCTCTGCTCAGTTCTTTCTTCTTCTTTTCAGCGTGTATGCAATATTTTCCATCCTCCAATGTGGATATTGTTTCTCCTGATGTCTATTTTTCTTTCTCCTCTGTTCCTTACTCCTGAGTCTTTGAAGGAAATTCAGCTGCACAGACATCATAATCAGCAATAGGACATATTAATTAGTTTTGATTCAACATTTCTCGAGAGTACAAATATGGAATTATGACAACAAAAAAACTTAAAGTGGTAGCCGTCATACTCCCTTATTTAAAATGATATTTCCTCTCGTTTTAAGTGTAATGCTGTACATTTCAAATTTTATAAATATGCTGTCTGTATCCCCTCCTCAGCAGAGACAGCTACTTATCCCCCATAAACACCTTCCACCCACTCTCTCTGTTCTCACTTTGCAGCAGTTATTAGGAGCTAATAGATTTGCAGTGTTGCCATTCGGTGATCCAATTACTAGGATCTCCATTAGCAATTAACTTCTAGCTAAAAATAACAATAATGCCAATTACATGCACACTTAATCACATAATCAGCATATTCTGTCACTACACAGTTATTGTGATTACCTCTATGTTTCATGAATTGCCTTGCCAGAGGGACGAGAGCACACATCAATGACAATTTTGATTACATGAGAATTACAAATGCAACATCGTGTGCTGGGATAATGAGTGGGCCAGAGAGGCCATTCTCTGGTTCCTAAATTGATTTTTGTGGATGACAAAAGAAGACGGGGTGCGGGTTTTGTAAGTGGATGGACTGTAAATTAATTGTGGGCACTAAGCTGACAAATGTTCACAGACAATCAAGCAATATTTTCATATTTGTATGATTTGGGTTAGCTACTCACATTCCCAGTCTGTTCAGAAAATGTGACTGTATTCTTGCCAGAATTTAGGATACAATGTGGATGGAGGAATAACGTCCAGATTTTACAAGAAGCATCACAAAGCTCCACTTGCTGTTATATCATGAAGGCACAGGAGTAAAATGAAAAGAAAAACAATTTTAAAAGAATCAGTGAATTAATCTACAAACAGAGTGATAGAAGGACAAAAGTCAGAACGATGAAGTAGATTCTGAAAATCTGTCAAGCTGCCCTGAATGGGCACGAGTCTTAAATGAATTTTTCTGTTTTTTTAACCCGAGTTGTATGAGTTACATGTCATTCGTAACTGTAATAGCCACAACCGCTTTGCCCCTTAACCCCTCAACACACAACACTGTCACAAAGAGTGGGTGTGACACTTGTATTCACAATCACTGAAGGAGTGCAGTGACCAAGCGGCAGCATCCGGCTTAGAAAAATGAAGCCTACGTAGAAGTGCCAAAGTTGCTGTTCATCGAGAATCCGCATGAGGCTGGCTGCAGAAAGACCAGAAACCATGTACACACCAAGCAAAAAAACAGAATTTCACAACGCTGAAAAACACTATTTACAGCCTGGTTGAAAAAACAGCTTGGGTCTGAGTCGCTAATTTCTCTTTCAGGACACACTGTACGAGAGTGAATTTTTTCGGACTCTGCGGGTTAGAATAAACTAGGGTCATCTGATTGTCCAATCAGAGACACAGGGCAGCTCACATGACTGTTGAAAGGAAGCTCAAAGCCAGGATCATTCCCAGTGCTGCTGCATTCGCAGATTGGCTTCATTGCTCCACATCAGGAACACACAGGTGACGTTGTGGAGACCATGTCTATATTTTATACCAGGGTTCTCCAACTCCTACCCTGGAGGGCCGAGAGGCTGCAGGTTTTCTTTCCAACCAAAAACTCCACCAGCTGATTTCACTGATTACCCCACCTTCAAGCTGAGAGCAGGGATTAATCAGTGAAATCAGCTGGTGGAGTTTTTGGTTGGAAAGAAAACCTGCAGCCTCTCGGCCCTCCAGGGTAGGAGTTGGAGAACCCTGTTTTATACAGTCTAGGGCTGTGGCTCAGAAACTTAAATCGTGAAATCTAACTTAAACTTTATTTATAACAAACCTCAACTTTCTTATTACAAAGGACACATAATGTAAAAATGTATGTATATAAATATAATCTTTCTCCTCTAATTATTTTCTCCACACCCCTGACCCTGACAATCTTTTGTACCTATTCATGTAAGAATTTAGCTTTAAGTCTGTCTGTGGGGCATTTTTTTCTTTGGTAGGAAGGACAAATGAAGAGGGGGGAAAAAAAAACATGGGGAGTATAAAGTGAGTGAGGACATGCAGAACCATCTAGTCTCCCAAAGTGTCTCCACAGATAGGAAGATCTGATTTTATCTGTCAGAACTCAACTTCAGAAAAAGAAATACAGAAGTTTGTGTTTGGTTAAACCCCTCACAAGAAGGGCACATTAAGTGTGTGTCAGTAAAAACACACATGACAGTCCTGCTGTTGGGGAAACTCATAAAGAAATTAATGTATATTAATAATAATTATACTTAATTACGGTAAAATAAACAAAATACTAAAAGTGGAAACTGAAGAAGTCTGATTAAGAAAACAAAAATAGTTCAAGGGAAATTAAAGAAGCTCTGTTTGTTTAAATTTTGATACTGATAGTATCTAACTCACTAGCAGAGCTATGGGATGTTCCAGCTTTCTTTGTACCCTTTTTTTGCATATTTTAACTGGATATGCCCCAGAGATTGGTTTGATATTACTATTCTGGTCCAACGAGGGACTTTCCCTGTCCACTTCCCCACAGTTTATGACCATGTGCTGAAGCCTTGTATTGGAGCACAAGCTGGACACGAAGGAGACTGCTGGTGGTCTTTTAAAGTGCTCAGATAAAGCCAAGTCTGAAGCTCTGACTTACTGATAAAAGGAGAGCTGCTGCTGCAGCTCTGATAAAACATGCATATGTCCTTATTTGTCCTAAGCTCTGCTGTTGACCTATTGACCTTTTGTTTGTGACATTTGTCATAGTTAACAGCATGCATTGTGAACGTTACTTGTCAATAAGTCCTTTCCACCGCCTGTGTGGGCATGCCCATCCCCCACTATCACATACCAACAATCACACACAGGGGACATCCAGTTATGATGCCTTTTATGGGATTAGAAGGAAGCTGGATGGATGGATGGGCAAATAAACTTCAGATTAAATACCTCAGTGATTTTCAAACACAATGATGCTTGTTGCTGAATGTGTTTGTGTTGCATGGCGCTATTTTGCTGGGCAGGGTGTGAAGTTTTAAGGGCATTTGCTTGTAGATGTGAGTACATCTGTCCGGAAAGTGTCTCTCTCCATGTGTCAGCAGCAGCCATGCAGGCCCCCCTGTGGGGATTCTGGCCGTGAGCCTGGTGTGTCTACATGGTGTCTGGTGTCTGCACTAATGACCAACAGGTGTGTTCTATTGTTAGTGCCTGCTGCGTACTGTATTGGATAGGAGAGCACAACCATACACGGCTGCAAGCATCTATGCAATTATGTGTTCGGGCGCCTGTTAGCAGAAATCCCATCCACTTTTCTTTTCTTTCTACTCCTTGCCTCATCAGGACTGTGTGATCACACGAAAGCAGGCGCCATGTCTGTCGCTGTTTTGGCCTCTTACTCATCCCTGCCCTGAGATCAAAAGATGCTTAACCAGGACTAAATTGTTTTTGCTGCCTCAGTGTGGCTCTTTGATTAAGTTTTAGCTTTAGACACCATGTGTGGGGTGATCATGACAGATACAAGCCTTCAAGAAGCCACATGGGTAAACTTTAGAGAATGTGTATCATCTGCTGTTGAAATGAGGAGGTGTGGGGAAAAGCATTCCTGGTGGCAGGGTTTGAATTCCTTTACCCCAAGCCTGTCTGATGGTTGCATCTGTTCCTGAGGTCAAACTGTTTTTAGGGCATGAAGGAATGCAAAGTTATGCACAGATCTACAATAAACACATGTACAAAGGAAGAATATACATCCTCCCTCAGTGATATAAAACAAATTTACCCTTTGTTTGAAGAACAAGTCCATTCATAGACACTTTCTTATAACAAACAAGCAGCACTCATGCGTTTTATTTCACTGCATAAACCGTCAACGCTCAAATTATCGTGCCCTTTTTCTGTGTAATTACCCTGTGATACCAGACGATTACGCAAATATACTGTTTTTTAAAAGTGTTTTCTCCTTTTTTCTCCTTTTTTCTTTTTTATATATATAATGTGGGAAAGTATGCTTTGTTCATGAGCCATTAGAGCCACTGGGTGTACCGTGGTCAGGGCCAGAGAACCAGGTCAGGAAAGTGGGATGTAAGAAGGAAGCAGACACTGTCGGAGTAGATGAGGTGGCAGTGGGCTGGAAGCTAGTATGAGAGGAAAGAGCAGAGGTGGAGGCTGCATGATGGCGCTGTATTGGGTGATTTAAGGTGGTGTGGTATGGTGGCAACATCAAAAAGGACAGAGGGAGGGAGTTTGTCTGTGTACAACTCTGTCTGTAGTATAGTCTGGCCCTCTGCTCCAGTCAGTGTTTCTCCCTCCTTCTCTCTCATCAGTGACATGTGCTGTCTGCTTCGGACACACTCCATCATTCAAAGTGGAGTTTATTAATAGGCTCTGAGCAAACAGAGTCAAGTCTAAAAGTTTCCAAAGGGCTGTGCCACAGGCTAGAATTTCATAATGGGATAATAACATGTATGGATTATTACACATCCTCTTTATTTATCTGCAATTATATTAGTCTCAGCTAAGAGATGTCACTCTTTGTGAGTGGCAGCTTGCAGAACGCATGCATTGTCAGTGTGGAAACTTGTTGCTGCAGAGAGCTGAGCACTTGTCATGATTCAGGTTTTTATAGTAAGAAGAAAAGGAGTTGTTTGAAATGCCTCTAATGAGGTAGAAGCATTTGTTGTGGCTATTAGAACTCAATCACCTTATCTAATGTACTCTGAAATCAGCACTGGCGCTAAGCTGGGAAAGCTTAAACAAGAAAGAAAAAAACTTTCAAAGCTTCCACAAGAATCAGAAGAATTTCCTATTTGCAAGAAAACAGTAGGTCTGCTTCACTTTGTATAATTTGGGGTTTTGGCTCGTAAATAATCTGCAAGCTCAGGCTTCAGATAAAAGACCTTGTCATGCATGCATCACTCTGAGAGTATGGTGTTATAAAGTAATAGCAGTTATTAGGTCTGCGTCATTAGAAATCCCAGTCATTCAATGCCTTCCATTGTTATAAGATATGAAGAAATATGATCTGAATAAAATGTCTGAAGCACCTGTGGCAGAGGGAAAGTGCTTTCAGGCAAAGTTTATTTTCATTCAGCTCCACTTTCTTAATGACTATAGTCATCAAAGAACAGGTCAAAGAGGAGGTGGAAGAGATAGAAAAATAAAGGAAGGTAGACGGAGCAGTTTCAGACAGACTGTTCCAGACAAGAAGGCGCTCCATCATCATGTCAAACCCACAGTCAAAAACACTCCAAGCATCAAAGGCGACTGTTTACATCTGCAAAAAGCCAAACGTATTGTTAAGTCTCTTCCTTTGACCCTGATCTTGATCTATGCCACAGAATGAAGGCGGCAGACCACTCTGTCCTCAGCCACCACCGGGCTGACCACTGCCCCCACCCACTCAAGCTAGACTATCCCGTGAGAGCTGGCTGGATGACTGAGCGTGTGAGACCCAGGGGAGGCCGACCACTCCCTAGTGAGAATCATAGGCTGGGTCCCGGGACTGAGATGACTATAATGAATCCAGTTTGGACTTCAGGTTCTCTCTGCAAACAATGACTCTGATGCCCCCAGTGAGCGGTGTTGTGAAACTAGAATCGTAATGAGCTTTCAACTACCCTCTAAAACAGTCTGGGTGCATGTCATATATGCACAGTAAATATGATGCGTGGACGTAGCCTCTGTGACGCATCCGATCTATTTCTGAAGGAGAGATTGAAACCTTTTGTCATGTGGTGCCATATTGGAAATGCTGGACTCATGTTAACTCTGGAGTTGAGATGTGCTTTGAGCCCCTTCACTAACAGCTACAGCATGCCTGCTGGTCAGTCAGGTCAGCAGTGCCTTCGATTGGGAGAACTTGTAATCTTAATGTCTTTTAAATCATTGGGTTATTAGAAACTTCACCCCTGAACAGTGCATGCAATCAGAAAAATTTGCTATTCAGACTGAAGCCATTTTTGTACCAGGCTGTAAACCTTTGATATAACCATCAGGTATATTTTGGTTTGGTGTGTTTGTGGTTTCTGGTACTTATGGTACATGGTTTACAACATGTGTAAGATAAAATCCTCATACAACAAGACTACATTGTAATCACAGTTTGTTTCACACAAAGCTTGAAGTGTATTTTAAACATTTTATTATTACCTCCGCTAACGGGGTAAGGTTTTTGGGAGAGTTTGTCTGTGAACAACACAACTCAAAAACTAACCAACGGATCTTGATTAAATATTCTGGAAATGTTCAACATGGGATAAGGGAGGCATGATTAAATTTTGGAGGTGATCTGGATCACCGTCTGGATCCAGGATTTTTTTTTAAAGATTCCTTATCATTGTGAGATAGGGCCGTTTTCACCATATGTGTATATAACGCCACAATAAATGGTCGGATTGCTTCGCAAAACAATACAAGACAAGGTCACCATAAGTTCTGACAGATGTAAAAGTACGATCCAGATCCTGCCAATAATCTGGATACAAAGATCCTAAATATGTACTGGGTCATCATCATTTTCAACACTGTCAGTTAACATATTATCGTACAAACCTGCAACTAATATCAAATTGTAGCAGACAGTCACCTGAAAGGGAGTATAACATTAAAGTAGGACTAAAGTGTTGCGTGACAATCACAATATGCTTGGTGGAAGTTTGAGCTCTTTGAGTTATTTTGTAGTTTTGTTTTTTTGTAATCTTTTTAGTAAAGCCTCTGTGTCACTTGAGATCTACAGTAAAACTGAGACTCACCAAAAACCCATAAACATGTACATAATGTAACGTGTATGTAATAAACCAGTTGAACTGTTAACAGAAAAAAACAAAAAAAAGTTTTACTGGGAGTCATTCATCATCAACTGCTGGCTAATCCTTGAAAAGATTCACTATCAACACCAAGCCATACCCCTGCCAGATACTAGCATGTAGGTTAATAAGTTTTTTTTTTTTTGATAACCCAAACTGGGATTATGATTAGTATAGGGAGTAATAAACACCATTAAAACTTTCAGTGTTCCCTATGGATAGAAATTGGTTTTGCACTTTCCTCTCAGGTTTATTAAAGTCTTTGCTTTACAGAGTGTTAAAGCCAAGACATGGAAACACAAGCCACATTGTTCAGCAGGCTCTAGGTTTCCTGAAAACATTCACATGATAACCTGCAATTATTGCTGTCAAAAGATCTTGAAAGTGACTGGGACAATGATACAAACGTAACAGCCTTAAAGGTTAGTTTTGGCTTGGTTGTGCTGTAGTTTGTGGTTCACAGTCAGGTTGCAGACATTGTGGGTTATTAATCTAAATATACATATGACCCAAACCTTACTGATGTTCATTCAGAGAGAAGAAAACGTCCTTTTTTAATCTACATGTGTCTATTTTGAAATTCTGTCTTTTATGGCAGTCTTTTGGTTTAAGGAGCATAATGAGACCCCAGCTTCCTATATGGGAACACACTGTATATATATACCTCAGTGTTTAAAAAAGTCAGCAAATTTGAAGGCTGGCTGAGTGTCCTTTGAGTTGAGAGTTTATTGTCGACAGCAGGCCAGCAAACACGAGTGAGGTTTTGCTTCTTTTTTTCCCTTTTTTTTTTTCAAAAACGGGGGCAAGAAGCTCTGTCGATGTCTGACCGCAGGAATCTGGCTATCCAGGCCGGCTTCTCTAATGTGGCCCGCCACCACAACCTCATGCATTCCAGAGCGCACAAACATGTTGACCAAACGGGACTCATCAATCCAGATTGTTCCAGCACCCAGCTCTTAAACATCCACACTGTTTTTCACTTGTTCCCTTTCACCAAACCACCTGCCCATCCAGCCAATGTGGTTCTCATTAAGCTGACATCATTCTCCACACCAGATTTCCTTGAGCAATCCTTCATTATTTTTGTGTAAATGTTTACAGGCATAGGCCTATAATTTGAGACCTAAATAAAAGTATGTATAAAATCCAGATTTTAAAAGCAGGAATAATTTGTTTTAATAATGTGATGATCTTTAAAAGCTGCTGTGGTTATTCACTTTAACTTATCCTTTCTTTACTTTTCAACCTTTTGTTTAGATGAACTCAAACACCAGCCATCTCAAGCATTGTCAGACCAATTACAACCCGCGTGCAGATGATAGTTTGCACTACAACTAACTGAAATATGTCAGCAATGATGCTGATTAAGGTTGCTTGATAGGGTCAGCCTTCCACTAACAGAGAACGTCAAGATCCTGTGATGACTCTCACATCAGGGTGTCTGCGTTTCACCATTCCTATTCTTCTTCCAATTTGATAGCTAATCAATGAGCGGCCTGGAGGAGGACCAGCTGAGTTCAGACAAAAGGATCCTAATTGAATCTGACAATAATTTTCACATATTTCTCTTGCTCTGTCTCAGATGCCATTAGCGACATCACTGTGATAATAGTTGCCATGACAGCATGAGCAATGCTCATTAATGACCTGGCTGGTGGTAATGTTCTCGGCCACATTTCCCTTTCCTCCTTCTCTTTTTGCTTTTGTCCTCCTTTAAAGATAAGGCAAAGGCTTTTCATCTCATACACACTCTGAAAAAGCAGTACTTAAATCAAGCAATCACACTGAGAGTGATTAATAAACCTTTCCTTGATTTCGTTTTTTTTTTTTTTAATAATTGGATGTTTTGTTATTATTATTTTTTTAGGCCATTGCTACTTTCTGGAGCTAACATAAGGGAAAGTGTAAGTGTGTCTTCAGACGCTGTAAAATTTCCTTAAACAAGGGGTCTGGGGAGGGTTTTTGCTGTTGATATAATCAGCCAACCACAGTCTCCACAGCAAAGTGGCTCATGCGGACAACAGCCTCCTTAAGGATGCTATTCTTACGCTCCGAGCACAACAGAGCAAAGTCGACGCAAAACAAACATCTGTTGTGGACAGGGCTGTGTTTTCAGTGTGGTCATGAGCCGCTTAACAAGAACAGTGGACAATTTCCCAAGAGGCTCAGAAGGACAAACACCTCCTCTTTTTTACTGGGGACAAACGTTTCTGGAAGGGCCTGCGTCCGTCTGCGCTTGCTGTAAACACAAGGGTGTCAGGAACCAATGTCACATGCGACTGGTGGGGGACTTCCGGCATTGAGGGCCAAGAAGGCAACCACAGAGGCACTTTGTGGAAGGAAGCAAACAGCTGTACTCAGACACACAAACATGCACACTTGCACGTACAGTACGTGCAAACGCACAAACAAGTAGACACACATGCAAACTTTCTTTGTGCATGGCATATGATCAAAACTGTACCAGATAGAAAGGATACACCAAGGTAAACAATTGCATGGATTTTCAGTTAAGCATCAGTGCTATTGGAGTGAGTAACTATGCTGCCAGCAAAAAGCAAAAACATGAGCTGAATTGAGGAAGTGAGAATGTCTGGCTTTGCCTGTATGTCCTTAAGACAACTCAGCTTTTGGAGACAGAAACTTTACAACCAAAATCAACACCCTGGAAACAACAAAAATTTTAAAAAAAAAAGAAAAAAATTTTTTTAAAGAAGCAGTGCATGTGCAGAATTTATAACACTGATACCAGCACATGTTATTCTGCAAGGATTAATGATTTTTTTTTTAAAAAAACTACTTGGTTTATGCAGTTTAGATCTATGTGTTATCACAGATATTATACTTTCTTCTTCTTATAGAGTATGCACACAATTGCAGGAAGTGGCACTTAAAAGTATTTAAAGATCAGACTCCTCTATCCACTCTTTAAATGCTAGTGTCAATACTGGCAACCTTGGAGCAAGTACTTTTAATAGAGAGCCTCAGAAAAGAGAGATGCAAACCAAAGAGGATAGGAGGTCTCTTATTGCTTGAGTGGATGCACGTTTGAACCCCTTTGTAAGGCAAGAGAAAGAAATGAAAAACATTTTGAAGTTGGCTGACAGATTCCATTGGTCCTGAGGCTGTTCGACGTGCTGCATCCCAGCAAATTAAGGTTAAGGCAAGGTAGACGGAGTCTATCAGAGCTTGACTCTGCCTCATCACATGGAACGAGCAGCTGCAGGGCATCCCTTGTCTCGGTCTTGTCATTGCACACATGCATTCATGTACTTGTGCAGCCACACAGTCATCCACATATGCAGGCACACAGTATACACACACACACGCACGCACGCACGCACGCACACACATACACACATTTCTACACATACTCAATTCAGATTTTGTGTGCTTTGCATTTGCAAACGTCTTGCGCAGTAGACGTTTCGACAATGAAATCAGCATTACTCATGCTATTTCCCATGTTCAGGACGTATAACTAGAGAAATATAAAAAACAAGGGACATGTAAAGTATGAATAGTGAATGCTGATAATTCATAAATGCCCCTGACACAGTATAATAATCACACGATTTCATACCCTTTTTCACGTAAAGTTTGTTAAAACACAAGTGTTTTTTCACAGGGATTTGAAAATAAGTATGTATTTCTTACTGCTCATGGTAGTGCCGACAGTTACACCAATAATAATAATAATAATAATAATGATTATGATAATAATAACAACAACTTGACCCGTTATTATTTTGCAAACATGCAGTATGCAGAAACACACACAGACGTTTAAGAGCCAGGCTGGCCGCCGCAGTGTCTGCTCGTCTCAGGAAGTGTTTCAACACTTGTGTCTGACGGAGCAGCTGGACAGACAGCCAGGACTGAGAGAGGGGGTTTCCAACACACTCAGAGCTTCCAAACACTTTCAGGATCAGATTGAAAACTAGTCAGTCTGTCAGACAAACAAACAGACAGACAGGCACGCACCCACTGCCCACCCCACCACCATCCTCACCGCTACGAAGAACACGCTTCCTCTTTCTGTGCTGGATTTAACACCTTAAACACCAAGAAGTACACCACAGTCACCCTCACAGAGAAGCCACCATACCAACCAAAGAATTTAGTGTAGTTACTTAAAGAAATTATGATGATAGATCTTAATATTTATTGAAGTGGCAAACTGCATGCTAATGTTGTGTTGACTAATGTTTAAGTTTAGCTAAAGGGTGTTTTTTTTCTTGTCTGCTTACAGTGCTCAGACTTCTCTGCTGTAACTGTACGAAACATGATGACAGAATGAGGGCGAGAGTGGAGGAGAGGTTTACTCTGCTGTAATTACATAATATTTTGTTTATGAATGAAGATGCACCCTTTTACATGTTGTAAGAATAGCTGGTTGATGCTGAAATTTGTTGTTTTAAGGGTAAACAGACTATTTGGGGCCTAAAACTGCTGACCAGAGGAAAAAGTTGCAAAGGGTTGCATTACTTGAACTGAAGAAACTAAAGGTATCCAAGAGTCAATGTGTTTTCAATTTTTTTCCCCCAAGCATTAAAATGTCTAATGCAGTATTTCACAGGTAGTAGCTTAGACCATAAAATGTATATTGAGTGGACAGTGTGGCTCTGCCATTTACCATTGTATGGTTTTGAAGCCAAAATACCCCTGTCTCAGGCGCAGCCATTGTAGTAGTTTGCAGCCAGAGTCTGCACAGTAGAGACAATGAGGGATTCTGGGAGAATTTGAGTGGAGCCGGGTGACAAAAATAATATTTTCTTTTTTCTTTCGAGAGTCTAATCACTTCTTGACT
Source organism: Halichoeres trimaculatus (assembly GCF_033239565.1). Classification (NCBI taxonomy): domain Eukaryota; kingdom Metazoa; phylum Chordata; class Actinopteri; order Labriformes; family Labridae; genus Halichoeres; species Halichoeres trimaculatus. Next base: position 26,092,473 of record NW_027437183.1, read on the forward strand.
CTACCTCCCGACACATTTTACAGTCCCCGAAAAAAATACACGAGAATGGCATCTGTCAATCATCGTTAAACGTTACATAAAGCCTTGTTTGTAACCTCGTATAACTAATGAAAACAAAACTTTCAGGAAAAAAAAGAGGACTTGAATACAAGACAGCCAAATAATATCTTCAAATCACCACAACATTTGGACGTGAGAAACATTTCTACGAGGTGTAATCATTTTTTAAAGTTTGACCACAGCCCATCTGGAATGGCTGGAAAGCTGGATTTTTTAACCTATACTGCAGCCAGTCACCAGGGGGAGCATTTTTTTGTGCAGACCTCACTTCAAGCCGAGCAAGCGGACGTCCATTTTTTTTTTTTTTTTTACAGTCTATGGCTTAGACTTAAAGTACTTTGGAGATATTTCAGTTCAGTTTGACATGAAGTGCATCCCACATTTGACTTTAAAGCACAATGCATCAAAGAAAAAGAGAGCACATCAGCCCAGTACTGGCTTCACTCCACTGGCTGCCTGTGACTTTTTGAGTTGATTTTAAAATTCTTATGTTTGTTTTTAAATGTTTAAATGGTCTTGCCCCGCCTTACCTCTCTGAGCTTCTTCAGCCCTACTCACCCTCTCGGTCCCTCAGGTCAGCCGACCAGCTGCTCCTGCAGGTACCGAGGTCCAGGAAGAAGCTCAGAGGGGACAGGGCCTTCTCTAATGTTGCTCCCCGATTGTGGAACAGTCTTCCCCTGCACATTAGAGAGGCCCCTTCACTGTCCACTTTTAAAACACGTCTTGAAACCCATTTTTATTCTTTGGCTTTTAACTCCAGCGAGACTTAGTTTCTTTGCCTGGTCTTATTTCTCTTTTATTTTCTTTTATTCCCTTTTACTTGCTTTTTATCTGCTTTTTATTGTTTTTACAATGTTTTTCTTTTATTTGTCTGTTTTTACTTGTACAGCACTTTGTCTACAGCTGTGGTTGTTTTTAAAAGTGCTCTATAAATAAAGCTGGTATGGTATGGTATGGTAAAGCAGCAGCAAGAAGACACAGCAGTGACCAATCTACTGTGTGCTGGGAGGGACAAAAAAAAAATAAAAAAAGCAATTGCAAAAATTCCAAAAAATATATTTTCTTTACACTGTTATCGCTGTGTGACTAATGTGTTTAAAGCAACAACTATAACAAAACACATTCCATTACTTACTTGTGTTTTGTTTATCAATGTACTGGCTGCTTGTATTTAGTGACGATCAAAATTTTATTCAAGGGAAGTGTTATTTCTGGTATTGCTTCTAATGTTTTAATTATTCCATCTTCATTTTCTTATTTTAATTTGCTTCAATATTAATGTCTTCAAATAAAAGGTTGCAAGGCGGTTTTGGACTTGACTTGAGTAAAACAATGCAACCATTTTAACTTTCATCTAAGGCATTTCCTCCCCTGCTTTTACAGTTATGTCCAAATCGATACCACGCTGGCAAAACTATGAACTTCTTTAAGTCTGAGTAAACGGAGCAGGCCAACAAGTCTAACAAAAGGTATTCACAGAGAGTACACACACCCGTTTTACTGTCTTTTGTCTAAAGTGGGTAAATTAAATATCAGGCCCAGGACAAGAGCTGCACAGTCAGTTAATTATGTCTAATAAATCTTGGTCCAAATTGCCCTCCAGGGGTGGAAACGGCTGCCGGGGAATGGAGGAACCGAAGTGGCACTTTGGTATTTGTTATTCTACCTTTAACAGATTACGCACGCTGACTTGTCATCCCTCATCCAGCGGGCAAAGCGAAGTGAAGGGAGAATGTCAACATGCCGTCGGTCACTGCTTCTGTTTACCTCGCTGTAGCCCGGGGACAACACACGCTAATCAGCATCCAGCAAAATGCTCTGTAATTGGCCATGTTTACTCAGATTTAGCATGATTGCATGCCTGATTGGATTGTCGTGTCCCATTTGAGGAAAATGGGTCCCCCTCTTATTGTCTTGAGCTTGTGTGGGTCTGTGGGGATGTGTGTATATGAACTTATGTTTTAGGCAGGACTGAAGTGCAATGCAGAGTATAAGGTCTCAGTTAAGGCGGTCAAAAGTTTTTCCATCACAACCTCTTTAGTTGCATGGAGATGTTTTACCGTCAACTCCTCAGAGATGGTCAGTAAAAATAACTGATATTGAGATTTGAGGTTCTTCATTTCCTTTAACTCAACTTTGCAACATTTTTTTATACCGGACACTGACGAATATCTTCAACATGTTCCTCTTTCTTCTTTTATTAGCAGCACATCAGTGGAACTTCATGCAAATATGTTATGCTGACCACAGAAATGTGTCAAAAATAAAAAAGAAGAAGACGAAGAAATATTCCCTCTTTAGTATGGTGAGGTTTAAGCCCCCCCATATGCAGATGATGTGGGCTCTGAGGTCTGTCCCTTGCAGTGGGTTCCCAGAACACTCAGCTCTTTGTGCAACAGTTTGTAAAATGAAACTTGATAAATGTTCACCATATACAGTGGATCGTTGGTGTCCAGGTTTGGAGTCCAAATTCTGTTGAGAGATAGGTATGTGCTATGTTTAAGTGAAGAAAATGAAGCTGTGGATTATGTTCAGTATCAAAAACTTAAGAGTTTGGTGCAGCGTGCAGTAAGCTGTCATCCTGACATGCAACAGGATTACGCTGTGAAATGGGGAATTTCTCCTAAGCAAACCCGCAGTACATGAGAGAAAATGAGAAACTACTTTTTAGAGGAAATTTAACGCTCAAGTTAACTTTCTGCAAAATCAACGAGGCCCTTGTGTGAAATCACATCTTCAAATAGTGTCAACAGTAAACCCTCCTCTGGGATCAAACTCAGGATAAGCTAACTGCTGGTCTCAAATCACCAACAGAAAGCAGGAGCACCACATCTCCGGAGAATCTCAAACTTATTGGTTCACTTGGGGTTCTGAATGTTTTCCTCCTAACACCCTGTTTTTAGCCAAACGGATATGTGCCTTCAGGGTATTTTTCTACTGTCTGTTAACGCTACATTTGAGAAATGTCTGAGTGAAAACAACTTGAACTGCACCTTTCCAGAGGCTGTCCAATGTTTGAATTGGGAGCTATGAAGGGGGGATAGGTGGGGTAGAACTCAGATGGGATTTTGCCATGAGGTAAACTGGCAACAAACCAATGATGGAGAAATGTCATTGATATGATTTAGAGGTTGGTTTTAGGGGTGCAGTGAGTAACCCAGACAGATTCTTACAGATCTTGAGAGGGACATAACTGCAGCGGCTCTGAACCAAGAGAGCTCAAAATCGGATCAATGAGTAACTTGAGGCCTACAATGCAGACTAAAATAGACTGTGGGTATCATCTGTGTTGTGAAAATTGCAAGTTGTTGTATTTTATAAAGGTCCTTTTATTTTCATTATTATTTTTGTTAATATATATATATATATATATATATATATATATATATATATATAGATAGATAGATAGATAGATAGATAGATAGATAGATAGATAGATAGATAGATAGATAGATAGATAGATAGCCCGCCGAGTCTGCCTAAGTGAACTGGGTTTAAAACGGTCCAAAAATGCACAACTAAAAGAATTATCCTAATTCAGATATGATGACAATTATAACAGTGATTAGGTGATAAAACCAGAAATGTACACTCAAGCTGCTGAAAAAAAGGAGCGCAATTACCTAAATAAACACAGCTGAAGTGGGCAATGAAGAGGCTTGAGTAGTCCATGGAGAGTATTTACACTCATTATTCAAATTAACCCTGTCCAAGTGTCTCCCTGGGTCTGCTGTATAGCTGCTGTGTAATTGGGTTGTTACTTAAAACAGGAATTATTTCGAATCTGTTTTCCCTTGTGTTGTTTTATTGTCCCCCAAACTGAAGAATCTGGAATTGGTTCCTGCTGGGGTGATTTGCAAAATTACCCAATTTGCCTCAACAGACACCAGCTCAGGTAGAGTAACTTCTTTTGGTTTTATTTCTCACTATTTAAGCAGCTTCAATTAGAGAGTGATTACAAAAACAAACTTCAGCATCCCATTTAGGAATGTCAGGGGTCTGGTATTAACCTTAACCTCGTCCCAGTTGCATTGGTGTGGGGTGGGGCAGTAAAGGAAAACCAGTAAGCCACAATGACCAGACTTCCCCAAACATGTCATTCTGAATCTCCTCCGTGAGCCTCGCAGAGCTGCACCGAGGGCCCTGTTAACACTCTAAACATTCAGAGTCACAGACCCGTGTCCCCAGCCTTGCTCTTTAAACACTTGTTAAAACTTACACTTTTTTGTAATGTCAACAGCCTGCAAACGACTCTTCTGGGACTGCTACTGCGCTGAATGCACTGTGGAACCTCAACGTAGAAATGAAAGAAAGAAAGGGAGAAAGGAAAGCAGCTGAAGGAGGAATAACAGTGGAAGTCTGGCCCTCAGTCCCCTCTCCTCCTCCTTTCTGTCTGCTTCATGAAGGGTCTGACTGAGAGACACACCAACCACCTCACAGTCATTCAACCGAGCCACTCCTACACCCCTGACCCTGCTGTCTAAACCCCTAAATTAGACTTCTGAGACCCTGGGAGCAGGGCTTACATTACCAGTACCTGTGAAACCTTGGCAAGGCCTTGTCCCCCTGAATGGAAATGCTGGGCAAATAAAAGCAGGCCGGCCTGTCTGCACTCTCTCTCTGTGCCCACAGATGGATGGTGAAAGGCAACATGAGCCTGCATGGCAGAGAGTGGAGGAATAGTTGGCAGGTTTCCCTTCTGGGCCCCTATAGGTTCAGTTTAGTATACTCCATGGAAAGTCTAGTCTGTGTGAGGTGTTTCCATTGTCAGAAACTGGACTCTTGCTCAGAAAGAACAAGAAAGAGGATGTGAGAACAACCAAAAGAAAGAGAAAAAAAAAAGATGGGAAACGGCCACCCAGCTGATTATCATTTGATTTGAAAAAAAGGAACCAAGTGAGTCTCAAGGCCTTTTTGGGGTGTGTGGATCCTACCCAGGTCTCATCCACAAATGTGCAGTGGCGTGTATAATTCCCTCTTTCTGTGACAATGATTTTTGTGATGAGACCAAAGAAAGAGCAACAGGACAAGCACTTAACCACCAAGCCAAGCCCTGGGATACTCCCCCATTGCATCATAGCGCTCAAACTACAATACAAAACACACAGACACACCTCGCTGGTTGTTGTCTTAAACACGTAATGAGGTTGGAAGGGCTGGACAGTGCTGCTGAGGTTGTTGGTGTGTGTATGTGTGTGTGTGTGACCAGGAGGTCCTCAGTTGAAGTCTGAAGTCTGATGGCAGGGGGTAGATTAGCACACACCCCACAGTGTTTTAAAAAAGAAAAAACATTCATTACAAACATGATTCAGACTCAAAATTGCCCCTACAGCCGGTCGTCATTCTGGGCAGCGAGAAATGGCAACCACTTATGCACACATGTATGAAATCTTGTACTTTCAGTAGCTCTTTCCTTTCCTTTCTTGTTAATGTTTTCTTTTTTCCTTCTTGATGTGATGAATCTGAAATGTAATTCATCTGCGGATGGCTGAGGACAAGCTTCTTCTCTTATGCTGGCACAAGGTGGCGGAAATAAGAGAAATGATTATGGAAGGAGAGAGGAAAGGAAACTTAATGGGAGGAAATCATTTAGACGTTACGGTCATTTAATGTCCTCATGTCTGTTTCAAATCATCCCAGAGGGCTCGGGGAACACACAAGAAATGATGTTTCTTTATCACAGACTTACTCCAAAGACTGTTTTTGTTTTTGAACATGTTATTCTTTTACTTTTTTTTTTTTATTAGAAATGTTAGAATCAGAGTCAAACTGGTGTTGAAGGCGAAAGAGTGCAGTGTGGGAAGCTGTGGGAAAATAAAGTCGCTGGACATAAAAAGAGGTGCTGCACCTATATAAAAAATTACATCACTGCACTGTTACAAAACATAAACTGTAAAAGGAAGTATAAGATGTGGGATCATTTATTTCGGCAATCTTCCACACATGCCCTCAAACCATTCTCTAGCACGTTAAGTAAGACACCCTGGAGTCAGAGCCTGAACTGCTTCCTCTGCCTGTTCACCCCGCCGCGGGCCCCATCTTCTAAAGACCTGTTTGTTCACAAGTAGAGCACAGCAGGTGTTTGAGCAAAGTGCAAGGTTGGAAATGTGGCTCCCATTGCTGCTGTGAGACTCATTTATTGAAATGCTTTCAATTTCTCGACAAAACGCGCTGTGCTTTCAGGCTAGGATGTGCAACAGTGTGTCCTTCCCATTAAGAGTGAGCAAAAAGAAGCCAGCGATGCAGACGGATCACACTGGAGAAGGCAACCCTGTGCTGCAGCCTGTTCTAAAGCAGATTATTCAGCTGCGTACTTTCATTTTACTTGTCAATAATGTGCTTATGGCTGCGAGGCATGGCACATTTACAGTACACCTGCTCCTTAGTCCCCAGTTGCTCAATCTGTGTATTGTTTCAACACAACCTTTGCCAATAATAAAGTGGAAGCCAATCAAAGCAAATAGAGCGGTGGATCTTTACTGTGTAATTGGGGATCTGTGTAATCGTTAACCTTGGCTCAGTGTAGGAAGTTAATGAATCAAATCAATACCTCTCTCTACTGATCCATAATTATTTGAAAAGAGATGAAAAATTAAACAGGCCGAGCCTATGAGGTTATCATGCCATGCAATTAGTCCGCCGGAGGGAGATTATGTTACCTAGATTCCATTGGGGAAGTGTAATTTCTCTTGCAGATGGAGTTTTTTTAATGAAGAGTGCAATTACCTAAATAGGTCAGCCAAAGACACGCTGCTGCTGTTGCTGCTTCTGTTGCTGCTTCTGTTGCTGCTGCTGCTGCTGCTGCTGCATGCCGATCCTCAGCGTACCTGAGAGGGAGCTCCTGGAGAAAGAAAAAAAAAAAAAACAAGCATTGTCTGCAACTGTTGTTAACCCTTTCAGTACATTCCACTTTCCAACTTTCTCTTTTTCTTTGCAACTCTCAGGGGAATGCTGCCTAGATGCGTGTTTTTATTATTGACATGAATACTATTATTATTTAATTTTTTGTAAAAAGGAACAAACAAAATTCATTATTTTGCAGAGACATGGCAAAAAAATAACATTTGATAATTTTAGTGTGTTTGGTGATTCAAGATATACAGCTTTTGAAAAATATATCTCCTGAATTTAAATTTCTTTTTCTTTTATTATTGTTTGATCAAAAATTGCAGGACTAATTGTTTTCATATGTCTTGCAATTATTTCTCACAATTATGCAATAACATTAATTCTGCTTTTGTTTTGCTTGTCAAGTAAAATTTTCCACTTTCTTATTATGCAAAACACATAAATCCTGAGAATGCTCGGGATGCCAAAATACCTGCATAGAGCAGGTGTGTGTTTGGTCGACTGCTTGTCATTATTTTATAAAGACTTGCAGATGTTTCCTGCATTAAATACATCTATCCAACATTTACAATAATGTGACATTACTATGAAGGCAGTTAGTGTTTTTATGGAGGAGAAACATCTGGGAGATGTTTTTTAAAAAGGGATAAATAAAAGTTTACAACAACAGGGAAATCAAACATGAAAATAATATAAACTTGATACATTCCTGTGAGCTGTTCCACTGTATCACTTTTTCCAATCACTGGTGCTCGAGAAAAACTGGAGACGTTCCTTGAAATAACCGACTCTGTTCCTCACATGTTTTAAATACATTGTTGTGATTATTGTGAAATTGTCATAATCATCTCTATTAGGTATTTGTATTTTGCTATGTAGTTGCACAAAGTGGAAACACACAACACCCACAGAACTCAGCAGGACACTAATATGTTAAAGCAGGAAACAGCAAGCAGCTACTTAATGAAACGCAGCTCTGACTACAAGGTGGTGAACTCATTATGAACACGGCGCCATGAACAAAGTGAACAGGCCTGAAAGTGTGCCACTAATAAACACATCTAAGTTTTTTTTTTCTTTGTCCGGTTTGATCCAAAACCGACCGTGTAAAAGTGGGTGGTGTTCTCCACATTTCTCGTATGATTGAAAGGAGGATTTGGCACGGGCCCTCGCTCCTCAACACAGAGCGAGTGACCTTGTGACCTGCCAAATGGTGCCTGTTTCAGGTTCTCTATGTGGCAGGTGCCTTGATCATGATTCAACCAACTTGTCAACAAGCGCTGTTTTTCCTGAAACTTGGCAGAGACTCCACAACAGATTCCAAGTCGTAACTTGGATGATCGTGTTGGAAAGCTGGAGGAGTTTTTTTATTTATTTATTTTTTTATCTGTGATATAACCTGTTATTGTTCCACTGACCTGCACTTTTAAGAAACACACTTTAGCAGTGCAGGAGGGAAAACATCAGAAGAGACTGCAGGTATCCTGTTAGGCGGTAATCTGATCCAGAGCGATAAGATCTGCAAATGCTAGAGCGCGTGTATTCATCCTGTCTTTTTTGATGGACAGGCTCTGCCCAGCCCTCCCACACACTGACAAGTAGGAAATATGTTTCAGGGAATGACACTAGCATACCCTCTTACACTTAATCATTGTCAATCACTCGGCGCACTTGGCTCGTTGGGTAATAGGAACAGATCCAGCATCGCATCCCCTCCAATCTGTTTGGCTCTCACACGGGAGGTGCATGCTGTTTTCATGCCTGTGTGGGATGGCTTCAAGCTGTTTTCTTATCAAAAGGCCCATTCAGACATTCTCTTTGAGCGGCATCGCAAAACCTCAGATCTCACAGCCTCCGTTCAACCACATGTCTTGATTTAAGAGGGCCAGAATCAGATTCGCTGCCACCCAGAGCTGTCACAGCTAAAGAATGGGACGCGATTTATCATCCTGAAGCACACGTAAGACTGATAACCAGAGTGCTAGCTTTTGAATGCATATATGTGCATTTGAGGGTAGATACACAGTATGCCCACACACACCCCAACTCTTAACCCTTCCACCTCGTATTAATAACCCCCCAAAAAACAAGATCACAGCATGTTCTCAAGCTCCTTCATCCTCTGGCTCAGCGACACCTATATGCTCTCACACCAATAAAACAATTTTCACATGGAAGCTGTCTTGCCCCTCACTCTCTTCCAGTGTGGAGTTGGATCACATGCTTTTTACAAGCTGCAACTACATCACCTTCCACCCAGGGATCCTTTTCTAAACGCTCCCTTTTAAACCTCCACTAACAGTCTCATCATTGATTTTATGTCTCTGTGCTTTTTTCCCTCCTCGGGTTGTAAGCAAGCAAACACAGCTGAACCCTAACACCCCGTGTCCCGCTGTGTCTCCCTCAGGGTGTTCTCATCACAAAACAGCTACGCACAACATCCTCAGAGTGAAACAACCTCGGTAACACAGGCCATCGAAAGGCAAAGGTGACGGGAGCAAGTTTTTCCACCATTTCAAACGCACAGAGCCATCAAATAGATTGCTTTCTCTCCTTCTCTCTTAACATCGGGAGGTTGAGCACAGTTACTTCTCCAAAGAAGTAGTTTCTCTTAACTCTCTCTATCCATTCCTCACTTTTTACCCTCTCAGCTCTTTTCCTCTCACAATTTCTCTCCTGCTCTCCCAGGTTGCAGCTTATTATTTCTTAGTGGAAAAGTGTGTGATTGCCAGGACTGCTTGGTGGCTGTCTCTTATGAAGTCTGTAGCTTCAACGGGGAAGACAGAGAGACTCAGATTCTCTGCTTCTGATCTCTTTGCCTTCCTCCTCTCTCTGCCCTATTGCGCTCTCTCTGGCTCTCTTTTGTAATTCATCAACAAACTGTTTCAGTGCAGATGAATAATCTTCCTAAGGTGGACTACTTCAACTGGCCAAGGGCTAGCGAGTGCAAGTGCAAACCTCGCCTGCTCTCCCTTCCCTGTTAGCTCAGCCATTTTGGGGCGGTCAGGCCGTCTTGCCACAATCACACGCTGGCGCCACAATTGCCCAGCCCCAACTGCAACCCTTTCACTGTGTAATGAATACATCTAGAAATAAACTTTAACCGCCGATGCCCCGCTGCTTGCCCCCCTGTGCTTATATGTACAGAGACGAGACTGGAGTGTTGTTTGTGTTGTGCCCTGGATGGTGGCATGCTCACCTGGCCTCAGGACGCCGTGTGGTAGTGGTGTGGTTTTTGGTTCAACACAGAACCAGTCAGTGAGAGTGAAGTGACCACTGACCGCTGTCACCCTCTGGTGGGACCATGGACACGTCTCGTCTGGGGAAGGTTTGAGGGGGAGAGGGATGAGCAGAGAAGTAGTGTTTTGTTTATGTTAAACTCTTGTCAATGTGCACTCTGTGACATGTGCTTATGAGCACATGCAGAAGATGCAAACATATGGTCACAGGCTGACTGAGCATTTTTCTGTTGACATACTTGTATTTTAAAGTGGTGTTTTTTTTTGTTTTTTTTTTTGAGGGTGTTCAATTCTGTCTGCATGTCTGCATGTCTGCATGTATGTTCACTGCCACAGGAGATAAATATACCTGCTCTGAACCCACAGGCTCGTCTTAATTGTGCAAGGGCAGGTCAGATCAGAGCAGTAATTTTCCACATCTGTACTCAGCCCTCTTGAGTCCACTGTGAAGGGAGTTTCTATGAGGAGAGGAGCTGTGTGGTTCACATGTAAATGCACCATCTACAGGCTTTAGTTTAGCAGACATCTGCATCTGTGTTTTTCTATTAGTGATTAAATTATTCTTATCTTGTGTCTCCAAATAAAACAAGCACACCTATGAAATAAGAAAGCACAACATTTACTTTGAATTTCCATCTGTAATAAATGAAGCCAATTAAGCCGTACTTTTAAATTAGGGAGGAGGCAATCCTAATTTTCTCCTTAAGTGCGGTTTCCACGGCAATCAGAGGCCTCTGCAGGGGGCCGTGGAATGGAGGCGTTGGGTGGGAGCGCGCGCAGCAGGGACAAACTGACTGAGTGCGAGAGCCTACTGCACTCGCAGCTGAATCCTCTCCTGGCATGCACTTTCTCTTTCACATACACACACATATGCTGGAGCACACATGTACACACAATATCACACAAACACACGCAATATCACACCAACATTCTCTGTTAATTTGGCCTCATCTTTAGGCCTCATGGAGAGAAATGGAAGGTGAAAAAGTGTCCATTTTAATATCTTATTGTTTTAAACTTAAAGTGATTCAAGCTGCGTCTTTGTTTTAAACAGCCCTGTTTGTTTGACACGGAGAGACGACGTCCTGTGCAGGAGTCTGCCTGTTCTTCCTATTTTCCTGTGAATGAATTTGTCTGAGGGCAAATGTGGATATGACAGCTTCCTCAATCTGTTAACAGGGGAAGTATTTACGGTTCCAGTCAGAAGATTAGGGAACTTGGCCCTGTGTCATTGTTTCTTGTCATGACTGGATTCTCCCTTTTTCCTCTGATGAGTGCAGGCTGTGATTTTCAACTGACAGACTTTATGAAACCACTCATCAGAATAAACAAATGGTCATTTCTACAAATCTGACATCCCTTTGTTTTTTAAAATTGTTGTTGTTTTTTTTTAAACACAAGGCAGTCTCATTGTACACAAGTTGCGTATAATTAATAAACAAACTAAATGTATAAATGAGAGCTGAGCAGAATATTGACAAAGTAAACTGGCAGCACAAACGACAGGCGCTTTGCCAGTATTTATAGCTCTGGTTTGGCAGCTCCTTCAGAAAGCTCAGCTTTAATTGAAAAAAAAATTTGAAAGTCTGGAGCAAAGTTTGTTGCACCAAGATGCACTTTTTTTTTTTTACCATTTCATCATTTTGTGGTTTTAGATATGCAGAGTTTTAATAATGCTTGTTTTTTCCATAAATGGAAGTCTTGCAAATGGCAAAACATTTGAGTGAAAAAGCCAGATGTGATGACCGATTTTGTGAATGTGTCAACACACAGCATTTCATTTAGTACCCAGGACTTTAATCAGTAAGATGTCTTTATTTGTAATGCGACTTGTTAAAGTTTAAGGATGAAAGCTTTAATTAGCCCTTAGATTTTAACACCTACAACATTTATTTCTTAGAAAATTAAGAATATTACATTGCTCATAACTTCAAAATAAGAGCGCAATAGCGAGCCATGTCCAGGCATTTGAATAGAAAGCTCCTTCAAAAATCAACTTTACTTCAGCAACTCTATAGAACTTTCCCTGTAAACTTTCCTGTTGTACCTGGCTGTGATACCCTCAGTTCCTTCCATCTGCCACACACTTTTCTGTTCTGTTTAAAAAAAAAGGAAAAAGAAAAAGAAAAGAAAAGGTGGGATTCAATACGTCTCCCAAGATCTGGCATAGCCATCTAATAGTTTGAGAGCGCTGAGGAGAAGTTGAAGCTCAGACACAACAGTTGTTAGTCACACACAGAAGTGCTCCACAGGCACAAGGAAGGAGAGGAAAGAGGGGAGGAAAGAGGAAGGGAGGGATGAAAAGGAGGAGCGCAGGCCTTCCTCAGAACTGTGTTCATGGAGTCTGGCTCTTTCAGGTTCATCTCTCATTACTCCTGGGTGCTCTCTCAAGCTTAGCGGAAATGGATTATGCCGCACAAAGAAAGGAATAATCACCCTATTCTCTTCCTTCTCTGATAAACACACACACACACACACACACACACACACACACACACACACACACACACACACACACACACATGCTTGCAGTCTGTTGTTTTGACGTACACACTGAGTGAGCCAGGCTTTGTGTGGCTGTGAGTCGCTGAGTGTGGTGCTCGTTTCTCGCTGCATGCCAGGGGACTCGTCAATTATCTCCCCAAACGCACCCAGTCCTCGGGGGGAAAAGGCGGTGAGGGAGACGTCCCTGTTTTTGAGGGAACCTGGAGTTTGCAACACTCACTTGAGTGACAATACATTCACGCTCTAATTCTAGGCTAGCAGATGTAATGTTTTTTTTTCCTCCCTCTCTTTTCTCTTCTTCCTTTGTCTCACTCTCTTCTGCTCTCCTTGTACTTCTTATCGTTCCAACTTTGAGAAGTTGGAGCTCCTAAAGGCTTTAGTGAATGTGTGTGTTTTGAAAGGTTTCGAGTGGATTCTCAGTGTGTGTTTATGTGTGTGTGTGTGTATGCTTTGGATTAAAGGGTGTATGCTTACAGTTTGATCTTTTTTATCTAATGCAGGGAAGGTGGTACTCCCAGAAGATTTATTTTTTTCCCTGAGCAAATTTAAGAAATGTCTGCAAAGAAAAAAAAACACAATAACAAACAAAGGAAAAACAACAATTTCCTCATATGCATGTAATTAATTGTGCATTGATTAGCATTTTCTCTTTTCAAGCATGCACTACAGAAAAGCTTTTGTTTTAATAAAAAACAGTCACATCAAGCCTTTCATGAATTTAAAGTTTGATCTGACAATAATCTGATAGAGTAATATTTTGATAACATTGTGCCAATATTTTTTAACAGATGGCACTCATATCATTACACTTCTGAAGTCTTGAATCTTAAGTCAAGAACATATAATTGCTGTCTCATGACAGCCTGCGAGCAGATTGGCTAACCGGGAACGGCTTCAAATAAAAAAAAACTCTGTCCATGTTTGTCTTATCGGGGTGACTCACTGTATCTGTGAGCACTGGGCTGCGAGGCCACTTCTACCTGGTTAAATTAAAGAGAATATGAATAATAGATGGAGGGAATGACACTTCCGTCGCCAGGGGTAATGAAAGACCGACTCCCAGCTCTCTCTTGTCACCCCTCTGACTCACAGAGAGCGCTAATAAAGATGACACTTGACAGCTAACGAGAGCCATCACGGGCAGGGACATGCACACATACACAGAGAAAGACAAAGAGAAAGAGAGACAGTGAAGGAGGATAAGATAGAAAAAAAACACAAAATATAAGAGGAGGGATAGTGTTGTCAGGGCGTCTAACCTCTGACTGGACAAACAACTTGGTGTCCTGTCAGGAGCCGAGCGCAGATCTGCTTTAGCATTCAGAAAACTATTTTGGAAAGTCAACAGATGACCGACAGGAAAAGAAAATGAGGAGAAGGAAGAGTAGAGTAGTGTATTTTGAAGAAGGGGAGTGAAGACAGTGCAGAGCAGAGACAGCGGCTGAGATTTTAAGTTGGAGCATAAAGGCTGAGTGGTGTGTTGGAGGGTTTGGTTTTTGGAAGAAGCCCCGCCCACTGCCTGATCTCCAGGGTCAGCTTCAGCTCTAGCCTCCACCACAAAGTGCCCAAAGAGAGGGCGTGCCATTGTTTACTGTCCGCGGTGTGGGTAAACAATAAACAATGAAAAGACTGAGGCCTTGCCAGCTCCTCACCCTAAAGTTACCATTTTGGGAACTCAAACACGCCCCCATGCTCCTCTCAACACCCACTCCCTCTCCCCCTCTCAACCTCGGACACCTCCCCCTGTTCAGATCCATCCACCGGTCCCAGAAACCCCAGAGGGGCGGTCGCCTAGCCAGCCCACGCTGCCCTCGAAGAAACCACGAGAGGGTGTGGTTCCGCCTGGAACAGGGAAGCCATTTATTTTGGGCGCATCTCTGCTGACTGACTCATGTGTTGACTGGAAAGTTGGCTTCAAGCTCTACGGGCCAAGGCTCCACCAGCCCTGTGGGCTATCAGTTCCTGACCTGCCCTCCCCCCTAAAGGACCCCTTGTACCTAAACCCACCACACATTCAACTGTAGCAAAAGCTTCCCGCTCTCAATGCTATTTTTGCCTTAATGTCTACCCTGGCACCGTCCTACCCTGCTCTTAGTCTTCACAAGAATTACCATTGTTCCAGTGACCTTCAGCTCAAGTAAAAGCTGGACATCCAGGCTTTTTTTCTTTTAATGAGCATGTGTCATCTGTTTGTTCTGGGGGATTTTCTCTGGAAAACGCACAAAGTAAATCTAGAAAAAGTGTCAGAAAGAGCAAGCAAATGGTTTCTAGTCAGACTTAAGAGTTATCTGTCAAAATAAATCAAATCAAGACTAAGTAAAATCATATGTGCAGAACTTTAAAGGCCCCATATTATGCAAAAATCACTTTATTATATTTATATAAGTCTTTCAGTGAAATTTGTGGGTCTTTGGCTTTCCTCCAAGCCCACAAAATGTGATATTTAATGACAAAACCTGTATTTAGCAGTGCTTGTGAATGTAAAATCCTGACCTAAAACGAGCTGTTTGGATTTTGAGGATTTGCCGATGTTAGCAATTCCCTTTTATGACCAATCAGGAGCAAGTCTGACCTGATTGGTCCACTCGAGCAGATACCCCTGAACCCCCTCTTCGCCCACTTCCCTCCCCGCTGCTGGAGAGAAATCTCTCCAGCAGCGGGGAGGTGAATGCCAAAGTTGAAGAGCCATCACTGCTCTGTTTTTGGCTGTAAACAGACACATAGTTTCATGCACAAGCTTCCCATCTCGGAAGACGACAAGACTGAGTGACTAGAGACTAGAGTTCATTTATCAAGGAAATGTGCCAGCTACACTCAGTAAAACTGTGCATGTGTGTGCTAGTCATTTCACGGCTGACTGCTTTTCCAACTTTGGACAGTACAACAGAGGGCTAGAGAATAGACTGGTCCTGAATCCAGGTGCATTACCAACCATCCGCCAACAAACTTTGAACCCTGGTAATGTGAGTATTTTAAATGCTGTGTGCTGTGGAGCAGATGTAAGAGCTTTTCCTCAGTGTCCCCCCTGTCTCTGTGTTAGCTTCAGGATGCTAACTTCATCTGCGGTTAGCCTGTTGTTTTAGCCTGTAACTCGGAGCTCGTGGCGCTGCTCTCAGTGACGTGGAAGAGCAGGGCGGTATCAGTGGTGGCTCATTTACACATGAAGGTCACGCCCACTAAATCAGAGCGTTCTGAACAGAGGGGCTATGAGAGCCTGGAAACAATGCTGCTGTGCTTGATTTATTGGCTTTTTGGACCAAAACATGTTACTACCATTTAATGAAGACATCAATGATCCATATTAAACTGCAGAAAAGGAGCATAATATGGGACCTTTAACTGCAAACCTGCTAAAGTTACACATCTTTGTATCAAATCTTGAAATGAAGTCGAGACATGAAAGCCTTATCCAAAAAAACTTAAAGACCCTTCTGTTCGCAAACAAGTTGAAGTTTTCATTTATAAAAAAAATCAAAGCACACACTCCTGATCGAAGTCAGTACTGTTTTAAACACGTGAACCCATAATACTAATATCTACTGGCACTCCCTGAGATGAGGAATTCAATCATTTACACCGTGAAAAAAAAAAGTCTTTAATCCGATAAAGCACTCGTAAAATGTGAGGGATACAGCACCACTGAGAGCTCCTGTGATTCTTGGTTAAGTCCTCAGCTGTTACAATATAAAGCAGTTACTGTTCTCCATGGAGGAATGATTGACATCCAGAGAGATTGTATTTATACAATGTGTGTAATACTGAAATTGGTGTTTAAATCATGGAGATCCAGTTGAGGAAAATGTGTGCACTGTATGCGCTTCGTATGGAAATACGTCCTGACAAAAACTCTCAGACTACAGCAGACAAATTTTTCACAGCTGGAGCTTTCCAGATGGCATCAGGAGCAGTCAGTAAAAGCGTGGATGAGGGGTTGTAAAAGACTTTAAAATGCCCTACTGTAACAGGACTTATTTATCTGCCTGCCAATAAATGAAGAGTCTTTAATAGGGTCTGGACGAAATTTCCTCTCCCTTCATATAATGTTACAACAGGTTGGAGACTTAGTCCTGGACCAGAAAGTTTTCCTTAAATCACAGTTATTGCTCACATTTAAATCTACAGTGTTATATGTGTACGAGTAGGTGTGGAAAATGTAAGGAGACGCTTTTAAAAAGCAAATACACTCATCTTATGAAAACTTGGGCAACAAACTGATGAGATTTGTCTGACACGTTTGATATTCTGCCACCCAGACACACTGACCCACTGTGCTGCATCTTATTTCCTCACAAACGTTTACCTTACAGTGGTCAAAGGATGCTGTGGATTAGGGTGCTCTTCATCTCCTCTCCTGCTCCCAAGGGTCTTCATATTGCTCTGTAGATGTCTGTGGGTTCCTTGCTGTGGCGTGGCGCTCTGACATTCCCTCCACACCCACACTGGCAGCCTATGTGCCAATTAGTGGCCTTCTCCGCAGGGGTGGGTGTATGGGAGGTGGAGAACACAGAGGACCGAGAGACACAGGAGAAGGAGCAAGGGAGAGCGTGTATATGAACATTTCTGGATGTGTGTGTGCGTGTGTGTGTGTGTGTGTGTGTGTGTAAGTAACAAGGCCTCAGACCTCAGACATTCCTTTCAATATGACCTAGGGTACAATTAAGGGGATGTCCCTCCCCTGCCTCCCCTCCTCAGCGGACCACATCAACGGAAGTCCTGGCCCAGCTGGAGGCTTTAATGATGGGAGGGAGTCCAGGTCGCGACCCTGGTGTGCCACCTCAGCACCACACCCTTCCTGTTTGGGTCCAGACGGGGTCCACGCCAGAGGGAAGGAGAGGGGGAAACAGAAAGCATGACAGGGATTTGAATTTGTCAAGATCAGAAAAGGGATGCAAAAAAGGCGGGTTTCGCTCTGCTTTAAGAAGGGTTTACTTTAAACTGAGACATGAGTTCCTAAAACTGATCAGGTTTTTATATATATGTGTGTGTGAGTGTGTGTGTGTGTATTTGTTAGTCCTTTTTGCACAGAGTTTTGGTAGAGTATCATGAGAGTGAAAACTGTGGTCCTCAGCCTTGCAATCGTCAGACATCCCACCCTGATGGAGAGGTTCGGATAATGATACGTCTGTGACTCTGTGTGTCTGTCTGTCATGCGTCTCTGGATCTGCTTGCTCTGCTCTTGTGAGTGAGGAACAGCAGGGAACATGTGGGGGCGGCAAAGTGTGTATGTGTGTGCGTTTTGTGCTCGAAGGGTGAACAAGCTGGATGGCCATGCATGGGTTTATTTGGTGTGTGTGTGTGTGTGTGTGTGTGTGTGAGACAGAGAGAGTAAGAGAGAGCGAGAGGAAGACAGGGGTCCCCACAGATTACAGATGCTGATGAGCGTCTCCTCTCAGCTTGGAAACCCTGTAATTGTCACCTTGCTCAAGTAGGGGAGAGGGGAGAGATAGGCGTCACATAACCACACTGAAAACCTGCAATCAAAGGAAAGTGAAAGGTGGCAAGATATGAAACAAGATGAAGAACAAAAGAAAGAAAAAAAGAAAAACAGTTGACCTTATCCACAAAGAGAGAAAAGGTGTGGTGGACAGCCTGAGACCAAATAAAACAAACCTGTTGTTGTGGTTCGAGATTTATGTTCTACAGAATATGTGTGGACTCATGTGTGGTGTGCATTCAACCAATCCTGGGCTTATGTCTTGTCATGTGTGTGTGTGTGTGTGTGTGTGTGTGTGTGTGTGTGTGTGTGTGTGTGTGTGTGTGTGTGTGTGTGTGTGTGTGTGTGTGTGAGTGTGTGTGTGTGTTTGTGTGTCGGGAACAGAAACAACCAGAGTGAGGGACAATCAACGCTTGTCCACTGATCACAGTCATTACATTATTAGTGCCTGAGTGACCAATAACACTTACAGTGTGTCGTCTTTGACAGCGAAAAACACTCACTAGTTCATGTGCTCTTCACCTCATTAAGCCATGAAGGAAACTAAATGCTGCACTTGAGCAGAATGTAAATCAGAAAGGTTTCCCTACTGGGTAAAGACCTCTGGTCTTTTATTCAGTGCTGTTGGTATCTGCATTTTTATGTGTTGATCAAATTTGCCGTTTATTTATTCATCTATTAACTGCAAAGAAAGGGTGAAGGCCTGAGTATATGTGGTTTAAAGGTCCCATATTATGCAAAAATCACTTTATTAAGTCTTTTAGTGAAATCTGTGGGTCTTGGCTTTCCTCCCAGCCCACAAAATGTGATATTTAATGACAAAACCTGTACTTAGTAGTGCTTATGAATATAAAATCCTGACCTAAAATGAGCTGCGTGGAATTTCCGGGATTTGCCGATGTCAGCGATTTCCTTTTTTGACCAATCAGGCGCAAGTCTGACCAGATTGGTCCACCGCCCACTCCCCTCCCTTGGAGGAGAATGCCAAAGTTGAAGAGCCATCACTGCTCTGTTTCAGGGTTCCATGCACAAGCTTCCCATCTCGGAAGAATACAAGACTAAGCAGCTAGAATTCATCTTTCAAGGAAATATGCCAGCTACACTCAGTAAAACTGTGCATGTGTGTGCTAGTCACTTCACGGCCGACTGCTTTTCCAACTGTGGACAGTACAACAGAGGTCTAGCGAATAGACTAGTCCTGAATCCAGGCGCATTACCAACCATCCACCAACAAACCTCAGACCCTGGAAATGTGAGTAATTTAAATGCTGTGTGCTGTGGAGCAGATGTAAGAACTTTTCCTCCGTGACCCCCTGTCTCTGTGTTAGCTTCAGGATGCTAACTTTAGCTCAGGTTAGCCTGTTGTTTTAGCCTGTAATGTTAAAGTAAACGAGTTTCACTGTTTTCTAAACATTGTGCACTCAGAGCTAGGTAGTCGTGGTTACATGGCCCCGTTTTCAGTGATGCAGAAGAGTGGGGCAGTATCAGCGGTGGCTCATTTACATTTGAAGGTCACGCCCACTAAATCAGAGCGTTCTGAACAGAGGGGCTATGAGAGCCTGGAAACAATGCTGCTGTGCTTGATTTATTGGCTTTTTGGACCAAAACATGTTACTACCATTTAATGAAGACATCAATGATCCATATTAAACTTCAGAAAAGGAGCATAATATGGGACCTTTAATGAAGCTGTTACGCCGCACATACAGGAGGAATCTATATTTGATTATATATAAACTAAAGGTGCAACTGACATTACATTTTCACCAGATGTCGGTCACAACCTGTACCAAAAAATAGTATTTGAACGCATGAAGAAACAGAAGCGCAAAAAGGCATGGAAGCGGCTTAAATCTTTTAGTAATTAGAAAGTAATCCTGCCCCTTGTCAGTGCAAATTAATATTAGCTGGTTCAGTTTCAACTGACTGACTATAAAAAGGTGTCTCATTGCCAAGGTGTCACACAAGAAACATCCCATGATGAGTCACAGTAAAGAGCTCTCGAGAGACCTTGGGAACCTTTTTGTTGCAAAACATACTGATGGCATTGGTTTCAGAAGGATTTCTAAACTTCTGAATGATCCAATGAGCACTGTTGGTACCATAATCCAGACGTGAAAATCACATAATTTCACAATAAACTAGCCACGACCAGGTGCTTCTTGTAAGATTTCTGTCAGAGAAGTTAAAAGAAATATCAGAAGTTTTCAAAGAGCCAAGGACCACTTGTGGTTCAGAAACACCTGGAATTATCAGGTGCACTTATTTAGGAGAAAACAATAAGTAACGCACAAACAGCTTTGGCCTGGCTGAATTTACATTTAGACAACAATTACACAAGCCTGTAAAATGCTGGAGGAATATAATCTTGTCAGATGAAACCAGAATCGAACTCTTCGGATGCCATAGTACACACCATGTTTGGAGGTCATCTGGAGGTCATCTGCACTGCACATCACCCCAAAAACCCCAACAGCCAACAGTGACGTTTGGAGGTGGCAATGTCATGGAGTGGGGCTGTATTCCAGCATACTGCGCTGGAAAACTTAGTATAATCAAAGAAAGGATGAATGGAAAAATGTACCGAGACATTCTTGATGAAAACCCTTTGACATCTACCAGGACAAAGGCACAGATTAAAGGTAGTATGATGGCACACAGTCATGTAGTTACACAAGTTTCACACACACAACACCAGAAAGTTTTTTGTTTATTTTTATCAATGCTATCAAGCAACAGACTCTGGTGGACAGAGAGAATACAGTATTGGCACTAACAAATCTGAAGTGTGTCATTTCACTTTATTACACATAACTTAATTTATGGACATCTAAGGTTTGATTACTTTCCATCGGTTGCGTGGGTTGTTACCAACATCTGGAGAAAATTTTATGTCATGGCACATTTAGCCACACATTCACTTAGAAAAATAGTGATGAGTTCAATACTTATTTCATCCGCTGTAGTTTATCTGTATCCAGCAGCATCTTGACAATAAGCACTGTGTCATGGTACAGAAACACCAAAGATAAAGACAGACACTAGTTTTCCTGTATTGACTGTGTTCCTCTGTATCTCATTAGCTTCTATTAATCTATTTACCCTTCACAGTGCCCTGACACCACCCCTAGAACCCCTGCCTATGCCAAAGCCAAAGTGACACTGGCTCCGCGGGCGAGGTTGGGAGGCCATGAGGTCATACCAGTGATGGCACTAGCTGTCGACCGGTGAGATGTGGGGCCTCTAGGCAGAGGGGTGCTAGGTGCCTGCGAGGGGAGAGTGAAGGGAGTGTGCCTGGGGAAGTGAGACATTCATTAGGAGAGCCAAGCTGACGCTGTCACCCTCACCCTCGCCTGCTTCTAAGGAGGCTGCTCAGACACACGGCAGCCTCAGCTGCTACCAGACCAACACACACAGTTTGTGTGAGAATATACTGTATGTGTGTGTGGGATTGTTGGAAATTGTTGTATGCTGTCACACAAATGCTACTTCATCCACAGAGGCAGGTGATCGAGTGAGGAATAAAGATATAGCTGCACAGAGAGGAATGCAGCAAGACTATCATAAAATACAAGTTCACGTTCATCTGCTTAGGGTTGTGTTAGTTCAAGCAGAGACAAATGAGCCCAGCATGTCCCCCACTGGTCTATCACGCCTGTGAAGGTGGAGCCGTTTTATTGGGCCTCTAATGTGATGAGAGAGGCCAGAAGTCAATTACTGTGTACCTATTCAGCCCCTGACTGAGGACGGACTTGTTAACGCTTCCTAATAATGAGCTACGGAGAACAAGAGGGTTACACTGGATCCCTTTGACTGAATAAAAGGAAAACATTTTCCATTCTCTCCGTGCCGTATCTATGAAGCTGATAAAAAATGAATAAAGAGGTGAGGGACACAGAGAGTGTTTACCTTGCTGCTGTAATGATATCCTCGGCTTTTGTTGTTTATACAAAAGAAGAGGTAGAAAAGCTGTGCATATCATTGGCTTTAATAGCATCAATGATATTAAATAATGCTACATTTACAAAAACAATAAACTGTTGGGCACAATAGAAACTGTTCTGTTTAATTGACTTCTCTGATGCAGTTTATTAGTAAAGTAGAGAGTAGAATAAAGTATGCTATCATTATATATCTAGTCCCTTGAATAAAGAGCTGCCTATTATTGGATGGCCTTCCCATCATGCCTTGCTGCCATAAAAGACAACCCAGAGGTCTATTGAACAGTTATTTTGTAATTAGATAAAATGTAAATATAGATTGTTGATGCTAGAAGGAGCTCTTATGAACTCCCTACCTGCATCATTACACACTACCTGTGTATACTAGCTTAAAAATAAAGTAGCCTATTGGTTTTATGTTATTTTAGCACTCGCCACTGTTAGCTCATTTAAATTTCAGGTGTGGTATCTGTTTGTGTTGACTTGTTTTGATTTTATCATTGAGTTTGTTTTGCTTGATGAGAGCGGAGATGGAGGGAGGAGGGAGGAGGCGCGGGTAGATCTTAGATAAACTATAGATGGGACAATTTTTTTTTTTTTTCCCCCAAAATCAACACAAATCAGACTTTCCCCACATCCACAACAAATCTAGTAATTTTTAACATTTTATTTGAAAGATGACTTAGTTAACATCACATATTGGTTTCTCATCTGCTTTTCTTTCACCTTTCCTTTTCTGTTGGCACCACTTTATTCAGACACTCCCATTCAACTCAAATATAACTTTTGGTGTTGTGTTGCATTGAATGCACATAAATGTGTCTAATAAACATTTTTAACACACTTGATACTTTTCAGGTAGTTTTGTATTGGTCTGTATGTGAATTTAAAAAAAAAAAAAAACAACAACCTGATTTGTCTAAAGTAACTCTAATTCAAAGTGCACTGTTGTCTTTGACCAAACACAGCACTGTTAATCTTTAAACGAATCTGACAGATATCTTTCAAAAATGATCTCATCAGTATTTATTTGCTACAAAAAGTAAATTTTATTTTTCCAAAACAGTTAGAGTAGTTGTTTTTTTCTCTCTTTGTTTCTCCTACACCCTTTGCTACATTTAATAAGACAGAATTACTGACGAGCTAATTATAGATTTTAAAGGTTAGAATAGTCTGCAGTTCTGACAAATTAGAGCTATGACAATAAGAAATTGTAAACCTATTTAAATTGTTTCGTACAGTTTCACAAGCTGCAGAGGACACTACTTTCCCACATTATCTTTAGAGGATTATATTATTCGATTCACCTGATATTTTCCATCAAATTGTTCTGAATTTCATAAAATTTCCTTCCTGCTTCTCCTGCTTCTCAATTACTGTATCTTGGCAAGAATACACAATGGAAATAACATAATGAATTCCTCTGCATTATATTTTAATTCACTCCAAATGAGGTTGATCTTTGCCAATTCAGGTTATGAGAACCCCTGGCTTTGTTCATTTGTTTTAATTAAACAGAAGAGGAGAGGTGTGAAGAAAAAAGAAACACTGGCACATTGTTAGTGTAATTAAAGATTAATTCCAGGGTATTATGTGAGTGATAATTTCTCAAGTGATACGCAAAGATATCCATATTTTACATGAAACACATTGTGGTTATTTTAAGATAATTTATTATCAAACCTGTCAGTCCTCCTACTCTTATTCATGTAGAATTAGCAGGGCTTCAAGAACCGCGCTTATGTGTCACTCCTCTTATCCAAAGATGTTTTCATGAGAGGTTAAACTGAGGGTAACCATTTAAGCGTTGACATAGTTTTTCCTTTTTCCTGTAATGATGGACTGTGGCTCAGATGAACAAAATCTGCACTGGTGCTTTAATGTATCTGTTTTATTTAGAATTCTGGCTGCTGTGTGGTTTTTAATGCGTTCCTGTCATCTTGGACAGCTTAGAAATTAAACCTACATCGCACACCAACAAGTCCTGCAACCACTATGATGCTATAACAGGCAATCTGCCCTCATACCTACACAATACCAATAATACTGTTTAAATCAGTGGTCACCAACCTTATTGAGCCAAAGATCTCCAAACCCAACCAACCAGATCTACCTATTGAAGGCTTGAGGAAAAATGGAAAACATATTATGTATTTCCAGTTTTAACAAGCCCAGATGTATGAATTATACTCAAGTCCCTCGTATTTAAGTGTTATAAACTGTTTCGCTTACCTGCTGAAACCCTTTCAGTGTTATAGCTTTTTCCTTTAACATTATGAATAAATGGTCCTTTAACATGTGTTGTAGTCTGGCTCATGGCTACAAACAGCCAGTCAGAGACACTCAATGGGGCTGCTGACAATAGGATGGCTCCTGTTCTTTGATTTGTCTGCATGTGACTGTGTGTCTATCAAATTAATATGGAGATTGATTGAGTAATAATGAATGTTGCACAGACAGGATTTTTTCATTAAATATGTTCTTGCCGTTACTGCTTTAAACTTCCCTTTTCTGGTAATTCAAAGGTTTATCTTGTCAACTTTGTCTTAAAAGCACTGCTTTAAAATAACAGACTGGCTGACGCACATTATGTATATTACGGTTTTATACTAAAACCACAAACTGGGATTTGATATCTATACAATTATAGTTATTCATAGTTCTTAAAGTAGAGAGTGAAGTTAAATAGGATAAATGGTGACAACTTATAAGTCTGCACCCCCCCCTGCCCTCATTGAGACACCCCTGTCTGAAAGTCTGGACACGGCCCTGCACAGAGACACACAGTAACAGTGTGATATGAAAGATGACAGGCTTTGATCACAGGTCTGATCGCCAAAAGCTGGAGGAAAACTCCTCTGTTGATTTTTAAATAATGAGAGGAAAGATAGACAAACTAAAACTTCTGTCCCAAAGGGAGCAGAAAGGTTACTCCTGTATGAGCGCAACTTAGGTTATGACGTGAATCATTACAGTTTAGAAAACACAGAGGTGGCTGATAGTGCATCTGTAAACACTGGTAAATGATCATAGGAAGCGCGGATTTGACTTACTCAAGCAACTTTTCAAGCCATAGTCCGCATTTGTCCATCATGTGCGTGCTTCGGAACAGAACTCCATCACACATGATGCCGAATGACTCATTTTCTGTTATTTTCAAGATCTACCGGGGAAGCTTCAAAGATCGACCAGTCGATTGTGATCGACAGTTTGGCGTCCTCTGGTTTAAATAATAATAACAAAGAAAACAAAACTAAAAATTAAATGGTAAAGTCAAGCCAAATAGTAGATAACTTACGGGCTGAAACTTGAAGGAGCAATTTTAAACAGGACAACACACAAAGCAATCCCACAAGATTGCAGGCACTGACTCCAAACGCATGAGATCTCAAAGGAGCTCACACCATCAAATGTAACTTCAGGAGATGAAAAAACATGGGAGCAGGCTGTCTTTTCCAAAAATGTGTATGAAAACTGTTTATGTTTGCTTCCATCATAATGAGCAGTAACCTCCGGTTTGTGACACTTCACAGTCTGCTCCTCTCATTGGTTATTGCGAGTAGTCAGTGACTACAGTAGACACAGAGTAGGAGGGATCAAATGTTTTTGATATTCACAATTCCAGACTGGGGAGGCTCTGACAAGGTCAGGAGCGGTGAGAAGTTACAATGACAAATTTTGTCAAATAATCATTTCTAAGGAGCCCAAGCGATTGCTGAATGAGGCCAATCAAACTCCCAAATCTGGCTTGAAATTGTAACATGTGAACAGCCTCAAAGAGCAAATTTTGGTTAGGCTGAAGCACAAACTAATCTGTTCAGTGGAAAATTATGGTTTTGATTACTGTCAAAATCAACTGACAGGATCATGATTCTCTCTGTGGACTTTCTCAATCTTTACAACCCAATCGTTGTTTCACTTTTTATGCAATCATATTTTCCGTTGTCTAAAAGGGTTTAGGCCTTGTGTAGCAACTCTAAATGAGCTTAAATACACCTAACAGACAGCTTTCAGCGACTGTTGGTCAGTCAAAGTGGCAACATCCTTTATTCATGCAAAAATTTAGGCCTCATTGCATAGTAAGTGGTTAATTAAGTAAAATTTTTCCTCCACTCACCCACCAAATCCTCATCCAAGTGATCAAAAAAAAAAACCTGTGTACAATGGAGCTTAATGGAGAATGAATCATTTTGAAGTCAGCCTCAAGTGGCTGGTCAGGGAACAACCATTGCCACTTTGTCTTTTGTTTCATTTTTTTTTTTCAGCTGGTTGTGCCCCAAAATAAAAAAAAAAGTAATACAGACATTACTACCCCTCTTAACATCCAGACTGGTTAGGATCCTCAAATCCTACCCTGACATTCTGTAGCTTTACATCTTGTCCTCAAAACATATGTGTTTTGTCACATACTGAGCTAGTATTCAAAAGATTACCTTAAAAGCCTTAGTAATTATACTTTTAAAGCAGTCATGCCTGCATTTAGAACAGAAAAACATTTTGAAATTTTAAAACAATTATATCAACACAAGGAAATGTATATGACAGACGAAGGTTAGCCAAGTGTGTTTCCTGTGTAGCCTATTACTGTGAACATCCTACTGAAATTTCTTTTACAACTATAACTGAAAGTTTAAAAGCATAACTTTGTCTTTTTGTGATATTTTTTTTTGATAGCAATGTTCTGTTTGTTTCATTAGATGAAGGTTTGTGGTTCTGCGCAGACAATTTTGCTAAAGTTAGCTCCCATACAGAGCAGTATTGTTATATCAAAATAAAAAAAATCCAATTATGTGCTCTGAGTTTCTTGATCCTTTTGCTTCACCAACATTAAAATCTCCTCAGGCATATTCAGTGAGCATTTTTTCATTCCACCTGAATGCTTAATTACCTAAATGAACTCATTATGTACTTCACTGGACTAATTTAACTCTTTGGCCAAGGTCAAGTCTGACAGAGATTTAAAGTGACCAGTTTGTAAGCCTGGGAGACGAGGAACAGGGTTTAATGCCAAAAGGAGCATGTTGAAAATGAGAGGGGGGAAGGATGATGGTGTAAAAAAAAAAAAAAGTAATACAAATCCTGTTGGGTAGCTCATACCTGGACAGTTTAAGCGAGGTGAAGAAACAAACCACCGTGAATTAGCATTGAGAAAAAAAGGTGCTTTTAATGTTTACTGTACTTCTTTTGATAACGTATAAAATTTGTAATTGAGTTTGAGAATGGAGAGTTTTTTCTGGAAATATGCCACTAAGATGAAGACCATTTACATTTCTCTTTTGGATCTGAGTTGGTATAAAGCTCAAGAAAAATAAACGTAGACTTGAAGATCAGGTCAGTATAAACAATCTGAAAACATACCCATATCCGCTGTAGCTTGATACTTTGTTTATAAAATCTGTTTGAAAAGATTTGTTGAAACAATAACAAGATATCAGCTGACAAGCTTACAGAATCAACATGTCAGTTTTTCTCTTTTGTCTTTATGGATCACACCCACACCTATAGCAGCAGAACTATACTCTGCGTCCTTAAATGAGTATCTTGGGAGCATCGCACCTTTTGGTGTTGTTGTTTTCCTCATTTTTTGGCTGTAATTCTGAATAGTAGACAAAGACGTGGCTTGGTTGTGTTTGTGGCTTTATCTCAAGAGAGTTGTAAATCATGAATGAGAGGAATCTTGTATTTTTCATGTCACTTTGGGCTAAATGATGTGATGGATAAGCCTATAGTGAATGGAATAAATGAGGGACACAGGATATGGGGACCCATCAACTATAAGAAAAAATAAACCATTATATATCCTCTGATGTTAACTCTGTGCTTAGAAATGCCTGATTATGCTTTTGTATTATAACACATGCATGCCTTTTCGAGTTTTGAAGGCGAGCTTGGCCCTCTGCTCCCTCCATCTCTTCCCTGGCTCCACTCGACTCCTGTTCCCGGGGACCATGGGGAAGGACAAGTCCTGGCTGTCCTGGCTCTTGACAGAGGAGATAAATCACTCAGCACACCGGAGGATAGCCTTCCAGTCGGCAAGCTGGGAACTTCATTATCCCGCCCCTGCCACACATTACCATGCAGATCGTCACTGATTGGGCTGGCGCTGTGGCGTGCGCAGCCTACTTCTGTCACTGCCAGAGGACTCTCAGATCTGTCTCAGCGATGAGGAGAGGAGAGAAAAACAAAGGTGGAAGTGAATGTAGATTTGTTAAAATAGGAGGATTTTCTTTTAGAGGAAGTGGGGGAATTTACAAATATCAGCTCAAAAAAGTGAGATTTAGCGAAACCAGAATCGTTGATAACTTGGTTTCTGTTCATGGCCGAAACGCTCTGTTGATTCAAGAGACCAAATTCTGTGTAAATTCCACTATGGTGTAGTTTCCTTTTGCAAGGAGAGGCCCAGGAAAACCACAGTTTCTACTTTTTTTTGCTCTCACTATTCTGCATCAACACACTTTCACTTGTTCCAACACCTTGTATGTTTTGAAACAGAGTAATTTTCTCCACCACAAACCACCCATCTTGAGAGCTCATGAGGGTGTCTAGGTTTATTTGTGGACATCAAATCTACACATGATTTATACCATTCACAGAAAATATTGAATTTCAACTGCTTCCTTTGCAGTTTTTGGTTATCCATTGTGTGTAAATAAATATAACTCAGCTTTGTTAATAACTTTTTACATGGTGCAGTGAAAACTAACACAGAGTCAAAAACAGGATGTGGATATGGACAGTTAAAGTTAATGAAGAAGAAGAAATATACTGAGAACAGGAGATGGTGTGTACATCTGTGTGTATGTGTGTGTGTGGTCCTGAGGTACATGGTAACGTGACCCGTGCTTGTCTTCGGAGTCAGCATGTGGGGTACTGGTGCTCTCCCATCTTACTAAGTGGTCTTATAATGGCAGAATATCCTGGCAGAGATCAGTTATAGATTGACAAAACTATTTGAGTGTAATTTTCAATTCATTTGAATGAGCATCTGTCTGCACTGGAAATACAGTCTCAAGAGCGTCTCTATGTCGTCAGGTTTGTATATCTTGGTTTGAAACCGTACACTAATTGTGCACAGTGTCCATCCCTAAAAGTAGTACCATAATACATGACAGACTACATGATTTAATCATTTTGTGCTTCACAAGAAAAACAGCATCCAAACATCTTTAACAAACAGTGTAGAGCTATGGTACATATAAGTCATTCAAAAGCAATGTTCTCCAAAAAAAAAAGAAAGAAAAAGAAAATAACAACTTCTTTTGTTCAGCTTTAGTACAAAACATGTTTTCATGAACTCATGCCTGTCTGCAATTATACACAGTTATACATTTATAGTCCTGAAAACATCCACTGTGTCATAACCTATTTGTTGGTATCGGGAGTTCAATGGGGCCAGTCTATATGCTAGGTTTACATCTCTCCGTCTGTCTGTCTCTCTCACCTTCCATCTCTCTCTGATCCTTTTCCTTCCTCAGGGCATCGCACTGGATCAATGCATTGGTGAGCTGTAACCTGATCGTATTGATCACTTCTTTCATTTATTGGCTCCCGACCAATAAAACACACTGGAGAAAGGAGAATGTAAACTGGAGTGAAGAGAGAAAAAGAAGCAGAATAAAGAGTGTTGCAGATTTTTCTTCACAGAATTGGCACATTACATACGGATCCGAGACAGTAAACAGCTCGTCAAGGAAACAATTAAAACAACTCTTATTATATGGAAGATTTACATCATAGACATACATAAAGAAACTGACAAAGTAGAAAAAAATGTGATAATCACTGAAGTTCAAAGTTGTTAGATGTGTTAAAGCATGAGGTTACCAGCAAGACACCTTGATTAAAGAGATGGACTGTCAGCCTGCTGTCGTCAAGGACAACAACGAGGCATAGTGTTATCACCAAGTAAGTGAGGAAGGGAGGGCGGGCCCGGGTTCCAGGTGTTCTTAACAAGAACAAAAGTGACATCTGAAATTAACAAACATTTCATTCCACACTTCCGAAGCATGGGGAGAGTGCAAATGAAACTGAGAAGGGAGCGTGACTCCTCCACCTCACAGCCTTCAGCCTTCAGCTCTCAGCGCTGTCACCATGTGTCAGTCAACTCGTGGCTACATCACCTCTCCCTCTTTCTCTGTAGCTTGTAAAAGTATACTTTAATCTGATATGAGCATGAGTGCACTGAGTGACTTCAGCATACTCCTTTTATGCTTTATTCTTCTTCACCTCAACTTTTATACGTCCTGTCCTCTTTCCCCCTGTCTATGCCCCCACCCCAAGCCCAGGTCTTGTGTGTGTTGGAGGATCCCTAGGGTGTGTGTGGGCTAATTAGGGTGAGGCAGATTGGAAGGAAACACAGGTGTTAGCCAGGCCGTACTCGCTGTACAGAGTAATGACTGTACCGCAGCCCCCTCATCCCACCATCCCTCCCCCCAGGGTAATTTGTCGTTCCTCTGTATAACCATGCATCTCTCTGCTCCACTTCTGTTTGCTTTTCATTAATTCTTCTCATGCGGTTATTTGTTAGCATTATTTATGGCCCACACAAATATTAGCGCCATTAGCCGGGGATGAAACAATGACTTTGCCACTGTGGTCCTCACCTGAGCCGCGAGGGCCAGAGCTGTTGATGTGTCTTTATCAGGTCAAGGTGGTCTGTTAATGTGCGCGTGTGAATGTGTTTGTGGTGTGTTCGCACTAGCTTTGTGTTAAATCAGCTGTCAGACACCATTTATTGCCTCTGACAGACAGTCATATATCACATTTCAAACTTGAAATACTACAAATCTCCCTTTGGTGGAAGTCAAATACTTCTCCTAATTTGATTGGACATGACTGTGCAAATCTCAAGGAAAAACTGAGCACAGGAACCGTTCTTCTGCTTCTTACTTCTGATTATTAAATTATGACGAGCGAGCTGAGTAAAGAATTTATGAGCACAAATCGACAGAGAGTTGGAGTAACAGACAGTAAAAAGAGAAAGCAGAGAGGCTGAGTGATGGCAGGAGTGTGCAAAAAGAAATTGTTGAGACAACTGCAGGATCGACAGAGAGAGGATAAAGGGAAAAGAGAGAGCACGCTAGCTGCTGTTAAGTGCATAAGTGGCGTTATGCATCCACTGAGGTGGAACTGGACCCGGTGAGAGAATATTGTCCCAGGTCAGGCCAAGTCAGAATCACTTGGGTGACTGTTGCTCACCAGAGCAGAACACAGCCGAGGGAAAAAGCGAGAGCAAAACTGAGTCAGCGCCATTTTAACACTTACTTCACGCACTTTGTGCTACCATCATAAGGGAAAGATATCCATCAAAAAGACAACGGCACAAAGTTACACATTTTACTCCTGGAGACCAAGTCAAAATCACAATGTGGACAATGCTGCCAAAGTGAGAGTTGTCTTGGGTTAGGATTGAATCCCCAGGTTTAAAAAATTCAATTCTTACTTTGGGCTGAAACAGGGAACAAATCACATGTAGTTTTAAAATAAAATGTACTGTTGACTTCTCTGCCCACTGAACTACTGAAAGAATATTTCTGGAAGGATTCGAAAGTACAGAGGCAGAGCTTGTACTTTATTGCTTTGGTCATCCTTTTTGTTTCTGCTGTCAAAACAAATGATGGAGAGTTTTTCTTACTGAAACACGAGCAGCTCCTGTCGTTAGAATCAAGCAAGTGATTCAAAATTCATGGGTGAAAACCTGTTGATCTCTTTTCACAGTTCCCGCACAGACTGTAGACACATCTGACTGTCAGTGTAGGAAGTGTTCTGGTTTAATTTTGATCTGAATAAATCAGTCTACTTGTGCTTCAGTGGACAAAAACATTAAAAGTCCATGAGGAAAGCAAAAGAGGGGAAATGCAGTGGTCATACAACAACTCATTGTCAGTCCTCTGACAACCATTATTTGTTTGTTTTTTTTCAACCACTTCTATTAGTAACCAATAGCGTTCTTCAAACTGTAGCAAAAAAAAAATAAATAAATAAAAATATGCGTTTAGACTTAGTAACTCTTGGCTTGAGATCCCTCTTTGTAAAATGTGGACTAAACCAGCCTCAAAACAAAGTCATGTTCCTCATTCTGTTCATACTTGGATGGGGGTTTGAACAGCGCATACAAAGTTTCACTCAACAAGGGAGGTGCTGCATATGTTGATACAACACAAAGACTGTGAAAAAAATGGACGTCTGCTTGCTCAGCTCGGAGTGAGGTCTTCACAAAAACTGCTCCCCCTGGTGACTGGCTACAGTATAGGTTAGAAAATCCAGCTTTCCAGTCATTCCAGATGGGCTGTGGTCAAACTTTAAAAAATTAATACACCTTGTAGAAATGTTTCTCACGTCCGATTGTTATGGTGATTTGAAGATATCATTTGGCTGTCTTGTGTTCAAGTCCTCTTTTTTCTGAAAAGTTTCTTTTCGCTAGTTATACGAGGTTAAAAACAAGGCTTTACGTAAGGTTTAACGATGATTGACAGCTGCCGTTCTTGTGTATTTTTTTCGGGGATTGTTAAACATGTCGGGAGGTAGAGTCAAGAAGTGATTAGACTCTCGGAAGAAAAAATAAATAAATTACTTTTGTCATCCATCTCCACTCAGATTCTCCTAGAATCCCTCATCGTCTCTACTGCACAGACTCTGACTGCAATTGCTGCCAATGGCTGCGCCTGTGACGGGGTATTTTGGCTTCAAAACCGTACGATGATAAATGGTGGAGCCACGCTGTCCACTCTATACACAGTCTTTAATACAACAGCTACTGGCTCAGACAGATTTGTTATTTGAACAAGGGCAGTTTCTTCTCCTCATTTTTTATTTTGCTCTGCTGTAATATTTTCTTCATGTATTTTTGTGTTGACTTGTCAACTTGTCCCCTCTTTTGATTTAGGGTCAAAGTTTAGCGTCCCATTTAATCATCTGTAACTGAGATTTGCTTCTCGGGCTTCTCTTTTACAGACCTTTTAGTTTACACTGCAAAACAAAGAGTAAGTGATGACTTATTTACAGTAGGCAATGGCTGTTCAGTGTATACATAGTATAAAAAAAAACATCTGTGTAACTTCTTTTAAGATAATGTACTCTACCAACCAAATTACTTGAAACTAGGGGTGCACTGATCACAATTTTCTGGCCGATCACCGATCTTTAAAAAGCCTGACCTGCTGATACCAATTTGGGCCAATACCGATTTTTGTTTTTTTATTTTTTAAAACTGACAGCATATACCTTCAATGTTCCAATCTTATTTTATTGAAAATCATTGAACAATACCTGTTAAAAAAAAAACAAAAAAACAATAAAGTGTCCTGAGTTTTAGGTCCCAGAGCAAAAAGCGACATTGGCTGGCTGTCAGACCTTCCTGGAGGTATATAAGATCAGTTTTATATGTAAGGATGGGCCGATCACCAATCAAACCAAACTAAAGAAATCGGAACTGATCGATCTATCTGTGCATGTCTACTTGAAACTAAATACATTAGAGGCAGGGTCTGCAGGACTTCCCTAAAAAAGAAAAAAGATTTACAAAAATAATCCTGCTCACCTGTTACTTCTGGGCCTCTTTGCATGTGTCTCAGTGGCTTCATCTATCTTGAACCGTCTTTTCTTCCTGTATGTTGATGTTTTGGTTGTTTTGAGGCAGTTCTGGACAGAGAGTGAGCGCGGATCTATCAGCCAATCACAACATGCCCACCAGTATGCAAGCAACTTTGCATGTTGATTCGCGAGTGGGAGAAGCTATCCCAAGTGTCCACGTTAGTGGACGGAGCACCGAGAAAGAAAAAACACAACCGAAATAAAAAGCAACACCAAACAGATGAAGCTTTTTCCTAAAAGGCAACAAAGCTTGGCTCAACTTTCACTCGCTTTCAGGCACTTGGAGCAGCACGGAATAAAGGGCTACGTGAGTTGTCTTTGTATTGAGCCGGTATGAATCAAACAACACAGTGATTAGCTTGTGCTAACATGTTAAGTCTGTGGTATGGCTCTCAAATCTCTAAATGTGAATGTGTTCAGGTAGTCACAGATTGAAGCTGTGGGTGTGCGCTGCTGCTGGCACTGAGCCGAGGAGGGGAAGCCCAGTTTGATTTTGTGTTTACTAACAAGTAACAAAATTCCTGCAGACCCTACCTTTCAGAATTTAAAGACAGGACACAGTGTAAGAGTAAATGATAATAAGGAGTTCCAATCATGCTACTTCTGATTTACCGAGTGATTAGACACTGGGGTTTTGACACAAGGCCACATGTACAAATCTATACTGGCATTAAAAGTATTAAAAGAGCTACATTGAGACAGGTAACTATGGAAACACAAGCATGTAAAGTTTTGTATTGTTGAAATGTTCGTCACCATCAATCAGTTTGAGATAAACCGAAATGGTAGATCTTCACCTCACTCTTATTACAAGCAGACATGTCATTACCATTTTTTTATTAAGTGAGATTAACCTTCTCTCCTTTTGTTGCATTAGAGCAATCATCCGAACCAATCCACTGCTATAAATTATGCCATAGATATAAAATAATATATGCTGAGATTCGCACGTAATGAAAATCAACTCAACATATAACCAACACTAATTTTCTATCAATTTATATTTTAATTATCACTTTTGCCTGTGTGTTTTTTTCACTTGTTCTTCTTGTGTATGAAGTTTTTTGCTGGTGACTAAACTAGGGATCAATCAGTAAGGAGTATTCAATCGTAAGACATTGCATGCCAAGATAACACAGCCCAGTAACAAGGGGGGTTTACAATGCATCATACAAGACAAAACATTATGAAAAAAAAGGAAAGAAACACATTATCCATGAACATTTAAAAAAGTATTTAAACAACCAAATCAAGCCCCACAGAAAAACTAAAAATAAGTAACTAAAATTTGGTAACAGAAATAAAAGGATGTTGAAATTTATAGCTCAGTGATATGGTTAAAAAAAATTAAAAACACAGCTGCAAACACACAAGTCTTCAACCTCCATCCAACAGAGCCGAGAATTTTCGCTGACTGTCAACTTTAAGGGGTTTGGTCTAGATATGCAGAGTGTAGCAGACCATTCCAATCATATTGCTGTAGATCATCAAAATAGTTTGTCCCTAAAATTATTTGGCACTCTGGAAATCAGCAGATATATGAATTTGAACTCGGACAAACAGGACAGCAAGTGTTAACCTGCAAGAATTTGAGTAATATGATCCACTCTCTCAGTGTCATGGAGGGACTCTAGCAACAGCTTTCTGAATCTGCTTAAGTTTTCTGACTGAGTTTCAGAGGGACCAGTGAAGATGCTGTTGTAGAAAATTAAGATGACTTAAGATATCTGCATCACGACTTTTTCAAAGTCCAGCTAAGTTATAGGTCTCTTTTTTATCCCTGTTTTGCTCTTCAAGTAATAGTGAGCCAATTTGAATCTATCAGAATGACCTTTACATGTCTACATCCATGACTCGTGCAGATAACTGGCTTTCTCAGTAGTTAAACAGTAATGAATAAACCAGCACGGCTGACTTTCAGTCACAACTATCTTGATTTAACTAGTGTTGTTCTACTAAAGAAAATAATGGCACATCTCCCCACCGATTTATTCAACACTTTTATCTGTGTGTTTTATATGTGTGATTTTCTTTGTTCAAGACAACTTTTTACCAGATACAACGCGCCGAGGTAAGGGACTTAACAGTACTGTTACGTGGCGTCACTGTTTGAAATGCAGCCGGCTATATGTTAGCAATATCTGCAGCCCGGTGCTTCGATGTATCTATGGGATTACGTGACAACAAGTAAACATGTCAGTTTGTCAGTACTTTAGTAGCCATTTATATTTAGTGCAGCTGACAGCCCTGTGCGCTAACACATGTCTGTAATGTGTAATGTTTGTGAATCCTGGTTATGTCCTGTCAGTCATCTACCAAGCAAAGCTAACGTAACTTCACTCTTCATTTTATTGATAGACTCTCAAGTTTGAACAAACCACTGCAAAATAAGTGGATTGGAATGAACATTATCACAAACAGATTAGCTCCTGTGTTATAGAGTGATACAGTACCACTGTACCACTCTCCCATTTAGCTTTCTTCTGCTCTGCTGTCCTTTTTCTGTCTGTCAGTTAGGCTTGTGTTTCTACCATCACTATAAAATTAGTCACAGAAATCGTATTTTGCAGGGAAAAATCAGAAAATCTTTGATGTGCTGTAAATCAATCTGGTCCTGGTCGACCTGATAGGGACACTAAGAAGTAGCATTTTAAAATAACATGTCATCAACAATATTGGCGCTGATAATCTCATTTTAAAGTGTGGATTACGGTCAGGCATATATCTAGAAGGGAGACTTTTTCAAGCTAATTTTCTTACTCGTCAGCCCCTTTAAATCAAATCCAATGGAGGCATTTCACAGTTAAATTTGCTGGTAGTGTTGTGGCAGACTACATCTACCTCTGATTTCTGTATATCGCTGCTGATTTTTTTTGTCAACTGCCAGTGTTGTAATGAAATACGGTTATCTGAAGACAATGCCAAATTAAAGGTGAAGTTTAAAGGTCAGGACAGAGGAGTGTAGATTTCTCTGACATTTAACTCTGGCGATACACAATTCCTTAACATTTAATTTTACATCTCTCACACTGCATTTCATACATCCACCATATGTGCGTGTTTGTTAATACTGGTTGTATTTCTTCATAAGATTACAATTTGTATAACAAGATCTTGTACATAGTATTCAAATGTGATTAAATGTTTGTTGTACACAACTTTCATAGGCTAAAAGTTTACGGTTTTGTGGACTAAAACAGGAAATGTGTTCTAAAACCTGATGAGATTACGATTAAGAAGGAGCTCTGCCACTCCTTCACCTTGCTCTCTGTAATTGGTTTAAGTGATATGTTTTATTAAGTGTCAAAAGCACCAGCGGGACTCACACCATACAATCTGTCACACAGGGTGCCACGGCATAAAATGGATAATGAAAGAGCAGAGACAGAGCAGGGGGGTATGAACAAGAAAATGAGTCAGAGTAGGTGAAAGAATAGTTTGAAAGAAAAGTCGTCACCTGACATTTACTGAAGAAAAAAAAAACTTTGCTGCAGAAACAGGTTCGCACAAACATGGGAAGTTATATTGTACAGATTATTGTAAAGTGAGCTGACTGATCACTTGTTCATTTACACTCTTTCACCCTGGGGTTAGAAGTGTGACAAGAGGCGTTTGTTCATTTTACCACTGCTGATGTCAGTTGTTTTTTTAATCAGCACCACCGGTCTGTAAGTAGTGCAGGTGTGGCTCAGCACAGCGGTAATGCTGAGGATGTGTGAAATTGCACTCATTGTGGGGGGAGAATGAGCTGTTTCAAACAAGTAAAAGTTTGCATCAAAAACTGATTATATGATCTGTGGGGAATCAAAGATTTTTGCAACGATATAAACAAAATTTATTCCACCTTTTTATGTTTGTAGAATCAAGAACAAATAACAATGGAAAATATCCAGTAGGGCCCTCTATTTGCAAATTGTTATTTAATTTGTTCACTTAAATAAATTTGTGGCTTTCTTGTTAAGGTTCAAACGTTACGCTACGTGCCCTTTTTACCCTCTAATTTTCTTATCAAGCAGTGCAAATTGTTCAACCTACTACACTGTTGTCCAAATATGTTGGAACATTTGACTGATCTGAAAAGACTGAGAGGACCTTTTTTTCCTCAAAGAAATAATCATGAAAAACCCAGATGGTTGTTTGAGCACTACTTCAGTCCCACCTTTAACTTAAATATTTGATTTGTCCACTTTTTATAGTAATTACAGCAGTGCATGTCTCTGGCATAGAGGAGATATGTTTCCTAAAGACTTTAAAACTAATTTTATGCCATGCCTTCTGCAACTAACACTTTCCTTCAAAGGCAGAATAGATCTGTCCAGTTTATTTTACAAATCGCCCTGAATTTGCTGGATGGGGTTGGCCAGCCCATCCTTTACAGTGGTCTTTTTTCTTTCAATAAAGTGACCTTTATCTCCTTATGATGGCGCTATCCAATGACATATAGTCCACAAGGGTATCTTTGTAGACATGTCATTTATTTTATAGGTATTGTAATGGCAAATTTAAAAAAAACAACAACTGAAACCTTGTACACATCCCAAGTGTTCTTAACTTTTGGCCACTACTGTAACTTCCTAGACAAAAATCAACCTCAAAGGTTCAAGTATTTCAATCCAATGGATTGATAGAAATGTTATCCTTTAAAGAACCAAATTATAAATCTTAAATTGTGTTCATATTGATCTAAAATTATCAGAAATACGCCTTTAAAAACATCTTCATGGTTGAACCACATGTAAAACCCAGCCCCCTTGTCAACATACAGAGCCGGCTTCCTGCCTTTGTCTTCCAGCAAACACATGAAAACAGGAATAAAATTAAATAACAAGGATTATCAAAGCCATATGACAAATCCCTTAGATCCAATGATTAATAAAAAAAATTCATTGCCAAACAATCCTGCTGGAAAAACGTGACAATATGGCACCGCATGTGCTCTCCCAGTGGTCTGACTTAAGGTGAGAAACAAAGGTAAAATCTACGGATAACATGTGCCAAGACATATCTCACGCACATATGGCATAGTTTTATCAGCTTTGTTCTCGGAAAATGGAAATTTTCAGATTTGATTCTGAAAGTGCAATTAAGGCATAAAAACACCACGTTCATCTCTCTTTGCAAATCTGGAGCTTCCAGAAATTCACAATTGATCAAATTTGAGTTCTTCGTTGAGGGCGCACTTTGAATACATCTGACTTTCATATAAATAGACCAAACAGTGTCCAGTGCCTATGTCCAAATATGGTCTTTTTCACAGACTCACACTTGTATCACTAATGACAGATAATGATAATGATATCTGCTCTGCTAGGCCATTACTGTGGTGGTCAGTGTGAAGTAGCTGCTCTGCACAGGCCCATGGACCACTCTACCACCCAAAGACCTTGCTTTATGCACCCAGAGAGCCCCTGTTATCCCCTTATCAGAAAGAACTGATGTACACCCTTGCTTTTAAGAGTTTGATGTCTCCGTAAAGGTAAAAGCTTTTTGAGAAATGTGGGGTCCCACTAACTTAACAGTAAGTCAACATTTTGATAGCAAGGATGAAAGTTTAATCTTTAGGTGTAATTGTAAAAAAGTACAGTCTCTCCTGCAGGCTAACTTCACAAAATACTGAAGAATTCAGTTTAGGTTTTTTCCATTGCATAATCCACATTTTGGGAATGTAAAGAGGCCTGATTTTAAAACCTTCAAGGGCCTCATTCATTTTTATGAGTGTTATTCTTGTCAGGTCCAATACTTGTCTCTGTCTACCAACTCTGAAACTATCAAAAAGTCTTTATTTCCCTTTTTTGAATTAGAATCAAAGAACCTTAAGGTGAGGCCTCAAAGACATCTTAGAATAAAATCCTTTGGTGGGTTGTGCCTGATGTTTACTTGGCAAGGGTCTATGCCTGGAGGCAGCAGCCCTTATTCCCTCCCTGACACCAGTGTTGTCCTGAGGAACCCTCAGTGCCCACAATTAATTTCCGCCAGAGCCATAACATTTCTCTGGCGTCTGCGTGAGACAGGCCGTGATACTGAGGCCTATGGCCTGACATTGATCTCCAGTGGACATTTATATTAGTGTTCTCTCCTGCCAGTCAGACAGTTTTCATGCGCAAAGGCATTTCTAGCCACTCTCTTTACTCTTGAAATGTTTTGGCTATTTTCCAGAAAAAGTCTGGCGAACACAAAATAAGTTAACCTAAGTTAACTAAGTTAACTGAGTTTCAGTCTGATACAAGGTTACATTGATTCTAAGTCTGATTTCTTTCTGATTGGGGCAAATGTAGTGCCCCCTGTGGACAAAGTGGTACCCACATATCAGCCGATCTTATATCAAAGATGGGTAAGAAACATCTTGACTATGTATTTTATTATGTTTTAATCAAACAAACAAAAAAAAGTATCACTCACTATATTACTTTTACTTTATTTGACAAAAAAAACACTGTTGGCTGGGGGTGGGGATATAGTCTCAAAATTCTATCATGATATCCTAAGGAAATTTGCAATAATGATATTTATGACGATATGGTAAAAAAAAAAAAAACACATTAGTGGTTGCTGCTTCTGAATAACAGCATTTCAGTACACACAGTTTGGAAGCCACTTTTCCACATGTCTGTGGTTTTGCCACCCTCCGTGGTAATAGTTCTACTGCACATTTTACATTTAATGTGCTTTGCTGCATGTTTGATCTTTGGTACTACTTCAACATCATTGAGGTAGCTCCTCTTTTAGGCACTAAATCCTCATGTGAGGACGATGTCGATGCTACCGTGCTGCTTTCGCTCTCGGCCATTGTTGTTCTGTACACAGCAGG
This sequence comes from Halichoeres trimaculatus, assembly GCF_033239565.1. NCBI lineage: Eukaryota > Metazoa > Chordata > Actinopteri > Labriformes > Labridae > Halichoeres > Halichoeres trimaculatus. Next base: position 26,132,901 of record NW_027437183.1, read on the forward strand.
GAGCGTCACAATAGTTTGTGTTGATTTTGGTGCCCCTTGTGAAAAAAACTCTACATCTTTGGCCTTTGCTGGTCTTGTACATCCATAGGTGCCATTGACTAACAAGAAATCTCATTTTGATTCTTTCAGAGTTCTTCCCCAGACAGCTTAATTAATTTTGTTTTCTGTATAGTAACAGATCACAGAAAAAGTAATTTGAGGTTACCTTCCTCATTGATCAGGTCTGACTGCTGATACAGAATCAATTTAATAATCTAAAAGGCAACACCGCCCCCACAAGGCTGTAAACTTTTAAACTTGCTATGCCGAGCTTAAAACAAACAAGTAACGACAAGTTTTCTAGAAACGTACAATATTCGTCTTTAAATGCACTAGAGTGAAAGTCATGAGTCCCCCCACCCCCCAAAAATAACTAGTAAAGCACAGATACTTAAATATGTACTTAAGTAAAGTACTCAAGTAAGCGGCTCTGTCACTGTCCACCACTGCCAGTTATAACCTCTTCAAGTTATAAAGAAGCCTCACTACTAGCCTCTGTCTGTTTTAAAAAGATGTCAAAACTTCTTACAGGAGCTTTAGAAAACTTGAGAGTTGTGATATCTAATTATTCTGAGTACGGGGCACCATAAAACCCAGGCACATACAGTCGACCAGATATAGAATAGTTTCTTTTATCAAACTTTATGACAGCAAACATGTACCCTTCAATTTTTTAATCAACACTGTGTGCCTCTGCAAGATTCTCTTTTCTTCAATTCGTTAATGACCTTTACGAGAAAGCCACGTAGGGGACGTGAGAATCTTAGCCACTGCTCATTTAAGTCATGTGTGGTGTGTAGTCTTTGGACAGCAGACAATGTGTCATGGATTTCAAACAGCCAGCTCTGAAGTGGGAGGACTGGGTGTGAATTCAAATATACCAAGAAATAACACTCCAAATGAGAGGCGGCCATTCATTCTACCTGGGATTAAGATCCACTCAGGGCCCACTGTACAGTATTAGGGATCACAATAACTCAATAAAACATCTATGCTACGGTTTAAGTTGTTGGTGGCATTGCATCAACTGTCCAGAGGCAGGAAACGCATTTGTAGATTTGTGGCTTGTGGCAGTCAGCCACTTGTGAGGTGATAGGTGGGTATTTTGGCTCACAGGTCAAAGAGTCCTTTGATCATCCCATTTACCATGAAGTCAAAACAGTCGAGTATTTCTGGGGCACTGTAGAAGGAATGGGACATTTTGTGGTCATGATCATGCTTCACATACACAAAACGTACAAATAATTATAATTGGGTTCAGAGGACATAAAACAGTAAATGATGAGGTAGGAAAATTCCATATGTGTGATGTTTTCCTCTGAGCATACAGACAGATTTCTTGACAGTGCCAGAGAAGGTAAAGTACAGTGTTTGTATAGGCCCTGCACACATCTTGTCTGTAGCTTCATACACAACCAACAGGCTACTGTGGGAGACAGTCTGGCTGCCCCGAACTCAACAAACATTGTCACAGCAAACAAATCTGTTCCCAATTTTAATGTGATCAAATAAATTACGGAAACATTTTCCACAGGCTATACTCTTTAACTAAGACATTCAGCAAGCAAGTGCCAGGGACTGAAACATACAGCCAAGATATTCCTCCTTCAGGAAAAAGCTCTGTGAAGTCATCCTTTCTATCTCTGTGACAGTGAGGGGCTGAGAAGTTTCGCTGCCTCTTCAAGCTCCCCAAACAACATTTTGATACAGTTAGGGCAAAGGCAATGTGATTATTTGTGCTGTTTCCTTCACAGTAAATGTGCTCTGCTGGAGGGGATGGGAGTACAACCATGACAAGCTTGTAAAATCCATGACGTGCTCGGGATTCTTTGCCCTTATCACCGTGTGGGTCTTTTTTTTGAGGGGAGGGGGGGGCTGGTGTTGGAGGCAAAATGCCCACCCCTCTTGTCCTAATCATGCCCTCCACAGAGAGAGAGCCTGGCAGACCTCACAACTAGAAAGACCTGTTGATTACTGATTATTTTTGTGGTATAGGTGAGACATTTTGGGATCAGACCAGGAATAAACTTTGGTTGGTGAAGACTCATAATAAAAATATGAGAATATTTTTGAGGAGTCTGCTATAAATCTGTGCATAAATTTAGAAAGTAGAGGGCCATAGAAGCATAAATATGTATTTTAAAATAAATGCCAACAGCAATTTTATGTGTCAACAAACAAATACTCTAAGAATTTTTTTTCTCAAGGTTGGACTGGCAAATTGGCCGTGTATGGTCCACTTCCCTGTCCTCACTGTTGCCTCCCAACATGCCCCTTAAGGAGCAAGGGTTCATGGGAATGACCAATGGGAAGCATTGCTCAGCTACTTCCCACAGCCAAGAGACAGCTGTAATCCTTTAACCCCTTCCCCCATATGAGCTTAAAACACACACACACAAACTTTCTTAAACACAATGGAATTTGTAGGTACACACATTTGCGTGAACATATGAGGACACATTCCTCAGTGCAGTTTCCTCCCAGCCGTGCTGTGATGCAGCAACTGAATTGATGGTGTTTCTGCTGCAGTGTCCTAGATTGCTTCTGAACATTTATCACCGGACCCTCCATGGCAAGCTGTGGCCACTGGCCTTCATTCAAACTCCATCCCATAGCACCAGTGGGGCACTGATAAAACAAACAACACCAGTGCCTACACAGTGACCCTCTGAGTCTGCATAGTGAGACACACTCTCTACCACTGTCACGGAGCAAATCAGAGACTCAAATGCAGGACAACAAGGAGACACAGCAGACCAGAAAATCCACAACAAAAGGTTTATTTACGAAAACTGAGGGCACAAAACAGGCACTGGCCACTAGAGGCTAACAACAAAGGAGTCAGGCTAACTAAGAAGCTACAAAGGAAACTGAACGGCTAACTGAGGCTGTGCTGAGATTTAAATAAAGATTAAATGAAGACCCAAACTGTGACTAGAATAAGGCTAAAGAAAGAGGCACGCAACCTGCGTGAAGAAAGCCAAACTGGGCAAAACTAACTGCACTACCTCTTAACTGAATTCTCCCTAGCAAGTAGCCGACCCAGGAAGAGAGGGGCAGCCTTGGAGGACAGCCTGACCGAGGAGAGCTTGAGGGGAGGCAGGCTGAGGAGGTGTGTGGCGAGGCAGGAGAGGCTTCAGGCTAGAGAGCTCCAAAACGGGTGATTCAGGCAGGGTGGGTCCAGAAGCTGTGATATTGGAGACAAGGGTTAGTATTCCAAAGTGTAAAGTGGGAAACTAGCAACAAGCTAAACTGACCGGGGTATGCAACGGTCTGGCTCCGAGTGGTAACTGCAGACTGACTTTAAGGCAGAGGAAGGGAAACTGCTGTTGATTACCAACTGCCTGCACCTGGTTGCACTCCACACACCTCACTCACGCCCACCTGGGAAAAGGAAAAGAGAGAAGGGAGGGGGGAAAAAAGGGAGGCTGCCACTAAGCAGAGCTAGAGGCCCTGACAGTACCCCCCCCTCTACGTGCACCACCAGGTGCACGAAGGAGTCGATCAGGATGCCTGCGGTTGAAGTCCCGGACGAGTGTTGGGTCCAGGATCTGGCGCCGAGGAATCCAGCTGCGTTCTTCTGGGCCATACCCCTCCCAATGGACCAAATACTGAAGTCCCCGCCCACGCCTACGAACATCCAGGAGCCGCTGCACAGTGTAGGCAGGTGCATTGTCCACCATCCGGGGTGGCGGGGGGGGGTGGACTGGGGGGGCCAGGGGACTCTCCCTCACAGGCTTGATCTGGGAAACATGGAATGTCGGGTGTATCCTCATGGTAGCAGGTAACTGGAGACGGACTGCACTGGGGTTAATAACCCTCTCCACCACAAATGGTCCAATGAAACGTGGGGCCAGCTTCTTTGATTCCACTCTCAGAGGTAGATCCTTGGCCCGTAACCAAACCTTCTGACCTGGAACATAGGGGGGCGCTGGAGAACGCCGACGGTTGGCCTGGCGTTCCATCCTCTGTGATGCACGGAGAAGAGATGCCTGAGCTCGTTTCCAAGTCCTCTTACATTTCCTGATGAAGGTCTCGACAGAGGGAACTGCAATCTCCTGCTCCTGGCAGGGGAACAGGGGTGGCTGATACCCCAGAGAGCACTGAAAAGGGGTGAGCCCAGTAGAGGAGTTGACCCGGGAGTTGTGTGCATATTCTACCCATGGAAGGCAACTACTCCAGGCTGTAGGGTCCTCTGAGGTGATGCAGCGTAGGAATGTCTCCATGGCCTGGTTTGCCCTTTCCGTCTGGCCGTTGGATTGTGGATGGAACCCAGACGTTAAACTGACTGTGGCCCCAAGGGCGGTACAAAAAGCCTTCCAAACTTCAGAAATAAACTGAGGTCCACGATCGGACACAATATCTGATGGAATGCCATGCAATCTGAACACCTGTGAAACCATGAGGTCAGCAGTTTCCTTAGCAGATGGGAGCTTAGGCAGGGCTATGAAATGGGCAGCTTTGGAGAAGCGGTCAATAATGGTAAAGATGGTGGTGTTTCCTTGTGATGTGGGTAACCCAGTAACAAAATCCACTGCGATGTGAGACCAGGGACGCTGTGGAATGGGTAACGGCTGGAGGAGACCAGAACTGAGCTGATTTGGGGTCTTATTACGGGCACAGACAGTACAGGCTGCCACAAACTCACGAGTGTCAGGGTCCATGGTAGGCCACCAGAATCTCTGGCGCAGGACATCAAGGGTTCTTGCCGTTCCAGGATGGCAGGTCAGGCGGGATGCATGTGCCCACTGGAGCACCTGAGAGCGAACTGAGTCTGGCACAAATAAGGAGTTTGGAGGACCATTTCCTGGGTCAGGTTGCTGTGTTTGTGCACGCCGAACTTGAGACTCCACCTCCCAGGTGAGAGAAGCAAGCAAACAGGTCTTAGGCAGGATGGATTCAGGCTCGCCGGACGATTCCTCAACAGAGAATTGGCGAGACAGGGCATCAGGCTTAACATTGCGAGATCCAGGTCGATATGTCAAAGAGAAGTTGAATCTCCCAAAGAAGAGGGTCCAGCGGGCCTGGCGAGCATTCAGCCTCTTGGCAGAGCGGACATACTCCAGGTTTTTGTGGTCTGTCCACACAATGAAGGGTTGCTCAGCCCCCTCCAGCCAGTGACGCCACTCCTCCAAGGCTAGCTTGACTGCAAGCAGTTCACGGTTTCCAATGTCATAATTTCTTTCAGCAGATGACAGGCGTCGAGAAAAAAAAGCACAGGGATGTAACTTGCTGTCAGAGGGAGAGCGTTGAGAAAGGACTGCACCCACTCCTGTATCTGAAGCATCCACTTCAACTATGAATTGCAGGCTGGGATCAGGTTGAATCAGGATGGGTGCAGTGATGAAGCGATGCTTGAGCTCCCGGAAAGCCTGGGCTGCCTCAGAGGTCCACCTAAAGGGCCTTGAAGTAGAGGTCAAGGCGGTTAGCGGGGCGGCCACCTTGCCATAGTTGCGTATGAATCGCCGGTAAAAATTGGCAAACCCAAGGAAACGTTGCAACTGCTTGCGGTTGTCTGGTTGGGGCCAATCTTTGACAGCTGAGAGCTTTTGAGGATCCATCTTCACCCTCCCCTGAGAGATGACAAACCCGAGGAAGGACACTGTGGAGGTGTGGAACTGGCATTTCTCTGCCTTCACAAACAGCTGATTTTTCAGGAGACGCTCCAGGACCTGGCGCACATGTTGAGTATGCTCCTCAAGGTTCTTTGAATAAATCAGAATGTCGTCCAGGTATACAAAGACAAACTGGTTGATCATGTCTCTGAGAATGTCATTAATCAGGCTCTGGAAGACAGCTGGCGCATTGGTGAGTCCAAACGGCATGACAAGGTATTCGAAATGTCCCAAGGGAGTGTTGAATGCCGTTTTCCATTCGTCCCCTTCACGGATTCTGATGAGATGGTAAGCATTCCTGAGGTCCAACTTGGTGAAGACTGTTGCTCCATGTAAGGGGGTAAACGCTGAGTTAATCAACGGCAGGGGGTAAGTATTCTTGACTGTGATGTCATTTAAGCCACGGAAATCAATGCATGGGCGGAGAGAACCATCTTTCTTATCCACAAAGAAGAAACCAGCGCCTACTGGAGAGGACGAAGGGCGAATTATTCCAGATGCTAATGAGTCACGGATGTATGTCTCCATGGCAGTTTGTTCTGGCTTGGACAGGTTGTATAACCGGCTTTTGGGCAAGGGGGCACCAGGCAGCAGATTGATGGCACAGTCATAGGGCCGATGGGGGGGCAGAGTGAGAGCTGCTTCCTTGCTGAAGACTGGAGCCAAGTCATGATATTCCTGGGGAACTGATGCCAAGTTGATGGCCTTAGTTGGTGCGGGAGTAGTGGGGGTAGCTGGAGTTTGAGCTGAACGGAGACAGTTAGCAAGGCACTGGGGGCTCCAAGATCTCACCTCTCCCTTTACCCAGTCAATCTGGGGATTGTGCTTCCGTAACCAGGGGTGCCCCAGAACCAAGGGAGGATTGGAATGATTAATGAGATGAAATGGTATGGTCTCTCTGTGATTACCAGCCAGAATCAGAGTTACAGGTACAGTCTTGTGGCGAACTTCAGCTAGATGAAGGCCATTCAGGGCTCGGGCGTCCAAAGGGGAATGCAGGGGTGTAGATGGGATATTCAGCTGTGCGGCAAGTTGGCTGTCCAAGAAATTCTCTTCAGCTCCAGAGTCAATCAGGGTAGTAATGGGGATGGAAAGGGTCTGCCAGCAGAGGGAGGCTGGCAATTGCAGGCGCTGAGGGGAAGTGATACTTGTGCGGCTCACCTGCAGTCCCCTGGTAGCAGGTGAGCCTGCCCTTTTGCTGGCCGTGTGGGACAATTGGCGATGTAGTGGCCCAACTTGCCACAGTACAGGCAGGCATTGGTGGCGCGACGATGCTCCTTCTCCTGTGGAGTCAACTGGGCGCGACCAATTTGCATGGGTTCAGGGTCTGAGTCAGCAGGCTGGGGCAGCATGGAGGTTGATCGCCCCGACAGCAAGGAACGGGGTGTGGCCGCAGTTGGGCGCTGATTCCGTTCCCGCCGGCGTTCCCGTAGCCGATTGTCCAGCCGGATGGCCAGGGAGATTAGCTGGTCAAGGCTGGAGACGTCGTCCCGAGTGGCAAGTTCATCCTTTAGACTCTCCTGCAGTCCCTTGTAGAAAACTCCTTGTAGAGCCTCATCGTTCCAGCCACTCTCCGCTGCCAGTGTCCTGAACTCTACAGCAAATTCCGCCACACTCCGGATGCCTTGTCTCAATGAGATGAGTCTATTACTAGCGTCCTTTCCCCGGACTGGATGGTCAAACACTTTCTTCATTTCTTGAATGAAGTCCACATAGGAATCACAGATCCCAGACTGACTCTCCCAAACCGCAGCTCCCCACTCTCTCGCTGGGCCCTTTAACAAACTAAGTAAATATGCAATTCTAGACCTGTCTGTAGCATAAGAGTGAGGCTGTAGGTCGAACACCAACGAAACTTGAGTTAAAAAAGACTGACAAGAACCTAGATCTCCAGCGTACCGTTCAGGAACAGGTACAAATGGCTCACGAAATGGCTGACTGGCACCCTGACTAGCGCTAGCCACAGCAGGGCGGGGTGGAGACTGAACTGGGGCCTGCAGTGATGGAGCAGTAGACTGGGCTATTTGAGTTGTTAGTGTGGCGACTTTACTGGTGAGTAGGGAGACTTGATTCAACAATGCATTATTACTCTCAACTAGGCTGCGTAACAAATCTTCATGCTGACCTAAGACAGCTCCCTGGTTAGCAATAGCTTGCTGAATGGTTATCACAGGGGGTGTTTGGTCAGGGCTAATCTCGTTGTCCGCTGAGTTCATCATGGCCAGACCGTACTGTCACGGAGCAAATCAGAGACTCAAATGCAGGACAACAAGGAGACACAGCAGACCAGAAAATCCACAACAAAAGGTTTATTTACGAAAACTGAGGGCACAAAACAGGCACTGGCCACTAGAGGCTAACAACAAAGGAGTCAGGCTAACTAAGAAGCTACAAAGGAAACTGAACGGCTAACTGAGGCTGTGCTGAGATTTAAATAAAGATTAAATGAAGACCCAAACTGTGACTAGAATAAGGCTAAAGAAAGAGGCACGCAACCTGCGTGAAGAAAGCCAAACTGGGCAAAACTAACTGCACTACCTCTTAACTGAATTCTCCCTAGCAAGTAGCCGACCCAGGAAGAGAGGGGCAGCCTTGGAGGACAGCCTGACCGAGGAGAGCTTGAGGGGAGGCAGGCTGAGGAGGTGTGTGGCGAGGCAGGAGAGGCTTCAGGCTAGAGAGCTCCAAAACGGGTGATTCAGGCAGGGTGGGTCCAGAAGCTGTGATATTGGAGACAAGGGTTAGTATTCCAAAGTGTAAAGTGGGAAACTAGCAACAAGCTAAACTGACCGGGGTATGCAACGGTCTGGCTCCGAGTGGTAACTGCAGACTGACTTTAAGGCAGAGGAAGGGAAACTGCTGTTGATTACCAACTGCCTGCACCTGGTTGCACTCCACACACCTCACTCACGCCCACCTGGGAAAAGGAAAAGAGAGAAGGGAGGGGGGAAAAAAGGGAGGCTGCCACTAAGCAGAGCTAGAGGCCCTGACAACCACTCCCCTAAACATTACTTTTCTCCTCATTCACTCATTTGTACCTTCCCCTCGTTCAGCCCCAGCAGACCTGAGTCCTGTTTCCCCTCAGTCTGCACCTCCTTGGGTGTGTGGGCCAACCTCCTCCTCCTTCCATTTCCCTATTGCTTTTTTGTGTGCTGTGTGATGAAGAGGATTTGGGTAGCAACAGTAGCTGAGAGGGCTTGGTGGGGCTGGAAAGTAAAGAAAGAGAGAAGGGGGGCAGTGAGGTGGATCTGGGTGGGAGGATAGGGTGCTGAAAGGATACAGTCCTCAGTGGAGCAAAGTGAAAGCCAAGAGTTTTCTTCTGAGGAAGTCATTCCAAGATAGATCTTCTTTATTCCAGCACCATCATCACAATAGTGTTTCTCCCCGTTGTGTACATTTGCACACAGTGCTTTATCTAATCAACTTTGTAGAATAGTAATAATACTTACAGTATCATGTAGCACCACCAAAACCAGGCTACAGCTGCGAAATAATGCTCCTCATCTCATGCTTTAGTTGCTCTAGCACTTCTAATTGCGATTGAAGCAATTCACACTTGGTGCTATTGTTAGACCGAGGTAGCACCTTATCATGCAAGGAAGAACCCAATGTAGACATGAATGGACACAAAGAAATGTCATGTCAAAACACTGACTTTTGTCTTTGAGCTCTCTAACTACCTTAACATTTACCCTCATTTGATCAGAGCATTTCACTGCCAGCAGTGACACATTGTGGAACCTGGAAGGTATTGTGAAATCCTTAGCATAAGACAATTCTTACAGCGTCATAGTAAGAGACATATCACAACCAACCATAAATTGTTAAAAAAAAAAAATGGATGTCATCTTGCTCAGCTCAAAGTGAAATTGCCACAAAAACTGCTCCCCCTGGTGAGCGGCGGCAGTATGGGTAAAAAAATAGTCTCCCCATCCATTCCAGATGAGCTGTGGTCAATTTAGAAAAAAAAAAAGAAAGAAAAGAAATGTGTCTGACATCTGTATGCTGTGGTGATATGAAGATATTATTGGGCTGCCTTGTGTTCAAGTCCCCTTTTATCTGAAATGTTTCGTTTTCATTTGTTTTTAGAAATTAAAAACGGGGCTCTCTATCACGTTGATTGACAATTAAGAATAACAGCTGCTCTTCTTGGGCGGGATGAGTAAAATATGTAGGGAGGGAGAGCAAGTAAGAGATCAGACTCTCAAAAAAAAAAAAAAAGATCATTTTTGTCTCCTGGTTTCACTCAGGTTCAGTCAAAGCCTTCATCAGTCCGTACTGAGCAGACTCTGGCAGCACAATGGCAGGGGTGTTCTGGCTTCAAAACTGTACAATTGAAAATGGCGGAGCCACGCTGTCCACTCTATATACAGTCTATGATCACAATACCACAACGCAACTAGATTGGGATTCATATTGGATTTAGACAATGCCCTACACTAAGTTTACTACAACAGTTTTCCGCTGCATACATTTAGGGACCCTACAACCAGAAGCATGACCAGAAAGGTTGCACAGCCCTAATCGACCATCACATGGTTCCCCAAAATCTTTTTCTACTTTATTACTCTGTTTGTCTTGTTAAAAAATATTTGGGCCACGTTGCAACAGACTGCTGGTAAATCTATTTGTATTTAGATGCAACACATCTACTTTACTTGGTACGATTATATGTAGAAAAATAGTGTGCCTACCTAATTACTCAAAACCAAAAGTAAGTTCTTGTGGTTTCTGGCCAAGTACTTCCTCACTATGCAAACAAAGACAAAAGAACGGGGCTGAGACTACCTCCTTGAGGCACCGTATTTATGGTGTCTTAGAAAAACTCATCAGGCAGCATCTTTCTGAATCGATTCATTAGTTTCTCAAGCCACCAATTAAAGCTGGAAGCTTGGTAATTATCTATAACACCTTTTGTGAGGCCGCTATGGTCCGACAGTCCGATCTATGCAATATAAAAGCAAAAAGAACGAAAAAAATCCATTCAGTACGTCAGCTGCAACATGGCATAATAATTGAACAATCCAAACCGTCGCTCCCCTCATATCAGGTTTGTGCGTGAGTCCAACCAATCCTCTGTCTCCCCTGCTCCACACCGTACCACCCATGGTCCCACCTCGTCCTTCCCTACTACCCATCTCAGGTCAGCTAGCTGCTCAGCTACTGACGCGTCATTGAGCCGGAGAAGACCGAAACTATGATGCTGTTACTGTTACCTCCACAGCAAAAGGAAGAAAACGAAAACATTTCAAGGAAAAGGCTGAAGCAAGGAAAAATTATGAGCGATACAGGTGCCAACAGAGACTGAATATTGGTGAAATACTTTGTTTACCACAGTGGGAGATGTCAGCTGAATAACTCTGGTTAGTCTGAGCCTGTACTGGCAAATGACTGAACGCTGCTGGTCGGAACGGGTCGGCTCTGTCAATAGATTTTAGCATAAGTTAGCCACACATCTTTAGCATTGTAAACTGAGCTGGTGAAGACACACCGAGGAAGGTAAAAGCCTCACCCACAGTCGGCTCTGCTCTGATCAGCTGGCAGTGGCAACGCCAGACCCACTTCGCCCCGCCAATTTGTGGTTTTGATCGCGTCGGTCCAATTGAAAAAGCTACCACCGGGTGTTACAAGGGGGATGACTGCAATGTTTGTTACATTTTCTGCCGGGGGGCTTCTTGCTCTGTTGGAGGGGGCGTGTTGTTAGGAGGCAAGGTAGGGTGATACAAGCTGGGGGGCGGGATCTTGGAAATAAAGAAGGTAGGGGTTAGTGAGGGGTGGGGCAGGCTAGGTTTTTTAAATGCGTCACATCAACCAAACTGGGTTTCAGATCGTAGGCCATAGCTTTAAAATAATCCAAACAGTAACATTGAACACCTGAGTGTTGGTATGGTCATGTCAAAATGCTTCCACTTCCTTTTTTACTCACTGTATTTTTAAAAGCATCCTCTTACAAATGGTTATATGGAACACTTAAAAAAATCTGTTTTGCAGGACTGTGTGGTCAGTTTCATATTTTACTTTTCTACTTCCTCAGTCACTGTATTTTAAAATTATTCTGCTGTGTTACATATTTTTTTCATTTAAGTTCACTTTCCTTTCATACAGATTATAATGAAGAAACTCCTTTTTTTTCCCTCTTGTATTGTAAAACAACCACAGGCTAGGTAGCGGCATCCGTTGAGAATAAAAGAAAGAGAGCATGAGAGATAGATAGAGAGTTGTTCTATAGCAAGCCTGTTACTGCTTCTGCCTGGCTGAGCATGGAGGCGTAAATGTCTCACTAATCACATTAACACACAACGCTCACCCAGTCATGGGGATGGAACAACGTGCATTCTCTGCGTGGCTTAGGATTCATCCGCTTTTTGCTCAGACAGAAGCATTATAGCGTCAGCAGTTAAAAACAAAGATTCCTTGATGGGATCAGAGGAAGCTATCGAGAAGTACTGGTCTCACAGTTAGCTGAAAAGATTTATCATCTGTTTAGTGCTGGAGGACATTGGAAATGAGCAGACAATAAGAGGATACATAATACGCAAAAGAGCAAGAGGCTGCTTCTGCTGACAGTTTGTCAAGGCCTGACTTAAAGTAAGATAGGATCAATTCTGAAAACTGAGAAGCTCAATGTGAAGAGGAGCTTAACGTTGGATGGCTCTTCAGAGCTGTGCCGAAGGAAAAAGAGTTGATGCATTGAAGAATGATACATTTTTTAGGTGGGTATGCAGAAAGAAGGGGGGCTGTGTTGGTGTCTATATTCAGTGTTCTGTCATAAACCCTTGAAATATAGCATGGCTTAGAAGTACTTGATCACAAAAAACTTGTCAAAACATCAAAACATTGTCTCATTTTTAATTACCTCTTTCCTCTGCTAGCAATAATGAGCGGATGATGAATTAATTGTCATTCAAGTCTTGAAAATCCCTAAATCACCATCTTGACTCAGGACACTGCTGACATGCTGTAAATCTCTAAAATATGCACGAGACAAAATCTCAATGGCATCAGTGTCCACCACAGGAAGCTTAACTGTCACTTCTGCCACGTCTGTACAATTCTCTGCCTTGTGTTTAACTGGTCTCACACTTTCTTTGCCGGCATCTGTGCCATCTCAGAAGCGGGGCCCTGTCTCTTCTGCCTGCCCACCTCCTAATGTTATTTGGCAGAACAAAAGCTTCAGCGCTCATGCCAACAATCCTGCCGAAGGAACTTCTTGGGCATATGAGTGGAGTTGTGGTGGAGGTAATATTACCGCTCTCAACAGTGGCTGCCTGTGTGTCAGGCTGTGGACACAGAGAAGAGGATGTTTGTCATGTTTCTTTTGTTTGCTCTGCATTCTCCTCTCTATATGCTCCCTCCTCTGGTGTCTGGCCTGTCTGTCCTGCTCCTTCTTGGCTTTTTTATTTTGCTTTCTGTCTATGGATCCTCACCTCCCCCTCATATTCTCATATTCTTTGTTTGACATCTCGTTTTGAGTTGTTGTTTCTCCCTCTCCCTCCTTTTCCATCGCCCTCTCCTTCTCTTTCTCCCTCCCTTTCTCCCTCTCTTTCTCCTTCTCTGCTTGCGTTTCTTTGATGCCCTCCTAGTTGGTTGAATGACTGAAGCCATAAGGCTGTTCCGCCCACACACGCACGCCAAGCTGAGCTGTCCTGTGCTGCGCTGTTAATTCTCCAGCTCAGCCCATCTGAAAGAGAAGGCAGAGAGTGACTCAGATGCTAAGGTGGGTGGTAGGGGCCCAGGTGGGTGGTTAAATAGGCTAACTGTAGCTTCTCCAACGCACTCACTTTCACACAGGAGATATTCTGATAAGTAGCTGAAACACGGCAAATTGGAGACGTGAACAGCTTTCAAATGTGATTTACAGTTCAAAGATGGTCGCTGTTATGTCTCTAGGTTGTTTTGGAAATGAACCAAAGCTCTTGATTTGATTTGCGGGGATGACTGTTACTTAGTATGATAGCTTCCTCAGCCTCAGAGTCGAAATGACATTAGCAGATCAGCATTATCATAATCATCCAAACCATGCAGCACTCAGAGTTATTTCCATATTTGCCGCATCACAAGAAAGTGTTTTGGAAGGGATGTGTTTGAATTAATGATATTTGATTTTATTAAATGCTTCAAATCTGTGTGGAGTCTTTCAAGCTACCGTGCGGGTTTAAAAACATGTTGAGATGATGTTGAGACAAATGACTTTAGATGAAAAAGTTAAGAGACACATACATTTCTGTGTTGAGTTTCAGTACTGAAGAGATTAAAATCTCAAAATTTTGCGTTGTTGTTTTTTATTTTTTTAAAGATAACACTTAAACGTGATCTTATTGGTTGAGGTATATCAAATTGAAATCCCAGATATGATAAGTTTGTGCTGTAGGCCCACATACACAAATCAAATGCTGATAGACAACACGACTCTCTCCTCTCAGTGGAGAGGTTTTGAATTTTGCCCTAAGTTATAGATTTAGATTTTCACTTCTACCATGGGTAATTCTCCCTGACAGGCTAAAGTGACTAAGTAACATTGCATGCGCTTCGGGAAACTGCAACTGGCTTATCTTTGAACGTGATTATCTTTATATAATTTGGCTGTCTGTAAAGCAGAGTGTGAGTCACTATCTGAGGGCTATGTAACGTCTCTTTTCTAAACCGCACTACTCACAAAGCCTTGCATGGACTTTTACCTTGGACTGACACTGTTTTCTTAAGAGAAGCTCCAGCTCAGAGATAATGCTTTGTGACCAACATTAAAATCAAACTGAAGGAACTGAGATGCACTCTACACTTACTCCAGTCCATGTTTATACAAACAGCAGAGGATGGTTTGTACAAAAGTACAAAGAGCTCAAAAATGAAGGGCAGCTGAGTTTTCTAACAGCACCAGTCTAAGGTAATATATCACTTTATCAGTAACAGTGACTCATTGATTTCTTTGGCATGCCCTGGTGTGTATAACTTTTGAGACCCAGTCTTGTAAACTGTGCTCTGTTTTTAAATAACCCCTCCTGCTTCATTTCCCAATTTATCAAATGAAATAGATGAAACAGATTTTGTTCTACGGCCAAAGTTGACATTGCAATATTATTCATTTTATAAACTCTTCATATCTTTCAAATTTCCAAGGTCTTTACTTTGTTTACTTGAAAAATGTTGAGCCAATCACAACAACAGACATCTTTTTTTTTTTTTTTTTAATTTACAACTCTTGTATTTGTCTCTCTTTACATGACAGTGGAACAGCCAACAGTAGCAATTTAAGTCTCCCTTGAAATCTAATAGGCCAACCAAAAAATCCTTAATTATGATTTGCAGTTTATTTCAGCAGAGGTTGGACTTTTCTTTTCTTCCTTTTTTTCTTGGTTGTGTTGGAACAGGTTACTTCAAGTTTTCATTGCACTTAAATGTAGCAAAGTCAGTAAAACTCCTAGCAAATTATAGATAAGTACCTCATATCCATGGTATCACAGTTTATCAAAATATCACGCACATTGATGAAAAAAATAAATGTGTTAATTCTTGTTGACGTTGAAATGTTGATACTACGTATATTTATAACAGTTTGACTTGCGAAGGAGTTAATTTATCACTTTGTAGGAACTTTAAACTATAACATCAGATCAAAAAAGAAACTTTTCAAGTTTGGTTTTTCAAGTTTAAAAACTTTACACAAAGATAAAACATCTATGTGATACATCAGCGTTAGGTGCAAAGGTGAAGTAGATGTGATTAGTGGACATTAGTGGAAGAGTAGATTAATGCCATTTATTTGGCTGAATCTGACATTTTTGTTTAAATGTGACCCATATCTGCTTTGTTTTTGACAGTCAAAACAGCTCAAGTCATATTAAATCTGACATTTTTTAGTCAGATTTAAGATACTTTCAAATGTGGTGCTACGTTGGAAATGTATCTTTTTTTTTCAATGTGACCGCTGTCTGAACAGCCAGGTCACATTTAATGCAACTTTCAGGTCATTCTGGAGCAGAGGTCACGCTCATGGAAGAAAACAGAGATGGAGATGGAGATGGGAGGGGATGAGAGAGGAGCGCACAGAGAAAAGGGAAAGTGAAACTTAAGTGTGTGTTTGTTTTTCTCATCATGGAGGGCTGGGAGAGAAACAGGCAGGGACCATACATGCAGCAAATCAAGCCAAAATTAGCAGCTACACCATGTTTCTTTATGTAAACTTCTGTGCGTGACGACATTAATGTTCAAATGAGCATGTGCATCTTTGCAGGAGTGTGAGCTGTTCACGTCGCAGTCTGCAGACAGACCAGAAAGTGATGTGAACAACAAATAAAAAAAATCTGAATTGAGACCTGCAGTGTGAACACACACACACACACACACACACACACACACACACACACACAAACACACACACACACACACACACACACACACACACACACACACACACACACACACACACACACACACACACACACACACACATTCCCTGATTCAGGTGAGCCACCCTAGTCATAAAAGTGTTGTCAACCCCCTAAACAAAAAAGTGGAATAAAGGTAAACATTTATTCCTTGTGCCAATTGATACAACTGGGAACATTTCAAAGCACCTACTTTCCCATAACAATTTAAACTTGATCAACTGACGAGTCTAAGCTAATAAAACACCTAAGAAATCATTTTTCATTGGCACAATGAATTTAATCCTGCTAAACAGAGCATCACAGACTCTTTGGGTAAACACTTGTTTTGCAGAGTGGGTTTAATATTTGCAGAATTGGGACCACCAGCCTTTGGACTATATTGCAGGTTAAAACCACACGCTTGTGCTTGTGGAGAAGAGGTTATAAGCCAGTTTCAAAATTGTACTTGTTTGGGTTTTTTCGGGCAGAATTTTATCACAGACCTCACTCTTTTCAAAGCACCAAAGCAGCAGGACAAGCTTAGCATTGCTTTCTAATTAAAAATTTGAAATTAAAGTTGGTTTCATAAAATACAAAACAAGCAATAACAGCACAGTACAGCTATGAACTTGTCTAGAAACTAATATCCTCATCTTTTTTTACACAGCAGCACCTAGTTTGACGAAGACATCACCAATCCTGTCCATCCGACACCCGCAACCATCTGTTGGGAGCCCGTAGTGGAGCCTTGATGGCTGTGCATTTGAGTGGTAATTGAGCCTGAAATGTGCTTAATAACGATTGTCCTGCCTAATACGCCACATCAGGAGCTCAGAGCACCGTGACAACCCGGAGCAGCCGAGACAGGCAGGCAGTCAGATAGAAGAGATGGGCAGAAAGCACATTTCTCCTCCTCATTAGCCTCCAATAACAGGGAACAGCCCACATATATGCATCCCTCAAAATCAGCTAAGGGAAAGCCACAAGAGAAATACGTCCCCTGGAGACCTGCTCTTTGCTGAGAATTACATCTTTTTCCGAAAAGGTCTCTGTTTTGTTCGACAGGATGTTACTAAACATCTGTACACGTTATTGATTACATTTCCTCATCTCATGTCTTGATATTGGCCCTCACCAGCATTTTACAAGTATAATTACAGACCCACTACAGAAGGCCAGGTCCAGTTTTTTTTTTCATGTGCATTATGTCAAACTGGATGGCCAAGCTTTTAATGCAACCAAGCCAGAGAGATAAGCCCTGCTTCTCTAATTGGTAACATAATGAACCTCCCTTTGAATTATTTGTCATGTTCAAATTGATCTTGGCTGCTAAAGCTATGAACACATCCTCTGGGAACAAGTTTCCTCATGTTATTAATGGCTGTAAAATGAGTTGTAGGTATTAATGCAGTCTAGCCTGTGTTGGTGGGGGGCTCCGTGCAGCATGACAGCTGCCCCAGGAGACCACATGGCAGTAAGAGGTACTTGTCAACAGCGGGTTACAGACAAAAAGGAAGGCATCTTTATGGTCGGCAGGGGACAGTGTGTGGGATCAGAGGGCGTGATATCCTGTCCAATGCCCCCACTGAGGATCCAAAAAACCCGACTCCCTGCACCTGTCAGGCACCGCAGGGAGGTGGTCTGACAGTGTCACCCTTGTAACAGAAGAGAACGCCCTTCTCCTGAGGTGTACAGTTATCATCATGGCTCCCGTTTCAGATCTATAATCAGTCGTTCAACCTGCCAGAAGCACTGTGTTTTTGCTTGTATGTTTTGTTGTGTTGAAGCTGAAGAGATTGGGGTTTTGGAAGGGTAATTGCCTCACAAAGTGAACTGAGTCATGAGGAAATGAGCATCCTCAGAGAAAAATCTGTCTTACAAAGTAACTCATACACACAACAACTCGAGCCTGCTGGTGAAGCATTACTTATTCCCTCTCAACTTCCACTGCTATTCATATTCCAGTCTGTTCAGCTTACAGTGTGTGGGTGCCGCTAACTCACCCAGCCGTGTGTGTAACCTGCTCAGCAGTAGCTAAATGTTACTCTGGGGATATAGCTTCATAAGAGCAATACCATGCATCACAGAAACTACATTTAAATACCAAATATTGCCCATTCGTTTTTTCCTCTCCTATCGTAGAGGAGAGCACAGCACTGTGTTTAGCACAGGCCAGGGGGATTTGAGCAGGCAAACAGATGGGACCTGAGAAAAGGTATGGATAAGGTACAAATGCAGGAATGGGAATCCCCCAGGGAGCTTCCTCCTCATTCTGGCACCCACTTTCATGGTGTGTTTAGTGCCCTACTCTGTATGAATTATGAGCAGACTCACAGACTGATTGTGCAGAGCTGTGAATACAAAGTGTGTTTTGTTCTACATGGTAACACTGAGATTGAGTGGTTATTGTTTTTCTCTGCATATGCTTATTAGACTATGTTTTACAAAAGAGTGTTGGCCAGTGATGTTGGTCTTTTAAAGTGAAAAGTCAGAGCTGTATCTCATTGTCGCATGAAGTTATGCAGATCTGCTTTTTACAAAACGCAACTTTGTTCAGAAACCATTAAAGAAAGATGTTCTATCTCTATGTCTCTGGAGAAATACTAAACTAGGTGTATGGCAGCGCAGCAATCACAACAATCAGCACTCTTATTCTAGGATTTTCTGGACCGCACAGCCCTGACAAAACACATGTAGGAGCAGAGCCGACAAATCTGGATACAAGATGGGCACTCTGACCTTCCCCTGGCACGCCGCCCACAGCCTGCAAACCCACTCAACATGACGGGTATGTGCGCGTCTCTGCTGAAATCGTGGCAGGCATAATTGCGCCTCCTGTCCAAGTGCGAGGAAGATATTCTTAAGGACCTTTTCTCTGTGCATCTCAGTGAGACACGACAGAACAAGAGTGCTCATCCTCATCTATGGATCAGACCCCAAAGGTCCCTTGCTTTAGTCAGAAATGTAATGAGACATTGTTAACTCAATTTTCACAATTTTCAGAGGAAACGAAAAAAGGCTTTTTCTTTAGAATGTCTCTACCCTTTAATTCTCTCTTCTGAAGTCTAATGTGGGTGAACAAATGTGACACTTAAGCTCAAAATGTCAGATGTGAACCAAGATTTGGTAAAGTCCTCCCATAGTCTAAAACTGCATGTGCCGTCTATCTGCTGATAGTATCTAAATGCAAAAAGTGTGTTACTCATTCTGTGTCTCATGTATCTTTTAAAGTCGATTGAAATGGCAAACAGTTTTCAAAACATCTGCCACAAGTATTGTGACACAAGAAAAAAAGTTATCCAGTTTTACCACAAAAATTATTTAAGCTCACGTAAAAACCATCGTAATCAAAACAAGAGTTTTTGTCGGCATTTACAGCAGCTGCAGCCGCAGCTTACAGCAATTTTATTTATAAAACATTTTTCATTAAACCAATATTCAAGTGTTTGTGGTGATTGTGTCTGTGCACTGCAGGGGGTTTCATTTTACATGCAGCTGTGTATGATATCAGAGTGATGTTTGCAACAAAGGCAGTGACAGACCAGACAACCTGCCTTAAGCATGTATAGTATAGCTTTACAGATGCCATGACACCTCCATGGCTTTTAACTCATGCACACAAAGTGATACATCCGCACACACTTACAAAATCACACAGTTAATCTGTGTCACAATGCCCTCTGAAAAGATTGGGCACCCTTCAAAAACACCCTTGCCACAAAGGGCGGTTCATGGCACTGGTACATGATGTCAAGGCTGAGGTCATGGTGAACCGTGTCACTGTGAGCTCAGGAAACAAATGAGAAGGGTCTATTAAGCCAACTCCTAGTTACACGAACACATTTGTGGACTCAGCGGCTGTGTACTTTGAATGAATCAAGTCACCCTGAATGGATTTAGAGACCGTGTGAGGGAGAGTGAAAAGTCTTATTGTCATTACTACCCCACTCTTTGTGTCATGAAAAACCTCCATCAACTACCTCACATCGCTGTTTGTCCCTTTTGTCCCTAATTAGAGTCTCACACATATGGGGAACAACTGACCCTTTGTAATAAACATCAACACCCTGTAGCGATGATGTTGAACCTCTTTCTGTTTCAATCACAGTCTTAAGATACAAGCGGTCTTCTTATGAATATGAAAAGAGAGAAAGTACAGATTCAGGTGATTCTACACGTAAACATTTCTAGAAGAAAGAGTTCCTGCTCTTTTTCTGACACACCTCACATGGTGTACGTATGTGTTTTGCTTGAGGAGGCAGCTGCTTGTTTGAAGCTGCTTGTCTGTCAAGCTCTTTCACACATGATGTCTGGACTGTGATGTCAAGCTGCAGGCCTGGGGGCCGCAGGAGAAACAGACAATTGTTGTTCGGTTTAGAGCTGCTTCTGTGTCTCGAGTCTGAAGACTTTTACATCTGTTTAATGCTCCTGTATTTACACAGTGCCTCTACCCACGCAGTCCAAGTGTGTATGTCCAATGGGACTACAGTAAGAGCAGACATGGGATGTAAGGGAATGTAGTTTTCCTGCCCAAAGCTGGACTCACCACCACTGACACGGGGAAGGGATCTTTAAGTCACAGTCTCCTTGGAAACAACATGCTTTTTATAAAGCTCATTCTCAACTATCAAAGTCGTCTTAATAGGTGAAATTACTCACACAATTGCATCCACGATGCAAAGGTGTGAATGAGCAGTTTAGCATTTCTTCCCCTGAGATGGAAGACTACACATTCCTGCAGATTTGTCATTGGGTATTATTTCTTCAGGTATGGTTATGGGATATAAACCAAGTAGGGATGAGAGTTTACGGTAATTCCTGTGTTTGACTGCAACTATCTAATGAACGGATATTCAAATACTCACAAATTATTTTCATTTTAACAAAAATAGGCTCCGTTGAACATAGACCTCCCCGTACAGTAATTAAAGTCTTTACTTACATCTTTTTCACTCTCATAGATGTTGTTCTCCATGGCAGTGGCTTGTTGACTCTGGATCAATGCTATCAGCTCTCTGGAGCTTTCACCTTCCACAAACCTTAATGGGAGATATCCCCAGTTACCATTAAGGTTACTAGCAGCCTAATCTTCTCTGCTCTGGTTTAGGGCTAGCATTTGACGCATGCAAGTTTGATGCCACATATCTTGCACTGCACATTAACTTCAGTGTTTTTTGTTGAAGTACTTTCAGAAATCACTTTTCGCAACAGTTGTTTTCTGCTACAATCTGGATCGGTGTGCTGAAGTCATAAGTTTGTATCTCGTTAATTATTTTCCCACATATTATGTTTAGTTAAGTGAAGACAAAAAGCTGGGTCATACATGTAACGCTGTATGTGTTCAAGTTATGTCGCCAAAAGCAGCGCTTGCCCGGGTGTGCAAATATCAATCCAGAATGCAGCAGCACATCTGGTCTTTAACCAGCCCAAAACAGCACACGTCACCCAGCTGTTAATCTCGCTTCACTGGCTTCCAGTAGCAGCTCGAATCAAATTCAAAGCTCTTCTTCTGGTTTACAAAACATTGACAAGAATGGCTCCTGAATACCTGGGGTCCCTCATCCAGGGCTACACTTCTTCTCGCCCACAATGCTTTGCTTGTGAAAGACGCCTGGTGCTCCCAGCCCAGCACGGCTCCAAATCTCTAGCCAGACTCTTCTCCTCTGTTGTGCCCAAATGGTGGAATGAATGACCTAGCTCTGTATGATCCGCAGAGTCTTTTTCTACTTTTAAGAGATGTCTGAAAACTCATCAGTTCAGGGAACACTTGGGCACTTAATCTGACCCTTCTCCTCTTTGCCCTCAGGGGTAGAATGAATCAGTAGGTCTAAGACTCAGCTCTTGTGATTTTTCAGCTCTAATTACTGAATGTTGTTGAATATTGCAGTATAATGTTGCGGCAATTAATTGTGGTTTGTTGGCTTGTTAATTATTTTCTACCCTAATAACTTATAGCACTTAGTCCCACTCACTAAGTTTTCCTTCTGTCTAGA
This sequence comes from Halichoeres trimaculatus, assembly GCF_033239565.1. Lineage (NCBI taxonomy): Eukaryota > Metazoa > Chordata > Actinopteri > Labriformes > Labridae > Halichoeres > Halichoeres trimaculatus. Next base: position 26,154,912 of record NW_027437183.1, read on the forward strand.
TTCTTGCTTGTGTTGTACGTTGCTTTGGACAAAAGGGGCTGTTAAATGAAACTGTAAACTGTAAACAAAATGTTACTCGAATAACGGGGCTAACAGCAAGTATTCAAGTTGTCAATCACTCGTACCCATCCCTTAAATTAAGTATTTGTTTCCGTTTTTATTAACGGTTTACATTTTTCACCGATGACATGAGCTCTCTCTTTAAATATTTTGGGAATCAAAAGAAAAGTTTAACAATGGCTACTTTTGCTTTTTCACTTTAATAATGCAGAATACATCCTACAACTTGAGCTAAAGTCAAACTAGCATTGTAGAGATGCTACAGCATATCTTTTAAAAAGCTGCTTGATTTATCAAGAGCAAGAACCAAAAAGAAAAACATAAACTCATGGCAGGGGACACACATCCCCACAGGTGAAAGTGTGTTTCCAAGCTGAGCTCTAACACATCATTACAATCATCTAGCCAGCCCTTGTCCTTCCTCACTACTAAACACCTTAATTGACACCACCGGAAAGCCTGCACTTCACTGCTGACACTGTGAGGGGGATTTGGTCCTGTGGGGATATAAATACCTGCCAAATCATGAAATGCCAACCACTGAGAGATGGAGGAGAGGCCAATCAGGTGAATAATGGCCAGAGTTTTTTACACTTGGAGCTGTCAGCACTAGTTGCCATCAGTAGTAATGTCCACCTTGAAAAAAACCTAAGTGTGCTGTTTGATCAATGTTGCCTGATGGAAGCGGGAAAATCAAGCCCATAAAAGGGCCCTTGGATGCTAAAAGTGGAGAGGGACCTGAGGGACCAGGTGTTGAAATGTATGGTGAGAGGATTATTGATGGCTGAGTTCCGAGAAGTAGAAGTGTTTGACCCTATAGCACTTTTCCTAATTTGCATGTTTTGTGTAACTGGATGTATGGTTTTGTTCCTGTAAGTGAATGTGCACAAGTGAAGTCATGTAAAAATGTAATTAAAATGAGGACCATGTCCAGCTGCAACATAGCGCTGAGAGACAGTTGTGACCTTCCTGTATGTCTCTGAGACCGTGCCTCTGTGGTTGAAAAGTTCATCTTTTCAACCACAGAGAAAGAAATGTAGAAGTGTGTGTAAGCAGACAACAAGAGCAGAGAGAAGAAGTGACGGAAAAAATAAGTAAGTAGCAACAAAGTTTCTCCTCTCAGCCAAGAAGAAGAAGAAGAAGGCATGTTTCTGTGTCACTGTTTTTTTCCCCTTTTCATGGCAAGGGGAGGAGAGCCAAGGTCGAGCGTGTCAGTGTGAGTCAAGTCTGAAAGTGTGAAGACTCCAATTAGACATAGCCCCCGGTCTGACTCCAAAAGACAAGGATAACACACACACACACACACACACACACACACACACACACACACACACACACACACACACTTCCACAAAAAATGTGCCAAACAACGCACAGTGCAAACACATACAGAATCACACACACACACACATGCACACAACATGTCTTCATGTCTCTGTTTTACATGAAATGCATGTTGATACCACAGCTGTTTGCACCCCATCCATCATCTCTAGCAGGCAACAGGCAGAATTATTAACAAGCACAAATCTGTCATGCCCTATTAGCACAATAAGGAACCTGCTAAGGCAAGTAAACAATTTATTAATGTATGGCTGGTGTATCTAATTATCATGTGTTTGAAAAAGTCCAAATATTTATGATTTCACAGCCAATTTGCACTTAATTGAACATGTTGCTTGAAAAAAAAATCACAAGACTGATTATTTAATGAGCTCAGGGAAGACTCACAAAGTTTATAGAAACAGGTTTAAGTTCAATCTCGTGAGGACCTGACATCATCAGTGGTTTAGGTTTTATGTTTCCTGAGATATCAAAATGTGAGTATCTTTTATTTCCTGGTTTTTACACCTCACAATTCACACATTAATGCAGGCAGCTCTATTAACAAGGCGTCCAAAACTGTTTAAAAAAAAATCCAACAAACTGCAGCATTTGGAACATTTGGAGCACAATGCAACTACTTTCATCTTAAAAGTACATGGTGACAATAAGGGCTGCAAAGTGCAAATACAACACCTATCTGCCAAACTGTCTCTATATTTTCTTTCATTCTTTTCTTTTCTTTTTACAGGATCTAAAACAGTAGGATGATAGACAATTTGTTGGTGATGTTACAACGTGAGGTGCGGTCAAAGGAAACATAAAAAAGGAGATTTGCATGTTTATGCCTTTTCTGTGCTAACCCTACATCTACATTTCAATAAACAGGTTTCATTAGTCTTTGTTACTGATAGCTGATCTGTCAAGTCTTGCAGTCTATACACTCAACATTCACACATATTGACTTTAGGCAACATTTTCAAGGCTCAACAAATTTGTTAGACCACCACCAAGTGTAAGGTGTTAGCCACCAATCTAAATTAACGGCATATAGTTGACGAACAATCAGGATGTGCTAGCTTTTTAAACAAAATGTTTTACTTTATACTAAAATTCAATTACAAATTCTTGTTTTCCATTAATTTTCAAATGTAAGTTAACATGTTAGCAAGACGGGAAAAAAGTAATTGTATTTTTTGATTGACAAATTTGAGTTATCCACTTGTGTTCCTGAACAGAAAAATGTGTTCTCATGGTGTTTTGTGATGTTTAATATATTTCTGACTTCTCAGAGAATTCCAGTTTTCTGGCTCAAATTTAGGTATAGTTTAAAAAAATCATCTCTTATGTTCAAAATGGCAAAGTAAATGAAAATCTCCAAAAATAAAAAAATACAAACAAAGAAAAATCACCAAGTCAGACTCAAAGCACTTTATGATTCTGGATAGCTTTCTTATATGGTCTTATAAGTTTGTTAAGCTCTGTATATGGAATATAGCATACAGTTTAATGCCTCATGGACCGAAAAAAGGATTTAGGTATCCCCAACTTCTACACAATCGAAGCCTCAGCCTGATAGCAGGCTCACTAACCATCAATCTTACTTAAGCCAAGCAGCGTGAAAACCTGTGGTTGGTTTAATTATCCTCAGTCACTCCGTGTCTCTTGTCTGTGCACGGAAACCGGAGTCAAGCAGTGGCTGAATGCATTTTGATTTTGAGGAAAAAAGAACAAAAAAAAATCAGAGCTGAAAGATTATACAGTACACTTGGTGCAGAGGTATAGAAAATACTGACAGTAAAACCACATTCAGTCACAAATGCAGAGCAGATGTCCGGAGTACAGTGTGGACTTAATGAGCCATGAATGATATGAGAGGCAAGTGGAGCTGCCTGTCCCTATCCATTCACAGACAGGCTGTGGTGGGGGCACATCTGGTACCTGCCCCCTCTTTCTGCACCTGTGCTTTAGATGCTCAGGGACAGTTGTGAAGCAAACTACAATTATTACATCAACCTTGGCATTTGTACCCATCTGATGTTAATCTATTGGACAACTTAAGAGAAGTAGACCAAGACTGTATTTACTGCACACCTGCTGTCTCAGACCCCCCTCAGAATATCAGAATAAGTGACACCTTCAACGAAATAACCTTGTTTTAGAGGTAAAAAAAATAAAAAGGGTGATATTTGCATTGATTTAAAAGAGCAAGTTGGGGTCAGGGGTTCAAAGAATATGAAAATGTTCTACCTATCGTACTTAAATTAATTTTTACAACTTTACCATAATCACAAGTACTAGTTTGCAAATCTTCCAAAGTAAAAGTAAAAGTAATTTCTCTAAAACGAATCAAATTTTCTGGGAATGAACCATAGACTGTATAAAACATGGACATAGCATCTGTGACGTCATCCGTCTGTTCCTGAAACCATGAAATGAAGCCAATCCACGGACGCAGCCACATTTGCCGTGATGCCGGCTTTGAGTTTCCTTTCAAACAGCTACAGGGCACCCGGCAGTCACGTGACCTGAGCTGTGTCTTTGATTGGACAATCAAATGATCCTAATAACTTCTAAACCGCAGAGATAGAAAAAAAAATTCACGCACTGTACAGTGTGCCGATAGTGAAATCAGTGTTTTGGACCTAATCTGTTTTTGAACCAGGCTGTGAATATGTGTTTTTTTACGCCGTAAAAGTTTGTTTTTATGGCTGGGTGTGTACATGACTTCCTGTCTTTCTGCAGCCAGCCTCAAGCAGATTCTCGATGAACAGCAACTTTTAGCACTTCCCCATAGAAATACCAGAGGGTAACTTGCTCATCCTGCACACCACGAGCACCAGCAAGTTAGAGCTGCTGTTTAACAACAGACTCTGCTTCAACAAGCTAACTCACACAAAGCGCACCAAGACATAAGACTAACAAGAACTCTTGTACAGCAACAGAGTCTAATCCAGAAAGCTTACCCTGCTTCCCTACTGCAATATAACTTGAAATGATGCATTAAATATAATTCTCATGTGTCCTAAAGACACACATCATTCTTCCCATGCAGAACTTCTTGTTGTGAACCATCAGCTGAACAGGGGTGCAGCTTTTTGCCATTATTTTGTAATACATAAAATAAAAACATAAAAGCCCGCCATAAAATCGTAAGACTTTTAGGAATAATATTTAAGATATTCTGTTTTGGTTTTTTTTATGACACAGGCCGATTAAAGTTGGTGGATACAGGAGATGAGAGTTGAGCAAAGAACCCAGCCCCACCCTATGACAGACCTGGAAATTTGCTTGAAATGCATGGATATATTCTTTTAATTTCCCCAATTTATTGTTCCAACAAAGGCCACAGGAGCTTTTAATGGTTTTAGTGGATGGTGATTAAAATATAAAGGAGGTAGAGATAATAGGGCAGGGAGGGAAATGAGAAAGGGAAGTGAGAGATATGAAGGATGAATGAAGGATGACATTGATGCACTAGAGCAAAGCTCTATCAAATAAGGCGAGAGAGGAAAAATCTCAGGAAGGAAGCGGGAGAGCGGCTGGCGGTCTGTTGTTTGCCCATTGGTCTACAACTCGCTCTGTCAGCGGCACAGATGACCCAAAACCAGAAAGTCTCCCTGCTGTCATCCACCTCCTGAGACCTCCATGGCACTGACCTAATTCACTCTGATTGATCTTCTTCCAAGCTCTCAAGTGTGACCTCTCAGCCACTTCTCTCCGCCTCTCAACTGCAACTACCACCATTCTCACTGGAAACTTTGATTTTGGGGGGCTAATGTTTTTTCTCGCCTTGTCATATCGTTTGCCTCTTTATACTATAATTAATATGTATTGATAAAGGAAACTGTGCAGATTCACATACTGACAAGTTCCGTCTGATACTTTTCTTTGAACAGTTAAAATTTAAAGAGTAGACAGATGCAGATGCTTGTGGAGATTTGCATCAAAACCATTGTAAGATTGTAAGATCAGGTAAAGGTTTAGATTTGATGATCTGATCAAAGTTGTACTGTGTGTAACTGTTTTTTTGTTTTGTAATTTTTTTGTTTTGTTTCTGTCTTACCTTGAACAAACTAAGACCAAAGCAGCACTTCATTGTTGTCAAGCTTTCTTTTTTCTGTAAAGGTCTCTTTAAACATCATCTGATTTTTCCTTGAACCTTTTTCACTATAAATATCCAAGATTTTTTCTTAATCAACTGCCCCTATTAACCCCGCCTTAGGATTTAAGTTTGGATAAATCTGAATGAGATTAACTTGTGTTTAGGGATGGGTACCAAATTAGGTTCCTGTATAGGTACCAACTGAATTCTGTCTGTAATACCAGGAACCGATTCCTGTAAAATCAAATGGTGCCACTTTTTGGTACCCAAACGCATCCTTGTGACTGAAGGAGTGGAAGAGTGGGCAGTTTTCCATACTGGACATACACACAGCATTGCAAGTTTAGATACCCATGCCTATTTGTGTTATTTTTTTAATATATAATTTTTTTTAATTGGGGAGAGAACGTCAGTATGTTTGAGATAGCCAAAAAAAGTTACAAACGTCAGTGACTGTGCTGGAGCCCAAGTACCCATACTCACTGGATGATTCTGATGTATTCAAGTAAGAAACCACCTTGCAGGTAAACAAGAACTAAGGACATATCAGTAAAAAAAACATTAAACATGTATAAATATTAAGGCTTTCACAGCTTAGTATTTTTGAGCAGCAGAGCAGTTGTTCATCAGAAGCAACAGATTAACTGAAGCCATTGTCAGTGTCTTCATCAGGTGGATAACCCTCTCATGATTTCAGGGCAACATGTAGTGTAACTACTTTTAATAAATCTAAAATCCAGAAAGAAAATATTCTACCCATTCACTACTATATCTAGGAAGGGAAAAGGGAAATCACATGAGGCCTCAGTCCAGCTTCTGTACAGTCCCGCACTCTCCTCCCTGGTCCTGTCCGGGCAGCTTCTCACTGAGTTAGACTGAGTGGCCTTGCTCCAGCGTGTTGAATAATGAATAAGAGGCTGATATCCTGTGACGGAGACTGGGAGAGAGCACTTCCTCCCTGGGCCAGAGTGGGGCTTGAATACCCGTGAATAATACATGGCCAAAAGTGGGTCTGGTGAAATGACTCAATACTGGGAGTCAAGTGCGAGATTATCTTTCCACGGTTATGAAAATATTGCAGCCTTTGTAACACAATAGGAGAGGTGAGAAGATGGTTGTAAGACGGTAGCCCAGAGTTGTGGTTTAATTTGTTGTTAAATGTTCATGAAATGTCTGCTCAAAGAAACTGTCAAAAAGACTTCTGGGTTCAAGATTTGGAAGGGAAAATAATACCTTATGGTCCAAATGAATAACTAAGAAAAGTAAAATCACTTTCAGGGATTTTTAGTGAAGAAACGTGGCTCTGCTCAGGCCAGCTTGGGCAAATCTTGATTTCCTTTTTTAAATCCAAGTCTTTCCCTTCTCCGTATTTCACTGAGGGATTCTGGTTTCGTAAATGTGGAAAACTAATAATGAAGGCACCTGTCTTTTCAAACAAAAATATATCCTCATGGACAGAATTATGATATATTTACTTCTCTTTACACAGTTGTCAATTTACACATTCAGAAATGGATTTTCAGCCTCCCACAAGACTAAGCAGGGGCCCCCCGTCTCTCCCTGGGCCAAGTCAGCCTCCAAGAAAGCTGGAAACCACAGGCTCTTGCTCGGCCCCGGCTCTCCCAGCTAACCGCTAATCCATGTGTTTGATACATTAGACGCTCTGCTTGGCTTTGTTCTGCAGGGATGTTCTGTCCCCCTCTCCTGCCAAGGCTCCCTTCTTCCCTTGACTATCCCCGCTGCTCGTGCTCTCTCCTGCTCCTGCAGCAGTCCAGAGGATTACGCCGAAGTCCATGGGATTTATCTAATTGTGTTTAATTAGGGCTGGGTCAGGACACAGGCACAAAGCTCAGGCTGCTGGATTCGAGGAAGCAGACACTGTGGAGTAACCCCTCAAAATCTAAAACAGGCAGGCAGGCCTGAGTGAGGCGGGGGAGAGCCTGAACAAGAGCCGAAAGAGAGGATAGATTGAGAGCGAGGAGAAAGAGGGAATGATAGAGGGCAGAGGGAGGTGGAAGAGAGGAATCAGTGCGGCGACAACAGTGTCTGTGTTGAATTCCCCCAAGGAGAAATCGATTGCCACGCGCCTCGCTGTTCTCCAGACCTCTGCTCCACCATGCTTCTCGGCATGACACCGTGCTGTGGGGAGCCGTAACTCACTGCGCCCTTGGTCGGGGCTTAAGCGGATTGTGGGTCAGGAAGTCTTCCCTTTGGCATGATGCACTGTATCCCTGCTAAAATAAATTCTCCAGTGAAGAGCATTAACAGCAAGCGGCCTCTTGCTCTTGTCTGCTGAGGACTACCAAGGGCTTAGAGGAAGACAAAGGCACAGAGGGGGCGCAAGAGGAAAGCGCCAGTTTTCATCGACTGAAGACCAAATCTACTGAGAGCGTTTAACACTTACTATATCTGGGTTACTAAAACTCTATGCTGTCATGTTAGAGTCCTCTCATAAGTACTAATACACACAGATACATCTAAGAGAGATTAAAAAAAAAGAGATACCACCTTTCAGTTGGTCCACTATATCATCCAGACTGATCTCAGATGTAACCACAGGCACAAAACAAAGCACTTAATGGCTCTCCTACTCATCAAAGAAAAAGCAAACACATTTCTTTTCCCATCCAGTTATTCAGTGAACTGCTGTTGGAGCTGGAATCCAACACGTGTACAAATTCAGCAATGCATCAAAGTGAAATGTTTATCCTCGTAAAGGAGCTGTCACGTTAAATCTGCGCAGTGATTTCTCCTGTTACAGAAAAAAATGAATCTGGTGGCCTCATAATGAGCCCTTATTACGGCATTGTGTTTGTGTTGGGCGAAACAAATTGTTATTCCTGTGGGGAGGAGTGGGGAAGAAAAAGAAAATCTGTGTGTAATTTGTGTACTGCAGCATTGTCATCAGGAGTTACTGTAAAAGCAGGCGGCGTCTGAAACGTGAGCTCCTGACAACAGTGTATATAAACACACATGCAGGAAAAAAAACCCTCACAAAAATATGCATTAGCAAAGCCACACAAAAAGGAGTTCTGGGGCCCATAAAAGCATGCTGATGGGCTGGGAGTGGTAATGAAATGTAATGAAATGCTGCTGCCTGCTGTTGTCTTGATTCACTTTATCATAGTGAGATCCAAGGCTTTGTGAGACAACCACCCTAACAAATCTGCTGTTGTGGCCTGTTGTTTTTCTAACCACTGTTTGTGTTTGTGTTTCAGAAATACATCCACGAGGGGGAATTGCTTAAACATCTGATCATTTTTGAAGGTTGTCATTTTCAGGTTCACTGAGTAAAAACTGTTGGACAAGAGTAACATCATGATCATGTAGAATCTGTCCAAATTTTAGTGTGGAAAGTGCTTTGGTTTGTGTTTGCAGTTCATATGAAGTTGCCACAGGAAAGACGGTCTGCATGGAGAGCAAAAGCAGGTAGAACATTATCTGTAGTAACAGTAGCAGTAGCAGTAAAGAGTTAGCCTCCTCTAATAGACATTTTTATAACTTTTATATATTCATTAAAAAAAGCATTCCTCAGCATTAGTTTGCAACAGCTAATCCGTGTTTTGAATGACCTATTTGACATTTTGCTACCAATGAAATATCAGTCAACAGTTGATTTCCTTACCTCTTGATGTCAAACCAAACAACTTGCATTTTGCTTTTCGGAAACCATTTAAGTGCAAAACTAGCATTACTAATATTCCTCAGGGGGGCAGCAAGATTAACTCTAGCTGGGATTGTCTCCGTCCGATAGTCCCATAAACATCTGTTGTAGGTGGGCAGGTGGGGGTTCTGGGGCAGTGCTTCACTGCTGTGGGCCCCTCGCTGGCCAGTAGTAAGGAAGGTGCCCCAAGTGGAGGCGTCCTGGCCTTTGGGCTGTGAGTGGCACCCATACTGTATATAGAGTGGACAGTGTGGCTCCGCCATTTACCATTGTACGGTTTTGAAGCCAAAATACCCCTGTCACAGGCCGCCATTAAAGGGATAGTTCAGTTTTTTTGAAGTGGGGTTGTATGAGCTCTATGTGACCACTAAGGACATTAGATACAGTAGAAAGTTGTCTCCTCTCCCTCAGTAAGACACAAACTGTAATCGATGGTGACGAGGAAATAGGCGCTAACAGGGAGAGACCGTACCAAATTCAAAGGCTATTTTCTCTGCCTACAAGAACTAAAATCAAAAAGTAATACCACAGTTAAAGAGTACGCTACATAAAATATTTTTTAAGTGCATTAAGTCTTCGGAAATATAAATATTTATCTGGACCAAACTAACTGGTCACGTATCCTTCCGCGCAGCGTTAGTGCGCTCTGTCCCCCCTCCTCCTTTCAGCTGTAGGGAATGTAAACAAGCTATGCTTCGGGCGCCGGTTGTAGCCTCGTGTAAGTTTGATCAAGTATCATAATTCTTTTGATGGTACTCTAAGGATTGTGAGGCAGCGTAGGAAATTCAAAATGAGTGACTATGACAGGGACGATGAAGTTACATTCACTTTGGAACCAAAAGGATACCTGTATGAACCGGAGTAGCTACACAGAAGAAGAGCTGCTACAGATGGAGACTGAAAGGAATGCAGAGGAAACATCCACGGACACTGGACATCAAGATGCTGAGTGTTACTGCTGCCACGACTGTTGTTGTTGTTACTGCTGTTACCGGACACTCCAGAATTCAGAATAGCAGGGAAATCTGTGTGATGAGTTATACAGACGGCTTGAGAGCCAGCAGTGTCCTCAGACAAATCCTGAAGAGTGTCTGTAACCAAGTTCCACTCGTGACAGCAGCTCAGACATTTACACCACTGAGTATTTCCGACTCTATCTCGATGTCCAGTGTCCGCGGATGGCTACAACCGGCGCCCGAAGCATAGCTTGTTTATATTCCCTACAGCTGAAAGGAGGAGGGGGAACGGAGCGCACTAGCGCTGCGCGGAAGGACACATCACCAGTTAGTTAGGTCCAGATAAATGTTTATATTTCCGAAGACTTAATGCACTTAAAAAATATTTTATGTAGCGTACTTTCCTGACCTGGCTCCTCTGTACTGAGCCACACATTTCTAAAATCACGCTGTCTTTAAGTGTGCATGTTTCTGTGCATGTGTGTATAAAAATGTGTGTATGTGTGTGTGTAGGTGTGAATATACGTATGTGCTGGGGGTGGGGGTTGTAGTTGAGGGTTGGAGTCAGTGGGGGCTGCTTTTAAACATGTAAAGCACTTTGTGCAATGTTTTCAAAGTGCTCTTTAAGTAATGTATAATTTGGCTCTATAATAGCTTTCCATTGTGATATTGTGAGAGAATATTTAACCAGAAAACAGCCCTGTGCATTCTAAGAAAAATCTGTGATGGGTAACAACCAACCAACTTTTCGACTATGACATGAAATGTGAAAAATGAAAAAATATCAAAGAGTGCATTTGCTATTCAGGTCTTCTATTTTTTTTATGTTCTACACTTGACACATATGTTTACAACATGCCCCTCCTGAATCAAAAGTAGATAAAAAGCGCATGTTTTTCAAATTAGCAACAAATAATCTTGTGGTGAGCTTGAGCTTTATCTGACTGCAAAAAATGGTGTGAAATTATTGCTAGTATACCCTGGTCTCTATCCAGAATATCAAACGGACATTTGAGGACTGAGGTAGTACTACATTTTAACATTTTTTTTTAATTTATTGAAATAAGTTAAGCATTTAATGATGTATTCATTAGAGGCCTAATATTGTGATGATAATGAATAAAATAAGCTTTACAACATCCACGACTTCCATGAGGTTGTAGCTTTATCATTAAGTCATAGAGGGGGATGTTGTCTTGTCTGCGTGCAGAAAAGAGAATCGGACTCCTGGCCGAGAATATTTCACTTTGTTTCAATGGACGGAGTTGTGTCCATTTTTTGATAAGTGAAGCTGCCCGAGGAAGCAACACTATAAAGACTATGGCCGAGATGGATGCAGCTGTAGCTCTTTATGTTTCTTACATACTGTATGTGTTAATTACATGTTGTTGTTGGTGTTTTTTTGTTGTGTTGGAGTGCAGCAACCCTACTTGTCATGAAATCGAAATTTGCTCATGCTGAGCACGGAGGCGTACCGAGGTGTGCCAAGTCCTGTGGAATCCAACCTCAGTCTGATAGCAATCACATTATCTAGGTGTGCCAATCAAATTATACACAGTCTGCTGTCAGTCTGGAATTGGTGAACATGCATCTTGATAGTCTGATCCTATGTTGACTAAGCTCATAGTCCAATTTCTTGAGCTGCAGGTTAACATACTGGGTGTCATTCCAGACCGCAGAACAGCTGAGGTCATGCTGAGGATTTCCTGTGCTTCTCACCCAATCATGTCCCTCTCCTCATTCATTGTGTCTTTGATGGCCTCTAAAACCTTTACCTGTTGTCAGTTTGGCAGTTTGAGAGGTTCGTAAAATCTTATCTGGAATTCTAGATAAGCGTTTTATTCTGAAAATCAATCAGAAAAAACAAAAGTTAGCTACATCATTGCTATAATGATAGGATCAATGCTATAATTGCTAGGCGCCGCCCTGTTGGCTATGGTCGCTTTTGCAGCAGCTTTCTCTTCTTTGTCCGTTTCTTGTCATTTTTTCATCTCTTTTCTAGTAATCTTTGTATTTGGAGTGAATCATTACTTTGTATGGCTCATTTGTTGGTCATGGACACCAAACTTTTTGTGGCTTCAGTGATATTTCTAACTACTTTTTTTCCTGTTTGTCTGGAGATCCTACATGTAACCATAGCTGCATTGTTTACATGTGAACTGAGCTGTTAGCATCCTGTAGCATGTCAATGCTAATTGGTGTAAGGCCCGATGTCTTGGAGAGAGAAGGAGGTGAGGACGACGTGCTGGTTCTCAGGTGTGAGCTAAGAAGTGATGACATGGACCTGTCCTTCCATCCATCGTATTGGGAACGTATGATCTATCTCCAGTAAGATGGACGAGCTAGCTGTGCTAACCCAGCAACAGAGGAAATACCAGAGAGCAAAGTAGCATCATGCTATTCACAGACATGGCTAACAGAGCTAACACCAAACACCAACGCCATGTTGGTAGAGCTTCACCTGCTGTGAGCAGACAAGATCTAGGAGACAGAGATGGAGCATGACTGAAGAAGCTATTATTCTATTCAACAGCCACTGCGCTTCCTCTCACACACAAATGCCCTTACAAATAAAAATGTCAGCGCTAAATTGCACAATTCAAATAACTGCTGCAGAATGATCATCCTATTCAACCCTTTAAATCCCTGATGTCCATCCCAACAGACGTGTTAATTCAGTAACAGACACACAGATGGCCAATGATAGCCAATGCAATGATCCTCAATTGACTCCCACAATTACTCACTTGCTCTTAATCAAAGTGACCCAGTACAAGATTCAGGGCTCTTCACAGAGCTCAGAAACGGTTCCCTGTACAATTATTTAAATCACTGCTGAAAAAGAGCAATAGATGGAATTATTGGAATTGAGTAATTATAGGGGCAGCCAGTGGTGACTCAAAATGCCACAAGCTGAGCGATTAAGTAATAGCCTTGTATCCACGGTAACCTTTCTGGAAGAAAGTAAGTCTAATCTCAACAGAGAAAAGTAGCAGGAAAGACACAACCTCTTTTTGAATAAAGGGAGATCATGGATGAGGTTCACCAAGTGTCTTTCTTTTCTGTTGAAAAAGGAGGTAAATGTTGACAGTTTTAATGTAAGACATTGTCTGGTGCATGCAACTTTATGTCATTTAAAGAGAAGCTATACAGACAGAAGTCAAGCAACTATCACTTTCACCTAACAAAACCCCTTTTTCTCAATTTCCCTGACACCTGCAAGTATCCCATCATGAAGAAGAAATGGTGAAAAACATCAGTGTGAGGTTTCAGCACATGGAACCCAGAGATGGAGGAAATGAATAAAATTTTATTATTTATCACAAGGTTGACAGGGTGAACAGCTGAACACAATATATCCATTTGCATCAGCCTAACAACTCAGGCCTCTGTCATCCTTTGCATAAAGAATTGAGCTTTATCGAATCTCTGCATCCTGAGGAGAACACTCTGTCTTCATCTGATTTGAACTTTTGTGTAAGGTGGAGAGGCATTTTCAGTGTGTGTGCCTTCATCAGCATATTTCTGCAGAACGGAGAATGTGTATTACAGTATAAACACATCTTATTATGAATCAAATTTTGAGCTTTGTTTCTAAAAGTATAATGTTATATCCCTGATTAACATACTTAAAAGCTCAGTGATCGTCATAGATCATTCCCTGTTCATTTCAGAAATCTAACGTGCGGGTGAGGTTAAATGGATTTTGTATTTATATATTTGTATACTTACTGGGTTTGTTAAGCAGATGATTGGTGTTATGACAATAAAGGCATAGTATAGTAGAGATTGAATATGATAGTAATAATCCTGTCCCGATCCCAATCTTTGGTATCAGATTGGGGATGATTTTTGCGTTTTGTAATGTATCTGTGATCGGCTGATCTCAACCGATGCCGAATACTAATGCATCACTGTAATTTTTTCCTGTTCATGATTTTCAAAACAAACATCAAAAAGTCAAGTTATTTATATAGCATATTTTAAAACAACCGCAGTTGACCAAAGGACTTTACAAGCCTAGAAACACAAGCAATAAAAACATAATCAATAAAAACAGTTAATGAAAAATAATTTAAAACAGAAGACTGGTAAAAATAAAAATAAAAATCCAAACAAACCATGGTAAATAGCGGAGTGGAAAGCTACGATAAATAAAAGAAAATTAAAAAGTTAAAAAGTCACTCAACCTGTATTAAATGCCAATGCAAAAAGGTGTGTCCAAGAAGTGATTCAAAGCTCTCAGTACTCTGAGCCGTCCTGATATTTACTGGCTGTTCCTGAGTGTTGAAAACAGCCACCACACCTCTTGTTTTGAGCCTCGCACTATGGACATCAAGAAGGACCTGATGTGTTGACCTGAGTGCTCTGACTGGAGAGTGCAGATTCAAACTCTCACTCAGGTATGGTGGTGCCAATCCACATCTACTTTTAAAGACTAGCAACACAATTTTATAATGGATCCTGAAGTTGACGGAGCCAGTGAAGAGAGGCCAGTACAGGTGTGTGGTGTGATCGCGTCTTCTCTTCCCAGTCAGCAGGTGTGCAGCTGCATTCTGAACCTTCTGTAGGCACAGGAGGGACGACGGATCAACACCAACATTCAAAGAATTGCAATAATAACAATCCAACCGAGATGTGATGAACATTGTATGTATAACCCTCCTCTCAAACTCATGAGGAGGGAGATGGGCCTTGACTTTGCTCAGAAGTCTCAGCTGGAAGAAGCTTGTCTTCACAATAGAGCTGATCTGTTTATCATATTGAAAAGAACTGTCAAAGATGACACAGAGGTTCCTGACTGAAGGACAGCAGTGAGTGTGCAGCTTCACTTTCTCACCTCTTTAGCAAAATTTATCTGCAAACACAAGAATCAGATCGGGACAATAGTCATAAAAAAAAAAAAAAACATATCAATATCAGGGGCACAAAATACTGATCAGACATCCAAAATAATAATAATAATAATAATAATAATAACAATAATGAAAATGGTGACTGTTAATGTAAAGACAACTGCAGTCATATATGGCTTTGTAACTTTGATAAAAAAATAACCTGAATATCAGCAAGAAGAAAAAAGTAGAGTAGTTTTACAACAACACAGAAAGTGAAACTGGATCAGTGAGTGTAACAGAAAACCCTGTTGTTTTCTGAGCATAAGTCACCTTTGTAGACGGGTACTATGAAGTATGGTTGCATTGTCCTGAGCATACAAGGTAAAAGTGGGACACAGCCACACTTAAATTAGAGGGAGGCACAGGAGTTGCATGTGTGCACATAACATTGAGGCTGGTTGCCTAGTCACAGCGGAACACAGCACTGCATCCTGGTCCCAGAGAGCGGACTGGAGGTGCTGACTCAGCCGAATCCCTCAGCTGCAGGCTGGAATTGGCCCCCAGGAGCACAATGTCTGACCCACATAACTCAATGCGAGGTACAGTACTGTAACAGTATACATTAAGTTTCACAAGACTTTGTACTCTGAGTTTACCAACACTTCTGGTGACATTTGGCCTAACTTAACATTAGACACTCTTCTGTAGGAACATTGCATGAATGAATGGTTTCAGTCTGCAAAAACAGGTAGCAACATAATTACATGCTTGAATAGATCTGTCCTCAAATGACCCATGAACTTGTGAGGACATTAAAAACTGGAATAATCACCCTGTTTTTCCTCTGTAATTTGTGAAGTAGCTTGCAGCTTTGTAGGTGTCAGTAAGGCTCTAGTTATTGGGCTTTTTTGACCAGTACACAGCAACACTGGTGACACACTGGTCATTTACACACACCCAGACACACATACACACACACTCACACAAAGAGGGTAGTTAGATGTGTGGTGGCTTGAGGCTTTTTTGCCCACGGCAGCAGACAGCACGACCATAGCCTCCCATTAACCTTCTCCAAAGAGTGGGGAGAGAACTGCAAACAGACCAGAGCTGAAGACTTTATATTTAGAGTTGTGCGGTTGAGCCCTTTTTGCCGTCTTCTCTGTCTTCAGTCCACCTTGAGAGGCAGTGCTTGCAGGCTAGTGTAACCTGGCAACAGGTTTTCTACTGATTGTGTGCTTTAAAAATATATATATATATATTATTTTTTCCCCATCTAACATGGTGAAGACATTCAGGTTAGCTCACTGGCTTGTAAAGTAAATGGAGAGAGAAAATTGGCTTGATTGAAAAGTGGCAGGTAAGGAACAAAAGGCTAAAAACTCATCACAAAGACAAAGCTAAGTAGAGAAAAGGGGGGAGAAACAGAAAACTTGTCTTGCATGTGTGAATGCAGCCAGGGATGCTGTATCGAGTGGCCTAGAAGAGCTTTCCCTTGAGTAGGTTTTCAGATATGTTTCTTGTTCAGGGTCCCTCTGCTCCTCTCCTAAGATTGATTCACTATTCAACACATCATCCGAGAGCTAAGACCATGTTTTTACCTGGGATGGATCTGTATCATGCCCATCTATCAGGTTGCCAGGTATGTGAGAACTAAAATTAACATTGGGAAAAAAAAAGAGTTTCTTTCATTCTTAGTGACCCAATGGACTATAAGCTGCATATCTAAACAACAAGGGCCTGCTTCCACAAAGCAATGGTTTTTCTTTTTGCAAAAGCAATGCCAATAATCTCAACTCTGGAACACTTCACCCCAGCCAAACATAGTAATCACTGTCTCTGTTTTATCTGTTTCCAGTGTGTGTAACATTTGAATTAATCGAAAGCCCTGTTAGAAGTTTTAAGCTGGTTACGTTCATACCAAAATTGACTGTGTTTTTTATGATCTAAAAACCAACCAGACCATCTGCAAAATGATTGACTATTTCTTTGTTGTATATATATATATATATGATATATATATATATATATATATATATATATATATATATATACATATGATATATATATATATATATATATATATATATATATATATATATATATATATATATATATATATATATATATATATATATATATCATTATTATTATTATTATATTATTATATTTTTTTATTATTTATTTATTTATTTATTTATTTTGAAGCCTATAACTGCTGTGAGGGGGATGTGACTGACCAGACAGTCAGAACATGTATTTTATAAATGTTCACATTGATATTTTTATGTGACTTAAATGGATCAAAAGGGTAAGTATTACTTTGTTCCCATGAGGCACTAAAAGCCATGCAAACACAAAGTAAAGAAAAAGGGCTTGAGGCTAATTTTGCAAAGACAGGATCAGACCTGCCGGAAATGACACGCAAAAGAACACAACAGAGTGTAGCTAGAATGTCAAAACACTGATGTGAATTAAAATGTATCAGATTCAGTGCTGTAACAGGGTGGAGATTGATTGGTGTTATTTGGAGACGACAGCATTGTGTAAAAAAAAAGAAAAGAAAAAGTTTGCAACAGAAATTTTATGTTTACAAAACTCAAGGTATTTTGTGGAATTGGGTATCTATAATTTCTATTTTTAATGAGGAAGCACAACTGGACAGAACACCTGTTAGCGGTGAGCATGCCACGATCACTGAATTAAATGAAGCCAAGCTGCCTGAAACGTCTACTTACTCCTTCTGAATCAAAATGTAGAATTGAATAGGAATTTTTGATTTTGAAATGCAAACTTTGAGCAAGTTTTAGGGCAGAAATTTTTGTATAATGAGAAAGAAGAAAAAGTTTGAAATGTAATTTTAGCCAATGATGAAACATACAAAGGTATTGTTTCTTCCCTGTGATATTCTTAGAGCCATTGAAAATGTCCCTCTTTCTTTAAAATATGTCTACCATTAAACCTTCTGGGAAACTTGTGACTGAAACATCAGCACAATAGACTAAAGTGAAAACTGAGTTCCACTGACTAAATCTTATATAAAACATAATTAGACAAAAAGAGCCAAGTATGACCGAAATCAAGTAATCTCTTAAAGTACAGAATTCAGATTTCTGCTAGACACTGACCCTGAGTCTGTGATTTATTTATTTTTTTCTGTCATTACATCTCATTTGACTGGGTTTCCAGGAGTAATGTTTAGGGTCAGAAGAAGTCAGAACTTTGAAATAAGAGTACATGTGCAATACTTTCAACCGGAGATGTGTGCATGCATGCTTCAAAATGATTTAAAATTATCTCCTCCAATGGTCAGCACTGGAATTGTTAGTTGAATAAGTTGTATCTTTATTATTTTAGGCCCAAAATGCCAGTCATATGTTGTGTCTGAGCTGAAGCAGTCAGATTAGCTCCATTAATGCTCTACTACCCAGATGTATACAAGCACCAGTGTTGGACCTGTTACTGAAAAAAAGTAAAATGTTTCTCATTACGTGTTACTGTTTTTAAAAGTATTTTTGCAGAAAAAGCTCTTGATTGTAAGCTTTACCTACTAACCCTATGAATAATTTCTTAGAGTGCAGATGACCGATTGGATCTTATAACTGGAACATTCTGATTGTATTTTGATCTAATGATTACAGATAAAGTTGTTTGTATTTCTAAAAGTGGAATATATCCTCTCAACCAAGCAGGCTCTTAATGTAAAAGAAGAACTGCTAGCTCTGCTGTGGTAGGCACACTCATTAAACTATTTAACACTGTTAACTTGCGGACTCTGGAGTCCAGTGTGTATCTGTGTTTAGAATGTTACTCACAGTCTGACCATTTTTAAAGTTTTTTTTTTTTGTCACTTAGGCTTTTTAAGGAGTTACCTAGTCATTTAAAAGACATATTAATCACCCAATAACATTACTATTTCAGAGACATTTGTTAGTTGAGGTGATTTTAATCTTCCTGGGGGTAGGTGGTCTTCAGTGATGCACTATTCGGTTAATTCTGTTCTTCCTCCCCTCCCCTCCTCCCTTCCCCAATCAATTATTCAAGGTGTTGTGAGTGAGTAAACAGTAAACAGGATCCTGATTTATTGAGATAACATGACCTCCATTATGTTATCATGAAGACATGAAGGCCATTGATTGGTGGGAAACTGTCAGCTACTTTGTACATTAATAGGCAGCATGGTTGTGAATGGAGAGGTAAGTAGATCATCTAGCCCCTGCAGCTTCCAATCAATACATGACACTGTAACCAAAGCTCACCAACCGGTTCTGAAGTTGAATTTCACAAACTAGGATCAGACATCCAAAGTTTCACTTACTGAAAATAGCACAACTCGTGGAACACATTAATGGTTATTACACTGTTTCACTTCTCAAGTATGAGAGCTTAGCATGCTTTTCCATGCCAAGTTAAATCAGATTTCTGGAGTTAATGGTCATCTGGAGTCTGTACAGGAAACTTTGTCTTAATTGTTTAAACTAACACTGGACAATCTGTTCTGTGTTCTCCCTGGGTTACAATGGGCACACAGGCAGCTGGCTCTATTTTGTTGTCAAATACAGGAAGGCAGGGAGGAGGAAAAAAACCACCCTGAACTTGTATCAGTGGAGAGAGAGAGGACACTTGGTATTATTAATAGTAACAGACCCATGACAGTGAACAGAGAGGAGCCTGTGCGAGCTGCCTTTTATTTCTACCACCCTCTCATAAGCCCCACAGCTTCCCCACTCCCCCTCCACCCAGCATCTTATGAAATATGTACAAGGCAAACAGAGGTGGGGTTGATGCGCAGACCTTCCTCCTCTATGACTAACCGCTACACGTCCAGTATCATTACTTATTTATAAGGCATGCCGTGTAAGTGCCAGAGTGGCCTCGCTTGCTTCCCTCCACGCCATAAGGGCACTTTCATAACACCCTGTTTACATTTCAGCCACCAAGAGAGGAGCAATAATAAAAAAGGATCTCCAATTAGTGTCCAGAGTAAGACCAGTCAACAGCGACTGCGACACTTATGATAAATATTTGTAGTGTCTTAAAAGCCATTGGTTTGTGCTGGTCATCATCAGTGTTATTGAGGGAGATGAGTTAAACACTTGACCAGTGGGTTTCTAATGAATTTTAGCCAACGGAGGAGGGAAACTATTGGTAATCAATAAAGCAACAGTCTTTATCTTGTTCCTTTACATTTTCTGCAACAAAGTTCACATTTTGTCTTCTTTTGGGTTAATTCCATTTACTGCTTGCTTTTCTGCGTTACGGCAATGAACAATCCATGTCATGGCAGTTTATGTCTATCTAAGGCAAGGAAAGACCATGTATGGCATGCATGGTTTAAAATCATTTTGAAGTGGCATTCATTTCAGTCCATTTAATGATGTTTAACAGACATACAGCACATTGAAAGGAATGATGGACGCCTCATAGCAGGATTAGATTCTCTTGATACACATGGCCTGAATAATAATTAAAATCAATTCTGACAACATCATTATGGAAAAATCCATGAACACAGCAAAGCCTCATGCAGTGTGAATACGTAACAGATCTCAGCAGAAAATTTGATGTATGTGGGAGCTTTGGAAAGAGGCTTCTTTGGAGGAAAAGAAATACACACACACATGGAAGTAAGTGGGAGGATTCATTGTCAGCAAGTAAACAGTAAACAAAGCAGTGTGACAAGCCAGTACAACCCCCCACCACACACACACACACACGCATGCACACACAGAGTTTTTCTACAACAAAGAATCAGATCAAATCTGGATTAGACGAAAATGCCTGTGGCATTTCACAAGCACCTTCCAACTATATAGATTGAAAGCTTTGCCAGTGAACTCACTAAGGAAAACCGACCGGCAAAACTGAAGTCTGTTGTATGATATTCTTCAAACTGTACAGATCTCTTTTTGACACTTTGTGAAAGTATAAAGTCAGACTTTCCAACAATCGTCTGCAACCACAATTGAAATCTGGTGCAAGAACAATGCTCATAAAACAACATTGTCAAACTTAAAATTATACAGCCATGAAAAAGTCTGTTCTAAGGTAACATGTTCTAAAAAAAATTAATATAGAGGATGTCAAAGTTAAATAATAAATGCTGTACAGTGTATGAAAAATTAAATCAACCCGACTTCTGGGGGAGTAGGCCGCCCCCCTATACAAAGGTAGAGGAAACACTGCTGTACATTATTTTCCATATGAACTGTTCAGGCTGCTTCTGTGTATATTGTGAAAGCTAAGCATCCTCCTTCCCTCATGGCAATGTAGGTCATATTTTCCTCCAACTATGCCTCTCCAGTGTCTCAGCATGAGTCGAGCTCTGCCCCAACTCTGGATGCCACCAAACACAGAGCTGGCACTTCCTCTAGGGACCCACAGACACACACACACACATACACACACACACACATACACACACACACACACACACACACACACACACACACACACACACACACACACACATTCCGACAGAAACCGTGCCAGGCAAACCTCAGACATGTTACCATACTGCTCCACTGTCTGGGACCTCCATAGCCACTGTATCCCCAAACCACCATCCAGTGCCACACCTCATGGATACAGCCTCAGGCTGGGCCAACCCTGCCCAGCTGTGTGTAATCCAGTCCAAACCTGGCTGACACACGTCCACTCTAAATTCCTCTCCATATCTCCTACTCTCATCTCTCTCATCATGTCTCTGGATGGATGGGGCTTGGGATTGACGGCAGGCTTGTCGCCTCCGTCCTTGCCATCGCCATCTGCTTGGTGAGCTCAAGGAAAGTGAGTCGAACAGTTGCAGGCGTCTGCCAACCAGCCAGCTAGCCTTGCTGAGGGGCCGTTGTGTCCAAAAACGCTGTGCCGTGCCGCAGAACCTTAACTCACTGTCACAGGGCCGTCCAATGTGATTGATCTGGTCCATTTAGTCCGAGCAGCCAAGTCCGGGGGAGGCCTGGTCCCCCCATAGCCCTTCCAGCCCCCTTCAGCCCACTCTAGTCCTGACATCCTGACGAGCACAACACAAACACCAGAGTCCTGCCAGCTGGCCCACAGGCCTGACATGCTCTGTCTGCTTTTTAGTTAACACGCTGCAGGCCTAAAACCAGGCTTACATGGCTGTCTACAGCTCAATCCTTACATGGCTGTCAAACTGAGGAGTAATTGAATCAAAATAAACGCTACAGTTTGATACACTTTTAGAAATTAATAGCATCATTTGGTCTGAAAAACAGATTTTTTTATTAGCTGCACATTGTCGAGGTCTAGTGGGTTAACTGCTGTTGCTCCGAGCTAGCAAATTATTACTAAAGAAGAGGCTATTTCAGATCTATAAATTGAGCGGATTCCCAAAGCAGAGTTATCAAGAACATGTTTTATTATTTGTACAAATGTGTCCTCCAGACTATTCTCAAAGCTTAATAAGTGATACATAAAGTGTATTTCTCAGGAAATTGAAGAGGTCATCGGTACAGGTTTGAGCAGTATTATTTTACATCCCCAGTATTATTTCCTGTTCAGCATATTTTTGTTTCCCTATCCCTTTTATTGGACACTCCGTGCTCTGGTTTGGCTCATTCCAGGGAAGACGTTTAAGTGGTGTTTAGTTACTATGAAAATGAGTTCCCTAGACACAGAGGTCATGGCCACAGCCCTTCATCCAGTTGCTATTTGCGTTCTGTGTGTATTACATCACTTTGAAATCAGGCTACTCCAAAGCACTGACTGCTCAATGCTCCCTTTTAACAACCTGAGTGTTAGTTTTTGGGATTTATCCGTTGCAGTGCTTTACGGTTTTCCCTGAAATTCCAACCACATCATACAGACCTATTTTTCTTTTTAGACGTCTGGCTGTTTCAGAGAAATCGATTCTCGGGCTGCTCCATTTCACAATATAAACAATGAGGAGTTTTAGATTCAGCACTCAAAAAGTCATACAAGGTTATACTTGATTTATTGATATAAAAAGTTACATTTAGGTGAAACAGTGTTGAATTGTGAGCATCTAAGCATTGCAGAGATTCATACAAATTTGCAAAAAATTCACAAAATTTTTTATCACATCGTCATGCTGAGGTGTTATGTGTAGCATTTTGTTAAGAAATGATTTTATACCATTTTAGGATGAGGCTGTGACATAACAAAATGTGGAAAAAGTGAAGCGCTGGGAATTCTTTCTGGATGCACTGTAAAGACCTTTTAGTGTAAGGACAGGATTCAGGAAAGAAATTGACTCAATGTAGTGCACATACGCTAAGTGAGTTAAAAAGAACTCTGGGAAGTTGCTGTAAAAGTTGCGTGTCCAATCACTTTAATATTTAACAAGAGGAGAGCTTTTTCTCTGAAACTTTTTAGCATCCTTTTGGTCACTGCTTTTTTTTTTCTCATCGCACTAAGCCATCTCCTCGCTCTCTCTCCTCTGTCTCTTTCACTGTTTGCTATTTCTGTATTACCTTTGCAGGGGGAGACAATCTTTGCACCACACACATAAAAGAAAACAGTGTAGATTTCTAGTCCCTATAACAGACAATGATGATAGTTTTTTGAAGATTACAAGTTTTAAATTGACATCAAAGTCAGAAACGTTGATCGATTAACGCTGAAAGATACAAGCAAGAGAAAATGTGTCTTAATTACTCCTAAATGCAGCAGATTTCAAACTGCTGGTCAATAATTCTTAAGAAGCTAAAGTCACAGTATGGTGTGACGACCTGAGAAAACTCCAAGGACCACCATGGGAATTTTACTAAAGGGGTTGTCCGGAAAGATTGTGGGAGAGCAGAGACAGTGGAGGGACTTTTCTCATGTGAAAAGGCCAAGCCGTCCATTATAAAAAACACACTACCACCACCACAAACAAAAACACATCCGTGACCTGATAATGAGGATCTCTGACTTTAAGCACTTTAAAAAGCAGAGGCAGATCCCCCCCCTTTTTTTTTCTCTGCCATCTCCACATTCGTAATCACAGCCAGGTTAATTAAAGAATTCTTTTCTTAATTCCCCAGAATATAATCATGACAGTTTTACAAGCAGCAAGGTAATATGATCCCATATTTTTGTTCAACGCTGCTAACCGTGTTGCAAAGTAGTTTTAAGCGTGTCTCCGATGGTGACATCTCGTCATGGCGCGCTATGAAATGGTGCTGAAGTTGAATGAGACTCAAACAAAAGCGTGAGGGAATTAGTACATGCGAGGCACATTTCCAGAAAGTGTTTATGTTCTTCTTAAAGCCTTTCTCTGGCAGAAGCGATTACATGAACGTCTCCTACTTATTTGTTTTCATCTGAACGTTTGGCTGAGGGGTTTATCCATCTTGACAAGCACATAATATGGCTTTTGGTGCTGTGAGGGAGAAAAAGGAGCAGGATCCGAGGAGGGAGAGGCGAGAAAATGTGAAAGTTAAAACAGAGGTTCTATGGCAGGGTTTTATCACTCTTCTTGCTCTTCCCTCCCCTCTTTAACAACATGCTTAACCCCCCAAAGATGTGTTGAAAGATCACAATAATCCCCTCAAAATGACATTAGTCCTCACTCTCCTCTTTGAGTAGGTGGAATGTATCTGAGCCAAATTACTGAAGACACTCTAGGGTGTTGGGAACGATGCGATAAACACATAAAGTTCCCAATGTAATTTGATTAAGACTAAAAAGTATAAATATGGTGTCTGCTCAGCATCCCATACTAAGCCAATTAGAAGCTCTACAGTAAATGATTTTGGGTTCATTTGATAGTTTGACTTCACTTTTTCAGATGTTACAAGGTCTCTTTGAAAACAGTGAACACTTACTTTTTAAACTTTTCACAAATGGTCACTACAGTTTCAGAAGACGAAGCCTTTGAACAACCTTTTTTTTTTTTTAAATGTCATCATAATAGATAAAACTGCTTTACTTGCACTTGATTACAACAGAGTCAAAGTCCCATCACAGCATAAAAGTGCCTAACCAACCCAAACCAAAATAGTGAAAAACCGGACAAAAACAGTGTTTTCGTTGCAAGAAAAAGGGACAAAAAAGGAAACTGCATAATATAGTCTGGCTGGATTGTCCTCTAACATACTGTCGCAACCACTTGGCCGCTACTTGAAGCAAACTTCAAAATAGAGCATTACAGACTGTGGACCTCTCCCTCCACCAATGGTGCATTTGAACATTGCAGAAAGAGCACAAAGTGCTTATTTCTACTCCATCAAATGGGGAGCCTAGGAGGTTGAATTGGAGTGCTTAGCTCCAAAAATTGCTGCCAAGATATACCACTGACTTTTCAACCAGCATTCACTTATAACAGTATCATACAAGAGTGGACAGGATGGCCTCTCTGGTCTTTCTCTCTTTGAAGGGGTATTCGTAACAATATAATTTTCTCAAAACCTGTTTTTCCCCCTTTTTTCCTTTCAAAGGATTCTGCAATTGTATGCCTTTAACTACTTGTTATTTTTCAGATTTAAACTTTTTTTTTTAAGGTCAAAATGTTAGTCACCCTTTCTGTCTGTCTCGTGGTATTGCTTCCCATGTGTTGAATCCCAGCAGTGCATGCATGCTTACATGCACACACAGTGTTTTTGCAGCCTGTGTCGTTCTGCGTGTGTGTGGTTTCTGTTTGCCGATCCACTTCCCCCCGGTGTGTGAAGTGTTGGATAATTAGCTGCCTTATCAGCCTGGGACACGGGCAGTCTCCTCTCCACTGACAGGTCATGGAGCCCAGGACCAGCGGGAGGTTGGAGAAAGAGGAGGAGGAGGTGGGATGATAAGGCCACAGGAGGAGAGACAAGAAGAAGAGAGAGGGAGAGAGATGGAGCTGAAGGGAGAGAGAGAATGAGGGGGGAGGGGAAAGACAAAACCTGAAAGAGAGAAATGGGATAAGGAGCCAGACAGAGGAGTAGACAGAGAGATGGAGCAGTTAAAGAAGGGGGAGACAGTTAGGCCCCGCAAGGACGGAGCAGCTGCTGCGGCCTATCAGCTCCTCCACGAGACCTCGGCACTCATTAGCATAAATTCGAATGACAAATGTGGCCCGCTTTGGCAAAGACTAATTAATTCACGAAGGGGGAAACTCACCAGAGTAGGAATTCAAATCATTCAGTGCCACGGGCCTGAACAAGTGTTAAGAGGGAGCATGTTGAGCTCCATTGTGTTTTGAGTTACTACAGTTTCCTTACATGTCCTGAAAAGGTTACAGCTTTCGTTCACTGTTTGAGCTCTGATTGTTTTATGTGTATACATTTTCTCAGCATTCAGGATTAGGAAAAGTTTCAAGGCCCACTACTGTCTTTTTTGTTCCATATTTACACAGTGTGTGTAGGCGGGTGTGATTAGGTTGATAAGGTTGTGTTCAGTATATTTTCACGGGCACACACACTCAGGACTTCATGATTTTCAAGAGGGAACAATGGACTGAAAAAGATTGCTTTGCTGTGAAGTGACGGCAGATTGTGCGTCCTGGAGAACACAGGGGAAGGATAAGTGCTCCCCCTTGTGTTCAGCGAGCAACTCTCTGATTCTGATCCTGTCTCAGTCTGGTTTCACACACTATGATCATATTCTGTAGGACAGTGTGCCTCCAGGTCACTGTAAATATGATACTGCTCTTTGTCACTGTGGATACCTGAGCAAATAGTGCACATCATGTTCTCTGTTTTTTTCCCATCTCTTGTTTTAATCTTTTCACTTGGATAAACAGAAGCAGAGACTTCCAATGGAGGGTCTCCTCCACTTTTGTTAACAAGCCAATCGTTCCCAGGGGACCTGTGAAAATGAGTCCAATCCAACATGCTGGTTAGGGACATAGACTTGCTCGTGGGACCAAAATGATCCATTTGATTTACATTATTAAGTCTATATGTCACACTCCAGCTCTTCTTTGTTCTCCACTTTAAAGCAAGCTCAACTCAATCAAGACCAGATGTTCCTATAACAGCACGACTCAGCCTCTTCCAACACCTCTTCACACTCTCTCTGCTGTCTTACGTCTCTGTTTTTTTTTCTTACTCCTATTCCGCAGTCTTCCAAAAGCACACCAAGCTCAGCCAGGTGCAACCGTTTTCCTCACCAAATCCCTTGTTAAGGACCCCACAACGGGCGCCAAAGCACTCCTTGCTGAACCAGGCTCTTCCTGCATAATTACACCAAAACAGAAAATGTTGTGTAGTGTGCGCACTATTTATACATCCACATCCAGAGCCAGTTTTTCGCTTTTTCTGCTTTCAAGGAACAACCTTGTGCATCAACCGCGTGGGTGTTGGTGCGAATGTGTGTGTGACTTGGGGGCGGGTAATGTGGGAGTTAATGGGTGGTGGCTGGCGGCAGTTTCATGATTCTCCAGGTGGCACACAGAGGCCCCAGTTGCCGCTGCCCATTGCCAATTACCCTAAGACTGGCACACCTGTGAAAGGCATTATATCATGACCAAAACACTGAAAGTAGGTGGTTCTCATTCTGTCTGACAGTCGTGGACAGTTAAAGCAATCTGACGGCAATGCTATAACCAACTGGTGGTTCAAAAGGGATCATTCAGGCAAAGCCATAGCTATTATAGGCCTACTATTCATATCTTTGCATGAGGGCATCACAATTTCCATCCTAGCTCTGTATGTAATACAATTAGCTCTCTGGTTTAAACTACAGAATGGTCTTTGTTGGACAGATTTTATAAAAGTGCAATGTTCCAAGCTGTGATGGACAATTATATCATAAACCCGGTCATATATTTATTCACTAACATCAATACCTGCAGTAACGTTTGTCTCCTTCATGCTAACGTGTTCATGTTAAGCATTTCACTTCATTCCACAAAGAGACTACATTTTTTTGTCACTAATACAGTGAGTAAGCCACTAATGTGTCAGATTCTGATGGAAAAACAACCCTGTCATGCTATTCAACAGGATTATTGGTCTATAACTGATAATAATGAACTTTTTAAGAGGAAGGAACATCAGCCTAAAAATTTGTAAGAAGAAGCTTACAAAGCATTAAAACAAAATGAAACTTTGAAACTACCGCACATGAACCAGGCCTTCATTTATGATCTTATTTCAGTAACAATGCAAAGTGCCATAAATAAAAAAGTTATCAGCTTCTATTTCCATCTGCTGTTCTTAATATTTTTTGTATTACCTGTGTACTGTATGCAGCATTCCCTTAGCTTTAGTCTGATCTCATTGGATCAAAGGTTACACCATGGCCTTTACATTAAGGCCTCAAATTAGTTCTTAAAATGTTAACATGCTGTCTGAGAAAGAAAATGCTCATGTAAACAAAATTGATTTTCTAGTTTACTGCATTGATGGCATGCATAGCTTGAATTGCCTTTTTTCTCATCCAACAATTATTTTGTGAGAAAAGCTGTACTGATGTAAGGAAAAATCCTGAAGTAAAAACTCATACAATGTAAGCCGCCCCACCTCACTGGGACTTAACACTTTTGTGACTCTTATCAACTGTCAACCAATCTGAAATATAATCCAAGGGTCAGTAATTTCTTTTAAGCTTTTTAGCTACAGTGAGAACTTTGAAACCTATTTTCTACTTTGGAAGGCTGGATAATTTTTTGATTTTTGCTCCAACTTTGATGAAGATATGGCTACTGCTACACCTTGCAGTTCCCTGCTGACGCACATGGAGCAGAGAGGGAAGGAGAGGGGGCATCATGGGAGGAAATGGTTTCATGGCTGAGCTGACTGTTTGAATTAGCGCATCTGAAACGGGCATCGTCTGCTAGCACTCTGACATGGTGTTGCTCTCGCCTTTGGCATGCATCCATCCCTTCAGACTGACACACAGGCCCAAATGAGCACACACACCACACACACACACAGTCATACACTGAAACATACTCTCTCAAAAACACACACACACACACACACACACACACACACACACACACACACACACACACACACACACACACACACACACACATCTTACATTTAGCTTGCCTTCCTTGCGACCTTCCCGCTGTGTCTGACACAGCACCCATGATCCTTTGCCTCGCGGGCTGTGAGCTGTCACAGTGACAGGGCATGAGGAGGTTGACATGTGACACTGTGAGACAGGATCAAATGTGTCATCATCTCCTCAAACAAAGAAACAAAGAGATGAGAAACTCTGTACAGAAGCTAAATTTTTCAGGAATATCACTGCCAGAATGACATTTTTCATGTAATTGAATTTTGTCATTTTATTACTGTTTGGGATTCAAACAGAGGGGAAACTGGGACAAAACAACCAATACTAAAGATTTGAGACATCCATTGTGAGTGTAATACAATAAATGGCACAGAGAATGATGAAAAATAGAACTCAACCCATATGTAGCTTAAATTTAAGTAAAACTGCAAAGATGAGTCAGGACTGAGAACTTGAGCTCAACTTTTATCTTATCTGAGCAAGCTGAGGTGTTAAAATAAGCTTAGTGCAATAATCCTCATCACCACTCTCTTGTGCCTGACAAGCTGTCACCAGGTAGAGCCCACATGGTTTGCACACACACGCACACACACACACAAAAAGAAAATACACACACATATACAATGCCAACAAGGTCTCACCAGCTCGGTCGAATCTGTTCTGGGCGGTCCAAGCCTCGACTGTACAGGTCGACCACACATCCACACATCAGCGCTTTATTGTTCCTTCCACTGTGGTAATGGAAACAGAGTCAATGTGGCATGGAGGGGGAGGAAGTGGTGGCCAAGGTCTGCGAGTCTGGGGCCCTGTACGGCCCTTCCATGGTTGGCATCTTCCTCACACAGAACCTGTCTTTTTCTTCATCTATGGATCTGACGCATACAGACACACACACACACACACATATATATATATATATATATATATATATATATATATATATACACCTTTTGGAAAGCCACACCATCAAAAAAAAACACACCATCCCTGCATCCCTTCAAACCAAAGGAAATCCCGGACATGTCAAGCACATTTAGAAAAACACTTGAGGTTTAGGAGAAATTAAGATCACCTCATCTTGCAGTAACGTGATGCTGGTTATATTAAAAAATGAAAGGGAGTCCATATGGAAGCCATCACAGACTGTGTGTATGTACAAAGTATATGAACGCCAACCCTGCTGCTAATGAGGGTGACTGTGACGTTTTTATGTTGTTATCCTTCTCTGTGGTTTAGGTAATGGTTGCATAGGATGGGTGGTTTATCCTCACACACAAGGGGGTCTGGGCAGTATTGTTACAGCCTTAACACTTTTTGGGGTCTTTTTTTTTTAGCCTTTGAATTAAGGTATCAGCTCTTCACATTGCTGCTAAGGTTCAGGAACTGCAGGATCAGAAAACTGCATATTTACATTAACGTCCTCCAGCAGCCAAGCAGCACAACAAGGGACCAGTGTTAGGGGAGCACAGATAGGCTGCTCCCAAGGTTGTAACAGTTAACTAAAACGAAACTTAAAAGGAAAACTAAAATTTAAAATACATTGCAGTTCACTCAAACTAATAAAAACTAGAAAAGAAAACAAAAACGATAAGTAAACTAAAACTGTATCTTGTGTTCACAAAACTAACTAAAACTCACTAAAATGATAGACAAAATTCCCCTAGTTATAGTTTTTGACAATATTAATAGCCTTTAGGATTTAAATCAATCAGACACATTTCCCCAACCAATTTTACAACAGTTTTAGGCTCAATAATAGCGGCATATTGGGACGATCTTGTTTACTGCACTGACTGGCTGAGCTCTGTGCTGCGACGAAACAAAGTGGAGCAATGAATTAGAGCATCTGTTATAGTTTAATTGTTACAGAGTCCAAGTTTTATTGTATTTGAGTCTGCCTTTATTGTTACAGAGTCCAAGTTTTTATTTATTGAAGCTCATATTATATGGGTTTTTTTTTAATAATTTATGTTAATATTATTTTTATGTAATTTATGTCAACATTATTTTATATAATTTATGCTTATATTTTTTATACTAAGTTTATATTATTTTCATGTGTTTAAGGCAGCAGCCAACAGTTCAGTATCAGCATTGACTGAGCAGTGAGCACTTTGGACTTGAAAATAAACAGTATGACAAAATATTTACTCTGACCTTTTTGAGTCCTCCACCTGGTTAATAAGGTATGAAAAAACTAAAACTAAACTAAAACTAAGCCTTGTTGCAAAAATCTAAACTAAATAAAAACTAGAATGCCTGCTCTAAAACTAATTAAAACTAAACTATAATGGAAAATAAAATGTCGAAACTAACTAAAACTAAACTATAATGACAAATCCAAAACTATTACAACCTTGGCTGTTCCACGCTGTGCACACTTTAAAATACACAAGAACAAAACCACAAAATCACCGTTCTTTCTCTACTGCGGCTGGACCATTATTAGTGCCAGGCAAATGTGGTGGATTAGGTACAGAAAGTTAGAGTACAGCTACGTGAAGAAAACCTTATTTTCCTTTATTTTTGATGATGTTATGAGAAAATAACTAAACACATCTACGTAGCATCTGTGGGGCGAGAGGCTTGGGTTTTAGCCTTTTGATAATAGCAGACACTCAAACTTCACTTTTGCATAATGTTAGCCCACGAAGCATGCATTGAAAGCAGCTCACCTTCAGCTCAGGTCATCTACGGACAGTGTCACAGCAGCTTGACCTGCTGTTCCTTTTCATCGTCCTCCTCGTCGTCTTTCTTATCTTCATGTTCATCACAGAGTTTCCAGACCAGAGAACAGATGGCATTATTGTTGCGGAAGTCAGCAGGTACACACCTCCTTCTATTCCTGCGGTTTTTAGGATAGCACAAATCACGTGGTCCTCACCAGCACGAACTACGGTTTAAGGAGTCACGCCCCCGGCGGTAAAGCGCGCTGAAGACGTCACAAAGAAATGTCGCGTGCAGGTCAACATAGTCTGTTAAATTCCAGGAACAGAACCGTGTAAGATTGAGAACATGATCATCCAAATAATCTCAATTTATATTCACCTGATGAACATTTTACAACCAGTTAAAAAAATGCACAAATTTATATTTTGCATTGTTGGATCTGGAGAAGATTCAAAGGAGAGCTTAAGATGCAAAAAAAAAAAGAAGAAGAAGAAGAAAGGAGCAAGAAAAAAATTGATTGTGCTTTTTTTTTTTTTTTCAAACTACATTTAAAATGAAATAGGCTGATGACCAGTAGATCAAAAGTTTAAAATCATTGCTTAAAAATGGTAACCCCCTAAAATAGAAATAAAAGTTTGAAGCTCAACTATACTTGTCGATTACAATAAAAATTTGTTTTGGTATGCTTGATGCAAGTGTTTCCAGTAGACTAAAAGGAAAGCCGCTCCAAGTCGTGCAGATGGCGTTATGGAGGCCATCCACTGTCTGGAACTGAAGTCCAGAGCCAGCCCAAGGTATAGGCAAACAAAGTGCCCACTTAGGGCCCCGCAGCCACTAGGGGGGCTCCAATAGCAATAACCATTATCAAAATATATATTTTTTTATTTTTCATGCATTTATGAGTGATGAAATGTCAAAAGCTCCACTGCACCAGTAATGTAAGCCTTCTGCCATGCAGTGGGCACTGTGCGTCTCAAGTGCAGGTAGTTAAAAGCAAAACAATGTCAGAGAGACTAATCCTTCAGGGGCAGAGAAAAGAAAGAGGAAGGGGAGAAAAACGCCAAAATAAAATGATGTTTGCATTTCTTAGAGATGGAATGTTTATCAAAGAGATTTGTGTAGCTGTTCATGGCAAATTAGCTAGCTAGTACAAAAGGAGAGAAAATGGTCTGTTAACTGACCGGTTAAATTGATAAATATTCATGCTAGCGTCTTAGTATTTGTGTAATACTAACTTTGAGTTGATTCTCTGGGTTGGCCTTTATCTATTGGCCCCTTTTTTTTTTTTTTTTTTTTTCAAAAAAAGGTTTTGCTAAAGTTTTATAGCAAACAATTTATTAATATGTCATCTTGTTTACAACCAGAAATAGGGCTATAGAGGGCCCCCAATCAATATTTTGCTAAGGGAGGATTGGGCTGGCTCTGCGAATGTCCATTTTTGTAAACCCCTCTTGCCATCCATCTGCACATGTTCTCAGTGTCATTTAGATCATGGCAACATGCAGGATGGTCCAAAAGAGTGACATCTCTTCACAGCCACCCACAAGTTGATGCCCCTGCATTACCTGAAGCTCAATTGTTTCAGCAAAGGAAATAGCCCTCTAGAATGTGATAGCATGAAAGTATCTCCTTGTCATACCAGTAATGTTAGAAGTCATCAGGACCGTTAAAGTTACATTTTTTCTCATCAGAGAATAAAACTGTCTTACACCTTTCAGTGTACTATGTTTTGGTGCTTTCTTTGTTAAGTCTGAACGAGCAATTTTGTGGTGCTGAAGGAGACCAGGCCTATGAAGACCTTGTCTCACAGACACCCTCTGATAGTTATTGGGCTGCAGCCAGCACCAGCACCAGTCTTGATTTGGCTCAGTAATTTGGCCCGTGTCTTGATGGACAGTCAATCAAATCCTCCAGCTCAGCGTTGGTGAATTTTTTAGGTGTCTTCCATTTGACATTTTTGTTCAATGATCTATCTTTGGAGAAACTCCAAATGACTGTCTTACTGTGTTCAACCTTAGCAGCAATGGCAAGTTGTGTGAGGCCTTGCTTATGACGCTCAACAACACCTGACCATTTTCAAAAAGAGAAAGCTTTTTGCTTTTGCTGTCAGGAGGTCATGTCAGAGTTAATACCCAAAAGAAAATGACATTGAATCCACATTTTGGCACAGATTTAGGCTTTCAAAGGCTGTGGCCTTTAACTTTAAGTTTTCAGTTTATCATTTTCTATAATTGCTTACTCTTCTTTTTTCTTTAACTCCCTTTTATTTCTTCTTCCTGCATTTGAAAACCCTACTGAAAACCTTCTTAAGATCCATCAGTTCAAATTGTTGATTCTTGCAATTTTCCAGCTCGTCTTAAGAAATTGATCAGGTGTGTATTCCCATGTCACCCATCCCTAATAGAGATCATTTACCTTGAGAAGAAGTGTTTGCTGACATTTACACGGCTAGTACTGTAATACCATATAATGACAGCTTGTCACCTGGTATCAACAGACAACTGAGGGAAAGGTGAAGTTATGTTTTTTAAGTCTGTAATGATAGCATTAGTATGTTTGACACCACTTAGTTACTGACTGTTTTCGAGAGACAACCAATGGAGCATTTATAACAATGTTACTTTTACAGTTAACACTAGTGTCAAAAGGAGCTGCTGGCCCTTTCATGCACTCAGTGTGGCCTTCTTGTGAAGGAGTTACCCATTTTTTACTACCACATAAAACGGGAAGTAAGAGGCTCTGTTGCCAACTTTGTTAAAAATGAAAAACTAAAAGAAACACATCACGTGGATGCACTTCTTGTGGAGGAGACAAGCTCAGGTTGTGCTTCGAAAGAACCTCATCTGGGGATGAAATCCCCAGAAAATGAAGTTGTGTATTATAGCGAGTAGATCCTCTCCTGTCTCTGGGGAGGGGACTAAACATTAGCAATGATTAAAGTTCACAGGTATTTGAGTGAATATTACATTAGTCTTCAGTCAAAGAGAGCACTGAGTATTTCAGTTATGATATATAAATTAAATATGTAAATATATGTGATATCTGTATGTATATAAGATCAGTCCAACAAAATAAATATGTCCAGTTTGCAAACCTTTCCATTGAAGTCCAACATGGCTGGTTTTGGTGGACCAAGGTTAACAATTCAATCTCCAGCTTGTTGACACCAAAAACTTACCTGGTAGCAGTAGTTAAACAATAATATCATTGTTTTGTGGTGATTCAGTAGTTTTTGTCACTGAAGGAGGGGTTCATTTTTTTGGTGCAAAGGTTTTAAGTTCTAACCAGCTGTTGGTCACATGACAGTCATAATTTGCACCTGAATTGTTCTGAATTCTAAATAGCATCATCATCTTGAGTTTGGTGGGCTTCAACTTGATGCTGGATAACATTAAAGGAGTTTAAGAAGCCAAACATCATCCACCGTTTTGTCTGATAATAATCTATTGTAGTTATTCTCAAACAGATCTGTGTTAAAATTGGACCAAACGGCTCATTTCTGTACACCTCCTTTTTATTCCACCTGACTACAAACTGGACCAAAATGCCGCTGATTACTCACAAAAACATACAGTAAGTTGTTAGTACAGCAACTGCGCACCAATATTTCTGTACACTGTGAGAGTTATGTGTGTTTACATTATCCATCACCTGCAATCAAACTGTGTTGGCAAAAATCCCAGCCTATCAAGTTGCACTACAAGCTGCCAGGACATTCAGTTTCATAGTTTGATATACTTTTGAGGGTATATAAATAGAAAGGCAGAGCCGTCCCTCTTATGTGTAAAATGTATTCCACAGAATAAACCGCCATCCCAAACCAAAAACAGTTCTTCACTTCTGTGTCAGGAATAACCATGACCACTAGCCACCACCTCTGTTCTTGGGCAGGGATGCTTTAAACTTTAAAGGTTTTCAATGTTGTGGTTTTAATTGACAAAGTGCTTCCAGTGGTTGATGTCTGTGAGTATGTATCATACAGTGATTGCACTCCTATGCCTGTATATTTGTGCATCTGTGTGTAGTTGCATGCTGCTCTGCTATCAGTCTTGGTCAGGTCCCCGCCTGCGTGTGTTAAGGTTTGTCTCCCTGTGTTGTTGCAGCCTGTGTAATCATGGTATTAATTATTAGCTGTTTGCTCTCCATCATCCCCCTCCCCTGGGGCGGGCTCTGTGCCTGTGCTGCCAAAGGCTGGCTCTTGGTGTCTCATCCACTATAAATCTGCACGGTTAACATCCCAATCATTGGAACAGCAGTGTGAAGCAACACACTGTCTAATTGCAGAGGATAAACATGTGAATTGATCAGGTTGATACATTTATCCCTATGCAGTAAAACTACATTTTCACCAAACTTTTTTTTTTTCTTTGTTTTTTCCAGCTACATAAAATGACTGTGTTTAAAAACCACAGCTTTTCGCCTGAAATCATGTAGTTCAGCCAAGAAATAAACAATGTGTCCCCATGGGCTTAGCCTAAATGGTGTGAGAAAAGATGTCTCACTTTATCCTGCTTATGTCCTCAGGCCAGGCTGGGAATTAGTCTCAACTTTATCTGATCTCATATGTGTCCTTTACACACACTGCCACTGGCAAATCCCCATCACTCACACACACACACACACACACACACACACACACACACACACACACACACACACACACACACACACACACACACACACACACACACACAGTTATGTACGTTTGTCTCTCTCAAATGCCACCATCGGCATCGCTTCTTCAAAGATACTTGTGAAATGAATTGTCTGAGAGAAAGTCATAGCATCTGGCAGTGATTGTGCTGCCACAGGCAGTGTGTATGAAAGCCAGAACATGTGTGTGTGTGAGTGTGTGTGAGTATGTGAGAGAGTGAGGGGCTTTAACCCGTACTTTGGTTGGAGAATAGCTTACTCAAACATTGACCAATTTTTTTTTTTTTTTTTTTAGGTCAGGTCACTTTCACAATATTTCCCTGTTTTTTTTCATGGAGTCATTGTTACTTCACCATATTG
The DNA here is from genome assembly GCF_033239565.1 of Halichoeres trimaculatus. Taxonomy (NCBI): domain Eukaryota; kingdom Metazoa; phylum Chordata; class Actinopteri; order Labriformes; family Labridae; genus Halichoeres; species Halichoeres trimaculatus. The sequence continues at coordinate 26,191,452 of NW_027437183.1, forward strand.
ATTGAAAAAAATGTGAAAATGTGAAAAATCAAAAGGTTTCCAAAACATTTAAAATCATTAACTGGATTGCAGCAATCTTAAAAATCTTCAGATTAAACCTTATTATGCATCATTTATCTTGGCCGATTTAGACTTCACTTACTTTTCAGCGGGTTACCACAGCCTCTGTCAGCGTTCCCATTTCTTTCACATTCAATGACAGTCATAAAGACCAGAGACGATCATTTTAGCGAAACACATTCTACGTCAATTTACTGAATGGAAACTCAAATGATCGGTAAGAACAAAAATCCAATAAACTTAAACCAGAGAGAGAGTGAAGGATTTCTTCTGGAACCACAGCAGAGTTAATAAAAATCATTTATGGTTTTCAGAGAAACAACAGCTTTTCATTGTTCAGGATTGAAGATGAAGTAACAGATTTGGACACGCCTGTTGCTAGGTTCAAAGTAGGATTTTATTTTTCATCTCGACAATCAGGAAAATAAAGCACTTGTACAGAGTTTGTTGCATTAATTAACATCTTCCAATGTTCCCCTGTGGTTTTCCTGCCACTTTGAAGATTCCTGAACAATAGACTGAGCGACTTAACCGTTTAGAAACTGAAGGGGGAAAAAATCTGTGTGATTGGATCACAATGCCACATGTTGGCTGATTACAAGCGCAGGAATGGTATCGTAAAAGAAAAACCGCCTCTTGGGAATCATGTCAGGAAAAATCCTGTGGAGGAAATGCTGCCAACTTTTGTCCTCACCAATGACTGGTAAAAAGAGATTTTTTTAAATCCATTTTTTTCCCTTCAAGACAGAGAGATGTTCTAATCCTCTGTTCATTGTTATGGCTGTGTGGGACTGGCCGAGGGAAATAGCTTTTTGATGGCAATGGAGGGGAGAGGGAGCTTTGCCAAAGAGGGCTTCAGAAGTTAATGGGCCAGTTTCTGTGCTGACAGTAAAATCTTGGCTGCAGCAATCAGGAGCTTGCGAGGCGTTATCTTCTTCAGCGGTTTTGAAGATTATCTTAAAAGGGAAAACAGAGAATGACAATGTCAAGAACAAGAGAGATGTCTAACAGCTAAGGTTTAATAAAGACTTATAGCAGATGGAATTACCACCAGGCTAAAGCTGATTTATGTTGAGGAGGCAGAATAGTTGGGAGAAATTCTTCCCAGATAACACTCGTAACATTGAGATCATCTCACGAGCAAACAACAGTATCAGTGCTGGATTCAGTTTCTGATGCACCACCAAGGGTTGCAATGGAGTCTCTACCGCCAACGGGGTAATGTTTGATCCAGCAGATGAAGTGTTGCCTGCGGTAACTGTTGCCCCTGCAAGACAAAGAGCCGAAAGACAAAATGAGATCCAATTTCTTAGTCAGTGCTTTTACATTCAGGTGCTAACAAACACAGATTTGTATTCCAGCAAGGTAAGAGAGGGGGGGGGGGGGGGAACAAAGCATCTTAAGTATTTTAAGAATAACATGGCGTGGCAGGGCACAGCTGAACGTGCACTGGGGGAACTCAAAACACTTTGGAGTGGAGACCGGACAAGGCAGCCTGTTAGCAAAGCTGAATTAATACTTACATATTGCCCTTCCTTTTTCATTCTGCAGAGCAGCTGGCCCCAAACACATCCTACTGGCTCATACCTAAACACAGGTGCTTACAGAAACAGTTAAGAAAGAAGGCTGAACACGGAGTTACAAGACTGCTGCAGTAAGATATTTGTCTCTTGTAAACTGACACCTCTCCCAAACATGCAATTAATCACAAAAAGTTGCAGCAAACTATTACTTACACGATGACAGCCTGGTGCTGAGGAGTGACAAGAAAGAGGCGACTGCTTCACACATTTTAGGAGTGTGTGTGTGTGTATCCTAGAACAGAGTTGAGTTTGTCTGCACTAACCTCAGAGTTTGCTAGAACAATCCATCAGCAGCCAGGTCAGATTAGGTCCCTGTCCGTTCTTGGGATAACATGACAAGTAGTGGCACTTCCTTACCACCATTTCACCTCAGACTCGTCACTGATCTCGGTCAGATAGGGCCTGTCAGTTAAAGAGGTGATTAAAAGAAAACAACAGGATCATTTTTTACTAGTTTAGTGTCCGAGGTGGTTTTTGTAACTGGTCTAAGGGTCAGGAAAGGAAGACAGAACCTAACAGAGGGGGAAAAGGGCATTGAAAGTTGACTGGTGCATTATCTGGTGCCCCTATCAGTCTGCTTAATCTAAAGAGACAAGGGATGTCTTGAGCTGCAGTGATGACCATGTGAACGGGGATTTGGCTGCAGAGGGAGGAGGAGGGGACACAAATGTCAGGATCAATCCGCCTTCAAATCCTCTGAGCACAGATGTCCTCTCTCTGTCAATATTTCCCTCACTCTTTGGTGCCTTACTGATGCAAAAATATGTACACTGGTGTTAAAAGATTAAATTAAGTTTCTTTTTTTAACCGTTTCAAACTCAAACTAAGTATTTCTTCCCTCAATCTTGCTCATGTAAGCTTTCCAGGGTCTTTTCCATGCATCCCAATTAGTATTTCGTAAGAGGCTCATCACCTTTTCACACATATCACTGCTGATTAGCCTCCTGGGATAACCTCTGCAGAATATTCTTCTGGATGGATTTAGTCACTCTGTCAACAGGCATCAGTTCATGCAGGATGAGACCCATGTCAAACATTACCTCTCTATTTCAGAACAGAGGCACATCTGCCAAACACTGTTATTGAACTGGCACCACCAGAGCGTAACCTAGCCCCCCACCCTCCATAAATATTAAAGGTGTATGGTTAAGGAATATTAATGTCATATGCAATCAATCATTATTACCCCAGGGGAAAATCCTGTTTAAGGTGTAGCAGCATTAGCAATTTTTAGCGTTTGGAAATGTCTGGATATCCCGCTTCTAAAATGTGAGTAACAATGAGCCTCCTCTCTGCTTGTCAAAATATTTTGTCTTTTGTCCTGAGGAATCTGTTCATTTCACTGAGCGCTCCTTCAGTAAAGCTGTGAGTGACAATCTGGAGAAGGCAATGTCTCCACCTATAGGTGCAAGTGTGGTACTACAACTCATGTAAGGTAACAAGATAAATCAGTATTCAAAAACTTCAAAAAGAATAATGACAACATATCTCCAATGTTGTCTAACTGAATTCAAAAGTACATGAGTTTTAAGAGATCAGTCTGTATTTTCATTGCTGTGACAAAGTTCAAAATTGTCCATAAAATAACATCGTTTAATCACCGTACCAACTGTACAGTTGTGTTTATTAATTTTGCTTTTCTTAAAACTATCTGATGACTTTGTACAGAGTGTAAATTCTGTTCTTTTAGTACTATTTATTATTTGCTACTTTTATTTATAACATATGTTTCATTTTGGCTGTCAAATAACCCTTTTAATCTAAATAGATCTCTTAATTGATGTACTTAATTGTATTTTTAACTGTATTGTTAAAATTATTTTACAGTTTAAACTGTTAAAAGTCAATGATAACATTGACAGATCTGTATATTTTGGAATCTTTAAAATGAAATTAGTTGCCACAGCTGTGGCTATTTTCTCCAGTGTGTGGAGATGCACACTTTTAAATATTGCCTTCTTGACTTCACACGCAGACATCAGTCCTGTTAGCATGGTAGCTATTAGTATAGTCATTCAAAGTCTGAGGATTTCTGCCATATTTTAATTCTATTTGGTAAAGAGGGCATGTTAAAGCAGTGACCCAAAATGTAACTCTAAAATGTATAAAACCCAAAATGTAATAATTGACCCAAAATATAACAAGATGCTGAGCTCAAAACATAATAACTTTTTGCTCTCAACATAACAACTTTTTGAATCAGTTATTAAATTTTAGATTTTTTTTTACAGTTTTTGGGGCTTAGCCTTTTTTTTAAATATTAAGCAATCATTTTGAATTTTTTCTTTCTTTGAATTACATTTAGGGTCAAAGTTACACATTTGGCTCTAACAGGGTGTATCACTTTTGACTTGTCAACCAAGCTGTCTGAGAGATTTGTGAAATGTGCCGTTTAAAAATGTAGTTTCTTCCACCATGACAGCAAATGGAAGCTGGAAGGCACTGCAGCAGCTAAACTACAATGTGTCAAAAAGGACAAAATAACATATTTCTGAAAAATATTGCAATAAGTACTAACCTTAGTGGCTTTTTTGTTAAAAAAAAAAAAAAAGAACAGGTTGTTGATACAATCTTTACCCCAAAACTAGAAAGAAAGAAAACTGAAATTTCTCATTTGATTTTAAACTTGCATAAGGGTACAGAACTTGACATAACTGAATAAGCAATTACTTAATTTCATGAAATTGAGGGTACTAACAACTTAAATAGTGTGAAATGAAGCAGAGACAAAAAATTTTAAGCAGGTCTGAGTTTGTCTACGGTATATATTTGTAAGTTTAGAGTAAATGCAAAGAACATACATGGTACAAACATACAAGCCAAGAATAGAAAAAGGAAGATCTTTGATGTGTTTTTATACATACATACAGATATTACAGAAGATCAAAATTGAAAGGTTCTTGTCATGTCACCTGTGTATGGTAAAATAGTGTTTACATTTATTTAAATCTACCTAAAATTGAGATGAGACATAATGAAACAAAATGTATGGGAGATGTCAACAAAAGAAAAATATTACATCCAACGCACAGTGACAGAGGCGTACAGGTGTCAATACAGTGGCTTCACCTCTGCTCGTTTATGCTTATTTATGTTGTTTTTCAGGTTTAGATAATTAATATGTGCTGTGAGACTGTCAGTAACAAAAACAGTGCGACCAAGTACAGTCAGGAAACACAGGACGATGATTATTAGCTGATGTCTCATGCATGTATCTTGATTATATATCAGTGAAGATCAGTACATTATTTTTGAATATTGTAACTCTCACATAGCAAAAGGTGAGCAGACTGGAATGGTTGTTATATGTGTGGATCAAAAAGAGGAGTATACACTATAAAAAATCTGTTTGTGTTCTTACAACAAAAGCAAGTTTGTGATCATTTGTCACAGTGATCTGATCCCTCCTACCGACACTCCTGCTCCCTCTCAAAAGGTAATAAGTTATTTTGGTCCAAGAAGAAAGGTCTCTGCTATTTTATCCAGGAAAATGAGGCTGGGTAATTTCTACACACTTGTGAGAATGTTTAGCTTTTCTGGAAAAAAGAAACATCAAAATATAGTCACACTTGTTCTTTTTGCTTTCTACAAAACAGAGACTCACTTTTTTTTCTTTTTCCTTCCCACAGAAAAGAGAGTACAAAGTTTCAGTGGGAGGATTAAGGTAAAAACATGAACAAAAGTGAGGGGAGATGGTGTCCCTGAGTGTGTATGAGAGTCTGGGTGTGTGTTGGTGTGCCTCTGCCTGCTCATATGGTCTCCACATAATTGGCAGGGAATAAGCCTTGACGGCCATCTTTGCTCCAGCCCCTCCACCAGGCTTTGTCCACTGTTTCCACGTCCCTGATGATGTCACCAGGTTCAAAGGAGATCTCGGATTCATCCTCTGTGGGAAACGCAAGACAGCATGGTGAGGACCCACTAATTACAGTGTAATTACCGTAAGTGGAGGCACTTTACATGCACATGCGTGGTGATTATCCTCTAAATGGCAGCCTACCTGCTTGGTAGTCATATAGAGCTCGGACGCACATTTGTTGCTCGGCTAAAACCTGAATGAGAGAAGAAAATGGAGGTAGAGAAAGGCTGTAATCATGGAATGCACAGCAGAAAAAAAGCCAACAGAACATTTCTTTATTTCGTCTAAAACTTATAAGAAAAAAATGTTGATATTTTGTTTGGTGTACTTAAATCAGAAAAAATGTCCCAGTGCAAAAATGTTTTAGACCACTTTTTAAAATAGTCCCCAACCAATGCTTAGAGCTCTAGCACCTGACTTAACAATATATTTACTATATATTTTGGATTTCAATCTTAGCAACATCCACAGATGAAGGCATCATGTTGTCCTGAGCACCCTGAGAAGCATATTTGACACAAATTTTAGTGGTCTAGGGAGAAGGTTAAGGGTCAAATGAGTTCTTGTCTCGTGTCAAAAAAAAAAAGTTAATTTCCAAAACTAAAAAATTCAAACCCATACTACAGACAAGAGTAATGCAAATTTAAAAAGAGTCTGAAGATATTTTGTCTACAGGTCAAAGGTCATCTTCACTGTGACATTATATACCCTGTGAAAAAATCTCTGTACCCTCCCTTTCTTTCAAAGCTGTGTCTCAGTAAGACCTGGAGAGACTATCCTCTGTTTCGCACAAGTGGTCACTTGAGTTTGAGTGTGAACTGACAACAGATTAAAAGCAAGCAGCAACCTCCGGTCTAAGAATATGAGACAATGCGGAAGTACTAAAATCTGCTGGTTCTCATGTGTCCACTTGAGGCTGGCTCCAGAAGTACCAGAAGTCAAATACACACCAAGCCAGAAAAAAAATGTTTTCCAAGCAGAAATTAACCTATTTACAGCCTGGTTCAAAAAACGTCTCCTGTCTGAGTCGCTGATTTCACCATCAGCACACACTGTACGGGGGGTGAAGTTTTTTCTAACTGGACCATTCAGAAGATATTAAGATAGCCTGCTCCCCGAATCAGAGGCACAGCTCAGGGTCATGTGACCAACAGGCACCCTATAGTTGTACGTGAAGCCCTTACCACTATCAATATGGCCGCTATAGCCGATGTGCTTCGTTTTCCGTTTCAGTAACAGATGGGTGACGTCGGGGAGACTACGTCCATGTTTTATACAGTCTATGATTAAAAGTCAAAGGCAAAAGATGATAAACAAATATGCCTGACCTAATTTTTTCCAGTTCTTGTGATTGCATCAGTTCAGCAAGCCTTGAAATATATATCATCAAAGTTTTTTGTTGTTGATTTTTCTTTATGTTCCAGACAACAATACCATCACACACTCTCATCCGCTGCCTGCCCTGTTTAAGACTTTGATGTGACAGCTCTTGTTTAATGTACAATAGCCTCTTGTTTGAGCTCTTCATATCCCTCTTCAAATATTGAGGCGGTAGTTTCCTTTAGATATTTTCAATACAAAACCTTTGCTCAATCTAGCAGCTACAAATAGTGGTCTTTCAGTGTTGATACATTACCTCTTGGCCATTTTCTGAAATCTCATGCTCCTCATCTTCCTCAACATTGTTCTCCTCTACCTTGCCATGTACATCCAAACATACAGCCAGCTCAGGTGAGCTGAGTTCAGTGTCAGACGGGCTCAAAGATCGCTCTGAGAAAGTAGAGTGTGAAAAGCATTAATCACAGCTAGCATGGAGACTAAAGTATCCTTAAAGGGCAATTGCTGTTCACAGAGTGTGCAAACCTATGCCATTCTGTTGCTGAGTGTCTCCATTTGTGATCCCATTGGTTGACTTTATGGCCTCGTGTTTGAGTTCTTCACATGTTGGTTCTGCATCTGAAACAAAGATTTCATTGTTGCCATTTGTTTTTTTGTCACATGCAACCAAACGTCATTTTAACAGAAAAAGCTGCACTTCTTTGTTTGAGTATAACTTTCAGTGAAAGTTCACACCCATCAAAAAATGTTAAGAGTAGTTTAACATAAAAGGAGAAAATCATACCTATGGCTGCAGACTCTTCCTCTTTCTCCAAAAGCTCAGCAGGCTCAGGAGCAGCTTCACTGTCTGCTGATTGGTCATTCTCCTCTCCATCATCTTTTTCCTCCTCTTCCTCTTGCTCCGTTTCCACTGGAACCACCACCTCTTCTGCAGCTCTCTCAGCTTCCTCCTCAACTCCCCCCTCCTCTTCCTCCAGGGCACTCTCTTGCTTCTCCTCCTTTTCTTCCTCTTCTTGCTCCTCTGGTTCAGTGTGGACTGGTCCTGTTGTTACAGAACAGGGCGGTGGTTCTGTTTCAGCCTTTTCTTCTTTGTTCTCATCCTCTTCCTCCTCATCCTCTTCCACCAGCACAGCCTGTACCTTGTAGCTAAAGTCTGAGACCAGCTCAGTGTGCCTGTGGGTGGCTGTGTTGAGGTCTGTGGACAGAGAGTTATCATTATTGTCGGAGCATTTAAAGACAAGTTTGCATTAAACAAGCCTGTAAAAATGACAAAGAAAGCTTTGTACAGTAAGGCAGTGGTAAAACAGAAAAAAAAGAATCATTAGAAACTCAAAGTCATTACGTCAAAGTTAAGCTTGGCATGACTGAAAATGTGTGGTCGCTTTGGGAATATTTAATTGTGACTGGACTGTCATTTTTGTACAGCAGTCCCCTTATTCATAGTGTCTGGCTCATGTATGTGGAGTAGGTTTTGGCAGAAGCTTCTAAGTCACTTTAGTCTGGAATATATTACAAGGAACTGAAATTTGAGGTAAAAGAAATAATGACTTTGGCAAGAAAATTAAATAAAAGCTCAGTAATGTGCTCTTCATCATCACACTCAATGATTTTGTGACACATTTGAAAGACAAAATTAAATACACAACAATCAGAGAGCCATATAATTCTCTATATGCTGCTCCAGCCTACCTGTGTTTGTCTGTGGTCTCTCTGGAAGAGGAGCTGTTGGAGCCTGCAGAGCTGCAGCAGACTCGAAGCAGAAAACTGAGTTCTCTGGATTGGTTTCGGTGTTATTCAGTGAAGCAGTCAGGGCCTCCGCATGTGGCTGGGAGGGGTTGTTTAAAGAAGCAAAGAGAGTCGGTGAGGCCGGAGGTGCAGAAGGTTGTGTGGGTGATTTGGGTTTGTCCTCAACGACGGCCTGTGTTTGGTTGTGAGTTTGTGGGACACAAGGCAGAGCTGAGACCGGAGGGGCAGGGCGTAAAGGTGAAGTGGGAGGAGACACTGGGGCTTTGGACCTTTGCGGAGAAATAAGAGAGCAGAAATCGGGGCTAGTAGGGGGAGATGTGGCTCGAAAGACAGGGGAGGGGGAGGTACGTAAGAAGGGGGAGACGAGAGGGGAGCTGTGAGGTGATGATGATGTGCTCTCCTCGGCTTTGGAGAAGATGAAGGCTGTGTCTGTCAGGCTGCGCTGGTATCTCCTTAATGGTTTGCCTGGAGAGAGAGTTGGTTGTTTAGAAACATACTGTAACACCAAAAACAAACCATTTTTTTGTGCTGTAAATTGAGCTGGTTCTCATTGTTTGCAGCAGTTCCAGTGTAAGCTCATACACAGCATACACACACACACACACACACACCTGAGCGTGAGGATCCAGGGCTGGTGGGACTTTGTGATGAAGAAGATGAGAGCTGCCTGAAGAACTCTCTGGGGTTCATGGGGCGTTGGGACACTAATGCTGCTGCCTCCTACAGGTCAGGTCACAAACAGAGTCAGCAATAAGTTCAACTGACTTCACAGGCTTTACAGTTGAGTCCCTGAAGAAGGTTTTGATCGAAAAAAAAATCTAGCATTTTAATAGCAAAAGAGTCCTGGTCAGTTTTTCCTCTTTAAGTTAATAAAAGTGTAATGTTACTTACTGCTGCTTTTTCTATGGACTCACTCCTTTTGAGGCGAGCCTTCATAAAGTCCTCATGCTCCCTCTGCTGCAGCTCCTGTCAGCACAAAAACACACCAGCACACTCAAGACACGCACTAAGTCTTTTCAATCAAAACAAAGTTATATTTACTTGATAAATCTTAAGACTTGGATTTTTTGATTGTATTTTTCTGCCAGTTGATTGTACAGAAGTTTACAGAAAGAAAACAAGGTTTCTTAAAAATAATTGGAGGAAAATGGGATTTTTTTCTACTTAAAAATCAAAATTCTGTTAAGACGGGTACAAACTACAGGATAATCGGGCTGACTTTTGTCCTGATCTCCCTCTTACAATCAAAGCCAGCAAAGGCCCGATTGTCTGATGACATCATGTGTGATTTTCCTGTGGTGTGGGGTGTGTTAGTGATTTCTTCTGGTTGGGGCTGCTCAGAAGTAGAGGTAGACCGATATATCGGCCGGCCGATATGTCGGGCCAGTATTTGGACATTTGTCTCTATTGGCCATCGGCCGTATTTTCTTTTAAAAGGCCGATTTTTGATCCGTTGTATAAAATGACGCAATTTTTGATCAGGCACAAAAAGATGAGCACCTCAAACTTGTGGAACCACTTGGATACATTACATACTTTTGTTCAAATTATATTAATAAGTTTAAATTTATTTTTTGACATTTTAAGAAGAGTGTGAATGTTTACTACTGCTCGTTACATTGTGTGTTTACTCAGACAAAATATTTCATTGTTTTGAAAGCTGAATAAATGTTCAGAGGACTGGACACAACTTGTTGTAAAAGATTTCTTTTAGTTGCTCAGAAATTGCTGCGTTTCACAAAAATGTGATAAATATATATTTATTTAACAATCGGCCTGAATATCTAATTGGAAAAATCGGCTATGCATATCGGCATCGGCTGCCCAAATTTGGAAAGCATCGGCATCGGCCCCCAAAAAACCCATATCGGTCGACTTCTACTCAGAAGGCTGAGATCGTAGATAATGAACATGTTTAATATTTGTGACTAAAAATCCTGTCGTGTGTGGGGCGCTCCGAGAGGAGCCGAGCAGGTACAGCGTGTAATGTCATGGGTACCGGAGCAAAGCCAATCAAGACGCAAGCTGACTCAGCTAACTGACCAAAGAGGGAGTAAGAAATCTAACTGTAACCCTTAAAACGACTTTACTCACCACCAACCTGCAGTGTTATTTATACAGCCCACATCCCCGCCATCTCCACAACACTTTCCATAATCCCTTTTCTTTTGTGTGTTTTTTTCTAAATTCTAGCACCCGAAAACAAACATTTTTGCTTTTTCATGCACATCCGTCATGTCGGGAAATGATTTAGAATATAGAGCAGGAAGAAGCTGAAGCTCTGCTAAAGAATCTGTTAGTGTGTCGTGTCCTCGGCTTGCAGACCACACACTGAAAGATCAGGAGAGAGAAATCTTGTGGGATCTGTCTTTTGTTATCATCAAGTGTGTGGCCTCAAAATGTGTGAACTTTTGGAGAATCCTGTAATGTGTACCAGCCTTAAGTTAAGTTAACATTAAAACTTTTTTCCCCAAAATTCTGAGTTTAATTTCAAAATTCAGAGGAAAGATGCCAGAATCTTAGGTTTAGAGAAAAATTCTGACTCAAATTTCAAAACCCAGAGGAAAACAGACATGATCTTAACTAACTAGTTTAAACAGACTTTAAACTTAACTAGTTTTCATTTTCTGTTATAGAATTTAGGCTTTTTGTCTTCAAAACATTAGAGAGGACTTTCTCCATAGAACCACTCAGCCCAACTCAAAAACTGATTTTTCTCTACTTCAATTAGCATCAGGATCAGCTTAGTAAGTTAAATATCAGAGGTTTTTCAAATAAGTATGTAATCTGAATGCTGGAAATTTCATAAGCACAAACTGTGAAAAATTACAGAACAAGAAACAAAATATGTCACTCACCCATTTTAACTTCTCTTTCCTGCGCAGCGCTTCCTCTTGCTCTGCTTGTTTCCTTCTGCCAGACAGAAAAAAATAAACATTAGGAAAATCATTATCCAAAACTTGATGCTCTTAACTGTGTACTTTTTTTTTTTTTTACAGAATACCACCACTAGAGGGGACCATTGTTCTAACCTCTGCTCCTCAAGCATCTGTAGCTTCTCGTTCATCTTTCTGTCTCTCTCATCTGCATCCCTCTTTTCCTTCAAGACTCTTTCTCTTTCAAGTCTGCGTCTCTCCTCGGCTGCTCGCCTCCTCTCCTCTTCTTTCCTCTCTTCTTCCTCTCGCTGAGACACACACCAGAATACAACGAGGAAATGGAGCATGTGTTAATGTCACTTTTAATAAGTTGAGTGTAAATATCAGTTTACAGATATAGGGAAGGGTCTTACCTCTGCACGTGCCCAGAAGGAGTCTCTGTTTATGAGTCTCATCTCCATGGCAGCGTTTGTTTTTCTGTAGTTAGTACCCTGGGAGGGAAAAGATGGGAAAAGTAAACACAGAGTTACAAACTAATTCATTAAGAGGACTTTTCATGTGATATTTCCAATGACTCTCAGTGTTTTAAAACTTTTCAAAAAACATATTAACGTTACTTTTTTCAGCATCCCTGAGTAAAAATACAGTTGACACAAATCTATTAAGGATACAGCTTACAGAACTGAGATTCTACAATACTGCATCTCCATTTGATGTGTATATGAAAGTCTCTGTCTCCATCTTGTGGACTGTTAAGGTGTTACAGGAGACTCACCACTAATTCCTCCTTGTCTGCAGACCTGGAGCTCCTCCTCACCCACTGTGCAGGAGTCTGGGCCTGGGCCTTGCTGAGCTCTTCCCGTATCTTCTCCTCCCTCACATCCTCCACCTTCTCTGCACTGATGAACACATGTGCTTCCTGAAACATGGAGGGACGAGGAATCACAGTGAGATGGCAAGTAAAGCAAGACAGATGTGAATTTAATCCACCATTACATGCTGTACTGAAGCCACACACACAACCACACACAAAGCCTAGAAATCCATACACAAGAACACACAGTCCCTGTGGTGGTTTTCTCTTGGTCTGACTTGGAGTTATGCAAACTTTGAGCCAAAGAGTTGTGCAACTGCTTCAGTTATAGAGAATGTGAGGGAACAAAAAATACTCCTGGCTTCAGTTTGAGGAGAGGAATGCATTGGTTTGGATGGTTTTACATGAAGAGGGGGAGTTGGGAAGAAGCGAACAACATGAGGTGGGATTAAAAAAAAGTGAGGAAGAGGAGGGGAAGAAGCTTTTGGCTTTGCAAAATGTAGAAAAGAAGAGCGTGTACTTCATTTAATGTCCAACATTTACCCTGTAGGCCTAAATAAAAATCAGTGGAAGCTTTCAGGATTATAAAGAATCAAAGGACAAACAGTGCTCCAATGCTTCTACTCCTATGTATGAACTTAAGCATAAGTTAAACTCTTGCATGTCTCCTGTACATATATTTCTGTTTGTATGTGGCTTGGACATCTGACTATTTTCCTAAAGAGAGCCAATCCAGGCTTGCTGACTCTGTGCCAGGTCTGTCAGCCTCCAAGAGGAAACCACAGCTTTATCTGAGTGACAACACCGACACGGACGCTGAACAGAGCATCCAGTGTGCCCTGTAATACATGTCAGTACAGTGTATAATCCATATCACTCTGACTGTCACTGCCAAGTACACACACACATACACACACATACACACACAAAGGCCAACACATTAAACTTTGTTATTATGAAAAGGCACTTTTAAAAAGACAAAGCTTCACTTGTGTTACTTCATTTCAAATTAAAACATAATTTATACCAATGAAGGTACACTCACAGGAAAGAGATTTAACAGACCCAACACTTCTAAAAGTTGATTCTTTGACCACTTGAGGGCAGCAAAAATCAAAGCCTTTACAACAAAATACAACACAAACTATTAAAGTTTGAACATATCCCTATCTGTATAACGGGAGCTGTAACAGCAACAAGAAGAAACACCGGAGCTAAACTGTGTTATTGTATCAATGAAAACACATGAAAGTTTAAGTTGTTTTGTTTTTTTAAAAATATTTATTCATTCATTAATGATCAGACTTACACAGAATTTTCTCAAAATGATGAATGAAACCTTTTTCCTTGCCTTTTTTTTTTTTTTTTTTTTTTTTTTAAATAAAAAAGGTTAACGGGAGAACTAACTGATCATGATTTGCTCATGTGTTATGGTAAAACACTGGGACTATTTTTTGTGTAAGGTGGCGATTTAGTAAAAAAAGTTAAATTTAAAAAAATCACAAAACTTTAATGGGATCCCCCCTTTTATTGATTTTCTGAAAGTTATGCCCACTATCGTATTTTAAAATATCACAACAAAATGTGTTTTGCAATCGCAGCTTATCATATACCGACTGTTTAGGAACAGACATGTTGAAGATCTGTTACAAGGCCCCCCCTGAGTTCATCTTTTGTCTGTCATTAAAGTCAGTCCATGTGAAAGTTCACTGCATTCATCCACTACAGCATCTTATCACTGAGTAATATTTGTTAAGTTTGCTCTCATTTATCTTTTCTTATCACTCTTCAGACTTCCCTTCTCTAAGAGATGAAACATCCACACCCTGTGGTAAGCTCTATCCTGCTAATTAGGGTCCCCCTTAGCAGGTTGGCTAACAGGGCACAAACAGAGGGCAAGCTCCAGGCTCACCACAAGCCTCTGTGGTTATGACCCTACCTGTCACTGGGGCCCATTGTCCCAGCCTCTAATCTGGGGCTTTCTGGGTCCTCTGTATCCTCTTAAATCACGTCACCGCTGGAATAATACTAATCACCTGTAAATGTCTCATTGTTTTGTCTTTGAGGTGTTGTATCCAATCCAATTTACGCTATTTTACCTTTCAAGATGTAGTTTGATATTGTTCCTAGAGGAAATGTTCTGTGGAAATTTAATGTAAAGTCTGCTATGTCGCTACAAGAATCCTCTGAAAACCTCTTATAAAATTACACAGATAATAGCATGTCTTTGATATAACCTCTTTGGGGAAGAAGAGCTGACACACACCTAAAATAAAAGTTACTTATGGATGAAGAACTGCTCCCTCTCACATAAATCATTAATGCTTCAAAAATGTATATTGCCTTACAAGTGTAGAAAGCAATGCAATCTGGTTCATGAACAGTAAGATGAGATCCTTGTTACAGTTTTACATCTTTCTTATTTCCAGTGAAGTCATTTTGAGCTGTAACCAGAGCCTCAGCTGAAATCTGACAGAAAGAGCAAATGATTTGTTGAGGTGAAACTGAAGTCTTTGTTCTGAAGTGCGTGTCAAGGTAAGATGACAGATTTGATCGATCTAAAGCGCTTCAGGTTGAGAACCTTGACCCGGACATGTCTTTATCCCTTATGTACAAAACAACTGCTGTTCTTCTTGGCAATCCAGACTCACTACTCCACCTTCAAAGCCATTTGGCCCTTCGCCAGTTTGTCATGTGGCCAAATTTGGTTACACTTACGCATTACATTTGCATTAACCCCTGGCCGCCGAATGGCTCTGTGTTTTAACATCTAATGACCTGAAACACACACACAGCTACAACCACACACTCACACGGCTCTTATGTTGCAGCCTATTTCTGCTTTCATTGTAATGGAAATTTATAACAATGGAAACATCTGCACTCTATTCATATTTTGGGTTTTCATAACACAAAGCCACAGTGGAGTATACTGTGCAATACCACAATGCTGCTGCAGACTCGCCTTAATAAAAGCCCCTCGCTGCCAGCCGGGACATGCAGCATAGCAGGCCAGAAAAGCAGACTCAAAAAAAAAATAGAAGAAAAAGAAAAAAGGTAAATAAACTAACAAAGTCCTGAGGGAGATGCTAATTGGGGCGATGAAAGATAATAAAATACAACTAACAAATTGAGTCCCAAGTTAACATCATCTGTGAATCTTGGTTTCTTTCTTCATAGCGTTGTTTTCAGGTCACCTCAAAGTTACATCGTTTTATCTTTTTGTGAAACCAGAGTTGTTCAAGGCTCAGGTATCTGTTTGTTTGGTCTCCACTCAGTTCTGACACTTCACGTGTTTTGTATTGGTGAAGTATGTAGCTGTCCGTAACATCTTATCAGTTTATATAAATGTCATATGCTATTTATAGTAACTTCTCTATTTGCTAACTCCTGCCATCTGTCTGTGAAAGATGATCACGTGGCCACGAGAGAGCGTGAAAAAGGTCACGTCTGGAAAATTTAGAAGGCATAACAGGAGAGTTTGTATCATCTCTACAGAGGTTGAGTGAGGGTATTTCTGCAAATGCAATCCATATGCTTGGCTGTGATGATAAACACTGATACAGTATGTTCTCATTTAGTCTGAATCACCTTTATGTGATAAATCAAAGTTTAAGTGGGGGGTTAGAAAACACACTAACTTAACTTTTAGTTCAAGATGAAAGATATTTGATTTAGTCCTCAGTTAATCCTTTCTGCTCCTAATCTGTCTACATTCACAAACACCTCTGTGACTTGAGCAGTCAAAGAAGTGACAGCAGGTTATTTCACTGTTGTGACGCAGATCTGGAGGCCAGAAGTCATAATTTTCCAACTTGTCCCCCATGGTGATCCGATTCCCCCAACTACATGCCACATTGACCATGTAATCCTTTTGCCTCTGTTATGAAAACCAACATAAAAATGCACATGGGCACAAGAGTACACACACTGAAACACATGCTCTCAAACACACACAAAGACACAAAGTTTGACAGAGGGGGGGCTTTTTTTACAGTGGCTCACAAAATCCCAGAAACAACATTCCCTGTTCATAAAAAAAGACAAAAAAACAACAAACATTCCTCGGATGCTTCTGCAGTCGCCTCAGTGATGCCTTTATAAGGAAACCAGTAAACCTAGAGGTCAGCTAAACTCTTCCTCTCAGATTGAAACACCAAATAAACACAGTTTGAGGACCAGATATAGAGACAAGACCTTACTTCAAATATGACAAATAACAGAGTTTCTTATAAGCTGACACATCATCTCTGACAGGTCTCTAAAAATATACAGAAGTCCCCTTTTTCTGTTCCCTTTACTTCCTGTCTCCTCTGTCACCACTTAAGCTGAAGATGTTTCTGGAGGTTGCACCACAAACAATGGAGCTTTCAACCTAATAACTCAGACATCCCCCCTTCCACACACACACACACACACACACACACACACACACACACACACACACACACACACACACACACACACACACACACACACACACACACACACACACTCACACTGACAGACAGGCGGACAGATGGACCAACACTGGACAGGAAGTGGACTGTGGACAGGAAACTCTCAAAACAATACAAAGTAAACTACTGTGGGTAAATTTAGAGTTTCTGAGTACAAAGTCTGGAGTCCAGGGATGAAGAACAAACACCACCTTTTCTCTGTAGCTGGGGACACAAAGACGACCTGGTATGTTGACAATGTTTCAAGTACCTGACTGCTGGGCCACAAACAAATTACCTCAGCACGTCAGTTCCTAAGGTAAATGGTTCATGATTTAGCACGTGGTGGTATACTGCACCTTGAAGAAGTGTTTGATGGCTGAAATGTGTCCAGCACACTCAGTCTTCCGGTATTCCTCCACGTTTTGGCCGACCTGCGGACAAACACAGGATGTAAACAGTTACATTCATGTCATACCTCTTCTCCGAGGAAACAGTAAGAGGAGGAAGAAGACAGGCTGTGCAATGTTTAGATTCACAATGCTGTGGTTCACTCTCATCTTTGTTTCATTACTTAGCCTTTAGGGAAAATAAAACCCAAATATAAGTCTTTTGACAAGCATGCTTGACAGTTGTTGAAACTGAAAGTTGTGTGACCCCACACTAGGGATGGGAAATGATAAGATTTTATCAATACCGATGCCCATATCAATTCTGCTTATCGATCTGATTCTTTATCGATTCTCTTATCAATTCCTGTTGTGAATTTTCTTGGTACAAAAAGTAGCTTTACAGGTTTTCTGTGTCAACAACATTTAATTGAGTTTATACTGTAAGTGAATAAAATGTAATTGGTCCTTGAGTCTAGATGTTTCTGGGTATCATTAAACAGAAACAGGTAAAAATTGCACACAATGTGACGTTGATGTACTGTGTTGTGATATGTTAATTATTCAAGTAGGCCATCTAGTGTCTCAAAGTGGTTATAGCAATGGTTTAAGTTGTTTGGAAGCTTTCCATAGTTATGAAGTCAGCCATGAGCCTTTTATTGCCTGTTAGCTTTTGACATTTGAAATTCTCAGTATTTTTTTTACAAAGAGTTGATGTGATATGTTTCTGTGATGAAAGTTGAAATTCTATTCTGAAGCTGAAGTTATACTGATGTGCGCTAACTGCTAGCATATGAATGCAGTTTATATATACCTTAGCATCAAGCTTGCACTATTTTGTTATTTTGGTAAATGAGGTGATTTATACCATTTTGAATGTACTGAATATGAATCTCCTGAGAGAGAGTAATGTACATTTCTTTATGAAGTCAGTTCTTCAGTAAAACTTTGAGCTAAAAATCCTGAATCAGAGTTTTCTTGAGAAACGTTATCTAACTGCTAAGCTAAGATAGCTGCAACAGACCAGTCGACATAAGGCACAATGTAAAGAATTGATAAGAGAATCGTTAAGCACATCAATGGATTTGAACATTTCTTATCGATTCTCAACCGGAACCGGTTTTCAATTCTCATCCCCACCCCACACATGAGTCTGGACTCCCAAATCTAGAAATGTTTTCATGTACAGATATGACATCAAAGTTCACAAACAGGATGGTTGTCAAGCTAAATGCTAAGGAGCATTTTTTGTTGTTGTCAGTTTACCTCTGGATGTTTTATAGGAAAAATTTTAGATTATCACAAATCAACAGCTTAGTTCTTTATTTCTGACATCTGGCTTTCTCTATGAGTCATGTTTACAAATTTACCCTGTCAGGGTTTGTTGTGCTTCCTCCTCAGTCGGCCTGCTTCCCATATAACTATTGTTTTATTCAGAGTGACTAACATCAGAATGTGTGTGCAACTGTCCTTGGGGTTCCCCCACAGACTGTAAAAACATGAACGATTGTAATAATGTCAAGCATTTTTTTTTTTCTGGAGAAGTTTTGAAGTCTGTTGACAACGATCATAATGTTAGTCATGCTGACTCAACCAAACTTTCAGTCAACCTTCCATGAGGCAAAGAGGTGGAGTTGAGGCAGGCCTTCAACTCCCCAGCTAACACCATAATGTGTATTATGATTCAAATCTCATTACTTAAATATCTACAAAGCAAGTGAATCCTTAAAAAAATGGATATGCAAAAAAACCTGGTCCACTCTGAAAAAAAAAACAGTTTTGACTCTAAACCCATTGATTTTCTGCTCTAACTATTGCTATTCAAAATTTTTAAATTTTTTGTTTGTTTGTTTTTAGCCACACTCAATGAACTAAAGTTATTAGCTCTTATTTTGCTGCTTGGGTTCCCCCCACATAACCAGATGTCTGATACAAAAGAACAAACATGTTCAATATTTATAACATGATGTTGGTGCGGCCTTAATTTGTAGAGCAGATGAAGGAATGAAAAACAACTTAACATACGGTACACCATGAGAAACTCAGTCATGTTAACCTCTAGGGTCATCAAAAAGTCTCTATATCAGGGACATTTTTCTGAAAGTATGAATCAAGCTTTAAATGGGTATTTACATCTTGCAGTGTTGAATGAAATGGAGCCAATCGGTGGACGCGGCCATATTGGTTGGCCATATTTGGTGTGTATGTTGTTTCTGGTCTTTCTGCAGCCAGCCTCAAGCATATTTTCAATGAACAGCAGCCTTTAGCATTTCCTCATAGGCTTCATTTTTCTAAACCAGCTGCTGCCCCTTGTGTTTACCCCATGAATTGGATAAAAAACTTGTATACATACTGTTTTCTACAACAGGTTAAAAAACAATCAGACCATGGGTGTGACAAGTATCAGACCTGAGAATATGATCTTTCTAATCGTAGTAAGTTTTATTTTGCTGGGGGTTAATCAGCTCACAGAATTTTCCCACATGTCAAATCAGAGAAAAGCCTAAGTCAAAACAGGACCATACAATGTGAATAAGTCAAGCTGTTTAGGATTTTCTCCAGAGTATTACACAGATTAAAAAGCACATAGATACTTCAGTATGTGACCACTTAAGATGTTAAACCCATTATCTTGGGACTGCTAAATGACTTTACTGTGGCCAAAGAATGCAAGTCTGTAGGTCCCCGTGTGTCTGCTAATGTCATATGTATGTACTAGCATACGTGTGTTTCAGTCATTTGTGCTGGTATGCCTTTAATAACGCTTGCATGAGCTAAGCCCCAGGAGCCTGTCTGCCACTCACCCAGCTGATCAGAGCGATCCGAGGGCCTCCTGTCTCCCCGCTTCCCACTTTGCATAGACCATATTGAGGCTTGGAGATGTGAAACTTCTCTGCCAGCTCTGCCACACCACCCGCTGTTAGACAGATACAGACAGGGGTTAGTGATAGAAAACACCGGTAAACAGAGACTGATTGAGAACAGGAAAAACAGTCTGCTATCATTTTCCCAAGCACAAGTTTTAAAAAGTTCACAAAATTATAAAATAAGCATGAGGCAACAACTAATCTGCTTGAAATTGTAATTTTGCGCTGCAAACTACCTAGATATAAGAAGGTGCCTTACCTCCTGAGTCAGCTAGTTTGAGCTTGTTGGTGAGTCCGTCATATGTGAAAATAGCCCTACAAGAAACACAAAATGAAAATCATCTAAGCAACAGATGCTTAAAAAGACATTTTAATTGCTACATATTTCATGAAATATTACCAGTGGTTTAATCTTCTGGACTAAATGTTACAGGTTGGATTTATTTGCCCAAATGTAATAGCTCATCCAAAAATGTTTATCAACACAAGAGCATGTGGACAGCTGGGCACACAATGTTTCCAGAGACTCATACAGACACACATGTAGCCAGATGTCAAACCACACATACTTTGTCTAAACCATAAAAGGCTTTCCTGCTGTGCAGAGCATCTCTGCAATTCACCAAAGAAATGAATAATCTTCAGCTGTGACACGTGCATGCTCGCTTTTTGCCCTTCCAACCCTTGTTCCCAAAGGGCTTTACAGTGCATGTGTAAAACAGGAAGGTGCCTACCAGCACAAAACCTTCATTCAGACTGTTAGCCCCATGGATGGATGGCTCCTGAATGTGAATTAAATGCCGAGCACAGCTACAGGCTTTTTGACATTTTGCAGGTGAAAACTTGCCTCACCCCACCCTTCAGTCAGTCAAACTTCATGTCACCTTGGCAATTCGACAACTTCTGATGTGTTTCCAAGAGACCACTGCGCTACAACTCCAGTGCTGAACAAACCCAGAGCAGTGTTTGTTGAAAGCTGGATTCAAGTACATTCAAGTTCTCTCTGAAGCAGAGCCTCCTCTCAAACAGCTAAAAATAAATCGACCTATAGACTATTTGATTTCATACCATGGATTTTACCTTTTTCCCTAAAAGTCGACAATTCAAATCACCAGTCAGTCAAGAAGACCCTGTGGCTTGTTTATCTGCACGTCTTTCCTTTAGCGGCACTGTACACTAGTTCAAGACCAACAGCAGATATAAGACTGAATAATCCATGTAACATTAAAAACCAGTGCTAACTAAACACTCTCCTACTTTACCAGTCTTATATAGGACGTCAGGAAGTACAGCTCGCTTTTATGGCGCTAGTTAGCTTTATTTTTAAGGTTTAGATTACTTTGTTGTGTATTATCTAAAAGTTTTTGTTCTTTTATTAGGATTCTTTAAATATTATGCCGACCAGAGGATTTAACAAGTACAATTACTGAAGTAATATATACAGGGCTTGACATTAACACCGGCCAACTGGCCAAATGCGGGTGGATTTCGGCAGTGGCTGGTAACACCGCAGCTCCCACTGGCCACTTTGGCGGGTTGAATTTTATCTCAAACATGGAGCAGAGAGACAAGCAAAAAGATGACTCTGATGATGAAAGCTCTGAGGAAATATAATTTACCTCTCCTTCATTGTCATTCTCATGAAAAAAGAAATGATTTTCTGATTACAATCGTTAATAAATATTTAAGCAGACAGTGTCTCTTGCTGAGTTTTTATCAGTTCAATTAATCCCCTTTACCATTTTATTATAAGCAATAACAAACTACTATTTTAATCACTATGTCTTAACAGATGGCATATTTTCATATGAAAGGAGCACAATGTTACACACAACTATCAGAGCTGAATACCTGATTAAGGACCTGTGGATTTTAACATTGATGTAGTCTTGTTTTGAGTGTGCATAGGAGTCATTTACATTTAAAGAGGTTGTAAATCTTTTTCAAGTAAACTTTAGCATGTCATCATCAGCTTTAATCATATTGAACATAATTATCCAACAACAAATTGTGGCCAGTGAAAATACTGAGTGGCTGGTAACTTAGAGATACCACTTGCCACAGTGGTTGGTGAGCAAAAAAGTTAATGTCAAGCCCTGAATATACATAATTTTAGGTCAAAACCCTGTGTTTCTCTTTTTGGAGAAGCTAGCATGGCCGCTAGCCAAATTGTTGCTAACATAAACAGACTAGTAACCAATAAGATTCTGAAAAATGGCTCAGTTTCATCCTGAGTTAGATAAAAGGAAGTCAAAGCCACATAGTTGATATACAGCAGCAAATGTTACAGGAGGTAACACTAAGATCTGGTCAAAATATGTTATTTAAAGCTTAAAAGCTTTAGCTCCAGTTCCAGCTTTGCAACTTTCAGGGGTCATCTTGAGGCGTGGCTCAGACAACAACAACAACAACAAAAAAAACAGATCTGTGACATAACTATCAATATACATACAGCCCTCATAACCTCCATGAACCCATGAATGAAATGCTTGTGCAGTATTGCATACTCACACAAAGCTGTATTTGCTAACCCTGTGCAATGGTAGCCTATATGTATAAACATGTCTGTGTATGCAATTTCCATTCAATAGAGCTATGTGCAATTATACCAGCCTGTTAAATTAGAAGGCTTGGGCAAATGTGCAATTTACATCACCACCTTAACAATTACGTGCAAATACACCAGCAATTAAGCACTTAACTCTCTTGAACACTGCCTTCCATCATATCCATTATATGCACTCTATATACCTAATGCACTGCAACGCTGATGGTCACTTAGTTCCTGGTTTGTCTGTGCCCGCTTGATAAACCGTATGTGTACAATTAACCTGCAGGGCACTCTGAATGAAAATAAGCTAATGGCACATCAACATGTCCATGATCAGCATTACATGTGTGCTATCCTCTATCTTAAATAAAACAAACAAAAACAAATATATATCTATACTGAACAACCAAAATTTGATTTAAGTGACAGTATCATAAGATCTATACAATTTATAATTTATATGTTTCTACACACACTCCTGGTTATTCATAACTCCAAATGACACCCAGATGCTTACAGACAGACATGACATGTTTTGAGCGTAATCTTGAATTCATGTGTGTGTTTGAAGCACAACTGGGGGTAAATGTGTGTGTGAGTGTTGTGTGACTTTACGAGGCTGCCTGCAGAGAGAAAAATTGTCCAAGGTTTAAAGGACTGCGTGTGTGTGTATGTGTGTGTGTGTGTGTGCCCAAGTATGTTCACGAGTCTGTGGTCTGTGTCTCCTGGGGGGGGTCAATAACATCTGGAGCTTTGTAGCAAGAGCATAAGGCCATGAGCAGCTATTACAACGGGCCAAAGGTGAAAGGTCTGTGTGTGTTTTTGGACTTGTGAGGGTTGGAGCTAGAGACAGATCAGCACGAGACACAGAAACAGAGAGAAAATGAGCAAGTATTAGGGTTTACGGTTTGATTGACAAACACAAAATCAAAAATGTTTAGCAAAAAAAAAAACAAACTACAAAAGGTAGTCAGCTAGCTCAGCTCAAATCTCTGAATCACTCTGTTATTTCTCCCTGAAACAACAAGTCTCTGTCTGTCAAGGAACAAAGAGCTACAAAAGTCAATCAGCATGTGTGTGTGAGTGTGTTGGGGACACAATAAGCTTATTGTATGCCCTGTTGAGCAAGCTGTACGCAGGCATTATTTAATCAGCAGATACAGTAATTCTGATGAGTGATTTCTATTATGTCATCAAGCAAAACAAACTATTAATTCAGTTTTAATCAGAACATAATGCAATTAGTGTTATAAACCTCAAGGGCTCAGTATCATGATAGCTGTGTGTTTACTGAATTATCCACATGCCCCTGCATGGATCAGTCTTAGCACAGTAATGATAGAAACAATACGCTCTACTCCCCAATCTCACCAGCATCCAGAGTTTTTGCACCAATCTTGGTCCTCATGACATTCCTTAAGGTCACCATTCACAATCAGTACAGGTCAAAGGTCACTCAGCCTCTGAAGGAGTCTTAATTGCATGTGCAAATTCTCTACCCATGGAGAGCAGGCTGGCACGTGAGGAAATGCTGCGATGAGGGAGGCTCTTTGTCCCTCTGCAGAACCGCATCCAAGGTGGAGTTGGAAAAGTTGTATCCTTTAGCATTTTACTCCTCAGGAATTAAGTATGCCATGATTAAACAGAAGCACCCAAAACGCAGTCAAAAAGTTATTTTCGGGGCCTGGAGGAGTTACTTCTGTTAAATACATTTAATTTGCTGAAAAACTGGAAATATCAATTGCAATAAAATAGAAAAAAAGCTGATTTAGCTGAAAAAAGTGTCTGAAAATAAAATCGAAGGCTGATATATGTTCATGCTTTCAGACACTTTAATATCAGGTGGTACCCATACCTCTTTTGTCTTAGATTTTCTGTTAGATTGATTGAATCTGATATCTTGTTTTTTTTCATTGAAATGACTGTAGTAGGGCTGAATAATTCATCCAATTTAAACCGACATCGCAATGTAATTGTATGCAATTTTACAGATCGCAAAGGCTGCTATTTTTGTAAAAAAAAAAAAAAAAAAATTTAAGTGTCTAAAAAGTGCAATCCACATGTTTCAGTGGTTGAGCCGAAAATTTGTCTTTATCTGTATTTCTGCGCTTTAGTTTGTGTTTTGTTACAGATGAGAGATCAGTAAGATTGATGTATGTTCACACAGTGTTTCTTTTTCATTTTGTAAAAAAAGTGCACTCCACTTGTTGACACACCTCAGTGGTTGAGCCAGAGATTTGGTGTTATTCATATTTCTGCACTTTATTTTGTGTGAGA
Organism: Halichoeres trimaculatus; assembly: GCF_033239565.1. Taxonomy (NCBI): domain Eukaryota; kingdom Metazoa; phylum Chordata; class Actinopteri; order Labriformes; family Labridae; genus Halichoeres; species Halichoeres trimaculatus. Next base: position 26,216,251 of record NW_027437183.1, read on the forward strand.
ATCATAAAAGAGAGGGTTCATATTTATTTTTTATATTATTGTTCATACTAGGGCAGTTGTTCTGCAGTGTTTTGTTCTTCTCCGATTTTATTTAAGGTAATTAATGATAATTTTATTACACGTCTTCAAGGCTTGAAGCTAAATCAATCAGTCAATATTCTGCTGATTGTAGTAGTTAAATAAAGATATGTTATTTTTGTCAATACATGCATCAATTCATCTCATTTCATCATAACACGTGGGCCTGACCTAGAAGAAAGACTTGTTTATTTGTTGACGTATCCTTTGTTGTGTTGGTCATACCATAGAACGGTTTATTGCTTGTGTTTAGTGAATAATGCAGCAGATAAACATCCCCCCCTCAAAAAAAATTGCATGCTATATTGCAATTGCAATATTAGTAAAAAAAAAAAAAATCGCAATTAGATTATTTTCCAAAATCGTTCAGCCCTAGAGTGTAGTACATAACCACCTCAATTGTCCTTGTTCATCATAAAATAGTGCTACATCTAGTATTTCTTATCTGACCCTTCTCAGTCATTGTGTTTATGATTATCTTTCACTGTGATTTATCCCCACTAACAGAACAGATGAACCTTTATTCCTCCACATATGTGGGCTTCTCAAGACTCAAACTGGCTGATGAGAAAAACAGAGTCTCGTATGTCTGTACTCTATCCCACCTCCAAACCCAGCCAGCTATGACCTCAGCCACGAGAGAGGGAGGAACAGAGGGTGGAGGAGAGAAAACAAGAGGAAAGAAGAGGCATTATAAATGAAGGAGGAGAGGCCATTATTAAGGGGGGCGAGGAGGATGAAAAAAAGGAGGGAGGGTGGGGCACAGAGAAGAAAAACAATGACGGCAAAATGAAAAAATACCAACATTTTTATAAGCAATTAGCACTGAGGAATGAAATCTTTGCATCATTGCCACAGCTACGCTGATGCAATAAAGCAAATAAACTGCAATTCATTCAAGACAAAGGCAGACATGCAGTACATAAACACAGACCTGCTCACACACAGTTGTAAGCTGTAAGCTTGAGCCAGTAACAATAGGAAAAGTTTGTTTTGGACTACCAGAGTAATACCTCAGAACATTATCAGGCTCTACCATTTTGAGATGAACATAACAGAAGCAGATGCTCTGTGCAGGAGAATGTCTTGTTTTCACTTCTCCTGGCATTCAGCTTCACCACAGCTTCAGAGTGGAGTTATGCAGGAAATGTTTGAACACAGTCTTCACACTTCTCTTGTAAAATCTATCCTTTTTTCTCTTAAACAGCTTGTTTTGATGCTCTGAAACATTAATTTGCTCCTGCTCATACTGTGACGAGGAAAAGCAAAAAGATCACATTTTCTCCCAGAACCAATAACCATTTCTCATATTCCTCATTCACTTCACTAACTCATACCCTTAATATATTTTTTGATATCTTACCAGCACTACAGCTCCACATTCATTACACTGATCTCTGTTCTCTACAGCACATATTCCTCCTCCTTGTACTTTAAATCTTGTAGTGTACCACCTCTTTCACAAACCACAGCTGTATCTCATCCTCATCTTTTCTCCCTCGTCTCCACACTTCCTTCCCTCTGTGTCTCTGACAGGAGGCTCTCGTGGGCTCATAGGTCATTTATTCATTTCATCTTTGCCAGCGGGGGAGATATGAGAGATTTGTGGTTATGTACGCCGTGGAGATATGATAAACGGTGCATGAAGAGAAAGATATGAGAAAATAGATGAGAGGTTGGGAGCTCCTGCCAGAATTCACTGCTCAGATTAAGCTCTCTATCAGATCATTCTTTCGCTCTCTCCTCTTCCTGTTCCCCTAAAACATATTGCACCAACATTCCCAGTGGTCCCACCAACTCTCCTGTCAAGCATTTGTCAAGGTTTGAGATATTAAAGGCGCAGTTTTTTAAATGCATATTTCATGCTCACACATCTGTCAGGTTTTCATTTCATCTTCCCATATGCGTCTTTCTGTTCACTTCATTTTACATCATATGTTTTTCTACCTTCCTCCTCCTCCTTGGCCCCCCAAATCTTACTCCCTGCTCAAAGCTGACCTGGGCTCCTGGTGCTATTTTTAGCCTGTCTACCTCTCCGGCTGTGCTGGAGAGCAGGGAGAAGTCAGAGACATCCCCACGGCACATAGCGCTCATTTCCTCTCGCCAAACATGGGCAAAAAGAGTCCAGCCAGACTGAAAAAGTCCCCCTACCCCCCTGCCTGACATGTTACTCATGTAGAGTCCATGCAGCAACAAGCATTCCTCCATCCGTCTGGACTGCAGACACATGTAGAGGTTTATGGGTAGAAGCTGAGAAAAGTGAATACCAGAGGAAGTGATGGCATCAGGGATTGATAAGAGAGAAGAAGAGGATAAAGACAGAGCAAGTCTGGCTTACAGACTGAGTACATCACACATCATAACTAAAAATGTGTCCTGGTTAATTACAGACACAATTAAATAGTGATGTTTTCAATGTGAGGGACTGGGGATAACTTCTAGGCATAATAAAAAGGTTGTTCTGCTTTTCTCAACAAGAGTGAGAAAGATTTGACAGGTAAAACTCGTGCAGATAACTGAGGGGCCGTTTCCACGACAACGGTTTTAGGGTGACACTCAAAAGTTTTTTTTGCCTTTTCAGATGAAATGTTGTCGTGTAAACGGGGCCTCAGTATCCCCAGTGGTTTGTTAAATTTCAGCAACTAATCAGTGTTTCTCGTTTAAACTCCGTTTACACAACGTTTCATCTGAAAACAGGAAAACGCAGTGAAAACAATCTGCATTTACACGAAAAAGCAGAGAGACTAAAAACGCTGTAGTAAGCATGCCAGGCATGCAGGTGGTGCTATAACTGTCTTGTCCAGAAGCCGTTTTTGGGAAATCTCCACCGAAGTAGAGTTTAGTTGATCATCTGGTGTATTAGGGAATACTAAGTGCAAAATTGGAGTGACAGCTTACTGTTTACACAGCAATGGTGTCGGCAGAAAAATCCCACTCTGGAGGCTGTTTTCAAAAGTTTGCATTTTAGGTCGACTGAAACGCCGTTTCCATGTAAACGCGAGGCTGAAACGCAACAAAACTTTTGCATTTCACTCTAAAACCGTTGTTGTGTAAACGGCCCCTTTAGTGATGAAACATGAGTGTGAAAATCATGTGGACTGCAGCAGAGGGACGGTGTTTGCGTGAACACTTCTTTGTGCTTATCGAACGAGAGAAGGTGTATTAATTTCTCATAGAAGGAAACTTGAAAGAACATAGAGAATGGAGAAGCATACAAAAAGGAGTCTTGGGCCAGACACACAGAGTTCAGTGAGGTGCTTCACAGAGCAGGGCTGTAACCTGTGATCCCAACAGAGCCAGCATCAGGGTTCCTTAATAAGATCATCTGAGAAGGACGGCAGAAAAACACTGGTCCAGAGACTCCCAGAGGAAAACTTAACATTGCATGAGCTGGTTTATAATTGAAGTCAAATGGAGAAATGTTATTAGCATGTAAACGTGTTGCTCCTTGGAAAAAAAAACAGTCAAAGGGCTCTAAGTGCTCACTTAGCAAAGACAGTAGGGGGAAGTTTTCAGGATGCCACAGTGATGTACAGTGACATTTCATCCACTGAAACCAAACATTCTCAAGCAGTGTGTCTTTCGTGAAGTAAGCTGTTGTGTATCTTTGCAGACGTTTCAACTTAAAACACCCCTTCCCCACGGAAGCATATTTTATTTCAAAACATATACCATCAGTCTCTTAACCTCACTGCTGTGTCTGGTCTCCTCCACACTTGTCACTGTGCCAGGAGTAAAGCTGGCTGTGGGAAAAGTTCTTACATAAACCTGGCAGAGGCTCTGGGTCAGGGTTATGGTGTGATGTTGGTGCCTAGCACAGAAACCTTGATCCAATTACCAAACCATGCCAAGCCCCAATCTACGCCATTAACACCAGCCTGCTGGACTGGAAGGATATCCTTCCTGACACACACACACACACACATACACATTGAAACAGTCACTGCTTGGCATCCAGCAAAGCTTCGGGTTCAATTCATTAAAGCAGTATTAGAGATGAAAAGATTACATTTTTCAATAGTTACCAAAAGTAGATTTTACCCCTATTATTGAAAAAAATCTGAGTAGAGAAAAACACACATAATCCACTTCACTTCATGTTGAGTACAGCTTCCTGTAAAAATCATGCAGCCTTTGCCAGATATATCTCAAGAAGGGTTGCGTATGAATGTTGGCAAGAAAGACTGGTGTTGGGGTTCATGAAATGCCTTCCAAAATCAAAAACTACTTCCACTTCTACATTTCATCCATAATTATTAAAAATATCAACATGAATAGGGTTTACATTTTAGGAAAAAAGGAAAGGTTTGATCTAGTTTTCACATTTCTTTGTTGCCACACAACCCTTGATATGACAAAACCAGAAGAGTGTGTCATGCACCAGGTTAAAACAGGAAACACACCAATATTTGCACATAGGTCGTCTAATTTTCTATTGTTCACTGAATTTAAGTCGCATAAGCCTTCTTTTATTCTTTTCATCTGTTCATGGGTTGGCCTGTTAGAGTATTCCCACAGTAGGTGGTCACAGGTCTCTGGTACTATTACTTAGGGGGTGGTGGGCTGAAAAGTTTGGGAATCCCTGTTTGCAACATAAATAATCCAGATCCAACTTTATTCATGTCTCAAGAAGCTACTAAGACTATAAACAAGGAGAAGACACTGACTTGGTTCCATAACTGTAGCCCATCGGTTTCCAGTTGCTCTGACAAAACTTAGATAAATGCAAAATCTCTGCTATTTCTCAGCTTGATTTACAGCACACAGTCCCAATGACAGCACCATGCTCCCCGATGAAGATCAGCAGAAAAGACACATCTGTGTTTATTTCTGCTGAAAATGATTTCTTGGGTTAATTTTGTAGTAATGGTGGACACTGGAGCTGGACTGTCATACAGAAAAAGGAGATAGGAGCAGAAGAAAGACAAACAGGAGAGTGACAGAGCATGGCTTAAACATGGGTTAAGCTGTTTGTGATAATGTTGATTCAACTCCGCTTGCAGAAGTTACTCTGCAGTGGTCTGTTCTGGTCTTTCAATAAAATGCAGAGTAAAGTTATGTTTAGTCTGGCTTGGTTGAGTTGGTTGATGAGCACTGGTAGGACATAACCAGGATTCACTAACATTATAAGTTACCGACACATCTCAGAGCACCAGGCTGTTTAGCAGCGGTAAATATAGCCAGCAAATAAGGTACAAACTGAGTTTACAAAGTTTGCTTGTTGTTATATTTCAAACGACAGTGCGACAAAACTACTGATAAAAACATTACCTCATCGCTTTGTACCCAGTAAAAGTTGTCTTAAACAAAGAAAAGTAGTGCTAAAAAGTGTCCATTTGCTTGGAAACTAATGCACATTTTGGTAACAGGAGGTGCAAGTGCTCATGCAAAATGCAGTTTTTATCCCAGAACACAAGCTTTTCCAGAAATTCCTCACAGCCCTTTGGAGTATCAAAGTTACAGATCATGGAAAGTCAAACTTTCAGCTGTGCCTGTAAAGTTTTATGTTGTCATCAGTTCAACTTTCAAAATGGTCCAAAAGTCGCAAGGTACCAATAAAGTACAGTGAGGGGTCCTTGACTCCAGAAAACACGGTTCTGCCAAAATCACTACCTGCTTTACATGCTTTAGATGCTTTTGAAATCTCCTGACAGGTAAAGGACAGGGTGTTGAAACATGTCAGGGTGAAACACTGACCTCATTTGAGTCGCGTGTTCACAATGTTTCTTTTTCTTAGGTGTGATCCCCCTCACATTGTGTCTTTGACATGTGAGACCTGTAAAAATGTAACTATTGGAATTATGTGTGCATGCTTGCTCATCTTTTTAGCTGTCCTAGGTGTAATATAGGATAAATGGTGATTAATGGCTCAAATGAGTGATAAATCATGTTTAACAACTCAATTATCAACAGCTGTGCAAGTCAGTGTGAAGTATATGTTGACCTCATCTTTGACCCATATGTAAAGTTGCCTCAGATCCTCCCTCTGAGTAACACTGACTGATCTGTGCAGGGTTTAACTGGGTGGAGGACACATCAGATTTCCCCGGAGACTATTACAGACCACTGCAGCTATTTGGCCTGAAGGAAAACATAAATAGTAGATTAAATGACAGAGGTGATGTAGGACAAAATTATAAGAAAGAAGAGAAAGTATAGCTAATTCAAATGTTGGCTTCTGGGAAAAAATACAGAGAGCATACGATGTCAGGCAGTGGGGGTGAAGTGGAGGAAGAGACTGGAAGGAATGCTGACAGGAGGAGGGAGGAGAAATCTCAGTTCTCAGCAGATAACAGCGCCAGAGAAGTTTAGAATACGACAAACTAAACAAATAAGTAATTAAATCTGTGCCAAGGACCAGTGAGAGGAAACAGCCCTCTGTGTTCTGAGGCAGATGGAAAGAGTGGGGGCTGGACAGAGAGAGGTAGACATAACACAATGTGCTGCTGTGTTGTCAGATGTCAATTCACAAAGTCTGAAAAACAAAAATGTGCCACAAATAGAGACAAACAACAACACTGACATTGAGACAGATGTGAAACAGAAGTGAACATTGTGTTGTGTTGTGATGATGTGTGAGTGTAGTGGGAGATCACATAGGCAACATTTAGTCTCCTGTTACAGCCACTGAGTTAATCCAGTGACAGCATTAGCCAGTCAGCGTGTAAATAGAGCTGCACACATAGTAATTAACTGACTACCACATTTCGCTCTGTGAAATATAATCTGTACCATCAGGACAAACCGGTGTATGAGTTTGTTTGTGTGTGAGGGGCTTCAGTGTTGTTTCTCACAAATTGACAACATTTTTCATCTTGAGATGCGCAACATGAGTCTTAAAAGTCTTATATTGCACACAAAGAGAACTTTTTCGATGAATGGCAGTATAAAATGTCAGATGCTGAGTCGTGATAGTTTTTGCAGACAAACAGAAGCAAGTCTTTGAAGCAATATGATATCTAGTATTATGGAAACAGCTTAGACCTCATCTGTTGGCTCATAGGATGTTGATAAGAAAGGAGGTTGGTGTGTTTTATTTTAGCCCACCCACAGATCCTGTCATGACTCCTGAATTTGCTGTCGAACAGACTGAAATCAACAAAATGGACTACACTGATATCGAACTGCACAACTGAACACACACACAGAATCATACTCTGGTGGCAGATGATTTAACACAAAGTGTGCCGAAAGATACATCCCATTTATACATATTCACACTGACTGCCGACTTTGATCAGGAGACAAACTCTACCACTGAGCTAAAGTTACTCAAATATGATCATGATGCTACTGCACCACATACACAGGAAGGCGTGGCCATCAGGATTAAGACTGAAGTGTTTTCCACAGAATGATGCTGTGACTGTGGTTAAGTGAGTTGTTTGACAATATGTGAACCTCATTTGCTCAACTATCTTTTTTTTTTTTTTAACTGAAGTTATTTCAACAACTTTAAACCCCTCCTATACACACACCACCACCAATTTTCTCCTCTTTTTACACACAGTATTATATCCTACCTGGCAGCACTTAAAATAAAAGACATCCAATAAACATAGCTCACATTCAGGAATATACAGGTTATATGCGGGTTATACGGGTAGACAAGGCCTGTTGATAAGTAGAATTACATTCAAATTATTTAAAAACAGCAGCACTACCTGCACATAACTCTTACAACAGCAGAGATGAGACAGTTCAGACTTAGCTTTGACAAGTCACACTTGGCTACAGGTGATCAGACTCAAGGAGCAGAGCAAGATGAAATATGGTCTTATTTATGGTGGGTAATGTTCTTATACAAACTGGAAATTAATGTTATGTAATGTAAATTTTCAATTAACAATGTAAAAATGTTTGGTGGGTCTACTTGGGCAGTCCACCCAGGCATCATCTTTATGTGGGAAACACTCTCTATCTACTTATTTTGATGAATGTAATTGACTTTAAATTCACAGAATGCAGCCTGAAGTGCCTCTGTTTATATATTCTATGGCAGGGCTGCAACTAACGACTATTTTAGTAATCGTTACCCTATAGATTATATTTACGATTAATCGATGAATCGCAAAAAAAAAAGGATGAGAATGCATAATAGTAGAATTCACAAAATATTGTTTTCTCAAAGATATTTACAAAGAGATAACATATTTGAACATAATTAAACTGATCAGATGCTACATTTATAAAGAAAAAAAAACCATGAATGTTCTGTCTCTTGAAGAATCAACAGTATGGGCAAAATAGATTGTTATGTCATCAGACTAAGAACTCAGACTAAGGGCCAAAAAGGCAAATAAATAAAAATGAGTCCCCAATCTTTTCACTTGCAGGTCAAACAGTTCACCCCCTCTGCCCTACCACTATCTGTAGCAGCTAACGCTAATGCTAACGTTGGTTTAATGAACTCCTTGGGGTTTTCAAATGGAGGGACAATCTAATAAAAAGAATAAGCGAGTGCTAAAAGACATACCATGCATTTCCCAACATACAAAAGGAGTGTATATGGGGTTTTGTAGCTACTCGCCTCACTGTTGAGCTCCCCGGCTCGTCAACGATAAGTCCAACTAGGTTGTGTTTTAAGTACTGGATCATTGCAGTTGTACTGCCGTGCCATGCGAGGTCATTTTGGTCAATTAACACACTGCGTGCTTTTACTTCGCATGAAATACTCCCAAACTTAATTTTTTTTTTTTTTTTGACGAACAGCTTTCTCCGGCTCTGCCATTATTCATGTGTTTACTTGTTTCCCTCACCTGCCGGCTTGGCTTCTCCTCCACCACACTGATCTGTTTACATGTGACGCAGACAGCCCCGCAGCCCAGGTAATATACACTCCAGTCAAGTAGGGGGCGGTAATGCACCTTCAGTTAGTTGCCAACCGCTAAATAATCCAACAAAAAGGAAGAAGGCAAACAAACTGAAGACAAACTAAGGCCCCGTTTACATGACGCCGAAAACGGTCAATTCCGCAAATATTTCGTTGTGTTTTGGCCTTCCGTTTAGATGAGACCACATTGCGTTTTCAGTGAAAACGCAATCTTTTGAAAACGCTCCCCAGAGTGGAAAGATCTGAATCCACTCCTCCATCCAGCCTCGTGTAAACACAGAGCAGAGCGTTTCAGGGTGAAACGCTGACGTCACCGCATGCGCACTCGCAGTTTCAGGTGAAGGCTCCGCGCGCAGCCGCATTTCCAGTTGAGCCATTCCGGTCCAGTAGGTGGCGGTAATGCGCGTCATGGTTGGATTGCCGACCGTCTCACACAACAAAACGGCAGAAAAAGAAAGAACAGAAGAAGTGACTTGTCTTCCTGGAGTCGTATGAACGCGGATCGTTTTCACGCCGTCCTCATGTAAACGCGGGTGGCTTTTGGAAACGCAAAGGAAGAATCTTTGCAGGAGTCTCCGTGTAAACGGGGCCTAATACAGCAATGGCGCAGCACAGTGCATTGGTAATAGAAAAACTTTGACGCTTTTACCAGTCATGCAGTCCTATTTCACGGTAAGCAATATGTCTGATTGTAAACAGGAGGGAAATTATTCTTCTACACTCGTTTACAAGATCAGCTGAAATATAAAACCTTTTTTGGCAAGTGTTACCAAGGCTGACAAGCAGAAAGAGTTTCTCACAACAGCTTCAAGTTGTTTCATGTGTAGTTAAATAGTGTACCGACAAAACAGAAAGAACTGAACTCAAACATTTTCAGTCCCTTATGTGCTTTGTACTAGTAAGAGAAGACAGCAGCATACCTGTGGCTAAAACAGTCTTCAAAGTTTAGTTAAAGATGAGTACACAAGGTTCAGAGTCATATCAGGTGGGTGTGTGGGAGTGATGAGACAGTGTGAGAGAGAGGCAGCGATATGTATTCAGGGTGGAAGAAAGACACTCAAAGATGGGGCTCACACTGGGGGAAAAGATGAAAAGCAGCAGGGGGTGTGGGTAGGTATAAATGGGCAGGCTAAGAGGGGCACGTTTAACAAAGGCACACAAAGGGAAGCTGCCTGAGAGTATGGGAGGTTTCCAAGGGGGCAGAGGAGTATGTGGTTATTGGGAGCAAGTGTCTTAAAGAAAAGATCTCCATGGGGTAAATTGTTATGACTCTTACAAGGATGTTAAGCTACAGGAGAGTGGATGGGAACAAAATTTATTTTCCAGCACCTGAGAAGAGGAGAGAAGGGAAGAAACAGGGTGAGAAGAGAGGAGAGAGCAGAGGAGATAAAAACCCTCCAAAGTTGTGGTCTACTGGGATTTCTCTGGCATTTCCTGTGCATGCAGTCTCACACTGTTACTCACAGGCACACAGTCATAGTCGAAACCTCCAGCCTCCATATCAAAGTTATTATGGGGCCATTAAAAGTTGATGGCATCTTATCTTCATCCGTTTCCTTCAGTTAAATAAAGCAAACTCCCAAGTATCACGTGTCCACTCAGAGCTCATTTTGCTGCCTCTCTTCATGCTTTGATCTTTCCTTCACTCCTCTTCATCCTCCATCACCTGTCTCCTTCTCATCTTTCCTTCTTCTTTGCTCTGTCACTCCCCCAACTTCAATCTTTCTCCAGTTTAGTTTTTATAACAACCACTTGTCGAGACCACCCTGCTCCCTCTTTCTTTATCACTGCAAATCTTTTCTGTCCTCTCACTCTTTCTACTCTCTCCTCTCGTTATCCCTCGATATTTCTTACCTAATGCTCTTGCCCATTCATTTGTACCCCTTTCCCAGCCTCCCCCAGTCCCTCTCCACTCATCTCCCCTGCTTCATTCAGCCTCCCTCGACAAACAACCTAGCTTTCCCACAAGGGTTGTCAGGACAACAGAGCCCTGACAAACCCAATCCCACCAGCAGCAAATGAACAAACAGGACAGAGAAAAGGAAAGAGGAGTTTCAAGTCAAGGCCCTGTAAGATGCTAATAGTTAACCCCCAGAATGTCATGTTTATAACCCCGACGCTCCTTTAATACCATGGTGATGAGGCAGCAAACACAGCTGATGTACCTCACAATCAGGACGACTCTGGGAATGAGGGGTGCGCCCCCTTTACTCACGATGCTTCTATGTGTGTGTGTGCTAACATTTACATTTGGCTGTTTCATACTTCTTTGAAATGTGTCTTTTGCTGATGATATTCTAGCTGTGTAATTAAAACAAAAGAACAATTAGCAACGTCTTTGTTTAGACGGACGGATCGTTTTTGGAGGAGAGCCTCAGCTGCACAAAATATGATGAAACTTTTTAGTAACATGTTTTGGTCCAAAAAGCCAATAAATCAAGCACAGCAGCATTGATTCCAGGCTCTCATAGCCCCTCTGTTCATTACAGTCTGATTTAGTGGGCGTGACCTTAATATGTAAATGAGCCACCGCTGATACCGCCCCGCTCTTCCGTGTCACTGAAAGCGGCGCTACGAGCTCCGAGTCCACAAATAGAAAAAGAGCGAAGCTCGTTTACTGTAACATTACAGGCTAAAACAACAGGGTAACTGCAGCTAAAGTTAGCATCCTGAAGCTAACACAGAGACAGGGGGGACACTGAGGAAAAGCTCTTACATCTGCTTCACAGCACACAGCATTTAAAATACTCACATTTCCAAGGTCCCAGGTTTGTTGGTGGATGGTTGGTAATGCGCCTGGATTCAGGACCAGTCTATTGGCTAGCCCTCTGTTGTACTGTCCAAAGCTGAAAAAGCAGTCGGCCGTGAAGTGACTAGCACACACATGCACAGTTTTACTGAGTGTAGCTGGCACATTTCCTTGATAAATGAACTCTAGCCACTTGGACTTGTCTTCTTCTGAGATGGGAGGCTTGTGCATGGAACTATGTGGCTGTTTACAGCCAAAAACAGAGCAGTGGTGGCTCTTCAATTTTGGCATTCTCTCCAGCAGCGGGGAGAGGGTTCGGGGGTATCTGCTCCAGTGGACCAGTCAGGTCAAACTTGCTCCTGATTGGTCAAAAAAGGGAATCACTGACGTCGGCAAATCCCCAAAATCAAAACAGCTCATTTTAGGTCAGGATTTTACATTCACAAGCACTACTAAGTACAGGTTTTGTCATTAAATATCACATTTTGTGGGCTGGGAGGAAAGCCAAGGACCCACAAATTTCACTAAAAGACTTAATAAAGTGATTTTTGAACAATATGGGACCTTCAACCCCAGAGGATGAACAGACTGAATTTATGAATATTAACAGGAAAAACTCTGGTTAAAACATTGACAGGTCATACTCCAACCAAACTTTCTGTTGGACATTCAAAGGCCCATACTGACACCTCTGAAAAAAAATCACATGTGTTCCCTTTATTATGACACCAGAGTAATTCAGATAGACCTGGTAGATGCACAGATACACCCTTTTCTATTTGAGTATGTTACTTTTCTAGAAGATACCCAAAAAAAGAGGCAGGGTTTGAAGGGTTAAATAGAATACAGGCTAACCATTGACCAAAAAATGTTTTTCTCATGTACTTTATGACTTAATTCTCCTTAAATTACAAACTTATTATATTATAGTTCAACTTTAATCTCTACACATTCCAACTTTATTCTTCTAATGTTTTTGCTTTTGTGTCATAAAAATAATTTGTAACGTCTCAGCTTAAATCAACAATACAACTTTATCACAGTTCTTTTCTCATTGAATTACAATTTCTATGTTGTAACATTAAACTTTTATTTTGTAACTGTACAACTTCTATCACGTAATATAAATTTCAGCCATCTGAGATCAATTTAGACGTCAAAACAACACAAGAGAGTGTTGTGTTAACTCATAATTTGCCCAATAGCCAAAATAACATCAAGGTCAGCTTCTCTCAGATCTTTTATACTGCGATACAAGGCCACTGAAGTCTTTGTGACACAGATAACAAGTTTGGAAATCAACAGAAGTATTTCGTTTTTTCATAATGTTGCTCAGACATCTCCTTAAAGTGCCTCAGCTGGATTTATGACACACATAAACAAGCACGCCATGCACTGTGTTCATCCTGCTGCCAATGTTTGCAGAAACGCTTAAATACAGATTTTCTTAGCTTTCTGACACACCCTTGAAACCCCACTCTGACTGCAACACTCAGAGCCCATTAGTTCCATTAAACAAACAATTCACCTCAAACCAGCTTCATTTTTCTTGTTTAATATGCACTTTCATTTAGAAGTCATCTGCCTCCACAAAAGGGCAGCCAATGTTTCCAGCTGGGTGTCCCAGCCTTGGTGTTGAACTACAAAGGGAAACAGTCCTGTATTTGTTAAATTCAAGGTTTTGGGCATGAAGACTGTGAAGTGGAAACAATGTGCAGGAGGCCTCTGGGTTGACTCTTGTGAAGCACTTAAATGTAAAAAGTGGAATTTTGATAGAAAGGTGTTGTGAGAGAATGAGAGGAAATACATACATGGTGTTCTTTACTTAAAACTTTTCAAAGTGAAAACAAAGTGTCTACATCTTCCGGTTTCAGTGTCTTCGTTATGAGAGAAGTCTCCCATTAAAAAGTGAGCACTGCAGAGCCACCAGCCACAGCTTGAAACATTGATCCTCTGCATCCTCCTTTTGGACAATTATAAGTTACTGTGTCTATTTGTGGTCCTGCACCCAGTAGTTTGCATGCTGATGAACCAAAATACACAGAGATGTTCACGCACTACACACACAGTATAACGCCCTGCAGTCATGTCTCATCATGTCTGATTCCTGCCATTACCCGACTGCCTCATCTGAGACCTCAGATGGATCTAAACAATGTTTAACCTGGCAGTAAGCAGTTCTGTGGTGATTACTGTTTGAATCACCTCTAAATTCATCCAAACAGAGATGCACATACCAGCCATTACAGCCATTATCTGTCATCATGCTACACACAGACGTGCTCACACAAGTGGCTGAGGGTGAAATCTACACATGGCTACACACGTTTGTGATGGGAGCTAAGTTTGTGGCATTCATAGCTTTTAAAAACATTTACTCCACCAGGATAAGTCTCTGAACCACATGAATCTTGTAAAACTCCTGCCTCTTTTCCTCATTAACCAATCACTCCTCAGTGTGGAGTCTAAAGCTGTTGATTAATCCTATACAAACATATGACTCATTAAAAATGAAAACAATTTAGATGGTTCTCACTTAACCTCCACACAAAAAAATCTACCTCTGATAACTTCTGTGCACTCCTTGGTTTGAGACAGCCTCAGTATTTGATTTTGAGGTGAGGCTCATGCATGACTTTGGTTTACTCAGCTACATCAACACTGCTGCTGCACAGTCACAACAGAAGGATAAAAGGATGCATATCTCTTTGGGATCTGTTTCACACAGACATCTAAAGTTAAGGTTTGCACAGGAAGCAGAGATTAAGTCAGGTCAGGGATTGACAGAGAAATAAGGGACTGGGCATTTGTCCAGAGTAACCATTCTGTGACCGGCTGTTTACAATATCGTGTTATTTATGCAGCCACCAATCAAACATGTCCTGTTATCATCCAGCCTGATAGCAACTCTGTGTACGGTCTTTGAAGCCTTATCCAAAACAGTCAGAGGAAACCAGCCAGACTGCTTGGTTTCCTCCAGTGGGACAGGTGATCAGGAGGATTTGTTTCAACATAAACAGCAATAACAACCTCAGCCAGGATTAAACACCAGCTCATGCATGAACAGCCAGCGTTGATAGGCCATTTAGCCTCTTTTTGACCGTCTGATCTTTAATTAAGGAACTAAAATAGAGCTGAACCTCAGCAGGGAAGTTCAAACAGTGGGGAACTTCTGTGATTATAAAGATTATTTAAAGGTATCTGTCTCACACACTTCCACTTATAATCTCTACTCCTCTGCAGCCAGATTACCATACACCTACACAAGCAGGAGCTTTACACTGCGTGCATCCATGCACAATGGCAGCCTTACAATCTTACCTTCCTCTCATCCTCTCCCCACACCCACAGGTGTCTTCCATGCAGTGTAACTTTAGACACAGGAGCTCCTCAGGTCACAGTCAATCATGCATGAGCCTGTGGAAATTCTGGCAAGTAGCAGCAACACAGACACCCCAGGCCCAAGTTAAAATAAAGGTTTGCTGCGTTTATCATTAAGAGGAGAGTCTCTTCTCAGGAGATCAGAAGTCTGCAGATGAGAGGATAGTGTGTTGTCTCAGAATAATGTTTTACATAACTTGGTACATGAAAAAAAAAAAAAACCTGCTTCAACATACATGAACATTTTCTGCCTCATTCAGCGTTGTTAAACATGTTATCTCATTTTGATTGTGCAATCTGCCACTTCTCTTTCTGAGTGGAAATACAAACATAGTTGGTTTTTAATTCATTAAAAACATCTTACCTTTTTTTAGGACTAAACTGTAAACAGGTCATGCACAGAGACAAGTCTTACTGGTCTCCGAATTCTCAAAAAACTGAATCACTTTGTTAGTGCAATGACTCAGTTACTTTATGAATCACTGCCTGACACACTCTCTGCAAGAGCACAAAGTGAAAAACTTTAAACTAGCACAGCACACTGAGTGTGAACTGTAAGACAGATATCTCAATGAAGGTGTGTTCAGAGTGAGCAGGGCTCACAGATGTCTGAATTCAGCCCACGCCCGAGTCTGATGAATAGAGTTCAGATTGCTCCACGGCTCAGTAGAAATTCCCATTGGATGTGTTTTACAAAGCTGACACAATGCTGCAAACATTTCTACAAACTAGTGCTGCACACTAGTGCACAAGTACTGTGCAAAAACTAAACCTCTACTGATGCATGGTGCTTTGGAAACATGCTTTTGCAGTTATTGGCTGATGTGAATATGTGTGTTAAATTTGCAGAGAGAAGCACAGAGAGAACTGGTTTGTTTGACTGTAAAACAACACAATGGGGAAATTTGAAAAGTAAATCCAGAAGAATTCGGCATTGTTGATTGAAACACTGACCTTACAGTACCTACAGTGCTTATGTGAGTCATTTATTCTTGTGTAAACGGGACATGAAACAGGGTTTCTGCTGCTAGGAATTGGAAGAATTTCCTGCACAGCGGATTAGACAATGTCCTTGAGTACAAGCATTTTAACTGTTTCTCTTCTTCCTGTCTCCAAAAGCACACACTAACACATGCAGACAGTGTTTTCCAGCCCACGAGTGAGACACTTTGTACTCCTCAGTGGTCTTTGGGACTGAAGGCAGACCTCCAAGGCTACATGTTGAGGCGAGAGGTCTGAACGAAGGATGCATTGAAAGTGCTCCCCTTTTCTTCACAGTCTCACCCACAAAAGGGTCTGTTTCCCATTCAGGACACACAAGGGCATGAGATAATACACTCAGGGATCTCAAGGCCACACACTGGGGGCGGGATCACACAGAAAAAAAAACACCCTCCTCCTACCCCTCTCTCCATGCAGACTTCTCAACACCCCTGCCTTTAATTTAATAGCCTCTGCAGGATGCATGTGCACACCCTGAAACAAACACATTCACATGCAAACTCACAAGCCCGCTCATAATATCCCCTCAGTGCGGGCACACACACACACACACACACACACACACACACACACACACACACACACACACACACACACACACACACACACACACACATGCACAGGCTGGCTAGTCTGTGGTTTGACAGTGGGAATCATGACATCATTGTGCACCCCTCCCACCTCTCTATTCAGTCACAGCAGAGTTATTTAGCCTTCTAAGTGGGTTCAGAGAATGCTGGGGGATTTCTCCCTTTCAATCTTTTTTCTTTTATTCTCACATAAGCACAACAAAAAATCATGCATGTCTTCTGGAAAGATGGGGTATCAAGTATAAGGGTGTTGCTAAGGGACACAACCTTCCAAATGAAACTGAACATGGAAACTTTTTGAGATTTTCCAAGTTCAAAAAAAGAAAGAATAATACCGAGCATGTTCTGCTGGGATGTGGAATTTCTTGAAGATGTCAGATTTCATCTTGTCAAAGTTAACTCATAAAGTGCTGAATCTAACCTCCTCATGATTCATGGTATCACACAGAACCAGGACGGTAAACAAAGAGAGGTGTAAGCTAGAGGGAGATGTAACAGGGATGGACAGAATCAGTCCTTCACTTCCACATGAGAAGACATGTGAGCCCTGGCCCACTTCTTTAAGGTATAACTTTGGTGTATAAGTGGATAAGCAGCATCATGGAACAGTATATTCAGTTCTCCCTGCACTAGCAATGACAGCATGTCTGCAGATAGAGATGACAATACCACACACACACACACAGTGAGACAACATGAGGGACAAAGAAAAGAGAAGTTAGGATTGTTGTTGTTTGGAAAAGATAGATAGCTCTCCATAGTTACAGACCCTGAGGCAAAAACCAGACCGAGCCAGGTATCTGGAGGTCAGGTTACAGCATGATGTGGTCTCAAACATGTCAGAGCAGAATTAAAATTATGTCAACATTTATGTTATTTTTACAAGAGCTGATTCAAAACTGTTAGCTTTAGTTCCTCATTATGTGCTGAAACCTGCCTTGCCCACTGGAAACTGCTCTATCCGTGCAAAGATCGCCCTGCTCTGTATTTAGACACAATTGCTTGTCATTTTAATCACTGTTATCAAGTGGTTATGTTCATGGTTCTGGTGCGTGCAAGCTCTGTGTCAAATTTAAGAGCCTCTCCCTGTAAGACAAACCCCTGTCAGAGATCAGGTCATCAGCAGAAACGTGACCCTGCAGCTCAGAGAATGAAGCCTCGCTGATCCTGAGGGAGAAAAGCAAAGTCATGGAGCGCAGGGCGAGTGGAGCTGCCTGCCAGGTGCTGCGCTCTCTGCCACACCAGCCGCCTGGTGTGCGTAATGGACGGCTGACCACGGTTCACACAGCTCTCTCTGTGCTAATTAACCAGCCTGGGTGCATTACTTACTGCTGAACGTAAATAAAGGGCAATCAAGGTTGCGTGCTGTCCCCTTGTTGGCACCTCAGATCCCCTCATTGGATTAATAGAAATCAAGTCTCTGGTTACGCAACAGTACACTTGGTTGTGCGTAAAACGACTCTGACTCAATACAGAGTAAAGTAAGATGGGGAGGTAGAAAGTTTCCTGAAAGTTAAACAGAGGCTTCTGTCTTTGAAATATCTCAATACAACGACTCAGAGTTGTAAACGAATCACCAAGAGCATTTTGAGTTACCAGTTGGTGGAGGACCGGGGGTTGAGGATGTCCTCCTTGGCCGTGAGCAGCGACAGGCTGTAGGTATCAAGGTCGACCCCTCGCGTGCTCATGATGGTAAAAGTTTCCAAACCACTCCTGCAAGCTTCTTCTCTCTTCACTGGTCCCGACGTTTCCCCGCGGGTCGGACTATCAGCTGTAAATCAGCCACAGCGGAACACCGAGGGTCGTTCACAGGCGAGGAACCAGCAGCACAGCAACTGCAGGTTCATGCAACGCGGGGTTTAAGATCCAAGCGGGAGAGAGGTCCGTGGAGGCGCTGCGCACTCACAGCGTAGTGAAGACTGCGACTGCACACTGGTCTTTGTGCAGCGGGGCAGAAGAAGTTTGCACTAAAAGCCCCACCTCCCGTTGAGAGAGTGGAAAGCATAATGACTTCACGGACTGGGTCACTCTGAAGAAACGCAACCAGTCAGCTACACTTACGGATAATAAATGAGTATCCCATTATTCACACGATCCAGGCGTGCAGGGGGGCAACTTCAGTGCTACTTAGATTGCTTTTAATTGGCAAGGACCACCATCGTGGCTGTTATGTAATCATAATTCTAATGGATGGCAGCTAAAAGTCAACTGATAAAGCAAGTATTGTTTTCTGGATGAAGAGCCTTTCTTTAGAAATCCTCATTAGAAGTTGTGGATGTAGTTTTAAAGGGGGTGGGCTGCAGCTCTAGACCTGTCAGCCTTTTTGCCATCTTTGAATTGGCCCCAACTGGCCCCTGACAGACTCCAGAGAAGCCTTTTACAGTGTGGGCGCTCTCAGAACAAGTCATAGAAGGGCCAATTTCATGGGAACTGAGTCTGAAGCAGCTAGTGCATTAAAAAAACAAGGGAGGCTGTCTCTGTGTTAAAGATCACCTGGGGTCTCTGCCCCTCAGTGTCACACAGACAGACAAATTCATTTAACACAGGCGCTGCCATGCACTGGAATGACTTACACATCCTTCCCCTGAACTCTAACCAAAGACACTTCTTCTAGTCATGCCAACACTCACACACTCGTGCACTTGTGTTCACCTGTGGGTCAGCAGCATGGGAGGGTTAAGACTGTGGATTATGGGAATGTTCCTGAGCTCAGTAATTTACTTAGCAGCCATTCTTAGATAATCCAGGACAGATGTAAGGGATAAAAGTCACAGGTTTTTATTTTCTGTTGTGTCAGGCTCAGGCTGGACTTGACCCCATGACATTTGACTCCAGATCACTTTAATTGGCAAGGCAAACACTGTGCTGGGCTTTTCACAGCCAAGATTCGTTAATTACAATGTGGTTGACACAATACTGCACTTCAAGAAAAGAAGATCAGATTTTAAACTTTTTGACACCCATTCTTTGATACATTTTCCATGGTTAGTGTTGCACTGGTTAAGAATAATTTAAGTTTTGTACAACAAACATGAAGCTGTGTTCCAGTGGTCTTAAACTATATCTCGATAAATGGAAAGCGAGCCCGTGAGAAACAAATCCCTGAAAAAATAAATTAGTCGCACAGTGATAAATCTAGCGTGCTACATCGTAACTGTTGGCCTTCACTGTATAAGTTTGGACAGGATTACATGTCCCTCACAAACAGCTCACATCTCCCGAGCCCTCACTGTAACTTGTGTGAAACTTGTGTGAAACTTGTGTGTTGCGTTAGTTGTACAAGCAAGCATGCAGCACAAACAGACTCTGCTATCTTGGCTGAAGCTTGCATGCCAGAAAGACAGGGGGCATGACATCCCCACGCCGCTATTATTCTTACAACTTCCTGCTATTAGAGGCTCTCCTGCCCTCTCGAGCCCTCAGCCCTTCTCTGTGGATGTGAACGGCAGAGCTGTTATGCTCTACTTCAGAGGACTTTGGCATTTCCTCTGCTGGGGTGCGGTGGCAGCTGTTGTTCAAGATGGGGTCTAAATGTGGGAATGATTGTATGTCCAGTGGGGATTTGGACTTGTGTTTGTGTGTGTTACTGTGTGTGTGTGCTAATGGGGGAGTTTCAACTCATTTACTGAGACTCCTTCTCTAATTGTCACCGGCCTCTTGTGCAGTTTCCTGCCTTCCTGGCAGAGTCTAAACCAACAGAGTGTGGGTGACGGTGTTGAGTGGTCCGACCACATGACACATCCTCTAAAAGTCTCCCAGAGCTCTCTTTAATTCTGAATTCATCTGAGAACAAGTTTTCAGGATTCTCTTTGATTTCCAGTCAGTGTGTACTCAACTGTGCCTTGTAATATTGTGTGGGATTGCACAACATACAAATCATAATCTCACTCTGAATTGAAAAAATAAACTGTTGCAACCAAACAAACCACTTCCTTGTAGGCACGGATTAGCCCAAATCCT
The DNA here is from genome assembly GCF_033239565.1 of Halichoeres trimaculatus. Lineage (NCBI taxonomy): Eukaryota > Metazoa > Chordata > Actinopteri > Labriformes > Labridae > Halichoeres > Halichoeres trimaculatus. Next base: position 26,236,844 of record NW_027437183.1, read on the forward strand.
GTTTCCCTGCATGGTGTGTTTCGAGGCTTGTGTGGCAGGTTTATGTGTGCTCGGACCTGATGGGCGGGGTCAAAGGTCAGAGATGGGTTTGAGTTCAGGGGTCACAGTGTGAGCTTTGTCATGCTGTGGTCCTGGAAATGTGTTTTCATTCTGCACAGTTTGAGAGGAAAGACCTGCATGCCTCTTGCGTGACAGCATGTTGTCACACTTAGATACGTGCAATGCTTATAATCTTCTGTTCAGGTTGTCATAAGTATCACCTTTGCTATGACATCATCTCATGTCTTGAGTAGTGTTTTACAGCATGAGGAGCTGGAATGTGTCCAACCTTTTGAGTGCCATTTTTCAAACTCACAGTGTTTGGTACTGACCTTTGATCCTTGAAATAATCAGACATTTATAAGTTTATTATTTATTTCAAATCATAGTTTCAGAAGAAAATACTTTTTAGTGAACTTTATTCATTAAAATTAGGTGAGAAAATAACTCATAATATACCCTGTACTTCAAGTAAATGCTTTTACAACTGCATCTTTAAAAAACCCTTGCACTTCCACAACACTTCTAAAGATTTCCCAATTTTTGTGTGAACATTGATAACCAGACTTTTAACCCAACTTTTTTTTTCTTCTCCCAAACCTCTTATGAAATTTCTGAAAATTGTGAGTTAATGGATCTTCCCATAACTGCCCACTAAACCTTCTCCCATCACACTTCTACTCTCCATAGAGGGTCCACCACACTGCCAACCAGAACCTGTTCAATGCTCAAAAAGTAGATCTGCCTCAGTGACTGTGTGTAAAGCTGTTTGTAGCTCGTCATGGTCAACTGGCAGTTCTGGCCATGAGGAATGCAGGTGATGCAGAAGTGCTGAAAACTGAGGTTCTTCGAGGCTGATTGCAGAAGTTACAGAAACCACATCAATTCCAAAAAGTTTGAACTTTACAGAAAAGATATACATTTACAATTTGGCACAAAAAAATAACTTCAGTCTGAATAACTAAGCTGTCAATGAGTTTTGCATTTTCATTGGTACACTCCATATACCTCTTTTGGCCAAAATACACCAGATGTGACTCCAGTCCAGCTCTAAGCTGTCACAGGACTGAATCAGATAGGTTTCTACTTAAGTCAAAGTGTCAACTCACACTGGGTCTGCTCTGTTGCGGCCTGGCTGCACCCCTGCTTCAGCAAGTCGAAGCTGAATGCATCAGATACACACTCTTCCAATTTTGCCAGACGCTGGAGCTGTGGCTCATTAATTTACAAAAAGCAGAAACAGGAAGTCAGGTCCCTGTAACGTTCATAATAAAACGAAATGTATAAGAACCAGATCGTACTGATGACATGAGCGTAGCCATGCCAGGAGTCGATAGGTTTGAGGTTTTATGGCCCTTATGTGAATGAAGAGAGTCTCATCATTAGGGTGGGAATCAAGGGAACTCCTCAGTCTCACAACTCCAGCTGTCTTCAACATGCCAGACTGAACACATAGCTGGAGTGAGTTGAGGGATGAGAGAGAGCACACAGTCAAAATGCAATGGAGCTGAGTCAGAGACACATCCAGTGCATTCCTGACGTTTGCCTCATCCTAGCTTGACCAAAGTGAGAGTGAGCTCAGCATTTCCAATATGGCAGCTTCAGACAGTGGGCTTCAGAACTCAGCTTCAGAAGCAGATGGGTGACATCACAGAGACTACGTCCATGTATTATATCGTCTTAAGTCTTGATCACACTCTTAGATCAAAGTTTCTTGTCGAGATCCGTACAGATGGGAACTACTTTTCCTGGTAAAAAAATATCACTGAGATGTAAAAATTTTAAAGTTGTTAACTCACTCAGGGTATAAAATTAACTGCTTTTTAGTCTTGTGTATTGCACAATTTCTTCTCTTCATGCAATAGTTTTTGTTTTGGGACAAGTACATACAAAAGTCAGTTTAACTCAGAGAAACCTGTTTTTCTTTCAATGTGCTGAGCACATTTCGGATGTCCTACCTCCACTCCCTGTTGTGGTTCTGCTGAGCTCAGTGGAGGAGTCTTGTTATTGCTCTCCTGGAGGTGGATAATGAAGTGTGTGTGGGAGAGACTCACTCACAGAGAGGACACAGCTGAGTGGAAGTCGGTCACAAGTGATCTGCAAGCGGTGTACACACAAACATATCAGTGGCTGCTTTTGATTGCTCTGTGTCAAAAGACAAATGAGGTTGATTCAGGTGGTGGACCGATGTGATAAGAAAAAGAGTTATCAGTGATGTGACGCAAAGCTGGAAACAAAAGGCCACAATAAAAGGCAAAGACTCCCGCTACAGCGCACACATGCATTTCAGAGTCACACACACCTTCTGTTGATGTGCATTTGTGTGTTGAGAGATAGTGCATGAAAAGAAGGGGTCCATACATTTGCAGTTCTCCTCTTAATGGTCCTCCAGGTGAGGTCACTGCTCAGCTATGTGATTTCACAACAACCATGAGACCCCCTGAGCCTCTCAATGTCTGCATTCATGTGCTTTTTGCAATTTCAAATCATATTCTTACCCCTAAAAACACTTTTTATTTCCTCTTTTTTTGAAATGTTGCTTGTGACTTTCTTTGTTTCCTCTGTTGACAACATTGAGGAAGCTTTGTACTTCCTCACACTGAGCAATCAGACTTTGTTTCTCAGAAAAATGGTAAACCCTGCCAGGAATTACAGAAATAACAATAAACCACATATTTATGTTAGAAGAAGAACTTTGTCTGCTTCCCCCATAAAATGACCCTGAAATGAGACCGTGGTGTAAGGATTCATAAACTCTGCTCTGAGTGACCCTGATTTATAAAAGTGTGTGTGTGTGTGTGTGTGTGTGTGTGTGTGTGTGTGTGTGTGTGTGTGTGTGTGTGTGTGTGTGTGTGTGTGTGTGTGTGTGTGTGTGTGTGTGTGTGTGTGTTAGTAGATGAGACTCAATAAAGAGGAATGTGCCATCCTTCCACAGCCTAAAGGACCTCTTTGGTTTTCCCACCCAGTCCACTGTGAAGAAGTGACCATGATAATTTGTAGGTGCTGAATTTCTGTTAGCAGGCGACAATTTCCCCTAAGCCCCTTGTCCCCCATAATCCTTACATGCCCTCTTTACATACCACACCACATTATTTGCTGCTTGTCTTCAGTTTGCCGTGAACCTTTGCTTTTGTAACCACTCAGTATCCTTGGCTTGCTTTCTCTGGTATAAAAAGTGAGAATGTTGAAGCTTTAAGAGATCCATAAGTCAGTCTCATTTATTACTGTGCAGACATAAACACAGTACACCTAGTAGTGTTTTTGTTTGTACTTATCTATATGTGTTGTATTGTACAGTCATCAAGCAGCCAGTCACCAGTCTAAACATATGAAGCCCATGCTGAAGTTCTAAAATCTGTAGTTCCTCATGTGCTGGCTGACTCCACAAGCACCAGACAAAACATACACACCAATTCAGAAAAGTAGATTTTTTATCGGAAAAATAAACATGTTTACAGCCTGGTTAAAACAAAAAACAAAAAACTTTGGGATCAGTGAAGACCCCTTGTTAAAAACTTCTGATGTAGCCTACACATGGAGACTAGAGGTCCATGTATCCATCCATCCATTTTCTATACTGTTTATCCTGTTCAGGGTCACGGGTAGCTGGAGCCTATCCCAGCTGTCATTGGGCGAGAGGCGTCAATCGCAGGGCTGACACATAGAGACAGACAACCATTCACACACACTCACACCTAGGGACAATTTCGAGTGACTAATTAACCTGGCGAGCATGTTTTTGGACTGTGGTCCAACTCCACACAGGAAGGCCGAGGTGGGGATTTGAACCGGTGACCTTCTTGCTGTGAGGTCCATGTATGGTATTATCCAATCTACAGTCACACATGGTGGACTTCTGCAGAGAAGGCCTAGCCCAGCACACCCCTGACTTTTTGGGTGTTTGTGATCACTGGGTCATACCAAGTGGAGGGTTTGTTTCTTTTCTGCGGAGTGGATCCTTTTGTTTCCTTGGTGTAAAAAGTCACCTTTTGGGGAACCAGCACAGGTCTAAGCAGCCTCTGTGGTCATTTAAGGCACTTTTAAAGATGTTTGAGTTCGAAACAGAACAAATGGCAACTCAGTGCGGATATGAAACTCGTGCAGCAGCACCAAAAGTTGCAGTTCCTTGAGTGTCCACTTGAGACTCACCAGAGGACACCCCATTGACACCTATGGTGAAAAGTCAATCACTGTATGAGGGTTGAATATTTTAATCAAGTCAACTCATTTTGTGACGTAAAGAGTATATTTAAATCCATGAATCCATGTTTGTTTAGGGTCATGATGGGTTGATGGAAATGTGTCCAATAAGCTGTTCAGGAGGCAAACTACCTGCCTCAGCCTGTGGTTAGACTGATAAAGAAATGGTTTTGAGTCAGCATTTCTAACATCAGTGTGCTTCAGAAACCAATGGGATGACATCATCAAGACTGTATCTATGTTTTATACAGTTTATGAGAAAGGAGTTACTTTACTTCAGTTTATACTTTATTCTAGACCCTTAGGTCCATATAATTGTATCAATAACAAAACAACAGATAATGGATAAAAATAGATTAAAAAGGAAACACACAGTTCATATATTGCCAGCAATTAAAAAACAGAGACATTTGCACCAATGCTTCCAGTAACCAGATGTAAATCTTGTGTAGCTCATTGTGAACTGAGCAAGTAAAATTATTATTTCATTGTCTGAATCAACCAATCGACCCATGAATTTGTGCATGTAGTTTCTAAGAACAGCATAAAATGTGAACACATTGCTACAAACAAACATGTGACTTGCACTCGTCCGTTGAGGTAGTTTAAGAAATATTCTAAAAGCATCATCATAAGCTACCTGCAATTTTTTTATTTTTTCATTGCTGTAGTTGCACAATAAATGTTCAGTGTACAGTGGAGTACAGCGGGCTCTAAAAAGCTCAATTTTAACATCTGCACATCTGAAATTTACGAAATTTTAATAAGTACTTTATTTTAGCTGTTACACTTTTTTACTTGTTGGTTTTGATCAATGGAATCAATATATCACAACCATCTCACCTACTTCTGTCAACCGTCTTTTTAAATGCTTTGCTGTTCTTCTTTGTAATCTTTGTAATCTTTGACTGCTAACACTAAAAACTGCTTTTTAAGCTGTGAATATCTATCTCACTTTATAATCATGTTCCTCCATGCCTTAAGCACCAGTAAGATTAATCTAGCTGATTTCTTTCGGCTTGTATTTCACCTTTATGGTCCTTGAAAAGCGTGCAAAATGTGCAACACTTATGCTCTGTGTTTGGCCTTTACATTCAGATCTTCTTATCTGCTGCAAAGGGAACCCTGGAAAATGAGAGCCAGATGTGGTGATGTCAGCGTGTGTCTGTGACTCCACAGATGTGGAGTACAAGGCTGCAATGTGAGAGCTGAGGTAAGGCTGGGGGGAAATTTGCACACAGCCTGCAGAGCAAGGAGCTGACGCAGCATAAAGGTCTGTAATCAGTGAAGCTGGATGACACTAAGGTCCCTGCTACAAAAATACAAAGTGATAAATTCCTTCTTTACTGGAGAATAAAAGGAAAACCAGTGTACGTCACTGGATGTAAAGAGTCTGCTGGCACGCTGTTAGGCTGCTGTGTGTCCTCATAATAGTCTTGTTGTGACAAACACACATCAAGACAGCATATGGAGACAAACCACAACAGCCACCTTCCCTGGTCCTTGGTCTGAAGTCATGCGTCAGCAGCCACATCACTAAACATCCCCATGGCACAGTCCTCCCATGTTTCTGTGGCTTCCTGTGATCTTTTACCAGACTAACTTTATTAAAAGTCTCAGCTCACAGCATGCGATTCACGATGATGTATGTGTGGACAGAGACAACGGGGTGCTGACTCAGACTCTGCCTCATCCTGTGTTTCAGAAAACGGAAAGTAATGTTATATATGTTCCATGGAGGCAGACTAAAGCTCCAGAGAGGCTGACTTGTTTTAGTAAAATGTATAAGCTTTTTCTGTTTTAACTTTTATTGTTGTTATTTTTAGTGAAAATTAAAGTGAAAAAGCAGCATATATTAATGAGGGAAAAGATAATTACGTAAAAGTTCAAGATTTACCTTCTGTTTGCACCACTAACATTAATATTATCAACGCCATGATTTAAAAATTTACCTGTCCAATGCATTTTAACACAGCATTGCTATAAAAGCTGTAGTTATTTTTATGTTTCTGCCTTTTTTAAAATACTTTTTATTGTCATCATGTTTACCTTCAATACAAATCTTTTATAAATTCAACCAAAGGATGACAATATTTTACTTTTTTTTTCAATTGATATGGTGTCAAAAAATGTGTCCCCCAACTGTGACAATAAATAAATTGGCACGTAAATAAGTCAATAATTTAAAAAAAAAAAAAAGGGGGCTGTGACAACAGCAACAAAGAGGAAAAGAGAGAAAGAATATGTATATATATAAATATAAATACGTATATATATATATATATATATATATATATATATATATATATATATATATATATATATATATATATGTATATATATATATATATATATATATATATATATATATATATATATATATATATACATATATATATTTCTTTTTTTCTTTTTTTTTTTTTTTTTAAGCGACATTAATATTACATAATAAAAAGAGACATGTATTACAGCTGTTAAAAATAACTAGAAGTAATAATAAAGTGTCATGGCTCTGTGTTACTAGAGAAAAAAAAATAAAATGAAATTTAAAAAAAGAAAAGAAATCATCTTATTTTCTTTCACTTCCTCTAAAGTATTTCATACCTTGCAGAAAAACAAGAAAAAAATAGGTTTATACATTTAAATAAGGTAAGACTTGAGGGAAAAGCAAGAGGAGTCAAACTAGGAAGACGTAAAAAAAAATTTAAAAAAAAAGAAGAAGAAGAAGAAGGAAAGAAACAAGAAAGAAAGACAAACACACAAAACATAATAGTCATATATTGAAAAAAAAAAGTTTATATAGTGCTTTCTTAAGTGACTGTCCATCCTTTTTTCATGAACCCAAGTTTCAGTCCCTATTTTGTCCAACATATGCTGAGCACTTAGACCATCTTTTTTCTGATAATTTTAAATCCCCCTTATTTTGTAAATTAAGCTTTCATCTGATATATTTGTTGAGTTGTTTCTCTCCATTTGTGTATCAGGGGAAATGCTTTTAAGCCAGTTTCTTGATATTTGTTGCAGCCCTGTAATCCGCAGAACCATTAGCAAATTTTCTTAATTCTTTTACCTAGCATAATGAGGTCTGTATTCAAGTGAATGGGACTGTTCAATATAATTGGAATTTCCCTCTGAATATTGTTCCAGTTTACTTTTAATAATGGACAGAACCAAAAAATGTGGCATGTCAGCATGGGACTCATCATATTCCCTCCAACAGTATGATCATTTATTTTAATTTTTACACCCAGTTTGCTGCACTGGTGTTATGAAGTAATGTGATTGTATTTTCCATGCATATTCTCTCAGTAAGGGGTTATAGTGGTTGTGTGCACATTCCAACTCATTTCCTTCCAGATATCTTCAGTTATATGTATTAAGTCCTTCCTCCCATTTTAGCTTTGCCTATGAGTCTTCAGAGCTCTGACCATTTTCTAAAATATGGTACACAGTTTAAATTTGCTGTGGTACACTAGGCTTACTAAAATTCTCTACCAAAAATTGCACAAGTGGATGAAGTTAACTGCTAGACTTCTTTCCTATCTCTGTTCTGAATATAACTTCTCAGTTGCAAGTACCGCCAGAAGTGCGAGTGTGGTAAATCGTAGTATGTTCTAAAAGGTTCAAAAGGTATAGCTCCATTTTCATCCAGACATTGTCCAAATATGGTAAGTCCCTTTTGTGCCCATATGTTAAAGACTGTATCCTGTTTATTAGGGATAAAATCAAATGTGTATACTTTTTCACAGTGCTGCAGTATAGGCTCTGAAACTCATTACAGTATATTTATTTCAGGGTTTGTTTGAATTCTCCTGATTACCAGGGAAAATACAAAGCTCAGAATTCAGGGTCCTGAAAACTGTGAATATCCACAAACCTCAACACATTTTGTACCCCTGCCTGACCCAGTTTCATGTCAGTCATTAAAAGATCTCCACATTAAAGAAGAGGAGCCTTCTATAGAACCAATGCTGCCAGAATCAGTATTGTAATGTCATTTTAATGTTCTGTTTGTAGCATGTATTTGAGTGGCTGTCTGTGAATGTAAGATGCTGAGGCGCCAACTCAGGTAAGAATGATGCAAAAATCAGCACAACACATCTGCCATAACTGTGGTTCATTCACAACACTATGACTCCTGGAGAAGCATGCATGCAGGATAGTTGTTCAAGAGTTGTATTTGTGGATTTCACTGAGGAACCTGCAGTACTGTACTTATCCACCAGGTGGCAGCAGTGGATAAAAGTTGCAGCATGAACAAAGGAAGACAAAGGGCTGGGCTGGAGAATGTTTTCTCAGACATTTGAAAGCATAAACCTGATAAATGCTACAGTTTCTATGGAAAAGACTTAAATCCAGCATCCATGCACTCATAAGAAGTATACTCAATTAAACAAAATATTTTTTACATATTATTTGTAGTTTTTTTTTATTATTATTATTTAAAGGCATTAAAGTAAGTGCCATGTGAATTATTTGCTTTGTGGTAATGACTGATCAGCCATCCTGACGCATCAACATCCAATTAAATAGATAATTTGATGCTGAGAGAATTATGAAGTGTGTCTTCTTGGAACTTGTGATTTTAAAAAGATGATTGAAAAGAAAGCAGTGTGTAATCTCCATAAAGCATCTAGTATTAACATTACATAAATTGTATCATTCACAACCTAGCATACATCTTTGTTGTTGTGTTACAGCAGGTCTTGTGTGCTTGAATACTATTACTAGTTCTGGTTTTGAATTCTGAAACTTAATAACTATAGGTGAGTCAAAGAACATGCGATAAACTACCCTTAAGGTTTGTGAACATGGACAAAAACAAAGGTGAGAGACAGGTTCAAAAGATTAACAGTTTTAATAAAATCCATGTCAAACATCAAAATACTGAAATGGCAAAAAAAAGAAAAAAAAAAACACTTTTTTCTACTTTTGTTTTTTTTAGTTTTGTACAAATCACAGTGGTTCAAAAATATTACAAATTTTAGTCTCAAAACTTTTTTTTGCAACAGCAGCAAAACATTCTGATTGTTGTATATTTGTCTTGAAAGCCCTTAATAGTTTGTGAGTGTGGTGTGCTCTTTTCTTTTGCCTTTATTGTAGTACACATGGTAACATGAGCAGTTATGTTAACAAACTTCAGATGAGTCAATGGAAACAAAAGTGCATAACAATACTATACAGTTCATACGATCCACTTTAAAATGTCAGTATAGACCCGGGGTTAATAACACCATGTCTGTGTACATAGATACTGTCCCTGTCTCGGGCCTCTCCGTGCATACATCCTCTGTATACACCTGCTTCATGTATAGATACAGTGTGGTGAGCAGTAATAAAGTCAGAGGTTATTATGAGCATGGACTCATATCAAATTTACAACACTGCACTGTACTTTGGATAATAACTATAATCATTAAAGCCTCATAATATCTAATATCTGCATTTAATTCACAGATTCTGTTCCCAAACATTGAATACACTGACTTTATGCAGGATTGCATTAGAGTAATTTGCAGCTTAATAGTGGAAGCAAAAGGGCATACTACTCAATTTCAGAGATAGTTCATAAAGAAGTTGAAAGCAATGAGTTATTTAGATTCTGAAGAACACTGGTAAATATATAAAGACTTCTCCTACTTATCAAAAAGTTGTATTAGGCTACATGATAGAAAGTGCAGGCACTGGAAGAGTGCGAAAACATCATTTAAACTGCTGGTTTGCTGGGTTTCTTGGTCATTTTGTTTTGTTTTTTGTTTGTTTTTTTTGCGTAGCTTTAACGTAGATGACATTTCATGCTAAACTTAAAGCTTCATATAGCACTTTATCATCGGAAGGAATCAAAGTCACCCTTCGAGCCTGTTCACTATGCTAACATAATAGAAAAGCTGCCTACTTTCACCTCTGTGCTCACATGTGTGTGTATTTCTTGGCTTTATCAACTTTTTTTTTTTTTTTGAGCCCATAAGGCTGCAGGTGCAGCACCGTCAGAGCCAAAAGAGTGAGATTTCACTGAAGGCACAGGAGGGGAGACACCGAGGACTAAAAACAAGGTGCTCGCTCACTTTAAAAAGTAGGGTCAGGCCTGCTAAGAGGGAGGGAAGAAGGAAAAGCTTCACAGAAGTGGACGAGGAAATGATGTGCTTAGAGAAATACATTTCAAGTGAATATCACAACCCTTTTCTACATATTTAGTTGGAAGGGTCAGTGTGGAAAGCAAAAATCATGGGCTGAATAAAGCTATCTTGATGGATTTTTTTCCTTATCAAACCTTATCAAACCTGCGACAATAAATTTTTCCCAATTTCAAAATTTTCACCCAATACTTATCCAGTTATTAATTTTTTTTATCCAAATATTGAAATAAAGCTGTTACATGTATTCAAATCTACAATACTTTATTAATTTAATGTAACTTTTAGATTTCTCATGACCTTAAATGCACACTAAGTGACCCGGGTTGGGGTCCCAACCCCAAAGTTAAGAAACCCCACCATATAAAAAGAAGCCTGGGTGTAACCAAAGAAACATGCACCATGCTTTGCCCAATTCTTCTGTCTTCTCATGCAGAAACTCAAATATTGCACTTGGATTCTTGTTATTTTGAGGACATTCTTAAATATTTGCATAACCCGACTTGATTACAGTCTACATTTCTGCTTTTAATCTTCTAATTTTCATGCCCTCCACCATTTATCTTAAAAATCACAAGACTAAGCTTGCAGGATTGTTTTAACTACAGTAACAGCATAAAAGGGGAAGCTGTGACCCTGCAGGATGTGGCAGCATATCATTCAGAGGGGAATATTTAGTGATGCTACCATGTGCTAGGCTAATGCAGTGAAATATAAATTGTGCATAAAGCCACATAGCAAAAATAGAGCTACTGTGGGGTTCAGCTCCAATTATCAGCCTTAATCATCAAAGCTGGACTCTGTTTTTCAGCCTCTCACTGAGCAAGTGGCGGGAAAATCTGCAAGACTTAAGTGAAAACATCGTGCTACAATCATGTTTAAAAACAATCTCACATATAAGGAACAATTCATGCTAAGCACAGAAAGGTAAAGTCAGAGACAAAAAAAAGAAAGAAAGTGCATTCCAACACTGAGTGTCATTATGATGACAAACAATAGGCCACCATGCAAATGAACCACATTCCTAAAGTGGTTGCACCCTCCCAGCACACAGGCCAGCCAGTGCTCCTTAAAAAGCTTTGCTTAATCAAAGTCAGTGGTTTTTAAAATAAAAACACAGGAATCAACCTGTTTCATCTCTCAACCAGACAGTCAGTGGAGACCATGGTGAGAGTCCTACATCCAAATAATTCACAATCTAGAAAAGATGCTTATTCAAAGCTGCGTGATTAGACCATCTACCATACTTCACTTTATGAAGAGATTAATTCAAGATCAATGGTCTGCATAAAAACAAACAGCAGACCTACATATTCTGTCACAAGGAGGCTCAAAAATCCCATTAAGAAAGAAACTAGCTGAGAGTGCAGCAACACATTTTTTTTTTACATTTTTAATAATATAATGACTGTTATCAGCTTCATCTCTCATTTTAACCACTGCAGAGCCTGTCTGCATGTTTAAACAATGAAGATTTTGCTAAAATCCAACACCACGTTTAGTTTTGTCCAACTATAAGGCACATGAACTGAAAGTAGAGGCTTGTCAGGTCATACAGATTATCAACTAGACAAATCTAATAGCTAACCTGTGAGGGACTAAAACGAAGCCGAGGAAGTCCATCAGCATCTGTCCCCCACTTTTCCCCTCTTTGTTTCTAAATCCTCAATGCGTTTGAATCGTGGGGGATTCACATAATGCAGACTGAGACTTGTTCATTTTTTTTTTTCAGAGGCAAGTCAGCTCAATTCTCACTTGGGTCTCATGAGATCCAATCAGACTTCTATTTTCAGCGGCTGACAATGATTTTAGCACAACACCCATGGACAACGGCAGAGCACACCACATGCCTCACACCAACTCTGCGCCTCCAACAGTTTGCCTGGGTAAAAGCTGAGGGGCGCAAACCCACAAATAGAACGACGTGTTAATAGAAACTCATCAACACAAAGTCTTGTTTTCACATTCAGCTCCAAAGCCCAAGAAAATTAGCACCCTTAACAAGAAAATCCAATTTGCTCTCATATGCCGGTATATATCAAGCTGTTTGTCATTTGAGAAAACACTCGCGACTGAAAATTCAATCTAATGTAATAATATTCTCCAAGGACACAAAACTGATCACACTAAACACAACAGCTTCAAAAAGACATGACGGGGATGTAACCACTGTATATAAAAGAGAAATCTACACATTCTTAAAAAGCAGTGACCTAAGATGACCTCTTACAGACTGTTAACAGGTTTTAAAAATATGCTCATGTATCAAATTTCTTTACCATTAATACAAATCTGCATAATCATCGCAGATAAACACTAACAAGACAGATAGTTCAACTGAGGACATGAAATCATATGTGTTTGCTGTGTGTTCATGTGGACACTGTCTTACTGTGTCTTAAGCACCATTTTTCAATTCCAGCGAGGGGAACGGAAGGCAATGTCCAGCAGAGACACTTTTCTCCTGACACTATTCACCAAGAACACCACCACCACCACCACCACCACCACAAGAAGAGGGTTTAATCACCTCGTCATACTGCCTCCTCCCACTTTCTCCCCAGAGGAAGCAGATGAAAGTAAGGAAGATAGAGAAATCAGAGAAATCACAGCTTTGGTATTCAGAAATAGATCAAAAATCAACATGCTTAGTTTCAAATAAACTAGAAAACTGCGCTTGTGCTTTACACTTTGCAAGAATTGAAGTTATACTGATGTTTATAATGAGTGAAACAAGAGTGAGGACATCTCAGACATAAAAAGTCTTAGTAGTGTGAAGATTAGTGCTGGGGCCCTGAGCATTGCTGCCCCTAGTGGTGTAGGGGTGTAAAGGCAGGCTGGCTGAGGTGCTTCAGCGTAGTCTAGTGGTCATGGACATTACAAGCGCATAAGTTAATACTGTACCCATCAATCCTCCGTGGCAGAGATATCAAAGTAAGGCTAGCCCTCATTACCCAGTCACAGAGTGAACACTTTGAATGTCTCTGAAGTGCAGTTTGGTGAATCTGACGCATCAAGGAGAGCTTTTGTTTTGCTTTGCTCGCACGTGTGGTGTGCACAAAGAGGGGGCTGGAGGTGCAAGGGTGCATGACAAACAGCAAAGAACACATCTAAATTAGACAAGAGGCTAATAGCTAATATTAGGCCTCATGGAGCGCCCTCACTAACAAATCGTTTTAAGGTTGCTCCTACACTCTGAATGGGCTCTAAAATAACAGTCCCATCTTTACAGTTGCAGCAGAAATCAAAGTTATCAACAATTCCTTGGATCAGCAAGCGCTCTTTTCTGAAAAGCGCTTGAAGCATATAAAAGCTCAAATTATGTCAGTGATTAATGAATTCATTGTGAGTGTCTATTCCTGGGATTCTGATGCTGGTTTTGGAGGGGAGGATCTTTTGCACGGGTCTGCATGTGCAAGCTAACAGTCTGCAAACAAGTGAAGGCAGAGGTAAGCTCCCTAAGAGGAGCAGCGGTGTTCAACGTGTCATAGTCATTAAGGTCAATGTGAAGGATGGAGACTGAGAGAGATAGAGAGCCCTTGCTCCCAGTCCAGTTACTCAAAGGCTGGGACGCTGTGAGTGCTGGTGGAAGGACGGAGCTCTGTGGAGGGGATCAGGGGGCCGCACTGCAGCGCTGCAGCCCCCCCTTACAGATCAGGGCGTCTGGGAAGCACTCAACTCGGAAGCATCACTCAATCATCAAAACTGCAAACATACGCTCACACACCAACGCACATACCCTTCAATTAAGTCTACACTTGTCACACGAGAAAACGCAATCATGAAGTCACCCACAGTTATAAAGAGGCACATACACTCCCCCGAAACATGCTGACATTCAGGCAAAGTCGCACTGAGAGTCTTTCTCCTCTGACTGACGATTCAAAGCCGACCTCCTCCTCTAGAAGCGTTACGGGGTTAGCGATCCTGGACTGGACAACCCAGGTCAGGACAGGGAAGTCAGTGGAAGAAACCCCTTAGGAGACGTGTGGAGAAGAGGACGGGTGTCTCCAGAAACACCAGCCACGTTTGGTGTGTTGCTTTCGCAAGATCTCCTCCTCGCGCTCACGCTCCTTCTGCGAGCGCAGGTAGCGGTCCTCCTCTTTGAGGAACCACACAGGAGGCCAGCGCTGCTTCTCAAAGTGTCTCTGGTTCTCTGCAGAGTCAGGAAAAACGTACACTCATTAAATGTGAAATCCTGTTATTTTATTTTGCTTTTTTGCAAAAAGGACCATAAGATGCTGCTGTATCTCTCTTCCTATGTCTTAACTTAAGCTCAATTAATCCTTACAGCTTTAAAAATTTGCTATGAACAAATTACTCTACAGTTTGTCCCACTTTGGTTAAAAGAGTTCATAGAAAGAAATATTTGTTTTTAGTTTAACAGTACAAGGTTAGTGACTGGCAGATTATCAGGTCAAAGAGAGATGAGGCGCCTTTACCTGAAGACATGGCCTTCATGTCTTTAGGAAACTTGCGGCAGATGCTGTTGTAATTAGTGCAGATGTGATGGAGACACCAAGCTGATAGTTGCTTGGCATTGTGGAACTGCAAACAAAAACAAACTGGATTGATATATGACATTATTACAGCATAAAAAGAGGAGCTGAGGGATCAACATGAACATTTTCATATAAGGTGATTTACCTTTTTAACATCAAAGACTTAAAATCTCTCTGAAAAGGATATTAATTAATAATCAACTGTTTTAATGAACAGACCTGTGCAACCTCGAGGTAAGCCAACACCTGTCCATCAATATCCCCTCCTTTCACCGCCAGCTGGAGCAGCTCATCCACAGCATGCTGTTCTGATTATGCAAAAAGAACACAGAGTGATGTAACTATTTACAGATCCGCAGTTTTAATCTCCCTACCACAGATTCTTGATCTATCTGGTAACACAACTCACATCATTTACATTAATTCACACCGTCATCCCGTGAGTTTGATTAAACAAAGAAGATTCTTATCGTGACCACTATTCTGTCAATATGTAGAGAGTCTGTACCAGTGAGGGCCACAAGGCGTGGCAAACAGAGACGGTTGGCAAGAATGATGAGCTCCATGGCTTCGAGACCGGGACAGGGAGTCAGCACACTGCAGTACAGGAACTCCAACACGCCTCGCATGCAGGCTGTACTGGTGTTAGGGATGGGGACCTGAGAGAGACCAGATCAAAAGGAAATTAAGAAAGATCAGAACCAAGAGGAGATCAGAGCAGAAAAATAACTGAAAAGTGATAGAACATCACTTCTTAAACTCTGACCCACAATCAGATATTTCCCTCATGTTTTTTTGGGTTAAAACTCTTATTTATCTTAATGCATCTGACACATTTTTGCATCATTTCTGAAAAAATTAGAATCTATTTACAGTTTTTATACACATAAGGCCAGGTTTATGCTCAGCATATCAGAGTTGACTCTTTAAACATGGTTTTATCAGCTCCTGAGATATTTTGTCACCTGAGCTGAGATTTAAAAGGTGTAGACCAAGTGTCTGCAACCTGTAGCTCCAGAGCCTCATGCGGTTCTTTGACTCCTGTGCAGAGACTCCTTTAGCTTTAAATAAGAAAAAATATTAAAATAAAGAATTTTTATTTTTTTCATGGAGGGTATTAATGATTGACATTGACACTAAGTAAAATCATACATTAGCCTTTTTTAACTAAAAATGCATCAACTCTTACCAAAAATTTTTAAGTTTGTTATATTTTTGATGTTTTTTTAAGTTTTGCTTTTCTTTTTATAATTTTTTAAAAATATCATTATTATTATTTTTTTATTTTTTTTTGAAGATTTGGCAATTTTTCTTATTTTGGCTAATTTAAAAATGTTTAAATGTTTTGCTGATTTTGAAATTTTTGAATTCCAGCCAATTATTTGAATCCCATTGTTTTGAGAATTTTTGATTTTTTTTATTACATTTTTTAAATGCTTTTGAAAATATATGAAATGTTGGTTAATTTCTGAAATTTTGGAAATCACTGAGTTTTTGCAAATTGCACATTTTTTATTTATTTATCTAGAAAAAAATACAATATTTTGAAGTTTAATCATTTTGGAAATTATTTGCAACTTATTAAAGTTTCATTAATTTTGCAAATTGGTGGAATTTATACTATTTCTTTTTTCATTGTTGTTATTTTCATATATTTAAAAATGTATTAAAAATTAAAAACTAAGGCATCACATGTACAATTTTAAAAACACAGAAAACTGTTAAGAAAATGATCACTCACTAAATTTTACTATGTTTAGAATTTTACACAATTTTTTATCTTTATTGTTATGTTAAAGTACATTTTGTGAGTATAGAATGATTTTAATTCAGGTGAGTTGAGGTGAAATGGCTCTTATGACAGTGCAGACCACTGGTGTAGACAAAGTAACAAATCCTCTAAACACTAACTTCTTTCATTGGTATCACTGACCTAATCCATGACCAGACATTAAACTCAGTAAATTATGCGAGTTCAGGGAAACATCTGATTTTTTTATTGTAATATTGCAATTGCAGAGTGAATAATGACCCCTAGATGTCGCCAAATCCTCAACCAGCATTAAGCCACACTAAAGGCACACTGGTCCTCCTGCTGCTTGTCAGGGGAGTCCAGCAAACAACTTTGGGAAGTTAAATAAATAAAAACATACTAATGAGAGACCTTTTATGGGCTTAATTACTTCTAGTCAGATGACAGGTGCTCAGCTATAGGTGATGCAGCTGAAGCTCAAATGGGCAGATGATGACGTGACTGGCGACCTGACCCCTCCAGGAGCTTTGAGTGTCCCCACTGAGGTGCTCTTTAGCCTCCAATTAAGAAAATGTCAATTTGAAGCAACCTTTCCTTATAACTAAAAAGTCACTAGAGCAACATGAGGGTGGTCGCTTGGGCTTACAGACCCAGCTGGGACCAGGAAGCATCGATGAATGGGCACATTTACAGTGACAAGACATTTATGAGCAAGACCAGCCATACTGGCACATGTTCAGCGGTCGATTAGTAGTTCAGTGGGAGTTTTTTTTACTGGAAAACCCATAAAACCCAACAGCACTGGTTGGAGTTACATTAAATATGAACAGCTTCAACAATACAAGGGAATTGAGACTATACAACAAACTAACTTAGAGCGAGATAAATTTGGGTCAAAATTCAAAGTGAGTCACACTGTCACCAGCCCAGACAAGTCTTATGCTCCTGGAGAACACACCTGCAGAGTAACACTTAACCCAGAAATGTACGATAACACATTAGGTGTTACATTTGTTTTACAACCTATAAACAAAGTAAACCTTATATCAATCTTTTTGTCCAATTGTCTTTAGGAAGTCCACCATTTATTAAACAATTTTACTATAACTAACTTGCCGCAGACATTTTTACATCAATTTTTACTCTTTTCAATATTAAGTATGAAAAGTATTTAACTGGAGAAAACAGAACCTGACTTTCAGTTGTGATGTCCTTATTTTGCCTGCAACAGCAAACAAGATCATGGGCAACAAGAATTCCAGGTTTTATGGGGAAGGAGTCCAATGAGACAGTTTACAGCATCTTTTAAACATAACCCACACATAAACAGAACAAGATAAGAACAGATGCACAGCTTTGTCCAAAGGGGGCGCCAAAATTGGCACATTTTTAGGTCCTTGTAGGTTCATTGAATTAAATTTTTAGAGCAGGTAGTTTTCATTAAACTACAAATAAAGGCAATTTCTACCCAATTAGAGAAATTTAAATTTCTTTACCAAACTATTCAGGTATAGCATGGGTATTAATAGAAAAGCCATGGTTGATCACAGGCTTCTTTTACAGACATGGCTATAGTTATGTTGAAATGCTGACTCAGCATTTCAACATATTGTTCTCCTGTGACTTTATTCTTCTTTTTTTTCTTCTTCTTATTCTTCCGTACGTTTTTTGGTTCGCTAAAACTCCTTCAAATTTTGTCTGATTTTCACCATTCAAATTTCAAACTATTCAGCTTCTTTTGGAGATTTATGCTATGACTTTTGTGGTATTTAACCCTTAAACTTTTTGAATTATTCAGCTTTTTATGAAAATTATACTCCATCTGAAATGCATTGGAAACTTCAGCTTCTCTTGAAAAATCTCCTTCAACTTTCAGAAGTTCTAGCCTCCTCATACTTCCTCTTACAGATTTCATTTAAACTTTAAAATATTCAGCTATCTTTCCACTCTTTAGGTTTTTGTCTGCTCTTTAATATCTTTTACTGTTTTTGAGATTTCACTATTTAAGCAACATAAACTTTTCCCACTTTGCCCTAAAATCTCAGCTTCCTAGAGTGCAATCATCGTTAGCTAGAGCTCGACCGACTCCTGATGACAGGTTGCTGCTGTCTCTGGAAGAATTGTCATAACTTCTGAAATATTCACAGTAGAATCTTAAAAAATACATCAAACGGTAGCTAATCTTGTCCTGCTTCTGACAAAGTGGTTTTTAAAGCAAAAACATCAAGCACTTTATCACAAAATGACCAGCTGTCATGAAGTTTTTACACCCTCAAGCCATCTCCTCCAATGTTAATTCCTGAGGAGTTTTCTCAAAGATCAGTAGAATTTCCCTCATTTGCAAACTGCTCTCAATGACACAGTTCTGCATCTTCATACATGAAAGTTGCACCTTCAGCTTCCCCAGGATCTTGTGCTTCTTATGGTTTGTTTATTTTTATTGTAGCCCTCATGGTTTTGGCAAGATGACAAAAGATTCAGACTCTTGCTTCACCACAAAATGCCCAGAGTAACACATGAGCAGGGCAAAGTTCTGCAGCTGCACCTTAACGAGCATTTGTCTCCTTGACAGTCTTTCATCTCACACAGCTGTTTATACTAGCTCATCAAAACATCCAGGAACAAAGACACACATGTACTTCAGTTACTTATAATACCATACCTCCTCCTTTGACTTAATCTACATGCTCCACTATTCATACAACTTTTTCCCACACCTAATAATTCTCAAACTGCTACTTTTTCTTCTATTACTAGTGCTACATTATCTCTGTACTGTTTTTTCCCCTATTTCTCCTACTTCTTTTCTCAATTCCACATTTTCAGCTCTGGTTCACATTTTAACCCCCTTTTTTCACTTTTAAATGATTAAACTTTATTTAAAACATTTTACCAACAAAAACAGAGACTGAAAAAATCTTCTGATCCACTGCAACTCCTTCAACTTGAACTGCTTCTACCTTCTGCAGACTTTGACTTAAAGACGTCATTAACACATTAAACTGGTCCTATTACCCTTAATCCTATTTACACATTAGTCATAGATTTCTGCCTTCTTCTACATTTTTGAAGATTTCACTTTTTGATCGTTCTCTTATTTTTATTCTTTTATTTTAACTTTGTTAGGATGATTTACATTTCCACTATATCTATTAAACCTTTCTTCTCATGCAGCTGTTTATACTAACTCATCAAAACATTCAGGAACAAAGACACACATGTGTGTGTGCTCTTTCTGTCCCTCACACATCCCAGACCTTTACATGCAGTGATATTTGCAGCACTACTTCAGTTACTTAAAATACCATACCTCCCCCTTTGACTTAATCCTCATGCTCCACTATTCATACAATTTATTCTACAGCTTTTACTTGTCAAACTACTGCTTCTTCTCCTAATATTAGTGCTACATAAACCTCTGTATTTTTTCCTATTTCTGCTAATTGTTATTCTGTCCATTCCACATTTCCAGCTCTGCTTCACATCTATAGCCTTTTTAAACTTTATTTAAACATTTTTACAAACAAAGACAGACACTAAAATAATCTTCTGATCCACTGCAACTCCTTCAACTTCAACTGCTTCCACCTTCTGCAGACTTTGATTTATGACTCTGTTCACACATTAAACTGGCCCTATTATCCTTTATGCTATTTACACATTAGTCATAGATTTCTGATTTCTTACTTCTGACTTACTACTCCTTCTTCTAATACAAGTGCTACATTAACCTCTGTACTTTCCCCCCCTATTTCTGCTACTTCTTCTTCTCTCTATTCCACATTTTCAGCTCTGCATCACATCTCAATCCTTTTCTTTACATTTAAAGGATTTAACTTTATTAAAAACATTTTAGCATCAAAAGCATTGACTGAAATAATCTGCTCATCAACTAAATCAGGGTCGCCCAATCCTGGTCCTGGGTACCCCCTGCCCTGCATATTTTAGATGTTACCCCTCTGCAGCACACCTGATTCAAATGAATGGCTCGTTATCAGGCTTGAGCAGAGCTTGATGACGAGCTGATCATTAGAATCAGGTGTGTTGGAGACGGTAACATAAAAAACATGCAGGGCAGGGGGTCCCCAGGACCAGGATTGGGAAACACTGCACTAAAAGTCCTTCAACTTCAACTGCTTCTACCTTCTGCAGACTTTGATTTGAGACTCTGTTTACACATTTAACTGGTCCTATTATCCTTTATGCTACTTACACATTAGTCATAGATTTCTGATTTCTCTTTTTGAATTACTACTTCTTCTTCTAATATTAGTGCTACATTAACCTCTGTACTTTTTTTCTGCTACTTCTTAATCTATGAATTCCACATTTTCAGCTCTGCATCACATCCATAGCCTTTTTTTACCTTTTAAATCATTACACTTTATTATAACAATTTTACCAGCAAAGACAGACACTAAAATAATCTGCTGATCAACTAAAACTCCTTCAACTTCAACTGCTTCTACCTTTTGCAGACTTTGATTTGAGACTCTGTTCACACATTAAACTGTCCCTATTATCCTTTATGCTATTTACACATTAGTCATGGATTTCTGCTTTCTTCTACATTACTGGAGATTTCACTGTTTGATCTTTCTCTCTTTTTTTGATTATTTATATATTTGAACTTTTATAGGCTTATTTATATTTTCCACTGTATCCACTGTCTTTATCCACTTTGTCTTCACTTTATTTTCCTTAACTATTTTTTCTTCACTTTCTCTCAACTTTTCATTTACTTTCTTTCTCACTTTTTCTCTTCTGCCTTTCTTCTTCACTTCTACATCACTTTTACCTCATCTTTTTTCTTTACTCCTTCTTTACTCTGTCTTCACAATTTGTTCCCTTCCTCTTCCCTCCTTCTACACTACAAATTTTCAGTTCATACGTTTTTCAACTATTTAGCTGTTTTCTTTCACATTTTCAGCTTTTTCCACTCGTATTTTCATTTCTTAAGCTTCAGCATTTCAACGCATTTCCTGCAAGGAAATGCAACTTCTCTAGTTTCTATATGACCTCGTTCACAGTGTGTTTACTGTACAAAATGCTCTACTTACCCAGGGAACATCTCTAATATGATTATATAATGATGCTGTATTTAATGTTCATGTTAACCAGCTTGACAGGAATTGCAGGAACTACATTTGAATAACTGAGAAATCAACATTGTTATTTTCTTGAACCTGTGCTTTGTGTGTAGTTTAACTCAGAAACAGACTTTGTGAGAAGTCTAAGATAACTTGATCCTTACAGAAGAGCGAAACAATCACTCACATAGAGTTGTTATAAAGAAAACTAGCATTTACTTAGATTTCACCTCATCTTCTATAACCACTCCTCTAAATACTTTCCCACTATAAGTAAGCAAGGCTCGACGATCTGCTGTGTCAAGGCTACACAAGTGTGTAATGCTATCTTGTTTTAAGAGCACTGTAAACATTTCTGGCAGTGCTCCTAAAACAAATATTTATCCCTGGATGAGTTATAATAAGCCAGGGACTGTCTGTAGATTTGTAACACTTTGTGGGCTACATATTTGTCCAAAAGGGATAAAGTTTCTTCTTCGAGAGCTAGCAGACAATCTGATAAGTCCAGCATGATTTCATTAACTGTTGGCACATAAAATCTGATTCACCTCAATTAGCACTGCAAAGCCTTCTAGCAAAATATGCAAATACTATGACAAGAATACACTCCTGTTTATACATATAAATGTTAACAGCTCCATTGTGTGATCTCTCTTTGAGCCTTTGTCTTCAGGGCACCTGCCCCCTGCGCTGTGCCAGCTTCGTGCCAAAAGCAACGCCACAATAGTCACCAAGATGAACCATTCAGAGTAACCATAGACACGGGCAGCCCACCAGCAGCAAACACTGTGCCCCCTCAGTGAGGCTGATGTCCTGTTTTTCACAACCATCCACAATAGCTGCAAAGGCTTTTTTTTCACACCCACTCACATGGTGTGCTCCAGAATAAAATCCAGGCTATCAATGTCGAAACAAAAAACGTCAGTCTTCCCCCAAAAACAAACTAGCTTCAATAACTTTATTTGCTGCTTTCAAACTGGGTGTAAGACATTTTATTCATCATCTGTGTCTCTTTGTGAGGCTTTCATACAATTCTTTAGAGCGCCTGAATCTCTGTAACCCAAGCCCGCTGGCCCTGAAAGAAACCAAACCCTGGGGGATCTAGTTCTGCAACACAGTCCGAGGAGAGTCGACTTAAAGACAGACAGAGACATGAACTTCCTGTCTGGTTAGGTCAGGTCTGTGCCCTTGGTATAGCACTAAACGACCAGAAGCTGAACCTCAGGTGAGAGCACACCTGAAGTAACTTGACACACTAACTGTGGATGCTGACCTGGACTTACCAGGCTCACTTTGGGCACCGATACAGAAACTTATCCAAGCAACCCACTAGCCTTGACCTCATTTGCTCATAGCTTTTATAAGATGTTACTGCTGTTGTCAGTACAGCTGAGTACAGCTGTTTGATAAGGTATGACCTGAGTTAGCTGCTGTAAAGCCACAAGGACATATCGTACAGAAAAAAAAAAATCCCTGAACACAATCTCAAGTCACCTCACCCCACAGGTTTAATTCAGGAGTATGACAACACTCACCTCCTCGATGTAGCTTTCCATAAAGGATCCGCGGAACATGGCCGCCATCCAGTTGCAGCTGGAGATCAGCAGGGGCTTGTGGGCCGGGAGACAGCCATCATCCAGCCGGAACACCACATCTAAAACCGGGGTGGGAAAAGAGTGTTCATCTCGTGGAGTGCCACAGAAGCCCAAGCTACAGAGGGGGGAAAGACAGACAAGGTAGACATCCACACACACACACACACACACACACACACACACACACACACACACACACACACACACACACACAAACACACAAAAAAGAAAGACAGGAGACACACACAAAGACATAGACACAGATAGACAGACAGAGAGATAAATTGACAGGAGGACAGAACAGCTTTTGACACAGAGTCAGGGAAGAAGAGCAGACGCAGGGAGGGAGATTGAGGAATGTTTCCTGTCTGGACTCTGAACTAAAGCAGGGATTTTGAACATCCTGTAAGCTACATATTTACATTTATTTACTGTAGTGGTTACCATTGACAAAAGCCTCATTTCTACCAAGCAGTCCAGTTCAGATCAGTACAGGTTGGCTTGGTTAAGCTTGGTCCTGTTTTCGTTTCCACAGCCAACTGTGCCCCCTCATGGAAGGCAGCGTGTAAGCTGGGCGCCGAAAGCTGCATCAGTAACAAAATAGCGTGAGGCCATAGAAGCGGGACACGGTGTACCCCACTAAAATAATCCGTTGAAGAGGAAAACGCGACACAGTAAACAAAGAGCAACAATGGAAGACATCCAGCAATTTGTCCTCTTGCGATTGGCAGGTGATTCTTGCAAAGAATAATCAAGCTTAGTGTCAAGCCGCCAAGAGAACTGCACCTGCTGTCGCGGTATAAGTGACGATTCTTTCCACAAATCAACGGTCGGCAGTGTTGTAGCTTCACCTTCTGAGATCGGATCGGTTTAGTCTGGTACCAAGGGATGGGTACCTTTCATATTTTAAATGATACGGTACTGATGCCAGGTACCTGGCAATCGGTACCAGTACTCAAGGGTACCAATTTTAGGTACTTTCTTGTGTTTATATGCTAAAAAATATCTTTTTTTTAATAATTAAAAATAAGAATTTTTCAATCTAACATTTTATTTTTCAACATATGCAACCTTGCAATGCTGTGTTCATGTCCAGCATGGAAAATCACCCACTCTTCCACTCCCTCACAGTCACAAGGATGCATTTAGGTATATTAGGTATATATTAAAGGTAAGTATGGTACCTTTTGATTTTATGTGAATCGATACTCGGTACTTTTGACAGAATTCGGTCAGTACCTATAAAAGTACCTAATTCGGTACCCATCCCTACTGGCACCCCTATGGAAGGGTGCAAAAAAGTGAGATGGCTCTTCTCGGTTATTTGGGGTCTGTCCCAGGATTAGTCAGTAGAAACGCCGTAAAATCCGTGCCGTTCAGTTTTGTGTCGTGCTGTGCTGAGATGAACCCAACTGAACTGCTTGGTGGAAACAGGGCTATAGTCTCAAACACAACACTCAGACATGTTAGTAAAGAGGTGTTTTGAAGGAAAACACTGTTTTGCTGTATAAACAGGCATTATAATATGGGTGCTGATGGGGTGTCCTGGCTTTTGGAGCCACCCTCAAGTGGACATATGAGGAACTACCATTGTTTTCATGCTCCTGCTTTGGGTTTATCCTTCAACACCAGGGTCTGCTGTTTGGTTTCATTCTCATAGACACTGCTGTTATTATGACAGGCCTTATGTTTGGGAAGTAATCACCAAATCTGTTAATTCAGGAAGTTATCCCTAAACAGCTACTTGCTCTCATTTAACCTTCCTGAAACATGTTCATGATGTCATATGAAAAGACTACCATCCCAAAGAGTTGACAGAAAACACAGCACTAAAGTCAGAGAACTAAGGTGACAACATATCACTCAGGGCTGAATTGTCTTTTTTAGATTCATCCTTATAAAATGAATGACATGTCCTTTAAAAAAATATTGCATTTTAATTTTGTGGAACTCAAATGGCATTTTTAATTTCCATTTATATGTTCATGGCACAACAGAGAAAGTATTGAAAGATGTGAATGTGAGACAGGCTGTGCTCAGAGACAGCAGATGTCGGGCACTGGCTGCAAATGACAACATGCATACAAAACAGTTGAAGGGGGCAAACGGACAAACACAACACAGACACAAGACACGGAAAGCACACAAGGGTGGACACAGACAACCAGGCAGACTGTCATCAAACCACATGATGACTTTCACAGGAGGCAGCACAAACCACATTCAAAAAAAGGGCACATTTTACAACAACAAATATCCAATGGGATATACAAGAGGAAATGTAAACAAAATACATTTCCAGAGAATGTGAGAGAATGCTGGAAATTTGCGAGATCTGATACCTCCATCACTCCCTATCTCACACACAATCACACACTCACACACACACACATACATGCACTTACATACAAACATCCTGATGCATATAGTTCATGGAAAACATCTACCGCGAAGACAATGTTACTGAAATCATTGAGTTGCCGACTGTTTTGATTTACCAGCAAAGGTCCCTTTGTTGAGACACTCCTTGATGCGGTTGGCTCGGCGGACGTGGAAAGCCTTTGTGATCTCCTGGTTCATAAAGCTCTCTCTGTTCAGCACGTTTGCCACCATCATCCTCAGGTCAAACACCTCAAGAAGCTCTGCGATGGTTGCCACCTGCATCAAATCTCCCCGACCCTCGTCCAGACTGCCTGTGTACAGGTACTGAAGCACCGCCTGAAAGCAGAACAAAACCAAAGTGTGCAGTTTTTACAAGAAAGTGAACTTCTGTACTGACGGAAATCAGTATGTTGCATTATTTGCCCTTGTGATGCATGAATGAAACCAAACCCATGAGTTAAGGAGGAAAACTCTTTGAAGTTCTGTACCTTGAATGGTTCCTCCTGTATAAGAGCATCCATAGCTACAACAGTCATGAGTCGTGGTCGTCCAGTCATAGGATCATCTACATGCTCCAGACAAACACTCAGAAAGCCCCTCCCCCAGCCTGAGAGAGCTCGCCCAGTCCCTAGTGCTCCTAGGGAGTACAGAGCTCGAGATGGGAGAGCATTATCGCTCTGGGAAGTCCTCAAAGAGCCCTGCTGGAGCAGCTGGGGTCGAATCAGGCCTCGCACTCCTCCATCAACCCCGTCTTTATCGATGTCTAGGCTCTTAGTGCGTCCAGCCTGCTCCTTGGCTCCTCTCCTACTCTGCTCATCTTCCTCTGCAATCTCCAGGTTTTCTTTGTTCTCCTGGTCCTCTCCTCGTGGGCTTGTGCAGGATCCACCGAGATCGAGGGTGAAGAGGTCGTAGAACTTGGAGCAGGAATTAGCCAGGTAGACTTTGTGTGCAAAGACGCGAGTGGTGCCTCCCTGTAAGAGGAAAAGAACATCTGCACACAGAGGCAGACAGAAAAGGGAGTCTGGGCCCTCGCCGTCTGCTGGAGGGGGATCTGGGATGCCCACTATAGGGCGAGGTGGACGAGGAGGAAGGAAAGGCGCCTGGAGAAGGGGCCTCTGGACTTTTTTCAGGTGAGACTTCCAGAACTGGAGATGTCGACGGGAGATGAGGGCGGCTCGGATGGCGTTGTCAAAAACATCTTTGACTCCAAACTGGGCTACAATGCTGGTCTCATAGTAAGGAATCCCAAGCTCCTTTGCAACCTCATGGCCTCTCTCTGGGGGGAGGATGTCTGTGGGTTTGATGGGTCTGAGAGACAGGAAAAGAGAAGGATGTGTCTGCTTTGCAAAACTCTCAACATTTAGACATTGGAGAGCAATGTTTCCATCTGCATGCTTCTTTTATCAGCTGTGACCTTTGACGTATTTAAAGGATGGAAAAACAAAGATTACAGCTAATGAATAAATTGTATTACAGCCCAAATTAAGACAGTTTTTTTAGACACTAATTAACCAAAAACAGGTAGAGGAAAGGTCAGTGCCTTATTTACAGCGATTACAGTTGTATTCTATCACTCAAAAACTGGCTTCCTGTCTGAAAAAAGTCTCTCTGATGAGGGACACATCTTACTTGGCTAGGGGTCGCCGTGCACGGTTTACTGCATCCAGGTCGGCATAGCGCAGATCCAGCTGGCAGCCAACCAGGATGATGGGCGTCCGGGGACAAAAGTGCTTGATCTCTGGGAACCACATGGTGCGGACGTGGCGCAGGGAGTTGGGATTAGCCAGAGAGAAGCACAGCACCACTACGTCAGACCTACAGGGAGAGGAGCAGGGGGAAATATTTGATTAAATATGATGCACCAAGATGACAGAGATGATAAATAACAGAGCAAAAAAGACAGCAGAGCAGAGATGATTTGTTGTGTCATGAGTGAGAAGACGTCATCAGAAGGATGACATGCAGCCTTTGATGGAGCAAAGTGGACAGAAGAAAAAAAAGGAAAAAAAGGTCAGGTATGAGTCACTGAACATCTTGTCAGATTATGTTAAAACATGTGTGATATGTGTATGGAAAAGCTTGTTAAGCTGCCGCAAGGCATTGTGGGAGCATGGATGGTGCCATTGAGAAAAGCGGGGTCACAAGATGTGTGTATGTGTGTGTGTGTGTGTGGCGTGTGAGTCTCGGCCTCTGGGCTGGTGATCTGTGTAGCCATCTCTCTCGTTCTCTTACGTAAATCTCTCTAAGCTCTCCAAGGCTACATGGACCACAAAGAGAAGGCTAAGAATAGATTACGATACACACACACACACACGTATACACACTAACACACATGGACCAATTCAAATCCTTCACCAATGTGTTTGAGAAAGCAGACGGCAGCACTCAGCAGGTCTGTGTCGATATTTCTGCAGCGCGTTTGTACATGTGAGTCTGTTCCTGATAGATGAAACTGTGCATCAGTGAGACGGCACATTCTGACAGAGCAAAAATCAATTATTTATTTACAAAAAAACATCACATCAACACTTCACCTTTGACCCCAGAAGCTGAAGTCCGGGGCTGTTTTTCATTAACGTAACTTGTGTAACTTGCATGCTACATTAACCATTACTCTTAGCTTGTAGATAATGAAATACACATCACAGTTTCTTGACATTTGCAAAGGGCACACAGGAGTCAGAGGATGCTAGCTGTTAAACCGCATCCTGAACTTGAGAGCTGCATTACACACCACTTAAACACTTCTCTTATTTCCCTGGGGTGGAATACCTGTGCTGCAGCAAACATGGCCTATTTACTGAGCCAACAAGACTGCACTGTAAAAAATAATCTGTCTCATCTGTTTTTTTTTAATCTTTTATTCAACCTTTAAGTCTGACAATACTTTTATCAAATTGAAGAAATTGGCTAGCAACAATCAAACCACCTGCTGAAAACTCAGAAACAACTTGATCTACATGGAAAACATGCAACTGACAAGCTGGATTACTAATGGAGCAATGAGCTGAATCAAAATGAATTTTATAAAGGACATTTTGTGCAGTGTAAAATCTGGTTTCATAGTCCAACTTTACTTCCACTAATGCAATCTCTGAAAGCTTCTTCTCTCATAATATACCGAGCCAGAGCATTACATCATAACTCTCTCTCCCTCCCTCACACACACACACACACACACACACACACACACACACACACACACACACACACACACACACACACACACACACACACACACACACACACACACACACACACACACACAAATAGGAGCTCCCATTAGCACCCTGTCAAAAGATCATTACCACAGCTTAGTGTGTTTCAGGTCATGTTGTGTGTACGTGCCTTTGTACATGTGGTTAAAGGATAATTTTTTTTCCTTCAAGATAAGTTGACGGATAGTCCGGAAAGATTATTCAAGCAAGACATTGCAGAAACTCAGGGGTTGCACTTTGCATAAAACAGCTTTATGATGGTAGCAAACAAAGCCTCTGGAGGCTTCTCACCTGGTCTGCTCTTAAGATTTCCCTCAAGCTAAAGAAGAAGTGCATTACAACTGGTAAGGAAGAATCAATTAGTGGTGCTGCTTTGGACTGCTGTGGCTATTTCTGGCTTTACCATGCAGGTTAATCTAACTGACCTGTTTCAAACCTGAAACTAAACATAAAGGACAGTAAGGCCATCAGCTCCACTGTTTTTCACCAATAATTAACCACAATAAGCAATAATTTATAATAGATAGCTCCACCAGCGACTGGCAGTCTAGTGTTTTTTCTGTGTGTCAGTGTGTGTGTGTGCCAGTGTGTGCCTGTATTGGATCCAAACTACAAAGGTCATCCGTTGCCAGGTTATGTAAGAGAAGACACACATATGCACACAGGGACTCAGATACAAACACACACACAAACACAGGCGAGATGTTCTCAATAATCAGATTTTCCGTCGCAATAAAGATGGATCTCATGCAGACTTATTTATGACACAGCAATCACACAGCCCGGCATGACTCCTCTTATCTGTCATTAGGTCTGTCACAACAGAACCATGAAGGTACATAACATGCTGCTTAAATTGCTTGGAAGAACAATGCCTCAGATGCAATATAACCATGTTTTGGGTCTTTTTATATTTTTAACTGGATGCTAAAGACGAATAAAAGGATGATGGTTCAGATTAAGTTGGACTTGACCTATTTTTCAGGCAAAGATTGTTTGCCAACTCAGAATGTTCTTCGCCTAATGAAGCATGTGACAGTCTGACAATGTGATGTTTTGAGTTTTGACATAAACACCAGAACAGAAAAGGCTGCAGAGCGGGTAAAGGAGAAAAAAAAGTCAAGGGCAAAAGCAGCAGGAGTTAAGTAACAGGGTGATTTAAGGAGACGGAGAGAGACACATTGAGGTGTAAGGTGAGGTGAAAGAGAAGAAAAAAATCACAGTGCAGGTTGGAGGAGAGGGGACGGGCAGGAAGAAGAGGAGGAGGAGGAGGAGGAAGAGGAGGTTGTTGCCTGGAGCTGCAGACGCCAGGCAGCCAAGCAGGCAGAAAACAGCTGAGCTGGCACCGCGTCTTTATCAGCTGACTAGAGGCTGACAAAGCATACAGGACGTGTGGAAAGACATGCACACACATTTCACATGTAAACAAACAGATCGCTGTGCAAATGTACAGACAGCGAGAAGGAGGGGGTGAAAAAGACAGAGGGGAGGAAATGTGACACATAAACTCAACCACAAGCAACCCAGAAGTGCACAGAATAGATAGGGTGAGACAAAGTTCACACCAACAGTGTCACGTAAATATGTGCTTGTGTGGGTTTCTGTGGCGTCTCAGTGCATTGTTATGGTTAATAACTAGGTGAGAGGCTCAGAAAATGATGTAGATAAAAGTTGTTGTGTGACACACAGATGAATAACAAAGCTAAAGTTAAGCTATCAAACTATCTGAAAGGGCTAACACGTGCCAGCACTGAATACAAAATGTGCATTTGGATAAACACAGATTCGACGTGAATGAGCCATAAACATTTGAACTGAATCTGTTTGCATTATGCCATTAACACAGCTTCAATAGAGGGATCGGGAGTAAAGAGGATAGAGCGATGATCCAGTTGTATTTGTCAGAGAACGGATGCAACAGCTGGAGGGCAGAGCTCAGCTACAAAGAACTGTGGCAGCAGGATTACACAGAAAACTACTTTTTGTTGGTTGAAGGTTACGTCACCATGAAGGTGTGATGGGCTTTGATTCCAGCTGTAAATTTTATTCAAGGTGTTGGGCGCTGAGGTCAGCAAGCAAGTCAGAAACTAAGGTGTGTGTTGGTGTTTTCATCTGGGTGTATGTTTCACTTACCTGCCATAGGCAAATCGTCTGTCTTTGTGATGATCTCCGAATGTGTCCCATAGCCTCAGGGACACACTGACCTCATCCACGACATCACGAGATCTCTCTAACACCTGAAACACAAACACATGTGCACACACACACACACACACACACACACACACACACATAAGAGATCAGGTCAAAAGGTCTTCACTTCATTGTGATTTTTGAGTTTCTTGATGGATTTAGGTGTTGGGTAATCAGTAGGATTAAGATTGCATAATGTCAAACTGCGTGGTCATTTTACAAATAAAGTTGAATTAAAAGAGCGGATGCAACAATAATGAACCTCAGTAACAAGTCAAAAAGTGCAACAAAGTTTGCCTGTATGTAGCTCTTGTGTGCGTATGTGTGCGTGTGCGTGTGTCTGTGTATGTGTGTGTGTGCCCACCTCCTGGCATACTCGGTACTGGTCGATGGCCCAGACGGTTGGCACGTGGGTGGCAAGCAGCTGATACTGTGTGAGGGTGGCATTGCAGGCCCGGGCACAGATTAGCCTGGTCTTGCCTACTGCATTATCCCCAACCACCACACATTTAATGGTTTCCACATTGGGTCGCTCATAGTCTGTGTCAATATCCATGGAGAGGGCCCTGGAGGATTGCAGATGGAATAGATGGAAAGAGGGGAAGAAAGAGGTTAATTTAACACAAATGGGAAATTAAAATCACATTGATTATAATTCCCAGGAGGAATGACAACGCATTTTGACGAGGGGAGCAGCAAGCATGTGTGAAAACAGTGGCTTTTACATGTTGCATCAGTCCAGGCTAGGGGGGCTTTGTGAGGGCTCTGAGCCCCTGTAGCTGTGCTGACCAGCAAACAGAATCTTCTGCCAAACTCCAAAACTGAACACATGGTTCACAAGCTGAGGAATAGAGGGACCACAGAGCTATTGCTGAAGCAGCACAAAGAGAGAGAAAGACAGAGACAACCCTTTCTCCACTTGTCTCTCTCCTTTTTGTTCCCCTTTCAATCCAGGTATCTCCACAAGAAACAACACAGAGGAACCATCTCACAGGAACAAATGCCAACGCCAAAACAGTCAAATCCCTTCTCAAGGCTTTTGTAATTAACTTTTTAGGTCAAGCCCAGGAGGAGCCGTGCATCATCTTTTGAGGTCAAATATATTTACTGCAAGTGTCCAACGAGGGAAAAGAGTTAAAGTATGTGCATGTTGGACCACCTGTAACTCTGGTAAGCGGTAAGGTACACAGTTTAATCAATATCCTCTTTAAAAGCACACATAGCTGTGAAGGGATTATCAAAATCCCCTTTCCATAAACTGCTTACAAACATTTTTGACATGTCAAAACACTCGTTAGTACCAATTTTCAAAAAGAAAAAAACATTCTTGGAAGACTCGGCTCTATTACATAACCAGCCCCCACATGCACACACACACACACACACACACACACTTGGACCAGTAGTCAACTAATCAGTCCATCCGTCCCTGTGCTGAGTTCAAAGACCCACCCTAAGGCCCCATAAATAGAGCATCTGAAACATTCATAAAGGCCCTCGCTTGTTATTCCATTGACGTGGATGCCAATGCAACACTTCAGTCCAGCACCGTCAGACACCAGCAGCTAAAAATGGAACTCATTCATCGGACACTTGAGCCATGTGTGCACGCTGCCTCTCAGCTATGACCTCTTTCTCAGTCTTCACACATCTCCAACTTGTTCATGACACTACAGCTGCAAAATAAAACCCATTTATTCCCCCAAAGACCTCAGTCATTGATTTCTCTTGTTCGCACCAGCTGCAGACCGTACCTTTGTCGATCTGAAGAGAAATGTCTGTCAAAGAAGCTTCTTCTTGAACGGTCCATATGGAGCAGATAAAAACTGTGCTTTTCAGAGTTAAAAATACCCTCCTCTCCCTTGCCACCTGTCTGCCTGCGACACCTTCAGAGACACGTACTACAGGTAGAGAAAGGAAGAAGATAAAAAGAAGCAATAAAAAGCTGCCACTGCCTTGCACTTATCAAATGGCTATCTGTGTGATTGTGAGGGCAGCCTCCAGAGCGGAAGTCCTCTTAGAGCTGAATTAGGGACAGAGGGATGTGGTGCCAAGTGTGACAGAGTGTGCACGTTGTTCCTGATCAAATATGTGGCACAGGATACATGAGCAAAAAGGACCCTTTGGGTTAGAAAAGGAGCGAGCGATAGGAGGGCGCATAGTGTTGTTAATTCCCTGTGTTTTAATGCAACAGTACAGCAAAAAGGGATTGCAAGAGCAGGAGGAAGAGGATTATTGGAGTCTTAGAGAGAAAGAGATGGACTGTCAGAGCAGCATTAGAATCATTCAGACATGCCATGGGGATCATAAGGGCATACAGCAACTAAAACCAAGGTTGCTCAGGGGAACATTTCACAGCTTTTACTGCAGACACTTCTCTTTACTGTCAAATGTGGAGCTCTCTGTGGGAAAAAGACTGACAAAGACACAGACAGAGGAGGGTGCAGTTCAAGAGCTTCAACTACTGACCCAGAGGAGTCAGAAAGTCAGTGCATGTATGTCAGCGTGCGTGCAAGAGCGTGCACGTGGTAATGAGCTTAGAGCCAGTCTGTGAGGCAGGGAATGATGCGAGCAGTGATGTAACCAGGAGGCGGAGTCGTTGGTGATGGTGTGGATAGTTTCTCAGGGGGATCAAGAGGACCCAGCTTCCACATTTCATCCTCCATCTGAGGCTCAGTCTGGTCATGCATCAGCCAACATATAAACTACACCCCCGTGAGCGCAGCAGAAAGATATGCACCTGCTCTGAGGTTAAATTCACATTTTATGAGCTTCCACAGTCACTTTTAGACTGTGGCATGAGCCGAAGCCAGAGACTGTGAGAGCAGAACAGCTCAAAAGAGCAGCAAAGCTCTGGTTTCATTTTTAGCAAACGACCTATAGTGAACTGTACACAGACGTCTAGACCTCTTGTGCAGGCGAGTTTCAACTTTGCAACATGGCTGCAGAAAAGGCTGCAGAGACAGACGATGTAACGATGAAATGTGTGTGGAAAAGAGAATGAGATTGTGACCCAGTTTCCATGCATGTGTGCATGCAGCTCAGACTTTCAGAGTGACATATTGAGGGGTGTAGACAAAACTACAGTGATAGGAACACTGTGACGGGAACTCAAACGCCCACTCGACACACAAACACCGACCTCCTGGTTTACTCTGGAATGCCACAGATTGTGTCAGTGTGCAAGTGTGTGTGTGTGAGAGTGTATGTGCATGCAGGAAGGACCAGACTGACAAAGAAGCTCATGCATAATTTGGACAGCGTGTGTCTCAGTATGGCTTTCCTTTAAGCTTGAAGGGGATTCACGAGAAGATGGATTACAGCTTCATCTCCGAGACTTCTTGTAGACTTCCTGGCAATATGTGATTTAAAAAAAAAAACACAAACACATTCCTCTCAAAATCCTTTCATTTATCCTTCTGTCTGTCTGTTTTGTTCGCAGCTGGTGCCCACTCAACCACACCTTCTGACCCCTCCCTCCTCCTCATCCTGTATTTATCCTTCAAATGTAACGCTCCACCTAACAGCCATCCCATCCTTCACTTTGCTCATTGTCTGAGTATCCTCTCTCCACCTCCCTGCTTCCATTTCCTCTCCAATCCACTATCATATCCCCTCCGCCCTTTTTCATTTTGTCTATCTGTGACCTCACACTTTTCTGGACAGCAGTCAAACAGAGGCATTAAGCAGACAGCCCTCCCACACCCGTTTTCCTACCCTCCTTTCACTCTGTCTCCCTCGCTCTGTTATGCAACACCTTCAGAGATCCACTGGCAGCAGCCGCTCATCCCAAAAAACCTCCCTAGCCCCTATCCGTCTCTGTGTTTTTTCTCCTCTTCCTTTAGTCAACCCAAAATGCCATGACGAAACCGCCCGTCTCTCCTCCCCTCTTCCCTTAATCAGCCCTGCGAAAAATGTGACCTCAATGACCACACGGGCCGACACTCACACAGAGCTGTGGGGTTTACACTGCCACAGGCTTCACTTCAAAGTGTCCATGTGTAATTGTTGGAAGAAATTATGTGAAGTGACCTCGATCTTCTATGACTATTTTTGTCAGTACTCTGCCCTCATGACGGAAAGTGTCTCAGGTGTGTTTTTGCTGTGTGTGTGTAATGTGGGTGTTTGAGACAGTGGCTGCCACAGGCGCAGCTGGCACAGACTGGTTACATAACCCGGTCTGTAGCCTCTGCTTGGCTCCCTGGACGGCTGACAGTAGACCTCCGACTCAAATACACACTAGTTCAGACATGCTTAATCACATGCATGCCGGCACGCACTCGTCATCGCCCACTGCAGATGGTGCTGGTGTTACAGCAGGTGCTGATATGTGCCAATCTATCCTAATGAAGGAGAGGGTGTTGAGGAGCAGCACGTCTGCCTGCCTTGAGGAGCTTCTTCCTCTGTTCCCTGTGCTGCGGTAATGCTTTGTAAACACAGGAAGGCTCCTCTTGATGCCCTCATTTCCTTCATCCCCTCCCAATTTACCTCCTCCTCCCTCTCCACAGACCATATTTTCCACTGACTCTTCCCCTCCATCTCTGCTGCTGTCTAAACTTGTTCTCTCTATCTCATTACTATAATTAATCTCCACCATTTCCCACACATATCATATCAACACACAAGAAATTTAACTTTTCCTGTAATAAATGAGACAAACTCTTTCCCACTTGATTCTTGCAGTTAAATGGCTTTTCAAATGCCCCGACACTGTTTTAACTTACCTAACCTAACTACTGCTTCAGACCAATACAGACTATTTCAAGCATGTTTACAGCATATATAGAGTTCTAAGGTAAATCTAAACACTTTTAATAAGCAAGTCTAGACTGAATTCTTTATCATAATCAACACAGCAAGATATAGCAAGTAACAGAGGCATGGAAAAACTACCTTTGTGTAAATACTGAAAGATGATTTGCACTTATTGTGAAATGTCATTGAAGTTTCCTACACAACATGAGGGAGAGTCGAGATAATCAGAACAGTAGCTAATTTTGTGTTTTGTCCATACACTTATATTGCACGGTCATAGTCTCTGTGACATCACACATTTGTTTCTGAGGCAGACTTTTGAAGCCCATCATCAGATGATGCTGTACTGAAAATGCTGACTCAACCAGCTGTGCCTCTAATTAGGCAGAACTTACTTGAAAAATTAATAATGTCTAAACTGCAGTGTTGTGTAAAAATTAAGCCCCTGCACAATTTGTGCAGCCAGAGAATTAAGAGTCTCATACCAAAATCATTTTCGAACAAGGAAGTAGATGTGTTTATATTTGCTGAACAAAACAGTGTTTTTTGGATGGAGGTGCATGGTTTATAGTACTTTCAGAGCAAGCCTCAAGTGGACACTCGAGGAACTGCAGTTTAAGTACTCCTCCTTCTCTTCTCATAGCCAAGGGTTGCTTCTTGGTTTTGTCCACAATATTTGTTAAAGCAAACTTAAATCACTGTTACACTTGGCAAAATGACACTCGTCAACTTGGTGCATATTGTTAAATACGATAAAAACAATAGGCCACAATATAAAAGACTAATAATAAAGCCTAATAACGAGGTCAGAACACTGATGCAGGCTGACTCTTCCATGTGGGTCTGTCACTGCTGTACTGCATGTTATCTCTGAGCTGTTGACACAGCCAAAGCGTTGGGCGCACTGCCTAACCAGGACAATAAGTAGCTCTGCTCCAGATCTGTCTGACTGTATACATAATAACAGCACCAATCATTTATTTTTTAACAGAGTTGGTGATAAAAGACCCCAGACCAAATCCATAAAGGCATTCTAATAGATCCAGGGGAAATAAAGTCCACAATAAAACAGTGTGTGTTTCCATAAAAGATGAGCCACACTCACTGAGGTGATTTATAGGCATCTCTCCAGGAGAAAAATGAATTGGCTGAAAGACAGAGATTGCACAATAAAGAAAGGAAGTGTGCCAAATTGTTTGCGCAACTGAAGCCTGCATGATTAACTGCTGATGACTACAAAAACAGAAACAGTCAGGTAAAAACTCATTTTATTCCTCCATCCATCTCAGGGTAGAGGCATGAGGCTGCATCTCCAGTCACCCTGCTACCTGCCTGCGTAACAATATCCCTCTAATGACGTCACGGCCAGAGGATCAGCATTACAGTGTGTGTGTGTGTGTGTGTGTGTGTGTGTGTGTGTGTGTGTGTGTGTGTGTGTGTGTGTGTGTGTGTGTGAGACAGAAATCTTATAGTTGCTTGCGTGAGTGTGATTTTACAAACTGGGATTCTGCCTCACGTTAACTATCATCCCAGTTTAGACCCACTCACGGTTTGAGTACATGATGTGGTGCAGCATCACTCCACTCATCAATGAAAGCACCTTGTGCGCTCCCTCTCCCCGTAGCCATTCATAACCACCTGGCTCATTCATATTTTTAGGACACCGATTCAACAAAACGGGCAATCTACTCTGTTGTCATCCACGTTTGTAGTCACAGTGCAGGTTACACACCATACTCAGCTCGTCAGTAGGATGTTTTCTTTTTCATATCAGCGAGTCAGTATAAAAAGGCAGGTGGATATCAGCCTACATCCCAAAGGATGCGCTGATAAGTCTTGCGTAATGTGCCAAGCCCATCCGCAGCACTACAACCAACACAAAACCCCAAATGCTCCGCTAACAGCAGCCTATGTAGCACGTGTGAGATCAAAGACAGCAATAACCTCGCTTTGCAACATCTCCTGCTGAAATTAAGTGACATATAGGACACATGAGCCTTTCTGAGCATTACAGGAACATTATGGAGATAAGACAGAAGATTAAGCCATTAAGTGCCTGCATGCAATATGGTCCCATAGTTTGGATAAAACGCAGCTGGCGGTTTCATAATCTGTGGAGTAAAGGATTTTACAAGCAGTGTGTGGACTGCTTTGTGCATTGAGAGCATGTGACCCAGTATTGCTGCAGGAGGGGTCCCTACCTTCCGACGGTTCCTGTATTGACCCACATGCCACTCTGCTGGTGGTCCAGCCGGTCTCTCAAACCGGACAAAGGCGCGCGAGGAACGTATCGATGTTCACGGTGGTCCCGTTGTTTTTAAAAGAGCACATATAACAGCGGACGTCGCACAGGACCTCTGCCCTGTCACATCCTCCTCTTACTTCCCCTCAACGTCTCCTTAATCCAGCGTCTCAGTCTTCAACAAGTACCCACTCGCTGCTGCACACCTGAGACAACGCTGTGATGGTTTCACACTGACGCCTTTTAGCATGAAACCCAAACATGACTGGCATAGAGATTGTTCTAGTCTGAGCCACCCCCTTTTGTGTTGTTGTTTCCCCAGCTGATTTCATCAGAGGCACGCCCCCACGACTGCGCGTCACGACACAAGGCGCCCAACACATCCTGTGCTGCGTTCAGGTACCGTCAAAACATCGGACATTTAAAACAGAGCGGTTCCACTTAACCATTACACCCGGTTTAGTTTAGGATTGAACAGAAAAAGCGGAGGACATCAAAGTGATGAATCAAACTCTGAATTCTGCATTGATGAATGAACATGTTGATCCTTGGCGTTTGCATTTTCTTTAATATTCTGACACTTTGATGCTTTATGTGACTTCTAAGAAATAAATAAATAAAGTACAGTAATTTATTATTTTCTCTTCTTGTCTTTATAAGTCAGCTGCGCTCTGTAAACAACTCCGTTTAACACTTTAGAGCTCAGACGGCAGACCTAAGGAGCTGCACTTTAAGGTGACATCAGAGATAAAAACGCAGCAGCCAATCACCTGCTGCTGAGGTTGTAGTAACCCCGCCCTGAAACTGTGCTCTTTCTATCTTCTTAACTCGAAGCATGCCACAAAACATGCTGACTTTTGTTGGAGCTGTCACATCCATCACTCAGCTTACACTCTCTTTATTACACTAATATTATTATTCAGAGAAAAGAGGGGGAGGGTATTTCAGTGTTCACAAGAGCCAAAATAAATAAGATGCGAAGTAACAGATGTAAGCTGTAAACCGACGTAATCTGTGTTGAAACTAACAAATCACGCTCTATTAGACCACAAATCCAGCTAAATGAGGCAGCAGTGAGTAGTGACTGAGTTTTTTTTCCCTCTGTGGTTATTCTGGGTGTTCAGGCATAGCAACTAGCTTCCACATAGCAACACTTGTGTATTTCTACAAAAGGCAATACACGAGCAAAGAAAACAGACAGATCATAGATTACCATGGAGAAAAATCCAACCTTTTGCCCCTACAATTTTTCCAAGATCTCATTCTTTTGGGATTCCTTCCAGGAATGTTAATCTGCACCAGAGAGGAAAAATGCTACCACAACGCCAAGAGGCAGAAATACCTCACTCTTCAACCAGCATGAGTATTTATAGTGTGAACCTAAAATGATCAGTGTATTGGATACCATCCAGCTCAAGGCTTGTCTGGACATGTTACTCAGGCAGGATCTTTTTTAGAGCATCTGTGTTATGTCAAACCATGCAGGTACTTCAAAACCTTTTTTTTTCTTCTTCTTCTTCTTTTTTAGACTTTATTCTGTCCAACCACTCAGATCAAGTGTTAGTTTTGGGGCACATGCAGGCCTTGGTTTGAGAGATCAACTAACTGTCTTTCATGGTCATATAAGACTGAAGACAGACCTCTACTGGTGAAAAGTGGTACTGAGATATCTCTAATGGAAAAAAAAAACAGCAGATAAAGTCTGTCTGTTAGATTATGTAAGTGCTGTCACTGCCTGCCAGCACACAGAGAGATTACATCTGTGACAGATCTTTGAGCAGATCAGCTGTGGCTTTTAAACTATGCTCACATTTTAATAAAGCAGAATAATGATATAGAAAATTAAAGTACAAACTAAATTTAAAAAATGTTAATCTTTGTTCCTCTTCATTCCCCTTAATCCATGGGAACTCACTAGAATGTGTGTTTTTTTTATCCACCTTTTTGCTCCAACATCAAAATAAAGTGAACAGACGCTCACTGTGCAGCTAAGGGGGATGTCTCTTTTACATCTTTTTGTCCAGAGTGGTCTCGAAGCCCTGAGAAAATACTGCCCCCTGACCCAGCTGGCATGGCCCGAATGGATCAGCATGAAAGATGGGCAGGAGAAAGCAAAGGCTTCAACAGCAGCGGCACTGAGAGGAGGTTTAGAAAAGTGGAGAGGCAGCCCCTTTTTAGGAGGGCTGTACTTGTGAGAGAACTCTCAAGCAGCCCAGTCTGAGGTGGTGTCTGGCCTTTTCAGCTACAGTAGTACGATTGAGGACTGTGCAGCTTTGTTTATAAGCTTTATCGCTCTTTTATTAACTGTGTGGGAAGTCTACTCCCATGGCTTTTACACTTTGGTGAGATTAAAGTTTGGAGAAAGAGCTGAGATCACTCTTTGGCATGACTACTTCGACAAGGAGAGTCCTGCTGCTTGGACAAATACTCACTTTAGTCTGCTGTGGAATTCAACGACATCCAATATTTTCCTCAAGGTTTACTGAAAGACTCAGCCTATCTTACATTCAAACACTGGGCTGAATTTAAGTTTAAACATTTCTAGTGTGACTCAAGCAAAAAACATCAAAGTTTAATGATTTATAAGTAGCCAGGTAAGCTGCAAGACAAAAAGAGGATACCCTTTTCCATCCCAAAATTTTCTGATCTCAATTTTGCGGTCACTACTGTTTAAGAAAGTGACACTAGCTGTTACAAAGAATGGCTGTGTATTTTTTTAGTTGTTTACTCATAAAAATTGTGTGAACAAAAGTTGTATTAATTTCATCATTTAATTAAGTGTCACCTTGGGATGGGTGCCTTTCACATCAAAAAAAATTGGTACTTATGTCCAGTACCTGGCAATCGGTATTGGTACTCAACAGTACCAATTTTAGGTACTTTTCTGTGCGTTTATGTGGTAATAAAAAAGAATCTACTTAATAATAGAATCTCAGAGTTTCATGATTTAACAGCTATTTCTCAAAAAAAACAAAACCTTGCAATGCTGTGTTCATGATCAGCATAGAAAATTGCCTATTCTTCTAACCCCTCAAAGTCACAAGACCATGTGTACCTAAACATGGTACTGTTTGATTTTAAGTGAATTGGTACACAGTACTACGGACAGAATTTGGTCGGTACCTTTAAAAGTACCCATCCCTATGTGACACCCAAAGAATATCAGAAACCATCAAAATTTTAAACAAGTATAATTTATTTATCTGTTTTTAATTTAAAAGATTAAACCTCACCATAGTTATCTGTTAACACTCATATATTTTTGTAATGTGATTTGTTATGTAAAAAAAAATAAAGAAATAGTTTCTTGATTTATTGTGTTATTCAATATTCACAATGTTTTAAGTAATTAATTTTAGGTTTTCTCTTTTAAAACAAAGCTCAATGTTTGCTATCCATGAGGTCCTCAACACAGTAAACAATAAAATAGGAATCAATGCACTGAAGAAACGCGTCACCACAAACCTCTGATGAACACGTTTTATTTCTTGTTTTCATTCAGTTCCTTCTGTTGTTTTTCCATCCAACAATTTCTCTCTGAGGCTGTTTCAATTCTTTGTGTCGCTTATACTTGAGTTACTTGCAGTGTCCGGCTGTTTGCTCTTCATGTTTGTGTACTTCTTTCAAGACTTAAAAAAATGGATATCATGTATCATTTTAATGTCTGTGGAGCATTTTGAAATGAAACTCTTCCCTCATCTTCTCCTCTCCAGTCCACTCCTTGTTGACCCCGTTCTCACCCCCAGTGTCCAGCAGGCCTGCACACCCCCTGCCCCAGCAATGTACTGGAACTGCTCTAAAGCTGTCAAAACACCCAGCTTCTCACACTCCCCGCATCCATAGAGAGATCGCCTCAAACACACTGTCCCAAGTGCCTATAAACACACAGACTAACACACATATGCAACACACACTCAGCCCCGTGCATTGACACAAGTAGGTCAGAGCTGCAGTGGGTCTTCCAAACACTCCTCCAGCTCCATGGAACCGATAACAGTATCAAAGATTAAATTCTACCTTCAGCCACACACACACACACACACACACACACACACACACACACACACACACACACACACACACACACACACACACACACACACACACACACTTGTGCATAAATGGTTTTTACACACCACATTTAGGCATAGATATGGATGGATGTGCTGGGAGAAATCATCAGCCTGTTTGTTTTTTCAGGGGGATTTGGCACAGATTTTGTTTTGCAAAGAGGCAAGGCAAAATGCAACAAGACAAGAATTTAAATATGTTCCCCTGGGAGGGAAAATGCAGAGGTCAGAGTTCAAGGATGGAAGGAATTGAGGGTTAAGTAAAATGCACTTGTGGGAAAGTGACATTCCTGCAGTGTAAAACTCACAAATGTACAGAAAAACATATATCTGTGATTATCTCTGACAGAATTCTATCTTTCCCTCCCTTTTTTGACATGTAGAAGTATCTGAGATGATTCGTTGCCAGAGCCAGCACCCTGGCATGAACTACAGCATGTTTTGTAACAGCCGGCCTATTTAGCGTTGGGTGATGTGCATGTTATCATGTTATCAGTGTGTGAGTTTAAAGTGAAAAACATTTAGCACTTGATAAGGCCTGAGAAAGAGTGCAGGAAGAGACAGAGAAGAAAAAAAAAAAGAGGGGGGGGGGTTAATTTACTCACAGTTATCAGGAGTTTGTCTTATCTCCAGTAAGCCTGAAAACTGCTTGTGTGTGACCACCTGTTGTTGCCTCATTACACAATAATAAAGGCAGAACACTATAGACAAATAAAAAACACTTTACTGAAACATGGGATATCACTTTAAAACTAATGTATACAAGCCAGTTTCTTAGCTGGTGTTTAATAAATCTGACACACAGCCTGTTGCTTAAACTTCAAAAACTCAGTTCAATTAACTTCCTTTTGTGTGGATTGTCTCTAATACCTTGAATTAATATATATATATATATATATATATATATATATATATATATATATATATATATATATATATATATATATATATATATATATCAGGGCTTCTCAAGATAATTTGGGTTATACTGGGCAGAATAAATATAAACAAAAGATGGTGGCACTCTCTTTCCACATAATTTGGCAAGCAACCCAAACAACAACAAGCCAGTTGTCCAAGAATTGAAGTTGCAGACCAAGATCATCATCCAAATTGTAAGCTGGCCATACATAGATGTCTGTTTTCAAAAGTTCAAAATAAAAGAAAGCTGGACGATTTGCTTCTTCTTCTTGCCAAGTTTCTGTCAATACCCAAAGGGAGGGTTTATGTCTACTAACAGCACCAACGACCTCAACTTCAGAGTGTGTTTCATCCCCTCTTACTGTTAGTAACAGTAAGAGTTGTCCAAAGTCTATCCCACTT
Organism: Halichoeres trimaculatus; assembly: GCF_033239565.1. NCBI lineage: Eukaryota > Metazoa > Chordata > Actinopteri > Labriformes > Labridae > Halichoeres > Halichoeres trimaculatus. The sequence goes on from NW_027437183.1 coordinate 26,280,340, forward strand.
TTGTTGATAGCAACCTTGATGTCTGTTTAAAAAATGTTCTGAATGCTTGATGTTTTCTTTTTTCCCAGAGTAAAACAAGTCTGGTTGGTTTCTACCCCACAAGGACCTCTATCATCGTAGACTTGAAATAAGACGTCCTACACATAGACTGTAAAAAAAATGGACGTCCGCTTGCGCGGCTCAAAGTGAGGTCTCCACAAAAACTGCTCCCCCTGGTGACTGGTTGCAGTATAGGTTAGAAAATCTGGCTTTCCAGCCATTCCAGATGGGCTGTGGTCAAACTTAAAAAATTTAATACTCCTCGCAGAAATGTTTCTCATGTCCGAATGTTGTGGTGATTTGAAGATACCTGGCTGCCTTGTATTTAAGTTTTTTGTTTTTTTTTTTGAAAAGCTTCGTTTTCAGTAGTTATACAAGGTTTAAAACAAGGCTTTACGTAACGTTTAACGATGACTGACAGCTGCCGTTCTCGTGTATTTTTGGGGGGGATTGTAAAATACGTCGGGAGGTAGAGTCAAGAAGTGATTAGACTCTTGAAAGAAAAAATGTATCATTATTTTTGTCATCCAGCTCCACTCAGATTCTCCCAGAATCCCTCATCGTCTCTACTGAGCAGACTCTGACTGCACAACTGCTACAATGGCTGCACCTGTGACGGAGGAATTTTTGCTTCAAAACCGTACAATGATAAATGACGGAGCCACGCTGTCCACTCTATATACAGTCTATGGTCCAACCTCTTTGTGAGGGATGGAGAAGTTGTATTGGCAAGTTTTCCAAAAGTTGATGAATGTCAGTGACAGAATGCAAAAAATACATGTGGCTGAAACTGAAAGCTGATGGTGCTGAGTGCTGAAAAACCTGAAATGGGTTGGTTTAGTGCAGAGAAGAGCGTGATGAGTGGACACAGACCCTAACACTAGTGGATGAAACATTGTTTGAGAAATACTGAATTTCAATTTGATGTCAAAGGGGTATGTGGGGTGTAACTGTTGTATCGCAAGGTGAGGACGTGTCAGCAGCTGTGCTTTAAAAACCTGTCATTGACCCAAAGAAGATGCAGATCACTTGTATAAAATCATGATTCTGAGTTTAATTTGCGATCGCGTGTTTTTTCAAACATCCCTGAAGTAGTACAATCCCATCTGTATGGCTATAAAGTCCTAAAGCAGAATGAGATATGCTTAGATTTATGACCCGTTCAACTGTGTCTATAGTCCCCATCATCCCAAACAAAGAGAGGAGAAGATCTAAGAGCATAAATCCCATCAGATAATAATCCCACATCAGCACAGAAGGTCTGGCTGTGAGTCTGATGGTGTGTGTACTGACCATGGCACTGATGTATGGTGAGGTCAAGTCTATGCTGGTGTTGAAGGGCTGTGATGGTGGGATACGTGGGGAATGTAAAGTGGCAGCTGAAAAGAGTGAACAGACGGGACTCTGAGGATGGATGGAGGGGGGTAGCTGAGGGTGTACGCTGGGGTAGGCTGGATATGGAGGGGCTCTTTGTGTTGTACTGCCTGCTGTCTGCCTGAGAATAAACAGACCTCTGATTATGATATTAATGCCAACTTAAATGTTTCACAGTGAGGTGTCTGGCTTTCTAAAAGTGGTTTCTGGAAAGAACAAGAACACAGAGCATACTCCAAACAGTCATTGACACAGTCCCTTCAGATCACCAAAACTGAGCCATGTGGTATCTGGCACACCAAACTACCACCAACAGAACATCTGCCACTATTAGATTACACTCATGTCCAGTTACTTCAGCTTTTTTATGAGCAGAGTCTCACTGGCAAGGCCTGTAGCTTTATCCGTAGTTAAGACCTCTCAAAGTTAGAAACACTTAAGTGAGAAATTCTTCAGTTCAGTCTACTGGCCTTTTGTTTGGATGAATTATTTCCTCACAGGTTGACAGTCTCTGCCTGTAATTTTGAGCCTGTTTCGTCTTCACAGCCTCAAACAGAAGAGTGTGTGGAGTTAGAGAAGTTGAAAAAGGTGTTTTGAAAGCTAAAGGATGCTCTAAATTCCTAAATGGCACAAATCCTCTGTGAAAAGACAAAGTGTGTAGAGCACAGGCTGTCAGGAGTCATAACAGGCTACTTGCATTCTTACTTGAAGGGACTGAAGCTGCACAGGCATGTCCTGCTTGTTGTGTTGTTCTGGACAAGACACATAACTACAAAAATTCATATTCAAATGTAAATCAGGTGTCATGACAAGTAAATATGCACACATCAATACTCTTACAAAACACGATTGGAGGCACATACAAACACACACACACACATAGATACACAAACACACACACACACACTCTGCTGGATGGAGCCACACAGGTCAGCAGAGGTGACTCTTAAGCTGTGGCTGTCAAGTGGTGGGGTTAATCTGATTAAGTCTCTCTTCAGCCACATACTCTTAAAGCAATAGTTGCAATATTAGAAAATTGGAATCTAAGGATATTTAATGTATGGGTTTCAAACTGTTTCTTAAAAATTGTGAGCAGACATAGAGCAATGATGTCTACTTTCAGAAATCCACTCATTGATTCAAGGAGATTTTGTTAAGATAAAAGCGTCAGAGTGACTCATACAAAGAATCATGTAGTACAAGAGCTGCGTTTCCACAAAGCAGTCCGGTTCAGTTCAGTACGGTTTGGCACGATTTGGTACAGTTAGGCCTGATGTCGTTTGCGTTTCCATCGCAAAAATGTGCAGACAGCCGCAGCTGTTAAACAATAGCCTGACGCCGAAGCAGTGCAACACAGTTAACCCCGCTAATAAATACAAGGAAGAAGAAAAACACGACACAGTAAACAAAGAGCACAGATGGAAGTCATGCAGCATTTCATCCTCTCTGTGACTGGCATGTAGCTCTTTGATACAAAGTGCAATCAAGCTTTGTTTCAGAGAAGTCTGTGTGCCACCAGGAGAAATGCCGCCGCTGTTATGGGGAAAGTGATGATTCTTTTGACCAATCAACGGTCAGCAGTGTTGTAGCTCCACCTCTCGAGAGTGGAGGGGTTCAGTTTGGCACCCCTACAAAAGGGTCCCAAAAAGTGGGACGGCTCGTCTCAGTTATTTGGGGATATGTCCTGGGATAAGTCAGTGGAAATGCCACAAAATGCACGCCGTACCAAGACAAACCAAACCGGTCTGCTTGGTGGAAACGCAGCTATAGTGTGTACAATCCTCTGGCAATGTGAACTATCACTTCTGTTAGCCTGCAAAATGAGTGCTGAGTCAGTTAGGGTCTGCTCTGAGAGACATGCATTGGTCAAGGGTTAGGGTTAAGGTTAGGATTATCCCTAACCCTAACCCTAGACAAATATGACTTCAAAGAGGGATGTGGTCATCAGGCTGAAGACAGACATCAAGATCAGGGAGGATGCAATAGACCAAATGTTAGCAAGGGACACTGTATCAGCAGGTATTATCCAAGTGTTACCTCCCATTCTTAAAAATTGAAGCAGAGGAGGAGATGCCCAAATGCAAACCTGCAGGTCCTTATGTATGCATTCAAATGTTGGCTCCAAAAGCACCAGACATCACTTATGCACTCACTAAAATAAGCCCAAGAGCATATTTACAGCCTGGTTTTTAAAAAATGATGCAGGTCAGAATATCTTCTTCAGCACACACTGCACTCATAAGATTTGGAATATTGAGATTATGCATGATCAAGGTAATGGATGACTTGATTGACAGTCAGGCATACTGTAGCTGTTAGCAAGAAACTGAAAGGCCCACCTCAACCGCACCCCTTTCTCTGATGTTGGGTCAGCATCCGCCTTCTACAGGCTTCAAAACCCTGCTTCAGAAACCAATGACTGTCATCACTGAGGCTTTACCGCCATCTGTAAAGCAGTCTATGGTTTTACCTTGGAAATACATCAAATGCAGAAGCAGCTGGCTCTGAGATGAAGCCAAATTTCACTTATTAATGCAGTCAGAGAGAGAAGTGATTTTGGGTTAACGGGGCTGGAATCAGACAGGGAGCGAGTGGTGACGCATTGTTTCTACCTCTCACTCCCATTTGGATAACTTTGGAAATGGACAATCATTCTGCACATTTGTCACCGTAAGTCAAACCTTTCACTGAGTGATCTGATAGATAATTTGGCGTGTGATACCAACAGGGAAAACATTTCCGTGTCAAGCTTAGGGCTTTCGGCAGAAAACTGCAGTCCATTAATACTCCTTTGAAAATATGCACCAGAATCCAGGTTGGTCAGTGTTTGAAAGTAGAGAGCATTCTGCTCCCAAAGTCTATAAATGTCAGAGTTTTTTGTCGTTGTCATTTCTGCATTCATACATACTCTTCATGCAGACCATGTACCACACACCCATCATCAAAAACCAGCAGAACGTCTCCCTCCACTCAAAGGCTCTTTTAGGACATATACAGAAACTGAGTCTGAAGAATACTCTGAGAAGAGAGAAACAGTCACTGAATCCCTTCATAAATGTGGGATTCTGACTCACTGAGGTCGTAACAATGTCAAACAACTCTGCCAGACTGTAGCTTTGACAAGTTTAACAAGTGTAATCCTCTGAACATGTTTCCTACGCCACATCTGATTAGATTTATAACACCTACTCCCCAGATACACAGAGGGTTCGGTGTCTGTTTAAAATTGATTTAATCTGTCACACACAGTCCCCTGTAACTTCTTTGTCTTCTAGAAAAGGGATCAGGGAGGGGCTTATCACGGACTACCTTTAAAGCTTCTTAAACTAGATATATTGTTTTAATATGGTGATAGCAGAGAAAACATAAATGGAGTGATGTTAGACTCACTTGTACAGTCTGTGTTAAAGAGCTTACACTATTTGTTAGACTGACACAAAGTGCTCTAGGGACACTGCCATCGTCATCCTACCTCGTCTAGTTTTAGTTTTTTACGGTTCAGGGCACCATAATGGCTGTCTTTTTAAGGAAAGTTAGATGTTTCCACATATGCCACCAAAAAACAAAAATGCAAGACATAAAACGATATTTTATACGATATGAAATATTCAAATACTTTATTCACGGCCATAGTGTATTTGACAGACACTGTCTTGAGATATGTCTGTAAAAGGCTCCTTAAACATTTAAAAATCTGAATACCTTCCTGAAAAACATGAAAGTGACATGCTAAAATTTAATCCATCAAAAGCTCCTTTGCAGATTATCAAAAATTATATAATCTCTTTGTATCAAAAAATCTGTTGATGTTTGTCAGAGCTGCAATCTTTCTGAATGATTTCAGCGACTTTCTTATAAAAATCAACAGCAAACAGTGTAAATTCCTGCTGATCTTCCTTTATCCTCACTGGGAACACCATGTCCATGTGATAGATCCTAAGAATTGTATTTCCTTGGATCATTCGATTTCACTTTTCCACACTGCTCCGTGAATTTAAGACAGGTCTGGAGATGCTCTCACATTTGGCTCTCACAGCCAACTTCAGGACCACTGGACTGAGATCAGACAGTCAAGTCATCTATTCCTCTCAAATATGGGGAAATCATAGATCAGGTGTATGTAAGGCATCACTCATGTACAGGGACATCAATGTCTCTAGATTAAAGATTCATTAAAAACGTATCAAACAAGATAATGCTGAGCAACGTTCTGACAGATTTGACAGTAATCCTGAGTAGAAGATGGGCAAAAAAGGAAAAATAAAGTTGTGAAGACAGGGATGAATTTGGCCCCAGAACAGGTCAGTCAGTATTCCTGAAACAGCCTGATCAAACAGAGAGTGAAGCCAAGACAAACACCGCTGGACTTCAGTCTGGCACAGAGAAGCAGAGCTGCAGGCCTGCCGAGAAACACACTGCACACAGTCAGTGCATCAACCCAGTACTCTCTGGAAAGTGCTTTATACCATAGGTGGTTCACCTCTTGAACTGTAGAATATGTGGGACCTGCATAGGTAACACAGAGTGGATGTACTTTTCGCATTTTTATTCATAGAAAGATTAGAAGTCCTGTATTTCACCAAAAATCAATTCATTAAGAAAAAAAAGGGGGAAAGCATCAACTCCTGCTTCATTTTCTGTTGACCTTTCCTTTTATAATTGTGATTAACCCACAATCTTGATGCATCCTGCAATCCCATTGGTGAGTCTGGACCATTATCTGTATAAAAACATGGTAGGCACTACATCTCTCCAGAAGTGATGCCAAAAGAATTGAAGCCTACACTACAGACTGTCTGCAATAAACATCTTAAAGCCTCTTCCATTAAAACAGGTCAGAATTGGGTCAAAAATGATTTTTTTTTCCTCAAACATGCTGTAATGACAGTTAGCTTTTATCATGCTGATCAAATATAGTTATGTGTAAGTGCTTAGTTTCTTGAGCTTAATCTTAATTAGAGACTTCATTTTAAAAAAGGGGGTTTTACATTACTATTCACAGATTGGTTATCTTCTTTCTGGGTGGGATGTGGCTGCATTTACTGGATAGGATCGCTGAACACAGTTAGGAAACGTGGGAAGCAAAAAGTAGGGAAAGATATGCAGCAAAGAGATGAGGCCAATAGAAACCTTGACTATAGCTGACGCTAGCACCAGGGTTGTTAACTGTCCACAACTATGAATATCTGCTCTAAACAACATGAGAATCTGTATTTTTAGTTAAGTTAAAACTGGGTTTGGGTGAGAACACGCAGAGTAATGTCAGCATCAGCCTTAATGCACACATTGTGCATTTGTCATGTCTGAGTCTGTTACTAGATTTTTATACAATGGACATTATAGATCAAGGGTCTGCAACCTGCAGCTCTGGAGCCTCATGCAGTTCTTTGATCCTTTGCAGTGGCTCCTTGTGGCTTTCTTAACAAATTTGTATTTTTATTACAGAGGTTATTGCTGATTTAAAACATTGACACTAAATATAATCATAGGTTAACATTGCTAAACTATTTATGCATCACCTCTTGCAATAAAGCTATCAATTATTTATTTTATTTTATAATTTTTGCAAATTTTTGACATTTTTTCAAATGTAGAAAAAGAATTCAAAACGGTTGAAGACTTTGCAAACTTTTGAAAACTTGCAAATTATAAGATTTTTGGAAATTTCCCAAATTTTGCAAGTTATTTTGAAAATTTCCCAAATTTTGCAAGTTATTTTGGAAATTTCCCAAATTTTGCAAGTTATTTAATTTTGGGGGGGATATTTCCCAAATTTTGCACGTTGATTAATGAAACTTACTAAAATTTCATAAATATTTGCAAATTTATGACATGTACAACATAAAAAAAATTCATTTAAACAAACACAAAAAACTTATTTTTTTGATAATTATTCACTAGATTTTTGCTATGTTAAGAATTTTATGCTCTCTTTTGTCTTAATTGTGAAGAAAAATTAGTTTTTATGGCTCTAGAATGGCTTTAATCTAGGTGAGCTGAGGCAAAATGGCTCTTTTGAAATTAAAGGTTGCAGACCTCTGCTATAGATCATTCAATGTATTATGGCTTCATTTTTTTGCACAGAGGGAGGGATTGTCATCCTTGTTTATATACAGTTAACAGTCTAATCCCCTAAAATCAGAACACTATTTTAGGTCTTTAAACTGTGTGTTATGTTATCAAACAAACAATACATTAGTATTGGCATATATTTTACCAGGTACAGGATGAAATTGTGCTATGTTCTTAACAGGAGTCAAATAATAAATTCCGAAATTTTGCTAAAAATGTTTTGTTTATCTCATGACTAATTCTACGTATCTAAATTGGTATCAAGCTAAAAGAAAATCTATTATCCGTCTGCTTCTATTTTAACTCAGGGTTTTTCACACATACAGAAATAGAGAGGAGGAAATGAATGGGGAGGGGAAACATGAGTGTAAAAAGCAAAAATCACAGACTGGCTGAGACACAGACAGACAAATAAACCACATAACGGAGAGCTGAGGCATAACAGGAAGGTCTTTTGTTGTATGTACTTCAAATAGCCGGCATGTTGTTTATCCATTTGTGCTGCTCTGTTTGTTAGAGTTCCTCATATTGTGCTGCACTTGCACAAACAAAAACAAACCTGTTTTGTTTGCTCACAGATGGAGCAAAACGAGCAAGGCATTCATCTCAACAGAAACGCAGTTTTGAGTTTATCCAATAAGGCCTGCAGAAGGTTTTGTAACCCTTAGAGGTCAAACTATTTTCCTAGCCAGTAGATGAGCAAAGGGATCCTTTAGCTGAAAACTCAAAAAACTCTAAACACAGCGATACGGCTTCAGCAGCAGAAAAACAAAATACTCCTCCTGCTACCTGAATAAAACAGAGGTCAAAATGTGTCTCAGTTTGCTGGAATATCAAACAAGAGCAAACATGCATATACACACGAACACACAGCTGATATGCAGAGTACAGGCAGCCTGAAATAGTAAAACGGAAAAATCTATACGGGTGTCCAGTTATTTCCGCACTGATGATACAACAGACGTACAACAGTCACCGCACATCGTGACCACATGTCATCCTCTGGCCAAGCTGCAGCACGGCCACACAGGCTTTAATCATTTAAATAAGGGCAAGGGGCAACGAGATGGAAGCTCTTTTGGATGCTGCTTTACTGTTGATCCCAGCTAATCCCAACCACTTGTGAATGGAGCTCATCTAGACTCGAGAAATGTCCAGATGAAACACACCCCTACACTAAACTGCATATATATATATACATCATATACGTCCTGTGCAAGTTACTGATGCTGATAACTGAGCACAGTTTCCCTGCTGTGAAATTGATCTGTGCATCGAGGGCGGGGTAAAAGGCGATTTAACAGTGAACTCTAAGAGCCGTAATGGAGCATAACAACAAGCAGAACGTCAATGATTTTGCATAGCATGACCTCTGAAGAGAAAGGCATCAGTATTAAGTAGCACATGAAGTAAAATAGGAGTGATATTGATTAAATTGATTAAATATTAACCATGAAATGAGAGTGATGTTTTCCTTGGAGAGGAAGAGAGAGGGATAAACAGAGAGAGATTTTTTTCAAAGCTTGACAGTAGGACCATTAGGTAACTCTTTGTCCTTGGATGACCTCGTGTTTTCAAAAATGTTTTCTTTTTTTTTTTTTTGTCAGATAGATGAAGATTCAAGTTGAAACTTGAAAGTCCTGAAAGTGTGTTACTGTGTGTTGCCCTTGAATTGTATTGATTAAATTTATGAATATGGTTAATCTCTAAATCACCCAGCATTATCTGAGTCATCATCTCCAATGTAATCTCAATTCTTATAAAAACAAGAAAATACACAATGTACAAACATGACGCATATATTCTTATATAATTAAAATTGTGAAATAAAGAATAAACATTTCATTTTAGCAGCAGCTCCTCCCAGTCCTGACTTTCAGGACCTGCCCCTTTTAACCACAATGTTTACCAATATCAAACACAAACAGAAAACATTTTGCCACAGTGTCAACAGGCAGGAATCCATTTTTTTTTAAACAGATTATAAGAAAACAGATTATACAATATGACCTGTGGGCTGTCCCTGGAGTGGAATTTGCTGCAAGAATTAGTAACGATTGTCATGTTTTTTTGACTCAAGTAAAAATCAGGTGTTCACAAAACCAGTTCACAAGTGTTCTTGGAACACCAATACCATAACACCATTTTAAATTCTGTTTGATGAGACTTGCTCGGTCTTGTAGTTAAGTCCCAACCCATAGTTTTAGTCACAGCAGGTGAAGTTCTTCCAATGTGGCGTTGGTGTCTGATGTTAGCTCCATTAGCTATGTTAGTGATTAGCATGATGCTACACTGCCCTCTGGTATTCTCTATGTTGCTGTGTTAGCACAGCTAGCTCATCCATCTTATTGGAGGTAATCCCAATAACGATGAATGGAAGGACAGGTCCATGTCGTCACTTCTTAGCTCACACCTGAGAACCAGCACGTTGTCCTCGCCTCCTTCTCCTCACCTTGTGGGAAGACATCAGGCCTTACACCAGTTAGCATTGACATGCAACAGGCTGCTAACAGCTGAGTTCACATGTAAACAATGCAGCCATGGTTACATGTAGGATCTCCAGACAAACACAGGAGAAAAAGTAGTAAAAATATCACTGAAGCCACAAAAAGTTTGGTGTCCATGACCAACAAATGAGACATACAAAGTAATAATCCACTCCAAATACAAAGATTACGAAAAAGAGACAAAATTACAAGAAGAATAACTTAAAAAAAATCTGTTGGTGTGTTTGTTGGTTTGTTTAATTTTATGTTTTTTGGGTTTTTTTACTTTTGCTCTGAGTTTAAAATTGACAGTATGTGTTGAACTTTTAACTTTTTGCGTAGCTTATTTGGCTCTACCGTTGCACTTGATGTGTGGCCTTATATGCCTAAATAGCATTCATGGGTGCAATCACTATTTGGATGCCAGTTGTATTGAATACCCCCACAAATGAAGGGAAAAAAGTCTCTGAATTACACACGGGCTTAAATAAAATCCAAGCTGAAACCTGTAAACCAAACCACGTCATTTATGATGAGTCAATTTCATATTTTAATGGAGCAGCAAAACACAGAGTCTGGAGACAGACAAACACTGCCTGAGATGATGACAGAGCTCTCATCAGCAACTCACTACCATCAGTTATCATCTGATTCATCCACTCTGGTATGTGTGTGCATGTGTGTGTGTGCGTGCGAGAGGGAGTCAGAGAGACCGTGTGGAAGTGTCAGTCTGGTTGCATCAGCCTCCTGAAACTGCAAAAATCTCAATCAAATGGCATGTAGGCGATTATGAGCACAAAGACAACAAAGCATGAGTGTAAAAATAAACCTAAAGGGAAACACCTCAACCTGTGGGTGTGTACGATTACACTACATCACACACTGACACAATTACAGATGGAAATCCTGTGGTTTCTTGAGTTCTTTGGCCACCACTGAAACTGGTCTGACCCTGATTAGCAGGAATGGCACCCTTGGGCGTTGCTCTCACTACAGATTAGTTTAAAGCCTGCAGCTCTAACTAGTGAGGAGACATACTCACAAACAGGCGGAGAGCATGCTCAAGTGTCAAAGTGTTTGCATCAATTTAAAGGCGTGCAGGGAGTTCAGATGCTTCTCTTTGTGAGTCATTGCGTCTGAATCTGTGGTTTTGTTTGCTAATGAGTTTGGGTGTGATGGAGGATTTTTGAAGCTATCTTTGTAACGCTGTCAGGGTGGAGAGGGCACAATAGGGTGAGGTCTACGATGGTATTATAATGGATTTACATCTATTTGTGTCTTATTAACACAAGCAATCAGTGCTAAAATTACATGAAGGCAGTTACATCCACATGACATTAAGCAAACAATCGCACCTTCCTCCTCTGCCACTCAAACAAGTCCCAGCCATAGCTGATGAAGAGTGCGATGGGCTATGAGTTATTACAGAGAGCAGGTGGACAAACTTGAAGACAAGACGTGAAGACAAACAGGAAGATAAGGAGACTGCCAAGACTTTCAGGCGCTGAAAGAGAGAAAGACGCCTGAGATCACCACTGCGTGTGAACAACATAGAAGCCAGACATATGGGACTGTTTGCGCTCAAACAGACATGGGAAGAAAAAAGCATGGGTCAGCCTCTTAAGTCCTAAATGCTACACCCAGAAAACCATTCTCCAGCCGCATATAAACACTCATACCCATCTTTGTAAAATCCTCAAAGAACTTATGGTACAAAATTCAATCTGTGGTTGCAGCACACACGCACTCAAATACCTAGCTGGCATACCCTAAGTCATATGACTTAAGCGCCAATTCACCCAAGGGGATCGGCTTTCCGCCACAAATGAGAGGAGCAGATGCTAAAGAAAGAGACACCCAGGCATCAAATTGCATACAGTGTCGCACACATACAAAAATATGCATGCATAATCACACGAAGATACACAGGAAGATATATTTGCTGCAGCAATACATCCGTACCGCCATGATACACAAAAGCACACGTACGCACACACACACACACGCAAACAGGAACATAAATAGAGAGGAGCTTCAGCCAAGCAACCAAGCTGTGCCTCTTAGTGTGTGTGGCATAACATGCTGTCTTTCTCTGAGCACACATGAAGACACACTCACTCACACATAATTAGAAAAGAAAAGGACAAAAAAGGACAGATTTGTTGTAATTAAACAGAAAAATGGTTCACTTATTGTTTGTGTTTTATAAGAGTCAATGGTTGAAAAAGTGCGCTTTTATGTGGATGGAGAATTTCTGTCCCAAAATATTTGAGCCCTCCCTGTCCTTTTTTTTCCATTATCAGCAACAGACACTTCTTTGAGGAAATATCTTGCTGGAATGTCAAACCTGACCCTGACCCCGTCCTATCTCATGTCTGCCGTGATCAGTCATTCTGAAGTCACACAGTGCAGAATATGTGACAAGGCAGAGTTTCCCACAGGTGACGGTGTCAAAGTGACAGAGAGGGACGCCAAACATAAGCAACATGAAGTGACGCATGTTACAGGCTGGAAACAACCATAAAGGCTTCAGTCTTTGAGGATTCAAGAAGGATGCTGACACAAACAAACTGTTGATTCTGTTTATTTATGCCCATGTAAATGCATCATCTACTCTAGAAAAAAAAAACAGAATTCTTGCAGCTTTCAAACCTTTGCCCCAGATCTCTTTCCCCACTTTCTGTCAGCAGTGAGATTGTGTAACACACCTCCCTATCAGCGCAGCCATCCTGTGTCTCTGGACCTTACAGCCTGTCAGGGTCTGGCCTCAGACCAGCTCAGAGCTGTCTGAGCGGACCGGACAAAAACAGCCTCCTCAAAATGAACTGACTCTCTTATCTCTTCTCGCCCTCCTCCGGCCCTGCTCTGCTCCGGCCCTGCTCTGCTCCGGCCTGCGCTGTCCTCGCCAGCAACACAACACCTCCTTATCCATGTCTGTCAACACGTGCACAGAGACACACACCGCTCATTCCCTCACACATGAGCTGTCTGTGACTGTAGAGTGTGTTCAACCACGTACAGGAGATAATGTGACGTAGACAAGCAACATATAGAAAGTGCTGCCTAAAAAGTGCTTCAACTGCAACTTTATGAATTAATTTTAGATTTATGTGTGTGTTTAGTGACTCAGACGTGTGTTAGAATTTGTTTGCTCACTTTAATTCAGCTGCAGAGGCTCACTCTCACACTCAAAACGGAGAGTGTGTGTGGGTTAGTGTCACAGTACAGTGGATTACCACATGAGAGGAACTTGAAACAGATGTTTAAAGGAGTTTTGAATGTGGTTGAAGTTCTGGGTTTCACTTAGGGAAGTTGACCCCTTTTTTGTTCTTAAGCTCTGAGTGTGACAGTGAAAGGGTTAACTGTTTCTATTTACATTTCTTCTTTCCAAATCTTTCTTATTTTTTTCCTTTGAAGCTTAAAAGAGGAAGCAGGAAAAAATGTGAGGTGAAAGAGGGTTCAAGCAATGTGTTTTGGCCCTCTGATTTATCATGTTTACAGTCAAATGCAATCTAGCGCCTGACATCCGCTCTCTCTCCCTCTGCCTGCCTGCTCTGCTCTAATTTGCCCTCAGCCAACAACCCCTTCGTGTCCCTCTTCCTCAGGATCCACACTTCTTTTTACTCCTCTCTTTGCTCTTTAATTTCTCAGTTTTTCACCTTCAAACAATTAATTTTCCTCTTAAATGTTTTTGAATCTTCTTTTTGACCTCCCCCTTGCTGACTAGCTCTATATACACATTCATTGCTCACTGACACCCTGTTTAAAAACAACCAAAGAGGCAGCCAATAAGAGAGAAACAAACTGTTCGGTTGCCATCCCAGCACAACCCCCCCATACACTGTCTCTTTTTCCGAAACTTACTTAAGAGGACAAACATCATGTGGTGCTGGTAAGAGAAGAAGACTGTTGTACGCTGACTGTGAGTCTCTGTTTGTATTTTTCTGTTCTATGTGTGAACGCCTGTGCTGCCGTGCAAAGATGTGTGTCATTGTGTGCATGCATGCATTCTCTATGAGGAACACCTATCCACTTTAATAACTGTAACTCTCCAGTCTTGCATACATACACTACATGCATGCACATACAAACAATGAGTCTCGATACAGTTAAAGAGGGGCGTGGTCTCCAGCCAGACTGTTTTGTGTGTGTGTTTCTGTGCGTCTGCATGTGTGTGCATGTGACCAACATTGTGTGTGCGATGTGCCCCAACCCACACAAAGACACAGCTTCTTATATGACTCCCAGCTGTGTGTGGACTTGGCCCGCTAGACGGCCATCCAGCAGCCAGGAATGTTTGGTGTGCAACTCTACTGGAAAGCCCCAGTTACCCACACACACACACACACATAAACATACACTCACACACACACACACACTCGCAGCCAACTCTGGATTCAACCTACTCAGACGGAGGGACGGGCCTCACCCCAAAGGAAGAATGGTTCAAATTCCACAGTTGATAGAAAAACATAGAGGAGTGGGACTGAGCGGAGGAACTGATGTCAGCTCCATCAGCCCCCACCCCCCTACCCTCCACCACACACACATACACACACACACACACACACACACACACACACACACACACACACACACACACACACACACACACACACACACACACACACACACACACCATCTGTTCACCCTCCTTAGTGAAGGAAAAAAATGAAGAGACAGGAACAAAAAAATGGAAAATATTTCACTCTGGGCATTCTTGTTGGGCTAATTTGTGGATGGTGTTTTTTTTAATCCGTCTTCCATGCCTCTGCCTTTGAGTGTTTCTTACATATACATTAAGTACAGCGGCCGCAGACACCCTGTGACTCAACTCTACAGCTATGTCCTGAAGCTGGACTCTCTCATCCAGGCTGCAGGTGGTGGAGATATCTGAGTCTGTGTTTAAATAGGCCAAGTAAACTAGACTTTGCAAAGCACACTCTGGCAAACTGATTGATTATCGCCAAGGGAAACCTGATTAAAGGGGTTAGAAGCAGAATTGGGCAAAATACTGTTGCAGATTTTTTAATGTTCCCTGTTGCATATTTATTATGAGGGAAAGTTGCTTCATTCTTTCATTCTGGATTTGCCACTATGTTATTTATTGTAACAAGTAAAATAAACTTTAAAAAAAAAAATCATATTCTTTTTGGTTTTGGGTGCTACCCTTGGATTTTCCACAATTAAACAGATATGTTCCTTAAAATCTCCACATTTTATAAGAGCCTATAAGAGAAAACATTTTTAAAAACATGAAACTGCTCCTTTAATGCACTTCGGTGTTTTAATTATCCATAGTCTCAGATCTTCTAATGAGGTAGAGTGACACACCCACTCCGAGTCTTTAAAATGTATCTGTGGGGAGATAAGTTAGGACGAGACAGAAGAAGTTTTACGGTTCCAAAAAGGTTTTGCAGACGTGAGAAAACTGACATCTGAAGAGGAGTTGGTGAAGATGCCGCACAAGTTTATTTCCTTGAAAAGCTCCACTTACTGTAACCGGAACTTAGAAACCAGAGCGTTCAAGTTCAGCGTCAGTCTTGTCTGTAAGTCCAAAACTGAGCACAACACAAACTAAGTGAACCGTTATGCAACCCCTCGCCTGTCTAACCACATGTGGTCTGCTTTGTAGCGCGTGCTGTGGCGAGAAAACAGTTCATATCAGGAGTAAAACACAGAGTTAAGTGCGAAAATGCTCCTACCTTTAAGACATTCACCTCTGGAATCAGCTTAGGTCTCTCTCTCGGCTCGACGTCCACTTTCAGTTCACACCTCTCTCCCTCTCCCTCCTCTTTCTCTCTTTCTCTCTTTCTCTCTCTCTCTGTCGACTGCTTTTCCTCTCTTCAGTTTATTCTGGGCAGCCGCGCTCGTCTCCTGCTTCTCCCCATTAAACTGCAAGGCACAAACACATGCGATCACTTCAGAGCATTCCTCTGGTGTGGATAACAACATCTTAATCACAACTCACATTTTTTTTTAAACACACGCTCTGTTTCAGTCTGGGCTCAAACGATCTCAAATTATCGGCTTGGTTTCTAAACACGCGTGTTTGGTGAAGAAGTGACAGAAGAAAAACAATCCCGACTGTTGTAGCCGAGAGACGCCGGGAGGAATGTAATTACATGAAGACTGCTGCATATTGCAAAACCTGCAGACATGCTGTTGTTTGCAGCTATTGTGCTCTGCGATCTGTCTGGGCTGTAGTCCGCCTTGTGGTCCTGATGCGAGTTTTCTCCACACGTCCCTTTGTTGTTTCTGTCACACCTACAAGGAGGGAGCACATGGAGGAGGGGATCTTTGCCTCCACTTTCTTTTGTCTGTCTGTGTTTTTACACAGCGTCCCGACATGGCTGGATTAGTCTGTTTTTTTTCTTTCTTGAATAACGATTTACTGTACATCACAGATGCACGGGAGATTACTCCCCAAATTTTGATCAGCTCGTCCCCATCACATCTGTCACATCTCATCTTATATCATCTCTAATCATCTCTATTTGACCTCATAAGTACATCCCCGTGATCAAAAATATAGCTTTGATCCAAAATAAAGGTCAAGCTTTTTCTCTTTTTTTTAAATCCTGGTCCCCCCTGTCTCACCAAATGTGTCGCCAGAAGTTTAGTCCACGCTGGGGAGTGGGCTGCCGCCGCTGTTTCTCTCCCTCTCTTTCTCTCCTCGCCTCCCCTCTCCCTCTCCCTCTCTCGTTGTCTCTCACATGCGGTGGTAGAGCCCAGATATGCCTGACTGTAGACCAGCCTTCACCCACAGCGCGCCAGCGTCTGTCCGCGAGCGCAGTGACGTCACAGCAGCAGTGCCACACCCATCCATTCATAAAGTGGAGCGAGTGCCAGCCCACGGACCGGACAGGAGGAGACCGGGAAATATCCCTCATAATCCCATAGGAGCCTTTTAAATGGCTGAGTATCACCGAGGGACTCAAACAATTTTTATTATACGTCCCGAATATATTTTCCCATTCTCTCCTCTTTAAATAACAAACTTATGATCTTTATTTTTAATAAGATTATGCTGCAAGCATGTGGGAAACAATTTATCAGTATCACTGACAACGTACAAGCATAAACTGCAGACACTAATAGAACAATGGTCACAAAATTCAACAACTGTACTTTGTAAACTCATGAGGATTTGGCAACCTATGTGAAAATTTCATCTCCAAATGTGTGGCTAAACAATCAGTTTCTATGAAATATTTAGATATAAGTAACATTTTATAAGAGAAAAGGCTCTGATTCAGTTAAGTTTAATTCTCCCATCATGGTCTATGAAACATCTTTTTGTTGTATAGGTGCTGATTGAACAAGGAAAGGAATTAAAAGCAACCCCCCTCAGCTTTTTGTTAGTTTATTTGACCTTTATCGTTTTATTTCATTTTATTCATCAATTTTTTTTTTAATGAATGGGGCAAAAAAAAGACTTAATTGATAAATAAATTGCAAAAAATGTCACATATACTCATCAAAAGTAACCATCAGTTGCCCATCTCCATTTCTTTCCCTCTACTCTTTAAACTCACTTCTCATCCTGTTTCTGCCTTCCAAGTCATCTGTCGAACACTTCTCCAGAGATTTTTCTCTGTTATTTTACTATCTTGCGCCGGTGTATGATAAAGGGTGAGAGCTACGAAAAAAGGTTGTTAGGCTTGATTTCTAAGGCATAATATAAAGCAGTGTTTCCCCAACTTTTTACACATATGAAGCAAGAAGTCCACATGATAAGCCTGATGGTGTACTGGTTCTTGCTGCACATCTATCCCTATCCCTTTGTCTGACTTAGGTTACATGGTGGACATTTGGGGTTAGATACACAGGGTACATATTTAATCAGTCAACCAATGAGGATGCAATGGCTTAGTTTCTTCGTCCTTGCTCAGGAGCCTGAAGGGAGCCCGTGATTTGGTTTCACCCTGTATTTTCTTAGAGCCAGTCCTCCCTGATCAGTCAGTCACACTGCTGAATCATCACGTCCACCTGCTCAACCTGCCTGTTTCTGCATAGCATTACACCATACACATAAGCATTTAGTTCAAAGCATTCATGCACCTTTGTTTTTTAAACAACAAAGGCTGTTTTTACCCACCCAGTTTATTTTGAAACTATTTGGGTGGATGTTTAAGCTTGCAAAAACACTATTGTGTAGTACAGTCGGTAACCACCCAGGGTGGATGCTCCGTATAGTCTTTGTTGAGCTTTTGCTGGTCAGTCTTCTGGTATGTGTGCGCCCTGTCAGTTATGAAACATAGACCTCTAATGTTGAAATAGAGTTTTTATAGATAGAGGAACATTGAAAGAGGATTTCTTGTTTTCTTGTTTCTTGTTATCCTTTGGAGAAAGTTTCTTTTCAGTCTAGGTCTCCTGAACAGCCAAAATTAAGTTTTCCTCATCCCTTAATTTTTTTTCTTTATCCATTTAAAAGAAACTTGGGTAGCTTGGGTTTAAACTTTTTCCTTAACAGCAGCATCAGAGTTTCTGTTGGGGAAAAAAGATAACTGTTTTTTTGTGTTTGCACTTCGAACTTGGCTGAAGCATAAATGTCAGAAAACAGAAGGGCCGTGAGAGGTCCCTTCCCTCTCACGGATTCTCTCAGACTCCTGCTCAGCCAAGCATCTGAAGCAGCCATTGTCCTGTGAAGGGAACCAAGCGACCTGCCCAGACTTGCTCCTACCTCAGCGTGTTTGCAAGTCCTAGGCAACCAAACTGAGACTGTGGCCAGCAGGCACAGGACTCATCACACACACAATCACACCACACTGATGGGATGGACTGTCTTTGTAAACGCTAAGAAAAGAGCCTCATTTCTACTCTCTATAATATTATCTGAGTCCCGCTGACTCTGATAGGAGGTCACATGACAGTTTTTTTTAGGCTCATTGTCTCATTTGCTCTTTATGTTGCATACAGGTGAACTGAACCTTTGTCTCAAAGTGTCTGACACAGCACTTTTCCATTTCCAGGAGCTTCTGCTTTAGCACGTTTGATGCTGCAATGTGGTTACAATGGGGGCATAGCGGGGTTGTCCACATGATTGACCTCTCCCGGTGGGTCCGTTTCTTTCCTGAGGGGGTAAACTGCTGATCTCATGTGTGTGAAAGGCCTGCGTTAGCTAAATTTCAACAAACAAAAACAGCTAACAGTGCTTACCACACTCATAAACAAATAATACAAAACCCTCACACTTACACACAGCTACACAAAGCTGTGATCTTTGTCCCACTCGGATCGATTTCACTCAGCAACTCTGCACCTCCGCTGTGGCATGTCAGGAGCTACAATGGCCTTTGACACCAGCCACCCAGTGACCACAATGACATCTCACTTTGGACCCTGAGCGGCCACAATAGGCGTCTCTTTGCCTCTGAGTGTCAGTTATTCTTCTGCCTGATCTCCCCGACAAAGCAGTGTTACAGAAGTACCAATCGAGCTTGAACAATCGCTCACAAAGGAGGCACTGACTTGGTGTTTCCAGCCCTCCTGCCAACTGAAACACATCCAGGGCAGTGTGCTGTGAAGGTAAACTGGCCTCATGCAGGAGGGCTCAGTGTGTCATTGTTATTGATTTGTTAACAATCATCTAATGAGATTTTCCACCTGAAATGAGTGTCATTGTCAAACTCAGGTTTGTTATTTTAACAGATTTAAGGATGTTTCATACACAAGTTATACGTCTTACTGCCACAAAATGAATCTGGCTTCTGTGCACTATATTGTCGTTTCACCTTACTTTATAAGGGACCCCCAGTTGTCAGCCAAGATTGTTTTATGAGCATGTAAGATTATAAAGGTTAAGGACTAAATCTTTTTGTGAGGTAATTTTTATGTGTCTAAGAAAATTAGTTTTTCTTCAATCTAAATTTTTTACATTCTACTGTCATTGCTCAGAGTCCTTCTAAAGCAGGAGTGGCCAACCTGTGGCTCACGAGCCGCATGTGGCTCTTTGCTTTCCGGTGTGTGGCTCTTCGATCCGTTCATAAAAATATATATAAATATACTGTTATTGGTAGGGGTGTGCAGATCAGTCTATAATATTGATATATTGGTGCCAATGTTGGGATCAGTTTTAGTCAATAGTTGGCTGATGAGATTGATACTTAAGTTTCAGTTTCTCTTCTCTACATGAGCTCCTATCAAACGCTCATAGATAGAAAGATAGATAGATAGATAGATAGATAGATAGATAGATAGATAGATAGATAGATAGATAGATAGATAGATAGATAGATAGATAGATAGATGAAAATTTGTCCCTTCAACAGTAAAAACAGAATTTTTTCTTTGACACAGCTCCAAGTACATATTTAAACACGCTTAAAAACACACTAAATCTGTGGCTGTGCCACTGGGGTGTGAATGGGATGAGTAAATATTAAAGGCTACTTCACATAACGTAACTTTGAGTGGTCTAGAGAAAGTGATATGTAAACATTATATTCAGCCTTTATCTAAATAGATATATTGGCGGTAAAATAAAGATAAAAGAGATATTTGCTGGTGATTAACACTATTACCTTACACAACCTTTTGAAGCTTATCACCTGTCACTGCTGCCAGATCAAACCAAGCTTGGAGTCAGGTAAGGCAATCAGCATCACACTGCCAAAATAATAACTAACTAGAAGGCAAAATAATGATAAAAGTGGTCCAGTTTTCGCCCTCGTTTTCAGACTTTCCATGTGTGTCTAACCTCTCAAAACGCATTTACATTGTTAATCTTGTTGTAACACATCATAGGCCATGTCACAGGGAGAAATTTGGGGTTTTGTGTCTTGCCAAAGGACACTTTGGCAAATGACAGCAAGGGTGGATCAAAATCATAAACCCTCAAGTTAAAAGACAAAAGCTCTTACCACTGAGTCACAGCTGCCAGCGGAGTCTTCAGGCAAGGGACGGTAAAAACTAAAACATTCAGATTCTGTGGAACACAGCATTTCCCATTATTCAGGAAGTATGACTGTGAGTCAGAGGATGTTTAACCCTCCCTCATCCCAGGATTCTACTAAAACCAGAAATTATGGGTCACTGGAGGCCCATAGTACATATTACTCAAAGAAAGTCCCTGATAATCCAGAAAGTGGCACTTTCCAAAGAAAACCCTCCTCTGAAACTCTGAAATATCATTGTTGCAAGCTGACAGTGCATTTTGGGTCACATGTGTATCATGCTGTGTCTTATTATGCTTAATGTTGCTACAGAACCACATTAAAAAACATTGAATCACCAGAAGTACTACAACTCTCAAAGAACTTCAAATGGAGCATGGTATAATTATATATATAAATCCCATACAAACTTTGCACTGTATAGGTGCAGGATGGTGGTGAGTGCAAATAGCTGATGGTATATAAAGAAGACACAGTGTGCATTTAACAGACATGACTTGAGTATGTGGTGAATAATGTGGCAGGAGTTTGCTCATGTGAACTTGAACCAAGAACTGATTAGCCTCAAACCAATTCAGCTGACCTCACATGACCCTGAACATGTGTTGTCTTTGTGTGCTCACTTGTGTAATCAGCACATGTCTGAGGACGAGGATTGAGAGACCAGGTGTCCCTCTTTCAGTGTGGGCAGAGATCAGAGAGGGGATGACATAACCCCCATCACTTCAGCCTTTTGTTTCCCTCAGCATCCATCGTCCTCCATCAGGTGGAGTCACCATCCAGTCCAGGGTCAGCCCACTCCCACTTTCAGTCTGCGTCCCTCTCTGGTGTCGCTCAGCAGGTGCTATGAATAGATATTGGCGTATGCTCGGCTGTCAGCTGGGTAATGGCACTCGTGGCTCATGTCAGCGCGGCTGCAGCGTAACACTCCCAACCAGCGTCACACACGCAGGTCGCCATGGAAACAGGGATGAGCACAGCTACCTCTGCCCTGGCATCCAATGGTTGTATTTGTCCCTATTTTTCTTTCCTCGTGCTACCTATCCTCGTCATGATTTCTCTTTCCTTTTTCTCTCTATCAACAGAAAAAAGAAGTTTCAGACAGCTTCATACTGATAAACTGTTAACTGTGAAGGTAATATACTCTTTATCAGTTATTTATTTATTAATGCAAGATCTAACCATGCAAGTGTAATCTGTGATCTACTTTTTTACAGGTGAGGAGGTGGCTTGAACTTCTTTGTACAACTGTAAAACTGAGATGTCTCTGTGATTTTCCCCAAAAGACAAACTTTCCTCTCCATCTCTCTCCCTCTGTCTACACAGGCATGTGGTGTGGGAGTGACCAGCCTTAATGGACAAATGTGTGGGTCAGTGCATTTCTCGTGGAGATCTGACAGTTTTCTCAGGAGAAAAGTGTTTGTACTTCTGCTCCATTTACTGCGTTGTGTTTGATCAAGTATCATTTACTGACTCCTGTCAGGGAGGCCAGTGGCCAGATGGAAAAGAGGACAGGTACCAAGTTAACAAATCAGATTTAAAGGACAGGGGTTACTCAGCAACCCTCAAGAGGGACACTGATCCTCAGAGTTTGGCTGGTCGTCTGGTTCTCCATCTTCTTGTTCTCCACTTATTGGCATGTCTTCTTTCTATATAGCTCGTTTTAGGTCAGGATTTAACATTCACAAGCACTACTAAGTACAGGTTTTTTCATTAAATGTCACATTTTGTGGGCTGGGAGGAAAGCCAAAGACCCACACATTTCACTAAAAGACTTAATAAAGTGATTTTTGCGTAACAGACAGGTCACTTTTCTTGTCAGGCAATTTGTGCTGTGTATAGAAGCTGTGAGCCTTGTTGCCCAAAAGTATGCCTTTCAAAAAAATAAAAGATTGAATACAACTGAGCCAGTCGTCTTAAATTAAACCTACTGTGTGAACTTGCCAATAAGTTATTCTCTGAAAGCATTTGGGTGTATGTGTGGGTATATTTGGCACACTTTTATTGTGTCTATTTGTGTATTTGCAGTGCACACTCATTAATGTTGAGCGACCGAACAGCTGGAGAATGTGTTCTGTAAAGAGGTCAGTAGGGCATCGCTGCAAATCATCTTTTCTGATGTGAACAGGAGCCATTTTCAGTTCAAAGTCCCTAATGTTAAATGTGTTCTTGTGTAAATGGAGACTTTCAGTGGTAAAAGTTAGAGTAAGAATGGTAGAGCAATACAGTTGTGTGTTTTAATCGTAGTGTAAAATGGGTAAAATGGTTTATCATGCCTTGGTGCAGTTGCTCTAACAACCATGAATGGATAGCATTTTAATAAATGTTTCCCTGGCCCCAAGGATAAAAAGTCTCGCTCTCTCTATGAATGAATTTGACATTTGAAACAGATATGCTCTGTTGCACTAAAATGTCTCGTCCTCGCACTGTACTTTCTCAGACTGAGCCTTGCTTGTAACCCCTCTGAACAAATGCTGCCTTCATCAATGAGAAACTTCCCTCCATTGCCGTAGATGCACATACACTCACAACTCAGCCACATGCACACAGAGCTGAACTGAAGAGCCTCTGTCTGCACACAGCAGGTGCTGAGGGGAACTAGGCTCTCTGTGGTCCTACTGTTCAGAACATATTAAAAAAAACAGCCAGTTTACTTTCACTTTTTTACCTCCTAAAGAAATTTTTTGTGGCTGCTGAGTAGAGTGAGTCTTTCAACTGCAGAAACTACAACTTTAAAACCTCTGTATGATGCCTCTGCTGTATAAGTTTACCTGGTCTTTCACCATGACTGCCTTAAGGGAACATTGCATCTGACAAAAGAAGTTAAACCCTGTTTTTCTCTTTATGATACACTCACACACAGCCCCATTTCTGATGTTTGTGCTTGACAAATGAAGACCTTAAAAATCAATATCAATCAATGTTAAATTATAAGGCAGTTTTAAAAAAGGAAGGGTCAAAAGCAGTAGTAACACTCTTTTTTTTGTTTGTTTGTTTGTTTGTTTCTGTTTTTTCGAGTGGTGTTGATGTCGTTGTTGATAAAATTTAGAAAGAATTCGGCATTTCATTGAATACCTAAATCAGTTTATTTAAATAAATTCTTAAGAAAAAGAGTCACAATTTGACAAAACACTGACTGTATCTGGAAGAATGTCTAGAACATTATCATCATTTTATTGATGCCATCTGCACAAACAGCCTCATACACACAAAGGAATAAACACAAATACACACTAACACACACCCCAGCGTCAGCACATCAATGCCACACAGTTCAAACAGTGCACACTGCTAGGCAACCATGCCATCCCTGTGCAGATGGCAAGGTCTGATCATGTTTATTCTACTCTTATCTAATGCACTTAAGTCCCTGTGCCTCCCTATGGCTTCTATATGATGTTGGGGATGTGGAGAGGGTGTGGAGAGGTCAGAAGAGGCCTTCTGAAAGCCGGACTGTACTTAAACGGCCTGTTTGCTTAACCCAATGTTCACTTTGTGTACATTAACAAGACCTGTATCCACAAAGCCCTATTCCCCTATGAGGGCTGTCGCAGTCCTGTGATCACAATGGTGGTGCCACATAAGGTCAACAAGTATGTTTAAGGGCTATAAATGAGACGTGCCTTTATAAAATACACATTTATGGAAAACGGATATGTTTTTATGGCCTGATTTTAAATGATATAGTTTTGATGTGTCTTTTTGGATCAGGATACATTCAGGGGGTATGTGAAATTTTAAGCCAGGCTCCTGGGTTTAAAAAGCAGAGTTAGGATATTAAGCTCATGTTCTTTCTGATGGCTGCCTTCCTGCAGCCATCAGAAAAGAGGTTCTGATATACTGTCTGCTTTTGCCAGCTTTAAAAATAACCCCACAGTAGGTTTGAATGTAGCTGACTGCTATCTTTTTAAAAAAAATGTATTCGACAATAAAGCAAGGTGTGATTCTGGGTGTGCCTATGATTGAAATTTGTCAACCACGATAGAAACCTGGCCATACACATCCACCCATCTGCCAGTTATTGACACCTCTGGCTCCACCTCAGGGCTTTCAAAACCACAAATGACAGTAACAGTAACAGCATGGTGGCTGTTTTTACAAGTTACTGTGGTCCAAAGTAACTAAATTATGATGCAATGTCCTTTTTTGATCTTCTAAATTTTAGAATTTAAAATCTTTCAAAAAAAGACTTTTAGCTGGTCTTTCATTCAGAACAACACCCCTAGAGCTGACACTTTGTTAGTGGTTTCTTCCCTGTCCACAAAATTTTTAAAGGAAGAAGGTATGTATTGTAAGCTGAGACATTTTCTCCAGCAGGCCCACAGGAAGTGTGATCTGTCCTGACCTGACATGTGGCTGTGGCTTTCCATAATAGAGCCTAATATTGTACAGAAGCTGTGGCACACAGATGGGTGGGTTGGCACAGCTTAACTTTAATCTAGTTGTCATAAAAACAAATCTACCCAGCTAAATTGCCATCCACCTATTTTAGTCAGTGGTGCGTGTTGGCAGACGGGATGAACCACTTGGTTACCAGGCCACTTCAGTCTGTCCACATTCCCTTGATCATAATCATCATGATGGAATAACATTGATCTACACACCCTTTCTCTTTTCTACTTAACCTGTTCCACCTGCTGTCATGCCTGCCGTGTTTATGAATCCTTTACAGTGCACTAATAGGCCATATAAGTCATGAAATAATTGAGTTCATTTGACACGAATCAGTTTGTGTAATCACATTTAACTACTTCAAATGTTGTGGCATGATGCCAGTCCTGGTTATAAGTTTCTATAAGCTAAATCTGACAAAATGACAGGATCAGTCTTTTTTATTGTAAAATGAAAGCAAAAGTTAGGGGGGAAGAAAATTTGCTTGTTTGTTTTTTTCAAAAAATAATTCACTTTTCCAAACATAGCTGTACTCAGACGAGTAGTGTACTACAAGCTAATACTGCCCAAATTCAGAACACTGGACGATTAACCCGCAAGACAGGTTTAAATTAAAAAAGCTACTTGAATGACTGGTTTAAACTGGGAAAAAAAATCATGAATTTACTGGACACCACCTTACTACAACTAAAAACTAGAAAATCACTCAGAGAGCGCAGACCTCCATCAAGCATACTGTGATTGTCACACAAATCTTTAGTCCTACTTTAATGTTATACTCCCTTTTAGCAGACTGTCTACTACAATGTGGTGTTAGTTACAGGTTTGTACGATAATTTGTGACCTGGCAGTGTTGAAAATTATGATAAACCAGTACATATTTTATATCCCGGATCTTAGTATCCAGAATATTGTCAAGATACCTATCATACTTCAACAGCTGTCAGACATTATGGTGACCTTGTCTTGTATTGTTTTGCAAAGCAATCCGACCATTTAGCGTGGAGTTATATTCACATATGGTGAAAATAACCCTATCTCACAATGATAAAGAATTCTGTAAAAAGGTCCTGGATCAAGACGGTGATCCAGATCACCTCCAAAATGTGATCATTTCTTCCTTATCCCATTACAAAGATTTACTGAAAATTTCATCAAGATCTGTTTGTTAGTTTTTGAGGTATGTTGTTCACAGACAAACAAACAGACAGATAGACAAACTCTCCCAAAAACACAAGGTAATTACAGGAATATCTTCATGAGTATTCAGATATCACACGGTGACAATATACAATATCCAAATCAATCTGAAGGTTGGTGATACATGCATCTGATGTTTACCACTCATCTCTGCTCATTATTTGCCAAAAATCGGTCTCTGCATGCAAACTAAATCAGAAAATATCTCCCATGGAATAAGAGGACTTTATAGCTCAACAGCTTTTGGTGTTTTGAGATTACAGTGCCAATTTCAATAAACCATACAAAATCTCACTCACAAATGCTATTTCCAAATCAACTGGAATTTGACCCAGCTGTGATTTGCATCTCTGCATTTGTCTCCTTAATGTCATATTTTCCATATCTGTGCATCTGTCAGTCAGTAGAGGCAGCTTTTCTGGTCTGTCAATTTGTTATCCCCCCCTCCTTCTCCCTCAGTGTGTTTAAAATGGAAGATCTATTTATATAGCATGTCTGTGGGAGCCTGTTTCCTGGTTGCTTCGGTGGAGTGCTGGTGTGTCTGTGGAAGCAGGCTGGAGGGGCTTTAGGCTCTTCATCCCCCCTGGTGAGGCTCCATCCCTGCAGGGCTTAGCAGCAGACTCAGGCCACGGTGTGTCTGCCACAAGGTTGGGTGGGCATGGGATAAATTGCTCACCCTGCTGCAAAATAATGAGCTGACACACAAACAGATTGCTCTAAAACCGCGTCGAATGTCCACAAACATAAAAACAGTCTCCGTAAAACACACATACAATTAAAAAAGGTTATAACTGATGGATGAACCTGAACTGTGGCGTGACATCTGACAAGCCGGGCTTGGTTGATACTGGAGAAGAGTTTTGTATGTGCCCTGAACAAACTTGTTTGTTGTGACCTTTAATACTCAAGAGTGTGACACGTGCCCTTATCGTTGGACAGCTGATTCAAAGGTGTTGCCTTCTTATTTACAGTATGGTCAGTGTTTTTCATTTTACTATTTTTTCAGAGGACTTTTCAGTGAGGCTCTAAAGAATTTTCTGCCACATCACTCTTATTAAAAAAAGATTTTTAAGTATCTACAAGCAGATATGATAGGGAACATACTAGTAAATTTTGATGTCTCATGATCGCTGCAGACCATGGATCTGTCTGGAAGTGTCTGAGCTCTCTTGTTTAGTAGGTTCCTCTGGATCTTTGCTGTAGACAGCCTGGCCTGTGAACCTGTCAGACTCCAGCTGCTACAACTGTTGCAATCACCAATGTCATCATTGCTAAAACACCATTGTTAATACTGGACAGGCACAACTCCAGCTCCTATGATTGACACTTTTACTCCTAACCCTGTTGTTAACATAGAATGATTATAAATACTTCTTTGAGACCTAATATTGTCCTTTTTGCATTAACTGGAAGTTACTAGTACATCCTTCAATTTCTGCTCTGCATCTATGTTGTGATGACACTTTTCTCTCTGTCCCTCTCTTTTTGCCTCTCCATCTCCTCAACCCAAACAAGAGCAAGGGATCAATTTGTCACTATATAAATAAAGATTGATTTATTGATAAAAACCAGGACAAAAAATATCACTGATCTTTCATCTTCATTTTCAGGATGGGCTCTCATTTCCTCTACACTGTGTTACACCTAAAAACTGGTTATTGACATGTGTTGTGGCATTGCACAGCATGAGTGGCCCTGAGGTTATGTATGGGACTATGGCGTCACAAAGAACAATCGACTCAGTTAGCAAGGAATAAATGAGTGCTACTGTTTTTCTAAGAAATGTGATGAGATATTTGGGTTGTTTTTTTTTTTAACTCTCAGCAGTTTCTTAACAAGTTTGCATTGAAATGATCACACCTCCTCTGCCCCTTCAATCAGTTTCATTATCACTTTTAGCTAGTTATGAAGTTTGTTATGTAATCTCTGTGTCATTTGGAACCTGGTATTGACAGTTTACTCTTCCAGTGACCCTCTCCAGCCACGGTAGTTCACAACCCCTCCCCGACAGGCAGCAGAGAGGCATGACACAACATGAAATACTCAAAAGCATTGATTCTATGATAGCTGTGTGCGTGTTAATGTCACTGAGTGCTTGTTTATGCTTTACATTTGACCTGGTCATCAGCTTTGACATGACTGTCAGCTGGTACCTACCAAATATAAGTTACATAACCTGCCATGTGTGTGGGCTCACAACAGTCTTGTCAGATGATGTTATGTGACCAGTGTTGACTGCAAACCAGCAAAGAACTCTGGGATTTAATACACGCTTAGCTCCAGACTGGCTGAAAAACAGCACACAATTCCTCACTGACCTGATTCTTCTTATCTCATAGTGATAAGAGAAATGGAATTTCAGTGATACTTGGTTACCTGTTATGAACCATGAGAAACTACCGACCTGTGATAAGCTTACAGTTTATAGCAAAACACACCCCAAACCCTTTGTTAAGGGTCTTGCAAAATAAAATAAATCCATCTTTTCATTTAAAAAAGTCACAAATTCAAGTGTAGAAAAAAAATCAAGGATGCTTTAAACATTTAAGGCAGGAGACTGAAAACTTCTGTTAACTTCTCTCTGACTGTAAAAGAGGAAACATCAAATATGTAGAAATAAACATAAAACAATTTTCACAAGTTAGATTAAAAAGAGTTGGTGTTCAAGATGCACTGTCAGAATTGTTTTATGAAAATGTGTATGACCTCCTGGTGGATGTGCACTAGTGTGTCCTGAGGTCACATTATTATCAATTTACAGTCTCAATGTGGAATTTCTCGAATGACTTGTATGTGGTTCATAACCTTCTAGGCAACTCAATCCTGTCCTCTAGTGGACCACACTGTTACAAGTTAATGCTGTCAAAAATTAACACACAGCTCCATCTAGTGTTGCATTTCTGAAGTGCAAGTAACACCAAACAAACTTTACAGGAAAATCCTACATATAAATATGAAAGAATAATAGAATCACAGACACATACAACAATAGAATACTTTATTACCTTGCAATGCTACAACTGCATACAGCTGAACTTCTATAAAATATGGATAGAGATCTTTAAAATTGGTATTTTCTTATTTCTTATGTGATATAGACATGAATTCAAAAATACACACATGCAGGGTTTCAACCTGACCATGATCCAGCAGTTTTGACCCTGTTGACTCTCTCTTGACTACCATTACTTTCCACATAAACTCCAATACATCAAATTTACATTCATACACTTTGCCATGATAAGATTAAAGTCCTAAGTCTGTGTGTAGCGGATAATCTCACTCAGATCATAACCTGTCACTGCAAAAGCATAACCATCACCATCGCAGAACTTGGCCCCGCAGATTTGTGTGTCTGTGACACACTCGTTGTGCAAATGTGCAACCTAAAGAAAAAGAGACGGTTAGTCAGTCAAGTTAGATCAAATCTGAGGGTTATTGCAATATGGCTGTGCCTTAATTTTGCATGATGTAAAATAAAGTTTTGTATTCTGTTTGAGTACAGTTACCTCCACAGTGTTGGTTTCTGGGGTCAGTGTCAGGTGCCACACCCTGACCAAAGAGTCCTCAGCTGCAGAAAGGAGCTACAAGCACAAAAGCAGATGAAAGAGTTGGAAACAAAAACGATAAAATGTTGACAAAATATCAAAAAATCTTTGAGAACTTTTCTTATTTAAAACTCACCAGTCCTGAAAAAGGAGCAATGTCCAGGGAGTATATCCAGCGAGCGTGGGCATTGATTTCAGCATGCAGAATTCCTGTCACAGCCTCATAAATGCGAATCTGACCTGTACCGTAACCTGCCACCACTGTTCCTTTCCACAGCTTGACAGATGAGCAGGTCATACTGAGAGCAGGGGACAGGATGGAGGATCAGTGTCATTGTGGAAAAGACAAGATAATGGACCGTGAATTGGAGCAAGGAGGAGTAATAAAGAGGACACAAAGGGCAATGGAAAGGAACATCAAGTCGAGTACGTCAAAACGATGTATGAAAATTAAATAAAAAGAAGGAACTCAGACTATCAAAGGAGATTAAGGGGAGTGATGATTATTTATAGAAATGTTTTGCTGTCATTCAGCTGTTAAGCTTTGCAAGTCAAAGAGATGATACTTTTGTTCCACTTCTTACTCAAAGCCAGAGATTTTGTTGAGCAGCTGGAATTCCTCCCCAGACTTCCATACACACAGATTCCCTGCATCATCTGCACTAACCAGATCAGCTATGCACTCCTGAGTGGAGAGAGACAACAACACAGGAAAAGGGATTGTATTAGTTATATAATATTGTTTTCCTAGAATTATTACATGTCTGCTATTCATGGACAAAATTGGAGCTATTCTGTATCAACTCATGGACAGATCACCTGGCTGCCTGAGCACTCCGAGGCCAGATCAGTGATTGACTCCTTGTGTTCCTCCAGGACTTCAGACAAGGTGATGTTACTGCCTTTACTGGGTACGTCAAATACCAGGATTGAACCAGATGAAACACCTGGAGGAAGAGTACACTGCAGAGCCGTATTCTGTATTTTGAATTAATGTATTAACATATTGCTCAACTTACCCACACATATATAATTCTGCCACACGGCTGATATCCCTCGAGCAAACACTGCCTGAGCTGGGACACAAAAAAAGATATGTGAGTTTTCTAGATTTTGTTTAAAATTGAAGAATCTCTTACCCACAGAGCTGTTTTAAGTGCATCTACACATAAAAAATGACTATAATATAAAAATAGGCAAATAAATCCAAGAGTTTGACGATGCAGATAGACATTGTTCATGAGTGTACAATGTCCTTACCGTTTGTCATGGTACAGTTCAGATCAAATATTAAAGATGTAGAAGCCTAGATTTCTTTTATTGGATTATATTATCAAGCACTCCCACTTAAGTTTTAAATTATGTTTGTTTAACAAGGATGGATTGGCTGCCTTGACACATTTCCAGGAACACAAAAAACACCTGAGTTGCACGTCATTGTATAATGGCAAATAGCATTATATCTTACTGTACTGTGTAGCATATGGTTTCAACTTCAATATGATTCCTTTGATTTTGGATGCCTACATGTGCAGCAAATCCACATTTTGGTGTAAGATTTACCAGTAGGTGTTTCCGGAGTATCCAGTGCATGCCAGTACACCATGATGGAGCCATCTGATTCGTACATCTATAAGAATGAATTTACTTTTGAAGTCAAAAGGTTAACAAATTACACACTTTTTAGAACATTTTAAAGTATCAACAAAGGACTTGTGTCTAGAAACTAGAACCATAACATTATGTACTTGGAGTAACTTAAAGTGTAAACATAGCAGAACTGGCAATGGTTCTCCCAAATGTGATGTTGACCACCAACACATACCTGGATGCCTTTCTGAGAAGTCACCACCAGCAGGTCACGGGAGGGCAGAACACAAAATGCAGCCTGTAACAACCAAAACATGGGATTTCTTTCTTGTTTGATCCAGCTACACAAAATGAAGAATGCATAACATGGAGGGAAAAAAGTGTGTTATGATGCTTTAATACATTTCATTTACTTAACTTGACTAAACTGAACTGTGTACTTTTTCTTGTTGTTCAAGTTGTTGTTCTTGCTTATATCTAGTCATTCTTCATAATCTCTCTCTGTATTTTATGACAGCTACTTTCCACTAGTTTCCTGTATTCCCTGGTCATTTCTTGTGATTTGTATTTACAAACTGTAACACTTTTATATTTGATTCACTGTGTGTGTGTGTGTGTGTGTGTGTGTGTGTGTGTGTGTGTGTGTGTGTGTGTGTGTGTGTGTGTGTGTGTGTGTGTTCTCACACTGTAAGTTTTGTAACAACCTGCTGCATAGTCTCTAATTAACGACTCATAGGATAGAATGTATGGAATGTAAATGTAAATGGTGTATATAATTCTTGTTTTCCTTAAATAGTATTCTATCTTAATTCTGTAAGCACATTGTTGTATTTCCAGACCTTTGTAAGATGCTGATAAAAGAGAAAGATCCATGTCGTCAAAGAAACATATAAGCTAGTGTTTTAATTTCACTACATGGACCATTAATACTCAAATTGAGTGTTTGATCGTGGCCTCACCTGCATGATGAGCGATGTGCTTGTAGCAACGTTGGGCTCCTTGGACTGCAGTTGACGGTGGGAGTAGTTGAGACCGTCCCAGGAAGCGCTGACCATGTTTACCACGTTGGCATGGACCACCGTGAAATAGGTGAGGCGCCTCGGGGCGATGCGCTGCACGCTCAGGTTGTTGTAGAGCGACGAGGCGCTGTTTTTGATCTGGATGCTCTTCTCCTTGTGATACATCGTCTTATTTCTGCAACGGTGTCCCACACGACAGTTGTAGTCGATCTGATAGCAGTCTATAAATCAAAGGGAACCACTCACTAGTCCAAGAAGTTCAACAAGGTGTATAAATAACACATACCGTTATATGGCAGCAGTAAAGGTATGGATGGGTTAGCAGTCTTGAACAATTAGCAGAAAGCTAGGTCTGTTAGCAACACAATGCAGATAAGGATACCGTAACTGTTGTGTGACAGATTGAAATAAGTGGCTTAGCTTCCATTAGTGCTGTTTTTATCGACCATTACATAGAGTAAACGTTAACTAAGCACATTTGTAGCTCTTGCTAGCAATAGGATTACCTTAGCGTCCTCCGCAGCCATAGAGACAACGTCGTCTCTACGTATGACGTCACTCTGCGTACGCTGTTGCGCAGCAACCGAAGAGCCAAGAATACAAAGGCGACTATGAGGTAAGGCTTTTGAACACCTTTAAACAAATGTTATTCTAAACGGTAACTTGTCCTAGGTTGTGTTAGAGCAAAAGGTGACGTCTTATCATTTTAACAGTGGATGATTACTTTACATAACTGATAAAAAGTTGCACACACCTCGTAGATTTTAGTTGGCACACGGAGTTAACGGGTGTTTTTTAATTTTATTCTTGTAGCTTGTACAAGAATAAACATGAAGCTCACTGTATACTGGTAGAAATAGATATGAATATGCAAAGAAGAGTAATAATTTCAAAATCCAGTGCATCATAGTTTTACGGTAATGTATCCAAGAGACCCAACAGGGTCGATTTTAGTCATGTCCACTTGAGTGTGCTAGTGTTTACCACTGTGATACTTAGACAGAATTAACAACAACCAAGTGCTGATGCTTTTGTTGTTTTTTGTTTTGTTTTGTTTGTTTGTTTATTATTATTTCCAGCTACCTTTCGGTCTTCATAAGCTAAACCAGAATCTGAGCCAAAATGCCCCGCCCTGCATCCAAGACCCAAGCTGACAAGGCTGTGCGTAGGTCTTCTGTGCAAGTGGCCACCCCTCAAGCAGAGGATGTGGAAGATATTGTCCCAGGTTGGTTAACTAAAACCGGGTGGATAGATCTGTTGATCCAGGAAGATCCAGAAGACATAGTGGGGGAGATCATGGGGGAACTGCTGAGTAAGGTCATGGAAGGCTGTTTCAAGGTTTACATTAAACAACAGGTAAATGAAGAGGGCCTATTCCCTTATCATTCTATTCAGTTGAGAGTAACACATTCGACATGCATAATATGACACTTACCTTGTTTGCTGTCTTTGCTCTTAAGCTGGCACCTTTTTCTGCATTCTGGGCCAAGAGCTACCTCACACAGATTGTAGATCAGCAGCTTCTGTGCCTAGATAAAGGA
The DNA here is from genome assembly GCF_033239565.1 of Halichoeres trimaculatus. NCBI lineage: Eukaryota > Metazoa > Chordata > Actinopteri > Labriformes > Labridae > Halichoeres > Halichoeres trimaculatus. The sequence continues at coordinate 26,314,499 of NW_027437183.1, forward strand.
GAGGGACCAGAGGACACAGCTAAAACAGAAGACTTGGAGCCTTTGCCAACAATTTCAGATACCTGGGCACAAGGATGTGTGCCTGTTGTAAAGGCTACCACACAGAGACTTCACCCCAACTTGCAGAAGGTTCTCTTGAAAAATATAGCATTGCTTCAAACAGTGTATGTTTTCACCTGTTTCTGTTTTCATAAACACATCTGTTTTTTTTTCAGGAGACTGATCCTGGCCAAGTCCCAATACAAAAGGAGGCAAGCACCAACCGGAAACAACATGCAACAATAAAAATAAGCAGCTCCCCAAAGCAATACGAAGAGCAAACAGATCCTAGGAGGACTCTTCCTGAAGAGTGCTTGTCAACACCTCATCCACCAACAAAAATAATTAGGAGTAAAATGCAGACTCTAAATCTACCTCCAAAGCCTGTTCAAAGTAAATTACTGCCACCCCTGTCCTGCTCAGTAAAGATAGGGGATGTTGGGGTAGAGGATAAAAAAAGGACACACTTTGTTCCTAGCCATGTGGCTGGATCATTTTATCAACAAAAGGATCACAAAGCCATATCAAAGCTTGATCCCACCTGTTTGCCTCAACACAGCATCTTTCCTCAGTATGAGATTTTGGAAAACAATTCTACAGAATCTTTCTCAAAGAAACCCAGCACACGATCCAAACTTGAACCAAGAACTAACAAACCGCAAGGTGAGTGGACAGAACTCTCATCGAAGTTGCTGAGCAGCTCCAAGGACAAGTCAGCAAAATTTCAGAGAAGAAACGAGGCAGATATTTGGCTGAAGAAGATTTCATCCTCTGCACAAAGAAGGGATGGGTCAGCTTCCTCTATGCCTTTAAGACTAGATAAAATTGAGCTGGCCAAAGGTGTTTCAATCCTTAGTTCTCAAACAGCCGATATTAACTCTTTCAAATTGAACCCTCCTGCTCAGCTGAACAAGCTGCGGCCAATACAGCATGATGCAGCTCTTCCAAGGTTTTCAGTTGATCAGGCTACCGCAGGTCATTCACCTCAGGTCACTCCATTGGTTTCATTCAGAAACTGTGAGAACTGACTACAAACTGTTGCAGCTTTATTTGTAACAAAACTATGTGGAGCTAAGTTAATAAAGTAGAATTAGCCTAATAACGAAGTAATTGATACAGGGTCTGCTTTGGGCTTAGCTGTGAGAGGGAGCAGAAAATGTTACTTCAGTTTAATGTCATATGCTTGTGATTTGCAATGAAATGATGCGATACAAATTGTAGAAGTTTTTTTTAAAAAAGAGGTGTCCCGTAAAGCTGAGTACAAGTGAATTGCTCATATCCACCATTACTTCTTGATTTCCAGTCAATTTCTGTTTTCACGTCCAAGTGTTCACATTCAAATGGCCTAACATTTTTCCATGTTGTATATACAATCTATATAATATTAACCTGTCCTTGTGTAGTTTATTACACTTTCTAACTGTTGTGCCTTGTAATAAACTCTATTGCCATTTTTATATACCTAAACTAAAGTGGCACATTAAATATTATAATTGAGCTATATATCCAACATAATATTAGGTTTTTACCATTTTAGGAAACCCTAAAGAAAATTGAAGGATGTTATTTGAAATGTTTGTGATATGTAATGTTTTAAAGTTACCATACATTATTAGAAGTTTTAACTGTAGGCTTTTCTAGGAGTCCCTGGGTTTATCTTGTAGGTTCTTCTGGATCATTTATATCATTCTATCTGCATTTCTACATAAGTCTAGTACTGCCTGAGGTTAGCCTATTAAAGGAAGCTTTTCCTTGCCCTCGTGACTTGCAAAATGATGCAAAGTGCTGCGCTGTGTTGGGTCTCAGTTAATGATCCAACATTAGCCTATTAATTGAGTTATTGGTGTTTAAGATAGTTTGTGTAGGCCAAAATATAAACCAGGGTTTTGCAATAACCAGAGACACACTACATTATTTTTTTATGTAATTAAAAAAAAAAACACAAATTACGTTTTTGTCGATGAACATCCACTTAATCCAACTGAAAAATTCTCAACAATAGAAAAACTATTTTGAAGGTTGGTTTGAAGGTATCCAACGTCGTGTCTATTCCGTTAGATTTAAAATTTTGAGTCAAGTATTTCGGTAGAAAACACAGGATATGTCTGGAGCGTAAACTAATTGTTGATATACTTTCAGTTGTTGGATGCTTCACCTAAATTAAACTACAGCAACCACAATTCATCCAGGATTTGAGCGCTTGCACTTGCAACCTAACTTGCTTTAGAATGACGCGACGCACAACGACGAGTAATCCAATCAGCGTTCACTTCCGCTGCCTCTGGACCAATCAGGGAAATATTTTGTATAGTAGCATGTTATGTTGACCCTCTGCACATGTGAGAGGGCAATGCCGAGAAAACAGTGTTAGCCAAAAAAAATATATATATATATATATATATTGTCATTATCTTTATACTGTGAGGATACCAGACATGAAGAAGAAGCAGGTAGCGACCGAGGACACCTCAGAGGTAAGAGTAAAACTATATATTTAATTGTAACTGCTTGTTAGCAAATAAATAACCGGGGCAGAATTACACGTTTTTTTCTTGCAAGTTACAGGTGTTTTTATATCATTTTAATGTCACCCTGATTAATCTGATGTCTCAGTTGCAATTTAAACATGTTACACATTAACTCGATTATGCAATTGTTTCGACTAATGTAACTTTTGTCGTGATTTTTACAGATGGCACCTTCAGATGCCTCCAGTGAGGAGAGTGAAAATGAAGCTCCAGTCAAAGCCAAAAAGAGCAAACTTCGAGAGTCTGCAGAAGAGGAGTTGATCTATCATCCAGTGAAGCTGTCCCGTAGTGATCTGTATAGACCTCCTACAGCAGAGGAGCTCAACCAGCTGAAAGAAACCGAGAGCCTGTTCCACTGCAGCCTGCTGAAGATGCAGGTGAGATCTCTGACCTAATGAGAGATGTAAAAAGATTTTCCTTTAATGGAGTCTGCTTTGGACTTTTAACTGCTACAATGTCACCAATTTCAGATGGAAGAGCTGCTGAAAGAGGTCACTCTAAGTGAGCGTAGGAAAAAGCAAATCGATACCTTCATTCAGACGGTCACCATGCTGCTCCAGATTGTGCCAGAATCAGCAGAAGTTGAGGTGTGTAGTAATAAAACTGTGAGAAAGGTTTTCGGACCCACCACACAGGCTCTCATCCATCCATGCAGATCTAACAGAAACATCATTATTTCCATTCTCTATTTAATTTGTCTTTGGGTCTAGGTCAGTGACCTGTCATGGCTATCCGATGAAGTGAAGGTCCCTTTCCTCCTGGTGCCCAAAACGTCTAAGGGCAGGTTCCACATGGCACCCCCTGCCTCCATTGACCTGATTGGCAGCTACCCCCTTGGCACCTGCACCAAACCACGCATTGTGGTGGACCTGGCAGTCACAATCCCATCCGTAAGTAATATTTTACATTGTATTTATTTTCTAGACTCAGAATGACACTTGAAACATGTGCTGAATGCAGTCAGCAGTGTTAACTTCAGATAAGAAGAGATATGAGCGACTTCTCTCCTTCCATCTCTTGGCTTTTAGGAGATTCTCCACCCAAAGGACTTCATAAATCAGAGGTATCCCAGAAAAAGAGCTCTCTACCTGGCGGGTGTGGCTCAGCACCTTGCATCCTTTCCTGACATCGGATCCATGCATTATTCCTGTCTCCATGGGAATCGGCTCCGCCCTGTCCTGCTGCTGACCCCTTCAGGTAGAGTAAATGATATCTGACAGTTTGATTCGCAACAACAGTTCAAAGCGGGGTTGTTTATAAACTTTTTTTTTTGATCTTCGAAGGATTTATTTTTTTTTCATCTGTTGAGCTTAATAGTTTGTTTATTTACATCATTATGGCCTCTTTCAGGTAAAGACACATCCAGCTTCAGTGTACGTGTTCACGCCTGTCCACCTCCCGGATTCTTCAAGCCCAGCCGTTTCCATCCCCAGAGGAATAACATCCGGACAGAGTGGTACACAGGATTGCAAACCTCCATTACTGGTACTATTCATTTTTACATTTTTTTTAGTAATATTTCAAATAAAACATTATTGTTAGTGGGCTCTATTTAATCGTCTTGTTTGTAATCTTACAGATAACAGTGAACCTCCCACACCACATTACAACAGCTCTGTTCTGGGGGATTTGCTGCCCAGGGCTCACCTTCAGTTTCTTTCAGCTGTTAGCTCCCAGTGTTCAGCTTTTGCAGATGGAGTGGCTTTACTCAAAGTCTGGCTTCGTCAAAGAGAGCTTGACCAGGTGGGTATGAGGCTTGCAGTGCCTCCCTTATTTCCTTCTTTTTGAGTTCTGTTTATTTCTCAGTCTGCTAACATAATTTGTCTCATTTTTGCTCTGCATTTCTTTGTTTTTCAGGGTACTGGTGGTTTTAATGGCTTCCTGGCTTCAATGCTGTTGAGTTATCTGCTGATGACTCATAGAATAAGCAACACCATGACAGCCTATCAGCTGCTACGAAACAGCTTGAACTTCCTATGTGAGAAATTTTAAAATAGATGGAAAAAAAACAGTTGTTTTTTTTAATTAAGGATTCACTTTTTGCTTGACACTGGTTTTTAAATGACTAGTTACTCACACATTTTACTTTTGACTCTCAGCTTCTACAGACCTGACAGCAAATGGAATCAGCCTAGCAAAAGATCCTGACTCTACAGCTGTGAGTGACATTTTTAACAATAGACATGTGAATGTACTTCTTAATGAATCATCACGCAGTAGTCAAATCTGTCTTTTCTTTTTCCTGCAGCCCTCACTGTCAGAGTTCCACAATGCTTTCCAGGTGGTGTTTGTTGACCCATCTGGACATCTCAACATGTGTGCTGACATGACTGCTTGCACCTACAAACAGGTAGATAAAAAAAGTTAGGCATTTTTTCACTGCTAAGATTAAGCACTAGTATTTACAATTTTTGTATTTATTCCATAGCTGCAGCATGAGGCATCTGTGTCAATGCAGTTCTGGGACGACCCTACCGTGGATGGGTTCCACAGCCTCCTCATGACCCCTAAACCCATGATAAGGACAAGTGACCATGTGTTCCAGTATGTGTTACCTTTTACATCATGTATGGTCCCCTATCTTCATCCTCAGATCATCTGATGTGTGTGTTTTTCTTCTGCTCAGGCTGTGTGAGCTGGCAAAGCTGCAGTCCAGCTGTAAGAAGCTGAATCTCCTCAGTGAGCTGATGGACCACAGTGGAAATTACATCCACACTGCACTGCCTTTCATTCTGTCTCTGCTACAGCGAGGACTGGGCCAACGGATTCATCTTCTGACCCACTCACTTTCTCCTGACCCTGAGGTGAGAAATATTGATGATATTGGGGGAAGGCTTAAATCTAACGCTGTCTCACTTTCTTAGACCTTTCATGCAGATATTTAAGAGCCCAGTTCTAGTAATATTTCAAGATAATGTTCACTGCATAATCCTTCATTTTAAAGCATAACATTATGCTTTTTGCCTTTCTAAATTAAATAAATAAAAGTCAAACAATATTTCAAATCAGTCACTGATCTGTTGAAATATTCATTCTTTATAGTGGCCTGTGGAGAGTGAAGCCCCAAAACATAAAGCCCAGCCTCCCCTATCTTTCGGTTTGCTCTTAAAACCAGATTTGGCCATCTCTGTCCTGGAAAGAGGACCCCCAGCAGACAGCCCTAAGGTAACCTCACCAGTCTGATTTCTACACGTCTGTCTAATAATTTTCATTTGGTAGAAGCTCAAAGGTCATTTTTGCTATAAATTCAATGTTTAATGCTATAAATAATTTGTTCTTCTATATCACCTTCTCCTCAATTGTATCAGAAAGCAGCATTTTTCCTTTTGGTGTTTTGTATTTCAAATTACTAAGTGGTGGCAGTGAGCTGTTCAAAAGCATGTTGATGCAAGTTTCCTAAAGGGAAAAGCATGACAGGAAGAAGTGCACAGAAAACAGACATGACCACAGCCTAGAGCAGGATGTCACTCTCCACACATGAGTTTCTGGAATTTGAACTTGCATCTCATTTTTTTATGATTAGTTTATTGTATTGTTTCTATTTTTCTGTTGTACATATTTTTTTTTAGCTCCTTTCAAAATTCATTGATAACAGGGATAATAACAAGTGTTCTTCTCTTAGGCAGCTGAGTTTCGTCAACTCTGGGGTTCTCGCTCTGAGCTGCGTCGCTTCCAGGACGGTGCCATCACTGAGGCCGTGCTATGGGAGGGAAAGAGCATGTACCAAAAACAACTGGTCCCAAAACAGATCATCACTCACCTGCTACAGCTGTATGTATTTAAAGATAGCATACAGAACAGTAGAACAGATATCACATTAAAAGTGGTATTGATAAAGTGGTTAATTTTTACTTACTGGATTATACAAATATTAGGTATGAGATGGTAACAAAGAAAACCCAGTGATTCCTCTCATCCATAGACCATAGTCGTGATTTTTTTTAACCTCATTTGAAAAATGTTGTTGATTAATCTATTTCAGTTGAAATAAGGTTTTGAATGTCCAAATTGACTAAAGTAACAAAATAGTCTGGAAAAAAACACAATTTATTCAACATGGGATCATGATGATGCCAGAATGATTTAGCTCTTTTTTGCTCTCTACTTGTCCTCTTAAAGCATGCCATGGCTCCTTATCAACTGGTGCTGACTAACAAGGGTGATGAAGTGTCATCAGTTCATCAACGTTCAGTGCCCACATCCCTAGTTTGCACAGTACATACCTGTGTTTACTTAAATAAGGTGTATTTAAGTCTGCCACTAGGTATATACATATGCCAGGTGTTGAATGTTGAATGCAAAGAGTTTGTTGTCTCAATGTGTCTGATCAGAAGTCATTGCTATGATTTAAGCCACTGTTCTAAGCAAAGAGAGAGAGCCATCAAGTTAAATGAGGTGTTGAGAAAAATCACTGGGTTTCTTTGTTGTACTCTACATTTAGTTACGATAATGTAGTATGGTGTATTTAAAAGCACATTTTACTACATATGTAACAGTAACAGAGGTCATGCTGCCCTAATATCTGTATATCTATTATATCCTGTAGTACCTCCAATATTATGGGTCATGCAAGTTGTAGGTTTCTGTTTACAAAGATCATCATGTCAACATGCTCTGGACTTAGTCTTGTACGCATTGTGGCAAAAGTTTGTCCAGCTTCTGACAACAAAGAAGGCAGAGACACCCCAGGTATGCACAAGTAGTGACTTGCCAGAGTGGCAAGTTTGGGGAATCTCGGTCCATTTACCCTCCACCAGTCTAGAGGGTTTATGTCCAGGGAAGGAGCGATGTCTCTCAGGTAGTAATCTACCTGAGCCTCTGAGTCTGTGGCATAAGAGGAACTGTAGTTATCTCCCAGGAGCAACATCATGGTGTTTTTGGTGTTACTTCTTAGCTGAGAGGGTAATGCTACGTGTCTGATATCAGGTGTGACCGGGGTCTCCTGCTGCTCGTCTTTTGTGTTCACAGTCGAAGTTATTGCATCTTGTTTTGAAACCAGTTCATGCAGTTTCACCTTTGCAGCCAGTCTTCCTGATGGTGTCAGAAAGCTCAGATGTTTGTGACGAGGGTCCAGCATGGAGGCAATCAGAGCTGGTTTGGAAGCCAAGTCAGCAGAGTCAACCTGTGAACAGTAAAATTGATTGCATATTTATTCACAGTTGTGTCAATAGGATGCAGGTTTATGTTTCCAATCATTTTAGCATTTTAAACGATGAATAGAGGTGAAAATTGAAAGCCTACCTCCATGTGACTTCTAAGTGACTTCTGCACCTTCAGCTTGAACTCTGAGACTTGTTCAACATCATTTTCTTTTGGCACAAGGTGATTCTGAATGAGGCTGAACGTGATGGGGTAGACGTTTGAGATGGATACTTCTGTTTCAGCAGATGTGACTGTGGTTGCCCATTTCAGTGTTGCCAGCACAGGTGTGAAATTCTCAATTATTTGCCAACAATCATCCCCGATCTCAAGATTCTGGGCTAGCTGTCTATTGGTGATGGTGCGATCAGAGAGCACAGCTTTTATCGCCCACCGCTGCTCGAGTAACCGTTCAAACATGTCACAGATCGTGTCCCATCTGGCTTTGTTTGACCGGATGAGCTTGTGCTGAGGCAGGCACATCTGAAGCTGTTTCAGCTCCAAAGCCCTACCTGCTAGCAGGTTGTGACTGAAGTGCTTGACTAGTTTCCCTGCTGCAGCAATGATGTGGATCAGATCCTGGCTCAGGCCATCACTGACTGCGAGCTGCAATATAGTGGCAAAGCAAGTGGCGTAGTCCCAGGTGACAGGGGTACTGGCATGGGCGAGCAAGATGTCCTCTGTGTGATTATGAACGCATGCAGCTACTTTTCCAGCAAGACCCCAGTTCTGCACAATGTGGAGAAGCCTCTCTGTGATGTTATCTGATGTGCTGAGACTGTCTGAGGATAGTTTACATGTCTGCAGCACAGCTGACCTCCCTTGCCAGTCTTCTGTTATGTATGAACAGGAAACTGTGATGTACCTCTGGAATGGGAGAGCTGTCCATATGTCAGCAGTGAGAGCCACTTTCTCCACTCGACCAAGCTGTCCTACCAGCTCATCCACCTTCTCATGGAAGTGGCCTTCAATAAGGCGGGTGATTTCATCTGCTGTGGGAATTCTGTAATTATGTACAGTGTATGCAAGTAGCTCCCGAAACCCACCCCCATTAACCACACTGATAGGGAGCATGTCCTTCTCTATCATCCTCGATATGAGCTCCGTCACCCCCGCGTGTGTGGCCAGTGACACACCGTCACCAGGCACAGTGTCCGGGTGTTTGTTTTTGATGTGGTACATCATGCTGGTGGTGCTGCTCTTGTATTTCAGCTTTGTGTCGCACACAGTGCAGTGAACCTCGTCGTCCTTTCTGATGAAAATGTCCCAAACGGAGCTCCGCTTCAGGCGCTTCCTCTCTCCATAGTCCCGCTCAGGGGGGTTGCTTGTTAAGCTAACGTGGGGTGACATTACAGACACCTGCATGATTTCTGCATTAGCGGCACCTTCCTCGTCGATGCTCTGACCGCTGCAGATTACCGGTTTCTCATCTTCGTCAGGTGGAGTTGGAGAGGGATGGTACCTGCTCATGTGGCTCATCATGGAGCTAGTGGCTCCCCCGCAGTACTTGAGTGTAGCGTCACATTTAATGCAGTGCACGAAGTTCCCCACCTGTTCAAAGCAGTCCCACACGGAGCTCCGTCTCCTCCCTGAGCGCTTCATGTTTGGCGGAGCTGCGACTCAAACGTTAGCACGTAAACAGAGGAGCTAATGGCATAGCATGGACGGGGTTGGGGGGTCGTAAAAGAGCAGATTGTGTGCTGTTAATTTCAGCATGTGGTCTGAGAGAAGGCTGGGTGAGTGTGAGTGTGACTTAGTTGAAGCCACATTGTTCCAAAGGGGAATAACGCTTTCTTTATCCATTAGACATGCAGATCTCCCCGAGTCATCTGTGCGATATGTGGGAACGATGGCCGATGACGTCATCAAAACGGGAAGTGAGGTAAATAGAAAAATCTCAGCAAATAAATTTATTCAGTTTTTAATCGACTTAAAATTCAAATTAAAGTCGATGACAGGGGTAAAAAAAAAAAAAAAAAAAAAAAAAACACCATACTGTTTTTATTTCCAAGGGCCAGTATTGATTAGGCACATTGCTTAGTTTGTTTTTCTTGACCTTGTGTAGTCTTGTCCTGTCTTGATATTCTGCTCTGCTTCTGTTTGAGCAAACCTTATGACAGCAGCACACTAAAAACGGCAGTTCATGTATAATGCACTGCAAAATTGGAGCATATAGACCAGATAAAAACACTACATTTGATTAGAAAATTTCTAATAACTAATGAAATTATTTGTCCATGTTGCAAGTTAAATTTACTTGACGAGAAATCTTGGACTAATTGGCCCTCATACGTATTCCCATGTGTTAGGATGTGCACCCGTATAAATACTTGTGTTTTTATCATATTGTGGCTTTTCTGTATCAATTTCTTCATGTGTTTGTACAAGTCTGAGTCAATGAATTGGTCAAATGTGTTTTCAAACAGTTTTATCTTAAATCAAGTTTGAAGTTGTGACTGAGTCTTTAAAAAAATATGATACTTGATAAAAGAACCAGTTGAGCTTGTTTCAACAGTTTTGTACTGTTTTAACCTTCCCCTGACTTACTGAGACAAAAAGGCATGTTTATGCTCAAAATAAGATTTTACTGTAAACTCAAAGGGAAATAAAGACAAGTCAAACACTTTTCAAAACAAGGCAAGTTATCTAACTTGTCTAAATCTGAGAATGTTAATCTTGGCAAGTGACAAATAATTTTCAGTGTGTTTATATACAACAGTGTTCCCCTGGGTCTAATTTCAGCTTCCTTTATACAAAAATCTGCTCTGCTCTTAACCTTGTTGTGCTTTTCTCTGTTGTTAGCTTTTCCAGTGGTTATTTTTCTCAGATTAAAGAAGATTATGTGTATGCATTTATACATATTTAACACCAATAAAAACAAGATAAAGATTTATATAGTTGCTTGAGATTATACAAAGGTCTAATCATGGGTTATTGTCTGAAGGTGCCGAGTACTGGGGAGGAGGAGAGTTTGCGAGTGGTTCAGTCTTATGATGACCTGAGTAGGAAACTGTGGAAGCTGGAGGGTCTACCTCTATCCATCACAGCAGTGCAAGGAGCCCATCCTGCACTGAGATACACACAGGTAACTCCCCTCTGTCTCTGACCAGGGACCTGCTTCTGTTAATTTTAATGTTAAAATGAATAAGATGTTATAGTGTTTGGCATCATTTCCCAACACTATCACAACAAGAATCCATGACTAATAGATTTTAATACATTGAGAGTCAAGGTTAAATGTGAAAACTTACAATTTTCACATGGAAAAAGTTCTAAAACTGAAATTGTGCCTTGCAGGTCTTTCCGCCTGTGCCAATGAAACTGGACTACTCCTTCTTTGACAGAGAAAAGACAAGTCGCTCTTTGGTACCAAAGGAAGAAAGACCCTGCCCTGCTTATATCACTCCCATCACAGGTAGTGTTTTAGAAATGTATTAGTAAACTTAATTATATATAATATATACACAAAAGACCAGTTTAAGAAAATCTTCACCTGATTCCACTTTCTTTTCTGTGGTTATTTTCACGTTGCACATGCACATGTAATTTTCTTTAACGAGCTGAAATGACGACAGACGAAACGGTTCAGAGTTACAACCATTCATTAGAGTTACTTATGCATAAAAGTCAACCATATAGACTCTTAAATTCTTATTTTGCCACCCTACTTGCAGTGATATGCCACATGGAGGGGAGTGGAAAGTGGCCACACGACCGCCTCGCCATCCGCCATATCAGAGCTGCTTTTCACATCCGCCTGGGCGAGTTACTTAACAAGAACCATAATTATACATGCAAGCCCTGCCCAACACACCTGGATGTCTGGAAGGTACATTTTTGAGATTTTATACCTGTTGTGCAAGTAGTCAGCACTATTACGTTTGTAATCACTGTTCTTTGTTACACTCATCATTAATTAACAGTGTTTTTCCTCCTTGTGTTTGCGTATCCAGGATGGCTTGTTGTTCCGTGTCCATGTGGCATACCATCGTGAGCCTCAGGTGCTTAGGGAGAGTGTGACTGCAGAGGGGATGTTGGTTGTAAGGGATAACGAGGAGGCTCAGGCTCTGGAGATGTCCACAATTCACAAGCCCGTACTTACCAGCACGTTGCATGGGTAAAGCTGAAGCAGTTCCTTAAATGAGTAATAAATTTGTCTGTGTCTCTGTGAAGCAGCAGGAATTGGAGTGCTTGTTTCTCTCAGTTCATTCTCCATCACATGTTGCAGCTTCAGACATTTTAACATTAATTGTTTTTTCAAATTTTCACTTTAGTCTCTGAATGTTTCTTTTTTTCCCTGTTTTTCTTTTTGCTTCATGTCACGTTTTGTGCTGCTGGTAGGCTTCAGCAGCAGCACCAGTGTTTTGGAGCAGTGTGTCGTCTGGCCAAACGTTGGCTTGGGGCTCAGCTCTTCAGTGAAGACATAACAGAGGACACAGCAGACCTGCTGGTGGCGTCGCTTTTCCTGCAGCCTGCACCCTTTACACCACCTGGGTGACTTTCTATTTTCCAGTTTTCATCTCATTTGTTTATTTGTTTTGTTGTTTTTTTTACTTGTCTTTGTTCGTTCAGTAGGTCATGTGAATGAATTTGTCTGTCCTCCTCAGTTCTCCTCAGGTCGGCTTCCTTCGCTTTCTTCATCTGCTCTCTTCCTTTGACTGGAGGAACAACCCGCTGGTTGTCAACCTAAACAACCAGCTCACAGGCAAGCACTCTCTCACACACACTTCTTTTCCCTCTGTGTCACATAAACAAATCGCCTCTGACCTCCTTCTATTTACACACCCGACATACTTTGACATCCTGCTCATATCCATTGCTGGGTCATGTGATTGTTTTTTCTCTCTTCCTCACGTGTAGCTGCTGACTATACAGAGATCAAAAATGATTTCATGGCCTCCAGGGAGTCTCTGCCCGTCATGTTTATAGCTACGCCTAAAGATAAAAAACTATCTTTGTGGACCAAGAGAGCACCAAGCGTACAGGTCAGTGGACACACAAAGAACAAGTACACAACTCACACAACATAGCATTTAATAGATTTACACTCAATAATAATTTTTAAAAACGTTTAAATATTAAAGTTAGTGAGTTAATTTAGAAGAAAAAACAAAATTGATGTCTTAATGGCAAATAGAAAATAAGCTTAAAGGTTTTTCTTCTTTTACTGTTTTCCATTAGTGATCTTACATGAACACACAATCACAAACAGCGGTGTAGAAAAGAGTTGCACGTTCTGGGCAAGGAACAGTCACACAGTTTCCCGATCCTGGAGCCTTTCCTCAGTGCACACTGATCTCCTGGGTCACACTGAAACAGTAACAGAAGATAAAGACTGTTTTAAAATTGAAAGTGGGCAATGAAGATATCTTGAACAATAATCAACACATTCCTGTAAATTCTTTAACCATACTGTTTTGTCAAATTTAAAAACAGCTGATGTGATTAGATGTACATACCACAGGAAGAAAGCCATGCTTTTTTCTCAGAGCTGGAATTTGATTATTCTGAAGTCTCTCCAAAACTTCATGTAAATCATTGATCTGGAAATACAAAAAAGAATTTGAAATATATCAATCATTTTGATTTCTGTTAAAATTCTTCAGGAATATTAAAATAAACAACACCTTCTGAAACCCCCCAAGGCAAAAATAATTTAACCAGTGATCACATCAACAACCTTCCAAACCGAACCAAACTAATGAGTTTCAGAGCCCATCAGGTATAACTCACCAGTTGCTTTTCATTGCTGTCCTCTGCTGTGGAGATATAAGGTAAATGTTTCGGTTTGTACTCCTCTGTTTGGATGTGAGCGTAGCTGTAAAAGACTCCAGTGGCACACATCAGCGCACAAAAAATGTACTCGAACAAGCTGCCCATGGTGCGTAGTTGACCCAGATAAGCTTCCTGTGCTTGACCACCTCACTCCAACAAGCCCAACATTAACACTGAGCCTTTCCCAGCATCCTGCTTTATAAGCAGGAACTTTGGGCTCTGTGACGTCCTGACAGGCGTCACTGTGCGCCTAATTCACCACATTTTTTCATAATGCCCAGGATAATTTAAATATTAGTATTCATGGTAGTTTTCATTTACTGTAGAAACTGCTTGGTTGGTTTAGATACAGTTTTGTTGGTTCATATGTCCACTTTACGGACCTCCAGAACCAAGAAAGTGTTTCAAAACAAAAAGCTGAGGTGAGTGGCTGTTATGGCTCAGTGTGTTCGTGGTTGGATCAGTTCCCTTGATTGGCCACTAGGGAGCAGATGTGATAGAGTGAAACTATCTACTGCTCAGAGATATTAAATAACTGCACATTACAAAAATTTATAAAGAAAAAAAATAAGTTCAAATTTAATTCTACTTTTGCCTGAAATGCTGATCTTCTAAGAAAGAAGAAAATCCATTATTGGGTCAAAATGTTGAAGAAACATGAATGGGCAAGGAAAGAATTTTCTGTTTTACAAAGGTTACATGAACTTATACATTAAAGGACTCAAGTTATGCACAGTAGACATTCATCTATGATAATGCTGTTGTATAATTTTGTTGGGGATGACTAAAAAGCTATTTCAAGTTATCTCAGGGTGATGTAGAGGTGTAGATTTAGTTTTGATACCTTCATATGACCCAAAAGCACAAAGGTTGGTTTATTCCAAGCAGAATTTTAACTTTTAACAACACTTGGAAGCTTCTATTTTTAGTAGATTAACAGCACACAGCAAAATCAGACTGGTCTTAAAAGTAAGGCCAACATTGGGCAAGTATTATTCATTTAAGGTGTGAGAAATTTCATTTTGCCCTTTACAAGTATGGAGACACATACAATTCAAACAACTTGTGTTCTGGCTGAAATCTAAGAAGTTTTACCAAAACATATATCCCGCTAATTGAAAATAAAAGTGAAGCCTTTCAGACTCTTTCTGGAAATCTCATTATGTAACCTTAATATGTTGTGACTGCCCTGTATCAGCTATTGTTGTTTTATTGTATTTGTTTAGAAAATCAAAAGTTCAACAACTTGTTACATCTTGTGACTCGAAACTTATTGTATCAAAATAATCAAGGTTTAACAAAAAGTGTTGCATTTTTTTTCACATGTGTTTAGATGCTGCAGCGTGTTGTAATGATGGCTGCTGAGAGTCTGAAAGTTTTGGAACAGCAGCTGATGGACGGCAGCCAGATTCAAGATGTCAAGGTAAGTAAATAACACTTCAAATCTATCTTTTAATAACCACTCCATTCCTTCGCACATAGCCTACTAACTGAGGATTTATGATTTACATAATTCAGCCTTGTGATACACTGGTCTGTGTTTGTAAAGGTGGTTATGCGCCCTCCTCTGGATGCCTACGATGTGTTGATCCACCTGAACCCCAAGCAGGTTCCTCTGCTCAGCCACGCAGTGGACACTCCTACCGTCACCTTCCACAGGGGCGTCATTGCCGGCTCTGCGTCCTCGTCTGGAGGGGCCATGCCCGTCATCGATTACAACCCCGTGTCCCTCTACCTGGCAGAGCTGAGGGTGAGTCTCGTGTTTTGAGGGATGTTGAAAAGAAGGGTGTGGTTTTAATTGATACTTGTTGACACAGGATGTGAGAAGAGCTGTGTAGCAGGATTTACACAAGCTAATTGCAGCTGGACTGTTGAAGCAAAGAATTTATTGAATAAGACTCCCAGATGCTTCCTGACTGTAAAAATTAATTACAGATGAGGGATACTTTGTGGCACTTACACTATTCACAAACTACCAAGACACGATGTAGATGTTTTTGCCTTTTTTACCTTAGCAGATATGTTGAAATCAAACATCTTCAGTAATCTTCATGAATGTCTCTTTGTCTCTAACTAATGGCACAAGAGGATTTCTGCCTCATTGCACATCTACGTCTAAGTCAGGGGTTGAACCTGAATAAAAAACGAATACATTTTTATGGTACTGTCTTGCTTTGAAAAACAAAGAGAATCTTTTTTCACTTCATATTTTGTACACTGAACTTTTACTACGGCATCACTAAACATGTTTTTTTCAGGATGCTTTTGGAGACCTGGCCCTCTTCTTCTGTGATCCCTATGGTGGAACAGTGATCGCAGTGGTATGGAAGCCAAAAGCCTTCGCCCCTGCACCCTTTAAGGTTAGTCTTAATTTATTCATGATCTCTGTCTCAGAGCATTCATGCAAGAGAAAGCCTTTTTAACTATTAGCCGCTTGCTTTGTTTTTACATGATTCTCCATATCCAGCAACCCTCTCTGTTTCACTCACGTGTCACCACCCTCCACTGACCCAATGCTCTACTTTCTCCCTCATCCCACACTGCAGACGTCACAGCTATCAGCTCGGAGTGTACAGGTGACCGGGGATGAAGCAAACACCATTCCGAATGTTGAAGCAATTTTGGAGGACTTCCAGATCATTGGAAAGGGCTTGGTCAAATCAGTGGAGGCTCGGACTGAGAAATGGTCATTTTGAGATGTTTACAAAAGCACACATACTCACACCTCTTTCACCAGCTGTAACACATGTAAGGTCCATCGATACCTTGTGTTTGTATCTGACATATCAAGACAACAAACATAGCTGAATTTTTGATATATTGAGAATAATGTTCCTGTTTAACACAGTTGTTGTGTTTGTATTGTACTTGTTTTCAGCTTAATAAATGCATCGGACGTTTTGATACACATTTCTTTTTTTTATGCATTGCTTGTTCCAGAAATATGGATGAGTTTAGGTTATTCTATTTCTAAAAGTCATATGGCGCCGACAGCAAAATAAGAGTTAAATATAAAAAGACCTTAAAAGATGAAGGGGTCAAAGAAAAATGAGAAATTATGGCAAATTCATTCAATTTGAATAATGTCAAAAGTTGAATAGATGTCTTCACAAACAACAGTTTGACAATGAGAAGGCCAGAGTTTATGGAGCAAAAAAATTAAGGGGATGTAGAACAGTCAAATATCCTGAATTAGACTAATGTACACTGTGACTATGTAAAGACAGTTGTATATAGTTTTAATATTTTGTCATATATCTAACACTTTTACACTCAACTGTAGTTAGGTGTGAAAGATCCAACACTGAGGGACATGTAGTGATATTTGCTTTACTTTATCTAACATGCTATCAGCATTTGTTTTGTCTCCCTTGCATCTTTATTTTCGAAGGCACCATACTAAAAGAAGCTGGACACACTCCCCTGACATTAAATACACCACACAAAAGAGTCCTACAGTTATAACAGATAAGTTTTAGCTGTGCTCATATACTACCAATCTCCTGTAACTATAAACCCCAAAGGTATTCAAAATGGACCGAGGACTGTTGAACCAGTTGAGCTTTGTGTGATAGCTCACTAAAACAGCCAGAAGCAGATACAATGAACTCATGGTGGTCATGTAAGGATGGACAAAGCCACCTGCATTGTCTTTGTGGTGTGTGGTATCTGAATGGACCAAAGGTTTGACACAAAAAACGTAGAAAACCACACCAACACATACCAGCCTGAACTGATTGAATATTCAGACAGACTGAAATCAAAACTGTTGCCTCTTTGGGATGTTTAGAAGCAAACAAGTACCATCCATAGGGTTGTTGTCAAAAGATGTACAGCAGGCTACTGATGCGACTATTGGTTAAAATGTTTTAGAAGAAGATTATCCCAAATTATTCATTTTCTTCCAAAAGGAGGCAATATGCTAATCCTTTTTATTGTTATTATTTATGAATGAATAAACTGTAGCATTTATTTACTTGCCGTTTCGTCAACAGGAGACCTTGAAACTGGAGCAAACTAGGTGACTCATCCCAGCATTTGTGTTATTTTGTCTTTGATTAAACAGTGTCACAACAGAATACAGCATGCAGAAAGGTGCATCAGAACAGTAAGCATTTTGCTTGTCATCTAACCTAATTAAGCTTTCTTTGCATTGTAGCTCTTAATGAGGCCTTGAGCCGTTAAACAATTCCATTGAAACTCAAATTTTACAGTCTGTTCATAAAGTGACCCCCTTCTCTTACGATTAGATAATTGTTTTATTGCTCCACAATGGGGGCACTCTCAACCAACCAAGCTACACTGAGTAATTAGTACATGCTTTTAATCAAGTTATGCAAGTCATTTGTAATCCTGGCAGCTAATATTATCTGGCTTATTTATCTTGCTGCTGTATATCATTCAGTGAATGTTAAGCTTTCTCATGTCTAGCTCCCAGCCTGTACGCAAACTATTTAGTTTTAAGGCACTTTGAGTGCAACTTTTAGCATTTAAGCTACCAGCTAGGAAGCTAAACAGCAGAGCCCACAAACACTGTTTAAGTTTCTAGTGAAGCTCTCGTTAGCAAGCTTTAGAATGCAAATGTCTTATGTGATACATTGAGACTATAAGCCATTATTTAAACTACCCACTGTAGCCATTGTTTAAGCTAGCCAGGGTAGTTTCTACTATTATACAAGGTGTTGCTTTCAGCTACCATTCAAAATAGTCATTGTAGGTTTCAGTCGTTATCTAAGTTCTCTACTTTAAGCTATCCACAGCGTGATTCAAGTAGTCCATTTTAGTTTTGTTTACTTTCAAAGGTATTAGAGACTCTGAAATAACTGATATCGGAACTTAAACATGAGTAAATTTTGAGTAAATAATTGAATTAAATCACATTGCATAGTATTTTAGAAAACATCTAGAAAAAATGTAATTGTACAATGCTGAGCATATAACTTGCCAGGAAGTGAATGTGATTTTAAAAAGGGGAGGGCCGTACAATAGTTTATTGTCACTGTTTGAACATAAAGATGAATAGATTAGAATAATTGAGTTAGTAAGTTATCTGGTTAATGAGTTCATAGCGATAGGCCACATACACCTTGCATCAGCACCACAGACCTTGCAGCAAAATATATGTTTTCCACCACGCTTGATTCCTCACATTCACATAATCTGAGAATACCAGGAGTCCCTTTAAACTTTAACTTGTTAAACTATGATCTCAGCTCATATTCTTTAATTTATGCTTGCATGTTTCTTGTTGGGTTTACATTATGATCAGGCATGCAATTCAGTGCTTACCATCTCAACGCAGAAATACATGGAACTACAGGATCTAAAAGTGTTATAATACTCATATACTTTTAAACTAAACCCGACCCCTGTAATTCGGAAATGGTACACCTTTTTTTTTCTTCTCATGCAAAGCTTCAGAGGTAGTTTCTTGTGTGACAATCTACCTCTCTCTCTACCAGTCTCAGCTAAGATTTCACTTGAACACCGTTACTGAAAGGACTATAAAATCTGATCTGCGGGCAAGGGTTGTGATTAGTGTCATTATAAAATGTCATTGATGAGTGATGGAGTACGTGTCACTGTAAACAATACAAACACACACATGAACCTTATACTGGGCTAGACGCCGCCCTGTTGGCTATGGCTGCCTTTTGCAGCAGCTCTCTCTTCTTTGTCCGCTTCTTGTAATTTTTTGTCTCTTTTTAATAATCTTTGTATTTGGAGTGGATCATTACTTTGTTTGGCTCATTTGTTGGTCATGGACACCAAACTTTTTGTGGATTCAGTGATATATTTACTACTTTTTCTCCTGTGTTTGTCTGGAGATCCTACATGTAACCATGGCTGCATTGTTTACATGTGAACTCAGCTGTTAGCAGCCTGTAGCATGTCAATGCTAACTGGTGTAAGGCCTGATGTCTTCCCACAAGGTGAGGAGAAGGAGGTGAGAACTGCTGGTTGTCAGGTGTGAGCTAAGAAGTGACGACATGGACCTGTCCTTCCATCCATCGTTATTGGGAACGTAAGATCTATCTCCAATAAGATGGACGAGCTAGCTGTGCTAACCCAGCAACAGAGAGAATACTAGAGGGCAGAGTAGCATCATGCTATTCACAGACATGGCTAACGGAGCTAACATCAGACACCAACGCCACATTGGAAGAGCTTCACCTGCTGTGAGCAGACAGGATCTAGGAGACAGAGATGGAGCATGACTGAAGAAGTTCAGTCCTGGACCCTGTGGAGGAGGAGACTGGCTGAACTGGACAATGATGGACGAGCTGTCATCATCTATTTTCTTATGGACCTTTTGCATTTTCTGTACACTTTCTTACTTTTGTTTTCTTGATTGTACTTGTTACAATGACAATAAAGTTCTATTCTATTCTATTCTAAAATTATTATTATTATTATTTTATTTTTATTTTTTTTTGGGGGGGGGACTATATGGCTGCAAACTGTTTTATTTAATAAAAGCTGAACATATAGATTGTTTGAATACTTAATACAAAGCTACTTCCTCTGCAGAACTTTATTAAGACTCTGGTTCATGATATTGATAAATGGGAAAAATAAGAGATCTATGAAAAGTGGGTGGCCGACAGCATCACAGGTCTTCTGTCAGTTAGTCGCAGACACATAGCTGGGAAGTTGAGATGTACTGCTTGGTGATAAACTGCTCAGCACTGTGAACAATCTCGCACATAAAAAAAAACCCTAAGTGCCAAGCTGACACATCCAGCTGTGTCATAGGATGTTTATGTGCTTGTGCGTCTGCAGCTGTTGACAGAGAAAGTCTGTTGTTTTTTTATTGCACCCAGTAATTATAGAGAAAGTGGAGAACATGGAAATTTACTGGAGACAGGTGTAATGCTTCACACAGGCAGTATCTACAGAGTTTAATAAATACGGTCAACTTAAGTGATGATCAATAATATTCTTGTCACACATAACACACAAACAGGTGTCACCAGTCACCGTCTGTTTTCCTGACACTTGGCACAGACCTTCCTGGAGTGATTCATTTAAACAATTGACAAAGACTCTACCAGGAACCTGACAGTGACGAAATTACCTAACTCTGAAGTACATGACACTGTTATCAGATGGCACTACTTAGTGGGTTAGTCAGGATTATCATGACCTGACATGACTGTAGGTTTCATTTTTTACAACAGGCAACTACTGAAACTGTGTAGTTTATTGTGTTCTTGCAGACAGAGAGACAAGCTCTATCTTTTTGTCAATTATATTGAAGACAGAAAAAAAAGTTAAAAGTGTGTTTTCTTAAAAGATCAAAACATCAAAGATTTGAACAGATGAGCTGCACTACCTGTGTTTTTGTTGAATTCCTCACCAGCTGTGGAAGGTATTAATTTATTGTTGCCAGAGTCAAGTCAATATGAAAAATGTCTCTGTTTGGGCAGAATGCCAGCCTATGATGTCTCTCTGACATACATCAATCTCTCCTCACCTGTCTGCGCCCGCCCTGTCCTCCAGCACCTGATGGAAAACAACTGTCAGACTGGCACATGTGCGAGACAAACACATCTGGTAGGCACATGCTACACATGGCCACCAATCACAAGCATTAAAAACAGCTATCAGAACCATTTCCTGAAGACCTCAGGCCCATGAATAAAAAACAGAGCCTGTCAAACAAATTTGAATAGTTGTGATTTGTTATAGCAGAAAATCGACAGAAATTCCCATCAGTTTACTGTAACCCCATAATGCTTGTGGGTGCCACCATTCCTTTCCTTCTCCCATTTACTGTGGGCTCCCTGAGCCAAACTATTCCATGAAGGGTCGTTTGAAACCATGTGGACCAAAAATGCAGCTCCACAAGCCTTGGGGATGGGATGGGATCTCTTCTGGAGAGGTTGATTAAATTACAGAAATGAAAATCAAGTAAACACACTTTTTAATCTTTGAGGAAGTTAAAAAGTGAGAGGTTCACAAAATGTGCCTGGTTTTAAAGCAATGCACAGAAACAGTCCAGGATTTGTGAATGAAGCACTTAACAATGAATGTGAAAAAGCAATACTTTTGTTTGAACTATGTGAAAAGATTCTTAGTTGTCTTTATCTTTAGGTAAAAAGTCTGGTGAGACAGCAAAAAACAAATGATATCACACAGAACTGAATTTTTTGTGCAGGCTGTCATTCAGGTAACCCAAAAGTCACAGCTTGCTTACATTTCAAGCAACACTGAGGCACAGTGTTGTTTAACATGTACCCCTAAAGTCTGAAGATAACAGTTTGATACAATCATGCACGCATCAACTTGGACCACAATCATCGTATTCCCAAAAACCTCATTAACATCTTCGTTAAACAGATGTCTCACTCTGTGGTCCCCTCCCATCTCCACGAAGGCTGCAGTGAAACAGTCTTGATGAATAGTTGCGCAACAATTATGACGAAGGTAGGTTTGACGCCAGTGCTGTGACAGACATGACTCAGAATGCCTCTTGGGTGTTTGCAGTGATGAAACATGTAACATATCTATCAAAACCTGAGCAACTGTGTGAAACCTGTTCTCACTGACACACATTCTGCATGCCAGGGGAAATGGAATATTTTCACTGGAGGCAGGAGAGCCCAAACTTTTCAGCCCAGGATCCCCAAAATAATGGTGCCAGTGAATCGTGACCCCCACTGTTTCTTTGGTTTGTTAAATGTTGCTCACAGCAAGCAACCGGCTCTAATAGGCCAATAAAAAAACAGACAAGACAACAGACAGAGAAGCACAAAACAAAACCACAGCCAAGCTACACAAAAACTGTTATTTTATATAGGCTGAAAGCACCATGCATTTAACTTTTGGACAGTAAAATAAGGATAAACAATCTTGCCTAGGGATGGGAATCGAAACACAGTTCCTGTTGAGAATCGATAAGAAATGCTTCAATCCATCAATCGTTCATCATATCGTTAGCCTTTCTGCTTAAAGATTCCCTTATCAATTCTTTACATTGTGCCAGAGCAACCGGAGCCGCCAGGCCTTACGTCAACTAGTCTGCTGCAGCTATCTTAGCTTAGCAGTTAGATAACGTTTCTCAAGAAAACTCTGATTCAGGAATTTCACCTTGAAGTTTTACTGAAGAACTGACTTCATAAAGAAATTTATATTACTCTCTCTCTCTCAGGAGATTCATATTCAGTACATTCAAAATGGTATAAATCACCTTATTAACCAAAATAACAAAATAGTGCAAGCTTGATGCTAACATATATGGGAAACTGCATTGATATGCTATCAGTTAGCATACATCAGTATACCTTCGGCTTCAGAATAGAATTTAAACTTTCATCACAGAAACATATCACATCAACTCTTTGTAAAAAAATACAGAGAAGGCTCATGGCTGACTTCATAACTACGGAAAGCTTCCAAACAACTTAAACCATTGCTATAACCACTTTGAGACACTAGATGGCCTACTTGAACATATTACAACACAGTACATCAACATCACATTGTGTGCAATTTTTACCTGTTTCTGTATAGTAATGCCTAGAAATATCCAGACTCAGGGACAAATTACATTTTATTTTCTTACAGTATAAACTCAATCAAATGTTGTTTACACAGAAAACCTGTAAAACTACTTTTTGTACCAAGAAAATTAAAAACAGGAATTGATAAGGGAATGGATCAAGAATCAGATCGATAAGCAGAATGGATAAGGGCATTGATATTGACAAAATCTTATCAATTCCCATCCCAAATCAGGCCTGAACACACGAATGTGTTTGTTGTGCACATCACACTAACATTGTTTCACACCAGTTCAAAACCAAAAAATTCTTTTTTGCATGGTTATGCATTAATCTGAACCACTGTATTCATGTTTTATGATAACGGATATTTCTTAGAATATCCCTATTGATTTGGAAATGTGTTTATATACACTTTACATATTTTTTATAAGTATGAATGAAGAAACCACTTTTGGGGAAGGCATCTCTGACCTCAAGCCTCTTGCGAAAGATTTATGATGTATGAATTAGTCACGGGTCATATATCCATACATATTTATTCTGACACATCAATTCAATAAACTTCATGTGGAAAAAAAGATTAAGTGCTCATAATCCACTTTGGTTCTTTAAATGTAATCTTCAGATTTGAGTGAAAAAAATGTCCAAATTGAAAATGTACTCCACTGTCACCACAAAACAGGCATTTCAAACATGAACAAAAGAAGTCTCCAAACAGTACGGAAATGGTACACTGATTCCTACTGATAGAGGCATGTCTGTGGGCTTTTAAAACTGGAAATCTTCTCACACCTCCATTGAAAACAGACAAAGAAGGTATAATATGTGGTGATGAAGTTTCAGACAGGGGACAAAAGAACAGGTCAGAGAAATGAGGTGAGGGACAGAAAGGGAAAAGAGAAAGACATGTGTAAACCTGTGGGAATGAAGCATTCAGATAGAGTGTGTGTGATTTATTTCAAGCTTCATGAGGACGAATGTGTCTTTGCAGGAATATTTTATACAAATTAAGGGTATATGGCATTTTTAGAAGGAAAGATTTTATTGATAAGGTTGGTACGTTAAGATGTATGCTGTATCAAGTTAAAAAAGCTTGATTATTTTTTCTTTTCCTCTGCAATGTTTTGAAGGAAATAATCCTGATAATTTCTGTTTGTGGAAATGAAATAAGAGTACAAAAGAAATGAATGGAGCAAACCTTACCGAGAGTGTCTCCCTGTTTATGTTAAGAGTTGGGAACATTTCAGCGTAGACTTGGTCAAAGGTGAAAAGTCAGGTCGGGCAACTACAGTTAAACAAGTATTTTTATCTTGTTAATCTGGTATTATCTATGCATTAAACTGGATTACATTCATCTGAATCAAAGTTATAGACAGGTATGTGCTGGAGAGAGTGCAGACTCTGGTTTCAGGTAGATACAACGACTGAGATCAACAGAGAACTCACAGGTATAGTAATGCAAAGTATGTTTACCTGTGTGTGTGTGTGTGTGTGTGTGTGTGTGTGTGTGTGTGTGTGTGTGTGTGTGTGTGTGTGTGTGTGTGTGTGTGTGTGTGTGTGTGTGTGTGTGTGTGTGTGTGTGTGTGTAGGACAGAGAGAGAGAAAAAACCAGAGTGAAAACCGGAGCAGAGAGTGAATCATAGGCAGGCAGGGAGGCGTGGTGCAGAGGGTGTGTCCGAACTCAGTGTTGGCACAAATCCAGCCCAGCCCATCTAAGCCCTATAAGAAGAGCCCTGTCCTGCCAGCTCCACAGCCACTCAGGAAAACCTCACCAACCTACGGTGCCTATCTTCTCACGGTTGCATCAACCTCCAGCAAGCAAACATGGGCAGACAGAAGGTGTATTTAGACAAACTGTCCCGGTTCTTCCAGATCCGTAACATGCTGCTTCGCCAGGCCCTGGCAGAGTGTCTTGGCACTCTCATCCTTGTGGTAAGACTGCGCTGATGTGTGTGTCTGTGTGTGTGTGAAGAGTGTTTCATATCTTTATGCAGATTTAGATACAATTTAAAAGAAAAAAATTTGCTCCTTTAAAGTTCAGATAAATTTTAAAAATCTCAATATGCTGATACCTCTGACCCCTCAGTGTTTTCTTTTCTCCAAGTACCTGCACATTTTAACTTTACTTTGACATTGTTGTATCAGTGATAATTTTATTTGACCGCATCTGTTAGCATGTGTTATTTTCATACAGCTTTATTGGTTGACTAATGAGTGGCATCAGTTTAAACAGTCTCTGATTTTTTTTTAACCAAACACAAACTTCAAAGCAAGAAAAATTACACTCTTTGTACCAGACAGGGTGATTACTCTTCAGGTGTGTAAAAGAAGTTTTCTTGACCTTCTTACATCATGACAAAAAGGGGCCAAACAGGTTGATAAGGAAGGTATGCAGAGTGGACCAAACTATTTTTACAGTCAAATGATAATATTTACTTGGAGTCAGGATCCAGGATCCTGTTGAGAAAAACCTCATGCCAGCTTATCATCACTTTGCAGTGAGTGAAGTGTTTGTGGGTTTGTTTGCTAACTTTACCACGGATAAACACACAAAACAAGCTATGTCATCAGAAGTCTTTGCAGAAATTTGGCATTTGAGACTTGCATTTGCTACTTTAAATATCCTACATCCAGCAGAGTGGGCAACCCACACACCTCTGTTATAGCATGACTGTGCTTATTTAAACACATTATTTCATGAATTTAAAGATAAACATCACATTAGGGGTGGGGTGTAGAAAAAATCCTAATCCCTAAATAGAATATGTAACACACTGGCAACTGAACGTGACTACCTGTATGCATAATCCAAGCATTTAAAGTATTAAAGTTGGTGTTCAGAAAGTTCAGTACTGAGGTGTGGCAGATTCATTTTTAAGGTGACACATGTCGATGGCAGTGCAGGGAGGGTCAGACCAGAACAATAGACGTCAAATCACACAAATGGCTGACATAATCTAACTTCTGCACAGATCTTACATAACACTTTCTCTACTTCAAACATCTTTATTTACTTTTAATGTACGCCTCTCCAGATAAGAGCAAATCAAACACTTTTTTCTGTTAATGGATGATTAAATGAGGCTAAAAAGTAATCATTTATGTGCGATCAATGATGACTCAGATATATAACATGTATGAAGGTGTGTGTGGGTGTGTGTACCTCTTTTGTTTTTTGATCTGTTTTTCTTAGCATGTTGCTTTTTGTTTAAAGAAACCAGAAGGAAAGTTGGACTGGATTTTTAATTAACCGTTTCTGAGGGAATCTACATTCACTTCATTTTCAGTCGAAGGCTCAGTATATTTTCCCAACACTCAAAAAGTGGATGCATGGTATCAACTCCGCAGCTCTAACTTTATTATTTATCAAACTTTATTCTTCTTTCTGACACAGAGTGCAGCTGTAGTTGGGCATCTGTGGCCCTTCATCCTGAATACTAAGAGATCACGTAGATACTGATTTATAGACCGGTTCCAGGCCAGCGGATTCTTTGCTTTTAGCTCCTGAACAATACCCAAATGTGTGTCTCAGTAGGCCGTTCTGTTTTTTTTAAGCTTCCCAACTGTGTTAAAAGCCTCGAGGAGCTGCACGGATGCATGACCAGCTAAATCAGCCAGTTAAACATTGTGCTGAGGGGGTTTTGGGGTGCTTAAAACATGCTAACATCAGTAAAATGGTATAACTCATTGATGAAATTCTTTGATAAAGAAAACAGAACACACACACACTCACACACTTGGAAAACTGAGCACCTAAGAGGTAGAAATAACACTCAGTGCTCACAGATCAAGTGTGGGATTTAGATTAGACCTCTCTAGTGACATGTGATCCTAGCAGGGAGGTTGGCATGTGTGAGTTAATGGACCATTATCTGCAATCTTATGCCACTGGCATTAAGACATATGGGAAGTTTTGGTTTAAGTAAGTTTCCAAGTTAGATTTGCGTTTTTATACAGTATGTTGTACTCTCACATCACACAAGCTCATTACAACAGAAACTGTTTGGTAAAACTCTGCCCATTGCTCCAGCACTTTCCAGTCATGACTGGACTCATCAGGGGTGGATAAGAGTTTAGACTGGGGCCAGTGATGATGAGCTTCCCCCAGGCGCCAGTCCCACTGAGTGTGGTTACCTCAAGCTAACCTCAATATGTAGGTCCTGTGGTCTGTCTGAAAAGTATCCTCATCAGGGGGCTGTGGAGCAGCGGCAGAGTCTAGACCACACAGACTTCTTTAAGGCGTAAATACAAAGAGGACACAGGACATAGACTTTTACATAATCACACAGTGTGAAGAATAAATAGTGCGGCACCTGCTTGACTTCCAACCATGTAAACCAGTGACGGACTGTGTCATTGTAGCCCACAAACAGAAAAATTCCTCTTTTCCTCCAATCAAGAGGAATACTGACTTTGTTTTTTAAAACTGATAAATCATCTCGGCTATAACAGCAGAAGTATTCACTCACTAAGGTCGACATAATGACCTTACTGAGTCCTACGTGTCGTTATGAACACAAAAGAGCTCATTTACATCTGAGTAGAGCTCATATAAGGGTCTTTGTTTCAGTTTGGTTTCACTGATAATGATCGCATCCTCTGGCCTTTCTACCTGGTTTGACCTTGATGGACTGACTTCGGTCCAACTCTGTTCATGTTCTGGTTTTAAAAACTATTGAGTGACTACATAGTTTTTTTGTGTTTTGGGCAAAAAGACATCAGAATATTCTGTAACAGCGGGAATAAATGATAACAATAAGTGAATTTTCAGACTTGGAACTAAACCTGATTTTCTTCTCCTGTTTCCAGATGTTTGGCTGTGGTGCTGTGGCCCAGCTGGTGCTGAGCGGTGGATCTCATGGCATGTTTCTCACCGTCAACTTTGCCTTTGGTTTCGCTGCCACACTAGGCATTTTGGTCTGTGGTCAAATTTCAGGTAAGGAGAGGTTCGTTTTAATTAGAAATCTCAGTGATCTTTTGTAAACATCAGTGACACCAGAACTTTTAAACAGCTGTGTTTATAAGACAAGTTCAAGTTTTTGCTGCAAAATGTACTTACAGTCATCATGTAAATCTACAGGTGGCCATTTGAACCCTGCTGTGACCTTTGCCCTGTGTCTGCTGGGAAGAGAGCGCTGGAGGAAGTTCCCCATGTTCTTCCTCTTCCAGACAATCGGTGCCTTTTTTGGTGCTGCTATCATTTTCGGCATGTACTACGGTAAGATCCATATGTGAAGAAATTAAGCTTCTGAAACCTTATACAAACAGTTTTATGTTTCACGCAGTCAAACTCCTACTCTATGGTTGGTGCTGTAACTTGTTATCGTGACTCTTTAGATGCCCTGTGGGACCATCCTGGATGTTTCAACGTGACTGGACCAAAGGCCACAGCTGGTATCTTTGCTACCTACCCTGGAAAACATCTCACCATTGTCAACGGCTTCTTTGATCAGGTAGACAAAAGTAATATAACACACTGGAAAAAGAAAATATAAATGGTACAACAGTGATATCTAACTCACAGTATCTTCTTGTTTCTCTCCAACATAGATAATTGGCACGGCTGCGCTCATAGTTTGCATTCTGGCCATTGTGGATCCATACAACCATGCTATTCCCCCCGGGCTGGAAGCCTTCACTGTGGGATTTGTGGTTCTGGTTATCGGACTGTCTATGGGCTTTAACTCTGGGTATGCTGTCAATCCTGCCAGAGACCTCGGACCACGTCTCTTCACCGCAATAGCTGGTTGGGGCAGTGATGTTTTCACGTAAGTGCTTCATGACAATTTTGTGATAGATTATTTACGATCTTTGATTCTGTTTCATGCTTTCTTGGAACATACATTTTGAATCATTAATTTTTATATTCATCCCTCCATAGGGCCAGAAAGGGCTGGTTCCTGGTGCCTGTGTTCGCCCCGTTCCTGGGTACCATCATCGGCGTCATGATCTACCAGCTGATGGTTGGTTTCCATGTGGAGGGTGAAGCGCGGGACAAGAAAAGCGCCGCAGAGCAGGAGAACGTCCGACTCACCAAAGTCACTGCCAACGACACCCCCAAAGAACCAACCAAAGAAGTGTACTGAGAGTGTTAGAGACATTCAGCAACCCATGCACATTCTGTAAATAGTAACACAAACCGCAGTTTCCTTCCAGCCATGACTGGCTTTTTTAAATGGTCTTTACAGCTGTTGGGATGTTTCCCAAGATAGCTGTGTTTTTGTGTGAAACAGGCCGCTCTTAACATTACCCTGTATTTGTATTATATTGTAGAGTAACGATTGTGTAAAAGTGTAGAGGGGAGAAACACAACTTTAGAAACACAGAATTACATTAATTCTTTTATTATAAGATGAAAGTTTGTATCTTAGTGTCTGTAACACTCCTATTTGAACAGTATTTTATGTTTTATAATGATAAACTTTTATACAGCCTTTTATATAAATGTGTACATTTTCAAACTGACTTAAAGGAAATTTTCACTCCAGAACTGTTATTGCTTTGATTAAAGAAACTTTTTATGTCATTGGATGAGCCAACCAAAGAGAAAATTTGCACAAGTAGAATATTGAATATTTTTCTTTTATTAAATGAAATCATGTGAAAACTGGTCGACAACTTCAGTGTTCACTGTGTTGTTTAGAGCTGATGGATGTTGGTGAAACATCATTCCTCCCACAGCATTCTTCGTTTCACCACTACCAATTTAGAGCAGCTATATCAAGGCTGCTTTTTTATGTAGACTCTTTTTATGTAGACTCTTTTTGCCCTGTAGAAGCCCTGACCAGTAAATCTGAAACCCGTTGAAAAATACAATGATATACAACCAGCCATCTAAGTGATTATTTCCCCTTTGTGTGCACCAATGTCACCAGAAGCTGTCTTGACAGCTTTCTGTTCTTTTTCTCACCATATCATCCTATAAAAATATAAAATGTTACTGAAATTTTCATTGATCTAAAGTGTTTTGATATCTTGTTACTGACTCATAAAGAGGTACCAAACTGGACTGTGAGCACCTTGTATGTAGGTTGGAGGGAAATGCTTTTGTACCAATACAATAAAATTCTTCTTTTTATTGTTGCACTAACACCGGTCAGGTTACAGTCTTTCTTATGCTCATTCTTGTTGTTCTCATTCCTGGGGTCGGGTTGTAGGAGGGATTTAAATCAGATTACACCAGAGAAGAACTCAAGATGGATTACCACTAGCTTAATTGTTATCACTTTAAACCAAAAAGAAACTTGAGTTACAACACTGTCATCCTAGAATGAATAAAAAACTAACTAATGCTGAAGACTGGAACTAGACAGAATTTGTTTCAAGACAAGACAGAAAAACACAACACCATGAATTCTGTTACTGTGTAAGTAAGCGTTGAGCAAAAGTGGCATCATGTTCACAAGAAAAGACCATACAAACACCTCCTTTGTTTCTCATTCACGATATTGTAAGCCAAATTATTTTGGGAGCTTTGAGTTCAAAAATAAAGGAGCGTGGGATGATGTTTTTAGAAAATGATGGAGCCTAAAGAATCCAGTGTCACAAAAATATCTTACATTGATGTGGAATTGAAAGATCTGTAGTTAGAAGAGCCAAGTTGGCTAACGCTAGCAAGAGCACAGCTTGTACAACATAGTTGATCATTGTCAGCTATTTAAAGGACCAAGGAGGCGACGGCATGAGTTTGTTGAGATTGTGTTGTGTTGTTTTTTCTTTGGCTCTTCCATATGACAATTCAGCACAAATTAGGAATATTATTTTTAGCATTTAGCAAGGAAAACAACAACTGAATTTTTGTCATCCATGTTGCCATTGCCTGGCAGGAGTGTGTCCATTTAGTTACCACTTCAACGCCAACTTTTTCATGAACACAACTTCATCACACAACTTTTCAAATTGTATTTGAAGGTAACATGACTTCTTTTTAGCGGTCAGACACCCTGAGCAGATTTTGGCTAGCTCACTGAAAGCCCTCTGTTGCAGCAGACTGGGTCAAAAGTTGGGATAGAGGGAGAGGCAGGAAGACTGGGATGGATGAGTTTAAGTTCCAGTTTGGACCAAATTCAAAAATGAGTTCATAACCTTAAAAAGTACTCTAAGATGTGTTGTATCTGTGATTCTCTAACACTAAGACATCCTCAGCATTACCCATGTAGGACACAAGTACTCACAGTGAACGCTCCATTAACTTAGCTGTGCTCTTTAATAATGATTTCATGTTTCCTAATGGTGACCAGCTCCTTCATTATGCAGTGTACAGCAGTTTTTTCCACATGTATTTTGAGACTATATTTTATTTCCAAGCATACCTCAGAACCACAAACCAGAACTGGGCCACCATCCTTCAGTGGATAAATCTGGTTCATCATACTCCTCTAGACTCAGGTTCAGACTGATGGAAACTGTGAGAAAGCCTTGCCTACCTGCCTTTTTAAGCACAACGATAAAAAGTTGTGCTCTTTATCCACCTAACACACCCACTCAGTGTTTGATTTCTTGAAAGAACGTTTTAGATGTATGAACTGACGGGCAAATCTGTTCTTGCAGGGTTTGGATCTGGGCAGGCCAATATGACTAAGATGGTCCAAACAATTATTCCAACAGGTCTTAGCAGGTCATCTTGCATGTGTGGAGAGGATTACCAGCTAAGGTCCCCGCAGACAACTCACACGACGTTGTTGTCATAATAGACAGGCTTATATAATACTCTGTCATTGTGAGGGAAAGTGGAGATTTCCAAGTAATTTCAGCTGAGTCAAATACCAGTTTATGTTCTACTGTTGGGAGTTTCTGTCTAATGCATTAGTAAGCCTGACAGGCCCAAACATCACTTTGAGAAATATCAAATAAAAAGGCCTAACAGAGGCAGAAACATACTCCACGAGTGGTTAAGTAAATTACAAATAATGATGAAAAGGCGTCCCTAATGCTGCATTACTGAACACTTACCTGGTTATTGTCCTTTTTAGTGTAGGAAATAGGAAAATAACAAATTAAAACAGATATGACCAGTTTTCTCTAAACAACAATGGACCACAATGCACTGCTCTCAGCTTCATGGAGCTTCAAAGTATCGTTTAGCAAAATATTTTTAGTCCACAACTGCCCTATTGAGCTTTCAAACTTGATCTATTGTCCATCGAAAAGCCAAGTATGACTTTAAAACATGTGAACATGCCACTCATGTGATCACAACCCATCAACACATCCCAAAGTAGCTTTAAAAAAAATGTTGCTGCTTATTTAGATTTCATAACAAATGTTATAACACTGCTTGATTGACTGTTGCTGGCAGAATATCTGAAACTCAACAATCAGCTTCTGCTGTGACCTGTATTTAACTGGCAGGCACCCTATTTCTGGGCAACACCTCTGAGAGAGGTGCTGCTGAAGATGACTTGTTGAACAAATTAATCAGCCAATAAATGTCCCAAGTAAAAGAAATCAAAGGTTTTCATATCTCAAATATAACACTAGTAATCAAATGAAGAACACTATAGATGCCTTGACAGATGAAATGTTTCTCTTTTTGTAAGCATTTCTGCTTTGAAATACAGTATACACAATCTGCAGGTAAAACCTTTAGAGCAGCCTGTGTGCCCCTTTGAAGAGCCGATCCCAGCAGCACTCACCAGCCTTATAACGGCCGACATGTGTTTTCTATTCGGAGCTGTCTTTCTCTGTGCAGCATGCTCCAGAGGAATTCAACTGTAAGATCAGGTTTGGTGTTTCATGGCTCTGTAAGATTTGGCTTCTTATCTTAAATTATACCATCACATTTGTGAAAAATTGTTGACATATATATATGACTCTACTTGGCTGCAAAAATATGAGCTTTGTACATTTGAATGTGTTCATATGCGCACATTAATTTAATCATTTTGTTGTCCATACAATTTTGCTTAAATCTCATACCTAGTGTCGCCCTGAAACTGTGAAAAAGAGCTCACCAGTTGTAACTGGCAACAAAAAAAAACATGTTTCAGCAGGTCTGCAGCTTTGCCAAAGATGGGAAAGTTCAAATTAATCACAGGCCAAGACAAATAAGCAAACATCACACACTGCCTCCTCACAGTGTGCTGTTAAAGATCTCTACTTCCCAAAAGTGGATGTTTTCATGCTAAACCTGTGTTATACCTTCAATATAGTACCACAAATACTTAGAGTATTTTTTTTCACAGGATCTAATACTGAGTACACCTGTAAGATTTCATCACATCCACTAACCCAGGTTTGCTCATACCAGACTCTCTTCAAAGCATGGGCGCCTTCCTGAATTTCAAAGGACATAGAGTTCATAAACACCAATCTTGAAAATGTTTACATGTATGCATGTCTTTCTTGCATATAAGGAAAAAATACATGAAATAAAGTTGTATGAAGGAAAGTTTAAGTAAAAGAAAAGACTCACCCTGGGAAGTTCAAACAACTTTCACCCTCTGTTTTATAGAGTAATGAAATGTATCTCACAGTGGTATGGGGTGTCTGGTCCAGACTGGAACACTAATGGCCTGTTTTCTTGTGCCCAGTATTAAACACCTGAGGGAAGAGCTTGCACCATGTGCAGGCCATGTGTGATAACATCAGTATTTACTGAGAAGCTACCACAAGTTCAAACCAGCAACAGCTACATCGACACCTTGAATACATCACCTCTGACAGTCTTCTATTAACAGTTATTCTAGGATGAAACAGAGCAACACAAACAGTTTAATTTTTCTCAAGCCAACACCTGTGTGGAATCATCCACATCCCCACTGACAGTAACACTGCAGATATGCCTTTAATAATATTGTGTTATAGTCTAATATTCTTTGACTGAAAAAGCACATTAAAGGTCCCATATTATGCAAAAATCACTTTATTAAGCCTTTTTGTGAAATTTGTGGGTCTTTGGCTTCCCTCCCAGCCCACAAAATGTGATATTTAATGACAAAACCTGTACTTAGTAGTGCTTGCAAATGTAAAATCCTGACCTAAAACGAGCTGTTTGGATTTTGGGGATTTGCCGAGGTCAGCGATTCCCTTTTTTGACCAATCAGGAGCAAGTCTGACCTGATTGGTCCACTGGAGCAGATACACCTGAAACCCCTCCCCGCCCACTCCTCTCCCCGCTGCTGGAGAGATTTCTCTCCAGCAGCGGGGAGGAGAATGCCAAAGTTGGAGGGCCATCACTGCTCTGTTTTTGGCTGTAATCAGCCACATAGTTCCATGCACAAGCTTCCCATCTCGGAAAAAGACAAGACAGAGTAGCTAGAGTTCATTTATCAAGCCAGCTACACTCAGTAAAACTGTGCATGTGTGTGCTAGTCACTTCATGGCCGACTGCCTTTCCAACTTTGGACAGTACAACAGAGGGCTAGTGAATAGACTGGTCCTGAATCCAGGTGCATTACCAACCATCCACCAACAAACCTCAGACCCTGGAAATGTGAGTTCTGAACAGAGGGGGCTATGAGAGCCTGGAAACAATGCTGCTGTGCTTGATTTATTGGCTTTTTGGAACAAAACATGTTACTACCATTTCATGAAGACATCAATGATCCATTTTAAACTGCAGAAAAGGAGCATAGTATGGGACCTTAAATTCATTTGTTCTTTACTTTGTGAGCTGGCTGGAGTAAACAGAGCTAGGATTTTAAACCCTTGAGCCTCACTCCTTGCCTCTGTATTTCTCTCTTCTCAGCATCTAACAAATGAGCGCTGAAATTTGGGGAAAAGTTTTTGGCTTGGATAAAGTTCAAATAACAAATTTACAACCCATGGCACTTCTTCCCATAATCTGTGAACAGTGCAGTGAAGAATCAGAACATTGCTTTCATTTTTGGATCGTTTGTTCAAAACACTTCAACACATTCCCTTCAGATATTTTACCCAACCCAATTTGCTCTCTGCCTTTTGTTAGATTGGACAAAGATGGGACAGACATGTAACAACCACAATCATCCCTGCAGCATATGACCGCATTGTATTCCTCAGTGTGTGGAATGGACATATAAATTCTTCAACCACTTTGAGAAATTGGTGGCTTTCTAAAAATGTTTTATACATGACATTCCAAACTTACAAAAAAATCTGTTTGTTTTTAAACACAGTTCCAAACAAGGGCAAGTATAACACAACCACAGTGCACTGAGTGTGGAGTAGTTTGTCTTGGGGCAATGGCTTCAGTTGCTAACATTTTAACTGGAATGGGCCATTCTTGAAAAAACAGCAGTGACAGCTGGCTCTGTGGGCTGCAGGTGCTGTGTCAGACTAGGTCAGCATATAATATCGCACCAAAGCATAAGCTAGAACAAACTGATGTAAGCTGTACCAGGTGAGCAAATCAGATCCTTCTGTTTCAGAAGATGCTCTGCTGATTTAAAATGAGTTTAGTTTATGTGGGTATGAAATAAATAATAGAAGAAAACTAATGAAAATATGTTTTTAAATAATCTGACTGAACAACAAAAGAAGAACATCACTGTGCTTCCAGGGACCAATTTTCACATTTCCCCCTTCAAAGCGAGACACCTGAGCATAGGTGTATAATTAAAGGTCCCATGCAAAAATCACTTTTTTTAATTCTTTTAGTGAAATTCGTGGGCCTTTGGCTTTCCTCCCAGCCCACAAAATGTGATATTTAATGACAAAACTTGTACTTAGAAGTTCTTGTAAATGTACAATCCTGACTCAAAATGAGCTGTT
The DNA here is from genome assembly GCF_033239565.1 of Halichoeres trimaculatus. Classification (NCBI taxonomy): domain Eukaryota; kingdom Metazoa; phylum Chordata; class Actinopteri; order Labriformes; family Labridae; genus Halichoeres; species Halichoeres trimaculatus. Next base: position 26,350,182 of record NW_027437183.1, read on the forward strand.
TGGATTTTGGGGATTTGCTGAGGTCAGCGATTCCTTTTGTTGACCAATCAGGAGCAAACTTGAGAGTCTATCAATAAAATGAAGAGTGAGGTTATATTAGCTCTGCTTGGTAGATGACTGGCAAGACCAGGATTCACTAATGTTACAAATCAAGGACTTGTCTTGGAGCACCAGGCTCTCAGTAGTGCTACATATACACAGCTTTTAAACTGCAGTACAAACTTAGAAAGTTAGCTTGTTTTCAAGTTTCAAACCATAGCTCTACGTAACTGTTGATAAATACCCTACCTCAACCTGTTGTATCCGGTAAAAAGTTGCCTTAGAGAAACTTTGTTTCAATCCACTCTCTATTTGACACGCCTTGTTAGAAGTCACATTTTCATGACGGTGCTTGTGAGATTCTGGACCAAAAGGTGGTGACGCAGTCCAGTTTAAGCAGTTACAACCTCTTCATAGCATCTTTGTGTACTTAAGTATGTATCTGAGTTTTTACTTATCTTAAATTATCTTATCATGTTGACTGTACAACTGCATAAGTACAGTAAACATAAGATAAATAGTATTGAGTATTAGGGATGCACGATATTAGATTTTTGCCGATATCCGATATGCCGATATATCGAAACCCCTTTTGGTCGATACCGATACCGATAATCACAAGTTTGTTTGTTTTTGTCACTGTAAAGAAAGCTAAGTCTATCCTGTACTGGAATTTATATGTTACTCTTATTGTGAAGGTCTTATTTGTTTAAGAAACACACATAAAACAAGACAAAAAACATTTGATTTTACCATGAATAAGAAATGTATTATTTTTTCAAACTCAATACATTCAGTATTGAAATACAGAAAAATAATTTCTTTAGATCACGTGAACTTTAAATGTACAATGCATTTTTAAACATAACCAAGTTGCATTTGATTATTTTAGAGCTACTGTAACAACCTGGTGACAGACACAGAGCTCTGCAGTGCAAATAAATGAAGTGCTACATTTTATTTAAGGAGCTTATTTTTCAGATGGAAAATAATATTAATCCTAACTGAATAGCACCTTATAGGCTGTGACTATTGGCAGAAATTTTCATATCTGCCGATACCGATAAACGTGTTTTTAAGCTTTTATCAGCCGATACCAATATTGTGCCGATAATATCGTGCATCCCTGTTGAGTATTTTTGAAAATGTTAACAAAAAACAAGTTTCACAGGTGCATCTCGACCCTCTCAGGGGTGTAGAGGTTATTTTCCCTGCTCTTTCCCTGCACCCTGAAGGAACCAACACACCGATCCAGTCAGTCTGCAGCAGCACTTATTCACAACCGTCTCACTATGAGACGAAACTTTCTACCACACCCATGTGCTGTCTTTTGAGGCTTCCTTGTAAGGGTTTATTTATTTGACAGTACGGCATGTTGATTTAAAAGCAAGATCCCGGCTGCAGAAGGTAGGCATATAAGGAGGCCTGAATTCCTCAGGTGAAATTATATTATGCCAGTGGAAATTCATGGCTCTCACTCGAGACAGTACACTGGATTTCCTCAATTATGTGCTATTTGACAATGAACGACTGCAAAGAGGATAATGAACACATGCTCACAGGGTGTCACCATGGGCTTTTCTGACATTATGAATGTGATTGAAGAGGAGCCACTATGCAATGCTGAAGAGGAAATAAGAGGAAGCTTATAAATCCAGCATCCTTTGAACACATCTGTTTGTTGTTTCTTTTGAACCGTCCTTTTGTCTCTCCCCTTTTAGCCATTTTTTGACACAAAAAATGTCAACCCAACCACTTCACAATGCTGAGAAATATTTCTTACAGGCTGGATGGAATTTTCATAGAGAAAAAAACATTCTTTTCTGCAATGTCATGTGAAGGACAGGGAAGGTTCAGATTTTCTTCTTCATCTGGTCACAGTCTCATGAGGTGTGAGTGTGCGGCTGAGGCATGAGCAGGATATAGCAGTGGTTATTTCTATTCACCATCAAACACATGAGAAGAGTTTGAAAATCGTCAAAGATGATGATGAATCCACTGCAGGGCCGAAATCAGATCAAAAATCAGCATGGCCAGGTATCGAGAATGCTGAGTCAGTGCTTTCACACACGCACACCTCTTATTCATCCAGGTGTCACTCCCACCGTCCTCTGGCTCACCTGCAGGAAGACACGTTTGTGCACATACGGAGCAGACTGTTAGTATTTGGACAGTGACACATGCACTATTGTTTTTCTTTTTTGTTTTACTTTTTTGCACAATATTCCAACTTAGGGGAATTACAGGAAACAATGGCCATGCAGTTGAAGGGTTGACTTTCATCTTCTGGGGCGTGTGAGTGTTCAGGAATCATAATGTAAAAGCACAGTTTCATAAAGTGAGGAAGAACAATGAATGTGTAACCGTTTCTAAACTACTAAACTTCTCTTTAGGTAAAATAACAGAAAACATTCAAAATGCAGACAACTATGTTATCTGTGTTAAAGTTCAACCAACTCCAAAAAGTACTTTCATTAGAGTGTTTTGTGGTTGTCGTGCAGATTTTACCTCAAATCTTCAACAATTATTGTAGAAGCAAACTAACTCCATAGAAAGGGAAAAAATGAAGAAAGAATAAAACCTGTTTTCCTCATCAGGCATGTGGATGTGGTCTGGGAGGGTGTGGGATGTCCTGTCATTTTCAGGGTGCTGTACGCTGCTCATTAAACTTACCAGCCTCTCATTATTCTAAACACTACCAGCAGGAGAGACAGGGTGTCAGCTCTAGGCTTGGTGCTAATTTCTCTAGAAACAAAACAAAATCATGCATTAACTCCAAAAAAAAGTACAAAGGCTTAACTGGGAGTGTTCTTATTACAAAATAACAGGCTGGCTTTTTGGCGTTGTTTTATCCATTTAAGATTTGGTTATTGTCAAAAAAGGAGACGGTAAATTAACCTGCCTAACGACACACACCTCTCCCAAAAACGGTGAAAAAGGATTTGCTTTTGTTTGTAAACAGACTCCTCCTGCTGGGAAGTTTCCATGCCACAGGGACGTACAGTGTTTTCTGGAACCTCATCATCATCATCATTAACTTAACAAATCTGTGATTACAGCATGCCAACAGACTGTCTGAAGTTATTACTTTAGAAGCTGATTTCGCCAGCAAAACACTGTTCCCACTCAAAACAACGTGCATTTACGCAACACATCCCACACTCGTAAAAATGACTGCGAGTCAATGTAAAAACGTCATTTTATTAGCTTAATGCAATTTTAAATTTAACACAGTTAAAACATACTTTCTATTAACAGGTCACTGCTTGTGTCCACACACGCTGTTATCAGGACACAACGGTTTTAAATTAGCTATTAAGTTTAAGTCAATGTTGAATATTTCAGCCAACTAAAGTAAAATAAGTGCAAAAAGAATAATACTGTTAGGCGAATTACAACATTTCTGTAAACTAAAGAAATTCTCTTCATACATCTGAACCACTCTTCAAGTTACAGTTAAGCCTATGAGCTAAATAATACTGAATTCTGTTAAGGGATCAACTTTTATCACAGTTACAAATTTGCTACTCTACTGTAGTTATACTTTAACAAAAAGGCTTTTGATCTTCATGATAAAAGTGTGAGTCTCAGAATTTTAGGTGGGGTCTCATAAATGTCATTAGTTAAGCTTGTTGTTAAACAACAGCAAAATTGGCTTCAAAGCCTTTTAAACTTCAAAGTCAAGCAAGTCTGTAAAGGAACACTTTGTCCAACACCACAGCACGTGTCTAACATCAACCTGGAAAACGGTTCATCTGAGGCCCTGGCGAACAAAGGTAAGTTTCCTAAGTATTTATCCAAGTAAAGGCCTAATATATTGGTTGCTTTGTTGAGCCCGTAAATAGTTCTTACAGTAAGTCAAACAATTTCTGACTGCTTAAACAGTAATTTCACCGTCCAACAAGCAATCCCTTAAATCTCAAACAGAAGGGATGAGGACTCACTATTATTGAAAAGTGAAAGTCCAGATCTTACTCAACTTTTTGATTCTGGCAGCTTCTTGACAGCTTTCATCTTCCTGTGGCAGCTCAGCCTCACTGACACGGTTCAATACTGATCCATGAAATTTCATTTTTATGAAACAGCCTGGTTACGCTTGGATGAAAGTGGTCAAAAACACAAACAAAATACTACCTTATATCGTCTTTTGTTTACACATCTTACCTCTTCACTACACTCTCTCCTTCAAACACATTCAGGAGCTTTATGCAGGACTCACACATATGCATGCTTGCAGAAAGAAAAACACATTCAGGCCTCATACAGTGGAGTAACAGTGCCATCCTTCCACTGAATCAGGATTTCTCCTCGTTGTAAAGTAGGGGTGGATTGTGGGAGACGCATGGCGTGCTCTGTGAGTGGGGCTCTTTCACTGGGCACTGGGGATCCAGGGACACTCATCTCAGGCCTTGGAGTGTATGATTTTAAAACACATACCACCTTTTTCCTCCTGACACAGCAAGACAGACAGAGACAAAAAGTGGGTGAAAGTGCAACAGCTTTTTCAGTTGTTTTAACAATCTTTTTCTTGCTCAGTTTTTTTCTTTACTTAGCTTTTCTGATTAAGCAGCAACTGATTCTACTTTTTTCATTTTAGTTTGGTTTAGTTCATTTAGTTTAGTTTGGTTTTTCATCCATACGTTTTTGGACAATTGGAGTTTCTACCATTGTTATACATTGCAGCTATTGCAAGTTGGACTCCAATTTGCAGAGTATCAAGTGTCAATAAGACAGGTTGGCTGCATAAGACAAGCCATGCCTTTTCAAAATAAAACTGTTAAACTATGAAACACAAGCACAAAGGTTCTACAATGATGCTGTTAAATGCCTCTCATCAGTCAAACTTCTTCATTCACCATAGCAATAACTCACTGATAAGGAAAAAGCAATTCATTTTTCTTTGGTTAGTCAACTAATCAATCAATCCTGTTATCTTTTAAAAGGTCAAGTTTGAAGGCACTTACCTGTTGGAGTAAACATTAAGGATAAGAATCACAGTCCCCAAGACCAAAGCCAAGGAACTGAGTACCAACATGGTTATCTTCCAGCCCATCCCTTAAAACAAACAAGCACAGTACAGACCCATTAACAAATCAGTCATTCACTCCTCTCTAAGGTTTATTTCATTTCTGTAAAGACTCTGGACATAACAAATCCTCCTTCATACATACTTCAGAACACACACTGTAAATATTGTTCTGTTTCTTTATGATCTATCTCCCCCTAGTGGTGGAAGATTTGTTATTGTATAGCACAGAAGAAACATTACATTTTTAACTAGAGAAGTTGCATTTCCTTGCAGCAAATGCGTTGAAATGCTGAAGCTGGAAAAGTTTGAATAAAAGTGGAAAAAACTGAAAATGTAAAATAAAGGAAAAAAAAAAATGTTAAGAGAAATGAGGAAAAGACAATGAGTGGATAAAGAAAGTGGATACAGTGGAAATGTAAATCAGCCTACAAAAGTTAAAATAATTAAATAAAAAGAGAGAGAAACCAAACAGTGAAATCTTAAAAATGTAGAAGAAAGCAGAAATCTATGATTAATGTGTAAATGAGATGAGGAGAATTAGGACCAGTTTAATGTGTGAACAGAGTCTCGAGTCAAAGTCTGCAAAAGGTAGAAAGAGTTGAAGTTGAAGGAGTAGCAGCCTTTTTTGTTTGATTTGAGTCAAGTTTGAGAATTTTATGGCAGGTTAATCGGCAGTTTTTTTCAGTAGCAGCAGCTGCTTCTCTCAGTCAAATTGAAAACATTCCGCCCTCTGAGAGCAGGAGGAGAGGTGAAAAGAGTGAAAAGTTTGTGTCGCTTAGACAGTGAAATCTCAAAAACAGTTGAAGATATTAAAAACGTTATTACAGATATCAGTAGTGGAAAGATCAGTGAACATTTTAAAGCAAAAATGAAGTCTGTAAGTGGGAGTAAGCTGAAGTTAGAGCTTGTTGAAGTTGAAGCAGATTTTAGTCAGAGGAGCTGAAATTTCCCATCTGTTTAACATAGAGAAATTTTTTTGGAAAAAGCTGAATAAATCAAAAAGTTTAATAGTTAGAAAAGTGAAAAGATATAGCACACTATTCCTAAACAAGCTGAATAGTTTAAAAGTTGAACGGTGAAAATCGGACAAAATTTGAAGGCTGTGAAAAGAGCCAAAAAACGTACGGAAGAATAAGAAGAAGAAGAAGAAGAAGTGGAATAAAGTCACAGGATAACAATATGTTGAAATGCTGAGTCAGCATTTCAACATAATGATAACAGACTTACCATAATCCATTTGGAAGAAAATCATGGTAGGATCTGCAGGGGATTTGGTGCTTGAGGAAGAAATTATGTCGTCTTTTGCAGTGAACGTGACCTCAGTGCCCATATCTACAATTTAAATGAGCAAAAAGTTACATGAATTGGGAACAAGAGATAAAAAAAACACTGGTTTGATTTAATTACCTGAAACTGAAACTTTTATATTAAAAAACTGAGGCACACGTGTATACTTTTTATACTGTATGTACTGCTAATACTGTGTCTTGATAGGGTAGAATTTTTAAAGGAGACAGCAACCGCTCTCTTTGTTTATCTACAATACCCAGAGGGGAATCAGATCATGGTGTATCAGCACTGAACATGAATCAGCATGGCCTGACATGTCACAGTGATGCTGTTTCACAGAGCAGTTGGCTTTCTTCCAGAAAAAGGAAAGTATCGATCCATCATGAGTGCACTTGGCTAAATGAGATCCTGAGGCTGAAGCAGGCATGGGGTAATCTAATCTTCCAACCACACCACGAAACATCTTGCAACTCATATTAGACAGTGCAACAATGAAAAGCTAGAGAACAAACCTGCATGAGTTCAACAGCAGTAAAATTAATTTAAATGTATAACATACAACATGAAGATTAGCGTTTGTTTAGCTGCTTAAAATTACATTTGGGCAGCATGTTCTCCCAAGGCTAGTATTTGCGTACATGTGCAATACATAATACCTTCCCCAGTGCTGTCTGCCATCTCTAAACTCAATGGTCTGTTTGAGGCCCATCCATTTGCATGGTCTAGGTTGGCTGAGGTCACTGGCTCACTTTGGAAACACAATTCTTCACTCCCTGTTTCTTATGTCAACTTCCACAGGCTTGTACCAGCAATAGCTGTGCTGTTGTGGTGATGACATTTTCAGTTTGAGCTCAAATGAGTAGATGTTTTTTTAAAAAATAGGTTAACACCTCATGTCTTTAAAAATAATCACTTTAACTTTTTGAACTATTTGTATTCCCTGCAGCAAGTCGATAATAACCATGGTCCTTAAAATCCAGATGTTAGGCAAGGATGGGAAATACATTATAAATTCAGGACCAACCACATTATGTCCACCACATAAATCATTATAAGTCCTTAAGTACTTGATTATTAATCAATTGTTCACTGGAATTTTATGAAGCCTTTTCAACACATAACAGTGTCTGTAGAATGTGCTTTAAAAAGTAATAATGTTCAAAACTGTCCACATAAAAGGGAGTAGCTAGTTTTGCCACTGGGTGATCCTTTAAGGATTAATTAAATTTTTATCATAGTTGCATTCTGAAGGACCAAAATACTGTTAGATATTTTTAATTCCTTACCTGCTTCAGCCTCTCTGTGTGTTTCAGGCACAACACTTGACAACAGCCCTGGCTCCAAAGGCTGCTCCACATGGTGGAGTGGTTGGTGTTGCTGTTGGTGAGATTTACTGTCCCTTCCACTGCACAATGTCTGATTGTCAAGAGTACGCCACCTGCTGCCCTGCTTGGAAAGAGGGAGAGCCAAAGACACATCCATCAGTTGTTAGAAACCTTACTGACGTACTTACTTTTAAACTTGAAGAGCATTCCTCTCTCAACTTCTTTTTATACATTTGAGGCATTTTACAGGTAAAACAGATTCAATAACTTAATGAGAAGGATCAACTGTTCCTTTTCTAAAAACTGTTGTACCTGCTTATGTTCCCTTGAAAGGAAGACTAAAGTGGATTCTTGTGTGGCACTGAGATGCAGACCCCTCCCCATCAGAGTAATGTGTCCTTTCTTGGAACAGGACCAAGCTTGGCTGCTTGCCTCCCTGTCCTGTTCCATCACAGCCTCTTCATCACCAGTCTGGTCTCTTTCAGCCTTGAAGATGCAGGGCTGAAGATGGACACCTTCATACTGCTCTCTTGGTGCAGTCAAACACTCCCCAGTGTGGTGACTGCTGAGGGCCTGGCTCTTTGGGAGCCATCGCCAGTCCTGCAAGGATGAAAAGGGGCTGCAATCTACCAGAGACACTCTGCCTCCATAGGATCCTTCTTGCACCTGCAGGCATTTCCCCAGCTGCTTATTCTGGACTTTGAAACTACACGTTTCTGTGAAGGTGACAAAAACAGAGATTGTGAATGCTTTACTTGTAACTTTGTTTACTATGATAAAAAAGAGCAGAGTATTGAATGACGTTCAAGCTCCTGTAAGAAACTTTAATTGTTAGTCTTATCTTAACTTCTTATCCTAAAAATGTAAAACACATGGTTTAATTAGAAATTATCACTTAGCTTCTTGAACAGTTGAACACATCACTTTAATTTTGCATCTTGTCATGAAACTGCTCTTTCTGCAAGATTCTGTAAATCACTCTGTCCAACACCTACCCTCCATCAGCAGCGGTTTCAGGCAAAACAAATAACATTAGAAAAATTATTAGTCTTGTTCCTGATGGTTTTGTTCGTATTTGTAGCTCATAGAGGTGTCAGTGTTCATTTTTGTCTCCTTCAGCACCAGTAAAAAACTCCTGCAGGGAGCTTTAAGTTGCTAAAGAACATCATATTAAAATTTGCATGTAGCTATAATTGTAACATTATAAAGCAATATTAAGTTTCATACTACTACCTTTTTTGAGTCTGCAAACAATGAACTTTATGTTAAAAGAAAAAAGACGATTCTGGAAACTACAGACAAAGCTGGACTTCTACTGCGTCAACAAAGAGACTTGAAATAGTGATTTAAAAAAAAAGATCCCATTGGGAAAAAAACACCTGGCCATACTCCCTTCAGTGGTTTATATAAGAATCCTTACATGTTTCTTGGACCATGTGAGACAAATAATGTTTCCTCAGACATTGACAAAAGTGCTGGCTGGTGATACTTGATCGGCGTGCAACAGAAATTGTCAAATATAATCCAACACATTCAACTTTCTTCGTGTGTAAACACAGGAGTTAGCCTAAACCCAAGTGACAGCTAACTAAGCTAACAGCTAGCTGCATTATTATAGTGGAAAACCATTAGTCAGGCTTCACCTAAAGAGTTTTGTTTACCTAAGCTCCACTGCCCAACCTTTCCTGAGCCTCTGACGTGATATATGATCGCTGTTATAGTGAGTTTAAAACTGTCCTCCGGTCACTTCAGGTACGACGTCACATTGAACAGAACAAGTTTGCTAAATGCTTCAGAGGTGTTAGTACCAGGAATAACAGTCAAGAGTGTTTGATTAACTTTAAGGTTGTTTTAAAAGTTTTTTCCGCCAACTTTTCTGCAAAGCGCGAGTACTTTTTTTTATCGCTGGTTACAGTAAACACACTAACTTACAGTTCATCTTACCTTTAAAAATTAGGAATAATACCAAACAGAAACACGAACGTCCTCGTCCCATGGCGATAGCGACGACAGGCAAAGGTAGTGTGAGGTCTCAGTGACAATATAAGGAGCATCTGATGAGCAACAGCAACAAGTGTATGTGGGTGGAGCCAAACTTCATGCAGCCTCCTTCTGTGCACCCATCACTTTGGATTTATGGAGGGAGGGTCTATGCATTCCTCCAAATAACTCTGCAGGGGGTACATGCATAAATCACAAAATCTGCATTTTCTTGTTGACAAAGCTCATCAGTCTACAGTTTCGCATATTCTGTTCCGTGTATAGTCTTTTAAGCCCTTCAGAAAATCAGACTTTTTCACTACGTATTGTCTCTCCTCTATTCTGTCATAGCATTCCTTGTTCACCGCTTTAAGCAAGCAAGTGAATGTGTTTACAACCACTGTGCTACAACTGCATGGACTACCAATTAGATTTAAAGCGCATAAATCTGTTATAAGGGTAAAACAGTGTTCCAAGCTCAATAGGATTTCCCAGTCGTTACTGTGAGGAATGGGACAGCTTTTGGGGCCTGTATGGTCACGTGATGTTTTTCTCTTTAATGATGCACCACAAACTATGTCACGGACCATTGTAAAAAAAAAAAAAAAAAAAAAAAATTAAAAAAAAAAAACAAAACATTTTTTTCAACATTTGTTTTTATTCCAAGAAACTGACAGTTAAAAGCTAACAATTGACCAAAGTTCTCTTTTTTTATGACTGTCCATTTTGAAGAGTTCTCTGTCAGGCATACATTGATATTCATCATGATCTACATAGAACTTGCATAAGAAAGAAAATTATTTGAGTGGTTATCAATGAATTAACATCTGTATTATAAGTAAGAAAAAGAATCAAATGCAAAACAATAGAATGAGGAGATAGACAGCTTATTTTATGGCACTACAGCAGAACTTACCTACAGTACATAGACCATCACCTTCGCGCAACTTTGAAAAACAGTTTGTGAATGTGGTGTGGAGGGGTAAAAGAAATTAGGACTGTAAACGTGCTTTGATCTGTCAAAAGCAAAAGGACAACACTATACACCTACTGGTCCACTTGCCATTTAATATTTTTATTTAGGAGGGGGGAAAAGAGACTGATATGCTGGAGGGGTTTCCTCAGCAGGGGCTTGTGGCTGCACTGACAAAGGTGGGAAAGGGGCCGTTGGATAACCATAAGGAGGTGCCTGTTGTTGCCACTGATTATTAGGTTGAGAGGGATCTGGTGCTGGGTATCCATAGGCGCCTGGAGCAGTGGGTGCAGGATAAGGACCAGCAGGGAAAGAAGGAGGAGGAAACTGGCTGTAACCTGGTGCACCAAAAGCCCCAGCTGGGTAAGCCCCAAAGGCCTGACCAGGCTGGGGGGGAGCACTTGGACCTCCAGGAACAGAATAGGACCCCATAGGAAAGGATGGGGGAGGAAAATCACTGTTACTTGGAGCACCAATTGGCCCAGTTGCATATGGTCCCATTGTCCCATCAAATCCTTTGGAAGCAAATTTGGCAGGACCAATGACCAGAGGAAGAACCACCTCTGGGTCAATGGCAAACTTGATGTCCAGATACACCTGCAGAAACACAGGAACAGGGGATAAAAAAAGGGTTTAGTTTAGACATAATCTAAATCAGGCTACGATGAATTGAGCTGTTCATTCAAACAATAGTGTTGTCTCACAGATGGACATTATTCCTTTCAGTCTGTTTTCTGTAAATGTTTATTCAGAAACAAATAAAAGGTAATTTCTTTTGCTGTCAGTCCATTTTATTTATAATAATAATAAAATTAATAATAATAATAACAACAATAATAATAATTATATTAACAATGTGTAGTATGTTTATATGTGCACCATGAATTAATTTCCAGTTCACCGAAATAACATCACAGCAAACATCTGCCAACAAATGCACAGCTTGTTTTAGACCAAACATAAAAATCATTAAAACATACACTACCTTGATAGAATAGTCAACTGAAATTATTTCACAATTATTTATGGTGTAAATGGCGTCAGGAGGGACCCTCAGCTCGCAGGTGGCAGTTTCCTGTGAGTTTGCTGACATAGTTTCTCCAACCACTTTGCACTGAGATGCAAAGCTGCGTTTTGCAGAGGCTCTCGCACGGTAGGTTACTGTCTGCATCAAGTTGAATTTGGGCTTCATTTTCTTGGAGGAGGAGTTGCAGATTTTGGCAGTGACAGACAAAGTGTCACCTATCAGGAAAAAGGAGAAGTCCAAGAGACCCCAAATTAGAAATTTCACTCATTTACAAATAGATCCAACATCTTATATTAAACACGTGACTCATAAAAGGTACTGTTTATAAAAATTTAAATGTTAAGTGATAGCTGTCAGATTCCAGATTGACTGCCATTGATCATGTCTTTAAAAAAGTAGCTTTTTGACGCATGATGAGTATGATCCTACTTTTGTCATTTTGTGCCAAACAACAACCTCTTTCAAGCTGGTGCATTTCATGCAGTTCCATTTTGAAGTCTATTCTGCTAAATACTGCATAACACTACTCACTGCACCTTTAAATTGTTTATTAAGCAAATAGGTTAACAGAAAACTAAATACCGAAACTTGTTTTGACAGTAGGCTTTAGGCATTACCTGGAGAGCAAATCTGTTTGTCAGCAGTAGCCGTCATTTGGACTCCTCCTTTATCCACAGAACCAGAGACAGGACTCTAAGACAGATCACACAAATAAAACATCATGTTATATGAACTCAATGCCACATGTGCATGCAAACCCTTGCTAATAATCTTTGGATCAATTCAGCCTACTTCAGGTTAACGCCCTCTGATATCAACACAAATATAGTTAATCCAATCTTGTCACAATACTGGTTGGGCAGTGAAGTCAATGATACCAGAGTATTAACGGCAGTTTGTTCAGTTCAGTGTCAGCTTTCTGAATTTCAGCCAAATGAACACCACTTCCTGTTTGTTCCTACAGTCAGTGTGTGGTTTCTTCCATCAGGCTTCTTATTTTATCATCAGTTGTACAAACTCATATTAGTGTTGTTCCTAAAGTCTGTGTCTCTTTTGTTGTATCTAGCCATAATACACTCTAATTCCAAAGCTTTGTCTACGGCAGGCTGCAGGTCAAGAACTACTCAGACAAAACCGGTTTTACTCTTTTTCCTTTTCTATACCTCTCCATATCCCATTTGCCAATCTTTGGCTTTAGTTGATTCTTTGAAGCAGCAACAAACTGGTTAAACTACTGCAGCTTTCCAAAAACTTGGCTCGATTATGAAAAAAAAGGAAACAGTATTACCTGACAGGGCATGAAAAGGGTCCTAGATGCAAATTTGAGCTCAGTTTTTTCTACTGTAGGCATCTTCCAGCTCCTGGAAATCCTTGCTTCAAGTGTGTATGCGATATGTCCATGAAAACCCTTAAAGGATGATGGCGTGTTCCTGTAAGACAGTGCCTGTTCAGAAATGTTTTATTTTGAAAGCAAACAATGGCACAGCAAAGATGGATTTAGTCATAACAACTACATACCCCTCTGGGATTTTGAGACTGAATTTGTAGCAGTGGTCTCCTTCTGAAAGCTCAGTACCTGAGAAATGAGGATAAATGAACACAAATGTAAGAGCATTTTTTGCATCGATGACCTTATTTTAAAAAGTATAATGTGCACAATTGTAACAATAGTACAACTTGACTAAATAGTATATCTCTACATATATCAGCTTGTCACTTGTACATAGGCCACACCCATGCAGATTTAAACTAGTAAATTGACCCCATTTTCATGACACGGCTGGATTTTGCCTGGCAACTTTCACGCATTAAAAATGTAACCTGGTGCATTGTTAATGTGTTATGGAAAATTAATGTATGATGTAATAAACTGTCACATGAGGTGCACCTGTATAGGCGTTCTCGCATCAATTACAGCCTGTCTTAGTCTTACCGTCCGAAGTTTTTTCCACAAACTTCTGTTTGACGTTGAAGTACTCCCTGTTTGCAGTGTACGATCTCCTTCTGTCTCCGGATCCTTCCGACCAGTGCACGTGCGCGCGCCCTTTGACTTTGACACCGACGCTCTTCACTTTGGTGTCTTTCTCCAAAGTGAAAACGAGTTTACCTGTGACTGTATCTCCTTCGTGAAAAATGTTCTCTTCATTTAGAGCGTTATAAATCAGCTTTAAATCTTTGATCGGAGACATTTCTGTTGTTGTTGTGTCGTCCAAACACGCTCGGTGATAAGCTTGGCAGCAGGCTGAGGCTACACACAATACAGGTGTGGGTTGTTCAAGGATTCAAGGAACAGACTCACTCATGTTTGTTTTGCATTCGGCCCCTCCCACAGAGGTAGGCAACAGGAAACCGGCAATACTTCCCAATGTAAGCAGCTCAGCCTTACAACAATTTCACCATATAGAATAAGAAGCTGTCATAGTTTCCCTGCAGCCACGGCAGCTTCTGGTATTCTTATGGACTTCGAAGACGATTTGACTGGTTATGAGCTTTACTGCCTGTTGTTTACTGCCAAATGGCTATACACAGTCATAACAATTTGCTCTGTCACAAAAAAGGGTGTGTATTGTGATAACATGGAGGACATCTTTGATGTTTTAGCTAAGGGATAAGAAGAGTGAGATTATTCCCAAAAGGTATGGTATCTTAACTCTGCACTCTGATCATTCCAAATATTGTTGCTTATCTAACAATGGGACTAAACTGAAGAAGAATGATGTTTATAAATACTGTTGACATTTAAAATGGTTTGATTACATAAAAACTGTATGAACAATATGTGGATTTCTATTATTTGGACATATAATGTATATAATGAGTTCTCGGAAGTGCTAACTTATATTGTGGATGTTTTGTTTGTAGTCGTGGTGATTGTTATGTAAAAGGGGGTTACTATTACCCATGAATTTACATTGTTTCCATGAATAATGACAGCAGGTTCTAAGTTATAATTTAGTATTGCATCTGATTTGTATTGAAGGGGCAGGACTAGATAAGCTTTTTTTTTTGCTTCTTTCTGTTCCTTCTCAAACTAGTTGTTGTGCATGCGTTTGCACTCACATGCTTATTTTGTTCATGCACTGTAGCAGTACAGTTTGGTTTACATATTACTTGTTGAATTTGGTTGTTGTTGTTGTTGTTGTTTGTTATTTCTTTATTTCCTTTTGTTTTCTTTTTTTTAAGTTTGAGATAGATAAATAAATGAATAAATAAATAAATAAATAAATAAATAATGGAAGAGTTCATACTCACAATACAAGATTCACAGTGAGATTGACTGGTCTTCATTTTGATCCACGATTGATACAACAACACTGGCTGTTTGTGAGTGTGAAAACACAGGTTTAAAAAGTATCTTTAGATCAAAGTAGTAGAAGCTATTTTCAAATAATAAATAAAAATAAAAATAAGTGTGATGACAAAAAGACATGATTTTCATTTCCAGCTACATGTTGCTCACACTCTTTAAGCAAGCTCAACAAAGGGGGAGGTACAGTCTGTGTAACACTGTTATTTCAAATGAGTGGCCCTAGTTCATATTCAGCCTGTGGTCTGTTTCCTTTATGTCATCCTCCATTCCCCAAGTATAAACACAGCTTTTGATAACTTACAAATCATTCAGACACATGATTTTATTTAAAAAAAAAAACAGTGCAAAAAAACACATTTTGCTTGAAATAGGACAATAAGTACTTTATAAAGAAAGATATATGCTGTTTTTGGACTTGATGGTAGAAAACCAGACCTTGAGCTTTCAGAGGGAAATGTTGCAATTTTGCATGGCACAAGAATGCAGCTGCACAACAGTTTCAGGGTTTTCTTTGTCCTAAATTTTATTTCATGATCCACTGAATATTTTCAGTTACTGATGGGTTAGGACTGTAGGTAAGTCAGTTAAGCACCAAGCCTCTTGTTCCAGTGGAGCCATGCAATTGTAATATATGCAGAATGTCATTTGGATCTGTGTATTTGATATTTAGAAGGTCTTCTTTCAAAAAGGCATCGGCTGCATGGCACTATATGTTGCCCATGTAATTATTTACAACAGACTGCATTTATATAAACACTTTACCCTTTACCACTTTACACTCAGCCACCCTCTTTCTCACCCTATTCCTACTCTTTGCACCTGAGTGCTCAGATTCAGAAGATGGGAAAAGGAGTGAATATGCTGGAGGAGCCTCATCAGACTGAGACAGAAAGTCTGTGTTCATGCCAGGTGCAGAAGGCAGCAGGTTGTATGCAGGAGCTGTTGGGGACATGCTGAAAGGTGGAGCAGGGAATGAGGCACTTTGGGGTAGGGGTTGGAGCTGTGGGGCACTTGGTGTTGGAGAAAATGCTGGAGAGACAGGTGGAGGATGAAGAGTTGTTGAAGACAAAGACTGAAATCCATATGGAGAATCTTGCCGTGGCAGAAAGTTAGTGTAGCTCCCACCCACAGAGGCTGGTTGATAAGGGTAGACGCTTGTTGGTGGGTAATAGGGACACGTGATGGTTAATACCTCCTGGCTCCTGGGTATCTATGACCACCTGAGTTGGGAAATGCAGGGAAGGGACCCATGGAGAGGGAGGATGCAATTGCTTAGGCTCCTAACAGCCCTCGCTGGAGGGGGATGTGCAGCCACACCAGGGTTAGAGGCAGAAAGTAAATCAGGAGGACTTGTAAACAAGGTAAAAAGGTAAAATCCTGCCATATCAGTGCTGTTATGTAGGCGGGGTAATAGATACTGATATACTAGAGGGTTTTCCTCAGCAGGGGCTTGTGGCTGCACTGACAAAGGTCGGAAAGGGGCCGTTGGATAACCATAAGGAGGTGCCTATTGTAGCCACTGATTCTTAGGTTGAGAGGGATCTGGAGTTGGGTATCCATAGGTGCCTGGAGCAGTGGGTGCAGGATAAGGACCAGCAGGGAAAGAAGGAGGAGGAAACTGGCTGTAACCTGGTGCACCAAAAGCCCCAGCTGGGTAAGCCCCAAAGGCCTGACCAGGCTGGGGGGGAGCACTTGGACCTCCAGGAACAGAATAGGACCCCATAGGAAAGGATGGGGGAGGAAAATCACTGTTACTTGGAGCACCAATTGGCCCAGCTGCATATGGCCCCGCTGTCTCATCGAATCCTTTGGAAGCAAATTTGGCAGGACCAATGATCAGAGGAAGAACCACCTCTGGGTCAATGGCAAACTTGATGTCCAGATACACCTGCAGAAACACAGGAACAAGGGATAAAAAAAGGGTTTAGATTAGACATAATCTAAATCAGGCTACGATGAATTGAGCTGTTCATTTAAACAATAGTGCTGTCTCACAGATGGACATTATTCCTTTCAGTCTGTTCTCTGTAAATATTTATTCAGAAACAAAAAAGTTTATTGCATCTGCAGTCAGTCCATTCTCATAGTAAAATTAATGTGTAGTATGTTTAACTGTGTACACTGAATTAATCTCCGGTTCGCCTAAATAACATCACAGCAAACATCTGCCAACAAATGCACAGCTTGTTTTGACCAAACATAAAAATAATTAAAACATACACTACCTTGATAAAATAGTCAACTGAAACTATTTCACAATTATTCAGGGTGTAAATGGCGTCAGGAGAGACCATCAGCTGACAGGAGGCAGTTTCCTGTGAGTTTGGTGCGATAGTTTCTCCAACCACTTTGCAGAGAGATTTGCAGCAGTGATTATTGGAGGATCCAGCGCTGTAGGTCACTGTCTGCATCAAGTTGAATTTGGGCTTCATTTTCTTGGAGGAGGAGTTGCAGATTTTGGCAGTGACAGACAAAGTGTCACCTATCAGGAAAAAGGAAAAGTCCAAGAGACCCCAAATTAGAAATTTCACTCATTAACAAATAGATCCAACATCTTATATTAAATATGTGACTCATAAAAGGTACAGTTTCTAAAAATGTGAATGTTAAGTGATAGCTGTCAGATTCCAGATTGAATAGCTCCATTGCTCACACCATTCTAGGACAAGAAGCTTTTTGATGCATGATGAGTATGATCCTACATTTGTCATTTTGTGCCAAACAACAACCTCTTTCAAGCTGATGCATTTCATGCAGTTCCATTTTCAAGTCTACTCTACTAAATACTGCTCAACACTTCTCATTGCACCTTTAAATTGCTTCTTAAGTGATTCTTAGTTTCATTCAGCAGATAGGAGATATTACACAAGCAAGAATTTAGACAGAAATGGGAACCTTATTAAGCACAACAAATTGCTGCAAGTTCTTTGGCTGCAGGTGCTGCCATCAAGTGCCAGAAGAAATGCTCCTTTTTTTACCTTGTTTTTTCCATGTAAAACAAATGTACCCCCAGCTAACCACATGTAAAAATGAACATCAACAATATCATTCAGCCTTCAACAACATTCAATTATCAGAACAAAATATTTACTAAGAGCTGGGTCTGAGGCCTTCGGACTCATTCTACCCCTGAGGATAAAGAGAAGAAGGGTCTGATTAAGTGCCCAAGTGTTCCATAAACAGATGACTCTTCAGACCTCTTTTTGAAGTAGAAAGGGACTCTGCTGGTTGTATAGAGTTATGTTATTCATTCCACTATTTGGGAACAACAGAGGAGAAGAGTCTGGCTTGAGAATTAGAGCCGAGTTGGGCTTGGAGCACCAGGCTGCTTTCACAGGCAAAGCGTAGGGGGCAAGAAAGAGTGTAGACTAGGATGAAAAACTACAGGAATCCAGAAGCTGATCTTGTCACTGTTTTCTAGGCCAGAAAGGAGCTTTGAATTTGGTTCAAGCTTCCACTGGAAGCCAGTAGAGAGAATTTAACAGAGGGTTTACATGTGCTGTGTTGAGCTGGTTAAAGACCTGATGTGCCGTTGCATCCTAGATCACCTGCAGGGGTTTAAATGTACACGCAGGGAGGCCTGCTAGACAAGATCTGCAGTAGTCTATACGTGAAATCAGAAGGGCCTGTGGCAGAAGCTTTGTGACCTGTTGTCTCAGGTAGGGTGTGATGTTATAGAGGGCACATCAACAAGTATGAGCAATCAAGGCCACATGAACTTTAGGGTCACCTGGTTATCAATCATGACACCCAGATTTCCGTTTGTGGCCACAAGTAAACATAAAGATGAACAGAAAAGTGAATGTTTAAACTTGTATTAGGCTTTAAGCATTACCTGGAGAGCAAATCTGTTTGTCAGCTATAGCTGTCATTTGGACACCTCCTTTATCCACAGAACCAGAGACAGGACTCTAAAACAGATCACACAAATAAAACATCACGTCATATGCATGCCAACCGTTATTGTTAACCTTTGGATCAATTTATCTTAGTTTGGGTTATCCGTTAACGCCCTCTGAAATCAACACTGATATCAAATTTACTGTAACCTTGTCACAATGCACATGGATCTGGGCAATTGAGTCAATAACATCAGTGTTTTTACAGCAGTCTGTTCAGTTCAGTGTCAGCTTTCTGTCTTTCAGCCAAATGCACACCACTTCCTGTTTGTTCCTATAGTCAGTGTGTGGTTTCTTCCATCAGGCTTCTCATTTTATCATCAGTTGTACAAACTTATATTATTGTTGTTCCTACAGTGTGTGTCTCTTTTGTTGTATCTAACCATAATACACTCTGATTCCAAGGCTTTCTCTTTGGCAGGCTCCGGGTCAAGAACTAATCAGACATAACAGATTTTCCTTTTTTATTCCTCTTAACAAGCTCTTTATATCCCATTTGCCAATCCTTGACTTTCATCTAAACAAACTGGCTAAAGAACTCCAGCTTTCCAAAAACCTGTGTTGATTATAAAAAGAAAACCGTATTACCTGACTAGGCATCAAAAGGGTTTTAGATGCAAATTTCAGCTCTTTTATTTCTACTGTAGGCCTCCTCCAGCTCCTGGAAATCCTTGCTTCAAGTGTGTATGTGATATACCCATATGTACCTTTAAAGGATGATGGCATGTTCCTGTAAGACAGCACCTGTTCAGAAATGCTTAATTTTAAAAGCAAACAATGGCACAGCAAAAGATGGATTTAGTCATAACTACTTCATACCCCTCAGGGATTTTGAGACTGAATTTGTAGCAATGATCTCCTTTTGGAAGCACAGTACCTGAGAAATGAGAATATATAAAAAAAAAAACAATAAAACTAATCTGTTTATCACTGCAATCTAAAGTCATTCTATACTGTTCTTAATTTATTGTGACACATTATAAATGGAGTATGGGGAGTTACAGTACAGTGTAGTTAACTGTCACATGAGGTGCACCTGTATGGGCGTTTTTGCATAAATAACAGCCAAGTTTTTCTTACCGCCTGAATTTTTTTCCACAAACTTCTGTTTGACGTTGAAGTACTCCCTGCTTGAATTGTAAGTGTCTTCTCCTTCTGTCCAGCTCACGAATGCGCGTCCTTTGACTTTGACGCCGACGCTTTTGACTTTAGTGTCTTTCTCCAAAGTGAAAAGGAGTTTACCTGTGACTGTATCTCCTTCACTAAAAGCGTTTTCTTCATTTATGGCATCATAAATCAGCTCCAAATCTTTAATCGGAGACATTTTTTTGTTGTGTCGACCAAACGCGCCCGGTGGTGAGTACTGCTCCAGACGAGATACAAGTGTGGTTTGATCACAGTAGGCTGAAAGATTTATTAAGGTATATTCGGCTCCTCCCACTGAGGAACATAACGGGAAACCGATATTTTCACATGTAGTTGGTTCAGCCATTCATGACAACACTTATTTTGAAATCCTCACAAGATGCTATGCTGTGATACAGTTCACTCTTTAGCATGAGAAGTTGTTATCGTTTCATTGAAACTATAACAGCTTTCTACGTTGATTATAAATGATTATGAATATGCGTTACTGTGTGTTGCTTACCGCCAAATGCCTGAACACCATCACAACAAATTGCACTCTCACAACAAAAGGGGTGTACATTACTGTAGCAGGATGAGTTGTCCCATCTCTGCTCCTTTGGTCTCCTCTTTCCCCCCTCTCTCTCATCTTGGCTCTTTGCGGTTGGGCTTTTAGCCACCAGCTCATTAACCAATCAGAGCAGGAGGCAACTTTATATAGATAGGCCCTGCTCCTCTTGTCGCCCTCTTGCTCTTTGGCTCTGGGGTTCCGCCCACTCCCCAGTCGCCTCACTTCCTCTGCAGCACCGGTGCAGGTAACGTAGCAGTGGCTGCCTCTGTGTGCTAACCCATGGCTTCTCCTCATGGTTTATCTTTTCGTCTGTAGACCCGCGCCGTCCCCGCTTCAACATTGGGTGCTGTTGTCTGGTGTTATTTGGCCACCGTCGCTCCCGAGCTTGAAAGCTCACCTCCTCTCTGCTCTCCCTGACTGTGATCAGATGCCTGGGTAGAGACGCTCTGGTTGTGGGACACGGCAGCAGCGCTGCAGGTAAATTAATAGTTTCTGTTTTAGCTTAGAAGTCTGATTTCTTTTTGGTGAGGTTTACTGTTTCCTGGGCTCATTTACAGCACTGCGCTGTCTGGTGCAGCAGCGCAGGGGACATCCTCGGTCTGATCTTCAGGGCTGCTACTGGCGCTGCTAACTAATGCTAAGCAGGGAGCTCGTTCTCCTTTTCTCCACACGTGATCTGGTGCGCTGATCAGGACTTCTGGGTCGCATATAGAAACACTGCTGCTTTGCTGGGAAATGCTTCACTAACAAATGCTCTATTTAGAACTGCTTTGCTAGCAATTGCTTCGTGGGGATCTACTTTATTTGGAACTGCTTTACGGAGCCCTGCTTTGCAGGCTTTGCTATACTGGGATCTGTTTTGTTGGGTTTTGTTTTGTTAAGACTTAACTTGTTACTTTAATTGATTTTTTGTTGTGTTTTGCCGTACTCTGATTTATTTCAAGTTTATTTTTATTCGTGAGGTTGCTTTGTTTCATTTTGTTTATTCTGTTGTTTTGTTTAGTTTTCCTTTTTTCCATTACTGCGCCTGGTTAAGCTACCTTGTCGCCGTCTAACACAGGGATAGGCCAGTGTGGTGGTTCCTGGTGCCCGTGTTAGGATTCTGTGGGCCCAAAACTGGTTTCAAATTGTGTGTTAGAGGCAGGATTGGCACCCTTTAATTTCATTATTTTCTCTTATTTTGATTTGAACACTGTTAGGGGTGGATTTCGTTTATTTTATTTTGTTTGGTATGTGTTCAATATTACCTGATTGAAAACAGTGAGTGTTAAAATTCTTAAGTTGGGTTATACTTTAGAATTGTGCACAATTCAATTTTGGTAAATTGTTTTGTTGAATAACTGTTTTCTTTGCAAGTCTAAATATTGATAATTTGTTTCTATTCCTTTATTACTCCTGTTTTTCTTAAGTAGCTTGGGATTATTTATGCTTTGCTTTTTGTTGTGTCAATCACCCTAATTCTTCCCTCTCCTTTCAGGGCTGAAGCTCACGGTGGTGGTCCTGGTTCCCTGGTGGTGGTTTCCCTTCCCTGTGTGCTGTGAAACCTGCGGGTTTTGATTTTTATTTTTTTGGTTCTTTTCTTCACCATTGTGTGTGCGTGTGCATCACAATCCCGGGTGCTCTTCCTTGGGGGGTCTCCCTCCCCCTTGTGGTCCCGGACATCTTCCACTGGTAAGCCCCAGCCCTGTTAGGCTCCCATCCCTTGCCTTCCTGAATGAATGGTGTTTTAAAGAAAAGCTGATTTTATTATTCTGGGTTAAAAATAAAATATATTTTTGTATTGGAACCACGTCTCCTGCTCCATCTGTGAAACGAACCTGTGAGTCCTTCAGAGGGTACATCTAATTTCTCCGGGTGAAATTCCCGGAGTGGCGTTGCCTGGCTTTAAGTGATTAAAAAAATTAAAAAGGTACTGCATCACGTTTTGGTGGATGTGTGTTTAACTAAAAACAGATAAAAAACCTCACTACCCACTCGCCCCGCCACATTACGATACCATGGAAGAGATCCTTAGAGATCCGAGGGATCAGAAAAATGAAGTTTGCGTGAATTCATACAGGACACGGAAGTCCGACGCCGCGCTGCTATCACTATTCCTTACTCCACTCAACCAATCACAGCTCTTGTATAGCGATAAGGCGGTGTCTCAACCCTCATTTGACCCTGCTACTCTAATATCAACCTAACTATGCTGCTGTCTTCAAGTAACGCCTCCTCCTACATAATCTCCATGTTTGTATCCTATTAAGTCTTTCTGTCTGTCTGTATCATGTGTAACCCATAGGTAAATCTTGAAATGTACTTCCTGAAAAGCTTAAGGACGGTGCTTGGCTAACCCAGGGAGTAGCTACTCCAAAAAGCAGAGCTATAACACAAACTATAGATGTATTTCCATTTGGGAATAAATGGTTCAAATCTATGACAAGAGTGCTCCTAAGTAGGACAAGATTATTCCCAAAAGTTGTGTTATTGCAACCCTGCACTCTGATCATTTCAAATCTTGTAGCTTTCAAGGTTTATCAAACAGGACTAAATTGATCACGAGTCAAAGAGTTCATATTCACACTGAAAGACTCACAGTGAGACTGACTGGTCTTTATTTTGATCCTCGTCTGGTAAAAAAAAAAAAAGTTTCTTTTGGTAAAAGTACTTCAAGCTGTTGTCAGATAAAATCATTTAACTTGCAAAGATTCAGAAAATATAAAATAATTTAGGTGTGATTGACGAAAAGACTTTTTTTTCTCTTGAAACAGCGAGTTACGTGTTGCTCAGGCTCTTCAAGCAAGCCCAACAGAGAGTGAGGTACAGTTTGTATAACACTGTTTAAGGTAACAGACTTAGACAATTGATTTGGAAAAGGCACATATGTTACAAAACCAGAACACTGGTTACAGAGGTTTTGAACAGATATAACACTTAATACATTCAAACAACAGAAAACCTGAATGGACCAGAAAATAACTGTCCATATCATTTAAAAGGCGTATGTTCATATGTAAATGTCAACATGCCAACTCTACGTACCACACACTGTGCTATTCAAATAAAACCCAGGCATCAACTTTAAAAACACTGCTTTAGTGTCAAAGATATTATTTCATCTTTAGAAATGAAAACACTTGACAGTGACTGTTTCCAGCTGAGTAACAGAAATGAATATAAGTAATGTTGGGAATCTAGAATGTTAATTAACAGTTTTAGATCATTTAAAAATCATTTTGACAAAGAATTTTATCCAAAAATAGTGCAGAAAAAACAATATCCTTAACACAGGACAATGAGAAGTTTTTAAAAAAACATTATGTGCTGTTTTTAGACTTGATGGCAAAATAACAGACCTTGAGTTTTCAGAGGGAAATGTTGCAATTTTGCACGGCACAAGTATGCAGCTGCTCAAAAGTTTGAGGCTTTCTTTGTCCTAGTTTTCATGTCATGATGCACTAAATATTTTCTGTTATTTTTGTGATGGGTTAGGACTGTAGGTATATCAGTTTAGCACCCAGTGTCTTATTTCAGTGGAGCCACGCTGTTGTAACATGTGCAGAATGTAGTTTGGCTCTGTGTATTTGATATATGGAAGGTCTTCTCTCAAAAAGTGATGATTTGAAACAGATTTTTCTAAATAAACATTTTACTCAGCACCCTTGTTCTCATGGAATTGGGGTTGTGATATTTGATGGGTTAGTAGTTGAGGTTACTGATTAATGTAAATGCAGATGAATGAGTAAGCAAGTTTTAGAATGGACACATCAGCGGTTATTTTGTGTCACATTATTTTTCATAATGAAGCTTCATCGTATCGTCAAATCATTATTATAATTATTCAAACTACAGGGTGACTGAAGATGCCAACACTGTTTTGGTTTGTGTCCCAAAGACTATTCCCATTTTTAAGTTAGCCCTGAATAATTATAAGTGTTAAACTTGATAATCAAAGCTGATTTAGCATAAATCCTCTTACTTTGCACCTGAGTGCTCAGATTCAGAAGAAGGGAAAAGGAGTGAATATGCTGGAGGAGCCTCATCAGACTGAGACAGAAAGTCTGTGTTCATGCCAGGTGCAGAAGGCAGCAGGTTGTATGCAGGAGCTGTAGGGGACATGCTGAAAGGTGGAGCAGGGAATGAGGCACTTTGGGGTAGGGGTTGGAGCTGCGGGGCACTTGGTGTTGAAGAAAATCCTGGAGCAACAGGTGGAGGATGAAGAGTTGTTGAAGACAAAGATTGAAATCCATATGGAGAATCTTGCCGTGGTAGAAAGTTAGTGTAGCTCCCACCCACAGAGGCTGGTTGATCAGGGTAGACGCTTGTTGGTGGGTAATTTAGGGACACATGTGATGGTGAATACCTTCCGGCTCCTGGGTATCTATGACCACCTGAGTTGGGAAATGCAGGGTAGGGACCCATGGGGAGGGAAGTCCCTGTTGCTTGGAACCCCAACAGCCCTTGCTGGAGAGGGATGTGCAGCCACACCAGGGTTAGAGGCAGAAAGTAATTCATGAGGACTTGTAAACAAGGTTAAAAGTCAAAATCCTGCCGAATCAATACTGTTATGTAGGAGGGGGGAAAAGAGACTGATATGCTGGAGGGTTTTCCTCAGCAGGGGCTTGTGGCTGCACTGACAAAGGTGGGAAAGGGGCCGTTGGATAACCATAAGGAGGTGCCTGTGGTGGCCACTGATTATTAGGTTGAGAGGGATCTGGTGCTGGGTATCCATAGGTGCCTGGAGCAGTGGGTGCAGGATAAGGACCAGCAGGGAAAGAAGGAGGGGGAAACTGGCTGTAACCTGGTGCACCAAAAGCCCCAGCTGGGTAAGCCCCAAAGGCCTGACCAGGCTGGGGGGGAGCACTTGGACCTCCAGGATCAGAATAGGACCCCATAAGAAAGGATGGGGGCGGAAAATCACTGTTACTTGGAGCCCCAATCGGCCCAGCTGCATATGGCCCCGTTGTCTCATCGAATCCTTTGGAAGCAAATTTGGCAGGACCAACGAACACAGGAAGAACCACCTCTGGGTCAATGGCAAACTTGATGTCCAGATACACCTACAGAAACACAGGAACAGGGAAATAAAATATGAATTGAGCTGTTCATTGAGTCAATAGTGCTGTCTCACAGATGGACATTATTCTTTTTAATACATTTTCTCTAAATGTTTATTCAGAAACAAAAAAGTTTATTTCATCTGCAGTCAGTCCATTTTCATAGCAATATTAATGTGTAGTATGTTTAACTGTGTATACTGAATTAATCTCCGGTTCACCAAAATTACATCACAGCAAACATCTGCCAACAAATGCACAGCTTGTTTTGACCAAACATAAAAATGATTAAAACATACACTACCTTGATAAAATAGTCAACTGAAACTATTTCACAATTATTCATGGTGTAAATGGCGTCAGGAGAGACCATCAGCTGACAGGAGGCGGTTTCCTGTGAGTTTGGTGCAATAGTTTCTCCAACCACTTTGCAGAGAGATTTGAAGCAGCGATTATTGGAGGATCCAGCGCTGTAGGTCACTATCTGCATCAAGTTGAATTTGGGCTTCATTTTCTTGGAGGAGGAGTTGCAGATTTTGGCAGTGACAGACAAAGTGTCACCTATCAGGAAAAAGGAAAAGTCCAAGAGACCCCAAATTAGAAATTTCACTCATTTACAAATAGATCCAACATCTTATATTAAACATGTGACTCATAAAAGGTACAGTTTCTAAAAATGTGAATGTTAAGTGATAGCTGTCAGATTCCAGATTGAATAGCTCCATTGCTCACACCATTCTAGGACAAGAAGCTTTTTGATGCATGATGAATATGATCCTACATTTGTCATTTTGTGCCAAACAACAACCTCTTTCAAGCTGATGCATTTCATGCAGTTCCATTTTCAAGTCTACTCTACTAAATACTGCTCAACACTACTCACTGCACCTTTAAATTGCTTCTTAAGTGATTCTTAGTTTCATTCAGCAGATACCCTTGTTGATAGGAGATATTACACAAGCAAGAATTTAGACAGAAATGGGAACCTTATTAAGCACAACAAATTGCTGCAAGTTCTTTGGCTGCAGGTGCTGCCATCAAGTGCCAGAAGAAATGCTCCTTTTTTCGCCTTGTTTTTCCCATGTAAAACAAATGTACCCCCAGCTAACCACATGTAAAAATTAACATCAACAATATCATTCAGCCTTCAACAACATTCAATTATCAGAACTAAATATTTACTAAGAGCTGGGTCTGAGGCCTTCGGACTCATTCTACCCCTGAGGACAAAGAGAAGAAGGGTCTGATTAAGTGCCCAAGTGTTCCATAAACAGATAAGTCTTCAGACCTCTTTTTGAAGTAGAAAGGGACTCTGCTGGTTGTATAGAGTTATGTTATTCATTCTACTATTTGGGAACAACAGAGGAGAAGAGTCTGGCTTGAGAATTAGAGCCGTGCTGGGCTTGGAGCACCAGGCTTCTTTCACAGGCAAAGCGTAGGGGCAAGAAAGAGTGTAGACTAGGATGAAAAACTACAGGAATCCAGAAGCTGATCTTGTCACTGTTTTCTAGGCCAGAAAGGAGCTTTGAATTTGGTTCAAGCTTCCAGGGGAGAGAAATTAACAGAGGGTTTACGTGTGCTGTTTTGAGCTGGTTAAAGACCTGATGTGCCGTTGCATCCTGGATCATCTGCAGGGGTTTAAATGTACACGCAGGGAGGCCTGCTAGACAAGATCTGCAGCAGTCTTTATGTGAAATCAGAAGGACCTGTTCCCGAAGCTTTGTGACCTTTTGTCTCAGGTAGGGTCTGATGTTATAGAGGGCACATCAACAAGTATGAGCAATCAAGGCCACATGAACTTTAGGGTCACCTGGTTATCAATCATGACACCCAGATTTCTGGCAAAGTTTGTGGCCACAAGTGAACATAAAGATGAACAGAAAAGGGAATGTTTAAACATGTTTTAGGCTTAAGGCATTACCTGGAGAGCAAATCTGTTTGTCAGCTATAGCTGTCATTTGGACACCTCCTTTATCCACAGAACCAGAGACAGGACTCTAAAACAGATCACACAAATAAAACATCACGTCATATGCATGCCAGCCTTTATCATTAAGGTTTGGATAAATTCATCCTAGTTTGGGTAAACGCCCTCTGAAATCAACACTGATATCAAATTTACTGTAACCTTGTCACAATGAACATGGATCTGGGCAATTAAGTCAATAACATCAGTGTTTTTACAGCAGTCTGTTCAGTTCAGTGTCAGCTTTCTGTCTTTCAGCCAAATGAACACCACTTCCTGTTTGTTCCTACAGTCAGTGTGTGGTTTCTTCCATCAGGCTTCTTATTTTATCATCAGTTGTACAAACTCATATTATTGTTGTTCCTAAAGTCTGTGTCTCTTTTGTTGTATCAAGCCATAATACACTCTGATTCCAAAGTTTCGTCTACGGCAGGCTGCATGTCAAGAACTACACAGACAAAACCGGTTTTACTCTTTTTCTTTTTTTACACCTCTCCATATCCTATTTGCCAATCCTTTACTTTCAGCTTATCAAACTGCTAAAGAACTCCAGCTTTCCAAAAACCTGTGTTGATTATAAAACGGAAACAGTATTACCTGACTAGGCATCAAAAGGCTTTTAGATGCAAATTTGAGCTCCTTTTTTTCTACTGTAGGCATCTTCCAGCTCCTGGAAATCGTTGCTTCAAGTGTGTATGTGATATACCCACATGTACCTTTAAAGGATGATGGCATGTTCCTGTAAGACAGTACCTGTTCAGAAATGCTTTATTTTGAAAGCAAACAAAGGCACAGTAAAGATGGATTTAGTCATAACTATTACATACCCCCCAGGGATTTTGAGACTGAATTTGTAGCAATGGTCTCCTTTTGGAAGCACAGTACCTGAGAAATGAGAATAAACACAAATGTAGGAGCATTTTTGCAAGGATTATGTGCTTATTAAAAAAGAATAATGTAAACAACTGTAACAACTAATTTGTTAATCACTGCAATCGAAAGTACATCCTATTCTGTTCTTAATTTATTGTGGAACATTATACATGGAGTATGGGGAGTTACAGTACAGTGTAGTAAACTGTCACATGAGGTGCATCTGTATGGGCGTTCTTGCATGAATGACTGTTAATTTCTTTTTTTCTTACCGCCTGAATTGTTTTCCACAAACTTCTGTTTGACGTTGAAGTACTCCCTGCTTGAACTGAGAGTGTCATCTCCATCTTCCCAGCTCACGAATGCTCGTCCTTTGACTTTGACGCCGACGCTTTTGACTTTGGTGTCTTTCTCCAAAGTGAAAAGGACTATACCTGTGACTGTATCTCCTTCACCAAAAGTGTTCTCTTCATTTATGGCATCATAAGTCAGCTCAAAATCTTTAATCGGAGACATTTTTGTTGTGTCGACCAAACGCGCCCGGTGATGAGTCCTGCTCCAGACAAAATACAAAACAAGTGTGGATCGTTTACAGTGGGCTAACAGATGTATGTATATTCGGCTCCTCCCACAGAGGGACATAACGGGAAACCGATATTTTCACATGTAGTTGGTTCAGCCATTCATGACAACACTTATTTTGAAATCCTCACAAGATGATACGTGGTGATACTGTTCACTATATAGCATGAGAAGTTGTTATCGTTTCATTAAAACTATAACAGCTTTCTACGTTGATTATAAATGATTATGAATATGCGTTACTGTGTGTTGATTACCGCCAAATGCCTGAACACCATCACAACAAATTGCACTCTCACAACAAAAGGGGTGTACTTTACGATACCATGGAAGAGATCCTCAGAAGAGATCCGAGGGAAAAGAAGAATGAAGTTTGCGTGAATTCATACAGGACACGGAAGTCCGACGCCCAGCTGCTGTCACTATTCCTTACTCCTCTCAACCAATCACAGCTCCTGTATAGCGATAAGGCGGTGTCTCAACCCTCATTTGACCCTGCTACTCTAATATCAACCAAACTATGCTGCTGTCTTCAAGTAACGCCTCCTCCTACATAATCTTCCTGTTTATGTCTCATTTACTCTGTCTGTCTGTATGTATCGTGTGTAACCCATGGGTAAATCTTGAAATGCACTTCCTGAAAAGCCTAAGGACGGTGCTTGGCTAACCCAGGGAGTAGCTACTCCAAAAAGCAGAGCATAACACCAACTGTAGATGTCTTTCCATTTGGAAATAAATGGTTCAAATCTACCCTTACGAAAGAAAAATATATGTACCAATATATTTTTTGAAATGTATTGTAATATATTATTGATATATTATGATATACATGGAATAATACATTGAGGGCACATATACAGCATATGATATATTCATGAAATATATTGCAATATATACAAATGATTGCCGCTTTCCATACATTGCAATATATTGGAAAATACAAATAATAAATCTTCTATATAGGAATGTATTACCTAATATATGACATGATATTTTCCAATATGCTGCAATATATTTTTCTTTTGTAAGGGTATGACAAGAGTGCTCCTAACTAGGATCAGATTATTCCCAAAAGTTGTGTTATTGTTATTGCTGTGAGTAGACAGGATCCAAGAGACAGAGACTGAACAGACTGCTGGGGAGGCTCAGTCCTGGACCCTGTGGAGGTGGAGGCTGGCTGGGCTGGAGCATGGTGGATGGAATGTCGTCATCTATTTTCTTGTGGACCTTTTTGCACTTTCTAAACACTTTCTCACTTTTGTTTTGCTTGATTGCTGCTGTGACTCCTGAATTTCCCCCCGGGGATAAATAAAGTATTTCTATTCTATTCTTTTGCAACCCTGCTCTCTGATCATTTCAAATCTTGTAGCTTTCAAGCTTTATCAAACAACAGGACTAAATTGATCACGAGTCAAAGAGTTCATATTCACACTGAAAGACTCACAGTGAGACTGACTGGTCTTTATTTTGATCCTCGTCTGGTAAAAAAAATAAAAAAAAAAGTTTCTTTTGATAAAAGTAGTTCAAGCTGTTGTCAGGTAAAATCATTTAACTTGCAAAGATTCAGAAAATATAAAATAAATTAGGTGTGACTGACAAAAAGACATTTTGTTTTCTCCTGAAACAGCGAGTTACGTGTTGCTCAGGCTCTTTAAGCAAGCCCAACAGAGAGTGAGGTACAGTTTGTATAACACTGTTTAAGGTAACAGACTTAGACAATTGATTTGGAAAAGGCACATATGTTACAAAACCAGAACACTGGTTACAGAGGTTTTGAACAGATATAACACTTAATACATTCAAACAACAGAAAACCTGAATGGACCAGAAAATAACTGTCCATATCATTTAAAAGGCGTATGTTCATATGTAAATGTCAACACGCCAACTCTACGTACCACACACTGTGCTATTCAAATAAAACCCAGGCATCAACTTTAAAAACACTGCTTTAGTGTCAAAGATATTATTTCATCTTTAGAAATGAAAACACTTGACAGTGACTGTTTCCAGCTGAGTAACAGAAATGAATATAGGTAATGTTGGGTATCTAGAAATTAATTAACAGTTTTAGATTATTTAAAAATCATTTGGACATAGAATTTCATCCAAAAATAGTGCAGAAAAAAACATAATCCTTAACACAGGACAATGAAAAGTTCTTAAAAAACACTATATGCTGTTTTTAGACTTGATGGCAAAATAACAGACCTTGAGTTTTCAGAGGGAAATGTTGCAATTTTGCATGGCACAAGAATGCAGCTGCTCAAAAGTTTGAGGCTTTCTTTGTCCTAGTTTTCATTTCATGATGCACTAGATATTTTGTGTTATTTTAGTGATGGGTTAGGACTGTAGGTATATCAGTTTAGCATCCAGTGTCTTATTTCAGTGGAGCCACGCTGTTGTAACATGTGAAGAATGCAGTTTGGCTCTGTGTATTTGATATACGGAAGGTCTTCTCTCAAAAAGTGATGATTTGCAACAGATTTTTTAAAATAAACATTTTACTCAGCACCCTTGTTCTCATGGAATTGGGTTTGTGATATTTGATGGGTTAGTAGTTGAGGTTACTGATTAATGTAAATGCAGATGAATGAGTAAGAAGTTTTAGAATGGACACATCAACGGTTATTTTATGTCACATTATTTTTCATAATGAAGCTATGTCATATCTTCTAATCATTATTATAATTATTCAAACTACAGGGTGACTGAAGATGCCAACACTGTTTTGGTTTGTGTCCCAAAGACTATTCCCATTTTTAAGTTAGCCCTGAATAATTATAAGTGTTAAACTTGATAATCAAAGCTGATTTAGTATAAATCCTCTTACTTTGCACCTTAGTGCTCAGATTCAGAAGATGGGAAAAGGAGTGAATATGCTGGAGGAGCCTCATCAGACTGAGACAGAAAGTCTGTGTTCATGTCAGGTGCAGAAGGCAGCAGGTTGTATGCAGGAGCTGTAGGGGACATGCTGAAAGGTGGAGCAGGGAATGAGGCACTTTGGGGTAGGGGTTGGAGCTGCGGGGCACTTGATGTTGAAGAAAATCCTGGAGCAACAGGTGGAGGATGAAGAGTTGTTGAAGACAAAGATTGAAATCCATAAGGAGAATCTTGCCGTGGCAGAAAGTTAGTGTAGCTCCCACCCACAGAGGCTGGTTGATCAGGGTAGACGCTTGTTGGTGGGTAATTTAGGGACACGTGATGGTGAGTACCTTCCGGCTCCTGGGTATCTATGACCACCTGAGTTGGGAAATGCAGGGTAGGGACCCATGGGGAGGGAAGTCACTGTTGCTTGGACTCGCAGCAGCTCTTGCTGGAGAGGGATGTGCAGCCACACCAGGGTTAGAGGCAGAAAGTAAATCAGGAGGACTTTAAAACAAGGTAAAAAGGTAAAATCCTGCCTAATCAGTGCTGTTATGTAGGAGGGGGGAAAAGAGACTGATATGCTGGAGGGTTTTCCTCAGCAGGGGCTTGGGGCTGCACTGACAATGGTGGGAAAGGTGCCGTTGGATAACCATAAGGAGGTGCCTGTCGTGGCCACTGATTCTTAGGTTGAGAGGGATCTGGAGTTGGGTATCCATAGGTGCCTGGAGCAGTGGGTGCAGGATAAGGACCAGCAGGGAAAGAAGGAGGAGGAAACTGGCTGTAACCTGGTGCACCAAAAGCCCCAGCTGGGTAAGCCCCAAAGGCCTGACCAGGCTGGGGGGGAGCACTTGGACCTCCAGGAACAGGATAGGGCCCCATAGGAAAGGATGGGGGCGGAAAATCACTGTTACTTGGAGCCCCAATCGGTCCAGCTGCATATGGTCCCATTGTCTCATCAAATCTGTTGGAAGTAAATTTGGCAGGACCAACGAACACAGGTAGAACCACCTCTGGGTCAATGGCAAACTTGATGTCCAGATACACCTACAGAAACAAAGGAACAGGGGATAAAAAAAGGGTTTAGATTAGACATAATCTAAATCAGGCTACGATGAATTGAGCTGTTCATTGAGTCAATAGTGCTGTCTCACAGATGGACATTATTCTTTTTAAAACATTTTCTCTAAATGTTTATTCAGAAACAAAAAAGTTAATTATCTATAGTCAGTCCATTCTCATAATAATATTAATATGTAGTATTTTTAACTGTGTATACTGAATTAATCTCCTGTTCGCCTAAATAACATCACAGCAAACATCTGCCAACAAATGCATGGCTTGTTTTTGACCAAACATAAAAATTATTAAAACATACACTACCTTGATAGAATAGTCAACTGAAACTATTTCACAATTATTCATGGTGTAAATGGCGTCAGGAGGGACCCTCAGCTGACAGGAGGCGGTTTCCTGTGAGTTTGGTGTGATAGTTTCTCCAACCACTTTGC
Source organism: Halichoeres trimaculatus (assembly GCF_033239565.1). Lineage (NCBI taxonomy): Eukaryota > Metazoa > Chordata > Actinopteri > Labriformes > Labridae > Halichoeres > Halichoeres trimaculatus. The sequence continues at coordinate 26,383,586 of NW_027437183.1, forward strand.
ACAGAGATGTGAAGCAGCGGTTATTGGAGGATCCAGCACTGTAGGTTACTGTCTGCATCAAGTTGAATTTGGGTTTCATTTTCTTGGAGGAGGAGTTGTAGATTTTGGCAGTGACAGACAAAGTGTCACCTATCAGGACAAGGAAAAGTCAAAGAGACCCCAAATTAGAAATTTCACTCAGTGTTTAAACATGTTTTAGGCTTAAGGCATTACCTGGAGAGCAAATCTGTTTGTCAGCAATAGCCGTCATTTGGACACCTCCTTTATCCACAGAACCAGAGACAGGACTCTAAAACAGATCACACAAATAAAACATCACATCATATGCATGCCAGCCTTTATCATTAACCTTTGGATCAATTCATCCTAGTTGAGTCCGGGTTCAGGTTAACGCCCTCTGAAATCAACACTGATATCAAAATTACTCCAACCTTGTTACAATACACATGGAGCTGGGCAATTGAGTCAATAACATCAGTGTTTTTACAGCAGTCTGTTCAGTTCAGTGTCAGCTTTCTGTCTTTCAGCCAAATGAACACCACTTCCTGTTTGTTCCTACAGTCAGTGTGTGGTTTCTTCCATCAGGCTTCTTATTTTATCATCATTTGTACAAAATAATACTATTGTTGTTCCAACAGTCTGTGTCTCTTTTGTTATATCTAGCCATAATACACTCTGATTCAAAAACTTTCTCTTCGGCAGGCTGCAGGTCAAGAACTACTCAGACAAAACCGGTTATACTCTTTCTGTTTTGTATACCTCTCCATATCCCATTTGCCAATCCTTTACTTTCAGCTAAACAAACTGGCTAAAGAACTCCAGCTTTCCAAAAACCTGTGATGATTATAAAAAGGAAACAGTATTACCTGACTAGGCATCAAAAGGGTTTTAGATGCAAATTTCAGCTCCTTTTTTTCTACTGTAGGCATCTTCCAGCTCCTGGCAATCGTTGCTTCAAGTGTGTATGTGATATACCCACATGTACCTTTAAAGGATGATGGCATGTTCCTGTAAGACAGTACCTGTTCAGAAATGTTTTATTTTAAAAGCAAACAATGGCACAGCAAAGATGGATTAAGTCATAACTATTACATACCCCCCAGGGATTTTGAGACTGAATTTGTAGCAATGATCTCCTTTTGGAAGCACAGTACCTGAAAAATGAGAATATATAAACACAAATGTAGGAACATTTTTGCATGGATTATGTGCTTATTAAAAAAAGAATAATCTAAACAACTGTAAAAACTAATTTGTTAATCACTGCAATCTAACGTACATTCTATTCTGTTCTAAACTTATTGTGACACATTATAAATGGAGTATGGGGAGTTACAGTACAGTGCAGTAAACTGTCTCATGAGGTGCACCTGTATGGGCGTTTTTGCATAACAGCCAATATTTTTCCTTACCGCCTGAATTTTTTTCCACAAACTTCTGTTTGACGTTGAAGTACTCCCTGCTTGAACTGAGAGTCTCATCTCCTTCTCCCCAGCTCACGGATGCGCGTCCTTTGACTTTGACGCCAACGCTTTTGACTTTGGTGTCTTTCTCCAAAGTGAAAAGGACTATACCTGTGACTGTATCTCCTTCACCAAAAGTGTTCTCTTCATTTGGAGCATCATAAATCAGCTCAAAATCTTTAATCGGAGACATTTTTTGTTGTATCGACCAAACGCGCCCGGTGATGAGTCCTGCTCCAGACAAAATACAAAACAAGTGTGGTTTGATCACAGTAGGCTGACAGATTTATTAATGTATATTCGGCTCCTCCTACAGAGGGACATAACGGGAAACCGATATTTTCACATGTAGTTGGTTCAGCCATTCATGACGACACTTATTTTGAAATCCTCACAAGATGCTACGTGGTGATACTGTTCACTATATAGCATGAGAAGTTGTTATCGTTTCATTAAAACTATAACAGCTTTCTACGTTGATTATAAATGATTATGAATATGCGTTATTGTGTGTTGATTACCGCCAAATGCCTGAACACCATCACAACAAATTGCACTCTCACAACAAAAGGGGTGTACATTACGATACCATGGAAGAGATCCTTAGAAGAGATCCGAGGGATAAGAAGAATGAAGTTTGCGTGAATTCTTTCAGGACACGGAAGTCCGACGCCCAGCTGCTGTCACTATTCCTTACTCCTCTCAACCAATCACAGCTCCTGTATAGCGATAAGGCGGTGTCTCAACCCTCATTTGACCCTGCTACTCTAATATCAACCAAACTATGCTGCTGTCTTCAAGTAACGCCTCCTCCTACATAATCTCCCTGTTTGTGTCTCATTAAGTCTGTCTGTATGTATGTGTGCTGCGTAACCCATGGGTAAATCTTGAAATGTACTTCCTGAAAAGCTTAAGGACGGTGCTTTGCTAACCCAGGGAGTAGCTACTCCAAAAAGCAGAGCTATCACGCCAACTGTAGATGTATTTCCATTTGGAAATAAATGGTTCAGATCTATGACAAGAGTGCTCCTAACGAAGACAAGATTATTCCCAAAAGTTGTGTTATTGCAACCCTGCACTCTGATCATTTCAAATCTTGTAGCTTTCAAACTTTATCAAACAACAGGACTAAATTGATCACGACTCAAAGAGTTCATATTCACACTGAAAGACTTACAGTGAGACTGACTGGTCTTTATTTTGATCCACATCTGGAAAAAAAAACAAAAAACAAAAAAAAACACTGGCTATTTGTGAGTGTGACAACACAAGTTTGTAAAGTTTCTTTTGATAAAAGTAGTTCAAGCTGTTGTCAGGTAAAATCATTTAACTTGCAAAGATTCAGAAAATATAAAATAATTTAGGTGTGATTGACGAAAAGACTTTTTTTTTCTCTTGAAACAGCGAGTTACGTGTTGCTCAGGCTCTTCAAGCAAGCCCAACAGAGAGTGAGGTACAGTTTGTATAACACTGTTTAAGGTAACAGACTTAGACACTTGATTTGGAAAAGGCACATATGATACAAAACCAGTACACTGGTTACAGAGGTTTTGAACAGATACATCACTAAAAAGATTCAACCAACAGAAAACCTGAATGGACCAGAAAATAACTGTCCATATCATTTAAAAGGCGTATGTTCATATGTAAATGTCAACACGCCAACTCTACGTACCACACACTGTGCTATTCAAATAAAACCCAGGCATCAACTTTAAAAACACTGCTTTAGTGTACAAGATATTATTTCATCTTTAGAAATGAAAACACTTGACAGTGACTGTTTCCAGCTGAGTAACAGAAATGAATATAAGTAATGTTGGGAATCTAGAAATTAAGTAACAGTTTTAGATCATTTGAAAATCATTTGGACACAGTGGCGTGGCGTGGAGATTTTTTTGAGGAAGCCAAGTGAGACAAAAGCCTCTTATCTTTATTTTTTTAGGGAGTGGGGTACATAAAAGACTATGTTGCAGTTTGTATATCGCTATTTCATGTAACGGACCTGTTAGAGCGCCCAGAGAGCGCTCGTTTTACTTACTTTGAACACCGACACACGCCCTTTAGCTCTCCCACCCTCACTCACTCATTCACACACGTACATTGTCCTCTTGACTTAGCTTAAATATCTTATTAATTCATTCAACCGCCCATTCAAACGCACAACCGGCCGCTTCGTGCACACTGCTAATGTGCTAATCTCCTTGATTTCATTCAGTGGCTCGAGGATGACGATACTGTGATTTGATTGGTTTGAGGCCAAAGACAGGGTGGCTTCCCTTGACACAGTCTTGGTCAATCACAGATGAGCAGTGTCATGACCACGGCCTCATCTGATTGGTTAATCATTCTTGTTTTTTTCACCAAGGGATGCCAACTCAGCTTGGCTTCCTTGCGGACAACAGCGTGCAGTATCGTATTTTCACCACTCATTTGATACAGAACATTTAGGAGGGCGCTGTTTTACACATCGTAAAATGCTCAATAAGTAGAGGAGAGGAATAAGGAAGAGATGACAGTGACAAAACACAGAAGAAGTATCGAAACTGTTAAAAAGGAATATTTTCATTAAATCACAGCTACAGTCTAAAAAAAGAGAGGAAGCATGGCTTCCCTTGGCCTCCGGGAGAAAACGCCACTGTTTGGACATAGAATTTCATCCAAAAATAGTGCAGAAAAAACATTATCCTTAACACAGGACAATGAAAAGTTTTTAAAAAACAATATATGCTGTTTTTAGACTTGATGGCAAAATAACAGACCTTGAGTTTTCAGAGGGAAATGTTGCAATTTTGCATGGCACAAGAATGCAGCTGCTCAAAAGTTTGAGGCTTTCTCTGTCCTAGTTTTCATTTCATGATGCACTAGATATTTTGTGTTATTTTAGTGATGGGTTAGGACTGTAGGTATATCAGTTTAGCACCCAGTGTCTTATTTCAGTGGAGCCACGCTGTTGTAACATGTGAAGAATGCAGTTTGGCTCTGTGTATTTGATATATGGAAGGTCTTCTCTTAAAAAGTGATGATTTGCAACAGATTTTTTAAAATAAACATTTTACTCAGCACCCTTGTTCTCATGGAATTGGGGTTGTGATATTTGATGGGTTAGTAGTTGAGGTTACTGATTAATGTAAATGCAGATGAATGAGTAAGCAAGTTTTAGAATGGACACATCAACGGTTATTTTATGTCACATTATTTTTCATAATGAAGCTATGTCATATCTTCTAATCATTATTATTATTATTCAAACTACAGGGTGACTGAAGATGCCAACACTGTTTTGGTTTGTGTCCCAAAGACTATTCCCATTTTTAAGTTAGCCCTGAATAATTATAAGTGTTAAACTTGATAATCAAAGCTGATTTAGCATAAATCCTCTTACTTTGCACCTGAGTGCTCAGATTCAGAAGATGGGAAAAGGAGTGAATATGCTGGAGGAGCCTCATCAGACTGAGACAGAAAGTCTGTGTTCATGTCAGGTGCAGAAGGCAGCAGGTTGTATGCAGGAGCTGTAGGGGACATGCTGAAAGGTGGAGCAGGGAATGAGGCACTTTGGGGTAGGGGTTGGAGCTGCGGGGCACTTGGTGTTGAAGAAAATCCTGGAGCAACAGGTGGAGGATGAAGAGTTGTTGAAGACAGAGATTGAAATCCATAAGGAGAATCTTGCCGTGGTAGAAAGTTAGTGTAGCTCCCACCCACAGAGGCTGGTTGATCAGGGTAGACGCTTGTTGGTGGGTAATTTAGGGACACATGTGATGGTGAATACCTTCCGGCTCCTGGGTATCTATGACCACCTGAGTTGGGAGATGCAGGGTAGGGACCCATAGCTGCTGCATAGGGAGGGAAGTCACTGTTGCTTGGACCCGCAACAGCCCTTGCTGGAGAGGGATGTGCAGCCACACCAGGGTTAGAGGCAGAAAGTAATTCAGGATGACATATGAACAACGGGAAAACAATCTCTGGGTCCGAAGCAAAGCTGATGTCCAGTTTCACCTAGAAAAAATATGACTTCCCCATTAGTATGATACTTTCATATAAAAAAATCAGAATATGAATATTCATAAAAACTGTGACAAAATGAGACGATTAGGATTTGGAATAAAGGCAAAATCCTGCATACCTTCAAACGGTATTCCACTGAAATGATGTCAATGTTCTGTATTGACTGCACCATGTCCGGCGGGAGCTTCACGGCACACCTAACCTGCTTCTGTGTGTGGGCTTTGATGGGGCTATCAAGCAGTTTCAGCATAATGTTGTTCTCATAGTTGGTATTTCCACTGGCACGGTAGACTACATCCTGTTTTAAACTGAACTTGGGTGACATCTCACTTGATGAGGAGTTGTTGATGTTAACAACAACCATGATTGTTTCACCTATGAGAAAAACAACATAATATTGTGGATGAACTTTTCTGTATTTCTGTTGTGAGGACAAATCACTGTGTTTTTAGGACAAGTCTGGAAATAAAACAAAACTTAAACTGTCACTAATAACAAAAATAAAGATAAAAAGTTTCATGCTTAGCAACTCATGAACTATACAATCAGAACCGTGTCATTGCATGCCTGTTAAAAACAAGCTACATTGTTGGCTGAGACAATATGAGAAAAAAAAAACAAGTTTCTTCTTTGCAAACAGATGCCGGTCATGAAATCAAACCTGCCATCTACAGAAAAAGGGTTTTTCCTACCTGGAGCATAAGCCTTCCTGTCAATGGTGGCTTCCATGTGCACATTTCCTTTGGAGAAAACTCCTATCTCTTTGCTTGTTGAAGCACCTTGCTGCATCTGGAAAGCAGTGAATCAAGAAAACAATCACTCTGGATGCAATAAAATTGCTGTCTTCCCACCAAAATGAGCTCTTCTCAAGACCAAAGGGAGATATGTTTCATGTCTTCTCACTTTTCTTGCATATGACTCTTGAGAAATTAACATGGCTCAATCTCAGTAAAACCAGCATGAGCACCATGTGAGGTCTTTTATGTCTTACATCTCATAAGTGTCATTTCATAAAAAACTCAGCGCCACTTTTCCCCAAAGGGAAAATTAGATTGTTGCTCCCTGAAGCTAGCCCTCAAGCAGGTGGCCTGGGATTGAAACAAATCTGCAGCCTCTTTCCCTGCTCTATCCACTTATACTAAACATATAAAGGGTCAGAGAAAAAACAATAAACAAATATTTATCCTAATAATAACAACATCAATAGTAATAACACAGTTAAACAAAAATCCCAGCCAATAAAACTACACAGGCACCAATAACCTGAAGAACCCACACAAAAACAAAAGTTTTGTTTCCAAAAAAAGGCAATAAGGGCAACAGGTGAAAATTTTTGCAAGATAATTTGTCTGAGCAAAGCTATGATCACTTTTAATATTACTGTCTCTAAAAGTACATAATACAGTTTAGTTCCCAAAACTGTGTTGTTTTCGATAATGTTTGAGCGACGTATTTTACAATTAATATCCAAAATGCAACTTACATGGCAGACTTTAGGACTTGGATAGCAGGCATAGCAGGCCCACGATGCTCCAAAGCCACTTATGAAGGCTCTGGTCTTTTTACATTTTCCATTAAGCACAATTAGTGAATGAGCATGTGCAACTAGAGACAAGGTTGCTGTGGACATGGGAAGTTTGTTGGGTTCACTTCATTTCTAACAACAGTCAAAGATATGTACTATTTTTGTGGAAGCAAAACACAGCCACTTCACCAGTCAAGGTGCTATTTTTACCTTTTTGTCCTTTTCTGCTAATTATGTTGTCTCACTACACCTAACTGTACTGAAGTCTTGTGTCCTTTATTGGATGTTTCACAGCTTCAGATATCCTAAATATGCCCCCAAAACAATCCTTTTGTACACATTTTAAAGAATTTGGGTCCTGTTGCGTTAAATGTTGTGTAATAATGTAACATGGTACTGAAAGATGTGTTTCAATTCCACTATTTATCTAAAGGTTCAATAAAAAACAAGAGTCAGAATTCAGAAAAGTCATACTTGGAAGAACTATTCTCAACCCTAAAAAGTATAAAAATTGTCACCTAAATTAAATCAAGCAATTTCTAACTCTTAACTACAACCCTTGTTAACCTGTTGTGACCTGGGAGAATTGTTACTACAAAAATGTATTGCATTTTCCACAATTTAAAGGATAGGTTGTATAGCTATATCATAACTATTTAAACAATGAACACAATGATCTACCCTTTCAAGTCCTGATTTTGATACCTTGTATGTGGTATCAATCAAAACCGATGTTGAAACTGTTCAGATCCAACACTAGAATGAATCTAATATTCTCTTTTCCTTAATATGAGGATGAGATTAAGAACTGTGTTTTGCAACTCCAAGCTTTTCCAACTTTCAAAATTAAATAAAAAATATTAATTTACTCTATCATTATGTAATTGGATTATGGGTAAATATGTGGTAAGTAAAGGCCAGATACAGGCAGAACGGTACCACTGGAAACCATGGGGGCAGTGTTGCAGTTACTACCCAAAACAAAGCTTTAGTGAGACATTAAGAAGAAATTAATGTGGCAGAACTTTTGTGGTGTATTTAACGGCCTCACCAACCATTGCCTCACACATCGCTGCCTCTGTTTTTTTTGTTTTTTTTGCAAGCGGTACATTTGCAATACTTCCTCTGTTACCCCACTGTTACCATGTTTGTATGGAGTTTGTTCTTGCCATAAACTTTTGAATTTTTTGCTAATAGAAATGCCAGTGTAAAAGCTGCAGAAAATATCTGACAATAATAGGACTGATATATTTTGGTATGTTAAGAGAGTGTAAATGGGCCTTAAAGCTTTGATATTGATAGGAATTACCATTTAACTCTGAACCCGAGCAGCTGTGTAAGTGTAGAATCAAACTTGTACACATTACAAGGTGCCTTTAGTTTAGTTTTGGTGAAACTGCTTATATGCTAAAATATAGTGGTTTTGATGCAATACATACCATCATAGACTGCAGGTTCTGGAATGGAGGAATGGACTTGGAGACAAAACGAATCTCTTGTTCAAGTGTTCGATCCATCCTCCAACTTCTGGACAAACTAACTTCCACCTTGTAGACGATCTTTCCATGAGTCCCTCTGAATGATGATGGATAGTCCCTGTAGTGCAATACCATGCCACAGTTGTTATGGTATCAGAAAATTATGAATATTGATAATCTGAATTTCACAGATTTCAGTTCATAGAGGGTGGAAATTTGAGTGTCTTACTTAGTTTACTTACCCTGGGGGTATGCGTAAGCTGAATTTATAGACATGGACTCCATGGGGAAGTACAGTGTCTGAAAGAACAACATACAGTAGGTTGTGTTATTTCTGATAACTGTATGCCCAACTACAAGCTACTAATATTGTGTTGACCAGAAAGCATCCTTTACAAAGTACACTTTAGGCATAGCGACCAATCTCTGAATCTCAGCCCTCTATATTTCGTTACATACTTTTTCACCCAGTTGTTTAAGAAAGGAAAAGAGAAACTTTGCACAATGACTGGTTCTCGTTTTGATAAAAAGAAGGATGTAACTTCTTTTTAAACACAGTATCGTTATTAAGATAAGATTATTTAAAATAAGATAAGATCAGATAAGACTTTATTGATATCTGGGAAAGGGGTGGGGGGCATGTTTGACAGTGACAAATATTGACAGTAAAAAGCATGTCAAATCCTAGAATAGTTTTGTGCCAACACAAGATGAAAAAAATAGCATAGCCTTCACCCTGAATCTAAATATAACTATGCTTCTTGCCAAATTCCACACTTGAAATGTAAGTTTATAAACCAAAACTAACCAAAATTGTATGTCAGCATGCTGTCATATCTCTTCACGGCAAATCTCAAGAGGGTACCCCCAAGAAGGAGTGAATACAGAGGGCACTTGTCTGAATCAAGTTAAGTTACACCCGCATCTTGCCTTTATAAACTCCACTGTATACCTCAGTTTACCCTTGTGTTTGAATCCGTCTGTACTTTAATGTTGGCTGTCTAAATACTTACTATGAAAGTTAAATATAAGAATAACGTAATTCAGTGGGGGAAAACGAAGGCTAACTGTGATAGCTTATCCGTATTGGGTTAAGGCATGCATAACTAACAGGACATGCACCGCCTACCTTTAGGTTGCTCTGGAATCAGAAAGTCCTTCAGTTTGAAATATCTCTTGTCGGCAGAGTAAGTGTACGTCCGATCGCCACTTTTTCGCGTCCAGTGCACCTTTGCATCCCCCTTTGCTTTGATGTACATATATGTCACTGTTGTCTCCTTTAGTAACGCCAATGTTACTTTTCCAGTTATAACATCTCGCTCCGAAAACGTCCCGTCCTCATTTAACGCATCGATAGTCATTTCGAAGACTTTAATTGAAGGCATTTTGGCGTGAGTTAAAAAAAAGCACTATGTCAGTCGAGTGGATTAAAACACAGCGTGATCACTTCTGCCACTCATTTCCAAACGTTTCCGCTGTGTGATTCAGTGGTAAGAGGGTCGACCATGGCGTCAGTAGTGTGGAGCAGGATACGCCCTTAGAAGCGCATAAAAGGCCTTTACTGCCACCCAACGCACAAAGGAGAAACTCGGGGGGCGAAATAAGCATACCAGACCCTCTGCAGCTGCTCATTGCTATCAGCTGAAAGCCCATGCTAAAAACAAAACAATGGGGCCCCCTGGAGGTCACGCATGGGGCAGGGCTAAAGTGACATTCACGTGTTCCAGGAATAATCCGAAAAGTTTGACTGTGCAGAATGTCATGAGGCGACTTAAAAGCTGAAAAAATGCTTTTCATATCAGCATAGAAATAGTAAAGAAATACAACTCTTAATGATAGACTGATTATTTAAACAAAATGCTGATTCCTGTATTTAACGAGGGTTATTAGTAGCCGTTAACGTAGGGTGTATATAATCCGTTTGTTTATTTATTTGTTTTATATATATATATATATATATATATATATATATATATATATATATATATATATATATATATATATATATATATATATATATATATATATATATATATGTATACATATAGATGTCAATTTAATGTCAATTTAATTTTAATTTAATAATTTATTAGATTTTGTTGTTTTTTCTTCACTTTTTTTTAAAGTTTCAACAAGTCATTAAGTTCTGTGCTTCTTGTTTACCATCTCTATTAAGGCATTAATTTACCCTACTATTGAAGGCACCCCCCAAGAATCCCCTCTCATGTCACATTGCTATGAAGTCTGGGTAATTCCCTCTCTTAGTCTGCAAATTTGTTCGTTAGGGTAAATAAATAAAGGATGCATAAAGGGCTTCAAAGTTAGCTATAGATCCCTCTCACTCTGTAATTTCCCAGGGGAAAGCCCTAAGCCCTAGTAGACTTAGTGGGAACACACCTCAGATTCAAGTTTAAGAATATGAACTCTGAGATTTGGTCTTAGTATCCACACTTACTTGACTTTTTGCTTAGTCAGTGAGTAACAAGCCAACGATACCATATTTAACTAATTCCTGAGAAAATGCTAATGTCATTTGCAGTTGCAGTTTGACTAATGATAAGTAGATAAATACCAAAAAGTGTGAATGAGATGAACAACATTTTCATCTCAAGGATAGTGTCACAGCAGATACTGATATAGCCATGACATATTCATAACATTTGAATATAATTGATCAAGATTTCCATCTTATGACGTCCTTTTGCACTTCTAGGTCTTAATAAAACTATCACTGCCCCATATGGCTAGTGGCACAAGCACAGAGCCAAGTTCCCCAGCATTAAGTGCTCTTAATAATAGGAGGAGTAATTTATATGTACAATGCAATTAGCTTGACATTAAAAAAGTTGGTGCAATTATACTAACTTGCAAAAATATCACCCGAGTGAAGCTCTGGAATATACAGTCATCCTAGACTGCCAGGTAAGTGCCAGTGTCCGTCATTACCTTATCTCTAAAGGGAGGTGTGTTCTGAGTCTGAGTCCCACTGCATTTACAAAACTTTGCTTGGAGTTGCACCTCATGGGGCAGTCAGATATCTCCTCTGTACGTTTAAATCTTAACAAATCTTGAAAATAGCTGTTTTCTCTTTATCCTGTACAAAAATATGTCATATGCTGTGAAGACACACACACACACACACACACACACACACACACACACACACACACACACACACACACACACACACACACACACACACACACACACACACACACACACACACACACCCGTCACTTATTCCTCAACAGACTACAAATTCAGTTTTCAGTTACACGTTCAGCCTGGAAACTAGGATGCCAAAACAATCCTTTCTTTGACATGGCTGCCAGGTTGAAAGCCTGTAAAAGTAAATGCAAATGTATTTTCAAACCCATCAGATCTATAACACTGCATATGCGGATGTGATGGGTGCTGTCATTCATGCATTCACTTTCCTATTTTAAACAGGAGCTAGGAATTTCAAATTAAATTCATAATTCTATAACTAAGTTTGAGCCAGCAAAATTTCCTTAGAAATCAGAGATTAATTGAGAGCTACACATTTGATAGGTAGAAACAATAATTATCTTCTAGCATTGAAGATATTAATTTGTCAAAAGAGGTTGCATAATTATTGGATAACTGGAAATATAGACCTAGTGTTAGTTTATGGCAGCTGTGGCAAACACCTTACACTGGTTGGTGGTTTAATACATTCTTTAGGCACTTTGGATGTCAGCAGTCTAGTATTTCCCCCACATTTTTTGAATTCTTTCCAAACCCTGTATTTTATAAGGTACTAAGTTCACTTAAGTGCCACATAGGCACAGCCAACAAGACTAACAGATTGGCACCCCATAGCGGTAAGCAAGGCCTCTTTTTGAATAATACTTCTGCCAGCAATGTACAAAACCCTATCAGAATCATATGGGTGACATCACTGCTACATATACACATATTCAATGCAAATTATTAAACAATATTATTTTTATTGGCTTATGAGAGGCTACTGAGCTCCGTGGGTTTAAGGTGTTTGCTTCATACTGCCTATGGCTCTGATGGGTATCAAACTCCCCTGCGCGTGATTCACGGAGAGGGGAAAAAAAAAAAAAAAAAAAAAAGTCGGCACAGATCACCTACTGCGCATGCCCAGCCATGTTCACGATGACTTGCACTGTTCTCTAGCTCGGACGAGCGCAATTGCCAGTCATCACCATATCTTAACACAAGACCAATGTAAGTCTGTTTGACTTTTGTTTTATAACTGTAATAACACCATTTACAGTTTCCCAATTCGAAGTTACACTCGAGCACAACGTATTATTCCTGCTCTGTAAGGCAATTTATGTTAGCTAGCTTAGAAGTTAGCTTAAACTTTGTCGCGTCACTAACGTAGCGCTGTCGGACGTGGTGTGCATCGAGTTTAACGAATTAAGTTGGCTACAAGGTATGTTGTGTACTGTGTGACAAAAGTGTCAGTGTTAGTAGATACTTCAACTTTCAAAGGTCGGTTCAAATGTGGTTCAATCTCCTAACGCCCAACAACTGAAAATGAACGTGCAACAGGTGTCTGATGGGCTCGCGTTCGTTTTTGAAAATACCCGGCTACTTGTGGACATAGCCCAGTCCTACTTTCCATCCGTGTAGCCCTGGCGTTATAGGTGCCCATGAGAAAACTGCATGTCTGACAATGCATTCTGTCGTATTGGGCAACAGACCCCATAAACATCTATTATTATCATGTGATCTATTTCTATTTGGGTATTTATGTATTTATTAATTTTACAGATTTTACTGGTAAACTGAAAACAAAATCATGGTCAAAATAATTGTTACTATCACCATACTACTGGGAAGCAGTATGATAGGTAGACTGGTCCACTGCATCCAAAGAAAATTTCCCTGGATCAGTAGGACATCAGGGAATTTTTGGCATACTCACTAGGCACTAGGCACAGTGTAGTTGGCAGCTCGGAAAACGGCCTGTCTTTATATTGTTAAATAAAACAAAGTGTATATCGTAAGAATCATTAAAAAGAAATGAATGGCAGTCCTTGGTGGAACTAAGGCATATACTATATATTCAGATTTCTGTCTTGTAATGTGTTATTGAAGTGAACTCGAAAATGACGTGAATGGGTTGTTTGTGTATTCATTGTGGTTTTTTGGCCACCAAAACTGGAGAATGCATTACAAGTTTATTGTATTGATATGTGTACAATTGTTGTACACAAAAGAGTAAATACTTTTAACAAACTATAACCTCTCCTTTAGAGTGGCAATGAGGCAGTCTTCTGTTTTGCTGTCAACAGAAGGTGCTATGGTGACTGTTGCCCTGCCAGTGTTGGGAGGGAAAAGGACAAGGAAATGAAGAACAGGCAAAAAAAAAACCCAGAAGCAAGTTCCGTATCACAACAAAGGACCTACGACAGAAAGAGAGAAGGAAACAAGATCTCTGAAGACTGTGAAATGAAAAGTTCACGACCAGGTGATCGGCACAGGTTAGTTGTGGTAGCTATGTGCTGCTTTTTGCCTCTGATGAGGTCTTAGCATGCAGGTTTACGAACAGAAGTTGACTGGTGATTACATTTTTCCTTTCTTTTTTTAATGAATACTCATTTTAATTTTAGCAAAAGTGAAGAGTGCTGTGAGCTATCTCCTCAGTTTCAGATTGATGAACATAAAAAAAACTGTTGTGGTGCTAAAAAAGAGCTTATTGGTTGTAGGATATCCAAACATGTCACTTCTAGATAATCTCTTTAAGATGCAGCTACCAGTTTTGGGTTGTCTCAGTTATGTCTCATGTTTCACTGGTTAAGATCAAGGAGTTATGTATGATTGTATGTCATATATTCCCACCCCCAACCCCCGCCTTTACAGATTTAAAATTTCTGTTCCAAAAGTAGACTCTATTCATTTATCTAAAGTCAAAACCAGTTAGATCTTCTTCTGCAGCATCATTTTCTGTTTAATCTGGTTTCTCTCTCTTGTTTATGAATATACATGTGGCAAATCTTGGCAACAGCTTAAACACCAAATGCTGTGATAGAGGGAGGGAGAAACAAAAAAGTAATTAAAAGTAAGAAAAGTGAGCAAATCAAATCCTGCTCAGGGCCTTCATGAAGCTAAGGACAGCCCTATCTGCTTTGAAGCTCCTTTACATGAAACAGAGATGGAACTGGCTGTTAGGCAGTGCCTGACAACATTTGTCCATCATGGACTGTGGAGGACCATCTGTAGCATAACAGCAGATGCAGCAACATATCAGTCTAAAGAGCTCATTAGTGTCGTGCCTGTTTTCTCAAGTTTGTTTGAAATTAATCCACAAATACCAAGTGACAGTCATTTTTCTAATAATCATAATAATAATTTAAATGTTGTGTAGAGTTGCACACAAGTTAAAAGTAAGTACTGGTGTAAAAGGCTTGTTCTTTTGCAGTTGATCCATTAATGGCAAAGACTTAAATCACATCCTTCAGAAGAAGCTCATTAATCTATGCCGTGTATGTGCTTCTAGCTGGATAGGTTGTATCCCTGCATCGGAGAAAAAGGGTGCCTTGGTCAAGTCCAGTCTTTATTAAGATTAATGAACAGCTTGACATTTTTAGTCCTCTGTCTGAATCGATAATTTTAATACTCATGAGGGCCAATGGGGATCTAAGCTTGCAGAACACACATTGTGGCCACAGGGTGCATGTTAAATGTCCAAGTGGTAATCAATGCAAAGAAATTAGCTATTGATCTCTTATAGTTTTGTAATAGGTTATCTATTGGTTTGCTCTTTCGGAAAATTCCAATATCAGTCGGATGGAATTGTGTGGTAATATTGCTGTGGGGTGTGTGCATGTCTGTTGTGTGTGCGCAAGCTCTTACACATCGCTTCCATGTGTGTTTGCATGTGTGTGCAGGGTCAGGTTCTAATTAGCACAGAGGGCAGATTGTAAATAAACATGTTGAGGGGAGTATTGGTGATCTGCATCAGGTCCACAGTTCATTACAAATAAGGCTGAGAACTCAGGATTGTTTTTATGTGAGCTTAATGCTGGTTAACCTAACTGCTATTTATTTCACTCATTTTTACTTTTTTACATACTCTCAGTTGGACCTTGTCTGCTGTATGATACCGACTCAGTGTAACTCTGGTGTCAGTCTTACTTCAAGTGATACTCCGGGATGGAACAAGTTGGGTCCTTTCACAAGGTTTAGGGCAGAAATTACCCAGCAGTGTTTTTGTGCAGCAGAAGTAGGGCTGCACGATTATTGCAATTGCAATGTCAGCACATGCAATTCAGATTTTTCTCCATGATAACCAAGCAAGTCTGTAGACTCATCATGACACAACTTTTTTTTATTAAATCGCAAGCACAATCGCAATCGCAATCGCAATATTGTCCACCTAATCGCAAATCGCACCAGCATTTACCAGAGCGCTCTCACCAAAGACCCCCTTCCTGCTTGTCTGCCGCTTTCCTCTGCACTCAGATGGGGACAATTTTTACTTGACCAAAAACACAGATAAACGGACTCCCACCAAAAAATTCTGATATCGGTCTGCATTCACGCTTTATTTAGATAATTTGCAGCAAGTTACTTTCACACAAAAACACTACTAAATAAGGCTCTAGTTCTCATTGTGTCTCTTCATCCTGGCAGACTACCTGCGTTTGTTTATATCTGGCACGCCGCGTGCGCGTACTGATACACTAAGCGGCGAGCGTCTTGTAGCCAGCTGTGGCTCTGCAGCAGAGGTAGCGCCGTTTAACGACAAGATGAGAACTAGAGCCTTATTTAGCAGTGTTCTTGTGTGAAAGTAACGCGCTGAAAATTCTCTAAATGCAGCGTAAATGCAGACCGATATCAGATTTTTTCGGTGGGTCCGTTTATTTGTGTTTTTGGTCAAGTAAAAAATGGCCCCGTCTGAGTGCAGAGGAAACCAGTAGAGAAGCAGGGAGGGGGTGTTTGGTGCGTGCGCTCTGGGCTTCTGCTGCAAAAAAACACTGCTGTAGGGGTAATTTCTGCCCTAAACCTTGTGATAGGACCCAACGTGTTCCATCCCAGAGTATCACTTTAATGTGCAAACATTGGCAAAAAATAGACTTCAAAGATTGTTTTATTGATTTAAAATGATTTATCTATATATCTTCAAATAATGAAACATAGTCCCACTGATTCCACAAGAGTTGGTGTTCCATAGCAATGGATTCTTGTTGCCTGTTTAATTCTGTCTAACATTAAACTGAACACATCAATTCACAGTCAAGTCATGGTCAAACATTAGCCAGTTTATTTTCTATGGTTCTTTGAGGTCTGCGGCTCACACACCTTCAAGCAAAAA
Organism: Halichoeres trimaculatus; assembly: GCF_033239565.1. Taxonomy (NCBI): domain Eukaryota; kingdom Metazoa; phylum Chordata; class Actinopteri; order Labriformes; family Labridae; genus Halichoeres; species Halichoeres trimaculatus. The sequence goes on from NW_027437183.1 coordinate 26,400,374, forward strand.
CAAAGTGAGTGTCCCAACTTTCAACACTGCTTCTCTCCTCACCACCATCTCCTCTTGCGGCTCATGGCTTGCTGGAATTACTGGACAGGAACCAGTATAAAAAAAATCAACGTTGTTTGTCCTGCTGATTTAGCGTGCCACACTGTTTACCCATATGCTGCTGACTGAAACTGTTTTTCCTCACCTCTTGATCTAATGTCAGTGAGCAGAAGTATGTGCTGGACTATTCCGGTGTTGCTCAAACAGCAGGTGATGAGTAAAGAAGTTGGGTAATAAACATAATTAGTTCATGTATCTGGATAAAATGATGCTTGAGTTGAAAAAGAAATTTCATGCAGCTAGTTCAGAATTTGATATGTTCCTTCTTCCCCATTTCCAGGACATGCAAGTTGAACATGGATCTGCTTTGCTGGGGCTGTGGGGAGCTTGGTCTTGGATGTTGTGGACCAAAGGACGTTGGTTCTGCAGAGACTCATATGACTGAGTTCACACCTGCTGGGCTGGGAACGGTAAAGTGGATGGCTTGTGGATCCAGTCACTCCATTGTGATCACAGGTACCTGTTCAATTCCCCTCTGACACTGTTACTGCATGCCAGCAATAGTTTAGGATTCCACATTTGTTGCGAGTTTTATACATTTTTTTTCTGCTCACTTTGATTGCTTGACTTTTCAAATTTGCTATATACTGTTTTCTGATGGTGTGTAAGTTTGTTTATTGTCCAGTAAAGGCCACACAACAGGTCTTACCGCAGGTGAGGTGTTTGAAATACGCATAAAGTTTTATGTGTGGAGTATTCACACAAAGTAACATGGAGAAAAATATGTCCTCTCTTGCCCATGAGGTAATACTGGCCTACTTATTTGCCAATTTGATAGAAACCCCGATGACAGGAAGTGAGGAGGCTCCTTCAGTACATTAGCTGGCAGTGGTCATAAATCAGTAGCTGAGATAAGTCTTATAGATCACCCCAACACAGGGATCTTATACCTCTGCTATCATTACAGGGAAAAAGGTGACGCTTTTGATTGATTAAAATGGTGCAGGCTAGCTTAGGCTAAATCATGTTAAGTGATGTGACATTGCAGTTTCACATATCATATTTCTGTCAAGACAATGATGGTGGAAGGCATTGTCAAGGCATGATATCTGACAACAGCAGACATCTGGGGGGACCGGCGGAGATTTATGGGAAGGTTTTAGTGGTCCAAGGGAGATGAGAGAGAGTAAAAAGTGCTCCTTTTTTGTGCATTGTCACTTCCAGACTGACTGTAAATTTTACTCCAGTGCTGTTGGGAATTGGAGACATTTACACATCCTGACAAATTGCCTGTTGTAAAAGTATTTACTGGTCTTGTCCTCCCTTTACTCTTGACCATCTTGCAAACACATACACCCTTCACTGACATCGAAATATTTACCCCCAGCAAATTTATGACGCGCACGTTTATGTGGCGTACCTGAGCTCCAGCCTGCAGCCTGTTGTAATGATGTCACATATAGAGTAGGGGTCTCTTGTTAATGTTTTTATAGAGGAGGTCTTCACTAGGTCATAGTAGTTAGTGATACCAAACAAAATGTTCAGTTCTGGGGAAATCTACACTGATCCGTTTCATTTATAGAAGAGAGGTTGTTGGCATTTTTTTATCTGAAAATGAGCAATAATATGTTGTACACACACACTCACTCACACACACACACACACACACACACACACACACACACACACACACACACACACACACACACACACACACACACACGCACACACACTCTGTCCCCTTTTCCTAAGGTGATAATCACTGACCAAATTAAACAGTCATCTGTAAATGAGACTGTTCTATAGCATTGTTGTCATGGCAAATGGTATGAATGGTATATTTTAGGCTTAGGTTTTCAGATTGCAAGACTGACAATGAATAATTTCTGGTGTGATTTATGACACATTTTTGAATTATGATAATTTGGCTCTTATGGAACTTATTATATAGATAGAAAATAATTGTCTAATAAATACGGATCATTAACTGTAGCTCATCATTTTTTTGATCAAATACAGACATTCTTCTCAAACATAAGTGGAAAGATAACCTTTGAATATATTCACTTTCTTCTGTTGACATTTTTTGTCAATTTTAAAATCTTGTTCTAATTTTTAGAAAAGCAATATAAAAAGCTACCACTGGGTGGCACTATGAGACAGCTAATGGGAAGAAGAGCAGAGCAAAGGAGAAGGAGGTAGGTGGGAGAAAGAGGCCCACGCTTACCTCACACTCAGACAGAGCTATAATTTACTAATAGTGTGGGAGCCGCCATTCCTGTTATCTTTTAATAGATTTGTATGGGGGAAAGCAGGTGCCTGTTGTTAATGTGTCCAATTGCCCAAGTTGCCTACAGAATTTAGGGCATCCATCACTGTCGTCGGCGGTGACACCCTGTCGTTCTACTTCACGCGGCGGGCCGGCCGGGCTGGGCTGGTAACAGATGAGGCTTCTCTCTCCTCCAGACGCCCACAGTCACACAGAGACGACCGCCATACGTGCTTGTGCATGCATACACACACACACACACACAAAAACACACACACACACACAAAAACACACACAGCTATTGCACGTTCTTAGAGGGCAAATAAACTCATACCTATTATTATGAGGAATGCATACATTTTTCAATATGTACATCGTGTTCTTATAATGAAAGAAAAAAAGGGCCTGTTTTAGAGTGTAAAACCTCTAGAAGTTGATATTCAGAAATGAAGACGAATAAAAGCTTCAGCAGCGAGGAAAAATACCGGTAATCTCAGTAAACTTGGCCTCATTGCTTTGGATTCTTGAACTTCCAGCTGCACCCTCAAGCTTAGTCGGGGCACCATGTTGCTTGCAAGTTTGCCCTCCGCCCTGAAAAACACCCTGTGCAGCTGTGTTTCTTTAGACCTGGCCTGACTGTTGGAGGGTATACAGAGGTGCCTGCTAATACCTTGTTAAAGCTGTTTCACTTGCCGGGTCTCAGTGAGGTCAGTGTCAGTACCGCTTTAGTTCGAGGCCCTTGATCTGCTGGATGTTGGATGAAGCGAAGGACTCATGTGCTGGCCGTTTGTGACCTACTCTTATTTTCTTCAGGGGGGCTTGCTTTAGTGAGACCAATGCACTGTGTTGGAAGTCAGATGTCTTCAGTTGGAAACTTTGATTTAGGTTTTTTTATTCTGGTGTATAAAGTTGTAATGAAGTTTATGACTTCTTAGAGCCTTTGTTTCTTTCATTAAGTGACAGGGAATGTTTGGTGGACAGAGACAGTTTTTTTAGAAGCACCTGAAGGGATTACATTATCTTTTTTGGCGCTCACGTGTTCCTTTTTTTTTTTCTCTCTCTACGTATTAGCTGTGGACCGTTTTTAAGGCCTTGGTGTCAGGTGTTAAACAGCATACGAGGGCTATGACCTAGCTTTCTAACCCCCCATTCTCTCCGACGTCTCTCTTAACATAAAGCAGAGCCCTCGCTCTCGCCATAATTGCAACCATCAAGTTGCTTTTGCACTGTTCTCCACTGTTTCTCTGTGATTGCTATTGGTAAGCACCACTCATGAGTTAAGCTCAGGTGCCTCCCTCATTCCTCAGCTATGAACACATACTTCCATCCTTAACCTGAAACAACTTACATAAATTCTCCAGTTGCACCTTAAGATCATAGTCTGGAATTTTTAAAGTGTATTATTTTATAACACTTGTCAGTAAAAGATGGTATTGATACATTCTTTATTCTTCAAGTCATAAAAATCCTCCTGCAAACACTGAGACACACATAGCTCTGTCTATTCAATTTAATGATGTCCATTAAAATAGATTACAGCAGACATACTTTGCCCTGAATGACTTGGTTCTGAAATCCAATATCTTTTAAGGAAGGAGAAATCCACCAAGGTAACTGGAATGGACAATTGACCTGATATCCACCTGATCTTTATTGGCATTCAGGGCACGGTTACATCTCTGTAGAATCAAAGGGGAAAGAAAGTGAGAGATAAAAGCAGATGGAGACAGATGGAAACACAGGAAGACACACACACACACACACAGTGGCAGGAAACAAATCCTAAAGGTGCACACATGACTCGTCTTTTTAAACCACCGGACATGCCAGGATCTGTGTTGAGCAAAGGATTCATAGAGACTTGAGTGGCTACTTGTGAAAATGTGTGATTCATTTTGACTGTTAGTAAACTGTTGATAATATGGAGACCTATTTTCTCTTTCTTCTCGTCTTTCTTCAAAGCTGTGTGGGCCTGCTTGGGAAATGTACCTTTGCCTGTGCATTTTATTGTCTTGTTTAATGTTTGTCAAAAAGTGCAATACTCTGAATAATTCCAGGAAAGTATTGGCCAACCCCCCTGCATGACAACTCCAATATGTCTGCTCTGGACCCGGCGCAGAGGGGGGGCTGTAGTAATAATTTGCCGTTTAGCTGTGTTGATGTTTTTCTACGATTTCCCAGTTGGAAAAGGTGAACGAGTGGAAAAAAGGGGGAAAGGGGAAAATAACCTCTGTCCTTGCTTCTTGCCCTCTCCCTCACTCATTGTTTTTGTTCTTTCTACCTCACTCTCTCCCTTGATCTCTGTGCTAATTTGCTTGAACAGGTTGAACGCTTTTTTATTTTGTTTTTCCACTCAGTTCCTTTTTAAGGTTAATCATAGGACAGAAGTGTTGATGCTACTGTAATGTGGGCTTAACTCCTGCAGTGGAGCACGGAGGACATTAAGTATGTGTTCTACCATCATCTTCCTCCTCTGCCTTCACTCCAGAAAATACAGAAAGACAAACATTATCGAGAACAAAAGATGGAGGAGAGTCTTGCCAATTAGCAGCTAATGAGACAAGCTTGTGAGGATATCCAAATCCTCAACGTGTTAACGTTTACAGCACCCGCTTCTCAGCCTCCATCAACCTGCGCCTCCCCCCATCTGCCCTTGCACCCTGCCTCTTGTAAGGCGGTGAGGGCACCTCTGAGGCCCTCTGTGTGATTATTCACACATGGCCATGGCCCTTGTGCTTTATGCAGCAGAGAGAAGAAGAAAGAAATGCCTCGCGTATGGCCAATGTAGAAACTGACACATGGCCAAGGCTCGATTATTATATTTTTTTCATGTAAATTTTCTCACACACACACGGACTCTAGCACATCGTCTATAGATATTCTGATTGATCCAATGAGGCACTTTGTCCCTCGCCATCCGTTCTCAATTTTCCTTAATACAGTAAAGCCAGGAATTGGGTGGGAAGGTTGTGGTTGTGGAGGCTGGTAAGGGAAACACATTTGATAAGTGAAAAATAATATGCCAAGAGAAAAACCAGTCATCCCATTTGCCTTTGACATGCTTTTTATCAGAGCTGTCTGTGTTGGAAGTGAAAATAAAATCTGCTTTTGTAATAGAGATCTTTGGACAGCCTTGAATGATTCGCCACTACTCTGTTCAGGCCTTATTTTCTCCAGAGTGTGTATTGGGAGTGGGTTTGGAATCTCAGTGGGGAAAATCAAATGTGAGTTGGCCTGGAAGTGTTGCAGTAAACAGTGAGAGAAAGCAAACACAGGCCAGATCAGGGAATATCACGCAGAGTAATTTTTGGACTAAAAAGAATTGTGTAATGGAACAGCACAAATTCCCGTCTCCAAAGGGACTTCTAATTGATTCTGTGCTTCATTACTGGCTTTCTCAGGGAGCAACGGACATCTCACTTCATGATGAAAACAGAGCAGTGCAGGTTTAAGTTGATGCCATGGTGATTAGTACAATAAAGTTGTCACAGCATTTGGCACCAATTGATTAATTTATAGCTGTAGCTTATTGTTAAATTGTATTGTTTTTCCATGGAGGTAGCAGGGAGTAGCAGTTTGAAAACAACCTTAACCCCGGCTGAAACAATTAAATGAAAGCAACAAATTGAAAGCGAGAGGTTTGAGAGCTCAAAATGATGCAGGGCACCACTTGATATGTTATTTGTCAGGGGCAGTACATTTGTGCATGTTAACTAACTGTGCCACTGGACTTGGCCTGCTCATAATAGGGTTCCAGCACAAACATTTTCTCTCAGGGATTTCTATTATTAATTCTGTCTGAACACATCCACAAATGAATAATGAAATAAATAATGAAAACGTTATTACTTTTGGCAGCTGGGTCATTTCTCGTTTCCTGCTTTTTCCTCTGCTTGTTTCCTACTAATTAACTTTCCAAGGAGTTGTCCTCCTTTCACAAAATGAATTTCATCTGTGTGGTGGGGTACTGGAAGTGTGGGCGCACAGTTTCATGCAAAAGCAACAACAAGAACAATACACAAGTCTTTCAATGGCTGTTAATCATATGAAAGGAAAAAAAACTGAATAATTTTTGCTCACGTTTTAGCAGCACACAGCTGGTGCATTGTTAGCCAGTTTAGTCACAATAGGTTAATTCAGCACAGGCTTTGGTACAGTAGTATTCACTCATTAAATCATCAGATTAAACAATATCTCGGACCTGCAGCAGAACTGATCACTGAACCTCAGGAGACGCTGTCACAGGCTTTCTTTTTTACAGTTAAAGTATGACACAGGAACTGCTCCCAGCAATATCTTATTTAGCAAATCAGCCACCCCCCCCACCTCCTTCCAGCTCCACCGGCACTCCTCTCCCTCCTTTCAGTTGCTTGCCCTATGCCCCGCACCATGCTGTTAAAGGCTTGTGTGCTGGGACAGAGGCTTGGCGATAAGTAGCCCTCATTTAATATGGATCTTAAAGAGGGCAGTAAACCCCAGCCTCAGTAGAAGTCCCCCATCCCTCTGGCATTACTATATAGATGACCCTTCTCTCTCTCCCCTCATTAGAGTCATTGCAAACTCTTTCATACTGCTCCTTCCCTCTCTCTGCATTTTACTGTTAATTAGTTTGCTTTGTAAGGTTAGACGTGCGGACGGAGCAACTTTGGGACTGTTTGGCTGCCATCTGTGTGCATACGGCTCTAACTATGTACAGATGGTGTGTGCTTACTGACAGGTTGCTTCTAGTGGGGAAAAAAGCACGAGAGACAGTTTTGGTTATTTTAACAAGATTTATGGCCATTCTTAAAGGTTACTGTTTGAGCCGTAATGATGATTGTTAGTCATCTGTCAAAAAAGGACAATTTAAGGCACGAGTAATAGAGGGAAGAGCATGTACATTTCTTCATTTCCACGTTCTAAATGATGAATCCTTCAGAAAAAAAAAAAAAAAAACGACCTGTGAATTCCTGGGAAAGTTGCTTTGTTGAATTTTCAACTGTGAAACATATTGAACCAATTGTGCTGCGGCTACTTCAGAAAAGCTCTCATAATTTGGCCAAGTTAAAATACCATTAGCCACTTAGTGAACCAGTGAACCAGGTAAGTAGAGAGAAAGGCAGAAATTGCTAAATAATTGCTTGACATGGTCACAAAATTAGCAAACATAATCAAATAAGGAGCCGACTGAATTATTTATGGCTCTCAGCACAGAAATGTCATGCTTTGTTTCAAAGTTTAAATGTATACTCAGATCAAAACGAGGCAAGAAACATTAGATTTTCTTTGTTATAGATTTATCCAGTGGCAGCTCAAATTCAAACATGGCGTAATTTTTAAAACACTTCTGTTTTTCTTTTAGGAGTTCTTGCTCTGCCTGCAAGGTGCCTCTTTCAAGCGGGAAACTTGCCCTTGTCAGTTGCAGTTCAGTGGCTAATGCTTTCTACTGGGCATTTTTGAATGACCCTCCTACAATTAAAAAAGGGTTAGCAAAATTATTGTTGGCCTCCTGCCACATACTTTATGCTACTTAGCGGTGGTCAAAGACGGATTGTGGGCCCAGAGTCCCCAAAACGTGACTTTCTCTATCAACCAGCGCTCTGAAAAACTGCCCGGTGTAATTAGCAAATTGAAGGAAGCCGAGGAAAAATGAAGAATAGAGACCTGAACATAGACGTGTATAATTCATATATCGAGCTCAGACACAGTGACTGCCCTTTTTCACAGGTTAGAATTAACTGCCTTCATATGCATTTGGCTTTTAGTATAGCTTCTAACAGAAAACAAGTTTTCACATTTCTATGCTATTTGAACATACATTTTAATTTGTTCCACATAGTCAGTGGATTTAGACAGAAAATCTTTGGCTCCATAGATATATTGAGCAGAACCTGACACACTTAGTATTCAAAGTCAGTTTCAAATGAAAGTCAGGACTACATGTAACTAGACATCAAAGGAAAATAAGCATTTTTTGCAGTAACGTCACAGTTTTATCAACCACCGTCAAATAAAGGTTTATTAACGATTATAATTTGCTGTGCTGACACCTTTTTCGTGATGAAATGGGGTGTTGAGGCTGGGCTGAGAGGTTTTGCAGTGCGGTGTCAGCGTTTATATAGACAAGAGAGAATCTGTCATTTCATTAAAATTGCAACACATTATTCATTATCATGTATTGACGCATGTTACTCTGTGAGACAGGTCACAAATAACATATACAGAGATTTGTACCTCTCAGTGCTTTTAATATACACGTATTCACACGAGTAAGAAATTAGAAAGGTATGACATTTTACATCAGAAGACACCTCACATCTCCATAGATTTGTTTGTGATACTCACTTTGATTGAACAACAAACACCAGTCTTTTCATTGGAGTGTATCAGAACACTGCTTACTAATGACTCCAAATGAATATAGCACTTCCAATGTCTGAAAAAGCCCACATTTACTACCGCTATACCGTATAGTTCAATGAAAAGCTGCTCCTTTTGTCTTTCCTCTTAAAGACCTCAAACTCTCCGCGTGAGTGAGGAGGATTCTCTACAAACGTAGAGGTTCCCGAGCCAAAAATACAAAAGAAAAAAAGATTGCTTTGTTCATTTTCCCCCTCCTCTTTCTCTTTTCCACTCTCCCCAAGGTTCTATTAGGAAATAGATCCCAGGTGTTCGATAAGCCTGTAGTGGACATGACAGCAGTGCAATCAAGTGTATAAATTTAATTGCAGGCTCATTTTGTGCCGTTTATTAGCCGTTTAGGGGCACATCGCTCCACTTGAACCCTGTTATTGCCAGACAGAACAGCTGTTTGGTTCCTTTTTAACTGTTTGTTTCATGGCATAGTTTTGAAAAAGTACACACTTAAATGCCAAATGCTGCTTATGAGAAATGGAAATTATTTTTTTTTAAAAAGCATGTATGTGTGTGGTTATATGTATGTACATATAATCATGCATAGTTCAAAAACACTTTCCTTATCATGTTCTAAAATTATAGAAAATTCTTTAAATTAATTAGACAACAGGAAAGCTGTGAAAAAAATGATTAATGTTGTTTACTCTACAAAAATAATATCCAAACATACAACACAAATATTTTGTTTGTTATATTTTTAAAAATGAGGGTTTGAAGATACAGAGATAAGATTCTATTTATAGTTTTTTATGATGTAAAGACAAGACACTTTCAGTGCCAACCTTTCTGTGTATAAGCAAAAAGGCTAAACACACACAGACACACAGACTCTAAAAGGGAAAGAAGGTCTCTGCATAGCCCCCGAGTCTCTTGCCGATCTGGGTTTTCTCTGTCCTCCATTTCTGCTGCTGGACGCTGCCACACACCGAGTGGCCTGCAGATGGACTAGCTTTGGTTGAAACCTTCTTCTGATGCAACACCCCATTAATAAAAAAGCCTGAGAAAAGCTACTGCTAATTGTTACCATGCATTCGGCCCAGGCATTCCTATAAATCACCCGACTAATTGCAACAAATTGTGGGCTGACATTAAGCTATGATTCTGAACTGGCAAATATTCATCAACATTGCAACTAGCCCCATAAAACACAGAGCTGGCCCTTTCCCAGTCCAAATGTATATCTACCTTCTTACTCCCCCATTATTTATGGATCTTTCTTGTCCTCAGCGTTTAAGTGCCGCATGGTGAGTGAATGAGACGCCATCTTGTTTATTTATGAGTTCGCCGGCTGAGGCCAAAGTGGTGGTATGACCAGTCATAGCCTTGTTTTCCGTGTTACCTACAGAGCCTGTTTTTCGTGCTGACTGCCCTGTATTGATTATTGTGTAGCCTGTCACTACAGAATTACCTTGGAGCACTTGTGTTAATGCAGTGCTGCTCAGTTACATTGTAAAGAATGGTTCAGCACAATTTTTCTCAGCACGTCTGACAACTTTAGACTTTTGTTTAGAGAAATTAACCTCACTGTGCCCACCTAATAAACAGATGGTTTCTGTTTTTGTGAAAACTTTTTTAACAGTTGAAGATGTAATATTGATTGCATGCTCTACAGATATAGATACTGCTGTTATCCCTGCCAAGCAGTCGTATGTTTGAGCATTTAACCTCTCCTGTGATGTTTATTTCATGCAGACAAAAGGCTAGTTAAAGCTTTTTCTCTGTGGTCTGACAGGCACCATAACTGTCACTGCGAATGATCTATTTCACAGCCCAATGCATTACTACCACTAATGTTTCTCTGTCCTGCCAATTCACCCTGCTACTGTTCAAAACAGCTACAGTAGTTGTCAAAACAGTGCTTAATAGGCTGCACCCCAGGTGTGCATCAGCAGCTAAAGATGGAAGACCCAGAGGTCAGGGTCTGATTTGTTGTGTGGGAGTTCACAGGGAATTCTGATGTGCACAGATCAATTCCACACCCCAACATGCACATAAATCAATGCTACATCCGAACAGAATGTATACATGGGTGCACATGGTGAACGAGCATATGTGTGAACATGCACAGACATGCGCAAATGGACTTGTGTGACGACAAAGCAATTAATCATAAATCTCCTTCAGTATTATGTGAGCATGTTTTCACCCCCCTCCTCCACATCTTACCTTTGTAACCCCCGTCTATCCCTCTGTTAATCCTTGCTGGTTTGATGGACCACAATAGCTGGCACTACCACAGGGAGTGAGGGTGATGGGCTGAAGAAGAGAGAGCAAAAAAATCCTTTTGACACTGTTAAACATTGACGGGCTTATTACCGTGTTCTCTGATTCAGCTGGATGTGTTCAAGGATCTCCTCGGCAGTGAAAAAGGTCAGCTGCTCTTAGTTGTGCTCAGCTAGAATACTAATACTGTCCTTATTCAAATGATCTGCTCCAGCGCTTATTAAATTGATGGCCCAGGCGCTCTAATTTAATAGTGTTGCAGTCCAGGAGAGAGACACAGCTGCAGTCACAGGTGAATTAGGTGCTTCTGAGGCAAAGTTCAAGCAGGAGCCCCCTTTGCTTTTGGGATGCATTTTTCCCGGCAAATTAGCAGTCAGTGGCAGTCACGCAATTAATTAGCGCAAACCAGGAAAAGCTTGTCATTTAATAAGGCGCTTTTTTCCACTCACACCTCACCCACACAGAAATATCTTCCCCTATCTTACAATATCTCATCCCTTCCTTAATCCCTCCCTCCCTCTTTGTCTCTTTTCGTCTTGGTCTCTGGACCCCTCCCCTCTTCAGCTCCACTTTACATAAACAGACTGAATTGATCCATTAGGTGGTGTTCTATTAATACTACTTTATGTGCTCTGTATGTCTGGTCTGGCTGAGTGAAAGCCGTGGGTTGGATGTTTTCTGTGGCGTCAGAGTTCGAGGACTCCCTCAGGGTTGGCTGAAGAGAGTGAGGATGTTCAGCTTGCTGAGGATTTTATTCAATCATTAGCTGTGATTGGAGACTGATTTTACAGACGTAGGTTAGTGTTTAAGGGTGAGGATACTTGCATGTATTTGAATTTACAACCCTGTACTGTAGGGTTAGGGTTAAGTTGGGTTAGGATTAAGGTTAAGTTAGGAGTTCAGGTTAGGTTGATTTATTGCCCCAAAAGCAACCCCTTTTGTGTGATGGACTTCACTTTTGACTCATTTTACAGGATTTCCTTTATATTTCACAAATTGTAACCTCTGCCCCAGGATTCTGCCTGTGTTCCTCTTACAAAGTGTGACCCTTTGATGTTATGTGAGCCTCATAGCAGAATTGCCAGTCATGCATTATGCACATTTAAATTATAATTGGAGCAAAATTGCCAAAGGAATTTTAACAAAATAAATAAGTTACTTTTATTATAGATAACAACAGAACTAGGGCTGCAGCTGTCGAATATTTTAGTATTCGAGTATTCTACTGAAAATCCCATTGATTGATCAAGTAATCGGATAAAATACATTTTTGTTTAGTTAAAGAGCAGTTATTTTCAAATGAAAATTTTTCTCTTTAAGAAATAGAATTTTCTGATACAGCATGTCAATAAGAGCACTTGCTTTGGTAGCTCCAAAATTTGCTCCAAACACACTTTGACACATTTTTCTGTGCCTTGGACATCTCATCAAATGTTGCGGACCCAAATGGCACCCGTTCCGTAGAATGACCCATTAGTCTCCAAACTCCAGAAAAGAAGCTAGATTTGTTGCTAGTTGCTATTTTGTATAAGAGGTAGCTTGAGGGGTCTGAAAACTCTCTTAATATGGCCTCAGCTCTATCTGAAATACCACTCTTTGATCTTTTTTAAAATTAAACGATTCCTCGAGGCGGAGAAAATTACTCGAGTATTTTTTGTAATCGAGTACCTCAAATCATTCGAGGAATCGTTCCAGCTCTAAACAGAACATTAGAAAAAATGATTTAAAAAACAATGAATATACTTAAAAAAACAGTTTTTTCTTCTTTTAAAAAAAGTTTGTAGAGTGACTTACGCAATTATGCTATTAGGCTAACGATAGGTTAGAGTTGGTTAGCACTGGGCAGAGAACAGTTTGTTTGAGAAACAACTTTCTGTCGCAGTTAAACTTAATTCAACCTTCAGGGTGGTATATATTTTTCATTTACTTGAATTTTACTTGCTAACCTGTTCATCTTAGTATCTTTAAAAACACTTGTTTGTTTCTTTTGTCGTTTTTTTACTCTCAAGGTTGTCAATTATATGTATATTTATCTCACTATAGAAATATTTTTACTATTAGTGGGGACATTCTTGAGGAGAAAATGTGTATTTTACATTTCCTTAGTGCGTTAACACAGTCCATAGGTTAAGCAACTGCAATTCAGTTCCAGTTAAAAGGCTTATTTATGCTTCAAGTATACGTGCTCTTGATCTCAGCCTGCAAGTAGTTATACTCATGATCTGTTTTTATCCTAGAAGGAGAATATGCATGTGTTAATATTTCTTGATGGTCAGAGAGGAAAATATTCCTCAGCTGATGCATTTGTTCCTAGTTAACCTCTTTTAAGACTGTAAAAGAAAACTTTATTATTAGATCTTATTGTTTTTGCTTCAAATTGACTCCCAAGTTTGAGTGTTATAAGCAGATTTCACTTTATATATAGTTTTTGATGCAGCCCTAAAATTACAAATTGCAGATAAATTGGGAAAAAATAATTGAAAGAAAAATGTTCCAAATGTTAGTTTGGCAACAGGTATTTCTGTGTGTTCACAGAATGAGAGGCTGTGACAGGTGTTTCACAATATGGAGAGTTTTTGGAGCATAAAAACAGCATTTTTATAAAAACTACAGAAGTGTTAGGAGATGCACCGCTAAGACGAAGACCATATCCACATGTAGCCGGGTATCTGGGAAAACGCATGTATTTTGAAACCTTACGTTTTATGTAGTGCATGCATGCATACACACATGCACACACTCTTTCTGTCTCACACACACACTCACACAGGCACACATGGTCAGACCTCTGCTCCATTGTCCTATTTACAGGCTGAAGGCTGAATGCTGAACATGGAGTACAGTAGGCCATAAATAAGAGTGGTTGGGCTCTATCAGTGCTGACAGAGGTCTCTTTCCCCTACACACACACACACACACACACACACACACACACAACTTGGCCTGCTGCCTGCTTGTTTCCCCCCTCAACTAATAGACTCTGGTGAAACCAGTCAGCATTGTTGTTCTCAGATTGATGTGACCTTGATGCCGTTTAGTGCAGTGATTTGTTTATTGGCACTTATTTTGATGCATGTGGAAGTGAGCCTTAAAAGCCACACACACACACACACACACACACACACACACACACACACACACACACACACACACACACACACACACACACACAAACAGCACACAGAGGGAGTCTAAGAAAGAGAGAGCTGGGAAGACAAAGATGGGAAAAACAGAGCTGGAAAGATGGAAGGGGAGAAAAAGTGAGGGAGATGGAGTAGAAGAGATATACTCCTGGGGCAGATTACATAATACATCATTCACAAAGCATTGTTGCCAATATGTCTTTTATACTCCTTAAATTGCAGTTGCCATCCCAGGGCCCCCTCTGCGCTTTGACAAACACATCACAACACACACAAACATATTGTATTCTCTCTCTGTACAGTTTGTGTACAGTTAGTGGAGTCTATCACAGGCCTCCTGGGACGCTACTGTGAGAGCAGAGGAGCTGGTGCCGAGGAGTACTGTACAGTATTGATGGAGCTGTGTTTCTGTTAGGCAGTGAAAACAAAGTCTCCCTGATGCACAGTGGAGTGTAGGGGGATCAATAGACGTGGAGCGCTTCATTTCCTCAGGCTTCTACTGAAGAAACACTCACTGATGTGTCAGGGCTGCTGGAGTTGTTGCTTTGACATCCAGGAGATACTGAACCATCAGGCTGCACTGTGTGAGAAGAGGTGGAAACATACACGCGTTGTCTTACACACAGACACGCACTTTGGATGTGCATGCACACATACAATATGACAGCGGAAAGGGAAAATGAAAGGTCAGTGCTGTGTGTCACATTGTGCTGCTGAGTTAGAATAACAAGAAACAGGCATGGACTAAGGGGGAAGGGTTTAACTGACACACAGGATATAACAAGGCATGAGCTTGAGTGATGGGGAAGGGTTTGGCCACCGCACAGGATGTAACTAGACATGTGACGGTGTGCTGGGGAAGGGTTTGGCTGGCGCATGGGATGACACAGGGCCAGAGCCTGGGGCAGCCAGGGAGAGCGCAGAGCCCAGCTGTCACCTCAGTCAGCCCCTTCTCTGGGGGCAACTGTCAATCAGCAGCCTCTCATATCGCTCTGTCATTGAAGCTAATTGCTATTGTCAACCCCAGAGACCCAGAGGATGCTAATGCTAGTGCAATTGCCCTTTTGGAGAGAGAATACTGCCTCCAAACATGAGATAAAAAACGCAGGAAATTCAGAGAAGCGAATCAAAGGTGGAACTGGTTGAGCATTAATAAGGCATTAGAAAAATTAAAGGCGGGATCACAAAAAATTACCTCAAACAGCATACACTCAGACCACCACGGCAAAGGCCGAACTTCGGGGGATGTCGCCGAGTGGAATAACTCAAAGCATACATATGCATGCAGTTACACGGTCCCTCTTACATACACATGTATACTCTCACACACAAGCCGGCACACTTCTACACGCAGCAATAGACCTAATGAAAATAAGATGGATGCGCTCTGAGAGATGGGTGGCTGTGTTATTAATTGCTGTCTGTCCCCTCCTACTGATAATGATGGGCTGTATCCTGGAGAATTTGCAGGGAATAGATTTTATTTGTAGGGATTATTTATTGTCCTTCTCATTGGAGGGGTGGTGTGTTTAGAATAGTGAGGCTTTAAATAATGACCCACGCGAGATAAGTCCTCATGTTAATTCCTCTTGTGTCTCTTTTTCTTCCAGCACCTTCTTAACCACACCACCACTGTTCTACGCATTTATACCCATGAATGGTCCGATTTGTGATGGATATTTCCACTTTCACTTTCACTTCTTAGTGGGCCGAATTTTGTCGTCTGATATGTTGATTGGTGCAGTTAACAGTCTTTACAGATGTGTAATCTTCCACCAATGCCATTATTGATATTCTAAAGCGTAATGACTCGGTGCTGCTGTGTGGGGCATCGCTGCCCTACACCAGTGGACACGCAAATTAAGAGCAATTATTAAGATAAAGATTACCATTCTGTCTGCATGTAGAGCCAGTTGGCTGAAACAAAAGGACGATGTCAAAGAGAAGACAGCGAAGAAAAAAAAACAAAACACACCCACGTGGGTGCAGGGGAGGTTCAGTCTGCTCTCTCTCCGCTCCTTTGCTTCTCGTCTCTCACTGCCTTCATTTGTGGGAGTACAGAGGGACAGCATTATCATAAAATAACACTGCCCCCCCCCCTCCTCCATCCCATCACCCTCTCACAACCCATAAATCAGAATGCTAGTGTCATGGCGGCTGGAGGCGTGGTAGCGGTGGTGACATGGAGAATCCTGGTGTGGGTGTGAAATCACTTGACCCCCAGCATTAACCTTTTTGGAGTGAATGGCCGCTGCTCTCCTCAGCAGGCTGGGAACAAAAGAGGCCTGGTATTGATTAAACTCCGCTGCGCACACTTGATATTAAACACTGGCTTAGGTGCTTGTGTTCCCTAAACCCCTCTTCCTCAGCGCTGCTACTGCCTTGCCTCCATTTCATGTCTTAAAATACACACTGCAACTGCCGGTCATTACGCACACATGCCGATGGTCAACTCTACAAACAAACAGAAACAGAGACAGACACAGTGGGTAAAAACTGCAGGGCTGATCGTGGCTGTAGGCCGAGGGGGGTGCCAAAGGTCACGAAGAGTGATGGAGAAAGCCAGAGCAGGGAAGGTTGAGGTCTCCAGGGTGATCAGTGTTTTGTCATCTGGAGAGGTGTTTACTTTTTCTCAGCACAGGTTCTCCTCCCTTCATCTCCTCCCCATCTTCCGGATCGATACTCTGCATCCACAAAGGTCTGGCAGAAGGCATGTGAGCTTGTGAGTCAGTCAACACTTACTAAGCTAAAGGCGATGGAGTTTGAATTCTCCCAGGCTGCAGTCAGTGTTCCATCACCTCTTCTCCCACTTCGCAGACTTTCTGCTGCACACAATGTATGGAGTGCCCTAACTGTAGGTGTTTGGCTGCTTCCTGTGTAGACAACTCCACAAGGGGGCTGATTAAAAAAACAACAACTACGACTACAATAACTGCTATCAGTTGTAGCTATAACAATGAAGCAGCATATTCTACATCTTTAGTTTCCCCCACACTTCAGATGTGAGCCAAGAACATTCATGGCATGTGATATCCTAAATTAATAAAATAATGACTCAAAACATTTAAAGCACTTTGAATGAGTACAGAGTGATGAGTGCAGTGAGTTGTGCTTTGATAACCTTTTAGAGAGAGCTCTCCATTTGCTCTTTTATTCTTTAATCAACTGAAATGCTTTTCATTCAAGTGGCCATTTAATCAAATAAGATAAAAGAGACTCAAACACAGACTCCACTTTCACTGCGGCTTTCCTGTAACATGTCAAAAAAAGGTAATTTAGAAATTACAATGAATTGGCCTTTGTCATAATAATAATTATATTTTTAATTCTTGTATTTTAATGATGATTAATACAAAAAATATTGATTTGATGGGAAGAAATGAACCTGTTTAAAGGTTAACTGGTATTTTGTGTTTTATTATTTCACAGTGCAAAACTTCATGTGATTTTTAAATTGTTTTGGTTGGAGAATGAGTAATTGTTTTTTGAGCATACACTTGCATTTCACTCAGAAACTTCATCAAGTTTTCAAGTAGAGGCTTTGATCTATCCCACACATACAAAAAAAAACATTTCCCATGATGGCGGACCGGACTTTAACAATAAAATGCATTCAGCTCCTCAGACAAGCTTCACTGGCCTTACAGGCGTACTTTCTCTAAGGCTGCCCTTTGATTATAAATGGTCCATCACAGGGCTGTTAGTTCATTTAGAGGCAACAGTAACTCTGCTACACACACCTTAACCTCCGAGGCAGGACAGGGTCGCTTTTCACGGGGAATGCCAGCATCTGTTCCAGGAAGTGCCCGTCTCGTTCAGGCCTAATTGTCGTTCCTCTATGAGAAGGCTGGTAAGTGAGAGCAGGAGGGGGGCTGTCACGTTCCCGTCACATCCCAATGGTCCGGTAAATAGAGCGTGTGAGTGTACCCCCCCTCAGTTACTGACGGACGAACCCCCCCCACACACCCAACCCTCCCCTTCCCTCTCTCTGTCCTCCCTTTCTTCACCCCCCCCTGCCTCCCACCAGTTTCGCTGTAGCTTTCTCTCCTCTTATTTATCTCTACTCTGTCATGTTCTTCACACGAGTAGAAAATAATTAATTACTGCACCCAGTGATGATTTATGATATTACTGACATAATTAATGATACACATCAATTTTCCTGCTTAATTGAAGGGGGCTGCAGAGCCTATCCTGGCACCAAGAAAGGCCACTGCCCTGAGAATGTGAAAACACCCCTCTGCACTGATACACCCCTGCCTCAGGTTACCTTCTCCCTCTTTTTCCACTCCTCCTACATCCCTCAGCAGCCTCTCATTCATACTCAAGTGCTACAGTGGCATTGAGGTTTCATCTTCCTGGCCTGTTCAGCAGAGAACCATAATCCTCGTCCATACGCTCTAAATAAATGTTAAGGGCTGGACAGTTGTTTTCACATGTAGATGTGCATTCATACATATCCTTGTCTTGTTATGTGTGTGTGTGTGTGTGTGTGTATGGACTCTATAATGGCCACTATGAGTGTGTGTAGGTATACAGTGATATATGATTCATGAAGATGCGTGTGAGGCATATGTAATTCCAGCTCTACCCTCAGGACTAGAGACAACAAGGTAGTGCATGAATATTTGATTTGCAGGGAGAAGGTATAGGATCTATGCAGCGCATTTTAAACAGACTACCTCGAATAATCCTCCTGGAAATCTATACACTCAGGTTTGGCTAAATGAAAATGTGTGTTTTTTAATTGTCTGTCCTCTGCATAGTGACTGATTAAAAAATAAAATAACAGGACAATATGTTATTTTATATTTGAATAAAAAACACTGCTCATGTTGAAGGAAATTTATTTTGTAGATTAAAAAAGCAGCTTTACGAGATGAGGTTTTATGCCCAGAAATACTCCCAAATATTTGTACAATTCCGTCCAGAAAAATGCCAGCTCTTCATCGTCGGCACAGCTCTGAGCTTTGTTGACAAAAAGAGAAAAATGAAAACCACAATTTTTTCCAACTTATTTAAAATATCCAGTTCGCTTTATTGTAAAAGAGAAACTCTGTATTTCAACTTCTGTGTATGTGCATGTTCCTATGTGTGTGTGTGTGTGTGTGTGTGTGTGTGTGTGTGTGTGTGTGTGTGTGTGTGTGTGTGTGTGTGTGTGCAATTCTAAGTCAGAGAGAGTGACAGAGCCCTCTTACCGACCTCGAGTACAGTGAACTCCATTTGAGAGCTTCCCGGTGGCTCCACCAGCCTCCAGCTAAATGTGTGATCAGGTAGTTTCAAAAACCGCCTGACGGTGTCAACACGCAGAATGTGGACAGGGGGTGTGGGGGGAGTTGCGGACTCGGATTAGTCACCATGGCAACGGCAAAGTATCCCTGTTTGTAGACAGTGAAATTCTGCTACATGTGAAAATGATTGGCAGCTCTATTCCTCCACAGCTGACCCATAGAAATTAGCGAGTAAGTGTTATAATACCCAGCTGCATTGACGGGGTCTCCTTACTTTTAAAAGTCCTCTTGTAAGTGCTTCTCTGTGGCATTTGCATAAGAAACATGGCATGCTTATTGGAGGGGCTTTGGGGTTGTTGTGGGGTGCTTTCATATCTTTAGCTTGACGGCTTCTTTGTGATCAAGGGGATCGAGGGGAGGGAGGGTTGCCAGATGAGAATAACTTAATTTCCAAAGCTCCAAGATGAGAGAGAGGAGTTGAGGGTATAAGTTCATGATGCAGTTTCACTCAGCCAGTTGTTGAGGGGAAAAAATTCTCCTGCGCCTGTATGTATGAGCGAGTTAGTCAACATTCATATCAAGAACAGGCAGGAGACAATTTCAAAAAGGGACACAAAGTTAGAATGTGAAATGTTGACACTCAAAATCCTCAAAGCACACCAATATTTAATCGTACAAATTTACAGCTAATATTTTTAAAACAACAGATAAAAAGATATGATGTAAAACTTTTGTCCAAGAATTATCTTGTAGAATTCACAATTATTTGTTGATTTAATAATTTTTTTCTAATCTTCTCTAAATTTCAAATGAAACACCTAGTTTTCAACTTGTGGCCTTTAAGTATTGACAATGCACGATGTTGAACGTCCCTCTCAGAGCACCGGCAAAATGTCACACGAACTACCGGGAAGGAAGAGCTTTCGGCTCCCCCATCCAACACACACCAAAAGTACCAAAAATTTAAATTAGTCACAGAAATGGTTAGTAAAAATAGAAAAAAATCATAGAAGTAAAAAATCTTTATTTTCATTTAAATTATTTAACCAGTATTCTGTGGTGAATATGTTTTGCCAGCCACAGAAAGAATAAGAAAAGTGCCTTTTTAGAGTACTTTGAATATAAGATTTTACTTCAAAATTAATTATTGACACGTTTTTTCTTGCATTAAGACCAGTTGATCATCAGTCATTGTTTTAAGTTTTAAATAAGATTATTTAAAGTTTGTTGAAAATAGTTTAAAACAAATAAAGCATATGATAATCCATGGATCTCCTTTACACTTGCCATGTGAGTACAATCAAAATGTGAAATAGGAAAGTACCTGCATGAAAGAGTGTATTTCATGCCAGCCAGTATTGATTGGATATAATTTCAATCATTGCTGATCCAATCAAAAGGTCATATAATTAACACTAGGGGGCACCAGTGTTCCACACAATGTTGTATTTCCATTGTGGCGACGCCACTGGAAAGGAAAAAATGCTCTGATAAATGATGTTCTTTTGGCACCACAGTGTATGTTCACAAGTAAGGGGAATCACAAAGTTACCTTACAAATATTTCAATTAATTCTGACGAGCCTTTTAGAATAACTCAGGATCACTCTGACATACAACACAAATGCTCTTTGGCAGAGCAGCAACTTCATAATTTTCTTTTCAGTAAAATGACTGCTAGGGAAGAGGGGTCAAGGTAGACACAAAGAATCACTAATGAAAACAATCACCTGCTATCAGTGGATAATACACTTCATATTTTCATCAACTCCAGAAAAACAAAGTGAACAATTAGTCAATCAAAATGAGCTTCTGCCTGGTTTTGGATTTCTTTCATTTCTTGTTGTTAAAAAGTCAGGTAGAAGACGGTAGATCCTCACTTAATGTCATTCAGGATAAAAAAAGCAATACTGTAACATTTTAGTCATAAGTATTGCTTTCTTCTATTTTAAGTGGTAAATGTTTTGTAAGTTAATTCTTTTTTTAAAAACATTAACTATGCTGAACAAATGTTTCACCACCTGAACAATGCTTCAAAGATTTCATTTCTTCCCAACAAAAAACAAGTGTCTAATCAGTTCAAGTTTTTCATTTGATGTCTTCAAAGCAGAATTAATAACCTTTTAATTCAAGTTTGTCTGTCATTAATTAAATAAAAATTGAATATTTAACAGTTCAAAATTAACAGTTTGAATATTTAAAATTTCTTATTCTGTCAAATTCCAATAATGTAGTTTTTATTTTTCCTCTGTTCTTTTTTTTAGATAATCAAACAGCTATTAGCTACTTTTTTATCTGAGGTTGAAATGTGTAATTTGATAAATTAGTTTTTAAAACCATTTATTTTCTTTTAAAAGAAACATGCATCATGAATTCCTTTTTCTTTTTTTGCGCAGCAGATTCATTAATAACAACTTGATTTTCTTTAATATTTACTTTGAGTTGCAGTGGTGACATGATTATACAAAAACTCTTCTTTGAAGATCTCAATTACTCAGTATCTGCTAAAGTACTAACCTCAACTATAACTTTACCAATTATTAATCCTGTTAAGTTTTGTAAAATCAGGAGATATCAGTAAACTGTGTTTGATCTAAAATTCTACATTTAAAGCACTGAATTTCAGATCCTTTTTCTTTTCTTAGTTCGTTTTTTTCAGAGTTGTTTAATTTGTTTTATTTTATGAAAAAAAAAGCAACTTTAAAGTATTGATAATAATTTATAAAATGCCCTCAAACTGTTTTTTTTTTTAACCTGTAAATATTTTCTATCGTTCTTTCTCTCTGTCTGTGGTGCGCACACATAAATGCATTACTGCACGCCCCTCAAAGCTCCCTGAGTAATCATTGTTCAGTGGCTCTGGTCAGCATGTTGTCACCTGTATCCCATTAGGAACATTCTCACCTCAGCACAGTCAGACACACGCACACACACGCACACACCAAACCCTTTTCTCTTACTCTGAGTCTTTCACAGGCACACACACACACACATGCAAAAACACATCACTCAGTAACGCATTACCCTCCTCTTTTTTTCTATATTTTTCAACATTATTTAAAAACCCAAAACTGAAAGTTTTTTCCCCAAAATTTGATTTCAAGCTACACTTTCCCCTTAAACTGTTTAGTTGTTGTTCTTCTATTTTCTGGGGAAGACTCAGGTCACCTCTGCTCAGCATCTTTCTGTTTTTCTGCTTTTGGTGCTGCACTCCTCATTGACAAAAAAAATAGATGTAGAATTGTGAGGAGTGCAGTACAGACGAGACATCTGCATGAGTGAGGTTCCCTAAGGGGCTTGGGTCATGGGGCACCTTAAGCCACACCCTTAACTGCCTCTACCCACACCCACTGGATTCTGATTGGTTGACAGAGAGAGGCCAGGCCTAAATTGGCTTTCCCTTACAAACCCCTTGAACAGAGGAGTTTGAATAAGGGGCCAGACAGACGGACAAATAAGTCCTTTAAGAAGCTGGATTATAAAACCAGTGTGGTGTGAGTTGTGATGATCAGAATTAATTTATTATTAATAATTATGACAAAATGAGAAATAAAACAATTATTTAGAGGACACATGAGGTGTGGAGTCCTAGAAAAATCAGAATCAAACTTGTTTTAGAATATGGATGTAAATAAAGTGCTCTGGAAGTAATGTTGATTATCATTGGTTTTGTATTTTCAAAGTGTTTGGTTAGGCTTTAGCTTTTTTGTGCTTCAGTTTGAGTTTGTTTTATTTCCCCACAGTGCCTGCACACAGGCTCTCCCCAAGTTTTTATGGTGAATATAAATCAGAGATAAATGACTCATTTTCTTTATATTTGGCTACATTTGATCTTTTTGTTGAGTTTGCACAAACAGCTGCAAATGTGTGTGTGTCTACTCGCAAACTTGCTTCTGCATCCTCAGCGTGGCAGCCCTGCCCATGCCATTGTTGGACGTGGAGCGGGCACCCTGTCCCCATCATCTGGTTGTGACACCCGCTCTGTGGGACGTGGCAGCTCCCTTAGAAACCGGCTGAGTTCCAATCATCTACATGCCATAACCTTACGGCCGCCTTTGTCCACACCTCCGCCAAGATTCATTTGTGTCGCCCCAGCAGGTCTGACCGCTGAACAATTCCCGGGCGGAGCAGGAGGGAAATACATTTCACTGATTAAAGATATCTGGTGACTGCTCTACATGCTGTCAGCACACTGTTAGTGTTCCCCCACCCCCAACAACCCCTCCTCTCTCCCACTCACCTCATGCATGTCATCTCCTACTCTCTCCCCCTTTGACTCTCCACTTTC
The DNA here is from genome assembly GCF_033239565.1 of Halichoeres trimaculatus. NCBI lineage: Eukaryota > Metazoa > Chordata > Actinopteri > Labriformes > Labridae > Halichoeres > Halichoeres trimaculatus. The sequence goes on from NW_027437183.1 coordinate 26,423,962, forward strand.
TTCACCTCTCACCCATGAGGACTGTAGTTCCACTATGAGGGTGCAGATAATCTCATGTTGTTCCTGTGAAATCAAGTGTAATCAGCCCCATGCTTACCAACAGTTACCTTTCTTTCTTCTGCTGAAATATTCAAATTTGAATGCCAGATGTGAGATTTGCAACTCCTGAAGTTTTTGCTTCTGCTATCCAAGTTTATACTAAAGGAAAACTCAGAAGAAATGTTCAGAAACTGACAACAACAATCCTCTGTGCTGCAGATGGCATCCTGCAGGCTGAAAGGAACAGAGCAAATGACCACTAATGCTGGATCTGCAGTGTAAAGAGAGCGGATGCTTTATTATCAGTGTGTGTCTCATCTCAGTGCCGCTGTGGCCTGACCTTGGGCTTTTTGCAGTACCCTCCTGCAGCAGCATCCCAGCCAGCTGTAAAATAAAATGGAGGACGGCACGCACACAGTAAATCAGCAAAAGCTGGGCAACTGTGCACTGTATGTGTTTAAGAGTCCCACACTGCAGTAAAAGGGCCGTGCAGTAGAGGGGTGAGAGAGGCTGAGCAGTCCTGTGTGAGAGACACGGTGCCTCTCCCGACCCTCTTCCTCACTGTGATCCAACATCAGACTTCACATGATACAAATGAGCTGCTCTGAGCTTTCTTTCTCCTCTTTTTCTTGTTATTTTAAATCTTTGATTACTGCTTTTTTGCTCTCAAAGCGGCGCATTCAAGCAACAAAAGGCAGAGTGTGTGAATTATGAAGCTTGTATTTTGCACATGAAGCACTTCTCCAGGCCAGCAGGGGACAGTGTTACTTGACATGTAAATTGAGATGCGTGAACAAATCTATATGCACAATTAATGAAAGAACAAACACACTCTTCTTTGTTCTGGTATTTGTTGTTGACTTTGTTCACATGCAAGTTTTAGCCTATTTCACTTTATTAGTTTGACTGAACTGCCCTGCCCACGTTGGCACAAACACACAAAACCAGAGCGCCATATAACTTCAAATGACTTGATTGTTCTACTTTCTTCATGAGGTGCTGCTGTATATGGGTCACATGTTTTGGAAGGTGGAGATGGAGGGGGTGTGGGAATTGGCTCGTCTTTTTTTGAACATTTTGCCCATTTCCATTTTTCAGGAGTCACCTCCAAACCCTAATTAACAGGCGAAGCCATCAAATCAAACTTTAGCAATCCCAAAGGTGCCGTCGGCAGGCAACTGGCACAGACGCTCTCAATGCCACTCTCTCCTGCCACCTTTTGCTCTGCTGTTGACTCACTCACCGTGTGCTTGTGCTTGTGTGGTGGGTCGTGTTGAAAGGGGAACAGGGGGCAGAGTTCAATGTGAATAACAAGTGCTGCTTCCATTACGAAGCGCAACAACCTGGAGACATCAAACCAGTCTTATCATTCATGTGTGTTTGTGTTTGTGTGTTGCTAATTTACAGTTCGTCTGTGTGCTGGAGTGTAATTGTGTTTCCTCGCAGTCACTCTTTGTAATCTTGCGCTGAAGCGCGTTTGTATGCACGCATGCATGTCAGAGGCGACAAAGCAAGCCGTAGGTGTCAGTCGAGGTGAGGGACTGTGGAATATGGAGAGCAGCAGCGTGGTTCTCTGTGTGACACCGGTCCTGTAGACAAGGGTTAAGCAGCGAATGGGGAATAGTCCTGAGGTAATAGCGTGGGGGCGGAGAGTTGATGAAGGGTGAACAAAGGTTATGCAGTGTTTCACAGACACGACACCCTGATATGCTTTGTTGGCTCATTTGATAGGAGCATGTGAGTGAAGGAGTGGGCCCTCAGGGGAAATTTAATAGCAGTCAACAACAGCCTTTTTACACCATGAAAGTAAAAGATAGGGTAAATATACAGGGCTGTGAGAGCAGAATAATTCGTCTGTCTACTCTCTTAAGCCTACAGGACCCGGCCAATTCCAGCCTTTATTTCAGTTATCATTCAGACTGCGTCTAAATATGAAAGCCTCGTTGTACACACCGTTAGGCCTCTCTGCATCGTATCATCCTCTCTTTCTTTTTCTACTCTCAGAGTCACATCTGATATTTAGCCACAGTCTGCACTCATCACTTTAACCAACCAAAGGCTGCGTCTACCTCACACAGAGGTGACTTATTCTCACATGTGAAGCCCTGTTCGGGAAAACCAGACGGGCGCTGATGGGCTCTGAACTTCAGATTTCAGTGTCAGAGGCTCAATGGCATCGAAGAAAAGGGTAGCAGGAGAACACTTGACCTTCCATTAATTGTCTCCCATGCATAACCACTTGTTAATTACTGGAAGAGCCAAAATGGCTTCCAAAGCTAGTTTGTAAAAGGTCACTTACCACCGGGTAATGAAGAGTCTCAACGGCTCTTAAGTTTGCCGCTCTGCCGGTGTAGTGGAGCGGTGCCGGCTAAAGACGTATGATGTTCTAATGTAAACGCTGCCTTTGACTGAGAGGAGATGGAGGATGGGTCTGTGTCTTTTAAGTTTTCTTTGAACGTTGTGAGGATTGTCTGCCAGTTACTGTCAGAGTCATTGGCTCGAATATAAATTCCCTGCAGACGGCCAATTCCACATTCATGCCAAATACTGTCATGCTAAAGTGAAGTGAGCGTAAGCCTATGGCGGGCCAGATGCCAATTAATAACCTTGTGGTTGTAACTTTATTACGCACTCACACACCCCTCCCTCACCTCATTAGCCTCTGTCCCCACTCTCTTTATCTTTCCCACCTCGTCTGCATAAGGAGAATATACATTCTTTGTGTGACAGTCGTATCAGGCAGGGTCATCTTCCTCACCTCTTGCACACAGTATAAGGATAAGGACTTGTGTTATTTTAAAGAAGCTGCTCAAAGAGAGGAGCGATAATACAGCGATAAGGTGATTAAACAGAAAGGGCTTTATATGATGCACATTAACAGTTTTGTCCCCTTTCATGTCTCCAAATGATTACCATAAAGTATCTCCCGCTCTTTGTCGCAGCTTATGAAAGCACCTGAACGGCAGCAAGACAACCGGGATTGAACTTTCGAGGCTTCTTTTTCAGCTTTTTCTTCAGTGTTTTCCCGGAGGTGTTTTTTTTCAGTCAGCTGTTTCGCTCTGCATGAGGATTGAACTTTCTTGTTTGTTCTCGTATTTTTGTAGATCTATTAGTCACATGAGAGCTGCACAGCGGTATTAAAATTTAAATTACAGTGTGAACCTCCGCACAAAGGTCTGATCCCATATTGTGCTAACTCTCCGCCCCATCCATCTCATGCCTGTCTTGACTTTGTATCGGGGTTATACCCAGATGCCTCGCATGGCCACGCATTTGATTGTTGGTTAGGAAAATGTGCTGGCTTCAACCTTGCAGGGGTCTGTAACCTTTCAGAGGGGTAAACATCAGAGGTATGCAATCCCGGCTGATGTTTAGTGGTATATTCTCACCTCTTTCACTCCCCACCTCCTTTTCCTCTCCCCTTCTCCACCCCTTTTTTAATAGCTCCTGGTATTGTCTTGGTCCTTGCTGACAACAAAGGGGATAAATGCAATGCCTACTGTAAGTCCCTGTGGTTAGGCCTTGGACATGACACGTGTCAGCCTATGATAAATTGGCTGTGTGTCTGTTCAATTTCAAATGCAAAGCTCCAGAGAGAAAGAGAGGGAGAGAGAAGAGAGTGAGAAAGAAAGAGAAAAGAAAATGATGGAGAACGGGGTGAGGGAGTGGGAGAGAAATGCCGGCATATTCCTGGCACATAGTGAGAAGGATGCCTCTGATGCTGGGTGTTAGTGTGTGGGGTACAGATAAGGCATAGCACAAGTTTAAGAGCGGGATGCCCACGTCCCGGGGTTTGAGAGGTGAAATCTTGGCAGCAGGACAGGTGCGAGACAGCAAAGGAGAAGGAAGAGGGGGGAGGGATAAGGAGAGACAACGCATGAAAGATGAGAGCGCTCTTTTTGCAGTGCTGATGAATCACTTTTTGATGATGTGTCCACAAATTTGCATCACCTAGCCCCTCCCAGCTGATTTCTAGACAGAAGATGCTAATTGTTTATTTTCTTAAGTTTGGCCCTTCTTTGCAGAAGAGATGAGACACATACGCTAAACTGTTCGGGACACATGATGCAAAAGTGAAACACAAAGGGAGGAAAAAGTATGTGACGCTTCCAGGAGATGCCTGGCTAATAATCTGCCTGTGCTAATCAGTGCAGCTGGGCCGGGAGAGCTGGCGCTCTGACACCAGGCAGCCACGCAGAGGGTTGTGGAAGAGGCGAGGATGCAAGCCAAATCCAGCTTGTATCTCCCAAGCGGAGCTTCACAGGAGGGGGGCTGCCGGGTGAAGAGAGAGGAGAAAGCGGCTTCTATACCCTGGGATGTTTGCCTGCTTGCCTGCTCGCTCGACGCATCCATGGGAAAAGAGGAAAAGGATGGCACTTTTCCTTAACAATTGGCCTGTTATGTGACAAAGCCGATATTATGGTAATGTCAGCCTAATCACAGAAAAAGACATCTCCTGAAAATCCTTGGTGGAGGAACTGCCTTGCAAATATCTCAGGGTCCCCCAGTTAGTGCCCCCCTCCTGTGGCCCTCAGCCTCTCTGACTCCAACAATCTCTTGCTGTGAAATGTGCGATCTTATTAAGGATCGCACATTTCTCCCATTGCAGCAGAGGATCTGGAATGTTGTGATACATCACATCGTTTTTATTTTGTTTTATTTATTAGCACAAGTTGATTTCCCTCTGGGTTTAAGGCAACTTGGTCAACCTTCCTCCTGTTCTCAGTAGGGCTGCAGCTATCGAATATTTTAGTATCCGAGTATTCTACTGCAAATCCCATCGATTAATTGAGTAATCGGATAAAATACATTTTTGTTTAGCTAAAGAGCAGTTATTTTTCAACTGAAAATGTTTCTCTTTAAGAAATAGACTTTTCTGATACAGCATGTCAATAAGAGCACTTGCTTTGGTAGCTCCAAAATTTGTAAACACACTTTGACACATTTTTTGTGCCTTGTACATCTCATCAAATGTTGCGGACCCAAATGGCACCTGTTTCGTAGAATGACCCATTAGTCTCCAAACTCCAGAAAAGAAGCTAGATTTGTTGCTAGTTGCTATTTTGTATAAGAGGTAGCTTGAGGGGTCTGAAAACTCTTTTAATATGGCCTCAGATCTATTTGAAATACCACTCTTTGATCTTTTTAAAAATTAAACGATTCCTCGAGGTGGAGAAAATTACTTGAGTATTTTTTGTAATCCAGTACCTCGAATCATTCGAGGAATCGTTTCAGCTCTAGTTCTCAGTCTTCCTTTCCTCAGCTCTCCTCTCTCCTCTGCTTTCCCATGCAATCTCCAGGCTCTGTAATACAGCACGGAGTGTAGCATGAGTCTCTCCCCACCCGTACATGTCGTTTTGACCTTTAAATGTCATTTGCAGGTGTGTTGGGGCGGCTTGATGCTCGTGCATAAATTTGATAAGAAGTTTATCTGTCCCAAGATCCAAGTGGCTGAGGGGATGCTGCTGATGTCTGCTGACATCCCAGCTCAACCAACACTAATGCAAAGCCAAAACAATCTTCATATTTAAAAAGTCTGCTGACCACTAAAAACTGGCAGAGAAAAGGTGGAATGGGACAAAAGAAGAGAGAAGAGGTCTTAAGCATGCAAGACCCTGACTGTGCTGAGCCAGGAACTGTTTTTTTCCCTCTGATCTATCCACGCCTGAACTCTCTGACACCTCATCTGCTGTGCTGACGAGACGTCGCCATGCCTTAATTGAAGTGGGTTTGTCTCATCCCTGCTCTCCCATGATCCTCTTCTCTATGGGTCAGTGAGAGGTGGGGGGAACCCCCTTGAGTGCGCAGCATTGGTGGGATTGCTATTTGCCTCCTACCGCCCCACTGAGAGGATGTTAGATTGAAGTTATTTTATGCTTGGCTTAACTCTCTCTTCCACTCTTCTGCATCGTATCTCCTGCTCTCATCCTTCCTCCTTCTTTTTTTCCTCCACCTCACCTCTCCCCCAATCCCACCATCCTTAAAACCTCTCATGCAGCAAGAAGGGAGGAAGGCATCCGTTACAGTGTGAAACTACTGTGATTTTATGGAGGTCCTGCAGTTGAATAGGTATACTTTTCCCAGCGGAGCTCAATTCTGTTTGAATTGTCTCTCTTCTTTTTCTGTCTTGAAATGCAGTGAATGTGTTTCCAAAATGGAAAAGGATCTGAGTGGTTGGAAAAGTGCTTTGGTGCTTACTTTGTGAAGAGCAGGTTAAGGAGCATAACTGAACAACAAAGTTACCTCCTACCGACATCCTGTGGTGCAGTGTGGTGTTAAGATTTTAGCATCTGAATCGTTTTTTTCCCAGGTGTTTGGTACATTCGGCCTCTTTCTGTGTGCACTCTAGGGTTGAGAAAAATATTGATATAGAGATTTACCAGATGTTGATAGTTCAATTACAACAACGCAGAACTCTAAATAGATCTTCTGGGTCAATTTGAGTTACTGGGTCACTACTTTGTAACAACTTACGATGGCTCTTATGACATGGATTAGGGTAAAGTGACGTTTTGCTGAAGTTCACTGAGGAATAAAACCTGACTGAAAAAGACCAGGTTGAGATTTACCTAAAACCAAAAAAGTCAAAAGTGTCCCAAGGCCCCACTTTCACAGCCTCTATTGAAAATCAAGTTCAAGCAAACTTTTGCATTTGAAACAAACTTCTTAATTATAAAATGGAAACATAAAATTTGATCAGGTCATGTTTTGCAAACATTTTGAGTAGACATGCACCGATCGATCAGTGCTGCTTTCCTTAATTTTGGGTGATTGGCGATCAGCCCGTCCTTACATATGAAACTGATCTTATATACCTCCGGGAAGGTCTGACAGCCAGCCAATGTTGGTTTTCGCTCTGAGACCTAAAACTCAGGACAATTCATTGGTTGTTTAAGTTAAAACATGAAGATTTTATTGTTTTACAGGTATTCTTCAATGATTTTTAATAAAATAAGATTGGAATATTGAAGGCATATGCTGTCAGCTATAAAAAATAAAAAGTTAAAATCAGCAGGTCAGGCTTTTCAAAGATCAGTGATCGTGATCGGCCAGAAAATTGTGATCAGTGCACCCCTAATTTTGAGAGTGCCTGTCAAGCACTGAAATGTGTACTTATTTGTAAATTAGCTTTTTTTCACAGAAATGACTGTACTTGTTTGCAAACACTTCTTCAAGAGAGGCACCATTCATAATAATGCAGATGAGCTGAAAGCTGCTATCAAGCCAATCTGGGCTTCCTCAAAAACCTTAGCAGTGCCACAGGCTGCTCACTGTCAAAGCACATTATAATGACGCAGTTATTAACGCCAGAGAAGTACGAACCAAATATAGAGCGTGTATAAATGAACATACTTTTCACACTTACATTTCTGCATCAAAAATCTTTTACTGGTCTCATGTAATGTTCTTTTTTTCTAAGTCTTTGGGGTTTTCATTAATGGTAAGTTATAATCTTTACAGTTAAAAAGAATGAATGCTAAAATCTTTTACTGTGTGCTGAATCTATATAATTTACAGGCTCTATTTGTTTGAAATTAACTACCAAAATAAATGAACTTTTCCACAATTTTTTAATCTTATTTGCTGTTTTGTATATTCACCCCTGATCAAACTTTTAAGACCAGTTGAAAAATTGGACAAGTTTACACTTTGCATTACGCTACATTGAACTTGCATTGGTTCATAGGATAGTTCTACGTAGAAAAAAAAATAAAAATAAAATAAAAGTGCAAAAAAAATACATATATATTTAAGCAATGGGAAAAAAAATCACCAATGGAAACATTCAGGGATGGATGGATTTTTTTCAGTCCTGGTCTGATGAACAGCCTAATTCAGTTTAATTGTTGTTTTCAATGAAGTGCTCACTCATCAGTTTTTTTGTCTCACTTCTATTTCTACTTTTTGCATTTTGGAACTCTACTATGGACCTTTTTCAAGATCCAAAAGTGCAAAATGTAAATTCTTGCACTTTTTCAACTGGTCTTAAGACTTTTATCACAGGGTGTCCGCGGGGTCTTAAAAAGTATTAAAAGATGAGAAATCAATTTTGGGAAAATTAAGGGTCTTAAAAAGTATTTAAAAGTCTTAATTGTGGTTTTATGAGGTATTACGTTTCATAGGTGTTCAAGCTTTGACTCAAAAAATATCCATGAATATTTATTTTCCTCCTTGCAACTGTTCCCTGATTGGGACGTTAAACATTCAGCCAATAAAGTTCTTCAATAGAATAGAATAGAAAAGAATAGAGTTACTGTATTGATCCCAAACTGGAAAATTGTTGTGTTAACAGCAGAAATTGATGGAGTCAGTAGAAAAAAATAAAAATAAAAAAGAATAAAATAAAAAAATACATAAAGACTCTAGTTACAATAAAATACAACAATAAGGATTGTGAGCGGTATAAACACCAGCTATAAATTAACGTCATTTCTAGTTTAATAAAGAGAAATTAAATACAACATCAAAGCAAATCACACAATCTCCGGCTCATGTCCTAAATTTTAAAAATGATTAAATAATTTCTCATTTTCTTCAGCAAGTTGGCTTTGAAAAACTGCTGTATCTTGTTGTGGGAGTGTTGATAAACCTGCCTTTAGTTTCATTTGTTCTTTCAAGCTTTATTCCTCCTTAGCTTACATCATTTCTGTAAAAATGTAAACTACAACTGTTAAAAAGTGGATGCCAACAACAACTGAAAGTTGCGATAAAGTCTTAAAACTTTTTTAAAGGTTTTTGAAAAAGTCTTAAAAAGGTATTGAAATCAACCTCAGGATTTTAGCAGATACCCTGTATCAGGTGTGTATAATAAAGTACATTATGTAAGAAGTAGCTCTATACATGAGATAGATATACTTGGGAAGTTATATTTACTGAAATATCTAGTTGATGGGTCTTTGCTTCTATCTTGTATAGGCACATGTGAGTTTGTATGTGAGCATGGTATCCAGCGTGAGTGTGTCTTTGTATTTGAGCCTGTGTGTTGAGAAGTGGAGCCTGTTTGTAGCTTGGAGTGCTGTGCGCATTAGGGTGATGAGGGTAATGATGTGCAAGGCAGTTGTGTTTGTGCCAGGGCGACCCTGCGGCTCACACCCCATTCCCAGCCCAATGTGTTTCTGATTCCATCCATTCCTCATCACCCGTCAGCGTCTTCTGACAGCGACCACATACATATGAAGTTAGCCCACAAGCATGAGCATATATACGCTCAGACACATATACTCTGTATTTATACCAGCTCTCACATAGTAAACATAGAACGTACACACACCACACGTCATACAGTGAGGTCTTAAGTGCACATATTTACAGTCACATCAAGATATTCATACACACACACTGGATTTTTTCTGCTCTACAAAGGAAGGATCACTCCACCCTTATACCTCTTTATTTCTCACAGGCAAGTGTGGGGCAATATTGAACCTCATTCTCAGGGTGAAATGCTGAGGTCATTGCATAAATAGAAGTCAGCCTTGATTCACCATTTCGACATGCAAACATGCGGGTAGACTCTCATTCACCAATATAAGAACACCCCCAAAAACCTGTCAGAAGCATGCGTCTGCATATTGATGCCTCTGTTGTCCATACGGCTAGAAAGATGTCTGACATTCTCTGTGTTCCCGTCCTAACAGTGTAGGGCTCTGGCTGCGACACAAAGGCAAATACATGACAAAACCCTCCTCAGCACTGCTTACCTTTATGGTTCACTGCTGTAATTGGCCTAGGGTGAACATACCGGCTCGACTCTGGCAGTAATGTATTTGAGAAGATATTGAAAAAGCTGATGAGGGAGACACAAGATGTGTTGTAGAATACAAAAGTTAATAATGGTGGGGATTTTGATGAATGGATCTCTAAATGTATCCTGATACCGGTCTAAATTGCATTCTTTTGCACTCAGTTTTTTGTGTTTTTAATTTATACATTCTCTTATTGACTATGCAAGGTGCTTGTGCCATGGAGGACTTTTTGTGGAGGATGATGCATAAAGAAGAAGCACCTTTGTGTTATGTTTATAAATGTTCAATAGAGATAGTTTAGACAACCCAACACTGGATACACACGATGAATGTGTTGAAAAAAGTCACAGACTCTACACTCAATGTGCTTTTGAGTACATACATATCATTTTATTGCTGCATATATCACCCCCATACTGAGACATCTGAAAAGAGAGCGTGATCTATACCAAAACATTAATCATCATTCATTGTATGTTAATAAATTCAGAATTTCTCCATTTACCATGCGGACGTCCACGCGTGCTGGAAATGCAACCTTTCCAGAGCTCATAAATCACACACACTGAGTCATCTGACAAAGTACCCCAAACACAGGCTGAGGCGCTGCGATCCCCAGGGCACAAACACACGCCATCTAATGTGGCGGAATCAGAGCGGGGACCAGAGCTTTCTGATGCCTCACCGATGCTCTGCTGCCAACCCCTACCAACAAGGAGCATTCGCCTCAACCTGGGAGCATAGCAGGAAGAACCTGAGGAGCTTGAGGAGTGCCCCTCTCTGTCTCTGTCTCTGTCCATGTTGCCCCGCGGGGTTGAGGCCAGGTACAAACAGCAGCAGCAGCACCCAGAGGGTATTTTGGTGCTGCATACAGCAGGGACCACCTGTCTTAACCTCATTAGACAGTCCATCTTTGTGACTTCAGAAGAAGAGGAACTTTGTACTCTGTTACTCACAGCTCCTCTATTTTCATCTGGATGTGTAAAAATCTACGAGCGCAAAAAAAACTAATATATGAAACAAAAAGTGTTTGAGTAGAACTGCAACTTCTTTTTCATTTTCCTATCTGAATATCTGAATTACTTTAAGAACTTTAATGTTCGTCAGGAAAACGGCCGCTCCACTGAACTTTAACATTATATCTAGGCCTCAGCCATTTTAGATAAAAAACGTAAGTTTTCTTTACAAAATTAGTTTGTATAAAAGTATTTTATTAAATCTGTACCGTGCTCTCTGGTGTTTGACACGAATTCCTCTAATCTGGTGGTTCAGGGAGATTACGAAAGAAAGAAGGGAATCTGGGCAGATACAATGGCTTCTCCTCTCTATACCACGGCACAGATGAAGAGAAAGATTTATCTGCTCCCAACTTCAGAAGCCGAGTAATAATGGGTGCTATTCAGGTGTAAGGCTGTTATTTGTGCACCTACATGACAGATTAAATTATTTTTAGCCTGCGGGGAAAGGATCTCCTTTGTGTCTCTCTTTACACAGAATAATCATGTCTCTTTACCTTTTTAGCAAAGTGGTCACATGATCGTCAAGCTGTATACACTTGCTTTATGCTTCAGATTAAAAGATTAAAGGCTTTGTGGTGAAGAAAAAGACTCAAACAGCAGCCCGAAGAAAACCATGATGCTGCCAAAAAGGGTTAGAGCTGGTGCTACAGTTGTGTTGTATACATTATAGAGGAGAGCCACAGTAGTGCGATTAGAAAGATAATATCATCACATGTTAATGACCGAAGTGTTTGCAGTGTGCAAAATAAGTGCTCCTGATATGCAAAGCATTTGTGCTGAGACTGTAGATTTGTCTGTGTGGATGTATGGATATGTGGTAGAAATAGAGATGCTAGTCTGTGCAGTATAGAACAGACAGCATTATTTATCCCCTTTTCTCTCATTTTCCTCCTTTTTACCCCCCTTTGGGTCTCTGGATCCTTTCCCGCCTCTCCTCTGTTGCCCGGGCCTATCCCTGGCTCCCTGGAGACTGGAGGACGAGTGGTTATTTCTGACTCTGGAAGATGGTCGTGACTAATTGATTCGACATCTGATGGAACGTGTGTAACGTCTCTTTTCCCCCTGCTGCTCCAGCCTTGCCACTTGCTCAGATGAGCAGGAACCATTAACGTATTGTGCATATATTTATGTACTGTACGGCTGTGTTTGATATGAGGAATGTGTTTATGCCAGCAGTGTCTGTGTTCCTCTGTAAACCTCATGAAATCTTGTCCCTGGTAATCTAAATTATTACTGGCCTGTTTCATGTTTTCCTTGGAGAAAAGGAATTTTGTCTAACCGTGCATTCCCATTGGTCTCATAACAATGGATTCTATGGCTAACACTCAAAATACTCCCGCTTATGTATCCGTTAGATCGCTTTGTGTTGTTTTTAAACATGTTTGTGAGATGTTGCACCACATAAACACATTTGATCCCAAAGGTGTTTTGCTGTAGGGATACGTCTGATTCACCTATTGAAGCTTCTCTCTGCCTCTCCCCTCCTCTGGTCCTCTGTCTTTGTCTTTGTGGTGTGGCTTTGGGCTGGGTCCAGAGACCTAATGAGGCAGTTCTGATGGGCTCACAGGTCCAAAAGCTGCAGCAGGCCGCTGTTGATGTCCACTCCAAAGTGCCTAATTGATCTAATCATTTAGCCGATTGGTCAAAGTAATCAGCCTCTGGTGGGCACACAGAGGATAAACAATGACAAGTTCCTCCTGTCTCACCAATATAAGAGCTCAAAGGGGAGCAGGTTTCTGCGTATAGATGTTAGCTCTCTGTATGTGCTCCCCTCAGTGTGGGTCTAATACAAAACCTTAGTGAATTGAAAGTTTTTGTTTAGTCAGATTTGCTCGGCTCATCCAGAGTTTGTGTTTATGGGATAAATTTTTGATGAAACCTTGGTACCTCCTGTAGAAAGTTCTCATTCAGGCTCACGTACAGTGCGTAATGCTTTGCATGTAATTTTAATGAACTGCGTAAAGTATATTTCAAAGATATCCCCTTCATTTACATCTTTAAAGGTCTACAAAGGAAGGTGCAATGGAACTTCCTTTATGAGGAAGACACATTCAGTATATCGTCTTGATGTGGAGAAGGCCACTGGGGAATGATCAAGTGTGCATCCCATCGACCCGCATCCTCTTCCCCATTACCCTGACATTTCATCCCTACATTTAATTCCAGGCCTTTCTAAAGAGCAGGTAATAGTGCAGAGGGGTACAGGGACCCAGAATTAAGCAGTTTTACACCGAAGGGTAATTTGGTGTGATAAATGTGCCGTCGCTGGTAACTAATAATACATATTTTAAGTAGCAGCGGCACAGCTCCGCGGCCCAGTAAAGGTAGCATCATTATTAATGTGGGAGTCGCTGCGTGTTTTAGTCAGGGTTACGGCACCAAGGTCAGAGCTACGTTTCACTGAATTAAAAGCCATTTTGAGCTATGGCACTCCTAATCAACTCGGACCTAAAGGTGCATAGCTCAGTTATAATGAGGCACCAATGAATTTAAATAAACAGCAAGATCTAGTGATTTATAAAGGCAATGTGCTATCCTTATAGCTCGTTAGCCATGACGGATACTCTTTATTCTCTGGGCCTCTTTACCCACAGGACCCTGAGCTTTTAACCAAGTAATGTCTGCCTCCATTGTCAGCGGATATGCATTCGGAGCAGGACACTTATCCCCGTCATTATGAAAAGTGGAGACACAATACAAGAGTAATGGTAATGTATGCCATCCAAATAGGTGATTTTTCTCCTCCCCTCCCTTCGTTTTTCGCCGATGTTAAAACTACCCCGGAGTTTTAGGCCCATGAATTCATCATCATATTTCCACAAAAGGTTTTTCATATACCCTGAAAGGAAGCATAATCCTTGATAGAAGAAATGTTTTGCATTTAAAGGGGTACTTTTGGTAGGGGAATTCATGGCGATGTTTGGGAAGGGGGGAGCTGTTCAGAAAGGAAAGTTCTAGTTTTAAGAGTCATCACTTATATAAATTATAATAATTTCATGAGTAAAAGAGTCAGAGGCTTATTTCAACTACGTTTCTTTGAAATAATAGAAACTTCTGCAGTCAATGTGCCACCATTAATATGCTGATGAGGAACTTTCTAGAATAATGTTTGATACTCAGACTCCATCCCCCACATTTAGGAATACATTCTTCTGCACTCCCCTGACAGTAAGCTGGCTAACTTTTCCCTCCTTTTTCTCTCTCTTATACAATATTGATTCGGCCTGTTGCAGGAGCAGGTACCGCTCTCGCTGTTTTGTATTTCTTAATCTAGCGACCCCGGATGGTTGGTGCTTCAGCTGGAGCCAGACGGGGCGGTGAGGCGTGCACATGTAGCCGCCTCCGGCCGCCCCCCTGCAGCTCCTGTTGGGGCATGCCAGGGCATTAGCCACTTCATCAGGCTCTTTGTTGCCCGCCTCTCTTTTGTGTTGCCCTTGAAGAACGTTGCAAGCAAAGCCATGGCTACAGCCTCATCTTTACATCTTGATACGGCTCATTCAGGGGGGCTTTTTGTGGAATCAGTGGCTTGGGACAGGCTCTTTTTTTTCTCCTCCAAGGCTCTTGGTTCAGGAAATGGTCCTTCTCATGTCATAATCTCACAAAATGTTGAGATTGACTGCCTTTGTCTGATCATTTAAGTTAAAGAAGATCTCCTTTAGCAAGATTAAGGTAAAAAGGTATCCAGATGTTTCATTACATGGAGAGAATCAGTTTACCTGTGTGTTAGTGGGTATCACCTGCATCCTGCATCCTTATACGCCCTTTCTCTGTTTGGCGATACATGAAGTCTTTCTCAATTTAAATTGACATCAAACATTTTCTTTTTCCAAATCAAAATAGTGTTGACTTACCTCCAAAATCCACTTGTTTGATTTCCCATGTGAACATAGTACACAGTGACACCCATAGCTTTCACTGTTCACAGACTCACTCACTCAGCCTCTCACTGCGCTTCGCATTTCAGAGTAATTTTCACTCCTGACACCACGGCTCTGCCTACCTGCCAATTTCTGTCTGGGTTCCTGAATGGGTGATTTGTAAAGCCATGTTCACCTCAACACTCGGAAGATTTACTCGGCAGTGAGCTTGCCAGGTGTTTGAGCTGTCAGTTTGCTCTGTGTTCACAAACTTGCTGAAGGGAAAGTAATAGCCGTACTCAGCTGGTTGACTGAGCTAACTGAGTTTCTGTTGGAGTTAGAGTAGCACAAATATGGTTGTTACAGTTGATTTGGGACATAAACTGGTATTAATTCATGAAATGGTTTACTTGTTTTTCTGAAATGTTCACCACATGTCCAAAAAAGGTATATTTATTGATTTATTGAAGTCTTTAAATTGCACCATCACATCACTTTAATACCTTTATATCCACTTTTGTCTCCTTCACTGTTGGTTTCCATTTGACTAAACACCCTCCATCTTTTCTACATCCTGGTAACACTCCCTCCTTCCTTTCCCTGCGGTTTATAAACAAGCTGTGGTTGTTTTTTTTGGGCTGGAGGTCGTTGATTTGTCTGCCTCTCCCCGTAGGTCATTAAGGTCACTATGGCCCCGGAAGCATCATGCTTGGAAAATGAGGAGCCCCTCTCTGCTCTCCCGCTGGCGACCAGAAGCACCCCTTGCCCGCGCCCGCCCTGATGATTAATGCCACCCCCGTCCAGCCACAAACCTTTCTGCCTCAGATAATGCCAGGCAGCAAGCGCGGCTGACACTTTTAATGTATAATTAAGTAGAAAAAGTCAGCACTGGCTATGCAAATTTTTTAAAATGATAAATGACGCTGTACAGCAGCAGGGATTGATTTGGTGTAAATGAAACTAATTAAGGAAATGTCAAACATAATTAATAAAACAGGTTTAAGCTGCAAAACATTGTCAATTGAATGAATGAGGAGGCATTGGCTCCCATTGTTCAGGCTTTATTTAGGTCTTGTGTTTAGCTTGTTCCCTGCTCCAGAATGCTCTCTCCCCTCCTCGCTCCCTCCACCACCAATTCCCTGAGAGGGGGAAAATAAATTTGCTTGTCTCTCCGCTGACTGTAGAAATTAATTGCTGAAATCTTGTCCCATCCAAGTGTTACATTCACACGCAGGACATTAACATAACTAATTTGAAAGAGCTCAAATGACTGCATAATGGAGCTCCGTCACCATGCATGACAGTCGCTGGTCATACCAAATTAGCTTGGTTTTATAATTGAAAATTCACCCCCCCTTTCTAATTTTTACATCATTTCCCCTTTTTCTTCATCTTCTTTTCTCATCATCTTAACTTCTCTTCCTTCCATATCTGTCCTTTACGTTTGGTTTTCTTGATAAGAACAAAGGTTTGATAATTTACAAAAAGAGTGCTTGACCTATAATTAGAGGAGTGAGTGGAGAGGAGGGGGAGTGCCAAGTGGTGGCAGCAGTCAGATCCTTAGTCCTGGTAATGATGCTGGAGACCTTGCGGCCCCCGGGGAGCCAGAAGAATAATGGGATGGGCTATTTTTATGGGGGAGCAAAGCAATGGGCCACCAGCCGCTGGGATGCTGCTGCCTGGTTAGGGTGCAGAGCAGCAGGGGCTAGCATGGGGCTAGTGGGGGGCAAAGGAGGGCGAACACTCAACCTGCCACGCTGCCAGATCACAGCCCTGCCCATCAGTTCTATGCGTCAGCCTGATGCACCGCTGTCGGCCTCTGTGCCCCCGCGCCAGCCGCTGCCCTTGCCGCAGAGAGAGAGAACATGGTGTGTGGGTGGAGGGGGGTAGAAACATCTGCCACTCCGAGGATAATAGAGGACTAAAGCTGAAAGTGAGAGGATAGTGAAGTGATGGGTTTAAAAACCCTAGATGAGACTGTAAAAAGTTTATCTTAGCTTTTCCTCCAAATATGATAGAAGAAAGAGGTTTGTAGAAGTTTTATATCCCACCCATTTTGCACTTATGCAAACCGTGTAATAACACAATAATAATTGTGTTTTTTTAGTTCTGGTTTGACACTCTCCCAGTGCTGGTGCAGCTGTTGTTAATAATGTGCCGTTGTGTAGCGTATCACAGACCTATGGCTGCTTATTGTTTGGTTGTTTTTTTTTGTTCCACACACTTAACAATGCTATTTATCATACTACCACACAACAATCCTCAAGAGTTAAAGTAGAGACAAAAACAACAACAGGACAACAAAAATACAAAAACAAAAAATAAAAAAAACAAGAAAATAAAAGTTGTGAATAGACGCTCTTTATTCCCATTACATTTTCAGTCTCATCTTTATTTCATAATTCCAGTGAGGATTTTTCCATGCTTCTAAAAAGTAAACTTATATCCTGGACTCCAGTACACTCTGTGTTAGTTCAGCACCACCGTTAAGGCTCTGCAGCAGACCCAGTCTTTCTTCAGTCAGAGCTCTGCTGTGGCCATTTAGTAACAAAATTTGACCACCCCCCCCCCTCAAAAAAAAAAAAAAAAAAAAAAGCTTTACATCAAGCATTTTTGCATGCAGAAGACAAGATGATGAGCTGAAATAGAGACAAAATGACAGTTGTAGACTGTTGTGTTCAAAGTTCATTTTTTTTTTTGAGGGGCTCAATGGTAGCTTGGTCACTCACTGCAACAAGTGTGCTGTTGTACAAGTCCTTTTTTCCCCACACCTTGTGTGCTCAAGTGGTAAGTACAATGTGACTGGGTTATGCTGGTATGATATTTGATGTTTGCTGATTTTTGCTTTCATCACTTTTAGGAGCTTTTTGTTGATGTCCCGATTTATTCAGGTGTGACATTATGCTACGCACATTTAGTAAGACGTTTCATAGTTTTGATCAGCTCTTTAACTTTAAAGATGAAGATGCAGATCTTTGCTGTAAATAAATAGTCCGTCCACTGTACCTGCCACTGAAAGCACGTTTAGGGAAAAGTACAATACAGTCTTGATAGATATCTTTTATATGGAGCCAGAAAATCAAAATAAAGCCATGGTGGCCACAGTGAGAGTGTTTTTGTTTGCCTTGTCTTGGAAAAAAAGATTTTTTTTCTGTGGTACCACTCTTACCGATGTGCAGTGCAACATCCTTACTCCAGCAGATGAGCAGAGTCTAGGTTAAGTTATGCGAACAGGATATTACACAAGAAAAATGTTAGCGTGAAATGCTGCAGATCCAAATACTTGATACAAACCTGACATTGAATAATATGTAAATTGCTTAAATATAGGGGTAGAGTGATCTGTGACCAAGACTAGTGGGTGTTTTTGTCTGAAAGACGAACTGGACACTGGAGCTTTACTGATATATTAACAGGTTTAACTATTTAAAATCATCAATCCCTTAACAGACAGCTTAATTTGGTCTTTTTTGTTTCTCCACTGATCAGAGGAATCCTGCAATAAGTTGACCAGTACTTAGCAGTAGTTCATAATGAGCCTAGATGCCTCCCTGGCCGTCTGTTCAGAGCTAAGCTCAAAGATATAATTTCATGTGGAACACTACCAGATGCATTTCTTCAGGAGTACTTAAAAGCCTGCAGGACGCCCACATATAAGAGGTAGTGTTTATCTGGTCTTGAAGCAGGTACTGAAGTTATAACATCTTGTGTTTATGTTAAAGAAAATCAAAGGTGATTTGATTATATTGCACAAATAGCAGTTTTATGCATTTCTACAGTACAAGGCAGCATCATTTTCAGCTTGATGTGGAGAAAAATAAAGGGCTTATTTACCACATCAGTATACACAGATATACTGTACCTAAGGTATTGATTATGACTAACATACAGCAGCTGGGTCTGTGTTGTTATTGCAACAGTGATGAACCAAGGGAGGAAAAAGCACAATGAATTGTTCCTCTATACTTCTGACTTTAACTCCTAGAGGCCACCTCAACGGAGAAGCTGGATCTGAATTAGACACATTACGAAAACTCCTCTCCAAAAACTTTGCAGATGAAATTCAGTGTCATCAAACAGACCTCTCAAAACACAAATGCCTTTGATATAACCCCAAAAACAGCATCTGACTGACTTAACTAGATACTATATGATTTATAGGATGAGTGATACCTTGAATATACACATTGTGTTGCATGTTCTGTCCCTGTCATAGCAGCAGCTTCTACTATAAATCCTCACATGTATGCAGAACTTGTCATAAAAATCAGTGACCTGTTTTCCCTAAAGTTTCAGAGCGCTGTTTCACCTTTCATGTTATTTTCTTTCACACATTTTTCTACAACTCCGTCACACAACCCAACCCTCAAAATGCCAAGGGTCACGAGTCAAACATATGCAGCACGGATTACAATTTATTACCCCACATTTGCCTGATAATTTTTCTCTTTTGACAAGCTTAGGTAAATCACACAGCCTACTCTATAATGTATGAGGACTCGGCTGGCTTGATGAGTAAAGTCCGTCGCTATTGGCTGTTACCCCTGTGGTGTTTGAGTTCCCATAAGACCAATAAGGCTCGTCTGTGCTCCAGCGTGACTGAAATCACTGCAGGTACAGGTAGAGGTCCAGGTATTTATAGAAAGCATATGCAAATGGATCAGTGCCATGCTGGATTGTTAGAGCAGAGAGGTGACACTTAAGTACACGTGCATAGAAGGAGAAATATATAGGCTTCTCCCTCTCGTTCTGACATCTCTAATCAGTTAGGACGGCCTCTTCCACTCATTTCATTTGAATATCTCCAGCTCGGACTGTGACGAAGCAAGTGTGTCTCTCCTATGTATATTATTCCTTCCTGCTGAAGGCTCATTATTTTACAGCAGGGTGTGTGAGAGGTGGCCCCAGTCTCTGAACTCTCTGTCGAGGCTGTATTAATCAAACTTCACACAGCGGGAAGGGGTCCACCCACTGACACGGCACTGCTCACTCTACACTTGAGGACAAAAGGAAAAAACACACATCCTTAGCTGTAAACGTGAAGCATCTACAACTTTTCAAGAATACTACAGCTTCTAATTATTTTCACAACAATAGCACTGCACTCCCTTCAAGAACGTGCTTGCTTGTGAAGTGTTTCACTGCAGTGTCCACCAGTTTCAGTGTGTTATGCTAACGTTGTCCTCCTTTCTTTTTTTTCTACAGAGGACAACAAGATCTTTGCATGGGGAAATGGCACAAGTGGACAGTAAGTTCATATTGAAGTAAAAAGATGAAAATAACTTGAAGAAATTTCTTGTTTTACAGCTTAGTTTATACTTTTTAAGGCTGATTTATGCTTGATGCGTCAGTGGGGTCCACATGGTCTGTGCAGCCTTGTGCAAACTACTGACGTCATTTTCGCACCTATGCCCCCTTGCGCTGTCCTTTTCATGGAAGATTTCTGCACCATGCACACTCAAAAATTTCTAACCTGCTGGACAGAGACAGGCGGACAAGATGGCGGAAGAACACGATCTCCTAGTGGTTGAACTGCAGAAATTACATGCATCTGTATGACTCTTCACACAGAGATCACGGTGATAATTGATTGATATATCATTCATTGCTTGAAATTGAGGCGGACAAGCGTTATTGGTTAAAAGAGCCTGGAAAAATCTCCAGGACAAATATGTAAATGTGTTGTAAACAAAGACAAACTTCCTCAGCTCTCGTTTAAGGATGGGTACCGAATTAGGTACTTTTATAGGTACCGACTGAATTCTGTTAAAAGTATCGGGTACCGATTCACTGAAAATCAAAAGGTACCATGTTTAGGTACCTAAATGCATCCTTGTGACTGTGAGGGAGTGGAAGAGCAGGAGATTTCCATGCTGGACATAATCACAGCATTGCAGTGTTATATATAGAAGAATAAATGTGTCAAATTGACTAAAGGTATATGTTTTATTCTTAAAGAAATTGATATTTTTACTACATAAACACAAAAAAGTACCAAAAAATCGATACCATTGTATACCGGTACCGATTACCAGGTACTGGGCATCGGTACCGTATCTGTAAGGTTATTTATTGAAGAATAAATGTGTCAAATTGAAAAATACATGTTTTTTTTTAAAGAAATTGATATCTTTACTACATAAACACAAAAAGTACAGAAAATCGATACCGTTGAGTACCAGTACCGATTGCCAGGTACCGGGCATCAGTACCATATCACTCAAATATAAAAGGTACCCATCCCTACTCTCGTTCAGTACTCTGGTAGACAAAAGATTGTGATTCACCGCCCCCTGCAGTTTGAGAATGGACACCAATGGACGCCACGCGGGGTGTTATAAAGCATAAAAGCATCATGTGTTCTCCCGCACAGATCTCGTGTGTCTCACTTCCACGCGTCATGTTTACGCAGAAAGTGAAACAGCCTTTACACACCTGCTTTGACAGAGTGTGAAGGATGAAGTGTAGTGATACCTTTAGGGACTTACTCAGGTGTTGAGAAAAGTTCAGTGAACCCTGGTGAGTTTCTTTCTGCCCTTTAGTAATCCTAATGCTGTACGATCTGGTGGTAAACTGTACAGCTGTGTACAAACAGACCCTGACAGATAAACAAGCAGATAGAGTTGTACACAACCATGAGCTGTTTTCCTCCTGATGAGCTTCCTTGTTAAAACTTCTCCAGCCAGGAGCCAGTCTGGCTCTAATGGCATCTAAGAGCCTAGAGGCTGCAGCCGTTCGATGGCCCTCATGTAGTCAAACAGCAGCACAGCAGACCTCAGAGAAATACATAAAAGAAACAAAGGCATCACTCCTCACTCTCTCATCATCTCCCTTTGTCCCTTCTTCTCCTCTTCTTGCTCTCCATCTTTCCGTCTGTCTCGTTCTGTCTCGTTCTGTCTCTCCTTCCCTCTCTTCTCATGATGCTACGACCCCTCTAAGCAGGTCAGGCCTCTCTAGTGGGGAGCTTATAGTTAGAGGAGCCTATAGTTGGAGCTCCACAACACCCACTTGCAGAGCAAAGGGTGAGCGTCTCTGTTACACAACTGGCACTCTGATATCTGAAAACTCCTCGGCTCTCCGGTGTCTCTCACTGGAGGCGAGAGAGAGGGGAAGAGTGTGAGGGAGCTGTGTAAATTTAAACTGGCAAACTTTCTGATGGAAATAGCAGTGACCCCAGAGTGGTCTTGTCTTGAGTTGAAGCATTGTTGTAATCAATACAGGCTCTCGTGGGGGATGGCGGGCGAGGACCTTTCGTTCCCCGTTTGTGGAAATAATGGAGAAGACTGTTTGTTATTTTTCCCAGACATGCCGCAAACTAGCAGATATGGCCAGGGCACTGCAGGTTATGACGCTGGCTCAGGGAAACAAATACAAAGAGGAGCATTTTATCAAGCAGCAAACAGCCGAGCTCTGTTTGAAGCTGCTGGGAGCCCACAGGTCACAGGGGTGCTGGGGCTGCGTTTGACCAGCTCATCTTGAAACGGGGTCTTGGATGTTCTTTGTACACACTCACCAGGGACACAGAGACAGAAGCACTACTCTCAGCCAAGGCCTATGTAAAGTCATTTGTAGAGCTACAAATTAAGTTAGGTTTGGTTATTATTTCTACCCTGGGAACGTAAAACTGACCTCACTGAGAAATGCCTGTTAGACACACTCTATATGTGTCTGTTGTCTGTAGAGAGGAAACATTAAAAAGACAACACTGCAGTTCTGCTGCTGGGGTGTATGCTAATCAATGCTGTGTGCTGGGATCTGATATTATTCTTGGACTGAAATGAGTTGATACTTGCTTTTTAAACATGATGTGACATATCTAACAGATTTATTCAAAACGTTTGTTTTCCACCTCATTCACACAACATGTAAGACATGATTCTGCTCAGAAATCCAAACAGAATCTTGTCTTGAACCCTGAAACTAAATTTGCACATCTTCATTCTTCCTCTTAGACTGGGTGATGGGGAGAGGTCAATAAAGGAAAAGCCAGTTGGAGTCAAGCTGCCACAGAAACCCAGTGTTCCAGGAAGTGACGCAGATATGGATGTCAGCGTCGCTGGTGTTGCCTGCGGAAGCAGACACTCCTTCATTTGGACTGAAACTGGTCGAGCCTACAGTTTTGGAAACAACTTCTACGCACAACTTGGATACAACTTCCAGAGAACTGACTTCAAGGAGCATCAGGTATGTAGATGCTTTACTGTAGCACCCCAATCAAAGTAGTAGTCGACATAATTGACTAGGTCTACTATAAAAATTCATCGATAATGAATTTAAGCAGTCAACACATTGTATTATTGTTTTTATTGTTGTTGTCATATGGTGAAAGGAAATACCAGGCAGTAAATGCTTATCTGTAACTTCAGTTCACTGCATGAGGCGCCATGTTATTGGATACTTTTATGGGAAAAGATCTTTAAGTTTATACATGAGGAATATTGATGAGGAAATATCTCCATGCCCAAATGGTGCTGTGTGCTGACGGAGGCTCTACATC
The DNA here is from genome assembly GCF_033239565.1 of Halichoeres trimaculatus. Taxonomy (NCBI): domain Eukaryota; kingdom Metazoa; phylum Chordata; class Actinopteri; order Labriformes; family Labridae; genus Halichoeres; species Halichoeres trimaculatus. The sequence goes on from NW_027437183.1 coordinate 26,447,120, forward strand.
TCCAACTTGGACAGACTGACAGCTCCTGGTGTTTAGCACCTGTCAACGTGACTTAGGGTCTATTTGCACCCGTGGCTCGTTTGCTTTGTTCCGATTCAGGGGCAAAAATACAATTGTAGCGGTTGTCACTTGGTTGTTAGTGTTCACAAGGTCCAAAGTTGTAAACAAATGTCACGTGCAATCCATTTTTTCTCTCATTGGTCAGAAATCATACCTAGAAGTCGGGGAGTTTCCCTATCTTCATTCATTCATTCATGTTCTTACCCACCATGGAGCATCAACAACGTGTGTGGCTAGTTTGCATTATAGCGTTCATCTGGCTCATGTACCAGTGTGCGCTGTATGACCATGTGCAGTTTTTTCAATGAGGCATTTTGCTGCCTCACTGTTCCACGTGAGCCTACGACTCATTTTTTCTTTGTTCTTCAGGCTTCTCGACTTCTTCTGCCATTGTTGAGTCTCCTACTCATTCTTCTTCTACTGTTTTGACTGTGCAGTTGTCAACCGGGCTCATTACTGCCCCCATCACTACAGTGTAGGCCACAGTTATGAGTCAGTCGTGGCAGTTGCTGGGGCGTTTGTGTTTTCACTGCACAGGAACCGCTACAGGGGTCGAATGGAAGCGAGCTGAGATCACCTATTTTTAGTGCAATTGCTGTGTTCACATATGCCTCAACGAACCGAACTTTCGGGGGCGCTGCCCACTGTTTCGGAACAACTGCCCGAAACAATCCATGTGTGAATACACCCTTAGAGTCTTCTTAGCTCTCAGTTTTAGACAGTTTTTCAGGATTTGAGTCACAAACTTGTGTCAAAACTCCCCTAACTTTTAAAAAGAGAGGACATTTATCTAATTGAGCTCATTCATGCTCACACTGCACTGGTAACAATTAGCGGGGAGGAGGAGGGGTGGAGTGTGCATGAGTGAAGCAGAAGTACAGCATGTAAAGAAACAAAATTAACCATGTTGTCATAGAGAGCTGGGAGAGAGTCAGGCGGGATCATACAGAGAGCAAAGCAAGTCCCGATAAGCACCAAACATTAGAAAACAAGCCCAAAGTCACTAATAAGCTGTCTTGCCAACCAATACTGCGAACATCTTCATTTCCCTGTTACCTGCTCACATGACACAGAGCTGACCAATCAGAGGTGAGAACCTAACTCTGGGTAAATTCTGTAAAAATGAAACATACAGGTTGAATTTTAAAGGTCTGCACATTTTAAAAGCCAAATTAGGTTAAAACACAAAATAATTGTGATTAATTGACTAATCCAAAAAATAAACAATAGATTAGTCAACAACGAAAATAAACCTTAATTGTAGCCCTTATCAAAAGTATGTTGGAAAACAGGCAGTGGGTGAATTAAGTGTAAAGACAGCACAAAAAAGTGCTTAAAATATCTCTCATCACATTTTAACCACTGTGCTTCTCTAATGTCCTGGTGCGTCATACACAGTGGAATTAAAAGCTAATGATATCATACTGTGGAGATCATGTAGAGAGGCTGGCTGTTAGAGGCAGGTCTGTGTCTGATACCTTGAGGGCCTGGATGGCTCTTTGCTGCTTGTCTCTCTCTATCTCTGTCCTTACATGGCTTACCGTACAGTAGCACGCTGCTGAACCATACAAATCCTAAATTAAGTGCTGTGGAATTGAAATTGGCTCTCTTGTGAAGTGTTCCACTTGCATTGGAGCTTAATTTTGCCTACTCATATCATTTGATTCAGTCCCTCACTCCCTCTTTTGCTCGCTGCAGCCCATCGCTCCCTCTTCCTTCTCATGCAAAATAAGCCCATTTACCGCAATATGACAGTGTCTAGGAGAATGATTGCCACTCAACACTTGATATATGGATATGTGCTTCTGTGCGCATGTGCACTGGGGATGTTTGATTTCCTACTTATTTTCCAGTGGCTTTCAGTTACATCAGTGTATAGTTAAACATGAAGTTTTCCAGTTTTTCATATGGCTTTATAAAAACGAGTAAGAGGATATGACAAAGTAATCCAGTCCTCTCAATCATTTCCATTTCTCCTGAGCTGAAGTCATATCAAGAAGCTTATTATCAAAGTGTTTGAAAACAGCCTTTCACCAGCTTAGCCAGTCAATAAGATCTGATGTGTCTCAGTTATCAGCCGGCGCTTTAATTCATCAACAATATCATCAAGTGATATTTTTGTGTTCACTTGCTGTTTGTTTGTATTCAAGATACAATTTTCTTTTATCTCCTGTTCCTCTGGCATTGCTCACACTGTAAGATAAAGCAAATTCCCCACAGATCGGCCTTTGGTTTTAAATGAGACAGCCCTCGCGCTGGGTGGTGGCAGAGGGGCTGTGTTTGTAAAGTACACAGCCACCTGGCAGCAGAACGGAGACCACGAGGCCAAAGCTTTCACATCTCCTCCTCGATAAAGGCCACAGGGATCTGCATGACTGCACCCTGGTTTCAGCTCTTTCTGCTGAAGCAAAGGATACTAAAGGGGGGGAAGTGCTGCAGCAGCTGTACAGAAAGTGACCTGGTGGTATGTGTGTCCCAGAGTCACCCTTCCTGCTCATTCAAGCCGCACTGCCGGCCTCTGGCTGCCCCAAGTGGAGGCCCTAACTCGGCTCTCTTGTACACAGCAACCTCCATCTTTTTTCATCTCTACGACCTTCCTGAATGTGTTTTTTCAGGTGGACCAGAAAAGCTGCTCCACCTCCAGCTATCCCCCAGACTCCGTACTATATGATACCAGCTATTGTTGTAAAGAATCTGTAGGTTGGGACTGCCCCTAAGGCTCTGTGTCTCTTTGCTGTCTGAAATGGAGTGGTAGCAGACGGCTGAGATCTGAGAAACATTATATTCTGCTCTTTATTGGCCCGGTGATAAGGTGAGGGGATTCTGCTCACACCTGTGAGGCCATTGTTCAGGCCCACGATGGCGTTTCACCTGCGACAGACGGGGTCAGACAGAGCTCCTGTTTAATGCTTTGATTGACATTATTTTAACAGCACACCGTGGGGAGCTTTATGTCTGTGAACGGAAATGAAAGTTAATCTTATTTCTCCCCCCTCTCATGTCTCTGCCCTCCTTCTTTCTGTCCTCATTAGGACAATGACGGTGTCATTTCTTCAGAGTTTTGAGGGGTGTGTTTGGGTGCAGTCAGGACTGTCCCTCTTTAGTTCCTCTTGTGCGGCCTTGTACACACATTATGATAAGAATTAGTCCTCACAGGCTGTGTTGTTGTGGTAGCTCTAGTGCCAGTATCGTATACCATAGGACTGCTTGTTTTTGTCGGCCTGCCTTTTCCTCCCTGCATACATAGCATAGCTCATTCTCTAAGTGGGTTAACACCTCCTAGCTAAAAATGTACCACCCATTGTTTGTATTTCTACAAAACTAGGCAAAAAGCAGCCGTGGGAGCATGAAAATAAACTCTGTTCCTACGTGTGACACGTGTGCAGCTTGAGCTTGGCACGGCATCCGTGTTCAGCCTGGCTGAGCACAACTTGTTTGAATGTCATATTTATCCCTATGTTTTGTCAGAAAATTAACTTCCTGTGAGTTTGCGGCAGAGCCGAGCATATGGCCACAGCTCTCTGGAGATGACAGCCTAGCGGAGCGGGAGCTCGCCGGTGCCGCTGCCCTGCTCTGGCGGCAGATGCTCCGGGCTTCTCCGCGATTAAGTGGAGATCATCACTGTTTTCTTTGAGCACCGCTGTGCCTTGTACTCTGAAGTGTTCCGTTAATCACTGCCTGCCTCCCTGCCTTTTCCACACAAGCTGCCAAAGCACTCATTAAGTTTGAATCTCCCTCTCACTATTCGCTCGCTCACCGGCTCGACACATTGCTTGAATGAATCCTCGCAGTCTCCCTCTTTTTTTTTTTTTTTTCCAGGAACACAATGGCATGTTGCACCTGTTTGCTGGAGGGATCATAAAAGCCGTAATGCTTTTGTGCGAGCTTGTTTGGATGGTTGTTTGTGATTCCATCTCTGGTTCTCCTCTACTGTTCATTCATTTTTAAGGCATTGTGTACATCCTGTTAAATAAGTGTCTTTCTTTGTGCTACTGGATGTTTCCTTTAGTCTCTGAGTGCTGATGTAGTCGGTATTTGCGTTTCTCCCTGTACACTGAGACTGAGATGCTGCCTTGTTTCCAGTACAGGCCTCTGAGGGGAGGGAAGCCTTCTCTACACTTGTCTTTTTTATTTATTTATTACTGCACTGGTGCCTTCTCTTCTCTGCATGTTATTAGAAGACACTTCTCGGGAATGTTGCTACACTTTTCTGTGTTTCTGTGGGTGTGTGAGCATGTATTAAGTTGGAATCAGACTGCAGGTAAAATGTAAAACACATCTGTAGTCAAAGAAACACACAGAGGATAAAAATTAAGTCTTTGTTAGCTGAGAAACCCACCCCGCCAGAACCCCAGTATCACACATCTAGCTGTGTTGTGTGTGTCTCCTACACAAGCAAGCATCTATTGTCATTGTTAAACATTGTGACACGCTTTAACCCTGATTGATCTTGATCTCCATCACAAATAATAATGTGATTACAGGCTTTTCTCTGCTTCTCTCTCTTCACAGCAGTGGAAAATAACATTAGATATCTCTTTTCATGTTAATCGCCTTGGTTGGAAGTATACCTCGGTGCACCAATAGGCCTCGGTAATGCCTCCTTTCTTCTAAAAAAAACATCCAAAATAACCTATTTGCAGCACACCCACACAGACGTTGCTTAGCTCTGTAACACCGTTATTCTGCACCCATCAAAGCCTGGCTTGCTTGTCCTGGTGCAGCGATCATTCCCCCACAATAGCCGGATGGCATTACAGCGCTTCTGAAAGCATTTGCATGGCAAAGCAATAACATGCACCTTGTAAATAAAGCAATTGATCCTGTTCATCGCAGGTTGGATTTCCAGGATAAAGCTGTGGGAAATGGATCCCTACGCAATCTCACTTCCATACACGGAGCCCGTTTCCTCATCCTCAAGTTTACTTTGCAAAAACTGTCTGCCTCTTAATCTTGTCTGCTGGGCTGTCAGGCAGACACACAAAAAAACAAATGTGTCGCTCTCTGCTGTGCTGGTTACTTGGCAGACATGCTGATTAGTACCATTTTGCCTCTTTTTCAATATGTAGATATCCAGATAATAAGCTGTCCCTATTATTGAGTCCAAGCACCAAAATAGAAATTGCAGTTCTCAATCAACTATGAAGAAATTGGTTTGCATTGTGGGAAGAGTTGATTAGTGACTTTTTGAAGAGGCTCTGGAAATTACTTACAAATCATGCTGAGTTGACAGACAGCTAGTTGAGTATTCAATTAACAGACTAAGGTCAGCAATAAGGGCTGTTATCCATTGGTGCAGTTCATCCTGTGTGAGTACCATGCATTAATACCCTCTGGGCCTGTGTACACAATAAATGTTTCTCTCATTTGCCCAAAATCAGATCAATTCCAAACTGAACAAATTGCTGCTGTTCTCTTGGCAGGAAACAGCTAATTTCTCGACGAGGAAATTCCTTGTCAGGAGCAGCCGAGGGAGAAAGTGTCAGTTTGATACCTCGCGTACACTAACGGCTGCGCGGGAGCATAAGTGTTCGCTGCGCTTCGGTGGCAGTGCGTTTGATTTCCAACACTGACCACCGGTGATGGCAACCCTGTAGTCCTCATATGAGCTGCCTCTTGAGACAGGAACATAGACGGCCCTCCCCCACATCTCGCCTCAGACTGATGCTGCTGAGAGAAAGAGGGGGACTGAGGAAGAAGGGGAGAAAGAAAGCTAGAGGCTGGCAGACAATAAAGCCGCTGTATAGCATATACTTCTATCACTTGTCTATTGTTACACTGCAGTTACAAGCTATGCAGTATGTGGGAACTCAGTGTGGGTGTACAGCGACCTAAACTACTATACCGATCCCCCCCAGGGGCACCTCAAAGGATGCTCGGGCTCTGCTGAAAAATGAGAGGCAAGGAAAGTGAGAGACGGGGAAGAGAGGGAACAGAGGGAGATCGTCTCAGCTGTGTAGGAAGGCTAACCTGCGCCTCTGGAGATCCTGTGTCTTTTCAAAAGTACCCATCTTTCTGACTACTCACCCCCTCCGCTGACTTGTGTCGGGCCACACTGTTGAAAGAGTTGAGGATGATGACTTCTGCTGTGCTCTGAAACTACCGGCATTCTTCATCTTGTGCTATCCTTTATTTTCTTTTTTAACCATTAGATGTTATGCAAAATTCGTACTTGAGATATGCATTATTTTCTCAGTGTGAATGAGAGAATATGGTGTTTGTGACCTTGTTTCAGTTTGAATCATATGCCCCACTGTTTCCTAATATGCCCCTTGTGTATGTAACGCAGAAAGCACATTTATTACACATCAATAATTCTGTACATTTCCTTCTGGAAAACTAATTCTCATAATAGGATTTTGTCAATGTGATTTGAATAATGATCTCAAAACATCCCATTTTAGGCTACTTAACTAAATAGAATATTACTGATTGCAACACTTATCCATGGTTGGGGTTTTGGTAACCTTCTTTTCTGTTTCTTGCCAACAGCCAATTTTCTCTCAATTAAAGCATGATATTAGCACTCAGTAGGGCATAAACAGAAATAACCGTATACTACTGAATATCATGCCTTGATTATGAGCTTAAGAGTGGGTGTACAGATGGATCCAGTTTCTATACTCATATTAGTGTGCTGGTGTTTTTATGTGTGTCAGGCAGAGAAAGGGAAAAGGAATCACTGCTGGCATGTGCCACAGTGTGTCAATGTAACACTGCAGTGGCTGGAAGCTGGAAGTTATCAGCTCTATCCTGTGAAAACCTCTGGAAACGGAGGGGAGGGGGGAAAAGAAAAGACAAAAGTCACAGGTATAGTAGAAAGAAAAAGAGTATCATTACACTGAGAGCCAGTCAGTGGTGATGCCAGTTGGCCAAAGTTAGCAGGAAGCTGTCCTAGTAAATGGCAGCAGCTGCTCGCAGTTCGAGAGAGCATGTCCCAGTCAGAGGAGAAAAGCGATGGCATCTACATTAATACTACCTTAATGGCCCATCTGGCGCTCCGTAGGGTCCCTGGCTGCACCACCGACTCACAGGCGTTTGACAGGCAGTCTCCAGCGCACCAGACGCGCATGGCATGCCAAATGGTGGGGAGACGCCTCCGTGGCGCACAGATCTGTCAAACTCTCTCTGACGCTGTAGTCACACAGGCAAAGGAAGTTAAGGCAAGTTTTCACACGTGATTGGTTCTTGACATGGAAGGCAAGAGGGAGGGGGCAGAGGGAGGATGACTGGCTTGTCTATCTTCCTCCTTTGCACCCTTCTTACATGCAAACATACTTATGCACACACACACACACACACAAACAAACACACAAACTGTCTTCATTCTGGATGTTAAGTTGGCGTGACCAGATTAAACCTCAATGAGAAAGCCAGGTTAAGATTAGCCAGTGGTGGATTCACTCTGCTCTGATGGCGAATGGAGATAACAAATATTATTTTAGCTGCGAGTCACAGCCTCTCTGTAAACAAATACTGGAACAAATTGCTTCATTGGAAGAAGTGGTGGAAGGTCTTATCAATTCACCACAGGGGTTTCTGGCTATAATTGGCATAATTGGTTGACGGAGCAGGTTGCAGACCATGATGTGGTGCAGTGATGCACTTTATGATCATGGCTGTAGGAGTATAGATTGCCCTTCAAGATATTTGAACAGACTGAGAAAGAAGTGAATTACTTAACATGCAAGCATGGACATTATAGAGTCTGCTAGTGTTTTGGGTTTGCTTTGGAAGGTATTGACTAATGTGTCTGAAAATATTTTAAGTAGGTCAACTTTCTTTTCTTCATGATTCTCCAAATCATATCATAGTTAGATTAATACATGAGTGAATTAAGTGTGCAGGAATTTAAAATAATTTCAGTTTTGTTTGGTTGTGGAGAAGCATGGTTGAGTTTTACCAGCTGATGATCTCACTCAGATTCCTTCTCTGCCCTCCGCTCTTGGCCTTTTCCCTGTCCCTGTTGAGCTGCACAATACTGGCACAGTGCAGCTTTTCTTGAGAGCAGGTCGCATTCTGCAGCACCCACCAGCACTGATCACAGACCCCAAGTCTCTACCTCACCGCAGCTGGGAAACGGGGGCTGCTTTTTTTTTCTGATGAGTAAACTACACACAAAAGTACAGCGAGAGTACTTTAAAATATTTGCTGCCGCTCGTTCTCCCACACTTTTTCTTAAGGACATTTTGAGAGATAACAGCAGTTCAAAAAACGGAACGCAAGGTTCTTTAGAAAATGCATTTCAAATGGCTTATCCAGCAGGTAGCCCCAGAGGACACCTCAGGGATAAACCTTGGCAAGAAAGGAAGATAGAGGGGAAAAAAGTGGAATTGGAAAGAAGACACAGCCGTGACTAAAACAGTAGAAATATAAAGAGAGAAGGTATCCTCTTAACCTGCCGACGCCTCTTCAGAGGAATCACAGCGCTGCATATCAGCATTCACTCACTGAATGTTCTGCTCTGTTCACTGACGAAGACATGATGATGTCTTTTTCCCCCAGACTGTCTCATGATCAAGAAAGCTGATTTCTGATTGTTTATGTTTTGCTTCTCAGTTTTGATGGTTGTTCTTTCTTCCCCATTAATACCAATAATGTTTTTTCCAAGCAAAACAAAACAGAGAACTAGAAAAGTTATTGTCAAGAAGGTCAGCTGGACAACAGCTGCTCAGTTTTGTGTACAAGAAAAAGAAAAGAGGACAGATACACAGAGAGACAGAGAGATGGGGGCTAAGTGAGGTTAGAAAAAAAGAGGAATCAGCAGATTGGGTTTGGGGGGATTGAGAAAAGAAACGAGCTGAAGGAACTCTTCAACTTTCACTCTCATTCCCAGATGCGTTGTAGGCAAGATGTAGCCTTTGAAGAGCTGGTGGCAAAATAGGCAAAATATGACTACACACACCCTCTCCACTTTCCCTCTTTCTAATATACTTCCTCTTTTCCCCTCTCTTTCTTTTCACTCCTCCATCTTTCAAACTCTCTCCACATCTCCCTCTCTTTATCTTTCTCCCTGGGCATCTCCGTTCCTTAGTGGCAAGCCCAGCTGGGGGGTTTCTGTGGTACTGCGAGTGAACCTTCACTGTCTCCTTCGGCAGGCAGCTGTCCCAGCACAACACAAACACACACTCGCTGCACTTACTCATTCCTCCCCGCTAACTTTGACTCACTAAAAATAAATTCATATCACACCACGTCCTACTTTAGACATGCATGGTAACTTATAAGGTGGGGTCAAAATGAAAAACTTAATTTGCAGCTTTTCAAAAAAAGTCTTTTTGTTAAAGCTACAATGTTCAAACAGAAATAAAGGCTGACTCTGATTTTATTTGCTGGGACAGCAAAAAGAAACAGACCTCTACCATAAGCTCCACTTGCATTCTACTCTATGGCCACTAGAGGGGGCTTACATTATTCTGTGGCCCTCTAGTCAGTTTTCTAGTTCTGCTTGTCCAGCAAAGATTCACAGCATTTCAGATGTTTCTGATTATGTGGCTTAATACCCTCAGCAGTTGTGTGGTTTTATGTCTTAGTTCAAACTAACTTCTTAACATCTAACCCACGCTAAAAACAAAGACATAGCTTGGTTTTAGGAGTGAGCTTCAGTGAAAATACACTAACTGCTTCGCATATGTTTGTTGTTGACGCACAATTCTGCGAGTGTGAGTCTCTGTGTGTCTGCAGAGGTGATAATTTTCCATGTGCTTAGAGGCTGCTGCACAGTGTATAATGACATTAACAGAGAGCGTGCCTCAGCTTGCTTCAATCTGCTCCCCAAATGTAATGAATCTGGGCAGAAGTCTGGTCATCTCAACTAGATCAAAAACAGGAGGAAATGTGCAAATAATTTATCATATCCTGTGGAGATTCATCAGTCACTCATGCCAAAATGATGCTGAGCTGAAAATTAAAAGGCATATTCTGTCACCATTATTTTCCTAATAAAGATGGAAAGCAGGATTCAGTCAGGGTAACTGGTTCAGCCTGAAGCAGATCCATTTTACTCCACACTGTATTATTCTGAACTTTTCCAGCCAAAATAAAGAGTCACTGATGGATAGAGAGTAAAATCCTTTATTTTGAAATTATCATTATTCTGAAACATGTCATAAATCACTCATTGTTTAATTCAAATGTGATTTCTTATCACTAAAGGATCATTTATCCTGATTTATTCTGAACTTACAGGAACACATGTACATTTATCTGTACCTCATGTGCACCTCTGCCCTCCAGCATTTCATCAACCAGCACAAGACTAATGTAAATTGCCAGTTAATCATATTTTTCCTGTCCCTGGCCAACCCGGCCCGCTAGGAGCGCGCTGACATGACAGCATTTGAACCAGACTCCTCGAGCTGTCCTGCCACACCGTTACACGGTCTTCTCTCTCACGTTACTGAAACAGGCTTGGCCGATGGGATTCGCCGTACTCTGCGCTTCCTCTCTCCTCCTCTCCTCCTGGCCTTTTCCTGTGACAGGGCTGCCGATGATACAGATCCACTGTGACATTTTACATTGTGCTCCCTAATTGCAGCAGCTGATAGTGGGATAGCTCACCATACAGCTGCATATTTCCTCTTTTTTCCACCCTTTGACTTTTTTTCTCCTCTTTTTTCCTCTCTTGGGGCTGACGAGGGAGGAGTGGTGTACAGGTTTGTTAGAGTTGTCTGATGATACGCAATTTGGGGCTTGTCCCTCTGTCACATTAACACCTGCAGAAGAACTTAGTAGATTTCAAACCCCTCTTTTCCCCCTTCATTTTTTAAGAGAATCACTGCTTTTTTTCAAAATATATCCTAATTGGCCATTTACACTTCACTTATTCTTTTCTAAAGTCTTTTCCTTTTCCTTGTGCTCTGGTGTTGTCCTTAAGTTTCTCCCACAGCCCACGACTCCCAAACTGAGAGCCAGAATAAACCTGTGTGACAGATGCAGCTCTAATTATACAGTTGTTTTAAGACTGTCAGGTTGCTGCGAAAAGGGAGCCAGCCATTTGGGAAAGTGGAGGAGGAGGGTATAGAGTAGAAAGAGGGGGATTGAGGGGGGCGATTTGATGGACGGACATTGTAACACCAGCATCTGGTGATAGCTGCAGCTGCTGTATCGTTTTCCCACTGCCAGCTTGCCAGCTAAATAAATATTGCCACGATCTGTCTTGTACAAGCAAGTGTAAATTACTTTAACACGTCAATAACTAGTTTACAATGATGTTTTTTCCTGCCATTTCAGAATATATATTGATTTCACATTGCTGTTAAATGGCAGGAGCATTGTTTCCTTCACCTTGCACAGTGTTTTTCACGTAGACTCGCGATGGACTTGGCAGGAACACGAGATAAAAGGGGAAAGCTGCATTGATCATTTTTCTTCACACTCTGTCACTAAAAACACAGAAGTTCATTAGATTATGTTTTTATGTATTTAGCCCTGAACTCTGAATGATTGCAGACAGTGTTTCTATGTGATGCCCAGAATATCGGTTAGACCTGTACTTTTTTTTAAATTTAATCCTGTGTATTGTCTAGGGATGCAACAATCCTTATCCTGGTATCGGTATTGGCCCAATCCAGCCCCTCAAAGCTGGATCAGGTGTCGGTTGATTTAATCCATAGGGTATGAAAGTTAAACACTGTCTGTTATTTTTGCTAACTACATGATTTGCCAGTACCAGTATGGACATACTCCTTGAAACAAATAGAAAAACTTTTGTTGTTTAAGTGTCAAAAATTGAATAATAAGAGTGTGGAAAAAAATTGAACAGCAATTTCTATAAGTTCTGAAGCATTGTTTTTACCAAACTGCTAGTAAACATTTAGACACTCTAGAGATTAAATATGTATTAGCTTCAATAATCCCAAATGCACTTGTTTTTTTGTCCTTTACTCAAAACACCACTAGTCTTATCCTGTAGTCGGGCATGCAGGTTGTTATTTAACACTGGTACTGAATGGGTATCTGTGTCCGCTGATACCCAAAGTCTAGGTATTGGTATCAGGACAAGAAAAGTTGGATTGGTGCATCTCTAGCAGGGTGTCCGCAGGGTCCTAAAAAGTATTAAAAGTTGATAAATCAGCTGTGGGAAAATTAAGGCCCTTAAAAAGTATTAAAAAGTCTTAATCCCAATGTTATGAGGTATTAAATTTTATTGGTATTCAAGCTCTGACTCCAAACGTATCCATGAATATTTATTTCCCTCCTTGTGTCTTTTACAAACTAACCTGACACGCCAGACATACAGTTCCATATGTCTGCCACGGAAATAGTCCATCTGTTTCAAAAATGTTTTCAGGGTCTGAACCTTCAAAAATAACCACACCTGGTGATTGGACGATCATTCTGCTTGTCACACTCATCACAGACCAGTGTGAGGATCTGAAAAAAGCTTTAGCGTCTCAAAATATTTCTCTCTAGATCATAAGAGTTTCTCAAGCCTCCTTAGAAAATTTCTCAGGCTTATGAGGGCCTGGGATCTTGGATTCTTACGATTTAGAGAAAGCTTCCCCTAATCTCAGTTGTTTTGGAACAAATTTTCTTTGTTTAAATCACCTTTCTACTGGATACAACGCAACAAGATAAGGTATTTATCAATACAGTTATATAGCGCTGTTGTTTGAAATGTGACAAACAAACAAAGTTGTAATTTTGTGAGGCACGGGATATATATAGCGCTAGCAGCCGAACATATCCGTAGGCTAATGTGACGACAAACTCAGTTTGTACAGTAGTTTAGTAGCTGTCTGTATGTAGCACTGATGGAAAGCAAAACACAATCTCAAGCACATATCCTACATTTTAACAATGATGAAATAAATTCTTTATTTTTTCTGCAAGTTGGCCTTAAATAACTGCTGTTAATTGTTGTGGGAATGGGAATGGGAATTAACCCGCCTTTAGTTTCATTTACTCTTTCAAGCTTTATTCTTTCTCAGTTTACCTAATTTATGTTTAAATGCAATCTTCATCAGTCAAAGATCGGTTGCTTACAACAGCTTAAAGCAGCGATAAGGTCTTAAGACTTTTTGAAAGGTTTTTAAAAAAGTCTTAAAAAGGTACTGAATTTAACCTCAGAATTTCAGGATATACCCTGTCTAGGGTTGTCCTCAGATTCCTTTGGTCCTTTTCACAACTGTGGTGTAACAAAAACCCACAGACATGTTAAGTGTGTGGAAAAAACTTTCTTTCTGTTACTTTTATGTTTTGAGTAAAGCTGAAAATCAATAGAGAAACGCTGATATTAAAAGTCAGTGCTGAAGTTTGCTGTTCAATTGTTTAAATGTCTTTTTTTAAAAGAAAAAAGCATAAAGTGAAAATTTCAGCATGTCTGGTTTGTCAGAATAGACAAAGAAGCCACTGATTGTACAGTGTGTAGACAGCTCCGTATGAGGCCCTGTGGTTGTTTTTTTATGCGTTTACACGTGTGCATTTTGGGAGCATGCACATGTGTGCACCCAGGAAGCATCTCTGCAGGCGTGCATACACGTCTATATTGTGTCTATTTTAATTTCTGTGGGTGCCTCCTCGCAAGGACAGATGTTGGGAAACCCACAAAATCAGAGCTGAAGCCGCTCTATAATCACTGCGATTTTAATCAAGGTCTCGCATTGTGACCCACTTATTTTCTCACAGTGCTGATTGCACTGCAGTGCAGTGACGACTAGCATTACAAAACTGCAGCCTGTGATTAACCTTCACATGGTATACATGTTCCCCAACCAGCATACAGCGAATCCTAATCCCAAAATTACACCCACTTGGACTGGAAAACCTCTCCTTTTGTCAAATCTGGATATTTTCCTCGCTCTTGCTCCCTTTTTGATATGATACAAAGATGATACTGCTTCCTGCGTTTTACCAAATTGACAAATGCCTCGGTGCTCCTCTGTCATCTATATGCATATTTAGGAACACCCTGTGACTGTGACCTACCTTATTTTGTTTCTGCTTAAAGTTAAAATTAAAAGTATTCATAAAATCTGAAACAGAAAGCACACATACACACACACAATCACACACTTCTGTTCTCGGTCTTTGTGAAAATATGGAAATAATCTAACCTTCTCAGCCATTTTCACCAGTATTATCATTTTCACATCAGTGATAATAAAGTAGATTGATTATTCATTCTCATGCTTCAACACCATTTAATTGTGTAGCCAGAACACTCCAACTTGAGGTCAGCAGGGCTCTCTCTCATTTACGTGAAGACACATCAACACACACACACGCACAAACACAAGTACACCCCCCCGCCCCCACCCTCACCCTCTTCTCTCTACTTCTCCCCCTCAGAGATGCTCTCACCACACCTTCTCAGAGGGCCTCCAAAAACATGCTCAGGCTAGAATGTGCAAAAATATTCTTTCTGCTGTTTTAACTCACACTGTGCCTCATTTCACTTCTTCCTTTAACATCTCAATTAATACTCCTTAGGAGGTACAGTGCCCTGCATGGCTGCAGAAACTTGCTGTGTTTGCGTCAAGAGGTGGGAATTGGGACAGGTTTGAGATAAGTTCCAACTCGTACAAGCAAATACCAACAATTGTCTCTATGCTTTTCAGTTTCTTTGTCATTTTATGCCTCCCACTGAGTTCCTCTTGCCTTGTAGAACAATAAAATCATACAATGTGAGAGGCCTTCAGTATGAATGACAACCAAAGAGAGGAGAAAGTACTCTTAGTGGACAGCTGACAGAAGCGACTGAAAATGTGGCTTAATTCTACACGAAATGACATCAACACTGCAACACGTAGAGCAAACGAGAGGAAACAAAACATGCAGAAGCATTAAATATCAGGAGTGCCATAAGTTTGCCATGAGACTTTCATGCATCGATAATTTCTGGAAGTCACATCTCTAACATCTCCAAACCATCACTCCTTCAGTCTCATTTCCAAGCAACTCCCAGTGATTGAACACACTAATTGCCATCAGACATCCTTTGCATGTGTTTGTTTTGAAGGACAGTCCATTGTATTGAGTGACAACCCTTGGGATTGAAAAATTAAGAATATTTGACAAAGTGGCAAAACTGGAACTCATCAAGAAGCCAAATTAGGCTTTCTTGAAAGAGGGTCAGTCTCTGAAGAACCATTTGTTAAAATGGTAATCCAAAAGTAAACACAAGCAGAAACATCACAGAAATCTGTTCTACGAAGCAGGATTACTGCCTAGCAAGGTAGCTTTGAGGATAGGTTTCGGATTCCCTATTCTACAACACAGGATCACTCCTCAGCGAGGCAAGTCTCCATGGTAACATATGCTGAACGGCTAACCTGCTCCGGGGCAGGTTAGGTTCCAGATTGAACTCACGGACTATAAAAACCCCGCCCACTGACCAATGAGCCCTCACGAAAAAATGGCTTGTCTGTTCTTAGAGGATCCCGTGGACATCGGAGCTCGCACTGTCCGAGGAGCACTCCTGCGCGTGAGACTTTTCAGGGACCGCACCGACCCACTCTCTTTTTCGGATGACCACCTATACGAAAGTTACCGGTTTTCCAGGGAGGGGTTGGTAGTACATGACACTTTCTACAGGTAGTTAAAAGGAATGAAGAAAACTCTCATTGCCGTAATAAGATCTTCAATGCCAACACTTTTGTTCCATGACAATATTTTATTGCCGTATTAGAATTGTGACAGGAATTCATGTAGGGCTCATGTGGGCTACATATCACTAAAAATGTAATCACGATAGGAATGAACAAATGAATAAATTCATCTAAGAAATAAATTAGGTATGGTGCATGTTACAGTAAAAGTGCATGGTGAACAGTGCTATTTCAGGATGATAATGGCACAAAAGAGTTTTTTGCACTAAACTTACGCATTTAGACTGTCAGCAATTTTCTGCCAGCACTCCTTCCGTGCTTTAGCAGCGGCGACGGTGTTGCTTTTAACGTTAATTACATGTTTCACCTCGTCATACTTCCTCATGATCACTTCCTGCTCCTACAGTGTGAAGTATGCGGTCCTTCTCTCTCCGGCCTGCTCTGACGCTCCAGTCTGCTCCATGTTCGCGATTGGTCAGATGCAGCGGGCTCCGCCTTATATGCATGCACGCGCTCATTGCCTAGCTGAATCCACTTATGAGGTTGATAACCAGCATTGTAAAACCGCATAGCGAGACCGCCAGCTATTGCGATCAGTTCAGTGAGGTAGCTCCAAGGCTATCTCGCTAGGCTGAACTTGCTTCGTAGAACAGGGCCCTGCTCTGTTTGAGGTTAAGCTTTAAACATCAGTTACCCTGGTTAAATTCAGTTGTTAAAATTTCTCTTACTGCCTGCTCATACCCCACCATGCTTCACCTCACTTCACCTTAGCCCCATTAAATGTTGCTTTTTGGGATTTTTAATACAAATATGTGGCTATGACATGAGTTTTTATGCTTTAAAATCTAAAACCACAAAACACAATCTAAGAAGTGTATGCTTCTGTGTTTTTGATGAAGGAAATGAATGGCAATCTGAGCTGGCTCTTTTCTGTTACTTCATTTTTGTCTTTGGGTATCAACATTTTATTTGACCAAACATTGAATTAACCATTGCACTTCATTACAGACAGGATTAATTTATTAATTCAATGTAAAATAGGACAAACCTTGACATTTTCTTTTGTTGTAATGAAGCCTCACCCCTGTAGGAGCGCTGTGGGTGCTGCCATAATGTGACTCACTAATGGATCATTTAGGCGCCCCCCCTGTTAAGTAACAACAAAGTGGCAAAGGCAGCATTACTGATGTGACGTCAATGCCTACATTATTAAAGACTGATGGTTGGACACGTTTTGGATTTGGGTATTAAACTAGAACAGGAAAGTCAGCAGAAGTCATATCCTGCATGAATTCTGTAACCCTGTAATGAAATATTGCAACAATACAATGAACCTATACAACTATTTGAGTTAAAACCTAGTGGCTAAGGCTAATCCTGTGGATTGCAAACAGAGGCAATGCCACAACTTGATAGTCTACAAGCTGCAGTCAGGCTTCTTGCACCGAAGAAGACGAGACTTGCAGTAAAGATGATACTGAGGGCTTAAACCATGTCATAAAAGCACAGGAATATAGGAGCGAAGTGGCTGTCCCGAAGTTGTACGTAGGGACAAAAGAAGAACTTCATTAGAGTCAACACAGATGGTGGGTCATGCTTGTGGTGGTTGGACTTGGACCTTCAGAGTGTCAAACCTCTATGAGGCTATTACTTCTCTTTTAATTTCTTATGAGTGGGAATTTGTGTCAGATGTTCTGCAGATGTGCACTTCACTGTTCTAGGTATTTCCGTCATCTTTGCTTTTTATCAAAACATTGAGTTGAGAATATCTGAAAGCAAATAGAATTTGTTGTTTCATTTAGCATTTGTGCCATTCAGTGATGAGATTTTTTTATTTTTTTTTTTAAATATTGGTGTTTAAGAAGCTCAAACTTGAAAAGCAGGCCCTGTACATGAACACCACAGCCACCTAAACCAAACCTGTAGATCTTCTCCATACTGTCCCCAGTCTCCTCTCTCATCCTGCCTATTCCTCCTGTTCTGAAGCTAATGGATTGTTGTGGTTTCCAGTGCCTGCTCCAGAAACGTTCTCCTGCTGAGATCTCGCAAGAAGTGCCCTCAGCTGGTCTCTCCGTCTGCCATTAGCCCTCTCCACACTTTTTATCCCTAGACCTCTGAGACCTCAAACTGCCAAATGAGTTGAATTATGGCCAGTTATGTGGAGTGGACCCAGCGTCACAGGGGAGAGGCCTGAGTCAGAGGAACTAACCACACTCCTGACCATTAAAAGGCAGCCTGACACTACCTCTTCATCTTCTCCGTTGGTCCCGTAGGCCTGCACCACAAACCCATGTCCCCCAGAGGAGAGGCACAGAACAGAAAACCAACCAATAATCCAGCCAGCCAGCCAGCATGTCAGGAGAGAAAGCAAGTAAAGCAGCAACCTCCTCTGTACACAGGCTACCTCCTCGTTATCAAAATGTAACTATTCCTGGACTAATTATTGATTTAAGCTCCTTCTGTTTTTTCTTTTTCTTCTGCCTTTTCATCTCCTGATTTTTTTCTGTTCTTTTATCTCATTTCCTGCCGTTTTTTCGCCATTGTCCTTTGCTCTTTAGCTAAGTGGCCGTGGTTGTAGGGCGATAACCACACAAGGTTAATTGCAGCAGCTAAAACAAGCATGGCTGTTGCTCCTGCGACTGTACAAGAGAGGCAGTCAAGCAACCCTCACAAATCCTCTCACAACGTCTGCAGTTACACGGGTAGTGATCACATCAGCCTAAGAGACCCTGGTTTGCATCCCTCACAGACGAACTTGGGAGACACATGCACACACGCACTTAACAACGTGCACACACACTGCACTGAATTTGATCTGTCACAATAACAGGGGCATCATGACACGATGGATACAGCCTTTTTTTTCTCCCTCAGCTCTCCTCCGTTCTGCCTCTCTCCGGTAATCTTGATGCAGTGTGTAATGTTTGCTGTAGCCAGCGGCTGAAATTGAATGAGTGATACAACCAGAGGTGCTGGGATTACCGTGGGCAGAATTGATGCTATCTATCCAATGATGTGTTATTTTGTGGAAGTGAGGCAACAAACTGCAGAGAGAAATGGTCGCAGCACTCGGTATGATTTTACAGTTTAAGTGGTGAAAGACAAATAGAATAACGGTGATTCTCCACTAGTGGTTGTAAATGGTTGAATAATTTTCTTGGATTTCAGTATTCATTTATCTTTTCAACAGTCTTTCACAGGGCTTCACATGGCAGCTTGAACGCTATTTATCCCTCCAGTCTACCCACATTTGCAGCATCAGCTAGCTCAGCGCCAATCTTTAGAGGTGAGACAGGTTGCATCCAGTCTCTACTCCTCTAATAGGGTCGGCTCAGAGAAGGGTCAGAGGTAAACTAATGACACCTGCAATGGATGCTTCTTCCTCCAAGCCCAGGCTAAGGCCGAACAGGGCCTGGGCTTGTGGGAATAAAAGTGTGCTGCTTTAAGAATCAGCTGGCTGCGCCGGGGTCAGACACTAACCATTGAAAAGACTAAATTCAGCTCTTTTTGCCGGTCTGGGGCACAAGCTGAGGGTCCTGGTCTATTGTTGAGAGGTCAGGTTAAATCCTTCCAGATTGCTGCAGCAGCTGACAACCATTCATCACAAACACAGCAACAGTTCAGCTCTGTATAGCTATAAAGTTTTGACTAGGTATGTTAAAGGACTTTGATAAAACTTTGTTTTCTAAATTGAGGTAACTGTTCAAATTGTCCTTTCTTAAGAGCAAACCTTTGCTGAATAGTTTCTTTAATGTGTAATACTTTTTAAGTTTTGTGGCTGCCAGAGAAAGCTTGTGCTGTTTTGCAAAAAAACTGCAATAAGAAGGGTTATTTTTCTCCCCTACACAACCAGCTGGCAGCATCCCATGCTTGCACAATTAATGGGCATCTAATTGGCAATAATCATTTTTACTTAAGCAAATTTGAAATAGGCAGTTGCCCCTAACAAACAGCTGTTGGTAGCACCTTCTGGCAACATCCCTTGAATGTTTGAGGATGTGGCTGATCAGTGCCTACAGGAGGTGGTCTGTGCACAAATGCTTCCATCATCCAACCGTTGGCACAAATGTGGACAAGCTTTTGTGTAAAATTCAAGTGCTTGACGTTTTGTTCAGAGCGCATAAAGTGTAGCACAAAGTTAAGGTGCTTCTTTCAAAGTGTAAGACATCTCTTTCAGGTCACTACTGCTACTGTTTGCATCTGAGTATATCTTTACTAGCTCAGGAGCCTTGAGTTAAAAGTAAATGTGAAAAAGGTTTTTTACTTAGGACACATTTTCATCACTTGGTGAAGTGTGTTAGAAAAATTAAACACTTTTAACTCAGGTTGAAAAAGATGAGTAGTTATTTAAAAAAAAAAAAAGGAATTCAATTCAAGTTAAAGAAGGCCAGTCTTATAGTTTACATTGATGATTTCTCTTTGCTGTCAAGGACTTTTCAGTCACATTTTTATTGTACTTATTAAATCATGTATAGACGACTTCCTAAGGTTAGAGGCCTGCAATGTGAACCTATAGAGTTTCTTCCATTCAAGTGAAAGCAACCGCCAAGGTCATGCTTCCATAATAAAACATATAAAGAAGTATATAAGTAGCGAGAAGGACAGAGCCTTGTGGCTTGCTAACAAGCAAGCACAGAGAAATGAATTAAACCGAAAATTGTGCTTTGCCGTGTGACTCATTTGGCCAGCAGTTACTTAGACTGAAAGCCTAATAGGATATGTAGGAAAAATGTGAAACTCCAGTTCATTTGATAAAGGTACAGTGAACGTCTCCTTGACATTGGCTTTAGGACTCTAAATTTAATGCACAAATTAATTTACATGATTAAGTCTCTTCAGCTTTAAGCCTCCCCCTTGATGAAAGGAAAGGTGAAATGAGTGAGGGGAAAGGGGGAGAAAATGAGTGTGTGGGAAGCTAAAAAGTAATGTCAAACATTCCGGTAGTGAGAGGGGAATGGATTAAAGGCATTGTTTGAGCTGGAAGAGGAGGCACCCTCCAAACCGCAGCCTGCCATCTTATCTTGCCCCCCCAACAGTGGTCTAATCTGTCGGTCGAGTACGCCTGCAAGTAATTTCAATCCGTCAGACAGACAATGGAGCTGCCACCTTGTTGTTCATCATGGATTACTGTACTGTGCATCCTGTCCCGCCCCTACATAGACCCCGACAAAAGACTTAATTGAATATCCATCCGTGGCTAATTCGAGCATGTTTCAAGTGTAAACACAAGCTATACAAAAATACATACACACTTTTTTTTATTCTAAATACATGCTTGCTGCAGTAAATGGATGCCAGTGCAGCCACACACACATACAGAATTGAGTGCACACACAGCTTACAGGAATTTATCTGGAAGCTACTTTTTCATTTAGTCCAATGTTTATAGTGAGGTATTATTAATTCCAATCCGTATGGCTAAACTGTAAACAAATTGAATGGACCACTTTCAATTAACTCTGTCTAACCTAACATATAATTACATGAAAGCATAGAGTGAGGAGAGGAGAGATAATGGAGTTTTTTCCCCTTGAACCTTAACCCTACTTTCCCCATTTGTTTATCAAATTAATTTAAGCCAGTAGAATTGTTATGCTTGGGCTTAAATACACATAATCACCCATTTTAGCTTCATATTACACTTGTGCTTAAGCTAATTAATCCTCAATGTTTATCATGCATAAACACTAATGGCTTTGCATTATACAACAACACAAGTCTTTTAAAAATGTTAATTATTAAATGTCATCACAATGTACTTACTGTCCTGCTCCCAGTATGCTGTTGATTTTAGACAAACACCAGTGATTGACATTGAATGCCACTAGTCTTAAAAATCTCTTGTTGATAGGTTGTTTTTAAACGTAAATCTGAATATTTATTCAAACATATAAAATACAGTTTCTAAAATTCAACATTTGTTCAGAAAAGCTTTAGTAAGAATATGTGTTTTCGTTTGGCAGGGTCTTTGTTTATTATTTTCTCAGACTCTCTGTGTCTGAATGGAGAAAAATTTCTGTCCAGGTTTTGTGAGATGACAGCTGTGGCTCATCTCATATGTTGATGTGTTAAACAAAACACTGCCCACATGTTTGCCTTAAACTAAGTAGCCCTTAACTGCTTGGACAGACAGCAGGCTGTTGCACTTTATGTATTTGTTTATTTTCCAGATAAGGGGCCTCTTTTATGGATAAGCAGCTGACGCTCCCGCTCTGTCAAGCTGGGACAGGCTGAGGGAAGATAAAATAGAGTCCGTTAATCTGGTGCTGGTGAGCAGAAAGAGCGATGTTATTGACCTACGCTGGCAGCAATGTGTTTCAATTATACACCACCATCCATTTGTCAGGCAAGGGGAGCGATGGGGGGGACACGGGGTTCAGGCCTGGGTTAGAGTCATTCTCCATCACTTATGATGTGTCTTTGGAAAGCACTTTAATTGAATTACCCAATTTATTCTTCAAGCAACAATGCCCTGGCCCAGACCCATGACGTGAGACAATTAGATACAAGTTTAAAATCAGGCAGTTTGCATACTTCATCTTTCTATGGTGTATACACGGAAGACGAAGGCTAACTTATGGTGGCTGTCTTCCCCTCTTCATCCCAAATCAGTTCGATTCATGTGAGAGGTGGGGCTTTCTCATGACTGTTACACCTTTAGACTGCATTGTCATCATACCTATAATATGGTGGTGCTGCGTTTCACTGCCCCCCATGTTCACCATGTGTACGAAATCTGTACGATCGCAACTTATAATTTGTCTCACAAACCACCCAGTGCTATGGCTAAGTAGCCAGTCGAGACTAGGGCTGAACGATTTTGGAAAATAATCTAATTGCGATTTTTTTAGACCAATATTGCGATTTAGCATATGATTTTTTGGGGGGGACATTTATGTTCTGCATTGTTCACTTAACACAAGTTTTAAGTCATTTTATGGTATGACTAACAAGACAAAAGAAACTGTTAACATTTAAACAAGTCTTTTTTTTTGCATTTCTTAAGTGAAAAAGAAAAAAGGAACACTGGAAAACTTTACTGACCTCCTGTTCCCAGTAAGAGTAACAAACCATACAAAACAAAGTAATGAAGGGTTATGGCTCTGCCAGCCACAATCATTCTACTGGATGGAGCTTTGTAGCTCACAGTGGTCCTTTTGCCAGAAAAAAAACAGCATTTTGACTTTTGCTGTTTTTAAGGGAGGACAAGTACAAGTTACTATACTTTCCCCAGGTCTGTGTACATGAAACTTTTTTTTTTCTTTTTTAAATTGCAGTCTTTGTGATTTGAAAATTGCAATCTATTACATTGCGATGTCGGTTCAAAATTGATTAATTGTTCAGCCCTAGTTGAGACCGTTATGCATTGCCCTGTAAATCGCACTAAAAGATAACAGCTGATGTACAAGCAGCTTACTCTTGGTGAACGCTGAAACTTTGTGAGATTTATGCTAAATGTCACAGTCCATCAAAACTCACATATGAAACTTAGAGTAAAACAGTGGCCTCTGAGTTACACACCCAAATGTATACATCTGTCTTTTAGTTCAAAAAGTGCTGCATGTGCACGTCTCATTGTCAGAACTAGGAAGCAGTGATTAGAACTCGTTTTCTCCCTTTGTGTGCCATCTTCTAAACAGATTTCCTTGAATATTTTCCTGATATTTGCAAATTGCACGTGGTTGAGTGTGATTAATTCTAATCAAGTTCAATTTATTCTGGCTGAGCAGCTGGAAGAGGCCTAAGTTGTGCCTGTGTTCTGTCTGTGAGCTGTCTGACAACATAGCCAGGCTGTCCATCACCTCATCCCAAGTTCCAGGTGTGGGGAAGGTGCTGGTGTCAGACGCACACCGGCCCACTTGCACTCTGGCCCTCACACCTGGCTGTTCACCAAACCCTGATTGTCAGTTCATCCATTTTCACAGAGACAACAAGTCTGTCTGTCTGCTCCCCTGTCTGCGTCTAATCAACAGTGTCGCTCTCCCAGTATCTTCACAGCTCATCTTGTTAAGAGCGAAGAATAGTGGGTAAAAATGTACTCTCTATAAGCATGTAATGTACACCAATTATGTTAATTTGCAGTGTTGCAGATGGCCCAGTGTTGATTGCAGCTTTAGGATCAGGAGAGGCAGTCTGAAATTTGAATGAGGGAGTCACGTGACACTCATTACTGCACAACCTCAACCAAATATCCTTTTGTCACTTGTCATCCATCTGTGCTGACTGTCTTTGAATGATGGGGCTAAGAGGAACTCTAGACGGCTAAAAAGTGGAAAAACAACAACAACAGCAAAACAATTTCCAAAGTTTTAATTGGCAGTGTTCAAGGTAGGTTGAGTTTGGGTGAATCTCAGTGGTATGGTATGGAAAATGGGAGATCCAGCAAAGTTATCTGAAGCAGCATGGATTTGAGAACAACAGTGAAATGCAGAATTATGCTGTTTTATACTAAAAAATATCACAGTAAATAATCAGAACATGCTGGGTAATGGATGTAAATAGTATTGTTTAGCGATCTTGCAGTGTACCTCATTTGGGGAATGGATAGCAATCTTCTCCTTGTGTTCTGGCTCCAGGGACCGGAGGATCCACTCAAAATGCCAGTCCTCTATGGGAACTGTGACATTCGACGTGTGCCAAGGTGTGCCGTGTGTTTGGAAAGCATGTGCAGTCAGCTGTAAATCCATCATCGTCATCAGCCACGATGCTCTTTGTTCTGGCTATTGAGGCGAGTCAGTTTAGCCCCCTGTTTTCTGTTCGCCCATACCGAAGTGAGCCCATGCTGATGTCCAAATGAATAGAGTCCTTTCATAAAGCCACGGCCATTGAACTCCAGAGACAGAATATAGCCTTAAGTCCTGCAACCTTTGTGGCAGGGGGTTCCTGCCAGGCATGATTCCTGTTTAGTGAATAAGTGGGGTAATTATGGTGCAGTTGGGGCTGTGCAGCAAATGTCACCAGCAGATAAACAGTGGGAGCAACCCTTCCGTAAAGGCCTGATTTATCCACCCTGGACCTCCTGTAGCCTGCAGATGAATTAGGAGCACTTGGGTGTAAAAAACAAACTAGCTCCTCTTGATTTCACCAGAGTTCAAGGATGCATATAATTAGAGAAACAGTAGTTAGCAAATGAGCCTGCAGGTTAAACACTACTTTCTCTATCACACACGCAGAAAAACCTCTTGAGCTGGCATAGAAGGCAGCTGCTAGTTTGATCTCTGAGAATGAATAAAAAGCTCTGAAAGGTTAAAATATTTTATGAATATAAGGTGTTTCAGTGGCAGCAACACATACAAAGAGCACAGTCTGTGTTCCTAAGCTACTAATGGAGTCTACAGGTGTAAAATAATCCCTCACACTTATGGTTTTATGTGTCGCTATTAAGGAGTGTGCCTTCTCCATTCCAAGTCCCCTCCTCTGAGTATGTCTGATTGGTGGATGAAACCACATCCATTGCACTCCATTAAAGAGTGCCCACTCACGCGTACAGCGGGGCGGCCTCTATAACATCATGAGCCTGGGGAAATGGGAGAGCTAGCGAGCGTCATTCCATTACCTGCTGAAATGGATGCCCCTGTATCTCCTCCTTGATTAGCTTTGTCTCGAATAACAATGATAGCTTTAAGTGTGTCTAATTGAGGCCGGGCTCGCCCTCCCTCTTTCTCTCTGTGAAAGTGCTTACTCATTTTGTCTGTCCTTTTAATAATTACATTATCATTTTACGCCCCTGCCGGTTCCTTGGGAAGTGGGCTGACGCTTGTGTTGAAGTGAAAGCTCATTATTGGAGCTGAATTATGTGCAGTTTATTGATCCCCATGGTGGATTATGGTGCTCTAAGTTAGTCTAGACAGAATAGTTAGCCAGATGACATAGAGGAAACATAGAGGCCCCAGGGGAAAGATCCCTGGGCTCAGTTAGCAATTAATGCCTGCCAGGTAATGGAATTTAAGTTTACACTAAATCCACCAATGCCTTGACATTTGAAGTGCCTTATAAAAAAACATTAGCCTAATGAGACGGTTGAAAGCAGGAGAGGCTTTCTTTTACACACTTTCTTTTTTCTTATCCCATACAAGAACAAAAACACCCTCCATTACTACTACATTCTGCTTTTCTTCTAAACACAAATAATTCACTACACCAAATAGTGCACAGTGATGCTTTTTGGGATGTGTTTTCTTCCCCTGAATCGCGTGCAGCAGGTTTGATTGATAGGCTTTGGTTGAGTCCATTTTCCGGACAGGCTTTGCTAATCTCCATCTTAGGCTGGGCGATGCTGTTTGAGTGGAGGGAAAAGGCCAAACTGCTGAGTAAGAAGCCAAGCAGGACATTCATCTCTATAAAGCAGAGGCTCTGTTTAAAGGCTATCCATCATTATCTTGATGAACATGCCACATTACCAACAGCATCACTCCCTGCAATCCAAGGCCAGCAGCTGTTTGTCCTTCAGTGGACGTGCAGAGACCTCAGTCACATGAAGAGTGAAGGGGTGGAGCGTGTGTGTTTGTACATAAGGTTAGGAGCTATTGTTAGTGGTACATTATTTAAAAAGGTTAATGAAGATGTACAAACTTGTTGTTTCAGTAGGGTTCTTAAGCTTTATGTTTGATAAAAATATGAAAATGTACAAGAATAATTGTAAGACAAACACTCAGATACTTTGATACAAATTGGAAACTACCTGATTAAAGATAACAGAAACAAAGCCCAGCCTATTTTTTCGAGGACATTCACATACTTCTCTTTAAAATCAATGTCACTGTCCATAGCTGGAATAAGAGATCTCGTGTTCTGGACGCACACAGACACATACACACACTTTATGGGGGCAGACTGCCAGTTGCTGAACTCCACTTTAAAGGATGGCCTTAATGAAAAATACTGGACCGTCAGGCAGTGTGCTGCACCTGTTAAAGCAGCCTTCTACGTCCTGGGAGCGAGACAGGGAGCCAACAACTTTACCCTGTAATGAGGCCAATATCTAGCTCAAAGCCTTTCTGTGCCTTTTGTGTGCTTCACCGTGTCCTTGGCTCATAAGCCTTGATAATGTTAGTAAATACATACAGGGGCATGGATAAACTGGGCTGTAATCCACACTACCTCGAGATGGGGAGAGGAGAGAGAAGCGGCTGATTAGACTGGTTTTACTGCTCCTCTGCCGACCTAGAAAAACACAGCAGCCCTGACCTTGCATAGCAGTGCCCTTATATATCTAATGATCTCTGAGTACCGTAATGATACAATGTATTCCCACTCTTTCCCTCCATTTTCCCTGTCCTTCTTTCATGCCTTTCCCCTCCTATTCTCTCTTTTTTAGCACAAGCTTGTGCACACGCACGCTGATCCTCACATGCACACAAAGTACACAGCCTTGAAAAACCCAGTCAGCAGTTTGGGCTGGGAGTCTAGCAAATGAGCTGTCCTATTGAAATAGAAAGGAGAGTGCTCTGTGCTGCAGAAAATGCTGCTACGGCAAGCCTTACAGAAGAGGGACGGAGGAAAAATTACTTGTTCGGACAAAGAAACATGAGAATGTCCTTTCACTACAAATGTACCAATTTACATTTAGACAGAGCAGATTACATTCATCTCTCTCTTATTTTATTTCTTTTTTACTCTCTTTTTTTCAACCACCACCACCACCACTATACCTTATCTCATCATTGTTATTAAAATACCACTAAGTGCTGGAAATGCTGTGGGGGAGAGAAAAACAATTCCCAATTCAAAATGTAATCTTTCATTGCTTCTGAGTCTTTCTCTTACTAGTCATTAGTGTGAATGCTCACACTGTGTGTAGAGGTTTCTTCAGTTCAATCAGTGGCTGTACATTTATACAGATGAGCTTTTGGCATCAAAAATAACCAACAAACCACGTACTTTCTCACTTTTTACAACGGTAAGCCTCATACTGTCCTGATGCTCTTAAATAGCTGGTACATCTTAGGGTGCTTCAATACCTTTAGCTCATTCACAGAAGATGAAAATCAAAAACTGTAAACAGTTTAGTTATTTCTTGTTCCACTATAGTTCATGGATTTCAGAGGATTTCACGTCCATAGACTGTACAATAAATGGACAAAGTCTCTGTGGCATCACCTGTCTGATACTGAAACAAAGTTATAAAGCAAAGTGCAACAGGAGCTATACTGGAAATGAGGCGGGCTTTGTCTGTCAATCAGCTTAGCTGTTCCTCTATTGGGCAACTCATGATCTTAATATTTTCCAAGCTGCCAAGATAGAAAAAAATCTACCCCTGAACAGTGTGTGCTGTTAGAGAGATAAGCGATTCTGATAAAAGAAAAGTTTTGTACCAGGCTGTAGACATATTTATTTCTACTGCGAAAAAGTTTTTATTTTGTCATTTTTGGCTTGGTGTGTATGTGGTTTCCTGCCAGCCTCAAGCGGACTCTCAACAAGTTGAAGATTTTAGCATTTCTGCAATGCCTCATATTTTTAGACTGGAGGTTGCTGCTTGGTGTGGCGCCATCTTCAGGACCGACCTGGTACAAACACTATTCCATGTATACTGAAGAAAATTAATGTTAGCCATTCAACCTACCAAAACAATGAGTCTGGGTATTACTCGGAGGAGCTGCAATGCCTCTTCAACGCCTCAGATGAAAACCTTGTGAAATGTTGGGTACCACTCACAAAAGGACAGCAGTCCAGTCCTCTGATATTGGTTAATGCACCCCTTACCTAACGCTGTTTCAGTAGCCACGTTTACATGAGGAGTTTTTCGTCTTTCCGAATGGAATCTTTCCGAATGACTTTTCCAAAAACACTAGTAAACATGGAAAGGAATATTCCAATCTCTGGTCTACATGCATCGCTATAATCAAACAGAATACTCAATGGGGCATGTGCAGAAAAACGTAAACATCACAAATTAAAAAGACGGACAACAGTTTTTTTATCACGGTATTGCAATACTCCGTATTGCGAGTGTCTGTCCAGTCTTGAAATTATGTTCAGTTCTTCAAAGTTTGGATCAAAAGCAAACTTTCCTCCAGTGATGACTGCTCGCCGCCATTTTTAAAATTGAGGAACGTCTCTAGTTGCATCTTACGTCATATCTGAGCATGCGCTGAAAGAACGCACCCTGACAACTTTCCGTTTGAGTGGATACATGATACCTCAATCGGTTTGGGGAAAGAAATATTCCACCCCTGTGAAAACGATTAAATGTCCATTCAGATTGGCACTTTTCTTTCGGAATGTGGTGTATACAAATGTTAAGTTCTTTCTGTTTGCGCAAATAAACTGGATGCAAGCTGAATATTTGGGTCCATGTATACGTGGCTAGTGTTAACGATGAGCTACTTCTACTAGTGTGATAAATCAAGCAGCTGTGTCTTATGGTTGGTCTGTTGTATATTTGCTACACATAGCTGCTTCTGGGTTCAGTTGAAAGTGAGCTGAGAAAAATCCTTCTTGGTGATTTCTACTTGCTTGATCTGTCCCCCCATTAGGATGCACTTACCATGTCCATGTATGCCCCAATGAACCTAGCCAGGGAGAGAAACGTACCCTAATTTGGAACTTCTCAAAATGTTCTAGGTGTGAAAGCACCCCAACTACAACTTCATCAAAAGTCCTCATTGAGCTTTTGAGGTCTCCAGCCATTTTGCCAGTGTGTGGAAAACGGCTTCTACTGGCTTAAGTCATTCATCCTTGGGTCTAATTCCCTCTCTTTGACCACTTATAGCACAAACCTCCCTTTGGTTGTGGTATTCCCCTTTCTCGCTCCGTCCGCCCACAGTAATTAAGATTCCATTCTGCTCTGAATGGAAATGTTAAGATGGAGGGTTATCGCTGGGCTTCTGTAGGCTCACCAAATGAAACACCTTCAGTGACCTCTCTGATTTACCCAATAGGGGTTCTTTCCTCCCCCCTGGATATCCCTCTCTTGCCATCATGGCCATCTTGTTGTGTGGTCTCCTCTCCTCAGTTCTCTCATTACTCTCTGCATGAAGGCCTGGGAGGTGGGTGGCAGGGGAGGAGCGGGGTGGCAGCAGAGGAGGGCTTCTGTCCCTGGATGAGTGAGTGTGGATAAGAAGTTGTTTGAATTCATAATTGTGCTCTTGTGAAGGGGGAGATTTGTAAAGCAAGGCTGGGTTCATTGTGTGGCAGTGCGAGTCCGGTGGAGGGTGCGAGCCGCTCAAAGCTAATGTAATCTACGCTGTTAGAGAGGGTTAATTAGCTGCTGAACTGGAGCCTGAAGAGCAGGCAGAGCAGGAGAGACACACAGAGAGGAGAGAAGGAGGGCGGGCAGAAGGGATAGAGAGGTCTTCAGGGAGTCATTAGAAACTGCTTGTTGTAATACAGCCACACAGTCAATAAGGCTTCTCCTCTGAGGAGAAGAAAGGCAAGAAGGAGTTTCACACCATGAGACATATCTGCATGTCAGCAGGGCACATGTAGAGAAACCAGAGATGAACTTTAGGACTTATTTTTACCTCCGCCAAGGAGGTTATGTTTTTGGGAGAGTTTGTCTGTCTGTCTGTGAACAACATAATTCAAAAAGTAACAAATGGATGAAATTTTCAGGAAAGGAGTCTTAATCATTATAAGGGCTGTTTTCACCATATGCGTTTATAACTCCACAATAAATGGTCTGATTGCTCTGCAAAACAATAGAAGACAAGGTCACCATAATTTTTGACAGATGTAAAAGTTCGATCCAGATCCTGGCAATATTCTGGATACTGATATCTGGGAAAATACATACTTGGTCATCATAATTTTCAACACTGTCAGGTAACAAATTATCGTACAAACCTGCAACTAACACTAAATTGTAGCAGATAGTCTGCTAAAAGGGAGTATAACATTAAAGTAGGACTTATCTCAGATGGTTTACTTCAGTTTGTCAATTACTGTAGTATATGTTTTTGGCTTGAGCAGCCAAGAATGGACCATCTTTTTTTCACAGTGCTATAATTGAAGCATCACAAGTAAGGATGCACGATATTATCGGCACAATATCAGTATCGGCTGATAAAAGCTTAAAAACACGTTTATCGGTATCTGCAGATTTGAAAATTTCTGCCGATATGAACAGCCGATAAGGTGCTATTCAGTTAGAATTATTATTATTTTCCATCTGAAAAATAAGCTCCTTAAATAAAATGTAGCACTTCATTTATTTGCACTGCAGAGCTCTGTGTCTGTCACCAGGTTGTTACAGTAGCTCTAAAATAATCAAATGCAATTTGATTATGTTTAAAAATGCATTGTACATTTAAAGTTCATGTGATCTTAAGAAATTATTTTTCTGTATTTCAATACTGAATGTCTTGAGTTTGAAAAAATAATACATTTCTTATTTATGGTAAAATCAAATGTTTTTTGTCTTGTTTTATGTGTTTCTTAAACAAATAAGACCTTCACAATAAGAGTAACATATAAATTCCAGTACAGGATAGACTTATCTTTCTTTACAGTGACAAAAACAACAAACTTGTGATTATCGGTATCGGTATCAGCCAAAAGGGGTTTTGATTTATCGGCATATAGGATATCGGCAAAAATCCAATATCGTGCGTCCCTAATCACAAGGTTTTCCTCCCTGTTGCTCTTGACTCTATGATAGTAAAGTCACGGCTAATACCTTTTAACTATGTGCTCAGAAATACGATATCTATCATTTTTAAGCCCACCCAGCAAACTGACCTTCTACTGCTGTGCTGCTTAACAGCTTGTTACTCTGTGAACTTCTTGTTCTGAGCTTTGTTTCACAGGTTAGCATCACAGGCTAAAAGTAGCTGCAGTGAGCTCTGCTGGAAGCCTGCTAGCAGCCTGCCTCTATTCATCATGGTGTCCTCTAGTAGTCCATCCTGTGCTGTGTCTCTTGTCGCTCTGAGCTAAACTTCACTTAAGATGGGTAGTTAGAGCCTGATCCCTTGGCATTTTAATGCAGATTAATTACTTTCCCTGGCCCAGGCAATTCATTTTTGTTTGTTTGTGGATGTTTTTAGCTTTTTCTTGACCTTGGGGTGAAGAAAAAGGGAAGGAAAAAAGAGGGGGGAAGAAAAAAAGCCCTCCACAGTAGACTTATACCCTCAATTTAATAGCCGAGTGAGGTGTTTCTCCAGCATCATCAGATCAATGGAGAGTAAATAGCCCACACTTCTTGTTTCACAGTGCAGTATTGATCTTTTCCTCAGCCTCAGCTTCTCTTTCCCCAGCATCGCGTGTCTTTCAACCCCTGGGACTGTGCTGATTGCCATAGATTGGACAAGCTAACAAGCGCATGATGAGGAACCAGGCTTTCTTTTCTCCTCATAGGCTGTTTCATTTTTTTCTTCATGGCACTGGCATGAACACACACAGACACACAGACATACACACAGGGACTTTAAAACATCAGATCTACACAGCTCGCCGCCATAAAGGAGTCTGCTGTTTCTTCTTGTTCCTTCTGTTGTTCACGTTGATCTGTCTTCATCGACACTGAGAGGATCTACTGTCGCTGTGCCTGTCTTTGGGATGTCTAATGGAGTATACCAACTTAGCTATAGACGAACTCAGTTGCAGCGTGTGCCTTCACCTCATCGGGAACTTTTCCTTTTTTTTTCCAGCTAGCACCACGTTTGTTCCAGAGTCTTCCATCATCTCTGAAAATATCTCAAGTGGCCTGTGGAGAGCGACACACTCTGTTTGCGCTTGAGGACGGCAGCGTGGCGGCATGTGGGTAAGTTCAGTGTCAGAGCTTCAGACAGTTTTCTGAAGTCCAGACCTGAGAGAAATGGGAGAGATGAGGAGACTAACCCCTCCCCACATATCCCCACCCCTCCCCTGTAAATAAAGCATAGGCAGATGAGGTCAGGAAAGCTGGGAGAGAAAAAACATGTGCATGTGTGTGGAGAAATCATTGGGTATTCAAACTTTACTACTTGTGTGTGTGTGTGTGAGTGAGTTTGTGTCCCTGTGTGTGTGCATGCCTGTGTTTGTGTGTCTCCTTGTTTCTATTTGGCATGCAAAGACATAATAAATCTTGTTGAGTGTGGGTAGGAGAGCAGCGTGTGCTGCTGGGTGGCTCAGGATCAATATGAAGTATGTTTATTGAATCCAATAGTTGTTTTTGTGCAGAGGGGGAATAAACCAGCTGGAATAAGTGATCAGATGTGCTTTTAAGGCTCATTACCAGCCTCTGGGGCGAATAGATCTGCTCATAAAGAGCCCCCTGGATTGGAGGAGTTTATGCTTGATCATGGGCAATATGACATCCCTGTATACTTGAGCATCATTTGATCACCTACTCTGTATTTCTAATGTATATTTTGCTAGTTTCCCTAAGTTGAATTTAAACAGCTATAGACACATATCTGAATCTGTTTTGAGTGTATGTGTGAGAGATGATTGACTTTGTACAGGTTATCATAACTGACTGTTAAGCTAATTATCTGATTAGCATCTGGTGATCAAATTTAGTACGTTACTGTGTGCTGTACTTCACACAATAGCTACAAAAGACTAGAGCCCGATATGGGATTTTTGGGGCCGATACTGATACCGATACTGGGGGCGAAAAAAAGACGATTTCCGATATATCGGCTGATATATATATATATATATATATATATATATATATATATATATTATATATATATATATATATATATATATATATATATATATATATATATATATATATATATATATATATATATATATATATATATATATATAAAATAAAGTCATTGATATACACCGGATATATACTGTATATGAACACAAATTATTATAATACCCATATGATTCAAGACAGAGACAGAACACTATTAAATCAGAACAAGGAACTTAATTTATAAAACTGTCAACATAAGAACTGCAGTTTAAACCAATGATAAATAAAAACAAGCTGTAAACACAATAATAAATAAAGAAGTCAAACTGTAAACACCTTAAATAAATAAGTCAAACTTTAAACACAGTAAGTAAAAAAAAATCAAACACACAAAGAGCAACTTACACAACATTAGAATGTTATTCTATAGTCTTACATTAGAAAATGGTGGACGTGCAAATTAACAGTAGCATTTATCTCTGTTTATCTCACAAAAAAGCAACTTTCGCAACATTTAAATGACGATAGTCTTACATTACATAATGGTGGATGGAGAGGCGGGGCACTTGGGCAGTGTGCAGCCCAACACACAGGAGCAGGAGTGACAGAATCTCCGTGGAGCAAAAATTTTTATAGTCGGCTACATTCTGTTGATTAGTCGGTGACAGGCATAATCGGCCCGATTAATCGGCCCAGCCGATTAATTGGTTGGGCTCTACAAAAGACTACCATGAAAGTCTTGTCTGTGAGTAAATAGGATGTAAACATTCAGATCAAACCCAATAATGTAAAAATTCCACCTAACACTTAATTTACTTTAAACTAATAAATGGCTTAAATTCGATGACTGTTGACACAAAATATAAACTGACACTGACATTGAGTAAAATACATTTTTTTCTTGTTAACTGTATTGCTGAAACAAAGGGAATTTAAAAAGGGTTAGTAATCAAAAATTGTTTGAGAGTAGTTAGAAGTGAGAAAAAGTAGAAGTCTCCTTGTAAGGCAGCACTTCCTGTTCTCAAAAACAGGCGTGTGCTAAATGCTAAAAAGCTGATGAACTGATGGCAGCATGAAAACACAGTAATATTCAAGAGTTGGAAAAAAAGACAGAGTATTGTGTAAATTTGTTTTTGGTATTTTTTGTTTGTTTCTACCTCTCAAAAATGAAAATCAGCCTCTCCATAATATCGTCACTTTCCTCAGCTGTCCTTATGCGGGATTATTTAACCTTTCCCCAAGCTGACCCATATACCTGCTGTCACACACACACACACACACAAACACACATCCATCTATCTCTCTTTTCTCTCCTTCTTCCTGGCTCCCTGTGTTTGCATGTGATATTTTAGGCGACTCTGGGAGGGATGACAGTTCTAACTAGGCCTATTAGGTAACCCTCAGGGTGCCCTCAGCACTGATTTGAGCACCATTAATTTTCTATTATGGAGTGCTAAAGATGTGCCCCTGCACAGTCATTCACCTGGCTTATTGAGTCTCACACACACCAATTGTGGACTTTTCCAGGGCAGTGTTGCTGAAGGTTTAGTGCGACCCCTCTGGGGAGCTAATTTATTATTTGCAGATATTGATCTGGCAGGGAAGGCCAGCCAAGCCGTGGCTGGTGTTGACTCTGCTCTGGCCTTTGGCGACTTTAACCCTTTTCTGACTGGATCTGCAGACATGCTAGATGGATGGTCGGTGGATGTGCGAGTGTTGCTATCAGTGCTTGTTACAATTCCTCTGGTTGTTCACGGGTTTGTTTATTGAAATGAGGAACTGATGGAGGTAATTTGCTATGAGGAGAAGATAGATTTTATCAGTCTGGATGTAGGCATTTTTTCCTTTTGAAAACGGACAAATAAGCAGCACATGGTCACACACACACATGCACACACACACATGCGCACACACTGTCTGGACCATCCAAGGGAAATAAAATCACAGTTAAGAGGAAGGAAAACAAATTTAGAAGGTCAGGCCAAACATTTATCAAGCTGTGTGAGTCTGGTGGGTAAATAGCAGAGGGACAGTAAAGGGCATGACTCTGAACCGCCAGATAACCACAACAGATCATCACATACAGTCTCAAGATTCACTGCTGAAAACAGATATTTCTCTGAGGGTTGCCTTCAGAGCATTTGCTAATATTCTTTCTCCTGTATTGCTGTTTTATTTTGAACATAAAAGTTATTACAACATACACCCAGGCGACCTGGATGAAAGTTTCATGGAGCATAAAATAAATAAGTAAAAATGGACACAGAAATGAAACATACCAAACATGATGAAAAAAAATAAATAAATAAAACAAGAATTCACAAGTCCTTGAGATAAGTATCCTGCACTAAACATCCAATTTCAGTCATTTGTTGACATCTGACAATAAAGTCAGAAGAATTTTAAGGATCCATAACAAGAGGAAATCACAGGTATTTGATTTCAGACAGTTTCAAGGAGGAACGATCCTGTTGAGTCTCGTATGAGATGTATTAGGAAATAAGCCGAGCCAAAATCCCAGAGAAAAATCACGAGGGAACTTGGACTTAACATGAAACAAAATATCCAGATGTGGTTTTTGTGTGCCCGTGTGTAAAAAGATGGATTGTGTCTGAGGTTAGGTTGCATGTTCTGTTGATGTTCTTATCCATCACAAACACAGTCACAAACTCACACTGTCTGAACCTGGTCTCCAACCCTAACCGTGCACGGTCAGACGCTCACACAGGCGCACACACTTGAGCCCAGGGACCAATAAGTTGCATCCCACAGGCCTTCTCAAGGCCCTGTTAAAACCTCAGACTCAGCTTGGCCCGTCCCAACCCTAATTGGTATTTAATGCTCTCACTGAACCTCAGAGGTCAAACAGCAGTGTGTGTTTGTGTGAGCGCACTGTGCGTGTTAGTGTTTGTATAAGGGTGCTGAGCCAAGTGTGTCAGAGGAGGTATTTCCAAGAAAAGGCAGACAAGCAAACTACAGATTGCACAACTACGCTGGTGTCCTGTGATGACTGCTGGTTTGCGTGAATAAGGGCTGAATGATGATAGATGTCCAGTGAGGAGTTATGGGGGATAATAGACCACCATTTTTCTTTATACCAGTTGTTATGATAGCTTTTCACCTGATCTTTATGGTCTAGAACATAAAATAAAGGTCAGGAAATGTCCCAGGGATGAAAGCACCTCCAACCAATCCAAATTTGTCCGTGCTCCCTCTGTAAAGACGATTTCATGCTTGACGGGCCTGTCTCTTGTTGAATTTGGCATGACCTCAGAAGCTGGCCATTATTCATCTTCCATATTCATGTGAGTCACTGAAACTGAGGCGGAGGTCGGAGACAAGACAAGGCTGATGAGGAAACATGGTGGAGTAGATTTTCCACTGTTTTGCTGCTTGGACTCTGCTTCTGCTGTTATAAAAGAGTGGGCCGTCTGCCCATGGAGCCCTGTTTGGGAGGAAACCACCTCATGCTCCTTTTGTCTAGTTCAGTGCCACTTCCAAGAGCTCAAATGCCTGCCTTCTGCCAGGGACCACAGTCTGTTTGGATGCTCCCCTCAGCTGTCCAAAAGAAAGGGGAAAAAAAAACAGATTGCTGATTTAGATTGTGAAGGATGAAATGCTTATAGTAGGAACAAATAAACTACTTACTGAGGACGTCTCTTGCATATCATTCAGTGTCTCATCTATCAGATCGCTCTGCTCTTTGAACACACACCATAAGGTGGAGTCGTCTTTTTATGCACTCTTTGAATATGTCATTATCAGGTTTGATCTGCTCTCGGCTGTGCCAGATAAGTCCAGCATCTGGGCAAGTCCGGGCTGATTGAATATGAAGAGGCACGCCTTGATTGAACGAAAAAAAAAAGTGTGAAATTTAACATCAAGATTTGTTTACCCCAAATGGTACATGCTCTTGGTTTATCGTGAATGATGAATTTTTTTCATTGGATTTACATCCATTACAGAGCTTTGGAACCTGTGCCATTACAAATTGCTCTATATGTAAAAGGAGTAAATGTGGTTCTAAAGCAACACAGTTGTCAATAAGCATCAAGCAGCCGCTGCTGACATGCCTGCTGTCTCATCAGTAATCAGGCCAATCTGTTTTAGCAGAAAATGGCCATACACGGTGCAGCATTGATGGAAATGTCTCATTTTAACTTCATGGTGTCTTGAGAAGGCAAAGCAAATCAGCAAATGTTCATGAATTTGACAGCAGAAGCGTGGAAATTCTATGACAACTAGTTGGATTCGGTGAGCCGAGTGCCAGCACTTTGCATTAAGTTACACTAAGCACTAATTGGATGCTACCTGGCTCCACTTCACTAGCAGCTCTGAACAGGATCAGGATCTGGCTCTGTGAGCGCTCTGGTGCTGCTGGCTGATTACCCTTAGCAAAGGGAAAACCGAAACGATGATGAGAAAAAAATCCCTTCTCTTCTCTTGCACAAGCCCTTGGCCCTGTTGGCACAGAGCTAGCTTTTTGATTTTTCCTGATGTCCCTGAAATTGATTTTCAGCCATGATTGCATCGCCTCTCTGAGGATAATCAAAGATTTTGAATAATTGCTGCAGTATGACTGTACAGTGGGGAATATCAAGGATAGTGGCTACTTCCCCTCGTTGTCATCTATAGAATAATTTCAGCTGAGCACTGCAGTATGACTTCACAACATTCCTCTGAAATGGTTCCCAGTTGTAGGCTCGATAGCATTAGTCTAATAAAATGCTGCCCAGATTTCATAATGACAAAATCTACCATGATGTCACAGCCTCGGAAATCTTTCCAACTCTATTTATGATTAAAACTATTATTCAGGTAAACCGGTAATCACTCAGTTTTTGGCTTATTATAAACACAAGGGAACCAAACTTATTAGTAAAATTGAATTGCCAAATCCTGTCTTATTTAGACTTTCTTAAATCAGCCATGGGAATAAAAAACTTGCATCCCTTCTAAACAAGTTTGACAACACACAGGTCTGTCTAAAACGTCCCTGCTTACTCTTGCCATCATTGATCTGAAAACATCCCGAGGAAGTGTTTTTGTGACTCCTGGCTTCCCCACACAAGAGAGACATCACCATCCTGGAGCCACCCTTTTGTGCCACGATGAAAGATGGCCCCTCGTTTAACGTGGAATGTAACCGGTGTTTGCAAGGGGAGAAACAGATTGATTAGAGGGCGAGGGAAGATTAATAAGCTGCACAGGGCAGTTATGACACCCATTGTTTCACACACGCCCTGCGGAGGAGTGCCTCCCAAAATGCATCATTGTGTAAAATATTGACCTAAAGCATACCATTACTCTCTTTCTTGTATGCACTTTCTTTGCTTTCAGAAGTAAACAGCCAAGCAGTACCAACCTTCTTTTTTATTTCTCAAAAACTATGTTCGCTCTTTGAACAAAAGTTTATATTTACTGTTTGATGTGTTTGAATTGTATGAAGACTCTGTGTTAACTTATCTGCTGTCTTGTTCTGTGTGAAGAAAAAGCAAGAAACACTTGAGAATTCAAGACAGACACTTAGACCAGGAATGTGGATTATATTGACACAAATGAAAAGAAAACTAGGTCAGGTGTATGTCGAATTTTCAACTTTTTTTCTGTTAAACACTGAAATGTTACTATGGCGAACATGAGTCTCAATCTATATCTTTACTCTAACAAAAGGAAGGTTTCAAACAGTACAGGCTTTTCTCCTTCAGAGTGGTGAATATTATTGCACTCAACAAATATATGAGTGTTACTTTAAAAGTATATAGCCTTACTTTTTGTATAAATGCGCAAATTAATGTAATAACAAAACACAATGGCTAACTGACCTAACAACACATTAATATCAACTCAGATTAGCCATTTACATATAAGTTCTTTATTGTATTAATTGAAATACCGCTGATTATACTTCCCATACCAAGATAAAATTATAATATAATATAATATTAATTGATTAATTAGTTAATTTTCTGAACCGCTTATCCTGTTCAGGGTTGCGGGTGGCTATCCCAACTGTCACTGGGCGAGAGGCAGGGTACACCCTGGACTGGTCGCCAGCCAACCGCAGGGCTGACACATAGATGGACAACCATTCACACACACACTCACAACTACGGACAATTTAAAGCGACCAATTAACCTGATGAGCATGGTTTTGGACTGTGGGAGGAAGCTGGAGGACCTGGAGGGAACCCACACATGCACGGGGAGAACATGCAAACTCCACACAGAAAGGCCCACTAGCAAAGCTGGGAATCGAACAGGTGACCTTCTTGCTGTGAGGCTGCAGCGCTAACCGTTGCAGGGGTGGGAGCCTATCACTGCTTAGGGGGCGGGATACACTCAGGACTGGTCTTAAGTCACTCACAAGGCTGACAAACAGAGACAGACAAACTTTCACGTGCACTCTCACACCCTCATTTAGAATGAAAGCCCACCTTGTCCGACCTGGGATTACAACTGGCAACCTTCCTGTTGTGAGGCATCTCAGGCCCTGTTCAAACATTTTCCTAAATATTCTTCTTCACTTTGTTTTGCAGTATCTGTCCTGGCCACACTGCTCAAGTGTCCCCCTATGGTTCCCAGCGGTACTGCTACATATCCGTTAGGGCTGGGAGATATATCGAATATACTCAATGTAATGCAGGTTTTTGCAAGTGAGATGTATAAAATGGCACTACCCCAATCAACAAGTACAAACAGTAACCTAAATGTTTTCAGACGTTGGAACGTAATTCTCTTCCGTGATTCGTTTGTTTCACTCTCTGCTGCTCAGCTGGTGCTCCTCTCACAGCGAGCACCACGCTCCCCCGACCACCCAGAAAAACTGTCCTGCACATGCCCGTTTTGGAATTAGGATAAGGGGGGAAAAAGTCGCTTACACATCTTATTGGTTCTGGGGCTTGTTGCTTATTTGGGGTTGCTATGCTGTCCGTATGATCCCCAATTCTCTTCCAACTCTCCATAATGAGTACCGAATGGTACATTATTTTGACTTTCACTTTTCTGCCCAAACCCAAACTCAATACAAGACCCCATGCTCAAAGACAGAAGTCACTAGAGTCCTTTCAGCATGACCAACCTTATCCAGGTAGCTGATTTATGGAAATAAAAGTCATATTATCTCCAACTTTAGTTCATGATGTTTTCAAACTGTAATGAAATATAATATAATATAATATAATATAATATAATATGATATAATGTAATATAATATATTATAATATAATTTAATATAATATAATATAATATAATATAATATAATATAATATAATATAATATAATATAATATAATATAATATAAAATAATCAGCAGTTTGAATAAATCTGGATGAATTACTTTACTGGAACTAAAAATATGTAATTACATTGAGTTTAGTTTAAAACAAAAGGTTTGCTAAACTTTACCTGATTGAGATTTTCCCCTTTTTGCATTCAAATTTTAAAAATCCAACTTAAAGTTCTGCTTGAATCATTATGCTGAAGTCATTCTATGCATCAAAGGGTTGGATTTAACATTAATATAGTGATTTAGAGGAGAAATCAGTATATCGGGATATATATCGTGTACCGAGATATAGTCTAAATATATTGAGATATTGGATTTTGGCCGTATCGTGCAGCCCTGATATGCGTACAGTCCCAGTGAACATGCAGCAGTACAGATAAAACGTATGTAAAATGAGACAAGTGCAAAAGTAAATGTATCAACAATGGGTTATTTGAAACTATTTTTTAACAGCCGAGGTAAACAGAGCTTTTACATTTGTTTTCTTTAAAGGTATCTTAGTTAAACAAAACAAGAGGATTAATGTATGTGTTCTATTATCAACAGTTTAGGGCTGCTTTTATGGATCGGAAAAAAATGATTTGCATGACAAAAATCTGTATGCAAAATGTATTAAGTGCTCATGGCATTTCTGTACGAAGAGTGAAGTGTATTCCAATTAGTCAAATAGCAAAGCTTGATGTTATCTGAAATTAGCTTTCATGTGAGATTTTCTACTCTTGTTTTTCAGTCACTAGCTGGAGGCTTGGCTTTGTTCCCTTTTCTATTTAATTTTCTATTTAATTTGCTGCCAACCTGTTTTATTTATTTCTGTGGTTGCACAAATTGCCTTTTGACCTTGATGATTAAAACAAGGGAGTGAATTGAAAAGGAATTGATACCCAGAATTCAATGGGCTAGAGCAAAGGGTTATTCCTGGTCCTTCCTCAGTTTTCTATTTCAGAGTTGAACTGGTCTGATTTTAGATCCTGGTTTTTGTTAGCTTAAAAGGGCAGAAGAGAGCTTTTTGCCTGCCAACTTACAAACTTATTTTTCCAATTCATTACACCTGCACGGAGATAAAACTACAAACCTCAGCCATCTACAAAATTATAAAACCTTTGAATATGATATGTA
Source organism: Halichoeres trimaculatus (assembly GCF_033239565.1). NCBI lineage: Eukaryota > Metazoa > Chordata > Actinopteri > Labriformes > Labridae > Halichoeres > Halichoeres trimaculatus. The sequence continues at coordinate 26,488,710 of NW_027437183.1, forward strand.
TACTCTCAGTTATAACAAAGTCTGCTGTAACGGACTAGAATTAAAACTTTGTCCTGCCAAGAAATATACACTGTGTTGTGACATCACAGTTTTTCTTGGGGTGATTTATTTAAGTTGAATCACAAGATGGTTTGCATCTCAGAGTTGAGATAACCCCTCAATTCTTTGATTGTGCACAAATGATATTAGTCTGGTTATTTCCACCAGACACACAAATACAGAGACACCACAAAAATTGACATGAAGAAAGTTTATTCAATTCAAAAGTAAAAAGATTTTCAGTAGAGGATTGGAGACGTGCATTTGGAGCAAAAGCTCTCTAATTACCTCACAATCTTGCTTTTTCTCGCTCCCCCTGAACACACACACACACACACACACACACACACACACACACACACACACACACACACACACACACACACACACTGTAAAGCCATATCACTTTGGACACCTGTAAAAAATGGAAGTAATGATGTCTGCAGCGGATGAATGGCTGAATGAGCCTGCAATAGGGCTATATAGTACCATGTTCACCTTGGGGTCACTCATTCGATTCAGAGGCTTCTGGGTAGTGATCAGAAATAATTTCCATCTCACAGTGAGGAAGAAGAAGAAGAGAAGGAACCTGGCAAAAGGGCAAAAGGCGTCTTTTTTATCCTGCTCTTTGTCGTGGACATACCTTGCACTGAATAAAGTGGTGGTTGTGGTCTCAGTGTTGAGGAAAGTCGAAGAAATCTTTGCGACGGATCTTTCCTTAATGAGTAGTTGCACTTCTTTCCTTCTCTTTGGTACATTTGGCAACCTTTTTGTGTTGCTTACTTCTCCAGAGACTTTATACTCATCATCTTCAGATTTTTTTTTTTAAACTAAAAGTATTTTCCACATCATGATGTATTGATAAATATCTAATACTGCTTGATATCTTTAACAGCTTGTACAATTTTAAAGTGTATAGATTGTACACAGAGGAATTTCATTGTAAATAAGAGAGTGAAAATTAAGTCATTTGCACTTGTTTATGCTGCAAACTGTGGAGTTAAATGTGTGAAGATACGGAGGATGGGAGAGAGAAAAGAGGCCTGAAGGGTGAGCTATGAAAGAGATGCTGATCTGGGCCTGCCAATGTTTCAGTGTTCTCTCTGCTGCCCTTTCAAGCTTAGAGAGGCCCGCTGGGGGCTGGAGTGTGTGAGGCTTGAGAGCAGGGAGCACGGGGCACTGTGTAGGCCGAGGCTCAGCATCTGCCAGCCCAGACTGTCCGTGGTTTGTTCCTTTTCCAGCACATTCTTATGTAATTATCTGTGATAAACTCCTCTGCAGTCAAGCCACAAATCCACGTCAGTGGCCTGGCTTACCCAACAACTCTGAGAAAGCCACATGCACACAGGGCCTTGAAGATGCTGGAACATGCGCGTACACACACACACACACACAGACACACAAACATGTATTCTCATACACCTACTCACACATAGATTCGCACAAACAAAACTTTGGGCTGCAGTGTCGAGTGGGTTTTTATTTTGGAGCCAGAGAAGGGAGGGTATAATCCTGGCTGCCACATTGACACTCAGCAGAGTTCAGCAGACTTCAGTTGTTCCTGTCGTGCCCAGCATTTTCCCCTCTCAACACTAAGTTCCTCAAAGTCCCCATGACAAAGAACCTGCTGATACCCTCTGCTACGCCAGAGTCTGCACAACAAGAAGTCCTGCCTCCACCTCCTGGCTCAGAAAACTTTTCTTCCTCGAAGCTCACCAGACAGAAGTGAGGGTTACTTTCACCGATACATTATGACCTTTTCTCGCAATTTTCCAATCACTTACCTTGGAGGCATTGTTTATATTACCATAATTAGCTGTCTATGCGCTCACATTGTCAAAATAATCATATTTTGTTCCGTGTTTTGCAACAAATTGGGGCACAAAAATGAAGAACAATGGCCTGGTTTTGAGTTCAAAGAAATAATAACCATATTATTCTCTTGCCATGTTTTTTTACAAGGGTTCTTGGATCTTCGTTTTGCTGTGTATTATCTAGTCTGATGCCAGCAGAACAGGGGCAGGGGATGACAATGGAGTGGTGTACTGCGGAAGACTGAAGGCTGTGCCAGCAGGATAAGAGAGTGAAAAACAGTGGAGGGTGGGGGTTTCATTAGCATAACTAGCGGGATGCCCAGAACCTTTCTGGAGTGGCATGTTTACGGCACTAAGCTTGGCAAGAGCACACTCATTTTATAGTGTTTATTAAGTAGACGAGGGGAGGCACAAGCAGGATTTAGGATATTGTCTGTGTGTGTTGATGTATTTGTGCTTTGCGTGTGGGTGCAAGTGAGCGTCTGCTTTTATGCGTCCGTTCGGCTGTTTTGTTTGCATGTGTGGGGTCTGAGAGGAGGTGTGCTGCATTTCACTGGCTGTGTGGCGGCATCGAGCCCGACTACTTTTACATGTTTGTGTTTTGGCTTAAGTGGCCTTTAAAAGCAATGAAATAGAAAGTGCATTCATAAGCCAATCCTCAAGAATGATCCCATTTCAGAGGAGCAGAGAATAGGGCTCTTTGTTGTGCTCTGGATCCTTTCATCTCTCTGAGGTCATTTTCACAGAGCAAACAGGGAGACTCATTATCAACCTGCACCTGAGAGGTCAGAACCTGAACTCTCCCCCTCCCCTCTCCCCCTGTCCACCCCCCCGCCCCCGGCCGTGCCTCTGCTCACTGCTACCCCTGGTCCGCACTCGGGTTTATTAGCGCAGAACATCTTTTCCAGTGACTGAGCTTGCCCTTATTGTCTACAGCGGTCAGGGTCAAGTCAAGGGCGCTCAGCCTAGATTGGAATCATTTGTCACATGGTCCCGGACTGGAGCTGATTTCAGCAGAGGCCAGGGTGAGCTACACAGCGGTTCCAACACCACCTCTGACACAGGGAGCAGGGGAGAGCAGCCACCGGACTACGCAGATGGCCTCAACATATTACACAGCCACCACATGCCAACAAAGGAGCCCCTCCTTTCCCCATTTTTTTTGCTTGCTAATTTAAGGGAATGAAATAGGAGACTGGATTCAGCACAGAAATGGAACAAGCTCTTTGAGTTACAAGGACATATTCCAGCAGTGTGTAGGAATCTCCATGTATAAAACTGGTCTGTAAGAAGCCATGATAACGACTTCATGTTAGACGGGCAGAAAACACAAACCAGCAGCGGGATTATTTCGAAAAGATTATTGCACAAAGAGAGTTTAGTTTAGTCTGCAAGCATAGAGAAGTGTTTTTTTTCCCTACCACATCCCTCCATGGTCAGCAGAAGCTTGCATGAACAATGGATGGTGCTGAGGTAGCATGTGGAAAATGACTTTAATACACCGTACAGAATGGCTTATTGCTCTGGTCAATAGGACGACAGTGAAGACGGTGTATCCTGCCGCTTGGGAAGGTTAGACCTGTCAAAGGGCCACAGTGACTGATACGCAGACCCTGCTTATGAGCTCTGTAATGGGTGTGCACGTGTGTGTGTGTGTGTGTGGTAAAGTGGGGCTGACTGACAAGCAAAGTTATAAAGGTTACATATGACACACACCTCGCCATTAAGCCTGAGATTAGTCCATATTTTTTCTTACTTTTATATCGCAGTCGCTTTTATACATTACACAATGGGATGGCAAGTAGTAAAAGTGCTATGTGATGAAAACTGATAAAATGATCAAATATAAACAGAACTCTGAATCAAATAAACAATATGTTTCCTGCAGCCAAGCAAAAAAAAAAAAAGAAGAAGAAGTGGAAACGGTGGAAAAACAAGGGGAAATGAAAGATTGAGCATCAGGCCATTTTAGCTTGTTTTCCCTCAGAGAGGGCAAGTGTGGAGGTGAAGGTCACAGAGAGACTAAGCACACAGCTCATAAACAGCACAGCTGGAGGAATCATTGAAATATGGCCCTTTGTTTTCTCTGGGTCATAATTGGCCCCGGAGCCTTCTTCCCCTTCCCGCTTTCTCAGTTTCTTGCTCTCTCTCCCTCTTTCTGTCTCTTTCTCTGTCTTTCTCTGCACGTGTTCTGTACCAGCGAGGTGCAGTTTAGAGACCAAGACTGCACAGGCTAATGACTTTAGGGTGAGAGGGCACACCTGCGGTCACAAAAACAATGCACTATTCAATAAATACAGAAAAACATAAACAAACACACTGGGATTTTACAATCATAGGCACACATCATTCCTTCCTCTTCCTTCACATTTTTTATACCCTATAACTGAGATTATTGCAGAGATTTCTTCTTTTATTTCATCATTTTATTGTTTCATAGGTCATGTCACATCATTTCAATTATTTTTCAAAATTAAAATTGATTCAGGGTCAGCGGTAGGTTGTGTTTTTAACACCACAGGAGAGGCAAAGAAAATACTAATTTCTGTATTGTCAAAGGTTACTTATATTTTATTTAAAATGTGCTACTTTTACAAAGAACATTGACTTTGTCCACACACTTCAGGGATGTTATGGAGAGCAGTAAATATGCTATGTTCTCTTTTCACCAGTGTTTCAAAAATGGCCTTGCTAGCACAGGGGTCAGATAACTTTTTCTGTTTTGTTTTTTTTTAAATTGTAACTTGATCACTGGTCTGTCAAAATCACCTGACCCTAGGCCTGGGAAGACCTACAGGGTCAGCTTGAGCTGCTGTTGAGGTCACTTAGCACTGTAGTATTCTCGTCAGATATTTCCATAAACCCTCAGCTAACAGGTCAGAGCATGAATAATTTAGCACTTAATTACAGAAATAAACACAAGTTTTGCATTTTTCAGACCCATGCTTGTGTGAGAAGCACATTTTTAAATTCAGTCCTCAGTTTAACATCAGATTTAGTTGCTTAATTATTAACAATTGAGTGCACTACTGACAAATCATTTGATCCCAAAGAGAAGAATGTTATATTATGCCAGTCAGTCTGGCAGACAAGACAAGGCGTCACTGGATCTACGGCCAAAATTTCCCTGCATGTTTCTTTCTCTCTTTATTTGTGCACTCAAATGCCCGTGCTCACAGCGTGTTGGGTTTCATTAAGTTGACAGTGGTGGAACACCTCTTCAGGGATTAGCTGTGGAAGACGGCTGTCGCTCCCTCTAACTGGAGGCCTGAGATCTCTGAGCAGAGAGGAGAAAAACAGTATCAGATCCAGCCCGAGATAGCGGGGCTTTGCCGTATAATTACCATGTTAACCCAGATGATTCTCTCTGATCTCTGCAAACATCAGGGCACAGGCCCCGCCAGGCCGGCTTAGGCACGGATCTGTCACAGTGCACTGTGGGACACTGGATGTATGTTAGCTTGCTGGCAATAGGACTTTAGTTGTGATCTGCATATGCTTTATTTGAAACCCCATGTGTGTTTTAGTGCACACAGTTAGCGCAGGCGCTTACATTTCAAAGCACAGTCGTGTAGATTCAAAAAATGTATGCCTGTATGCATACAAAGAGCCTGTATGAATGTTGAAACTTTGATTCTTGTTTATCCCTACGTACTCAGACAGTTTTCTGATCTCCTGCATGGAGAAAATTTAAAACACCTTATTTTTCTGAGTACGCCATTGTTTGAAATCTCATTTTCTCCCTTCAATAGTCAATGCTGTGATTTTACAACATAACCCTGTCTCTTTATCTTAACCACACAAAGTAGGGATATATGAGATCTGAGACCCCTTCCTTCATTGAGTGTTATCCCCAGAATGTGAGTGGAGATTCTGTCTTTGGTTGCTTGCTTCCTAAGCCTTATTGATCTGTGGGCGTATTTTTCTCCCCCATTCTCCAAAGTCACTAAGCTTGCATCAATTCATCTTAATCTGTTTGCTCCTTAAACCCGGAACAAGGCATGTCTTGTTTCCTGGTTGTAGGAGTCTCTCAGCTGGCTTCCCTCACATCCTTCCTAGTCGGGCTTCTCCTGGGTGGCAACAAGAGGCTTTTCATATCGAATCAAGTGTTATTGAGTTCCCCCCACACCTCTTATATTCCCCTCTTTTTTTCGTTTTCTCCCACTCTTTTTTCCCTCTCTTCCATCCACTTCTAACAAAGCATTCCTTTAATGACTGTGGGATTATGGGCCAACCTTTTGCAGCCAGTCTGTGGACTAGCCTGTAATCTGACCTCATTACATCCCCCGCGACAAGCTCTTGGGTCACTACAGAAAATCTACACCTTATCCTTCTGAGAAGCCGAGCTGCCCCCACCTCAAGGTGGCCCTCAGTCAACCCAGTCAGGCATCCAGGCCGCACTTTCTTCATTGCCATACCTGTCCACTAAAGCGTAGGATCCCCTGATCCTGTTTCCTTCTCCCAACTTCTCTTCCGTTACACCGCCAGATAAACTGATGCTGTTGGGGACAGATGAAAACACAATTGTGTGGGTCCAGCCATGGCGGTGTCACTGATAAATGTGGTTGGAACATGTTCCACAGGCTGTAAAGTCTGTCAGGGGGAGGTTGGGGGAGTGGGCATTTCTGCTACAACAGGTAGAAAAAGGTAGAGAAACTATGATCTTGTACCTCTCCTTCAGTGTTCCCTCTGAATTTCAGACAAACAAACCATGGACCTCTCTTTACCCCGCTGTAGCCTCACACTTCCTCATGTCACCTTTCCTTTACCCCTCTGTCCTTTTTCCTCTCTCTGCTTCAGTCCATCCCCCTCTTCCTCCCTCTCCTCCCCCCTGCATGTGTCTCTTCATCCCTCCAGTGTTTGAGGGGCAGGTGTTGACAACTAGCTGGCATGTTGTCAGGCCTACTATGCAGGATGTGCGGTTGTGCTGTGCACGAGAGGACAAGGGAGGCCAAGAAAGGTCCATTACATCACCCCCATCAACACTGATTGGGCTCAGGACGGGGGTCCGGCATGCTCATGAGCGTTTGGCCCAGCCCGGCCCATATGCCTTTAATACAGGAACAGATGTGGAGCACAGACCCTAAGCTCTCGCTCCCCGTATTCCCTCCCTCTGCTCTACACACTGCCTCAAGCCTGCCATGTTATCCTGGACCATGGTTAGTGTGCTGCTAGTTAAACTGGTTTAATAGGAGCGAACTGGCATGCTCTGATGGTTGGGTGGAGGTGATTTTTATTTCAGATGTCCTCCCTCTAGATCTGTCCTCTGTGTCCTGCACATAGAAAAAGGGGAGTGAAGCATGAGTCAGAGGCGATGACAGAAAAATGAATTGTTGGCAGATGATGCTTCACTCATATATCATCAAGCCTTTTGGGCTTTAGTTTCTTTTATTCAAACAAACCAAATGGAGCATAAAAAGTTTTAGACATACGTGCCAGTTGATATCTAGTCACTTATCAACTCATTTTGCTAAACCTCAACAATCAGGCTGGACAACAGCCAAAAAATACTAACTCGGCCTAAATGATGCTATCTTCTGGCGTGTTTTAACACAATTTATGAAAACTTTCTCCTCTCCCAAAGACTATCACCGTATTCAACCACTCTGCTCTGTGTGCGTTGATCTGTGACTGTGGTGGGGAGCAGGTGGCACAAACTCTGCCGTGTCAGTGTTGTAATTTGTTGGACCTAGACAAATGAGGACCAGGAAGAGGGGCTGTGCCATACCCAAGCAAGTGACCACATTGCCAACTTCAGTATTTGCTGCTTAAATGAGCTGTGGGCAAGATCCTTGTGATTATAGATTGTCAGAGGGACTCATGTCTGAATTCAGTCTTTTCAGTCTCTTTGTGCATCAAAGGCTGGTCCATCATCTTTGGCCTTCATATCAACTCTTGTAAAGAAAGGTTAGTAAAGCATCAGATTTTGCGGATGAAAAAAGGAAAACACAGAAGAAGCTTCGCAAGAAAGCCAAAAAACAATAAGCTGGCAGTAAATTGAAAAAACTGCTGCAGAAGAAATAAGAATGGAAAGGCAAAGAGGTGTGTTGATTGTGCAGACATGAACGGGAAGCAGCAGCAGCTTGTGACTTCCTCTGCCTGAACAGCCTCCCTGTCCTGTTAGCTGCGCCAGAGCTGCACAGATACATCCAATCAGGTCTTGAGGTCTCTGGCAGATATTTCCTGGAGAGGGATTACCGACCCCTCCTATTGGGTGGGACAAGGCCTCCCGGTCTGAATTCATCAGTGACATGGCCTACGAGATGTAGGAAGCAGGTTAATAGACACTCATCAGACATCTGCCGCTGGGTTACCGTCCAATAATCTTCTTCCTGGATCTGCTGCCAGCAATTGATGACCACATTTTCCCCCCTAAACCCTTCAACTTCCCTCCCTCTCTCCTTCCCTCCCCGTTTCTCTATCCCCCAACCTCTTTTTTGAGTACTCACCGTTACACACTGACAAATAAAAGCTGAAGACCAGTCTGTAAGTTGGTAAATGCACACACATACAAACACACACACATTTCAACCTCTATCACCCCTTTTACTCCTGATGGGCGCAGACTTTCAAATTTGGAGGGCCACTTCTTACGGAGTCGGGTGACAGATCTGGAAGGCCAGTGGTGGCTCAGTGTGGCTGTTTGATGGAAAGTCCGCTGTCATACCAGAGTCAAGTGTAATCCTGCCTCCTAAGGAACATGGCCTACGTTGTCTTGGCTTCAAACCACAGACGAGGGATTACAATCTCTGGCAGTGTCGGCCTGTCTTCTGTCTTTTTCTTTCTCAGTGCTCACTGTGTGTCTCTTACTCTCTCTGTCTCTGTCTATGGACAGTTCAGTTCGGCAAGTGTCAGTGTGCAGAAGCAGTTAATGCTACCTGCTTTAGAAAGGTGATATGCATGTTTCATCTCATAATTAAATCAACTTTTTAACAGTAACTGCTTGACATGCTTTGATAATCTGTGAATCATCATACACGTGTATTAATAATAAACTGTTTTGATCTGATGTACTATGTAGAAATCCTAACCCTTCTTCTTCCCCTGTAACCCTCATTACCTATAATGACTGGTTTCTTCTGTTGACTGTTTTCTGTTTTCAAGCTAAGTGTTACACTCAGGGGCATTTTATGGCTCCAGTGATTGGCTTCTAATGATTGCGTCCACATAACTCCGGTGAAATTCATGCAGCTCCTCTCTTATTGACTGTTTTCTCACCCCGGTTCAGAGGGCAAGTAGAGAGTGAAGCTCCCTCTCCGCTGTTATTTATGACTTTTCTTCCCCAAAGTTATTTTTCTTTCTGTGATTGCGGAGTGGTGTGTTAAATCCGACGTGTCAGGAGATTACTCAGCTGGCTGTCAAGTGCACATGGTCAATTTGCCATGATGAGAGGAACTGGATCACACAACCCCTGGAATCTCACTACAGGAATCTCTAGGGGAAACTCCTTACACACACACATACACACACACACATTCAAGTAGGACGCCAATGTGGTAGTCATTTACGCCGCCAAAATCAAATGGAGGTTGAATCGTTTCCACATTTCTTAAGATAACATTATGAGAGGGGGAGAGATCGGAGGGCCAGGGCAATCAAACATGTTCTGTTTGGGGATGTTTCTGTGGAAGGAGGAATAATGGGGTCACAGGATGAAAGGTGAGACATGTAAGAGCAGTCTCTGGGTTCAACTATGGGACAGTGCCACTTGTTTCTGACTTTTCCACACACAAACAGTTCAGTGCTGACACAGCCAGCCTGGTATAGATGCCCTGTGGCCACTCTCACAGCAATTAATGCAATTGAACCTAATAACTTTGGGAATTGCTAGAAAAACAGGAGAGGGAGATCAGTCACATAAACTGGAGGGTACTCAGAACATATTGTAGTGTTTAGGTACAAATCCTTTGAAAAGTTTCTCCATGAATAAATTCAAGAAAAAGTATATACTTGCATGATATGTCTGTTGCTCTTGTGTGTCAATTGCTGGTGTTGCCATATTTATGTATTTTATGTGCACGCTGTTTTCAGTCCATCAGTGATGGACATCATCATTATTGTAGCTACTTTTAATAATAGATACCTCCCCCAAGGACGTCATGTTTTTGGGAGAGTTTGTCTGTTTATCTGTGAACAACATAACTTAAAAATTAACAGTCGGATCTTGATGAAATTTTCAGGAAATATTTAAAATGGGACAAAGAAGCAATGATGACATTTTGGAGGTGATCCGGATCACCTTCTGGATCCAGGATTTTTTTAAAGGATTGTTATGTTAAGGCTGTTTTCACCATATGTGTATATAACTCCACGATAAATGGTTGGATTGCTTTGCAAAACAATACAAGACAAGGTCACCATAATTTCTGAAAGGTGTAAAAGTACAATCCAGATCCTGCCAACATTCTGGATACTAAGGTCCAGAATATGAAATATGTACCGGGTCATCATAATTTTCAACACTGTCAGGTAACAAATTATGGCACAAACCTGCAACTAATACCAAATTGTAGCAGACAATCTGCTGAAAGGGAGTATAACATTAAAGTAGGACTATGTGTTGTGACAATCACAATATGCTTGGCGGAGGTCTGCGCTCTCTGAGTGATTTTCTAGTTAGACTTTGTAATTCCTGGGAAGAATAACTCATCTTAATCTACTCATAGTAAATTAAATGCTTTCTCAAATATTTATTATCCCACCAAGCGATCAAATCCTGCGCTGTTAGCTGTTTCATGGGAACTCTCTTGTTCCTTGGAGTCTCCTGATGCGTGAGAGGGGAGTGGCTACTTGCAAACGTTATTCATAACTGCTTTTTGTACGTTCAGTGTTGGGCGGTTTAGGGGGGACTGGCTGGTACCCGACTTTGAGTCTCAGACGGTATTTGGGACTTGCAGAATGGGCGAAGGGGCGTAACCTCTGTTCACACTTGAGCTCTGCCCAGCCATGCTGAACCCCTTGGCCTTCATCTCTTCACTAGGCCATCATGTCCTCTCTCTGAGCAACAGAGTAATGAAGTGAAGACCATTACAGCCACTACATGGCTAATACTGGGCTAATAGAGTTCAGCTAGAGGACCTACCCACCTCCACCCATTAGAACAGAGCAGAGCAGTTAAGGCACAATTAGGAAACAGGAAGGTTGGACCATGGAAGCTATTCTGAAAAATTCAAATGTGCTTCTCATTTTCAGTTGATGACGCATCCCTTAATCAGACGACTTCTGCCCTGAGGGAATGTGAGACTTGTTCTGACAATCAGGGAGCCACTGGTGTATTATTCTGAACCTGATCTGATGCTGGGCCCAGTTTGCAAAGTTTGGAAATGTTTTTTGCTTGGTTCCCCTGTTCTGAGATGGATCCATACTCCCGCTAACAAACAACTTTGCTGTAATCTTTGTCACAGTCTGCCTGAGCCTTTCATGAGGGACTTTTTGTCACTATGGAGCTCCTTCTGATCCTTGGTGAGAAGTGAAAGTCCTGCAGTCAGCAGTCAGCACTTCCTACACAGTAGCTTGCTGCTGCAGAAATCCACGAGCCAAGAGCTTTTTGAGTTCCAGCGTCGCCATATTTGAGGGTTCTGTCACATGCCATGATCAGACTGGCCTCTGCCTTGGCCACTTGATTTGCTGCACTTCCAACTTGTGATGCCAAGAACAGTCTTCTTCTTCTGACTTCTGACATCAGCCATCTTTAAACTCTTTGCACTGAGCTGCGTTCTCTCGACTTTCTTGTCTTCCTGTTTGTCTTCTCTCCCACATTCTCCCTTTTGCTCTCTCTCTTTCATTCGCTTTCCCCCTTTGTGTTCCTCCTCAGCGATCTGGCTTACAGCTGAAGCTGATTCAGGCATGGAAGGGATCAGATGATTTCAGCTGGAAAAACTGCATTCTTTTTGCATATTGCTTTGAACCCTGCTATTATCCAGTTGCCTGTTTTACAGTAATACCTTTAAACAGACAGACAAGGATGGAGAAACCTTTGCGCAGTCTACGTCTGGTCTTGGTGTACTTAAACTCAAAAATATCCCTGAACAGTGATTGGGTGACTTCAAGAACATGATGAACGAACTGATGTGTTTGATGTGACAGAGTCATAAAACAGGTGTTTGATACTTGCTTTGGCCTGACTATTTCTCACATTGAACACCTACAGCAGAAGATTTGTATCATGAGCTGGGGATTAAAAATAAAAATTAAAAAAATTGTAGTATAATGTAGATGTTAATGGTAGCCTTATTGTTATGGCATGGTGTGTACATGATGAATGTAGTTCATATCATGTTCTTCGTCGTGTTGGACATGTCTGAGGTGAATACAGGGTGTATCCCTTTGGGGGTCCCACAAGGTTCCAGGGTGATCAAGAATGGACGATGGGCGTTTCCCCCTCTTCACACTTGATCTCTGCCCAGCCATGCTGAACCCCGCGGCCTTCCTCTCCTCTCAGGGCCATCATCCCCACTTTGTCCCCATGCAGCAGAGTAATGGAGTGGGGAACATTAGGGTCAGAGTGGCTAATACAGGGCTAATGGGGATCAAACAGACGCCCAGCCCGTGTCTGCGTATTAAACACAAGGGCTGAATGGAAGACTGTAAAAGGACAATAGGGGGGAGGGTCCAAGCACCAGTGGTTTTACTGCAGTCTGAGCTGCTCATGTAATATCATAACTTTTCAGTGCCTGCAGTTAGTCCCTCTCAAAAAATGTACTTCAAATAAAGGAAGCAGCCCACTACATGGATTTTGTGGGTGTTTCTGATGAGTCTCATCATTTACTAATAAATACTGTGAATGTTTGAACCTCGCCCTCAGTTTATACCTTTACTTCCTTTCCCATCCTGCTCCAGCTTGTCTGTGTATCTTCCTGGTCAGTAACTATAGAGGGAAGGCCATTATTCCAGATAGAGGTGTTAGCTGTGCTGGGCCGACCTGTATTGATCGTCTGTGAGAGGATGCTGAGCGGGGGAGAAGGACTATTTGCTTTAAAGTTCAATGGCTCTCCACTGCTGTTAGTGTTGCAGCCACAGGAGCAATCGATATCTGGACAGGGACCCGTGTCACGAGACACGCTCCCCATTTAGAAACATCATAATACTGTGCTGGAGCTGTTACCCCACAGCCTGAGCTGGTGTTTCATTTTTTTTTTCCTTTTGCTTCTTTACCCCCCTCCCTTGCGTCCTGGTTGTCATGTTTCCCCTTTGCACCTTACAAGCTGCTTTCTTATTTTACACTGTAGGCTTGGTTTTAGCATGGCGGGCTGGAATCAGTGTGAATTGTAATTATAGATGATACACATGGCTGGAAGGGAGAGATAGAGAGAAAACACAGAGCAGAATAAAATGCAAACAGTCATTTGCAGCAAAGGTAGGTGTCACAAGGTAACTGATTATGTAAAGAACACAGTGAAGGTGTTCAGCTGTGTGTGTGTGTGTGTGTGTGTGTGTGTGTGTGTGTGTGTGTGTGTGTGTGCGCACGCACACCCTCTTTTTGCCTAAGAAATACAAAATATATAATAAATTGTGCACGCTGCATTTCTTGGCTGTGGTTCAAGTGCTAAGGGGGAAGAAAGAAAAAGGGCGCGATTGTTTCTAGTTCAAGGTGTGTAATGCACAGAGGCGTACATACATAATGGGGTATTGTCAGGGGGTTAGTGTGAGGATATTAATGCCCTGGTTTGTCCATGCTATTTGGTGCAGTGTCGCTCCCTGAAGGGAACAGTGAGAGTGGGCTGCTCTAACTACTCTCCCCCCTCCACACCCTTTTCCCCCAAGGCCCAGACTAGAGGTCACTCTGTTTAGCACAAGAGCTGAAGCCCATTTTGGCCATGATGTTCAGAAAAAAATACTTTCCCCTTCCCTCTCCTTTTTCCTCTCCTCTCCTCTTCTTTTCTCTCCTTTCCTCTCCTCCTTTCATAAACATAAATGCCCCACCTTGCTTCATTGTGTCCCGAGCGTTCACCCTCTGTTTAAACCCTCTCTGTATCTCTGTTCACCCCTCTGTGTAATCCCTCTTTACCCATATGCATATGCATAGCTGCTCTATGGCTGTGCATATATTTGCATCAGACCCCCCTTTCACCGCCACCCACCCCCCACCCCCACCTCCTACCGACACTCGTACCTCTGCCAGCACTCCTCCCTATAGCCTCCCCATGAACCTGTTTACGTTTGAACGTTTTCACTGGCATTTGAACTCGTCCCATTGATTTCTTCATAGCGCGAGGCTGCGAGGCAGTTCCTTAAAGGGGTTGAAATCGACCATCTAAATATTTGACTAAGAGGTCAGTGAGATCGCACCGGACCTGAGCAAGAATTACAGGCAGAGGGGAAGTGGCTGGGCGTCTCCAACAGGAAGAGGCTGGAGGGAAGATCCAGCCAGAGGAGAAGTGCTGCAGCAGGATGCAGAGAGGGGCTGCAGTGCTGGATGACAGGCTGCATTTTACTTTGACTCCACAAGAGGGTGCTGCTGGACAATCCATCCCAGATCTCTTAGAGGAACAGGGAAAAACTTTAAAAACACAACATATATCTCTTAAAAAATCACATTCATAAAACCTCTGCACAGACTCTTTTAACCTATATAACCATCTAAGTTGCAGTCCAGAAACCTGGGCTGCTTTTTGCTCTTTTTGAAGTCCTGCCTGTGTGACAGTAATTACCTGCTCAGCCATCAGTGACATCAAGCAGAAATCGCCTTTCACTTTGCTTCGTCAGTCTATTGTTTTGGCCGGTCAGAACTGTTTTAGAGATAATTCTGAATGTAGAGGGGCCGTGACCGACACCGGGAAAAAAATGTGAAATAATTAATCTAATTGAATGTCTATTAAAATGATAATTTCTGCCTGATTAGGGAAGTGAGTGACAGTGTCCAGAGTATTACCTGCCACACTGTCCTCACTTCACCAAAGACAAGACTCTCTCTCTCTGTCACTCCGTCATCTCTCCTTCTGTCTTCATCCGCACAGAATTTCAGACCTCGTCGTGATTTCCGCAGAGTTACATCCTAAATTGCAGCATTAGGATATACAGATGACAACATTTGCACTACAATCCCCTCCCATTATGCCCACCATGACAATAGCCTCAGGGCACACAGGGGGGCTCATGTACAATCTCCTCTGGATCCTTTATGCTTAAATGAATAATGCATAGTAATACTCACTATAAAACAAGTGTATGTCCTTGGTTATTAGCTTAGCATGAATCATGTATTTTACTGTACATTTGCCATCCCGGCATATGTTCCCTGTCAAGACAATCATCACTAGATTTTCAAACATGGAAAAAGGATTTGCATCAGAGACATTAGAGTGACTCTTGTCTGTACAATAGTGAGGCGCTACATAATCCACTTGTTATTGGGACTTGTTTAAATAATGGTAATTACTGATCTCTTTACATTGCATTCTTGCCCATTAACAAGCTGTGTGCCTGCCCCCCTCCTTTACTCTCTTTACTTTTTTTTTTCCTCCACTACAGTTTGTGCTGCCGTGGCGTAGTCGTAGTGTCTTGTTGTCATGGTGTTCAGAGCCCATGCCAGATGTCATAGTTAACTTTGAGCGAGAGAGAGAGAGAGGGAATCATGCTAGAGGCTATTTTGTTGTCAGTGATTTAGATGAAACACTGAGATGTTAAAATGTTAGACTTGCCCCACAAAGCTTTCCCTTTTTCTTTCCTTTTTTATTTTTTTTTTTGGAGAGAGATGCAAAATTTACCTTGAGGGTACGCAGCCTTTTGCTCTGTTAAATACAAGAGACATGCAAAGCATTATTTGAAATCAGCATGAACAAGTAGTTTTTAGAGAGCTGACACTGGCTATGATAAACATACTCTTTTACAGTGAATCAGGCAAAACAACAGAACCAGGAGTCAGCAGAGCAAATGGATTTCCTCTTGTGGAATTACATTGTGAATATTTGATTGAACCTGACTTAATTAATAACAGCATTTGTCCGTACACTGAGTTTTGTGTCTGTATGGCTTATATAACATAGTTTCATTTCACCCAGTATTCACAGTAGCACTCTGTGTTATGCAGTTTTTTTTTATTTATTGGTCTTTTAATTGGTCTACCTTTCTTTCCTCTGATTTACATGTTTACAAACCTTATGGTTTCAATTATTCTCAATAAGAGTAAATTGAAAATCTTAACTCGTAAATCAGAATATAGTACAGTTTAATATAAAAATGCAAATAAAGGTTTGTTGACATCATTAACTGAAACATTTAGAAACTTCTTAGATAAAACTGCTCAAATGAAACAGTATCAGAAAACTTTTCAGTTTGATAACTTGTACATTTATTGATAAATAACTCAGATAAATTCACAAGAAAGGTGCTTTATTTGTGTATACATCACATGTACTTATGAGTCAGATTCAAAGCATTAACACTTGAAATATACTGAAATACATTAAACTCTTCAATAGTGATGGATACTGAATTAGGTACTTCTGTAGGTACCAACTGAATTTCAGCTGTAGTACTGAGTACCAATTCACAAAACAATAAAAAAATATGATTCGGTACCTAAACTTATCCGTGTGACTGTGATGTAGTGGAAGAGAAGGCAATTTCCCATACTGGACATGATCACAGCATTGCAAGTTTAAATACTGATAGAGAAACACGCTAAATTGAAAAACCTGATATTTTATTATTCATCAAATGTGTAATTATTACCACATTTACACACACAAATGTACCAAAAATTGGAACTGCTAAATACTGATACCAATTGCCAGGTACCTGTCATTGGTATCATATCATTTCAAATGTGAAAGGTACCCATCCCTACTCTTCAAATATACTTTTGTATTACCTGATTTGAAAGTTGCTGATTCTGATTAATCCTAAAAAGAAACAATTACATAAAAACTTGAACCTCTCCAAAACGATCTGTTTCTACAATCAAGAAAGACTTTAAGTCATATATCAGCTGCAGAAAAACTTCTCTTCCCATAATTGGAACAATGAATATTTGAACACAAAAGATCCAAAAATATCCTCAGTATAATTGTTGGTAAATCAGATTAATTACTTATGTTTATTATTCTATCAATATGTAGATTTTGTAGATACTGTACACTGTGGAGCTGCTGTGAATGTATTAGACTGTAACATTTTACATTTAGGCAATAATTCATCAACTAACTTTTATTGGTTTAATTTATGGGAAAGCAATTTTCACTACCAGCACTGTGGTAAACATCGTTAATCAAAATACATTATTATAATGAAGCTGTTTTAAAATGTTTATTAAAGGAAATAAAAAAAGGGTTACCCTTGCTTTGTGCATCTTTCCTTTGTCGTGATAATTAATAGCTAAACTGAACATTTCCTTTGCCAATGCAGATGAGGAGTGAGTGCCAGAGCAAGGAGAGTAGTTGGACTATAAATTTAACGAAAGGTAGGCTTAACCTTAAATGAGAAAACACTATGTCATATTACAGAAGTAGTCCCGTACTAATGCACCGCACTGCCTCACACAGTGCTGGAGACTACGGTAAATTAAATCCATGCACGTAAAAGCTGAAGCTGCTGCTTTGTGCTCATTGGACAGTGGGTGGCCACTCTATTTTTGTCATTCAGTGTTTTATGGTGTTGTAAGAGTATTTGTTAGTAGAATATTATTCTGAACTGTTCTGGTAAAGAGTGATGATTCATTTGTGTATCCCTGTCACTCCGGGTGGCACCGACAGTGTCCACACTTTCAAATTTGAAATACCTAAACGTCATGACTTTCATATCAGGCAACCATTTCTGATGTCAGGAAAGTGTTGTGGTATGACTTTTTCTTTGATGCTGGTCTTTCCTTTCTAATTTTTTTTGCTAGTTCTTGTTGACCTCAGGAAACACTTAGAGACTTTGAGCCTGGACTTGCGTCACACAGAGAAGTGTTAACCCCTTCTCAGTTCAATTTGTGTCATCTGTTGATAGCCTTCCCCCTCTTTATCTCCCTCTCCCTCCCACTCCCACATCAGCGATGAGGAATCACCCACCTCCACCACTACCACCACCCCCTTGAGTGCCATTTGTTAATGAAGGCCAAAGTGTTAGATGATAAATATGGCTGAAGAGAAATGGCACATGTAAGTGATCTCATTTAGGAGCATTACATTTGAATTTATTGGGGTACTTAGAGGGGACAGAGGGGCCATGACTCTGAGAGAGAGGGGAAGGGTGCTGATGACTGACTTATAATAGACAGAGGGGTAGGGCAACTTAGCCGCCAAAGACATATACAGTAACCAGAGAAGGACACACTTTCTGAACGTTTATGTGGCATTGCCTTGGAATTTACAGTTGCTCTTAATCTGTGCATATACAACAAGTTTAGGATTTGAAGTGTGTGAGAGAAGCTGGGAAGATAAACTGCATACACCGTTTTATAAGGCGTCTTTTTATCCTCAACATTTCAATATGAGCCCTGTTTTTGTATGGTTGTTATGTTAGCCTCTTACATTATTGTAAATGGACAGTTTGATATCACAAAAACACAGAACAAGGTGTTAAAATATACATGTGTTACATTTTATGACAAACAATATTTTGAAACACCGCGCCTGTCTTCTTTTAAAAGTCATATTTCATGCACAGGATTGGTAAAAAAAAAGTCATTTTAGTAATCATTACCATCATAAAACAGTGTATGGGTGTAAAACCAGGACAACATGATACTAACAAATAGAAACAACAACATGTTTATTAAACAGGCGTTGATTTGTGTAGGGACATGTTATGGGAGCAGTTTCCTCTCGGTTCTGGACTCCTTTTTCTGTGTATAATCCTCACACAAGAGAGAAAGAGCTCCGCATCAGTGAGTTGCCTGCTTGCATGGTTCACGGTTAATTTATGTTCGGTTTAGTTACAGTAACTACACCCATATTGTGCAGTCAACTATTCAGAGGAGTCCTCCGGTATCTATAAACATTGGCAGAGTGACACACGTGGAATAAAAGACCTGCAGTACCTCCAACTGCTTGACACAGTTTGGATTGCAGAAGACGAACAATATATTCAATCCATTTCTTGGCCCCGATGCATTTAGTAAATACAGTGCTTGGTTGGTAAGAGGGATGTTGACAGAAAATCAAAAGCAATGTAGCGGCAGCGTCCTATAATGGAGACTTAGCTCTACTTTACACTCCTCTTACAAAGATCTACGATTTGAAAACAATCAATCCCTTCATGAGAGCTTGTTATTTTCTCCTATAATAAAAGTAACAGCTTTTCATCATTCTAGCACAGCACTGATTGTGTTTACACTGGAATTTTAAGCGTTCAGGACAGGGTGAATAGAAAAGATAATATAGAAAGGTTTTTATTTGCAGTGAATTCCACCCTTCCCTCTCTCGTTCCCTCTCAGTTAAATTCATTTAGTGTCCTGTGAGGGTGAAAATCTCCTTGGTATTTTCTCCTCCTTGTCTGAAATATTAGGACAAATCTTAATATTTCTAAATATTGTGTTTCTGAAAATATCTGTTCCTGCGGTGTAGTTCCAGACCTGTTTATGGGCACTTCTGCCTCCTTTTATTCCTAAAATTTCCCCTGTCCTCTCACTTCCTGTCACATATTTCCAGCTCGGTACTGACTGCGATAAAGTCTCAGTTACCTCACTTTAAACAGAAACATCTGGAGTCTTTGCTGAACCAGGTGTTGATAGTGCAGATAAGCTTCCTTAGTAAATGGTTAATGTTTTGACTCACTGCAGACCAGTGGACTGGAGGAAATGTTCTTATTTAGGCGCAATAACACTTTTAAGAGGACGTTGTTTGTCTTATTCTGCAAACCTTGCCTACGGCGCAGCTTCTATTAGGCCCTGTTACGTTTCTTCTCACAAATGACCGTTTAACCGTCTTTTCCGCACCCTGACGCCTCGCCTGTTATTACCGCTATTGTCTGTCTTTCTGCTGTATACATGTGTGAGGCTGGGCCCTTTAATATGCAGAGAGCTTTTCCTAGGCTTTCCTACGGGCACATTGGTCTGTGTTTACTCCTCAGTCAAAATGCTTCCTTTCCACAAGTTTGACATGCCTTTTTGTTGCCATGGTAAGCCCTCCCTTAAAATATATATTTCTGCTTTTGGCCTGGATGGTTCTTTATCTCAGCGGTTTAGAGCCTGTTGCCCTCAGGGCCAGATTTAAATGTGTGTGGGTCTTCAAGGATTTCTGTGCAGAAAAGCCGTTTGGATTGCAGCCTCACTGCCATACAAGTGCGACCGAATTGTGTCATTTCAGGTTTTTGAGCCATCGTTGGAACCAAAGGAAAGTCCAAAAGAGAAGCAAAAAACACAAGACAAAAGCTGATGAAAATGGACCAGATTGGATTATGTCAGACTTGGCATGTGCCTCGTTATGAGGGAAGTCTTCGTTCTGTCTTATCACACTCTGCCTTACAGCTAAATGAATTTAAAAAAAAAAGAAGGCAAAGCAAAGCTCTGCTCTGCTCCTTGGAAAACAACAGCCAGATAGTAACTGTAAATACTGGCTTTGAGTGGTGTGGGCTCCACATGATTTTAGTCAAAAGCAGGAAGTGAGAAGAGGTGAAAATGAAAAAATCAAAAAACACAAAAAAACAGTGTGATTGCTCTAACTTTGGTTTGAAAGTTATCCACGTTCCCAGTCGTACATGGGGCAATCTTTTCAAGACTTCGGATTGAATTTGCCCTGAAAACACTTCTTTTATTGGCACATGTTGCCACAGAATTGAGCTACTTGAGCATCTACCCATGGGTCCTCGTGTTTGAAGAGCCACTAAAGTATGTTCTCATGGATTCAGCTCTCAGGATGCATGTATGAAAATGTAAAAATAAAAAAAAGAGAGAAAAGATATCTTTGTCTCGTACGATTTGAGGATTTCCTAGAATTTATAAGCACCAGAAGTAGCTTGTCACACACGATAAGTGTTTGAAGATGATAAAAGAACTATTAGTCTGAAGACGTGTATCACAAAATGGATCAGTTTATTTATGCTTGTGTGGCTCACTTTGTGTTCTGTTTATCTGTTTCCCTCTAATTGATGCTGTAATTTTAATCAGTGCAGCTCAGCCTTCGTGTCACACAGAGCCAGGAGGTTGCCGGTTGCAATGTTCAACAGGTAATCAGGGCTGATTAGGCACTGAGCATAGATTAACTGCATTCGATGGTAGAAGTCCACTGTAGTATAAGCATCATGTGAAAAAATATAGACGGAAAAACTGTTTTTGTTTTAAATCAAGAAGGAGAGAGCTGACAACTGTAAGAATGTAACTTAAAATTAAACATATATCATGTAAAGATCCAATAGGAAGGATTTGATTTCTCCATCGTTATTATAACAATTACCTACAGGTAGGATTGTGAACAACGTCAATCAAAAGGGGATTATTAGAGGCGTTAGTGCTATACATGTGTGGTAAATTGGAGCAGTTATCATCTCAGCTGTTAATGTTCAGTTAATAAAGTCTGTTTTTATTATGGTAGCAAACTTCATCAATACGCAACCAGAGTACGATACAGGAAAACACCCAACACCTGATGACTGAGGAGCATGTCAGTACTACAGATGACATAACAAGGCTGCAGCTTTTTTTTTACAAACCAACACAGTATGAATCACTCTGAAACTCATTAGACAACAGAGTCTTAATGTACACCGCTAATGATTACTTTGTTTTATCCATGGAAGAGGTGAAAAGAAAAAAAATACAGTTGCTCCATATTTGTAGCTTTTTGTACCCTTCTTGGGGCCGTCTCTTTTACTTGGACGACTGGACTTAACCTTGAAAGGCAAAAACTGCACTTTTGTCCCCACTGGATTCAGAGAAAATCTTTACTTTGATTACTTTCAACTGAAGATTATATTTATTATGCAAATATGACAAATAATGATATTTTCTCAATATATATTTTGGAACTCTTGTACTACCCTGAAATATGTTATGTTAAAATTTATTTGACGTGATAGAAAAAGACACTTTTCAGATGTGTGGGCTGCGACAAAAAAGCAGTGGACACTTTCATATATCACAGATTGTTTTTCAGTGGCAAAATAGACCACTCTACATGATAAATGCATTTCTATTTGTTTCTAAAGTAGTTAGCGTATCCCTTCACACTGGTACAGGGTGTCCGCGGGGTCTTAAAAAGTATTAAAACTTGATAAATCAATTTTTTTGAAAATTAAGGGCCTTAAAAAGTATTTAAAAGTCTTAATTGTGGTTTTATGAGGTATTAAGTTTCATAGGTATTCAAGCTTTGACCCAAAAAATATCCATGAATATTTATTTTCCTCCTTGCAACTGTCCCCTGATTGGGACGTTAAACATTCAGCCAATAAAGTTCTAAAATAGAAGAGAATAGAAAATAATAGAGTTACTTTATTGATCCCAAACTGGAAAATTGTTGTGTTAACAGCAGAAATCGATGGAGTCAGTAGAAAAATACAAAAATAAAAAAGAATAAAATAAAAAAATACATAAAGACTCTAGTTACAATAAAATACAACAATAAGGATTGTGAGCGGTATAAACACCAGCTATACATTAACATCATTTCTAGTTTCATAAAGAGAAATTAGATACAACATTAAAGCAAATCACACAATCTCCGGCACATGTCCTAAATTTTAAAAATGATTAAATAATTTCTAATTTTCTTCAGCAAGTTGGCCTTAACAACTCCTCTTTCTTGTTGTGAGAGTGTGGATAAACCTGCCTTTAGTTTCATTTGTTCTTTCAAGCTTTATTCCTCCTTAGCTTACATCATTTCTGTAAAAATGTAAACTACAACTGTTGAAAAAGTGGATGCCAACAACAACTGAAAGTTGTGTAAAGTCTTAAAACTTTTTCAAAGGTTTTTGAAAAAGTCTTAAAAAGGTTTTGAAATCAACCTCAGGATTTTAGCATATACCCTGTGGTATCACCACTTATAGTATCAATGTACATTAGTTTTTGGTATTAAATCAAGTTTTACTTTGTAACAATGCAATCTCAAAATGCTCCAAAGAGCTTTAGTTTTATACTTAAATATTCTAACTTTTCTTCTGGGGGAACACTTCCTCAGGGCTCTTACCTGATTTTTCTGTTTCGTGGGATTTTTCATATTTTGACTTTGTTAGAGTTTGCCACAGTTAGAAGTGTCACTTCAAAACTGGCTGACTTTATAAATTGATAAAAATGTACTTGACATTAGGCCACCAATATTATGAAGCAGCCACTGCAGATCATTTGTTGTAGATGAAGCATGTTCATGGAATATTATCTGTCATTAAATTAAATTTCATATAGAGAAAATGCTGTTTCAAAATGCGGGTTTACCTAAAGAAAAGCTCCTCTGTAACTTGTTTTATATGGGGAAACATGTCGGTAAAAACTTATTTGGGGCTTTAATCCCTGAAATATCTCTTTCATGAAACACAAAGGCAATACTATGCTCATCTATTGGACTAAATGTCACAGCTTTTGTTTCTGTACATGGATATTTTTCCTTTGAGTTAAAATCACATCATTTATCCAAATACATATTTTAAGACAAGTCAGCAGTTGTTTCTGTACACAGTGTGTGTAAGTGAGTGAACACACTCTTCTTGCTCTGCCGTGTCTGAACACCTCCTGTATCACTGTGAAGCCCTTTAAGTGTGCTGTGACATGTCCCAAAGTCCTTGTTTAGCACCTCTCTCTGTGTGTTCAGGGTGTGAACTGATAGCCGGTGTCAGCTCGCGTCAGGAACAGAGTGGTGGAAGCGAGATAGCTGAGGTCTACATAAAACCAAGAGGCTGGGAGGATTAGCCCAGAGAAGGCAGGCGGCGAACTGTACAGAAAGAAGTGGCAGTGGAGAAAGAAATGAAGAGAAAAGAGCAGGAAGAGTGAGATGAAGCTTTAATAGAGGTTGTCATTTTTCTCCAGTTCAGTTCAGGAGGAAGCTATTTTCTTAAAATTAGTTGACTGGATCAATGTTTCTCTCCAGTCATTCATTAGCACACTGTGACATCAACTGTTGATGCATTAATCTCCAAGCAGCGAACAAAATACACAAAACAGTATTTTCACAAGGATCGCCCTTATCGCCACCTGTCAGTGAATTATACATTTAAAGTGGGGGCAAGAGTTCAGCAGTGAAACACTTTGATTGAGCCCTTTGAACTCAACCAGGAAAGAAATCAGTCTTCTTGATCCTGACTCCGATGTGATCATTGTAGCCGGAGGATACTGACCTCTTGTGTCCATCATTTCACGGTCAGCCAGCTCTGCAGCATTATTACTAATGCAATCACCTCTGTGATCTGAACCGCAGATCCTTGAACTTAAATAAATAGATAAACACGTCAGTGAATAGATGGGGAAGAAAGAACCTGAGAAAGGTGTGAATGAGTCATCAGCGAAAGGTTCACCCATCCTGGACCTATAAGACTCTTCCAGCTGGTCTTGATAGCCCAAGGTGATGTGAGCTACGTGATACATGATCGTTTTGATCATACGGCAAGTAATGCTCCGCTCATTAGCACAGGTCATGCTCTGGGCTTCAAGATGTTCACACCTTTCATCATATTACCCAAAGAGACGAGCACAGAAGATCAGGTAGAAAAGTTAAATGCTATGTGGAATAATGAACAGTGAGGCAGTTTCTGTTTGAGTCTGGTTCAACGCAGGGTTGGTGCGTGCTGTAGGTCTCATGAATGCAAGATTTCTTGCATACAGTACATTCAAGTCAACATCTGGAACATAGTTTGTGCAGAAGTCCATTTCAGTATTCCCTCAACTCATAAACACTGCAGATCAAGGGCTAAACACACCTTTGTTTCTTTTCTGGAGAAATCTATTGCCTCAATCTATCAGCTTTGATTGGTGAACACTTGGACTCTTAAAATGGAACTCTTCATAATTTAGAAGCTGTTGAAACTGCACATGGCTAGCCTACATCCAAATGTTTAAAAGTCAAGTGAAGGAAGAAGGCAGTTAGACCTGAAGTTATGTCCTCCAAGGGAACTTTACAAAGATCCTCTCACAGATTTATAGCCACTTACCTAGGAGCCTGAGTCGATATTCATAAACTTGGCTTCAAACAAAGCCCCCCATCCACTATCCCTGCTTGTAAATAAATACAGATATGCCTCTTTTACAGACAGCAGCAATCTAAAATATTACCACCAGCATAATTTTACCACACACATTAATATTTTACAGCACATTGTATTTTACCACATTGAATCTTAAACTTTCATGGCCGGCCCCGAGGATTTTATTTCTGAGGAGGTTGTATCATTATTAGCCAAGATGTATAGCAGGTACAGCAGACTGTTGCCTTGTTGTTGTACTCTTAAGAATTTCGTGGATTTATTTCCATAAGATAAACAGAATCAGTGGTGTTTTCCTTGCTGCTGTACTGTCCTTATGTCTGCTATAGTTGAATGATTATGTATTAACAGCTGTATCATACTTTTATTCTCCTGCGGCTTTGGCTGCATAAGCATTTGGTGCTCCTTTTTTTTCTCTTCCTTTTTTGGTGAAGCCTTCATCACTTTGGATCTTTCACTAATCACATGCTGATGATGCTGTGACTGGCTGCTGGTTTTGTTTTTGTACAGGTTTGTACAGTTCATTAAATTGACCCTCTATATACAGGCTTATAAATTGCTTGTGTAATGGTGGGACCCTATTAAATCGAAGTTGAAGTGTTGAGTATTTTATCTAAACAAGTAAAAGCCAACCTGTACAGTATCTGC
Source organism: Halichoeres trimaculatus (assembly GCF_033239565.1). Taxonomy (NCBI): domain Eukaryota; kingdom Metazoa; phylum Chordata; class Actinopteri; order Labriformes; family Labridae; genus Halichoeres; species Halichoeres trimaculatus. The sequence goes on from NW_027437183.1 coordinate 26,514,257, forward strand.
CTCATTATGATGGGAATAAACTCGTAACATCTGCATGTGTGTGTTTGCATCTGTGCCTGTGTATGTGCTTCTGCAGTGATTTAAGTGGTTTTAGTGTCAAAACAAGTCTAATGAGCTGGTGCAATAATTATCAGCCATTTTGCACTCGCTTTAGCTAATTGAGGCTTTATATTAGAGTTAATACCACAGCCTATGTGCGCTGTTTTTACAGTCACACACAATGTTTGGCCAGAGATTGTGCTGCCAATAATTTAGATTTTTAGTTTGTGCATGTCAGTGTTTTAATATCCCCCTATTAACCATACTTATGAGCTTTAATAATCCTCCCCAGATGGAGGTCATTGACTGGCTCCTCTTTTATGCTTATTTTATTAATGCAAACAACTGCTGTTTACAATGGAATCAAAGTTGCAAAGGACAACCAGGACAATCTATCTTGCATCACTCATTTTAATTTCACGGTGATGCATGATGAAGTCTTAATCTGGAATCAAGTTTAATTTCAACGTCTGTGTAACTTCTTAAATATAAATAACTGCAATGATATCATCAGGTTTGCTAAACAAAGGTTCATCATCGGCTGAAGGAGTGAAATCGAAGACGTCCTGTCTGTTTAGATTCTGTCTGCACTTTTACCCAAGTTGTCTGTCATGTTTCCTCCTCTCATCCTCCCCTCTCGCTTTGCTCGCTCGTGTTTTAAGTGCTCTCTGAAATTCCTTGTCTTATCCAGGTGCATATGAGCTGATCCCCAGGCCCTTTGCTCTTGTCAGGAATCTCCCAGGCTATCGGGCTCTCTTGGGGCCCTGTCTCACACACCAAATTGATGTCTCTGACTGGAAATGACACTTTCAGCAGGATTTGCCATTCTAAACCACCTCAAAACCCATGTGATCTCACCCATTCACTCTCAGAGGAATTGCCTTGAAATGCACCATAGCTTCAAAAACCAATGAGCATAGCATGCTTGAATGAAAGGCTGATACATATCCTATAAGGGGGGGGATAAAGAAAAGATATTCTAAAGTGCTGGCAATGTAAAACAGTGTTTTTTGCACTGAACAAAGACCAACAGTGCTATGAATACAAAGGTACTGCCAGAGGGGATGCAGAGGAGGGTAAAAGGATTGAAACTAAAAGGAATCAATAACCACATGAATTTTCATGTTATGTGCTTGTCCACCGTTTGCTTTATCTTGTTATCGTCTGTCTGTCGGTCCGTCATCTCAGACACAGGTGGTATGATAAATACAGTCCAGCCAGATCCCTCCATCCTGCTCTAACACAGTCGCCAAAGAGAGCACAGTGACCATGTTACTTTGCTTAGGGAGCAGTTATGATATAACTTGACGCTGGGGTTGAAGAAAAAGAGAGGAAAAGGTGTGACCAATAATTCCCTCCCTTGACTTTTTTTTTTATCCCTAAGTCTTTTTAGGACTGCACGTTTCTTCTAGGGGGCTCTACAGACTGGCATAATGGATAAGGGCAAGGGTGTGAAAGGAGCACCTTAAGGCTCCTCATTCAACTCCCCCAATCTCTCCTACACACACTCTTGAGCTGTGAAGGCCTTCTTTCTTTGCCCTGCTAGCATGGGAGCCCTGTAATAGGCTCTAATTGATAGGGAGGTGTTGGGGTCTTTCTGTATGGGCTGAAGGGATGAGAGTAAGAGAAAGAGGGGGAGAGAGAGAGGATTACATGTGGGCATGTAGGGTGGAGCGGGGGAGGAAGAGAGGCTGTGGAGTGGTCCAGGCCCCATCCGTAATGAGTCATTAATTTCCTCGCGGTTTTGTGGCGGTTGGCTCATTACTGGTCTGCAGAGGAGCAGGAACAAAGCTCCGAGTAGGTAGGAGGTGAGCTTAAATAGTTGGGGCTCAACACTTCCCAACAAAAGGAGGACGAGAACGTTGAATGGCACTTGGAACAGATGCAGTAAAAAGTGGCAGATGCAAATTGCAGGAGAGCAAGTCTTCCTTCAAGCACTTTTCTCTTTTTATTTTGTCAGACTGCAGCCTGAGAGTCTAATTAGTTAGCGAGGTGTTTCACTTCTGATAGGGCTGTGTCTCGTTATTGTCACAAAGAAGATTTGTAAAAATGGGAGGAAACGCATATGTTCCCTGGTCCCCAGTGGAACCTGCTCACTGCACAAGTTCAGTTGAATTAATTATTTATTTTACCCTATTGAAATCAAAATCTATGCATTATTTTCCTGCTGTGGCGTGAAGTTGGGTATAGTTTAAAGTGTGATAAAACAGCAAATATGGCGCCTGTGGCTTATTAATTATGCTTCTAATTACGTGTTTATACCCTTCTCCCTACAGGCAGAATGATTATGGACAAATTGGCAGTGGCTCTAATGCTAACGCGGTCATCCCTCACTTTGTGGAGAGTGTGGACCATGTGCTGAAGGTCACCTGTGGGGCGAACCACAATCTTGCTTTGACAGGTACGGTAATATCTGTCACTACTGCTCTTGCACACAACATTCAATCAATATTTTAGCCATAAATACAAAATGATGAAAATATTTTGTAACATATGTTTTAATCTTTTAAGATTAATGACAATTTTAATGTAATTCATTATATAGTGTACATGCAGCAGCCACTTCTCATTTTAATATACTTCAAAATACAAATAATGGATCCCATCAATAACCCTTCAAGTGCTTTGTTTGAATTTACATTCTTGAAGAAGCATCGGCACAAATCAACCAGACAAGACCTTAAAGAAGGGTGCCCATGTCACTCTTCATTAGCTGTCACCATGTGCTTCAAAGTTCACCTGTTTTACTCACTTTTATGCGAAATATCCGAGCCCTCGAGCCCCGGATTGGCACATCACCTGAGCGACAGACAAGGAGCGAAAGAGAGAGTTAGCGAGAATATGGCCCTGGCTCCTGATCCATAACAGTCATTGCCTGTTACATACATTTCAGAATTCATTCAGGCTATGAAGATAATCGAGGTAGTCGACAGTTTCCCCTGCAGCCCAATGGATTTATGATAGCACTGTCAAGAAAATGAGGCGAAATGACACAGTAGCTGACTTTAGCTGCAAATAATGTGATAGGCCGTACAGTGGTGCAGCAGCAGCTGCTGTCATTGCAGGTAATAGGCTATAAAGAAGCCTGATAGCAATACCTGTCATTTCTTAATGGCTGACTTCACTGAAGAGCTTTTGTGGCCTTTAACATGAAGATAATGGAAGATACAACAAATTTTACAGCTTTTGCGTTGCATCCATAATTTATCACCAGAGGCCCCATGCAGCAGCACAACAAGGACAACACGCTCCTAGAGGCGTGCTGGAGAGAGATGCAAGATGAGCTGCAGGAGGGTTAAAGGCCTGTTTGATACTGAGCAATTAAAGGCAGTACAGAACTAAAAAGATGTCTCTCAACTGATATTCTCAAACTTGTCTTTTCACTTATCATCCCCTTGTTTATCACGTTTGTTGTAATAATGATGTTAAGATAGTCTATGTTTTACTCTGCTGGAATAAAAGCTGATCACATTTATATTTTTATATGCAGATGAAGGGAGGCTGTTTCAGTGGGGCTGTGGACGAGCATGTGGGAACGTAAAGAGGAACATCTTGCTGCCTGAGGAAGTGGCTCTGCCGAGCTTGCCAGTGACAGACATTGCTGGAGGATGTTGGCACAGCCTGCTTTTGACAGGTAACTCTTTTTTTGCATGTAAGAAATCTGATCGTGCACTACAGTGCAATTTCAGCGTTGCTTTTCACATTCACTCTCAGCCGGCTGCTTTTTGCATTGTTCCGCTCGTATTACAACCAGGCAAAAGTTCACATGTACTTTACACGCTGACATGTCCACGACCTCAGCTTAAAGTATGCGTAAATCCTCGGTGTGTGTCTTGGCCCTCACACAGACATGTGAGTGTCTGTTTTTAGCTGTGGTGTCCATCTATCCACATCGTTCATTAAGAGCTCTCCCTGGGCTTGTGTGGCTACATAAACACAGAGGTTGAGGCCACGGCTGCTCTTTCGCCTCACCGCCGAAAACTTCAAAGCCACTTCTCCTCACACGGTAGATGAATGCTCCTTGTCTGCTTGGCTGATACATGGCCTCTCTTGCTGTCTTTTTACTGTTGTAAAGTTTCGTCTGGGGCTTCGTCATGGAGCCAGACCTGGGCAATTTGTTAGTTTTAGCCAGATCTCTAAGACTTGGCTTTAATTCTGAAAGGAAGACATTAATCCTTTTAATACAACCCATCACAGAGTCGTTTCTTTGTGTTCTTAACACTGTGTATTATTAACCCCATTAAAAGTGTAATACAATTTAAGTAGAGTGCTAAAAGTGGATCATTTGTTGCTCCATTCTGTTTGAATTAATTATCAATTTATGATCTGAATGATTAAACTACAGGAGTCTCAGCACTAAACAAGATTCTTAAACTGCCAGGCTCACATTTACGCTCATTTATACAAACATTTATGAGCATGCATTCACACCAGCCGTCCAGACTGTACACACACACACACACACACACTCATACACACATGAAACTGCTATGTGTTGCATTGGCTCCTCTAAATCCTGTAATGTCCCCAGTTTGATCCCTAGCTCCATTCTGTCATGAGGGAACAGAAATATCCATCTTCAATCAAGCCGTAATGAATAGCCTGATGAGTGTCGAGCAGAACTGAATTACCAGATAGATTTGAAGAGGGTGAGAGTGTGTGTGTTTTAGTGTATGTGTGTGTGTGTGAGGGATGGGCGGGGGGTAGTTAGAGGGTCAGTAGAACAGGACACATGTAGAAATTAATTCTCTTTGAGTTCAAGAAAGAAATTGGCTAATTCTGTCATATGAGCCTTATGGAATCACCTTATCTATCGGTATGAGGCTTCATTTATTAGGGTCAAACGGAGGAGGGATGCACCAGGGATTGAAAAGGGAGGTTAGGGAGAGAGATTCAAAGTGATGAGGGGTGAGATTTGAAAATTGGAAAGAAGAGAGGATAAAGAAGAGAGAGGGGGGAAAATGATAGAGAGTTGGAGCCAAAAGAGAGCAAGAGAGTCAGTGGTATGAGAGACAGCTTGCCTGGGCCGGAGCATATTGAGGGCAGCAGGTGGAAGAGTGGCACAGTTAATTAAAACGCCTGTCTTAATGTCTCAGCCTGTCACTCCAGGGAGGGAGGGAGAGAGGGTGGGGGGTGTGGGAGTGAGGGGGGTGAGTTAGTTGCCAGGCTTAAGCTGGGCTGCACCCAACCAGCCATCGAGACAGCAAACCAACCATCCAGCCAACCCAACAGGCCACATGTCAGACAAGCCCTGACACTATGCCCTTCACCCTCATCATCCTTCACAACACTCTGTCACACACATGGTCAGACATACACACACATTTCCCACTATATTGTTGTGCTATCCAGTGACCACCCTCTTGTATGTGATACAGACTTTTAAAGAAGCCCCTCCTCTTTAAAAAAAAAAAAGAGAGAGAGAGAACAAAAACACACTTGTGATGTTACCGTTTTGCTCAGCAGCATCTGTAGCATGCCTGTAGACTTCCAGCCTTGCAGCGTAATCTGTCTGCTTTTAATAATTCATAGAAAGCACAGGCGGTGCACTATGTACTGAATGCTGAGGGTAATGGGGATGTTGTGATATTTCTATCATGGCCTGTCTGGAGCAGCAAGCAAATCAAACCATTAAAGATCTGATAAGCAGTCTGCTCAGTGTCATAACAGCGCGGGCTGTCAACACTGCCGTAGGTGGACCTTAACAAATCCATTCTGCTCTGTGTGCTTCAATCTAGCAAATGCTGATACATGGCAGAGACTCTCTGCTCTGCTGTCACAAAATTTAAAGTCACATTGACTTTCACTTTTGAAGCCTTGAGATCACCGTGCAGCACTACCTGAACACTCCATGTATGGTCTGCACAGTGTGTTTTATTAGACGTAAAGCATTAAAAAAAGAGAAAGGTGTGATCATCCGTGTTTGAGGTGGTTCCAGAGTCGTACGTCGTTTTGCTTGACTAATTTTTTTTTTGTTGCAGGCATCGCTGTATCACGGCAGATTGCTTTGTCAATAACCAGCCCGGTGCTTCAGTGAGCATGAATCTGAGATTGTCGAGCTGAGTGACAGGCTGGAGATGGCAGATAATTCAAAGAAATTGGAAGTGTGAAATCTTTAAGGGCCACTTCTTAACACAGCAAATGCCAGGGTATCTTTCCATCAGCTGCTGCTCTCACAAGCCACCACATTGTTAATGGTGGCCTGTCTGTCCATCAAGACTGCTTCAGGAGGGATTTAGACCTGTTTGGCACCTTATCTCGCCGACAGCCTCACACTAACCTGACCACTGCGCCGGCTTCGAGTGCAGTGTGTTATTGTGTGTTACATGTGGTAAGCAATGGTCATAAATCTACCTCCAGACCAATATATATTTCTCCTTTCATTGCTTTATTTATAGATATTGATTTGTTTGACTATCTGTCCGACCGTGTGTCGGTATACCTTTACATTGTTACACAATCAGGAGCCAGTTGTAACGGTGCTTGTAGCACTTGTTAATTTAGCTGTCAACACCGCTGATCGACCTCAGATTGTAGCTGTGAGAGCTCTTTGTCCTTGCGAGTGTGTTTCTGTGTCTGCTTCTGTCTGTCTGTCTTTCTGGATGGATGTAGAAAAGCTGCTTTGTCTGCTTTCAGCTTCCCACAGAAAAATGGGAAAGAAACTCTGAATGTCAGTCTTTAAACGAGAGAAGACGTTTGTAGCCTCATTGTTATGTCGAAATATTTCAAATACACGAAACTCGAGGTCATTTAAAAGGTATTGGATTGATAACATTAAAGCACTTCTTTTAATGGAGTTAGCAGACGGCTGCCTGAAGTCCAGTAACACATCTAAAGTGTGAAGAAGAAGAAGTGAAGGAATCAATGTCTTCTATGAATATATATTTCATTACTACTTCCAGATCTGGGGCATTTGAATACCCAAAATTAACCTAAAAGTAATTTGAAATATAAGTTAATTATTAGTTTGATAATGAGGTTTATGATTAAGAAGTTAATAAAAGAAACAAAAGTCCACTTTTGAGCTCAGAATTCACACAGGATTAAAAATACTGGTGTGTGTGCGCACACGCTTGGATTCACCTCTCTCAGCAGAACAGACGCTGCTTCAGTCAAATTCAAGCATTCAAGGTTTGAATGTTGACTTCCTGACCCAGATTGCACTCTCCTTTTCCTCTGCTCCCTTTTAACTTCTTGTTCTCCACCACGCTCTTGCATGGTGGTGGAAACAGTGAAGGTGGAGGAAGACAGAAAAAGAGAAGGTTAAAAAAAAATGCACCCTCCACATCTGCTAATCCCAAAAAAGCTTCAACTCTGTCCTCTGTTTGTATTTACAGAGAAATAATGAGATAAAATAGACAGAGAGGGGAGAGAGGGGACCCAGAGAGAGGAAAAGAAATAAACAAAGAGAAAGAGAAAGAAATGTGTCCCCTATTTTCCCCCTGTACTGGTCTCAATTCCCTGCCAGAGCTCCCTGTCACAGGGAGGTAGTTCCCAGGCCGACACATCTCAAGCTGTTCAAACATCCATTAGGATGTTTTGTTTCATACACTCTACAAACACCGCAAGACGGGAGAGGAACAGGCAGATGATGGGAGGGAAATTGAGGAAGAAAGAAAAGAGACAGAGAGACAGAGAAGAGGGTGAGCTGATGGGAACAGCAGAGTGAAGAGAGGAGGAAATTTATCAAGAAACTCGTATGATATTTAATGATCCTTGTATGTGGAGAGGGGAGACCACACCAGCTCGTTCTCCTCCGCCAAATACCGATCCCCTAACTTAATTTCCTGCTCAATTGCTGTTCTATAGTGCATAGTACAGTGATACAGGCTGGCAATATAGAAAACAGATTGCCTGTGCGGTGGAGTGGATAAGGCTGAGGCTTGTGCTGCTGGAGACCTGCAGTCTCCAGGGGGGTCTTGTCGGTGGGCTTCACAAAACCAACAAAGCCCATCTTTCCCTGCGACTGGCAGCAGCTGGCAGGTAGATCTTCAAGCACTGGAGTTGGGGAAGTGGATCTGTGGGTGTGGTGTGTGTGTGTGTGTGTGAACGAGTGTGTATGTGTGTGAGACAGGCTTGCTACTCTTTGTAGTGGAGAGTTCCACAAGTCTTCCATCTTGTGTTTGCTCATGTGCTGTGACTCCAATCCACTCAAAAAATGTAGGCCTGCATGGACAGCAACCATCAATCAGTGCACAGCACGGTGTGCATCCACAGCTACAGTGTTTTCCCAAAGACACGTTCACACCAACACACACAGCGTGCACACACAAACACACACACTCCATCACTAATACATACATACAGTACACATGCCTGTAACTGGGTGAGATACTTCAACAAAACTTGGAATTTCTTTTCTCATTTTTTTCCATCAGGTGTGTTCTCCATGACACCAATGGGCATGCGCGGACACAGATTTCACATTTTCTCATTCATGAAGGGAAACTTAGGGGGAAAATTACCTAAAATAGTCCAGGATGACAAACTTTTGATTAGGTATGCACTATCTGAGAATTTATCAGTCAGATTAAGAAAATTTTCTATTAATTTTTATTGTTCTGTCTTTCTGACACATTTTAATTTATACCTAATGCAATGACATATAATAATGACATATTAACAAGCATCTTCATCATTGCATCATCACTGCGGCCCAAAATCACTTTCAAAAACCAGTGTTTCTGAATATACTCAGTCACTGCTTCCACAAACACAGGTTAAAACTAGGAATAGACAGATATGGATTTTTTGGGGCTGATACCGATACTGATAATTAGTAGTCAAGGAGGCTGATAACCAATATTTGGAGCCGATGTTCATTTGCAGTTAGACTGAAAATATTGATGTAAAAAATTTTTTGAGCAATATAAACTCCAACACTTAACTGCAATCCAGTGCCTTTAAGCATATGTTTATTAAACAGCTCCAGAGCTCAGCTGCGTATTTTATAAAGTTAAATGAAAACTAAAAAAAAAAAAGCTAAAGTTTTCTAAAGTAAATAAAGTTTTCCAAAATTTCTATGTAACTGCAATAAAAATGGACAGAATTGAGTTTTTGCTGCGTTTTACAGGCGTTTAATGCAGGTGAATTAATTTTCTGTTTAGTTTGATATGACTGATTTTAAATGAACATCCAGGACTTCCATACTGTAGACAGAGAGAAATTCTGTGCAGAGAAGCATCAGAGCCAAAACAACACAGTTTTGAATGGGTTTCAATCAGCCGTCAGATTAAAAAAGAAGGCCAATGCCAATATGTCCCAAAATTCCAAATATAGGCCCTGATAACCGGCCCGGCTGATAATTGGTCTATCCCGAGTTAAAACTACCATGCAAAGAGGAAAAACTACACAAACATGGTCTTGAAAGGACAGGGGACATCTATTGGTCGAGGTAATTGTCCTAACAAAGCTCCTCTCTGGCATCAAATGTGTTGTAATTGTGCTGTTTTTCTGCCTCACATTAAATAGGCCAGTACAGTTAAGTTTTGCCTTCCTTACCAGGAGAATGATGTTACTTGTATCCTAATTCTTTTAAAGTTGTTATTTCGTACAGGAAGTGTCACTAACCCAGTTGCCATTGGGTTTTTGCGCTAATGTTAGCAGTGTGAACCTCCTCTGACCTCTGAAAGTGACAGGGCTTTGTTGCGTAACAACCTTGTGTAATGAACTTCCTCCCTGGAGATGTCATTAAGGACGAGAATGTTTGTCTTCCGCTTGCACCAAAATGAATATTCAGCTATTATTGCTGCTCAGAATTCAGATCTGATATGAGTATTGGGTTTTAGATTATAGAGGGAGAGACAGAGACCCATTCCAGATGAGCTTTATTTACTGTCTGTCTCTCTGATCAGCCACTGGTTGTCTTATTTTATCTATTTAACTGTTTTTTGTTTTGGGTTTTTTTTTGCAGGCAGTTACAGTCATTTCTCTGTCTGCCAAGTCACGGTTTTATCAGCAGTAGATCATTCAGACTCTCCCCCAGAGCTCCTCTTTTACCCAGATTTACATATTTGTTTTAACTAATGTCCTGTTGTAGGCCACTAAAGATCTGTAATAACACTGCTCGGGTTTCTGTGAGGCGACCACGCCAAGAACCACAAAGACATGGATGGGATAAAGTTTTCAGAAGGCTTTCAATCACATACAGGGATCACATTTTGAGCAAAGGTTTGCCTTGATAAATGAACCCAATTGGTCAGCTTATCTGCTGGATCAACACTGTATGCCTTCAAGGCTCGTCTACTTCCCTCATAGGTAGCCCCACAGAGGGAGCTGTGTTTGGATGAGATGAGTGAACAAAAAGAGGGACGAAGAGAGAGGGTGATAAATCTGTCACTGATTATTTAAATTCTCTTTTTTAATATTAAAGAAAGCATCTGAACCTTCATCTTTTAATTTTTAAGTGTACACACAAGAGAAGGAAACATACATCTGATGTGATTACCAAGTCTGCTTGTAATCATCATCCAAATAGTAAATATAACTACAGGAAGTCATGGTTTCTGCCCTGAATTGCGTGGATGTTTACACTGCTGGCCGGCTTAGCGATATTTTTTTGATCAAAGATAAACTGTATGAAAGAAAAATAGAAGTTTAATTTGTACAACAGTGGGAAAGAGGAAACGGTCAGTCCCAGCAGACTGATGTACCTTGTGAAGCCCCCCACACCCGCCTACTCTTTTTCTCTTGCTGCACTGAAGGAGTCATGGTTTAAGTCTCAAGTCAGCCATGGTGGCTGCTTGGGCTCTGGGCCTGCAGGGCTTGACCCTGCACACGCTGCCAGACACCATTTCTCTTAATCCAACCTTGAAATAAATCATCAGATCCTGGCATAATTCCTCTCCTCTCTTTCTGTGCTCCTCACAACATCACTCTCCATCTCAGTGTTTCACTGGTCTTTTATTTTCATAAAGTGGGCTACAGGAGGATGGTGTGGGGGAGCCACATCTTTCAAATTCTTGTGAGTTCAAGATGGCAAGACATGTTTGTTTGAGGAGTGTTTCATGGAGTTCAGTGTCTGAGGGTTCCTCCCTACAGGTTTATCACACTGGCAAGCATGGATGGCTCCTTTTTAGGATGGTCATGAGTTGTCCTCCCCAGAGTCTGGACTTTTCAGATGGTAGACATGAATCTTTTGCAAACCCTTTACGAAAACAGTGCCTTTAAAGCATAGTCTGTCAAGTTTAATCGCCGGTCTTTATAGTAAATGCTTTTATGTGTAACTGAACTCACTCTGATCCACGCTGCAAATGAAACAACACTTGATCACATCATCTTTTATTTCATGGAAAGCTGTAATGAAACATCAGCGAAAAGAGAGTCCAAGAATTGTGTAAGCTGCACTGTTCTAAATGGAAAGGGATCAATTATATGTTCAATGGGATTGGCACACATCACAGAAATGTGACGCCATGTTTTATTTAGCTGAAGCAGTTTATTGTTTGTGTATCTTTAAGCCAAATATGGGATCAGCTATATCCAACTTTAATTGCTAGTGTTGAATATATATAGCTTATGAGTTTAGAAAGTCATTTCATTTGACAAGTCTGCATAATAACCAGTGATTTATTGTCTCAGAAATGTAAAATAATAGCTTTTCTTTCTTAGGCCAATCACTGAGAGGTTTTATAGGATTTTTCCCCTTCTATAATAACAGCATTATTTTGGTTTCACATAACAGTATATACTGCTAAGTCTAATGGTATTCATTTCCACCATTCACAGGGCATAAAAACTCTTTCCAGCCCTGCTAGTTGCATTATTTCATCAGATCCTTAGTCCAGGGCAGGTCAGGCCTGTGTTAACTGCTGTGGTTTGGGCTTTTGAGTGTTAGCTGCACTTTCTCTATTTCCCCTCAGTCAAAATTACATCTCCTTCTTTATTCTTTTCTTGAAAAATTTTCTCTCTTTTCAGTTTGTGTTGCAAGAAAAAAAAAGATTTAAAACTTAACTTCAGCTGCTAGTGGTGTACTTGTGTCTTCACCACATAGCCCAAGCTCAAACTAAGTCTAAGGTCACCAGCAGGCTGAAGCTGAGGCTGTTTAGCAGAAAATTTGGCAAAGCCCTGGTTAGATTCCCTGTGGCTCTATGAGACAGTCTGAGTCATTTGCCAAGTCAAACAACACATGAAATCAAAAGTAAGATTTAGGTGTGGCTGTACAATGCAGCAAGCCCTCTCATCCGGGCTCTGGTCCTACTCTTTGTGTACTGGAGAGTGAAAACTACCCTTGTTCGAAGGGACTTCCTGATCCAACATTTGAAAACAGTTTCTCTGTTAAAATCTCACATTAATTACTACATCAGTTATTTATCTTTTTACGTCTTCAACCTACTCTTTTTCAGTAGCACTTACTCCTCTCTGTGCCTATAAGCACACTTTTTGATACAAGTGTCCAAGATAAGGCCTTGAATGTGAGTGGCTCTGATGTAAGATCCAGTTTTTATTTCTCTTTATTGTCCCCCCATAACCACTTTCACAGAACTCTGCACAGTAGTTTTTACACTTTGACCTCTTTTTAACTTTTTCAAACAAAAATACATTTTATTATTTATTCAAAAGTTGTATGTATTGTACTCATTTATACTTTACCTTTTGTACTCACCAACTGATAAAATAGAAAAATGACAAGAAAAAATCTTTCTGGAGGTCACTTATGACCAAAACTGACCTGACACATTCACTTTAAAGTTACATAATGGAATATTTTATAAATGCTGCTTCATAAATTCCTCTGTATGAAAAGGTTTGCTGTAGATATGGACAGTAGAGTTGTATTGAACTCAAAGGTTTGAATCAAAACTGACATCATTTTGACATTTGCAGAGCTGTTCTGTCTGCCTGTCAAAAACAGCAGAAGAAGAAGCAGTGCTGTGACCATAAGCTTCACATTTGGTCAGTAGTTTGGCTTGGTTTCCAGGTTATTTTAACTAGTTTGAAAATCTTAATATTTTCAGTCTCCACCCCAAAAATGGTTGATCCCTGACTAATTTGGCTTTGTGCAGCCAAATTTATCCACGAACCCTTATTAACAAAAGTGAAAACTCATTACGTCTCCAAGTGCCAATCAGCGCCTGTGATGATTTGAACCACCAATGAGGAGAAACCAAAACAACTGGACTGTAATTTCTTAGACCAATGGACCAATGTCTGCCATCTGCAGTGTTTATATGAATACATTCAAACTGATCTGACTTTGCAATGATAAGTGTCCATGTAAACACAGCGAAAAAGAGAGTACAACATTTAAAATAATTAAAAAGTTATATAGCCTTTCTGTCCGATGACTTTCATGTGCTTTTTCTCTAATACACACATTTAGACAAACGCTCAAGCTCAAGCGTTAAGCCTAAAATATAAGTAACCACCTTCTCTGCTTTACCTTCTACTCTTTAACTCCAGATTGTTTTTAAAGAGCGTTTTGTATTCTAATAAACAAAATGGGTTCCTAAAATTCAAATAGGGCTGGGTATTGCTAAGAACCTCACGATTCGATTCGATTTTGATTCTTCACATCCCGATTCGATTCAATTCGATATCAATTCAATTCAATATTGATTTAAATCTTTTGATTATCGATTTTCAAGCCCCATGTGAACATATTTGGTGTGTCACCTCACCTTTTGGAGCAGTAAAACAACCCAAATGTCAGACTTTAAAGCCAAAGGATCTGGCTGTATGCTGGTGCTGCTGCTGTTTTGGCTGCAATTTTTGTGTTTTTTGTGTCATACAACATAGTGCTGCACGATTATCGCAATCCGATATCAGCACATGCAATTACGTAATCGCAAAAGAGGTTATCGCAATCGCAATGTCAGCACATGCAATTCTCATTTTTCTCCATGACAACTAAGCAAGTCTGAAGACTCATCATGACACAACTTTTTTTATGAAATCGCAAGCACAATCGCAATCGCAATATTGTCCACCTAATCGCAAATCGCACCTTTTCCCCAAATCGTGCAGCACTAATACAACACAAATAACACACATAGTCCCCCTTCACTAGCCAGGAGATGAATCAATTCAGAGGACTTGCTGAATCAGTATTGAATTGGGCAAGGAAATATTTCGATGCATGGATTGATCAATATTTTTACCCCCCCCTACCAACAATACTCTTCGCTGGAGAAACGCAAACATCTGAACATCAGTATTTGCTCAATCATGGGACTTCACAGTGATAACAGTAATTCTAGCTATACTGCATCGCTTCCCTTTTTTTAATTTTACTCTCATTCTTGATATCCGATTACGCCAGGGATATTGCTGCTGTTCAGTGTGTGTCCACAAAATATAAATTTCATATCAACAAACTTTTAGCCATGGTACTTTCGGAAGCAGCCTGTTGTTTTATGCTGAAGCACTCCGCAAAAAAATGCCCTGAAGTCGAGGGATTGGATTGTAGGCCTTCTTTCACTGTACAAAAATATGCAATCAGCCAGCCAAAATTTCTTTTTCGCCCAGAAACTCGCCTGACCGGTCAGGATCTGGATTGGGCTGTTATCAGCTCTAGTGGCAGCCTCTACACTGAATTGCAAACAATATCTGATCATGTTGGAAACACTCAAAGCAGTTGTGTGACTTTAAAGCCAGGTCAGGATTGGCCTCAATTAGAACAGTGTATGCTCCGCTCATGTCCTGGTGGGGTAACAAGGGCAGGCCATAGAGACAGACTGTTATTAGCTCTGAAGCTATGAGGCTGTAGGTAGGCAAGTAGGAGATGGGCAGAACCTGTTACACCAGAGAGGAAGGATAGTACATGAATCATAACAAATCAGGAGCAATGTAGTCTGAGTTTGCCTTGAAGCGTAGCTTGAACCACTCTGGTTTTATCAACATCCTGGCAAAGAATGAATGAAGAGCTGGTGTAGAGATACTCCAGGCTGATGAACTGATGAGAGCCAGGTCAGTAGACTGGGAGAGGTGATGGGCTGATTGCATACAGGTGTGCCAGGACAGCAGCGCCAAGAGAGCAAAACCATGCCAACACACACAAATAAACAGCAACGTAGATGGAGAGAGAGGGGCAGAGGAAGACTTGAAGCACTAGATGAAGGGAAGAGGAAGAAACAAAATGAGTCTGGTTGGTTTCTGCCAAAGCTTTGACAGTAAGAAGTGGGCTATAACAGGAAAACATGGTTGCATGCTTCATGACAGAGAACATAGCCCATTTTATATCACCTGTTAGAAACATAACTGTTATATCTCTGAGATGCCTCATTAGCTACATATACATGGACCCAAATATTCCGCTTGCATTCGGTTGATTTGCTTAAACAGAAAGTATCTAACCTTTGTATACACCTCATTCCTAAAGAAAAGTGCCAATTGGACATTTAATTGGTTTCACAGGGGTGGAATATTCCTTTCCCCAAACCGATTGAGGTATCATGTATCCACTCAAATGGAAAGTTGTTAGGGTGCGTTCTTTCAGCTCATGCTCAGATATGACGTAGGACGCAACTAAAGACATTCCTCAATTTTAAAAATGTTGGTGAGCAGTCAGCACTGGAGTGCTGCGGAAAGTTTGTTTTTGATCCAAACTTTGAAAGAACTGAACATAATTTCAAGACTGGACGGACGAAAAACTCACAAAAAAACTGTCGTCCTCCATCTGTAAAAAATCACATGATGTTTCTGTTTTTCTGTGCGTGCCCTATTGACTATTCTGTTGGATTATAGCAGCGCATGTAGACCAGAAATTGGAATTTTCCTTTCCATGTTTACTATTGTTTTCGGAAAAGTCATTCAGAGAGGTTCCATTTGAAAAGATGAAAAACTCCTCATGTAACCGTGGCTATTGTCAATGTCCTGTCTCTGCGTCTGCTATGACATCACTCAAAACAGTGGACGGCAGAAGTGAAAACATTGGCAAAAGGCTATGATGCATTTCAGTCGAAGATTACAATGACTCCCACGGTGTATTTTGGAGTCATACAATTAACAAACAGTAACGTAACACAATAAGCCTACTCAGCACATATGTCAGTGACTCTTAAATGAGGAGTTACCTTGAGGGTGCTCAAAACCAGACCTACGTAGAAAAACTAACTCAGACTGGTGTTATCGCCCTGTTCATCCGGTGTTACTGTATCCTTCACTTATCATTTGAAATACTTCAGTGGTTGTTGTGTTCACATAATGACATGCTGTGTCACCAAGTATGAAACACAAAGCTTTTGGTCTACTGTCAATAGCTTTCTTCTTCCATTTTGACGTAATGTTTCCCTCTTACTCAACAACAAAAATTATAATTTCATTATACAGCACATACTGTGGGTAGACAGGACTAGTTTGTAATCAACCATGTTCAAACTACTTCACTGTTAGACAACATTACAGTAGGGACACAAGTGTTTCCAGGCATGGCAAATTAATGCCAGAGGACTGTTGTATCACATTAGCTGCTGCCACAAGAAGGTCAAGCTCAGTTTGGTGTGTGTGACGCAGAGAAAGTGTAGTCAGTTCTTCAGAGGCACAAAGTCTTAAAAACTGCAGTACAGTGAGCATCCTCTAGGCTGGCAGCAAATGCACCAGAAACAACATACACACCAATTAAAAAAAAGCAGAATTTGGAAGAAAAATAAACATAAGAATAGTTAAAAAAAATCAGTTTTAGTCTGAATACCTTATTTTTCTATCAGCACACACTGCACTGTGAAACTTTCATAACTTGTTGTTATAAAGTAATTAAACTTTAAGGTTTTTGTGTAAGGGATGTGGCTAATTTGATTGATGGGTGGGCACCCTGTTAAGAGGCTGTAGACCTCTTTACCTCATACTAACTCAAACAAAGCTAGGTTGAGTCAAGCTATTTCAATATGGCCTCACCTGACAATTGGACTGAACACTATCAGAAACCGATGGAGGATGTCACAGAGACTCTGTACCTGTTTATGGTTTTTCACTGAACGGGATCTTCAAACAAACTTTGTTTGTTAATAAGTCAGGAATTGAGCTTCTCTTGTCTAGTTGGGGGGGATTTACACATTTTTAAATTATATGAAATTTATAACCAAACCAATCCATCCTGATAAGATACCCCCCAAAATTGAAGGCATTAAGGTGTCTGTTTTATTGAAGCTGCATTGTTGGACTCTTTAAAAAGATACATGCAGGCTCAGAAAACTGATCAACCTGAAGGTGCAAAGAAAGTTAAAAGATAATGAGAAAAGAAAAGAATAGAGGAAAGGAGGAAAGTAGAGGCTGTGGAAAGGTAAGGGACTGAATGAGAGAGAGGGCAGGCAGAATCACCAGGAAACACTCAAAGGCCAGCTGGTCTGCTTTCAAGGACTCCAATTCTCCATCTCTCTGGTACGCACACACCTACTCCACCCACTCACCCACCCAGCCACCCACACACACACACACTTTACCAAGCTTCACCATTGCTCATTGTCTGACTCCAATCTCCCGGTATCCTCACTCCCCACATCATCTCCACCCACCTTCCCTTTCTTTACTTTTGCTGTATCTGTCATTTTCACCCACTCTCCATTTTTGATCCACGGGCTGACAATGATGAATTTCCCTCAGCTGTACGGGAGTTGGCAGAAAAAGTTTACTCAGCAAAGTTTTGAAAGTAAAGTGAAGAGCGTGCTGCTTATGATGTTTGTGTAAATTCAACATGTTTCTCCTTGAGACAAAGACATTTCCTCATTAACACTACAACTGCCATTTACAAAATGTACTTTGAGAGGAACCCCAACCGTGTTTGTTACTTCTATTTGTCTTTTTTCACTTCAACATAATTTTAAATCACCGGACATTTTTAACTTTATTAGGATCATTTGAGCCAAGGCTCCTATAGTAAATCGCCTGTAGAGATGTTCTTCAGAGACTCAAATCCTTGTCCTTTAAAAGAAATTAAAATACCAACCTCCCATCTAGTCTAAAGATTAGAGAACACAGTTGAAATTGAGCACAATATGTGTCAAGCCCCTGAATACAGATGTCAGCAATGTCTAATTGATGAGCAGAGTGTGGCTAATGATGGCAGGGCTAGCACCGCCAGATCTTCAGCTCTCCTCGCAGATTAATGTCCACATCTCTGCTGGTTAAGCATTGATCTTCTTGAGTGGTTATGTTTCAATTTAACCAGTTATTTCAGCCCTACTATGATAAAACCATTAATAATATGTTCAACCAACTCACAATTTTGATGCCAACCAGCGAGAGGCGGTGAATCGATAAGGTAAGTAAGCAAGCATGTACATCCGAAGTTGCCTGCCAACATCCCTGAGCAAGTTGTAATTCTGTGGTAAAAATTCACACAAAGTTTCACAAAACTGTTTCTGTAGTTTAGGGGCTCTAGGTTGACTCATTCTGTTAAGTAACCCATTTCTTACGAAGCCCTTCTCTCCTATGAAGCATCATCCTTCAAGTGACTATAAATCACAAAAATAAAAACAAGTCAGAATAGGGATCATATTGAACAAAAAAAGATTATACAATTCTATGAAGCTGCATACTAGAGACAGACCGATATGGATTTTTTGGGGCCGACACGGATAGTGATCATCTGTTGGGAACGAGGCTGATAACCAATATTTGAAGTCGATATTCATTTGTAGTCAAAGTGAAAATATTGGCGTAAAATTTTGAACAATACAAACTCCAACACGTAACTGCAATTAAATTCCCTGAATCATATGTTTATTAAACAGCTCCCAGGCTTAGCAGCATATTTTATAAAGTAATATGAAAACTTAAGGAATGATAACTTAAGAAATAAATAGCTTAAGTTTTCTACAGAAAATAAAGTTTTCCAAAATTTCTATGTACCTGCAATAAAACTGGATAGAATTGAGTTTGTGCTGCCTTTTATACGCATGTAATGCAGTTGAATTAATTTTCCGTTTGGTTTGACATGGCTGATTTCAAATGACCATCTAGGGCTTCCATAGTGAAGACGGGGAGAAATTCTGTGCAGAGAAGCATCAGAGCCAAAACAACACAGTTTTGAATGGGCTTCATATTGGCCGATGCTGATATGCTCCAAAATGCCAAATATTGGCCCCGATAATCAGCGCGGTTTATTCCTACTGCATACATCACACATTTTAACACTTCAGGATTATAACACATCATTTGTCCCTGGTGAATACTTTCAGATTACACTCCTGCAACTGGTTGGGCTGTTGCCTTTATCTGAAATTTAAATCAGTAAAAAGAAACATAAAATCATTACAGTCAGTACCTGCCACATGTTTAACTTGTGAAACTGTCTCTATCATCAAGGAATTTGATTTTATATTTCAATCAGCAAATTTGGATCAAAGTTAAGGCTTCTGTTTACTGCCAATATTCTGATAGCTGCCTTTGCTTTACTGGTGAGAAGTGTTAAAATACACACAATTGGAGCTTTTAGTCTAAGCAGACAAAAAAGTAAGGAATAGCTGTAAAATTATGAACTAGACAGAAAATAAAACCTGAATTAAAAATATGTGAAACAGTAAACTTCACATCTCTGAACAAGTTTGGGTTTGTGTTGATTCATTAATTGTAAGCTCCGTCTTTTGGATGCTTTCTCTCTCAGGTGTCATATTTCTCTTTTATATCATATTTAATTGAAAGATTGAGCTCCAACTGAGGAAAAAACTATTGCAAGCTCCATCAGAGCAGTGTTGTGAACACCTGGTTAATTGGCCTAAAGCTTCTACGTACAGTGATTCAATTCCAAAGCCTTTATTGGTCCTCCTCTCTCTTCCTCCCAACCTCTCTCCTTCCCTCCAGGATTATGTGCAGGTTAGAGAACTAGCACAGTGTGGATTAGCCGGGTCGTTCTTCCATGCTTGATGCTTCTCTTAATGTGATTATGCATCATCAGGCTTGTTTACTGTTAGCTAGCACATTGTTGAGACCTGACAAAAGTTCAGCCCCCTTCAACCCACTTTCTGGGGCCCACGCCCACACACTCATCCAGTGCTTAAGCTGTCAACCCCCCGACTTATGCTCTGACACACAAACAAAGTGCACATAATATTCACATCAATGTCTAGTAAAAAAATCAAAAAGCTTTCCTTTGAAAGGCAGTTAGCTTTCCTTTTCCCGATAATGAAATTAAATGTTCTAGTAGTTGGACGTTACACTGACTGCTACACTTATCTGAACTTTTATGTAAGACCAGGTGTGTGGATATACTCTCTTTAGCTAAAGCCTTCTAAAACTACCTTTTAAGAATCAAGCACTCCCTTTCATGTACGTAATGAAGCCATCAAGGCCGCCTGTTTGTACAGAGCATGGTTGAGCTCTGTCAGACTTCCCAGCTATGCACTCCATCAGTGGTGAATGAGTCTCTGTGTGGCCTAAGGGGGGGTGTGACTTAGACTCGGTGTGTCATTAGCCATTGATGTTATTGGCTCATTATCTCCCAATTAGGCTGCTATCAGAGCTAGCTGGCGTTTTCATTACAACGTAGACCCCCGTGATCTAACAAAGACCAATGTGGCTGATTAAAGATGGTTTCAGCAATAACATGTAGTGTGAGGTCTTTGAACTCTCTGTGATATAGTTAGAGCCGAGGTGATATAACACAATGAAGCTGATTAGAGAGGGCATGTCTCTTATTGTGCCACTTACCGAGGTTAAGGCAGAGTAATACTGATTAATGTGTTCCTGCTAGTGCGTTTTGTTAAGAATGTACCGTCAATTATGAAACAGAATAATTTAGGGAAGTCACAATTTAGCTTTCAAAAACACAA